>NW_027472588.1:13388993-18188993 GCF_030347505.1 Rhynchophorus ferrugineus | reverse complement strand
TGTTGTCCGCCAGATGTTGAAGGCACAAACTAAACAGTCTCAAGAGAATTTTCTAACTCCGACATTGGTGAAGAATATTGATTCAATTTCGCTTGGTCAAGGTAAAGGATCTGTGTTTTGAATCCATTTGGTCATAATGAAAGACTTAGTATATAAACCACAAGTAGGAATAGCTTTGTTAAGCACTGATCTTCCAGATTAGGATCCATAATTTTTCAGTTCAAAATAAACAAGTAAACTTCTCTTAATTCCGTAAATAATAATTTGTAAATATATTAATAATGTATAAAAAATTATATTAAATAACTAAAATCGGTAATTATAAAAATTACCCTTTAAGGTTTTAGAAAACAAATTCAATTGCCAAAATGTCTAATCAGCTAGTTGTACTAAAGAAGAAACAAACAGAAAGAACATTTTTTATACTACACTAATGAAGTAATTTATAGAATGTAATCTTAAGTAACTAAAATTGGTCAATACGAAAAATTGTCTTCAAATGTTACTAAATATAAAAACAAATTATATCGCCAATAATGTCCAGTTAGTCGCTTAGATATTTCTCCTAATTGTTACAAAAATTTTCGATATTTTTTCTTAAAATATATAAAATTTTTTCGGCGGCCCACATCATTATTTTATACTTCTGATAGCTTAACAGTGAATCCAAAAATATTTAACGTGGTACTACCCCCCTAGCTTTTGAACGTTATCGAAAAGTTATGAAATTGACAACTTATCGAACAGAACGACAACAACAACAACATGCTTTCATCGCCTTTCCAGACTACCATCCAGAATTTTTTCCCGAACAGGACAAGAAATCCCTGAGCTTGCAGCCGGATCTCACCCAGACAGTGCCCGCATGCTACGAGTACCCGTACACAACCCCGGCAGCTTCCGTCACCAGATCGGTGTCGGAACATCATTATGACGTGCCCCATCTAGCTTCTGCGTCCGATATTCAGATGTCGCCAGCAACCAGTTCGACACTAGAGTCATCTAGCGGCAAGAGAAGTCAGATGAGTGGTTGTACAAACAATTGTAAGTACTGAACTGAAACTATACGAACAATCGACCTAAATGGCTCATGATTGGTTTAAAGTGAACATGCGCGTTTCGTTGATATTGATTCGAAAATATTTTATACAGTATTTAAAATTTCGGTTCAATCAATGAAACTGCATTTTAGTGAATTAATGAATCCCCACCATAAAACAATATAATCACAACATAATCTTATATAACATAATATTTTGAATTATAACATTCATTCATCAAATTCATTGTTTTACTATTTTTGGCCATTATCGGCCATTTATTTAATTAAAAAGTATAAATCAGAAATGAACAGAGTTAAACTCTTATACTGATTGGGATCTATTTCACACATTTATACCTTCATCCCAAGATCCTTGGTATAGCCGTCCTCCTTGCTAGTCACTCGTATTACCCAAGTTTCTTAGGAAAAAAACAAGATATAAATGCATAAGCTGTACATTCGAGCTGCAATCTTGTGGTAATTTTACAAGAAACTGTCGATTATGTGCTTGTAATTGGGTGATTTGTGGTTACCGAGAAAGATGTGAGCAGCACTTTGACACGATGCCCATGCTGCTACTTCATCAGGCGTTAAACATCTTGTAGACTTTACTTCAGCCACCTATTCCTTCATCGATTATTCCACAACGAAATCACTTTCATTGCTCACCAGTGATGTAGACAAAGTTCTTACGACATTTTTTACACTTGCATCTGGATAAATTGGCAATGGATGGCGAGGTTTCGACACTGATAATATGTCAGGATATTTATACTGTATTATTTTTTGTTCTGTCCATAACTTTGATACAGAAAATAAAAGTTTACATTATCACCAAGTGATCACTTATACAGCTTTGTCCTGCATGCATCTCAAAACCATAATTTATCATGATTTTTCCATTTTTACCAGGCATATAACATCTACAAACATAACAAAAATACCTTGAATCGACTTTATAACATTGTCTCTGCATTTTCACACGTTCCAAAGAACAATCGCAGCGCAAAAGCAAGCTCGAAATGATATTTAATTCAAGTGCAGTGCTGCCATCATGGACGAACTGAAAAACTAGAACGAATTCTGACGAACGAATTGAAGATCAGGGCATCAAATAACATTAAGAATCGTCCTCATCTGCTCGGGTCCAAAAAACTTTAATAAATCTTTTTGTGTGTTGACAATACTGCCTCCGTATAAATAATGCAACGCGTATGTATTGCCCTATTTACATACCAAGTTTTATAGGTTATATTTCAGTATATTGTTTTGTTTTGTAACACAAAGAGAGCACATACTAATTAATTACTCTTAAATACGAGTATGATATTAAATATAAATATTTGTAAAGTTGCTTAAGTAACAGATCAATTGAAAAGTCCCCGATCTGACACATAGTTAGCCCTAACTCTCAAAAGATCCCTGTATAATTTTTGATTGTAAGATTTGACAGCTATCGGTTCATTAGTTTTTTAATTATAGCATTTTGAGTGAAGCAACTTTTGTTATTGTGAAAAAAAATGGATAAAAAGGAATTTCGCATGTTGATATAATATTGCTTTTTGAATGGAATAATTTTCATTGACTACCTTGAAAAAAGAAGGACCATCAACAGCGACTATTACATAGCGTTATTAAACCGTTTGAAGAACAAAGTCGCCGAAAAGCGGCCGCATTTGAAGAAAAAGAAAGTGCTACTTCACCAAGACAATTCACCGCATCACAAGTCAGTGAAAACGATGGCAAAAATCCATGAAATGGCTTAGAATTGCTTCCTCACCCACCGTATTCTCCAGATCTGGCTCGCAGCGACTATTTCCTGTTGTCACATCTCAAAAGAATGCTCGATGGGAAGAAATTTTCGTCGAATGAAGAGGTGATCGTCGAAACTAGGGCCTATTTTGAAGCAAAGGACAAATCGTGCTCGATCAATCGTTGCTATAATCAGTGTATCACCCTTGAAGGGAATTATGTTCAATAGAAAAAACTAATTTTGCCAAAAAAATGTGTTTTACTATGGTAGGCCGGGGACTTTTCTTTGACCTGTTAATTTAAAAGTTTTAAGTCTTTTGAATGTATTATATGTTATTATATGACTTGTATATATTTATATACAAAATATATTCTTCATTTTATTCACTATATTGTAAATAAAACTACTTAAAATGCTTTGAAAATTAATTGTAATTGGCTCATATTAAGTTGAAGTAGCCAATATAATGCCAATATTTGTTTGGCCATTTGCAAATAGTAAAAATTAATCATACATAAGCATAACAATTTAAAAATATTAACGTTGTTATAATTTTCAAGTCATTTGTATGTTGATCCCATCTCAGAGTATAGTGTCTAAGATAATAAACATGTAACCTTTTAAAATCAAACAATATTTTCCTTCTCCTTTTATTCTAGCTAAAAAGAGATACAATGCTGTCTGATACGTTTGAGCATATGTCCGATCAACTCTGCTTCGCCTGGTTGTCAAACGTTTGCAAAATTCTTGCAACAAATTAGTGACAATAATTTGAAGTTATAAACCGACAACCTTGTTTAGATTAGAATTTTGTTATATGTCAAAGCCAAAGTGAACTAAAACTCAACGTTGAAGCGGCAACATTGCGACGTCTTGACATAATAAATTTAGATGACGTAAGTTCACTGTTGTATTGAACGAATTTTATATGTTTTTTTTATATTTTATCTATTGGTAAGTTATTTTATTTAGAATATATGACAATTCTATTACTTTAAAAAGTTAAGTTGTAACTACAAAAAAAATGAATAATTTCTGGGCTAGAATACCCTTTTAACTAAAAAGAGAATATGTCGTTGAGAGCATCATGGGACCGTTGACTGGAATGTTAGTTTCTAACGAATTTTAACAAAATGCGCATCCTCACTTTAAACCAAGCCATATAGGTCGAATTGTCGTATTATCTCTTATACTGAAATCCAAATAACAGCCAGTCATTTAATATCATTTTTTTACAGCTGATTCCACTTATGATGTCGCCACCGAACAAGTCACCCTCCCATTTTCCGCTCTGCCCGCTGCTTATGCTGTCACACCCACAACAAGCGGAAACTACACCAGCGCCGGCGTCGCTCATTCCGGAGCTTTCCTCAACCTAGCGGAATCCGGTGTCAATTTATTGGTGCCCGAGGGTTCGGTGTCCCGAAGCAGGAAACAGGAAATCTTCCTCTCCATACTCAACGAGGACTGTTTCAGGCCCAAACTGGCAGAACACCTCACCCAACTCAGTCCTGTTGTCTCTTGCGGGCCGAACGTGTCCCTCAACAAAGCCGTCATCCTAAAGGTACCCCATTGCGCCGAGCTGTCCAGAAACAACTGGTCGATTTCGGTGCTGCAAAGCGACTGCAGTGACTCTCAGTGGCAAAACGCCGTCACCCTCGGCCAGGAGACTATCAACACCAACGTATTTTGCCAGCTGGATAACGATTCGGCTTATTTGGTTACCGAATGCCTGTCCAGGTTCGTCTTGGTGGGCAGGTCAGTTAACGGAAACGCGATCAAAAGACTGAAACTGGCCGTTTTTGCGCCTAAACTGTGTTTCCAAACGACAGTCGATTACTGCGTCAGGGTATACATATTAGAGGACACCGACAGCTCGATGGAGACAGTGTTCGGCCAGGAGAAACGTCTTGGCGGTTACCTATTGGACGAACCGCGTTCTATAACCTTCCAGGATGGCGGTAACGCACTGTGCTTGAACCTAGAATCCATCAGTGAGGGTTGGCAGGCCAAGCCAGGTTCCGGTTATCAAGAAATACCGTTCGCCCACGTATGGCAAGCAAATAGTAATAGTTTACACTGTAGCTTTACGTTAGAATCATACGAAGTTAGTAGGAACCTTAACTTTAAACTGAGAGTGAATCAGAAAGGCTTCGACCACCAGCAAATATTCGACATCGTCTGCAAAGACGATGCTACCGATATAAAAACCTCCTCATCAGCGAAATACAGCAACGAATTAGTGCCAAAAATTTCGATCCATAACGAGACCACCCGATCGAACGACTCAAAGAAATCCTCAGACTACAAAAGTGCCAAAACACTGACCTTCGATGATGGAACGCCAAAAATCGCCAAAAACCTGATAGTCACCGACCGAGGTGTGTCCACCTGCGACGATTTCACCTTCAGGTTGACGAAACAGATCAAGAAACAGCTTTGTCATTGTCTGGATCCCCCCACACAGAGGGGAAACGATTGGAGAATGTTGGCGCACGCTTTGAATGTAGATAGATATATAAATTTCTTCGCCACTAAGCCTTCTCCCACGGACTGCATCCTCGACTTGTGGGAATCCAGAAACAGAACCAGCAACGCCTTAACTGAACTGAAGCAGATCTTGAGCGATATGGAACGATATGACGCTGTAAATATTTTAGAAAATTGTTTGGGGCCCAATTGGTTATAATTTGACTGTTTATTTAATATGTATATGAGTTTACAGCCATAGAAATTAGATGGTTCCAGAATTTGAGTACCTAGTTTGTGCAGAAACACACATGTAAATATTACTGTAACATAATACGAGTCAATAGTACTTACCTTATGACTCTTGGTATTTTATGAGTTTCCTATTAGTGAGTTTCTTTTATAATCTCATTTGGTTTAGGATAACTAGATAGATAGATCACACTCAAAATCTGGAACAATAGATAATTTAGCAAGAAAAAATTATATCACATAATATTCCTTCATAATATAACATAAAAAGCCAAATATTATATAACTTATGGCCAGTCAAGTCAATGCTAACTAGATATTTTCTTAATAAAACAAAAATATCACTGTACTTGCTAAATTATCCACCATTACCATTTAATTCAAATAGAAAATAAAATGAATTTCACTCAAATGATCTAATTTACTTAAAATATTATTCTAGTTATTCATGATAAGTTGTTGATAAAAATTAATGTTGATGTCTTTCTGACAAAAAGAGGATATGATTTTCGTGCAATTATTTGAAAAGAAAAAAACGCTGAAGGCTTTTAATTATATTTTCAAAAGATTTACTTAAAACGTATATTTATTCATACACTTGTTAATAGGCACTGTAACTATTCGTGTACTGTAAAAGCTGTATGAATGGATGGTTAAAAATATTTATATATACAAGGTAGAATTTTATACAGAAAATCAAAAGTAGTTTTCTATAGATATTTTAGAGATGTTTTGTACAAAGAAACCGTAATCCTAGGAATTAGAAAGGCAATTTATCGTTGATATGTAATGAGGATGATATTTAAATTTAGATATAAAACGCAATGTACATATATGATCAATATATTATATTATTAACATTTTTATGAAATATTTTTATTTAACCCTTTTATAAGTTTTTGCTCTTATAAATATTTTCCATTTATTTTACCATTATCCTAATGAAAGTTTAATTAAAGAATACTAATATTTAAAATTACTCCCATTTCTAACACTCTGTTCTTTTTAAAAACGGTAACTGTAATGTTATAGACAACTTTTATATAAAGAAATCTAACTTTACGATACAGTGACATCTATAAAGTAAGCTTAAAAACTCAACATGTAAACAATCTTAACCACAATATTTTATGCTCCTAACCTCACTTTATTACAAAAATAAAACGTGAAATATTTTCGTTACGTTCAATTCTTTAAGATGCCTAAAGTTAAAGCAGAAAAAAAGAGTAGAATACACAATGAAATATCAAAACAAGGTATCGTAAAATGTCATCTATTTTGAATGTAAATTCTTATAGTATTATTTATAGGTATTATGTTCAACAAGGATTTTGGACAACATATCCTGAAAAATCCTATGGTTATTACGGCAATGGTAGAAAAAGCCGCTTTAAGACCCACTGATACGGTTCTCGAAATCGGTCCCGGTACTGGTAACATGACAGTTAAATTATTGGAGCAAGTGAAGAAAGTGGTTGCTTGTGAAATTGATACTCGACTAGTTGCTGAGCTACAAAAACGAGTGCAAGGCACTCATTTACAATCTAAACTTCAAATTGTAGTTGGAGATGTTTTAAAATCAGAGTTACCCTTTTTTAATGCCTGTGTTGCTAATGTTCCTTACCAAATTTCATCACCTTTAGTGTTTAAGTTACTTTTACATAGGCCATTTTTTCGATGTGCCGTACTGATGTTTCAAAGAGAATTTGCACAAAGATTAGTGGCTAAACCAGGTGATAAATTATATTGTAGGTTATCTGTTAATACACAACTTCTAGCTAGGGTTGATATGTTAATGAAAGTAAATTTGATTAGATACAGGTTGGACAAGAGAATTTACTGTTTTATTTTAGGTGGGTAAAAATAATTTCAGGCCACCCCCTAAAGTAGAATCATCTGTTGTAAGAATAGAACCAAAAAATCCTCCTCCACCAATTTCATATACAGAATGGGATGGACTGACCAGGATTGCTTTTACTAGGAAAAATAAAACATTAGGAAGTGCATTTAAACAAAGTTCAGTACTTGCAACATTGGACAAAAATTATAAGTTGCATTGTAGCTTACATAACAAGGTATGTAACATTAAATATTTGCCTTTATATGTGATATTATACAATATACATATTTCTTATAGGAAGTACCAGCAAACTATTGTATAAAAACCAAAATTGAAGAAATACTGACAAATTCACAATCATTAGAAAAAAGGGCTAGAACAATGGATTTAGATGATTTCATGGTGTATGTACTTTTAATATTTACTTACAAAAAATAGTGTAATTTAATTTTACCATTTCAGATTACTTCATGCGTTCAACGCCGAAGGGATTCACTTCTCTTAATTTTTTTTATAAATAGACTTAATATATTAAATGTATATAAAAATATATGTATGTTTGTTCTCTAAGTGATCCTAACCTGTTGATCCCATTTTAATAAAACTTTGCTGAATTGCATATGCCTTCAAAGCTCTCTGGCCCAAAAACTCCAAGAATAAAAATTATGTTTGGTGGCTGCCAGAATAGACATTTTTTAAATGTAATATGACATTTGTCATATTTGAAGGGACTGCATTAAAAAAAAATTTTAAATTCCAGCTGTATCCGATTTCTTTGCGCTTTGTAACGCAAAATAAAGCAGTGTTTTGTTGTACTTGTTAATACAATGCTTCTTTTTTTCATTTGGTATGTAGACGAATTCAAGTCAATCAGAGTTTCCTTACGCGTAAGTAATCTATATACATATTTTTCAGTAAGCTTCACAATATTTTTTGATACAGTTAATATTTACGGAGGCTAAAAATTGTGTCTCTATTCCATATTTTTAACGTAACCAAACCAATCCATAGGTTCAGATTTGTAGGTTTTAAAACAATGTCTTTTAAGTTTTTATATTATTTACTACTATATATTATATTATACTTTTATTTTAATTCAAGAAAACATTCTTATGATTTACACCGAAATCCTACCTACGGCGCCAGTTACGCAACCCTCGGTGTAAAAAAAACTTGCCAAACAACTCCTTATAACACACTACGTCACCAATTTCTTGGATATCCATTGCAGTATTAGTCGCATTATATGACAAATATTCGTGTCCAACCGTTCCTATTCTAATATAGGCGTTCCAGAAACAGAATAAATAAAGATGACTATGTATTAGATTTGGGAAATACCTGATTCTCACATGGACAAATGTATATGGTTGGAAACCATCTGATTTCTGCCTATGCGCACTAGAAGATAAGATCAAAAATATTATATATAAAATAATAACTATTAATTAATATTAATTGAATATAATATATGTAATGATACAACCAAACTGTTTTTTCTTTGCATGACGTTGCAACGTGTTTCGAGTACGCTTGTAATAAAAAATACATATATTTCTTTTTTAGAAAGAAATCCCCGAATAATAAGTAATACCGAAAATTTTAATTAAAAATTTAAAAAGAATTATGCTATTTATAGCATTATAAATATAGAATAACAGCAAAGTATAAGTATTTTAGCAATAAGTAGAATATCAATTTTACACAATTCTCAATAAAACAAATATTTTGGCACAACCCACCATTTCATTTTAAAAATAAAACATCTATATTATTTTTCTTGAAAAAACTTAATTCTTAATAAAAATGAATGACATATAGATATTTTTCTGACGGTTCTATTTTTCTTTTCTGGTCTTTTCTTAACGTTCATGCACTACTCAATTTTTTATGACACATTATTCTGCTTTAGTTTTGTTGAGTATTTTAATATGGAAATTTCAGTTTGAAACAAAATCTTGACCTTAACGCATTATTGTTGTCTAATTCACAAATGTGTGAGACCAAAAATATATTAGCCAATAAACGTCGCTCCAATCCGGAAACCAATAATCCAGATATTAGCAACTGTGAGTCCCAAGATTAAAATACATCACATAGTTTATTTTGATGAAGGATTGGTGAGTCAATGTGAATGAAACAATCTGATGAGGTTTTAACAGAATTCTTTTTTATTTGAGACCGATATATACGTAAGTTATATATTGTGTCATATGTAAATGTAAATATAATAAAACAACTCTAACTTATATAAAAACTATTGTGGGTATTTAATTAAGTCCTTCGATAAATATGCATTATATGTACTATAATGTTAAAATAAATTATATTATGTAACGTTATTTTTGTTCCATTACTTTATTTACATTATTATTTTGTATCATCATGTTAGAAAAAAGCAAAACATATTAAAACCAATATAAAACAACTATACTGGTTAGTTGGAAGATACTCTCAACTTGATCTAAAATCAAAGAGATTCATTTATTAGACAATTATAAAACCAATTTGGACCTATAGGGTGCAAATATGGGGTTGCACTAAAAATTCAAATTAACTAGTCATCCAACGCTGTTAAAACAAGGTTCTTCAATCGATTACCAATGCTTATCGCTACGTAACCAACGAAGAACTGCACGATGAACTTGAAATACGAAAGAAGATTACTAAATCATACTAATGTGAAAGCAATACAACTGCTCGACAGCGCGCAGGATGTCACCAGATTGAAGCGAACCAAACCATACGAAGTTATATAAAGTGTATACCTTTAGTGTAAACTATAGCTACAAAATATTATAAGTTTATAATTGAGGAATACATATTGATGTATTTTCTCGCACTAGTCTTGCTTGTGAATTAATCCAAGTACAAATGAAATATTGTAATAAATCAATTTATAATTAAGAATGTGCTAAGCGTATCTAATAAAGATTCAAAAATAGATAATAAGATATAAAATAAATCAGAGTTAAAATAAACGAAAACTTAAATTGGATGCGGCAACGTTGTATTATAAATTTTAATGACGTGCATTGGCTGTTTTATTGGAAGTACTATATGTATGGATGTTCAAATATTCGCTACGGATCAGATTAGATCCGAATAACCAGAGTTATGTTGATTTTAAGGGCTTGATACTCGAAAAACCCTTGTTAAAAAATTATACGGATCCATATAACTCATCAACTATCACCACTCCTTTGTCAAAATATTATTTACCACTATTCTCGTCTTATGAAAAACTGAGTGTTATAATCTAGTGTCTAACTAAAGGATTACATTATTTTTTCTGTACTTAAACGTATTGGTTACTGCGTAAATTATACGGCAGTATATTTAACACTTAAATTAGATTATATGATGTCCTTGAACTTACAATTAAATATACCAGATGTCGCTAGCTTTAAGTATGCAATGTTATCATTTGATATAAATAACACTCATATATGCCATTTTATTCTACTGCTATTAAGCTTCAAAGCTATACATGTTATATTTTTCGAAAGTAACACCGTCATAGATTTATACCTCTTTGAAAATATCAAGATTTGTACCTGAAAACGTTGACACTATAATTTGCATTTGTAGTAAGCATTACTTTTCTTATATAATCAAAAGAATCGCCAAAAAAGGTCACTTGCTGGTAGAAATCTACGGTGAGCATTCTCTATCCTTAAAAACAAGTGAGGCGTGGTTTGGAAATTTCAAAAGTGGTGATTTCGATGTGCAAGACAATGTTCTATGGTAGATTAAAAAAGTTTGGAGATGCGAAACTGCGGATTTATTTTGAAACCCTAAGCAAAAAAAATCGTAGTTATTAGGCGAAGCCGGTTGATACACTCCAAGGATAATCGTTTTAGTAGCAAGACAATGAGAGGCGTGGTGTATTACGAATTGTTGAAACAGTTAATAGTGATCGCTACCGACAACAAATGATCAATTTGAATCATGCAGTGATCGAAAACGTCCAAAATGCGCTTGAAGACACGGTAAAGAGATTTACAGCACGATAACGCGCCGTCTCATAAAGAAGAACCGGTCAAAGAAGCGTTGAAAGCACTTGAATATCGCATCCGCCGTACTGTTCAGACCTTGCCCCGTCCGATCAATTTCGAAAAAATGGCTCGATGAATGGCTTTGCTCAAAGAACAAATAGTTTTTTTGGGATGGCATCCAAGGAACACCTGATATACAATCGAATGGAACTAAGTATAATTTATCTTGGAATGTTTCACAGTAAATATTACATGTATTATAATTTTAGTAGCAAGAATCCTGCTCAATCAACTGGCACAAATATATTTAGAAATTATAAATATCTGGAGAAGTTTTTCTCGTGTAATAAATAAGATCCGAAGCAAACTGGTGGAAATGTGACATGTCCTAAAAGAGCATAATAAATAATATTTAAATTATCACAAACGTGTTCAGCAATTACCATTAGAAAGCCAAGAATAAATGCATCGGTCTGCTGTGACCTATTGGCATTGACCGACGACAAAATGAAGTCTTACGGGGGTAGATAACACGACCATGGTGGTCAATTCATGCCATCTTTACGCAAGATAATTTATATATCCACATAAAATCCGCATTAGACGATTTTTGGTGGATTCATGGTACTAATTACAGTAAAACTAACTATACATTAGAAAATGTGCCTGATGCAAAATTCGCCAGGTTGAAGTTGGCGAAAGGTACCTTTTCTGCACATTTTCATGGACAGCCGCGATGTTCTGGGCTGATTTGGCATCTCTGTGACACATGGGTATTGACTGATTTGTGTATAGAACTGATTGTTTCCGACATTCTTTAAACGAAGAGAAATATATCAACCATATCTAAAATGAGAAATCCTATAAAAAATCTTTTATCCAAAATTACATATAAATTGAAGTTAGCTTGGCAGAAATAGCTAGACGGTCCTCCTACTGCTACAACAGTTGTGTAAAACCTGACGAGGAAAATCATATCAGTCATGCCAGTAATGAGGTTAATAGGATCAGATGATCTCTAAAGTTGGCCACTTGCCAGTAGCTGTAGATCTAGCCACCAATATATGCAAAACTAAAATTCATGTACTTAATAAAAATAAGCTGGTGGTTTTATAGAATTTGAAAAAACCCTATTTCATTTATTGGACAATATTTCAGTTTTGATCTTATCAAATAAAACTCATACATTATGAATATATTAGGTATTATTAATTTGATGGATCAAGTAACCTCATTAAGGGAAATTTAATATAAATTAACAAGTATATTTTTATAGATTTTTTATTGTCAAATGAATACCGAAATACAGTCTTAAATAAGATATATCTTTTGAAGATATCAATTGCATTATCAAACTTAACTACTAACTTTGAAAAAAGGAACAATGGTCTTTCTTAGAATCATATAAAAATTAAATATATGTAAAAATAGATAAACAAGGTGTATATATATAAATATAGGCGTGTATTTTTTAAAATAATTATAAAAAATTTGAGACTCAAACGACATGAGTTGGCGAAGTAATGAAGTGTAGAGAATTACAAATTTGGCTGCTTAAATTACAAGACAGTAGGGTATTAGCATCTTTTTGAATGCCGCCAAACATTATTAATTCGGATTTGCCCTCGACCAGCGT
The DNA here is from genome assembly GCF_030347505.1 of Rhynchophorus ferrugineus. NCBI lineage: Eukaryota > Metazoa > Arthropoda > Insecta > Coleoptera > Curculionidae > Rhynchophorus > Rhynchophorus ferrugineus. The sequence goes on along the minus strand of NW_027472588.1, from coordinate 18,176,003 downwards.
GTAAAGAATAGTTTCTTCTGGGCCATTACTGACATTTTTCGGAGGAAGCCACGTTGCTATCGGTTTCTTAGACAAGGCTTGGGAAATATCTAACACATAAAGGCCAAGATAGTGAGTGCGCTTTTCTTTCTTATGGGCTGTAATGCTGACATTTTTCTTCGAAAGTTTTTCTTCAACTTTTTGCAGTCTTTCTAGTCTTATTGATCTTAAAAGGTTATTTTGTTGCAACGAAGGAGATGATGGTTGCATAAATGCTGCCATGTTTAGACTTTGGGTCCCATGGATCTATACAGTGAAACATTAAATAAATAATTACAAATAATTCTTCTACATACTCTTTTTACTTCCACACTTGAACCAAGGCCTGAAGGACCTGGCACTGATATAAATCTATCCTCCTCTTCTATATCATCCACCTCTCGTTTAGGGTTCTTCAAAAATCCCCTTCTACCATTAACATTTTCATCACGATCTAAAATAATGATATTTAATTTTATTATAAACTTAACACTAAACAAATTTAGGAATTAAGTTTTTGAGTGTGGTCATAAGTAATAATTTTAAGTAATCCTTAAATAGTATAATAATAACTATACCTGGACGTCTATTAGCTAAATCTATCCTGGATAATCTCCCGTCTTCTGGAGCTGTTTGATTCCAGTGACTCCGTGGGTAGTAAACTATTGGTGATTCCTCATTTTGTCGTATCCTATTAAGCACTACAATTTTATCTCCTATCTAAATCAAATATCAGATATTTCATAATTCAAGATTGTACTAAAAAACTTGAATTATCTTACTTTACAACCTGGATTACTCCAAATATTAGTTGGTTCATTTATTTTTCCAGCAATCTCTACTTTTATCCACTTCCATAAATATCCCTCCATGTTTAAAATCCAACAGTCACAATGTTGTGTTGTTGGTCCACCAGATCCTCCAAGAATCAATAGGTTCTTATTGTCTAACACAACTTGAGTCTGACCAAATCTTCCATTTGGTTTTGGCCCCGCTGGAAAATATAGCCATATTATAGCCTGTTTTTTGTGCCATGCTCTAACATACCCTGAACCTCTTGTTTATACCAAGTCCATGTTTCTAAATTTAATTTCCAAATGTCATTAGATTTTTCACAATGAACAGCAGTGCTTGGCTTTTGCAATCCACCAAATATAATCATCCATTCTCCTATTACTGACACAGAGTGTCCAGCCATTGGAGGGGGAGTATTCATGGTACTTATACATGTCCATAACATTCCTGATATGGCATAGACATGAAGCTCATTAAACAGATGCCAACTTTGATAAAGAGGATATGATGGAGGATATGTCCATCCTCCAAATAACACTAAAAAATAATACACCAACTTAAAGTATCTCCAAAAAGGTAAACAGATCATTAACATATTTTGAAACAGTGGAAATGTTAAATGTGCTCTTTAAAAATAGCAAGCTATCTGGTTAGCAGGAAAACACTGCATTAAGTTCAAGGTCATTGATCTGGGCTATTTTAAGTATTTGAAAAGGAAGAGTTATAATTTAGTCTGTTCAAACAAAGCCAATTGCTGACTAAACATTTCCAGAATTCAATGACTTATGTTATTTTTAAAACTGTAATGACAAAGGAAATTATACTAACCAAGAAAATCTTTATATAATATTAAGGAACTGCATGCTTTTGGCGAGGGATAGGTACCCTTGGCCAGAGGTCTCTCCCAGGTTCTGTTTGATAAGTTCAACATCCATAGATCATTAAATGTAGTCATAGCACTAGTACATCCACCAAAAACAAACATAGAATTGTCATGAACTACTGCAGTATGAGAATATCTTTTTGTAATTGTAGGTGTGGTACCTACTGGTACTATTCGGTCCCATTTAATATCAAATTCATTAATTGCCTTAAGGAAGTTTCTTTTTTTGGATTTAACAACATCTAGAAATTTAAAGTTATATGTTAATGTCTGAAAGGCTCACTATAATATATGTCTTACTTAAAACGCATCTTCTCCATTTTTTAGATACAGTCATACAATCGTGTAAATCTTTGTATGGTGGAATTAATGAAAGAATAAATTCAAGAAGTTCTTCTGGTAAATCTTCAATTGACAAATATTCTTCAGACTGTCTACTTTCGTCGGCCATATTTTCAGCTCCAAAAGACACTGTCGCACTTATTTAACTGAAATGATCTGAAATACATGGAATTTATAAGAATTTTGATTGTTGTTGTTTTTTTAGAACATTTTCTTGAATGTTAGCCAAGTGTCAAAATCTTCCTTTAAAAATAAACGACAATAACTTCACAGGGTTGACCAAAATTATGTTGCGGAAATCGATTTAGATTATTCGTCTTTTATACCAAAGTATGTGAACTTCAACTAGTAGGTCAAGTAGTTATCTAGTTTGCCGTCGGCTTTCCTTAAGACCGGGAGTTTTGATTTTTGGTACTGTTTTAATTCGTGTTTGCGGTTTTCTTGTTTATAGTAAACAGAAGTTTATTATATTAGTACAGTTCTCACTAAAAAACGTTGATAGTGGATTTTATAGGTATTGTGGATAAGTGTCACTTTTATGGAAATATTTGTCTTTTTGTTTATAACCTATAAGATATAGCAAAGAACGAAAATATAATTGAAATGTCTTTATTATCACATCTAAGTCCCATTAAAGATAACTTAAGGATTATACGTGAAGTTCTACCGTCACGAATATCACTGTCAACGAGTCAAAAGGTAAGTTTCAGTAGTTCGATACATAGGACCATTAACTTGATTTAAGTTGTTTTCAGATTGCTATTATATCAGTTGGAGCCAGTATTGCATTTGTCGGTGTTTTGGCACGGTATCTTAGACGTAAAAAACGTACTATTGATCCTGCAAAATTTAAAAGGAGTACTTACAGCAGTAAACGATCAAGAGCTTCTGGGATTCGAAGTCCAAATGGTGAGTTAAAAAAAAAGAATAGTTTACGTAGTTCGGTAGATATAATAAAAATAGTATATGTAGTAATAGTTATAAATTAATGCTCATTCATGTTTTTAAATGTTCTAATTACATAATAAACTAATAAATTTAAAGGTTGTTTATGTTATATTTAAACCCCATAGGTATATTTTCTAAACCAGAGCATTATATTACGTTATCATTGATTTAATTGATTTCTCTGTTTTAAACATTTAATTCCCCATATTTAAATAAGCTATGAAAAAATTGTTTTTATTTTGAGAATATTACTATGGCAACTGAATATGTTCTTTGCTGTAATCTGAGTTGCCTATATTATTTTTTATTTTCCATTTAAATATTCAAGAGAAATTATTACTATATTTTGTTTGAATGAATGCGATCCTGTTAAAATCACATACTTAATTTTACAAAATAAATCTAAAGTTGTATTTATATTCAAGTATAATATCTAATATTTTTAATCAAAATTAAAAAGTGAACTTATCCTAAATTATTTATCCGTTGCGTCCGTTACTAACTAATCAAAATAGTTAGTATAGTAATTAAAAAAGGTTCAATGAATTCAATTTTCTGTGTATATTGGAAAATATAAAATAATTGATTGCATCCATGTTCCCTTCAAATATGTTGTTGACCCTTATTTTTCGAATTTTTCAGATATAGGAAGCATTGCAAGTAGTGGTAGAAGAAGTGCAGCTTACAGTTCTGTGTACAGTGATCGATATACAAAACAGGGTTCGGTTGTTGCTAGTGAAAAAGCATCTATTATTTCTAGTAGTTTAGCTAGTGGATCAGTTACGGTGACGGGTATAGATGGCGGGGCAGGCGACGGTGTTTTACTTACACCCCAACAATTAGGTGTCATGGGTAAGTATACGATTGTCATTTTATAATAACTTTTTTGTTTTTAAACACAAGATTTGGTGCAACATTTAACACAATAATAATATGTGCGGAATTTGTATTGTTTTAGTAATTTTACTACTCGGATAAAAGCGTAATGGCGAATTTGCAAATTAGATGATAATCTAGTTAGCGACGACTTAAAAGCAAACCTAGTAATAGGCCAACTAAACATTTTTAATTCAACATTATATTGAAAAATTAGCAGAAATTAGTGCTTTATGATACATAATTTAGAAGGTCGTCTGTCATATGTTGTTTTTGTTATATTGCAAATCATGTGGTGCCCAGAACAATAATTAGTTTGTTTTTGGCATATTTTGAATTGTGTTTAATTATTCCTATAATGTTTATCTTTTTTCTACTAGAATATACAGTGAATTTATCACCCATATTATATGGAAACTGAGTTAAACATTTCTTAGATTTTATTAATATTGCATGTTAGATTGATAGGGAAATTATGTCGTGTTGTGTGAGTACTGTTTATGGGTGATTTTCGTCCTTTCGGTGTTTGATAACACATTATTTATTTCATTATTAATAACAGTAACATCTGAATAAACGCAATTCAATGAGATACTTTTATTATATTTAGATATAAATCTTTTAATTATTATTATTAAAGAACGTACAATTTTCTTATTTTGTCAAGTAATGTTAAGTAGTTGTAATACAAGCTGATTTTCAGCGATGGCATTAACAAATTGCCTTTGAAAAGAACACTTATTTCTTTGAAACAGATCAATCTGAAGAAAAGAAGTCAAGAAATCACAAGCGAATTTGCAATTTGAAACGTTTACTCAATTAAAGATCATATTTTCAGCGTTTATTAAAGCCTCTTCTTCAATGGAATGCAGTGTTAATATTTCTTCCAAGTCAGCTTTGGTCAAATTTGTGCCATTGTTGATTATTGTTTGATATTATATCTATTCCGAAACCTTGTTCTATTCTACTCATAATCTGAATTTTTCATAATTTTCGATGGTCATAACAGACCATAGTTAACATTCATATGAGAATCGCATTCCACGGTGTCATGTATACAATTTGTGGTTTATTTGTTATTATTTTTTAATAAAACTAATAGTTGTAATCAAAGCTTTCTTATTTGTACTTATTTGTAAAATAATGGCAGATTGCCTTTATTTTAATGTTTTTTTAATTTCACTTGTTCAGCTTGTCAAATGCCCAATAAGAGATGTTTCTGCCGCACGTGTGTTTGCATTGCAAGTGTAATGCTGTTATCGTACCTTGAATTTTTCACAATTTTTTCGATTCTTCAAGTCCTCTATATAAGGGTCTTGAAAGTCAGTGTAAAAGATGCTTTGCTTTCTTGATCGTAAGACCCTTTAGAGGCCCTTTTTTCTGGTTGTGACATCAATCCCAACCCGTACTTTGTCTTCGGATTTCGTGTTGAATGTTACTGTATTGATTAATGATTAATTAATATAAAGATGGTAAAATAATAGTTTTGGAGTCAATAGAAGTGCATTATTGTACATTAGACTCTTAACACACAACTTTCATTATTTTCTACCAGTATTAATTATTATTTATTTATTTATTACAATTTTAGTTACTTCAACACTGTTGTGTTATTTATTGTTTGATAACAATGTGTTTAAGGTATTACAATACACTAGATAATCTCACTATAAGAACACTATAAGAGGGTGTAAGTAGGAGGGTGGTTCAAATATGATCGAGACAAATGCTCTGACACGTTTATTTACTATTGAAAAAATTTAAAGTATTTTCTCTCACTAGTTACGAATTTTATCCATCTTTTCGGAAGTTTTTTGATGCCGATATCGAAGAATTCCTTAACAACTCGGACACATAACGAACTCGAACGAACTCCTCTACCTCGTTGTCGTTGTTGAATCTTTGACCTCCGAGGGCTTCTTTCAGTGGTCCAAACATGTAGTAGTCGCATGGTGTTAAATCTGGACTATAGGGGGGTGTTCCAGTACCTCCCACCTTAATTCCGATATTGTATTGAGCGTTAGACGCGCGGTATGAAGGCGCACGTTATCCTGGAGAAGAATCGCACTTCGTGCTGGAATACTCTTCCGTTTCGTGCGATAAGCGGTTTCACGTTGCGTTACGGCCGTCGGCATTTGACATTCACTTATGGTCGTGGCATGTTTCACGCGCTCCCGACGAAAATTATACCACACTGTTCGTAAGGGACCCAGCTACCACATACTGAAGCCACGACCTTCAAAATATACATGCGCGCCATCTAGAGCGTTTTTCTCCATAATATTTGAACAACCCTCGTAAAAGTAAATTATGAGCACAATAAAATGAAAGTGATGACTGATGATGAGCTATATAATATATACAATACTAAAGATATAGAGATATATGAAATATAGGTAAAAATGTGAGATATAATGAAAAATAAAATATTATAATCAAACATATAAAACGAACAAATACAATTTTTTTATAACATCTTTATTAGATACGCTTAGTATAATCTTAATTTACAATTAATTTATTACTACATTTCCTATGTACTTGGATTAATTAACAAGCAAGCGAGGCGAGAAAATACATCAGCATGTATTCCTCAATTATAAAATTATAATTATTTATTAATTATTAACTTATAGCTATAGTTTACACTAATAGTACACACTAAATGTTCACACAAGTTTGTATGATTTTGTTCGTTTCAATCTCCTGACATCCTGCGCGCTGTCCAGCTGTTATATTGCTTCCACGTTAGTATGATTTAGTAATCTTCTTTCGTGTTTCAAGGCAAAATCCTGCACAACTTCGCAAATCCATTTGATTTCCAGGTCATCGTGCAGTTCTTCATTGGTTACATAGCGATAGGCATTGGTAATCAATCGAAGAATCTTGTTTTGACAGCTCTGTATGACTAAATGGTTTGAATTTTTAGTGCAACCCCATATTTGCACCCCATAGGTCCAAATTGGCTTTATAATTGTATTATAGATCAACCTCTTTGATTTTAGATCAAGTTGAGAGTATCTTCCGACTAACCAGTATAGTAGATGCTTCCAGTTTAATCTACCGTCAAGATGGATTCCAAGGTATTTTGCTGATTCTGTTTGAGGAATCGGGCATCCATTGAGTGATATAATTAAGTTTTTATTATTTCGTCTTAATGCAAAATTAACGTGGACAGATTTGGAGCTATTAAGTTGAATTTTCCAATCTTTCGTCCATTTGTAGAATTTGTTGACTGCCACTTGCACTTTATCTATTGCTCTAGGCACAGATATATCTTTCGCCATATTAACTGTGTCGTCAGCAAAGGTTCCAAGAAGTGTTTCTTTTGTTGTTGGAATGTCATCAGCAGTGTAGAGCAGATACAGGAGAGGTCCTAAGACGCTACCTTGTGGAACTCCAGCCGAGATATTTTTAAATGTCGAGAACGCCATTTCGTGCGATACTCTAAATTTTCTTCCGAATAAATATAACTCCAGCAATTGACAATAGTTTCAGCAGGTTTCTGCGGTTTCGTATTAATTTGTTTATCATTTGATATTTTGGAGTTTATATTTTTGACCGATGGTCTTACGGTTTCATGGGCTTTTTTATTTTCAACGGTAGTTGTTGTTTCAGAGTTTTTGGCTTTGTCAATTTGTCTTAAGCGTTGTTCTGCTGTAATTTTCTTTGGCTGGAGTTCTTTTATTTTTTTTTTTTTTGATATACTGCACATCCTTTATAATTGGCAGGGTGACCTTTTTCATTGCACAACACGCATATCGCTACACTATTGCGTTGTTTTCTGCACTGAGTTGTATGATGTTTACCGGCACATTTCACACATCTTGGTTCCCTACTGCAAAAATGTTTAGTGTGTCCAAGATTTTGACAGTTTGTGCATTGTGATATATTATTATTTTTCTTCGGAGGTTTCACTTTTATCAGTCTAGTAAATAATTTATGTCGTATATATTTTTATTATTTTCGTTTTGTGTCATGTCTACGTAGAACAACGGAAAAGTTTTAATTTGTTTTTCGCCATTTATATTAGTTGTCTTTTTCGCTTCGTGCCGGCAAGCCCGTAATTCCAATTTAATATCGTCCTGATTTGTTGTGGACGGTAATCCTCTAATGACTACTCTATACCACTTATCACTTTTTAACTGATAAGTGTGGTATTCGAGTTTATTGAAAGAATTGTTTTTCTTCATCTCAATGAGATGCTTTTATACATTCCTGTAGTCCGTTTCATTGCTAAGGGTTACGTTAATATCATCGTTAGACAAAGCTTTAAACTGCACACGGTCAGAGGCTACTCCCTTTATTTGTGATCTAACTAAATTAAATTTTCCAACATTGCTTACCTTGATCGGAGGGGGAAAAGGGATTTTGTCTTCTTGCTTCTTTTTTTAAATATTTATTGCACTTTTTGCGATTGGAATAATATCTTTGTGAAATAGTTCTATATAGAATCTTTAGACGAATACATAGAAAATAGTTAAGGCCGCTTAAACGCATGAAAGAAACAAAATCATTCGAGAGAGGTTAAGAAGCTTGGAAGGAAAGGAGAAGGACCAGAGAGCCAGAAAAAGCTTATTTAAATTGAAAAAAATGTCAAAATAACAGGCCAATTGAAAACTAGGTATAGCCTGCCTAGCATATTAAAATACATTTTTTTTGTCAAAATTAGTTTTTTTTATTCAACATAATTCCCTTCAAGGGTGATACACTGATTATAGCGACCCTTCAACATTTCGACACAGCGACCCTCAGTTTCGGCGATCACCTCTTCATTCGACGAAAATTTCTTCCAGAGCGAACATTCTTTGAGATCTGAGAACAGGAAATAGTCGCTGGGGGCTAGATCTGGAGAATGCAGTGGATGGGGAAGTAATTCTAAGCGCAATTCATGGATTTTTGCCATCGTTTTCACTGACTTGTAACACTGTGCGTTGTCTTGGTGAAGCAGCACTTTCTTTTTCTTCAAATTCGGCTAGTTCGTTCTTCAAACGGTCCAATAACGCTATGTAATAGTCGCTGTTGATGGTCCTTCCTTTTTCAAGGTAGCCAATGAAAATTATTCCATGCGCATCCCAAAATACAGACGCCATAACCTTGCCAGCCGACTGTTGCGTTTTTCCACGCTTTGGAGCGGGTTCATCGTGTGCAGTCCACTCGGATGACTCTCGATTGGACTTCGAAGTGAAATGATGGAGCCACGTTTCATCCGTTGTCACACATCGACGCAGAAACATCGTTGTTTTTGGTCAAAAGTGAGCTCGCGCGGCACCCACTTTGCACAGAGTGTTCTCATACTCAAATATTCGTGAATGATATGATATACACGTTCAGTTGATATCTTTAGAGTGTTTTCTATTTCATTCAGTTTTAATTTACGGTCATTCAAATTCAAATTGTGGATTTTTTAAATGTTTTCGTCGATAACGACCTCTTTTGGGCGTCCAGTGCGTTCACCGTCTTCAGTGCTCATTTCACCACATCTATACTTAGCATACCAATTCTTGATGGTTGATTTTCCTGGGAAAGTGTCTGGAAATTTGGCATCAAGCCAAGTTTTTGCTTCAACTGTATTTGTTCCCTTCAAAAAACAATATTTTCTCAACACGCGAAATTCCTTTTTATCCATTTTTTTTCACAATAACAAAAGTTACTTCACTGAAATTGCTATAATTCACAAACTAATGATCCGACAGCTGTCAAATTTATACACGCATCTTTTGAGGATTAGTGCTAACTAAAAAACATATGGATTTAATTCTAGTAGCGCCATCTATGTGCCAGGCCAGGGACTTTTCAATTGACCTGTTACATGCAAACACCTAATAATATTGTATTAGTTATTTAGAAATTTCTATATTTGACGTTACTATATTTTATAATTATTCGATGAAGCAATAATTCAAATATTTAATTAGAAAGCTGAGACTTTTTTTAATTTGAACGGTTGGGACGTTTCTCATGGCGCCTAGTCACACCTAATGACTGCTTACAGTTCAATTAAACCTAATTGGGAAACGAGAAGTTTACACGGAAATTTATCATGTTTATTTTACCCACCAATCTCTCCCGTTCCCTGCCGACAAATCGCCATCCCGTCCAACCAAATTCGAATACCCTACCGGAATTGATAGAGGTCGCTGACGTCTACCCCTATTACGTATAATTACTCCTATATCGCTACAGTTTATTGATCGTTTTGATTGATCGATATTCTTGACGATCTTGTTGGTTTTAGACTGTTGATTCCGTTTCTTGTTTTGTGCAATCGAATCGTGTGTCGGCGAATGTGGCGGAATTGATTGAAGCTGTCTGTGTCGTTTCACGTTAAGCGTTCATCGTTAATCGCTTCCTTGATATTTGTTGATTAATTTCTCGCTGGTTAGGTGATTTGCCGGTCTCTTATATAGTATTAATATTTTACAAGGTTATTGTTGCAATGAAACATGTAGCAGTAGGAGAATGGTTGTTTTTTTTTGTTGTCGACTATTCCATATTAGTTTACATTTTTATTTATAAGAACGCATAGTTAATTATTTAAATGAATTGTAAGACTTTTCTTAATATCGAGTAATTAAATTCTTAATATTGAGTAATACTTATTCATGTAATAAGGCTATAGCGCGTTCGTGCTAATTATAAGTAAAGAAGAAGATAGAAGAAGAATAGAAGATATTCCCTCGTATATAAGTTCGTAACTAAATTTTCTTGAACTATCTGAGGGCACAACAAGCGGAAGTTAAAAAAAGATTCTAATTACAAATTTTTATTTGTAGTAATAATATCAGGCCTATTGCATCGGGTGCATTTATAGCCAATTTTATGAAGTTGGCTACAAGTGCACTTGATGCATCACTGACAGGCTTCATTTTTAGTATGTGTATTTTGTCGAAGTGTGAACAAGCATTTTTTCAGTGCATTGAAAATGTCTGAATTACCGTGTAAGTCGCATTTGCAGGAAGTCACTTCATTTCAGTTCACTTCATTTTGAAGAAAAAGATGGCTGAAGGTCACCTAATGCCGTCTGAAACTTATGGCAACTATGCACCATCGATTTCAATATATGATACCGGTTTTGACATTTTGAAAATATGATAAATCGATGGCAATGTAACATTCACAATAAAAAAATCTTTTAAAACTAAATTTCTGAACTAAACACTGTAATATGACAATTGTAATGAAGCAAATATGATTTAGCCAATAATATAATTTTAAAAGGGAATATACAGACATTTTTATTATTTAAGATATTATATGTAACATAGGTATGTCATATTACAACATTAATGCAATTTTTTTCTACAATATTTAATATGAAAACTGGTAACATTTCCTTTTAAAATTCTAGTGACTTTCATTTATCAAGACAAGCAACACTTAATTACTGTGACCACATATTATACACTTAGAACAACTTCTACACACACTTTTATTGAATCCAGAAAACATTGGGTAAGATTGGGTGGAAGGTTTTGAAGCATCTTCTTGAAGCAGTATCTACAAGACTCTTCTTATACCACTACGCTATAACGAAGAAATTTTCGTCCAGAAATGTTTATAAGTTCTATACTGACGAACTTATGCTTTGACAAGAAAAGTATATAAATAAAGAGACACTCAATGGTCATATATATATATATATATATATATATATATATATATATATATATATATATATATATATATATATTATAAAAACTCACTGGGATGCGTATAAAATTCTGCATTGTTGCAGGTCGTCACATCATTCGAAAAACTCTCAAGTGTTAAATGTGCACATATCATCATAATTTCGTATTCTGTACGAATGTCAAAAGCGGCACCTTTACAAAAATCAATTGGTGTAATAATTAAAGCACCAGGATATCCGTTTGACTTCGCAAACAAGATAATTAAGGGCTCTTCAGCGTTTCCCAACATCTTGTATTTAGATAAAGTTCATTTTCATCTCAGTTGTCACCTATGCAAGCATGATTAATACGATCAGAGTCATATTTACTAAATGCTTACTTTTTGAACTTTTGACAGTTCAAATCGTAATTTCAACGTGAACGGGGTGAAGACCCAACAAAAACTCAAAAACAATAATTAAGTTAGACATAAAAATTGAATGTGAGCTAAATCACAATATGTGAACGATAACAAGAGATGGGAATATCCATTAGATAGGAGGATAGGCGCCACGTTAATTGAATTTTTTTTGATAACATTTTTATTAGATATGCTTAGTACAATCTTAATTATAAATTAGTTTGTTACTACTATTCTCTTGTACTTAAATTAATTCATAAGCAAGACGAGTGCGAGATAAACACATGAATATGTATTCCTCAATTATAAAATTATAATAACTTAAGTTATAGTTTATAGTTCGTATGGTTTGTTTCGTTTCAATCTTCTGATATCCTGCGCGTTGTCCAGTAGTTGTATTGCTTCTTTCGTGTTTTAAGGCGAAATCTTGGATAACTTCGTAAATCAATTTGACTTTCAGGTTATCGTGCAGTTCTTCGTTGGTTACGTAGCGATAGGCATTGGTAATTAATGGAAGAATTTTGTTTTGAGAGCGTTGGATGACTAGTTGATTTGAATTTTTAGTGCAGCCCCATATTTGCAACACATAGGTCCAAATTGGCTTTATGATGGTCTGATACATTAATTGAATGATAGACCATTAGAAAATTAGAAAATTGTCAGTGAAAAAAATGAAAAAAAAATCAAAAGTACGAAAGGAAGTTTCTATGTCGAATAGTAACGGATGATGAGAAATTGATTTATTTCTAAAATCCCAAGTGAAAAAATACGTCAATCAGTCAGAGAAGATTTTTTTTCTTGTTCCAGAATGACCAGCCAGAACCAAATGGTCTTTTGCTGATGTCGCTTCCGGTTCGGGCTAGTGAATTGTTTTGCAGGCGACAGAGACCCTGGGACAGGGAGACTGGGATTGTTGTAGTTGGTTATCTACCGAGGTTTATGGATGGGTAGGGATTTTTATCAAGGTGTTGTAGCGTTCTAAGGCTCCTAGGAAGAACCTTACACTGAACATGTTCGTGAAACTCTTCACGAACGGGATGCCTGATTCGAGGTGAGTGTTGGCGTTCCTCATAAACCATGGGGCATTGAGTAACGCGCGGACATTTTTGAATTCGAACACTTGAAGTAGTGCAAGTTGTCTCTCAGAGACGTACCTGTACCACACCTGTGCTCCGAGGCAGACTGGACGGACTAGCATTTTATACAGAGTCGCTTTCTGGGGGATTGGGGATGTACTTTCCCTGCGGAGGAGTGGGAAGAGTAGACTATACACGCCGTTGCCTTTGCAGATAGCGTGCTCGATTTGGGCTGACCATTGAAACCTGCGGTCGAACAGGAGACCGAGGTATGATACCTTCTGGAGCCAAGGGATAGGAACTTCTTCTTGTGGTGGAACAGAATAGCCTGAGTTTTGCTCGGGTTTATCTGCAGCCGCTAGAATTTGTACCACGCAATCGCCTGGTTCAGTTGAGACTGTAACCGGTTGTAAAGAAAACTGTATAAAATGCTGTGTTGGAATATTTGTAGAGTCAGCCATGTAAAGGTTGAACAGGGCAGGGGCTAGTGGAGCACCTTGCGGGACTTCTGCGAAAATCTCTTTTCGAGAGGAGAGTGCGTCACCGATCCTCACTTGGAAGGACCTACCGTCCAAGTATGAATCAATCAGGGAGAGGTCATTCGGTAGACCAAGATGGTTCGCTTTAAAGATTAGACCTTTGTGCCAAACTTGATCGAAAGCTTTGGGAACATCTAAAAAGATGGCTCCAGCTTTGCGACCTTTTCTTAATGCCTGTTGGATGGTTGCTGCGACGCGAGCAGCTTGAAGGCTTGAGTGTTTGGTACGATAACCGAATTGTTCGTTCGGGATTATGTTGTGAGCGCCTGTGAAACTGTTTAAAGCATGTAGTATCGCTTTTTTGGCAAGTTTGGAAGGTGAAATAATCAGGATGATAGGCATATAGTTACATGGATTGGACTTGACTTTCTTTTTTGGAATGACAGCGACAAGCGCATGTTTCCAATTCTTTGGGATATGTTTTAACCTCAGTTGATGAGCCAAAGAGGCGTTGAAATTACTTTGATAGAAAGTTTTATCTATCTTTATCCCATCGCACTCTCCAGACCTAGCTCCATTCACCACTATCTTTTTACATTGATGGAGCACGCGTTTGCCGAGCAGTACTTCACTGATTTCGAAGGAGTTAGAAAATGTCTTGATGAAAGATTTAGCTTAAAGGAAAAACCGCTTTTTCAATACTAATAGAATCAAATGGCCAATAGTTTGACTAATTAAATGTAAACTATGTATTGTAAATAACGTGTTTTACTTAGCGAAAAGAACCGAAAAGGAATTACTGACACACCTGGTATGTCATATCAACACTAAACGCATTTTTATAAACAGATCCAAAAATGGATTTTGGATGGTATTAAAAACATATAATTTATTTGAGATGGATTTAACTGCAGCTACAAAGATTCGTAAAAATAGTAGCTAACCACTGATAATACTCTTAATTATATGTCGTTGGCGGTTTTTTAATGAAGTGTTTATGTTTTACGCATTTTCCTTCGAAATTTTTCAAACTATGCATGTAACACCATTAATCATAGGGTTTCACTGAATAACCACAAGTTGCTGTTTGTGGTTGTTTTTCTATTTTTAGTTTATTATTATCTCTAGTACGTTTATTTTTAATATATTTTTTATACTTAATAAATGAGACTGTTTATATCAAGTTGGTACCACTCCCACCTTTCTGAAGATCGCTTGATTGTATTACGCACTACTGTTGGCATTGTCATTGTTTGCGGTAAAACATGATAACTAAACATCGTAATTTAAGCTTGAGATACGTAGATGTTGAGTTGGTCGGGTGTTGAGTTCTGAAACGAAAAAGTACTTGACTAACCAATTTCCATTAATAAACGGAGGTAAAACCAGAATGATAATCCAAATAAGCACCCAATGTATTGATCAATTTGCTGTGGTAAAGTATAACCTGTTTACACGGGTATGAAGGGTATACAATTTCAGTTTAGCACATGCACATTTTCAGTTATTCTAATTAATAGTCTGAGTGAACAAACGCTCTCATCGCAAGCGCATATACTTTGTTTTGTAACTGGTGTTTAAAATTTTACTCAAATATATTTTTCTTTGTATATCGTTCCGCGACGGAGATATTTAACCCTATGGAATTAAATAGCAATCATCAAACATGTTACAATGGTAAAGGAAGTGCTGAGACTAGTAAAGATAGTAATATGAAAATTATCATTAATTTTTTATGAAATATTTTAAATTAAATGATAATTAAAATTCACATATAGTGAGTATATATAGTCAGTTCAAAACAGTAGTGACACTTGTGTCAATGTGTGTCTGTCTAAAGGTGTAAATTCGTTTTACAGTCAGACAATATTATCCTTCTCATTTCATTTTATTTAAAAAGAGATGGAATGCTGTTAGAGAAGTTCGAACATGTTAACGCTTTGTTTTAGTAAATTGCAAATCGCCGGGGTTTTTATTGAAAATATTTTTTGCGCGTTGCAGCTGCACTGGATATTAGTACTAAAATATCTCAAAAAATAAAAAACAATATAACCTTAAATTCTCCAAAAAGAGACCGTGTTTATGCGAAACAGGTGACGAATCAAGATCAGCTTGTTGTTAGCTGTATCAGAGATCAAGTATACGAAATGTAAAAAACAGTAAATATTTTTTTCACCACCAAGTTCAATGTATATATAATAAAACAACTCTAACCTACAAATTATTGTAACTGTATAATTAATTGTAGTTTTAAGTTCGTCGATAATATATGCATTAGATGTACTATAATGTTAAAATAAATTATAATATATAACATTTTTGTTTCAGTATTTTATTCATATTAAAATTTTGTTATATGTCAGAGCCAAAATGTACTCAGGCTTGCTGCGGCAACATTGTGACGTTTTGATAGGTCTCCCGTGTCACTACTGTTTTGAAGAGACTATAGTATTATTTTGTGTTTTTATTAGTAATTTTGTTTACCGAGTAAATAAAAATTGAGCAACATTTGAAAGTAAAGTCATGTTTTACTAGAAAATAATTCTATAAGAATAAATTTTATTGCAAAAAAAGGAGTGAATAACACCATATTTATATAGAGATTATATTGATATGATCTTATTGCAATTGTTGCTACTATTTTTGATGGACAAACTCCGATAATGAATCGATTACTAAACTGAATATCTTTTAATTGACGTATTGTACATTTACTAAAACGAATGGATCGTTAATTACAACAAAATGTGTATAAAAGTTATAATTACATTTAACATTACTTCTAGTACAATTTTATATTATTTCTCTCGTGCCCTATGTAACGTTTCCATTTAAACAAAAAGGATAATTTTCTTTTTTACTTCTCGTTGTCATTTTGAAATTCACAGCTATATCGGGATGAAATGCTGGGATATGTTGACTTCTGTTTGATATCCAAAATGTTTTGTTACAAGTTTGGTGGTTAATAACCTCACTATAAACAAGATTGATGCTGTTTAGATATTTTTACATTATAAAACTTAATCTTACATTCCATACTTACCTTTGTTCTTACATATTTTAAAACCAATATATGTTACAATATTAAGAATAACACAATAATTTAATTGTTATTGTTATAAACTTGTTAATGCAACACAAAATCGAAATATTCTAGATGTTTTTACGCGATCAACGGTTAATTAAATGGCCGATTACACAGTATAGCTGGGGAAAGAGAAAGGGCAATATAGCGGATTGGGCGCATGCGCCAATTACATCAATCCTTTTTATGAGAATAGTTTAGCATATTCTCACTCTAATCTCTAACTAACTATACTTAACCATTACATACATCATGAACTCAGCACGTGACATTGGAGAATTGTTTTGACGTGAATACTGTATAGACGATAATCTCTTTTTTTTTTTTTTTTTTTTTTTGTTCTGGCCTAAAAACCAGGCGGTGGAATGCATGACGCATACCTGGTCGCGGAGACTTGCCCTGGAGTGACAAGTTGGACCGGGTTATGTGGGACTGCCTCTGGGCTTACCAATACACTAAACCGAAACCGCCTCACAGTTGACCCCTGTGGATCACTACTGCTACTGCATTAAATTTGGGGATATGGCACCCGCTGATCGGGCAGCCGTTATTGGGCACGAGAGCCCGGCGATTCTATTGATTCGCGAACCTG
The DNA here is from genome assembly GCF_030347505.1 of Rhynchophorus ferrugineus. Lineage (NCBI taxonomy): Eukaryota > Metazoa > Arthropoda > Insecta > Coleoptera > Curculionidae > Rhynchophorus > Rhynchophorus ferrugineus. The sequence goes on along the minus strand of NW_027472588.1, from coordinate 18,158,875 downwards.
AGTTAACACACAACTGGGTACTGTTGTATGGGGGCAAAAGTTATGACTGTAGCGACGGATGAGGTCGTTTCAGCCTGGAAAAGGGGGAGAGCTTAGCGGTGACGCGGTGCTAAGCTCCCAGCATGTCGACCAGCTCGCGAACAAGCGCGTTTTCAGAAGAACTTGAGCTGAGTTGTTGTTTGTGGAATGATTGAGATATGAAGTGCTTGATTTCTGGAGTGTCAGTTTCCCTATGGATTTGATTATTTCTGACAAACCATGGAGCGTTTAATATTCTCCTGAGGAGCTTATTTTGGAAAACTTGAAGCCGTTTGACCTGGTTGGGTGTAACAAACTTGAAGTAGACATTAGATCCGTAGAGGAGTACGGACCGAATTAACATCTTGTAAAATAAGCATTTGATGGAGATGGGAAGCCTGCTAGAAGGGCAGATCAGAGGAGATAGCAGGTTTGCTATCCCCGAACCTTTTTGGATTGCTTTCTGGATTTGGGAATGCCAACCGAACCGCCGGTCGAAGTGAAGACCTAGGTACGTGACGTTATCCAGCCATGGAATTATTGCGGTGTCGATCTTAAGTTGCGAGACGCGCAGTGCGTAACGCTTCTTGTGGAAAATGATGGCCTGGGTTTTCAGGGGGTTGATTTGCAACCTCCAGAATTTGAACCACTTGACCGCATGATCGAGCTGCTTCTGTAAACGCTCATGAATTGTAACTTCGAACCTGGCGGCCGTGAAGAAAGCAGTGTCGTCAGCGTAAAAGGCGACGTCAATATGCTCTTTTCTCGGCATATCTGAAATAAAGAGATTAAATAAGGCTGGGGCCAGCGGGGAACCTTGAGGTACGCCAGCATCGATTTGTTTACGACTGGAAAGTGACGCCCTGATCTTGACCTGGAAAGATCTGTCCGAGAGATAGGACTTGATGAGAGCGGTTAGGTCTTCTGGGAGGCCTAACCGCACGCACTTTGCGAACAATCCGTCGTGCCAGACCTTGTCGAAGGCTTTGGTTAGGTCCAGAAGAACTGCTCCAAGCTTTTTACGTTGGTCAAGAGCATGATGGATGTGTGCAGCCAGACGGGAAGCTTGATGGACGGATGAGTGGTGAGCGCGAAAGCCGAATTGTTCATCTGGAATGATGTTGTTTTCCTTTGTGAAAGAGTTGAGAGCGTAGAGTATTGCCCTCTCGGCAAGCTTCGAAATGGCGCTGAGAAGGCTGATAGGCCTGTAATCAGATGGAGATGATTTTGCTCCTTTCTTGGGTATAACCGCTATATGTGCGTGTTTCCAAGACGCCGGGAAGTGTTGCAGTCTCATGATGGAGTTAATAATGTTTGCCAGTTCTGCGAGTTGCTTATGCGGGAGCTTTTTTAACTGGGTAATCGATATTCCATCGAAACCTGGAGATTTTTTGGTTTGAAGTTTGCCGATCATAGTCTGTAGAGACTTTGGAGATACAAAATGGTTGAGAAGAAAGGCGGGGGTTACTGGTCTTTTGACGGAGTTGGATTCGTTGATGACAGTGTCAATGTCTTTAGTTTTAGTGTTCTGTGCGGGTGGGAGGCATTTCATTTGAGCTTCGTAGGTCTCTGCAAGGAGCTCGACTTTTTCTTGGTCAGTGACTGCAAAATTTCCTGTAACCGCTGACTTCAGGGGAGGGATGACATTGTGCGTCTTCCCCACGAGGCATTTGGAGACACGCCAGAAGGAAGGGGGGCCATCCAGCCTTTGGTCCGCGAGAAATGAGTTCCATTTCATTGCTCGCCAAGTCGAGACGGCCGCCCTTACCCTCTTGCATGCTCTGTTCGCCTCCCTTTTGTCTGCAGCATCAAGGGTGAATCGAGCTAATCTGCATAAACCGTTTTTGATGCGAATTTCACGTTTAAGAGAAGCGGGAAGATTGTTTTTCCACGGCTGGGGTTGTGATGAAATTTTGACTGTGGAAGATTCGTGAGCAGACTGAATATCGCGAGTTAGCTTGAGTACGGCTTCCTCGAGGTGTTCTGGTGTGTTAATTTTCGGAATTGGATCGGATTTCAGGAGAAGAGATTGGTAGTTTTTCCAGTCGGTTTTTTTCCTGAATCTTGTTAGTGGGACTTGAGTGGTGGCGCAGTTTCCGAGTTTGAGAAGGATCGGACGATGATCAGAGTCTAGTTCGTCAAGGACTCGAACTTCGGAATCGCGATTTACGTCTTGAAGAATAAAGAAATCAAGGATTCTTGCTGCGCCTTGAGAGACTGTACTAGGGTGATGGGTGGGTTCATCTGGCAAGGCAAGACCGTAGCCCAGATCTGCACTTAGAGCTACGATGGCGTTACCTGCGGGATTCGCTCTGGAGCACCCCCAGGTGGGGTGGTGGGCGTTGAAGTCGCCACCTATTATTTTCGGAAATTTTCCTTCGACGAGTGATCGGTATTCGGCATAGTTGAATGCAGAAGATTTCCTGTACAGGGATGTAATCACGAAGGGACGTTCTTGGATATCGATTTTAATGGAGGTTGTTTCGAAGTTGTTTACTGATAACGATGGAAGGAGCTCGTGTTTGACTCCTTTTCTGACGAGAATGGCGGTTCCACCGCCTCGACCCGGAGTTCTATCGTTTCTGTAGACAAAAAAGTGTTCGAAAGAGAGACGATGCGAAGGTTTCAGGAAAGTTTCCTGGATGAGCACGATGTCGACGTCATAGAATGTTATGACGTCCTCCAATTCCGCTTGCTTTCCGCGTAAGCTATTTGCATTCCATGTCATCAGTATAAGAGATTTCGGAACAGCCATTTCGAAGAGTTAAAGGCTGCTGAAAGTTATAGAGACAGGTAAGTGTTGCCGCTTAGGCGGCGACATTTGGAAAAAGACGAGCAAGTTGGTGAGCCAGGGCGATCACTTGTAGGAAAGCCTGCGGGTCAGTAAACGCCTGCATTGTGGAGTTAAGGTCCGGTGTATTGGTTGGAGCAGGAGTTTGAGTTGGAGCAGGCTGGGTGGCGCTGGCTAATTTTTGGGCTAGCTTTCTGCCACCTTGGTTACTCCATGCAGAACCTTGTGGAGGTCTGGTTTCGGTCGGAATTTTTGGTTTTCTTGGAGCAGGACGGCAGGTGCAACCGCTGAAGTTTGCGGTATGAGTTTCACCGCAGTTGCTGCACTTTGGAGGTGCTTCTGGGATTTTGGTACAGGATCTAGTGTCGTGATGCCCGGCACATTTGACGCACCGTGGGGGGGCTCGGCAATATGAGCTGGAGTGCCCGAAAAGCTGGCAGTTGAAGCACTGCACTGGCTGGCCGTTTCCTCTCTGGACCTCGACCTTCACTGTGATGACGCCGAGTTTGGTCATATATATGATCTGTCGCTCTTCGCGAGGGACAACTACCTGAACAATTGGTAGTTCTATCCCGGATTTTAATTTCCATCTTTGCACAAATTTGGGATGGAAGCCTTGATCAAAGAGAAGTTCACGTACTTCGTCAATGCAGAGTGATTCTGGGATGTTTTTTATTATTACCCGGAATGCTCTCTCCTCCGGATGACAGAAGGAATGGTAAGGGTAATTCCTTTCCTCGAGCAGGGTAGTAAGTTTACGGTAATTGTCGCTTGTGGCGACGAATAAGAAAATGCCGTCCTTTTTATTTCGGGTTATAATGTCTATTGATTGTGCCTTAGTAATTCTAATGAGCTCCATGAACCTCTTCTTATCACGGAGCACTATAGGCGGAATTTTTTCCTTTGGGGGACTTTGAGAAACAGTCGCCGAAACGGTTGGCACTGTTTTTGCTGTGGAGGTTAAGACTTGTTTAGTGACCTGGCTACTTACCTGCGCAGGCTGGTCTTGGGTTGGTCTTGTGGTAACTTGTTTCGGTACTGGCTGTGGGGCCGTCTTGGTGGTCGGCTTGTTTTGCACTGGTCTGGTGGCAAATTTTGTAATCGAAGGCTGTACGTTAGCCTTGGCTTTCGATTGGGTAGATTTAGTGGCTGGCTTGGCTACCGGATTGGGTTGTGATTTGGGAGCCTGTTTTCCCTTGTTGCCGGCCTTCGGCAGCTGGCTTTCCTGAGGTGGAGTGACGGGCCCTCTTTTCCTTTTTCCCACCAAGGTGAAACCGTCTTCTGAGTCTTCAGTTTGGTCTAAGTGTTGTGTCGGTTTAGCTGGTGTCTGGGACTGAATTTCTATGGCAGCGGGAATCTTTACTTCCATGGCATCTCTTTGATGCTTCATGAATTGTGTTATCGTAGCTGTGAGAGTTTTTATTTCTTCCTTGAGCTCTTCGGAAGCCTTTTCGCTCTTTTCCAGCTTTTCCGTCTGTTTGTTCAGGGCGTCTGTTTGGGCTTTTGCAAACGTTTTAAGGTCAGCTATCTGCTTTCGCAGGTCTTCGTTCTGTTTTCTCAATTCCGTTATAAGCACTTCTCGGCTGTCTTCTGAAGATGGTCCATTTGAATTTGAAACACTGGGATTATGTTCAGGAGGCGACGTCGGCTCTGACGTACATGACGCCATTGCCTTGTCTGTAAAAACGCCTTTTCGGCGCTTACAGACGCTTTTTTTTTTTAAGTAGGCACTGGTGAAACGTGATAACGGGTCGACCGTCTTAGGGAAAGTTTCGGGTAATTCTCGGAAGCGCAGGTAGGTTCGGCGGACCGGACACGACCGTTCTCTTCGAGAGCTAGCACGGAACTGATAATCTCTTCGCGTTATTTAATTGATTGGCTAATTTTCTTTTACAGACACCTGTAAAGGAATTATTTCGTTAAAGCATTTCACTGTATCTTTATTGAATTTGGCACCTGTAAATTTATGAAATATGTAGGAATAACTTATGTACAGTATTCTTTGTACTCAAATTTACGTGGTGTACTTTGAATGGGTACTCGAATGGTTGAACACGTTTTGAACTGCAAGCTACTGCCAAAATTTCAGAAGCAGCAACAACAATAACTCAATACGCCTTTCGTTGCCTTGCAATGCCGGGAATCCACTGACTAGATGTGTTTTCCAAAGCGTTGAAAGCATGTTTTCTAATTGTAATAGTTTATGGCTATGAGATTTTGAGCAAATTTAATCCACTTTTGTGACTTTAGAGTTTCAAATTTTGCTTGAATTGAGATTAATTGAGATCCAAATGCATCTGGCAAATATGGTCAAAATTTTTCCGTCTAAATATTTTTCCGAAAATTATAATGCATAGGATAATTAAAACGTTTAAAAATAATGTGTTTTTTAAATTTGACTGTTATGTTACTAAAAACGCGAAATTGAGGATTTAATAAACGAGAAATACTAATGGTATACCAAAATTATCTTGATTCAAAACAAGTCTAGTCTATAAAGTCAGTCTCAGTTGATATAGAATGTAAACAAAGGCGGAATGTTGTTTCTTTTCTTAAGTCTCGCAAAATAGACTGAAATGTATAGACTAATGTACTGGATCTAAAGCTATAGAGTCCAGTTAACATTTCTCAACTCCTTTTTTATTAATTACATCTTGCATTAGATATGCTTAGTTCAATCTTAATTTACAAATTAATTTATTAGTACTGTTCTGTTGTACTTGCATTAATATACAAGCAAGCCGAGTTCGAATTAAATTAAAACTAATCTTAAGCTAACTTAAGTTATGAATACACTTATATACTGAACAAGTTCGTGTAGTTTGGTTCGCTTCAATCTTCTGATTTCCTGCATGTTGTCCAGTAGCCGTATTGCTTCCATGTTACTGTGATTTAGCAATCTTATTTCATGTTTTAATGCGAAATCTTCGTGTATCCATTTGATTCTACATCATCGTGCAGCTCTTCGTTGGTAACGTAGCAATAAGCATTGGTAATTAATCGTAGAACTTTGTTTTGGATACGTTGGATTACTAGTTGATTTGATCTCTTAGTGCACTCCATATTTGCATCCCATAGGTCCAAATTGGCTTTATGATAAACGAATATATTTGATTTTTTTTGTCAACTTAAGAGTATCTTTCGACTAACCAGTATAGTTGCTTGACTTTAAGTGTAATCTGCTTTGCATTTTACTTTTTTTACGGTATTTCCAGTTTAACCTACCATCGGACATCCGTCAAGTGATATAATTAGGATTTTGTCATTTCGCCGCAATGCAAAGTTAACATGGACAGATTTGGAGCTATTAAGCTGTATTTTCCAGTCTCCAGTCCATTTGTAGATCTCGTTGACTGTTACATGTACTTTTTCTACAGCCTTGGACAGAGATACATCTTTTACCATCATAACTGTGATATCGGCAAATGTTCCAAGTACCGTTTCTTTTGTTCTTGGGAAAAATATAACATAACTTTGAAGCTTAAGAATTGTTCTTTAATGCATGTCTGACTTTTCATTTATTTTTGTGTTTTATTACAAACTGGTAAACGCTACGTAAACACACATACTTTCATCTCAAAATTTGTAAATATGTGTTGCATATTATAGTAATATACGTAATATATATAAAAGTCTTTTAATCACCTTTTTAATACTAATTTAAAACTAATTAAAGGGTACTACGTTCAACCTTGCTGTTCACTCAATTGTTACTGATTGATCGGATGCCTCCAATTAACCTATGACACGATCGCTCGCTATTTGGTGATACTGGGACCTGGTTTATTTGAAATCAAATCGTACAGGACCATCGTTGGTCGACTAAACCAATTGATGAATTTAAAACTAATTAACAAGGGAGTTCGTGAGGGGGGATATAGTTATTAATTTTCGAAACACGCACTTAACTACTTCCTAATCCTCTTAATGATTTGCTCGATTTGTGAACGTATTCTAACAGGCATGTCTCCACGTTTATTAAGCAAACCATGTAAGAATATTAAGTGGCTTTAGCATATCGAAGTGTATGAATTTTATTTATTTATAACAATTTTTGACCCATCAATTTTCTGTGTTTTTTAGAATTGGTTTACCAACGTTAAAAATTCAATACATTTTATAGGATTTGATATGTAAAAGTGCAGATAAGTTTACAAGAGATAAATAGATAAAAAATAACAAGCAAAATATAAACCATTGAATAAATTTTTTTATTACCATTAGTGGTTCAATGAACGGCATTAGGTATAAGTACTTATCATAATTATTATATACATTACATGTAGAACATCACCTTAGATCCTAGATTTGTGTAAAATATCTTAGTCTAAATATTGCTGTAAGTGGATGGTAGTACAAGTTTTAGTCTACATCATTCTATTCTATCATTCATATTTAGTTGATTGGTAATTGAGCTGAGCATTTTTGTGAATTACTTAACACTAACATCTTGAATTATACTCATCATGGGTTTAAAAGGGATATCATGCATTTCATTTGGCACCTAGTACGGATTATCTTGGTGAGTGTTCTTGTTATCTAAGGATATCAAGGTCCGGCAAGCCAATACATTTGGTTTGTTGTATGTTATGAATTGTTTTTGTTTAGCAAGTATGTGCTTTTTCTAAGTTAGAAGTTGGCGTAGCAAATACGTTTAACAACTTCTGTCTGAGGAAATTAGCAGTTACTAATATACACTGGTATATATGTTATTCTAAGTAAGATAAAAGTTATATGAGTACATTTTGCCACTATTGGATCTTTGTGAGATTCTAAGAATCCCGATAAAATATTGCTTTTTGAAGGGAAAAAATACAGTTGAAGCAAAAACTTGGCTTGATGCCGAGTTTCCGGACACTGTCCCAGGAAAATCAACCATCAAAAATTGGTTTTCTAAGTTTAGACGTGGTGAAATGAGCACCGAAGACGGTGAACGCTGTGGACGCCCAAAAGAGGTTATTACCGACGAAGAAATTTAAAAAATCCACAAAATGATTTTGAATGGCCGTAAATTGAAATTGAATGAAATAGCAGACACTCTAAAGATATCAACTGAACATACATCATATCATTCACGAATATTTGGGTATGGGAAAGTTCCGTGCAAAGTGGGTGCTGTGCGAGCTCACTTTTGACCAAAAACAATGACGAGTTGATGATTCGGAGCAGTGTTTGAAGATGAGCAAGCGTAATAAACCCTAGTTTTTGCGAGGATATCGGACATGGACGAAACATGGCTCCATCATTTCACTCCGAAGTTCAATCTTATTTTTACCCACTTTGCCATTTTTGAAATAGAGGATAACTACCGTATCTCGACAATGATACATTTATAAAGTTTAATATTAAATAATAAGTTTCAGATATTTTAATTGATTGATTGTCGTTACGAAATATACAACTACTAGCTAAAAAAGCTACCAAAATATACATTCTACAAAGTTGAGAGTAACTACAACAGAAATATTAATATGCATCTATCATGAACGTTGTATGATATACAATTCTCTACAATTCTTGTTTTAATCTTATGTTTACCCACTTTGCCATTTTTGAAATAGAGGATAACTACCGACAATGATACATTTATAAAGTTTAATATTAAATAATAAGTTTCAGATATTTTACCTTAAATATGTTTAAATTGATTGTCGTTACGAAATATAGAACTACTAGCTAAAAAAAAGCTACCAAAATATACATTCTATAAAGTTGAGAGTAGCTACAACAGAAAAAAATATTTAAGTTATATACATTTACTGATGGTTGTTTTATTTTCTTAAACTATTAGTAGTTCTGTATTGTATCGAATTATTTTGCAATATTTGGGTAAATGAAATGCACAAATAGTGATTTTGAGTTTCATTTTAATAATATCCTTACAATAATCTAAATATGTGCAAGTATAATATTACTTCATCAAGTACTTTACTAAATTTGTGTTTAGACACGCTCGAACATATCAAGTTCTTCTATGAATTCTTAAACTAGATATGTGCTTAGTTTATTTTACTTTACTTAACTTTAGTAATAACATTTGGTTTATACATTGTCTATACGTAAGTATTGTTCAAAATGTTTAAAATTTCTGTTTGCAACAACACACACCAGGCTGTAAAAACAACATAACATAACATAACATTGTTCTATCAAATAGGTATCACTTACCGTTAACATGGAAAATATAGACCATCGAACTTTTTGATGTACAAGGAACCAATTCAGTAGTGAACAGCAATAAATGTTCAGTGAGTTTAGTTAGAAGCCTAGAAGCATATACTGATTTCATGCACACTTTACAACTAAATCAGTCACATTGTATTAAATATATTTTTTGTCTATTATTTGGTAAATGAAGAAAGAACCAAATTATTAGGGATTCATATACACAATAAACAAAACAAAGACGACTATATAATTACTAAGTATAATACAAAATTATTAATATAATGTATAAATAAGACCTGTACCCATAAAAACTGTCCGGTGCGACCAAAACAACTACGTCACGCGCAGGTTTAGAGCGTTTTAGCATGCATTTAAAATTTCACAAATTCAAACGCCAATTTTACTTTCAAATCGATTTTTTTTGCAGAAATAAAAATTGCGTCTAAAACAAATACGTAAAATTGTCAATACAGTAAAGTAAAAAATAATAAAGTAGTTTTTCAAAAATAGTCAATAAGCTTATTATTGTTTGAGACGTATATTATATGTTAATATTAATAATTTACACATTTCAGTTTCTAGTCATAGCGTTATCGCAGGATTCCTTTCGAAGTACATCAAATTTTAAACGCTCTATTTTTGGTCTATGACCCGAAATTGACTTAAATTAAATGTCGTCGTATCGTGATATGTAACATAATTGGATTGTTACGCCATCTTATAGAAGTTAATAGAAAAATTCGCAGAGGAAGTCGGTTTCTAGCTCGGGTCTCCGCGGAAAATTTATGAGACGGAACCGTGCGGATTTCATGTTGCTATATAGAGCCTGGCTTTCTTGTTTAAGAGTAAGCTGCATAATAGAAGTTCCGTGAAACTTTTTGCGTAGTCATAAAAGCTAGGGAGATTGTTGCACTTTATTTGATGTTGTACTGCATAGAATGTTGTAATTAATATATAAATCTTGGCACATGTGGGCGATAAACTGTGAATGTTACAGTTTTCGTTAAATTGTATTTGCCATTTTTCTTGTTTAAGAGACTGTTGGTGAGTCTGTCTGCTGATAATCTCAAATAAAAATGTCAAATCAACGTCACGGTGCACATGACCTCAGTCACATTTAACATCAGGGATAATATTCTTGTGTCATTTGAAGGTCATTACTGCCAGGCGTAAAATTTGAGATGTCCCAAGATCGCTACTTTGAATGAAATTGTTCAGTTTTTTTAGTTTCTTTAGTCAGTTTAGTTTTGTGAAGTGTTAGTGAACTTTGTTCGTCATCATTCTTGTTGTATATTATTTTCCGATGGTTCCGATTCCGATTCCAATTGATGTCATTAATAGTCCAATTGTTGGTCTAAAAATTTTACATTCGCTGATCTGGATAAGCTGAATTAACGTTGCAAAATAAAGATTGAGAGTGATTTTAATATAAAAAATATATTGTAGAATGTTATGTTATCTTTATAAACCTCCTGGGAGAAAAATCGAGTATTTAATTATTTCTTTTCATGGAAAAATCAGAATCAAGTTGTTAAACAAAATAAAATTGTTCGAAAATATTATTTTACTTAACGGAAAAAAGAACTTGTTGAATGGCGATACAAAGTGAGGGTTCTTATCTATTTGAAAACAGAACCCTCCCTGTCACTTGTTCGTCATTCAGTTAGTTTTTACACAGATAGCCGGATAGGCAGAACCGTATTATATAGCATATATATAGGAGAACCCATCGGTCCTTACATAGTCTCTACAGTAATTATGTTCATGTATTAATTGCCACAGATAGTTTTTCCGTTTGTTGTGTTGATAGGTTTCTGCAAAATCAAAAGGTTTTTGAGTCTGTGTTATGCTTGAGTGTTATCCAAGAGTTGGAATACTTTGGTATTAACATTTGAGTGGAGTCTCTAATCATGTGTCATACAATTCTCTTGGTATGAAGATCTCAGTGTAAGTAATCATTCTTACAATTTATGGGTATCCACAACACCTCCTGGGACTTTTTTAGTTTTTATTTATTAGTTTTAGATTATTATTATTATTTATTATATTATTTTACTATTCATTTATTAACTACTTTTTACTATTAATTGCTTTGGTTTGGTTACGATTATTTTAGAATTTGATTTTATAATAGCAACTTATTACGCACAGATCACAATTCTTTTTTATCTTTAAAAACGAGTTTAATCTTTTCTTTTTAATGTGCTGCTTCCAACGGAATAGCGTTGTTGCTGTGTGGGATAATAGTATTATTCATTGTTTTTTTTATACCTGCAGTTTGATTAAATATAAACTCAATATATAATGATTTTCTTTTACAGCGTGTGTCCAGATATATATAATGTCACACCCTTGTTGTAATTTTCCGGTTGCTTTTTCGCTATTGTCTTCAAAAGTAATTATCGCAGTATCTCTAGCTATGGTCATATTTTCCGTTTGTGGAAGATCAAATGTGTAAAGTAGGTGAAGAATAGACGCCAATACACTTTCTTGGATCTGCTTTAGTTTTTTTATTGTAGAGTAGCTTCATCTTGTTTGACATTAAACACTCTAAACTTTCTGGCTGTTGAAACTGAAATTGAAAGATGAGTTTAGAATTCACTGTGTTGCTTTGGTGCATTTTTTTGAAGTTTGTGGATGAGTCCCGTACACCAAACTTTATCGGCCTGCATTGCTCTCTAAGGCTCTATCATCTAAGGATATAACAGAGCGTATTACTTTTCACTTGGTTTTTTGTGATTCTAAGCTAGTCACTTATTGAATATTTGTTTATAAAGCCAAGCTGATATGCAGGTGTTAGATATCTTGAATAAATGTTGCAGAACTTTTACAGAAATCTATTTATTTTCAGCAATAAATTCAATTCAATAAACTATATTCACTTGATGATAGTTAGGTTTTAGTTCTTTTAATAATTGAACTATAAGCATCGAGACTCAGATTTTTAGCGATACACAGTAGAAAATTTCTTGAAATTTGTCCACAATACCAAACTTTCACCAACACCTTTATGTAGTACTTTCGTATTAGATTTTGAACGGCTTGTTATGGGACAGCCAGTGGCCAACTGACCACTGGATCCAGAATTTTTGAATTTTTCATTACTCTTATCACAGTTGCTTTCGACCATATTTTATACGAAATTTGCCAACTGTGACCGCTAGACTTTTATTATATTTGAAATATCGTTCAAGAATGAAAACGGGTTGTTCTCGGGTATAGCCTCGGGTAACTGTTTTTTTTTTTTGGTTTATCAACATTTTACTATACTAATGGCGGAAAATTTAAATAATGCGTGAACTTCTCAGACACGAATTGTTACATCGAAAGGCGCGAATCAGATATATGTTATAAATATATAATTAGTAGTACAATAAACCATTAATAGTTAAACCAGGGTGGTCGTAACAGGTCAATTGAAAAGCGTACCATAGTAAAACACATTTTTTTGGCAAAATTAGTTTTTTTTTATTCAACATAATTCTCTTCAAGGGTGATACACTGATTATAGCGACCCTCAAATCGATAACGACGATCACCTCTTTATTCGACGAAAATTTCTTCCCAGCTAGTATTTTTTTGAGTTCTGAGAACAGGAAATAGTCGCTGGGGGCCAAATCTGGAGAATACGGTGAATGAGGAACCAATTCAAAGCCCAATTCATGGATTTTGACACGGTGCATTGTCTTGGTGAAGCAGCACTTTCTTTTTCTTTAAATGCTGTCGTTTTTCGGCGATTTCGTCCTTCAAACGGTTCAATAACGCTATGTAATAGTCGCTGTCGATGGTCCTTCCTTTTTTAAGGTATTTAATAAAAATTATTCCATGCGCATCCCTAAATACAGACGCCATAACCTTGCCAGGTGACTGTTGCGTTTTCCCACGCTTTGGAGCGGGATCATCGTTGGCAGTACACTCGGATGACTGTCGATTGGACTTCGGAGTGAAATGATGGAGCCATTTTTTATCCATTGTCACATATCAACGCAAAAACTCGGGTTTATTACGCTTGATCATTTTCAAGCACTGCTCTGAATCATCAACTCGTCGTTGTTTTTGGTCAAAAGTGAGCTCGCGCGGCACCCACTTTGCACAGAGCTTTCTCATACCCAAATATTCGTGAATAATATGATGTACACGTTCAGTTGATATCTTTAGAGTGTTTTCTATTTCATTCAGTTTTAGTTTACGGCCATTCAAATTCAATTTGTGGATTTTTTAAATGTTTTAGTCGATAACAACCTCTTTTGGGCGTCCACTGCGTTCACCGTCTTCGGTGCTCATTTCACCACTTCTAAACTTAGCATACCAATCCTTGATGGTTGATTTTCCTGGGGTGGAAACTTGGCATCAAGTCAAGTTTTTGCTTCAACTGTATTTTTTCCCTTCAAAAAGCAATATTTTATTAACATGCGAAATTCCTTTTTACTCATTTTTTTCACAATAACGAAAGTTGCTTCACTCAAAATGCTATAATTCACAAACTAATAATCTGGCAGCTGTCAAATTTATCAGCGCATCTTTAAAGGGTTAGGGCTAACTCACAAACATATAGATTTAATTTTAGTAGCGCCATCTATGTGTCAGGCTGGGATGTTTTAAATTGACCTGTTTATATAATATATACCTTTTTAACAAATTTGTTTGTCAATTTAGACAGTTTAGAATATCTGTCTGATAATACTGGTGCCTTCATAGTAGGTCCCTTTTGTTTGACATTCAATTATTGTCTTGTTCTTTCTTTAATGTAAAGACAGTCAATTAAAACCAGTAAATATTTCTACCCCTCTAAAAGCCCAGCCCTCATTCCGCATAATGTAAATCAATTTTTGCATTATATTTAAAAGTAAAAGTTAGTCTCGGAAGTACCTCGAACCAAGTAACTACTAATAGTTTCATTCGAAGCTTTACCGAATTCCATCTTCCAAAATTAGTAACAATGTTACTGCTAGCAATGCTGTAACATCAGTACCAGACTAGATATCAGAATTTACCACTCACGTGGTATGGTACAGATGGTCAGTGATTGGCCTAAACATATGAATTGCTTTGGTGCTTCCAGATTCCAATAGTTTACGGCTAAAACACTGAGCTACTGCAATCCGCATTTGGTGGCCGTTCACTTTGAACTACAAGCTTCTATTCAAATTCCAGTAAACTATGTTAATTCACAGCAACTTCAGTCCGCCTTTGGTGGTATTATACCTTGAACTGTGATTCATGTGTCAGGAATCCATAGACTAGGGGTATTTTTCAAAGCTTGAATGTTTCTTACTTTATAGCTTCAGCTGCGATACTTTTGCCCGAACTCCATTTAACAACACCAAGAAACGTTTCGAGTAATTGCGGAACGATTGCCAATCCAAAATCAACCTGGCAGCGACTTCTTGAACGGCGATACAAAGCGACACTGGGGGTAAAGACAGATCAACCCGTCTCACTCGTTCACCATTCAAGTAGTTAAAAGAAAACTAAATGGCGGAATAGTCTGGGCCGTCTTACATAACATGTATTCGTCGTTATTATAGATATTAATACATGACAGGAAGAACAGCGGAAATAGCATTCTCTTCCACTTCAGCATCAACTTCCACTGATACAGTTTTCAATTTTCCTACATCTTCTACCACTTTACATCTGTTGTATAATTAAAGATTTTAGGGATTATAATTGAAATTCTACATTATCCAACTTCTTTCATGCCATAGACATTTCTGTGTGTGTGTAGACATTCGTGTCTAGCCCAGTGCCAATAAATATATCTGCTTATGACGAGACCAAGCCTTTTTTTATCGGTACCCTTGTCTGTTTAAATTCGCCTACGTATCTGACACAAAAAGGGCACGCTACGATTAATATTGTGAACAGGGCAAAGACGTCGCAAAGTGAGTCCATATAAATTTGGGGCATGGGTTTCGAATCGATATGTAACGCCGTCTAACGTCTTGATAATAGAAAAAAGACTGTTTGTTGTTCAAAATATGATATTTAAAAAACTTTCTGTCTTGTTTTTATTAATGGTTATCTTTTAGTGTCTTTCGTAAGATGACAATAAAATATTAATATATATAATATGTAATATGTAATAATATATAATATGTTATTTTGGCAACAATCTATTCAAGTAAATGCTATTATGTGCTTCTATGTATTCTGATATTTTTTTTCACTTTTAAAAGACATTTATTGAGAAAAGTTCGTACAATATTTATTAATAAAATTATTTTCTTGTACTTTCTTTAGTCTTTCAAAGTGTTCTCCTCCCACTACATAAAGGAAATTAATTTTGGAATTATATTGAAAAATAAAAATTGATCTTAGAAGTTTTTTTTATAACATCTTTATTAGATACGCTTACTACCTTAGTCATAAATCTTAATTATAAATTAATTTATTACTAAATTATAAAATTATAATAACTTATAGTTATAGTTTACACTAAAGGTATACACTTTATATAAGTTCGTACGGTTTGGTTCGCTTCAATCTCCTGACATCTTTGGCGCTGTCCAGCAGTTGTATTGCTTTTACGTTAGTATGATTTAGTAATCTTCTTTCGTGTTTCAAGGCGAAATCTTGGATAACTTCGCAAATCCATTTGATTTCTAGGTCATCGTGCAGTTCGTTGGTTACGTAACGATAGACATTGGTAATCAATCGAAGAATCTTGTTTTGACAGCGTTGGATGACTAGTTGATTTGAGTTTTTAGTGCAACCCCATATTTGCACCCCATTGGTCCAAAGTGGCTTTATGATTGTGTTATAAATCAACCTCTTTGATTTTAGATCAAGTTCAGAGTATCTTCCGACTAACCAGTATAGTTATTTCATTTTGGTTCTAATGTGTTTTGCTTTTTGTCTAACATGATGTTTCCAATTTAATCTACCGTCAAGATGGATTCCAAGGTATTGGGCTCATTCTGATTGAGGAAATCGGGTTTGGCATTTGAGTTTAATCTGTAAGATGAGCAAATTGTTACCGCGTAACTATTGTCAATTGCTGGAGTCATATTTATTCGGAAGAAAATTTAGAGTACCGCACGAAATTCCGACATTTAAAAATATCTCGGCTGGAGTTCCACAAGGTAGCGTTTTAGGACCTCTCCTGTATCTGCTCTACACCGCTGACATTCCAACAACAAAAGAAACACTTCTTGGAACCTTTGCTGACGACACAATTATTATGGCAAAAGATATATCTCTGCCTAGGGTAATACAAATGGATGAAAGATTGGAAAATTCAACTTAATAGCTCCAAATCTGTCCACGTTAATTTTGCATTGAGGTGAAATAATAAAAACTTAATTATATCACCCAATGGATGCCCGATTCCTCAAGCAGAATCAGCAAAATACCTTGGAATCCATCTTGACGGTAGATTAAATTGGAAACATCATGTTAGACAAAAAGCAAAACACATTAGAACCAAAATAAAACAACTATACTGGTTAGTCGGAAGATACTCTGAACTTGATCTAAAATCTATAATACAATTATAAAGCCAATTTGGACCTACGGGGTGCAAATATGGGGTTGCACTAAAAATTCAAATCAACTAGTCATACAACGCTGTCAAAACAAGGTTCTTCGATTGATTACCAATGCCTATCGCTATGTAACTAATGAAGAACTGCACGATGACCTGGAAATCAAATGGATTTACGAAGTTATCCAAGATTTCGCCTTGAAATACGAAAGAAGATTACTAAATCATACTAACGTGGAAGCAATACAACTGCTAGACAGCGCGCAGGATATCAGGAGATTGAAACGAACAAAACCATAGGAACTTATATAAAGTATATACATTTAGTGTAAACTATAGCTATAAGTTAATAATTAATAAATAATTATAATTTTATAATTGAGGAATACATACTGATGTATTTTCTCGCAGTCGTCTTGCTTGTTAATTAATTCAAGTACATAGAAAAAGTAGTAATAAATTAATTGTAAATTAAGATTGTACTAAGCGTATCTAATAAAGATGTTATAAAAAAAACCTGATCGCGGAGACTTGCCCTGGAGTGACAAGTTGGACCGGATTATGAGGGACTGCCTCTGGGCTTACCAATGTACTCACCAATCCCTCACAGTTGACCCCTGTTAGTCAATATAAATCCTACTGCATTAAATTTGAGGATATGGTACGCGCTAACCGGGCAGCCATTATTTTATACGAGGACTCGGCGAAAAAACAGATAGTGAAACTAACTATAGATTCGCGAACTTGAGTTAACACACGACGGGGTGCTGTCGTATGGGAACAAAAGTTATGACTGCAACGACGAATGAGGTCGTTTCAGCCTGGAAAAGGGGAGGTTAGCGGTGACGCGGTGTTCAGCTCCCAGCATATCGATCAGCTCGCGAACAAGCGCGTTTTCAGAAGAACTTGAGCTGAGTTTTTGTTTGTGGAAGGATTGAGATATGGAGTGCTTGATTTCTGGAGTGTCATTTTCCCTGTGAATTTGATTATTTCTGACAAACCATGGAGCGTTTAAGATTCTCCTGAGGAGTTTGTTGTTGCGGTGTCGATCTTAAGTTAATATATTTCAACAATACCAAATGACCAAAAATGTCTTAATGATTTAACCGCCTAGTTTATCGAAAAACACAAAGGAATTAATATAAATAAAAACATTTGCCTCAAAAAAGCAATCTATTTTAAAACCTACAATACCTTTCCTACGCTCAATAAAACCAGATCATTAGCGAGGAAGTGATAAAGCATCACTTCACTCGTAGCCTTGTTTGTTCTTACAATAAAGCACAACCTTTCATGGAAAAAGGGCTTTGTCCCGCCGGATCCAGCTCGAGAAACGACAAAATCAAATTCGCCTGGGCATTTGACAAGGCAGAGACACGCCACGAATGATAATGCGAAAGGGGCCAAGACGTTCCGGCCGGAGTCTCTGTAAATGTGGAACACAGGGTCGGAATCGATTACTCAACGACGACGAATGGCCGTATAATAAAAAGTGGTTTATAAGAGAAATCATACGGCTGAAAAGGGTTTGATATAGAAATAACGTCGATATTTCTTTTTATTATTGTGTGGTTGTTTTGCGATTTTTCGGACGATTCTAAGCTTGGTTTGACTCAAAATTTCCTTTTTATTAAAGGTGAATTCGGGAATTTTTTAAATATAATGTCGTACTCACAAAAAGTGAAAGATTATGAACAAAAACAGAATAGTATAAACGTACGTTTCTAATATTTTTAATGTATATATATATATATATATATATATATATATATATATATATATATATATATATATATATATACATATATATATATATATTAAAAAAAGAAATTCCAGCGGGGCTTTATGACCTACAGTTTAAAGTAGGTTCTGAACCACGGTCCTCGGTATTAAGCCTACCGGCTGGCCAATGTCCAACTTAGAGACCACTCCAGAAGACATCCGGTCTTACCCAGCCTTGTTACTGGCGTGACTCGGACGGTTATTCCTTGTCGGACTGTTGCCTATAATAGTAATCGATTTGCATCTGTAATCGACAATTGTATATCGATGTATGTATTTTATTTTCATTAGAGAGAATATTTACCTTGGTATGTTTAATTATTGTTTCCTTCATTGCTGTGTTTCCTTGTTAAGTCATTTTAATAATATTATGTTACTACCTGTGTATGTTTTCTTAATAAAATTATACTTAATCACTTCACTTTAATACATTTGCCATATCTATAAAATAATATTAATTCTAAACATAATAAATAAATTTAATAAAACAGTGAATTCACGTCATCTAAAATTATGACGTTAAGACGTTGTTGCCGCATCAACTTTTTATTTTCGTTTTGACATGTCAAAAAATTCTAATGCAAATAAAATCATGAATTTAATCTGTTATCTAATCTAATCATCTAATCCATAATATCGAATGACTTAATGTACAATTAATTATACAGCCACAATAGTTAGTAGGTTAGAGTTACAGATGTGGAAAAAATATCCACATATCGATATTTTTGGCCGATATATCGATATTTTTTAGCCGATATTTTTCGATATTTTTTCAAAATAAATTAAAATTTTAATAAACCTTTAAAGTCGCTACTTACTTTTAAATGTTTGTGAATTTTTAAAATATCGATATTTTTTTCGGTGGCTAATACCCCTAGTTGGAATTCTTTTCCACACCACCTATGAGGTAGAGTTGTATCTTCTGGACGCCTAATCCACCTTATTATCAGTTGTATATCTATGTGTGTATTTTATTTTCATTAGAGAGCTTATTTACCTTGGTATGTTTAGTTCTTTCTTCAAAATAGTAGTAATTCTAAACAACATACATTCTAAACAAATATTCATATATATTCTGAATAATTACGCACATATATACACACATAAAACTTCTTCACTCTATAATACGATTTTTTACCGTTATCCTATATTAGTTATATACTCACATTTAGTTGTTTGTCTTGTTGTAACATTAGATCATAATTCGAAATCCCGAAAATTTCATTCACTCGCAGTCACTTTCTGAATCATCATTGTTCACGATTCTACCGTCTGCAATTTCTTCTCCTCTGTGTCTTGTGAATTCATCTAGACTAAAGATGTTATTGTAGACAATACTTCTTTCCATTTATCCAAACAATTCTTGCTTCTATATTCTAAATATCTTATATTTTTCTAAAAAAGTAAATTACATAACAGCTAAAAACTTCCGTGCTTAACACATAGATGGCGCTAGTTTTATTGCATTTTTATTCGGATTTTTCTGTTGGTACTAACTTTCAAAAGAAAGCTGTTAAAATTTCATGATATTCTATTCATAAATTTGTAGTTGTTGTGCTAAGAAATCAAGCGAATTAATGGCTTGAAAAGTATTATAAAGACTCCGCCACATCAGAAACAACAATAAAATATTGCGCTAATTAGCTAACATCGTAAAGATATCAAAAAACGTGTTGTTGCTCAATGTTGACCAAAAACAACAACGTGTTTATGATTCTGAGCAATGTTTGCCATGTTTAAATATAAAATACCGGATTTTTTACGTCGATATGTGGCAATGGATGAAACATGGAGATATCATACTTCGGAATCAAAATGATCGTCATCTAGTGGATAGTAACTGGTGACAGGCATATTTTGAGGCAAAAGATAAATCGTTCTTCAAAAGTGGTATTGTAATATTAGAGAGGCGCTGGAATGATTTTGGTGCTCTTGATGGAGATTAAGTTGATTAACAAAGTCAATTTTGAACAAAAAACGCGTTTTCTTTGTTACGTCAGGGACTTTCTCAGCTCATGTGCTAAAACAGAATTAAAAATTTCATTTGTGTTTACCGAGGTATTTAACAAGGTATTTTCTAAAACTTAATTTGTTGTGCAAGCCGTTCATTAATTACAGTCTTTGATGGCCCACTTGTTGGGATCCATCAGTATGCTATGCTGTGGTGCATTGTCCGTGACTATAACTGATGGTTCCTCAGAGTTCTTTAATAGCTGATATTTAATCCAGAATAATAACATGTTATGATTCATCTCTCCATGCTAGTCGCCCTTGGACTTGGAGGAAAACAGTAACTCTGCTCCAAGAATAAAATTGTTCCTGTATTCAGCATATATATCCGCAATGAATTATTAACACTAATAATGTGACTAACAAAACCTGGTAAAATATTTACCTTTTTCCATCAACTTTTGTTATCTCTCTTTTTTATTAGCGTCATGCCAAGAGTGGCCTTAAATGAATCTTTTTTCTAGAGCGATATTTGGACTGATTATATGAAATATCACATTTAACGTTAAAGTAACTAATAATGTCGCGATTTACTCATTTATCGTTTTGTCGAATAATAATATTTCTAGGGCGAAATTGAATTATTCTTCAGTAGACCTTTAGGTAGCATGAATAACTATATTGTTGTATCATATGGTATCATGCCAATTGCAATTTGCAAACGCATTAAATATTTTTAATCGTGAAAAATGCTTCACGATGATGGAGAATTCGAAGTGCCTCTTTAATTTTTTAATATCATCATCGATGAAATACCAATGAAATTTGCAAAAACTTATGTTGAACATCTGTGTATTGATCTACTTTTTCACGATTGATTCAGTTACTCTCAGTTTTTCGCGTGTATCATCATTTTTTATATGTTGATTTTCTTCTACGGTCTATTATTCTTTGGTTTGATTAGTTTCAAAAAAATGTAAAATGTATGTTCGGTGAAAATGTCTATTTCTCTGTCTAGTTCAAAATTTTATATTACATTGTAAATTTTTTGGATATATGAATTATATATAAAAGTTCTTATAGTTTTTTTCCAATAAAAATATGGCTTTATTTCAATAATAACAGGAAATGATCTATTATTCCTTCTATTATTTATCGGAAGTTAGTTATCACTTATATAGTTATACTAGTTTTAATGATCCTCAAAACATATTTTTGAGCCTTAAAAACAACGAACAAACTTTTAGTTCTTTCGAGTGAACTAAAACCTTGTTTGATAAGGAAATTCTGCATAGATCCGAATAACTAGTCGCCAGAACAGACTATATATGGGCTGTGGGACTTTCTTAATTAAATGAATATATAATAATTATTGAAGGATTAATATTGGATGTAGTTCAGTATGATTTTCAAATTGTTTTACATTAAACTGCCTATCTGTAAGATATTATTTCAGCAGCTGAAGAAGCTTCTTTGGTTTAACTTACAAACTTGTTTGCCACACTTTATCTAAAGCCTGGGTTACATCCAGGAATGCTGCTAAGCAATATATTTATCTGGTTTACCAGTATATGTATTTGATCTACAATTCCAACTTATTACAAAACTCCTATTGATCCTTTCTTAACTTCTTGTATTAAGACTCCTGGTGTACAGTTTCTCATAAACTTGATAAAACTCTAGTCATAATTATTTCAGGCATTTTTGCTGGTTCTTGTAAATTTTCAATTTTTAAATCATATCTAGATACTTTCTTAATTTCTTTCATTATTATTTGTTTAACGTCCTTAACAGTAATATTCCCATGGGATTATAATTTAATATCTTGATAGTTTCTTTGCTCACTACATTTTATATTTAATGACGAACTGACTAATAATCAATATTTACAACTAAAAAAAGCTTCTCAAGGGCATGTTGAGTTTGTATATGCTTCAAAACCGACCAAACCAAATTCGCCTGTATTCTTACACGGTAGCGACGTGTTATGAATTCTGATGCGGGACAAAGAGGGGTCCCTAACGTGCGTCAAATTTTAGCTGCTCTTTATATGTTTGTGACGTAGCTACTGAATCGATATGTAATGACGTATGTGTTGGTTTAGAAAATGTAAAATAACTGTGTAAGGAATCATGGTTTTGGCAACATTCACATGTTGTGTGTTCAATTACGTTTTTTTTACAATTAATTGAAAATTGTTATTTGGTATATTACGGCTAAGTTTATAATAACGTGACCTTTTTTGTTTCACTAGAGCGGTATTCTTAAGCAATTGCTTTAAAAAATTATTTGTATTTTATTAGGTTTTCTTATAAATTAAAAGTTGCAGCTGTTTTATAATGAGTCGGAGAAGAAGTAACTTCGATTTTAATTTTTTCTTATTCATCATTAATTTTTGATTAATTACCAGTGCTTGTAACCAAGAGCTGCACGATTACCTCGAAATCAAATGGATCTTTTGCCATGGTAACTGTGTCGTGAGCGAATATTCCAAGTACTGTTTTTTTTGTTAGGAGATCGGCAGCATAGAGTAGATATAGGACTGGTCTAGAAGACGAAATAGGTTTAAGTGTTGAGAATGCCCCTTCATGCGAAACTCTATACATTTTTTTTCGGAAAAATATGATTCCAGCAGTAATTCCGCGGTAGCAATTTGCTCATTTATTAATTTTTTTCGAATGCCTTTTTTTACTCTATGCACTTGGTCAATTGTTGAGTGGTGATTTCGAAATCCAAACCGCAAATCTGGTATTTCTATAATGGTTTAATACGTTTTAACAGCAGTTTCTCAAAGAATTTTGATATTGCAGGTACCAACGAAATAGGCCTGCAAAATTCAACTTGTTCGGCCGGTTTGTCAGGTTTTTTAAGCATAATTATTTGAGCAACCTTAAGACATTCCGGAATCAATATACGTCAACATGATTATTGCTTTTCATGACAGCTTTTTTAATAACCCAGGTGAAATACCATCAATTCCAGGAGCCTTTTTACGATTGAGGTTGTTATTAATTTCTGTGACAATCTAATGTAAGATGTATTTAATTTAAAAAAATATTAATCAAACTACCGGCAATGCTAGAAGATATCATTAAATCATATTTGTCAATCGTATAACTCACCATAGGCATAAGTTTTGAAATTTTAACATAATATTCGGCAGATGTCTCTCTCGTCATGGCTTCGAGTGGTCTCCTTTGCCACATCTTTTGATAAATATCGATATTGTTGAATAACTTGATATAATTCATTAAATAATTTTCGGAACGCTGGTTCAAGTGAATAAATAAGTCTTTCTTAAAGAAGTCAATGGTTCACGAAACTGACATCAATTATTTCCTGTGTATTATTTATATATCCTTCGAAATAGAGATATTTTGCGGGCGACAGAGATCCTGGGGTGCGACTGAGATTGTCGTAATTGGTTTGACTATCGGGGTTTGTGGATGGTTTGATCTAGTTATTTTCGTGCTCTAAAGCGCCAAGGAAGAAACTTAAAATGAGCACTGAGAACCTTACTAGAACACTTGGCGTAGTGCAAGTTGACTCTCAGAGACGTACCTTTACCACACCTAAGCTCCATACAGACAGATTGGACGGACTAGCATCTTATACAGAGTCGCTCTCTAGGAGATTGGGAGTTTCCTTTTTCTGCAAAGAAGTGGAAATAGTAGGCTGGAGAAATAGTGGGACACGCCATTTCCTTTGCAAATAGCGTGCTGTATTTGACCTGACCATTGGAACCTACGGTCGAACTGGAGACCGAGGTATGATACCTTCTGGAGCCAGGGGATAGGAACTTTTTCGATTTGGACGCGATAAGCACGGGACTCCTTTTTACAGTGAAATTTGGAGTCTGTTGCGGAAAGCGTCGGGACTGTAATCGGTGGTGAAAAAAGCTGTGTCATGTGCATAAAATGCTGTATGTGAATGTTTGGGGAGTGGAAAATAAGCCATGTATAGGTTGAACAGGGCTGGAGCTATTGGAGCACCTTGCGGGACTCTTGGGGAGATTTGTTTTCGAAAGGATACTGCATCGCCAATCTTTACCTGAAAAGATCTATCTTTCAAGTATGAGTAGATAAGAGAAATTAGGTCATTCGGGAGACCTAGTTGGTTCGCTTTAAAGACTAGACCGTTGTGCCATACTTCAAAAAGCTTTGGATACATCTAGGAAGATGGCTCCAGTTTTGCGACCTTTTATAAGTGCCTGATGGATGGTTGCTGCGACGCGAGCAGCTTGATGGAGGCTTGAGTGTTTGGCACGGAAACCGAATTGTTCATTCGTGATTATGTGGTGCGCGTCAGTGAACCTATTTAAAGCTTGTAATATCTCCTTTTCGGCAAGTTTGCAGAGTGTACTAATCAGGATGATGGGCCTATAGTCAGATGGATTTGACTTGGGTTTCTTCTGCCTGCGAACCTATGTATGTATCTCAACCCACTCTGAATCTATACTGTAACTGACGATCACCTTTTCTTGGAATCAATAGTCCACTCATAAGGGTTTTTTCCTTTTCCAAATAAACTAGAGGCTAGGCTGCCACAATAAATCTGTTAAGGAGGTCCAAAATACTGTTATAAAGCTATAAAAGGCAAATATTACAAAAGCGGTATTTTGAGAAACAAATATAAGAATTTTATAAACATATTTTACAACTATTGTACTAATTGATCTCTCTAACATCCTGAGCAGGTATATCGATAATTATCGGTTATCCGATATATTGTTGCTAGTTTGTGTGTTGCTATATCACTAGTTTCGATATTAAGTATTGCTATTTTTCTTCGAGTCTCTTGAATATTAATAAACATCCATAATTTTGCGCATTGATACGAGGGTCACTATTTATATTTCGGGAATAGGAAAAAAACAAATAGTTAAGCTACGAGTATATTTTTATTGTTTTTCAAAGTACTCGCCACGATGATCGATATACTTTTGCATACGCTTAAACCAAATTTCAAAGCATTTATTCCATTCCGAATGAGGTATCTTCAAAACATGATTTTTGAACGCTTCAATAGCTTCTTCGGACGATGAAAATCGTTGACCACGCAGTTTATTCTTCACGGATGGGAACAAATGAAGTCATTGGGTGCCAAATCAGGTCTCTACGGCGAATGAACCATTAAGTCGATGTTTTGAATGCTCAAATAATCTCTTGTTTAAGCCGATGTGTGAGAGCTCTCATTGTCATGATGAAGAACAATCCGGCGTCTCTTGTTTGTTTTCCTTATTTCGCCGAAGACTTCTGGCAAACAAATGGTTGTGTACCAATCAGAATTTACTTTTCTACGATCCTCTAGAGGCACTGTTGCAATATGACTGAGTTTTCCCGAAGAAAAAGGCCTTCAAAATCACTTCAAAGAAAATGGTTTCTTTGAAGTGATTTCTACGCGAACAACTTTTGTTGGATTTAGTTCACCTTGGAACACCCATACAGTCGAATGCTGCTTACTTTAGGGCTCATACGAATATATCCATGATTCGTTACCTGTCACGATTTTATAAACGTCTTTCGAAGCACTGCGATTGATTTCTTGCACCAGCCTTTTTTTGAGCGATTGTCAAATTGTGTGGGATCCAACGCGAACATAACTTCACGCAGCTAAGTGTTCATGTAAAATCGCATATAGGCTGGTGGAACTAATGCTTAGGAATGCCTCAGTCTCACAATAGGTGGCATGACGATCTTGCTTAATCATTTCGCACACAGCATCGATGTTTTCTGGCACAACAGCCGATTTTAGACGACCTTCACGAAACTCGTCGGACATGATTAAATTCACCAAACCAGCGATACACGGTGGTTTTTGATGGAGCTTCATCGCCAAAGGTCAAATTAAGTTGAAAAATCATCGCACGAAAATGTTCACGATTCAGTTCAATTTTTTGCCGAGACGAAACTTTCAACTAAATATAAAATAAGCAAATAGCGTCCGTGCGACAAAATGTTCTGAGTACGTATATCGTCAAAAATGTCAAACTTTACGATGGAACCGTCAGATGGACTCACATGACAACAGTGTTGCCAATTCCCGAAATATAAATAGTGACCCTCGTATATCCATAATTATCGGCTATCCGGTATATCACCACACTGTTATGTTGTTGAAGACAGTTTAAAACCATGAACTTTTCTTTTATTAACTTTAGTTACCAATTTTTGGCGAGGAGATTTATTTAAAATCTGGTATACATTAATTATAATATCCAAAAGGAAATAGTTTTGAAAATGTTTTGAGTTGTTAGGACTTTCCTGCAAAAAAGAAAAAAAAAACTCGCCTGGGTGTTCGCCCGTCTCGATTGCAACGTGTCACGAATAGCAATAGTAGAAAAAGGACGTCTATATGCCGCGAGTGTGGGTCGGGGAAGGACGCATTTAGGGCACCGGTACCGACTCGATACGTAACAACGGTTACGGCCTTGATAATAAAAATGCGGTTTATGCTAGGAATCATGTGGCCGAAAGTGTCTTATACTAGATAGTGAGTTTTTTTATTTCTGTTCCTATATTTAGTTAATATCTATACGAGAGGGTTTGTAGATTAAATGAGTCCTTTTCGTCGTTAATTCTAAATCCAGGGCGTGAACTAAATGTTTTATTTAATAAAAAAATATAAAACAACTTAGCATCTTAATTAAATAAAAATAGAGATCAAAATAAATGATATAACAACTACTTATACAATAAATGACACAATAAATAAAGCAAAAAAAGGGTGCGAGATCTTGATGTCGAGGTGGTCGAGTTCTGAAAACATAATAGAAACGTATCTGAGCAACCAGTTTTCAATGACAAGGGTTTTAGATACTTCTAACACCAGGTAATATTGAAATATAACGGCACTGATAGTCAAAATACTGGCAGCTAAATGTACGGGTTTTTAATTATGCTGGTGGATCATATTACTTATAAATACTGATAATGGATGGTATTGATAATTTCAATAAAAGACGATGACAATGGTATGCAATAGCAGTGATGGAATAACCAGGATTGTAACAATAATATTGGTTCATAGTAGTCAGTAACATTGACGGACAATCATTATAAAACATACAATGCTAGAATAAAGTATGACATGTGCACATGGTACGAACAGAAGGTAACGAAGGACGTACCAACTTAAACCTAATCAATACCAATCAATATTAATAATAATGGACGTGCAATAAGATCAAGGGATGCAGACGCACGAAATCCTGCCATTAGGGTTAGTAACACTCGTTAGGGCAAAGCTAAAATCTTCAACATATAAATACTTGTAGATAAATAAATAAATAAGTAACTCTGTTGGAAATGTGCACTCACTTCTCCTAACTCCGATTAGGATGAACGAGCAATGCGTATAAGGGAAAAAGCCAGAGGTAAAAACGCTAGATAAGCTGTCACGAAGAGTCGACAGGAAACACATTTGGTGGCTTTATTTATTTGTATGTTTCAAGTTATCTGTAGATCATAACTAGACATCAGTAACTTTGGCAACTTTGGCCTTATTTTCTGGTTTATAAAATAGTCATAATTGATATTTACAGTTGTAACCATAAAATAACGATTTACCCTAATTTAAAAATCATGGGAAACATACGACGATTCGAAGAAATAATAAAATAGAAAACTATAAATAGAGAATAATACACAGAAAATAATAAATAGATAATAAAAATTGGAAAGTAATAAATGGAATATAATAAATATGAAATAATAAATAAAACGTAATAAATGGAGATTTAATAAATAATAAATGGAAATTTAGAAGAAAAAACTGAAATAATCTGTGAACAAACTCACCATTTAATGAAACTCAGGTTGGACAGTACAAAACACAGTAAAATGAACTGAATAAGAAAAAGGTAGTGACTGTGAGCATCGCTTCTTCAGAGCTCTTATGAAGTTTTAACGTTCCTTAGATGTGTTAGGGTATCACATATGGCAAATACAGTCTCCGAAGAAACATCAACAATGTTGCCATTCATGCCATAATTCTGTCACTAAGTATTCGCAAAGGCGACAAATTCTACAATTAAAAAGAAGCGGCAATCCCGCCTAGTTCCTTTTTGTTACTTTTCAAACCTTAAAAAAACATAAACGACTTAAAATTAAAAGGTCTAAAATATCGAATTGCCAGATCGAATTCTAAGTACTATACATGACTTTGTGTTTTAAGGAAAGAAGAATATAGGAAAATATAACAAATAAAACTCGCTTTTACATAACTAATGGTCATTATAGAAGAAGCTCATCATTATGTAAGATTAATTAATAATTAATAAACTAAAAGAAATACAATATGCAGATGATTATAGTTCTTATATTGTAGACTATTTATTCGTCAAAGATCAAACAATCATAACCATTCGATAACATTTTAATATTTTATTTTAATTTTAACTTATTTAAATTTAATTTTTTTATATAACAAGATGTGCGTACCGCATTTGCTCACATTTAAACAAAAGACACCTCACGAGTCTTTCACTACTTTGTAGATAACTAATTTTGTAGAGAAATTTGTGTTCAATTACTATAGATGCGGCTTGAGTCTACCACCATGGATATTTGTTAACAACACAACCTTAATGATTTTGATCATTTTATTAACATTAATAGGGCATTTATTTAAAAAATTGCTACAATATTTATTAACCAAAATATTTTCCATGACTATGCTACTTTTTTGAATCGTTTTTTTGAACTTTTTCCCCTCTTCCTGGTGATATGGCGTTGACGTGTTGAAAGAACGATGTTGACTTGGTAGCGATCCAATCGGGTTCGCTTTTGCACTTCTTCAGCATTTCGAAACCGTGTGTCAGCCAAACCATACGCATCGATCCGTACAAGTGGGAATCAGAAGGCTCCATGTCTGATGTGTCCGCTGATTGTGGCAGAACTTATATATTTATATCCGTACAATGTATCGTTCTCAACTCTTGCAATGTGTGGTCGCACATTGTCATGGAAAAGGATGAATTGGCGTCTGTTGATCGCTAGTATTGTTTTTTTTTGTAACAATACGTGATTGAGTTTGTTCAATTGTCGTGAACATATGCAGTTTAATTCGGTTTTAGTAGTTTGTAATACAGTACATCTTGGTTTTATTACTATATTGACTGCTGAGTTCACTTGAGCTGAGTTTAGCCCAGTAATGCTGCCATTATGCCACTGAAATTTTTCGGTCCTCCGGGTCGTTCTTTGTAATTGAAATGAAAATATTGAATCAAATCGTTGAAATTAAAACTCAAAATTGTGGTATGACGGAGCAGCAACACCGGAAGTTTCTGAAATTGTTTGATGGGCTTTGGCAGCAGATTTCTTCGAATCAAACAACAAGAATAATGAATCTTAAAAATACAGTTTTGAATACTCAATATACACTCAATGACTGAATAATACTAAATCTCTTATTTTAGGTTTATCAAAATTGTGGAATTTAACAGTTGTTTAGGTCGCATTTTTACTAATGAATATGGCTGATCTATATTAGATGTATATAATAATCTAGTATATATCCTTTTTTTAATCTTTCTTTTATTTTTTGAGTTTAAGAAACATTTCAACATATGCGTCATAAATGTTTAATTTCATATGAAATAGGTGTGTTGTCAAAAATAGTGATTGATAATCGATAATATTTTAGATAAAAGGCTTAGTTCTTCTTTCTTAATAAAAAACAGAACTAATTTGTACTCCCTATAGATTATTAGGATATATAAGTTCCGGGAAAAAGTAATTTCGTTTAGTATTAATACGTACCTACGTAGCGTACGTAGTTATACGTATTTAAATTCACGTAGTACTTACAGTAATACTTCTTCAATGAATGAAGCGATACTATTAGACGTTTCAATAATACTAATCCATAGGGCATTTTAAATATAAAGCTAGTATTATTCCAGAATATCATTTTCTTAATATTTTGCTTTTTATTTTCGAAGAGGAAAAAATACACAGTTTATGTTGACGAGTTTTTAACTGAACTTTCAAAAGGCGCCATCTTGCATTACGACAGCGCTGGACCACGCACTTGTTTAGTTATTCGGTTAACTTAAACAATGAAAATGTTTGATTGGATTGTTTCACTCCATTCACCGTAATATCCGAACTTTGCCTCGCTCGACTAAACCAACCTGGTTGAGTTGTTTAACCCAGAAATATCAGAAGTTCTATAGTGCTGCAATTATAATCTTATGTTGAAAAGTGGAAAAAGGACATCGGCCAAAACGGAAAACTTTCAAAACATTAATAATTGATTAGTGTTTGAAATATATACGAAAAAAATTATTTTGGACAATATGAAAAAACACGGAATTAATGTAATTCGAATGTTGTTTTCTTTCACAGCTTTCAAACTTTAAGTTTAATGACATGGACGGAGCTTAAATCAAATATCCATCGGTTGATTGAAATAAGACGCCGAACCTAAAATATAAAAACAAAATAAAACAATCAATTATATAAGAGATTTTAAAAACACTACCTATCTTTAGAATATTGAATATAAAAATAATTCAAAGTAAAATATTCTCTGTTCAACGGAACATAATTAGCTAACGTATTTATGGTCTTTATCTTCTTTTATTCCGTTTCGGAAATAAAAGACGACGAACGTTAGTCGATGCTCGGATGAAATTAAATTTCTGAACGTATGCCGCTATGTGGACTCGAAAAA
This sequence comes from Rhynchophorus ferrugineus, assembly GCF_030347505.1. Lineage (NCBI taxonomy): Eukaryota > Metazoa > Arthropoda > Insecta > Coleoptera > Curculionidae > Rhynchophorus > Rhynchophorus ferrugineus. The sequence continues at coordinate 18,128,000 of NW_027472588.1, read as the reverse complement.
AGCTCTCGAGCCCTTTTGAACTTTATCAGTTTTTTACTGGAAAAACGTTCCGGTTACCGTTCCCATATCACAAATTACAAAAAATTACCTCTAAATTAAAGGCGTAGCTTTTTCGAGGGCCAATAACTCTCGGTTAGGATGTTTTTTTTCTGGGTCAACATAAACCTGGAATATCGATTTTGAGTTAAATTCTTTTATACTAATTTTATTTCAATCCTATTAGCTTATTTATGATGTTTAAACTGTTGAGTATAATGAATGTTAAGTGGCCATTCTATTTTTTGTCGAGATATTAATATATCAATATATAAATTGCCTTTATTTTAATATTTACATGACTTATTAGGTTCTTGTAAATAGAGTAGCAATCTAGAACAACATAACCTGTTTGTTAAATTCGATGTGTTTTTTAAGATGGAAGGTTCGAATAGAAGAAAAATAAGAAGAGTTTTCTCTGAAGTATTGTGATTCACAGTGAAAAGTGGATCTATTACGACAATCAAAAGTTCAAAATGCCATGAGTTAGTCCAGTAGAACCATCTACATCGATACCGAAGCAGAATATGCATGGCTATAAGCAAATGTGTAATATATTACGAGCTACCTTTGCTGATGACACAGTTATTATGGCAAAAGATATATCTCTGCCTAGGGCAATAGAAAAAGTGCAAGTGGCAGTCAACAAAATCTACAAATGGACAAAAGATTGCAAAATTCAACTTAATAGCTCCAAATCTGTCCACGTTAATTTTGCATTAAGGCGAAATAATAAAAACTTAATTATATCACTCAATGGATGCAAAAAGCAAAACACATTAGAACCAAAATAAAACAACTATACTGGTTAGTCGGAAGATACTCACTCTCAACTTGATTTAGAATCAAAGAGGGTGATCTATAATACAATTATAAAGCCAATTTGGACCTACGGGGTGCAAATATGGGGTTGCACTAAAAATTCAAATCAGTTAGTCATACAGCGCTGTCAAAACAAGGTTCTTCGATTGATTACCAATGCCTATCGCTATGTAACCACTGAAGAACTGCGCGATGACCTGGAAATCAAATGGATTTGCGAAGTTGTGCAGGATTTCGCCTTGAAACACGAAAAAAGATTACTAAATCATACTAACGTGGAAGCAATACAACTGCTGGACATCGCGCAGGATATCAGGAGATTGAAACGAACAAAACCATACGAACTTGTGTGAACATTTAGTGTGTATTATTAGTGTAAACTAGAGCTATAAGTTAATAATTAATAAATAATTATAATTTTATAATTGAAGAATACATACTGATGTATTTTCTCGCACTCGTCTTGCTTGTTAATTAATCCAAGCACATAGGAAAAGTAGTAATAAATTAATTGTAATAATAATAATAATTAAGATTGTACTAAGCGTATCTAATAAAGATGTTATAAAAAAAATATTACGAGCTGAGTTAAAACAGTTATTGAAAAAAATTGAACGAGGTCTTATTACAAAAAATAGTAGCGTTAACATGTAACAGTTGTGCTCTAGCATGACAATGGCGGGATATATATTACAAGAGTTGTGAAAGATATACCATTTCAGCTCGAAAGGGAAGTTCTGTAGCATCCTACGTTCTACTCTCCAGACATAGCTCCTTTTGATAATCACTTATTCAGATCGACGCAGCATAGCTTGGCTGGCACACAAATTCGAAATGCTGAAGAAATGCGAAATTTGATCGATGTTTATGGAAAGGTGGGAAAAATCTGTAGAAAATCTAATTGGAAAAAATTGGAAACATGGCCAGATAATATGCAAGCACCAATAATATATTGAACGAGTAGCTTCCGCATTGGAGCTGCTTTTATTAACTTAAACTAGCTGATGTTAGTTTGCAAATTAAGAAAAGCAATAAGTGATAGTAAGATGTAGTTTGAAGGTGTTTGTTCAATATCTAAAAAAGCGAAAAAAAAAGATAAGATTAAAGAAACGTCCTAGAAACCCTGTTTCTTTTGGTAACAATAGACCACATTGATGCAGTAGGAAAAAGAGAGAAAGAAACATAACATCTTGAAATCACACATGAATACGTCACAGTGGATCCCTACTACTAAAGCCTTAAGGGTCCTCTAAAGATAATATGAGCATACAAGCTCTCCTGTGAATGTAGTTAGGATGTAGGTGGGTGATGTGGGAAAGTAGGAGAAACTGGGGAATGATAAATCTAGATTCACTAATAAAGGATCAACGATGTGTGAAATATGGATCGTGTCCAGTCAGCCTTGAAGTCAAAAAATTAAAGCAAGTTGGCCGAAACTATATCAAATGGATGCGTATTCATTCGATATGGAAATTTATTTATAATAGCCTAGCTAAAAAAAATTCAATTGCCATTCATTTCACTCCCGATATACTAATTGAAGATGGTGGTCGACCAAAGCGATGCAAATCCTTTGAAGAACCAGAGTCAATATCCAGCATAAATAAAAATCAAAATGTTATGTATTCACCTATCATGGGTAGTCACCGATAGAATGGTATCCTTGATCTTGGTTCAGTTGGGATGATGACTAAATTATTTGAAAAACCGTTGTTTAATATTTTAATGTATTTTACTTGTGAAACTCAAAAATCTTTAAAATATATTTCTGTTGCAGGAAATAAAGGGTTCGAGGACTAATTCGTTCGTAGTTCGAGGGTTAATTTGGCACTGGCCGTTTATTTCGAATCGATGCCGTATATCCATTCGATGACATGAAAATAAAGTAAAAAATAATGACATATATGTCAAATATGATATAACTATGTACCTAAATTACCGTTAGAAATCTTTGAAGATTTTTTTTGAATCGTATTCTAAATGTGATCGAGTAAACATTTACCAAGAATAGAGTTGACTGTTTTGACTCTTTATGGTAAGGAGTACTTTGTAAATGTATTTCACATTTTTATTTTTAGTCACAAATTTAGGGATTCAGACCTTTTTTATCTTTATTATTAACAATGCCAAAGAGAAGAGAAAGTCTTATGCCATCAAAGTATATCATATGTGCGACGAGCTACCCAACGTGATAACCGCAGTGATGAACAGCGAGAGACAGACAACGACCATAATCGTATTAGTATGTCGCAATTCCGTTCGATAGTGACTGGAAATGAAGTGTATAGGCTTAGATTATAATGAGTTCGTGCCCTTCAAACATAGCACCAGCGAGCATGACATAATGAAATCCTCGAATCCTCCTGCGATAATTCCTGTCCTGTTAACATTCAAAAATATAATAATTGTTTTCAAATAACATCATTTGGCGCATATTGTAAAGGACAATTTCATACCTAGTATTAAGATACCGTAAAAATTTTTTGGTTACATTAAAATTTGCATCAAAAATAAGTTAACAGTCATAATAACAAGTTAAGATACAGGTCGTCAATTCTTAAAATTTCATGGGTCAAAATATTCAAATTTGGTTTGGATTGCCATCTGATAGCCATAACATCGTTTCCACTCCTGACAAAAAGCCCGGTGGTTGTTGTTACACAATCAGTAGCTGTTGTTATTGTCGAAAAAAAATTGACAGATGCAGTTGATACGAAGATGGTGGTGGTAATCTAACTAGATAAAATTTAGATTTAAATCCAGGAAGTAAAATATAAACAATACAAGCAATATAAAACAATTTAGCACAGCTTGTATTCTAACACTAACAGTAATGAACTCATACTCAGATCAAAGGTAGTAGAGGCGCGAAATTCTCCCACTAAGGTTAGTAGGCCTTGCTAGGATAAAGCCAAAATCTCAAATCTATAAATAAGCAACACTATTGCTATTATGCAATCACTTCTCCAGGTATGATGGACGTGCAATGCGCATAAAGGAAAAAGCCAAACACGCTAGACCCGTAGCCACCAAGAGCCTGCAAATGCCACTTTCGGAGCGTTTATGTATCAGTTTCTGTCTCATAATTTCTACTTTATAGTTGCAACCATAAAAATTATTATCTTTATTTTACACTGTTGTAAAAATTATAGGAAAGATACGAATACATAATAAAATATATTAGAACAAAATAGATAAAGATAAATGGATGAATAAATAATTAGAGAATAATAAATAAAAAATACTTAATGGAGAATAATAATGAATGACAAATATAAAATAATAAATGGGGGTTTAAAAAGAGAAAACTAGAGTACTGTGTGAACAAACTTACCATTTGATGAAATTCAGGTTGGGCAGCACAAAAAACACACATCAAACAAACAATATCAATAGAATAAAAAGTAGTGATGTAGTGCTTTATCACGTCTTCACAAGTGAACTACTAAGAAGTCTGTTGAACATGCGAGGGTGTTATATCTGGCCGAAGAAAATGGACCAAACATGTTTCCATTTATGACAATGGTTTCTGTTGCTGGGTGTCTGTAAGGGTGGAAGATCCCGCAATATTCCCAGAATACATAAATGCTCTTAATAGAATGCAGTACTAAAAAAAATGTCAAATTACCCTTAAGACGTTTACGATATTTTGAAGATATCGTAAGGCTCGAACCACATGTGTTTTATGTTTTGTACAGAACAATTTTTAAAATAGTACATTAAAATAAGTAAAAAAGTATTTTGCAAAAGCCTCGAAAATCTATATGAAAATGGTTAAATGGAAAACCGTATCCTCCTACCTTTTGTCTTCTCTCCGATTATCTCCTGTTCTAGCCGAAGACTAACATGGCCGAGTAGAACTTGCAACAAAACAAAACATAGACATTCCTATGCAGCAAAATATGGCGAACAAGTTAACAACGAACAATACTTCGAACAAAATATATTTTATTATTTTCTTTAAATAAAGCTAAATTGAACAAATAAAATAATTTAATTATTGTAATGTATAACCACATTTTTTGCTAGTTTAATTCTTAAAAAAACTGATCAATTATCGATTACGACTTGTCGATCAATCATCTGATGCAATATCTGGCCTGTGTCAGGGTCTTATTTTTTCCGATTCATCCGCAGGAAAATAACCGTAATATCGGCCGGGGACGAGTCTCGTCGTAGACGCCGCTAAGTCTGTCGCCAAGCGGCGTCTATGCGCTTTATACCGCGGGAGAGGCTATTGGAAAGATGCTGACGTCATCAGTGGCGTTTTGTCGTGGATTCTTGAAGCTCTATTCCCAATACTTCGGAGTGAATTAATTGTGTCGAAAAAAATCGGTTTATGAACCCGTGGTCATTTTATTTGTTTACATATGTTTAATATTAGCTTAGTGTTATAGTTTTCTATGATATTTATCGAATAGGATGCAGTTTTATTGGTTTACTAACCTAAAACTTTATGGTTCAGAAGCAGGCCATAGTTTTTTAAACACTAATTTATCTTTTATTATCTGGTATTAATGAAAATTATCAAGAAAAGCATCTAATTGGTGGGCCGTGGTAACAGGGCAATTGAAAAGTGCCCAGCCTGACACGTAGATGGCGCTACTAAAATTAAAGCTCTAAGCCTCAAAAGATGCGTGTATAAATTTGACAGCTGTCGGATCATTAGTTTGTGAATTATAGCATTTTGAGTGAAGCAACTTTTGTTATTGTAAAAAAATGGATAAAAAGGAATTTCGCGTGTTGATAAAATGTTGCTTTTTGAAGGGAAAAAATACAGTTGAGGCAAAAACTTGGCTTGATGTCGAGGAAAATCAACCATCAAGGATTGGTATGCTAAGTTTAGATTAGGTGGAATGAGCACCGAAGACGGTGAACGCTGTGGACGTCCAAATGAGGTTGTTACCGACGAAAACATAAAAAAACCCACAAAATGATTTTGAATGACCGTAAATTGAAATTAAATGAAATAGCAGACACTCTAAAGATATAAACTGAACGTGTAGATTATATGATTCACGAGTAATACCCAAATACTCTCTGAGAGAAAGCTCTGTGCAAAGTGGGTGCCGCGCGAGCTCACTTTTGACCAAAAACAACGACTAGTTGATGATTCGGAGCAGTGTTTGAAGATGATCAAGCATAATAAACCCGAGTTTTTGTGTAGATATGTGACAATGATGGTGAAACATGGTTCCATCATTTTACTTCGAAGACCAACCGATTGATGAACCCGCTTCAAAGCGTGGGAAAACGCAACAGTTGGCTGGCAAGGTTATGGCGTCTGTATTTTGGGATGCGCATGAAATAATTTTTATTGACTACCTTGAAAAATGAAGCACCATCAACAGCTATTACATAGCGTTATTGGATGGTTTGAAGGATGCAATCGCTGAAAAACGGCCGCGTTTGAAGAAAAAGAAAGTGCTGCTTCATCAAGACAATGCACCGTGTCACAAGTCAGTCAAAACGATGGCAAAAATCCATGAATTGGGCTTCGAATTGCTTCCTCATCCACCGTATTCTCCAGATCTGGCCCCAGCGACTATTTCCTGTTCTCAGATCTCAAAAGAATGCTAGCTGGGAAGAAATTTTCGTCGAATGAAGAGGTGATCGCCGAAACTGAGGCCTATTTTGAAGCAAAGGATAAATCGTACTACAAAAATGGTATCGAAAAGTTGGAGGGTCGCTAAAATTAGTGTATTACCCTTGAAGGGAATCATGTTGAATAAAAAAAATAAATTTTGCCAAAAAATGTGTTTTACTATGGGACTATTACCTTTTCAATTGACCTGTGATGTCAATCATTACAGAAATTCTGACAACTAATGAATCGCGTGCTATTGTAAATTCCAACGGGATCCAGTGAGAGCAACTGCTGCAGTATTTGGGATCAGTAATACAGGAGGAAAAAGTGGCATCTACAGCCGAAGTAATAAACCTACCTGAACGAACCTGTTGTAGCATTTGGTTCTCTAAGATGATGCGTGTGGAAGAAGTGTTACAATCAATCAATACTAATATCCGACTCTTTCGAACGCCTATTTTGCCAATTCCTCTGTATGTCTTCAAAATTTAGTGAAGAATGTTGGAAGCCCTGGAGCACCAACTGCAGCGTATTGGTTGGGAAGCGAAGGTGATGATGATCTATGATGATGATAGGGAAAATCTGCAATATTAAATATATTATATTACAAGCTTTTTCCGTGGTCTAACAGTAGGTTCTTGAATAAGTTCGCGAAAATGGAATTTGGCTAATTTCTAGACACATTCATTTCGAATTTGAAACATCGGTACCACATCAGCCCTGAATTTCTTATTTTAATAGCAAATAATAATGAAATAATAGAAGTGGACATTCCGTTATAATTGTTTTCTATTCGTAGCGAATACGGTACTATTGCTTTTAGCAATATTACTCACTGTGGTTTGTGAAGTTTCTTAAAGCTTTTACGACCACTTTTAAGTGAACCAACACACTCACAACAAATCTCAGTTTTCTTTAAAACCCTTTTAGGCGAATTTATTTACAACTTCAATTTTAAATGTACCGGAATATTCACAAACTTTTTTTATCCATTTGCCAGTTTCGTTTACGTTTTCATATAGTTTAAAATTTTTTACAAACAATTTAATTGCAGCTTTAAATATTTATGTGAACCAGCATATTCACAAACCTTTCTAAAATTAAAAAAAAAAACAACTTTAAATTGGTTATGAATAATCAATTGATTGACGGGAATATGGAAATTTTCATAACATATTGTTTTTAAATATACTATAAATAAGAAACTATAGTTGCATAGTAAATATATATATATATATATATATATATATATATATATATAAATGCAACATTTGCAAAAATATTTTAGAAACGTTTCCAAAGCAGACAGTAAAATCTCAACCATAAACTTTTGACATGAAAAATCATACAAAAATTGAAAGTCTATTTATATTAATGATTTTGGGTATATCTTGCTTTACGAAAATTTTAAGAGAATATATTTATTTATTAACATCGTACGTTATTTCATTGATATCACATAACTATAACAGAACTGAGATCTAATTTTGCCAGTTGGTGTTTTTGATAACTGTACTTATTGCAAATCTTCTGTCCATTTTTTTATCCAGTTGTTTCCTTTACAAAGGTAATTATTTTTACTCATATGGTGTTGGTTATATCAGTGGCTACGAGAGTAGCTTGTTATTAATTAAATCATAAAAAAGAGTAACAAAAATAATTTCTTTTTTTCAATAAAAAAATTTAATAAAAAAATAAGATGAAATTATAGATAACATTAAGATACCCTTACATATACGAGAACAAATGGTAGTCGGTGGGGCAAATTCAAGATTATACAGTTTATGCATTGAAACTTTCCAGCTAATTATTGCCAAGTCTCTAAAAACATGTGTGGTTTAAAAATATTGCAACAAGACAACGTTTTTTTGTATTGATCAAATTTGGCCATTTTTTAATCGTCTGCTTCTTTAGTTGTTAACAGTGAGAATCAAATTAATGGTTTGGCCAGGTTCGATTAGCTTATGATGATCAATTGTTGTCCAATCTCATTGATTTCTTCTTTCTTAACAGTATCACCTTCCTTAGCATTACTGCGGGCTTTTCTTCCATTTGTGAAGATTTTCCGGGCCTTGTCAATGAACTTTTTCACGCATTATTGTCGTATGTGATCCACTTTTTATTGCCTATAATCATTCGTTTCAAAAGTCGCCCGATTGTGTTTTGTTTTTGTAGTGATTCATAAAAGGAAACTCGGTCAACAACCAAGTGTGTTAAATTGTAGTGTTACTAGATATATCCAACTAAAATCCATCTGTCAGAAAAAAGAAACGAAATTCCTGTTTCCACAACTTAATATATTTTTGCACAAAAATGATTATGACCGGAGTTCAACCCTTGCCCTTTTCTAAAACATGATTGCAATCGCTCTTCCACTTGTACCCCTGACGCTCCTGTACTACGAAGGCTGTGCAATAATAAAAAAGTTTATGGGTAACAAAAAATATTTGTATTTTTTATTTTTACGATCGTACTTATGGCGTTGATATATTTCGTGAAAATTATTTATTTAGTCATATTTATTGTTACAGGTTTGATGATTTTAATGATAGGGAAAGTCTTTGACCTTTTTATGGCTTCTGTTTGCTCGAGACCGACTTTGACACGAAAATATTAAATTCGTTTAGTGGGTTTTATTTGAACTATATTTTTCATGGCAATCAATATTTTATTCGTTAGCATTGGTTTTTATTAGGTTTTTGAATTAATTCATACCATTACAGTTTTTTGTTGTTCTTTGTTTGTTATATATATATATATATATATATATATATATATATATATATATATATATATATATATATATATATATATATATATATATATATATATATATATGGAAGAGCTTAAATCGTAAATTTCACTCCTGATAAGTAGAAGTATTTTTTATGACTGGTTTTTTTACTGGTGGCATCTATGATGATGATGATTAAAGACGAGACCAATGCGGTGTTTCAGAATTATGATTACCAAAAAATGTGCCGAAACATTTCTCATTAAATATTTATAATCAGAAATGTTTGGTGAGGTATGTATAAATCGATAGAGTTGTCAATTTATAACTCTTTTGCATAATATTCGAATAATATCATAATTTCTATGACTCGCTATTATTTGACTACAGTAGTATATATATTAAAATACAACTTTTTAAGCAGGAAGCCTAAAGGATGTGAAGCATTTTTATTTTATTTAGTAGCTTATGCAATTTATTAATACAAAATGTATTTTTTTAAACATTTATTCAAAAATAAGCTAGATTAGAAATGAAAATGTATCCTACTGAAGTGTTAAAAAGCATTAAACTTGATTTTGTCGTATAACTATCATAAAAAATAAAAACGTATTCTCATTTTACTATATATGACTATTCTTCCCATAGTCTCTTTTGCATTAGACCTGTATATGACCTTTCAGAGAAGCTAAGAACTATCCAATCAATAAACTGTTCTACTGCATTATGATAATATGAGGCGAAACCACGAAAAATTGGACCAACACCAAACGTAATAGCCTGATAACGATTGTATATAGAACAGAAAGGTTTTATAAAAACTGGTGGTAGTTAGGAATGTTAAGTTAATCACGATAATTGTAAAGGTTTTTGTGAGATTAAACTGATATTCCTTATAACAAGTATACTGAATGGTTGTATTTTTTAATAGAAACCTTTAAAACAATAAGAAAAAGCAATTAAATAATATCATCATATAAATGTAAAGGTTTTTCTAACATTAAACTGATATTTTTTCATAAAAAAATATATTGAATGCTTATATTTTCTTAAAAGTAAATTGAGAAAAACAAGAAAAAGCGATTAAGTAATACCATCAAGTATTATATTTCTGTTGTCTTCTCGATAGCTAGTTTCAAGCTTACATATTTTTGACCACGCTTTTGGAAACGAAGACGCTTTTAAAAACCAAAATTATTTTATCCAGAATAATATTCATGTACTGTACTATATATACAGGGGATAGACAATGTAATATGAATGCCATGCAATATAGTACTTTAACGTTTTTATGTTCATGTAATCTTACTTGGTGTTTTTTCAGCAGACCATTTAATTTCTTTCGTTGGTACCCTTAGGTCTTCATGAATCTTCATTTTTAATATACAATGGGGGTTTAACAATGTTGCGAATAACTTTATTTTGATAAGTTTGTGTGATATTGATATTGTATTGCCCGATTGTTGCACGTCGTAGGTCAACACTTGTTTCAGAATTTGTTTATTTAGTAACAATTTGTTAGTTGTGGAGAGATAATTCATGCATCACATCATACCACATTTTTGAGGCCTCATAAAAAGTTCCGCTCATTCCTTTTTTACATGCTCTTTTCACTTGAGTTTGGCATCCACGGTTCCCATACAATATCATTGTGAAAAGTGTAAATATTAAAATGATTGAGAAGCAATAATTTAAAGTAAACTGAACTAGTTAATATTTTGAAAGTAATCTAAATAAAACATGTATATATTAATTATTAAATTATATAAATAAGTTTCTTTTAATCCTTCGTCAAAAGAAGTTGTTGCTAATAATTCATGTTAAAATTTTTAGATGTAAAAATCCTTATTAGATGAATATCTGTCATCAACATTATTTACATTATATACTAAGTGTTGTTATATAATATATAACCTTAATATATTATCGTTTTTATCAGCATATATATTGTTTCAATTCACTTCTAATTTTGAGGCCAATAAGCTTAATTTCCGAGAACTTTAATTTTATTTTATATATTTTAATGTCTCCTTTTTATCAACGAGGGTTTATCTGGATTGGACTTATTGTTTAACGTGGGATCCGAACCACGGTCCTCAACATAAAGCCTACCAACTGGCGAGTGACCAACTTAAAAATCATACCAAAATTCATCCGGTCTTACCCAGCCTGGTTACTGGCGTAACTGGGATCATTTTCCTGTCGGATTTTGCACTTTTGCCTAGGAAAATCACAAATATTAAACCATCACAAACATAAATTTACGACCATGCCCCATCTGGATTCGAACTCACGACTATCGCAACAGTAGGTGGACCGTCTTGTCGCCTTCACCACTGTGCTAACCAGTCGGCTTTCTTTAATTTGATATAAGAGATATAGATTTTAACATAGGAAAACATGATTTGAAAACACGTTTAAAGACGAAACTTATTTTATCCTAACATTCATGTACTATACTATATATACAAGGGGCAGCCAAAATAATATGAATGCCATGCAATATAGTATATTTTGTTTCATGTTGGCAACACTGCTTCCGTGTAAATAATACAGCGCGTAAATATGGTTTAGTTTACTTTTATTAGTTACATTAATTTAAAAAAATATATTGATTTAAAATTCACAAGATTTTAAAACGCGAACAATATGTATTGACCACAGTAAATTATTTCTGTTGTAACACTTTTAAAGATGAAGTAATGTTTTAACCGAACACCGTAATAGAGAGAAAATGCAATGAAAGAGAAATTGCATTTTTAAGAGTTTTTTAAACGAATGTTTTCCAACTTTTTAGAAATAAAATACAATAATTTAATTTAATCTTGACATCTTCATTCTATAAATAATCCTACGAATGTGTGTGGACTTGAAACTGGTAAAACGGGGATTTCGAGATCAGAGAAGAGCCTGGTGAGAATGGCGTTATGAATTGCAATACGGACATATTTCACATTAGGCGGTGGTATTGCGGGCAGTTGTTTAAAAACGTTAGGGCGTACACAAAAAGGACCTGCAAAAAGGTTATTAAAAGGGCATTGTGGCTCTTTAGTTTCGACCGTTGATTTGGGAACAGAGAACAAAATGATGTCAGTTTGTTTTCAAGAACCTTATTATAGAATGAGGCCAGACGTTCTAAATATCCATAGGCGGCGTTGTATGTTTTATTTTATTTTTTTCTACTCGAAATTCTATTAATATTTCCTAGTTTCCAACTAACTTATGTTATATTTCAAACAGATTATTATCCATTTTCAATATAGCGAAAGTATAGTTATTCCAACAGTCCTCCAATTTATGGATTCCAATAATGTAGTGATTTTCTGGAAGACCTCCAAAATATTCCTATAAAGCCAACTTTCTGGTTTAATGAAAATTTACTGTATTGGCTCTAGCACGTAAATCGAAGTTACCCTTGAATAACAATATATGGTTATATAAATTAATACTTAGATTCATTTGGTCCTATGTAATCCAATTACGAAGTACCGCTGGCAAGTTTAATACTTTCATTATTCAATTGTAAAATAGAGTATTGCATGCACTTTCTAATCAGCAATCAGACGTATTGACAGTGAAGGGTATACTACTGAAAAGTAATTGTCTAACCTTTTATCATGAAGTTTTGAATCTTATTTATTTAATTGTTTACAATAATAATTGAAGTTGAATTGAATTGTTGTACCAGTTTGGAAGTAATCCATGAAAAAAATCTTTTACATTGCATTACAATTTACTAAAACTCTTAATAATGTTCTCTTGGTCTATTCCTGAATGCAAACTCATTACATAACTTAGATGGTGGTAGACGTCTTATCTACAATAATGAAATTTATATATTATATTTATAATATATTTATATATTACATTTAAAATTTATAAATTTTAATTAATAATAATTTAATTTTAATAAATACATGTATTATAAAATATACGCATTCTTATTGACATACACATTCAAACTACAGCAATAGGAGATAATACAATACAACGAGATACATTGGTTAGTTTTATTACACTCTATATTAAAGTAAGGATTCAAGAAACTAAAACAGTAATATTAAAATTGATAATGTAAAACAGTATAAATTTTTATTGGATTTCTCTGGGAAAACTCAACAGTTTCTAGTTAAAGCGTGTCTGTAATGTGTCAGATCTGAGCTAGCTGAGGAAGCGAGAACATTAATTAAGAAAATGTTGAATAGAAGTTGGTGTATTCTGGCTTGGTTGAAAAGATATGAGATGTTGATGAGAACATTTGGTGATGTATAGTTGGAGTATATGTGATATATGTGTAATGAGAACGTTAGGTGTGATTGGAGTTATATTATATGAGATGCATTTTAGAGGCCTATTTGGCTAGAGCATCAGCATGTATGTTATTCGATAATCGGTATGGGAAGGAATCCATGGTAAGAAAGCCCTGAAGCTGCTCAAGTAAGAGAAATAATGAAAGATTATTAAATATTGACATATGAGGGATGGGGGGTGGTTCTGTTGTCTCATGGTTTTTCAATTTTTATTTAATTAATTTTTTATATTAATTTATGTTCTTATGAATCATACCACTATTAATGAAGAATCGACGCTCTGCAAACTTACTTGCTATATTGTTAAAGCTATTAGTACCAATTTTTTGACTTATATAATCAAGGATCCAATTATTCAATAGATGGTCCATAGGAAGACTGGTGAGATGAAGATGATTAAGCATCGTCCAAGAGCTCGATTTTCTGAAGACGTATATACTAATAAATCTAAACAATCTAGAAGATTAATGTAATTAATACCTATGGTAAAACATAAAATATTTCTGATAAATATTGTAATTTAGTTTGCAAAATTCTCTTATTTTCATAACTGTTTAAATATTTGTATATTTTACAACTTCCGGATTTTAGATACTTTTTTGGAGTTTAATCTATATTAATTTTTTAATATTCTAAGAGAAGGGCTATTACTAAAGTTATTTTAGCAGCGTGAGGAATCTCTTAATTAAAAATATTTTTAATCAAAATATTAGTGTAAAATTCTTAAATTTACAAACTTTGTTAAAATATATTATATTTTTAATGAGAAGCACTGGAAACTAGATTAATTCAACTGAAGATGAGAAAGGGAATACAGGAATAATTTAAAACTTGGTTTTTGTTTTTTTTTTTAATTTAAAAAGCACTTCGCACACATATAGCTAGTTTTTCTCTATCTAGTAATTTTTGCTTGATATTGTTCTTAAATTTCAGATCTAAGATTTCAAATCCAAACTTAGTTTAGCATTTGGTTTGATGGATATGACTGCCACTGGTATTGTCGAGCAGTTGTAGTACCTTAACGTTTTTTGTTCACGTAATCTTACTTGGCGTTTTTTTGCAGACTTTTTAATATTTTGCATCAATATCCTTAGGTTTTTATGATAATCTTCATTTCTAATTTACAAAGTGAGGTGTAAAATGCTGGGAAGAACTTTGTTTTTATAAGTTTGGGTGATATTGATATTGTACTTCTTTGTGCAACCCAACAGTTGCACACCGTAGGTCCACACTTGATTCAACGTGTGTTTATCTGATAACAATTTGTTAGTTGTGGAGTGATAATTCAGATTGTCATTCAACAACATAACCACATTTTTGAGGCCTCGTATAAAGTTCTGCTCGTTTCTTTTTTACATGTTCTTTTCACTTGAACTTGACATCCAGTCCATGCCAAAAGTATTTTGCTATGTTCGCATACGGTATCACTAAAATTTGTAAACAGTATAAATATTTAACTGATGGAGAATCTATTAATTTTTGAGGAAACTGAACTAGTTATAGTTTTGGGAATGAACTAAAAAAAATGTGTGTATATTAATTAATAAAGTATATAAATTAAAGTTCCGTCAAAAGAAGTTGCCGCCAATAAATCATGTTGAAATTTTTAGATGCAAAAATCCTTATTGTTAGTTGGATATCTGTCATCTATATTATCTACATTATATATTAATATGTTGTTACAAAATATATAATCGTATATTATAATTTTTATCATATATTATTGTTTTAATTCACTTCTAGTTTTGAGGCCAATAAGCTTAATTTCCCAGAACTTTTTTTAATTTGAGAATAATACTCTAAGCCCAAGTTTAGTAGGATAACTTGTCAATTTTTATTTCAAAAGTAAGTGGTTTTATTTATTATTATTTGTGAATTTAACATCAAAAATGAGGAATTTAAAAAAAAAACATTTTTTTTTCATTTGACACGTACAAAATTCGTGAAATTCTACATTGATTGACAAGACCACGTATATGATAAATTATTTCTTAGACGTTAAAATCGTATACAAAAATATGGGAAAAAGTAGTGATCAATAATTGACAGCATTTTGGACATAATATTCCGTTCTTCTTTCTTGATAGACAAATTGAATTAAATTGTATCTCAATGGGATATTAGAATATATAAGGTTATAGGAAGAGTAATTTTGGTTTCACAAATGACTGCAAAGCTGACACTAATGTCCAGAAAAGCGAGACTAATTGTTTGGTGGTATTGGAAAAGAATTGTGCGCTGCTCAAACCTGGTTAAATCATTAATTCGACTCTTTACGTACCGTAAACAATTAATGCGACTGAAGCAGGGGGTTATCAATAAATGACCAAACTTAATCAGTAGGAAAGGTGTTTTGTCCCATCGGGACAATTGAGAGAGTTTGGGTGAGAACTTTTGATGCATCGTATAACTTGGACCCTTATTTCCACTGTAAAACTCTTAATGGTGTAAAGCTTGTAGAAATCGCTTGGTTGAGCTTTTTTTTTCAGAAATCTATTATGAAATTATTATTTTACCAGAAGAGTGATAAAAGGTCATCGACCAAAATGGAGAAATTTATATGAAATAAATTCGCTTCCAATCCACTGTAATAATTTAATTTTAAATAATTTGTTACGTTAAGTATCTCGGAATGAATCTTGATGCAAAACTTCGCTGGAAGGAACATGTAAAAAAGAAAAGGATAGAACTGGAGTTAATATGTAGAGAAATGTATTGGTTAATTTGAAGAAAATCACAATTATCAGTACATAATACGAGGATCACTATTTATATTTCGGGAATAGGAAAAAAAAAGTTAAGCTGCGAATATATTTTTATTGTTTTTCAGAGTACTCGCCACGATGATCCCGAATGAGGTATCTTCAAAACATGATTTTTGAACGCTTCAATTGCTTCTTCGGGCGATGAAAATCGTTCACCACGCAGTTTATTCTTCACGGATGGGAACAAAAAGAAGTCAATGGGTGCCAAATCAGGGCTGTACGGCGGATGACCCATCAATTCGATGTTTTGAGTACTCAAATAGTCTCTTGTTTAAGCCGATGTGTGAGAGCTCGCATTGTTATGATGAAGAACAATCCGGCGTCTCTTGTTTGTTTTCCTTATTTCACCGAAGACTTCTAACAAACAACGTGGTGTACCAATCAGAATTTACTGTTCTACGATTGGGATCGAAATACAAACTTTCGGGCTCATACGAATATATCCATGATTCGTCACCTGTCACGATTTTATAAAGCACGAGCTTTTTTTTTGAGCGATTGTCAAATTGTGTGGGATCTAACACGAACAGAATTTTTGCACAGCTAAGTGTTCATGTAAAATCGCATTTATGCTGGTGGAATTAATGCTTAGGGATGCCTCAATCTCACAATAGGTGACATGATGATCTTCCTTCATCATTTTGTACAACAGTCGATTTTGGACGACTTTACGAAACTCGTCGGACAGCGAACTACGACCACGATTGAATTCACTAAACCAATAACGGTGGTTTTTGATGGAACTTCATCGCCAAAAGTCAAATTAAGTTGATTGATGCACTCTTGTGATAATCCACGTCGAAAATCGTAAAAAATCATCGCACGAAAATGTTCACGATTCAGTTCCATTTTTTGCCGAGACGAAACTTTCAACTAAATATAAAATAAACAAATAGCATCCGTGCGACAAAATGTTCTGAGTACGTTTATTGTAAAAAATGTCAAACTTTACGATGGAGCCGTCAGATGGACTCACATGACAACAGTGTTGCCAATTCCCGAAATATAAATAGTGACGGGGATGACAATTACGGAGTCTTATATGGATGTTCCGCGAAAAGTTATATAAATGCAATACAAATTTTCCAGAACAAACTCTTGAGAAGTATTGTAGATGCACCTAGATACTACAGGACTGATTACTTACACCGAGACTTTCATATACCGATTGTCACTCAGAAAATCAAGAGAATCGCAACGAGACATGGAGGGAGACTCCATTCTCGTGTCAATATCGAAGTAATACAACCCTTGGATAACATCAAAACAGTATACAGACTCAAAAAAATCAAACAATTTGATCTTATGTAGTGTAATGTAGTGAGGTGCGTTTAATAAAAAATACAGCAGCGTTAACACATAACACTAGGGACTAAGATAGGGCCAATGGCCAATATATCTAGATTTAAGTTATTGTAAAAACAAATTGTAGATTAGTTGGCAACGACTAGTACCAATGTAATAAATGAATTAAAATAAATAATTTGTTGCATATGTTTTTATTTTAAAATTGATCCACCTGGCGACACCACTGGCAAAGGCCAGCCGAATGGCATCGGGGGTGGCAGCGACGCGTCGCGATGCCTCGTGCTCGAATTCCGGTATCGATCGGCGCCGCCGGCAAGACGAAGACGGAAATAACAAATTACGTTTCACGAATGGTAATCTAGCTAACGCTTTTTGTCCATTATTTTTAACTCCATGAAACCCCTTTTTCTCGTCGCGTTCTGCTTTTTCCTGCAATATACGTCTCGGCTACGGCTTTTTTTGTTGCAGTCGTCCCATAATTATATTAACAACTGACCTACCTAGGTGTTCTTCTTTCATAACGCTATAGGTTACACCGGCTTAATTTGTTACTCTGTCTATATTTTACTTACAATTTGTCATTGAATCAGTTCAAATCCGCAATCCTAAATCAAAAGACTAACACAGAATATATTTTTATCAATACTGATATTTATCAATATAGTATCAACATAAGAATACCAGTCCAATGCATCTTTCATCTCTACAACTTTTTAATAAAATTTGTTCTATTATTTTTTGGTATCGGTCAGATCTCTTTTCCTGAAGTCACAGTTCCAAATCTGAAGTCGTACAGTTCAATTCATCAATTCAAGCGATCTGTATTAAGAGTTTTATCCTTGCAATATTTCTCTTATATATCAAAATCCTATTTTATTTATTAGCTTGTATTTATCTTTTTAAAAAGGACACCAAGTGCCACCTTACTAATAAAACCACTGACTGAGAAAATCAATCTTAAAACAACAGACAGAACAACTAGAGGAAGAAGTTGAAAACTGTATGAGGGTTATTCAGAAAACATGATACCATCATACGAACATAACTAAAGGTGTAAACTATTCAGCAAAAATTCGAGAACTAATTTCAAAAAAAAAGAAAAGAAAGTCACAACCAACTAGGGATCCTACAATTAAGATAATACCTAATAATGAAGGAAGATTCTATAAACACCTATATTGTAGAATTATCAGCATATAAAGAGGCCGATTACTCACTTTGTAGAGGCCAGAGACAATAAAGAAAAGGCAAAGCTCTTTACTAAACATCTAACTGAAGTCTATACTCCCAATGGCGAACGGACAAACCAAATCATAACTAATAGTGATAACCCCAAGAAAACCAGAAACCCTAAGAGAACTAATTTGAGATAATAATTAACCTGAGCCAAAAAAGGCACCTGGATTCGATTTAATCACTGGAGAAATCCTAAAATGACCTATAAAATCTATAATAATGCTTATTAAATTTTTAACGCAGCTTATAGACTGGGACACGTGCGTGGTAATGATGTCAAATCGTATAGACCTATTTTTCTACTTACTACTTAGTTCCGTCAAAGCATGTCGGGAAAATATTACTCAAGAGAATAAGTCCAATAATAAGACAAAGCAACTTAATTCCGGTCAGTCAGCCTGGTTTCCGACAAAAACATTCAACAATCATTGAGCGTTCTTTGAAAGAAAATCAAATATGCTCTGCCGTTTGCCTAGACATAGCACAAGCTTTCGATCAAGTTTGGCACCAGGGCTTGATATATAAATTAAACAAAATAGTGTCAAAGCAATATGTAGAGATATTACCATCATATATATCTCCAACAGACTCTTCAGAATAAAACAAGAAGAATATTCTAAATTAAAAGAAATACAAGCAGGAGTACCTCAAGACACCGTCCTAGGATCTATCCTCTATCTGCTTTATACTAGTGACATATCAAAACTCTGCGAATGATACAGCACTGTCAGTGGGCAAAAACAAAGAAGCATCCATAAAGATAGTAGAGGCAGCTAGCGACAAACTGATAGACTGAACCAAGCAATGGAAAATAAAATTAAATGAATTAAAATCTGTTCCTATTAAATTTACCAACAAGAAAGTAAACAACCCACTAATTCTGAAATTGAGTGGTGCTATAGTACTATATGTAATTAGTGCTAAATATTTAGGCATGACACTAGATACAAAATTAAAATGAATAGACAGGTGTCAAAAAAAATTTGCCTAACACAAAATAAAATATAAACGGCTATATGGCTCTTTCGAAGAAAATCAAAAATACCAAGTCACAGTAAGATATTGATCTACGAGTAGGTATTTAAACCAATATAGCATAACAGTTCAATTGAAAAGTCCCCGGTCTACCATAGTAAAATACATTTTTTTGCACAATTTTTTTTTATTCAACATAATTCCCTTGATGATACACTGATTATAGCTCCCCTCTATTTTTTCGATACCATTTTTGTAGTACCATTTGTCCTTTGGTTCAAAATAGGCCTCAGTTTCGGTGATCACCTCTTCATTCGACGAAATTTTCTTGCCAGTGAGCATTCTTTTGAGATCTGAGAACAGGAAATAGTTGCTGGGGGCCAGATTTGGAGAATACGGTGGATTGGGAAGCAATTCGAAGCCCAATTCCAATGGATTTTTGCATCGTTTTCACTGACTTGTGATACGGCGCATTGTCTTGGTGAAGCAGAACTTCCTTTTTCTTCAAATGCGCCCGTTTTTCGACGATTTTCCGTTCAAACGGTCCAATAACGCTATGTAATGCGTTTTTCCACGCTTTGGAGCGGGTTGGTCGTGTTCAGTTCACTCGGATGACTGTCGATTGAACTACGGAGTGAAATGATGGAGCCATGTTTCATCCATTGTCACATATCGACGCAAAACTCGGGTTTATTACGCTTGATCATTTTCAAACACTGCTCTGAATCATCAACTCGTCGTTGTTTTTGGTCAAAAGTGAGCTTGCGCGGCACCCACTTTGCACATAGCTTTCTCATATCCAAATATTCGTGACATGATATAATGTACACGTTCAGTTGATATCTTTAAAGTGTCTGCTATTTCATTCAATTTCAATTTACGGTCAATCGAATCATTTTGTGAATTTCTTAAATGTTTTCGTCGGTAACAACCTCTTTTGGGCATCCACTGCGTTCACCATCTTCGGTGCTCATTTCACCACGTCCAAACTTAGCATACAAATCCTTGATGGGGCAGTGTCCGGAAACTCGGCATCAAGCCAAGTTTTTGCTTCAACTGTACTTTTTCACTTCAAGAAGCAATATTTTATCAACAGTCCTCCACTCCTCCTACACCACTCCTATTTTATCAATTCCTTTTTATCCATTTTTTTCACAATAACAAAAGTTGCTTCACTCAAAATGCTATAATTCACAAACTAATGATCCGACAGTCGTCAAATTTATACACGCATATTTTGAGGGTTAGGGCTAACTAGAAAACATATGGATTTAATTCTAGTAGCGCCATCTATGTGTCGGACCGGGGATTTTTCAATTGATCTGTTATGATATAGAGCTGTGGGGCTGTGTTCTGGATAGCAATCTAAAGAAAATTCAAGTATTCCGAAACAATCTCTTAGTACTTAGGAGTATGTACGCAATGAAGATTTGCATCGTGACCTGGAAATTGCTAGTCAAGAAAGAAATTAAAAGGCTCGCTGGAAAACACGAAGCTAGGCTGAACCTCCATAAAAACCCAGGGGCGCTTCATCTACTGCATGGACGACACTCTGTTAGCAGACTGAAGAGGACTAAACCCTCGGAACTTGTGTGATAGGGTGAGAGTGAAGGGGTGTAAAGTGTGAAACCGTATAGATTGTCGCTGATAAACTATGTATAATAATAATTGTTTGCAGTAAATTAATGTTTGATTTAGGAGATCAGTTTTAATAATAAATAAATTTAAAAAATATTTAGTAGCTGTACTAATTAGTATCTACATAAAGTAGTAGACAAATATTATATCGAAAGATTGGACATTTGTCAACAATATAACTTTTTATTCTCTCTTCTCAAATTTTCTCGTTTCAAATTTTAAGTCATGTAAGCGCATTTTTGAAAGCACATGGAAATGCTGGCTCAATTGAAACAATATTTCTGGAGTGGTTTCACAAACAGTGGCTCGTCCAGTACCTAGAGCAAATGCGTACAAAGAGAAATTAAAAATTATTAATCGCTGTTTATTGAAAATCAAATTGAAATTACATATCAATTTGAAAGAAGAATTGAAATCAAACTGAAAACAAATGGACATGATGTAAAATGCTATAAACTCAATATGAATATGCTTAGACAAAAATCCACTTCTACCGATTGATGGAAAATTGGCGATTCTTGGGTCATTTCGATGATCGAGAAATGTTGTTCAAAGCAGAATTTGCGAAAGATGGAGAAAAGTTGTAGCTAATCAAGGACGACACTTAATAGATTCTACCAATTTCTCTGTGAATTTGAATCAATTAAAAACTTATTTGTACATCCTATAAATATTTATTACTAATATATAATAAAATGTTGAGATATTCCCTGAAAATGAGTAATTTCAAATATATTTTATGAACATTTTTATTAGTTATCAGTAATAAATCAGTCAGGGAAGTTTTTAAAACTATGTTCAAATGTCTTATTATAAATTTTAGTAAAAAACCATACAGCACTGGTCTAGATTTATTACGTTATAAATTTAAATATTTATCAAAGCAATGCTAAAACTTTATTCCTACCGATTATTAATGTTGGTACATCACGCTATCATGCGAATTAATATCTGTTAAAACCAAAAACAACAAAGTAAAGGAGCATTTGATCATGAGATTAAAGTAACAGTTCCTTGAATAAATTAGTTTAGAACCACTCAAATTAGGAATATTATCTACAAGTTATGAAGGATTCAAAATAAAAAATTTAATATCATTTAAAACTAAATTTTACTTTAATGGAAGGACTAAATCCTATTCTGTTATAATAGGAACGAAACCGTTGCAATGTAAACACATCACATCATTCTATATTAGTTAGAACATGTGGGGCAAAAGTCCCGCTACCTTTTAAAAAATTTATTATAGATAAATATACGCCACAAGAACGAGCAGAAACACTCACAATATTTATTGAAAATAATCGTTCCATTATTGCCAGTCAGCAGAAATTGCGTCAAAAATATCCTAATAATCCAGTGCCTCACAAAACCGTAATTTCTCGTTGACATGCGAATTTTCGACAGTACAGTACTATAACAGAGAGCCCTCCTTCTGGAAGAAAACGGACGCTGAAAATGTGGCTTTGGTGCGCGATAGTGTGGTAGAGTCTCCGGAAACATCAATTCGGAGACGTGGTTTCCAGTTACACATTTCTGCACGCAGTTTAAGGCGAATTTTTAAAACTGATTTGAAAATGTTTCCATAAGGCCAGAAATTGCTTCCGAGAGATCCTAATCAACGAGTTAAGTACAGTAATGCAATCCTAAGGCTGTCTGGTGAAATTGAAGATTTTTGCCTAAATTGCTAATGAGTGATGAAGCCCATTTTCTTCTCAGTGGCCACATCAATAAACAGAACGGTCGGTTTTGGGAAACACAGAATCCTCAATTAATTTATGAAACACTATTAAATTCACTAAAAACAACTCTATGGTGTGGTATTCATGCTGGAAACATCATTGGTCCCTATTTTTTTGAAAATGACCAAGGTGTTGCGGTTACTGTTACTCCTGAACGGTACCAAGACATGATTCGAAATTTTCTTGTGCCTGTAATGGAAGAGAATGGACTAGAGGACATGTGGTTTCAGCAAAATGGGGCCACGTCATACACAGCTCGTTCAAAAATTAAATTATTGAATGGGGTTTTTCCACGAAGACTAATTTCGCGAAGTGACGATTTAGCATGGCCAGCCAGATCTCCGGATTTAAGAGTACCAGACTTTTTTTTATGGAGTTTTGTAATATCAAAAGTTTATGTGAATAAGCCCCAAACGATTCAACATCTTAAAAACAATATTCGTCACTAAATTGAAGAAGTTCAGCCTCAGGTGTTGCAGGATGTCATGATAAAGGCCTTAAAAAGAGCCGAAAGTTGCATAGCGAATTACGGCCACCATTTAGTGGATATAATTTTTCAATCATAATGAAAAAATATATAAAGACCAAATAAACTTTCTATGATAACCAAATTGACTTATCTTTTCTTTGAGTAAAGTTATAGGCAATCAAAATGGTAGCGGGACTTTTTGGATCCCACGTTATCTAACACCTCCCTCCTGAAGAAACAATCAAAGGGATGTATGTAGTCGTTGTCTTTTCTAGATAATATAGTTGTAGTTATATTATTTGAGAGTAGCCAGTCAGTTTATAGTTGATAATCTGGATTTCGCTATTTCTTTATCGTAATTTCAATAGTATATGCTGTATGGAATGGTTTTCCAAACTTTGATGATTCTAAGTCTAATAGTCTACGGCTGAGCTAATGCAGTCTGCCTTTGGTGGTCATACACCCTGTTCTACAACTTTTTGTCCAAATTCTTTAGATTAAGTTCGTTCACGGCAATTTCAGTCCTCTTTTGATGACTTTAAATTTTTAACTACGATGCTTATGCCAGGAATCCAATGCATGGATATTTTTTAATTCTAATAAACCATGGCTAGGAGACTTTGAGCATCCTTAATCTATACTTGTCGGCTTTATACATTTAACTGCAGCACGTTTGCCCAAGCTTCACTTAACTATGTCAAGGAATCAGCTGTCGTCAACCTGTCTACTTTTCTCGACTATCTGTTTTTGTTTTCTTGGTAAACAAGTCGATTTCGATTAATTAGGTGTTATAACTTGTATATTATTGTATGTATATGTTTTTTTTTTGGCCTGGAACCGGGTAGGGGAATCCTGTTACGGATACCTGGTCGGGAAGACCCGCAAGATGTATGTATGTATGTATATGTATAACTTGTATAACTTGTATGTTACTTGTATATGTGTATTATACCAAAGATTTTATCGACAAATACTAATATGAACTATTATCTGATTTATTGGTAGTTTGTAATATTATATTCAGTGCCGTATTTGCTGTTAATGAGTTTTTGCATATTTGAATTTAAATAATAATTGTTAAAAATCGTTCTTAGTACTTGTAGAATAAATAATAAGATTACTAATGATTGAGTGTTAAACTACATAGCACAGTCAGAGGGGATTACGCTTAGTTCTGAAATGCATGGAACATAAAGTAATCCGTCTTCATACATAACTTGCTAAGTTTTGATGTAATCCCCGATAAACTCAACTGAAGCCAATTACCTAACAATACGAAACCATTAGCCTAAACAAGTTCGGAACATTAATCAAAACAATGAAATAGAACGTTGTAATATACATTTTGAACTTGGTGCTAACTTGTTTTATGGAAAATAATGAAATAATATGTACATTAGGAAACTGGTATTAATATCAATACCATTAAAACCGTATAGAGTTGCTAAATGTGGATAAATATATTCCAAGTAACTTTATTAGAAGTTGAAAGGACTCGGCTTCTATATAAATCAATTTGAATACGAGGGACCATCTACAACTGTTGGAACATTTATTAGGTCCTAGCATATATTGTAATGTTTAAACAAATATGACATTTTTGTTAACCCAATAATAATAACTTTAAATGGACAGATATTTTATTCCTTAAGACATTAATTATACGTAAATCATATCCTTCATTCAACATTAATACATTTTTTTTTCATTTCTACAGCATTTAATATAAAAAAAACATGGACTATTAACGGGCTACGCCTTTACTTGCCCTACCCATTGTAACATTAAATGAAATAACTGCGTAATTTATTGAGTAAATATCTAATACTAAAAAGAGAAAATTAAAATATTTTTTAACAAAAAAAATTGAAAGGACTTCAAAAAATAAATAAGGAATTCATTAAAAATTAAAAAGTAATCAAATTTAGATTTTTAATAAAAAAAAAACATTTTAAAACAATATATGTAGCAGTAAGTACAGTGGATAACCCAATATTATACTACATGAAAAAATGCTATTTTATGTAGAGAACTTAACAGTATACTTTTCACCATTCTATTCACTAATAGACATAGTTGATCAAAATACATTCGAACAGTTCATGGTTAACCACGAAGAACAAATGGTTGCCTGTAAATATCGTAGTATTTATTTTATGTATCCTGTATATGTTTTGAGAAATTTCGATGACTATTATTTAAGTTATAACTAAATGAATAAGCGTCTATTTCGAAAAATCTTTGGAAAATATCTGTAGGAAGTTCAGTTTTGGTTTTGAAGCCACCATGTTAATCTGTAGTAACTGTTCAGGATGTAGCTTTGAAAAAGAAAGAATGAAGCAATAGGTTAGAAATGGATGGACAAAATCGCATGACGACTGAAAATGGTGCCTTATTAGCTGCGAGAGCACCAAAGACTTTTCCTTCCTACAAATTAATCTCGTTTTTCTATTCGGTTTACGTATACATTTTTTCTTTTCGAACGCAAGCTGTCATCTGTAAATATTTGCAGATACGTCGATTGGTATAGGGGGACACAGCTATGCAAATTCCGTCAACTTAGAACTTCGATATTGAAAGCCAGTTTTAATGAGAAACGTTCGATGAAATCGAAAAGACATGGCTTTCAATTTAAATTTCGTTTGCCTTTGTTGGGGGAGGGTTAGTGGAGGAGAGGGGGTGGATTACAGTAGGAGGTTAATATATATTGTATAAATTAAAAATGAATCCGGAAATATGCGATATATCTGTTAATATTAGGGCGTATTTCCAGCCTAATATGAAATTATAAATAAATACTGAAGCGTGCAACGGCTGGTTCTGTTGTTTTATGGTATTTGTCGCGTTAGCTGGTTATGTTTAATATATCTGACGCTTATTTGTTTTTGCCCTTACACAGAAACAACTGAAAACTATGCTGCGAGATGGTTTTACGTGTTTGATTCAAAATTGATTTTTTTTGTACCATTTTCGCGTCATATTACGCTACTCTGGCGCTTTGAAAATTTCATTTAATTTTTTCATCTTGTTGATAACAACATCATATCTATTTCCAAATAAAGAGTTTTGGAAAAGTAATTCAACTTTTTATCATGTTTTACAAAGCTAATTAACTAATATAACTTTCAAATATTAATCAACGATCAATATGTCGTCTTGACCGATGACCTTTTGGCACTTTACTGGTAAAACCAAAACGCCACTGTACTATTTCTGAGATATCTAGGTAAAAAACTGAACATGAAGTTATTTTTATAAAAAAACTCAAAAGAAATTCGTTTTACACCACTAAGAGGTTTTGCAAAGACCTAGACAAGTATTGAAATGAAAGACGGACGGACTTCCCAGTCGTTCTCTCTCAACTTTTATCGAGTCGCTATAGACGTATGTGGTCTAGAAATGGTGTTATAGGAGGTGACTCCTTTGCTACTAATCGATTCTGATCTTTTTTTCGTAGCTCGAAGAGCTTATGATGAGCAATTTCTTTCTAATCTTGCCAAACACTTAGCACTACCTTTCGTGGAGTCAATTTGGGATTTATAACCGTTTGTAAAGCCTCTTTCATCTTCATCTACAATCTTTTTGGGACATTGGTATCGTGGGTGCGATGTTCTCGATTTTTTACATTGGCATTCATTTAAATACCCATGACTATGAAACATAGAGTAATATAGAGAAAAGTCAAAAGTGTCTCTGGAAAAAAGTTTCGGTACGTCTAATATTCAGATGGTACTGTAATCGCCATTCTAGTAATTTGATTGGTCAGTTTAAATATGCATTATAGACACTTGTAAAGAAAATATTTCATTGTGAAGGCAGGTTCTAAAACAGATTTAACCATGCAGATGAGTCACATGACTAATCCCTGATGTTTTATGTTATATTACGTATTAAATTTATTAAATAAAATTCAATAAAAACATAAAACGTATCTATAGAAACAATATATATAAGTATATATAGATTTATAATTATGTTATTGATTTATGTTATTAACATGGCAGAATGTAGGAATAAAATGAAAGAGATAGCATACATAAAAAGTCCTGCACAGATTATAATAAAACAATCTCGAAGGAGTTACTAAGTGTGTCATGAGATTTATATCTATAAACTTTATCTCATCTTGATCTACATAGTTAGCCAAAAGAGATTAGAAACTAAAATTTCACTCAACTTCTTTATTAACATAATTGTTGAGGCATGTATATTTTTGAGTCCCATGATTTCTAAACAAAAATCTTGTCTTGGTTAAGTAGCCTTATGCCACAACATATTAATTTTGATACTTAGCCAAAATATATTTCTTTAAATAAATTAACTCCTTAAAAAATTGATGCTACTTTAGTGAGCATATTTTTAATATGCAATTTGACACTGTTCAAATGTTGATTGAATTTGCGTTACAAGTCTTCTCGTGTAACAGGTCAATTGAAAAGTCCCCGGCCTGACGCATAGTTGGTGCTACTAGAATTAAATCCATATGTTTTTTAGTTAGCCCTAACACTCAAAAGATGCGTATATAAATTTGATGTCTGATTCATTAAGTCAGATCATTCAAGCTTTCAGATCATTAGTTTGTGAATTGTAGCATTTTGAGTGAAGCAACTTTTGTTATTGTGAAAAAAATGGATAAAAAGGAATTTCACGTGTTGATAAAATATTGCTTTTTAAAAGGAAAAAATACAGTTGAAGCAAAACTTGGCTTGATGCCGAGTTTCCGGACACTTGTGGTGAAATGAGCACCGAAGACGGTGAACGCACTGGACGCCCAAAAGAGGTTGTTACCGACGAATACATTTAAAGAATCGACAAAATGATTTTAAATGACCGTAAATTCAAATTCACTGAAATAGCAGACACTCTAAAGATATCAACTGAATGTACACATCATATAATTTACGAATATTTGAGTATGAGAAAGCTCTGAACAAAGTGGGTGCCGCGTGAGCTTACTTTTGACCAAAAACAACGACGAGTTGATGATTCGGAGCAGTGGTTGAAGATGATCAAGCGTAATAAACCCGAGTTTTTGCGTTGATATGTGACAGTGGATGAAATATGGTTCCATCATTTCACTCCGAAGTCCAATCGACAGTCATCCGAGTGGACTGCACACGATGAACCCGCTCCAAAGCGTGGGAAAACGCAACAGTCGGCTAGCAAGGTTATGGCGTCTGTATTTTGGGATGCGCATGGAATAATTTACTACCTTGAAAAAGGAACGACCATCAACAGCGACTATTACATAGCGTTATTCGACCGTTTGAAGGACGAAACCGTTGGAAAACGGCCACATTTGAAGAAAAAGAAAGTGCTGCTTCACCAAGACAATGCACCGAGTCACAAGTCAGTGTAAACGATATTCTCCAGATCTGGCGCCCGCGACTATTTCCTGTTCTCAGATCTCAAAAGAATGCTCGCTGGGAAGAAATGTTCGTCGAATGAAGCGGTGATCGCCGAAACTGAGGCCTATTTTGAAGCAAAGTACAAGTCGTACTAGAAAAATGGTATCGAAAAGTTGGAGGGTCGCTATAATCAGTGTATCACCCTTGAAGGGAATTATGTTTAATAAAAAAACTAATTTTGCTAAAATAATGTGTCTTACTATGGTAGCCCGGAGACTTTTCAATTAACCTGTTAGTGTAGTCACATTTACCTTCAGATTTTTGACATTACTCCATTTGAACACATTTTGAGGTTATACTCAAGCCAATATTTTTATAATAATATAACTTAATTAATATATATAATAATATAATTTTAATATAACTTATCGCCCATTTGTTGGTAACAAGGCGAAAATCAATTAATTTTCTTACAAAAAAAATAGTATATGTTTATAGGTATATATAATGGTGTACATACCAGGTAAAAACAATGCTGAGTCATACATCACACATTCTTAATACAGAAAAAATTGGAATAACCTACTCATGACCTATAATTGAACCTTTTTTTGATAACATCTTTATTAGATAAGCTTAATACAATCTTAATTATAGATTAATTTATTACTATATTTCATTTATACTTGGATTAATTCACAAGCAATACGACTGTTATACTTGGATTAATTCACAAGCAAGACGACTGCGAGGTAAATACATCAATATGTATTCCTCAATTATAAAATTATAATAACTTAAGATATAGTTTACATTAAAGGTATGCACTTTATATAATTTCGTATAGTTTGGTTCGCTCCAATCTTCTGATATCCTGCTGTTGTCCAGTAGTTGTATTGCTTCCACGTTAGTATGATATAGTAATCTTCTTTCGTATTTCAAGGCGAAATCGTGGATAACTTCGCAAATCCATTTGATTTCCAGGTCATCGTGCAGTTGCATTGGTAATTAATCGAAGAATTTTCTTCCTATCTTCTGCGCGTAAAAAATGGCATCCAAAATAAAGACAAGAGCACCGTAGAAATGCAATGAACTAATTAAATTATTTCGTGTCTTTTAGCATAATGAGTGAGTAATTCAAGTTTAAACTAGTGATATCTAGATATTGGACTAGATATTGGCGAAATATTTCTCCAATATTACCTATAAAGTTAAATCTCTATTTTCTCTTTGAAGCTCTTCCCGTTTCAAAAATAAAAAAGTTGTGAAGAAGAAGAATGTTCTATTACCTTTCAAAGGCGCTCGTTATTGATTAAATATTACAAGAAATATGTAACTTTAAAGCGAAATTATTAAGAAAAATGTGCCAATCTAATAAATAAGCACAGAAATGAGCCAATCTTGATGTTAAATCCAACGAGGACGTTCCATGCACTCTGATAATCGGACGCCATCCGACATAATAAATTGGCACCTAAGTATATTTCTTCTCAGTACCGGGGCACGTTTTATATCACGTCGGCAAATATTTGTGTGAGCCTGATTGCGAGACGAATGACTTTAAAGCCAACAATGTGAATCGCATGAAGGGGAAAACTAGGGTAATCAAACTACCCCCAGATGAACGGTATATCTTTGAACATCGTAATTATCGTGACAAGTTTCTCATTCGAATGTTACGGATCTAGTCCTGATCCTTCCGCTCGCAGCTAATGTATGCCCGATATTGATTACGTCTTTAGCAGTTTATACTCGAATTTATTACTTAATATAATAAGTCTACCTTGGTACTTAATGATGTATGGTGTAATGGGATCTATGGAACGAGAAGGATAATATTTATTACAAACATAATTGAGACATTCAATTTAAAATGAATGTTACGAATATTGTACCGTGGTCTCGTGAAAATTTTGATTAAACCACCTGAGCCGTAAATTCACACGCGTGGTGAGACAACAATATTAAATGGTATGAATAATGTTGCAGAATTGAATCGAATGAAAACAATTCTGAATAAAAAAGTTACTTAGGGTTCTGAAAAAAAAATTATAACACATATGTTCCCCCACATTGTTATTATTTTTTATTAATCTCTTAGAACTTCAACAATCTGCCCGTGGGCAGTCACTATTATAATATGATTTTCGTTATACAATATAACTCTACAGACATGTGAAAGATGACTTTAGTAAGTGACCTGCTGTACAAACTTATAATCTAAATCTTATTCGAGATGCTATTCTAACTTATTCTAAACTCTATCCTAACTTATTCTAAGGAGTATTCTAACTTATTCTAGATATTATAATATCTCACTCCATGTATCTGTTAATCAGTTCGTATACGTCTGAGCCTACGTACTTCACTGTCATCGGGCACATTTAACGGTTTGGCGAGTGCATTGGGATGTACTAACAATTTTTAAAGTGGAAGTTTTCTTTAACCACTTCGAAAAACTAGTTAATCTGTACCCGCTTGAAATATTCGCAACAGAAGAAAGTAACATAGTGGCTAAAGAAGCCCCTGGTTTTGACTTAATTACAGGAAGAACCCTAAAAGGGCTCTCAGAAAAGTCCATGAAATTAATAACGTTTATATTCAACATCATATTAAAGCTTAGTTATGTTCCTAGCACTTGGAAAGTGGTTCAAATCATCATAATTCTTAAACCAGGCAAAAATCAGAATACGCTTCCTGTTATCGCCCTATAAGAATCTTAAGTATATGATTTTTATTTACTTCTTTGTTATAATAATAAACATACAATATTGAATGAAGTAAAACGTATTTGTATATTACTTAAAACTAATAAACTAAACTAAATCTAAAACAACATGTAAATATAAGCGACATATTTATGTGATATACTAGGATATATACACGGACAATGAAATTGTGATTATGAAAACTAGACCTATCTCTAAGAGATATTTTATATTATATTTTAGACACAGATTGGCAGTTTGGTTTAGCTGACAAGTTTAGGTTTGGTAAAAGGTGAGTACTATACTAGCAATATTTGAACAATAGTTAAAACATTTGAAGATTTGCAAATTTAAAAATTCTTTGTACCACGCATATTAATAAAAACTAGCAATTAATGACCATACATATGCCTAATTTCTAATGGCTAATAATACGTTTAGCGTACTCAAGTTAAAATGGATGTTGATATTTGAACGAAGTGTTCATTTTCGCCCTCGTTTTGTTAATCGTCTAAATTGATACAGTTGGGCAAATCCATATGTGCGTGTCGATATACAAATGAATTCGCAACATATTTCTTTTGGTGTGACCTTTCATTTGAAGATGTTATTGAATATTAGTAATTCAAAAATAAGACCTAGGAAGCTATTACTTAAAAAACACTTTAAAGCATATTACTTTGTCAAAGTAAAATAACCCCAAAAGGGCTAAGAGACCCATAATTATTCGTGTACATGTATAAATAACAGTCATGAAAATATGTGCCAGCAAAGTTCGCTAATAACGATAACCTATATAGTTTTGTGTTTCGATAAAAAAAGTGTTTTCAAGTTAATTTAATTTATATCAATTAATACGAGTATTGTGTATTTTTGGGACACCCTCCAATACATATTTAAAAAATAATTTCAGAGACTGTTTAAATGTCATCTAGTACATTTTTAATAAAATATGCTTTGAAGTCCTATAAAATAAAACGCCCTTTGAACAGGTGTCTGATTAAAATCTTTAAGCGAGATTATATCAGAGCTCTTCAAGAGCACCAGAATGATTTGAATAAGCACATTGAAAACCACTCGCCTTTGATGGTGATATCCAAAAGGTTATAATTACATTCATTTCCACTGATATAATTCGATAATTAGATATAAATTCATGGTTTAAATGACAGAAGTTTGAAGTCAAAAGAGTTGATTTTGTGAATAATATATTGTAACAGGAAAAAATATTGCATTAACTCGAAAGTGGATAATATCTACCTGTTTTTAATTATTCACATACAGTATAACCAAAAATTGGACAATAGAATCGCTGAGTTGGAAAAATGTAATAATCCCTGATCAAATTAAGCCAAACCCGGAGCTTATATTTGCGAAAATCCTTTGAGACAAAGGCCTCTCGCCTTCTAAAACTGAATTAAATATTCTATTAAACATTTTTGACGAGCTTCAGCAACAGAATTTAAAAAAAATCTACTTGAACGTTAAATTTAAAATAAAATGTATTATATTATTTTTTGCTATTATTTGCAAAATATACTATATTGTTATTTAATCTGGGTATTAAAAGATGCATTTTTTGTAGCTTTGACGGATGTCGTCATTTCGGGACTATAGTACGGTGTTGATATTGAGGGGACAGGAACAGACGTAAAGTGTATATTTAAAATAATAAATTAATAAATAAATAAAATTAATAATACAAACAGGGGGGTTAAAATATAAATAGTGTATATACAATTTAAAAATGAACACAAATACAGGACTACAAACACAACCATTACGAAGTAGAGGTTCTATCCAGACAGCACACATTAGCACCCATACCGAACTGGTAATGGTTATTTGATCAGTAACACTAAACTTAGCATAGGCTAAGTTCTATGAAGAAAATCGATTTCTCGTGGAAATTCGAGGAGTCTGTCTGTATTTTCTTTTGTTAAGGCATTTCTAAAATTTTGCAGCCCATACTTAGTTCTAATCTGGGTGAGCCGTAGGTAATCATTCAGCATGTGTTATACTGAAATAGGGACACGGAGACAAAACTCTCAGTGAGCAGGCGGGCTCGATGTGATCAAGTGACCGCGCGAAAAACGACAGTGGCCCAATCTTAGTCGATTCAAAGCTACGGCGAGGTGACGAAGGGAAGGACTGCGAAGACAGGAGAAAAAAATCAGCTTTAACTTCAAAGAGCCTGTTGTGGTTGGCCTCCTGTTATTTGTGAAACAGGAAACGAATGGGATAAGGTTAGTATGGACACAAACATCCGTGATGGGAATGGGAGATGAGGCTGCCGATTTAGCCGCACTATCCGCGCGCTCATTTCCCGGTATACCAATGTGAAAAGGGATCTACGGTAAACTTATCCTGATCCCACTCAGAAAGAGGGTACGGATGATTGACAGTGATTCGGTGACCAGAGGAACTTCTGTTCGAGGAGCATTTCGGGAGTCGGTCAGGATTAGCCATTCTTTGAAGGATTGTGTTGTGATATAGGATAAAGCTTTGAATATCGCGAAGAATTCAGCGGTCAATACTGAACAATCGAACACAAGTGAACTGAACACAAGTGCACTGCCAAGCCCGCTACGAGATTTGGAGTCATCGGTAAATATGTGCTTGCGGCCTAGGGTAAGAGTGGAGAAGTTCACAGAACTTAGACCGAATAAGGTAAGGTTCCCTTTTATAAAATTGACATAAAGATATGTTTTTGAAGGAGGTAGTGAAGGTCCAAGGGGGAAAATTGGGGTAGTGGACAAGCCAATTCCAGCCCTGTAAAGATCAGCAATTATATGAGAGGAAGCATTTATTAAAGTCAAAAACATGTTTTATATTTTTCATTACATTACATTAGTCGTATTACAACGATATTATTGTTCTCCAACGTTAAAAAAACATGATTCAAATGAATGTTTTTGTGAATTAATTCATCTTTAAATAGTTATGGTAATTGAATTAATTTAATTTTTTGGTTAATTGTAATTTTTACCCTAGATTATAGATGTTTTGACATTTACGTGATACTAATATTTGTAAAAGCAATAATTTTTTTCAAAATCTTAAAGTTAATTTTAGAACTTTACTGCACCTCTCTGGAAAGCTGTGTATGTTTTTATATTGTGGACGATTTTGAAAAAAAAACAGAAGGTTACTAGAACTATCAGTGCGATCTGATATCATTCCTATGATGATACCATGACAACCGTTTGACCTTTTTTTAAATAAATATCCAAGATGTCCAGCTAGAACCAAATGGCCTTTTGCTGATGTCGCCTCGGGTTCAGGATAATTCGATTTTGCGATTGGATCCAGATAACTGGGATTATTTGGGTTAACTATCGAAATTAACGGATGGGTAGGGATTTGATTAACTGATGTTGTAAGGTGCCAAGGGACATGTTCATATCGTGCATGTTCGTGAAGATTTTCACGAACGGGATTCCTGATTCTAGATGGGTGTTCGCCCTCCTTATAAACCATGGGACATCGAGTAACGCTTGGACTTTTTTGAATTGGAACGCTTGGAGTAGTGCAAGTTGTATCTTGGAAACGTGCCTATACTACACAAGTGCTCTATAAAAGCAGATTTACATGGTTAAGTTGGATCTGCAATCTGTTACGGATGTCGTCTGCATAAAATGCTGCGTTTGATTGCTTGGAAAGTGGGCCACACTTGGTCGAAAGTTTTCCAGAAGAGCCTAGTGAATGGTGGCTACGACGCGAGGATCTTGATGAAGGCTTGAGTGTTTGGCAGGGAAATTCAATTGTTCATTGGGAGTTATGTGATGCGGGTCAGTGACGCTGTTCAGAGCGGGTAATATCGCTTTTTCGGCAAGTTTGGAACCGTTTGACCTTATATAGAGGATGGAACGATCTATGATATTAGAAAGGGGTGCGAGCGGTTGCACATAACCATATTCTTAAAAATCTAAGTTAAAGTAATACAAAACTCTAAAATATAATTTTTCAATAGTATCACAGTGTATACTTAAAATATTAAATTAGTATTATTTTATCGATATTTTTATTAAGGGGCTATTCAAAAAGGGCGATAGATGTTACGGCCATTTGTTATTTTGGTAGAATCTGTTTTACCTTACTATATTAAAATATTATTCAGTCATCGATACATAGATACATAATTGAGCTGAACGTATAAATGATAAAATTTTATGATCGAAATGAGTGTTAGAAGAAATATGGCAGTTTCTTGGATGACAGTCCGAATTATCAGTTCACATCAAAATATTTAAACAAATTTTTTGAAGTCAGTGTGTTGTATCAAAACAAAATTCTTCGCAGTATTGTTAACGCACCATAGTAAATTAGAACTGAGGTTATCCATGAAGACCTAAGTGTACTTGTTAAGTCTTTTAACCCGCGATTTCGTTTACCAAATATTAAAACTATATTATTAGCTATTGAGGGACTTTATTATCAATTTAGCTAACATAATTTACCAGATGACTTATTTCTTTCGGTTTCTACATGTTGCCTTTTCTTAACAAACTTCTTAAAACTATTCCATTCTTAATTGCATCTTAATACTATTCTTAATATTATACATATAATACTAAATGTCTATTTAATTTTATTCATATTGCTTCTTAACACTAACTTAATTTAAGTTTTATGTTTAGATATAGTCAAACCTTGAATCTAATAATATCAAGAATTACCTTGCTACTACAGGAGATATAAATATTGCCAATCTGCATCTAATTTCCAAATACTTAACACAGTCTTTATATATAAAAACGTGACAGTAGCAACGTTCATTGTAGAAATTCGTTTGCGAAAAAACATCAAGTGAAATTGTGTAAACTTAACGTCGAAGTACCACAACTTCTCGATAACGGTGGACCTACTTGGGGGTTGAAGAGACAAAGACTTTGAATTAGTGTATTTTGTAAGTTTAGGAGTTAGTAAAATTAGTAAGTTTGAGTCTAAAATATTAGATTTGGAATTTAGGAGGAATATTAAAGAAAAATTATTAGTTAACGAATAAGCAGTTATAATATGTACGCTATGTGCTTTTTAACCATGGTACCCGAATTTTGACAGACGGAATCATAATAGCCGATGTCTTTTGGTCCAAACTGAATGATATAGCGGCGGCGGATTACATGCTACATAGTAAATGTCATGATGAAGCTTTGGCATGTCGTTGTGATTGTGGTCAATCCATATAATCCAACCCAACGTTCAAGTTCAGTCGGTTCTGATATATGTAACAGAGTAGTGGAACCACTCGCGAAATGGCATAGATGGTTCTTTAAAATAAAAATAAAAATTAAATAAATATAAATAAAACAAAAACAATTTTAATAACGACGCATTTTTATTGAAAAATCCTATATTAAAACTGTTTATATTAATTTAAGTAATGAATGCATTACAAATATTTAATGAAATTGGAAATAGATGAAAAATATTTTTATAATAAATTGTTGATAGGCTCTGAAAGTAACGTGCTAGAAAACGTGTTATTATCGCCATCGAATTAATAGGTGTTGTTAATCCTCTTATGTTAATTACGGATCCCGGAGATTCTAAAGATTCGAAAGGACTTCGGGTGTTTAGGTTGATAATCCTCAGGTGTGGTAATCTCAAATTAAATTCTTACACCAACATGTGTTACAGCCTAAATAAGTATCTAAAGATTTCTTTTAGATAAATGGTATACATATATATATATATATATATATATATATATATATATATATATATATATATATTATTTACTACTCATATTAATTAAGAACAAATACATAAAAATTAAAAAATAAATATTTACATCATTTCAATGATGGGTTATTTAAGTTTCAATTTAAAAGTTTTACTTTTTCTATTTAATTATATCGAAAGTGTTGCTAAGAGCTAGGGAGGACAAAGGCATCCACTAGTGGTTGACATTTAAGATTTTCAGAAAATAAAATAAAATTTACTTTAAGGAGATTAACCATTCCAATTCCAATTCCGATTAAGAACATTTTCACTACTTCCGTTTTTTCTTAAGGTGCTTTTAGCCGCGTGTCATCATCCATTAAAAATAATTCCGACGAGCTTGCTTCCTTTTATTAGAACTATGGTGGATCTTTATAACATTATTCAAGTAAAATGGAAAATGGTAACTAACTCCGGAAATACTCCTTTTTCATCAGTCAATGCTGCTCACTTTACCTGACTACACAGGCAGAGTGCTGTAGAATGAAACTTTCCCAAAAATTAATTTCTTTAGACAAAACTTTACAAAACAAAACCATTTATCTTCATCTATTCTATTTCGATATATTCTTTAAAACAACATACAATTATTGTAATGAATACAAATACATTGGTACGGTACACCTTTATGTCTGGTACTCGAGAATAGATAATCTCGAATTAAATGTTTAGTATTATATCTATATCTTATCTTAGAATTAGATACCTTTTCCTTTGTTAATTGTTTCGACTGATGCCATATGATCTGGCAACATTTAACCATTCATACACACATAGCCGAAAATCAGCCAACTCAAAACCCTTGAGGATAACCTAAAAACGTGTCAAAAATACATACCTGAAAAAATGGATTTTTAAATATGTGAAAGAAATAAAATAAATGTGATAGATTGCTTACTTTAAACATAGTTTAGTTTAGTATATCACATCCTTTGTCCCATAACCCACTTATTGTCCCAAATTCTAGGAATTATATCAATTGAAAAGTCTCCGGCCTGACACATAGATGGCGCTACTCGAATTAAATCCATATGTTTTTTTAGTTAGTCCTAATCCTCAAAAGATGCACGTGTAAATTTGACGGCTGTCGAATCATTATAGCATTTTGACTGAAGCAACTTTTGTTATTGTGAAAGAAATGGATAAAAAGGAATTTTGCGTGTTGATAAAATATTGCTTTTTGAAGGGAAAAATACAGTTGAAGCAAAAACTTGGCTTGATGTCGAGTTTTCGGACATTGCCCCAGGAAAATCAACCATCAAGGATTGGTATGCTAAGTTTAGACGTGGTGAAATGAGCACCGAAGACGGTGAACGTAGTGGACGCCCGAAAGAGGTTGTTACCGACAAAAATATTTTAAAAATCCACAAAATGATTTTGAATTACCGTAAATTGAAATTGAATGTAATAACAGATACTCTAAAAATATCAACTGAACGTGTACATCATATCGCTCACGAATATTTGGGTATGAGAAAGCTCTATGTAAAGTGTCTCACACTTGACCAAAAAACAACGACGAGTTGATGATTCGGAGCAGTATTTGAAGATGATCAAGCGTAATAAACCCGAGTTCTTTCACTCCATCGTTTCAATCCGAAGTCCAATGGACAATCATCCGAGTGTGTTATTGCACCGTTTGAAGGACGAAATCGCCGAAAAACGGCCACATTTGAAGAAAAAGAAAGTGCTGCTTCACCAAGACATTCACCGAGTCACAAGTCAGTGAAAACAATGGCAAAAATCCATGAATTGGGCTTCGAATTGCTTCATCGTCCACCGTATTCTCCAGATATGACCCCCAGCGACTATTTCCTGTTCTCAGATCTCAAAAGAATGCTCGGTGGGAAGAAATGTTCGTCGAATGAAAAGGTGATCGCGGAAACTCCAGCCTATTTTGAAGCAAAGAAGAAATCGTACAACAAAAATGGTATCGAAAAGTTGGAGGGTCGCTATAATAAATGTATCACCCTTGAATGGAATTATGTTGAATAAAAAAAACTAATTTTGCCAAAAAAATGTGTTTTACTATGGTAAGCCGTGGACTTTTATTGACCTGTTAGGTATCCAAACTGAAGCATGTGAATTATCCCAACTACAAAGGTCTTGAATTTATTTAAAAAAAGGAAAGTTAATTGGTCGCGCTTATAGTCAACTAAGGTTTGATTAAAACTTTACGAAAAACAAAGACAAAAAACACTTTTAATCCTGTTTGTTTTTAACACTTTTGAAACATCAGCGAACAGAAACTAAATCAACTGTATTGTTTTCGATATATAGGTTGCAAAAGTTTCGCCAGCTTGAGAGACCTGGTTTCCACTTCTGTTTTGTGAGAAGTTATAATGACAATACGTTGTAAGTCTAGAAAGATACATAGAAAGTTTTCTTTATATATATTTTCATTCCGACCATTTGAAAAGAACTTGTTTTTGTATAAAGCATTTTTCTATCATATATATGAATGTTCATAATTTTGTGATGAAACATATTTTAGATAACAAGAAGAATATAATTAAATCTTTTTTTATTACACAATTTTATAATATTTCTGTTAGGAGCACAAATTGGAAATCGCCGTTTATTTTCACTGCCATGAAATAAAGCTAGATAAACTCTATTATTTTGAATCTATTAAGTTCATTTTCGGTCGTTTTCTTATTCTTCAATTTATCTATATAGCGGGTATAAACTGAGATTTACAACTTTGCGATAAAAATAATAAAAAATCAATCAATCAGACTGCCAAGCAGAACGGAACAAATTGCCGCAACACCGGATATTCCCCCTTATCTGGTCTTGGCGTTAGAAACGTAAGTCAACAAACATGTAATCCTTATATTTAAAAAATAAATACTATCGATTTATCAGTATTTCTTTGGGAAATTATTGTTTCAAACAGGTCGAGTAGTGAGATATAAATTTATCCCGTTAGGTTTTATTAAATCGAATTCCGTGTTTTAATTCAATTTTGGAGGATCTCAGAATAAAGGAAATTTCAGATCATTCGGAAATTAAATTTCGCCGATTGGTTGGTCGTTTCTTTTGGAAACTAAATTGGTCTCGAATGAAATAAAATAATTTTAAAAGGTTTTTTTTTAACTCACTATTGGGGTTAAAGCGTTACTCCTTAGAGTTTATATTAACAAGCAGTGAGCTTTCAACAAATTTAGATTTTGAGAGAATTCGGAATAACGTTATTTAACAGTGTCAATTACACTGTGTGACAATTTTTTTGATCTACAACATTAAATAAAATGTTTTTTTTTGTTAAATTTTACCTGCTGAATACAAAAACATAAACGGATTTTTTGTCATACGTACCATTTTAAAGTTATAATAAATTAAAGTACTATAACAGGTCAATTGAAAAGTCCCCGGCTTGACACATATATGGCGCTACTAGAATTAAATCCATATGTTTTTTAGTTAGCTTCAACCCTCAAAAGATGCGTGTATAAATTTAACAGCTGTCGGATCATTAGTTTGTGAATTATAGCATTTTCAGTGAAGCAACTTTTGCTATTATGAAAAAAATCGATAAAAAGGAATTTCGCGTGTTGGTATTATATTTTGGTTTTTGATGGGGAAAAAATACAGTTGAAGGAAAAACTTGGCTTGATGCCGAGTTTCCGGACCGTGCCCCATGAAAATCAACCATCAAGGATTTCTATGCTAAGTTTAAACGTGGTGAAATGAGCACCGAAGACGGTGAATGCAGTGGACGCCCAAAAAAGATTGTTACCGACGAAAACATTTAAAATGATTAAACACACAAAATGATTTTGAATGACCGTAAATTGAAATTGAATGATGTAGCGAACACTCTACAGATATCAACTGAACGCGTACATCATATCATTCACGAATATTTGGGTACGAAAAAGTTCTGTGCAAAGTGGGTGCCGCTCGAGCTCACTTTTAACCAAAAACAACGACGAGTTGATGCTTCGGAGCAGCGTTTGAAGATGATCAAGTGTATTAAACCCCATTTTTTGCTTCGATATGTGGCAATGGATGAAACATGGCTCCATCATTTCACTCCGAAGTCCAGTCGACAGTCATCGGCCGTTTTCACATCTGCCGGCATCGGCACGGCACAGTATTTTGTTTTTATCATTTTCATTTGTCCCATATAGAAGACTTTGATTCTACTAGTTCAATTAGTGTTACAATATCATATTGAAAGCTAGACATTTTGCTCTTTTAACCTTAAAAATATCTCTGGAGGGTCGCTATAATCAGTATATCACCCTTGAAGGGAATTACG
Source organism: Rhynchophorus ferrugineus (assembly GCF_030347505.1). NCBI lineage: Eukaryota > Metazoa > Arthropoda > Insecta > Coleoptera > Curculionidae > Rhynchophorus > Rhynchophorus ferrugineus. Next base: position 18,086,328 of record NW_027472588.1, on the reverse strand, counting down.
TTGAATAAAAAAACTAATTTTGCAAAAAAAAAATTTTTTTTCACATAGTGTTATTTGTAAAGTTATACCATATGCATTTGATTCAAGTTTTCAATTTTTGTTCGCGGAGTAAGTCTCAAATGGAATCACACGAATCTGACGTATGTTATCACTAGGAGACGCGTCAGATGGAAATTCGCGTCAACCTGGGAACTGATGATAAAATTTTTCATTTTACGAATAATATAACATATACCAACAACGATGTTTGTAAAAACACATTTTCCTAAATTGTGTGTATTTTTAGACACTGAAACTGTATTTGATATCAGTTTTTTGTTACCTACAATCCATTATATACCACAATCTACAATAAATTATATTTCTCAAAAAACTAGGGAAAATTTGATTTATGAAAATTAAAAATTCACATTCAAGTTTCAATTTTCACTTACTTTTAATATTACTAAATTACTAAAATGCGAATATTGGCTGCTTATTTTTGGTATATTCTTTCTAGAATAGCTTTTTTCCTCTTATGATATAGTGTGTTACTATCCCATAATCAAGATGTTTGTACATTAAGTGAGGCGGGTTAATCAGGCAACTAAGAATTTTTGACTGGCCTTGTAGATCACATTCTCCAAAAACTTAAAATATTTTTAAATAGTACCGATATTCATTTTCCTTTGCACTAATCAGTTCTTCAAAGTTGGAATCCAACATCAACTTACGATTATCAGGCCTAACGAATATCTCTTGTTTCAGTTTAGTATCTCATATATAATAAATGTTTCTCATCAAACAAAGTTTTTAGTAACACTCATCACTCTCATATAAAATATGGAATCTTTGCAAATCCTCTTTTTTTAACCAAGGAACATGAAGAGAATTTTAAAATTTCATTTTTCATAGTCAGTTTTCTGTAATATTATTTTAATATCTGTGTAAGTATTCTTCATTTGAACTATTTACATTAGGTAATAAGTGATATATTTTTATAACTTATTATTTTCGTAATTATCACAATTATCGACAGAGTTTTTGATAATTTGGCACTGTATTTATTGGCTATTTTCAGTGTCGCTTCATTTTCTTCTTCGTTGAAGACCATCTCCGAAGTTTTATCCAGCCTAGTTACTGGCTTTTACTAGATTTACAGATTTGCCTAAATAAGAATCTCAAACACTAATTTACAACCGTCTGCCTGCGGTATTCGAACCAGCGACTAGCGCAGCAATATAAGGAGGATGGTTCCACTGCGGGTACCAAGTGGGCTGCTTCTATATAGCACAATATCTCTCATTTTTTGTGTTTATGCCTCCGGATGTTTCCTTTTGTATTCAACCCATTAACCTGTTATATGTAAAATATTACCTCGAGTGCATTATAGCCTCCCAATAAGAACTTATTATAATAAGTCATAGCAATTTAAACTAAAATAATGACAATTGTGAGACAGTTCTTGAAAAAATATCTCTTTATCTCTACTCATAAAACTATGAAATCTTCATCGTGCTCATTTAAACACCATTTACTTTTCTTAAACTAACTGAGATAATTTCTTATACATTTTCTTATATTAACTGCAGTTTTGTTTCTCCCAACAAACTTAAACTTAAATTAAGTTTATATTGAAAAAAGATGTAAATTTGCCCATTGAATCTATTTGTAAAAAAAATTATTAACTTCTATCTGTGCCAAAAATCATCGTATGATCTTCCACAAATAGTATTCTCTTAATTAATATAATGATAAACATAGAAATGTAAATACAGTGGATACCATAAGAATATAGATACCGGCATATTGATATATTAATTTAAAAAATTCGATATTTTTTCTAACATTTTAATAGCGATATTTTAAACAATATTCTAAAATTAACTACCAAATTTAACTACTTTTGCTACTACAAATTGGGCACATAACTTAAGTATAAACTTTATTTTAAAGGTTTAAAAAATATCTTTAATTTTTATTTAAAATTTCAAAAAATTTCGGTCAACAAAACAATCGATATATTGGTTCAAAATATCGATATTTTTTGAAAAAAAAATTGATATCTAATTAATAAGAATTCATGGCATATTAATTTTATGAAACAGGTTTAAAAATCAAAGTTTAATATATTTAGAATTTCTAAAAAGTGGACTACAATTTTCAGCAGTTACCGTATCCTAATTATAACATTGAATCGATAGTAAACGATTACATTTGGAAATGATATTTAAATCTAATGTCATGTCGTATTATTCAGACAATATATTAATTATTAGTTCTAATAATATCGATTAGATTTTAACCGGTTGTGGTTTTTGCTATGTAACTCAATATCAGACGGTAAGTTTCAATTTAATAGCGGCCTCTGTTTCATCGTTTAAGATATAATTAATTATGGTAATTATGGGCAATAAGGGTTAAGTTAATTATAGTTTATCTAATAAAAATGCATTTTTGTTGAGGTTGTTATTAATTTATTTACCTTTCAATATTTTTTATTTCTTTATGCATCTTTTCAACGATCAATATAGTTATATTATGCAAATATATTTATATGCATTTAACAAAATGCATTTTGAATACATTATGTTAATTATGCATTTGCGCCTCTTGAATATTTTATATACCATTTGTATAGGTTATTTTCTACAATATGGTTAATATACCTTTCTAGACATATGTATTTAAAAAAAATCAAAGTCAAAGTTCGGTTTCGGTCTCCTTTATTAAGCGAGTGTTCGTAGATCATTTCTGTCACTATTTCTCAATTCTAAATTAATTACTTATTCTAGTTTCACGTGCAAATAGTGTAAGTATTTCCATACAATCAGAGCGTTATAGCATGTTAGCAATTTTGCGTTTTTTCTTCTAATCAGCGATATTCACGACCACTAATTTTATTGTTACTGTGTTATTGAAGACCCTTAATCATTTCTAATTGACATCGTTTGGCGAGTTTTATGGTTCTTGACAAGGCTCAAAGCTCATAATGTTTTTTTTTAATTTAAAAAGCACATAATAATAATCCATAGGGCTTTTGTCTCTTCTTCAAACTCCGGGCAGGTTCATTGTTGTCGAAAATTTGTACTTTGATGTTTTATGTTCATGCAATCTAACTTGTTGTTTTTTGATAAATCGTTTAGTTTCTTTGTTGACCGTTGATACCATTAGGTCTTTGTAGATATTCTCATTTCTAATATACCACGTGCCGTTAACAATGCTGCAAAGAACTTTGTTTTAATAAGTTTGGGTCATATTGACATTGGATTTCTTCTTCTTTCTGGTATAAATAAACGCAACATTGGCCCAAGGACACTACCTTATTATACACCCACCTAGATGGGTTTCGTCGTGTATCTTATTTGGAAGTGACGATTAGAAATGTAGAATTAGAGTCTGCTATTTGAAGCCCTCGTACCACAACCTATCAAAGGCTTGGACCACGTCTAGAAATACAGCTAACATATACAACCTTTCTTTATATTAAAATATATTTTTAATTACATCCTTAAGAGGAATCTGTCAATTGTCGAGTGTTTTTTTTCTAAATCCATATTAATGAGGAATACGTTGTATTTTTTTAGTAATCAGTCTAAAGCGTTTTAACAGTGTATTGGTACTGCGGTATTGGTAGATATGCTGTTTTATCATTGGACGTACCAGGTAAATGCTTTTGTCACCATGTTTATTTCCGTAATCTTCCACTGCGTAGGCACATATTACAATTGTAAGGTAGCGTTGAATGTGTGGAATCAGCTCTACTATACCCTTTCTTGGCAGCTGTTTAAGTACTTTTTCATCCTGAAATTTTTCTAAATTTCGTTGACAATTTCTTTTATATTTATTGGATATATAACTGTACCTTCCCTTTTATTTGGATTAGGTAAGTATCATATGCGTATGATAAATATTAAGCAAATAATTTCGTCTTCCATATATAATCAGTCTCCTGATCATCTATTAAGTTCTTTAGAAATCCAGAAAATATTTGCTTTTTCGCAATACGAATTTTTTGACCTGGTTTATTTAACAATTGTATACTCCTTAGATTTTGTGGTGATTTTTGCAGTTTTTGCTTGTATCTCTCATGTTTCACAAAAAAATCTTCATAATATTTAATATTGTTCTCTGAAATTATCACAGATCTACCCCTAGCTGTATTGCTTGCTTGTATAGTATGGTACCGCTTGTAACATTAAATTCCTTAACTAATATCTATTTTTTGGTCTAAAATATATTTGTAACTTATGAACATGTTATAATAGCCTATTTGCATTCCAGGCATTTGTTGTAACATTTGATACTTTTTCTTCTTTGTTTTTGGCAGTTGCCTTATTATGGACTTTTACAGCTCTTTTTGGCATATTTTTAATTGCTCTTCATGTTTATTAATTTTGTCTAAGATTGATTGTAACGTATTATTTATTGCATATAATTTAGTTCCTTCTGTAGTGTATAGTTGATGTTTGCAGTAAAACGCATTCAGTAAAATGCAGTGTGTACATAATTATTACCTACCGCCTGGTAATATGTATGCTTCTTCTAGTGTAATGAAGTAGTTTTGGGTAAAGTAGGAGAATTCTCTTGGGGTTCTTCCATTCGTTTTTTTTATTTTAGCTTTTTTTAAGTTATTTCTTTTTTTCTTCGTTTTTCGTGTTAAAGTTCGTTACACACTTAGTCTTTGTAACATTCTACAATCTAGCTTCTATGTTACAAAAGCTCATCATATAAGTCCACTCTGTTATTGCATGGGATTAGCAACAAATCCGATAGCTATAAAAATCCCGATATCTAAACAGTTCCCAGAAAAGAAATAAATACAAAAAGGCTTTATCAATGCCCTGGACCAATGCGCGAGTTTAAGAAGATTAAACAATTTGTCACTACTTCGTATTCAGTGTACATTTCCTATTTTAATCGTTATTATTTAAAATTCACTTATTCTATCAATCTACTTATGCTAAGCATTTTATTATGTTTTACTATTCGCCAACGACTGTCGTAATTTAAAAGAACATTCACGTGGGTTAAATAATACCTACAATGCGGATGATTATAAAATTAAAAATTAACTTGTTATCAGGACAAATTAGTATTGTCTGTAATACAATTTCTGATTTGATCTAATTCAGTGTGGGGATACCGAAAAAATATCGATGTACGTAAGGAAATATGGATATTGATAAAAATAAGTATCGCCATTTTTGTTCGCTTATTAATGTTTTTTAAAATATATCGATGTCTATACGTTATATTGTGTGAGAGGGTGTTAAACAAAAAAAAAACTATTATTTAAAAAACTATTTTATTTTACGGAAAGAGCAGCCGACTTGTTGAACAGCGGTATAAAGCGACATTGAGGGTTTCTTAGAAAACATACCAACCAATCTTCTTCAACATTCAGGTAGTTTTCAAACACATGGTCGGATTATCAGGGCCGTATAACATAACACCCCCTCCTATACAAATGCCTACAGGGATGTACGTGGTCGTTATTCCGTCCGGGGAGCTTATAATTGTTTTTCAGCATCGATTATACTTTTGTCCTCCAGTTTGCCTTTGAGGATGTTCGAAATAGTACTGTTGCAACCCAAATTTTCATGACAGTACCCCTCTACGGAATGATTTTCCTAATTTTGGTAACTCCGTATAACAGTAGTCTAAGGCTAAAAAGTGAGCTACTGCAATGCGCTTTGGGTGGCCGTTCACGCTGAATTGCAAGCATCTGTCCGAATTCCAATAAACTTTGTTAATTCGCAGCAGCTTCAGCCCGTCTTTGACGACCTTACACCTTGAACTGTGATGCTTAAGCCGGGAATCTACGGACTAGGGGTGTTTTTTACAGTTTGAATGTTTCTTACTTTGAATAGTTTCTGGCTAGGGATCTTTAAGCACCTGCTGCGATACATTTGTCAGAATTTCGCTTAACTACACCAAAAACTTCAGGTAACTACAGAATCACCGCCAATCCAACGTCAACCTATCTTTTTTTTGCTAATTAATAGAGAAGAGCCTTACAATCTCCCCGGAATCTTGCCGACTGTGCCAGTTATATTTTGTGAAAAGGAATTAAACAAAATAAAACTATTATTTTATTTAAAAAACTAAGCAGACCACCATTCAGGTAGACAATGGCCGGATAATCAGAGCCCTATTAAATAAATTTATATAAATTTATATATATATATATATATATATATATATATATATATCGATATTTTTCATTTTTCCGCGGCCGACATTCCTAATTAAGTGTATACGTTCTGTAAGTATCCGTCATCGAGTAATTCTTCGTAAATAACCGTCAGTCCCATGGCGGATTATTAAAAAATAATCGCCGAAAACTCCATTTTATATCATTTACTTTTTTTTGCTCTTCCTAAAGGAAATATTGTTCCGGGGATATGGATTCCCTAATGGAATATCTTTAATTTTATCCAATTGGGGCTTCGGTCACCGGGGGATTTTTGAAATACGGCCGTAACCCGGCTATTTTGTTACAGATTATTCGATTCAGTTTTATTTTGGTGGCGCATCAATTATGTCTCTTAAATAATTGCTTCAAAATAATTTCGGCTCGTTATATTAACAATTAAAATGTAATTTATTAATTAAGTGCTTTTACTACAGCTGCACGGAATACCAGGGTATAACACCAAATAAGAATAGGCTAGATGACTGTAATAGAGAATCATAAAAATATTGATTTATAATAATAGTATACTACTGGAGAAATCATTTCTGCATTCCAACGTTTAAACTTATTATTAACGCCTTTTGATATTTTTGAATTATTTATCTTAGATTTCACAGTTAAAATCTGGTTTTACGCTACTAACTGAAAGAAAAGATAAACGAAGAATTGAATTCAGATTTATCAAGGTAAATAACCTAACAGGTTAATTGAAATGTCTCCGACCTGACACATAGATGGCGCTACTCGAATTAAATCCATATATTTTTAGTTAGCCCTAACCCTCAGAAGATGCGTGCATACATTTGACAACTGTCGGATCATTAGTTTGTGAATTATAGTATTTTGAGTGAAGCAACTTGGATAAATTTCACGTGTTGATAAATAAAATATTGCTTTTTGAAGGCAAAAAATACGGTTGAATCAAAAACTTCTAAAGATACCTCTAAAGATATAAACTGAACGTGTACATCATATCATTCGCGAATATTTGGGTATGAGAAAGCTTTGTGCAAAGTGGGTGCCGCGCGAGCTCACTTTTGACCAAAAACAACGGCGAATTGATGATTCGGAGCAATTTTTGAAGATGATCAAGCGTAATAAACCCGAGTTTTTGCGTCGATATGTGACAGTGCAGGAAACATGGATCCATCATTTCACTCCGAATTCCAATCAAATGCATTTTATATTTTGTATTTTGGTATGCACATGGAATAATTTTCATTGACTACCTTGAAAAAGGATGGTCCATCAACAGTGACTATTACATAGCGTTATTGGGCCGTTTTAATGACGAAATCACCGAAAAACGGCTGCATTTGAACAAATAGAAAGTGCTGCTTCACCAAGACCATGCACAGTGTCACAAGTCAGTGAAAACGACGGCAAAAATCGATAAATTGCTTCCTCGTCCACCGTATTCTCCAGATCTGGCTCCCAGCGACTATTTCCTGTTCTCAGATCTCAAAAGAATGCTCGCTGGGAAGAAAATTTCTTCGAATGAAGAGGTGATCGCCGAAACTGAGGCCTATTTTAAAGCAAATGACAAATCGTACTACAAAAATGGTATCGAAAAGTTGGAGCGTATATCAGTGTATCAGTCTTGAAGGGAATTACGTTGAATAAAAAAACTCCCTAAATGTCCCTAAAGTCGATTAGTCGATAGTGTTACTGTGTTACTGTGTGATTCTAACTGAAATAATAATTTTAAAAGTAATACTACAACTTTTATACATTTGAAATAAGTGAGTATTCCAGATACACTAACCACTGAAAAACATTAATCAAAAATACTATCACAATAATACTTGGAAAAAAATTTAATAAGCGCATGTAATAACTCTAAAGAGCATCCAATAATAGTACAATTGCCAGTTGGGAACTGTGAGAATAATACAATTCAAATCAAGTGCCCTATATTTGTTAAGACAAGTCAAAATTGTATCAATGGCAATCTACTGAAAAAAATTATGATGATAATTTGAAGTCTGATAACTGATAGTGATTACAACACAAAAAAATGTTTGAATTTTATCCATTTAATGGTTTTCTTAGTTTAGGTTTATCCGGTATTGTATCAAATTACTTTGTAATATTTGGGTATAAACAAAATACATTAATTATTTTTTTAAGTTCTTGTATGTTAATATTGTATGTATATAGTTGATTCGTAAACTAGACTAGACTTCAGTGACAATATTAGAATGTATACATACCAGGCCGTAAAAACTCACATTGTTCAAGCAAATATGTATCAATTACCCTTGTGAAGTATAGCTCATTGAACTTTTACATGTACAAGAAATCAGATTTTTAATATCAGCTTTTTGTAAACTAGTGATGACGGGATTTGATTGACACTTGTTTGAAGGCTTAGTTTGAATTAATATTTTTCTCTGTATTTTGAGAATATATGGTCGTTCAGTGGTGAACCGCAGTTAATGTTCAGTGAGTTCAGTTAATAGAATCATTAGCAGTTTTTAACATCATTTTTTGTCTGATTGGCATTCGAATCTTCGCATTATATTTTACATTATAAATTGTTATTTGGTAACTGAGAAAAGAACAAAATTATTAGGGACCCATTCCTTATTACACAGTTAGTTACATTACACATTAGTAGACAAGACATTTTAGACAATTACATTTACGTTAATTACATAATTATACCTAAGGTAAAAACACTTCAAATAGTATTAATAATACTTACATCATTAAACACACATTTACTAAAATAATGTATAAATAAAACCTGTACTCATACGGCCAAAACAACTACGTTACATGCATTTTGGAGCGTTTTAGCGCACGTTGAAAATTTCAATCACAATTCAAATCACAATCTTTTTGCAGAAATAAATTTTATTCCGGGTAGACTAAATACATTGTCATAAAGTAAATCCTATCGTTCATATCAACAAAGTGAAAGAAACCGTTGACCTAAAATCGTAAATTAAATTTATTGGACAAATTCATGGAAAGCGCGTAGATAAAACTACAGAAATATCTTGGGGTTTTTATCGGGTCAGCGCTTTGTTTTATAAAACTACCATTGTGAACGAATGTCTGTTTTAAACTCAACAGATATCATCGAACAACTAGCTACAACTACTGTTGATACTGAACAAGAACTTTCAAATCAGCGATCAGACCAATCGATTATCGGCTTCTCTTTCTAGCTTTAGTACTTGCTTAATATTTAATTGAGGTTTTGTCCATGAATTTTTATCGTTTTCATTTTTCTTCAATGTACACATTGGTTGGATACCGAGGGCTGTATTAACATTTAAACGGTATATGAAAATTTCAATCAATATTTCAACTATCACGTTCAGTGACTGATTTAGTGAGTTGATTTTAAAACCATGAACTTATAAGAATTTCGATGAATTTTGAAAAATGTTGATTGTTTGAGTTTGTCATGCGATAGTTTTAAAACTCCGTAAGATGAAATTGTATTAAATATATCAGAAGATACATTCTATATGAAATGTTGAGCATTTGTCATTTGCTTCTAAGTAGGTGCCGTATCCAATTCTATCGAACCAAAAACAACAACACGTCAACGATTCAGAGTTTTATTTGAAGTAAGTCATGCGAGTCAAAAAATATTTCTTAGATCGATATACGACAATGGATGAACAATGAATCATACACCTGAATTAAAAAGATTGTTATCAGTGGGCAGTTGTTGATGAAAGCTTTACAATTAAAACAGATCGTTCGAAATAAAGCCTTAAGCTGAGAGGTTAAAAATTAGACAAATTAGGACAATTGTTGATGAAATCTTTACAATTAAAACATCGTTCGAAATTAAGCCTTAAGCTAAGAGGTTAAAAATTAGGGAACCATTGAATGAATAATTAACACTTGGTCGTTCTTGAAGGAAAGTATGTCTATGTTGACGATGAATCAAATGGAATTTCTAAAAAGCAATCTGTTTTCTTAATATAGACTTTACAATTATTGTGGTTTGTTGTTAATTTATAAAAATACACTTTTTTACCAGTTTTAAATTTTTCTATTTGTATAATATCTATAGACGTCTAACATTTTTTATAGGCTTTTACTACGGATTTTCCTACAATTGACAGATTAGAATTCTTATCTTCAATAGTCGACTCAGATGATTCAATTGCAATTGTTAACATATCTCCTATAACAGTTTCCTTGAATTTAAGCTTCTAATTTTGTTCTAAACCTTTCAGGCCTATATTGATGCTGCCATAATAATATTAAATACAAAACTGCCAACATTTCTATTCTCAAAAGTGAACATATTTATTATCGTTTTTTATGTTTTGTTCTTTAATGCTATCGATAAAAACACAATTTATTTTTTGGGAAATGTAATTCTATTTAGCCAACAAAACGTTTTTCAATTACTTAGCTTCATCCAATATTTCTTTCCCCTCCAGAACAAAGCCTTCAGGGCAATTTAAGTTTCTTTCTGTGATCGAGGATTCTCCCTCCTTGCTTTGGACAAGATCAAAACATTTCAAGCGTTACCCCCAGGCTCAGAATTGTGTTACGTTATTATTGGAAACACTCAAACAGCTGAGTGAATTTTTCACTTTTATGGAAATTTTATTAAATGAAATGAACAAGATGTAAGGAACTGTAATAATTATCAGTTTGTTTATGTATAACACTAAGATTGTAAATTAATTTTAAGTGATTTACTAGGTTGTCCAATAAGTTCGTGCAGCATTGGTTGATTTTCCAACTCTAGAATTAAAAACTACAAAAAAAATAATGCAATGAAAACACTTTTATCATTATTTATTTATTTTATAAGTATAGAATAAATACAACATATAACAAAATGTAATAACAGAGTAAAAGGTAACATGACTAATAACCTATATATGTATATAGAGATTTATACAGAGTATAAAAGGCATGTATATTATTTGGCGAATATGTTGTATAGTAGTTGCATATGTTTACATATCACAATATGAATTTAAAATAAAATAACATAATTAAATAATATTAAGTAGTAGATAAGATAAGATTAGTAGTAGTAGTAGTAGTAGTAGTTTAGGTAGGTTTTTCCAGGTGAACAAGTCTGATGGATAGTGTACGTTCGGTTCTCAATGTGGTCAAATAGTTACATTCTAAGCCTAGACTGCATAGTAAATACTAAATTTGCAGAACGACAGCGAGGGCATGGAGGAGGAACACCTCTTAGCAGATGGGAATTGGTGAAGCCGGTTAAAGATAACTTTGCAAGATCTGGATAGTAGGATAGAGAATTAAAATGATTTTGTGACTATTTTTCCGCTGTGGATGAGACTTTGGCTTACCACTGAGATCTTGAGCTAAAATTGTTCGATAATGGATGTTTAAAGAGGCGAAGAACTCTGCTTTGGCGTGAACTCGTATTCAAACATTGTCCAAGAAACTGTTTGTCTGTTGTCCATTTTTGGGTGTAGAGGAGATTTTGATACAGAGGAAATAACAATTTCCACCATGATAATGCAAGTGCTCATACAACTTTATAAAACATGTATACTTCTATGTGAATACTACATAAGTTTTACTTATATTCATGTCAACACATTACAAATTACAAAAAAATCCTAGGCGCTTCCGTGTATTTTTCTATCATTCTCCATGTCTTCTTACCTTTTTTCTGGCAATATGACGTTAACTGCTAAACTGAATGAAGGTCCTTCGAGGATTTGGGCTGGATTTCCTTTCAATCTTCCAGGCTGTTTCTTTGTTATTGACAACAAAATTAGACACAAAGATAGCAGAGTTCTTCAAATCAAACAGAAGATATTAATATCGGAAATGAAATTTTGAGCGTAATTATTGCCTGTATACATTGAATAACACTGTAATAGTAAAGGCAAACTGTTATTTTATGTAGAGACTGTTGTTAGGTATTCATTTGGTTTTGCTGTAGTGAACACTTTTTTATTAATAACCTCTTACATTAGATATGCTTAGTACAATCTTAATTTACCTTAGTACAATCTTAATTAGGCTGAAACTATCTTAAGCTAAAGTGCAATCTTCTGATATCCTACGAGTTATCCAGTTGCAGTATTGACTTCACGTTGCTGTGATTTAGTAACCTTATTTCATGCTTTTGGGCGATATCTTGGATTGTTCGATCGTTGCTCATCCTTGGTTACGTAGCGATAAGCATTGGTAATTAATCGAAGAATTTTTGGCAGCGTTAAATTTACAGATGGTTTGATATTTCAGTGCAATCGAAGTGTTGTGCGTATTTGCACTCCATATGAAAAAAATCGTAGCTCAAATTGACAGTATCTTTCAACTAACCAGTACAGTTCTTTGATTTTGAGCCTGATGCACTCTGCTTTGTGCCTAACGTGAAATTATTTTAATGTCTTGAAAATGTCATAAATGTTTATATAATAAATGCCATATATAAGTATACGTTTTAAATTCCAACGTTCATTAATATCTAGTTATACTATTCTTCACTACATAGTATAAAACAAAGTCGCCTTTTCTGTCCCTATATCCCTATGTGCGCTTAAATCTTTAAAACTACGCAATGGATTTTGATGCGATAGATTGATAGATTTGAATAGATAGAGTGATTCAAGAGGAAGGTTTATATGTATAATACATGCATAATATACTAAGGCAACATTGCTAATTTTAGAGGTTTCTAACGTGATGTCGTAAATTAACCTATTTTTTTAGGCTTATTTAGCAATTAGCAAAAACGCTGCCTAACCCTACGAGTTAGATCAAATTAATGTACTACAGTATTGTACACCATAAAAAGGTCTACAAAAAAGTCCGCGATGGTATATGTTTATCTTTTAGGGATAACCCACATTAACCATTTTTATTGTTTACTTTTTACGTGAGAAAATGGCTTATTTACGAAGCTATTTTAAGCAATACGGCATTAATCCTTATCGAATTAAGTACCTTAAATACAGTGTGCAATTAATATAGATCAATATGGTTCCTTACAGCATGTAAATTAAACAAATATTTTCGGAGATATTACAAATTTAAAATTTGCGTTTAAAAATGTGTAATGTAATAAAAATTGTATGAATTTAGATATTCCAAAGATAGCAGGAAATCTTCATAGTAAGTATAGGGGAAGAGGAATTGTTTTACTCCAAATTTAATGCGTGCAGGCCAAGAGCAGTAATGAATGAACCAAAAATACTGGATCGATTTTAATCATGTTTTCATTGAGTGACATAGGCTTATATATTTTATGCCCGTGCAAAGTCGGAGCGGGCCGCTATGTTTTTATATACAACGTTCATATTTTTTCTGTAGTGTATTTAATTTAGTATCAGCATTGCACCCGTGCGAAGCCGGGGCGGGTCGCTAGTATAGTATACATTTTAAATTCCAACGTTCATTAATATCTAGTTATACTATTCTTATTGTTATTTTTGTAAATTTAGAGTCTATTTCTTGTAATTTTTTTCTAATCTTACGTAGCGTATTACATAATGTTTGTCTTCGTCAACTATAACCAACAGAAAATAAATAAATAATAGGAGCATAGGACATATAGTCTCTTCAAAATAGCAGTGAACTCGAGTCATCTGAATTTGAGACGTCACTACTTCCCAATGTTGCCGAATTTAAATTTAACTTTTAGTTTATTTTATCTTTTATATATTACAACATATAATGCAAATAAAATAATAAAAAAATGATATAAATTATAATTTAGTTTAACATTAAAATTCAATGTTCACTGATATTTTGAATAGACTATATACTATGATTTTCTTGATTGAAAACGATGTTGTGTCACCATTTCTTTGTAGAACAACTTCACTTCTTAGTCTTATACATTCGCTGTCATATTCTTGTTTCAAAACTTCTGTTAAATCTTTCAATGTTATTGGTAATAGAAATGTGGCTTCATACTCTCTAATCACTTTCCCACAGAAATATTCGTAATGAATATATTTAATATTAGTGTTCTTCAAGCATTACTGCATCTTATCTCACTCAAACTAAATACTTTTCTACAGTTACTATTGTGAGATTTAGTTTTTTCGCGCACGGTAGTAAGAACTTGAACAACTTGGACTCAAAAGTTATTTTGAGCGTAATTAGTAGTAAAAGGAAACTATTATTTTATGTAGAAACATGTCGAAAAGATGCCTATTTGCACTAGTTTGGTTTTGCTGTAGTAAACACTTTTTTTTATTAATAGCATCTTGCATTAGATATGCTTAGTACAATTTTAATTTACAAATTAATTTTACAAATTACTACTGTTCTGTGGTACTTGAATTACTACGCAAGCAAGGCGAGTACGGTATTAATACATCAGTATGCATTTCCCAAATTAAAATAAAACTAAACTACTTAAGCTAAAGTTTTATGTTTTAAGGCGAAATCTTGGATCAATTTGTATATCCATTTGATTCGAGGCCATCGTGCAGCGCTTCGTTGGTTACGTAGCGATAAGCATTGGTAATTAACCGCAGAACTTTGTTTTGGGTACGCTGGATTACTAGTTGGTTTGATATTTTAGTGCAACCCCATATTTGAACACCATAGGTCCAGATTGGTTTTATGATTGACTCATAATTTATTGAAGAATATTTATCTGACTTTATAAAACTAATGGCTGGCGTAAAGTTTACAAAATGTTTAACGTCTGTTGAAGCAGCAGCATAAGCATAGTTTTAAAGTGTTGTTCACAATATTCTGGGTAAATACAAATTACTGGATTACAAGCACGTAATCGACAGTTTGATGCAAAATTGCCATAAGATTGGAAGATTTTCTGCATTTATACCTTTATATGTTCCTACAAAACTTGGGCGGCATAAGCAACGAGCAAGGAGAGCAGCTACATCAAGATGAGAGACAGTTTTAAGAACTCAGTTTAGCCTCAGGAAATGGTTGTTAATGATAAAAATAATAAAATAATGAATTTATTATATATTAGGAAAACTAGAACCAATTTAAAAAAACGGGTTGCTAATTTTGTTTCATCCCCAAATGTTAGTTGCAGCTTTTGATTCCTCAGGGCCAAAATCGAGCAAACCTCTTATCTTATTAATCGAGTTAGTAGCCGCAGTGGTCAGGGTGATACGACCTTCTACCGCTGTAATAGTCGCGGGTTCAAATCCACCTGACGTATGAACCTACTTTACTAAGAAACAATATGGAATAGTATGTCTTCTGGGTTGGAATAGAATAGCGAGGTCTGCGTTTCGAAGTCCGCGTTAAACCGTAGGTCCAAACCAAATAAACCCAGTTTTTTACCAATTTTATAGAAAATAATAAATAAAAAAATTGATCAAAAGAAAAAAGATTTTTAAATTATGTCGACAGAAAAATAAATTACTTTTAACAAAATATCGTTTAAAACCTTTAATAATATAGATAACTCCTTGTTTGTGTTATATAAAGTAAAAAAAAGTTATCCAAAGAATTTTAATTATAATCATAATAAAAACCGCAAAATGTGACAGCCAAATATTTTTATTTAATTTTCGAAAGAAAAAACAGTAAACACGCAATATTTGTTCAATGATCTGAAACATTTACGCATTAAATTTATTATAATAACATTTATTAAATTGCTTTGGTATCAAGCAATAGAATAAAAAATTATTTATACAGACTTAATTTATTTATTTTTTTGCTGGAAATACTCATTAAAATACATTTTTATGCTCAACATACTTTTAAATTTTGTACATTTATGCCAATGTATGTTTTACATACGGTTCATATTTAGATTCATATATATAATATAATTCTATTCTCTAGTATAAAAAATTGTTTTGTACTTACATTCTTAAAATATTGTACAAATTGGTAACAATAAACACATTTTCTTCAATATATGTTAATACTACAACTAAATCACCTTTTAAAAATGTAAATAGGCCGGCAGGTGGTAAAGGCGACAGGACGGTCCTCCTCCTGTTGCGATAGCCGCGGGTTCGAAGCCTGCTGGGGCATAGTCGTAAATTTATGTTTGTGATTGTCCTAGACAAGACTGTAAAATCCGACAAGGAAAATGATCCCAGTCACGCCAGTAACCAGGTTGGGTAAGACCGGATGTCTTCTAGGATGATTTCTAAAGGTGGTCACTCGCCAGTCTGTAGGCTTAATGCTGAGGAGCGTGGTTCGACGCCCACGTTAAACTGTAGGTCCAGTCGAGATAAACCCATAGTTGGTAAAAGGAGACTTTCAAATATATTTTTAAAAAATGTCAATAGTATACGAAGCTTAAAGCAAACTTTTGTTATCAGTGACGGTGACTAAACAGTTTGTTTTGGCAACAGTTTGAATCACTGCTAATTTCTTTTTTGCTGTTTCTAGATAATCTCAAGTCGTTCAATTTTCTCCAGACAAAGACATCAAATACAAATAACTCAGAAAGCATATCGCCAGAAAAGTGGCATTTCGAGCATTATTTTGAATGTATAAACATATAAATTGGTGCAGTGGCTGGAAAATTGGCTGCAGAATATATTGTAACGTTAATATGGCAAAGGAAAAGACGTTATTCAAAATTTCCTGCGCGGAAATCGTTCAGTTGTTTCATTCTGGTAAATCTACTGAAGGTTATGAAGGTGGGATGAGCGTTCTTGATTTGTTTTTTGTTTGTCAGAGCAGAACTATCTCATTCACGTCAATAACCAGACTGTTTTATGGTATTTTGAAAAAAATGGGATTGCTATATCTCAATGAGTATTGGCTTGTGAATGTCTCAAGCCAAATGTGCAAAATAGAACAAGTAAGAACTATTTCATTCCATTCATGGCATGACAGGCAGTGTTATATCGGGTATCTCCAGGAATGTTCACTAAATTGCTCACTCACCTCAGTCTTAATGCTAAGGTCTGTTTGGTAAAAAATCAGATTAGAAATAAGAAACACTTGTTATATTATTTAATAGAAATTTTTATAATTAAATAAATTCAGTTGTGTAATTATAAAAGCAAGAAGATAATTTTATCCACAAAAAACCTGTTTACGTAATATTATTTAAGGCACACCTTTTGAAATAACAACTTATTGCTAATTGATAGCCCGGTTCCTTTGTCTGTCAACAATCACATTTTATATATTATTTGTTGTTTTGTTTTTTTCTTGACATTCCATCTCGCGTAAATTCTTAATAATGAAATAAGTTGATTATTTTTCGTCATGTATAAAATAGATATTTTTTATGATAATTTAGTGGTAGAACTTTTTTGGCTTTGGGTGAGGTTTTTTTCGTGAAATATGGGATGCAATATCTCACCGGGAACCAGATAAATTACGGTCTAGCTTTGTGAAGAAAATGTTCATTTCCCAAGGCCAGATTTCGAGTAAAGCGTCGGTTACATTAAACGGTATAAAAGTTAAACCGTAGATTTTCTTGCGAAGTTTCCTCTAATCATATTAGGGTGATGTTGAAATTTACATTCCATTGTGATTAAAGACTTTTTAATTAAATGCAGTTAGTAATTCATTTCATCCATTTTTGGAGTGATATTAGAACTCCCATTTTAATTAATAAAAACTTTTTTTAATTCTAATTATATATCGAGTTCTGTCAAATGTTATATAATCAGTTCAAAGATGCTATATATAGCTATGAAATAATAGTTACTAAAAGTAAATTCAGCGAGTGCATTTTTCCAAACAAGTAACCTGGAAGTCCGTTATTAAAACATAAAATATTAATCCTTCAAAATTTGTTTTAAACGTTAACGAACGTTTTAGAATTTATATTAGTTTTTTTATATCTTCTATTTACAAATACTGACTTTTGGAAAGATAAATGTATGGCTAAGTTTCCTTTCGACAAAGCTAACATTTTTCTCTCAAACTCAAGTAACACTTTCGATCACTTTAGCGATGTTAATTTCAGTTGAAAACACTGAAGGCCGGTCACAACGAGTTCACTAGAATTCTTCCAGCGCTTTTGATTCATTATGTACCTTCTCCAACATTTTTAGTGACTTTTAGAGTGTGTAGAATATTCTTGACTGCTACTTTAGTGCAATACAAATGTGCTATGGTATAGGTTCATTGAATAAGTATTTCTGGAAATATTACGACTCGACTCTTACCTTAGTACAATCTTAATTTACCTTAGTACAATATTAATTAGGCTGAAACTATCTTAAGCTAAAGTTCAACCTTCTGATATACTACGAGTTGTCCAGTAGCAGTAGTGACTTAGTAGTTATACTATTCTTATTGTTATTTTTATAAATTTCGTGCCTATTTCTTGCAATTTATTTCTAATCTTGCGTAACATATTACATATTGTTTGTCTTCGTTTTACTCTAACCCAGAGAAGATAAATAAATAATAGGAGCATATGATAGCAGTGAACTCAAGTCATTTCAATTTGAGACGTCACTACGTCCCGATGTTGCCGAATTTAACTTTGACTTTTAATTTATTTTAGCTTTTATATATTACAACATATAATGCAAATAAAATAATGAAACAAAAATGTTATAAAGTATAATTTAGTTTAACATTATAGTTCAATGTCCACTGCTATTTTGAATAGACTATATACTTTAATTTTGTTTATTGAAAACGATGTTGTTTCAACATTTGTTTGTAGAACTTCAATTCTTAGTCTTTTACATTCGCTGTCGTATTCTTGTTTCAAAACATGTGTTAAATGCTTCAATGTTATTGGTAAAAAATTTGGCTCTTTAGTCTCTAATTACTTTCCCCCAGAATTGTTCATAATGAGTATGTTTAATATTAGTGTTCTTCAAGCATTACTACATCTTACCTTATTCAAACCAAAAACTTTTCTACAGCTGTTGTTATTGAAATTTAGTTTTTCGCGTTAGTAAGGACTTCATGAACTATGTCAAGATATTCACACACAGTAGCTGTTAAAACAAAACAGAACCTCTCCCATGCTTGACTGTGGGAACATGGTAGTCCGGAGGGAAGCAGGATTACTTTTCTTCGATTATCAATGTTATAAAGTATAATTTAGGACAACTTCAATACTTAATCTTATACATTCGCTGTCGTATTCTTATCTCAAAACATGTGTTAAATGCTTCACTGTTATTGGTAATAGAAATCTGGCCCCTTACTCTCTAATCATTTTCCGCAAGAATGATTCATAATGAGTATGTTTAATTTAAATAGTAATTATTTAGTAATTTTAAGTAGTAATTTTAATTCATTATATATTATTCATATATATTATATATTCTCAAGGATGAGGTATGAGCGAATTAGAACTTAATAAGGAATTTCGCAAGCTCATGTAGTGGTTGCCAATTTTACATCGGTACTTTAATGTTGTAATAATAAATGTATGTGATTATATACTTGCAAAACTAGTCAAGTGTGTACGCAGATATTTGTGTATATCAAATGTATACGCCTATACAGATATTTGATTTGAGTGAATTCTTGTTGCTTTTGGTAATGTGAGGAAGTTTCCTCTACAAATTATCTCTCTACTTATTAAGTATTAGTTCAAGCCTGCTCAATATAGATTAACAAAATTTAAAAGAAGACAATTCAAATAAAGCCATTTGACGAAGAACTTCACGTATTACATGCAGTATAATTTAGTAAAGAGCTGAAAGAACAAAGTATAGACATGAAAGAGCAATTCTGTGGTGCTGAACAAATAAGCTTAAACACGGCTTTCTCGAAATAATTTCTAACTTGGGAAACAGTGGAACTCAAGACAACATGCTAATTTAATAATTAATTCTTTATTTGATTATATATTATACACACGACTATAACAATTGGTCAAAAGTATTTATCTGCTTAACTAAAATTATTAAATTGTTTCGTTAAGTGTTTATACTCTACGTGCATTTTATACAAACACAATCTGCATTTTTCTGTAATTAATTAAAAGCAACAAATAGTAAACAATATTTTTTTTCGTATTGTAAAGTCAAATCATATATGTATGATATAATGCGGGCGTTGCATATAAATTAGTTGTCCCCCAGATAAAAGCATATTTTATCGTTACCATTAAACTGTTTTATTACCTTATTACTGAACATGTAATACTAATTATAATTAACTACTAAACTAATTATAAGTAAATAAATCAGGCGTCTTTATTTGTGTTGTCATGACCCGTTATTTTAGTTTAATGAAGCTTATTTCTCGTTTATTTATCATATATCATAAACAGTTAAATATAATTATAGTTTATATAGAAGTATATTTAGGTATGATATTATTAAGTTTTATTTAAAATAAGTATTTTTGATTAAAAAAAGTGTCTCTAAAGCCAATCTATCTTAGTTTGTATTTTGAAACATTCAAGGCATTAATATTGTAGCAGTTACTAACGTTTTTCTGTATTCTTTTTGTCGCATTTGATCCTTGATTTCCTGATGACGAGACAACCACGGACGATTATTTTTTATAGAGCTTATTTTTTTAAGGAAATTTAAACGCCGAAATTTTTATAAAAGACAAACTGTATTTTTAATATGATTACAGAAGCCTGCCTTTGGCACTAACAACTAAATTATGTTTTACAAATAATTGAACTAACAAGACTGAAGACTAAACTTATTACAATTATATTTATACCTAGAGAATAATAGTTACAAATATAATGCTATAGAAAGTTCAAAGGTTAGTAAGCTAAATAAATGATCATATAACTCCCCCCTCCCCCAAGTATAAGAGAATAAGGTGTAATTCCCTAGTAGGTTCAGTTTTATGATCATTTTTACATTGTCGGTTCTAATACATTTAAATATACATGTCAAATCCTAATACTATAATTAAAATGCATAATATAATAATTATATTTAAAACATTTGCATTAAATGAATGGAAAGGATGGATAGTCAAGGAATCAACAATTTCAAGATCAATATGGACGATTTAATGCTTTTAATTTTTTATAGATTTTATTTTTCAGTCTTTAGTCACATATATGGGAGAAGATCTGTTGTGTTAAATGAGTTTATTACATCAATAAAATATGAGTTTTTTTTTTAATTTAACTCTGGTGGGTTGATTTGTTAAACTTTCACTTTCACAAGTGAGGAATATACCAAGATAATTTTTCTGAAAGTTTAGTGAATAATTTGTATCTATATGTTTGAATAATAAATGAAATGTTAGCTTTAATAGAGGCCTTTTGACTGCCTGTACATGTATGGAGGGTAGTCACATGAGGTTTAATCAGTTCGGGGAAATAACTTTCAGCAATAGAAGGTCTGAAAGTGAATAGAAGTATGTGAGAATAGATTCACATTAATATTCATTAAGTCTAAATTTTAATAAAACGTTCTGATAAAATTTACATTTTTTTCATATTCTGGGAAATGTTTTCATATGGATGGGAATTCTGGACTCGGGATTCTAAACATACGGAAAATGATAATCATATAGATATTTGTTTCAGGAGAATATTTGTTTTTTGGAAGGTTTCTCTCGACGTGAGTTAATTGTTCAAGTATGAATTTTTATTGACCTTGAGGATGTCGATCTTTTAAATCTTGAGAGTTTGGATATTGGGGTTGATTTCGATAATGACATTGGGGATTTGATTGTTGAGGTTGCCTTGGAGTTATGCCAACACCTGACGGATATTGATATTTATTGTAAGATGGTTGAGGTTTCGGGCTATTCTTTTCGAAACCTGCGTGAGCTGGGGGAAAGTGTGTTATTACTGGTTGTGGTTTAATATTTACAGATTGATTAGGAAGTGTAGTTCTATTTCTGGAATGTCTTGGTGTATCTGATTTAAGAAACAAGTTATCTGTTGAATTTACATTTTGATGTTTTGGTTGTAAATTTTGTATAAAGTTGTTTTTAAACCGATTTTGAGTCGTTAATATCTGGTAGTTGGTAATAATATGAATTGCAGAATCAAGATTTTTGGGATTCTTTACAATTAATAGTATTCTTAATTCATTTGATACGTTCGCGAGTAAATTTTGGATAGCTGTTAATTCGTTTTCACTAATAAGTATATTTCTTGCCTCTACATTTTGAATTTCAGAACAGATTTTTTTATTAATTTTAGTTGTAAGAGATTTTAATCTTTTTATGTAGTGGAGACATGATTCGTTTTGTTTCCTCACCAAGAAAATGAGCTGTTGTTGCAAGTTAAACCGGGTCATAGGGTCACCAAATTTATGTTGAGGAACTTTGTTATTTTGGTCCCGCGAAACTAAATCGGGTCGTGTGGGAAGAAAGTCTTCAGCTTCATCAATAATATTAGATTCTATTGTTTGTAAGAGTTCTGCAGTTGATCTCAGTGATCCGGCCATACTGTCTCTGAAAAAAATAATTAACTATTATTAGGAGGATACATTATTCCCCAACATCTCCGGATTTGGCGTATACGCATTCTCCTGCATAGTATAAATCATCGAAAAGTATAAACTATATGAAACTATATTGTCTTCCTTTTCTAACGGCGGTCCATTCTTTTCGAGTCGATCGGTACGGTCGAGATCAAAACAACAAACAAATATTCTAGATTTAGATTTTGTGTTATATTATTAATTCTATACTAATAATAATTAAATTGTTGTGTTATTCTTGATGGTCTAACATACATTGATTTTAAAATACGAAAGAGTAAGTGCAGAATGTAAGGTTAAATTTTTAAAATTATAAAATCCAAACAGCTTCAATTTTAATTATAGTGGGAATTTTAGCTGCCAAACTTATAACACACAACAAGAATAGAAAAGAAAATGATTCTTGTTGTGTTGGAAATAGTCAAGTCATTAATGAGGTTTGTCCATCAAGAATAATAGCAAAAACTGTGGTAACTGGTAATAATTAAACATTTATTTTAAACATAATATATTTTAGTAATGATTTAAATTTTCTTTTATAACTAAGATGTAGTTAGAATTTGTTGAGAGTAAAAGTCGAAGAATGTGAAATTCAGAGAATAAATTAGACATTTTGCTAGGATATAAGAACAGTGTTATACACATACGACAGGGTTATAAAACCCGCAGTATTATATGGCGCAGAAATATAGGGATACAGGGCCTCCATGGGAAGGGCTAGGACAGCGCTAGCAGCAGCACAAAGAACTGCACTGTTAGCAATCACAGGCGCCTATCGAACCACATCGAATGATGCTCTACAGGTAATAGGAACAACACCCCTATACCTGGAAGCCGAGATCCAGAGGTGGGCTGTAGAAAAATACGGATACCCCAATGGGTCAAAAGGATTAGAACCGAAGGAAATGCCATGGCCATGGGAGGAACCGTGGGAAAATCGGACAAATAGCTTCGAAAACACCAAGATATGGACAGACGCTGGTGCCAAGGAAGGAAAAGCAGGCATAGGAATAGTGATACGGACAGGAACAGACGCCCAGGAGGAGACAAGTCTTAGAATAAAAGACGAATCGAGCTCCAGAGCGACAGAATTCGTGGCGGTACAGAAAGCCATAGAACGGGTACGGCACAGAAGCCTCCCGGGACCAATCACCATTCAAACGGACAGTAGAATGTTCATATGGTGGGCCGAGTACGCAAACACACAGAATAAGGACATAATGAAATCAAAACAACCTTGCTAGATTTGCAGAAAAGTGGTAGTGAAATATCGCTAACATGGTACCGGAGAATGACAACGAAGGAAATGGTAACCGCGGATAGACTCGAGAGAAGCCACTGTAAAGGAAGAAATAGGACTGAAAAACCACGGATGGATCAGCACCAGAACCATCAATAGAATCAAAGAAGGAGAGGTAAAAAGAAGGTGGCAAATGCATTGGGGGCAATCCATTAAAGGAAAAACCCTTTACAAATACTGCCAACAAGTAGGGACAGGAAACACAGGACTGACTAGGAAGGCTATGCAACTGTTGACAGGCCACGGAAATATGCAAGCCTACCTGCACAGATTTAAACTAAAGGAGACCGATGGACTCTGCGAGTGTCGCACAGGTCCAGAAGATACGACGAACATATTGGAGACATGCGAAATTGGGAAAAGGGTATAGGCCCGAAACAGGCATCGGACAGCCGACGGGAACTACCAGATAAGGGACGCAGAGGGAATAGTCAGCAAGGAAACCGTCACAAGGATCAACGATTGGTCCGATACGGTAATTGACTATGAGGTAAGGGATACCCAGGATGGCAGCCAAGAGGAGACGAATGCTGGCGCGCAACAAAGCGGCTAGCTAGAGATCAGGGAGAGAACACGATAGGGAATTAGCGAACAAAAAACGCAATAACGTCGCGACGGTACTGAACAGGCGCTCGCAGACCCGTCCGTGAACCGTTCCCGAGACTTACGTAGGGAAGACCAGCTCAGAGCTTTAACAAGCACCAGAGCCATAGACAAATGGTCTACATTTCAAATAAGAACAGTGTACCGTGGATACTTTGAAATAATTAAATTTGCTAACAAAAGTAGCTCAATAACCAGCTCAAATCAAATAACCAAAATATAAAACTATGAAGGACACCCTAGTGATCTAATGTCAATGAAAATACAATGCATTATTATATAAGAGTATAGGTAAATAAATTATTGTTTTGTAAATATAATGATGTATTGACTGAGATGTCCTTCAGTTTTCCATTCGTATGATCATCCATTCATTTTAGGTTAGGAAATGTACAATAAGCTCGAGGTAGTCAATTTATTAATAGGGTTTGAGGATCAAGAATAGTAGCGATAATATTTGGGGGTTTTTAGGAAAATTTTACTGCTTTCATATATAGGGGTGGCTTTTTCGTTTCCTTTTAACCACATTATGGCTGTGTTTGATCTAAAAGATTTTGGTATTTTTTATGGTAATGTTTATTTATATGGTTCTTGTAGTTCTTGTTAAATGTTCCAATATGTAAATTTGTTTAAATATGGTGTTTATATAAAATTAGAAAGGCATAAAAAATTATGTTTATTATATCATTTTATTCAATAATTTTTTAAATGAAATGTGTTATTTCAAAAAATTTTCAATGTTTATTTCTCTCCTTATATATAGTTTCAACATTAAATTATTTATTACCATATTTGTGTATTTTTATTTATAAAAAATAATGATAATGTGTAATATGATGTTTTTTTTTAATAGAATAGTATATATTAATTATATTTTTATTATTTCGTTTTATTCAAACTTTTTTAAATAAAATGTGTTATTTCCAAAATTTTACCATTTTTATTTACCTCCTGAACCTATTTACTTGCTTAATATATTCGACATTAAATCCAATAATCACGATAAAACATAAATAAATAAAGCTGCACATACGCATGCGCCAAACTCGGATTATTCTCTGTATTCAAATTAAATGGAGCCAATATGGGCATGCGCCAAATTCGGAGATGTTGAGGAACAATGTATCCTATTATTAACTATTTCCCAATTAGGTATTTTCTATACTTTTGTCGGAGCTTGCTTCTGTTTTTTAGATTTAAGGTTCGAGTATGTTATTTCTTTTGATTTTCTAGCACATTTCTTCATACAAATGAATTCGATTCATTTGGTGACTACTGAATTTGACAGTTATAATTAGGATTGGAACAATAAAATTCGACTTAAACTTAGAACAAACAGTTTCAATACAAAATTGTTTCAGTTTACACCACTAATTAACTTACATTAACTTACAATCTCAGGATTGCTCCTGTTGTCGATGTAATAGAGCTCGTGCAGGATATTCAGTTCCTTAATGATTTACTATTCGCCTTCGGAGGGTTCTTAAGCTAATCACTACCAGTTGAGTACTGCAATTTCAGTGTTGAACAGGTTCGAACTTCTGAATCGTTGACACAAATGATTTTCACAATTCGCATTGAACTAAATAATATGCCGGAAGTATCCTACCCACTGCGCCATTTATGTTTGAAAAACGAAATGTCTTTATAGAAAAAAACAAGCTTTATTTCTGATTATGAATACCGAATTTTGCACTAACAACTAACTGCCGTATTATAAATAACTGATTCAACAAGACTGAGAACTAAATATGCCACAAGCTTGTTTGTACTTAAAAAATGATGGCTTAGCATTATACAAAGTCTAAAGGTCAGTAAGCTACAAGGTGGACACAAATGACTATACAGCTATTGCGAATGGCAATAAAATTATTAAAACGTGGCTAACCGACACAGGCAGCCAAGTTACGGCAGAAATTATCAAGGCCAGTGTGGAAACGTTGTTTCGACGGCTTCATATGCTGCTCGCACAAATTTGGCGATCGGAAATAGTACCGCCAACAACAGTAAATAGTGTAAAAACTATCGAGGTATAAGTCTCCATCAACTGTCGGAAAGTGTTTTGGATTTTTAGTGTAGAGAAAAGAGTATATCGGTACTTCGATATATCGATATTTTAAAGAATATCGATATATCGTTTTCAATACTTTTTTAAAAAATATCTTAAAATTAAGTATTTTAAAAATATTTTTAAAGAGATATATCCATATTTTTGTTGGCTGTTGCAAAAAACAACTAATGAATAGTTTTCATTAAATAGTTTATTAAAAATATATTATACTTATCTTGCATTTGCCGTTTTATATAAAAAATAAGTCATTAAGCAGATGTAAGGGTATATTCATTTAATCATAATTGAAAAAAGCAACACATAGTCAATACAACATATCAGTGACACGGGAAACGTCGCAATGTTGCTGCAGCTACTCTGAGTTTTAGTACATTTGGGCTCTGATATATAACAAAATTTTAATATAAATAAAATAATTGAACAAATATTTTATTAAATATAATTTATTTTAACATTATAATACATCAAATGCATTTATTATCGAAGAACTTAAAACTACAATTAATTTTACAGCCACAATAATTTATAGGTAGAGTTGTTTTATTATATATACATTGAACTTTTTTCCACACTAGTATCGGTAGGGTTCTAGTCGCGTTTTTGTATGTAGTGGTATCCCCCGAAGGCCTAATCCACTTAATTAACAATTGTATATCTGAGTAATGTATTTTACTTTTATTAGAGAGCATATTTATGTTTTACGCTTAGTTCTTGTTTCTTTCGATGCAATGTATCCTTGTAAAGTCATTATGATATTACTACATTTCTCTTTGGTTTGTCCTGTTACTATCTGTATACATTTTTCTTGATAATATTACATTTAATCACTGCATTCTCCTTGCCTTACATTTAATAACTGCATTCAAAATGCATTTGCCATATCTGCAAAACAGTTAGAGTTATTTCTCTACTCATACATGTTAACCAAACGTTCATGTATATTCTGAACAATAACACACATGCTCATAAAGCTTTCACACTCTATAATACACTTCGCTACATTTAAAGTATATTAATTGTATACTGACCTTTAGCGGTTTCCTCTTTCACCACCCTGTCTTGGTAATCGTCAGCATTGAATCATAAACTAACATTCATAAAGTTTTATTCAATCAACGTCACTTTCAGAAATACTAGTCAAGTTATATATTATATATATATATATATATATATATATATATATATATATAATATATAACTTGACTAGTATACTTGACTATATATATTATATATATATATATATATATATATATATATATATATATATATATATATATATATATATATATATAATACAATACAAGTTCTTTAAAAGCTGATTTTCAAACTACTGAAAAGATAAATTATGGTTCATTTCTTCATGGTAGTCACCCTTGGACTTGGAGCCGAGAAACACTAAGGCAATAAATATTATTATATGATTTCCGTTATATAATATAACTACCCTGACATGTAAAAGATCGCTATTCTAACTTATTTTAAAGTATATCCTAACTTATTCTAAAGACTATTCTAACTTATTCTAGAGATTATTAAATCTCACTCTATGTGTCTGTTAATCAGTTCGTATGGTAGTTTGCGTTTGAGCCTATGCACTACACTGTCATTGCGCCCATTTAACTGTTTGGCGAGTGCTTTGGTATAATAGTGTTTTAGAGTACTTCGCACTAACACTTCGAATCACGTTCGTTATAGGTTCTATCTGTATACATTTTTCTTGATAATGGATATTTAATCACTGCATTCAAAATGTGCGCGCTCAATCAGTTTGTTGGAGGCGTAAGATAAGGGTATCTAAGTTAGATTTGCTAATAGTACCCCGCAGTTCAATACCATAGGTCCAAATGGGACTAAGTATTGACTTATACAGCAAAACCTTGTTAGCTAATGACAATTTAGATTTACGCCTTATCAGCCAATACATTTGCTTTAGTTTAAACCCAAGCTGTTTGCGTTTTGTCACTATATGTTTTTTCAATGTCCAACACCGGTCAAAATGCATTTCCAGATATTTAACGTTGTCTGGTTGCGCTGAAGTTGATTAACTACTATTTTTCAGTCTTCCTTAGATGTGTGCGAGTGCGGTGTTGACCAAGGAGATGTCGTATATTAATATATATAGATGATTATATAGATGTTTTGATAATATTGTTATATTCGAAAATAACATAGATACCTTTTTATAGGTATGGTTGATAACGAAAGCGTTTTTTTTTCCTGAAAATCTTTATTTTCCTCAGAAATTATATGTTTTTAAAGAACTAATAAATACATTAGAATGTTAAATAGTGGTTTTACATCATCATCAAGTTAATGATCAGCCCACAATAACTAACCATAATAGAATAACTCCAATATAAAACGACTAATATTCATATTTAATAAAATACCAGTAAACAAAAAAATAGGCATCACCATTTAAAATATACATGAGCACACTAAGACACTATTAATGATAGTCGCATCTCGGTAGTTTATTTTCTAACAACTACAGCAATAAAACATACGGTTTATCTATTTATGATTAATGATTACAAATACTGTTCTCCAATGATTGATTGTAAAGGTGATCTATATAAATTAATCAACGTGACCAGCACATTATATTGTAACACAGTGGTTACGAAACGTCGTTTTTTGGTTGTTTGTTTTTTTATTAGACTGTTTATTTCCTGTATTTCTATTTCAGTATTATTAATTAATTATCAAGTTATTAATAATATATTTGGATGAAGCCCGTTTGTCATTTGATCATTGTGATATTATATGAACAGAAAGGTCTCTTGTATTGCTAAAAAATTATAGCTTCCTTTGCTCTAAGATGAGGTGTGCATGAGGAAGGAGCTTCTCTAATTTAATCTGCAGTAACCCCTTATATAAGACGGGATCCAGGAATGTACTAGGCAATATCTTTTAGCATTCAGGTCTTTATTGATTTGATTTATCAGTGTTTGTGTTTCGTTTATAGTTCAGGTTTTTAACGAAACTCAAATTGATATTTTGGGGTAATGTTTCTATTTCGAATTATAACACATTGGCTGAAAAGTCCCCAGCGTAACAAAGACCGTTTTATTTTGTTCAAAATTGGCTTTATTCATTAACGTAATCTCCATCAATCAGTCACACAATCATTCCAGCGCCGCTGTAACATTTCAATGCCGCTTTTGTAGAACGATTTGTTTACCTTAAAATAGATGTTTAAATATAGCTAAACACTACTCAAAATCATCAACACGTTCTTTTTTTTGTGGTCAACAGTGAGCAAACGCAACACCCACTTTGAATAGAGCTTTCTCATAGCCAAATGCTCATAAAACCAACATGTTCTTTTGATAACTTTACGATGTTAGCTAATTCACGCAACTTCACTTTTCCGTCATTCAGAACGATTTTGTGGGTTATTTTGATATTTTCTGGTGTTTCCATCTCATTTGGACGTTCACTGCGTTTTGCGTCATCGGTGTCTCTACGACCACGATTGAGTCAGCAAACCAACGTTTTATTGTTGTTTCTGATGGAACGGAGTCCTCATAACACATTTCAAACCATCGCTTGAACGGTATTTTTCTCCATCAAGAAGCAATGTAACTCTTAGCACAATAACTCAAAAACGTATGAGTAGAATATCATGAAATTTTTACAGATTTTTTTGACGCTTAGTACTAACTGAAAAAGCGGTGAATACAATAAAACTAGCGCTATCTATGCGTTAGGCATAAGTAATTCATTCTTAATATTGACACTAAAAATAGAAGCTATTAATTTAGAATATTTGAATTAGCCCACAATTTAGTATCGTGATTAAGTAAATCATGTCCTAAGGTTAATATTATTATCTAAGGTTGATTTTCTAAATATCGCCCATGGGCCAATCTTTTTAGCTTAGCTTAAATATATCTTTAGTACATATATCTTTCCTGTATCTAGCCTTGATACCTGCTTTATCTAATAACATATTTTATCTCATTACTTTTCATCATTTCTTTAATTTATTTTTATAAGTGACTAAATATTTGATTTGACATCGAAAATAGCTAGGATGGGCTATTCAATCCCTTTTTCATTAAAGAGTGCTTAATGCCTAAAAGTTCCTAAGAAATATTCCTGGTTTAAAGAAGAAAAAAATCAAAGGCAAATCAATCGTAAATCGCCATCGTGACAATCAGTGAATTATTAAATTACATTGTTACAGCTGTAGCGACCTTAAGGCATGTCGAATTCTACATAGTGGTGGAATAACGGTCTACAAAATACCCAGAAATATAATCCCAGATGTTGAACACGGACAGGGTGTCAGCAGCGCCAACTAGAACCCGATATCGAATAGCTGGCAACCCCGAGACGTTTATCTGGGATGTTATTGAATGGTATTTCCAATCATTCAGTACTCGACCATCGTTTGGTTTACACGTGCCACCATCGACTGCCCGAGCCTCGTCTCCAGGTAACACCGCTGCCACCCGTTTTATCTATTTTGTATTTGATTTTTTTTTTCATCCATTTTTGTATTTTTAAATAATAAAATAATCATAGAATGAAGAACTAATAATAAACGTTGAGGTATGTCAATTGTTTTTCGAATTTTGGTTTCAGAGGTGAAATCCATACTTTAAAACATAACTGGGACCAACATAATAACATATATGATTGAAAATAAGAAGCGCTTCAGGCCCTGGGGTCCGCTAACTAACTTAGGTGATTTGGCAAATGTTCTAACCAAACTAGAACAACAGCTAAAAGTCGTTGCCCCTCCGGGAACCGAACCCGCAACCTCCGCGTGTGAGCTGAAGGCTCTAACCTCTACACCATAGAAGCCGTTGCCTACAATATTTCTACGGCTTCTCATATGATATGGTTAGTGTTTAAAACACAAACTGAACAGCTTTTGCATTGAACGACTTCCCGTCTTCTATTACATCCGTTCCGCAATAACATTATACAGATCGTGACTTGCCTCCAATGGGACCGCCTCGGAAGTGCACTCTTTCGAATAAAAAAGAAATTTTGAAAATCGGTGCATATTTGACGGAGAAATCGGAGAACATACATTAAAAAATATATACAGCCGAAAATAAAAGCTCCTCCTTTTTTGAAGTTGGTTAAATATTATGATTTTCGATTAATCGAACGACAAAACTTATTGAATGTGCTGGTATATAAATAATTGTGAGCAATGTAAAAAAATCTATACATATATAAAATTAGTTTTCTATTATTATATTCCTTGCATAATATCAGATACAAACGGTATTAACAATATCTCTTTTTTTAAATCTCCTTAAATACCACTGTGTGATACAATCCAGCAAGTGGTTATAATGAATAGACAAATATAAAAGTATATGAGGTAACGGTAACGGGAATAATACTAACGGTGTTTATTATGAATATACATCGAGAGATAATGCAACGTGGACTTTTAACATGTTATTTTAGCTACCGAGTCCAAAAAAAAAAAGATTAAAATTTAAACTCGATTAAAATCAATATATCCCTTGTATAATTTTAGTATCTATTTTGATCAGCGATATCTTATGGTAAAAATATATAGTATCAATGTAAATCCCTGGTAAATTCAAAGATTTTTACTATTATCTAAATAAAATAAGAGTTTTCTATTTAACATTATTGAATTATTGAAAGTTTACAGGTGCTAATCATCAAAGTTGCATTTTTGACATTGATTACTTTCGTTGTTTGACTGAAGAAATCTGTTGCTGGAGCCCATCAAGCTCTTCTATAAATTTATGATGTTGCTAACTCATTATATCCTAATTGTTGGTTTTGGTTAGTATCAATGTAAATCCCTGGTAAATTCGAAGGTTTTGACTATTATCTAAATAAAATAAGAGTTTTCTATTTAACATTATTGAATTATTGAAAGTATACAGGCACTAATAATCAAAGTGGCATTTTTACATTAATTACTCTCGTTGTTTGACTGAAGAAATCTGTTGCTGAAGCCCATCAAGCTCTTCTAGAAATTTATGATGTTGCTGACTCATTATATCCTAATTGTTGGTTTTGGTTAGTATCAATGTAAATCGCAGGTAAATTCGAAGGTTTTGACTATTATTTAAATAAAATAAGAGTTTTCTATTTAACATTATTGAATTATTGAAAGTATACAGGCGCTAATCATCAAAGTTGCATTTTTGACATTGATTGCTTTCGTTGTTTGACTGAAGAAATCTGTTGCTGAAGCCCATCAAGCTCCTCTAGAAATGTATTATGTTGCTGACACATTATATCCTAATTGTTGGTTTTGGTTAGTATCAATGTAAATCCCTGGTAAATTCGAAGGTTTTGACTATTATCTAAATAAAATAAGAGTTTTCTATTTAACATTATTGAATTATTGAAAGTATACAGGCACTAATAATCAAAGTTGCATTTTTTACATTAATTACTTTCGTTGTTTGACTGAAGAAATCTGTTGCTGAAGCCCATCAAGCTCTTCTAGA
This sequence comes from Rhynchophorus ferrugineus, assembly GCF_030347505.1. Classification (NCBI taxonomy): domain Eukaryota; kingdom Metazoa; phylum Arthropoda; class Insecta; order Coleoptera; family Curculionidae; genus Rhynchophorus; species Rhynchophorus ferrugineus. Next base: position 18,053,438 of record NW_027472588.1, on the reverse strand, counting down.
AATTTATGATGTTGCTGACTCATTATATCCTAATTGTTGGTTTTGGTTAGTATCAATGTAAATCCCTGGTAAATTGGAAGGTTTTGACTATTATCTAAATAAAATAAGAGTTTTCTATTTAACATTATTGAATTATTGAAAGTATACAGGCGCTAATCATCAAAGTCGCATTTTTGACATTGATTGCTTTCGTTGTTTGACTGAAGAAATCTGTTGCTGAAGCCCATCAAGCTCTTCTAGAAATTTATGATGTTGCTGACTCATTATATCCTAATTGTTGGTTTTGGTTAGTATCAATGTAAATCCCTGGTAAATTCGAAGGTTTTGACTATTATCTAAATAAAATAAGAGTTTTCTATTTAACATTATTGAATTATTGAAAGTATACAGGCACTAATAATCAAAGTTGCATTTTTACATTAATTACTTTCGTTGTTTGACTGAAGAAATCTGTTGCTGAAGCCCATCAAGCTCTTCTAGAAATTTATGATGTTGCTGACTCATTATATCCTAATTGTTGGTTTTGGTTAGTATCAATGTAAATCGCAGGTAAATTCGAAGGTTTTGACTATTATCTAAATAAAATAAGAGTTTTCTATTTAACATTATTGAATTATTGAAAGTATACAGGCGCTAATCATCAAAGTCGCATTTTTGACATTGATTGCTTTCGTTGTTTGACTGAAGAAATCTGTTGCTGAAGCCCATCAAGCTCTTCTAGAAATTTATGATGTTGCTGACTCATTATATCCTAATCGTTGGTTTTGGTTAGTATCAATGTAAATCCCTGGTAAATTCGAAGGTTTTGACTATTATCTAAATAAAATAAGAGTTTTCTATTTAGCATTATTGAATTATTGAAAGTATACAGGCACTAATAATCAAAGTTGCATTTTTTACATTAATTACTTTCGTTGTTTGACTGAAGAAATCTGTTGCTGAAGCCCATCAAGCTCTTCTAGAAATTTATGATGTTGCTGACTCATTATATCCTAATTGTTGGTTTTGGTTAGTATCAATGTAAATCCCTGGTAAATTCGAAGGTTTTGACTATTATCTAATTAAATTAATAGTTAACACAATCCTTAAGATACTGGCGTCAAAGTTTTCAATTACTGCTTCTAAGAAATATTTGACCGAGGGAAGGAGTAATTAAGAGTGTCGTTAGGAATCTTTTTTTATGTGAATGTCTAACCAGGATTCCGGTCAAACTTTCTTTCAGGGTGTAATATTGGGCTAAACTTTTTACATTATCTAAATGAGACGACTTCTGACAGTTGCGAGGAATAAAATAATGAGACATTTGTTTTACTCCCAATCTTAGTAATTCAATTTGTTTTTTTATTATATCGCTTCTCATGCAATTATCCATGGATCTTCAAAAATCTTTAACTTATACTAAACCATAAATAAAATATCAATATCGTTATCTCATAATATATTAAAATATTTAATAATTTTGTCACGAACGAAGCTACTTATTATTCATGAAGAACACTTGTTATTCAAACAACTGCTTTTTCCTATGTTATCGCTTTATTTTCCTAGATGACATTGTAGGCTTCTAATGGAACTTTGTGACTGTAATTGATTGATTTAGATCGCGTTCGATGACCGTGGGATTGGACGAACCAAATTTATTAAAATGACTAGCAGTTTGGTCAAAGCCATTATTAATATTGTTTTGTTTTCTCTGGGCAAATCAGATGTTGTTAAGATCATTTTTAATTATTGTGCCTTTAGAGACTGAGCTGATAGGAACTTTTGCAGATGATATAATAATAACAACTAATGATCATCTACAGAAAATCTTAAACAGATTGAATATGATATTAAGAGAATATGTAATAATAATGAACACAAACAGAACGACAAAAAGTACCAGAAGTATGTTAATAAATATCCAAGAATGCAAAAGTAGATCAAGTAAATTTACGTAAGTATCTAGGTGTAGAAATTGGAAGCAATAGAAGTCATGAGATGGAAATGAATCCTAGAATTGGAAAAGCCTTCAATTTGTACTTCTCTAGAAATAGTAACTTCATAAATAAAACAGAAATATCAAGCAAAGCTGAAATGGAAGTGTATAAAGCAATCTATATACCAAGTTCGGTTGCCAAACGTGAGCATTGCCAAAGAAAGATAACATAAAATTCAAGCAGAGATGGATAGGATGAGACGAAAAGAAATTCTTAATAAAGAAGACTGGAAAGATCTCAATATCGAAACATTTGAAGAAGTCATAGAAAGGAGACAACTCAATTGGTGGACATATTTAGAGCGCATGGAGAAAGAAACGCAGGTAAAGAGAATATAGGTAGAGGGAAAGGGAAAAATCAAAGGGTGACATAAGCGAACCTGTCATAATATTTTTTATTCTTTTCATCTTATATTTTATTCATTATTTGAACTAAGTACAATCTTAATTTACAAATCAAAGCAGAGCGAGTACGGGATTAATATACTAAACTACTGAAGCTAAAGTTATGATATAGCTAAAGTTAATTATACACCATACAAGTTCGTGTGGTTTGGTTCACTTCTGATTTCCTGCGTGTTGTCCTGTAGCTATATTGCTTCCACGTTTCTGCGATTTAGCAACCCTGTTTCATGCTTTAAGGCGAAATTTTGGATCAACTAGTATATCAATTTGATTTCGGGATCATCGTGCAGCTCTTCCTTGCATATGTAGCCATGAGCATTGGTAATTATAGAACTTTGTTTTGGGTGCGTTGTATTACTAGTTAGTTTAATGTTTTAGTACAATGCCATATTTGCACCCATAGGTGCAAATTGGCTTTATGATTGACTGATACTGTCATAAATGTATCAGAGAAATGCTTCAGGAGAGAGGAAAAACCAAGATCGAAGTAAGAGGACTGAACAGACAGAAAAAATGGGGAACAGTGAATAGACAATAAACATAACCTATCTACACCATTAAGTGGTAGAAAAGGTGTTTTGAATGATTATGTATATATTTAACAATATTTTTGATAGATGGATGATTTTGCTCATTTTATTAATCGTTAGGTATACTGTCAATTGCTTATATATTGTTTCCGGATAGTTCAAGTTCGTTGTTCCTGTAAATATCGCTGATTTCTATCCTAAAGTTGCTGTCTTCGTTTTTTATCTTATTACTTTAACATATTTGTTTATTATCTTATTATTATATATTTATTATTTATAAAATAATGTTTGGCTACGGTTTATTTTTGTAGCTATTTTTTTAGATTAACATATATTGTTAATTGTATCATTCGAATAAGAATAAGAATAGAAGGATAAATTGGCGTAAATTGATCTCGTGCCATTTCGAAATCGACTTAATTTAAGACACAGTGATCTTCATTCGAAACATATGTTAAAACTTTATGTCCTTTAAAGTAAATTTGTTTTTGTTCTAGTGTTACATGTTCATTATCATTATAATAAGCCAAATAAGACAAAATAAGTTTAGTTATTTAAAAATAATAAAGTAATCTGAAGAACCCAGTCTTTTGATGTTAGATTTAAATTTGTTGTTAAAAAGTTACGTTATTACTTAATAACTAGTTACTCTATAACTCCTGAAACTTCCCGAATTTCGCTGAACTGTTATTAAAAACTTTCATTGGTAGTGTAATGGGTTGTAAATATCACATTACAGTCGTGAAAAATGATTAAGGAGTTCGTTTACCGACAATTTGAGAGTATTATAACGGTTTTTTTTATTGAAATTATTGGATAATATTTATTATAATCAGTTTCTTAAGACCTTGAATAAAATTTAGCTATTTTTACATTGTATTAGTAGACTTTGTTATATATATTTGCTTTTATATTTTTACAAATAAATTTGCCTATAATAGGTTGTTCAATAAGTTCTCGGGGCAACAGTAGAACTAAAGATTTGACATAACAATTTCTTGATCAAATTAATTTAAGTTCGTACATGTTAAGAACGCAGTGAACTGTGTGCATAATGTGTTTCGCATTGGTTAATAATCGAGCCAATTCATATCAATGGCATTTTAGGGTAAATAGATATGGCTCGGTGAATGGAGATAAAACGAAATGAAACAGTAGTGGAAACATTTGGGATTATATTTCTGGGTACTTTGTTTATCGTTCTTCCACGATGTAATATTCGACATGCCTCAAGGTCGCTAGAGCATATTAAAAGAGACTACTCGAAACAAGAGGCTTCATAAAAACAGCTGTCTTGTGTTATGGTGCAAGTGTAGTTCGGTTTTCAAAATCTATCCAAAAAATACTGGCGGCGGTTTTTGGTGATATAAATGGAATTTTTATTCAAAAAGCTAATTTAAGCTTTTTATTGTAGAGTTTTGTGTCAGTTAGATCCAAATTTAGTAAAACAGTTCCTAATTATGGGAATGCAATTGAAAAGTGGATCTACAACGACAATGCCAAGCGTAAAAATTCATTTGTTAGTCCAGGAGAGTCATCCATAACGACACCAAGGCGAGAGTCTTGGTGTGCACATGGTGGTATCAACAAGGTGTAGTGTATTATAAGGTTCTAAAACCGAATGAAAACATTACTGCAGATGTCTACCGATGTCAGTTGATTGAATTGAAAATGTATTTGCAAAAAAAGACCAGTAATAGCGAGAAATAGATGGAAAATTGGTCACAACACACAGGTCAAAAATTGTGAAGACATACTGTTGCAGTTCGAATGGGAAGTCCTGCCTAATCTAGTGTATTCACCATGCATATGGCTTTCAGTTTATCATTTGTTCAAATCGATGCTGCATAGCTTGGTATGATTTCGAAATGCTGAGGCGTTATAAAAAGGGATCGATGATAACATTTCTCTCAATAATTGCCTTCTTAAGCACCAATTACCATTTTTTGTTATTTTATATTTACTCTTCAATTAATTTTTCTTCGATTTATATTAAACATTTATTTAAAACCAATTCTCCTGTCTTAACGTACTTCTGGTACTTTTTTTCATTCTGTTTGTATTCATTATTATTACATATTCTCTTAATATCATATTCAATCTGTTTAAGATTTTCTATAGATTATATATAGTTGTTATTATTATATCATCTACAAAAGTTCCTATCAGCCCATTCGCTAAAGGCACAATAATTAAAAATGACGATATTGATATTTTATTTATGGTTTAGTATAAGTTAAAGATTTTTGAAGATACATGGATAATTGCATGAGAAGCGATGTAATAAAAAAACAAATTGAATTATTAAGATTGGGAGTAAAACAAATTTCTCATTATTTTATTCCTCGCAACTTTCAGTAGTCGTGTCATTTAGATAATGTAAAAAGTTTAGCCTAATATTACACACTGAAAGAAAGTTTGACCGGAATCCTGGTTAGCCATTCACATAAAAACAGATTCCTAACGACACTCTTAATTACTCCCCCCCCTCGGTCAAATATTTCTTGAAGCAGTAATTGAAAACTTTGACGCCAGTGTCTTAAGGATTGTGTTAACTATTAATTTAATATATCTTAGTTTATCTGTAAATAAGTCTCTGTAATTTAAAAAAAAGACACCAAGATATGTCTAATGTAAACTTCAAGATATAATCACTATTGTATCAGCAGCATATACTTTTTCTTCGATTTATATTATACATTTATTTAAAACCAATTCTCCTGTCTTCGGTATGCTACCTCTTTTCAAATGATTATTTTCATAATTAGATGAACGTTAGACTAAACAGCAGATGTTTTACGTATGGAACTCGCAGTTTTGTGTAATTACAATAATTTGTTAGGATGTCAAATCGACGAGAGTCGGTTCTTAAAGATCAACGCCGACTTTTAATGCATATGATTAATTTTAATGTCTGGTATTTACCGTCTATGAAGCGCTCTGCATTCCAAATGAGCGTTCTTGGTTTTAGTTTAGATTAATAAAATTGCGTACAGCATTCTATCGTGGGAATTTAATTGATATATAACGATTTTATTTATATACTAAGTTGTTAAGTAAGTCCTTTATCGATGACAATAAGGGAACATTTTGTTTATACATTTTATATTCTTCTTCCTTTGAGTACACTTCTGTGTTTAATTATGAGTTGGTGAAAAAGTGATTTCAGGTTTTTCGTGTTTTTCAAAGCGCATTTATACATTTCAAAATTCCTCACTGAGGGTCACTATTTATACTTCGGGAATAGGAAAAAAACAAATAGTTAAGCTGCGAATATCATTCATTGGGTGCCAAATCAGGGCTGTACGGCGGATGAACCATCAATTCTATGTTTTGAGTGCTCAAATAGTCTCTTGTTTGAGCCGATGTCTGAGAGCTCGCATTGTCATGATGAAGAACAATCTGGCGTCTTTTGTTTGTTTTTCTTATTTCACCGAAGACTTCTGGCAAACAAATAGTTGAGTACCAATCAGAATTTACTGTTCGACGATCCTCTAGAGGCACTGTTGCAATATGACCAGTTTTCTCGAAGAAAAAGGCCACCATTTTCTTTGAAGTGCTTTGTACGCGAACAACTATTTTTGGATTTGGTTCATCTTGGAACACTCATACAGTCGACCGCTGCTTACTTTCGGGCTCATACGAATATATCCATGATTCGTCACCTGTCACGATTTTATAAACGTCTTTCGAAGCACCGCGATTGAATTTATTAAGAATTTCTTTGCACCAATCGACACGAGCCTTCTTTTGATCCAACGCGAACATAACTTTTGCACAGCTAGGTGTTCATGTAAAATCGCATATATGCTGGAGGAACTAATGCTTAGGGATGCCTCAATCTCATAATAGGTGACATGATGATCTTGCTAAATCATTTCGCACACAGCATCAATGTTTTATGGCACTACAGCCGATTTTGGACGACCTTCACGGAACTCGTCAGACAGCGAACTACGACCACGATTTAATTCACTAAACCAGCGATACACGGTGGTCTTTGATGAAGCTTCATCGCCAAAAGTCAAATTAAGTTGATTAATGCAATCTTGTGATAATCCACATCAAAAATCGTAAAAAATCATCGCACGAAAATGTTCACGGTTTAGTTCCATTTTTTGGCGAGACGAAAGTAAACTTAACTTTCAACTAAATATAAAATAAACAAATAGCATCAGTGCGAAAAATGTTCTAAGTACGTATATCGTCAAAAATGTCAAACTTTACATCTTTACCGTACCGTCAGATGGACTCACATGACAACAGTGTTGTCAATTATTGAAATATAACTAGTTACCCTCGTAATTGTGCCGTTTTAACCGTGGATCTTTTGTCGCCTTTCTGTTACAACCATAATTCTATCTCTGTAGAACTTCTATCATTCATCTTTATCTTCATCATTTTTCTTGGTATCAATACGGACAAAAACCAAAACAAACAAATCGAGAATTCACTTCTACACTCAACACAATAATATGCACACGATTTTCATACACAAGAAACATAGTCAAATACGATTAATATACTGCTTTAGATACTTTCAAATAGTAGTGAACTAGAGTGGATCAATCACATAACAGGTCAATGAAAAGTCCCCGGCCTACTATAGTAAAACACATTTTTTTGCCAAAATTAGTTATTTTTTTATTCAATATAATTCCTTTCAAGATACACTGATTATAACGACCCTCCAACTTTTCAACTCGATACCATTTTTGTAGTACGATTTGTCCTTTGCTTCAAAATAGGGTTCGTCGATCACCTCTTCATTCGACGAAAATTTCTTCCCAGTAAGCATTCTTTTGAGATCTGAGAGCAGGAAATAGTCTCAGGGGGCCAGATCTGGTGGACGAGGAAGCAGTCCGAAGCCCAATTCATGGATTTTTGCATGGACACGGTGCATTGAATGCAAAAACTCGGGTTTATTACGCTTGATCAACTTCAAACACTGCTCCTAATCAACAACTCGTCGTTGTTTTTGGTCAAAAATGAATTCGCGCGGCACCCATTTTGTACAGCGCTTTCTCGTACCCAAATATTCGTGAATGATATGATGTACACATTCAGTTGATATCTTTAGAGTGTCTGCTATTTCATTCAGTTTCAATTTACGGTAATTCAAAATCATTTTATGGATTTTTTAAATGTTTTCGTCGGTGACAACCTCTTTTGGGCGTCCACTTACTTCACCGTCTTCGGTGCTCATTTCACCACGTCTAAACTTAGCATAGCAATCCTTGATGGTTGATTTTCCTCAGTCAGTGTCCGGAAACTCGGCATCAAGCCAAGTTTTTGCTTCAACTGTATTTTTTCCCTTCAAAAAGCAATATTTTATCAACACGCGAAATTCCTTTTTTTTTCGTTTTTTTCACAATAACAAAAGTTTCTTCACTTAAAATGCACAAACTGATAATCCGACAGCTATCCAATTTTGACACGCATCTTTTAAGGGTTAGATTTAACTAAAAACCGTATGTATTTTATCTAGTAACTCTATCTATATGTCACGCCGGGGACTTTTCAATTGACCTGTTATGAAAAGCAGGAACAGATTCACAGTATCTGATCTTGGCTACTGGCCTGTTAGTATATAATAACAATGTTTATTGACATATACCCTAGTCTGAACATTGTATATACATGGAAAAATGGACAATCAAAAACAAAAATCTGGCTATCTATTGTGACATGTAAGACTTCAAACTGCTAATAACTCGAAAAACAAAAAGTAGTTTCTGAGTTATTTTTGCTGTTACTCTTACCCTTACCAATGCCCCCTTATCCTAATCTTGCCTTGACAATTTTAACAATCAACACAACAAACAAATCAGTCCAATTCAGAATAGTCGTCACTAGTGTAAATTGCGCTTTCTTAAAGTCAGTAAATCAATATTTTAAATTATCCATAATTTATTTTATGAATAGACATACAGAATATAACCTTAGTTAGCCCATGCATAGCCCGTAAAGTGAATTACTTGAACATAACTCCAGTGTACATATTGAATCTCATCCAGTTTAAGAAAAACATAGTTTTCTGGGAAATGGTTTTGAAGTAGTACTCTTTACTGTATATTTTTTTCAATTTCAGTCCTAAAGTTCATTGTATTTTCATCTTCCCTCGAGATTAAATTAGTTTAAAACAGTTTTCGAAACTAACAATATGATCCTCTTGACTATTAAAAGATGCAATAGTGCATCACATGTTTATTTTTACTTAGATTTGATTTCTACTGAATTTTCTCTTGTGGTTTTTTAGTGGCTTTTGTTAGGAAATAACTCCAGACCGATAATACAACAATTTGCTAACAAATAACAGAATACATGATATTTGTTTTTTAATTAACGAGGTGTACAGTACAAAAACGACATAAACTTCCTCTAAATGGTATCCTCACATCATTAACAGTCACTCTCCCGAACACTTACAGATCTATTGAAAATTATCAACCGACTCCCCCACATTTTGCGTTTATTCATCCCTTTCCAGCTCGCTAACTACAACTCGTACGTCTCCAGTCTCGAATCAAGCTGGCGCCTATCAGCATGACTCTGCATATAAAAATGCTTCTAATTACAGTGACACAAACAGGACCAACCCAACGAGGACGTGCTGAGAATGGAAAAGCGCAAAACCTCGAACGATTAACATGTTAAAGAGATACGAGCGTACTTAATAATCGAACAGTAGCGCAAGTAAATTATTATTAATTAATATATGTTGATGTTTATTTATGTTGATTCGATCTTATCGGATTGAAATGGTCGGCGAAATGAGCTGTTGATATAATACGTCGTTTTACATTAAAGTATTTACTTATTAGTTGTTTACTTATAGGCTTATTAGACTCGTTTTTCAACGGAAGATTTCTGACTCTTTTTCTTTTTTAACCTACTTCGAAAAAGGAGGACGTTCTATGTTCGGCTGCATATATATATATATATATATATATATATATATATATATATATATATTAATGTATGTTCGCCGATTTCCTTGTCAATTGTGTACCGATTTTCAAAATTATTTTTTATTGAGAGTGCACTTCCGAGGTGGTCCCATTGCAATCGAGTCAGGATCTGTTGAGGTAAAGAGGGGTGGTGGAAATCGACAGAAAACATCGCAAAGCAAAGCAGATTAGACTCAAAAATCAAGCGCCTATTCTGGTTAGTCGGAAAACACTTCCAACTTGACCTAAAATCAGAGATATTGGTTTATCACTCAATTATAAAGCCAGGTGCAAATAAGAAATAGTACTAAAAATACTTAGCGCTACGTAACCAATGAACACCTGACAACGGCACGATGACCTCGAAATCAAATGGATATACGAAGTAATCCAAAATTTCCCCTTAAAACATGAAATAAAGTTGCTAAATCACAGCAACGTGGAAACAATAACAGGTCAATTGAAAAGTCCCCGGCCTACCATAGTAAAACACATTTTTTGGCAAAATTAGTTTTTTTATTCAACATAATTCCCTTCAAGGGTGATTATAGCGACCCTCCAAGTTTTCGATACTATTTTTGTAGTACGATTTGTACTTCGCTTCAAAATAGGCCTCAGTTTCGGCGATCATCTCTTAATTCGACGAAAATTTCTCCCGAATTCATTCTTTTGAGATCTGAGAACAGGTCGCTGGAGGTCAGATCTGGAGAATACGGTGGATGAGGAAACAATTCGAAGCCCAATTCATGGATTTTTGACACGGTGCATTGTCTTGGTGAAGCAGCACTTTCTTTTTCTTCAAATGCGGCCGTGTTTCGGCGATTTCGTCCTTCAAACGCTTATTGGAGCTAATAATAATAGTCGCTGTTGATGGTAAATATATATATATATATATATATATATATATATATATATATATATATATATATATATATATATATTTGTTAATTATATAAATTAATATATAAAAAAATGTTATTAAAATGGTAAAAAAAATTATATAATAAATCCTTCTATATACCAAAACTGTACAGAAGAATTAGCCAAAATACAGTTCGGAATAGCTTGCATGTGTTTATGTATTTTTAAATAATTCTATATTTTTGACCGATATATCGAGATGTTTGCGGAATATGCAATAACCTTTTTTGTTGTTGAAATAGAAAGTCTATTACACATCATTACTCTACATTATTAGCACCATTCTACATGGCAATTATGTTTGTTAACATAGTTCTTGTCGCTAAAAAATATTTTTAGATTAAAATTTGGAAACATTATGCCAGACAAAAAGCAGAGCAGATTACAAGCCAATTTTGACCTATAAGATGCAAGTAAGGGATTGCATTAAAATGCTTATCGCTACGTAGTCAACGAACATCTGACAATGACCTCGAAATCATGAAACAAAGTTGCTAAATCACAACAACGTGGAAGCAATTTAGCTACTGGGGAACACGCTTGTTTAAATGTTACTGTTATTTATCCCTTAATCGTCTTGCTTGTATATTGATGCAAGTACAACAGTAATAAATAAACAGTAATAAAGTAATTCGTAAAGTAAGATTGTGCTAAGCCTATCTGATGTAAGATATTGCAGATACTACTTAATCATGTAGACTCCATGTAACAACACAAGTTGCCACATGAGATTGCCATCATCGACCCATCTTTATTGCAAAACTCTAGGATATTAAATGATTGGCCTAAAATCCTATACTTCTTTTGTTTAGTTTAAAAAGTTTCAAACACAGAAAACCAATTATTATCAAAAACAAAGATTTTATTTATTAAAAAAAAACAGTGAATAAACACATTCCTTCAAGAAAAAATTGAACCAACACCAATTAGACTTACCCAAACCAAACATAACATGAAAGGAAATATAAAAAAATGAACTAATAATGTTTGTAGTTTAACTGGCAGCTCGTTTATTATCGTTGCTTATTAGATTGACATTCTTCCGCCTTGATCTAGATCTTATGCCAAGGACACATCAATAAAGTCAACTCGGTCAGGACGGGATACCAAGTCGGTTCCTAGACGGAACGAATTATCGGTCCGCTGCCGAAACCACGATGCTCGTGCCGCTGGCTTTCCGTGGCAAATTCAACGACGGCCTCTTTAATTTCTTAATTAGGTAAATATTTTTCTCCGGCGCGAACCACAGATGTCGCACACCAAACTTGTCATCCGATATCATTGTTATGATTTTTACGATGTTTGTTCGGGAATCTACACGATCACTGGATGCACACAATTGACTTGGTGATGACTAATGTAATGGTGACGAAATTCGTTTTTTTATGTCGAAATGAACTTGTCTTTTACTAACACGACAAAAATTAACGACTTGTGTAATTTAAAAGAAACGCAAAATAGTATCTGAATTAATTTTGGAAATGTTGGGGCAGAAATCGCATGTTGAAACAGGTCAATTGAAAAGTCCCCGGCCTGACACATAGATGGCGCTACTAGAATTAAATCCATATGTTTTTTAGTTACCCCTAACCCTCGAGAGATGCGCCATCTATATGTCAGACCGGGGACTTTTCAATTGACCTGTTATATTATCAACCCTTTTATATATATTTTAAATTCAATAGCTTTTATTAGATATGCAGAGTACAATCTTAATTATAAACTAATTATTACTGCTTCTCATTTATATTCACAATACCAGTGCGGGATAATTACATCAATACATATTTCACGTATGTGTAATTTAATAAAATACATTCTCGTTCAATGTTCTGTGATCACAATAATCACAGTTAAAATAAACCAGTGAATATAAAAAAAGTTATTTTAACTTTTTTTTTTAATAAAATAGAGCATTATAGCTCATACACTTCATAAAAGGCTCCAGAAGCACCGAGAAGGAATCATACTTATTTTTTGATAAATGTGCTTGAATGCATCATTCTATAAGGCAGATGAATGAAGCTGAAATATTGAAGAAGCAATGATTGAATTGGTTTTATTTTTAGACCAGGATTGATGACAACCGATATGGTGTTCTGCATACTTGGCTATTAGCAGTTACAAAAATGTAAACGAGGAACGTCCCATTGACTATTAAGTGCGTGTCTCTGTCAACCTATTGTAAGCTCCATAAATATATACCCGTGAATAATGAAAATTGATTATATCCCTGGCAATGACAGAAATCCGATTCGTACCGCGTGGGCTTATCGCCATTTTGAACGTACATTTGCATTGCAAAGCAACATTTTTTCCTGTCGATATTGTCTGCAATTATATTGCAATAACAATGGCAAAGAAAGGCCCTGAGAAGCAGTTTTGCGAGCGTCATTATGCAATCAGCATTATTGGCCATTTACCCAATTTAGGCTTAATCTTGTAATAACTGGGTTAAATGTTTGCTGTTTACGAGATAATGGACAATAGATTAGTTGTTATTTTACTTGAAAAAGGAATTCTTCGGAAACAAAAGCCGGTAGCGCCAGCGCCTTGATAAGTACAAACAGCAAAATTACATATTATTTAGTATACAGGAAAATATAAATCCAGATCAGTAAGCGAAGAACAATGCTAATACATTTTTTTATGCACGTGTTGCTAAATCACATATTATAGCTGAGTATGTACAAATATCATCCGATTGTACAGTTTTTCCGGTGGAGGTCGATGCTTGTGGCACATGGCGGTCATGTTTTCTTAGCTAATGCCAATCTGGTGCTTACTTCGCATGAAAACATTGAGAAAGTCGGCTATTCAACTGATTTCATGATTAATTAACTTAATCATATTACTAGTACTATAAAAATTGACAAGGATTTGATAGGGCAAACTTCATATAATTAATATTAGTTTTAAAGCCGCTAATTTTTCCCATCCTTCAGGCAATTTACGGATTCTATCTAAAAAGTGCCGTGTATTATTTGAGGCCATCTACGAATAGACCCATTTTTTGGTATCTTCATAAAAAGTAATATGTCTGAATAGGTGGTAATCAGACGGAGCAAGGTCTGGATAATACGGCAGCTAGGGTAGCGCTTCCCATGTTAATGTTTCCAAGTATGTTTTCGCCGGTTCTGCAATATGTGGTCGAGCATTGTCATGCTGAAGATTAACATTGGCGTGTCTTTGCTCGTATTCCGGTCGTTTTTCGCGAAGTGTTCGACTCAAACGCATCAATTGTAGCCGATAGTGATCATCATTGATTTTCTCATCAAGTAATGCCTTCAAATCCTCGTCTTCAAATTTGTTAGACTGTCCAAAACACGTTTTGTTGTTGGTGTCAAAATCACCACTTTTAAAACATCGGAACCAATATTCACATATTGAAATCGACAGAGGATGGTTGCCATAAGCCTGACACGGTCTTCAATGGCCTTCAGCAGTCATTTTCTTCAAATTGGAGTAAAAAGACTAAAATTTTCTACGAATGCGATTTAATCGGTACAAATTCAGACATCTTCAACGCACTGAAAACAATTTCTTCACACTCCACTGGCACATACTGAAAAGTGAAGCCCGCCAAAGTGAGGCTTCAACATGAAGTTGGTTTATTAGTATGGCAACACTATTACCATCTCTTACAACTCCTTTAAAATTAATTTATATGCCCGATACTGTGTTAAATCAATGTCCAATTAAACTCACACTAACATTAGACCATCACCATTCTTGGTCTCGTTTGAAATAAAATATGTAAGGAAAAGTAGCACACGATATTTATGATCCCAAGTTATTGATCAAAGCTTCTTTAAAAAGGCAGCACTGCTTTTCATTCGCGTAGATTAATTTACATTATATATATATATATATATATATATATATATATATATATATTATATATATATTAATAATATTATTAGCCTCGTTATTTTTGAGTTCCACATCACGCAGTAATTTTTAAATTAAATTATACTAAATCATACTTAAAAAATACACTACATCTTTTATTAGATAAGTTTAATATAATTCTAATTATACATGAGAGCAAGACGAGTGCGCAAGAAATACATCAATATGTATTTCCCAAATTAAAATAACTTAAGTTAAAGTTAATAATAACACTCATACATTTTATACAAGTTCATCTGGTTTGGTTCACTTCAATCTCCTGATTTTCTGCACATTGTCCAGTAGTTATATTCTTCCACTTTGGTGAAATTTAGTAACCTTCAGATTTTGCGACTTCGTGAATCAATTTGATTTCAAGATCTTCATTGGTAAATAAACAAAGCAATCGCTACATAAAAACTGTGCTCCCAGCGTTGGGTTACTAGCCGATGCTTTAGTATAATCTTGTGGGCAATATGGGCTGATAAATCAATATTTTTAATCATAAGTGAATCTACTCATCTTTTTATCCAACATGATATTTTTAATTTGGTCTATCAAGTTCAATAAGTGTGTACATTTCAAATTTTAACTTCAAAAAAAGCTATCATGAGTTATCAAGAATCGAATCCTGCCGGGGCATGGATTTACTTTATGTTTAATATTGTAATTGTAAAATGTCTTTATACGCAAGGAACAGCCATCTCAGCCACATCAATAACCAGGCTGGTTAAGATCGATATCTTCTGGGATGGTCTCTAAGTTGGTCACAGGTCAGTCGGTAGGTTTAATGTCGAGGACTGTGGTTTGGAGTCCACGTTAAATAGTACGTCCAGTCCAGTTAAATCCTCGTTGGTAAAAATATTAAAAATATATATAAAAAAAATTCAATCGAATTATAATGTTTTAAATATCTGCTATTAATTGACATGTCAAGTAAAACCCAGGAATCAGGAACATTGGGGAAACTAAATAATCTAATTTAGGCTAAATTGATATGGCTCGGTGAATGGAGGTAAAACGAAATGAAACAGTGGTTTTACGTTATGTGACCGTTATTTATTGGCTATAAAAAAAATGTGAAAAATACAATTAGATAAAACGGATGGCAGCGGTGTTACCTGGAGACGAGGCTTGGGCAGTCGATGGTGGCACGTCTAAACCAAACAATGGTCGGTTACTCACTGAATGGAAATACCCTTCAATAACATCCCAGATAAACGTCTCGGGGTTGCCAGCTATTCGTTATCGGGTTCTAGTTGGCGCTGCTGGCACCCCGCCCGTGTTCAACATCTGGGATTATATTTCTGGGTATTTTGTAGACCGTTATTCCACTATGTAAAATTCGACATGCCTCAAGGTCGCTGCACTAATATTGGCGATTATTCATATATTCATACGTAATAATAGGTAAACAAAAAATTTTAAAATGCTTTCAAAATGATAGTCTAGAAACGTCAATATTAATTATTTAATATCCATACTAATTATCAAAATTTGATACAGTTTGAACAAATTTTGAGAATTAATATAAATTAACTGAAACTTGCATCAAGAACTATTTAACCACTAGTAAAAATGCAATTATTATATATAATTTGCAACACATCTTGTTTTATGAAAGGTCTATTGATGTATGTAATATTAAATCACAAACTAAATCGTCAAATTCTAAAATATTACAATGCTTACGTATGGGTTTAGCACCAAATTTAAACACAATAGATAGATATGGCGTTTTAATGAATAGACCGCTTGAATGGAAACATCTTAATTAAAAATTTTGTTGCATTATTATTGACTGACTCACAATGTGACAATTCTCATTAAACAGTGTTTTTGTTGTTAAATTAAATGACGTGACTGACTATTAATCGTTTTATTTTTTCACATGCTACAAAATTTAATCCACATGATTAAATAGTTGTTTTTAGTATCTGTATATTAACACTGAGTATATATTTACACTGATAATGATACTTTTACCTTACCTTAAATCATATCTCATACTTTAAACAGAAAAATAATAATATAAATCATAAATATAAATAAAATAAATCTATATATATATAAATGAATCGTTGTTCGTTAGTCTCGCTAAAACTCGAGAACGGCTGGGCCGATTCGGATAATTTTGGTCTTGGGGTTCAAAAGGTGAATACATATGAAACCCCTCGAAATTATAGAAATGATAAAAGAAAGGCGAAAAGCTAGAAGAGTATGGCACAGAACCAGAAATGCTGCAGACAAAACTACTTTTAATAGAATTAGTAATCAGACGAATCAAAAAAATATAAGCAGAATTGCTTTCAAAAGTATGTAAGTGAATTAAGCCCACAAGCAGACAAAGATTATTCGTTATGGAAAGCAACTCGAAGATTTAAAAGATCAATTATTCGAGTACCGCCAATTAAAAATGATCGAAATGAATGGGTTCGACGCGACAATTGTTGTTCACTGTTGTTGTTACTGAATTGTTCGCACAATACTTAGCTAACATATTTCGACCTAATGATATAGAATCTACCATGGATACATCTCCTGTTTATCAACCCGATGTAGATCTAAATCTAATTTCTCCACTGAAATTGATAACCTCAATCCTAAAAAGGCACCTGGTATAGATGACATTTCACCTGGATTATTGAAAGAACAGCCACGAAAAGCAATCATCATGTTGACATATATATTTAATGCCTGTTTAAGGCTGAAGCATGTCCCGGAATGCTTTAAAGTCGCACAAATAATTATGCTCAAAAAACCTGACAAACCTGCAGAACAAGTCGAATCTTACTGACCTATTTCACTACTACCTGCAATATCAAAGCTATTTGATAAACTGATATTTAAACGTGTTAAACATTTGGTAACAATACTAGATTTCCAGTTTGGTTTTCGAAATCACCATTCAACAATCGATCAAGTGCACAGAGTAACTGCTGCTATTGAAGTTTGAGGAAAAGAAATACTGCCCTGCAATATTCCTGGATGTCTCACAAGCTTTTGATCGGGTTTGGCATTTGGGATTAATCTGTAAGATGAGCAAATTGTTACCGCGTAACTATTGTCAATTGCTGGAGTCATATTTATTCGGAAGAAAATTTAGAGTATCGCACGAAATGGCGTTCTCGACATTTAAAAATATCTCGGCTGGAGTTCCACAAGGTAGCGTCTTAGGACCTCTCCTGTATCTGCTCTACACTGCTGACATCCTAACAACAAAGGAAACACTTCTTGGAACCTTTGCTGCCGACACAATTATTATGGCAAAATATATATCTCTGCCTAGGGCAATAGAAAAAGTGCAAGTGGCAGTCAACAAAATATACAAATGGACGAAAGATTGGAAAATTCAACTTAATAGCTCCAAATCTGTCCACGTTAATTTTGCATTTAGGCGAAATAATAAAAACTTAATTATATCACTCAATGGATGCCCGATTCCTCAAGCAGAATCAGCAAAATACCTTGGAATCCATCTTGACGGTAGATTAAATTGGAAACATCACGTTAGACAAAAAGCAAAACACATTAGAACCAAAATAAAACAACTATACTGGTTAATCGGAAGATACTCTCAACTTGATCTAAAATCAAGGAGGTTGATCTATAATACAATTATAAAACCAATTTGGACCTGGGGGTGCAAATATGGAGTTGCACTAAAAATTCAAATCAACTAGTCATACAACGCTGTCAAAACAAGGTTCTTCGATTGATTACCAATGCCTATCGCTATATAACTAATGAAGAACTGCACGATGACCTGGAAATCAAATGGATTTGCCAAGTTGTCCAAGATTTCGCCTTGAAACACGAGAGAAGATTACTAAATCATACTAACGTGAAAGCAATACAACTGCTGGAGTTTGAAACAAACAAAACCATACGAACTTATATAAAGTGTATATATTTAGTATAAACTATAGCTATAAGTTAATAGTTAATAAATAATTATAATTTTATAATTGAGGAATACATACTGATGTATTTTCTCGTACTCGTCTTGCTTGTTAATTAATCCAACTACATAGGAAAAGGAGTAATAAATTAATTGTAAATTAAGATTGTACTAAGCGTATCTAATAAAGATTTTATATATAAAAAAATGTTTATTGTTTATGTTATGTTCTGTAAGAAGTATATTTTCTACAGGCGAATTTGTATAGTAACAAAAAAAAATGATTGGTCTTAATAAACATTAAGAGTTATAAAAGGGGCATTTTGAAAATAACTTATTCCTAATTTATAGATAATTCAAGATCTTAATGGATAATTTCAATTAACTTTAATCTTGTCACATTGTTTTTGCCTTTGTATGATTTGAAAGAGTAATTATTGAAAGTGAGCGCATTTTAATATTTAAAAGGATAATTGGCTGGGTTAGGGATCTTTGATTTTTAGTTACTTATATTAACTGATATATTTTTAATTTGATTGATGTCAAAACATTATTTATTTTATTTATTAGTTTTAGTATAATAACATACCTTTTGTCAATTCCCTTTAATTACGAATCAATCGTAGTTCTTTACAAAAAACAATTAACTTAAATTATGGTCGAGTGTAATAAGTAACTTGTTTTAAAAACTTATTTACATGGACTACCATAATCAGAAAATAGAAATCCTTTTGAAATAAAGCACAAACTACTTATCTCCTATCCCCATTTATCTCTTCCTAATATATACGTTTTAAATACGGAATACACTTTTATTTCTATTTATTTTTATTATGCTTATCATCTTTATCACATTATTACCTTTACTCCTTTGCTATAGTTTCTAAATAAATTAGATTGTTATATTTTTTATTGATATTTTCTTAAATATCACGGCCTATTTTATTAATAATTATCTTACCCTTTAAACAGAAAAATCATCCATTCTGTTATTTTAATAAACCTTTTGAAGAATAAAAGTTATTTCCAAACTTTCAATCCAACTTATTCATACTCTCTAAAATGTTATTCTGTACTGAACATTTCTGAATATAATTTGTTAATAATTAAATTTATTCACGTAATTCAATTTTAAGTTACTTACGTCAAATGATCTTTTAACAGAAAGCTATTTTCAGTGCCTAAATTTTAAAATTGCTTAAATATTAACTATGTTCAAATTGTATATTCTATTGTCTATGTTCAAATTTCTCTATAAGTGATTATCTACTACAGCTTGCTGTTTTATAGTCAATAAGTGTTAATATCAATGATCAGAATTTCAAGGTATAATAGAAAGGTTTGGTTTAAACTATCTCAACCACATAGAATACATTGGTTGAGAGGTCCAATTAACAGAGGTTTGATTTTAAATATATATCAACTTTTGAATAATGGTAGTACCAACACTATGACACCGATCATCAATCCATAGTTCATATTACTCTGGAAGCCGAATATTCTTCAAGTTTCAACATTGATTACCACTGGCCACAACCGTTCTGTCTATGATCTTGAGTCGCTCGTTGAGTCACCAATCTATCTAATAGTTCGATTTCTCTACAAAAAGTGTGAAGAATTCGCCCACCTTTTATTCGACAAATATATTAATGGAATTACTTCGTTTTTAAGTATCGCGTTAGAAATACTTCCATCACACATGTGACAGGCAGTAATTATGTCCAGGTATCTGAACCCTATAGAATTAATAACGTTAATTGTATTTCCTCTCTTCGACACGCACCATCTTAGAGCTTCTTATGCAGCTTGGCTTGGTAAAAATATAAAATATTATGGATATTTTCAGATACTTTGATATCCTAAATAGAAATATACATTATGTCTAATAGAAAACGTTATTTTAATTTAAAAAATATATATTTTTTTAAAATTTATACGCAATTTACACACAACTAACCGCTCGACTTGAAACGTTCCTTTAATAAAAGGTCAATTGAAAAGTCCCCGGCCTGACACATAGATGGCGCTACTATAATTAAATCCATACGTTTTTTAGTTAGCCCTAACCCTCAAAGGATGCGTGTATAAATTTGACAGCAGTCGGATCATTAGTTTGTGAATTATAGCACTTTGAGTGAAGCAACTTTTGTTATTGGGAAAAAAATGCATAAAAACGAATTTCGCATGTTGATAAAATATTGCTTTTTGAATGGAAAAAATACAGTTAAAGCAAAAACTTGGCTTGATGCCGAGTTTCGGGATGCTGCCCCAGGAAAATCAACCATCAAGAATTGGTAGGCTAAGTTTAGACGTGGTGAAATGAGCACCGAAGACGGTGAACGCAGTGGAAGTCCAAAAGAAGTTGTTACACAAAAACATTACAAAAATCCACAAAATGATTTTGAATGACCGTAAATTAAAATTGAATGAAATAGCAGGCACTCTAAAGATATCAACTGAACGTGTACTTCATATCACGAATATTTGTGTATGCGATCCGATATTGATATCCGCGCGAGCTCACTTTTGACCAAAAACCACTACGAGTTGATGATTCGGAACAGTGTTTAAAGATGATCAAGCGTAATAAACACGAGTTTTTGTGTCGATATGTGATAATCGATGAAACATGTCTCCATCATTTTACTCCGATTATACATTAAGTCCAATCGATAGTCATCCGAGTGAACTGCACACGATGAACCTGCTCCAAAGCGTGGAAAAACACAACAACATCAACCATCAACAGCGACTCTTGCATAGCGTTATTGGACCATTGGAAGGACGAAATCGCCAAAAAAGGGCCGTATTTGAAGAAAAAGAAAGTGCTCCTTCACCAAGACAATGCACCGTGTCACAAGTCAGTGAAAACTATGGCAAAAATACATGAATTGGGCTTCGACTTGCTTCCTCATCCATCGTATTCTCCAGATCTGACCCCCAGCGATCCTGTTCTCAGATCTCAAAAGAATGCTCGCAGGGAAGAAATTTCGCCGAATGAAGAGGTGGTCGCCGAAACTGAGGCCTATTTTGAAGCAAAGTACAAATCGTACTACAAAAATGGTATCGAAAAGTTGGAGGGTCGCTATAATCAGTGTCACCACCCTTGAAGGGAATTATGTTGAATACCAAAAAAAAAAATTGCCAAAAATGTGTTTTACTATGGTAGGCCGGCGACTTTTCAATTGACCTGTTATTAGTAAACTTACAAATAGAGATGATTTCGTAATATTAATTTTCGGCTTTACTTTCTCATAAATATTATTTTTAATAAACATGTGTTATTTGTAGATATTATACACTCTCGTATTAACTTATGGATGGAACGATGAAACAAAAAAAAGGTTAAAATAAAACAATAAGACACTAGCAGTAAGTTTCGATATTTATTAACATAATACATGCAATGTACACTAAGACTAAATAATTTTTACATGTCAGTCCCGTATACAGAACGAACGATTTACAATATTTCCCATACCAACCTCAATCAACTTTATAATAGTAATTATAATTTTATTATATATTATATTTATTCATTTCGACAGCGTTAAGTCCTCGTTCGTTCTTTCCAAATCCGTCGGTAACTATCTAGCTTTCCAAGGAACGTAGTTTCTCCATTGTTTTTCCACTTAATTAAAAATTAAATACCTAATTAATATCCATAAACATTATCGAAATTTAAACACTGTTACAGCTTGCTCTCTACCGAGTGTATATTAACATTGAAGAAGCCTTTATTATTTTGTTTTGTAATATAGACAAATATAGGTTGTATGTTCTTAGTTAGCTGGTATAGGATTTTTAAAAGCTGAAGAACATTATCACATACACATAATTATATCTGAATATTCTCCCTTATTATGTTGGACAATATAAAAGCTAGAAATGAAATTTCTTCTAAATCGAACATAGAGAAAACGAAACTAAAGTTAATTTGTACTCAAAAAGGTACAAAATGGAATGAAATCATTATCGTTATTATCATTATTTGATTATAATTTTCATAATTTTAACTTTAGAGTTAAAAAATCTATTTTTTGTTAAAATATGACAAATTTGTACATTACTTGTACAACACTGAACTACCAAGACTATTAGCAAAAATATATTCTACTATCCATAATGTTTTTTTTTATATGAGGCAAGTAGTTTTTGAAACTTTAGTTCAAGTAAATGCGGCTGTCACCAAGAAGGCATTTATTAATAGAACAATGGTTTTAATCTGAATGGAACCGAAAAGAAAACCAATTATCACACTTAACTAAATATTAAAGCAATTTTTCCTGGGTCACTGGATGAAATAAAATAATAATACAATTAAATAACAAAATAAATCAACAGTCGATGACCCCGGAAAATCACAATGTCCTGGCAAGCTATACTATAACAGCAGATCTGGACAATAATATAAAGACAAAAGAATTCCTCCGTTGCAATATCGTTTCTTATATGTACACTCGTTTATTTACACGCTCACTAGATAAACAGAGCCAAGTTAATAAAATGTTTAATGAGATATATTCAACATCACCAATCCGTTTTGCCACTTAGATCACATTTTATGTGACCCTCAACACTGCAGCGACTAAAATTAGATTGATTGCACTGATCACGTAGGTTGAGGCTCCAGAATCGCCGAATTCTTGTTTCTTCTCTAAAGTGGAAGCTGCCAAAACGGAATTTCCCTCATTGCCGGTGTCGGTCTTCTTGCTAGCTCCATGGAGTTGTTCCTGCTTCTTCTTCATTATAACCTCCGGTGGTTGTACGATTGGAGTGATCTCGTTGGTGGTTGACGTGGTTTTTGATGTTGTCGTGGTTGTAGTTGTGGTGGTAGTAGTCGTCGTAGTTGTAGTTGGTACGAAGCTGTTGTTGTGCAGGAAATAAACGGGACTGAACACGGTGGTTACATTAATGATGGTGTTTTCTCTCTTAGTGTCCTCAATAACAAACTCCCTCTTTACGTTGTCTTTGTACTCAGCGATTACAGTAGCAACGTAAGGTATGTCCATCTCTGTATAATTACCAACCAAAGTAACATTCACCGCGGTACCTTCATCAAGATCTTTCAGCACAGCAACTGTTTCAACTTTCTTGGTTGGTTCGGCTAGGCCCCAATTTCCCTTAAGCTGACTACCATTCGGTAAATTAACGGTAAAAGGCAATCCGACCAAGAGACCGTGACCCTTACCCCAACTCAAGAAGTACTCGTATTCGTAATACATGACGCTTTCGACGGTCTGAAGTCCACTTTCGTCGTTTTTCAAGATGGTGTGAGCCAGAACCTTTTCTTTTTTTGGGAACTTTCTGCTACCGACAAGCGATTGGTACTTAATTATTTTTAACTCGTAGGATATGGGTTCAGTTTCGACGAGAACTTCGCCATCTTCTGAGGAGATTTCATTATTGTTTTGGTCAATCAAGTAGTACACACCCAGGTTATCGTTTGGGTTATACGTGCCGACATAGTGTGTGAGAGAACCTGGTTTGTTATGGCTTTCGGTAGCTGTTCTTCCGATGAAGGTTCTGAGGATGTTTTCGCCACTGGTCACCGCTCCTTGCGGTAGATTGGTGTATTTGTTCTTTCGAACCCAACTGAGTTGGGCGCTGTCGTCGATGTTGACCAAAACTTCGAACTGGCGGTACTCCTGTACTTTCTTGTACTGAGTTACGGTACAGTTATTCTTGAATGGTCGAAGTTGTCCTGTTACCCAAATACCGGTCACTTTAGCTCTGCATACATAAACAGGGTGGGAGTTCTTCTGTACGTCGTTATCCGTGGGATCTGCCTCCTCTGCTGCCTCTGATTTTAAGCTCTCTGCAATCAAAGAGACAAAGGTATAACAATACGATATTTATTTAAGATAATGTTTGATTATATTGAAGAAAATATATTGAATAAGTATTTTAAAACAAATATTAAACAAGTATAGCTTGAAATGTTTCAAGCAATTAAATTAGGACGTTGAAATATTTTTTTACTGTTGAAACAAAGTGTGAGGAACTGTGTTAATTTGACGGGAAATTAGTTTTGGCTGTAATCCGGTTATTTTTACAAATTTTTGCATCCAATTAACTCTTGGAGTTGAGTTAATTAACTCATATTATAGAGAATATGCAGGTGTGCAAAAAAATATAAGAGTTATTTAGGTTTTGTGACGTAATCTTTTAATATTTTTAATTTTTTTATTCAATTATTTGTTGGGTTTCTGCTATCCCCTAGCCACAAAAAGCGAATTTAGTAAGCCGGTAATTTGTAATTTTAAACACCTGTCAACTATGGTTTTTATATTTTAATTTGTAAATAACCAATTCCAAGTTGTTGTAGGTTTCTTTAAGGTGTACGGAATGACCTACTGGCGTCCTACATTTTTTTCAGATTATTTTCGTTTTCTGCATATTAAAATACATAAAAATCAGTTGAAAATATTCTTCAGATAGCAGCTTTTTTGTTGCAGACAAAATGTAATGCTTCATCTGAGTGATGATTTGATAATCACAAAATTCATTTCACAACACTGTCTTAATCGATTTTTTGAACTACCATCGGCAGTTCATGACACTATTTTGCCTGTTATTTTGAGTTAAAATTATTATGGCAGCCACGAATCTTATTACTAGTGATGACAGAGTCTTAACCACCAATAAAAATGTAGCTCGAACTTACTGGACAGTCCAGTTCATAGACCAGCAAAGAAAAAATGAAGAAATGAAGAGAAGAATAGAATATTTGTAAAGAATCTAACACCCCAATATATCACACATGATAATAAATCCACCCAAGTGTCGTTTTTATGACATGGAATTTCGTTGTGAAAAACATGGAAAAGTTATGACTAGTTTTAGACAATACTATGAAAAACAATCACATATACGTTTTAATAACAAAATGTTGAGAAAATAAGAAAAATAAATGATTCAAGTAATTAATTAAACATTGTTGAATTATGTATGGATATGTTAATTTGTGGCATTATTTGTTTGTTAAATGGATTGAATCTTGACAACAACGAATATTAACATATAACTGATAGGAATTTGTACACGTGATACATTCACCAATGATCCCAATAAGCCATATAGTGCCACCACCATATATACCACTGAAAATAAATTCGAAGTGTACTCAAAATCTAACGAGAATTATACATTCGGTGGTTATGATTACTGATCCATGACTCTTTTATCGTTATATTGACAAATGTATTTAGAAAGCAGCTATACATTTTCAGCCATAGAGACCCTGTACTTTTTGTCAGCTGTTTTTGACGTATATAATCAGAGAATTTGCTAATATTGTTATAAAATTGGTCTAAAATGCAACAAAATCAAACAAAATGGAATATTATATGTTGAACTAAGTGAATCAAAAGTCAAGTGAATTATGAGTGAACCAAGATTTTTAACATGTTGGATAAGTTCAGTCAAATGTCAAGGTGATGTCTTATCTATTTTTCAATTTTAATGAATGATTTCCTATGCTTTTGCCACAAGATTAAACATAATATGATTATTCATAGTATATTAAGGTATGTTACCTGTCAGTTCAATATCATTAGTTTGAAACGATTCGAAGAAAACGTCTGAATTTCTAGAAAATGAACTGATGGCGATAATGTATCTGCTCACATTTCATTTCCCGTTAACGTAGACTTTCGAAAAAGAGCCCAATATTGTCTCAAGAACGTCTTCAATAACTGTTTTCAACAAATAAATGTTCGTGTCATTGAATAAATAAATATTTCGGTTATTATTCTTTGCCATCTTATAATATCTAGACAGCAAATAAGTGTGTAGCTCGAGGAATAAACAGTGAACAATATTTATTATATAAAATAATTAATTATTCATTAATTAATCACATGAAAATAATGTTAAGCATTGAAGTGGAGAACTATATAATTGTCGTGCTTTTTCGAAGCTTGAAGACAAGACGAAGCTTTTTTTAAAGCTTAATATCTTATTCTCGTTATAAACTAAAGTAGGTTTACTTCTTCCTCGTCTATTTTTTCTTGTTTTGAACAATTTCTTGAAGAATTTAGTTCATCTACCGATACAAATAAATCAGTCGGAACGAATGAGACCGTTTCTAATTAGAAAAACTAATTGGAGCCGCGCAGAATGCCAATTCCGATTCTGTTATTCGAATGGTCGTTTTTAAAGGAACGCCATTAGTTTAAGAACGCTCACAGCAAAGAAACCATGGTAATTTTCTGATAATCGCAGAGGAAATGGACTTACCGTCGACCGTTTGATATGCTGCTACGACTGCGTGCTTCAATATGGTTGGATCGGTTCCGTCGGTCGACACCCATTGAAGCGTGGACGACGTGACGGTCTGCTCTAAATTCTGCGCCATGAAATGGACAGGATCAGCGGCGGAATATGAAATAATTGTGGCCCCCAATAGGAGCATAACTTGATACGGTAACATTTTGAATCTGAAATAAAAGATAAAATAATTAGTTCTTAAATAAACAATCAAAATAAAAAAAAACAATAACTGATTTAATTTTAATTTTTGGCATCAGAACTGTATAGTATTTAGGTTTGTTAATATATTTATAATATAACAATTTAATATGTTCACATATGTCGAGGGAAAATATCCGACATATATGTGGTGCATATGACGGTATTTATCGTTAACAAAACAGTTATCATTAGTGAACATGTTAAATATTTGGCTGTCCTTTGGAATTTTGATACTTATATTCATTGTTTACAAAAAGTTTTATACTTCAAATCCTTTTATGTCTTCAGGTTCGATGTATAATACAATACCAAATATATCGGAAAATTACTTTCCGGTTTTTGTAACAGATTTTACTAGCCATAAGCATGTAACATTCAACTAAAAAAAATTTCACTAAAAGATAAAATCTACTGAATGCCATCATTGGCTGATACAGACCTACGGTGAGCATGCTTCAGCTATAACGTGTTATGATTTAGCCAACTCAAATGTGAATCGTCTACAGAGCGTTCTGGTGGGTCTGAAATCTTTGGAGATGTGGTATTGTCGTTATATATTTATTGGATGAATTCACAACTGACAGAAAAAATTAATGTGAGCCGAGCCGCTGTGAGCGGTTATAAGCAATGGGAAAGATTCAAGAGATGAGTGCCACATGAATTGAATGACAAACAATCAGAAAATCGAAAAGAAAAAATGTCAGTGAAATTCAAAGGTATTAAAGGAAGTAATTTCCGCGTCGAATAGTAATGGGTGATTAAAAATGGATGCAAAAAAAATCGAGTGCAAAAACAAATTAATCATTGGACCATGCTCTATATCTGATGGCACAAGATTAGTATCGTATTTTACGAACAGTTAATACTGATTACCATTGACAACAAATCATACATTTTAACTGTGCATTGGTCGAAAGACATGTACAATACGCTCAAGGACTTGATTAGGTGATTGCAGCATGATAACTTGTGGTCTCATACAGTAAAAGAAGTGTTGAAATCACTTGGATGGGAAATTTTATCGTACCAATCGTACTCTCCAGATGTAGTTCTATCAGACCATTTCAAAGTAGCGTTTAGCTCAAAGGAGAAACTGTTCTTTATAGAATCAAATGTAATTTGTAAATTTATTCTAATACATTTTTTAGTCTTACGACTTTCCAGTAATTCATACCATCACTAATCACATCACGTAAATAATTATTTTTAAAATTGTTTTACGAACTTATCTTCATACACAAAGCGTACTTAAAATTTCGTAAACTAATTGATATAAATGAACTGAATTGAATCAATCCTAACCTCACTTTATTGGTGTATGCAAGGACCGAGTCTCAGTACGTAAGGGTCATGTCAATCAAGTTTAATTTGATTCTTAACTAGTTGCCTAACAAGATTAAGTGGAGAGCCTGCGACTATATATGTATGCTGGCATTTTTTCAAGCTCTAGGTGTTAATGGACGTGCTTCTAACGAGAAAAACCAGAAGTATTCTGCAATTAGAAATGCCTTTAAAGCGTAATCGTTTGTTGTTGATAATTTTGATGTCACGAGGACGAAAATGACACGGAATTGTTTTGTTTTAACTAATTTTAGATGTAAGAAAAATATATGTTTATTTATTCACCCGCAGAATTCTCTTAGCTCCTAATGAAAGAGTCTTAGAAATATTACAATGACGTAAACATTTCTCAATTAAAAAGTGATAAAATGGAATACACCGGGTTTAACAGAGCTATAAATAAGTAAATTTACTATTAAAAATCGCAATATTTTTTCTTAGACTTTATAATATTTATAACAAATTAGTTGAATAAAATTCCCAGTGTACAAACTACAACATCCTCTTCCCTTATGAAACAATTTGTTTAATATATCAAGTTCATCAACTCATACACGGTATGATTTTACCTGATCTTGATATCAGATGCATTATATCGACCGTTATTTATTTTAGTTATTGCCAAAATTTCTTTCTAAAAAAGTAACCTCAAATATTAATTAAAATAGTGAAAACATGTCTTAACTGACAACAACAAAAAATATGATGACACAAAAGTACTACTATATTAAGTGTGAATGGCCGTTGGTAGCGAGAAAGAAAAATCAACAAGAACGTACACTTGAAAATGCTTTTAATGAACGTTTTTTTGCCACTGATGGTGACTGAAAACCAATCGCCAGTTTCCTTTAACAGTATGAAATACAAATGTGATAACAAATGTGAATAATTTGTGGTTTACAATACACAATTATTTGCGCATGTAATGAATATTTTTAGTTTTATGCTGAGTTAGTTATAATATAGGACAGAATTTTTTTTATTATTTAATTAATACATTGTTACTAGTCTTTTCCGTCTAACCTACAATTTGTCTTTATGATAACTTAAATCCAGGTATATAACTAGGAGGACCCATCTCAGTCTCTGGTGAAATAATGTTTATACATGTCAGTGCTGTATTTTTTAATATATGCACCTCACTACATAACACTACACGAGATCAGATGGTTTGATTCTTTTGAGTGTGTGTGTTGTTCTGGTGGTATCCAAAATCTGCAATATTTCAATATTCTCATGAGAATGGAGTCTTTCCTCATGCCCCCTTGCAATTCTCTTGATTTCTTGACAGACTGTGGGTATCTGAAGGTCTCGATGTTGGTAGTCCTATAGTATTTGGGTGCGCCCACAATACCTCTCAGGACTTTGTTCTGAAAAATTTGTATTTTATTTATGTTACTCTTTGCAGAACATCCCCATAATTGAACTCCGTATGTTCATATATGTTTCAGTATTTGTTTACATAATAGCAATTTATTATGTACTGATAATTGTGATTTTCTTCCAATTAGCCAGTACATTTTCCTATATTTCAATTCCAGTTCTTTTCTTTTCTTCTTTATATGTTCCTTCCAGCGAAGTTTTGCATCAAGATTCATTCCGAGATATTTAGCGTTGTTGCTATATGGAATGATAGTATTATTTAATGTTATTGGTGCCTGTAAGGTGTGTTTATAAGTGGACTGTACATGTACAGATTTGCTTTCATTAATTGTTATTTTCCAAGCTTGTGTCCAATTATTTATATTGTCACTTGCCTGTTGTAATTTTCGTGAGGCTTCTTCACTATTGTCTTCGACAGCTATAATCGCAGTATCATCAGCAAATGTAGCCATCGTAATATTCTCCATTTCTGGTATATCACAAGTGTAGAGTATATAAAGCATTCGTTCCAGTACACTTCATTGTAGTACACCTACTTTAGCTTCTCTTATTGTAGAGTAAGCTTCTTCTTATATGACTCTAAATATTCTGGATGTACGATTTTAATAGTTCGGTGTGTTGATTTGGTAGCATTTTTTGTAGTTTATGAACGAGGACTTCATGCCAAACCTTATCAAAGGCTTGTGCTACATCTAAGAATATAGCTGAGCATACTTTTTTACTTTCGTAGGCTTTTTCAATAACTTCTATTATTCTGTGGACCTGGTCAATTGTTGAATGCTTGTTAATAAACCCAAATTGGTGTGTTGGTATTAGGTTTTTTCTCTCCATTATAAATAATAAAAAATAATATATATTGCATTACTATTTTAATATTGTTGTAAGTGGATGACCATATTTTTTTCCTTTATGTATGATTCCTATATTTATCACCAAAGTGAGTCACTATTTAAAAAAAAACAGATATAAATACAAATAAATGGTGATTTCAAGTGAGTTAATTGTTTAAAATATGGTAATATATTTAAAATAATTCTTTTACAATTGATTATGTGTGTATTATAGTGGTTAGGGTTTTCATGGTTTACTTTACTGGTACATGAGGTCACGAAAAAACCATACCCACTAGAGCGTTTAATAATAAGAATATGTATAGAACTTAGGTATTTTAAAAATATATTTTATTTCATCATTATATTGTTTCGCTAAATGCAATATGCGTATGGTAAAAGTATTACCAATTGAACAATTGTCAGAAACTATTACAGATAACATTTATATGTACGATATGTGGTTTCAACAAGACCATACAAGATATTATACACTCCGGGAAATATTTACTCGTTGTATTATGTGATTCAATCACTTTTTAAATCAAAAGTTTGACAAAAGTATGACTATTACTTTTTTATTTTCCAGTTTACAATATATTGAATACACGTATTAATGAGAAACAATTTTTCAATTATCAAGAAATTCGTCATTATTTGGCTAACCAATAGATGAGTATATATATATTCCATCACACAATTTTTATAATGTAATAATGTTCAATTATTTTAATATCACAATATTGATCATAAAATGAAATAATGTTTATAAATTAAACGAAAATAGATGTTTTATTCATTTATTTGTTAATTAAATATGAACAAATAAAAATAAATAATCATTAAAAATAAAAGAGAAATTTCATTTTAATTGTCTTATAATGTGATAAACAATAGTACATCCATGTTTTTAATATACTTTAATAACAGGTTATTTTAATTTTATAAAATATATAACATAAGCCTTGAATCTATCTTTTCGAAAGCATTCTTCAATTAGTACAAGGAAAAAATCCTGTGTATTGGGTTTAAACTGAACCAAACTGCATTCTAAACTAACATATGATTGTTTTTGTTTAACTTTAAAAGAAACCTTGTTGAAAATGATTCATCAAATTATCTATCTGCAACTATTCTGCGGTATCCAGTTTAATTAAATTATCATTTAATTTCGACATATTAGCCAGTACTTTCTAGAATTCTTTATTACTGATATTATTATTTGATATTGTTCGATTATTTGGGTTTTTCCTCGCATATTTTTCAACGAATTAACACTGAAAATTCTGCATATACAAGGTGTAGTTAACGTAATCGAAATGTTTAAATTAACGAACGTGGATGTAAATAATAAACGTTTAATTAAAAGAAACGATCAGTGAGCGATGCAACTAGTAGTAGTAGTAGTTGTACCAATTTTGGGTTCACATTAACGCAATGTTTTCATTATTAACTGTTTACGTTATCGAGCATCAGCTGTATATGGGTATTTTATAAGTACTGGGACAGGTTTTATACTAAAATAGATAATATTCGTTCAATTTCATCATCATCGTTATCTGTTCGTAGCCAAGATTTTCAAGAGTACGAGTTTTAACCAACTCGCTAGTATTGGTCTCAACCGTTCTGACCCTGAGCAATGTCAGTCCCTTATTTTCAAAATGTTACTCCCCACTATATGATCTTTTTGAAGTAGCTCCATCTCCGGTTGTTCGATCTTCCATGCAAAAGATTCGTTTCGATTTCCCCACAGAAATCGGAATGAAATTCGTTCATCTTTCCTTCGACAGACATGAGAATTGCAAGAGCATTACAATTTGCGTTTCTGGATTTGTTCCTCAGAACTCACTGATTGTAGCATCTTAATCCAATAACTTCATTTCTAATATAATCTCGATGAGTAACACTAACAAAGCATCATACCTATAGTATATATTATACTGTAACGATGTCAAAGTGTCAGTGCCATACAGAAATATTGGATAAATTAAGGATTCAAAAAGCGGGATTTTAATCTTGATTGTAACATCTCCTTTCTTCCACACACACCATCTTAGCGAAATCCTCTTAATTTAAGGACGAACCAATTTAGAACGTATTTGTATAATCATAAAATCAATTAAAAAAAAAAACGTTCCTTTTTTTACCACCTTCGAGCCCTCTTACTCGATAATTAACATTTACCCACCGTTATAAATCCCCCCACTAATTCTCTTCCTTCCCACAAAGCTGAGTAATAACCATTCCTTCCGCCAATTCAAATTGATTAGCACTTAAAGCTGAAACATCGGCCCGATCGACGAGCAGTGGGCACCGACAGAAATTCGTCTTCCTATCTAACCGATTTCCGGAATCGTATATATATGCTATACATGTTCGTGTCGCCCACACATTCGGGCCGAATAGGGGAATTCGTCTTAAACATTTTGTGGTTTGGTTTATGAGCCTGGAGGCCGCAAAGCTGGCCGTTAATTTTGGTTAGAGTGTGTGAGTGCAACGGTCATGCTTAAATTTATGGTTTACCTATAAACGATTGTTATTAATACACTCAACAAGTGGTAATAAAAATATTAGGTCGATCCGAAAGGTAACTTAAATTTTAAAGTGATGCAGGACCTTTTATCACTTTTCTGGTAAACAATAATTCCCTCACTGTGAAACTTCTAACACTATTGGACGATAAAGACTAGATTTTAGGTTTACATTATTTTATAAGACATTAGCAGCAGATAATACGAAAATAGATATACGAAATTGGACGTACGTTATTAGTAAAATGTAGGAATTATAACATTAATTTGTAGATTACCATCGACACGATATCACAAATTTTGTTGACGATGTAGGTACTCATCAAAATTAAAATAGGTCTATTAACTTAAATATGAAGAATGAGACCAAGGAAATACAGTGCTAAGAAGTTTTAATATCACAGACTATTTAATAATTTAAAAAATGTAAGGATAAAGATGTTCAGGTTAAAGTATCTCATAATAGTTAAGGAGTCAATAGAAAAGAACAGAATACTTTTTACCTATACAGACAGAAGCATATTCAACCGATATAATCATAAAAACGTGACAAAGCAAACAAAATTGTTTTAAAACTTCATGATTTGCAAATGATAGATGGTGAAACCTCAATATGTCAATATTCCAATCGAATACATCTATAATCCGTATAATTATTGAGCTAGGGAAACAATCGAAAAGCCGGAAATACTTTTAAATGTATATATCAATATGTATATATAAATATATATATATATATATATATATATATATATATATATTATACAAACATTTTAAATGAAGATATAAGAATTAAAAGATAATTTATTCATATAGAGATATACTTCATTTTAACTTATGGGTATACAAGCAATATGAATAAACAAATACAACTTGAATAAAGTTTTTATGACCTTAAGATATAACTTTTAACAACTGAAAAATCATCAAAAGATCATTGGTAGATCACATCTGCCGTTGATCGACAGTCGAATTATATAGATGGCCAGATTCGAGTAGCTCATTAAAGAGCTCCTTTTTAATCCAACCAAACATGTAGTACCGATCTTCCATGGTGTCAATACAGGCTTGAAGTTTCTCTGGATTCATAAATAGAAAGTTGTGTACCCCAAGTATTGAACTTCTTTTGGAGGTTAGCCGTATGTGAATTATTATTGATGTTTGGTTGAACAAGTAGTACTAGATATATGTTATTTTAAACTCATCTCTTAGGAACGACCGAAACTACTATTTAGATCGACCTAATATTTAAAAATTGTATTTTTTTGTGATAAGATAATATAAATATATAAAATTTAATTCATTATAATATAATTATATTATTACATTTATAAATAGTATTAGAAAGCTGTGAAAACTAAAATGTCTCGTAACAATGTCCAACAAAAAATATTATTAAAGATTTCCTGCACTTTATGAGTAAATAATAAAATATAATAAAACTAGCCTTCGTGAGCGTTCTATAGATAAAAAATGTGTTATACAACAAAAAAAACCCTAGTAAAACTTTCAAGAGAATATTTTATTAAATTTTTGCAGCATGGCAAGCCACCAACTAAATTGTTAAGTTACTCGACACATTTAATGAAGGTTATAAATAAAAACATTATTTTATTAAACTTAACTATGGCAATATAAAAAATGTCGTTAAAACATGATGTTACGTCTCTTATATAAATAGATCCTCTACACCTATACTATAAATATTATCTTGTTAGCAGCTTTGACAACTTAAAATATACCAGTGATGGGGTTCTCTGTATTTTTAATGAAGTTTCGATAAGAAATGCCAATCATGTTGTTTGTTGAAACTGTTGTTTATTTTTTGTTAAATCATTATAACAAGTTACAAGATTAAACAGGATGTTCCAATGATAAAACTTCCACCAATTCTGATTTGATTACATCAATTAATTCGCAATATAATCATCCATAAGTGACCATTACATTTTATCAAATTATTACTGAATGATGAATTATTTTTAGTTAATTTTAACTCAAAATAATTCATTTTCAAACTAGATCTTTTTTTTCATATAGTCGAATATAGAAGCTGGCGAATTTAGGAAGTATATTTGAGAAATATACAAAATTACACTATGGTAATCTGGCAGGAAAAACATCTTTTGTACCATTAAGTAGTGTAGGTGTGTTACGTTTAGTATCTGTTTCTTGCTCCATATATAAGTTCTATAATTTTTTCCTTAACTCTTCTGAGGCATTTCATTTCTACTGCTTTTATCTTGCTTTTATCCCTCTTTGGCAATACTTACGTTTCGCTGCCGAATGTTATATATTGCTTTGTACAGTTATGTTTTCCTTTTATTGTTAATGAATTTATTTATTTATAGTTATGTACAAAATAATGGTTTTTCTAATTCTGCGATTTATTTCTTTCTCGAGCATAGGTAATATTAGTTATAGTGTGATAAAATTACTAATTATTCTTTATTCGTTGAAACGTTATATGTACTTACAGTTTACCAATGTTATATTATATAACAGTCAAATAATCATATATTCTTTTTTGTACAATTTTTTTTGTACGTGGCTATTAGTTTAAGCATGAATTATAAATGAAAAGTGAAGAACTTTATAATTTAATTTTGGAAATCTTTGAGAAATATACTGAAAACTATAAGATTTAACAACAAGAAAACATTAAATATATAGGTATGAGGTGCATCTGCTGCACTTCTGTCTGAATACTATTAGATTAAAAGGTCTTAAGACAAAACTGCATTAATACTAAACTATCACAACGTTTTTGGTACAGGTTTTTGATTATTGAAACAAAGTTATTGGAGGAAGTACTAGTTATGCAATGAAACAAAAAAATAAATAAATGTTACATCAAGGTTATAGATAAATAATAAAAACGTGATAGAATTTTCCCACATTTTTCACTTAATCACTGTATTTTTTCTAAAATTTCTTAGAAGTAACGGTAGGTAATAACCGATAATATGCCAATTTTGTTCGTGTTGCAATTAAATATAATAATTACCGAGATCTACTGCAACATCGCCGCTTATGTTAGACATCAGATGCGATAAAATGTTTCCAATCTCTTGTCCGCCGATCGAATGGCACCGATCTCCGCGTTCCTACTACGCTATATAAGTCAGCGTTAAAAAAGATAAAAGTTAATTAAGTGGGAGATAAATCTCTTCGGTCGCCCTTCCCCGTTACACTTTAGGAGTGCGAATTCTATCGACGCGAGCTGGTTAATCTCGAATTTAAACTTCCAGAGGGGTGATGCTAAATTGCATCCGTTCCTGGGTCCGTTTTAAATTATAGGCGGTCGTCTCAAACTGGGCCGAATCCCTTTGTTACGTTCTGCAGAGGATAATGGCTAATTTGGCGCCTTTTTTAGGGTGTCGGTAATAAATTCAGAGTAGAGTATGTCACTAAAAGTTACTTTTGTTCATATTAAATGAATAGACTCAATTAAGGATTATACATATAAGAATCATTAATTTTGTCTCGTTCAACATTTTTCAAATTCTGATATTCCATGATATTCTAATCTAGATACTTATCTAGGAAGACCCACTGGCCCTTAATTAATTTCTGATAAAATAAAAGTTAGTAGCACTGTTAGTAGTTCAGTGTTTTGATCATTTAATTCGAGAGCTACGCAAGAACATACGATTTGGTTCACTTCAGTCTGTGTCTTAGTTCAATGTTGCCAAAGAGTTGCAACACTTCGGTGGTAACATGGGAGTGGTGTCTTTCGCCATATCTTGTTGCGAATCTCTTAATTGCTTCTATGACAGTTGGAATCGGAAGGTCTCGGTGTAACTGATTGCTCCTGTAGTATCTGCTTGTACAGCAGTAACTTATTATGTATGGATAATTTCCTTCCAAATAACCAACGTATTTTTTATATTTTAATTCAAGTTCTTTTGTTTTGTCTTTGATAGGCTCTTTCCAACGAAGTTTTGCGTCAACATTCATCCCAAGGTACTTAGCATTGTTACTATAGGAACAGTTTAGTGGTGGTAAATTCAAAGTGCATTGATTTACTCTCGTTGACTTATTCTCTATACCCACTTATTTATACTATTATTTGCGTGTTGTAGATACAAAAAATGATATTGTTAATTGAAAATTAATTTAAATTAATTTTATAATATATTGTATAGGGTTAGGGCAGGGATAGGGTTAA
This sequence comes from Rhynchophorus ferrugineus, assembly GCF_030347505.1. Lineage (NCBI taxonomy): Eukaryota > Metazoa > Arthropoda > Insecta > Coleoptera > Curculionidae > Rhynchophorus > Rhynchophorus ferrugineus. The sequence goes on along the minus strand of NW_027472588.1, from coordinate 18,016,131 downwards.
TATATCTTGATTATTCATTAATTCATTACTGATTTTTGCATCAATTTTTGCAGGCACGCAAGAGCGTTGTAGATTTGTTTAGTTTTTTAACCACGGTGTTTTTAACTTAATCTAACGAACGAACTTAATCTACTATCGAGTTAGATTCTAAAATGTGTGGCCTTGAGACTGTTAGTAGTAGCTTTGTGAAAGTAGCTTCCGATCAACATATGTTTGTAAAAAGTTTTTTTTAGATATTAGTTACGTAGGAAGTGAATACCTCACTTCAGTAATTGAACAGCATATTAGTAACATCTTAATTGACGCCTCACATCAAAGAAATATTACTACAGAAGCAAATCAGATTGACTATAACAAATATAATTCCTTATTTGGCCTAAGATACTCTTTGTTTCATTATTTTAATAAACAATTGCTATTGCTAACACTTTTTATTGCTATTTTGCTATATTTGATATTGCTATCTTGCAAACCTTAGAAGTAGCTTAAGTAGTAACCTTCAGTGGCCCCCCATGTCTGGTAGTCTGGCTTTAGTCTATTGAAATCTTATAAATATTGCCATTTGTAGGTTTTCTATAGCAGTAGGCAGATATCACCTGTCACAACAGTTATTATCGTCGTCAGCAATTATATATCATATACCGACACCATTATTATTACATTAATATATTAAGCAGCAAACTATAACGGCTCTAACTCAAAAAAATCATGACTTACATCACTAATATGAGTAGTTTAAATATAACATAATTTATTTATTTTTAAAGTTTTATTCCACTTTATTAGCATTAATTTTAATTTTAAAACCATTTATATCTGCAAAATTCCATAATGTTTCTATATTTTGTATTTATTTTGGAAATTATATTCAATAGATTTGATCTTATTTCAGAGCTGTTACTATATTATGTGTCTAAAAATATTATTATTATTAGCTTACTACAAGAACATCATAAATCCGATAAACTACCAGGAAAAGATGCATCATTCAAAATCATTATCATTCGAAAATAATGCTTCTAATTATTTGAATTTTTATAATAGTCGATACGCTATACGGTGATTTAATTTTCATACAGCAGATAAAAGCCGACGCAACACTCAGAACGATTACGTAATTAATTTAATGGCGTTTTAGACTTATTGTATGCAAATGATAGTGTTATAATTCGTCGGCAATTTGCAATGTATCTTTTACGAAATCGAATTTTATGCGGGATATGTACGTAGGATTTATATCTGAATGAAATTTGTCGAGCGGCAGTCGATTTTACGCTTTCCTGACTTACTACCGCGATACGACAGGAATTACTGCACGTAATAACTGCTGGGATGTGATTAGGTTTCCATTTCTTGGCGTCACTATATTTTGTTGGACTGAAATTGAATTTTTTTGAGTAAAATACATTCCGGACGAAATCTTATTACAGAAAATTTCAATCAATATCTGACCGTAACAATTAAGTTCCGTCATATTACCGTGAAGAATAGAATTTACAATTAATATAATCATAATAGCAGCAAAAGACAACTGAAAACTATGAAAAATGTATATACAAAAAAATAGAACAAGACTAAAACGAATGATACAATGGTGATAAGCGCAAAAGAAAAAACAAACTTTTTTACAAAAGGTTTCAAAATACTACAGAAGAGAAAAATCATATAATTATAAACATATAGACAATAACAGAACAGATATAATAAGTGACGATGAGAAAATCTCAAAAATGTATACTGAATAATAACAAAGGAAAGTAAGGTCACAGAGAAGATGAAAATTCAGAGAAAGCCATTGAGAAAACTAACGATTTTACCTAGCATTATTAATATATTTAGCAAAAGCATTTGACAGAGTAAGAAGATAAATAAATATTAAGTTTTTTTAGAACAAAGAGGAGTTAGTGATAAAAAGATAACAATTCAAAAAATATATGAAACAAACATAAATTATGTAATTACAGACAATAAGAAATCATTTTCAAAACTCACACCGTGCTTGCAAAGAAAAAGTGGAAACCTAAGTCCAACTGTGTTCATATTATTTATGATTGAAATAATTTAAAAATGCAGATCGAAAAGATAGCACTGCACGCAGGACATACAGAAATGAAACTCTTATGCAGATATAACAATATTCTAAGGGAATATAAATAGGAAACACAAATATCTAAATTGAAAATGTAAAAACAGAACAAGTAAATTCATTTAAATATCTGGAAATTAAAATCGATGGAGCTAGGAAAATAAAATTAAACCAGAATTGGAAAACTTTGCCATAAAGGGTAAAGTTACTAACAAAAAGATATAAATATTATAATTATAAATTTACACGATGAGAAACACAGAGGTAAGAAAATACTTCAATACAGAACTATTATAAAAGTATACAGAAAGTATAACAAGTTAGTTGGCGAGCGTATGGAAGGGACAAGATAGGTTAAGAGAGTCTGGGAAGCAAGGACAGACCAGATAAAGACCAGAAGACGACCTAAGCGAACCTAAGATACTGCAGAAAAAAGGAAAAAAACCCACCGACACAAGGAATACAAAAAATAGGCATCAAATATAATAGAGCTATACCACTTAGTGGTACAAAAGATGTTTGATGTTTTATTAATATTGTATATTGATCATAGTAAAAGATAAAAATACTTTACAATTTTTTACTATAAAAATGTACAAAAACAAATAATTAAAAAACAATATTATTCATCGAATTGTCAGTTTGTCCCAATTTAAAAATCGAATGTTTACCGACCGAAAAAACTCAATGGGAATGCTTTGTTGTTTTTTAATTAAAATACCACCGATCTGTTTTCTCGATCTGGAAATTTGCATGTGCAAAAACAGGGAAAAACAGATTGGTTGTTTAGGTTAAAATCCGTAACGATATCAATAAAAAAACATATCTTCCATACAGGATTTTTTCGTTTTATTTGTTTCGTTCTAAACTCATTATTAAAAAGAGATTTGATAATTTTTTTCACTGTAAAAATTAAAAATTTTGTATCAATTAGGTAACATAAATAGTGAATACAGTGTAAATTAATTAAAAAACAAACATTATTTTTCAAAAAGAAATCAACAATAATAATAATAAAAATATTTTTAGAAATTCATAAACACAAGATGAGCTTACACACAGCTGAGAGAACGAAGCTTCATTTGTTCTATACGCTATTTGTTTTCGGTAATCACTATTTTTCCAATGTCATGTCTAAACGTAACATATTGTAATTACTTCAAAATTAATTCGCATTCCTAGTAGTTAATTAAAAATATGTTGCTAATAGGTAATTTAAAGACATTTCCAGTCCTCTCTGGTCTTATTTCCAATTGCTACCATCGTATCGTATATAATTAGTCTCAGATTATTTTTCTCAAGTTCGTGATTCTAAATAATAAACAGAAGTTATACACATTCTAGGAATATTAATGAGAACAGTGATGCTATAAAAACATCCAATATATAAATACGACCAATTATACACAAACATCGGACTAAGAAGTATAAATAATTATTTCCAATTGTTCAGAAAGCACGAATTAAAACAATGAAAATATCAGTGTCCTCATGACCAAGACGTTTTACACAACGTATCAGACAACAATCAACTGCAACCGGATATATCTCATTGGCCCGTTGAGTCTCCGATCAGTGATTCCTCTTTTTTCTAATTAGTGTGTGACCTTTCACATTTGAAGTGGTGACTATGATTAAAAGGAAACGATGTTTAAATTTGTTACTTTAGAATGAGTAAAGCTGCTCGTTTCAGCTGTTGGTATAGGCCAACGAGTGCCATGATTCATACGATTTTAACTGTATATGGTAAAGATTAGTTAGTGAAAGTTTAACGAATGATTCATTAAAATAGCGATGCAAATCTCATTGTACTGTCACTGGCCCTACCTAACGATATTTTTCTTTTGACGAAAATAGAACGGTGTTCTTAATATTATAAATATCAATCCTATCGTGCCTATGGAGGAGTCCATGGAATCTAGATATTTGGCGTCATTCGGACAACAAAGAAAACAAATAGCGTATAAAACAAATGAAGCTTTGTTCTCTCAGCTAAGTCATCTTGTGTATATGAATTTCTAAAAATATTTTTATTATTATTTTTATACCATGAAACATTTTAAATGAATTGAGTTCATATATACCTCTTACTTAATACATATCTCTAAATTTAGGCATCATAGAAGTATACTGGTTTAAGATTTTTAATATTTGTGTATAACGTTATGGTTCCATCCATAATTTATGAAAAAAGTTATGCATACGCACATGGCTTTCTCTTCTTAGCATATGTATACTGCTATTTAGGATATCTCCAATATATATGTTATGAAATCTGAAGGGTATAAAACACAAAAACTTTTATCTTAGTTTCAAATCTATTTTATTTTACGGAAAGAAGTGGCGACTGTTGAAGGACGAACACAAAACACTAAGGGTTTAAATGTATTTTAATAGAAGACAAACATCTATGCCTACACGTTTCAATCATCGCACCATCAAGTTTTAACATAAACACACATTCCTTTAATATACAGACACGTATCAGTCGCACGATATAACATATATATTAGTCCTACAAAGATTTAAAAGTTTTTTTTTATTTGGTATCTTGTTGATTTTATTAGGTTTTAGCAGCTCGTTTATTGAGAAAAATTGATAGTATATACAGATCAAGCCGATCCCACCAAATACAGTGCTTGGAGCCATGGATTTTCGGCTTTGCTGTTGATGTATTACCAGATGGCTCCCGTTGATGTATTACCAGATTTTTTCAGTTTGGATTATCATAACGGATCCATTTTTCATCACCAATAACAACACGATCCAAAAAACCTTTCCGATTTTGCTGTTGAAGTAGCATTTCACAAATGACCAAGGGGCTTTCAATGTCACTTGCTTCAATTTACATTGCACAAAATATCCAATCTTTTGGATAATTCCCATGTACTTCAAGTGATTAGAAATAGTTTCTTGTGTTACACCCAATTATGCATGTTATTTTTGCGTTTTACACGGATCATCATCGAGTAGCACCTTCAAATCCTCGTCTTTTTTGGCTGATCACAATGGTCTTTGTCTTCGGAACCACACTGTATCCGATGATCTTTAGCCGCAGTTTTCTTCAAATTTAAGTATAAAAGTAAAACTTTAAGCAAATGTGATCTACTAAATTTGCTCACATTCTAACTAAATGACACACTGAAAAATGAAGCCTGTTAGTGAGCCTTCAACATGAAGTTAACATCATCTGTTATAAATTCTTTAGAATTAATTAATAGGCCTAATACATATGATAATGGTTAGTCAATTGTTGCTGCTATTAAATAGAAATATAGCTTTTTAAGCTGCCTATTAACAAAACTAATCACTAGGAAGACAAATTAGAAGATTATTAAAATACATCAGATTTGCACTAAACTTAATGACCAATATTAATGATACAGTGCGCCTTAACATATTGTAATAAAGGAAACATTTATTTTATAAAATTGCATAAAAATTACTGTTTGGTATCTAGGCTTGTAGAAAATAGAACGGAAATAGTGCAATTTTCTTAGCAGATGCAATTCCGTGCTTAACAGCTTTTTTCTCTTCTTCATCATTATAATTTAACCACAATTGACCTGTTCTCTGCCCTCAATAAGCGATCATTTTTATTTTTAACAGTATTCCTGGGTAAAACACATAACACAATATCAATTAGAACTATTCTTCTGAGTTACTATATATGAATCAAATATAATAAAAATGAGTAAATTAGAATTAGTTTTTGATTATTTTGTCCATTAATGTTAAAAATGATATAAATAACTACCGTTGTAAAATTAACATTAATGTTTTGAAATAAATATTTTTGTTTAATCGAAAAAGAAACGAGTTTTGTTACGTATGGCAAACGAAAAAGTCGAAGAAAAACTAATGTAATGGATATCGAATTGAAAATAACAAAAAATTAATAACGTTTGCAACGGATGTAGGAAAATTATCTAGAAATAATCTGTAATATCCATTTTATGGTCAAGTTTTCAACGGTAAAAAAATATTTCTTTAAAAATACGGCTACGGTCATTATAAGCCAATGAATTAATATCTAGGTCATCGTACGAATTATAGACCAAAACGCATTATAGTGAAGGTATTTCGTTTTTTTAGAGACAGAAAAATATCTTTATAACTGGTTACGTGAATGTTAATGTTTTTTCTTTTTATTTCATAAGAATTTTTTTCGTAATTTTTAGAACAGTTATTTTTATTAATGTGATTTATTATTATTGCGTGTGTGCAAAAGTTCTCGCTGTTGAAAATATAGCTATATTTTAGTAACAATACACTATTTAGAGTATTATTTGTCAGACACTAATACTTTTCCTATGTTTTAGACAGTTATTGCAGATAATATATCACATCCTTTTAATTCCGTCATAGTCAAAATACCGTAATTTTTCGGATTAAAGGGAAAATAGTTGGTTTATCAACATGTAACAATTTCGAAAGTTCCTCTTGTGTTTGTCATGGATCTTCATCCACTAACGATACCAAACTATTCTCTACAAGTATTTTTTCAAAGCGTGTCCCCTATAAATTTACACGATAATGCAATGACATTATGCAGCAACTCTTTTGGTTTGGTTATAGGTTATTTTGCAACATCTATTAGTTCTTACAGAAGCTACTCTGTATCTTTTTCTTTGAAGCATTACGAGAAAACTTTATATTTAACTTCATCTACAACTTTAATTATAAATACCATTTATTTTTTGCCAATAAACCCTGACGTTATTATATTTTATTGGAATAAATTTGAGAATTTTCGATCTAGTAAACTAAGAAGTCACTGAAAATATTATGATATCTGCTGGTAAATGTACATATTTATGTTAATTTATGGGTAAAATAAAGCAATAAAAATATTATTAAATATTGTTAGACTGTATGTTTATACTTTTATTTTGGTACATACAACGTTATATTTTGGTATGTACAACATAAAGTTCACTCAACAGGAGACATTACAACAGCGCTATTGTTTCTGTTTCAAACATGACTTAAGTATCTACTAATGCTTCGCAATCAATCAAATGTGACTATGTGCGACGTCATTTTGAAATAGTGGAAATTTCAGCGAACAAACTATGCACTTGCAGAACCCACATTGTTATTTGTTAATCATGATAAGCCGATTTCATTGTGCTATTGTTCATTTGTTAGTGTAGAAACACAATAGAAAGCCACAGTTTTTAAAATACATACCTGTATATTCCGGAGAATTAAAAAACTATCTGAAACAAAAAAAAACATTAATAAGCGATGATGCAATATTTCGGCTGATTTACCGAACAACTTCGGTTTGATTATTTTTTCTGATAATATACAAACATCACATCAACGTCGCTATCTCGATCACTTTAGTCAAACTAAGAAGCGTAACTTCATTATTAGAACCTGTGCTATCATAACAAATAATACTCTGTATCAATTAGAGATTGAAATCTTACTAACGTGACTGTTTCGTTCGTTAAAAGGCCATATAATAACTGGTGTTAATTTATACAGTGCTATTTATGATTTTAATTACGAAATATTATTTCAGCCTATCGCCTCAGGCGTAAAAACCAGAGCTCTTAAGACACTGATTGATTTTAAACGTTTCTTGGCGGCATTATTTTCACCAATTACGGAGTCATCGGAGGTATATCTGCATTTTAAACGAAGCACCTCGCTAAGCAGTTTGCTGCGTTTATCCGTCATAAATATTATACGGTTATAGAAACCGGATGCAAATGGGCGAGTTTTTTTCCTTTTGGCGATAAAATATCGCGCAGTGTATTATTTTACTCTTAAACAATGCCCGAGATCATGTATCTTATGATGATAATAACGTGCTATAATATAAACTATTTCAGAGTTCTTAATACTTAGTATACTACATGGTTCAGTTAGTTGGCAAAGCTGAATTTGCAGAAATGATAGAGATTAATTTTAAAGGAGTTACAATAGATGTTGTTACTGTATATTAAATCGCATGGGTATATTTTAAACCAACAGGTTTCAGTTTTCAGTATATCAATTTTTTTTAAGTGCGTTAAAATATCTATATTTTTATCGAATGAATCACATTTGCTTAAAGCTGTACTTTTTTACTTATATTTTAAATAAAAAGCGGCTGAAGGTCATCGAATGCTGTGTGAAGCTTGTGACAGCCATACACCATCGATTATAATATGTAAATACAAGTTTCGACCTTTTAAGCGCGGTGATTTTATCACCGAAGACTAAGAGCGTTCTGTCTAGTCAAAAAAGGAACAAAACAAGACAAGGATTTGTAGCCATTACTTGATGATGATCCATGTAAAATGCAAAAATAATATGCAGAATTGTTGAGAGTAACACTAGAAACTATTTATAATCGCTTGAAAGACATGGGAATAATCCAAAAGCTTGTATATTTTGTAATGTATGAAGTGAAGTCAAGAGACATTGAAAGTGTGAAATGCTGCTTCAATGGAAAAATCGGAAAGATTTTAAGTGTGTGTGTGAGTTTTATGTGGCTGGTATACTTGATACATCGTTCTTTCGAGATGGAATCCATCAACTGCCTGAAAAATGGCTGACAATATCTTGAGTAAAATACATTTTGCAATAAAGCCTCAAACTAAAAAAAATCCTTTAAAACTAATTTATAGTCTCGTATTTATTCGATTCCTTTAGATGTAGGCCCCATCAGTTTAGTGGTGCGGTAGTTACTACATTGTTTGTTGAATGAATATCATTTTTGAAATATTTTGGATACCTTTTCACGAACTCACATGCATCCAATTAGCCCAAAATTTAACATTAAAAATCTGAATGTATTGTTTTATAAGTTTGAACAAGAAACTGACTTCAGAACCGTAAATCTGGTGGGCTTATAACACTCCTTATTCCCTTCTTTCGACTCAGAATTATGACAATAACCTAAGTTTAAACTATCTATTAACCAAACAATGCATAAAATTGTTATACCTTGAAATATTTAAACTCGTCGTTTGACAAAAGATGGCAGTTAATATTACATTTACGGCTTAAACAAAACTTGATAAAGACGCATATACTTTGCCATAATAAAACGCATATAATTGCAAAAAAATGCAGTGCTAAAGTGCGTAGAAAGATAGGAGATTAATGGCAACGAACATATCAGTGAAAGAATGTACCGAGATTAGTCTCAGATGTTCAAAGCCTCGTGGAAGAGGAGCTGGAGCAGTAAAGAAGTTTGAAGAAACGGAACTAAAGAGGCTGTTGGATGAATATTGTCAAGACATGCCCAACTCACCAAGAACTTGCCCACTCATTAGATGTTACTCAACAAGCCATTTCCCATCGACTAAAAGCACTGGAGATTCAGGAGTTCAAAAGAGTGACATTGATTATTGGCTTGAACTAAAGCTTAGATACTTTGTTTGGAAACTAAAATGGATTATTATCTATTTCGATCAAAGGCACACTGTTTGGTTATACAACAGCTTCGTTCTTTTCAAAATATCAGAAACTAGATTTTAAAAAAGTCGAATTTTCTCGACACGGTTTTCGCATCTTACAATTCTCAATTTATACTCCTAGTATGTTTGAGTTTTATTATTTCTAGTAACATTACTGTAACATTTTAGATTCATAGAATACATTAAAGATATTTTTCTCTAACTGATATTTTCACGACAGTAACAATATCACCACACCAAAAGTAACAATACAAAATTGATCAAATTCATAGTTATTTTAAATAATATTAAGAAGAGAGTATTACCCATGTTTATGAGAAAATCGAGTTTATACTCAATCAAAATCTGCAAAACAAAAGCTTTTTTTTATTTTCTTCAAGACTGTTCACACTAAACTATAAGGGTTTTAGAAGGTCGTAATGATAACATATATATTATCATTGTTCATATCAATGAGTATAGATTCTACATGGCAATACTCTCCGTTTCAAACCAAGACATTTTGTGATATATCCGTTCATTTAGCTATGTCCCTCATCGTGGAATATTATGTTATAAAATGGGATCTAATACATTTTGTAGATTTATATCAAACAGCAATAATTTCAATCGTTAAAAATTTAGGCAAAACTCTCAACTTGACCTAAAATCAAAGAGATTGGACCTATGGGATGCAAATATGCGGTTGCACTAAAACATCAAACCAACTAGTAATTTTAATTACCAATGCTTACGCAAATTATGCTACGCAAACAACCAAGAGCTGCACTATGACCACGAAATCAAAATGATTTACGAAGTTAACCAAGATTTCGCCTTAAAACATGAAATAAAGTTACTAAATCACAGCAACGTGGACGCAATATAGCTACTGGACAACACGCAGGAAATCAGAAGATTGAAGCGAACCAAACCACGCGAACTTGGTGCAGAGTGTTACTGAAAACTTTAGCTTAAGTAGTTTAGTTTTAATGTAATTTGGAAAATACATACTGATGTATTAATCCCGTACTCGCCTTGCTTGTGTATTAATGCAAGTACAACAGAACAGTAGTAATAAATTAGTTTGTATGTTAAGATAATACTAATGTAATATAAGGTATTCCACAATCAAATAAAATTTAAATTCAGTCTTCAAAAACATCATCTCATGCTGACGTCAGGCACTACCATATTAAATTCAGGCTGAAATATATCCAATAAAAAGTCGTTTTGAATCCTAACGCACAATTATTTCAACAAAAATAGCTTTCCAACATCAAAATTTTATTTATTCCAATCAGTTATATCGTACAGAACATTGTTTTCGTTGACAATCATTACAATTCCAACGAGATACATACCAAATAATGGTAGAGCGGGACGGAAGACGGTCAACTTGACTTTTTTCGAATAGACAAAATGCAGATGAGCTATGCAAAAGTCTTCCCACGTCCCCGATCGTTGAAAAACCAATGTAGGTGTGCTTCGGAATCGTTCATATCGTTGTTGTTTTTTTGTTTCTCCTATGGAGATAACGGTTCGTTTGTTTGAAGAAGAATAGAACTGTAAAATTATCGGAAAGGAAGAAAACGTCGTCGAATTCAAGCCACGTTCGTGACAGCGAATAACATTTTTATTATGAAGCGAAATTACGGGTTTTTCGATAATTACCACGATATCATGGTGTGTAAAGAGGTAATTTAACATAGCCTACATTCGCCGTAATTATTACTCTTTGATGATGGTTTTATAGCTAATCGATAACTTTTTATAGTTTTGTTTGCCAAAAAAACATTTAATTCATATGCGCATAGTAAATTCATTAAGTTTGTCATCGATAATATTAATATTAATATGTTTTTAAGGATTATTTTGTTCAAAAATGTTTTATTGATTACATTATTTCGTATCCTATGACCGATCATATTTCAAACTTTTAATATTATTTTAAATTAATTATATCTTACATTAGAAATGCCTAGTACAATCTTAATTTAGAAATTAATTTATTACTACTATTCTGTTGTACTTGCATCAATACTCAAGCAAGACGAGTAAGGGATAAATACATAAGTATGTGAGTCCCAAATTAAAATAAAACTAAACTACTTAAGCTAAGATACACTATACAAGTTCGCGTGGTTTGATTCGCTTCAATCGGATTGTCCAGTAGTCCAGTATTGCTAAGGTATATAGCTGATTCTGTTTAAGGAATCGAGCATCCGTCAAATGATATAATCAGGTTCTTGGCATTTGGCCACAACGCAAAATTAACATGGATAAATTTAGAAAAATAAAATAAATCTTGTTGGCTGCCATTTGTACTTTGTCTATATCTTTAGACAGTTATATATCTTTTTCCATAATAAATGTGTCTTCGGTAAATGATTCAAGTACTGTTTCCTGTGTTGTTGGAATATCAGCAGTGTAGGGCACATACAGGAGTGGTTCCACGACACTACACTGGGTAACTCTAGCCTAAATAGGTTTACATGTTAAGGATGCCCCTTCATGTGGGACTTTAAATTTTCTTTCGAAAAGATAAGAGTCCACAAATTTAGTTCCAGGGCAGCAATTTGCTGATTTTGTAGATTAATCCCAAATACCATACCAGTCAAAAACTTGTGAGATATCCAAGAATATTACAGGGAAGTATTTATTTTATTCAAATGTATTTTCAACAACCCCTATTACTCTGTGCAGTTGGTCGATTATTGAGTGGTGATTTCGAAATTGAAACTGGAAATCTGGTATTTTTACAAATAGTTTAATACGTTTTAGCAGCAGTTTCGCAGCGAAATAGGCCTGTAAAATCGGACGTGTTCTGCCGGTTTGTCAGGTTTTTTAAGCATAATTATTTGTGCCATCTAAAAGTATTCCGGAACATGCTTCAGTCTTAAACAGGCATTACATATATATGTCAACATCATGATTGATTTTTGTGGCAGCAGTTTCAATAACCTAGGTGAAATATCATTAATTCCAGAAAACATTTTAATATTATGATTAAAATTGTCTGTTTTAGAGTAATAATATTCCAATTATAATATAACTGTTTCGTCTCGAAAATAATCGCCTATTCACTTATGTTTCCATATGAATTAAGCAGTATTTTTACAAATAAAACCAACGAAAATATATTAAGGAAGACAATTCTTGTTTTTAAATGGGATAATTTAAATTCTATCCCACCAGCCGTATTCACCAGATATTACATCTTTCAATTATCTGAACTTAAACGAAAAACGGATGAACGATATTTTAAATGATAATAATGTTTATATAATAGTTTAAAAAAACACAAATAGTTTGCATATCACCTAAGTGATAACGTGTTAATTTATACAACATATATTTTTAGACTTAATGTTTGGTTGGTAAATATTATGCAGGTTAAAGAACTGGTTAAGTAAAGAAATACTCAAATATATTCGACTGGCTTCAATTAGAAACTTTTCTAGAACCGTCTAGGTTGTTTCAATCTCTCTCTTTTCAAATTGTATCAATCTTTTGTAATATTCTACGATTTTAAAGGTGATATATAAAAATATCATGATTATTTTGTCTATATTTTGACCACGTGGATTCCTGCTATGTAACCGTTCTGCGATCAATTATATGTTATCAGTTATGTTATGTTATAGTGGCCATGTTTACTGGTTATATAATAATGAGCTTTTACTGGTTCTTTATTTCAGTTGTAATAATGTAAGTTATTTTTTATTTTAAACAGTAAAAAGGGACATAAAAGGGACTCATCTGTAACAACTCGACTCCCTAATTTCTCTGGAATTACTCTGCTCTAATTATATATACTCTAATCTATGAAAGTAGATGAACAAATAATTAAAAAACACCTAAAGCCAGCAATAGACAAGACATTAAAAGAATCGCAGAGCAAATTCCGAAAAGGTAGAATTATATAAGACAATATTTTCAGCCTATGATAAATAGTAAAGAACTACAACCCAAAAAACAGATTTACTTAGCTTTCATAGATTTGAAAAAGGTATATTTGAAGGCATCAAGAAGAAAAATTCTTTATAACCATAGAGTTAAAGAGCTTTTGCTGATTTAGAGAGATTATTGATATTGAGATTATTGATACAATTGGTAGTCTACACCTACAGAAAATCCTAGGTTGATGGAATATGGTACTAAAGGACTATAGAATTATATGAATATTAAAAGGCTAATTTATCGTAATGGGAGAGCCAGAAGAAATCAATATCTAAATAGACTCGAAATATTTTATAATCAAAAGAATGTAAACAAAATAAAAGAATGTTGAATTCAAATAAACGATTAATTTAATAAGAAATAAATCACCATTTACCCTGACTTTATATCTGATAAAGGGAAACAATACAACCGAAACCAAATATTTAAGGATAAATATGGATCCTTCAACAAAAATAACACAAGAAAGCAATGGAGATGCCAGATAAGCAAAATACAAATATTTTATTGAATAAGTTGACTTTACTCCAACTCAGACTAGAAATAAATACACATATTTAGAGAGAAAATTATTCGTAACATAATATATATAAAAACACACTCATAACACCCGGATGCTATCAAATAACTAAAGAAAAACAGATTTGTGTCGGCCTCTCGTTAATCTAATCGACGATCAAGATGAACAAATGGAATAAAGGTTCGTGAAGAAAAAAGTGAAAAAAACAATGACAAAGTAGATTCCTCGACTGGGACGTTATTCTTTGCGTCAAAGAAAAAAACAACTTAAAAGCTTGTTGCCTAGTTTCTTACCTTTTCCGTTCTGACAAAACGAATACTGCGGGGCGATGAACAATAAACCATTTCTCACTTTATGCTCCAACAATCGGAAGAAAAGGCATCGAACATTTACATTACAACGCTTTCTATTCAGGACATTACAAATACAGTACTTACTTTCTATTAACTTTTTAAAATATTATTATCAATTGTACTATTTAATTTTAAAGGGCTTTTAATAAAAAAAATATCTTTAATAGTTAATTAAGTAATCTAATCATGAGTTTTAGTTCTTCTGGCTAATATTTTTTAGTTGATATATCGATATTTCTTCAAATTTTTTTTAACAAATCTTTAAAATTAAATTTGTGGTACTTGATTTTAAATGATTCTTTAAAAGTTTATGCTATTTAAAATATTCATATTTTTAAAAAGATATCCTTATATCCCTTTACTTGTCTATTGTATGAACCTGATACTATGTATAAATAACATGCTTAATTATTCCGTATAACGACAGTCACATAATGTACTAGAAAGCAACCCTACTTTATTTCTTTTTGAATTTCTTCCAAAACTTTTAAATGCCTTTTAAAGTTTTTTAAGTTTGCATCATTCAGTAATTTGCTTGCACGTCTACTTATTTTTCAGATTGATGTCGCCAGTTCAGATTTTCTATTTTGTGTAAAACTGATAATATTATACCAAAAACCAAACTTATTCTGTTTTTATGTAAAATTGATGAACTATGAACTTGAATGTTTATACTTAGATGGTATATATATTTAAGTTTTATTGTATGCAAAAACTCTATGCATTTGAATAATTATCGACAGGTTTAAAAGTCTATTTACAGGTGCAACAGGCTTACAGGTATAAAAAAGTTAGAAGTTAATATTTGTCTTTAATTTGGATCATTATTTATTGTATTATATCCAAATTGGATTGTATAAAACTTCTGTGAACTTGAAAGTTTATCCACAATTCCTTATCTGATACATAATGCTATTGCAAGTTACTATTGTGTTTAACCCATTTTCATCACTTGGTTCATCATCCAATAATTTACATTATTAAAGACGCCCTTTTTAACCGACTTCGAAAAAGGAGGAGGTTCGGCTGTATGTATATCTTCTTAATGTCTGTTCGCCGATTTCTCTGTCAATTGTGGGTTGATTTTCAAAATTCTTTTTTTATTCGAAAGAGTGCACTTCCGAGGTGGTCCCATTGAAACCAAATCAGGATCTGTTTGGGGGGAAGGGGGGAAAGGTTCAAATTTCTAAGGCACGTTCAAAATTTTCACATATTTTTTATCTCAAATAATCAGATGTTTGTGTATAATGTTATTACTGAGTTGATGCGATGGAAAATCGGAAGTCGTTCAGTGCAAAAGCCATTCAATTTGCTTTTTAAGCACTAACTATAGTATATAAGGCCTCGTAGAAATACTGTAGGCAACTGCTTCTATGGTGTAATGGTTAAAACGTTTATCCCCCAAACGGAGGTCGCGGGTTCGATTCATTTAGAACTTTTGTCAAATTACCTAGGCTAGGTAGCGGACCCCGGAGCCTGATGCGCTCCTTATTTTCAATCATGTTTCTTTATTCCTATTTTTCCTAATAAGGGCTACACCTTTACTTGGCTTACCCATTGTAATATTAAATAAAATAACTAACACTAAAAAGAAAAAATTAAATATTTTTAATTAAAAAATTGAACCGAAATAAATTGAAATAAATAAAGAACTCCCTAAAAATTAAAAAAATAATCAAACTTAGACGATTAACACAAAAAAATTTAAAACACAATATGTATTATTTATTTAATTACTACACGTATTTTATATTCTACTATATTCACACAATTTAGCTTAATACGCACCTAAACGTATTTATCTATTTATAATATTTTAATAATTACTACCAACTGATCACTTTACAAAAATACAAAAATAATAATAAGTTAAATTACCAAAGAAACAAATCTAAATTAATATAACTGTTTGGGTTAGAGTGTGCTATTTCTGGTTCGATGGGAAACAAATGAAATTTCAATATTGGAAAGACATTTGTTGGCACACGACAATAACGGCCAAATATACTTCGGAACTGCGATTTTCCCAGGCCATTCTAATTAAATAATCCTGTTTGCGGAGGGATATAAAGCCTTTGGGGGTCGGGAAACTGGTCACGTGAACGTCGTGCGAACACGCATATAGAGACAAAGACATTGATTAGAGTAGTAGTGTATGCTTCCACCTGTTCGCAAGCTCATAACTTTGTCATATTCCCATACGAGGACTAATCGGGAATAACTTAGTTTAAAAATAAATGTCACATATTTAAGTGTCACATTTTAACGAATTTAACTGATTGTAATTAAGTATATCACATTGTAAGACATTTTATCAGTAGACATTTTCCTCTTAGCGCAAGAAGCAATAAAAACGGGCATCATAAATATCATATCTTCTCATTTAACGCTTCCCAATTGCAAAGTCTGATAAGTTTCATCGTTGCGCTCTTATCTAGCGTGAAAATGGGTGGGTTTTACCACTTGAAGATCGCGGAAAATCGGCGCTACTTCTAGAAAATCAACGAAGGGGGAGATTTTCCTTGATATTTTACTTGAAAAAGACCCTATTTTTATTTTACAGTCTACAACGTAGGCGTATAATATTGTGTTCATGGCGTTAGGTTTGTTAATGGCCTGAACATTACAAATATCTGTTGACATTCATTTATACCGTTTTATTTTTAGTTTTGATCAATATTACTAAAGGTCGCGGATTGTTAAGTGTTTTCTAGCTTCCTTAATTTAACAAAGATATTGATTTTCTGAATGAAATGATTGTGCTCTTTATCTAGTTTTCAGACATGAGAAAAAAGATCTAAGAAATGTTATGTTACTTGGCTCGACAGGTCAAATTTATATTTGTTGCTAAATGAACGAATAAACTAACAACGAGAATAGTTATTAAACTTAAATTTTATATCTGGTGATAAAAGAAAATCATAAATTATTTTTAGATTTTAAAGAGATTGTATTAAGTGTAATTGCTCGTTTTTTTAATAACATTTGCATTTTTAATTGAAAAACACCCTTGCCTTTTCTCAAAGAACCGCTAAAACAGCAGTAATTCGCAAACATTACTTCATTCAAGCGTTATCTGGTATATCGTCACTGATAATTCTACAAATAAGTGAAGAGAAGAGTGAGTTTAGTGAGGTTTTAGGAACATGTTGTGTCCCAGTTGATATTTCATATTTTTATATTTCTATGACCGACTATGTGTATCTATTATCTCTTTTGTTCCCTAAATGTCACGTATAATTTGAGAGTTTCCTAGAGTTCCTTTTTCTATTTCAAAGTCAAGGACAGAGCCTTTCTACAATGTATTTGTGTTTTTTTACCTTCATATTAAAATAATATTAACGCATAAATGTCGTTAAATTGCATTTTTGCGAGGACCATTGCGAATAAAACAAAAATTGTTGACTGAATTTACAGAAACAAATTTTACGTATTAAGACATTTCGAAGCAATATAATACAATAACAGTATACTTGAAAAGATGTGCAAATATTAAAGTTAATTTCCTTTAAGCTGAAAATGTATGCTTGAATCTAGATGTTTGACTAAAATTCGTTCAACAAATGAAGTCACAAAACGCTATATGATAACAATAGATATTCATCAAAAAGATCAGACATTTTTTTGGAACGTGAAAAAATTACAACTCTATGAATATAATATTTTTTCTTTAAAATTGAATAACGTACAATTTGAGCTTCTAGTGCAGTTTCAAGGTAATCAATGAGAAACAGTATATTCGCAAGTCAAGAGTCATTGGCCTTGGGGACCAACTGATCTTTTTTTGTCCGCTTTCATCGTTTTCTTTCCACTCATCTGACTGCCGTTTTAATTCCGGTACACAGTGATTAATTTCCTCATCATCCATCACATAACAAAGCAACAACATCTGTTTATTACCGTTAAATAGTCATACAATGTGTTGATGTATATTTTTAAGTGACGGGTATTAGTGGTACAGAAATAAAAAACATTAAAAGAAAAATATTTCATGCAAATATTTTTCAATGATAACATCCCTAATTTATAATCATTAGTGGAGTCAAATAACATATCTATTATAAGCCTGATGATTTATATTGCGTTTTCTAGTACATTGTTCGCTGTTGATTACCCCAATCAGTCGTGAGACTCGGGTGATATATAAGCCATAATATACCGCTCATTCCCAAGCATCATAATACTGCCATTTCCACCCTCTAATGTTGGCAATTTACCTTCCGCTGCTCCACCAGGAAGTCTATTATCGCCAATTTTTCATAAATTTCCCACCTCTTAAAAAAATTCTCTCGTCATTTTTCACCGGATGCTGTACAACGGAAATAAAAAAACCAAAGATTTTTTCCGCGAAACTGAAGTATGTAGGTAGGCATAGTAGGCCCCGGTTAAGTGTTTACGTATAGTTGCAACAACTCCAGGGGTGTTGGCATGGTAACGCATCGTTTCGTACTTCTGACCCCCGATTAATATCATATTGTACGGGGTGTTCCGGGTTTTTGGCGAAATAGGACGTTTGCCTTTTTCTGCTATTGGTGTTTCTTAGGTTTATACAGGCAATTTAAGGGGGACAGAATGGCTGGATCTTCCGTTACAATTTCTAAATGAAAATATTTATAATTAGCTGTTATATTGATAATTTTCGTCTTATGGATTCACGTTAACAATCTTTACTATATATAGTGTGTAACAAATCAATTGAAAAGTCCTCGGCCTACCGTAGTAAAATACATTTTTTTGGCAAAATTAGTTTTTTTTATTCAACATAATTGCCTTCAAGGGTGATACACTGATTATAGCGACCCTCCAACTTTTACCATTACCAACGATACCATTTTTGTAGTACGATTTGTCCTTTGCTTCAAAATAGACCTCAGTTTCGTCGATCACCTCTTCATTCGATGAAAATTTCTTCCCAGCAAGCATTCTTTTGAGAACTGAGAACAGGAAATAGTCGCTGGGACCAGATCTGGAGAACACGGTGGATGAGGAAATAATTCGAAGCCCAATTCATGGATGTTTGCCATGGTTTTCACTGAATTTATGACACGGTGCATTGTCTTGATGAAGCAGCACTTTCTTATTCTTCAAATGCGGTCGTTTTTCGGTGATTTCGTCCTTCAAATGGTGCAATAACCCTATGTAATAGTCGCTGTTGATGGTCCTTCCTTTTTCAAAGTAGTCAATGAAAATTATACCATGCGCATCCCAAAATACAGATGCCATAACCTTGCCAGCCGACTGTTGCATTTTCCCACGCTTTAGAGCGGGTTCATTGTGTGCAGTCCACTCGGATGACTGTCCATTGGACTTCGGAGTGAAGTTATGGAGCCATGTTTCATCCATTGTCACACATCGACGCAAAAACTCGGGTTTATTACGCTTTATTATCTTCAAACACTGCTCCGAATCATCAACTCGTCGTTGTTTTTGGTCAAAAGTTAACTCGCGCGGCAACCACTTTGCACAGAGCTTTCTCATACCCAAATATTTGTGAATGATATGATATACACGTTCAGTTGATATCTTTAGAGTGTCTGCTATTTCATTAAGTTTCAATTTATGGTCATTCAAAATCATTTTGTGGATTTTTTAAATGTTTTCCTCGATAACAATCTCTTTTGGCGTCCACTGCATTCACCGTCTTCGGTGCCCATTTCACCACGTCTAAGCTTAGCATACCAATCATTGATGGTTGATTTTTCTGGAACATTGTCCGGAAACTCAGCATCAAGCCAAGTTTTTGCTTCAACTGTATTTTTGCTTCCAAAAAGCAATATTTTATCAACATGCAAAATTCTTTTTTATCCATTTTTTTACAATAACAAAAGTTGCTTCACTCAAAATGCTATAATTCATAAAACCGACCGCTGTCAAATTAATAGACACATCTTTTGGGGGTTCGGGCTAACTAATGGATAGCTAACATATGGATTTAATTCTCTCTTTGTTGCAACAATACGTCGTTTAGTTAGTTAAATTGACGTTGGTAGACATCTACAGTAACCGTTTAATTCGACTTTATTAGTTTGTATTATACTACTAATATATACTAATACATATCCACCATATGCGCGGCAAGACCTTATGGCCATAATCATATTTCACTAACCCATAACTGGGATTGCCCCTGGGGAGAAGTAGATCCACTTTTCATTGCCAATTATACACCACTGGAAACTCTTATTGTTACCTAGCATTTTAAGTCAGTTCATGTGGTAGTCTTTCTTCCTTCTTTTGCATACTTTCTATTACCTGGGAACAACTGATTCTTTCTTTGAAAAGGTTCTTTGATAATTTGAGCTGGGTTTCCTACAAATATTGTTCATTGCCCTGCAATTCGTTATTTTCGAAGTGTTTTAATCCTCAATGTCAAGGTTAAGCAAAAATACTTAACACTACAATCACCACTTTTAAGTAGTTTAAAAAACCCTACAATTGAGATATGACCGAGCAGCATTGCTATAAATTTGTCTAAAGTGTAAGTATATGTTGTTATAAGTCTAAAAAGTGTTATAGACTTAATCCGTGTTAAGCAGATTTATGCAAATTAAGCAACAAGATTAGTCCCTATATAATGAAAGAAATGTCAAAACCATCCAATTCGACAGTTAAGTTCTTTAAAGGTTCATTACATTGATTTTTTGCATTATCACCAATAGATTTCGCTGATCAAAATACATGCAAACACCTAATAATAAACCTGAAATTCTTGAAGTAATCAAAGCATCATTATTTAAGGTAACATTATCACTAAATTTGAAACACTTAAATTGTATTTCTTCAAAAAGTGATTTGATAAAAGTACATGTAGAAGTCTTTGGATTGAGGATTAAAGGTTTAGAGAAAGTTGGATACAAGCAAATCAAAATATGATCAAAATCATACTGGAAGCTATGAAAGATGCCTGCAGTGAACATACATTTTATAGAAAATAATATTTTATGATATATATACTAGAATGTTAACACTAAATTAACTTTCATCTATATAAATTGAGGGACTAAAAATAACTAAACTATTGTGTGCCTTAAATAATATTAACCAGATTATGATGAAGTATCACGAGACTGTACCAAAGTTGAACGTAAATTATGACCTGCGGTCTAAACCTGCATAAACGTCTTGTTTCCTGATTTAGGGCGGTGATGAATCCTTCCTGCCTCCCCAAAGTTAATTAACGAAGTCGGAAACAGTCTGGAAGTTTGCTTAGCTTTGAAAAGATCCCGTTAATTATATGAAAATAGCTGAGGGCATTTTCATTTTATTTGTAAGTCGTTTATTGTATATAATTATGTTTTCGTTGTCAATTAATTGATGTATATTGTTCTATTAGTAATTTTTTATTCACGTGTCACGAATGACGAGTTGTTATTTTATACTGGCAATCAACCCCGGCAAAAATCAGTTTTCACGAAGTGGATTCAATTAAAGTCCTAATTGACAGGATACACGAGCAATATTCGTTGAAAATTGAGCGTGTCACAGAGTTAATGGGTTGAGTATTTGGACCATTAAAATTTAAATTTTCCATACAAACAGCGACAGGTTCGTAAATGGAGAGCACGGAGAGAGAGTTACAGCAAGTTCCCGATGTCCTGATATTGTGCTATAGAGATGGGTGCAGATTGCTTTATAATTGGCAACGGTGGGGACCTAACCTTGATTTGAACTTGACCGAAAAGTTGTTCTAAACTATGCTAATAGTTTGTTCAATAACCTATAGGTTCGATAAGAGAGTTTTTCGTTTAATTTATCAATTAATCGGTTTAATATTCAATTAACGGAATTACTTTCTAGAAGCTTTAGACCCTAATGTGTTGGGCATAATCGAAATAATTTGAAAATCAACATAATCGAAAAAAAATATATTATCTAGAATATATTTTAAATGCATTATTCCTTATATTACAATAATATATCACGAATTATAATTATCAGAATTTAATTCAATATTTAAATAGGTACCTAAATAATATTATTATAAAGTACGAAAAATCAGAGTTTGCATTTGCCTAACCTAACAAAGTTGCTGTTAATTATTCTTAATTTAGATATGGGTTTTTGGTAAAAATATTTAAGGCTTTTTATCATCTATTTGTTTAGGAGAATATTATTATAAACATTTAAAATATTAGTGATTTATTTTGTATATGTTTATAAAGATCTGAATAATTTATAAAATAGCAAAGTATATAGTCGTTTATATTATTTTCAATAATATTAAGATTAATATATTTTTATGTCAAAAATTTTTGGGAAAATTTGAAGAACGTGGTATATCAGCCTCCAATAACAGTTCATCAGTGTCAGTAGAATTTATACTTTCTCCGAACTCTAAAATCAAATTCAGGATTAAAAAATATTTATTTAAAAATAAGCTTGTAGCCATTTCCCTGCAGGTCATATATACTATATACGCATTATATTCTAAGCCAAATACCAAATTTAAATGAAGGACTTAAAATTGTATCTTTTTTAATTTATATACAATTTTGTAACATTCCGATATTTTAATCTAAGTTTATATTATTATTGAGTAAATATATTAAATTTGTGTTAAATGTGCTAAATTTTTTAAAGAAATTTTTTGTTTTAAAAAATAAAAAAAATATATAGATATAGCTGAACAAGAAATTGGGACTGTATTTCAAAAACAATGTAACTTATACTTTACATAGCTTACATCTTAAATTTATATGATAAAGAACAAAAAATTAGGTGACCTATATTTACAGATGAAATAAAGGGAGATTAATTAACAGATCTAGACATCACCATGATCAAATTATCTAGTATGACAGTATGACCAATATTATGGTTAATTATGGTAATTTTATCAGAAAGGTGTACGCATTAACAGAGACCTAAAAACACGTTAGAATGCTAGATTAAAAATGATTAAAGGGTTTTGTATATAACTGTGAATGAGAGAGAAGAATATGTAAAATTCAGTGCCCAGTCTAGAACTAGTTTTTCGTTTAATTTAAAATATACTCCGTCTGAATCTCTGTACATAAAATCTGCAACTGTTTAACCCTATTTAATTTAGATCATTTTAAAAAAATGTAAGTTATAGCTTAAGTCAAGTCTTCCTATGATCATTAATAACCCAAGATAAAATCAAACTCAATAACTCTGCGCTGTATACTTAGCCTTTCAATTATTCAAGACTCATTAGACTCAGACTCTCTGTATCTAAGGAGCCTGCAACTTTACCCGACTGCATAAAGCAACCATAATTTTAAGATATTTGGACTTGTATCTCTTCAGCAGAAGTTTCTAAAACAACTCAACAGACCTAAAATTTCCAATGATCATTAGTAACCTAAGACGAAAAGTACACACTCAACATCTCTGCGCTGTGTACTTATCCTCGCAATTATTCAAGGAAAAATATTCAAAGTGCAAATATGTTTTTCTGCTCCCCCTCGACATCTGCGAAACGAGGGGGCTGGATTATATGGCTGGGGTCACAAAGGGAATGACTCAGGTACCGTATCCTTTGAATCTTGTCCCGTTTCTTTTGCCGGGGGCCCAGACAAAGGAGGAATTGATTGGAATTAAGGGAAAACGTCGATGGATGTAACTCAAGCGTTAGACTGTTCCGCTCTCTCTCAAATGGCTTGGATTATATTCGGACGGTGAAGTTAAGGGTGTTGCTTCAAGGATTAGTGTTATATAAGCCGGCGTTATTGTAATAATATTTTGATAGAGATGATTCAGATTCTAACTACTAGGGATTTATAATTCAAACAGGTATCAGACGATCTCTGCAATATTATCAGTTTTTAAGTGTACGAAGTAGCAACAAAGAGTTATACACTTCACAAAATATCCCAAAAAATTAAACCCAAATCATTTGTTCCAGTTCATATTCTCTCAAAATAACTTTCGATTTGCTAAGAGTTAATTTTGAGAGATTTACGATAGATAATTAATTTGCATACTATTGTATTCAGGAAATAGTAGTAGTAGAATTATTATTTGTTATTAAGTATCAATTATTATTATTTATGAATGGTTTGCGTAAAGCTCTTTACCTCGAGAGACTGAAGTTCGTTACAATAATAGGCTTTTTAATATATCATTGGTTCTCTATTGGCTTGATTTAGTTCCATTTTTATAAGCTATTCAATACGTTCGCAAAATAAAAGAGACGAAATAAATTTGAAAAAATCAATAATCGGTTTCCGCTTTACTATAAAAGTCTTGCTATTATTTGATCATAATAGCTGTCATTTTTCAAAATTTAAATCATAATATTCAGTTCCACTTATAGCAAATTTATATATAAATGTGATTGTGTAAATTGTGATTTAAATTTTGAAAAAATAAAATATAAGTTAAAAGAAGATTGACAGGAAGATTCCACTTATAAAATCCAAAGCTGGTGGTGGTAAACAAAATCGATTAAGAGCTAAAAGAAGAAATATATCGCTAAAGAAGAAAAGTGTGAATAGTGGTTTAGGCATAGAGTAGAAGGCATTTTTCGAAGTGGTGATTTAGAACTTTAAAAAATAATAATGCAGAATTAACCATTAAATTTAAAAAATATATTAAATAGCCTATAGGTAACGTAATAGTTCTTAATAATAACGAGATAAGTTATATTTAGAAAAATATTTAAGCGGAAAAGGGCTAATGAATAAACAAGACTTGTTCTAAATCTAATTATTTTATCATAGATTTTATCAGCATAAAATGACAACAAAAAACACTGTTTATGGAAATCTATGCCAAGTGACGAAAAGTGTCTTGCCTATGACAATGTCAAACTGTCGATTCCACATATCCACATTATCCAAAACAGAATATTTATTGGGAAGAAACAATTTATTTAAAATTCCTGAAAACTGGCCTGATGGCGACTGAGGAACGTTACAGTCAGGAATTGAACAAGCTGGTCGATGACAAATATGGAAGCAGAT
Organism: Rhynchophorus ferrugineus; assembly: GCF_030347505.1. NCBI lineage: Eukaryota > Metazoa > Arthropoda > Insecta > Coleoptera > Curculionidae > Rhynchophorus > Rhynchophorus ferrugineus. Next base: position 17,990,881 of record NW_027472588.1, on the reverse strand, counting down.
ACATACTGCTTCGAAATAACGCTCAACTTCACATTGCTCGTGTGAATCACTCACAAAATAATGCCCTTAAACCTGAGATAAGAAATTTATTTCGAGACGATATTTGTATGTTGTCTTAAATGTCTTAAAAAAATAATGTCCAACCTTTCCACGATTAATATAATTGTTGTCTATATTTATATGAAATAATTCTACTGTAAAATCCGTAAAAATTAATTACCAAACAACAGTGCAACAACAGTTGACTTATTACAGAATAGACAGCAAGAGACAAAAACTATTTTAACTAGAATAGTCAAGATATATGTGAAAGAAGTGTTATGTTTTAAAATTATGTGGACTTTAAGAATAATATTAAGGAAAAATTGCTGTATAGTGAAAAACTAGTCGTAGTATATATGCCACATGCTTGCTAAATTAACAAAAAAACGTCTCTAAAACATTCCAGATCGTGTCTGTACCATATTTCATTTCTGGTCATGGTCGAGCCATCGACCATACCCCATTAAATAGACACTATCTTAGAACGCAGCTTTTATCTATTCAAACTATGTAACTATCATTGAAACATCCGTTTTTTAATTGAACAATTACGCTGGAAATAGCAACATGTATTTACTATGCATACAACTCGACTAACCTTGTTGGTGGTAATGAACTTGAAATTAGATTTTTTATCGTTCTCATTTTATTTTATCCCACTACAAACTAGTGTCAGTAACTTCTATATATGCACCACCTCCGTTTTTCAACGTTCAAGTGTATTTTTGTCTTTTTACTACTACTATTTCGTATACAACATAACAGGTGAATATTCAAATTTGCTATTTATCGTAGGTAGACGACTGCTTACTATTAGTTCTTGCCTAATGTTGTTAACAAGTAGAAAAAACTATTCATTAGCATACATATATTAAATGTTGTCGATTATTGGATCATTTAACATTGAATTTAAAATAGTTGATAGTTATACAATATTTACTGGTACTTGTAAGATAATAAGAAAATAGACTAATCATTTATTAGTCGTAGCGTATTAAGCCAAAAAAACATACATTAGGAAAACCCATAATTTCTTCATCGAATCAATTTTTACCAAATATTATAAACAACTGTTACAAAATCATAAGTCAAAAAAGTTGTAAGCAAATAACAGACATATAATCAAAATATATATTAAGAAAGTTCATTATTTCATTATAATTTCATAATACATATTTATGTAAGAAAAAAGCCATGGTCGACTCCCATCCCCCCAAATCGTTTTACTTAATAGTTGAATGACCCCTTTATACAACAATTAGCTAATATTACGAAAAGTTCACTCAATATTCATCAAAAATTTACATAAGTTAAAACGTTATTTTCTTATTTAAACACTTGGTTAAATACCGCTTTTCTAGCTATACTAATTAAACGTCAATCATTTATGCCTGTCTATTCATCCATCGTATTTGCACGAAATCGATATCTTTTATTGATATATTCAACAATTCGTATTGAAAAGTATGAATGACGAAAATTGCGACAATGATAATAGTAAATTATCTTTGGATTTAAATTGGCCGTCACTCATTTCAAAATCATAATTACTTAACGAAAACTAGAAAGTATTTTTGTATATTATAGTATTGTATTGTATCACGAAAATAGTTCAAAGCTGACAATATATTTTAGCATCCAATCAAGTCTTTATCTGTTCTTAATGATTAACGTTCTTTGATTTAGTGACTTGTCAATTTAATTTTATCAAAGAGTGGTGAGAAGCTTAAGATTAAAGGACGTAAACCAATAAAACGATAAATAAATGTAAGGGTGACACTCGTAAAAAATAATGTCAATTTAAACGTAAAATGGATGTTAATATACACATCACAGAAAATGTCAGCAATGAAATAAATTATTTAAGTCATTAAGTCACGCCTTTGTTCACGCCAACCACCATGACTAAGTGCCACTGTTGATGTCTAATTACGAATTAAAATTAATCAAGATTTTTCAATATCATACTACCGATAACTGAACAAGCACGAATAAACAAATAATAGAATGTACTATGTCTGTCAGGAATTGCTTTCTGGTTTTTGTAAGACATCGTTCACTAGCTACAAGTCTGCGGTGTTATGATTTAATACTTTTATCGTTTTATTCTAGTGGCATTCACCTCAAAACACACATGAGATGTGCGAGAGACATGAGATGAGAAGCAAAAAAATTATCATTATCACCTGTAGTAAAGTTTGTGTCATACATTATAAACTGCTGAGACCTGAAGAAATATATATTAGTGATCGCTACCGACAACGAATGATCAATTTGAAGTGTACATTAATCGAGAAACGTTCACAATACGCTGAGCGATATGATAAGACGATTTCTGGAAAACCAGCCCATGAAGTGTTGAAATCTGGGATGAGAAGTTTTATCGTACCCTCGTACCTCGTATATCTTATTCTCCTGACCTGTATCTATCCGACTACCACCTTTTTGTATCGATGAGACACGCGTTTGCAGAGCTGCACTTTAGCTCAAAGTAGACATTATTCTTTTGGAATGACACTCATCAATTGCCTGAGAGACGGACAAAATGTATAGAATCAAATAGCCAAAGCTTGAAAAGAATTACCGACACGTTTAGTATACTAGTTTTTGATTGAACATCACAATTTGGTTGTTCTTTACTAGTTTGTATTTTAGACAATTCAACCCAAGAAAAAACAATGTTACAGACAATAAAGTTAAAAGACCTTGAGATTTCTATAAAAATAAATTTAAAAAAACATTCCTGCATGTATTCGATATGAATGTTGTCGAAAACTATTCATACATTCCTGCAATTAAAAAAAATATATGTTTGCTTAACAAAATATTTTACGTGTTGTTATCTGTATTTTGACCAAATTAATAGAAAAGGTATTGTTAAACTAACACCGAAAATATCACGAGGGAATTAATGACCATCGCCTTTCAAACCCAACATAGCTATCGAAGAATGTCCGAGGCATCTATTAGACGCCATTAATTTCATGTAAATTCAAACAATACAAGATTTAAATGATTGACGTTCATTCGCATACGAGCTGAAGGAGATTTAACTCATACATCTCTCCTAAATCGGGCATACCGCGCGTTTAAATTACCACGGGAAAGTTAATAAAACTGCTTCGACAAAAACGGTTTTTCTTCAATCGTCTAATCACTACGTTTCGATGGATTTTGTTCGTTTTTTTCGTTTAAACCGAGAGATTAAATCGCCCACGCGCGCTTTCTGTAAAGAGCGCCAGTCAAACGTGTGGTCTGAGTATGTAAAATGGTCGAAAGTTCTTCTGAAACCTATTTCTCGTAAATGAAGAATGTCAACTGGGTTAGATTAATATTTGATTAGTCCCCATTAACAAGAATTTTAAATGTCACTTTTATCTATCAAATTATTCAGCTTCATCTCATGGGCTAGTATGCAAATGTTTCATATAGATGCCGTTAGTTCGTAGTATGTAGTTAATATTAGGCGTTTGCATGTATTTTGATCAGCGATAACTATTGTTAAAAACGAGCACTTACAATTATCATTGTAAAAAACTTAACATAACTGTTAAATTCTATGGATATTTGGATATTTCTCTACATAAAAGAGCAGCTGACTTGGTGCGCAGTGGTAAAGGCGAAAGGACGGTCCTCCTACTGTTGCGATAGTCGCGGGTTCGAATCCTGCTGGGCATGGTCGTAAATTTATGTTCCTAGGCAAGAGTGCAAAAACCAACACGGAAAATTATCCCAGTCGCGCCAGTAGCCAGGCTGGATAAGACCGGATGTCTTCTGGGATGATTTTTAAAGTTGGTCACTCGCCAATATGGCTTAATGCCGAGGGCCGTGACTCAGAGCCCACGTTAAGCTGTAGGTCCAGTCAGTAAAAATCCAAGAGGTTTACGTGAATAAAATCAATAGAACTTTATCTTTACTCTACATGAAATGACATTTTACAGTTGATATTGTTTAGTTATTAAATATGGCATTCAGACGCTAATCATGGAATGCTCAAAATTTCGACATTCGGCATTTAGTACTGTTTTTTTGATTTGAGGACATTGCTGCCGAAGCCCATGAAATATATCTAGAAACTTGTGGTAATGCTGCTTCGTCATATCTCAATTGTCGGGTTTGAAAGCAATTATTTAAAAATAGTAGTATCAATGAACGATCTAGAGAACTAGAATATTTCAAAGCAATTCATTACAACACCTACTGGATTGTACCAAAACCCATATCAACTTCTCAACGAACTTTCACAGGTTAACAATTGATGAATCAACTGTTTTCAGCGATTTATCATGGGATTTCATATACATGCGATGGAAACAACCTAAAAGGAGGAAAAATGGCGACACGAATTGACTCAAATTGCTATTTCAAACCGTTTCATTGCTTGCCAAGCAAAAAATCCCTGTGGCGTATTGTGACTGGACCTGGACGTAAATTGACTAAATTGATGACGGATTGTTGCAAAAACGAGTCACCAGACATAGCGCCTTTTGATTACCCCTTGTTCAAATTTTGTTCTAAAATGGATCGATTATTGTATCGCTTCCAAAACAATTGGAAATTTTATAGAAAATGATGCGAATTGTTCTATTTAACATATATTGTACCCGTTTTTCTCATTAAAAAGCTGAAATGATGATCAGAATACATGGAAGCAAGGATATAAGGAATTATACCTGGTTTTATACAAGATTTTATGAAGCATTTCGTAATCTTACTGCAGGCATTTTCACAATAACCAAGGCCACCTTGTCTCAATGTTAACATGTCAGACTGTATGTCAATATGGCTATATTTGCTTTGTAAAATAGCACGTAATATTTAGTAGTCTTACTTCAAACATAATTTACTTGAATTTAAAACTAGACTGTGGAATTATTACACACAAAAAATAATTGATTAACTTCTTATGCAAATCAAATCCACTATTTCTTCAGTTGTTTACAAGAAAAACGTTCATTAATAACAAAATAATAGTTCGTATAATGATATTTAACTGAAAATAAGACATCCTAATATAATATTTCAGTTATTTGCGCTGTTATATTTCAATATATGTTTTAACAACTACAATACGTTATAATTACAAAACATAATAAAAACGATTAATTAGATAATAACTCGTTATATCAACGTATAGAATAATAATAATATATTTGTGGTAGAAATAGAAATTACTTATTTTCTTTGAAATAAAATGAATATATTCATCAATAAATACGATTATGGTTACATAATTATAATAAAGCTGTCCTTGACTTTTAAAATATATATAACCCGGAATATTTTTTAAATATTGATGAATTCCAGTAAGCTTAATGAGCAATAACCAGTGTTGTATTCATAGAAAATCGATTGAATTAAATCAGTGCCAATGTTTACGATGTCTCCAAAAATAACATGTTAAAATATTAAAAAGAAATAGAAATCAACAATAAATATAAACACTTATAGGTATTATGTTATTTCAATTAATTATTTATCATCTACTGAATGTATGTCATTTCATACGCGTATCTTCATATATTCTAATGGGATATCCAAACCGACTTTATTGACCGATTAAAAATTCGTAATTAAATTTAGTAACAATTTTATGATGACATTATTACAAGAACAATGGCAAATATAATAACATTTTAATTAGAAACTATGCAAACTGAATTGACTGATCCACTAAATGCCCTTTTTTATAGAGCGTCTATACCCAAGAAACATTTTGAATGTCGAAAGGTTAGTGACCTTTAAAAAACGTTAAAAAAGATATAAACCAGTTTCGGTACTGCCATTCTTCATTATAGTGTAGGTTACGTGAGCTTAGATGCCGTTCTTTTTGATCAAATACAAAAAATTAAACCTTATGCTTGTTTACGATAACTGAACTACATCAAATAATAAAAAAATAAAAAACAATATAGTTATAATGGAAAATGAAAAGTTTAAAAATTGTATTTAAATATATTTAACGTTAGATTTAGCATTAAAAAGATTAAAGATGTTACCTAAGGGTTTATAGAAAAGTCCAACCGAATACGACCATCTTCATAGATAATATGATGACTATAAAGATAAACAGTACTAAGTAAGGCGGACTTCTTCGGTTTTCACAGGAAACTTGATTCGCAGTGAAAGAAAACAGACAGAATAGGAATGTTCATTAGTTAATTAAGCCTTATTATCGCTATATATAGGGAATATCAACAGGAACCGTGTGAGAATATCCTGGACGTTAACCCGCAGATTTCTTCAGGTTTCTTAATTATTAGACGTTCTTAGTCTACAAGAGTACGTTATTATGTTAATCATTCCACTTTTGTTACCTATAACATATGTCGATAGTCTGATCTAATTTCCGCAAAAACAGTAATAAAAACATCCGGTGAATGGTCTTCCGGTATTAAAAAAACGGATAGAGACCTTACGACATATTTACATAGGAACAGAAATGTCGTTATTTCTTCGATAACTAACGCAAGACATACCCTTTTGGGTGTTTTTAAACTGTTATGTCACAGCTTAATTATTTCAAAACCTAAATTCTACTGTTCAAGAAAGCGAGACGCCATGTCTCTAAAAACTAGCTTTATTATACCGAAAAATTAGTTTATTTTTTGAAAAATCATCTTGAGATTTATTTCGTGAAAAAAAATATATCATAACATTGTATTAGAACAAAGGAAAATTATAGTTTTAATGTTCCACAAAGAGGATAATTGATCTTTGTGCGTATTAAATTGGATTTCGATAAACCTCTTTGGATTTTTTTTAATAAATAGATTTTTTTGAAAATTTTAATTGAAATCTTCTTTTAATTTAATATCATATTATAGAAATTGAATACAAATCTAAATTATTTGATACTTGGATAAGTTGGACTATATTTTCTTCAACTGTACATTATATTATTCAGATTTTGTATACATCCATCTTGAGATCTAGCATTATTATAGTGGACGTGAGATTATTAGACGTTCTTAGTCTACAAATATACGTTGTTATGTTAATCATTCCACTTTTGTTACCTATAACATTTCCTCATTTGATGTATTTCAGGGGAAAGTAAGGAAAGCTTGGTGTAGATCCTGCGGATTTTGCAAAAGTAAAAGTGGTTTTTCTTGAATTAAGAGTCAACTAAACACCATTTGCTGAAAGTTTTTCAAGGATGTTTTGTTTATTTGATTTATTTAAGAGTAAGATAATAAAATTAAGATGGAACTTGGCATATGTCAAACTTAGGATGTTATTGAGAATTTATAAATACAGTTCTTAAATAAGAGTGCGCCAAATATCATTTGCTGAAATTTGAAGGTATAATCTAAGTAGTTTTGACGCCAGTTATTAAATACTGTTGAAATCTTACGGTAAATATGACTATTCGTTTAAGCATTATTAAATGATTTCAATAGTTCACAAATAATGCCCCACTCAAATGAAAATTAATTCTAAGCTATTCTTAATTTAAACAGAATATTCGAATAAAAACATGAAGTCTCTTAAATATGAGATGTTCACTAAATATTGCCCCTATGATTTAAAAGCTGTGATATCCTATTGATTTTAATTTTTTATGAATATACCCGAAAATATGTTTAGACAGTCTGAAAATTCTAGTTCTCAATAAGAGCAAAAATTTGTTCAACGTAATGCCTCTAAATTAATTAACATTTTAAAAATTAAAATGGTTCCTATCTAACATATCGCATTAAATAATGATATATGGAAAGCATCTATGTATGGTTTTTCGACATATTAAAAACTATGTCTAAAAATTACCAATTTAAGTAAATGTTCTTGTAAATCTCAACTTAACAAACACAAGTTCTGCAATATCGAATTTGTTTACTTATATAATCTTTTAAGATGGAAAATGTTAAGATGTTACACTTGACAAAATTATTTATTTTTAACCTATTTTACTTACTGAGGTATCAAGAGGAAATAAAGAAGCTATTTTTAGAAGTGCACACCAAACCAATATCCTTTGTTAACCAGTAACATGTAAGGGTTGGATTTTGCGTACTCGGTCTTTCATTGGAATTTATTTTAATAAAATGTTAATACCAACTGTCACGAAGACGAAAAAACCGACATTTTGTATTTTAACACAAATAAAATATAACGGTGCTACCCACCACTGACATGAATGGCGACGCTATTTTTATCCCAAACGAAAGAAAAAGGAAAAAACAAGCCAAAAAAGCACCGACGTAGTGAGACTGGATTCCTTCCACCCCGCAATAAAAAGTTGATAAAACTCGTTTGAAAAGTTCGCGGTTATCGGTGTGTCCCGGACTAGGAAACGAAATGAAAAGCGTTAAACATAAACCGACGGAAATATTATTAATGGAAGAGGTATTTTAAATTTTAAATTTCAGCGAAACGCTCCGCCATATACGTAGGTATCGTGGTTGTTGAAAAAAATCGGCGTGAAATCGACGGTTGGTCCATTGGAGACGCCCGTTTTAACGAGCGAAAAAAACACGCGTATTATTTTTTAAATTACCATTATTTTCTCTCCGTGTCTGTATTAAATATTATTTGCTTATTGGGAAACCTACTGAGGCATTAAAATGTATGTTTTAAAGTGTTTGATGGGATTATAATGAAATAATTTACTTAAAATGTCAAATATAAGCCATAATTTAAAAAACACGTATGAAAAAGGATGGACACATTTCATTTAAAAGAAATGACAGTTATTAGAGCTATAAATTAATTTTAAAGGATTTGCTGTTGCTGCATTTGTTGATGGTATTATTGTGTATTCAATCGCATCGGCTACTTTTGTAACCAACTTCATGTTGAAGCCTCACGGACAGACTTCATTTCGTCAAGTGCAAACAAAAATTTTTAGTGCGTTGAAAATGTCTGAATGAAGTTTTACTTTTTCTGCTTCGATTTGAAGAAAATGGCGGTTGAAGGACATCGAATACTGTGTGGAATTTATAGCAACTATGCTCCATCGATTTCAACATGTGAATGTTGGTTTCGACATTTTAAAAGTGGTGATTTTGACACCGAAGACAAAGAGCGTTCTGGACAAACTTTTAAAACGAGGATTTCAAGGAATTACTCGATGAAACCATCAATGGAGATCGCTATCGGCTACATTTGATGGCTTTGAACTAAGCACTGCGCGAAAAATGGCCGGACTACGAACAAAGGCACGACAGAGTTATACTTCAGCATGACAACTCTTGACTATGTTGCAAAACCGATGAAAACATACTTGGAAACATTACAACGGGAAGATCTAGCCCACCCGCTCTATTTTCCAGATCTTGTTCCTTCTGATTACTATTTGTTCCGACATATGAGTTGTGATATATGAGTTTGAGCAGTACATCACTTCTTATGAAGATACTAAAAAAATTGGTCGATTCCTGGATCAAGAGATAGGTCGTTCTTCAAGATGGAATCCGTAAATTGCCTGAAAGGTGGGAAAAAGTAGGGACTATCGATGTAAAATACTTTGAATAAAATACATTGAATCGATTTTTCGCAAGAAAAATTCAAATTCAAGCTAAAAAATACCTTTCAAAACTAATTTATAGGCTTCATAATTTCGATGCGTTACTTCGAACAGACTTTTCCGATCTTATTAGCAAGACAGAAAACCTTTTAGATTATTTCTATTAAAAATAATTACTGATATTACTCAAAGTCTTCACATAAATGTGAGTATATATTAATTACAATATGAAAATAATTCGTGAGTTCAAGTAAAATTACTAGTCGAAGTTGAAAATAAATACGTTTTTCGGACATAGCACAACTGATGTAGAGAAACGTATTTTCTGCAGCAATTTTCTAACTTTATTCATTCGACATATATTGATTCCAGCGCTCCTATAATTTTTTGACAGTTTCCCTTTACTTTGAAACCTCCTAGAGCATTTTTTTTGCTTCACAAACAGCCGATGCATACTAGAATCCAGATGTGGATTATAGAATGTGTGGTAAAGTAATTTGAAGCGTACTATCTTTGAAATAACAAAACTTCGCTAAAATAACGGTAATTTTTAAACAAACGCCAGATTGACATGAAATTTTTATTCATTTATACAATGTTACTTAATTCATTTAGATTTAGGAAGGTTAAAAGGTGACGTCATCTATATGTTAGGTACGGGATTTATTATATAATATGTTTGCAGTAGTAATTATAACATTATAGTAAAATGGTATAGTTACAATTGTAAAAACAGTAGTTTTTATTCTAGTCTATTTAGATCTTTTATCTATATCTGCGACAAAACTTTAACACACTACACATTTTTATTACAACTCTAACAAAAATAGGTTTGTAGTTTTTAGATTCCGCCATACAAACATTACAAAAAAAAACCTCTATTAAAATACAGTTTGAAAGAATATATATCATGGAAAAAGTGGCATCCAATTATGATGGTTCGCCCGTTCCCCTGGTTTGAATATTATTAAAAAAATTGTTGGTGTAAGCTAATATATATTATATACTCAAATGGTAAACAATTTAACAAATTTGATCAACTAAAAAATGTTACCCAAGATAATTAGTAAGATTAGATCAATATTATGTGAAAGATCTATATAAATCCCTGCAAAAGAGACTGATTAAAAGTGTGAAAAAATGTTTACATGAATACCATGAATCGTAGAATTTAAATATGTAGTGTGTGTGACTGTGATTTAATTAACTACTATCGTAATGGAAAATAATAAGATATTAAAATAAGAAAATTAAATGAAAAAGTCAGTAATATTAATTTGTTTCTTTTTAAAAAGCCAAATATCATTAGATATTGGTTAATTTAAACACGAGTAAATAGCATAACATATCTACTAGAAGACTACTAGAAGATTGCTGTTGTCGTAGACATATATTTTTAAAAGAATATAATATCATCTCAATATAAGAAAACATAAACGAAGCCTTTGTACAGAATCGTGTGTCATATAAAACACACGCCCTCGGTATCATCTCCGTTTACCGTTTATTTAGGGAGCCAGCTATAAATGACGAAATGCTGTTTCCAACCTGATTTCCCTGCGAAGCTGACTTCGCATCATTCGTTCATATCACCAGGTCCCCTTTTTCCAGGAACAGGCCGAGGTCGTCTCGTATGAAATTAAGGTTTCCCGAGCATTTCCCTCTTACATAAATAAAGTTAACCTCTGAATCAAACGGAGGGGAACGAAATTTTCAGTCGCAGTTCCTGCAAACACCTGCAGGCGTATATTTTCTAAAACGACGCAATGGCTTTGGTTTTGAAACTAACATAGCAGCCGCTGTGATGAACTGATTTAATTTGAATCGGATTTAACAGTCAGTATATATTCGCGAGGAATTCAGTTCCAGTATCCCTAAATAAGATCAATATTTGTCATTCTTTGTTGCGTAAATAATTTCCTTTATTGACGCCACATTGAAAAGGATCAAGCAGAATACTCAATGTTAGTTTAAAACTCATTGCTAGTTTGCATATGATAGAATGTCTTTATAAAAATGAACTCGTAAAATTTCCAAAAAGAAAATACTACCAAAAAAAGTAGAATCACAAATATCGTAATTAAATTATTAAGTTATCACACTACTATGACATTTAGTCGAAATTATTATTATTATAACTAGAAAATTTTATGAAATCAACGCAAATTATATGCCTTAATAAATGATTAATTAATTCTTTAGAATAAGTACTACAGTCAGCATGTTAATATATGTTATATAAAAAAGTATATATGTTAGAATGTGTAAATTCATCAAAATATACTAGGTTATGGATTTAATTAAATTAAATTAAACTGGATAAACTCAAATGTTCATTCTGCTGATTGCAATCAAGCCCAAATAATTATGAGTTAAAATCAATGATTCATACTGCACCATGATTGGTCTAAGGAATCAATAGAATTTCGAGGGAAAAAGAATCAGCTGTCCGGCGCTTTATAGAGCCTGATATGGCACCTCTATATGTCAGATTTCATTCACATCATCGATTGTTCGCCCTAGTTTTGTCCTTTGTCTCTTTATGGCAGGCCCGATGTTATTAAACTGGAGACGTATACAATTCTCCAGATATATATAATAGGGTGAAATAATAAATCTCGCAACCCTTTTGTCTATAGCCAAAGCTATATAACAAGACGATAAAGATTTAACAGTTTAATCGCATTAAAAGCACGATTTTTCGACAAATTTATAGTGCAATTGAACTCAAAAAGAGGAAGTATCGAACAAAAGAAATTTGCGTCCACTAAAAATAGGTCTCAAGGCCAGATGACAGTCAGTTAATGGCGCTCTTCACTTTTATATACTAACGAAGCGCAAGTTTTCTTTTTAATGAACCTCAAGCTGATGTAACTAAGGAAGTAATTTAATCAAGAACTAAAACGTGAGTGAACGCTTTATTATATATTTTGTACAGGAAATGTTCTGATGCATGTTTCATATAATGAATTAAAAAAAAGTTAGTTACAATATTTTCGTTTAAATGTACCACACTAATCTAGAATAAGTTGCTAAATTTCTAAAATAAACGATTAATGCTTATTAGGAGACAAAGCTAGCCGACAGTATCCTGATTCTTTCACTCAGCATTACTGGAATTATTGTACGAATTGTAAAGTATATTGCTTTTCCATCAGAAATGACCAAACACGTTTCATTATTCGGAATTAAAGAAGTAAAATAAAATTAACGAAGAAGGAGATGGAGAAATAAGATAAGAATTTAAATTGAACTTAAACAAACTAAAACCAAGAAATTATTACTACTGTTCTGTTGCACTTGCATTAATATACAAGCAAGGCAAGTACACTAACTACCTTATATGTTTTAAGGCAAAATCTTGGATTACTGTATCTATTTGATTTCGAGGTCATCGTGCATCTCTTCTTTGGTTACGTAGCGATAAGCAATGATAATTAATCGTAGAGCTTTATTTTAGATGCGTTGGATTAAAAGTTTGATACACCATAGGTCCAAACTGGCTTTACGATTGACTGATAAATCAATTTTTTTTATTTTAGGTCAAGTTAAGAGTATCTTCCGACTAACTAATACAATTGCTTGGCTTTAGTCTAATCTGATCTACTTTTTGTCTAACTTGATCTTTCCAATTTAACCATTTAACCATCATCGAGATGTATTCTGAGGTATTTAGTTGATTCTGCTTGAAGAATCGGGCATCCGTCAAGTGAGATAATTGAGTTTTTGCGATTTCGTCGCAACGCAAAATTAAATCGACAGATTTCGAGCTATTAAGCTGTATTTTCCAGTCTCTAGTCCATTTGTAGATTTTGTTGACCGCTACTTGTACTTTTTCTACAGCCTTAAACAGAGATCCATCTTTTTCCATGATAACTGTGTCATCGGCAAATGTTCCAAATATTGTTCCTGTTGTTGTTGGGATATCAGCAGTATAGAGTAGATACACAGGAGTGGTCCCAAGGCACTACCATTTGGAACTCCAGCCGAAATAGGTTAGGTGTATGTAAATATGATTCCAGCAATTGACAGTAATTTTGTAGATTAATCCCAAATGCCATAATGGATCAAAACGTATTTATTTTCTTCGAATGCTTTTTCAACAACAGCTATTACTCTGTGCACTTGGTCGATTGTTCAGAGATGATTTTGATATCCGAACTGGAAATTGGTATTCAGTAGCAGCGAAATGGGCCTGTAAGATCCAACTTATTCTGTCGGTTTGTCAGGTTTTTTAAGCATAATTATTTGAGCAACCTTAAGACATTCCGGAACATACTTCAGTCTCAATATATATGTCAACATGATTAGCTTTTTCTTAAAATGAAATAATAATCAGAAACACACACCTAATACAATAAAAATAATTTTAGGAGATTAATATTGCTATTGTCCGCACTACAAGTATAATTTAAATAAAGTAGATTTCAGATAGGGATCTGTTTGTTTTGTAACACAATCACATGAACAAAAGTAAAAATGTTTACTACAATTGTCATGAAATATCGTGACCTCAGGTCGTTAACATTGAACAACGGCCTATTTTTCTCCTATTTTCTCGCTAACGGTTGGTATAACTTATATGAAACCTGATACCGCCTCAGTTACTGCTAATAGGTTTTCATTGTCCACCCGGCCGAACCAAAATCTCTTTAAGATTATTAAATATAGAGCTTCGAGCCTGAAACGCTTGTTCGTTTATATACAGCGGGTTTATCACAGTTTAAAGCATCCTAAGTCTCCATCCTGTTCGTGTTCTTATCCACTAAATCTGCGAAAGCAATTTTTACAGCTCCGGACCATAAAATTCGATTTATCACCGTTAAGTTGTTCGAAACTACAGCCTTGAATTATTATTACCCTATATCAATATCCATTGTTAAGCCCTGTTGGGAACCAAATGACTTTAATGGGCTAGAATATGGGATGAGAGGTATTATAATTAAACCGGGTTAGTAAATTAAGTGACAAAATGTATATTGAGTAATACATATTATAGGTTACTGGTATTTAAGGGTATTGCTTTGTATTATTTCGTCCCATTGATTTTGAGTAATTTTTAAAAGTCTAAATGGTGTAATAAATAATACGAGAGGGTGTTATCAATAAAAAAATGACAGGGGAAGTAAAGTTCGAAGGATTTTGTTGCAAACATATCAAATAAAAATATATAACGATTTTCCTCTTCTGTGTATTTCTGTTCTTCAATCTTTACTACTGTCAAAATACTAATCTCTTATTAATAGTCTGATTATAAGTACTTCAAAAAATGCTGGCTAATATCTTCATTCTATTGAAAAAAATAATAAATTACTGATAATTTGACTTACGAACGAACCTTTTCAATGGACAATCATTCCATTTAAGGTAACATTTACGTATTAGGATTCGTTCATGATGTTTATAATTATTTATACTTAGAACTTCTACTGCCAAAGTATATATAGAAAACGGTAGATACAAAGTTCAGAAACAAAGTTGTGCAATTTTATCATTGACTCTACCACTTATAACATAACAGATACTAATAACAGAAAAGTAATTTTAACCCTAAAGCGTTAGTTTTAGAGCATATTAAATATATGTATTTTATCAGTTGCAATTAGAGTCATATTTTAAAATAACTAACCAAAATTAAATTATTAATCTAGATAATCAATAAAATGTGCTTTTGATAAAATGAGAAAGCACTTTTTTCTTTCCGGTACATATCATTATTCGTTATTCACGAAATATCAAATATTTGTGAACATTACTCAGGGCTTTAAATAGATTCCTCTACATCAACTTCTAATAGCTATCTTATTCTGATCTAATTCTGTCGTTATTAACCATTTCTAAAACAGTTTCAAAACAAGTTGTAAATTTAGAGAAAATACCTTAAATAATCAACATATTAAACCACTCTAAAACTAAATATACGCCAAAAACGAATTAAAATGCAAACACTGTTTGTATAGCACCTGATTTTAAATACTAGAGGATAAAATGAAAATAAGTAAGCAAGCAAGGTGTCACAAAAAAATCTTAATAAAACATCACCTTTTTAGATCCAATAATTCCACTAAACAAAATTGTTGGAATATTCTATTGTAATAAATTAAACTTTGTCACATCAAATATCCCGGAACTCACATCAACACAGAAAAAATTTACACTATTTCTTCCTGATGGGTTGCCGATAACGAAAAAAATATGCAATCAAAATGAAACGCAACTGCCGCGCTTTGCCTCTTATGACCATCTGGGGTCCACTATTTCAGCTTTACGGTTCAGGTAGTCACCGGCCAGACTGAACATTCCTGCAGGGGGGGTTAATTGCATCAAGAGGGCTGACAAAGAACGAAATCGTAAACAGTGTTTTCGAACACCCCAATTTCAACCGGCTTCGTGAAATGAAATATCCGTACGTATATGAAAGATATTTATATTTGATAAGGCACTTTATATTCCAAATTTCATTTAAAGTGTTGGATTGTAAATAATATACATATTAATTAACTTCTTTATTAATTTAGATTGATGCTTGTCAGCTAAATTAATTTATTAGACAACTAAAAAGTACGAAATTACTGTATGACCCAAATTTTTGATGCATGTATATACGAATAACATTTCGCCATTTTCCGATAATAAACTTATTAACGTAATATTTAGTTTGTCAATTTATTGTATAGACGTACACCTGTTCGCCTCAGTATAAATTACAACGTATGAATTAATGTATCTTACAATTTGCATCAGAGCGCTTGTGACATATTTAATTGGCATAAATTAGTTTTTCCCCCATTCATGTCGGGACCGTGACATTAACAACATTTTAATTATATTAGAAAACGTATTAGGCAAAACGGAGTTAATTGATTTTATATCAAATAAATGTAGCAATATGATTCTTACGCGTCTAGAAAATAATATAAAGCTTAAAATCATTGTCTGTTATTTTTCCAAATTATAAACATGTTTATAACAACAACTTGCCTATAACAGGTCAATTAAAAAGTCCCCGGCTTACCATAGTAAAACACATTTTTTTGACATTTTTTTTATTCGACATAATTCCCTTCAAGGGTGATAGAGAGACCCTCCAACTTTTCGATACCATTTTTGTAGTACGATTTGTCCTTTGCTTCAAAATAGACCTCAATTGCGTCGATCACCTCTTCATTCAACGAAAATTTCTTCCCAGGCAGCATTTTTTTGAGATCTAAGAACAGGAAATAGTCGCTGGGGGCCAGATCTGGAGAATCGGTGAATGAGGAAGCAATTCGAAGCCCAATTCATGGATTCTTGACACGCTGCATTGCAGCACTTTCTTTTTCAAATGCGGCCGCTTTTCGGCGATTTCGTCCTTCAAATGGCCCAATAACGCTATGTATTAGTCGCTGTTGATGGTCATTCCTTTTTCAAGGTAGTCAACGACAACCTTGAATAATTAATAGACTGTTGCGTTTGCCCACGCTTTGGAGAGGGTTCATCGTGTGCAGTCCATTCGGATGGCTGTCAATTGGACTTCAGAGTGAAATTATGGAGCCATGCATCCATTGTCATATATCTATGCAAAAACTCGGGTTTATTACACGTGATCACCTTCAAACCCTACTCGGAATCATCAACTCGTCTTTGTTTTTGCTCAAAAGTGAGCTGCACCCATTTCGCACAGAGCTTTCTCATATTCAAATATTTGTGAAAGATATGATGTACACGTTCAGTTGATATCTTTAGAGTGTCTGCTATTTAATTCAATTTCAATTTACGGTGATTCAATATCATTTGGTGGATTTTTCTAATGTTTTTGCTGGTAAAAACCTCTTTTGCGTCCACTACGTTCACCGTCTCCGGTGCTTCTTTCACCACATCTAAACTTAGCATACCAATCCATGATGGTTCATTTTCCTGGGGCAGTGTCCGGAATCTCGGCATCAAGCCAAGTTCTTGCTTCAACTGTATTTTTTCCCTTCAAAAAACAATATTTTATCAACACGCGATGTTCCTTTTTATCAATTTTTCACAATAACAAAAGTTGCTTCACTTAAAATGCTATAATTGACAAACTAATGCTCCGACAGCTGTCAAATTTATACACGCATCTTTTGAAAGTTAGGGCTAACTAAAAAACATACGGATTTAATTCTAGTAGCGTCATCTCTCTGTCAGGCCGGAGACTTTTCACTTGACCTGTTACATAACTGGAACTAAAATAGGCATAATTGTTAAAAAATAAATGGCTGTATGGTTCTGATTTATCCAACATAGTAACTTAAATGTTGGGATATACAATATAGGAGTATAATCCACTATAGTAGGTATGTTGATCGCCAAGAAAAATATCAATATTTCGATAGTTTAAAAAATAGATCGGCTATATTCTCTCGATATTTTAAAATGTAGCTATATTTTTAAGAAACATTTAAAATTGTGCAAAATGAGCTGTGTAAATTTTATTACAAATTATTAAAAGGTTTTTATTGGGTTCTTTTTTTTAAATATCGAAAAAAAATATATATATATGTTATGATTTGGGCGGAAATATCTTGGTATTCAACTGATCCTCTCTTTCACAATACTGGCCGGATTACAGCGAACGAAAATCAACACCCTCGATGATGAAGTTCTTAATATGACTGCTGCCAAATACTGCTATATTCCAACATGATAATGCCACAACCAAAAAAGTCTTGGTTCGAGGGGCATCATAATATTAGAATATCTTTCCTAACGAGCATAATCACCAGACTTCAACATAATTGAACCGTAATCGAGAGTTTACTCGAGAGTAAATTTCCATCTGCAACGTCAGTGAACCAATTGACGGATGTTTTGGTACAAGAAAGGTACAATGTTTTGCAGAATTGCAGCTGTTTTAAAAGCAAATCATGGCTTAACGCTTTATTTATAAATAAATATTGTCAGGTGTTCATATTATTTATACAACCTCTTTAGATCGAAGCTCTAGGTGGCAATTGAAACCATGGATATATGGAAACCATCGGCATTATATGAGCCTAAATAGAGTAACTTTAACATCATAATATTTTAATGTATGCTTAAAAATTACATTCGTACACAGGACTTACTAATATTGATCAAGTATAATTCAACTCTAGGATAACATTAAAAGACATTTAATATATATTTTTGACAATTAAAAAAAAAATATTTGAAGTTGATTAAAAATAATTTCGCATAAATTAAAAAGAAAAATATCTGAAAAATATATCAACTAGTATTATCTATAACCGAAAACATTAAATATTTTAAGCAAATAACAAATAAAAATTGTTAAAATTAATAATTATCATAGTCTAACAAAATTATCAATTCGATTAAAGCAAGTCGACCTTCCCTAAAGTATCTCGATGATATTTCATCTTCCAACAATGAAAACGTTATAAATCTCTGACCGCAATGTCTAAAGTTCCCCTAAATATATTTCCACTACGAAAAAAAGAGCTTTTAAATTGAAAAGAAGTATCTTGTTGTTGGCTATTCAGAAATCCTCAATGTAACGGGCTCGATCTTAGGTATTATTCTTATTTAAAAATGGTAAATCTCCGCACAAAAGGGATCATTCCGCTATATTGATGAAGTGCAATCTAGGAGAACAGCTGCCAATACCATCTGCCGTCGAAACCCCTCTTCACATCAACTATGTGTGGAAAACGGGGTTAAAATTATCTGATAAGGTTTATCGCGTTTCATCTGCTTACATGACGACAGATCATCAACGTTTTTGTCAGAATTATCATCGATATTTGACCATTAAAGATAACGAAATTTAATGTGAGTTATAAGATCTAATCTACATTTCTACCGTTTTTATTCAAGACCAGTCCGTCTTCATTTACTGACATAAACCGCTTTCAAGTTGATGGATTGAATCGTTTTAGTTCTCCGAATTAACTGTTTATTCGTGTGATATTCCATTTATATTTCAGAATGTATGTTAATGGCTACTCGTTTCTATACATATATTATAAGAAAATAACAAAAAATATCACTTACAGCGTATGGAAAAGAATTTTTAGTTTTTAATTTACTATAATTTCCAGTGTTCATAATATATGGATGTTTTTGAATCGAAATGTTTGACTTGTCAGCGCGAAATCAACCTCAATCCTGGAAAGGTTGCTGGGATTGACGATATTTCATCTAAATTATTGAAAAAACTGCCACGAAAAACCATCATCATGTTGATATATTATACGTATGAAATGCCTTTTTTGCTACTGAAATATTTTGATGGATGTTGGGCCTTCAGGGCTATTTTGCTGCTAACTGCCATATCCAAATTGTTTGATAAAACATGTTAAAATACTTATAAATATACCAAATGTCTAGCTTGGATTTTTCGAACTCAATAATCGACTAATTATATACAGTAACAGCAGTTAGTGAAAATGTTTTTGAGGAAAATAAATACTGTCCAAAATATTCATAGTCATCCCACAGACGTTTGACCAAGTATAGCATTTCGAACTGTATCCACAAGATTAGCAAAATATAGCCGTAGAACTATTGTACATTGATGTAGTCGTATCTTTCGTTGAAATAAATTTTAGAGCGTCGCATGAAGAGACATTCTTAACTTTCAAACCTATTTCTGCTTAAGTTCCACAGGATAGTACCTTGGAAGGAAAAATAACAGTACTTGGAACATTTGCCGATCACATAGTGGACATAGATCTCGAATTCAAATGGATCCACTTTCAATAATGATATGATGGGTATAAAAATTTGACTTATATACTGACCTACATTGATGAAAAAAATCGCAAAACTTTAAAAGGGATAATGTACCAGATTGTGTCATTTAAAAAATAAGAGGCTATTTCCAAACATGTTAATAACTGTCTCATGATTTACGAAATATTAGCATATATATTTCCAATATCCAATATAAAAGAAAGCCTTCAATCATACCCATCTCTTAAAAGCCAATATACATATTTAACTTTCATTTCAATCACTTTCACACCTACTCTTGCCCAATCTCGCTCATTACCATCAGATTAAACTTAATCCTAAATTGCAACGCTCTATCCTTTCGTGTTTTAATACCCTCGATCATTTGCCACCCCTCTCCTCCTCTCGATCGTTTTTAGTACACTCGCACCCGCTCCCGCTATTGATACAACGTGACCGCATTGTTTCCATCTCTCTCAGTGTCAAGCGAGGGATGCAAATGGCAGTACGACAACGTGGTGCATTGCGGTTTGCAGGAATACCTTTAGATTTGTCCCGATAGCTGTGTTGGGGACCGATACATCCAATGAGAATTGTTTGTGTTTTCGGGAAATAATGAGTTTTCAGTTTTGAACGTTGTTCCACAGTAACATTTCGTTGGGTTTATTTGGAAAAAGGGGCTAAACTGTTGAAATGTTTGGCTTTTGTATGCCAAACATAGTAAAATTAGATTGAGTCATGATATTATTCAGTCTTTATTCGAATATTTTGTTCGGGTTTGAAATTACTTAAATTTCACAAGTTACAAAAGTAATATACATTTGCATAACTATTATCTGGAGTTTCCATTAATGATAATTAGCAAATTCTTGTTTTCTTCAATGATTATTACAATTTTAAAAATGAATTTCTGTTGTTTTAATTCATCCTATTATGTTAGTATTGAAGACAGATGCAAAAAATATATTAAAATATCAATTGGTGGTGATATTTTATTTCATATGCCTGACAAACACAATAAACTCTTAATCTGTCTTCCTGATTCCTGATCTGGCATCCTGAAAGTATCGCAATATAATTATATCGAATACGAAACGAATACTTTTTATTTCAAGATCACTGCTGCTATTTCTTCAGAGATGATCATAAATTGAAATTAATAAGATGGGCAAGTCTTAATAGATGAACTATTTCACAGGTCTGCATAAAAAATCTGAAAGCTGTTGTGAAGCAGAACTGCTTTAAGACTTTTTTTAATGAATCTTTGAAAGAACACCATTGTATCGTATAAGATTTTCTGATGTTCTGAAATTTCCTCATATTATTTTTCGTTTTCACTTTACCAAAATACCTAGAAATGAGTTGAAAATCAAAATGTACCAAATTTCACCACTTTTCTACATTCTAATTGGTTGTTTAAATAATTCCCAGTCATTTTCCTTGCTACAGATTAGTACTACGTCGCTTCAGGCTTAATGATTCCTAGACCAAATGTTTAGAAGCATAGGTTTTTTGTCTTAATAATTAATGATCCTAAGTATATCATAAGAATTCATCTTGAACATACGAGGAATCCTCAGGATATCATTAGTTAGTATTTTTCTCACGAAGTATAATACCTTCTAATTGCTGACAATAATCTCGGTATTAGAAGTGTATTAGAAAATATTGATGCAATTAAACCAATTATAGATTACAGACCATCACTCACCTAAATTCACACAACGAAAGGTTCTATGAAAGGAATTAGTTCCTTTTAATTTGCACCTACATAAACCATTATCTCGTGATTATCGACGTCGTACTCTTGTAGGTTTCTGTTCTAGTAAAGAGATTGCCAATGCAGTCAAGTATAGGCAGCAACGGGATTACCACATCAGGGGCAAAATCGTGATTAAATTGTCCGCGGCGAGAATAAATTCAATAAAAGCATCATTAGACCAAGATTTATTGAGGCATCCATCAAAGAATACGCTGGAATTTTGTTTGCCGACTTTTCAGACGACTACAGTTGACACAGCAGTGATTTATCACGTCGAGGTACACACTCGATTGTTCTTTGCGTATTTGCATGTACGTAGGTCGATCAAAAGGTGACTAACCCGAAGTATAAATAGAACCATTGACCGAAAAATAAACAGGAATGCAAAATATAACTTTCTGGTTATGTCAATAGTTACATAACCGAAATATGTCTGCAAAACCATCAGATAAACGAGAAAACGTTGTTGTGTTAAGATGTTTACTAAAATCCGCAAAAACGTTTTATGATAAATACTGTTAATTTAGAATCCAGGTGGTTCAACAGAAACTAAGATGGAAATAATGTTGATAAGTTTACACGGTTTTAGGCCTGAGGTAAATTGACAGGCTGAATCAAAATTAGCAGCCTGTTTTTTTTTAATCGGTTCTAGTTTTCGAACATTCATTATTTTACTGTGGCTAGTGGCTAAAACATTAATGGTCATTTATTTTTTATTAAAAAGAAAAGAACAGAGATTTGACTGAGTCTTCTATACTGCTTGGGATCTGTTTCACGCATTGGTGCCCAACAATAATCGCTTATCATGTCTTTATCCGAAAATCCTTGGTATCGCCTTTCGATTTTCGCTGTATTCTTGGCCGTGTTGCACAAGTTTTGTGGAAATAATTAATATATGAATGCAGAAAATGGATTTTGAGAGCTCCAATCTTGTAGTTATTTTGCAACAAAATGTCAATTACTGACTTATAATCTGGTAATTTATGGTTACCGAGAAATTTGTAACAAACACTTTGAGACGATGTCCATGCTGATGTGCTTCTTCATCAGGCGTTGAATATTTTGTAAACTTTACGTGAACCAATATTTTTCGAATATCGAAATTAAATTATTTTCTTCCATAACGAAATCGTTTTTATTGCTCGCCGGTGATGAAAACGTTCTTAAGGTATTTTTGCATAAATTGGCAATGGATCACTGTCCGTACATGGAACTGAGAAAAACAATGAGAAAAAATAATAATCATCCGCATAATTTTTCTGTTCTGTCCATAACATTGGAACAGAAAATAAAGAGTATATATTTTCACTAAGTGCCCACTTTCTTTTAAACTCATTACAAAACAATTTCGATACCTACAGTGTGTCATTATTTACCTCAACAAAACCAAAGTACTGTAAATAGGTACATTTTTTAAGTGCATTTTCATGATTTTTCAGTATGCTAAGCATATAACATCCACAAATGTAACAAAAACACTTGAATCCACTTTGAAACGTTGTCTTTGGATATTCACACATTCCGAAACACAATCATACTACCACAAAAACAATGTTCCAAATGATGTTTAATGTAACATCGGTTGTCAGCTGACAATCGTTATAAGAGCGCAATGCTACCACGATGCGCAAACTCGAAAACTAGAACCAATCTTGACAAAGGGATTGAAAATATGAGTTCAAGGCATCAAATAACGTTAAGCAGCATTCTCATATGATAGAGTTCAAAATACAGACCCGAATTTGTAAACTTATGTAACAAAATACATATTGATGCCACTCATAAAAATTTAAGCACCATTCGCGCTATATGTGCCTTAAGGTTTAAATTAAGTGAAAAGAACTGAAGCCTATCGACTGCTGGTTACTTTGAATTTTATAGAATAGTAAAAAAAAATTGTATAGCTTCAAGGGAGTAATCTATGATTTCATCTTTGGAAATGTCGTCATCACTGATATTTCACGGACAGACGGAAGTATATGCACCCAAAAAACACAATGAATGTGTAATAACAATTGTTTGTTGGCGTTATGCTAACTACGTCCAATACTATTGTGTATAGTTGCGATTGTTAAATTAGCTTTTGCATAAAAATTATCCGAGAAATGATTAACGAAATGAATCATTCCCGGGATAAATACCGCTAACGTTTGAATAATGAACTTTCGCAGAAAATCACCTCATAGACTACTGTAGTTTTCCTTATTATTATGGCTTATAACGGAAGTATTAATAGTGCATTATGATACACAATAGTAGGATTTCTTAAGCTTGTTTTCTCGTTTAATTTGATGTATACCAGGTCTGATAGGTGAATAAACTGAAATTAGCACAATAGCACACAATAAAATCATTATAAACCTTACTTCACGTCAAAATAATGACCAACATATGGTCAAAAGCAACATAAAAGTAATTTTTGACCACCACTCAAAATCTGACAAAAAATTATTAGAAAAAGGTCATCGTAGATATAATAGTTATAATTAATTTTAAATTAATTATTATTGATTATAATTCCTAATGTTTACGTATAATATTATTCTATTGACAGAAAATTGTGTCATTGTGAAACAATATATCGGTTATAACATGATATTAATTGTATTTACCAAAACGTTGTTTATTATTCTACTATCTACACTATTTTAAAATCCACAATTGTTTTTATATGCTAAAAAAACATCAGACAATCTATAGTACTACATATGGTGGTAAATCTTACAACATCCTATTAAAAACAAACAGTATAGAAACTTTTAATTGAAATAAGTTTATAAAATCAGAGCAACATGGAAGAAATACAGCTACTGGACAATCGGCAGGAAGTCAGGAGATTGAAGCAAACTAAACCACACGAACTTATAAAGTGTGTAAGTATTACTCACTAAAGCTAATAGCTTAACTTGTTTAATTTTATTTTGATTAATTTTCATAAATTATATGCTGCCCAACAGAAAAAAGGGGATGTTTGAAATTTCAAAAAACATCCAACAGTATTAAAATATCTAAATGTCTATCGTTTAAAAATTTATTTTCTGTAAATATCAAAATTCGTTTTCTACAAGCACTGGCACTATTTATTTTACATTTTTAGGTTAATAGGTTATTTAAATGTTGAACTTTTACAACTAATACTTGACAACTGAAATAGTTTTATACCGATTGAACTAGATTATCTGTAAACATTTATTTTTTTACTGCTATTGTTTTTTAAATGGAACGATAGAATCGTGAATTACTTTTGAGGGATTTCCTTTAAAAATTGTATTATTAGCATACTATATCTTGGATATTTATGAGGAGTTTTATCGTTTTATAGTTGACTAAGATTGTCGGTTATGGCATTATGCAATTGATATATTTGAACCAAGACTGACAATAGTCATCAGGAAAGCTAAAACGCAACAAAATAATTTAGCAAAATACTAAGCTCAAAAACATAGTACTGATTAATGGACAGTAAAAAATCTACAACATTTTTCCCAATACACTAGAAAACTTCCCTGAAATTTGTACTTACAACAGTCCTTATACGCATCATTTAGAAATACTATTACAGAAAATGCCCTCTCTGGTGATATTTAATCAAATGTTCGATCGATCTGCAATACGGGCATTGAAAACGTTCAATATTCCTCTGCTACTTAGTCCCGTGTAATCTCATACAGCAATTTTCTGGCTCAATGGAATTAATAAGGAATTAAATGTAATACTGTATTATTGAAAGGGAATACCGCACTGCAAATATAAGATAATTCCTACCGAGACATCTCTTTCTTTTTAATTAACCTTGTACTACGTATATATTTCATGTATTTGTTTAAATGGAAATACAAATAAATCAAAAAATACCTACATATAATAATTAACATTTAGAACAACTTAAATTTATTACAATTTGCTATGTAAGACCCACTCTTGCCTGAACTTATTATCAGTATTGCTACATTTTATGTAAAACCATACATTTACATGAGTATTCAATCATTGTGTCCCATTAATGATATGTTGTTATTTTATCAGAACATAATTAATTACCAAGGTCAATGTAATGGTGCATTTCATCGGAATTTAATTAATTAGTTACTAGTAAACTAGTATCTAACTGAATTCGAACAATAAAACTGTAATATATTACTTATACCGTTTATATATCATAACTGTTTCTTTTTCGAACTAAAAATGAAAACTATATCATTAAAAAACCACGTTAAATAGAAATTTCTAAAGCTAGGGTAATTGGCGAGCCTACATTAACTAGTAGAACCATCCATAGAAATCAAGAATTTCCAGCTGAATCGTAATGAATCAGAGTTGCATAAGAAATACCATTAATTTTC
This sequence comes from Rhynchophorus ferrugineus, assembly GCF_030347505.1. Classification (NCBI taxonomy): domain Eukaryota; kingdom Metazoa; phylum Arthropoda; class Insecta; order Coleoptera; family Curculionidae; genus Rhynchophorus; species Rhynchophorus ferrugineus. The sequence goes on along the minus strand of NW_027472588.1, from coordinate 17,964,579 downwards.
TACAAGATATTCGGTCTCATGCAGCCTAGCTCCGAAGTGGTTGTCCCTTATTGGAACATAGATTTAAAACCCTGAACCCCCCTTGAAATATATGCCTTTAACGGTAATTACCACCGCTACCAAGACCAAATGATGATGTAGGATTCACTAGAAAAATTATAAATATTTCAAGATATTATCAATTATATTACATAAGTGCTTAGACCAAAATAAACTAAAAACTTCCATATTTGGAGACGGGATTATTTTAATGTTCTTGACCTGTGGGCGCCGTATTTAGAAAACCTTGACTGAGATTTCGTGGAGATTAAAATGGTGTTTGAGATGGAGTATAAATGTATGCTGGCGCTAATAAAATGACAACGGAAGTGAAAATTAGGGCATTTTCATAACAAAAGACCAAGTCATTTGGATGGCGTCACACAATTCCAATTGTTATCACTCCTATTTATCTTAATGGTTTTTTTGCAGATCATTTTTAAGGACAAGAATTTCATTTTCTTGATAGTATAATATTCTCAGTTATCTCTACATTTTCATTATTTGGTTTGGATAATTCTCGAGCTTTTCTTGGTTTCTATTAAACTAAAATTGAAGAGCTTCAACAGGTAATGTATCGATGATAAGATATTAAATTCAAAATGTGTAATGACGACGATATGAATGAGCCGAGCCTCCAAAAATGTAAAAATACTCCTACTAAGAATAATCATTTTAACAAATAAATTAATATGTCTTTTTTGAGGTGGATTCTCAAGATTGAAACCTATTTCGATTGGAATTCTGCAAAATAGTGTCTGGGGATCACTCCTATATCTGCTATACACTGCCGATATACCAACAACAAAAGAAATAGTACTTTTTAAAACGTATGTCAACGACAAATTTACTGTGACAAAAGATATATCTCTGTGTAGTGGTTAGTGGGAAGGTACTCCCAACTTGATCAAAGAAATTGATCAGTAACTAATAAATTTAACTCATTTAAGATCAGTAACTATTTGGGACACAAATGTCGGGTTGCACTAAGTCGACAAACCGACTAGTAAATCCAACATAGCCAAAGCAAATGTCTTCGATTCATTACCAATGTGTATCATTACGTAATCTACGAACACCCACGAAGTTATTCAAGATTTCGCCACAAAACATTAAAGGATGGACCAAATACACACTTGTATAAAGTGTTACTATCGACTTGAGTTAGGCCAATTTAATTTTAATTTGGAAAATAATGATGTATTTATCCTACACTTGTGAACTAATCCAAACCAAACCAAAGACAAAATTTAAACTTGACATTATAATTATGTTTATCTTTAAAGCAGCTTAAAAAAAACAAACAAAAAACCCGTAGGAGTACAAAATGGAGATGGTATAAACAACGAGACGCCGTAAAAGGTTCAGTGCCAATATATTCATCAATACTAAGGCCTTAAAAAATAGTAATTTAAATCACACATCGCACATTGTATGTAAATTGGTGCTATACTTAGAAAACACCCACTTTTTACACTTTTTCTGTACTATGGACGTAGTAAGATATGAGGAAATGAAAATAAGCCTGGCGTTAATTTATTTTACTGCCTATAGTATTACAGATACTATCATGGTTGGTACAGTTCAAAATAAATTAGACTGACGCCCAACAGGCACGATCATGAGCTCTTGGCCTTGTTAGAATTTAATTTTTTCACTGAATTTAATGTTTGGAAGATTGTATCAAACAAATAAGTAAGGAAATTCTCTAAAATATATTTAACAAGTTTATGTTAACCACCAAAATATTTTTAAAAATCTTAATTATATGTTATATAATCCATTCATTATTGTCCTTTAGTTGTACTAAGCATATCTCTAATATAAAATGTAATTAAGTAGTTTTTTTGCCGCTTTACTTTTTTTTGATAAATTTCAAATTGCTGCTTATTATTATTCTGATTAAAAATACCGAAGCCATTAGATAGTCAGAAACAGATTGCTTCTCTAATCAGTTATTTCGAACAGGAATGAGATAATATATGCATTAAATGTACTATGATATAGTTGAAACAATCTCTTTTGTATCCACGATGAAGATGACGATGTTCCCTTAAGTGTAATCAGGGAACAATTACAATCAAATGCGAACATCCTTGATAGTGTGTCCTTGAATTTTGTGAACTTATTGCAACTGGTGAATCCCAACATTGCTTGCATTCCAGCTGATATTAATTTATAGAACAAAGATAAGCAAACAGACAAATAATAAGAATAAATATATGAACAGTGGGAACGTCCTGATTCCCATTGAAATTAAAAAACTAAACTGACTAACACGCTATACAAGTTTTTAACCAAGCTTTACATTAAATTGAAAGAAAATTAGTACCACACCCAGATATTGTAATTTTTGGTAAATTACGAATGCAGGCATTGGAAGACGCTAATGCCAAACGCTCATAAAAGCAGACTAAAATTGCAGAATATTTTTCTTCTAATTAAAGAATTTAATTTGTTATAAATATGTGTATACGTATTAATCGTTTCTATTAAAAGAAGTTTATTATTTAAATCACTTATATCACGTTCGATAATGTGACTACAATTCATTTGAATTCGTTCAAATTACCGAGCATTTGTTGTACGTATTTCTGTACAAACAAGAACAAAGTAAACAAAATATTTGTACATGAAACAAAGGTTGCAGTGACAAAATCGACTTTATTAATTTGAAAACGCAACCAAAGTTGACGTACATTAAATTAACAAAAAGATAGAAAGGTAGCACCCAGTAACTCTCAGGTTGTTAATAGAATATTCGATCTTCATGAAATCATCTCGCTCTGAAAATATTTCAAGAAAAAATTGTTTCTAGTTAACACAAAGTATATATATATATATATATATATATATATATATATATATATATATATATATATATATATATATATATATATATATATATATATAAGCGATAGTAATCCTAACTGTATTAATTGATATACGTGACTGTATAGTCTGCATATAGGTGATCAAAGACTATTTACACATACAGCGATGCAACAATGCAGAAGTTGTTCGTGTGTTGAATATTTACACGGAACTGTTTTATTTACGCCTTGTTCGTTTTTATTTTCTATTACAAATGACGGAGTGGCTTCATAGATCGACAAGTACCGCACCCAGTGTAGAAAATGACATTGAAAATCAATCTTCATCGATAATTTATGTGAATAACAACGCGAACGTCCGTATTAATTATGTTTTCTCTTGAAGTTTTCTTTTAATATTCATAAATGAAATACCTGGTTTTTTTCATTCCAATATCATATAAAAAACGCAATACGGTTGAAGTGTTACTCAAATATAGTAAAATAAAGGTTATGAGAAATATTAAAGAAACCCTCTTCTATCTATCCATCTAAATGCAGAATCGTGCTCCAGGAGGATGTTTGCTTCTCAACCAAAACACAAGCTGTTTGTGCTGCAGGACTTCTACTACTTCTGACCTGGGACAACGTTAATCTCCTATTTTTTAGGTATATTTCTTTGATCTTGATCTTTTCTTGTCCTTTTTCGAGCTGAATGCTGCATTGTACAGAAATAACAGGTCAATTGAAAAGTCCCCGGACATAGATCACGATCATAGTATATCATATCGTTCACGAATATTTGGGTATGAAAAAGCTCTGTGCAAAGTGAGTGCCGCGCGAGCTCACTTTTGACCAAAAACAACGACGAGTTGATGATTCGGAACAGTGTTTGAAGATGGTCAATCGTAATAAATTGAGTTTTTGCGTCGATATGCGACAATGGATGAAACATGGCTCCATCATTTCACTCCGAAGTCTAATGGACAGTCATCCGAGTGAACTGCACACGATGAACCCGCTCCAAAGCGTGAGAAAACGGAACAATCGGCTGGCAAGGTCATGGCGTCTGTATTTTGGGATGCGCATGGAATAAATTTCATTGACTACCTTGAAAAAGGAAGGACCATCAACAGCGACAATTATATAGCGTTATTGGGTTAGCATTTGAAGGGCGAAATCGCCGAAAAACGGCCGCATTTGAAGAAAAATAAAGTGTTGCTTCACCAAGACAATGTACCGTGTCAAAAATCCATGAATTGGGCTTCAAATTGCTTCTTCATCTACCGTATTCTCCAGATCTGGCCTCCAGCGACTATTTCCTATTCTCAGATCTAGATATATATATATATATATATATATATATATATATATATATATATATATATATATATATATAAGTATATATATATTATTTTTAATAATAATAAACTAAAAGACAATGATGAATGGATGCTACATAATATTTTCCGGTCAGTTATCTTAATATTATACCTATAAATATTTTTCTGTGTTCAAGAAAAATAAATATTCAACGACAAAATAAACCTAAACCCGAAAAACTATTGACCACATATTATTCTTAGCATATTTACTGTTGACCGAACTGAATAACCGAACTGTAGTTCCTCTAAACCATAAGTGCATAATAAAATTAAACCAGTATTCACACCTGGATGAAAAGCACTGCGGCAGAAACACAATGAAATGTTTTTTTAACACTGGTCTAGCCGGGTGAATATATAGTCTGGTAACGTGTAATTTCTTTTTTATTTCGAAATAATTATAGGCATTTCGTTTTCTTTTCAATGAAACGTAGAAAGGAACCGAGAAAGAATGACAGATAAAATCGATTTGTTGGTTAAATAGTGAGAGTCTTTCGATTTTATTTGACTGCGGAATAGAATGTAAACGGTTACTGGGAACCACAAATATGTTCGGACGGTTTCTCTTTTTTACAGGTCATGTATGATTAGTGGAATATACAAGGACAAATATAGAATATGGGTTTGAAGCAGATCTGACAAGATCGGTACACATGGTTACCATATTTTTATTAATCATTAATCATAGAAAATATATTTCAATTATTACAGAGTTAGAAAACTAATTCAAGGACATATACACAATATGTATTTATTAATAAGGCGCTGGGCCATCATTTGCCTTTAAATTACCTGCAAATTTTCGTAGAATGTCTGAATAGTTTCCAACGCAATGTTGTCCCATTCTTGTACTAAAACATCCGCCAATTGATTCACAGCCTTTTCGGTGGTCTTCCACTATCCAGTCCGAAGCAATTTCATACCATGTCAGAGCAATAACAAAAATATATAATAGTGGTGGAGAATAACACCGTAAACAACAAAAGTGTGGTTAGATCGGTGAGGAAAAATGTATACATTATTCAATTATTCCCATATTAGGGTGAATTTTCTTGGAGCATTTTTCTTAACATGTTTAAAACGAAAACGATCACCTGTTTATCTATTGACACATTCATGTTCTCTATTTCCTCAATCTTTCGTTGGTAAGGATCTGTCTTTTGTCCTTAACAACTTACACACATTTCAATAATCACCAACCCTTATCTTTACGCCAAATGTGCAAACAGTTACATTTAATTGCATCGCATTTAGTCGCATCTAAATCAAACAGTTTTTAAATTCATTCCCAATATCAATGACTGACCGTTCTAGACATCTACGCTCTCACTTTATAAAAAAAATATTTACTGATAATATTTACGGATATTGATAATGTAAACTTGGACATTCAACTTATATATATTTGAATTATTCCACTATTGAGATAAACTCGCCAACATTTTTACGAATAACTAGCGTAACAATTCGCGGTAACCTTACGATATTTGTTATAAGTATTGTAAAATAAACGATAACGAAGTAAATTATTATTTGTTAACCGCGATACATTACACTTGGCCTTGAGGCAATAAACATTTCTTGATAGTGAATATTTTACCTGTTCATAATGAAATAATATCTTAAATGAACATACTAATTCATTATTCGATCGTAAAACTTTCAAAAAAATATATGGCAACGTTTAATAATAACAGATGTTGGAAGTGATAGTTAATAATAAAAACGTTAACCCTTCCACATATGATTTCACTCATATTTTTAGAACGAATGTAACTGACGGTGCCTATTTGCATATCAAAAGGAAGAGATTCTCGTAATCGTAATAGTACTAAATTAACGAAATTCATAACTTGTGGCACTCCCAGCGACGTACTAGCCGTAAGCTGGAGTTACGACATTTTATTTTTTTTACTATAAAATATATGCAATATATACCAGATATGGACAAGACCGGTTTTTTCTGAATAAAAATAAACAACTAATAAATTAAATTTAGATATTGGCTCATCAATACCATCAGAATTTTGGTACTATCAATAAACAGGACCTTTATTTAAAAATAACATTTATAGTTTTAAAGACGGTGTCACACTGGTTTGAATTTCGGTCATCTCATGGGTTATTACCATATCTAGTATAATATATAAATGTACACAATCATTTATATAAAATAGAACACATGGTGATATGAAATGACTTATGTGGATTCTATTTATTCTACTACATATACAAATATGATTACAATTGTTAATTATTTTTAATTATTTATTTAGCAACATCAAAATAGAAACAACTGATGATGGAGGCTTATTCCAAAGACAATTGCATTTAAGGGATTATTCTTAAGAGAATAATTAATAAAGAATATATATATATATATATATATATATATATATATATATATATATATCCCAGACTGGAGTGACGGGATCATTCTCCTTGACGGATTTTACACTCTTGCCTAGGACAATCACATATATTAAACAATCACAAACATAAATTTACGACCATGCCCCGGCAGGATTGAGTAGATGGATCGTTCTGTCGCCTTTACCCCAGCGCCATCAAACCAGCTTAATTCTAATTTAAGAGCATTTTTCTTCTAAATAATTGCCAAAAATGGAAATTCCAAAATAAGGTAAAAAGACCTGGTTTTTTCGAAGAGCCGAAAAAATTTTTTTTAACTTTTTTAACTTTGATACGATAGAAGAATATATACGAGAAAGAAGTAAATCGGTTCAGTAGCACTTAAGATATGTTAACCGTCTGGAAAAAAAGTGGTTTTGAGAAAAACGCGTTTAAAGTTTTGTTTTTAGATGCCACGTCACTAAAATAACTGTATCTCTAATATGTTTTAAAGAAAATATATCTTCTGAAAAGGACATATTCTTACTTAAGTGTTAAGATTTGAAACTATGAAGAAAAAAACGATTGTTTTCACATTTCTAGACCAGAATATCCCCTTAATGTTACTTCATAGTATGTTTCACAACATTTAAAGAATATAAAGTTTCAGGTGTAAACATATAAGATACTAAGATTAATAGAGAAACACAGAAATAAGAGAGAAATAAATCGTTGCATAAAAGAACGATTGAACGATAGAAGAATGGTTGAATGAACTAGTCCAAGATGAAGAATATTGTAACTTCTTACTGTAAGTCTTTAATGTCAAAAGGGTACTCTGAAAATATGGACTAAATCATATTTGCATACTAATACAAGCTCTATGCAGTAATAAACAATATTGTTATTAATATTATTATATTATTAACTAAACTTATTTTCTGATGTTGAGACTAGCTATTTTTTATTAAAGAAAGGTTTTAAGAGGAAATAAAATACCAAATATATTAAAACAAATTATCATTTAAATTTAAAAAGATTCGAGAGAAAGAAATGAAAAATATATTTCTGTTTAATAAACAATTTCCTTTCTAGATTAAAATACAAAACAGTAGGACTAGAGTAACCTGATTACTAATACCATAATTTGAATTATAAGATAATACTAATATAAATGTAAAAATATTTTGTATTTTGAATACGTAGAACGCCTCAAGCGTTGCATAATCAACTTTATCAAAATTGCTAATGTTTAACACCAGGTCATTGGTATGAAGGTTATCAATGAATAAATACAAATTTAGCGATTATTGGTTTCTCAAAAACATTTTTACGCCAAATATTAATTTGTTTCTTCAATATATACAAAATGTCTAATGCAGCACCTTGTTAAATGACATGATGAAACGTTATTTTTAATTTTGTATGAGTAATTTTTTTCGAATAATTATTGCACAGAATTTTTATAGTTACCACATCAGTATAATGTAAGTACCAGTAGGTTATTTCGTAATATAATAAATCGATTTAATATTTATAAAAAAATCGAACTAAGTTCGTTTCTACTTAATCCTCAAATGGAATATCGAAATTCGTTTAAATTACAGTTGATATTTCCTTGACATTGACCTTGAATTTATTTTTGGTCTTTATTAATATACAACAAATATTTCACATGCTACAATTTGTGATTACAGTAACATATAATGAATATGAATTACTTTCTATTTTTTTATAATCAACACAAGACGTTGTGACATTATTTGTTTTTAATTGAAACGAAAGGGACTTTAATTTTAGTTAACTTTCACAATATCATTGCAAAAAATAGGCAAACAAGCAGGAGGAATTTTAATTTGAATTCGAATAGAAAAATTAAAAATTAATAAGGACCATTCGTTTGGTTATATAGCCGTTCGTATATTAGAATGGCCTTGGGTCGTTATTTTTTCAATCATAACTAATACACTTATTCAAATAACACGATTTAAATCTATATAAACGATTTTAGATAGACGTTTACTAGTCGACCTTTGATTTATTAAATTTATAAGAGTTGTAGTGGATGAAAGTAAAGGATGACGATGTTTAAAAGTGTATTTAAAAAGTTTTATCTTCAATTCTATTTCTGCAAAACGAATGCACGTGAAATTACCTTAAACTATATCCTGGCTTCACCGAAAGCAGGATGTGGCTGCTCCTGTTACATTTCCACTTTCCAATATTCGCGTATTGTTCGCACCTACAGCTATATATAGAATTCCTGCATGTGAATGATACGTCGTTACGTCTAAATTATATACTGTTACATAATGCCCGGATTATTATGTCGTTGTGATCACAGGTTAGTGGCCTTGCAGCAGGAGATGCCTTCAAACCGTAACAGAAAAAAAGCACATTCTCGCACGAGTCGTGTACCCAGTAATCACTAGTCTTCTAAACGTCTATTTTGCTTAGATTAGGTATACGAGCAATTATTTTTGCTAGATATAGTAACCGGATGAACTTTTTCCGATTTTCCTGTTCTGGTTCTCATTAAGACAAAAGTTTAAAGTCATCGTACTAGTGACTTATTTTAAATTATAATAAGATCAAAATAAACAGCTTGAAATTTGAGGTTATGCCATTTTTTTCACTATCCTTATTTTATGTCGTATATATTGTTGTTTAACGTACTCAAGCTAAACTAAATAATTAGGTATTTTACATAAACATTTAAGATATAAATAGATTTTATTTGATATCAACTAAGCGTATTGTCTGGTTTACGTTAATACAAATAAAAGTAGATGAATAATTAACTTCAAATTATTGCTAATAAATATCTTATTTCATATAAAAAAACTGACGAAGATCAGTATAATCAACACAAATCATTTAAAATAAGTTACAACAAGTATATTAAAATCTACTACATATCCTTGAAAAAGAAGGGTAATTTTAACAAGACAAAAATGCCGGTATTCTTTAATTAACAAGTATATCTAGTTCCAATGATATCTAGTGATGATGTACAATAAAGTCAGTATAAATAGATATTAATATGAAATAATATAACCGAACGTTATTGTTTCTAAATTAAAATGTTATGTATTATTGCAAAAATATTGCATAATATATTGTAAAAAAGCATCCTATAAAGAATTGTAATAAAGATTTCATATAATTTTAAAATCAATCCAACTACTGCAAAATTAAAACAGGTGGCTTAATACGTAACTTTATAATAACTTTACAATATCAAATTTATTAATAACAAAAATTAAAATCATTTTGAAAAATCTAAAACGAGAAAAAAATTTTAAGTATTATGTTTAATATTTCCAATACTTAACAGAAGATATAATGATTATGTTAATAATGAATTAATTTTATATAAAAATAAACGGTTTTTATATATACAAGTCAATTTTTTATCATTGATTTTAATCATAAATATATTTAGGATATTTTGATTGTTCCTAAACCTAAAACCTGAAAAAACTTAAGCATATAAAAGTATGAATATATCAAAAAAATGATATAAGAAACATAATAGAGATGTCAATATATTGAAGTGAAAAATTTAAAACAGGTGTCTCATAATATAACTTTGTAATGCTCAATGAAACTAAATAAAAATATGTTGGTTTATACCCATAATAGTCGCAAACCAAACTATTTTTAAATAAACGGTTTTTTCTGGGGGAATTGTGATAAAATTGTCGCGGGATATACAAAATATATTTTATTATTTTAATCCACAACACGTTTGGCGCGTAATGTTATCGCCAAAACAGGAAACCTACCTCTGTTATTTTTATCGCGAATAGAACCAAAAAAAACTGAAACACAATATCCAATGTAGTGGCACCAAATTTCAAATACAAGACACTGCACACTGCAAGTAATGCACCCGGACTAACAAACGGCCACCGTTGTTTTGACTGGCGGTGGATTGCGGTCGAATTGATTCTGGTCGGTCCAGTTCGGTATGAAGCGTAGCAGCATGAGCGCACGAACCAAGTGCGAGCCGCCGAGGAGCGAAGAAGCCTCGCGAAGCGGTGGTAGAGGGCGCGAGCGATGCAGTTCTACCATTGGGCCGGAACACGTCATCGAAGTGCCCTGAGACGAGGCCAAGAGCCGGTAAAGGTGAGGGCTAGCGCCCCCATGGTACTAAAACTTAATTATATAGTTCGAAAAATGTAGAGAAACTAAGCGGAAATGCTCCATATACATAAATGACATTAAGTTTAGGCTTGTTCGAAAACCAATCTTCAAAGAATTTTTTTTTGTTAATTACATCTTACATTTAATATGCTCAGTACAATCTTAATTTACAAATTAATTTATTACGACTGTTCTGTTTTACTTGAATTAATAGACAAGCAATGCGAGTAGGGGATTATGTATTTCCCAAATTAAAATAAAATAAATACTCTTAAGTTCCTGTGGTTTAGTTCGCCACAATATTCTGATCTCCTGCGTGTTGTCCAGTAGCTGTATTGCTTCTACGTTGCTGTGATTTACCAACCTTGTTTCATGTTTTAGTGCGATATCTTAGATCACTTTGTATAACCATTTGATTTCGAGGTCATTGTACATCTCTTCTTTGATTAAGTAGCGATAATCATTGGTAATTAATCGTTACGCTTTGTTTTGGCTGCGTTGAATTACTAATTGGTTTGATATTTTAATGCTACCCCATAGGTCCATATTAGCTTTATAACTGACTGATGAACCAATCTCTTTAATTGTAGGTCAAGTTGAAGTATCTTCCGACTAACTAGTACAACTGCTTGACTTTGAGTCTAATCTGTTCAACTTTTTGTCTAACATGAAGTTTCCAATCTAACCTACCGTCGAAAAAAATAAGAATTTAAAAATGTAATATAATTTTTTTGAAATTAATATTAGTATTTCTAACAAATATTTCTATGATAAATATATTCAAAATACTATCTAACCTTTTTATGGCATTAAATATAATGTTTGGTTCGTAATTTTTCAAAAAGAATTTATATCTAATAAAATGTATTTAATGAAGCCTATAGACTAGTAAAAGGACATTACGGTGCCTGCGTATTGACCAGAACTACACATGCGCATTTATTCTAAATTAACTTAACAGAGTTCAAAAACATTTTTTACAGTTTACAAGGATTGTCGTTAGGAAGTAATTTTAAGGTTTAGCAACAGACAATTTCCTTTTTTTATAACATCTTTATTAGATACGCTTAGTACAATCTTATTTTACAATTAATTTATTACTACTTTTCCTATATACTTGGATTAATTAACAAGCAAGACGAGTGCGAAAAAATACATCAGTATGTATTCCTCAATTATAAAATTATAATTATTTATTAATTATTAACTTATAGCTATAGTTTACACTAAATGTATACACTTTATATAAGTTCGTATGGTTTTGTTCGCTTCAATCTCCTGACATCCTGCGCGCTGTCCAGCAGTTGTATTGCTTCCACGTTAGTATGATTTGGTAATCTTCTTTCGTGTTTCAAGGCGAAATCTTGGATAACTTCGCAAATCCATTTGATTTCCAGGTCATCGTGCAGTTCTTCATTGGTTACATAGCGATAGGCATTGGTCAATCGAAGAACCTTGTTTTGACAGCGTTGTGTGACTAGTTGATTTGAATTTTTAGTGCAACCCCATATTTGCACCCCATAGGTCCAAATTGGCGTTAGATAATTGTATTATAGATCACCCTCTTTGATTTTAGATCAAGTTGAGAGTATCTTCCGACTAACCAGTATAGTTGCTTTATTTTGGTTCTAATGTGTTTTGCTTTTTGTCTAACGTGATGCTTCCAATTTAATCTACCGTCAAGAATGATTCCAAGGTATTTAGCTGATTCTGCTTGTGGAGTCGGGCATCCATTGAGTGATATAATTAAGTTTTTATTATTTCACCTCAATGCAAAATTAACGTGGATAGATTTCGAGCTGTTAAGCTGAATTTTTCAATCTTTCGTCCATTTGTAGATTTTGTTGACTGCCGCTTGCACTTTTTCTATTGCCCTAGGCAGAGATATATCTTTTGCCATAATAATTGTATCGTCAGCAAAGGTTCCAAGAAGTGTTTTTTTGTTGTTGGAATGTCAGCAGTATAGAGCAGATAGCAACAGACAATGCGAATATAAATGTATAAGGTATGAAATATTAGTAAAATGTTGTAATTTTGTAACATTAATTTTATATATTGCTATGAAAAATAAGGTAATTTTATATTAAATAATATCACGACAGAACTTGTCTCAACACGGCGGATAGCCGTGCGGGCTAAGAGTTTAGCTCGACGACAATTGCATATTAAGATCTATCGTAGAGCTAAAGGTAGTTTAAAAAGTTTATTAATTCAGCGTTTGAAAACGCTAAATAAACACAACAGTGTAGGGGCGACTATACATTTTTTTAAAATAAATTACTTGTTTAAAGATTGTAGTAAAGCTAAGAATGAAAAATTATCATATTTGTATATGTTTTTTGTTTATGTGTTATTATATTTATAACTTTCTGACTTTGCAGGTAAAAGATTAACAAAAGTTAGATGTTAAGAGTTAAGATGTTAAAATTAAATATCATGCATTTTCAGGATAGTGTAACAATAAGATGTAGTTAATAGGGAGTCTGTGGAATTACATAACATTTGAAGCTTGGTGATTTATTATTTATTTTGGTATATATAATTATCCAGAGCAGATAAATAACGCAGAAATATTGAAATATAATATCATATAACAAATTTTATTGTAATAATTGGAATGAAATAAACAAGGAGTAATCCAAGCAATATACAATTAAATATACACACCAACAATATAAATAAAATATCAGAACAATGACTAGAGTCAATATAACTTTTTTGACATAGTATTTATATCGAATACATTTTTTTTTATTAAAGGATATAACTAGAACCAAAAAGACCCAGCAGAGTTTCCGGACATTGCCCCAGGAAAAACAATCACCAAGGTATGCTAAGTCTAGACTTGGTGAAATGAGTATCGAAGACGGTGAACGCAGTGGACGCCCAAAAGAGGTTGTTATCGACGAAAACATTTAAAAAATCCACAAAATGATTTTGACTGACCGTACATTGAAATTGAATGAAATAGCAGACACTCTAAAGATATCAACTGAACGTCTACATCATATCATTTACGAATATTTGTGTATGAGAAAGCTCTGTGCAAAGTGGATGCCGCTCATTTTTGACCAAAAACAACGACGAGTTGATTATTCGGAGCAGTGTTTGAAGATGATCAAGCGTAATAAACCCAAGTTTTCGCATCGATATGTGACAATGGATGAAACATGGCTCCATCATTTCACTCCGAAGTCCAATCGACAGTCATCCGAGTGGACTGCACACGATTTTGGGATACGCATGGAATAATTTTCATTGACAACCTTGAAAAAGGAAGGTCTATCGACAGCGACATTACATAGTGTTATTGAACCGTTTGAAGGGCGAAATAGCCGAAAAACGGCCGTATTTGAAGAAATAGAAAGTGCTGCTTTACCAAGACACAAGTCAGTGAAAACAATGGCAAAAAATCCACGAATTGCTTCCTCATCCACCGTATTATCCAGATCTGGCTGCCAGTGACTATTTCCTGTTCTCAGATCTCAAAATAATTCTCGCTGGGGAGAAATTTTTGTCGAATGAAGAAGCGATCGACGAGACTGAGGCCTGTTTTGAAGCAAAGGACAAAAAACCACAAAAATGGTATCGAAAAGTTGGGGGGGTCGCTATAATCAGTGTATCACCCTTAAAGGGAATTATGTTGAATAAAAAAAACTAGTTTTACCAAAAAAATGTGTTTTACTATGGTAGGCCGGGGACTTCTCATTTAACCTGTTATTTAGGTCCTTGAATGTATTTCAAGCATTTTTTCGCATTAAAACGTCATTTATTGAGAAAAATAGGGGCAGTATTTATTAATCATATTATCTTCCATAAAACGTTGATAACATGTCGTTATCTGAGAGTTTAAGCTGGGTTTTCGTCAAATAAGTCTTGTAACTTCCTGTTTTCGGATTTTATTGATGCTCCAGGGTGTTATTTGTCATTAAAATATAATTTCCACTTTAGAATCACCGAATACCGCAATCATATTAAATGAAAAACCGTTATTTTATGAAAATAAATGTTAAAACCATCTAATTTAAAACTTTCACCAATAAATATCGCGGATCAAAACTTGCATCTAATACTTGCAAGTTACAATATTAATTTGTAACATCCAGGTGATTGTTAAGTTCTTGTCAGAGATTAATGGTACAACAAAAAGTAATGAAATGGCTAGCGTAATAATTAGGTACATTCGAATCTCTTGTTAACAAATAAAGCAATGGAAACTTCTAAGGCTGTCTAAGGCTTCTACTAAATATATCTCGCTTAATCAATTAACTTTTTAGTATAAAAATTAAAGTAAGTAAAGTTTTGTATAAAATATTAGAAGAATCATCAGGAATTATTAAACAACATATAATAATCTGTCGGCCTGTAACTTTATTAACCTTTGCAGGACAGTCCTAATTTCATAAGGTATTTCAGAAATAGTAAACGCACAATGGCTAATTATAAGTATATAAAAATCCGGCTATTTTATATATAAGATGTTTAAACAATGCTATGATAACAGAATCAGATTTGAAGTAAAAGTTCATCCACTTCTCAGTATCTCCACTTCAGTATTGTTTCAACTAAAAATATAAATCAATTTTGGAGTTTAGATTGCAAAGTTCACTCAGTTCCTAGTTCATCTTGATTTATTGACGAGTTATATATTAAAATAAGATAATTAATACTTTGTTTGACACTATTATTACCATTTTTAACTATAATATAATATTAAAGTACTACTTTAATCTCTCATACGAACAATTCTTCCTGGTGGGAACTCCATATATTATATTCAGATTTAACAGTTTAATCCTGTTATAGCACCGGTACACGTATATGAAAGATTAACATATATCACCGTACATTAAAAAGACATTTTTCCAAGTTATTTACGAGATGTGTGTGCTTTGCATAACTTAGTTTTCATATATTTGATTCTGGGAACCAGATTTTCGACAATCCTCTGAGGTTTTTATGTTTATCTCTACTGATTCGATAATTCAACTATTAAAAATAGATTTTTGAGTAAATACTTCAATAAATATACAAAAAGAAGAGTTCTTCAAGACTTATATTCACGTTTTAGACCAGACATTACATCTATTTTTTAGAGTATTCAGCGCAGTTTAACATCATATTTCTTCTGAAGAAACAACCAAAAAACAACCTCGTACGTTGTCTGTTCTAGACAGCTTGCTGTTGTAGTAAATTTATTCGTTATGATCCACTCTTTTATCGTCCACCAGTGTGTTTTTTAAATGATCTTGTGAATTTCACTATTTTTACCGAATTTTCCATAGTATAACAGGTCAATTGAAAAGTCCCCGGCCTACCATAGTAAAATACATTTTTTTTGGCAAAATTAGTCTTTTTATTCAACAAAATTCCCTTCAAGGGTGCTACACTGATTATAGCGACCCTCCAACTTTTCGATACGATTTTTGTAGTACGATTTGTCCTTTGCTTCAAAATACGACTCAGTTTCGGCGGTCACTTCTTCATTCGACGAAAATGTCTTTCCTGTGTGCATTCTTTTGAGATCTGAGAACAGGAAATAGTCGCTGGGGGCCAGATCTGGAGAACTCGGTGGATGAGGAAGCAATTCGAAGCTGAATTCATGAATTTTAGCCATCGTTTTCACTGACTTGTGACACGGTACATTGTCTTGGTGAAGCACTTTATTTTTCTTCAAATGCGGCCGTTTTTCGGCGATTTCGTTCGTCAAATGGCCCAATAACGCTATGTAATAGTCATTGATGGACCTTCCTTTTTCAAGGTAGTCAATGAAAATTATTCCGTGCGCATCCCAAAATACAGATGCCATAACCTTGCCAGCCGACGCTTGGTTTCCCACGCTTTGGAGCGGGTTCATCGTGTGCAATCTACTCGGATGACTGTCGATAGGGCTTCGGAGGGAAATGATGGAGCCATGTTTCATCCATTGTCACATATCGCCGCAAAAAATCGGGTTTATTACGCTTGATCATCTTCAAACACTGCTCCGAATAACCAATTCGTCGTTCTTTTTGATCAAAAGTGAGCTCGCTCAGCACTGGGCTTTCTCATAACCAAATATTTGTGAATGATATGATGTACACGTTCAGTTGATATCTTCAGAGTGTCTGCTATTTCAATCAATTTCAATGTACGGTCATTCAAAATCATTTTATGGATTTTTTTATATTTTCGTCGGTAACAACCTCTTTAGGGCGTCCACTGCGTTCACCGTCTTCGGTGCTCATTTCACCGCATCTTAACTTAACATACCAATCCTTGATGGTTGATTTTCCTGGGGCAGTATCCCGAAACTCGGTATCAAGCTAAGTTTTTTGCTTCAACTGTTTTTTTCCCTTCAAAAAACAATATTTTATCAGCACGCGATATTCCTTTCTATTTATTTTTTTCACAATAATCAAAGTTGCTTCTCTCAAAATGCTATAATTCACAAACTAATGATCCGATAGCTGTCAAATTTATATACGCAAAACATATGGATTTAATTCTAGTAGCGCCATCTATATGTCAGACCGGGGACTTTTCAATTGACCTGTTGAAATGATTTCCCGGTAGTCATGATTTTGATCATCTTACACCCTGATCTACGTTGTCCTGTGTTAGGAATTCACAGAATACGGGTGTTTTTCAAAGCATGACTGTTTGCTAGTTCCAATAATTCGTCGTTAGTGGGATTTAAGCACCTTTAGTCCGCTTTTTGTTACAACTTACAGCCTGAATTGTGAAACTTTGCTCAAACTACACTAAACTATATCGAATAATGCTTCGCGCAATTACAGAATGATTGCCAATCTATTTTCTTTTCTCGATAAACTGTTTCTTATTTTAATAAATAAGTTGATTCCAATTAATTTGAATCAATTGAAAAGGGAATAAAACTTTTATTTTGCTTCAAAAATGTTTTATGTTAACGAAAAGAATTGTCGAATTGAGAAATTCGACTGCTATAGATTTTAATATAAATGAAGCCCTTAATTCTAAACACTTCGTTCATCACAACTCAGATTTGGGCTTCTTCTCAACAGCTAGGATCGTATAAGTCGCGCATATATAACATATATGCTTTTTTACCTTCGGGGTTCACCATATGTCTGGAAACAAACAGTAATCACTAGCAAGCATTGTGGACAAACAAGAAATTTAAATTTTAATTCCACGATATATGACGAAAAAACTATAGAAGAATGGTATTTTCTGTATACTACAAATACAACTGGAACTACTAGAATTTGAAATAAAAATGGTCCTATTATCCTATAATATAAAGATACAATACTGTTATGTGTTATAATCCTAATATTAATATCCTAATAATTACAATAACAAGTGCAATAACTCAAAAATTGAGTAAGAAGTATAATTATATAAAACAGTCTATTATATAGATGGTTTGTTCATCGTTAGTTCCATTTTTTTCCTTTATTTCCTACTTTCTCATTTGAACATGTGACATCCATTGGAGCATCCAACACTATTGAGTTTCTGCGTTGCTTTCAATGATTGACTCAATACAGTCATTTACAGTAAACAGAGACGTTTTAGTTCGCTTGAGTGTGAGAGTTTATTAAAAATATAAATCGTTTTCATTATTGAAAGATATTTGTCAATATTTCTGTATTTTTCTATGCTTTGATAATCACAGACAAACAATAGCATCTACCACGTGTCCCTATTTGATGCGGATTATTGGACATTATTTCTCCGAAAATGACATGATAATATAATTATTTCACTCTAAATTTGATGATTTTGTGGACAATATCATACAGCCGATGGCTCATGTCAATTATTGCATGAGACATTTTCTAGTTGTTTCGAACTGAATTGATCCCCTAGGTTATATGTTTTAACAACATATAACTTTTTTATAGTATTAATTGGGTAACCTTTACATAGGAAGTGCAGAAATATTCGTTTGTTCGTGTGTTGACTTTGTTTGTTTAACTGAATACTTACTACTACTTCGTGGAAGGAATTTTCACGGCAACAGAAAACCTTGATTGATATAGATGTCTTTATTTAAGTTGTTAAAGTTTACATGTGGCCGACGACAGGACATTAGATTAGGTCAAGATTGTGCAGAAGTGTTAAGGTAGTGAATAAAAAAGAGAGAGACGTAGCCGTGCTGGTCTTTTATACCTTACTACCTTCTGAGACCGTATGAAACTAATCCTCTAGCGTTGCCAACCTTAAGAATCGACTGTGCGTGTATCTAAAGAGTTGTAGTTGTCGCTACATTACTTCACTCCAAGTGAAGCTGCTGCGAAACGTACCTCTATGGGTTGAAAAAAACTCTTATAACCATATAATAAATCGTACAGGAGTGCTTGGAAGATGAGGATCCGACCTTAGTTAGGAGTTTTCCAGGATTACATACCATCTTCAGAAAAGCAAGACGTAATTCGTCTTAGAGCATTCCGATTTGATTTGGGGAACCTGTAGAATATTCAGAAGGGTGTCCATGTGGTATTGTTACGTCTAGTTGAGCTGCTGTTGTCTTCGTTCATTACGCTAGTCCCGTGGGAACATCGACTGTATATTGTTGATGGGTTCCTCATGTTTTTCTTCCATGCTCCACACGAGCACATGGGTATTGTTCACTTTGTTGATCCGGTAGACTTTAATCACGTCGGAGTCACCAGTTATATAATACTTTAGGCTTTCGATTGCTCAGACTTTGCTTTCTTTAACACTTTATTATTGATACTATCAACTTAAACTTTATTACTAACAATAATGGCTTAAATACTAGTTAGAATAACGCCTTCCTTGTTCCACTTTTTTCCTTGTGCTTTGTTCAGTTACGTCTGTTGCCAGTTCGCGATTATAAACATCTTCAGTGGCATCAAATCAGTATTTTGAGTAAAACAAAAGTGTATTTTTACCACTATACAAGTTGGGAATTCTTAATGCTCGTAGAAAATAACAAATGATGCTATATATATCTGATGAACTGAAAGATAATTGTCCATTTTGGTACTACTTAATTGTTTCAATTATTTGTTTATATTTTCTCATTAAACATTTAATATAATAGAAACCAGATAGAGACTAAGAAGACAAATATCAGCCAAATATTTATAAGTACCATTTTAACAGGTTTTTTTAAAAAATTATTGAAGTATACCAAACAATGTAAACATATGTGTACATATAAATAATCATCCATTACATAATTATTATTTTCATTAATTTTTTATATTTGTATTGTATTATTATTTTAACAATTTGAAAATTTGTTGAATTAAAATTGACATCAGGAAAAACCTATGAAAAGCCTCAGTTCTTTGTCGTCGAATTAACGAATTAACAAAACATTCTTAATAAAGTAAAATAGAAATAAAAAATTATTAATACATTACATAATTCAAATTAAATATATTCGAGTATAAATCATTCTCAATTTATATAATAACATACACTTTATGGTACAGCAGTGGTATAAACTCAAGAATCAGACAGTTTTATAATATTTTTTACGTTACGCATTTCCGTAACTATAGATCACCCAAGATAGGTGTATGCACTAAGAAATGGTGAATTCTTGTTAAAGTTGCTGAGTATTATTTATGGCTAGCCCAGTTCATAGAGAAAGTCAAGATGTGATAGTTATAACGCTGCAGGATAGGTAGTATTTATTTCAGTATGGGCTTTCAGCGCGTTTGCCATCAAACATGGGATACAACTTGATTTATGTTGTTCGAAAATTTGCAGGCGCCAGCTTTCCTGGACAGTTTCTTCAGACATCACATGTTTTATGGGTAATTTAAACTACAGGGTGCTTACAAGATTTTTTAAAGTAGAATATTTGATATTTTATATACTTAAGAATAACTACCGTAATTTAGTGATTATTTGTTAATTTAAGTTATAATAATATCTTTTATATTAAGATTAATAGTCAGGGACTATTATTCCATCTTTTTATAACTTTTTCCCATCTTTATTATAATATGTCGAAATAACCATGTTGGTTTGGTAACGATCCAATCGATCCATTTTTGCAGTGACAATTATTTAGATTTAGCATCTCGTAATACCCTACATCTTGCCGATTTTACCATATGCATCGGTGCCAATGTGCATGGTTCTCCTGAACTAACTTTTTGCGCTTGAAATTATTGTAGTAGATCCACTTTTCATCGTCAGTCCCAATATGTCACAGAAAACTGTTCTTTTTTACGTACCGAGCATTGAAATAGATCTAATCTGAAACGGGACTTCCAATCAATTAATGTAGTAAACATTTTTTCTTCTTCTGGATCTCTCCCATAGCATATAAATATCTAGAAATAGTGGATTCATCAACCGCCAGGCTATCTGAAAGTTTTTTGACACCCTTCAGGACATTAAGCTACTGTCGTTGAAACCATAACCGACAATAATATACTGAAGCAGGATCACTATACGTTTCTAAAAGTGTTTCATGGACTTCAACAAACAAACTAATAACACGGACAAAGGTAATGAATGCCGAAAATGCAATTTTGAGCGTTCCACAATTAGCATTTATATAACAGGTTAATTGAAAAGTCCCCGGCCTGACATATAGATGGCGCTACTAGATTTAAATCCATATGTTTTTAGTTAGTCCTAACCCTCAAAAGATGCGTTAATTTTTAGTGAGTTCGTTATTTATTTTTTGAAGTCGAATCAATTTTTTTGTTAAAAATATTTTATTTTTCTGTTTTTATTATTAGATATTTACTTAATAAATTACTCAGTTATTTTAATAAGTGTTACAATGGATAGCCCATGTAAAAATACAACCCGTATGAAAAAAATAGGAATAAAGAAACAATAATTGAAAATAAGGAACGTTTCAGGCCCTGGGGTCCGGTACCTAATCTAGGTGATTTGAAAAATGTTCCAATCAAACTAGAACAAAAAACTTACAGCCCAGTTGGGAATTGAATCCGCGACGTCTGCGTGTGAGCTCAACGTTCTACCCATTACACCATATAAACAGTTGCCTACAAGGTTTCCACGATGTCTCATATGATATGGTTAGGGCTTGAAAAGCAAAATGACTGACCCTTACACTGAACTACTTCCGATTTTTTATGACATTAGTTCAGCAATAACATTATACACCAATATCTAATTATTTTAGATAAAAAATATGTGAAAATATTGTACGTGCCTTTGAAATTTGAGGTAATCCCTCGTTTTCCGCCCTTCCCCAATCAAATCCTAACTTGGTTCGAATGGGACCACCTCGGAAGTGAACTTTTTCGAATAATTTTTTTTTCAAAATCGGTCCATAATTACGGAGAAATTGGCACACAAGCGTTAAAAAAATATACAGGCGAACATAGAACCTCATAGAAAAATACTTGGATAGTAGATTAATTTGGCAGAAGCACATCTGGAACAAATTTAATCCAATTTTCCATTTGGATGTCGTCCGTTTTTTAATGTTGACGCAAGTTGGTACTCCACAAACATGAGCATTGTGATGCAAGAGAATGACTTTGAGTATGCTACTAGTAACGGTTAATTGTTCAACACCCAAGCTGATTAGTTTTACATTGTTGTTAACGATGTATACACTGAATATCACAATAAAACTAAGTTGAAAACTTTTATTCAATTGTCTGTAAAATTTTATGTAGACAAATATCAAGGCCATTGAGTTTAAGAGTTAAGTTAGGTTGTTTAGATTGTTGTTGAGTGAGGAGTTATTTACATTAATATTTTTCATTTCAATAAGTATCGCTGATCAATTGTATCTATTAAAATATTTTGAATTCATGGCGTTTCACAATAATAATAACAAATATAAGGGTTTTTTTTTCAAAATATGTTTATAACTGCTACAAATTCCTTTTCACTGAACAACACATAAAGCAATGCCATATCTAGGAATAAGTGTTTGTATTTATTTAATTCAATTAAAAAGGAGCTCTCAGACAAAACAAAGTGTCAAGAAACGTCATGTTTAAACACTCCGAGCGCCGGTTCCCGTTTAATGCGAAAACATTCCGTTAAAACGCCAAGCGATCCGTGAAACAAAGCAACAATACGTAACCCTTCGAGGCATAAAACGTATCAAACGCTCGTTTATTCGGTAAACAGGCGGTCAACAAAAAATGTCACGGCTAACCGGATAAAAAATGGAAAGTATGACATCTGACCCCGTGTTGATGTATGGAATTCTCGTGTTGTGTTTCACACCATCGCTCAAAAATTTTAAAAATCGCCATTGTGATATCGACATGTATTTAGTAGTGCAATTAAATGCAAGGCTCCTGATATAATTAATTAATATATTTTGATGGAGGAAAAGTAATTTCGGGTTTTCCTAACAGATGGTTTTAAAGTTGCATATCCCTCATCCAATGAAGCCATACTATAACACTTTTGAATGGTAATAATGCATATATAAAAAGATGTCATTCATTTGGTTAATCAGAAGGTATCGCGCTTTAAAAATTATTATATTCCAGAAAGTTATTTTCGCCATATTTTTTACTTCCAGAAGGGGATAAAAAATAAGGAAGGTTCATCGAGGTTTTTATGTGGATTTGATAGCTTAATTGAACGACAGTGTCAGTGTAACAAAGTGTTTTTGGCCGAACCACCATATGGTGCACAAAGCGGGTTTATTTACTACTGGGGGAAATTAAAAATTAGGATTAAAAATATTATTTATATTACAGTGGGGAAATTAAAAATTAAAATTTTAGTAAAATATTTTATTAAATACTAGTTAAGATTTGTATAAAACACTTTTAAAATATATCAAAAGATAATATCAAATCTAACAACTAATTAGTTATTTTCTAATTTTATATTTAATGCTATGCTACGAATTAATTACTTCCCTAGTATCTGGAAAGTAGCTAAAATATTAATGATACTTAAACCAGGAACAATACCAGAAGATGTGACCTCCTACCGACCTATAAGTTTATTACTGATAATCTCGAAAGTTTTCGAGAAATTATACATCATAAATCTATACTATATAATAGAAAAAATAAAAATTATTCCAGAACATCAGTTTGGCTTTCGCAATAAGCATGGGACTATAGAACAAGTGCAGAGACTTGTAAACAAAATAAACGCTGACCTAAATGCCAAAAGATATTGTTCGGCTGCTTTCCTAGACATATCTCAGGCTTTTAACAAAGTATGACATGCGGGCTTGCAGGTTAAACTAAAGAAACTTCTCCCTCATCCGGACTATCAGTTACTAAAATCGTATCTCACTGATAGACATTTTATTGTAAATCAAGGCGATGAACATACCGAATTAAATCCCATATATTCAGGAGTTCCGCAAGATAGTGTACTGGGTCCAGTCCTGTATCTTCTGTATACGGCTGATCTGCCCACCACAAAAATAACTACTGTGGCAACATATGCAGACGATACAGCAATCTTAGCATCCCATGAAGATCCAGTCACAGCATCAATAAACCTTCAAACCCACCTGGAGCAAATACAATTATGGTTGAAGACATGGCGCATTAAAGCCAATGAATCAAAATACACGCATATAACGTTTACCCGGCGTAGAAGGACATGTCCACCAGTGAATATCAATCATCGTCAACTCACCCAAGCAGAGCATGTTAAATATCTTGATATGCATTTAGATCGACGCCTAACCTGAAAGAAGCACATACTCTCTAAACGGAAACAACTGGGGCTAAAATTATATCAAATGTATTGGCTCATCGGGCGCAAATCCAGTTGTTATCAAAGTTATCATTAGATAACAAGGTATTGCTGTATGAGTCTATACTCAAGCCCATTTGGACATATGGAATCCAACTATGGGGTACCGCTAACAAATCTAATATATCCGTCATTCAACGGTTCCAAAATAAGGTGTTGCGTGCCATTGATGATGACCGTTGATGCTCCGTACTATATTTCAAATAAAGTGAATCAACGCGATATTCCTCTAGAACCTATAACGAGTGTAATTCAACGTGTTTGTATGAAGTACTTCGAAAGAGTGTCAGTGCATTCCAATGTACTCGCTAATCAGCTAAATATGCGACGTGATAGTGAAGTGCGTAGACTAAAACGTTTAACACCACCTGATCTTATTACTGAGCATATGTAGACTTTAGAATAAGATTTAGAATAAGACTAATTAATTAAGATAATATTTTATACAGAAGATTGCTTAATGAAGTGATTTTCTACATGCCATGTATATATAATATAGACATAAGAAATACTTATTGCCAATAGGGCAGATTGTGGACTCACGAAGAGTAATAAAAAAAATTCTAATTGTACATTGTTATTGCCGTAAATATTATAAAATAAAAATTATAAATTAAAATATTATATGTCCAAGATATATTTAAAAATACATTACTTGAATTAACTGAATATAATAAATACATCTTTCCTTACATATAACTTTTCTTCTTTAGATATATTTCTATAGGTGCTATTCATATTATATGTAACCATACAAAATTTTCCAAAACCAAAACAAGCAACATCAATAAGAAGATGTTTGATTTTTCTTATTCCATTGCCTTTGCTGACAATATCTGAATGAGAATTTTCGTTATATTTGGTTATGTACATTGTTTTACCGATGAATAAAAAAGTCTAGATAGCTTTCTACATAAACGAGTTGAAATAGGTTCCTGGTACCGTTAAATAATGTTTAGATCATATAACGTGGGGAAAAAGTCCCGCTAACATTTTATAACTTTATTTTTATTTTTATAACTTTACTCAAAGAAAAGATAAGTAAATTTGGTTTTCATAAAAAGTTTGTTTGATATTATTTTTTGTTATGATTGAAAAATTATATCGGCTAAATGGTGACCGCGATTCGCTATGCAACTTTCGGCCCATTTTAAGGCATGATGATGATGAATATTGTCTTTAAGGTGTTGAATCGTTTGGGGCTTATTCGCATAAACTTTTGATTTTAAAAAACCCCATAAGAGAAACTCGTAAACTCGCGAAATTAGTATTCAACAATTGAATTGTTAAACGAGCTGTATGTGATGTGATCTTGCTGAAACCACATGCCCTCTAGTCATTGTTTTTCCATTTCAGGCACAAGAAAATTTCAAATCATTTCTTGGTAGCGTTCAGCAGTAACAGTAATTGCAACACCTTGGTCATTTTCAAAAAAATAGAAACCAATGATGTTTCCAACATGAATACCACACCATACAGTTGTTTTTAGTGGATGCAATGTTGTTTTATGAATTAATTGGGGATTCTGTATTTCCCAAAACCGACTGTTCTGTTTATTGACGTGGCCACTGAGAATAATATGGGCTTCATCGCTCATTATCAATTTAGATGAAGAATCTTCAATTTCTTAGGATTGCATTACTCTACTCAACTCGTTGATCAAGATCTCTCGGAAATTTTGGACTAATTGAATTTTGTACGGGAGCATTTTCAAATCAGTTAAACTGCGTTCAGAAATGTGTAACTGGGAACCACGTCTCCGAATTGATGTTTCTGGAGACTCTGCAACATTATCGCACACCAGAGCCACATTTTCAGCGTACGAGACATCCATTGTCTTCCAGAACGAGGCCTGTCTGCTGTCGTACCGTACTATCGAAAATTCGCTGTAAAGGATAAATTGTAGTTTTGTGAAGCACTGGACGATCAGGATATTTTTATGCAATTTCCGCTGAGTGGCAACCATGGAACGATTATTTTCAATAAATATTGTCACTATTTCTGCTCGTTTTTGTGACGTATATTTATCCATAATAAAATTTAGACGTCTACACAACACAATGGTTAAAGCGAAACTGTCTGAAAACTAAACGTCACATAACCAAGATGGTGCTATCAACAATTAATGATATTGAAACAGGCGTTTAAAAAACGACCAGAATGGATAAGTAGTAAAGGGGTTGTCTTACTTTACGAAGTTATAAATTCGAAATTTAGCTAAGAACTTCTTTCTGTAACTTATTTATTCATAACTTCATAAACTCTTATCATAGAGTTAATTTTAAAATATAATGATCATGCAAATGTTTTATACATTTTATGATAACTAGCAAGAAGATGAATCGATCAATTGTAACTAACTGAGTTTTAACGTAAATATGCGAATAATATTATCATAGACATGATTTTCGTCATTCTAATCGACCAATTTACAAACAAATTTTTAACAACTTAGATTTCAAATTTGTAATTTAGCTAAGAATTACTTTCTGTGGCCTATTATCATATTTCTAATATGCAATATAATTACTAAGCAAATGTTTAATAATTTTATAATGATTTTAAACATGACATGATCTTTTTTTAATGATCTAGGATGGCCAGATAGAACAAGTTTTTTGGTAGTTGTTGGTTTGTCTTAAGGGTGAGTTGATTTAATAAAAAGAAAAGCAACAATAACTTATACTTATAAAAACTATTACGTGGAAACTATATTGTTATTATAATGTGACAGTTGGCCCTAAATGCCATTTTCAAACAAATTTTAATAAAATGCACATGCTCTCTTGACGCCAATCACATTCCGTTTAGGTTGCATTTTCGCGTCTTCTGATAGTTTTAGACATAAAAAGGTTTATTGGTTTGCAAAGTTGATACACTACACATACATTGACAGAGTAGATAAAAAACAATGATGCATATATTATTCAACCATTAATTTGATAAAGGTATTATAAGTTACCAATATTACACAGAATTATTGAAACAACTCAATATATTTTGAATTATTAGAAATTAGATATTAAGAAGAACTATCATATATTCTGTGTATTCTTACGCGATAGCAACGATATATATTTAAATAATGTGACCGATTAAATACACAAATAAAAATAAGAATAAGTTAATGCTTAATCAAGTTGTATTTAGAATTCCTTTCATTTTAAAAAATAGCCATATAACAGCATAATTTATAGTTTCAAAGTAATATTTAAGAGTTTTAATACCTAGAATATGAATGAAAACACTTACTGTGACTAAGTCACCGAAGAATTCGTCTTCCACGATGAAGATTTATGAATGATAACCTTTTCTATTACATTGAACAAGTATTACTCGATTTTTCATTAAGCTTGTTGTTGACTGATAATCGTAAATCACTCGAATCGGATATAATTAATTTTAAATCGATTTAATGGCAATAAAATCGTATACCCATAGATGCATAAAACTGATACCAGCATGTATACGCTCTTCCTACTTTAATGAACGGTTCGAATGATAAAATATTCCATTTCAAAAACACATGCTTCAAAATCCAACATATGCACACCAGTTAAATAAAGGAATAAATTATTTTTGAATATATTTAATGAACGAATTTCGGTGATTAATAATAAACATAATTATTTGGTTTTCAGTTTTAGTGTAATTGGATTCGTTTTGTTTTGGCAACCGTTTGTTTAAATTTAAATTATTAGAGTTCGTTTAATTTATATTCGAAAAAACTTCGGAAATAATTTGAATAAGTTCGTAAAATGTAGCTTTTCCTTAATGAAGTTAATGAAATATTTTGTGTTCATTTGTTTGTTCTAATTTAAAATTATGTTTAAAGTAGACATATTTTCCCGGTCTTTGGTGGTTCTTAAAGCTTCTGACCACGTGAGTAACATCACCTAAAATCACAACACAGCATATGCATGTAACATGTCAATTGAAAAGTCCCCGGCCTGACACATATATGGCGGTACTAGAATTAAATCCATATTTTTAGTTAGCACTAACCCTCAAAAGACGCGTGTATAAATTTGACAGCTACCGGATCATTAGTTTGTGAATTATAGCATTTTGAGTGAAGCAACTTTTGTTATTGTGAAAAAAATGCATATAAAGGAATTTCGCGTATTGATAAAATATAGCTTTTTGAAAGGAAAAATACACTTGAAGCAAAAACTTGGCTTGATGCCGAGTTTTCGGACATTGCCCCAGCAAAATCAACCATCAAGGATTGGTATGCTAAGTTTAGCCGTGGTGAAATGAGCACCGAAGACGGTGAACGCAGTGGACACCCAAAAGAAGTTGTTACCGACGAAAACATTTTAAAAATCCACAAAATGATTTTGAATGACCGAGTCATCCAAATGGACTGCACACGATAAACCCGCTCCCGTGGGAAAAGGCTGACAAGGTTATGGCTTCTGTATTTTAGGAAGCGCATGAAATCATTTTCATTGACTACCTTGAAAAAGGAAGGACCACCTGGCGGGAAGGGAAGATGATTCGGTCCGATTGAATTTTCTTTATTGGAGGGGTGATATAAAGTCCGATTGTAAAACCATTTTTAGAAATCTCGACCAACTACATTGGGACCTACTAACTAACAATACATTATGGGAAATCAAAAAAAAAACTTTTATCAATATCTCGATATTTGAAATATAGGAAGACATAAACTAAGCATCTTCTCCCGACTACGAATGGGGCATTACAGATTCACCCATGAATATCTGTTAATAGGTGAAAGACCTCCTATGTGTGCCAAACCTACCTGAGTGTCAGACATTTTCCCCTTTGCACCTTCACTGTCCCCTTCATAAACACATCGTTATGTCAATTTTATAAAAAAGAACATAGTCCTTGAAGATCATCAACTTCACTCTTATGGTGGCCGCAAGCATAAATATATCGATGGCTCCAAATCTCGCAGCAGGCTTGGCAGTGCATGTGTGGTGAACAGCCGGGCATTCCGTTTCAAGCTCCCTGAATAGGGTTCAGTATTAACTGCTGAACTCTTCGCACTATTCAAAGCTTTATCCTACACCACAACACAATCCTTCAAAGAATGTCTAATCCTGACCGACTCCCGAAATGCTCTCGAATGTTTCTTGAAACATAAGTTCAACCATCCCCTGGTCACCGACTCACTGTCATTCATCCGTACCCTCTATCTGAATGGGATCAGGACAGGTTTACTGTCCCTCACGTTGGTATACCGGAAAATGAGCGCGCGGATAGTGCGGCTAAATCGGCAACCTCCTCTCCCCTCTCCATTACGGATGTTTGTGTCCATACTGACCTTATTCCATTAGTTTCTTGTTTCGCAAATTATGAGGTAAAACGTCCTTGGGTCCAGGAGGCCCATCACAACAGGCTTTTTGACGTCAAAGCTAATTTTTTTCTCCTCTCTTCGCATTCCTTCCGTTCGTCACCATACCGTAGCTTTGAATCGACTGAGATTAGGTCCTGTCGTTTCTCGCACGGTCACTTGATGACTTAGAGCCCACCTGATCACTGTGCTCTTTGAGGGGAAAAAATACAGTTCAAGCAAAAACTTGGATTGATGCCGAGTTTCCGGACACTGTCCCAGGAAAATCAACCATCGAAGATTGGTATGCTAACCCAGAAGACGCCCAAAAGAGGTTGGTACGGACGAAAACACTGAAAAAATCCACAAACTGATTTTGAATAACCGTAAATTGAAATTGAATGAAATAGCAGACACTCTAAAGATATCAACTGAACGTATACATCATATCATTCACGGATATTTGGCTATGAGAAAGCTCTGTGCGAAGTGGATGCCGCGCGAGCTCACTTTTGACCAAAAACAACGACGAGTTGATTGAGGATGAGTAATGATTCGGAACAGTGTTTGAAGATGATAAAGCGTAATAAACCCGAGTTTTTGCATCGATATGTGACAATGGATGAAACATGGCTCCATCATTTCACTCCGAAATCCAATCGACAGTCATCCGAATGGACTGTACACGATGAACCCGCTACAAAGCGTGGGAAAACACAACAGTCGGCTGGCAAGGTTATGGCGTCTAGGCGGTAGGTATGTATTTTGAGATGCGCAATTATTATTGACTACCTTGAAAAAGGAAGAATCATCAACAGCGACTATTACATGGTGTTATTGGACGTTTGAAGAACGAGATTGTCGAAAAACGGCCGCATTTGAAGAAAAAGAAAGTGCTGCTTCACCAAGACAATACACCGTTCCAAAAATCCATGAATTGGGCTTCGAATTGCTTCCTCATCCACCGTATTCTCCAGATCTGGCCCCCAGCGACTATTTCCTGTTCTCAGATCTCAAAAGTATGCTCGCTGGGAAGAAATGTTCGTCGAATGAAGAGGTCATCGCCGAAACTGAAGCCTATTTTGAAGCAAAAGACAAATCATACTACAAAAATGACATCGAAAAGTTGTAGTGTCGCTATAATCAGTGTAATCCCTTGAAGGGAATTATGTTGAATTAAAAAAAAATTTGCCAAAGAAATGTATTTTACTATGATAGGCCGAGGACTTTTCAATTGACCTGTTAATTTCAGTTATCTTCCAGAGATCTGAGACGTGCTTTACTCGTGTCCTTTATTGGTAGATTTTGTAATACTTGTCATTCTCATTATTGTCATTGGAGGGTAACATATTTAAATTCACTTTCATTTAGTTGGAATTCAATACACCAAAACAATACTGATACAATAACTTTATTTTACTTTACTATATCGTTGTTTTTCATTGATATATATAATTCTGTTGAATATTATGTAAATATTATATATCCGATCGTAAAACATGAGTAATAGTAACCGGTTGAAGTTCAATATTAATTGCAAGACCTTCCGGGTCGCGGTTTGGTTCGCTAACCTACCTACACACGCTGATTCAAGTTAAATAGAACCAAATTACTGTGATTACATCCGCTGACTAACCCAACTGAATGAATCTCCCAGCGGATTTATCGAAGTATTCCATTTTTACTCCATACGCCGTGTTCTTGGGTGTTATTAAAGGACATGACGTCATTCATCTAACCAAAACGGAGAAGAGCTGGCGAGAGAGGGCGAGTGAGAAACGAAACCGGTGGAAAGGTCGACGTATCTGCAAACAGTTCAGCTGACTCATCGGTATCTTATGTCGTCGAGGTTGTTTCTTTTGATCGGCGAGCGTTGCCTTCATGTTAAAGCTGGGAAATATCGAATGAAATGGACTATCGAACTATTAGTAAATTATTTTTTACTGAATTAATTAATTTTCGAATGTATTCTTACCTCACTATCTCACACATGTCTCTGTAGATAAATTTTCAAGTTGCGGTTACATTTATTTAATGTTAATATACAGTTTCATGTTTTGTTTAAATTATGACATTAATTAATGATGGTTTTGTTGCCAAGAATGTTTTCAAATTCGAAATTTACGAAACTATGAATGGTTTTGGAATATTGATTACAGTTATTTTAAAATCTTAATTTTTTAAATCTTTAAAAACAGTAAGCAAACAGGTATATTCTTGAATATCAATTTTTTACTAAAAAGTACTAGATGACATGATAATCTTCATATTACCTACATCTGTCTTGCAAATATTCTTCAACAATAACAATAGCCACTTGTTGAGGCCACATGTCTTATTAAATCTGATGACGATATTATGACTGTTGGATCAGGTCCAATTTTAATTGCTTAGGCTTACTAAATCGTTGTTCTGTTGAAAAAATCTCTGTACTTCTTAGAGAATAGTTTGCTTCATACTGTTGGATTGCGAGTATAAAATATAAGAGATAAATACATTACGAGCACTCACCTAGTAAGTGATAAATTAGTCTTTGTACCTGCATTGTTTAAGATTTGGTTAAATTATTTCTGATAAAAGTTTGAAAGTTATCAAAGAACTTGTATGGTATATGGTATAAAATGGACATGAAATTGTCTCGTACAATATGCTTTGCGCCAAACCATGTCATGTGGAAGTTATTATACTTTTGAATGTTAATTAATCAGTATTCAATTTTTTGGTCACATTGTATGCAAATCAGAATTGTTGTATCTGCTATTCTCGCCATATAAACCTTCCTGAACTTCCACAAATATTTCAAAACAAAAATTGACCAAATCGGTTTAGCCGCTTTAATCAATAATATAATAGCTGCAAGAGCGAAACTTTTCTCACCATATAAACCTTCTGGAACTTAAAAATATATATAAAAAAATACTAACCATATGTCAAATATGCTATCATGCCGCGGTTCACTTTTACTTTTATTCCTCACTTTTGATTTTTATAATTTTCATAACTTTTGACATAATTTACCAATCTCTCAAAAAATCTATCTAGGTAACTATAGAAAAGAACTCTTCAAATTTTACTTTCAATATCAGTCTTAACTTCTATAGAGTTTAATAGTATTAATTTCAAGTTTACTTGGCAGCCGAAGTGGTCAAGGCGACAAGACGGTTCTTCTACTGCTACGATAGTCACGAGTTCGGATCCCGGCGTAGCATGAACGTTCTTCTTGCAATTGTGAATAAGCAAGAGTATAATATCATATAAAGAACAACCAAGGACCGCCAGTAACCAATCTAAGGATCGGAAAAAGTTTCTAGTCCAATCTAAATATTGGCTTATACATTCATTTTAAAGAATTTACAGCAGATCGGTTTGCTGTGTTATTAAATCGCATCGGGTACATTTATAACCAACTTGACTGACTTGACTCTCACTGACAAAGCTTCACTTTTTAGTATATGTTATTTCATCTTGTCATTCAGTGCATTGGTAATATCTGAACTTGTACCGAAGAAATGGCCTTTGCGAGAAGTTTTACTTTTTTACTGCAATTTAAGATGGTGGCTAGAAGAAGAATGAGGTTAAGATCCTCGCATGCTATGTGAAGACAGTTTTGAAGGTGTACTGTTGGTGTTCAACTGCAATCAATGGGAATCCCTATTGACTACAGTTGATGTTTTTGCGGAGCACTTCGCAGGTAAAGAAAACAATTTAATTCTTCAGCCCGAAAACGCTAGACTACATGTTGCAAGACCAGTATTCTTTTGCCTCCAGAACTTTCTCTTTCCGAATAATACTTTTTCCGACATATGAGTTGTAACCTGTCTGAGGAGGGCTTTACTTTTTATGAATATACCAAAAAAAAAAATGGGTCAACTCGTGAATTGTTTCAAAAGATACGTAGTTCTTTATAAATTGCCATGTCATATCCATAAATTGCCTGAAGGATGGGAAAAAGTAGCGACTATCAGTGGACAATACTTTGAATAAAATTCACAATAAAGCTTCGAACTAAAATATGTTTTAAAACTAATTTATAGGTCAATAGATAAACCCTAGTTGTTAAAATGGAGACTAACGATAAAAAATTGTATTAACATTGTTCTATTATTCTTTACAAGCCGAGAGTAAGATATAAATTTTGAAATTTCACACTCTCAAACACTCTCAGAACTGAACACAAGAAGAAAATCGTGAAGAATACTCGTATTCGCCTTACTTGCGTAAATAGTCATAAGCATTGACTTCATTGCCAAAACATGAATTTGTTTTTTACTATCGAGTGTTTCGATACTTTTCATTCAATTGCTCTCATAGTAGAAGTTTCGGCGTTATTGTTATGTAGCAGTACGAAATTGAAATTAAACTAAATGTTTACATATTAATTATATGTTAATCATATCGTTTATTTCGCTAATTCAGAGTTAACTGTTTAATAAATTAATGCCCAACATTTCTGCCATGTCTGCCGAAGAAACTTTATCTTTCGTTAGGAGCTTGCACATATGATTGTCATTGTTTCAATTTGAAGAGACATTTATTAAGAAGACATGGTACAATATATATTAATAAAAATATTTTTAATCACATTTCCCATCTTTCTGAGAACATGGTGTTACCTTATCGATAGAACGATCTTGCTATGTTGGCAGCGATGCAATTATCGATCCAGTTTCGCATTTATCCGGTATTTCAAAAACCGTATACCAAAGAAGCCGTGCTACGTCGATCTAAACAAATGGTAATCAAAAGGTTTTTAGGGTAAATGATGTGGCTCGGTGAATGGAGGTAAAACGAAATGAAACAGTGGTGTTTACATTATGTGACCGTTATTTATTGGCTATATAAAAAAATTTTTTAAATACAATTAGATAAAACAGATGGTAGCTGTGTTATCTGGAGACGAGGCTTGGGCAGTCGATGGTGGCACGTCTAAACTAAACGATGGTTGAGCACTGAATGAATAGGAATACCCTTCAATAACATCCCAGGTAAACGTCTCGGGGTTGCCAGTTATTCGTTCTAGTTGGCTCTACTGGCACCCCGCCCGTGTTCAACATCTAGGATTATATTTCTGGGTATTTTGTAGACCGTTATTCCATGATGTAAAATTCGACATGCCTCAAGGTCGCTACAATACTCCCCTGCCAGAATTTTACATACAATTATTTTAAGCAACAAAAATACAAAAATGTATGAAAAAAAAATCAAATGCAAAAAAATGATATACCAAACAAAATGTGCTGCATGAAAAGGGGTTTGAAAATATGATAAATCGAAACGGTTGTGGTTGGTACGGTTGCGATCTGGTACGGCTGTTGATATCTTCCGATCCTACAGATACCGTTGCTTCATCGTCGCTTTGGCACTTGAATGTGATCCATCGACGACGTTGAGAACAAGCTATTTTTCGGACAGGGCTCCCGTAATCGACGCTGTGGGAGGATCGATTGTTCGACGACGTGGTAGCTTATTTTCTTCGACGATGAGACGTTGGCAATTCTGGTACCTCGGCGAAGACATGACGAGTCTACGGTGACTGCAATCGGTGCCTAGCTTCTGGAGCTGCTCTGTAACTAATCCGTAGTCACATATATTACGGTAATTCAGAAAAAACATATAACGACGGTATCCGATCGAAGCTGCCCAAAGCCTTTCAAATCAAAATGTTTGCCATTATGACGGAGACGGCGAGCGAAGGAAGACATTATGATTTAAACATAGCGCCGAAAGAAATGTTTAGCCTAGACGCTGATGATTAAGCAGTGATGTAAAAATATCTATGAGTTCAAAAGATTGTGAATGAAAATTTTGACAAAAAAATATTTAAAAAAATGAATTGGAAATGAAATTGAAGCTTCATTGTTCCAGCACTAAAATAAAATTTAATGAGGAACAAATGTTTGAATGAATGTAATATAGAAGGAATTTGAAAAGGAATAGGAATAAAATGGAAAGGAATATTGAAGGTAAAATTGAATCGAATTAAAAATATTGAAACAAAAAATATAACAGCCACGTAAAATCCACCATGTTGCCTCGTACCCTCCATTCACGAGTCCAAGCCCAATTTTGCGAAAGATCACGTCGGGGTCACCACTTTATGGTAAATGATGTGGCTCGGTGAATGGAGGTAAAACGAAATGAAACAGTGGTGTTTACATTATGTGACCATTATTTATTGGTTATATAAAAAAATGTGAAAAATACAATTAGATAAAAAGGATGGCAGCGGTGTTACCTGGAGACGAGGCTTGGGCAGTCGATGGTGGTACGTCTAAACCAAACGATGGTTGAGTACTTAATGAATGGAAATACCATTCAATAACATCCCAGATAAACGTCTCGGGGTTGCCGCCAGCTATTCGTTATCGGGTTCTAGTTGGCGCTGCTTGCACCCCGCCCGTATTCAACATCTGGGATTATATTTCTGGGTATTTTGTAGACCGTTATTCCATGATGTAAAATTCGACATGCCTCAAGGTCGCTACATCTGACGAGTACGCTAGATGCGGCAATACTTCCCATTTTAACTGCAACAGTGCATCCTTCACAAGCCTTAAAACATGTGGTTTGAACTTTGCGTCACTTTATCGCTATTTCTGGTCTTTTTAGAAAGATGAAATGTAGATATAGATGCGTACCAGTTTCATTCAGTTTTAGCAGCTCGTAATACACTATACCTTGCTCCTTTTGTATCTTCCCCATACCATGCAAATGTCTGGAATAGTTTATTTATAAACTGCTGAGCTGTCTGATAGCCAAGGTTTTAAGTTCGATTTTCATCAAATAAACCAAAACCGACAATTAGGCCAACCAAGCATCTCTATAATTTTCTAAAAATTGTTTCATTTGCTTAATGTAATCAATGTTGAAAATGTTGTATTGGGTGTTTCATTATTTCCGTCTCTATAAACTAAATAACTTAATAATATACTAATACTAAATGAAAAAGTTTTCTTTTATGTGAAGAATGTCAAAACTATCGAATTTAACAAACAGGTTAGTTGTTTAACAGTTGTTTACATTAATAATTGGCATTTTCACTAGTAAATGTATACGAATAATAGCTCTTATTACTAGATTAGTAGTAGAATTACTTAAATGTTTTTAGAAAATGTAAATGAATACATATAAGTTTCATTTAAAAGGTTAAGAATTAACTTTTTTCAGCTAGTTGGCGAAAATATCAAAACAATGCCACATATCACAATATAAAAAAACACATTTTTCAATTTAAAAGAGTATTGTTTTAATTCAAATGTTATATTACCAATTTTATTACGTCACCTATAGATTTAACAAACCTATATTAACGTTCTAAAACTTAACCAATACACCGGATATTTGTGCGACTATTTGGTAGATAAAATAGATTCGGAGGAAGCAGGATTATTTATGCTCTTAAAAAACTTTTCCCACCGCAATTTATTTGGAACTGATGGAGTTAACTTTTACTGTTACCAAATAATTTATTTTC
Source organism: Rhynchophorus ferrugineus (assembly GCF_030347505.1). NCBI lineage: Eukaryota > Metazoa > Arthropoda > Insecta > Coleoptera > Curculionidae > Rhynchophorus > Rhynchophorus ferrugineus. The sequence goes on along the minus strand of NW_027472588.1, from coordinate 17,927,379 downwards.
TCGGCTTTTTTTCTGTCGATGGCGACGAACTGGTTGAACCTCTTCTCTCAATTTAAGGATTCCATACAACTTGCGTCCTAAATAATAACAAAATAGGAAAATCAAGTTTATTAGAATGTCTGTAGGTATTATGTTTTTATTTTATTGTGCAAATAATTATTTCAGTTGCATTCAAATAGCAAAAGGGATTATATTTAATTGTTGCGAGGAAAGCCTGACATTGCATAGTCCAAGGCTTTTTCAAGTAATCGTATGCAAAAAGTTCGCAAATATTTACATTTTCCGTAATTTGTACGTATTTATATAATAGGCAAACCTTTAGCAATCTATAATCCCAAAAGTTTGAATAAGAATGCAACGATCCATAAACGGTTGTAATATCTTTAATAAAGCAAAGAGAATTTGGGGTTACTTGTGGCAATTAAAGTATTTATAGTTTCAATATAAAACAATATCAAAAAGAAATAAAAACCCAACTCACCTTACATTTTACAACATTTTTTACATTACCTAACAACATAACAAATGATCTTTTCTGTCTGATGTAAAATACTGATAAAAAACATGAAGGATGGAAAGCTAAATATTTCCAATTGATACTCATCATTATAAATTAATTATTTACAAATGCTTCTATATTACACGTGAGCTGAAAAATTCCAGAATCATTCCAGCGCCGCTCCAACTTTTCAATATCACTTTTGTAGAATGATTTATCTTTTGCCTCAAAATAGACCTGTAACCAGTTGCTGTCCAGTCAGATGACGATCGTTTTGATTCCGGAGTGAAGTGATGGATCCATGTTTCATCCATTGTCACATATCGATGCAAAAATTCCGTTTTTTACATTTTTACATTTTACATTTTAGCACGGTCAAACACTCCTCAGAATCATTAACACGTTCTTGTTTTTGGTCAACAATGAGGAAATGCGACATCCATGGAGCCCAGGAGGCTGATGGAATGGAATCCTTATAACACTTTTCAAGCCATTTGAACGGTATTTTTGCCCATCAAGAAGCAGTGTAAAACTAAAACACGAAATTGTTTCTGATCCATTGTTTTAAAAATAACAAAAGTAGTGTCACTCTTAGAGCAATAATACAGAAACTTATGATTGAGAAACTGCATTAAAATCATGAATTGTCTCAAAAATACTCAAAAATATAGTTTTGAGAAATCATCATTTGGCTAAGAGAGATTTAATAGAGGCTCTATAAATTCCATTAGGCAAAATGAGAAACTTTTGGAGCTTTTTAAGTTAAAAAAAATATTTATTACATGTTACTAATCGTTACCCACTAATCTACAATTTATCTTACCATATCTTAAATCTAACAGGTCAATTGAAAAGTCCCCGGCCTATCATAGGAAAACACATTTTTTTGGCAAAATTAGTTTTTTTATTCAATATAATTCCCTTCAGGGTAACACACTGATTATAGCAACCCTCCAACTTTTCAATACCATTTTTGTAATACGATTTGTCCTTTGCTTCAACATAGCCCTCAGTTTCGGCGATCACCTCTTCATTCGATGAAAATGTCTTCCCTGCGAGCATTCTTTTGAGATCTAAGAACAGGAAACAGTCCCGGGGGGCCAGATCTGGAGAATACTGTAGATGAGGAAGCAATTCGAAGCCCAATTCATGGATTTTTGCCATCGTTTTCACTGACTTGTGACACGGTGCATTATTTTGGTAAAGCAGCACCTTTTTTTTTTCTTCAAATGCGGCAGTTTTTTTAGCAATTTCGTCCTTCAAACGCTATGTAATAGTCGCTGTTGATAGTCCTTCCTTTTTCAAGGTAGTCAATGAATTCCATGCGCATCCCAAAATATTGACACCTTAACTTGCCAGCTGACTGTTGCGTTTTCCCACGCTTTAGAGCTGTCGATTGGTCTTCAGAGTGTAATGATGGAACCACGGGATCGACGCAAAAACTCGGGTTTGTTACGCTTGATAATCTTCAAACACTGCTTCGAATCATCAACTCGTCGTTGTTTTTGGTCAAAAGTGAGCTCACGCGGCACCCACTTTGCACAGAACTTTCTCATACCCAAATATTCATGAATGATATACATTCACGTTCAGTTGATATCGTTAGAGTGTTTCCTATTTCATTCAATTTGAATTTATCGTCATTCATAATCATTTTGTGGATTTTTTATATGTTTTCTTCGGTAACAACCTCCTTTAGGCGTTCACCGTCTTCGGTGCTCATTTAACCGCGTCTAAACTTAGCATACCAATCCTCGACGGTTGATTTTCTTAGGGCATGTCTGGAAACTCGGCGTCAAGTCAAGTTTTTACTTAAATTGTAGTTTTTCCCTTCAAAAAGAAATATTTTATCAACACGCGAAATTCCTTTTTATCCATTTTTTTCGCAATAACAAAAGTTGCTTCTCTCAAAATGCTATAATTCATAAACTAATGATTCGACAGCTGTCAAATTTATACACTTATCTTTTGAAAGTTAGGGCTAACTAAAAAACATATGGATTTTATTCTAGTAGCACCATATATGTATCAGGCCGGTAACTTTTTAATTGACCTGTTAGATATTTATCTAGGAGGACCCATAAGCCCTATATAATCTCTGATGTATTAATGTTTATGTATTAACACTGCCGTTTTTCTATTAAATGTACCTCACTTCACTACACTACACTATACAAGATCAAATGGTTTGATCCTTTTGAGTCGTATTACTTCGATATTAACATGAAAATGGATTTTTTCCTCGTGTCTCCTGGTAATTATCTCTATTTTTTGAGTGACACCCGGTATATTAAGGTCTCGGTGTAAGTAATAAGTCGTGCACCAACAATACTTCTCAGGATTTTATTCTGGAAAACTTACGCTGATAAGCCTCGAAAATATCAACACAATAAATAGACAAGTTAATAGTCAACTAATGCAATTAACCATTACTTAAAGATACAATGAAAGTACTTCTCTAGAATATCATACGAATATTCACCGACCTTCGGTTCTTCCATCATTTGTTCTGGTCAACAATATTTAAGCTATGAATACTCAATTTTCATAAAGTCTTATGAAGAGCGTCATATAAAGGTAGAAAATATAATTAAAGAATACGTTTAATGAAAAGAGACCTTTTAAATCTAGAATAAACTTAATAGTAATTTAAAATTAAATACCCTACTTCGCAACCAAACATAACATCTATTAAAATTCCGAAAAGGTTTCTCTTCAATTTATGTAAATAGACCATAAAAAGACTCACATATTAAAATAGAAACAATACGGCCCATAAACATTTCTGCGAAATATTAAGTAACAGTATGGGAATAATTTTTTTTTGTTTTTTTCAACCTCATTAAGTATGTCTCTTCTCTTCGTGTCGTTTTTCTTTCACGTCACGTCACATCATCTTTGTAAAATAACAAATGAGTAAAAAATCTATATTCTATGTGTATACGATTCATTATTTCTTTCGATTTTTTACAAAGCGACATTAATTAATAAAAATTATAGTTACATAGTTGGTAATGGATTAAATTTGTATACCGTAATTACCTTGGGACATTAAAATATAACTCAATCTTTGGCATACATCACATTCTTTCTGCATAGACGGTAAACACAATTAATTATAGACGTAAACAGCAACGTAATTGATGTTTATGTTTTCACAGTTTGTTTAATTGAACTGCTTAGCTATTAATATCAGTTGCATTTTAAAGAAACTCTTTGCGAGGCAATTTAACTTACACAAATAGTTAAATATTTCTAATGCAAAAGGTTAACATGAGTTATAAACAAAATAAATAATTATCATTCATAATTTGCATCACGTTCACAAAATGCCGTCACGTCACCATTTCGAACGATTTTAATCGTTTATTTTTATCAAAATTGTTATTGTCTAGTGACTATTGTCTAGAGATAATTTGATCTAAAATATTGATTTATTATAATAATATACTATACAGAGGTAATAAAAAATACATTTAATTTAAAATTAAAACTTGGATTACTAAGATTCTACTAGAAATACAAACACAAAATTTCAAATCAGAAGCGCTACGAAACATTGACGTCACTTAGCGTTTTATAATCATTTCTGCATTCCAACATTTGAACTTTTTCGAGTGCTTTTATTTTAATTGAATTATTTATTTTATATTTCACAGTTAAAAAATTGGTTTTGTGCGACCAATGAAAAGGAAAGATAAATGAAGTAATTCAACTGGGATTAATGAAGGTAAATAACCTAAATATGCATACAGTCGATTCGGTGATAATAACTGTACTGTGTGACCGTAACTGAAATAATAATTTTCAATAGAAATTAGAACTTTTATAGAAATGAAGCGAGTGAGTATTCCAGACACACTACCCATGAAATGGAGTGGAATATTGAAGAACATTAAGTAAAAATATTAGCAGTATAAAACTGAACAAGAATATTAATAAATGTAGTCACTAATTCTAAAGAGTAGGCAATAATAGCACAACTGTCAGTTGAGAATTATGAGAATAGTATTAAAATTAAATGGCGTATATTTGCCAAGATAAATTAAAATAGTATCGATTGCAAACCTACTAAATAATTTTATGATGATACTTTAAAGATACAGATGGAAATGTATTTGACAAACAAACCAACATTTTCATTTTACATAGTTGATAGTGACTAAAATTCAAAAAAAGTATAAATTATATGTATTTGATGATGGATGTTTGATTTTCTTAAACCTTTACCAACTCTGTATTGTATCAAATTAGCTTGTAATGTGTTGGTAAATAAAATGGAAATTGTCATTCTGAAGTTCATTTTAATAATAGCCTTACAATCTTATAAGCATGTGCAACTACAATACTTCATCAAGTACTTTACAAAATATGTGTTTAAAGGTGCTTTAACATATCTAGTTCTGCTATGAATTCTTAAAATATATCTCTGCTAGTTTCTTTTACTTTACTTTACTTCAGTGGCTCAACACTTGTTTCATACATTGTCTATACGTAAGTATTGTTTGAAATATTTGAAGCTTCTGTTTGCTATAACACACATATTAGGCTGTAAATATTTGATAAAATCACATTGTTTAATCAAATATATGTCACTTACCCCTATCCTAGGAAAGTATAGCCCATTAAAATGTTTGATCTAAAAGAAACTAGATATTTGATATTGGCTGATATTGATTGACACTTGTTGAAGGCTTAAATTTAATTCATATTTTTCTTTTCACCAAAAAGCAGAATCATTTGCTGAATATTTAGAAGAAAACTTTCAAACCAAACGAAACTAATATCGAACATAATTTGCCGGACATAGAACCTGAAAATTCGATGATTGAATTAGTCACGCCCGAAGAGCTAACCAAAGTTATTAAAACTGACATTAACCCCAGGAAATCACCAGGCTACGATTTAATAACAGGAGAATTACTGCAAAAACTACAAAGAAATGGAATTATAAAATTCACTAACTTGATCAATACAACATTTAGATTAAAAATATCCCAGGCATTTGGAAGATGGTGGAAATTATAATGATTCCAAAACCTGGGAAGTCTCTAAACGAAATAAAAGCCTATAGACCTATATCACTGCTGCCAGTAATATTTAAGGTTTTTGAAAAACACTCCTGTTGACCGATTATAGAGAGAAAAAACCTAATACCAACACACCAATAGATGTTATTGAAAAAGCCTACGAAAGTGTAAAATTATGCTCAGCTATATTCTTAGATGTAGCACAAGCCTTCGATTAGGTTTGGCATGAAGGCCTTGTTCATAAACTACAGAAAATGCTATCAAAACAACACATCAGACTATTAAAATCGGACATTATAACCAGAATGTTTAGAGTCAGAAGAAGAAGAAGCTTATTCTACAATAAAAGAAGCTAAAGCAGGGGTACCGCTGATGATAATGCGAATATAGCTGTCGGAGACAATAGTGAGGAAGCCTCACAAAAATTACAACAGGCAAGTGACAATATAAATAATTGGACACAAGCTTGGAAAATAAGAATTAATGTACCTGTACAGTTCACCTATAAACAGACCGTACAAGCACCAATAACATTAAATGATACTATCATTCCATATAGCAACAACGCTAAATATCTCGGAATGAATCTTGGTGCAAAACTTCGCTGGAAGGAGCAAAGAAAAGAACTGGAATTGAAATATAGGAAAATGTATTTTCTAATTGGAAGAAGATCACAATTATCAGTACATAATAAATTGCTATTATATAAGCAAATACTGAGACCTATATGGACATACGGAGTTCAATTATGGGAATGTTCTGCAGAGAGTAACATAAATAAAATGCAAATTTTTCAGAACAAAGTCCTGAGAGGTATTGTGGGCGCAGCCAAATACTATAGGACTGATTACCTACATCGAGACCTTCAGATACCCTCAATCAGGCAAGAAATCAAGAGAATTGTAAGGGGGCATGAGGAAAGACTCCATTATCATGAGAATATTGAAATATTGCAGATTTTGGATACCACCAGAACAAGACGCACACTCAAAAGAATCAAACCATCTTGTGTAATGTTATGTAGTGGGGTGCATATATTAAAAAATACAGCACTGACATGTATAAACATTATTTCACCAGAGAGTGAGATAGGGCCGATGGGTCCTCCTAGTTATATACCTAGATTTAAGTTATCATAAAGACAAATTGTAGGTTAGACGGAAACGACTAGTAACAATTTATTATTTAAATAGTAAAAAAAATATTTTTCTTTGTACTTTTCTATATGATTTGGTAACTGAAAACAGAACAATATTATTATGTCATCATATACAAATGATCTTATTACTGTGAATAAGTTACCGCTGAACCTACGCTGGCTGGTTCCCGCCGTGTTTAGGGTTTTTAGTGATGTATAATTACATTCGGGGCACCGAGACCATCGAGGAATGTGTAGTTATAACACAAAATTATTAAAATAATTTATACATAAGACTTGCATCCATACAAACCATCCAGTGCGACCAAAACAACTACGTCACGCGCAGATTTGGAGCGTTTTAGCACACCTTTAAAATTTCACTATTCACAAACGTCACTTTTTCGTTCCAATCGATTTTTTTGAAGAATTATTCCAGGTAAAGTAAACACGTAGAATTATCCCAAGGAGTTTTTCAAAAATAGTCAGCCGACTCAAGCCTATTGCCCAAGCTTAAATTTTTTCATATGAAAATAATAATTTGTCTCAATCCTGTCCATTTGTCAAGTTCCAAACAAAAAAATTACTATTTACAATTGCCACATAAATAAATTTTACTGTTGTTTAAAAATAGTTGAAATATTTCTATGAGAACACTGATACTGTCTCCAATTTGCATTCCGTTATTACAAATGTAATTGATAACTCTATGGAGGAATGGAGGAAAATATATGTTTTATTGTTTCTCGACTCTGCTCAAGTCTTCGACAAAGTCTAATACACGTAAGAATATATTACAAGGCACGATGGCAAAGCGATATTTCGCTAGAACTTCTCCAATAAACAATTAATTAAAAACAACTAGACGTCTGTAAAGATCAATAATAATATTCATATATAATCCCTTTCCATATTCAAATACATATAAATAGATCAGGTAAAGGTATGCCTACGGATGGAAATCTAAAATAAAAGGACTATGTTAAAGAGAAATATGAACAATTAAAAACAAAATATAATTATTGTTGTTAACTGCTATTCATTTATTGATAAATACTAACCCAATGACTAAACAGATACCTTAAAATAGGACGAAAAACACTAGAAAATATGTATATGTGTAGTGTGAAGTAAGGAAACAATTAGTTGTGAATATCAAAGTGTGATTATATTTAATATTTTCTATGGAGATTAACGCACTTTTGGTGCATGAACTCACCTCTTTCTTCAGGTGTTGAGCACTGAGCTTGCAATTTCTTCAATACCAAATCAAAACTTGGAATATCTAAAAAGTTACATGTTTCAATCTATTTGCGAGGGCAGAATTATCGTAGACACAAGATAATGATTTGACCATATTGGTCAAATATTCATTATAACAATTAATATGGAATATAACGCGATTTCACTAATTTTCAAACATGTGTCAATGTCTCCAAACTTCAAATTTTAATATTCTACAACTGAGTTATAGCAATCCGCTTTTGGTAGCCTTACACCCTGAACTGCGTGCGCTTATCAGGAGTATACCGACTAATTCTAATAGTTTATAGCTAGAGGATTTTGAGCACCTTCAATCCGCCTTGTATGACATTGTAGCTTCAACTACGGCACTTTTGCCCAAACTCCGCTTAACTACACCCCCAAAGAATGCTTCAAGTAACTACTAAATGTTGGCCACTTCAACGTCAACCTTCTTTCCTTGATAAGCAATTTAATTCCGGTTAATTGAATGAATTCAAAGGGACAGCCTTCTAGTATTCCCGGAGTCCTCCGACTGCGTCAGTTATGAAATGTGAAATGTTTAAAATGATAAAAATTTTACTTTAAAAACTGTTACTTGTTGAATGACAGTACAGAGCGACATTGGGGGTTTAAATCTACTACAACATAAACCCCCTATCTCTTAACGCGTTAGTACACGATTTTATTGTTTTCTGTGGTTGTACGTTGTACATAAAGATAAATAAAACACTATAAGAAGAGGAAATAATAAAGTGCCCTTGGTCTTTGTGGACAATCAGTAGAACAAAATACAGCCACTAGGCTACCCTATGGCTTATGTAGTCTATTATAAGGAAAACTAGCCCATGTCTTAGCTGTCATCTGTCCTATCGATATCATAGTCTTTCTTCCATTATTCACTCATTAAATTATAATTCAATTATATTATTATCCTAAAAATACTTATAAGATTATTTTTAAAAATGTTGAAAATTGGATTGCTTAATTGTCTTATTACAACATATGTTATAGTTACTTTAGTACTAAGTAAGAGAGAGGATATTTAAATCCGTAAGAAAATTCTCAAACGTGTCTTATTCATTCATCAGAAAAGATCAAATAAAAATCGTTGAATTAAATTAACGGCATTAATATTTACTGGTTTCTAATTTTGAAAAAATTAATATTACAATACAGGGTGTCTATTAGAAAACCTCTTATTGGATTTAGTTATTGCAGATCAACTGCATTTTCTATGTAAACATTTTAAATATTGTTAAAATAAAATATCAAGAAATTATTACATTTCCTTTCTTTCAAATGTCAATTAGTATAAATTTAAAAACTGGATTATTTTAAAAGATAATTGAATATCTATACATTCACTGATTTTTTTTAATTAGTCATATTTTTAACTAAACAACATTTTATTACACACAGTTTTGCAATAATTCTTACGTTAGACCGAAGTAAATTTCATACCTTGGATATTATTTTAACCTCTTTCGTTATTGTTCGTTACTTGAAAATGTAAATATCAGTTGATAAATGTAATGTCTATCGTCGACTATGTCAAGGTAATAAAATAAGTTATATTAGAAATGTATGTAAAACGATGTCAAGTTTATCACCATAAGAAATATTATTATACACACTGATTATTTGAATAAAAACAGAAGTAGAAGGAATCAAGAATAGATATTGGAATTTTTATTTACATCTTTATAACACAGTATTGCAAGACTGCAACCCAAGCAAAGGAAAATATTTTTTTTTAGTTCAACACCACCATCATACTATGATACATTCATACCATAGCTTTTTTATTGTATGAATTGTCTTTGATCGCTCTGGCTGACTTTTCTCGGCTGTCAACAAAAGTTATTTTGAGATATTTATGTATAAATACTATAATATAATATCAATAAAGTCATTAGTGTAGCAAGACCGCTGAAGTTGACCATGTAACGACAAAACCGGCGAGAAAACATTTTTGAAACTGAAAACAGACAAACATATTTCAAAGGTTTCACATACTGCTTAGACAAATTGGCGATCAGAGAGAGTAGTGACTTCAAAGAGCTCGTGGAAAAAAAAATGGATTAGATAAATATTCATGTTTAAAGGGCATTTATTGGGGACATTTGGGCAATATACATTATTAAAATATTTTCCATTTCTACAATGTTTCTCTATCTGTATTTAATATAGCAATAATCAAACACTATTATTGGTCATTCAATTTGTTCAATTGACATCGGTAGACATTTACAGCTATCTTGTTTATCCCACCATATGCACTCGATGAATTTTTATGATTAGAATTCTCATAGCAGATCTGATTTTCATCAGCAGTCACAATACGTCACAGCTAACACGTCTATGTTGTCTGAAGGTTCTTGAGAGTTTGACCTGGGTTCTCATCAAATCAGTCTTGCAATTCATTATCTTCTTGGAGATCTTGGATCTTCTAACTTTTTGGGTGTCCTTTATCGCAAACATCAAAATCACAATTTTGAAATCATTCAGACTAAAACTAATAATTGGGATGTTTAATGTGTTTAATGGCAATCGACAGCAGATTTCTTAAAATCACACAATAAAGATAATCAATGTTGAAAATGTAATTTTGGGTGTTCCAAATCAATAACTCGATAATTAATTCTGTAATTTTATACGGAACTAAAATGTTAATTATAAATAAATGTTATTATATTTCTTTCATTTAATTAAACACAAAGCTGATAATATTACCTCTACTAATATTGTTATATAAAATGTACATTTCTTATTCTATTTCAGTGTTCAGTTAACTACATTGTTAAATATTTTTTAGAAAACCAACGGCAGATTAATATAGATTTGATATCCTCGTTATATTTTAACAGGTAAATTAATTATATTTTCTAAATATCTTACACAATACACACAATTTGTCACCGGATATACTAAAATAAAACGTTTTCTTTGTTATTTTCCGATCCATTTCTTCTTATTACTAGCCCTGTTCGTGCCTTTCAAAAATAAAAGGAAGTACATCAATCAAAACTACTGTTAATACTATTCTAAATTCGTCTGCGGTTTATATTCCATTTTCTTTCCAATACACTGGCGGAAAAACGAAGAAATCAAAAATATTCATCAGAGATAACTAAAATTCTGATGTTCTTGCAACGGCTAGTGCAATTAAAAACCCATTTTCTGATATAATCGTACGTTTGGTATATACTCGATGTCTTCTCGATTTTAGCTAATGATCTAGTTAACTGTTTGGAATCATAAACGATCTAACTGCTACGTTTGAGTAATATTTTCTTTTTATATCGCCACAAAGTTGATAACCTTTTTAACTATAAATCAAAACGAAACGTCAATCAAACAATCATTTATCGAAAATATCTGAAAAAGCAATATTTACGAGAGAAGACTACGTCAAAGGAAAAAAAATATATGAATCACTTTTTGATCTTAACGTGTCTATTTATTAAGTCATCTCTTATCAGGCGAAGTTTTTCTCATTTTGCATTAAAACATTAAATGATATTTAATTGTAAATGATTTTGTTATTAGAAATAAGTTATGTGTTTATAATAAGAAAATCAAATCAAATAATTCTATAAAAATATTATATATTAGAACTTAGTTAAGAAAGTTATTGTAGAATTGTTGTTGGCCCAATTTACTTAACACTTTTTATCAGCTGGTGCTCTGATTTCTTGTCATTTTTTCTGCTTTATGCTTTTTTGCTACTAGTTTTCTAATATATCTTTTGGGTAGTTTATCCCTGATGGTTTGTTTCTTGGCATTAGAGTATTATTTTTTGCGGCTTTTTGTAAAATGACCACAAACAATTGTGCTTCTTCAATTGTGAACATGAAATTTAACATTTTCTACTGCGTCTATCCTGGCTCCAATCTGTTCATTTGATGTTAATGCTGCTAAATGGAATATAATTATTATTGTTCTGCTTATCGTCAAGATAGTAGGAGAGTTCTTGATATTTAACGGTTTTCTTTATTGGAGAGGCATAGAAGAGAAATTGTAATAACGATAAAACGAGACAAAACAATTCTTCGAGAAACTATTATATATAGAGATTAAAAGCATATCCTATTCATTTATGTGTTGAACTCATTAGGCATGTGTTGTGTATTTTGACATTGTTAACCCTCATCTACATTCTCATCGATTGAGGTGACAACAGTATATCTATAAAAATGCCCAAAAACAGATCGAGATTGATAATTAATTTGAACAGATATAACGAGAAAATGCTACAAGTCGCCAGAATGATCATTCGTCGGGAAAATATGTCAGTTTGTTGATAAAATATATCTTTGATGCAATTTCTATATTCGACATATAAATATATTTTATTGCTTTTACATCTACCGAAAATTATCATCAAGCTTAAGATGCAAGCGTCATTTTATTCTGCGCGAGCTTCCACAATTTCTGATATTGATCATTTGATCATTTTATCTGAGACGGCATCAAAGAGACCCTGACGTGCGTGCGGATTGGCCAAACCTGCTCTTGCATATTTATTCTAAACCAGCTTGACAGTTTCCATAGCCACGTGTTGTTGTTCTCAAGAGTTGTGGTTCTCTATTAAATAATAATAAATGATTCTATTACCTCAACAAACTTTTGTAAACATAAAACTAACCTAAAAATGACTTGCTAACTACTAGTTTCATAAAGAACAACCCGTCCCTATGAATTTGTCATAGAAGTTTAAAATAAATGCGCATGAGCAGTTCTGACCAATCCGCACGTACGCCAGGGTCCTTTTACTGTCGTCTTTTTAACTGCCTTCGTATAATAACACAGTTCTCTTATGCACTTTAAAATGTATAATTAATGCACAAAATAAGTGACTTTATGATCTAATAAACAATGCAAATGATAATTAATCGGACCATAGCACATACTTCCAATCATCAAGTGTTCAAATTATATGATCATCTTTATTCCAATTCTTTTACAACTTGTTGGACGTTGGCTTATATTTGTGGAACTCTAGCGGAACTGGAACTATAGCGTATAGCGTACTGTTTTTGTCTCTCTTCCCTGATGACGTTGTATCATGTTTTGTGCATGCTGTCATTATTGTGGATAGTGTCGCTTGACGTGTCGTGAAACGTTAAACAATTCAACTATTTCCGTCACAGACGCTCCAACAGCAACACATCTCAGAACAAAGTGGGTAACACCTTGAAGTATAACTTGCAAGACTTGACATGTAGACTGAGCAATATATACGTGTCGCATTAATTACATGGAAGCAGTGTTGCCAAGATGTACTATATTGCATGGTGTTCATATTATTTTGTCTATCCCTTCTGTATATTGACATCATATAATACCGATATAAAAATCATTACTTTCTGTAGAAATAATATATCTTTAAGAAAAAACCAATACATTGGAATATTATAGAATGGATGATTAGTAGCGTTGGGAACTATCGACTCTTTTGTAATTGACTACTTTTTACTATCGACTGATTCAGTCGCCATTTTTGGTCCGACTGTTTTGACTACTTTTTACTATCGACTGACTCAGTCGCCATTTTACTAGTAACTGTTTCAGTCGACTACTTTCAATTACTATTTTCGACTCGTCTAATTTTACTACTATTTACTATTGACTGTTTCAGTCGTTTACGTTTAGTTACAATTTTCGGTTCTATTAGTTTCGACTAATTTTTAACCTTCTGGCTTTGCCGTCCTATCTGCGACTTTGAAAATAATGTGCCGAATTTATGCTTACATAGATTTATAAACGTAATATATACGTTTTTAATCGACTATCGACTGTTTCGACTATTTTCAGTCGATAGTTCCCAATGCTAGTATATTAGTAGTTGTATTCTAATATGACAACACAAAATTTCTTGCCATATATATTTAATTGATTGATTTCATTGATTTCCTCTCCCACAATTTCTAGGGAAAGGAATTCGTATATCTTCACCCTATATCATGAATGGAAAAAGCAATCGAACCGGGCATTTATCTAAAAATAGTAATTACTATTTTCAGTAGTTAGTTTTTTGACTATCGACTGTTTCGACTATTTTCAGTCCATAGTTCCTAATGCTAGTATATTAGTAGTTGTATTCTAATATGACAACACAAAATTTCTTGCCATATATATTTAATTGATTGATTTCATTGATTTCCTCTCCCACAATTTCTAGGGAAAGGAATTCGTATATCTTCACCCTATATCATGAATGGAAAAAGCAATCGAACCGGGCATTTATCTAAAAATAGTAATTACTATTTTCAGTAGTTAGTTTTTTGACTATCGACTGTTTCGACTATTTTCAGTCGATAGTTCCCAATGCTAGTATATTAGTAGTTGTATTCTAATATGACAACACAAAATTTCTTGCCATATATATTTAATTGATTGATTTCATTGATTTCCTCTCTCACAATTTCTACGGAAATGAATTCGTATATCTTCGTCCGATATCACGAATGGAAACAGCAATCGAACCGGGCATTTATCTAAAAATAGTAATTACTATTTTCAGTAGTTAGTTTTTTGACTATCGACTGTTTCGACTATTTTCAGTCGATAGTTCCCAATACTAGTATATTAGTAGTTGTATTCTAATATGACAACACAAAATTTCTTGCCATATATATTTAATTGATTGATTTCATTGATTTCCTCTCTCACAATTTCTACGGAAATGAATTCGTATATCTTCGTCCGATATCACGAATGGAAACAGCAATCGAACCGGGCATTTATCTGAAAATAGTAATTACTATTTTCAGTCGTTAGTTTTTTGACGATAGACTGTTTCGACTATTTTCAGTCGATAGTTCCCAATGCTAGTATATTAGTAGTTGTATTCTAATATGACAACACAAAATTTCTTGCCATATATATTTAATTGATTGATTTTATTGATTTCCTCTCCCACAATTTCTAGGGAAAGGAATTCGTATATCTTCACCCGATATCACGAATGGAAAAAGCAATCGAACCGGGCATTTATCTAAAAATAGTAATTACTATTTTCAGTAGTTAGTTTTTTGACTATCGACTGTTTCGACTATTTTCAGTCGATAGTTCCCAATGCTAGTATATTAGTAGTTGTATTCTAATATGACAACACAAAATTTCTTGCCATATATATTTAATTGATTGATTTCATTGATTTCCTCTCCCACAATTTCTAGTGAAAGGAATTCGTATATCTTCACCCTATATCATGAATGGAAAAAGCAATCGAACCGGGCATTTATCTAAAAATAGTAATTACTATTTTCAGTAGTTAGTTTTTTGACTATCGACTGTTTCGACTATTTTCAGTAGATAGTTCCTAATACTAGTATATTAGTAGTTGTATTCTAATATGACAACACAAAATTTCTTGCCACATATATATAAAATTGATTGATTTCATCGATTTTCCTCTCTCACAATTTCTACGGAAAGGAATTCGTATATCTTCGTCCGATATCACGAATGGAAATAGCAATCGAACCGTGCATTTATCTGAAAATAGTAATTACTATTTTGAGTAGTTAGTTTTTTGACTATCGACTGTTTCGATAATTTTCAGTCGATAATTCCCGATGCTAGTATATTAGTAGTTGTATTCTAATATGACAACACAAAATTTCTTGCCATATATATTTAATTGATTGATTTCATTGATTTTCCTCTCTCACAATTTCTACGGAAAGGAATTCGTATATCTTCGTCCGATATCACGAATGGAAATAGCAATCGAACCGTGCATTTATCTGAAAATAGTAATTACTATTTTGAGTAGTTAGTTTTTTGACTATCGACTGTTTCGACTATTTTCAGTAGATAGTTCCTAATACTAGTATATTAGTAGTTGTATTCTAATATGACAACACAAAATTTCTTGCCATATATATTTAACATCCCGTAGAAAATGTTCGATTATTTCACTTTTTGGATAATATGGACAAATATGTACCTAAAACTAATTTTACCCTGATAATACATAATATCATGCCAATTGAACAATATTTCCTCGCTCATTTAACAACACCCCTTGGAAGGAATATTTGAAATAAAGATGGAAACCGAAAATAAAGACGCAATATAGTCTTCAGAACGACATATCTGAAAAATATGAATTTTCTACCTCGGCGTATACAAGAAAATATAAATTATCGATAATGTTGAGGGAAAATGTCACTTTGTTTGCATATAACGGGGTCAGGAAACTCGGTATAATGTGGCAGCGCCCTGAAATTGCGAACCTGCCATAAGTTCCAAAAATATTTTACTAAGTTGAGCAAATATTTAAGGTTTTACGCTGTTTTTCTTAGTTTATATAGATTTAAAATATATAGGTTTTATTTAATATATAGCTATGCCAGTAAATATACTCATTCGCGGAAAGTCTTGGTAAATATAAGATAACATTTACGCTTTCATATTTTATTAATTAATTCAATAAATAATACACATTTGTATGTTCATTAAAGATGTTATATCATGTTTCCTTCAATCTTATTCTGATTTCTTAGATTATCGAAATTTATTATAAACCTTATTACTTATTTCATCAATTTTTTAAATTAATTTCATCTCATATTAGATATGCTTAGTACAATCTTAATTTACAAATTAATGTATTACTAATGTCCTGTTGTACTTATATTAATACACAAGCAAGGCCGGTGCAGGATTAATACATCACATACATACACTTATACACTAAACAGGTTTGTTTAGTTTGATTCACTTTTGATTTTCTACATGTTGTCCAGTAGCTATATTGCTTCCATGTTACTGTGATTTAGCAAACTTATTTCATATTTTAGGGCGAAATCTTGGATCACTTCGTGTATCCCTTTGATTTTTAGGTTATCGTGCAGCTCTTCGTTGGTTACGTAGCGATAAACATTGCTAATTAATAGTAAAACTTTGTTTTGGGTATGTTGGATTACTAGTAGGTTTGATGTTTTGGTGCAACCCTGTATTTGCACCTCATAGGTCCAAATAAGCTTTATGATTGACTGATAAAACAATCTATTTGATTTTGGGTCAAGTTGAGAGTATCTTCGGACTTACAGTTATTTGACTTCTAGTCTAATCTGTTGTGATTTTTAGGTAACATTATGTGTCCAATTTAATCTACCATCAAGATATATTCCGAGGTATTTAGCTGATTCTGCTTGAGGAATCGGGCATGCGTCAAGTGATATAATATAAAGGTTTTTGTCATTTCGCTGTCACGCAAAATTAACATGGACAGATTTGGAGCTATTAAGCTGTATTTTCCAGCCCCTAGTCCATTTATAGATCTTGTTGTCCACTACTTGTACTATTTATGTAGCCTTAGACAGAGATACATCTTTTGCCATTGTAACTGTGTTGCCAGCAAATGTTCCAATTACTGTTCCTTTTATTTTTAGGATATCAGCAGTATAGAGCAGTTATAGGAGTGATCCCAAGTCACTACCCTATGGATCTCCAGCCGAAATAGTTTTAAGCGTTGAGAATGGCCTTTCATGCGACACTACATTTTTTTTCGAAAAGATATGATTCCAGCAGTCGACAGTAATTGTGCAGTATCAGTTTTCTCATTTTGTGGTTTAATACCACATGATATACCCGATCACAAACTTGTGAAACGTCCAGGAATATTGCAGTGCTGTATTTCTTTTCATCGAATGCCTTTTCAACAACCAGGAGCCCGTCTGATAAAACATTGCTTAACAGAGTCACAGAGCAATTAACAACGAAATTTAAAGAAATCAAGCAAGCATCAATCGCTGGATTCCTTTCGAAGCTCTCTGTGAATAGTAATGCCAAGCGTCACTCTGGAAAGCTACTAAACATCTCAAATATCACATAGCTCAAGTGCCATTTATTAAAAATCCTGATGTGAGGTGGGCACAAAATAATTCTGAAAAAACAAATATATGGAATACATTACAATACAATATACATTTGCAGAATATCGGGAAGAGAGATTCCATCCAAACCAAGAGGGTTAATGTTCTGCCATATCTCAATCCCAATAACTGTTAGTGAAGTTTCAGAAGAAATTAAGCACCACTTTAATATTAAAAAAGCAGCAGTCTATAGCATTGTTACTGAAAAGATTCTTAAAGGACTCTAAAGAAAGCCCTTAGTTAAATTAACCAACCTATTTAATGCTTGCATTCGGTTGTACCAGATGTGTGAAAAAAATCTGAAGTCATAATGATACTATAACTTTTTACTTAACAGTAAAAATATAAAAAAAAAATTCTATTTCTTTATTGCCAGTTGTAGCTAAACTATTTAAGAAATTTTTTGTGAAAGGCCTCAAACCTATTCTCGAGCAAAGAAGGCTGATACCATCTCCCCAGTTTGGTTTCGGCAATGCCTACCTAACAATTGACAAGTGCATCGAATTATAGATGTAATTAAAAAATCTCTAGAAAATGAAGGTGTGTGCTCTTCTGTCTTTCTCAACAGTCTAGACTGTCTGTCTTGTGCAGGCTTTTGACAGGATATGGTATGAAGGACTTTTATATAAAAATAAAGTCACTGATTAATCAATACTTCTGTATTAAACATGAAGGAACATACTCTGATTTCAAACCAATAAGTGCTGGCGTGCCCCAAGGAAGTGTGTTGGAGCCAGAGCTTTCTCCCCACAACGTTATGACGCACAACTGCTACGTTTGTCGATGATACGGCAATATTAGCAGTAGCAGAGACTGTTGATAAAGCTACTATCTGAACTAGAGAATGGCGAATCAAATTATATGAAGCAAAATTTATACAAATTGCTGCAGCGTCTTTATTGACAGTATGCAGGTTCCATATGTCAACACAGCAAAATACCTGCAAAAATCTTACTGTATGTCAGCAGATACTGAGACCAGTGTCAAGAAATGGAATTTGAGTGTGGGGCTGTTGACTGCATTGTCCAAGTAATTCAGAAGTTCTAAAATAAGGTGCCAAAGTGTATTGCGAATGCACCTTGGTATGTACGCATTTGTAACCTTCATCGCAACCTATAATTAATATATTTACGAACACTATCAGAATATTGGCCAATTCCCATCCAAGAAGACTCCAGAACCACGTTAACACGGAAGTATCCAAACTTCTAAATGTGCATAATGCCATTAGACGTCTCAAACGAGAAAAAACTTGTGATCATAATGATACCCAGTGGATAAAAGCTTTGTTATAGTTGTTTCTTAGTAGGTTAAGTCAGATTAAAGTTAATTGCTAGTTGTATACTAATTTAATAGTAATTTAAATAATTTAACAAATTAGTAAATTTAATTAGTAAATTAAAAAGAAAACATTTCCACAACTTTATATATTTCAAAATAGGGATGCAGAAAAAATATCGATATATATATATTTTTTTAGGCGATATTATTCGATATCTTTTCAGAATAAATTAAATATAATTGGTACTTATTTTAAATTAGGGGTTTACTTAGTACTTAATGTTAAACTTTGGTACTTAATGTTAAATGTAGGTATATTAATAATAATATTTTTTCAGTGGCCAACACCCCTATTGCAAAAGGACATAACCAGAATTTTATGATTAATTTCTACATTTTAATCACGGCAAAATACACATCAACAATACTTAAATTAATGATAAATTATTATTAACGATTAAGAAATGAAAAATAATGAACAATTATTTTTTGTAGACAAAACGCCTAAAAAACTGACATTAACATTATCTTACCTGACTTTCAAACACAAGCTTGTTTTGGAATCAAAAAGTTGGAGTACAAAAGCACTTTTTGTAAAATCAAATCAATAAAATTACAATCATTTGTAATCAATAAATATCAAATAGATAAAATAATAACCTCTAATTACTTTTTAATCTTTTCAATTAATTTATTACAAAAATTCATGATAATAATTAAAATAAGACTCGCTTCAAGATTCAGCTTATTCCATAGAATAATAGAGATGCAACTCAATAGGGGACTCTAGCACAAAGTTTTGCTTAGCCCAACATCCACAGGGCGCCATAATGGGCCATTCAAGTAATTTGATTAGTAACTTTAAACCTCCATTACAGGCACCTGTAAGAAAAATATTTTACTGTGAAGACATTTGAGTGGCTCATTAGTAATGGCACGTGACAGCCTTGACGTCATGTTTAGTCGACCAATGAAATTTAAATAGAACACATTTTTTTTCTTAAATTAATTTATTAAATATTCAATTAAATATAAATATAATATTTAAAAAAATATATATAAATATATAATGTAAAGTTATATACAAAATATAAATATAATATAAAAATTAATATATCCATATATATAAAACTATAAGCAAAAAACTTTGGTGCATTGCAAATCAAAATTATCTCTTCCGTCTTTTTCCGTTTTCATATATGTTTAGTGCCATCAATTTAATAGGATCTATCAGAGTTCTGTCTTTTTGTTTTCTTATACTGAAAGCAAACTTTGAGTCTTTGTCTCTTAATATTATGTTCACCTGTTTTACTCAAAAGTATATAGCACACCTTCTTAGTACTTTTAATATTTTATCCAAAAGATCATTATTGCATGTACAATTGAAGGGTTTTAAATTTACTTTTTTAAAAACATTTGACAAAAATGTTGTTATATTATCGACGTGGCAAAATGGCTGAATAAAATAAGACAGTTCAAAGACCTACTGACAGTATAATAAAACAATTTTGTTGGAGTCTGGGGCACGAGATATTGTCTTGTCTCTATAGAATCAGTCTCAATTTGTGGGTCTACTGATTTATTCATAATTGTATGTAAACAAAAATCACACTTAATTTCTTTTTTCAAAAGTTTTACTAAATAACCTGAGATGTACACTAATGTACAACGTAAAACTTTGTTTGCCCTTATAGGAACATCTGGACTGAAGTTATAGAGTTAATTAAAAGTAAGAATGACCAGAAGATAGGATACTGGCTGTATGAATACAAACTTTACCATTACCTTCTGGAGTTTATTTAAATATCGATGATATTTGCTTCGAACACTCTGATTGTGGGCCTGGTATGATAGAAATAGGCACTACAAATATAGTAAGACAGTTTAGAAATTACTGGTAACAATTATGAACAGAAATGTGACTGACTCCTTTAATTTACCTTCTATATCAATTTGAATATGATTTTGATCCACTTCCATTTATACATATTCTAGGCTCGTGGTATTATTTTCACTATCACTAAATTTTCATAAGTACTTAAAGGAAAGTTTAAATGTATCACAAAAATGTTTGACATGGTAACGATCACAAATCTGCTTCGTATTTAACCCAACCAGTTTAGGATTTTTAATGTTTTCTACACATTTCTACTTTACGAAAACGATGATGCATTTCCTCACCATCTGCGCATCGCGGCACACAACACTTCCTAGAACGAGATTGCATTTCAACTACCGACTTGTATATACTAATATAATAATAATTTAATGTATAAACGTTATAAAAAGCTAACCACACTTCTCTATATAGGGCACATTGAAAATGGCATATAAAATAAACAAACCATAGAACGAAATGATCCAATCAGATCCCATCGCCACTCTTAGCATAGCGAATAAAACAAGTAATATGTTAAATGTAGCGTCATCTACATGTTGGACGTCGCGAAACATTTCCCCAAAATTTCCTATGAATTTAAATTTCTATTTCTCTAAGGCTTATTCACCAGATTTAGAACCCTCTATGATTTTTAAGGAAAACCATTTTACCAGTGCGGTGATGAAATCCATACATTGGCATATTGCTGATATAAGTGCAACGGAATAATCATAAATTCATGATATAGTTACCATCACATTTATGCTGAAGATGCCGGCGCAATAATTAAAAGGAAATATTTTCCTTTTCGCGATTTTAACTGCAAACTCCCCAACTGGCCGAAACACTAACAAACCCGAAACAACGGGAAACTTTCCTCCACCGCAGATAATTTCCGCCTCTTTAGTCGACCGTAAATCTTTCGTCAGATATTTAATTTCGGTTAATTTCCAGCGACCGAAAGAGCGAACCAACTTCGCGGATCGATAAATCTCTTATTTCGGAGTTCGAACACGTTTTTTCTTATCCGAATTTTATCGGAGCGTCGGCCTATTATTCAAAGTTTTCAATGAATAGCTCGAACATAATTATGGGGTCTAAAATAAATTGATAACGACTCGGGGAAAATGTTTTGAATGTGTAATATTTGGGATTTGGATTAAAAAGCAGTAATCTAAGTGAAATAGAAGTTCGTTTTGATGGGAAAAGTGTTGTCTATACAAATAATTGCATTAATTATTTATGTGGTAACCTGTGGTGTTAAACTATGATTTGTATGTGTAGAACATACTTGTTCAGGATGTTAGACAAATAAATCAGTTAAATCGTTAGTTCTGTATAGAAAATTCTAATGTGTGTATCCCGGAAAACCGTTTTTATCACACCTGTATTGTTATAACTTTATGGTGATATGTTTGAGTCCTTCTGGCCCATTGAATGTCATTGTTTGATTATGTTTTATTGTCGCTTTCGATTGGTCAGTAGAGAACGTTATTGGCAGGTACACTTTCGATAGATTTCAACAATCTTCGACTGTCTTCACAAATTTACAAGGAAGTTCAAATACCTAGTCAAGGAAGTGCACAATTGGTGCCACTTGGCAGCGTGAAGATTGTCATCATTAAGCATTCATTATATCTGTCTATTCTTTGTAGTTAAGTTCACTTTAAATAAAATAGTTTTAACTTTGCTACTTTTTCTCGTTTACGTTCGAGAGGAAAAATGCAATATGAAATGTGAATATTAGTTTATCCAAAGTAGTTATACATCGTCAGCAGATACAGAGCAGATACAGATATGAGCTCTCTAAGTTGTAATAGGTGAAGGGATTTAGAAAACAAAGACTATTGATTTACGCAAAAATATCATTTTATTTAACGGAAAGAAGAAACGACTTGTTGACTGGAGGTACAAAGCAACACTGCGGGTAAAAACAGACTAACCCATCTCATTCGTTCACCATTCAGATAAAAAAAAAATCGTGAGACAGTTTCGGCCGTATTACATAACAACACCCTTCTAAAGAAATGGCCACAGACGGACACAAAAGACCACAGTACGTAAACGTCTTTCCCTTTAGACGCTTATAGTTATTGTTAAATATGTTTGAGTATCGCCTGTACCTTAGTCCGCCAGTTTCCCTTTGAAGATCTTCAGAATGGTCTCTGTTTTAGATATTCATCATCGTATGTAGATTCAATAAGTTACGATAATCAACACTATCTCCCTGCCCTGTTTGCAGACGGTCTTCGTCTAACAATAGGTTGTTATTAATTTTTTCTTCGTTTGACGTTTTGTTTTTGTTTTTCAATTCTTATCATTTAAGAAGGTCAATCAGTTTTTTCAATATATTCAATGGTTAATTAATTATTTCAAAATATTAAGAGCATTTTTTAAAACTTAAATTATTTTTGGATATGGAGAAATTCTTTAACTTTTTTTGCTTTGGTATGGAGATCCGATTTGATAGGGTATCGTGAAGACTCTGACCAAATTCAAAATCCATGATATCGGTTATGTAGAACTTCAGCGTAAAAAAAAATTCGAGAAAAGAGCCGTTAAAATTTCGTTCTAAACACCGCGGTTTACATGTCTGGCCACTAAAACCGCTATGTCCAAAATATTTAGACTTTAAAGAATCTTCTTAAAGACATATGAAATGAACTCGATTTTTTTGCATTTATAGACTAGAATATCGCGTTATCTACTCCAATTATATTTTGGTTCTAAATCGTCTAAATTAACGCAAACCATTGCCTAGCATAAAAACATTGCCATCATAAATTTGTATATATTGTAACCATAGAGTAATAGAGATGCAACTTAATAGAGGACTCTGGCGCAAAGTTTTGCTTTGCCCAACATCCAGAGGGCGCCATAATGGGTCATTAAAGTAATTTGATTGGTCAATTTAAATCTCCATTGTAGAAAGCTGTAAGAAAAATATTTTATTGTGAAGACATTTGGTTGGCTCATTAGTAATGTTTGGCACGTGACAGCCTTGACGTCAGTTTAATAGACCAATGAAATTTAAATAAAAAACAATATTTTTCTGAAATAAATTTATTAAATAAAATTCAATTAATATAAATATAATATTTAAAAATAAATACATATAAATATATAATATAATATAAAAATAAATATATCCATAAAATATAAATATTATATACATATATATAAAATCGTAAGCAAAAAACTTTGGTGCATTGCAAATCAAAATTATCTCTTCCGTCTTTTTTCTTTTTTATGTGTTTAGTGTCATCAATTTAATAGGATCTATCACAGTTCTGTCTTTTTGTTTTCTTATAATGAAAGCAAACTTTGAGTCGTTCCCTCTTAATATTCTGTTGACCTGTTTTACTCAAAAGTATATAGAACACCTTGTTTGTACTTTTAATATTTTATCCAAAAGATCATTATGGAATGTACAATTGAAGGGTTTTAAATTTACTTTTTTTTTTAAACATTTGACAGAAAGTTAGTTATATTATAACTATTATATATTCTTGGCTCGTGGTATTATTTTCCTCATCACTAAATTGTTCATAACTACTTAAAGGAAAGTTCAAATGTATCACAAAAATGTCTATGACATACGCTGTAAGGATCATAAATCTGTTTCATGTTTAACCCAATCAGTTTAGGATTTTTAATGTTTTCTACTCATTTCTTAAAGATCGCCGGGTACCTTTTTAACGGAAAACGATGATGCATGTGCATCCGAGCACACAACACTTCCTAGAACGATAATGCATTTCAACTACCGACTTGTATATACTAATAAATTATTTTATATAATAATTATTTATTATATACGTTTTAAAAATCTAACCACATTGTTCATTATATAGGGCACATTGAAAATGGCGTACAAAATAAATAAACCTTAGAACGACATGAAGTATCGCAAGTGAAACAAGTAATATGTTAAAGGTAGCGACATCTACATGTTGGACGTCGCGAGACATTTCCCCAAAATTTCCTATGAAGTTAAATCTCTATTAGATTATAACGACTTTTAGGCGCATTATTTTTTAATTATTCCTTGTTGACATAACCCTTGTTTTCAGTTTTTCTCTCTCTCAAGTTTCAAGATTCAAGAAATAATTATTAATTCAAAATAAAACTGAACTGAAAGCTGTCACAGTTGTATAAAATAAATCGTGCTGCAATATAAAATAAACTGAGAATACACGTATTTGATGCGTGTATTCGTGCGATTATCGTTTTTATTAATTTTAGCGCTGCTTTCACAGCATAAACTAGCCCTCACATTGGGCAGTTTTGGACGTTTACAATAACCCCTAAAATTATTAAACTTCTACAAAGTGCTCGTTTCGGCGGTACATTTACTAAAATTCAACGATGAAGAGAAGATGCGTGGAGACTGCACAAAGATGACACGCAAAATTGTGAAGCGTTCCACATTTTTCATAGCATTCGTAACTTTTTTGTGAAAATAAGGGAAGAAAAATACCGGGATCATTACTTCATATCTACTGGAGGTTCCAATCGAGATGATTACGTTGAATCGGCATGAGTACGAATTTGTATTCTGACTGCGGATCTATTTGAAATTGTTAATGCGTTAGAATTCATTCAAAAAACAACAAATTGTAGGCAATTTCTACAGATCTCATGAGCTTCCTCAAAATTTTTAGTTCCACGCAACCCAAACATCCTTTGATATAATATTTATATGACAAAATTAAATCTGCCATATCATGCCGTCATAAAGGGTAATGAGCGTGCTGACTACCTTGCAAGAAGGATACACCAATCATCAATGGTGAATGTCTTATTTTGGTATAAAGACCTAAATACTCATCAGTTTCTGCTCAATGATGAACTTCCTCCGGTTTGCACTAAGTGTAACCCAGCACTCACAGTAAAACATATTTAAGAACACAAATCAAATATTGAGATTTGTGATTGAGAACAATTTGGATGTTTGCCTTAACCTGCGAAATTTGGATAGATTGGTCAATCCTAAGGGGTGTTAGTCTGGGGACTTTAACCCTTACTGTTAAGACGGGTCCTATTGGGTCGTTATTTAATTATAAACACTTGCCTGTTTTATATACAAATTGAACCGAGTCGGTGTTAGCCACTTTATTTCAACATAATTATGAATGCAATTATGCAAAAAAAAAATAAAAACAGATATGATGTTCAATACTATTTCTTAACCTTAAAGCTAACGATTTTGCTTCTCCAAGATGATGCATGTAGAAAATAGATAACATTATAACCAAATCCAAAAATCCGACTTTTTCGAACGTTTATCTTGTCAATCCTGTCAGACATCTGTAAACTTGGGATCTTTCAAAATCTACAAATTTTTCATTTCTGGTTTGATATTTAGCACACCAGAAATCAGGGCAATTAGAAGGTAAAGGTACTCCTCAGAGGTTTCTTTGGCTATCATCTCCAAAAAAGGCAACGAATTAACCAAAAAAGACTCAAAATCGAAAACGATTTGAAAAATAGCTACTGACATTCGCCAACAATATCGCATTACTAACAGTTGATTACTGGTTGAGGAGTAGGAACTTGGGCAGTCGCCCATATATTGATGGTGATGAAACTAATAAGAGAAACGTAATGGTCAATATTTAGATATAAGAACAATGATTTTTATTAGGAAAAGATAGAATAACAGGTCATTTGAAAAGTATCCGGCCTGACACATAGATGGCCATACTAGAATTAAATCCATATGTTTTTATTTAGCACAAACCCTCAAAAAAGATGCGTGTATAAATTTGACAGGTGTTGGATCATCAGTTGGTGAATTATAGCATTTTGAAGGGAAAAAATACAGTGGAGCCACTTTTGTTCATTGACTACCTTGAAAAAAATGGAAAAACGAACTTCGCGTGTTACATAATATTATTTGACCTTTTTACGAAGGATATCGTCGAAAAAATACAGTTGAAGCGAAAACTTGGTACTTGATGCCGAGTTTCACCTTGTCAAAAATCCATGAATTGGGCTTCGAATTGCTTCTTCATTCACCGTATTCTCCAGATCTGCCCCCCAGCGACTATTTCCTGTTCTCAAATCTCAAAAAAATGCTTGCTGGGAAGAAATTTTCGTCAATTGAAGAGGTGATCGCCGAAACTGAGGCCTATTTTGAAGCAAAGGACAAATCGTACTACAAAAATGGTATCGAAAAGTTGGAGGGTCGCATAATATAATAATACAGTGTATGACCCTTGAGAGATATAATACATACGTTGAATAAAAAAAAATTGCCAAAAAATTGTGTTTTAGTGTGGTAGGCTGAGGACTTTTCAATTGACCTGTTATTCTTAATGAAAAAACTCGTTATTTATAACCAGGTAATTGTTCATTAGAGCATTTTATGGCTTTGCCTATAAACAATGACAAATAATAATTAAAACAGTAGGAACCGCTTTCACTACTATACTACCAAAACCGCATTTATTATTATGTTATTATTTAATTATTATATATTTTAAAGTTAAGATTAATATTAATTATCATGTTAAATTAATATACAATCTATTTACTTCAATATATATGATAATATCAATGTCTATTTATTTTTTCTGTCTATTTCAGGTATGGAGGCTTTAGAAACGTGTATAGGATATTGGGAAGATGCTCTTTCCATATATCGATCAAAGGACACTGGGGGAGGGCCTTTACCCATGCTTAGTGGAGAAGAAACAGGCTTTTGTAGAGATCTCCAACTTTTATTGGATTCTGCTATAGAACTCCAAGTAAGTTTTTAACAATGGCGATAAAATCTCGTGCTGATCCACATTATTTTAGGAAAATTCGGAAATATTATTTTTGGATGAAAGATCTGTACTGTTTAGACCAGAGAGCAAAAGAGAAGCGAATGGTATCGATACTGATTTGTCTGGTGGTGAGAGTTTTGCTTCAGCACAAGATCAGGTAGGTATACTGTAAGTAGTTTGTATAGTGATTGTAACAGGTCAATTGAAAAGCCACCGGCCTACCATAGTAAAACACATTTTTTTGACAAAATTAGTTTTTTTATTCAACATAATTACCTTTAAGGATGATACACTGATTATAGCGACCCTCCAACTCTTCGACGCCATTTTTGTAGTACGATTTGTCCTTAGCTTCAAAATATGCCTCAGTTTCTGCGATCACTTCTTCATTCGACGAAAATTTCTTCCCAACGAGCATTCTTTTGAGATCTGAAAACAGGAAATAGTCGCTGGGAGCCAGATCTGGAGAATACGGTGGATGGAGGGAGTTTTGCCATCGTTTTCACTGACTTATGACATGGTGCATTGTCTTGGTGAAGCAGCACTTTTCGTCCTTCAGATAGCCCAATAACGCTATGTAATAGTCGCTGTTGATGGTCCTTCTTTTTTCAAAGTAGTCAATGAAAATTATTCCATGCGCATCCCAAAATACAGACGCCATAACCTTGCAAGCCGTCTGTCGCGTTTTCCCACGCCTTGGAGCGGATTCATCGTGTGCAGTACATTCGGATGACTGTCGATTGGGCTTCAGAGTTAAATGATGGGCCCCTGTTTCATCCACTGTCATATATCGACGCAAAAACTCGGGTTTATTACACTTGATCATTTTCAAACACTGCTCCGAATCATCAACTAGGCGTTGTTTTTGGTCAAAAGTGAGCTCGCCCGGCACTCACTTTGCACAGAACTTTCTCATACCCAACTATTCAGGAATGATATGATGTACACGATCAGTTAATATCTTTAAAGTGTCTTCTATTTCATTCAATTTCAATTTACGGTCATTTAAAATAATTTTGTTGATTTTATAAATGTTTTCGTCGGTAACAACCTCTTCTGGGCTTCCACTGCGTTCACCGTCTTCGGTGCTCATTTCACCGCGTCTAAACTTAGTATACCAATCCTTGACGGTTGATTTTCTTAGGGCATGTCCGGAAACTCGGCATCAAGCCAAGTTTTTGCTTCAACTGTATTTTTCCATTCAAATTTTATCAGCGCCATCCATTTTTCAGTAACAAAAGTTACTTCACTCAAAATGCTATAATAAAACTAACGATCCACCAGCTGTCAAATTTATACACGCATCTTTTGAGGGCTGGGGCTAACTAAAAAATATATGAATTTAATTCTAGTAGCGCCATCTATATGTCAGGCCGGGGACTTTTCAATTGACCTGTTAATGACCTTAATACTGATATTAGTAAGAAATTAATATTCCCATTTTCTACTTCATGGGAAAAAATGTAAATTTTGTTCATATATAACAATCGTTATACACCGTATATTTGTACTTTCTATTAACGACCTTACAAAAAAAAGATTTAATATCTATTATTCTTAATCGATGACAAAGCAGCAATATAAGATTTACAATGACATCATTACTAGAAAATCAATAATCGTAAAATATGTTTGAAACAAGTTATAAAACATGTAGCGAGATAAGTTGAAATGAAAAATTGCGAAAGAGTGTCAAGATCCATTCCGAATCCGATGAATTTCTACTAATCAAAATAAAAAAATTTCTACTACTACTACTACTATTTCTACTAGCCAAGACATGATTATTACAAATCTTGATGTTTTTCTGAATTAGGCAATTAAAATATATTATTGTAAATTATAAAATTGTGATAATATTAAAGTATAATAAAAACGAATATAGAGCCTTTATTATTAATATTCAACTATGTTAAGATGTTATATATCTTTTTGGTGTCTAAAAAAATTATTTTTTTTCCACCAGTGCAATACTATGTATCTATTAAAAAAAATTTTAGGAGTAAGAAAAATATTTTATTGGTATGTTTTCACAAAATAACTATAAGCTCGTAAACATTATTTAAAGGTCATTCACGGCAAGTTATTGAAGTCTCTTGGGATTGCATTTTAAAAGATTTTAATATAATAATCATCTTTTTAATAATCAATTAGAATTATGTTAGTGATGCACAAATGACCTAATTTTTGAATTCATTCCTTTCAAATAATTGAAATTATTTTAAAAAATCGGTTACTTTCTATCTATTACTATCGGTACTATATCTATAGAAGGTGAGTATCAAACTGATTGCTATTTATTATCAATCAGAGTTGACGTTCTATTAACATGAAGCAACATAAAAGGTTCAAGCATTACTATATAAACTTTTCAAAATTAAAATTAATTTAAAAAAATTAAATAAAAATTAATCAAATAAAAAGTAGTAAATTTTTATTTAAAACTAATTTTTCTCATTATGTGTTTTGTTACGCATTCAAGTAAAATTTGATTGATGATGAGAAAGTCCAAGAATATCCAAGATATATATATATATATATATATATATATATATATATATATATATATATATATATATATAGTGCTTTTCTATAGAACTTCTGAGAGTTCTACTTAAGGCGCGATAACTTTTGATTGGGTGAAAGAATGACTTTTATATCGGAAATGTTCTATTAACTGTTACCTTTCAAATGCACTATTACTAAAGATATGACTTTAAAACTATCTACTAGGAAAAAATCGAAATTATATCTTCCATAGCCGTATATTTATACTTTCTATTAACGACCTTACAAAAAAAAGATTTAATATCTATTGTTCTTAATTAAAATTAATTTAAAAAATTAAATAAAAATTAATCAAATAAAAAGTATTAAATTTTTATTTAAAACTAATTTTTCTCATTATGTGTTCTGTTACGCATTCAAGTAAAATTTGATTGATGATGAGAAAGTCCAAGAAATGTTTGCATAATTCAGCCCAACGAGTCTTGAACGAGATTGTGAAAAGAAGGATCCCCACGGCGTTATAACCCATTAGTATATTAATACACTGGCCATTAACATTATATACGAAAATAGAAACTCTCTCATTGTATGTATGTATGAAATAAAAGATCAAATCTCGAACAATACTGTTTGTAATGCCTCAGGTTCTATTGACAGTATATAAAATGATTCCATCTGCCATTTTTAGCTGACTTTTTTACATCATATGATACCCCACATAGATATAATTTTAAATTAATTGCATGAATGAAAATCATCACTAGTAAGAGGCATTATAAATAATTTTGAACACAGTATCATGCAAATTCGAGATAATAATGATAAAATAATTAACGAAGCAGCAAAAACAAACAAGAGGCAGTAACACATAGGCTGAAAAATCCTCGGCGTAACAAAAAAACACGATTTTTCTGTTCAAAATTGGCTCTATTCATCAACGTAATCTCCATCAACAGCCAAGTAATCATTCCAGCGCCGCTGTAACATTTAATTACCACTTTTGTAGAGGAATTTATCATTTGCCTCAAAATAGGCCTATCGCCAGTTGCGTCCACTCAAATGACGATCGTTGTGATTTCGGAGTGAACTGATGGATCCATGTTTCGTCCATTGTCACATATCGACGAAAATATTCCGGTTTTGACATGTTTGACCAGGTGCTGTTGTGGCCAAACACTGCTCAGAATAATTAACAGGTTCTTGTTTTTGGTCAACAGTGAGCAAACGCGGCATCCACTTTGTTGAATTGTTTTGAAAATAACAAAAGAAGTATCACTTAACATAATAACTCACAAACTTATGAGTAGACTATTATGAAATTTTAACAACTTTCTGTTGAACGTTAGTACTAACTGAAAAAGTGGTAAATACAATAAAACTAGCGCCATCTATGTCTTAGGCCCGGAACTTTTCAGGTCATGTGTTATAAGAATGGGTTGATCTGAGCATTTGTATATCGATTATTTATTAATTTTATGATAATGTTTTCACTTACTTATCATTTTACTATTGTGAAAAATTAATGGAATTAAAAAAATAACAAAACACAATTTTTTTATTATTTATGACTTGGTTGGTGCAGTGGTAAAGACGACAAGACGATCCACCGCTGTTACGATAGTTGCAGGTTCGAGTCCTGCTGGGACATGGTCGTAAATATATGAAGCATTAGCAAGAGTGAAAAATGTGACAAGGAAAATGCTCCCAATCACGCCAGTAACCAGTCTGGTTAAGACCGGATGTCTTCTGGGAGATCTCCAAATTAATCATTTGCCATTGATAATTGCTGATAATTGTGATTTTCTTCCAATTAGCCAGTAGATTTTCTTATATTTCAATTCCATTTATTTTATTTTGTTTTTTATAAGTTCCTTCCAGCGAAGTTTTGCATCAAGATTCATTCCGAATTGAAATTATTGGTGCTTGTACGGACTAATTGTAGGTGAACTGCACATACATAGATTTACTTTCGTTAATTTTTATTTTCCAAGCTTGTGTCCAATTATTTATATTGTCACTTGCCTGTTGTAATTTTCGTGAGGTTTCTTCACTATTGTCTCCGACAGCTATAATCGCAGAATCATCAGCAAATGTAGCCATCGTAATATTGTCCATTTGTGGTATATCACAAGTATAGAGTAGAATAATTGGCCCAGTACACTTCCTTGTGGTACACCTACTTTAGCTTCTTTTATTGTAGAGTAAGCTTCTTCTTGTTTGACTCTTCTGAAACATTCTGGTTGTAATGTACGATTTTAATAGTTCGGTGTGTTGTTTTGGTAACATTTTCTGTAGTTTATGAACAAGGCCTTCATGCCAAACCTTATCGAAGGTTTATGCTACATCAAAGACTATAGCTGAGCATACTTTTTTACTTTCGTAGGCTTTTTCAATAACATCTGTTATTCTGTGGACCTGGTCAATTGTTGAATGCTTGTTAATAAACCCAAACTGGTGTGTTGGTATTAGGTTTTTTCTCTCTATGATCGGTTGTATTCTTTTCAACGGGAGTTTTTCAAAAACCTTGGATATTACTGGCAGCAGTGATATAGGTCTATAGGCTTTTATTTCGTTTGGCCAATTATCAAATGTCCAAAGCAAAATCTTTCCACATCAACCTGAACAAATGTTATTTAGGTGACCTTATGTGTTCTAATACTCTGGCTATGACGTAATTTCTTATTTCCACTGAAAACTCTTCTTTCCTTTACCTGGCGAGCAACGAAATGGTTAGAAACGGTTGGTTAAACTCGCTATTATTGGTCAAGTGACACTGATAGACATCTGCAGTAACAGTTTATTGGTTCTAACAGTTCCAAATACTTTGCTTATCCTAGCATATTCACGGCCATACAGCTATGGTATTCGGTGTCAATGTGGATGGCTCTGCTGAACCAACTCAGGATTTTTATTACACTTTGGATTATCATAGTAGATACACTTTTTATCGTTAGCCACAATGCGCCGAAGAAAACAGTTCTTTTTTGTCTGGCAAGCAATGTTTGCTGATGAAAGATGATGTTTCAAGGGTTCGAATTCCCTTGTATCGAACCTAGAAATAGTTTTATCATCAGTTGCTAAGCTGTCTAAAGGTTCTTTAATAATTTGTGCAGGATTTCATCATTTCATTAGTCTCAGTAAGTCTTGTAATTAATAGTCTTCGAACTTCTTCTGTCCTCCAAACTGATCTTTGTCACTGACACCAGAATTACCATTTTTACAGGGTTAAAACAAGAACTGACAATTAGGATATGATGGAGCAACATCATCATAGGTTCCTAACAGTGTTTGATGGACTCCGCCAGCAGATTTATTAAAATCAAACAACAAAAGCAACGAATGCCAAAATGCAATTTTAAATTGATTTGATGTTAAAATGGAAAATTGTTAAAACCACTGAATTTAACAGTTGTTTACATTGATACTTCCCATATTCATCATTACTGATCAAAATACATACCAGCACTGTATATTTTCAGAAGAATCGAGAAAAGACTGAATTTTTCAGGCAATGGGACAACAAACAACATATTTTCAATAAATGGTCAAATAGCGACCGTTTCAGTAATCAACCTTCAAAATACGACAACTATTAATCGACAAAAAAAAACGAAAAAAGAAAAGAACTTTCGCATTACGCCGATTGAAGAATGTCTAAAAATAGTCGGTTATTTGCCGAACTGCTTCCGCAGTTAGATCCATAACGAACTAAATGCTTTTGTTTGTTTCACACGGCGGCCGTAAGTGATTTTTATTTATTGAATTGTTAAGCTCGGTGTATACGACACTATCACATCGTGACATAGGTGTCTAAAAATACGTTAACATTTAAATTGGACTCGATGACGTCAAAAACAATGTTACGGACTCGATGATTCTGTTAAATGAAACACGTTTTTTTATCGAGTCGACAATGAATTAAATATATAGACTTTTAACTTTTATGTGTTTGTGCGAAATACCATTAATGATAATATAAAATAGAGTATCGAAGGCAGAAAACGTAGTGCTAAGACTAAAGTGTATGAAGAAGCGTAATTAAAAGATTAAACCGAACTAAATAATCGCTATACATTCAAATTAAAATATTTTACTCAAGCATTGAATACAAACTGCCGTTAATGATCACGAAATCAATTTGCAACCTAAGAACGATAGACGTCACATATTGTAAGATCGATGAAAATCGCGCTTCTCGCCATATTCAACAAATATTAATTACCCAGGACTTAAAATAAAAATTATATTTAAATAACACAATATAAAACAATTTAACATCTTAAACAAATAAAGAGTCAGAATAAATGACATAACAGCTACTTAAATAATTAACGCCCTTTTTCCCTTTTTCATATTTGTTAATGCTATCAATTTAAATAAGATTAGTAAAGTATTAAAGTTCCCATCTTCTTGTTCCTTCACACTGAAAACAAGCTAAGTATGTGTCTGATATTTACTTGTTCAACATAAAAATGTATTCAGGCAAGTTATAATAATTTTTACAATGTTACGATAGAACGGATAATTAAAACGGTTAATGACGTACGTCAGACTGTAGAAAACATACCAAAAAGTGATACCTTAAAGAACAGCAACAAAAATTAAAATATTTAATATATATCAAAATTACTGCTGTTCTCTTATTATAGTAGATTCGAGAAGTTAAAGAGACAGCTTAAAGATCTGTTAACATATATAATAAAATAAATATAAATATAAAACAGTCATGATATACTATTTTGTCTATAAAATCAGTTTCAACTTGTTGGTGCACGAATTGCATTATTTTATTTTGTATTAATGTATTTTTTTAAACGTACTTGTTGAAGAATGAATTTTTCTGACTTCATACGTAGACCCAAAAAATTCCAACCTATCACGGTTAAGCAGCCTTAAGCCAAAATATTCATTAAAAGTATCTTAACCAATATACATTTGTTGAAGTATATGAACTCCTTCAAAATAATTAAGTTTTTATTTGATGGCACTTTACAAACAACTTTTTAAAGCGCAACAACATTTTGGCTCTATATATATTGAATGGCTTTGCTCTCTCATGATTTATTCTGTTGTATTCCTGTAAGAAACAGTATATATAAAATTGTATACGAACCAGGTAAAAACAATAGTCACAAGTCACACACACATCCTTAATCTAGCTAACTTAGGATGTTTTTTCCAAGGAAAACGACATCTCGTTTTTTTATTTCCGCACATACACTGGATACATAATACTTTTGAGAGTGAAGATAAATTATAATCAAATAATAGTGATTATAATTAAGTCACAATTATGCTGAACTTACACTATATCAGGCATACAAAAATGGCATCATAAACAAACTGAAACAAGCAATCGTATTATAGAAATGAGCCAATCAAATGCCTTTGTATTCTAACAAACCAATGAAAAAAGTGGTCTCAGTGCCTTTACTAGTGGAACCACGCAAAAAATTTACTCAATTTCACCTATTTAATTATACCTCTATATAATACTCTATGGATACAACTAATTTAAACAAATATCAGAACCTCACTTTTTCTTCATGGTCCGTTTCAAGTAATTGATGAAAATCTGAAAACCTAATTGTTAACTGTGATCAATAGTTTTGACATTATTCTACATAAAATAACAGTTTTCAATTTTGTGTTACTTTGTGTTACTGTTAATTAATTGAAAATTTTGTGTTACAACATAACTCAAAATTGCATATTCAACAGTCATTGATTTTGTTGTTTGATTTAATAAATATTTTTAAACACTTTCAAAAACTTATGGTGATGTTCCTTTATCATATTTCAGACCATAAAGAGTGCTAAAAGTTGGAAGACAATCAATTACCGATAGTTTAGCATTTGATAAATGAAAAGTTTTCAGACCTTTACGTGCAGTATTAAATTTAACTTCTAACCGTTGGAATATCGTGGTTTTATTACTTGTTATGTAAAGAGTAGAGTTTTCTATAGCATTGTAGCGACCTTGAGGCATGTCAAATTTTACATAGTGGAATAACGGTCTACAAAATACCCAGAAATATAATCCCAGATGTTGAACACAGGCGGGGTGCCAGCAGCACCAACTAGAACCCGATAACAAAAAGCTGGCAACGTTTATCTGGGATGTATTGAAGGGTATTTCCAATCATTCAGTATCTGACCACCGTTCAGTTTACACGTACCACCATCGACTGCTCAAGTCTCGTCTCCAGGTAACACCGCTGCCATCCGTTTTATCTATTTTGTATTTTCCACATTTATATTACTTCAATAAATAACGGTGACAATATAAACACCACTGTTTCATTTCGTTTTACCTCCATTTGCCGAGCCATATAAAATTTACCCCAAAAGCATATTATTACTGGTGAAAAATGGATGCACTATGACGATCCTAAGAGCTTGAAAGTTATTAGTCAGTTCAAAAGAGCTATCAACATCGACAATGAAGATTTTTCAGACCTTTACATGAAACATTAAATTTAATTTTTAACCGTTGCAATATCGCAGTTTTATTACTTGTTAGATAAAAAGTAGAGTTTTCTATAGCATATTATTACTGGTAAAAAATGGATGCACTATGACGATCCTAAGAGCTTGAAAGTTATTAGTTAGTTCAAAAGAGCATCAACATCGACAATGAAGAGTTTTCAGACCTTTACATGAAATATTAAATTTAATTTCTAACCGTTGCAATATCGCGGTTTTATTACTTGTTAGGTAAAGAGTAGAGTTTTCTATAGCATATTATTACTGGTAAAAAATGGATGCATTATGACGATCCTAAGAGCTTGAAAGTTATTAGTTAGTTCAAAAGAGCTATCAACATCGACAATGAAGAGTTTTCAGACCTTTACATGAAATATTAATTTTAATTTCTAACCGTTGCAATATCGCGGTTTTATTACTTGTTAGGTAAAGAGTAGAGTTTTCTATACCATTGTAGCAACCTTGAGGCATGTCGAATTTTACATAGTGGAATAACGGCCTACAAAATACCCAGAAATATAATCTCAGATGTTGAACACAGACGGGGTGCCAGCAGCACCAACCAGAACACAATAACGAATAGCTGGCAACCTCGAGACGTTTATCTGGGATGTATTGAAGGGTATTTCCAGTCATTCAGTATCTGACCACCGTTCAGTTTACACGCAGCACCATCGACTGCTCAAGCCTCGTCTCCAGGTAACACCGCTGCCATCCGTTTTATCTATTTTGTATTTTCCACGTTTATATTACTTCAATAAATAACGGTGACATAATGTAAACACCACTGTTTCATTTCGTTTTACCTCCATTTGCCGAGCCATATAAAATTTA
Organism: Rhynchophorus ferrugineus; assembly: GCF_030347505.1. NCBI lineage: Eukaryota > Metazoa > Arthropoda > Insecta > Coleoptera > Curculionidae > Rhynchophorus > Rhynchophorus ferrugineus. Next base: position 17,889,816 of record NW_027472588.1, on the reverse strand, counting down.
CCCCAAAAGCATATTATTACTGGTGAAAAATGGATGCACTATGACGATCCTAAGAGCTTGAAAGTTATTAGTCAGTTCAAAAGAGCTATCAACATCGACAATGAAGATTTTTCAGACCTTTACATGAAACATTAAATTTAATTTTTAACCGTTGCAATATCGCAGTTTTATTACTTGTTAGATAAAAAGTAGAGTTTTCTATAGCATATTATTACTGGTAAAAAATGGATGCATTATGACGATCCTAAGAGCTTGAAAGTTATTAGTTAGTTCAAAAGAGCTATCAACATCGACAATGAAGAGTTTTCAGACCTTTACATGAAATATTAAATTTAATTTCTAACCGTTGCAATATCGCGGTTTTATTACTTGTTAGGTAAAGAGTAGAGTTTTCTATAGCATATTATTACTGGTAAAAAATGGATGCATTATGACGATCCTAAGAGCTTGAAAGTTATTAGTTAGTTCAAAAGAGCTATCAACATCGACAATGAAGAGTTTTCAGACCTTTACATGAAATATTAAATTTAATTTCTAACCGTTGCAATATCGCGGTTTTATTACTTGTTAGGTAAAGAGTAGAGTTTTCTATAGCATATTATTACTGGTAAAAAATGGATGCATTATGACGATCCTAAGAGCTTGAAAGTTATTAGTTAGTTCAAAAGAGCTATCAACATCGACAATGAAGAGTTTTCAGACCTTTACATGAAATATTAAATTTAATTTCTAACCGTTGCAATATCGCGGTTTTATTACTTGTTAGGTAAAGAGTAGAGTTTTCTATAGCATATTATTACTGGTAAAAAATGGATGCATTATGACGATCCTAAGAGCTTGAAAGTTATTAGTTAGTTCAAAAGAGCTATCAACATCGACAATGAAGAGTTTTCAGACCTTTACATGAAATATTAAATTTAATTTCTAACCGTTGCAATATCGCGGTTTTATTACTTGTTAGGTAAAGAGTAGAGTTTTCTATAGCATATTATTACTGGTAAAAAATGGATGCATTATGACGATCCTAAGAGCTTGAAAGTTATTAGTTAGTTCAAAAGAGCTATCAACATCGACAATGAAGAGTTTTCAGACCTTTACATGAAATATTAAATTTAATTTCTAACCGTTGCAATATCGCGGTTTTATTACTTGTTAGGTAAAGAGTAGAGTTTTCTATAGCATATTATTACTGGTAAAAAATGGATGCATTATGACGATCCTAAGAGCTTGAAAGTTATTAGTTAGTTCAAAAGAGCTATCAACATCGACAATGAAGAGTTTTCAGACCTTTACATGAAATATTAATTTTAATTTCTAACCGTTGCAATATCGCGGTTTTATTACTTGTTAGGTAAAGAGTAGAGTTTTCTATACCATTGTAGCAACCTTGAGGCATGTCGAATTTTACATAGTGGAATAACGGCCTACAAAATACCCAGAAATATAATCTCAGATGTTGAACACAGACGGGGTGCCAGCAGCACCAACCAGAACACAATAACGAATAGCTGGCAACCTCGAGACGTTTATCTGGGATGTATTGAAGGGTATTTCCAGTCATTCAGTATCTGACCACCGTTCAGTTTACACGTACCACCATCGACTGCTCAAGTCTCGTCTCCAGGTAACACCGCTGCCATCCGTTTTATCTATTTTGTATTTTCCACATTTATATTACTTCAATAAATAACGGTGACAATATAAACACCACTGTTTCATTTCGTTTTACCTCCATTTGCCGAGCCATATAAAATTTACCCCAAAAGCATATTATTACTGGTGAAAAATGGATGCACTATGACGATCCTAAGAGCTTGAAAGTTATTAGTCAGTTCAAAAGAGCTATCAACATCGACAATGAAGATTTTTCAGACCTTTACATGAAACATTAAATTTAATTTTTAACCGTTGCAATATCGCAGTTTTATTACTTGTTAGATAAAAAGTAGAGTTTTCTATAGCATATTATTACTGGTAAAAAATGGATGCACTATGACGATCCTAAGAGCTTGAAAGTTATTAGTTAGTTCAAAAGAGCATCGACATCGACAATGAAGAGTTTTCAGACCTTTACATGAAATATTAAATTTAATTTCTAACCGTTGCAATATCGCGGTTTTATTACTTGTTAGGTAAAGAGTAGAGTTTTCTATAGCATATTATTACTGGTAAAAAATGGATGCATTATGACGATCCTAAGAGCTTGAAAGTTATTAGTTAGTTCAAAAGAGCTATCAACATCGACAATGAAGAGTTTTCAGACCTTTACATGAAATATTAAATTTAATTTCTAACCGTTGCAATATCGCGGTTTTATTACTTGTTAGGTAAAGAGTAGAGTTTTCTATAGCATATTATTACTGGTAAAAAATGGATGCATTATGACGATCCTAAGAGCTTGAAAGTTATTAGTTAGTTCAAAAGAGCTATCAACATCGACAATGAAGAGTTTTCAGACCTTTACATGAAATATTAAATTTAATTTCTAACCGTTGCAATATCGCGGTTTTATTACTTGTTAGGTAAAGAGTAGAGTTTTCTATAGCATATTATTACTGGTAAAAAATGGATGCATTATGACGATCCTAAGAGCTTGAAAGTTATTAGTTAGTTCAAAAGAGCTATCAACATCGACAATGAAGAGTTTTCAGACCTTTACATGAAATATTAAATTTAATTTCTAACCGTTGCAATATCGCGGTTTTATTACTTGTTAGGTAAAGAGTAGAGTTTTCTATAGCATATTATTACTGGTAAAAAATGGATGCATTATGACGATCCTAAGAGCTTGAAAGTTATTAGTTAGTTCAAAAGAGCTATCAACATCGACAATGAAGAGTTTTCAGACCTTTACATGAAATATTAATTTTAATTTCTAACCGTTGCAATATCGCGGTTTTATTACTTGTTAGGTAAAGAGTAGAGTTTTCTATACCATTGTAGCAACCTTGAGGCATGTCGAATTTTACATAGTGGAATAACGGCCTACAAAATACCCAGAAATATAATCTCAGATGTTGAACACAGACGGGGTGCCAGCAGCACCAACCAGAACACAATAACGAATAGCTGGCAACCTCGAGACGTTTATCTGGGATGTATTGAAGGGTATTTCCAGTCATTCAGTATCTGACCACCGTTCAGTTTACACGTACCACCATCGACTGCTCAAGTCTCGTCTCCAGGTAACACCGCTGCCATCCGTTTTATCTATTTTGTATTTTCCACATTTATATTACTTCAATAAATAACGGTGACAATATAAACACCACTGTTTCATTTCGTTTTACCTCCATTTGCCGAGCCATATAAAATTTACCCCAAAAGCATATTATTACTGGTGAAAAATGGATGCACTATGACGATCCTAAGAGCTTGAAAGTTATTAGTCAGTTCAAAAGAGCTATCAACATCGACAATGAAGATTTTTCAGACCTTTACATGAAACATTAAATTTAATTTTTAACCGTTGCAATATCGCAGTTTTATTACTTGTTAGATAAAAAGTAGAGTTTTCTATAGCATATTATTACTGGTAAAAAATGGATGCACTATGACGATCCTAAGAGCTTGAAAGTTATTAGTTAGTTCAAAAGAGCTATCAACATCGACAATGAAGAGTTTTCAGACCTTTACATGAAATATTAATTTTAATTTCTAACCGTTGCAATATCGCGGTTTTATTACTTGTTAGGTAAAGAGTAGAGTTTTCTATAGCATATTATTACTGGTAAAAAATGGATGCATTATGACGATCCTAAGAGCTTGAAAGTTATTAGTTAGTTCAAAAGAGCTATCAACATCGACAATGAAGAGTTTTCAGACCTTTACATGAAATATTAATTTTAATTTCTAACCGTTGCAATATCGCGGTTTTATTACTTGTTAGGTAAAGAGTAGAGTTTTCTATAGCATATTATTACTGGTAAAAAATGGATGCATTATGACGATCCTAAGAGCTTGAAAGTTATTAGTTAGTTCAAAAGAGCTATCAACATCGACAATGAAGAGTTTTCAGACCTTTACATGAAATATTAAATTTAATTTCTAACCGTTGCAATATCGCGGTTTTATTACTTGTTAGGTAAAGAGTAGAGTTTTCTATAGCATATTATTACTGGTAAAAAATGGATGCATTATGACGATCCTAAGAGCTTGAAAGTTATTAGTTAGTTCAAAAGAGCTATCAACATCGACAATGAAGAGTTTTCAGACCTTTACATGAAATATTAATTTTAATTTCTAACCGTTGCAATATCGCGGTTTTATTACTTGTTAGGTAAAGAGTAGAGTTTTCTATAGCATATTATTACTGGTAAAAAATGGATGCATTATGACGATCCTAAGAGCTTGAAAGTTATTAGTTAGTTCAAAAGAGCTATCAACATCGACAATGAAGAGTTTTCAGACCTTTACATGAAATATTAATTTTAATTTCTAACCGTTGCAATATCGCGGTTTTATTACTTGTTAGGTAAAGAGTAGAGTTTTCTATAGCATATTATTACTGGTAAAAAATGGATGCATTATGACGATCCTAAGAGCTTGAAAGTTATTAGTTAGTTCAAAAGAGCTATCAACATCGACAATGAAGAGTTTTCAGACCTTTACATGAAATATTAATTTTAATTTCTAACCGTTGCAATATCGCGGTTTTATTACTTGTTAGGTAAAGAGTAGAGTTTTCTATAGCATATTATTACTGGTAAAAAATGGATGCATTATGACGATCCTAAGAGCTTGAAAGTTATTAGTTAGTTCAAAAGAGCTATCAACATCGACAATGAAGAGTTTTCAGACCTTTACATGAAATATTAATTTTAATTTCTAACCGTTGCAATATCGCGGTTTTATTACTTGTTAGGTAAAGAGTAGAGTTTTCTATAGCATATTATTACTGGTAAAAAATGGATGCATTATGACGATCCTAAGAGCTTGAAAGTTATTAGTTAGTTCAAAAGAACTATCAACATCGACAATGAAGAGTTTTCAGACCTTTACATGAAATATTAATTTTAATTTCTAACCGTTGCAATATCGCGGTTTTATTACTTGTTAGGTAAAGAGTAGAGTTTTCTATACCTTATTATTACTGGTAACAAAATTGATGCACTATGATGATTCTAAGAGCTTGAAAGTTATTAGTTAGTTCAAAAGAGCTATCAACATCAACAATGAAGAGTTTTCATACCTTTACATGAAATATTAAATTTAATTTCTAACCGTTGCAATATCGCGGTTTTATTACTTGTTAGGTAAAGAGTAGAGTTTTCTATAGCATATTATTACTGGTAAAAAATGGATGCATTATGACGATCCTAAGAGCTTGAAAGTTATTAGTTAGTTCAAAAGAGCTATCAACATCGACAATGAAGAGTTTTCAGACCTTTACATGAAATATTAATTTTAATTTCTAACCGTTGCAATATCGCGGTTTTATTACTTGTTAGGTAAAGAGTAGAGTTTTCTATAGCATATTATTACTGGTAAAAAATGGATGCATTATGACGATCCTAAGAGCTTGAAAGTTATTAGTTAGTTCAAAAGAGCTATCAACATCGACAATGAAGAGTTTTCAGACCTTTACATGAAATATTAATTTTAATTTCTAACCGTTGCAATATCGCGGTTTTATTACTTGTTAGGTAAAGAGTAGAGTTTTCTATACCTTATTGTAACAAAATTGATGCACTATGATGATTCTAAGAGCTTGAAAGTTATTAGTTAGTTCAAAAGAGCTATCAACATCAACAATGAAGAGTTTTCATACCTTTACATGAAATATTAAATTTAATTTTTAACCGTTGCAATATCGCAGTTTTATTACTTGTTAGATAAAAAGTAGAGTTTTCTATAGCATATTATTACTGGTAAAAAATGGATGCACTATGACGATCCTAAGAGCTTGAAAGTTATTAGTTAGTTCAAAAGAGCTATCAACATCGACAATGAAGATTTTTCAGACCTTTACATGAAACATTAAATTTAATTTTTAACCGTTGCAATATCGCAGTTTTATTACTTGTTAGGTAAAGAGTAGAGTTTTCTATACCTTATTATTACTGGTAACAAAATTGATGCACTATGATGATTCTAAGAGCTTGAAAGTTATTAGTTAGTTCAAAAGAGCTATCAACATCAACAATGAAGAGTTTTCATACCTTTACATGAAATATTAAATTTAATTTCTAACCGTTGCAATATCGCGGTTTTATCACTTGTTAGGTAAAGAGTAGAGTTTTCTATAGCATATTATTACTGGTAAAAAATGGATGCACTATGACGATCCTAAGAGCTTGAAAGTTATTAGTTAGTTCAAAAGAGCATCGACATCGACACTAAAGCAGGTGTAGCATAGATCAGCAAGTGTAGTATATTACGCGCTGCTAAAACCGAATGACAGTCTTAACGCAGATATCTACCAACGTGAATTAAACAAATTAAAGAACGTATTGTTATAAAACAGGCCCGCAATAGCCAGAAAAAAAACGAAAAGTCATTATCTCGTACAACGCTCGGCCACATGTTACAAGAGTTGCCAAGGATGCACTGTCGTAACTCGAACGAAAAGTTCTGCAGTATCCGACCTACAAATCAGACATATTTACTACTTGTTCAGATTTTGCATGATGCAGCATGAATTGGCTAGTTCATGGTTTCAAAATGCTGAAGAAGTGTGACTATGGATAAATGATTATGTCGCTACCAAACCAACATACTTTTTCAGAATATTTTGATTAATATTTTGTTGACCAGTTTATTTATATCAAATTTATTTATGACAACAAACATACTCGAAACACATACGTATTAGTTCGAAATACAAAATAACAAGTGTTCATTTCTTTCATTTTATTACTAATCATATTTTTAAAATTTTCAGGTGGCTGATCTGAAAGAATTCGAAGAATTCTCCGACTATTTCCCCGACTTGGAATCGTATCCCCTCTACCAAGCCGCGCTGAAACAATTGGAAAACGGCGGGATCCCCTGTAGGACATTAAGGACGGAGGTAGTTAAGTGCGGATCCGATGGGGAATATTTGGGCAAGTTGCACTGTTTGCGTTTGGCTTTCCAACAGTTGCTACGGGATCCGGTCACTTATTTGTGGTTTGCTGATGCCGGTAGACAAATCTTAACCGATCTCATGCTGTACGGCGATAGGGATCCCAAGGATTTTCTTATAGGTAATTATTTGAGTATTATTAACAAGAGCTAACATAATATTTGCGATAGAATACACGGTTTTGGACCTGAGCAACCAAAAGCTGTTTATAGGGTAAACTGGGGGTTGAATACAAATCAGCAACCCGCTTTTAGAATTGGTTCTAATTTTTGGAATATTCAACTCACCATTTATTAATACAAAAGTATAAATCAGAACAGAAGCTTTTAGACTGGCTTGGAATATGTTTCACGTATTAGGGTGCAACAGTAACCGCTCATCTTGCTTCGGTCCGTAATACTTGGTATCAGCTTTCGATTATCACTATATTTTAGTGTAGCCGCTCTCCTTGCTCGTCACTCGTGTCACCAAAGTTTTGTGATAAATAATTAAGGTATAAAGGCAGAAAATGTATTTTGAAAGACATTAGAGCTCCAATCTTGCGGTAATTTGACAACAAATTGTCGATTACGTACTTATAATCTGGTCATTTGTGGTTACCGAGAAAGTTGTGAACAGTACTTTGAAACGATGCCCATGCTGCTTCATCAGGCGTTAAACATTTTGTAAACTTTAGGTAAACTATTAGTTTTCATTACTCTCCGACGGTGAAGAAGTTCTTAACGCATTTTTTGTACATGTACCAATGACAAGTTGACAATGCATCACTGTCCGTACGTGGAACTGACCATAAGGTAATATATAAAGTATTAAATTAATACATTTAATTTCAGAATTCTTTTGCCTGGTTTCAGCAGGAAGGTGCTGAGAATGTGCGAAATCACAATTCATTGGTTAATTTAAATTACCATTACAGAAACCTGTAAAGAAAATATTTTACTAGAACAGCATTTCATTGGTGGAGGATTTCATAGGCTTCACGTGACTAACCCTGGTCGTCACATTCTACTAACCAATTAAATTTTAAATAAAACCGAAATATTAGTTTTCAAAACAATTTATTAAATACATATATATGTATATATATATATATATATATATATATATATATATATATATATATATATATACATTATATATATATATATATATATATATATATATATATATATATATATATATATATATATATTATATATACATTGTTTTGAGTGTTTGAGAGTTTTAGTGGTTATGGTAGATCTTCCCACTCAATCTGCAATAGTGTATCCATCTCTCTTGCAACATTGTCTTGTCATATCTTTGAATCTACAATGTTAAGTTTAAGTTCAATTTGTTGAATTAATGTTGATGTTCATTTGACTATATATACATCAAAGCGTTTTTGAATATTCTGTTTCAGTGTCGGTGTGGATAATCCATGACTTTTTGCACTTAAGATTCAGCCTTAGAAGATCCACTTTTGATCATCAATCACAATACACCACAGAAAACTCTTCTCTTCTACATATCAACCAGTGAAACTGCGATTTTGAAATGAATAAAAAAGCAGGTGGTAAAAAAAGCCATTTTCTTTAATTTGGATCTTTCTCATCGCTTGTAATAAACATCTTTAATATAATTAATTCTGGATATAGTTCTTCGTGGTTTTAAACTGGATCTACCTTCAAGTGTTGCAATTCATTGCCTTCTAATTGTTTTGCTCTTCCGGGCCTCCAGGTTCTTTGTCATTACAATAAAAATCACTACTTTTAAATCCTTGAAACCAAAATTTACTTCTTTTAACAAAAACCAAAACTCTTTAAATATATAGAAGCCTATAATCAATATATTTACTATTTTAAAACTAATAATAATAAAAATATCGGCCAAAACATAAAATCAAAGGAAAAAAGGATATTTTGATGAAAATCGACAATATGTAATATATTTGTTTGAAATTTGATGCACCTGTTTTTCAAACGAATATTGCATCTTTATACGAAAAGACTCACTGAAAAGTCTCCAAATAAACCCTTTTAATGAAAATATTATTCACGACTCTATTAATTCGTCTCCAAGGTAGTATGCATAAAATGAATTTGAAATAAATTGCACATTATTATCTTAAAATATCTGATTCATCGAATTTGTGGTGGCAGTTCCCGTAACAAGATACAATTACACGAGCAAAGCAATTAAACAAATTAGTCGCATAAGCGGGTATTATGCGGTTTGAATCATACGTTTAAGAAATTGAAACAACCGACCACATGCCGAGACTCACCGTATCAGGACCATAACGTAATTTGCACGTGCGACAATGTGGAACCCCATTTTAATTCAAAGTTTATTAGTGTTTTTCGTAGAGCTAAACAGTTAGGTTTCTGCTACGCTCTGGTGAATATCAGGATATCATCAGAAAATTAGTTATTAGCCTCATTAGTTTTTCATTATTATATATTTATATTACAATGTATGTCATATAAAGCTGACATTTGATTATAGTTTATCACCTTTCATTAAATATTACACTCAATGTTGTAAATTATTCTTCATATAGAATTTATTGGGAATAATTTAAGAGCTAACAATGTTTTTGAGAGAGAATGTCGAATAAGCTGGTTTTTTGGCATATCATCTCTTTCACCACTCTCTCGGTCAGCACCCGGCCCATCTGGCTGGTTGTAGGGGTTGCGTTTACCAGTGCGCATCGTTTATACAGGTAAAAATACTCAATTTTTAAATTAATTGAGAATGAACATTTTTTAATGACTTTTGATAGGCTTAACAAAGATATTTAATTCATTGCCAGACATTTTTATGATTGTTTATAATGTGCCAGACGTTACTTATCATTTATAAAAAAAGAAAATTTCGAATTATTTCAGTATGGCTATTATTATTATATGATATTACTTAAGTATCGAAATACCTAAAATTAATTTGCCAGATAATAATTCTATTGTTAAATAATAAGGCACACTGATTAAATCCGGAAAAGTATAATGCTGTTAGTGAGAGAGATAGTTGCAAAGTACATTTCTAAAAAACAGTTTAAAAATCATTAAATTAAGTTTCGTAATAACATAATCTTTCGTAATAATAATTAAATGTAGAGACCAAAAAGAAGAAATAATATTAGAATTAGACTACATTACAAAGATAAAATAAAAGTAAACCGACCGACCGATTGAACCGACTTCAAAAAATAAATAAGGAACTCAGTAAAAATTAAAAAATAATCAAACTTAGATTTTTAACACAAAAAAAGCATTATAAAATAAAATATGTACATAATAATGGTTGTAATAACTAAATAAAAATAAACAAAATCCTTATTTAACCTTTCTACTACACGTATTTTATATTGTACTAAATACACACAATTTAGCTTAATACCTACCTAGACCTATATATCTATTTACAATAGAATTTTAACTACTACCAACTGACTACGTTGAAGTCGGTGCCGAACCCAAATAGTTATATTAATTTTGATTTGTTTTGTTAGTAATTTAATTTTTTGTATATGTCACAAAATTATATTATTATTTTTGTATTTTTGTATTGGGCTGAGCACGATTTCAAAGTGATTGCCCCCGAAGGGAATTGAACTCGCGACCTCCGCATGTGTGCTGAACGCTCTAACCACTACACCATAGAAGCTATATTACTACGAAGTCTTATATGCTATGGTTAGTGCTTAAAAATCAAACTGAATGGCTTTTGCACTGAGCGACTTCCGATTTTAAGTCACATCAGTTCAGCAATAGGATTATACACAGACATCTGATTATTTTAGGTAAAAAATAAGTGAAAACTTTGTACGTGCCTTTGAAATTTGATTTTCCCCTTTCCCCCCAACAGATCCTATTTTATTTCCAATGGGACCACCTGGGAAATACACTCTTTCGAATAAAAAAAAAGGATTTTGGCCCACAATTGACTGAGAAATCGGCGAACATACATTAGAAATACATATATGCAGCCGAACATAGAACCTCCTCCTTTTTCGAAGTCGGTTAAAAAATATAATTTTCTCATTCTATAATAGTTTCATTGTCATAATTATTGGTACCATCGTCTTGGGAAGTTCTGTTTTCTAATATTTTATAAATATTAGGAATAATAGTAGTAATTGTTCTCCAACAAACCAAACAAAATCAAATTTACTATCGCTGATGGTCCAACCAGAAGCAAGTGGTGATAGAAAGTGGACATTTTAAATGAGCCAAAATTTTATCACATAGCGAACTCTTAATAAATGTTGTTGCAATTCAGTTTACTTGATGGATTGAAGTTTAGGAATTTTTTATTAAAATTATCTCTTGGTTTTTTAGATTGATAAGTACTTGAAAATAAGTGAAATCTGACAAATGAATTTTTCTAGAATTACAAATGTGTTCCCCAATAATTATTCGTCATCGGTTGTAATATTTTTAAAATCTAACTGGTAACTGATCCTTAGAATTCTCCAGCAATTTGTAAGGCCGAGCTTTTGTTTCTGAAAAAAAGCTGATATATAATCACACCCTGTAATTGCATGGAAACATGGTAGAGCTTGAGATAAAGAACTACCAAGGATTTGGTGTAGTTCATTGACGTTTATATTTCACTGATGATTTCCTACTCCCATGCTTATCCAAAGTTTCAGAGATGCGTTCAAATGATCCATAGTACCAAGAAATATAATTAATATATTTGAGTCTGAACAACGTATAACAGCTTCTGTGTCGAAATGTATTTAATAAATATGATAAATAATACGGGTATCGACTTATTGTGCACTTGCAAGCACTACTACAGCTGATTTGCGTTTCTTCCATACTCATGAATACACTACGACCACAATAAACTTTGATAGACCGACAAAGTTTTCATTGTAAGAAGATTATAAAGCAGCTGCACGAAAATCTCCCCATCTTTACCCACAATCTAATAGCCTCAAATGTAGGAGAAACTCAAGACACAAGAAAACCGACGGATGAATCTCTGCTGGTACTAAAAATTCCAATAAAATTACTAACCTTCATGATTTCGGAGTTGTTATTTCAACACACCTCACTCCGAACTTCTGTAGAGATGTAATCACAAGTACAGATCCGCTAAATTGTGATCTGAATGAAATATTGAATAATCTAAACCCACTAAAAGTAACGGCTCTGAGAAAGATTACCCCAAAAAAGTACGGCGAAGGTATCAATAGAAAAGCTACTCTACCATCTAACATCAAAACAGACTACCTCTCCTTAAGAGTGAGGCCGTGTATCCTAAACCCTCTCAGATATTTTAACTGTTAGAAGATTGGCCATGTTTCGTCATCATGTCCGAGTAAATCAATTTACCCCTCCTGTAGTCATTGACTTTGCCCTGTCATTATGTAAACTTCCAAGGAACTCAGTCTTGCAGGTACAAAAGTTGCCTTAGTAGTTGGAGAGAAATCAAGTTAAGAACCTTGAGAAAGTGTCATCCTTCGCCGCCTATACTAAGCCAAAGATAAACCATCTTTCATACTACAGTCTAAACATTTTATTTCTATAACGAAAAAGAACTCTACCGCATATGCGACGCACTATGACTTATACCGAATACAGATACCGAATTAGACATCCGCAGAGAACCTATATCTCCAAAATCTACAACCTTCTGAATACAACAAGTCCAAGCGATAGCTAGGACAAAACCAGGCGTAAAACTTAGTCATCTTTTATCTAAAATCTCTCATATGAAACATCTCAAACAAATGTCTGGAATGGCATCAGGAAATAGCTGGTCCACCAACACTTTCCCAACCAGATTGAAAGGTATTATTATACCCATCCATAACCGACTAAACCCTCATTAGGAGACACTCCAGGATACTAATATCCAGAAACCTTTCTATTGCCATTCACTTACCAGTGCGCTTTCCATACCTGGTAGATCCATTGTCGATGCTTTAATGGACCGATAGTGCAATAACTCCGGGCTTCCGAGATGGTAAACCCACTATTGCCGCCTTCTTCAATATAAACAGAGCCTCAGATATGGCTTATCGTTCTCTAATACTATCACAGTTCACTCATGGGGCTTTTAAGAGCCATAAAAATGGTAACCCTCAGGGCTCCATACTATTGTCTTTCCCATACTCCATCCTCTTCTATATAGCAATTAGTTCCATCCTTGAACTGCCATGCCAGCGTCCATATAATATTATTTGCAGATAACATATTGGCCTATCGCACTGCCCATGAAGACCGAACTGCCTCCGACTCCCTATCTGAAACTCGCCCCAAAAAAACTGGCTTCATAATCTAACAAACGAAGTCATGCATTTCCACTTCTGTAGAAAGCGCAACTCCTCTAGGATCTATCCATAGATAACAAACCCACATCTTCCCTTAATTATACCAAATTCCTGAGAGTAACATTTTATCAACATGGAGACAACATTTAATGAACACAAAAAAGCGTACCAAGGGCCTAAACATACTAATATATATCTCTCATAGATTTTAGATTTTATGGATTCAATAAAAGATCATCCTACATCAGTATAAGTCTTTTATCGGATACTAATTGGTCTATAGATGTTTCCTGTTCAACAACGCCAGTCCATCATCAAGTTCGTTGAAACCATTCAAAATAGCGCCCTTAGAGTTAGCCCTCTGGGTCCAACCGCACTAGACCAATACCTCAAAGTCTTGCTTCGTCTAAATCCCTCACCCAAAGACGCGCTAATTTCACTTTAAAAATCGCTGCCAAAATTCTGTATTCTCCATCTAGTATCTTAACTTTTCGCACTACCGAAAGCACTCACCACATCCTCATGATAGCGAATGATCTTCTACCGGCGTATATTCTAACCTGGCTTATTTCGTCAATATAAATTAACCAACCTTTAGATGTTTCCCCATCGTAAAATGTACCTTCTGGACCCATCCATCGTTTTCTATAAATAAATCCCTTCTTCAATATTTTAAACAAGATATCCTTTAAAACTGAACCTTTAAAATTGATACTTAATTTTAAATGTTTAGGGAATTTTGGTGCTTAATTTTAAATTTTAAAGGTTTATTAAAATATCTCTATTCCTTAAGAAATTTAGAAAAAAAAAAACATTTTAAGCTAATATTTCACTATTTTTAATTTTTCTTAAAAATATCGATATTTTTTCCTCCGATATATCGATATTTGTTCGGTGGCCTCTGCACGAATTACTCAGCACAATTGAATGACACTCATGTAATCTAATCATAAACCGTATAACTTCTTACAACACTATGCAAGAAAAATTCTCTTGCCTAGATTCCGGTCATTAAGGGAATTAAAGAAAACTTTATTAGTTGATCTCATGATCAAGGTGTCATTTCAACTAGCCATCACTATCAGCACATCATACAATATAAAAATATATATCACCTTATATTGAATCCAAATTAAATTATATAACCCAACTATGACATAATAGAAGATAGCAACAAGTTATTGCCAGCAAAACACGTTTTCATCTCCTGGCCAAATCCAGATCCTGTGAAGTTATCCTTAACCGACTTATGCTGGGACAATATAAATTCACCCATAAATTTGCTGAGGGAACACCTTCCTTCGTCGCTATTTATCAGCTCGGGAAACCTACCTTAAGCTTCCTAGATTCTTTAAAATTCCTTATTCTACAACATGATATCTGATTTTGCTATCCAACTCCACCTATCTTTTATACCTTATCCAAAATTTCTATCTACATGCGTATGTATTTAGTCGTGACTAGCTTTGGGAATTATCGACTGAAAACAGTCGATAGTCAAAAAACTAGCGACTGAAAATAGTAATTATTATTTTCAGTCAAATGCACGATTCAACTGTTTTTTTTTTTTCAATTCGTGATGTCAGACGAATATGTACGAATCCTTTCCTGTATAAATTGTGGGAGACGAAAGGACGGAGATAATTGCTTGGGGAAGTTAATTTTATAGGTGGTTATATTTTCTAACGGTAGTGTAAGCGAGAGGGAGATATATACATTCCTTCACGAACTAACTTTAAAAAAGAAAAGGAAAAAAATAATTACTGAATACTATTCTAATACTAAATAACATGCAATTTATGATTTAATTTTAAACGAAATAGAATTACTTTTATATTTGAATGTTCTGTGGATATGTAAAAAGGAATAGAATTTTTCTATGGAATGGAATAATACCCCACAAATATTTTATTTTATTTTAATGTATTAATTGCTATTTTTAGATAATATACGATAATAAATACAATAGACAATACAATAGAACTTAAACAAAAACTAAAGATGTACAATAACCATAAATACTATATAAAAATTAAACATATACCTAATCATAGAAAAAAAACTAATCCGTGACATATTTAAAAATGATCTGAATGGAATGATATAAATATTTTATTTATTATTGAACGGAAATATTTTCTAACAAAAATGGAGAGAATAATCTAAATATTATCTATTATTGCCATAAAAACAATCAAAATATTTTACTATTTATCATTCCCAATTTTAACCCTTTTATCTTATTACATTAACAATCTTTAAAAATATCGTACCAAAGTGCTATAATATTAATATACAATATATTGTTATTTACAAGCAAACTACTAAAAAAATCATAAAACTACATATATTATATATAAATCTATGTAGCATAAATTGGGTACATTTGTGCCAAGGTCGCGGCTAGGACGACAGAACCAGAACGTTAAAAATCAGTCGAACGAAACAAGTAGAACTAAAAATAGTAAATAAAAGTACGACTGAAACAGTCGATAGTAAAAAGTAGTCAATTACTAAACAGTCGATAGTTCCCAAACACTACTCGTGACCTTTTTTACTCTGTTATTTTTATATTATTATACTTTGTGTTGTTATCGTATAAAACTGTCGTCAGTATCTAATAAACAATGCTATCTGAACTTAATGTATTATGACAAAAAACGGGTAGTTGTTGCCACTAAAAACTTATAATCCTATTGACATAAACGACTTACTATATCGGGGCTCATTAATAATTTAAAGTTTTCATATATTTTCTTTTTTAAAAGGGAGAAATGGAAACTAATGCCAAAAGAACCCTTTTCCTCCAAAAGAGGTGTAAAAGTTTGGTTTGGTAGTCACCCACCCTTATAGAGCGAGCGGGACCTCGAGGGCGAGGACGGATTATAACCTTATTAATTGCATTCAAATATATATCCATATTGTTGATAAATGGCAAAATCGTATCAGTAGAGCCATCTTTCGTCTAGACACAGAGTAAAGATAAATTATGGCAAATATGCTGATCTACCATACTGATGACCTTAATTCTTCATTATCCCTTTGTGTGTTTGTTACACGTGACGCTTTGGCATCACGTGACTAATCTTTAACGTTTTATTGACCAATAAAATTTAAATAAAAAACCAATTTTCATTCAAGCGACAGGCTTATTAAAATGCCATAACGATGTCAACTAACATCCAAAGGATTTAAAATAGTATAATGGTAAACAGTATATAAATATATAATATATAATAAAAAATCACTAAAATTGTTATTATTATTATTATTATTATTATTATATATTTGAAATAAAGCTGGATTCTTCTGTGTAAAACCTATCCACTTTTTAGACTCGGGGGTGCATTATTCGATTAATAGTGATTACAGTTTATTTTCAAAAAAATATGGAAAAATGTTAAATCGCAAGAAAACTTTTTGCACGTCATGCAGGGAAAAAATAGACATTCAAAACAGATATTCAAGTGCAGTTTTAGCAATATAGTGAAAAAAGGGCGATCGCAGTGTCATCTAATGGTGGACATCGTGAAATAATTCTCTACAGTCTATAGAGTTTAATTCTATTTACTCTATAGCTAAAATTGTTACGCAATGACAACGTATTTATATATTTCCATTTCTCTTTTATAGGATATGAAGAACTATTACACTACATCCAAGACCCGAAAAACTGGAGAGATCTGGAAGAGGAACTTAGCGCCAGGGGCGTCAAGGCTCTGACCTTTTACGACGTAGTTTTAGATTACATTCTAATGGACGCCTTCGAAGATCTGGAAACTCCACCATCATCCGTCATGGCCGTGATACAGAACCGCTGGCTCTCCAGTGGATTCAAGGAAACCGCCTTAACAACTGCGGTATGGTCAGTGTTGAAAGCCAAAAGAAGAAGACTGAAATTTCCCGTGGGATTCATGGCTCATTTCTATACCATATCCGAACAGTTGTCGCCTTTGTTGGCATGGGGATTCCTGGGTTCGGACGAATCTCTCCGAGAAACGTGCGTTTTCTTCAAGGAACAAGTAATCGGATTCCTCTGTGACATATTTAATTTCCAAAAGTGTAGATTCAACACTGTCGATAATTTAGCCGCTGACGTTCTAATTAATCTAAGAGTTAGAGTCCAAAATATCTCACAGAGACTCTGCGCTCAGGGATAAGATGTCAAAAAATATTTCAAATATCTATATCAAACCAAGCCATACAATTACAAGATTGCCATCAATAGTAAAAGAATTAAGAAAATCACTCATACATATTTATCATGCAATTCAAACTTAATTATAAATTTGAATCTTAAAAAAGTTTTAAAATTATTTTAGTGGTGTGTGCATTTTGTATCGTTGCATTTTGTTTTATGTAATTTATGAGTTAAGTACAATTAGTTTTAATATAAAAAACAATTATTTTACATATAAACTACATAATATGTGTATAAATATTGTTTGTTGATGAACTCGCTTTTAATAGTATTAAGTAGCTTAGACATAAGAACACATTCCTAATATACATGTTTATTTATTAAAAATGCAAATTGTGCATGTTATAATTGGTGTTTTATATTCAGTGACATACGTGTGAAAATAAAAGTCGTATAAACAGTTTTTTCATTTATCTTCTTAAAACTCCGCCTGTTTGGCAACATTGTAAACAACCATGGTATAATTCTTCTTTTAAAATTGTCAATTCGCTAGGGTTGTCCAAATAAGTAGGCCAATCTTCAAATTATATTATTATCAACGATTTAACCCCACTTTCACTTATCTTAATTAAAATTTGATCTTGAACGTATAATCAGATTTAGTTATCTTTAATTTGATATGTTACTTGAATTTATGCAAATAACGTTTTGAGGTAACTTAGTAATAAGATAATTTTTAAACCATTTTAAATTCAGTAAGAGCGCGCTAAAAACCGAATGATGTGCACTAAAAGGCAAATTCTTCTATTATCGTCATCCAAAGTTCATGGGTTTGAATTTTTAGAATATGCTGCTCAAGATATCAATGATTTGCTTAATCAGTAGGTTTGTTTATTATTGACCAATATAATATATTTGAATACTAATTTTTTTAAGAAACAAAGTTTCTTCAGTACTCTTTATACCATATGCTTTAAGTAATCATGATGATTATCAGAGTAGAGTAGAAAAACCTTTTAAACATTGGGGTATATGACTATTAGTTTATATAAGTCAGAATATTTTATCATTAACACTTATTGATGTAGGATATAAAATTATTGGTATTCATACACAAGAGCACCCAGTCCATGCAGTTGAACAAGCAGAAGCTATTTTTGTAGGTGGTGGAAATACTTTTCGTTTACTAAAAAAACTGTATGACTTAAACTTAGTGAAAGCAATTCGTAAAAGGATATTAGAGGATGGGATACCATATATTGGTGCTAGTGCTGGTATTCAAATCACCATTTTTTTAGAATTCTCTAGAGTATTCAATATTACCTTTCTATAGGTACAAATGTAGCAACCAGAAGTATCAATACAACCAATGATATGCCTATAGTTTATCCACCCAGTTTTGAAGCTCTTAAACTGATTCCTTTTAATATCAACCCCCATTATTTAGATACAGATTTGGATTCAAAACATAAAGGTGAAACAAGAGAAGAGCGAATTTTACAATATCAAGAGGAAGAGGATGCCTCAACAGTTTTAGGTCTCCGAGAGGGATCATCATTATACATTCAAGGAAATTCTGCTATTTTAAAAGGGATTCATAAAGCTAGACTATTTGTGAAGTATGGAAAATAACAAGTGTTAACTTTTTAAGTATTCTAATTTTATTTTTAGGAGTAAACAACCCATTGAAATAGAAGTAGGTACAGATGTGAGTTATTTGTTGAAAGAATAATTCTAGAATGTATAATTGTTTATTTTCAAAGTGTACTTGCTCATTTACAATTTAAAAAAAAGTATCTTAGACTATATAGAAATTGATCATTTTAAAATGATATATTCTTATAATTTGCTACTAGACAATAAAATCAAAGTTTTATTTACATGTATAATAGACTTTAATTTAAATTTGATAATGTCCACTAAATTGAAGCACTTTATAAACACCTTTCAAATAGTTGAGTTGCAATTTTAAATAACTCTGGATCATGTCTTTTTGGTGCTTCTACAAATGCATCATTAATTGGCAAGTTACAAAGATGTCTTCTTATAGCTAAGTCTCTACGAGCTGACAAAGCCCTACGGTGTGGCCCAACATTTGAAAATAATGTCCTGCGTATCTGCTGCTTTTCCTGATTAGCTACTTGAATAGCTGCAATAGGATGAGATATATTTAAATCCTCAGGATCAATTTTAGGCTCCAGAAATTCCTCTTTTATTTCTTCCTTAATGGACTCTTGAGGCTCTTCTTTAATACCATTCATTCCTGGTGCTGCTTCTTCAGTTTTAATTTTCGTTTGTTTTGACGTTTCCTCATTTTGTTGTTGCATAAGTTCAGCTTCAGCGTGTTCTTTCAAAATAGACCTTACTAAATCTTCACCCGCTAACTGCACTGAGACACCAAGATTAACCAACACATTATGAGATTCCCAACGAATTTTTGCAGAACTAGTAGGTTTGTTTCTAGAGCGTGATTCACTAACCAAACTGGCCCAATCCACTCCCAGAGCATCTCCTATACCCTTAATCCTAGATTCTTCATCCAACTCATCCTCAGATATTTCTTCAAAGTCCAGATCCATATTTTCTCCATCAATGGATTCATCTTTAGGAACGCTTTTCGTGGGTGACCTCGATGGTGATTGTGTCTTTTGAGGGGTGTTCGATGATTGTGCTGACTCTTGGGCTGTACTTGGATTAGTATCAGCTTGATCTGTATGATGCGGCTCGTCAGGAACTTCATCTGCAATTTCCTAAAATTTGGCAAATTTTGGTATCAGTTAAAGATAAAATGTTTTGTAGTATAATAAATACTTCATCTCTGTTTAGTATGTCATCTGCATCATCACTAATTTCACTTAGATCATCTTCTAGTACAGGTGCAGAATCAATTTTGACACATGGTTTCTTAGGTTCATTATTCCCATCAGCTGGTTCTTCAGCAGGTCTCTTTAATGAAGTGGATGCATCTTTTTCTGCATCTGTTGCTGGTGCTGTACCCTTTTTGATAAATTACCAGTATTTAAATAAAATGAACAAAAAATGCTGTGATGTTGATACATACTTGTTTGGGTTCAGATGAATGTTCTGATGGAGCGGGCTCTGACCTTTGAGGAACAGGATCCTTCCTACGTGATTCCAAGTTGGAATCTTCTAAAATAAAAACTATGTACGCAAGGTAAAATAAATTTATAGTTGTTTACCATTAGTATTGGAATCTACATTATGAGAAGCAGAACTCCGAGGTCTTGAATTGTCTCTTTCGCGCCAATCTCTATTTGGCCATCTCCTCCGGTCATCAGGGGGCCAACTATCCATTCCTCGATTATAATGCCTCCACTCCTCCTCGGAGGGATGAGGTCGGTCGAGATTATCCCAACCTATAAACAAATATGGGTCATTGCACACACTTTAAGCTATAAATTGATCAAATTATAATACATATCAGTCAGGCGAAATGTTATCGTTAAGAACTGAATAAATCTAGTAACTCTGCAATTTACAACTTATTTAAAGTAGTTTGAACTAGTTCTGATTAAAATTTAAGAAGCCCACAACTAAAAGCGTAAGAATTATGTTTAGCTGTTATTTTGTGATTTACCATCTCTGCTCTCCCAGTCTAGCGGCCTTCTGCCTCTATTATCCCATTCATGTTCTCCATATTCTGTGTCCACCCAATCTCTACCTTTCATTACTCCAGGGGCACCGCCGCGACCTTCGCCTCTACCATACCCCCTTCCCCTAATAAAATTAAATATAAAAATTAATAATTATCAAAAATATTTATTTACTTCTATACCCACCTTTCCATCTCAACTCTTTCATCTCTCATATCCCACATATCCCTTCTGACACCTCTCCTATCATCCACATAGTCTCTACCTTCTAAAGGTAATCTGTCATCTCTAACACCATCATAATGATCATCTATATCCATGTATCTTCGTTCGTCCATTCTCGTGCGATCATAAGGCGCCTCATAATCTTTTTCATCCAATCTAAGATAAACCAATATTTATATCATCAATGAACATATATAAATATGACATTACCTTCTATCATCTCTCAGTCTACCCGCTAGACCATACTCTCTGTTTCTTTCATCATGTTCTCTATCATAAACTCTGTCTCTATCATAATTGCGATCATGCATTTCCCTCTCTAACCTTTCATGTCGCTCCGGACTGTTCCTTCCAGATTTGCGGGTATCAACTGAGTGACCACGTCCATCTCGTCTGTCTCTATCTGGCGAATGCCGTCTGCCAGGAGGAATCCTATCCTCCGGTAGGGGAAGTAAGCGTTCTACTCGATCTCCTAGTTTAAAATTCAACTATCATATAAACACAACCTTGATCAAGTTATTACCCGTCGGTTTATCAAGTCCTCTATCCTCACGCCTACCTCTTTCACGACCTCTTCTTTCATTCTCCTTTTTCTCAAGTTCCTTCAGTCGTTCTCTTTCTCTTTGCCTCTCTTGGCACCTAGCCAATGCCTCCTCCCTCTCTTTTTCTCTTGCAGCTTCACGGTCATCTCTTCTCCTGTCTCTGTCCCGATCTCTATCACGGTCCCTATCTCTCGAGTCACGTTTGTCTTTTCTAGATTTGTCAGCGACCGATCTATCTTTACCCCTGGAACTAGAACACAATTAACTTCTGAATTTTTCAAAAATAATATAATGTCTTACCGGGCTCTCTCGTCTCTCTTTTCCCTCCTATCAGGGCTTCTTTGATCTCGTCTGGAACTGCTCGTTGCAGGTTTAGATCTACTTGGAGAAATCTTTCTGTCCCTTGAGTGCGTTGAATCTGGAGAATCTCTCCTTTTGGTATCTTTTGTAGATTTATTTTCCCGCCTTGGCGATCTTGAATCCTTCTTTTTCTCTCTTTCACGCTCTTTTTCTCTCTGTTTTAATCGTTCTCGCTCCCGCTCTCTTTCCCTTTCCTTCTCTTTTTCTTTTTCACGTTCACGTTCCCTTTCACGCTCTTTTTCTTTTTCTAAAATATCTGCTTTTTTAAATATAGAAGAATACACCCTCATAGAACTTACCTCTCTCCTTTTCCCGCTCCCTTTCCTTCTCCTTCTCCCGTTCTCGTTCTTTTTCCTTCTCTTTTTCTCTTGTGGTTTTCGGACTTGGCGTCCTATGTTTCTCCTTACGATCACTAGACCTACTTAAGGGCCTTGGAGAAGATTTTACTTCAGAATTTTCTTTTTTAGCAATTACTTTTGGTTTTATCGGTGGTGTTTCAGATTTCTTTTTTACCCTAACTGGTGAAGGTGATTTTACAGCTATTTTTGGAACATGGGTCTTCGCCTTCTTTGTTTTATCTCTAGTCAATGACTTTGACACATGTTTGGCCTTTTTATGCTTTCTGCGGTCCTCTGAACTCGAAGAACTGGCTCTCTTTGTCTTTGATTTCTTCACCTTCTTCCTCTTGGCATCAACTGAGGATGAGCTTGAAGAACTACTATCATCACTACTTGAGCTAGAATCAGATGACGAAGAAGAGGATTCACTGGATGGACTGCTCTCCTTCCTTATTTTTTTCTCTTTCTAGAATATAAATTCACATTAGTTTTAGATGAATACTTACATTAATTTAATATAATTTATTAGAAATATGCTTACCTTACGGGCTTTGTGTTCCATTTTCATTTGCAATTCTAATTCTCTTTGCAACTCCTGACGTTTTCGCTCAAGATCATCAGGGTCAGCATCTTCTAATTCATCTGGATCCCACTGATCCCAGTCTTCTTCAGTTCCATGCAATCTTTTGTGACTCTCTTTAGCATGACGCTTTTTAGGATCAGTTTGATTTTTAGCGGCACGCTGCTTGGAAGGGCTGATAAGAGTGTGGGTAGCTGAGTATTTACAACCTTAAAAACGCAATTGTATTTGGTATAGTATAATGCAACATGAATACTAAAACATTTCTTTTAACTTTACTTAAAAAGGAGCAAACATGAGTCAATGCTAACCTTTCCCGTATGGACACGAACCGTTTTGTGCCCAATGATGGCAATATTCTTTATGCGTTGTAGTACCCGCTTTAATACCTAAACGTTCAAATACACTCGGACGATTCTTCGTCTGAGTTTTAGCTTTCTGTGTGAGGTTCACTGTTATTTTTCTCTTTGCTTTATTAGACATCTTTAGCAACAGTTTTTGGAAGTTCCTGGAACGATACTTTACGCACAGTGAAGCCTACCATATTTATAAATTTTTCATAAAATATTACGAATGTTTGCTGTAAAAATAGTATTTTATTTTACATGAAGTTGAACGGAATTTCAATTATTTGACAAGCCGAACGCAGACTAAAATGTCAAATTATTGCCAACCTAAATGAAATCTGTTAATATCACTATGAACTTCTTTATTTCACTTAAAGATGGCGTAAAGGCGATAGGTTATTTTTTGTAGACTAACTTTGTTCCAGCACTCTACTATTTTTGTGGAAGGAATTTGCATGGGAACAAGAAACATTGATTGATTAAAAACTTATTTATTTCAGTACTACATGTGGTCGACGGGAGGCTGGACAGGATATTATGTTCGATCAAGGTTATACGGAAATGTTAAAGAAATGAAAATATAGAGGAAAAACAGACGTCATCGTGCTGGTGTTTTTACCCATGATACCAATCCCCTAGCGTTGCCAACCTGACAATATAGCGTGGATGTATTTGTGGTGGCCTAAGGGGTTGTGGCGGTTGCTACATATAAAGATAATATTTCTGAAGGGACTACATACAAATTAAGTTTAATGGTCTAAATGCAAATTTAAACATATATATTAGTATCAAATTATATTCTCTGTCGATGTATATGATTAAAACGGAATTAATACAACTGTAATAAAAATAAACATGAGAGCTATTATTTATTATCTTTTATAAGAAAGGAGTTTAAAATAGTACACCCTAAAATAACTACCGTTGACATTTGTTTTGTTAATTACATGCCAACCAGCATCAAAATAAATTACAATTAGCATTTTTTATCATGAAAACAACCACAAACAGTGGTGTAGTTTTGTAATAAGTAATTATAGTATAATGTTGAGCTTTAGGAATGTGTATAAGGAATGTCTATGACGTTGATAAAGTAGAGAGCTACTAAGGGAGTAATGTTGAATATTTTATAATATTTAGATTAGAAACATGTATTTTATTAAAATAATTTTAATAAAATACATGTTTTGCTATCGGAAACTATTTATTGTATAATAATAATTTTATTATTTAAATATATAACTCAAATTTTGTTTAAAAATATTAAATAGTCTATTTGGATATTAAAAATGCATGTGCATTAAAATACTAAGGTGTATAATAATTACTTGTTGCTATATATGGTATAATGCGGTCCCTAAATTATATTTTAGAGCTTCTTTTGTATCCGTTAGGATTTACAACAAATTTAATGATGAGAGCATTGTGTCGTAGGATAATTTACATTAAAATTTTATCTGTAGTAAATATCGGGAATATAATAGTAACAGTAAATAAGTCACTTTGTCCTGTATAAAGAGCTTAACGGAATACTCCATAGGAAGATAGCAACAAATCATTTGTTGCTGTTACTATAGATAATTAAATTTAGACTCCTGAATTAAATATACATACATATATAAATAAAAATCTATCAAACAACAAAAAATATTAAGAAATAAAAATTATATCATCTAAAGAACAATACAAACAAGTCACTTTACTTGTCAGTAAATATGAAAAGTTAAAAGTGATTGGTTTCATAATTTATGCTTATGGTTTCATATTTATTAATTTATGTTGTAATGCCCATTATCATCGTATTTATTGAGAAGAATTGGTATGAAATATATTAATAAAAATATTTTCCATGATTTGTTGCGTTAACAGTGTTCCAATCATCGGTTCATGTTCGTTTAGTTATGCTGCATCCATCTGAACAAGTGCGGCAGCTCGTAATATTATTCGACTTTATTTTTCCCATCATATAACAGCAAGACTTTATGGCCGTGAATACTCCGCTTTTGAATCTTTTCAACTACATATAAACTTCTGGAATTATTTGATTCATCAAATATTAAGCTGTCTGAAAATTCTTTGAGAGTTTGAGCTGGATTCTTGCCCACTAAGTCTTGCAGTTTGACATTTTTTGGTCCTCCAGGTCATTTTACCTTATTGATATGAAAATTAACTCTCTTAAATCGTTGAAATCAAAACCAACAACTGAGACATGTCGGAGCTGTATTATTAAGTTTCTTATAGCGTTCAAATGGTGGCCAGATTTCTTCCAATTAAGCAACAAATTTACCGGATATTCATCTGTACAGTGGGTGTCTCAATAATACTGAAGGTAAAAATAATATTGTATAGTCCATTCAATAAAACAGTGAACTCACGCCATCTCAATTGATGATGTGAAAATGTCGCAATGTTGCCGGATCAACTCTGGGTTTTAGTTAATTTTGGCTTTAACATACAACAAAATTTTAATCTAAATAAAGCTGATATAACATAAAAATAACAAAAATATATTATTTAACAATACAGTACATCTAATGTATATTTTATTGAAGGATTTAAAACTGCAATTAATTGTATAGTTATAATAGTTTGTCGGTTAGGGTTGTGTTTTATTATATTTATATTGAATTTTACCAACGAATACCACCTATGGGTGTGAGGAGCGCTTTTTATGTAGTAGTATGCCCCGGAGGCCTAATCCACTTCATTAACAATTACGCTTAGTTTTTATTTCCTTCGGTATTTTGTTTCCTTGTAAAGTCATTTCGATATCACTGTATTTCTCCCTAGTTTGTTCTGCTACTATTTGTATACATCTTGCTTGATAAAACTAGATTTAATTACTGCATTCTTCTTAATACATTTGCCATATCAGCAAAACAGTAGGTACTTTTTTCTCCGCTCGCACATTTTAACAAAATGCTCATGTATATCTGAACAATTACACAGATATCTATGCATATAAATCTTTCATAGTCTAGAATACGATTTCCTACCTTTATCGAAATATGAATTATAGACTCACCTTTAGTTGTTTCCACTCTCATCACCCTATCACATTCTGAGCCACCATTCAAGTCAATTACTATATTAAGCCGTTAATTTCCAATCTAACACTAGTTCAAAATTCTACCATTTGTCAATTTCTTATTCTGTGTGTCTGATCGAATTCATCCAAATCAAAGTGGTTACTAACCATTCCTGTTTACAGCATGAAGAACAACATATTTTCAATGAATTATTAATAAAAGTTATGACTAATAAAACCTAATCAATTGTTATATTAGTCCCACTCCGAAATATTCATCTAAATACATATATTGAAATAATAAGTTATTGATATTGTTATACTTGATTTTATTATATGATTTTAAAAATTGTATTTTTAAAGAAATGTCTGGTAAGTTCCATTATACCTCTTCGTGGGTTATTTTTACACCATTTAAATCCAAAAAGCTGCATAACTCTAAACTTTCTATGGATACTTTTTAGATTAACAGTTTCCTCTGAAATAATTGTATTGATTCGTCACCTCCTTCGTCGGGATAAAGTCTCTTTTCGGTGAATCCAAATTTTATTTTAATTTTTTGAGATATTTCAGTAACTCTGTTCATACTAATATTCAGTGCAGCTGTAACACGGTAAAAATATTTTCAATAAGAACCGCACAACCTTAATATTTATTTAACAGTAAAAATACTTACCTCTCTAATTGTACTACCATTTTTTTGCTCCATTATTTCGTCCCTTTTCGAAGTAATCGGTTAGAGAAGCAATCTGTTCTGTCTGGTTTCGGCATTTTCACTCAGAGTAATACTAAGCAGCGATTTGAAATTTATTAAAATAAATAAAGTGCTAAGACATTTGCCGGTTTATAACCTGTAGTTATTATAATTAATATATCGAAGAATTTTACAGACGTTTGAGAACCGGACGATTTTAGCAGGCTGATTCGGTTAGATGTTCGAACTTATCAGACAGCATTATATTTCTTTTTGAATAGAATAAAATCTGAAGGAAAATATTGTCTGACTCTAAAACGGATTTAAAATTTGCGTTTAAACATTATGATTAAACATTTTCATTCGCTGTTATTTTGAATGGACTATATGTAGAGAAATGGCAAAACCATCGAATTTAACAGTTAGGTTAGGTTGTTTAACAGTCGTTTACATTGATAATCAATATAAATGTATTTTAATGTAAAATTAATAAAAATACGCATAGACTTACGCATTATTTATCATGTTATACGCACGCCACTGCTTTTCCTACGCCTAGTTAGAAAACTGATTGCTGTTCCGTAACATATCAGACGGTGAGAAATGAGCGTGAGTCAAAGAAGCGCATCCCGCTTGAACCTTCTGATATTAAACTTTCTAAATCGATACGGATCGTATGAAAGCGATCCAAAATGGGAGATTCGAGAATCAAAAGTCGGAGGACTTGGTGTGTTTGCTACCTGTGACATAGATGTCGGCGAACTGGTCTTTATCGACAGCCCTGTTCTACTTGGCCCTCGGTGTATACCCGATTGTCCATTAATTTGCGTAAGTTGCTTTCGACAAAATAATTTGGCGAGTTGTAACAGAGGATGCGGACTTCCTGTGTGTTGTGCTCGTTGTCAAGACGCATCAGCTCATCAGAGAGAATGCAAATTAATTCGCCAATATCGATCTGAGACCTTGAACGATATCTCTAGTGACCTCTTCGAGAATCTTACTCCAATCAGAAGCCTGTTGTTGCATCGAGACGACAGAGAGGTGGTTACTTCTTTGATCGCACATAATAGAGATCAGCATGGCCACGAGGTGACTACCCTAAAGTCACTGGGGTTCCAGTTTAAGGAGGACGATGAGAAATTCATGAGGTTTGTTTGTTGTGTTCTTGATGCTAACGCTTTCGAAGTCACTCTAGGACGAGAGAGTATGAAAAGCAGCTTAAGAGGTGAGATTTGATCGCTTCTTGTGATGTACCGTGTATTGAAGTAATTATATTAAAGGGTTGTATCCACTGGGAAGCCTCGCTAATCACTCGTGCGTTCCAAACTTGGTACATACTTTCAACCATCGGCATCAGATGGTGGCTAAAGCGGCTGTTTTTATTCCCAAAGATACGGAACTGTTCCATTCCTACACGAGATTGATTTGGGGTACAACTACACGACTCTATCATCTCTATAAAACTAAACATTTCGTATGTAAATGTCCTCGTTGTCAAGACCCAAGTGAATTTGGAACGTATATGAGCTCAATATTATGTAAGTCTTGTAGAGGTATAGTGTCTCCATTAAATCCATACAAATCTCATGGAAAATGGCAATGCCAGGACTGCAAGAAAGTCATTCTTGGACGAGAAGTTGGAGAACTTACAACTTTATTGGGTAAATTTGTCTAATATTTGCAGAATTTTCCAATACAAAGGTTTTTCTTAAAAAATAACCAATATATGTTTATTAAACAGTTTAATCAAATGTCTTTTAAACAAAAAAGTTAATTAAGCAGTAACAATAGTTTGTACGTTAGAGTTGTTTTATTATATTTACATTGACATATGACAACGATATCAACCCAAATTGAATTTTATAGGACTTTAAGAATCTTTTATGATCTAACCTACAGTAACCTGACTTATAATACCAGAACAGTAAATCCTGTCAGTGTTAAAAGGAATAATTTCTTGACAATATAATAGTAAATTTTGAACTATAACTTCTCATTCCATAATATTTGTGTTCTATTTATTTTTCAGGTGCAATTCTTCGAGATATTGACCAGAAAGATTTTAAATTTATGTACTATTTTCTACAAGGAAAATTAAAAACGGTTGTTCCTGAATACAATCAAGTAACCGTTGAATTAAAATATAAAATAATTTGGCACTTAGGACATAAACAAGGTTACACTTGGGAGGGTAAGTTTAACCTTTCTTTTATCTTATTAATTTTATAATATATTTTGAAATATTTTGGTTAGTTCATCAATTTAACGATCGATTTAATTATATTATAGACCCTTTTTGACGTTTCTGACAGTTATAATAAAAAATCAATTGTTTTCTGAATTCCAGAGTTGACTCTAGATTTATTGGAATTTAAAGAGAGTTTATGCAAAGATATTTTGTTACTGTTAAAGAAACTACGCTGCGGACAAAACAAAATCAGAGCTTTGCTTTTATACGAGTTATTCTGTTGCATTCGAGAAAAAAGGAATCGATCCAAAGCAACAAGTAGAAATCCAGTAAGTAGGTGTGTTTTTCCCGATATTTTTAGCGAAAAATGAGTATTTGCGTCCGAAACTTCAAAAATAGGCGTACATATTTATGTTTGAACCGTATTTTTAATTAAGACCGTTGACACAGAGCGGCCTTCCCGCTCTGACATACCGGTGTTGGCCTTCAGGGATTCACGTAATATTCTCGGTTGTATTTATGGCCAGCGAATATTTTGATGCGTTCCGATGAATCATTTATTTGGTTAATTGGTGGGAGAATGCCCGTTCCTAATATTGGAATGCTTAAATAGGTGTTTTTTTTTGCGAATTAAAGTTAATGGTGGTAAAGCCACAATTTTTTAAAAATATTCTTGTTATTACAAATTCAGTGCGTTTATTTAAAAATATTGTAGAACGAATTTTACTATGTGGGCGTAAATAAAAAATATAAATTATTTTAAAAGGATATTTGTTTATTTTACTTACAAGAAAATATACACAATAAAAAACAAACATCATATAATGTACTTACAAACAACAATAAGTCAATTAAACTAAAAGTAAACAGGTGGTAAACGTCTATTGAGGAAATAGTCGGGCGACAGTTTTGAAATAGATAAAAAAGTACCTGAGCAACCAATTTTCCAGAATAAAAGTAAGATATAAAGAACTTTAAATCAGCCGTATAATTATTAAAGGAATTATGGGCCAGGTTGATTAACAACGGTGCTGATACTGATAATTAAGGCCAATTGACTGGTAATTGAATTTGTACGTCGGTCTGTTGAGTTTTCAATGCCGATAGTGATAACAATGCCTAAACGTGTCATTAGAGAATAATGCTGAAAGACAATAACGATATCTGATAGCAATGATAAACTATACTTGGATGAAGTATGACATATGCACACGGTACGAAGGGATAGCACGTGACGTACCAGCTTATATCCTAACGCTAATAATAATGACGTGATCACTGTCTAAGATCTACTGTCACTAAGGTTTGTAGGCCTCGCTAGGATTAAGCTGTATTTTTAAAATAAATAAACAAATTCCCAAATGAACAGTACTGTTACTAGGCACTCATTTCTCCAGCTCCAGCTATGATGGACGTGCAATGCGTACAAGGGAGAAAGCTAAAAGCCACACGCTCCAAAGCGTATCTCTCTCCACTAGCGTATCGCTGCTATCAAGAACCAGTAGAAACCACTTTCGGTGGCGTTTATGTATGCTTCAAATTATCCATAGATGACAACTATACATCAGAAACTTTGGCCACTATAGCATCAGCTACTGGTTTATAAGATAGCTACAATTTATATTTACAGTTGCAACCATAAAACTATTATCATTGATTTATATTGATTATGAGTTATAGTAATTAAATAAATAAATAACGGAATAAATAACTGAATAGATAAATGAATAGATAAATGAATAGATAAATGAATAGATAAATGAATAGATAAATGAATAGATAAATGAATAGATAAGTGAATAGATAAATGAATAGATAAATGAATAGATAAATGAATAGATAAATGAATAGATAAATGAATAGATAAATGAATAGATAAATGAATAGATAAATGAATAGATAAATGAATAAGTAAATAAATAGTTAAATGAATAAAATTAAAATGAAAAGAAAACTGGAATACTCTGTGAAAAACTCACCGTCTTGAAAATTCGGGTTGTGTAGCATAAAACAGTGTATAATCGACACGATTGAAAAAAAGTAGTAGAAGTAGTTACTCTGACGGTCGCGGCTGCATAAATGAACTTTCATAGAGCTTGAAAAGCCCTTCGGCATGTTAAGTTATCATATTTAGCAAATGCAGTTCGATGAGGGGGCTAAATATGTTTCCAATTATGGCAATTGTTTTAGGTGCTCGGTGTCTGCAAGGGTGGCAGATCCCAATCGAGCAGAGGTGACAACATCGCTCTTTTAGTTTCTTTACCGGTATCTCAATTTTCCCAGAAACATAAACACACGAATAAAATATCAAATTACCCTTAAAATATGATCGATGTTCTACCGTTAACGTAAACTTTCTAACGGTCGATTCTGGGATTTCCAACTCCTCGAACCACAAGTATTTCCTTTTTTGTTCGTTTTTTAGAGATAAATTTAAAAAATTACAATAAAAAATAATTCGCTTTTACAATATGTACCACTGAAGTAAAGATTTCATTGGGTTTAAATATTTATTCCTAGAGTAATAGTAAGAAAATTCCCTGGAGGAAAGTTTCGCTACGTCCAGTATCTAGATGGAGTCATAATCGCCCATTCAATTAATTGGATTGGTCAGTTTAAATCTTCATTATAGGTACATAAGGAAAACATTGTGCTATGAAGACATTTGATTGGTTATCAGATAAAGTTAGATCGAGTAATACACAAGTGCGGCACGTGACAGCCATGACGTAACATTTCTATGACCAATGTATTTTAAATAAAAAACAGTTTAATTGCTAAAAAAATTTATTAAATACATTTTAATAAAGATATAAAAATAGATATAATATCTCTAATATAATACGGCGTATAATAAAACGTCTATAAAATGTTGGTACATGGTAAATACAATTAAAAATTTCTGTCTATTTATTTTCTTATACTCAAGGAAACTTTGAGTCTTTCCCTGTTAAAATTCTATTTATTTATTTAATCTAAAAGTATATAGAACACCTTGTTTTTATTTTTATATTTTATTAGGAAGATCATTACGTACTGTACAATTATAAGGTTAAAAGTAAATTTTTTGTCTGATCTAACAAAAAAAAATGTGTTATATTATCAAAGTGGCAATATCGCGGGATAAAATAAAAGAGATAGTTCAAATATCTACTAACGGTAGAATAAGACAATTTTGTTGGAGTCAGGGGCGCCTTACTTGTCGGTCTACTACATTATTGGCTATAATTGAACGGAAATAAAAATTATAATTTCAAATGGATTTACCACAAAAAAATCACTGTCAAACAAGCTCAGCAAATAATAATCAGAGATAATGATTGTAAAAAAGCACATGGATATGATCTAACAAAATATTACAGGAACTATTAGAGAAGGGAGTAAAATTATTGACATCATATTCAATACTATATTACGAATTAATTATTTTCTTAGCATCTGGAAAGTAGTTCAAATATTAATGATTCTTAAACCAGTGAAAACAATAGAAGATGTCACCGGCTACCGGCCTGTAAGTCTATTATCGATAATCTCAAAAGTTTTTCAGAAACTGTATATAAAGATGCTCATTTGTATAATAGAGCCTGACACATAGATAGCGCTACTAGAATTAAATCCATATGTTTTTAGTTAGCCCTAACCCTCGAGAGATGCGTGTATAAATTTGACACCTGGCGGATCATTAATTTGTGAATTATAGCATTTTGAGTGAAGCAACTTTTGTTATTGTGATAAAAATGGATGAAAAGGAATTTCGCGTGTTGATAAAATATTGCTTTTTAAAGGGAAAAGATACAAAGTGGAAGCAAAAACTTAGCTTAATGCTGAGTTTCCGGACACTGCCCCAGGCAAATCAACCATCAAGGATTGGTATGCTATGTTTAGGCGTGGTGAAATGAATACACAGGACGGTGAACGCAATGGACGCCCAAATGGGGTTGTTACCGACGAAAACATTAAAAAAGTCCACAAAATGATTTCGAGTGACCGTACATTGAAAATTAATGAAATAGCAGACACTCTAGAGATATTAACTGAAGGTGTACATCATATCATTCTCGAATATTTGTGTATGAGAAAGCTCTGTGTAAAGTGGTGGGTGCCGCGCGGGCTCACTTTTGACCAAAAACAACGATGAGTTGATTATTTGGAGCAGTGTTTGAAGATGATCAAGCGTAATAAACCCGAGTTTTGCGTCGATATGTGGTAATGGATGAAACGTGGCTTCATCACTTCACTCCGAAGTCCAATCGACAGTCATCTGAGTGGACTGCATACGACGAACCCGCTCCAAAGCGTGGGAAAACGCAATAGTCGGCTGACAAGGTTATGGCGTCTGTATTTTGGGATGCGTATGGAATAATTTTCATTGACTACCTTGAAAAAGGAAGGACGATCAACAGCGATTATTAAAAAGCGTTATTGGAACGTTTGAAAGACGAAATCGCCGAAAAACGGCCGCATTTGAAGAAAAAGAAAGTGATCCGTCACCAAGACAATGCACGGTGTAACAAGTCAGTAAAAACGACGACAAAAATCCGTTAATTGGGCTTCGAATAGCTTCCTTATCCACCGTATTCTCCAGATCTGACCCCTAGCGACCATGTCCTGTTCTCAAAAGAATGCTCGCTGGGAAGAAATTTTCTTTGAATGAAGAGGTGATCGCCGAAACTGAGGCCTATTTTGAAGCAAAGGACAAATCGTACTACAAGCTAAGTTTAGACGTGGTAAAAATCCACAAATCTACAAAATGATTTTTAATGATCGTAAATTGAAATTGAATGAAATAGCAGATACTCTAAAGATATCAACTGAACGTGTACATTATATCATTCACGAATATTTGGGTATGAGAAAGCTCTGTGCAAAGTGGGTGCTGCGCGAGCTCACTTTTGACCAAAAACAACGACGAGTTGATGATTCGGAGCAGTGTTTGAAGATGATCAAGCGTAATAAATCCGAGTTTTTGCGCCGACATGTGATAATGGATGAAACATGGCTCCATCATTTCACTCCAAAGTCCAATCGACCAAACCGTGGGAAAACGCAACCGTCGACTGGTATAATCTGCATCTGCATGGAATAATTTTCATTGACTATCTTAAAAAAGAAAGGACCATCAACAGTGACTATTACATAACGTCATTGGACCGTTCGAAAGATGAAATTGCCGAAAAACGGCAGCATTTAAAGAATAGGAAAGTGCTGCTTCACCAACAGAATGCACCGTATCACAAGTCAGTGAAAGCGATGGTGAAAATCTATCTGGCTCCTAGCAATTATTTCCTGTTCTCAGATCTCAAAAGGATGCTCGCTGGGAAGAAATTTTCGTCGAATGAAGAGGTGATCGCCGAAATTGAGGCCTATTTTGAAGCAAAAGACGAATCGTACTACAAAAATGGTATCGAAAAATTGGAGGGTCGTTATTATCAGTGTATCATCCTTGAGGGGAATTATCTTGAAAAAAAAAACTAATTTTGCCAAAAAAATATGTTTTACTATGGTAGGCCGGGGACTTTTTAATTGACCTGTTATATAGCTATTCTTTTCGAATGGGATTAATTTCTGATTAGATTCTGATTTCTGATGATTTCTGATTGAAAAAGAAATATCTGAATGATTAGTAATATGAATAAACTTACCCCAAAAACCCCAGCAACAAACTGTGTGGCTCGTTCCTTATATTAGAATGAACAAATAGGCGTTTTTGAGAATTGAAGATAATGGAGATAAAAACGCCATTAAAAAAAATTTCTTATGAATACAGTGCTTTTAATTAAAAAAATTTCCAATGAATTAAATATGTTATTACATTAGGTTAAATGATTTAGTACTTTTGATGTTTTAATGACTCTTGTATTATTAGAGACTGAAATAACTGAACCACTTAGGCAACTGAACTTTCTAATGTCCTCGTGCTCCATTGACATTATGATTTCTGAAGTAATGCGGTGTCATAACAGTATTTCTGAATATTTCGTTTTGAATCCACTGATAACATACATGTAGGTTTCTAAATTAATTTTATAGTATTCACAACAGATGATGTTACTGTGTATTAAATACAATCCTTCAAAGCTTATGCCAACCATTCCATCGATTTCAATAGACGAAGACGGCTTGGCAGTATTACTCGATAATGAACCGTGTAAAATGCAAGAATATTATTTACAATTGTTTTGAATAATATAATAAACCATTTCCACTTGTTTGAAGAAGATTGGAATGATTCAAAAGCTTGAATACTGCATGCCATATGAATTGAAAGAGATACATTGAAAGGAGTTAGGTTATGTATGAAATGTTGCTTCCACTGCAAAATCGGGTGATGAAAAGTTGATCCATTACGATAATCCAATGGGAAAATCATCATGGAGACGACCTGGTCATCCATCAACATTAATGCTAAAGCCGAATATCAATGGCTCCAAGCTAATGCTCTGTATTTGGTGAGAAGTTTGGTATGATATACTACGAGCTGCTAACACCTAATGAAACTATCAATGGGGTTTCAATCGCTATCGACTACAATTGAGGGAACACCTCATTGTGCGAAAAACTGCCGAAATACGAGCAAAGACTCAAAAATGATATTCTTCAGCATGACAATGCTCGACCACATGTTGCAAAACCTGCTTGGAAACATTAAAAAGGAAAAGGATGTGCACCTTCACTTCATAGGAAAGTACCAAAAAAATGTGTAAATTCGTGGATAGCCTCAATATATATCGTTCTTTCGAGATGGAATCTGTAAATTTCCTAAAAGGTATGAAAGTAGCTATCGATGGACAATACTTGGTCAAATTCACAATAAGGCTTTAATTTTTTAAAACTAATTTGTAGGCTTAACATGTCCAAATCGGTTTAAGATGTACTTCACTATATGTTGTCAGAGTAGAATTTATGCCAAATAGTCAATATATTTTGTCAAATGTAACACCAAATTCTTGTTTTTTCTTCTTCGCATGGGTTTTCCAGGGTATTTTCGAGTCCAACGTCATTCCTGAATATTTTGCTTGCAAATTTATTACTGCTTCATTATACAACAGTAAGTTTTTGGCGGAGTAATACATTTTTACATATTTTTTCCGTGTCTTTTGTAACAAGATTCTTCAGTTAGTAGTATTATTACCACCATTTGACCGGAAAGTCACTTTGAAGCGTCTGGCACATCTGATGCCTGTTTTTTTGATCTGAGTTTTTTGTTCCTAGCTTTTTGTTCATGTACGATTGATATTTTTGATAGGTTGGTTCTGTGACGTCAGTCTATTTAAATAGTTGGTTGCTTAAATAGTAGTTTTAGTTTATTTAAATATTTTTTTAAATATAGCTTTTGTTTTAGATTACCAACGACATGGACAGTTACATTAAAGAGGCTGCTGTAATAATGGAGCATGATGTTGGGGCACCTGAAGAAATTATTAACTTACTAAAACATAACAAAGAGAAAATGCCGGTTTAACAGAGGGGTCATATTTTATGTTTTGTATATAAATTGCCTATAGAATATAAATTAAAAAAAGGCCACGTAGACAACCAATCGTACACAAAATTAATATATTTTGACAGAGATATATTGAAATTCCTTTTTTTCGGTATAATAATGAGCAAATGTTTTGATGCCAAAATCAAACAAAAATGGTTTATTATCTTCACTTATATTCAGTGCCGAATTAGCCCATCGTCTTAGGGGCACAAGAAACAGAACCAAAATATTTTTAAAAAATTGATGCTAGTTTATATATGGATAAAGGAATTTATAGGAGTATAATGCTTACGTCATCAAGTAGTCTTAATTCAGCGCTCTTTATAATTAATGACATTTTTATAATTACTAAAACTGGGTGAGTTTTAGTAATTTAAAAAATGCATAACATTCATAAAACATAAAACATTCATAAAATATACTATCATATATGGTATAATAGACAACTGCCTCTTATTATTGCTTTAAAGCCTAAAATAATAAAATCTAAAAGATAGATTAATGTACAAGAACGATCAGGCAACCACAGATACACAATGATAATCGGTTTTTTAAATTAAAGAATCTGTAAATCTTTTATTTTTAGTGACATTTTTATTAAAGTGCCCATCATGTTCTTATAAAAAATATTAAATTTATTTTGCAGTAAATAATTCGTTTATAAATAATAAGAATCAATTAGTTTTGCGCTATAGGCCCAAATATATCAAATTGCTCCATATATCTTCTAATAAATTACTTTATATTTACGTTACTGGTACACATTTTTTAGTTATTAACAAGAATATTAAGAATGATCAATATTCTTTTCTAATTTATATTAATCTAAAATCTAATAAAACTAAAAATGTAAAGTGCTTAATATTAATATGATTAGGCAACTAGTGTTATAAAATGCAATGTTAGTAGTATAAATTAAAACAAATTATATATTTCAGTTTTCAAACAATTAAAGTATTATTTATTAAAACAAATTATTTATTAGTGAAAAATGAGATATGTGATATATAGTCCTTTTGTTAAAACGTGTGACAGTGCCAATGCACGTCATCAACACTGTCGAGCGTATTGCCAAATTCAGTTTATAAAAACGTAAAATCTCTTTTAAAGCCGAATAATTTTTCTGTCTCATTTTACTAAGTAGAATTTCTCTAGTTAAAAGGAGACCGAATGATGTCTGAAGAGTCTCAACATTTAATTAAATCGGTCTATAAAATTGACACCGTTGTCATATGTCAATGTAAATATAATAAAACATCTCAAAAATGATAAACTATTCTCGCTATTTAATCATCAACTGTAGTTCAAATCTAATAATATTCATTAGATGTACTTTAATGTTAAAATAAGTTATATTTTATAATGTTGTTTTTTTCACTTATTTTATATACATTAATATTTCATCAGAGTCAAAATAAACGAAAATAAATTTGGTGCGGCAACACTGCAATATAAATTTTAATGGCGTGCATTGGATGTTTTATTGGAAGTACTATAATATGTTTACATATTTTAAATATCGCTATTATTTGTGTGTCATTAATTAATCGCAGAATGCTGAGATCAATTACTAAACAATTAAAAGATTAATGATTAAAAAATATGACAGTAAGATATCTAAACATACAGCCAGAGAGCTGTAATAGTAAAGTAAAGTAGCGTGATGGAACAAACGGAAACTGTTATAGTAAAATAAATTAAATGGTTGTTTTTTGTAATAGTTTATTTAAAAAATCTTATCTATATATATCCATATATATAGAATGACAATAACAACAACGCAGGAACAAAACATAAACAACTAAATAAAAACTTATCATAATCAGTCAGTTTTGAAGTATTTGTATTGTAAATGGGTTATCAAGAATAGAACGATTTTAACTCTAATATTTACAATAGCTGCCATGTCGACAGTGCCAAAAACAATTCATCTGAGTTGGGGATGCACGTGGCTGCAATTTAAACGAAAAACGTTACATACAAACTTACGCCTACAATAGTTAAGAATAAAATTAAATATTTGGCATAAATAAACTATCGCTAAATGGTAAAATATGTACAGTGGAGGAAGTTAGTAGAATAGTACAAATTTGAATAGAATTCTCTTTACATTTACGAAACCCATTCGGGAATTAACAATCATAAAAGAAAATAAAATTATCACAGCAGTTATGCTAAACTTCACTATCATTTTAAAGTTTCTTTTGGGTGTTAGATATGTTCATGGAAAATGAAAATTTGCTCTTTTATGTGAAAACTAGTATAAAACAGATTTTCATTTCTTTCGTGTATAATCAATTATTATATTTTACATACATATTGGTCAATTAAACAAATATAAAGAATTAATATAAAAATTCTTGTGCTAGTTTTCTGTAATAGCCTAATTTTATAACCTGCCGAAAGATGTAAGTTATATTGCAGGTACCTATAACAAGATCAGCTAAAATGCAAGTTCATCATCTAACTTTGAAAATATTTGTCACAAGAGATTCGGTGTTTTAACATTTAGCTATTAGGTTTGTAATTGCATTTTAACCAATTCTTATGCACACTATATATTAGTTGTTTCATTTAATTATATCTATTACATTCAAGATTATCATAATTATCGACTGCTAACATAATAGCGCATATAAAGCATCTTAAATATTCTCATTTAAGAAACAGTGTGTACTGTGATATCAAATTGATCGAAAGCTGGTATTCATAAATGTTCTGGATATGTAGAAATAATTTAAAACTGGCTATCGCCATGAAATAAAGCGACAGTTAAATGATCTAATAAAACATTTTGTTACGGTGATAATAAACTTTATACCATCGTGTTTAAATTAAAATTAGTAGCTATATGTCTTCCTCTTTTAACGTGCTGTTGACTCTCTTGAGTTGCCACCTTTGTATTGGTGGTATAAGGAATAAAATCAGTCCACTTAAACCCACTGTTATACCAGCCAAACAGAATCCTGGGTCATATGAATTCGTCAAGTCAAACAAACTACCTGCAAAAAATTAATCAATTTAGTATTAAGATATTATTCGATATGAAATTTAAGAAAAATGAGATGCTATAGTTCTTTTGTACTTATGTTATGTATCTTTTTTTTTTTTGGGGGGGGGGTCTGTATAATTTAAAAAAGTAAGAACAATATTATTTTACTATTAGATATTTTTTATAACTTTTTCCTCAAAATGAAAAATATCCAAAAAAAATATTACTACTGAATTTTTTTGTATGCATGTGTTGATGTTTTTTTATTAGTAGTGTAATGATTGCATTTAATGAATAACTATTAAACCAATGCCATATTTTATATATTGCTAAAGGCTTCATATTAATAAATAATATGTTATTTATATTGAAATCAATATATACATAATGCATATAATATTATTTAAATGTAACTGATAAACGATAATACTATAATTTGATATTCATGCATTAATAAATGATAAATATAGATAAAAGTATAACGCAGTTTTTAAATTTAACCAGATGTAAATTATGGGAAACAAATGACTAACAGAAAGCGAAATCAACGAACAAACCGGGTCGAAATTCATGACTTGTATATATGTTACAATTTAATAATAAAGCATTGGCTTGAATATATACAAATAAGATTTTGGCAGCAATATGGATGATTGCACACATTTTTTTCAATGTCAACTTGATATATCTTACACAAATATAAATATTTTATTAATGTGATTGCTTGTAATAGTATTTGATAAATTGGAAAATTGTGTTGATTTACCAGCAATAGGTGGTCCCACCAAAGAGGCAATCCCCTGGAAGAGAAGCAGTAGTCCGAAGGCATTTGTTAGTTTATCGAGGCCCAACAGGTCGACCAATATAACAGATGTGAGTCCAACGTAGGCTCCTATGGTGAAACCAAATACTGAACTGTATACAGCTAGCGAATAGAAGGTGTTACAAAAGGCACTAAAGAAAGTAGCTGAAAAAAAATTAATAATTGTGTTAATGTGTCAGAATTTGGTTTAAAGTAAATAAAACAAAGGCTCATAACAACCCTCTTAATTTTCAAGTTATTACAAAATCAAGTAGATATTTTCCTTAATTTATTTTGTTTAAATAAAATATGGATATAAATTATTATATATTTTAATATAATGAATTGGAAAGAAAATATATTTATATTATTAACACAGGAAGTATAAATATTAGCACGTTATTTTCCTCTGTTATGGAAAATCTATTTCATAGCCATCTAGTTATAGTATAGAAATCAAACCCATTTTATTTGTTTCTTCAGAATCCCTAATTTGACCGAACTTTTGACTATTTTGGTTGCATATAGTGGTATTCGAACGAGTGACGTGGTGAAAAATTATTTTACCGTAGGATTTCCTGGTATCGACTCGCTATTATTTAGAAAATTCTTAAAGGGTTTGATTCGTACTAGCATCGATCCAGTATTCCTAGTATTCTTTTTATTTATTCATATGTTTTTAAACTGTTTGTCTCGATCATTCTGTTGTTAATAACACTTATCATTATCTATTATTAATAACTATTAGTTATAATAACTCAACTTCAGTGTACAAATAAAATTCAATTAAACATCAAAAAG
The DNA here is from genome assembly GCF_030347505.1 of Rhynchophorus ferrugineus. Classification (NCBI taxonomy): domain Eukaryota; kingdom Metazoa; phylum Arthropoda; class Insecta; order Coleoptera; family Curculionidae; genus Rhynchophorus; species Rhynchophorus ferrugineus. Next base: position 17,848,344 of record NW_027472588.1, on the reverse strand, counting down.
GTAACAATCTTGCCTTAACTTTTATACTTTATTAAATTCGTTCTTGCAGTAAAGCTGAAGTCGAATTAATGTGGGAATACGCTTACCAAACATAACGAGCTTAGGCTTTTACCTTTTTTGGTTTCCGTAAAAAATAACTCGGCCAAAATTACGAAAATCAGTTTTGGTACGGGAATAATTTCGTTAGGGCACGTTCGTTTCCAACTCCTGAGGAAAATGGTATTGCTTGTGCCACGTGAGATATTAAAAAACAACTATAACCTTATTTTTAACCGTTTTATGGTAGTAATAATTATTACAGATAATAGTTCAGTTTTATATATTTTGTGCGATATAATATGGGATAGATTGAATTATTATATATTACAATTTGATTCTTTAATCACATATAAATAATCACAAGTTGTAACTATCGAACAAAGCAATAATCATTCATTATATATGTAGTTTCAATAGTATTGTAGCGACCTTGAGGCATTTTGAATTTTACATCGTGGAATAACGGTCTACAAAATACCCAGACAATAATCCCAGATGTTGAACACGGGCGGGGTGCCAGCAGCGCCAACTAGAATCCGATAACAAATAGCTGGCAACCCCGAGACGTTTATCTGGGATGTTATTGAAGGGTATTTCCATTCATTCAGTACCAACCATCGTTTGGTTTAGACGTAGTTTTGGTAACACCGATGCCATCCGTTTTATCATTTGTATTTTTCACATTTTTTATATAGCCAATAAATAACGGTCACATAATGTAAACACCAATGTTTCATTTCGTTTTAGCTCCATTCACCGAGCCATATCGGTTTACCCTAAAATATAATAAAAAAAACATATTTATTAAAATTACTCTATGTCATTGTCATTACTCTCTATTGGTCAAATTAACAATTAGATATTTCCGTGTATTTTGATCAGCGATATATGTTGGTGAAACTGGTGTATTGACTTTGTTTGCTCTAACACTCAGTACTATTTCGTGGAAGCAATTTGACCACACGAGACACTGTTTGATATAAATTTCTCTATTTGAATTTCTAAAGTTTACAGGTGGTCGACGGGAGGATCGGCAGGATATTAGGTTTGGCCAAGGTTATGCGAGAGTAGTACAGGAAAGGAATGATATAGAAAACAGGGTGAGGTTTTTAGTTAGAGAGACCTGCAGGAGTAGCCGGGTTGGGCTAAATTATTTGAAGACTGCCTCTGGGCTACCCACTAAACCCAATTTCATCAGGTGGTCTCATGACCCTCACTGAAACTTCGTACGAGTCGTACTGGTCTTTTATACCTTGTGACCGCATGGTGCCAACTTTCCAAACTTATAATCTAGGGTGGGTGCATTTGTGACATTTTCCCCTTAACAGTTTTTCACGGGTTTTAAAAGTAAACAATGATAAACTTCAGGAAACTCCTTATGATCTTACATCAAGCTTCTGAACTGGAAGGTTTATTCTTTGCATTTCAGACTGATCAGATTATGGACCCAAATGTGGAGTATTATTGCTTAATCCAGATACAATCCCTAATTGTAATTTTAATAGATTTTACAATTATTTTTCGCCAAATTACGGTTCCTGGAAAAAACGAGATTTTTTTACCAGTATTCTCGAATTTTCTAAGAATAGGAAAAAATTTTGTGAATCTACGTTACTAAGACTCGGAGAATATCCAGATTCTAAACTACTTAGTGATACTGTACTCGTATTATATTATTTCCACTTTTCTTGATTTTTTAATAATATCTAAAGTAGTGTTATTTATATACGTACTTTGGGTAAATCCTGAATATTATTAAATAATTTCTGAGGTTAGGAGCAAGACCAGAAATAGAAGTAATAAAAATAAAGCCGAAAATTTCATCTTCCGGCCGAACTTTTACGACGGATCTCGGCTTTTTATTAGTCGTATTTCCTAAAGATTTCATAAAAAATATACTGTTATGTGCAAGCAAGGGCAGGAATGAACAATGGACCGATTGATTGCATTAAAAGTTTGTAAATGCTTTATTTCAGCCTAGCCAAGATCGTAAAAAACCAACGACTTCATTAAAACGAGACAGCAGTAAAAACAGAGAACAAAAAAAACTCCAGGTTTCGACGGAATATCGATTACCCATTTAAAAAAGCACCCGCATAAGCGGCTCGCGGAACTGTCAAACATCAGTAACTCCACCATGAGGCTGCAACATTTCCCGTCGTCTTGGAAACATGCACATATAGCGGTTATTCCCAAGAAAGGTGCAAAATCATCTCCATCTGACTACAGGCCCATCAGCCTTCTCAGTGCCATTTCGAAGCATGCCGAGGGAGCCATACTCTAGTTTCTCAACTCTTTCACAAAGGAAAACCTGGAAATTCCTGACGAACAATTCGACTTTCCCGCTCACTATTCATCCGTCTATCAGGCTACCCGTCTGGCCGCACACATCCATCACGCTCTTGATGAACGTAAAAAGATTGGAGCAGTCCTCCTGGAACTAACCAAAGCTTTCGACAAGGTCTAGCACAACGGTTTGATCGCAAAATGTATGCAGTTAGGCCTCTTAGAAGATCTAACCGCTTTCATCAAGTCCTACTTATCGGATAAAGATCAGGATACTTTCCAGTCGAAAATTAATCGACGCTGGCGTACCTCAAGGTTCCCTCCTGGCCCCAGCCTTATTTAACCTCTTTATTTCAGATCTGCCGAGAAAAGAGCACATTGACGTCGCATTTTACGCTGACAACACTGCTTTCTTCACGCCCTCCAGGTTCGAGGTTACAATTCAACAACGTTTAAACAAGCAGCTCGATCATGCGGTCAAATGGTTTAAATTCTGGAGGTTGCAGATCAACCCTCTGAAAACCCAGGCCATCATTTTCCATAAGAAGCGTTACGCACTGCATGTCTCGCAACTTAAGATTGACAAAGCGACAATTCCATGGCTGGATAAAGTCACGTACCTAGGTCTCCACTTCGACCGATAGTTCAGTTGGCATTTCCTAATCTAGAAAACAATCCAGAAATGTTCGGGGATAGCAAACCTGCTATCTCCTCTGATCTACCTTTCTAGCAGACTACCCATCTCCATCAAATGTTTATTTTGCATGATGTTAATTCGGTCCGTACTTCTCTACGGATCTAATGTCTACTTCAAGTTACATCCAACCAGGTGAAATGGTTTCAAGTTTTCCAAAATAACTCCTGACTCCTCAGGAGAATCTTAAACGCTTCATGGTTTGTCAGAAGTAATCAAATTCATAGGGAAATTGATACACCAAAAATCAAGCACTTCATATCTCAATCATTTCATAGACAACAACTCAGTTCAAGTTTTTCCAAAAACGCGCTTGTTCGCGAGCTAGTCCACATCCTGGGAGCTTAGCACCGCGTCACCGCTAACCTCCTCTTTTCCCAAGCTGAAACGACCTGATCCGTTGCTGCAGTCATAACTTTTGCCCCCATACGACAGTATCCAGTCCTGTGTTAACTCAAGTTCGCGAATCAAATGAATACTATTCGATGATGCAACATGTATTGCTTGCCGCAATTTGTAAATTCGTTTTAGAATCAGACAATATTTTCCATCTCATTTTATTTTAGTTAAAAAGAGACACAATGCTCTATGGTTAGTTCGAACACGTAAACGAATGGAGCCTGCCAAAGTCGTCCAGTTGTCAGACGTATGCAAAATCCTTGAAGGTAATAGTGAGAGGTTATAACTCTAACCTATAAACTATTGTGGCTGTATAATTAACTCTACGTTTTAGATGTACTATAATATTAAAATAAATTATATTTGATACCATTTTTGTTCAATTATTTTCTTGCATGTCTAAGCCAAATTGAACTAAAAGTCTTAGTTGATACGGCAACATTGCGACGTTTTGACGCCACAAATTTCGATGACGCATATACAAATAAACTTTGAATAGACTACAGTTTTGTTACAATGTTCAGTGATGTAGTAATTTACTTATTAATGCTTTTTTAGTGTTTTAAATTAAATTTAATTAAATGCCTTATAAAGAAAGGTTAGTGAGTGTCATTTCTTGAGATAGTTTGCATGTATTTTAATACAGAGACATTTGTTACTGTAGTTAATGATATATATCTAACATATCTGATCTTATATTGAAAATATTGTCAAATTAAGTCTTAGTAATATTACCATATCATCTTTAATTTACAGTTTTTACTCTGTTATGAGAGAAACATGATCAAGTTTATAAATTTCGGTCGAAATTTGACCATCACTATTTTAATAAATACTTTTAAACTAAATAAGTTTTCATGGAGTTCATTTTGTGAGCACTTCAAAAGAGGATTTGAATGAGACCCTTGAAATAAATTAAAATATCTACTCACCTGTACCACATAGAGTAAGGCTCCAACTATATACCTGCAGTCTGTTTATCCACGGCTTGTCCGAGATGTATCCCAAAATAATTCTGCCGATTGTATTAGCCCCGCCGATGATAGAAATCAACATACCCGCCATTTCCTTCGTAATCCCCATATCCTTTGCTTTAGGCACTAAATAAACGTATGGTATATTGAACCCTATGCTAGTCAGTAAGTTACTGAGCGAGAAAATAATGAATACTGGATCTTTGAATAAGGAGAAATCAAGCATTTCCCTCAACGTGTCCTTCGTCTCGGGCGAACAAGGAATCAACCCGCAAACCTTGGTGCTCTCGTCGCTGCCGCTTCGACGATGCTTCCTGTACAGTTCCATGCCGCTCTCGTGATGGTTTAGGTCCAAACGAGATCTATAAGAGGGAATATTCATCAGGCTCCCTTGATAGAGGATGTCCGGTCGATCGAATGGTCTTCGGAAACTTCCGTGATGATGAGGCCTGAAAATATTTATAATGAAGCACATACAAGAAAAAAGCATATTTACTGACTAAACAGTTATCTTACAGTGATACATCCAATACACTTTATCGCTTGCCGTTAGATATTAGGCCTATAAATTAGGTTTAAGGGTCTTTTTTTAAATTTGAAGCTTTATAGTGAAAAATTAATTATGCCCATGAATAGCCGCTACTTCTACCCGTCTTTCAGGCATTTTATGGATTCCATCTCGAAAGAACGATGTATCTTTTAGGGCCATCCACGAATCGATTCAATTTTTATTCTTCTTCATAATAAGTGAATGTTGTTGGAACAAATAGTAATCAGAAGGAGCAGTGTCTGAAGAATGCGGTAGGGTAGCAGTTCCCATTTGAATCTTCAATGTCATGCTAAAGAATAACAATGATGGGTTTTTTCTCGCACACTGGCCGTTTTTCTCAAAGTACACGGTTCAAACGCATCCATTATACTCGATAGTGATCCTTATTGATGCTTTCATTAGGTTTTAGCATCACATCAAGCTGATTCCACGAAATTCGTTTTTGCTGTTAATGTTGATGTTGATGCATGACCAGGTGGACCTCATGATATTTTTCGCTTTAGATTATCGTAGTGGGCCAGTAACAATACGATGCAATACGACAATACGATGATTTTGCCGTTAAAGCAGTGTTTTGTAATTGGCAATGGTTTTTTGTGTTACTCCCAACAATTCTGCACATTCTTTTTGAATTTTATATGGATCATTATCGAGTAATGCTTTCAAATCCACGTCTTCAAATTTTTTGGCCATCTATTGTATTAAAGTAAAATTAATTTATAGGCCCAATATATAGACATAATTACTGGTACCGTGAATTAATTTTGAGGAAATCGCATTACATCACGCTATATTATACAAAATAAAAGTTACAGTGTTTAATTTATTTGTTGTTGCACCAAATGCTTAATATATTGAGTGGTTAAGAGTATAAGTCACACCATGAGCATTTCACCATGATGGAGACTTCATGAAGTATTACAGTTATGGTCTACCACAGAGTTTAGCAACTGCACCAATAGTAGACGCGCCAAAAGCTTCATTTCCTGGTGATGAACTAACATATTGGCGGCAATTCGCGGCAATAAAGTCATTAAAGTGTGGTACCAAAATTTTGACCAATTGACCAAGTAATTATCAAAGGTGATGGGGCAGAATTGCTTCAGCAACTCGATGTTTTGTTCACAAAAATCTGCGGACTAGAGAAAGCACCGTAAACAAGGAACGAAGTAACAGATACTTCTATACTGAAAAATAATGATAGTATATACATTGTAAAAACTATTGATGTATAAGTTTCCTATTAATTTTCGGGAAAGTATTCTTGAAAATCATACAAATCAGACTTCAAAGAGTTCTCGAAGAGACAAGCCGAGATGAACAGCAGGATTTAGACTGAACAGTAGTTGTGTAGATAAGATTTTCCAACTTTCCCGTTCATATAGGAACCTACAATTATACAAAAAAAAAACAAATTCAGTTTGAGCTTGTATGCTACCGTAAATATGAGCTGTCCAGCATAATATAATTGATATGATATATGATAATATTAATATAGAACAGACAATCTTCACATGAGTTCCGTGCTAGCTCTCGAAGAGAACGGTCGTGTCCGGTCCGCCGAACCTACCTGCGCTTCCGAATTACCCGAAACTTTCCCTAAGACGGTCGACCCGTTATCACGTTTCACCAGTGCCTACGTAAAAAAAAAAAGCGTCTGTAAGCGCCGAAAAGGCGTTTTTACAGACAAGGCAATGGCGTCATGTACGTCAGAGCCGACGTCGCCTCCTGAACATAATCCCAGTGTTTCAAATTCAAATGGACCATCTTCAGAAGACAGCCGAGAAGTGCTTATAACGGAATTGAGAAAACAGAACGAAGACCTGCGAAAGCAGATAGCTGACCTTAAAACGTTCGCAAAAGCCCAAACAGACGCCCTGAACAAACAGACGGAAAAGCTGGAAAAGAGCGAAAAGGCTTCCGAAGAGCTCAAGGAAGAAATAAAAACTCTCACAGCTACGATAACACAATTCATGAAGCATCAAAGAGATGCCATGGAAGTAAAGATTCCCGCTGCCATAGAAATTCAGTCCCAGACACCAGCTAAACCGACACAACACTTAGACCAAACTGAAGACTCAGAAGACGGTTTCACCTTGGTGGGAAAAAGGAAAAGAGGGCCCGTCACTCCACCTCAGGAAAGCCAGCTGCCGAAGGCCGGCAACAAGGGAAAACAGGCTCCCAAATCACAACCCAATCCGGTAGCCAAGCCAGCCACTAAATCTACCCAATCGAAAGCCAAGGCTAACGTACAGCCTTCGATTACAAAATTTGCCACCAGACCAGTGCAAAACAAGCCGACCACCAAGACGGCCCCACAGCCAGTACCGAAACAAGTTACCACAAGACCAACCCAAGACCAGCCTACGCAGGTAAGTAGCCAGGTCACTAAACAAGTCTTAACCTCCACAGCAAAAACAGTGCCAACCGTTTCGGCGACTGTTTCTCAAAGTCCCCCAAAGGAAAAAATTCCGCCTATAGTGCTCCGTGATAAGAAGAGGTTCATGGAGCTCATTAGAATTACTAAGGCACAATCAATAGACATTATAACCCGAAATAAAAAGGACGGCATTTTCTTATTCGTCGCCACAAGCGACAATTACCGTAAACTTACTACCCTGCTCGAGGAAAGGAATTACCCTTACCATTCCTTCTGTCATCCGGAGGAGAGAGCATTCCGGGTAATAATAAAAAACATCCCAGAATCACTCTGCATTGACGAAGTACGTGAACTTCTCTTTGATCAAGGCTTCCATCCCAAATTTGTGCAAAGATGGAAATTAAAATCCGGGACAGAACTACCAATTGTTCAGGTAGTTGTCCCTCGCGAAGAGCGACAGATCATATATATGACCAAACTCGGCGTCATCACAGTGAAGGTCGAGGTCCAGAGAGGAAACGGCCAGCCAGTGCAGTGCTTCAACTGCCAGCTTTTCGGGCACTCCAGCTCATATTGCCGAGCCCCCCCACGGTGCGTCAAATGTGCCGGGCATCACGACACTAGATCCTGTACCAAAATCCCAGAAGCACCTCCAAAGTGCAGCAACTGCGGTGAAACTCATACCGCAAACTTCAGCGGTTGCACCTGCCGTCCTGCTCCAAGAAAACCAAAAATTCCGACCGAAACCAGACCTCCACAAGGTTCTGCATGGAGTAACCAAGGTGGCAGAAAGCTAGCCCAAAAATTAGCCAGCGCTACCCAGCCTGCTCCAACTCAAACTCCTGCTCCAACCAATACACCGGACCTTAACTCCACAATGCAGGCGTTTACTGACCCGCAGGCTTTCCTACAAGTGATCGCCCTGGCTCACCAACTTGCTCGTCTTTTTCCAAATGTCGCCGCCTAAGCGGCAACACTTACCTGTCTCTATAACTTTCAGCAGCCTTTAACTCTTCGAAATGGCTGTTCCGAAATCTCTTATACTGATGACATGGAATGCAAATAGCTTACGCGGAAAGCAAGCGGAATTGGAGGACGTCATAACATTCTATGACGTCGACATCGTGCTCATCCAGGAAACTTTCCTGAAACCTTCGCATCGTCTCTCTTTCGAACACTTTTTTGTCTACAGAAACGATAGAACTCCGGGTCGAGGCGGTGGAACCGCCATTCTCGTCAGAAAAGGAGTCAAACACGAGCTCCTTCCATCGTTATCAGTAAACAACTTCGAAACAACCTCCATTAAAATCGATATCCAAGAACGTCCCTTCGTGATTACATCCCTGTACAGGAAATCTTCTGCATTCAACTATGCCGAATACCGATCACTCGTCGAAGGAAAATTTCCGAAAATAATAGGTGGCGACTTCAACGCCCACCACCCCACCTGGGGGTGTTCCAGAGCGAATCCCGCAGGTAACGCCATCGTAGCTCTAAGTGCAGATCTGGGCTACGGTCTTGCCTTGCCAGATGAACCCACCCATCACCCTAGTACAGTCTCTCAAGGCGCAGCAAGAATCCTTGATTTCTTTATTCTTCAAGACGTAAATCGCGATTCCGAAGTTCGAGTCCTTGACGAACTAGACTCTGATCATCGTCCGATCCTTCTCAAACTCGGAAATTGCGCCACCACTCAAGTCCCACTAACAAGATTCAGGAAAAAAACCGACTGGAAAAACTACCAATCTCTTCTCCTGAAATCCGATCCAATTCCGAAAATTAACACACCAGAACACCTCGAGGAAGCCGTACTCAAGCTAACTCGCGATATTCAGTCTGCTCACGAATCTTCCACAGTCAAAATTTCATCACAACCCCAGCCGTGGAAAAACAATCTTCCCGCTTCTCTTAAACGTGAAATTCGCATCAAAAACGGTTTATGCAGATTAGCTCGATTCACCCTTGATGCTGCAGACAAAAGGGAGGCGAACAGAGCATGCAAGAGGGTAAGGGCGGCCGTCTCGACTTGGCGAGCAATGAAATGGAACTCATTTCTCGCGGACCAAAGGCTGGATGGCCCCCCTTCCTTCTGGCGTGTCTCCAAATGCCTCGTGGGGAAGACTCACAATGTCATCCCTCCCCTGAAGTCAGCGGTTACAGGAAATTTTGCAGTCACTGACCAAGAAAAAGTCGAGCTCCTTGCAGAGACCTATGAAGCTCAAATGAAATGCCTCCCACCCGCACAGAACACTAAAACTAAAGACATTGACACTGTCATCAACGAATCCAACTCCGTCAAAAGACCAGTAACCCCCGCCTTTCTTCTCAACCATTTTGTATCTCCAAAGTCTCTACAGACTATGATCGGCAAACTTCAAACCAAAAAATCTCCAGGTTTCGATGGAATATCGATTACCCAGTTAAAAAAGCTCCCGCATAAGCAACTCGCAGAACTGGCAAACATTATTAACTCCATCATGAGACTGCAACACTTCCCGGCGTCTTGGAAACACGCACATATAGCGGTTATACCCAAGAAAGGAGCAAAATCATCTCCATCTGATTACAGGCCTATCAGCCTTCTCAGCGCCATTTCGAAGCTTGCCGAGAGGGCAATACTCTACGCTCTCAACTCTTTCACAAAGGAAAACAACATCATTCCAGATGAACAATTCGGCTTTCGCGCTCACCACTCATCCGTCCATCAAGCTTCCCGTCTGGCTGCACACATCCATCATGCTCTTGACCAACGTAAAAAGCTTGGAGCAGTTCTTCTGGACCTAACCAAAGCCCTCGACAAGGTCTGGCACGACGGATTGTTCGCAAAGTGCGTGCGGCTAGGCCTCCCAGAAGACCTAACCGCTCTCATCAAGTCCTATCTCTCGGACAGATCTTTCCAGGTCAAGATCAGGGCATCACTTTTCAGTCGTAAACAAATCGATGCTGGCGTACCTCAAGGTTCCCCGCTGGCCCCAGCCTTATTTAATCTCTTTATTTCAGATATGCCGAGAAAAGAGCATATTGACGTCGCCTTTTACGCTGACGACACTGCTTTCTTCACGGCCGCCAGGTTCGAAGTTACAATTCATGAGCGTTTACAGAAGCAGCTCGATCATGCGGTCAAGTGGTTCAAATTCTGGAGGTTGCAAATCAACCCCCTGAAAACCCAGGCCATCATTTTCCACAAGAAGCGTTACGCACTGCGCGTCTCGCAACTTAAGATCGACACCGCAATAATTCCATGGCTGGATAACGTCACGTACCTAGGTCTTCACTTCGACCGGCGGTTCGGTTGGCATTCCCAAATCCAGAAAGCAATCCAAAAAGGTTCGGGGATAGCAAACCTGCTATCTCCTCTGATCTGCCCTTCTAGCAGGCTTCCCATCTCCATCAAATGCTTATATTACAAGATGTTAATTCGGTCCGTACTCCTCTACGGATCTAATGTCTACTTCAAGTTTGTTACACCCAACCAGGTCAAACGGCTTCAAGTTTTCCAAAATAAGCTCCTCAGGAGAATATTAAACGCTCCATGGTTTGTCAGAAATAATCAAATCCATAGGGAAACTGACACTCCAGAAATCAAGCACTTCATATCTCAATCATTCCACAAACAACAACTCAGCTCAAGTTCTTCTGAAAACGCGCTTGTTCGCGAGCTGGTCGACATGCTGGGAGCTTAGCACCGCGTCACCGCTAAGCTCTCCCCCTTTTCCAGGCTGAAACGACCTCATCCGTCGCTACAGTCATAACTTTTGCCCCCATACAACAGTACCCAGTTGTGTGTTAACTCAGGTTCGCGAATCAATAGAATCGCCGGGCTCTCGTGCCCAATAACGGCTGCCCGATCAGCGGGTGCCATATCCCCAAATTTAATGCAGTAGCAGTAGTGATCCACAGGGGTCAACTGTGAGGCGGTTTCGGTTTAGTGTATTGGTAAGCCCAGAGGCAGTCCCACATAACCCGGTCCAACTTGTCACTCCAGGGCAAGTCTCCGCGACCAGGTATGCGTCATGCATTCCACCGCCTGGTTTTTAGGCCAGAACAAAAAAAAAAAAAAAAAAAAAAAACAATCTTCACATTAAAGGTTAAGCTAAAAATGAAACTATTTCAATTTTAAAATATTTATAATAAAAGTCTTTGTTTTACTGTAATGGTTTTATATTTAATTTGTAATTATTTGAAGGAGGTTTCATAAAATAGAAGGGATTTGGATTTGGTAAGTATTCAGTTTTAAGTTTAGGGGCTCCTGTTATATAACATTAGACATTTCTATAACTAAATGTATGTCAAAATACCGTTGTAATGTAGTATTGTTTCCTATTAGCTATAATTTCGTCCAAGTGCATACAAGATTAATTCCGAAAATTTGAAAAAATTGAAAACAATAAAACACCATTAGTTAGTTAAGTTAGTTAAAATCATTGCAAAAGGCCCTTGGGTGCTCAGAAAAGTTATAGATAAGCACATTTTATTGAAATAATTGAGATAATATTGATTTTAAGACGAAAATGAGTCTAAAGAAAGCGTAATGTTTCTCAATATGCGATATATCATAAAGAAATACTCAAAATTAATTGACAATTTTATATATACTATACACAATTCATATAAATGATGGAAACATCACGAGATACACAGCCATATAATAATAACTCTTCAAAAGCCGAATGAAAAGCTCTGAACAATCCATATATTTTTGAGTCATGGTGCTTTTTAAGTCCCAGTACAGGGAAAAGAACAGCCGTTAATCAAAAAAATTGTTACATATTGTCAACAATCCTAATGAATCTGCTAAATTCCTTTGAAATGAATCATCATAATGTACAGTAATAAAATGCAAATACTTAAATAAAGCATCGCATGATAAATCCATACATGATACTAGTCTGTTGTATACTATTGGACTAATAATTATTATATACATTATTTACTTTAATAATTTAAGGATTTATATAGTAGGGATCTTTAAGCTTGGTTGGGAAATTATGTTTTATTTTCTATATCATTTTGATGTACCGCCATTTGCTACTTTTAATATCGTACATAGTACATATAGTACATAAAATAACTTCTAATAAAATAAAATGCCAGAAAAATTAATTACTTTTTAGACAACTCACTACAACAAATTTTGTAGGGTTTTAATAGTGAGTTAACTCACATGAATGGACTATATGAATACATGGACTAGAGACTGGAAAAGACAGCTTAATAGCTCTAAATCTATCCATGTTAACTTTGTATTGTGGCTAAATCACAAAAGCCTAACTATATCACTTGACGGATTCCCAATTCCTCAAACAGAATCAGCTAAATACCTCGGTATCCACTTTGATGATTGGCTAAATTGAAAACATCATGTTAGACAAAAAGCAGAGCAAAAAGACTAGACTTGAAAAGTAAGCAACTGTACTAATTAGTCGGAAGATACTCTGAACTTGACCTAAAGTCAAAGAGGTTGGTTTATCAGTCAATCATAAAGCCAATTTGTAAAACGTCAAAACAGCTAGTAATCCAACGGTGCCAAAACGAACTTCTACGATTACAAGTGCTTATCGCTATGTAATTTTAGGCATGCTATCTTGATGAAGACATTAATTGTGATGAAAACTATACCTAGGTGTTAATTAGATGTATGTAAGAAAATCTTATGTTGCCAAATTAATTTCTGAGTAAAAAAAAAATGTTATTTTTTTTTGATAATGAATGAAAATCAATAATTATTACTTAATTATTACTGTTAATTAGTGCTTTACATCCCCTAGGTCTTTTAAGCTTCAAGCAACCGCTGCCGTTACAAATGGTCACGCGCTTGCTTGAAGGCTAAGAAGATAATTAACAAATAAAATATATAAGCAAAAACTGTAATAAGAAAATGAGTTTATGGAAAAGGGTCAACAATTCGGCGAAAAAGCAATTACAGAATCAGCATAAAAATGAAATACTGGTTTTAGTGCCATTTTATTACTCTATTTATTAACAATAAGTGACTCGGAGCTTGGATTAACAAATATTTCAAGAACAGCAAACAAAATATGTTAAGCAATTATTTTTCCTTTGCTTCTGCAGATATTTTGAACTGTTAATGATTCTAGTTTAAAAAATAGCTGTGAAATTATCTTAAAGGAACAGATATCGCTATTGGAATAGAAGTTTTTTGTTTCCTTTTATTATACTGGTTCTCCTTAGTAAGAAAAAACATTTATTTTAGTTTTTGTTATATAAATAATATGCAGAAAATCACTTTAAATCGTATGTTTACATCTGTAGTTTTCCAAAAATGAACACCACCAAGACAAGCAGTTTGAATGTCGATCCAAACATTAGTCAATCCTTCAAGTCCAAGAGGTTAGCAGGCAAAGTAAACTTCAGTTTTCATGAAGAACCTCATAGGAATAACATGGTCTAATTTTTAAGGTACTAAGGTTTGGTATACCTAGTGATCTTGAAAATATGATGAAGGTATCTATATATACAATGTGGGTTCTTTACCACGGCCCCAATTCTAATAGATACAATTTTACTTACATAAAACACATTAATTGCTAATAATAATGTATGTGTTTAAACTCAAAAAAATATCTGCATACATATATCAGCTATCGGATCAGACGGGACAACATCCCCAACGAATTGCTGAAGCTTAGAGAAGTCAAGTCAGCCGAACAACTTTCTGTTTTCTACAACCAGATACTGAAAGGAACAGTAATAGTAAAGAGATGGAAAACGACAAAAACGGTCAACAGTCGACGCAGTGTTTGTGGTCACGCAAGTTATGGAGGAGGTAATAGAATACAAGCTAGCATACATTCTGTTAACTAGACTTAACAAAAGCATTTGACAGAGTTCATCTAACAGACCGTTTACAACTGTATTAGTTCGTTAACTAATGCGGAAAGAAATATACCCAATAATAATAGGAACCATTAAACAATTAAACACTGGGAACACTATTACAATCAATACAGCAACAATGATAACCGACGAAAAAGAGGCGTAAGTAAGTAAGGCGTAATGCAGGGCGATAATACATTAGTCCATTACTTTTTAACATTATAATGGACAGGATAATAGAGCAAGTGTCTAAAGAACACCACGTATATAGGATCGGACTACACCACCTCCAAATCAGATGTTATGCTGAAGGTGCAGCTTTATTCGCAGATACAGAAAACACTTTAGAGTGGTTACTACAGGCTTTTAAGAAAGATGCTGAAAGTGTCAACATGAAAATATAGACTTTCAAAACAAAAATCATGGTAATTTCCAGAGAACCGCGCAGATACAAACCGCAACTAAGCAACAAATTAATAGAACAAGTATCCGAATACAGCTACCTCGGAACAGCCATATCACCTTAATTACACAAATCAGCTAGACGCAGTCAGCGGGTGCCTTAAGAACAACCATTTGGTCAAATAAATAGATGCCAACGGTAACGAATGTAATAATTTATAAGGTATGTGTAAGGCTAGTTATGATATACACAGCTGAAGCATGCGCTGATACAGCTGAAACAAAAATAATGTCATATTCTAGTATTAAGTATTAAGATTATTAAGGATCATGAGAAATACATTAAGAGACCTAAGAAGGAACAGAGATATTCGCAAGGAACACAACACGGAAGACGTGGTCAGATAGATTCGGACACGAAGAAGATTCTGGAACGAACACATGTCTAGAATGGAAGATAACAGAGCGAGAGATGGCCAATTATTAGTCAGATGACCACCAGAATGATCCTTAAAGAAGTGAGAGGACTGTTGGTCATCAGCGTCACAAGTAGAAGAAAATATTTAGATAAAATATGGGTTAAAAAACCCCTAGACTTATATATATTAGACTTATAGATATTTTTTATTATTGTGTATAATTTTAATAAAGAAGTTTGTTATGACGTCCTTTTTATATCAGTTACGGTAATGATGACTTGTTTAAATATAACATTGATACAAATGTACACTGTTCCACCATATGAAAGTTTAAATACACTGCATTCTCTTAGACAGGATCCTGCTCTAGTTTAGAGATAACATTTAAGAGAATTTCTTATGAGCATAAGTATAAGAAGACTTGTTCTATGTATTTTAGACCGAATTATTATGGACCTAAATGGGCAGGGTACTGCTTAATCAAGATGCAATTCCTAATTGTAATTTAAATAGTAAGTATTTGATTATGATCGGTGTACATAATTGAACTGCATTTGGGCATTCAATTATGTACGTTTGTATTTATGTTTGTATGCATGTTATGTAAGTTTATTTTAATAATATATAAAAAAATATTTAATTAATGTGGTGGGTTTAGTTTTACTTAACTGGTTTTACTAACTTTAAATGTACATGGAGTCTGCATATATTCCTACAAGATTTGAATGCCAGTGAGATAGAAGAAAATGCTTCTAACTGAAAAAAATGACCCTAAACATTCACTGCTATTTACTACTAAACGAACATACTCTCAAAATTCAAGGAAAAATATAAATTAAATTCAAACCTTCAATAGGTGCCAATCAAATTCCATCGTGGTACGGTTACAAAAGGAAATATTGTACAATATTGTATACAGTTACAATATTGTATAAAAAGTTTCTTGTATATCAAAATCGTTTGATGTGTTAAGGGTATTAGGGGATTCACTGGGGTTAAGGATAAGTGATAAGTGATTTAATTGAACAATGTACTTTTATTAAGTTTTTACAGCCCGATATGAGAGTGTTGTGGCAGACAGAAGTATTAGACACTTGAAACAATTTACATGTTCTCAGTGAAGTCATGTAAAGAGGTCTAAGCAGAGATCTAACTTAAGAATTCATAGAACAATTTAATGTGTTATAGCGTGTCTAAACAGATATTTTGTAAAGTAGTTGATGAATTATTAGTTTCTCGTGTTTATATTTCGAAATTTAAATTTTATTTACCCAAATGTTACAGGGTCGTTCGATAAATCGCGGAGACAGTTTTTCGTTCAACAGTGCTGCTAAAAATTAAATCAAAATCTAACATTCATCAAGTATATAATTTAAACTATTTATTGTGTTGTAGTTACTATCAACGATGGTAGATTTTGGTAGCTCTGTCAAATAGATTTGCATCTGTATTTTCAAATTATTATGATAACATTTTTCAGTAGGTTTGTAATCGATCCAATTTTGATTTCTCTTAGTAAATATAGGATTTCAATAATACTGTTCCCACAGATTCCAATTGGCGATTGCGCTATAATTAGGTACTCTTTAGAGTTACTATCTGCACAATTTTTTCTAACTAATTTTCTTGCCAAGTGTTATACTGATAGTATTTTTACGTAAAGTTCTTTAATATTCTGCCATATTTCATGGTTAATGTTTCTGGAATACTCAGTCACTTCAATTATATAAAAGTTTTAGTATTTTTTTAAAATTATTATTTCAGTTACAGTTACCGTCGATGAATCATTTCTGGGTAAATGAAGTTATTTGCTTTGAAACATCCCAGAAAATTTTTTTCTTTCTTTTCTGTTGGTTAAAACCAGTTTTTTAACACTTAAATATAAAAACAATATCCAAAAAAATAGAAACGTGCTAAAAAGTTGAAACATTGGAATGCGGAAATGGTAGTTCAGAAACGATAAGTGACGTTAATATTTCGTAATGATTTGATTGGTTTGGACGAATTTTTAATTTTTGGTCTTTTACTTCTAGTAAAATCTTAATAATCACTCTTGAAATTTAAAAATAAGTCGTTAGAGCGTTCAGCTTCTACATGGAGGTCACGGGTTCAATTCCCGACGGGGGCAACCACTTTTTGTTGTTCTAGTTTTTTTAGAATATTTGTTAAATGACCTAGACTAGACCTGAAGCGTTACTTATTTTCAATCATTTGAAACAATACAAAAATAATAATATAATTTTGTGACATATACACAAAATTAAATTACGAACTAAACAAATCTAATTTGTAGTACGGCACCGACTTCAAAATGATCATTTGGTAGTAGCTAAAATAAAATTGTAAATAGATAAATAGGTTTAGGTAGGTATTAAGCTAAATTGTTTGTATATAATAGAATATAAAATAAGTGTAGTAGAAACGTTAAATAAGGTTTTTGTTTATTTTCATTTACATTTTATAACGACTATTAACATCTAAGTTTGATTATTTTTTAATTTTTAGTGAGTTTCTTATTAAATTTTTTGTCAATTCTCAAGTCAATTAAAATTTTGTTAAATATACTTTATTTAGAATATGTCTATCATATATTATTATAAATCAATATTTCCATGATTTTTTATTACAGTTATCATTATTGCGAAGTTGTGTAAAGACTCGTCATGTGAAAATGCGCTTAGGGAAAAGTTGTATAATAGCTCGAGGATTACACTGCTTCAAGAGATCACTTATTACTGCACGATGTTCGGAATATAAACAATAGTAATCTTATCAAAACACACATTTAAAATTAAACATCACATCATAATGAACGTAAAATATAATGAAGGGGGTTAAATTTCCGGAAGTTGTCGAGTAATGTTTTATATCGATTACTCTCGAGCGGTATGAATAAATTATGGCAAAGGTACCCAGACACAGGCAACACCTTAAGCTCCACCACCAACCGTAAACGATGGAGTTGGAAAATTTAATACGGAACTCAATCATAACACCGACTGTTTCGAATTTGAAATGAGAAAATACAGAACGGAGAGTTGGATAATTTATACACTTTACTTTTTGTATTTCTGAATGGGACTTGGAAACGCCAAGATGAACTTTGTGTTAATAATTTAAAGGAATTTGACCTGCGAACGTTTAACATTTTTAATTAGCAAGTGCAAGTCAGCAATATATTTATTGATATGTTACAAATATAATTTGTTTGACCTTTCATTAGATAACTCGACTGTTCAGATACGATTTTTAAGCGTGTTAGATAAATTTATAAAACAGAAGAAAAACGTTTGACATTAATGTTATCTTTAACCTTAAAAATGCATAATGATGTTTAAAAAGTGGCAATCTCTGAAGGTTTGTCAATTATAATTAAATGGGTAACATTTGTTGTGCACGTTTGTGATATATTTAATCTTTTGAAACAAAACATGATTTGTCATATACTATCATGCAAAGGTTTGGAAACCAACTGGTAATTGACAATATTTTCCCTTCTTTGTTCTGCATTATAGTAATCTGTTTCTTCCATCTCCCATCCCTCTACATGAATCTGTTGATGAGACTGGACATGTTGTACTATTAAACGGGAATGACGAGCTGTTGACCAATTCATACTAAGGAGTTTGTTATTGAGTTATTTTCGGTTAGTCCAGATGTTTTTCTGTCATAGTTAACTGTAGTTAACCTATGATCCAAGAAAAGGGGTAAGTATTTTGCATGACATTTCGTTTTCATTGGCATTTTTATGGCACAAGAAGAGTGGGTTGCTCTCGTTATATAATTTTACCGAGGCACATGTTTGTCTTCCCAGAGTGTAAGAAATACGAATGGACTTGGTTTGGTTTGCTTTTATTCTGCATAGATTAACTGATTCTCGATTTTATTCAGATGGCACTGGATAATGAATGAGAAGACGGCAGTGTTGTCAGTGTAGGTCGTCATTGCTAATTACTTACGGTTCCAGTACGCTGTCCTGTGGGACACCCGAGTGTGTTTAGTACGAAGCAGAATATTCATTATTACACTTAATCATGAAGCTTCTTCGATTGATGTAGGATAAGAGTATATGGAAATATGAATCTCGAAGCGTCTTTTTTATTTTGTATGCCACTCCATTATGTCAGACTTTCTTAAAGGCTTGATTTATGTCCAAAAAGGTAGTAGAGAAGTATAGTGCATTTTTCCTGGCATGTTTAGAGTGCGATGTACTTATTCGATTGTTCGTGTGACAAAAAAAAAACAAAAAAAATTGAAAATCAGACATTTTTTTATTATTATTTAATTAATACATTGTTACTAGTTGTTTCCGTCTGGCCTACAATTTGTCTTTATGATAACAAATCTAGGTATATAACTAAGAGGACCCATCGGCCCTATCTCAGTCTCTGGTGAAATAATGTTTATACATGTCACTTCTGAATTGTTTAATATATGCACCTTACTACACAACATTACACAATATCAGATGGTTTGATTCTTTTGAGTCTGTGTCCTGTTCTGGTGGTATCCAAAAGTTGTAATATTTCAATATTCGTATGAGAATGGAGTCTTTCCTCATGCCCCCTTGCAATTCTCTTGATTTCTTGACTGATATTGGTATCTGAAGGTATCGATATAGGTAATCAGTCCTTTAGTATTTGGGTGCATCCATAATACCTCTCAGGACTTTGTTCTGAAAATTTTCTATTTTATTTATGTTACTATTTGCAGAACATCCCCATAATTGAATTCCGTATGTCCATATAGGTTTCAATATTTGCTTATATAATAGCAATTTATTATGTACTGATATTTGTGATTTTCTTCCAATTAGCCAGTACATTTTCCTATATTTCAAATCCAGTTCTTTTCTTTTCTTATTTATATGTTCCTTCCAGCGAAGTTTTGCATCAATATTCATGCCGAGATATTTAGCGTTGTTGCTATATGGAATGATGGTATTTTTAATGTTATTGGTGCTTGTACGGTATATTTATAGGTGAACTGCACATGTACAGATTTACTTTCATTAATTCTTATTTTCCAAGCTTGTGTCCAATTATTTATTCCTGTTGGGTCACTTGCCTGTTGTAATTTTCGTGAGGCTATTGTCTCCGATAGCTATAATCGCAGTATCATCAACACATATAGCCAACGTAATATTTTCCATTTGTGGTATATCACAAGTGTAGAGTAGATAAAGCATTGGTCTGAGTACACTTCCTTGTGGTATACCTGCTTTAGCTTCTTTTATTTTAGAATAAGCTTGTTTTTGTTTGGCTCTAAACATTCTGGTTGTAATGTATGATATTAATAGTTCGATGTGTTGTTTTGGTAATATTTTCTGTAGTTTATGAACAAGGCCTTCATGCCATACCATATAGACTTGTGCTACATCTAAAAATATAGCTGATCATACTTTTCTACTTTCGTAGGCTTTTTCAATAACATCTGTTATTCTGTGGGCCTGGTCAATTGTTGAATGCTTGTTAATAAACCCAAACTGGTGTGTTGGTATTAGGTATTTTCTGTCTGTAAACGGTTTTTTCTTTTCAACAGAAAATCAGACATAAAAATAAGTTATGTTTTATTAATCTCAAACATTTAGTTAAAGTAAAAGTAGTTAAAGTGTAGTTAAAGCTAGTTAAATATCTATGTTTGGGGTAGAAATTACAAAAATTTAATAAATTTGTGATTTTATTTTGGTCTCGTCAAAATGGCCATATAGCACTCATATAGCCTTTTCTTCAAAATGAATAAAAAAGTAAAACCTCCCGCATATGCGATTTAATCGGCACTAATTCGATATTTTCAACGCATTGAAAAAATTATCATTGTCAATACTTCGACGAAATAACATATATTGAAAACTGTTAAAAAGTTTCAACAGGAAGTTGTTTCCAAAATTTACCTGATGTGATTTAACACACCATCTGTTCTCAATAATTTAAAATTTACTTGTAGGCCTGATACATATTTAGAGATTATGTTATTTACAAAGAACTTTAACCTTAAGATTAACTAAAAACTTGAGGATTAACTTAATTCTTTTGCAGGACAGTACATTGTGAATCTCTGATATCAAGTTTTAATAAGACAACAGAAGAGGTCTATATATTATAACATATATATCAAGATAACAGAAGTCTTGATCTGGCCCTTCGAGCACGAAAAGCAAGTGAAAGCCATCATATATTTTAGGTATAAGTTTATGTTACGATGATAATATCAAATGTTTTAAAGAAATAGAAAAATGCACAGTTTTCGATGACATATATTAGGTGCTTGTAAATAATTAACTATTAATAATTTACCTTGACTTACAAACCAATAGTTTTCATATTGCTATAAATAAAAAAGTTTCTATTTAGTATTATTAATTTACTCAGTATGTACAGAGGCTGTCAAAGCTTCATTTTCAACCTTCATTATATATTATGCTAATATGCACCTAAAATTCAGATACCAAAGCCCGTCAAAAATTCTAGAATCTGCTGGTGATACTGCTCTGTTATCGTCGACAATTCCGATGTCGACTTAATCCTTACTTAATGTACGATTTAAAAAGAGTGATTTTGATTTTGTTTTGAGGACAAAAAATGGTCTGGTGGGCCAAAAAGTTCGAAGACAATGAATTTTGTGTTTTCAGATACTTAGATGCGATGGGATGAAAGCGACGAAAATGGGTACCTCATGAATTGGTTAAAACGTTTCCTATGCAATATTGTAACTAGCGATGAAAATTGGATCTACTACGATCATTTCAAATGCAACAAATCGTGAGTTAATGTTTGATGTATATATAGTGGAAGCAAGGTATAGGTGTAGTATTCTCCGATTGTATTATTGTAAATAGATCTTGAATAGCGAGTAACAGGCGCAAAATTATCCTTTTGCATGATAAAGCTTGATCACGTATTGCAGCTTGAATGTTGCATACTCATCAGACATGACATCTTCTGATTACCATTGATTGATCGTTCATTTTGATACAGAATGACTTAGATGTGCGCAAACTCAAATAGCTTTTTTCGGCAAAAGGTTGATCATGTTTCCAGAAAGATGGGAAAAAGTTATAAATGATCAGTAAAAAATGATAGTGAAGAAATGATCAGAATACATGCAAGTGCTAAAATTTTTATTGTTCGGCATTATTATATTCATATTTTAATAACTTTAATTAATATATTTTGTATTGTTAAGGAATAATATATTATTAGTGATCTATATTTGCTTTAGTATAAAATGTTAATAAAAGTCAATCCATCAAGTTCCCTGATTAATATTTACCTGTCATGATGAATCTCTGATTGGGTAAGCATGGGTTGACTCAGAGCCAGTCTGGATACGTCACTGTACTTAGTCTTGCCAGGTAGATTGCCGTTGGGTTCGTGTTTGAAGCTCTTCGGCAGGGTAAAATGAGCGAAGCTGTGTGGTCTGTGCATCTTGTTGTTGCCGTTTATGTGAAGGATGGGTTGCGGGATCAACTCGTAATCCGATATGTGGATGTCGACTTTGGCATCGCAGCGTTTCGGTACCGTTATCTTCTCCTTCTTGGAGCTGTTGTTGTTGCTCTCGTTCTCCAACGGCCGGAACAGTGCCCCGAAGATGATGCACTCCAACACGATGCCGCCGATTATCAAGATACTGCCCCGCCAGCCGTATTCGGCCAACAGCCTCGAGATGATCGGGGCGAATACGAAGGTACCAAATCCGGAACCGCACACGGCTATCCCCGTAGCTAACGAGCGTTTCTTCTCAAAGTACATGGTGACGCTCACGATGGCTGGTAGGTAGATGAGGCCGAATCCAAAACCAGCCCCGATACCTATGGTGATGCAGAGCGTTATCACATTCTGGGCCCAGAATGATACAACCATGCAAACCGAGGCTAGAATAGCCCCCGCGATGGTTACTGCTCTGCAACCCCATTTATTAACCAGCGAACTTGATATGGGACCTAAAATAAAAATACTAGTTATTATTATTATTAATTTAATCAACACATTTTATATTCATATTTATTTGATTAAATTATTTGAAGTAAAATTTATTCAAATAAAATTGAAATTTTTATTGTTTCCTTTGGTTGATGACATACTAAATATACTGTTCATTTAAAAGTCAAAATATAGGTGATCAGAGGCCGATTTAATATATTATAATATCATAGAAAAGTAATACAACTTTCATCAAAACCCTAGAATCGATTATTATATGTGAGGACGTAAACTTGTCAGTCAATGTTAAAATTTTAATTGAAATTCATAGTGATTGACTTGAATGTTTCTAAAAATATTAATTTTGGCTACGCACAACTTTTGGGATGCTCAACATATATATTTACATTGTTTAGCCAAAGTGATTTCCACTCTTAAGAATTATGAATTGCTTTATATCTCATTTCATATATATCTAGATGATATTTTTCAAAAAAAAAATTATTAACAAATATGTTGACAGTTCAGATTATTTAAAAAAAATTAATTACGTTTTACATTAGATATGCTTAGTAAAATACATTAATTTACTACTACTGCTCTGTTGTACTTGCATTAATACACAAGTAAGGCGAGTACGGGATAGAACAGTATGTTTTTCCCAAATTAAAAAAAAAAAAAACTAAAGAAGTTTGTGTGATTTGGTACACTTCAATCTTCTGATTTCCATCGTATTGTCTAGTAGCTGTATTGCTACAACGTTCCTCTGATTTAGCAACTTTATTTAATGCTTTAGGGCGAAATCTTGGATGACTTCGTGTACCTATTTGATTCCGAGGTCATCGTGCAGCTAAGCATTGGTAATTAATAGTGGAAATTTTGTTTTCGATGCGTTGGATTACTAGTTTGTTTGATGTTTTAGTGCATCCCCATATTTGCACCCCATAGGCTTAAAATGACTTTATGATTGATTGATAAACCAATCCCTTTGATTTTATGTCAAGTAGAGAGTATCTTACGAATAACCAGTACAGTTTAACTCTGCGAGTGAGTGAGACAGTGAGATATATAGACTATCGAGATATATTCCGAGATATTTAGCTGATTTTACTTGAGGAATCGGGCATCCATCAAGTCATCCGTCCGTCATCCACATGTAAAATTAACATTGGTATATTTGCACCTGTTAAGATATATTTCCAGTCTGTAGTCAATTTGCAGATCTTGTTGAACGCTATTTATATTTTTCTACAGCCTTATACATCTTTTAGAGATACATCTTTTGACATTGTATCTGTGTCGTCAGTGTTCCAAGTACCGTTTCTTTTGTTGTTGGGATATCAGCAGTATACAGCAGATACAGGAGTGTTCATGACTTCATGAAAAACTTTAAATTTTCTTTCGAAAATATATGATTCTAGCAGTCAACAGTAATTGCAGGGAAGTATTTATTTTCTTCGAATGCTTTTTCAACAAACGTTGTTACTTTGTGTACTCTGGTGTTTCTATGAATGGTTTAATACGTTTTAACAGCAGATTCTCGAATATTTTTGATCGCAGGTAGCAGCGAAATAGGTCTGTAAGATTCAACATGTTCTGCAGGTTTGTCAGATTTTTTAAGCATAATTATTCGAGAAACTTTGAGACATTCTGGAGCATACTTCATTCTCAAACAGACATGTCAACATGACTATTGCTTTTTCGTGGCAGTTCTTGTAATAACTCAGGATTGTAGTCAATTCCAGGAGTCTTTTTATGATTTAGCTAGTGTCAATTTCTGCGACAACTTTCATCGTAGAAATCAGATTTTCTGCTCGGGCTGATCAATAGGATTTATATCTATTGTAGATTTTATATCGTTCAGTTGGAATATGTTAGTTAAATATTTTGCGAGTAATTCAGCTATTTCATCGTTTGGGTCGAACCCATTAATCTTAGATCATTTTAAATATTCCGGGCTTCATTCACTTTCATATTTTTTGGAAGTAACTTTACTCATGTCCTTTAATCTTTTTGACTTGTCTGATTACTAATTATATTAAATATTGTTTTGTCTACAGCATTTCTTCATTAGTCGGATCATTAGTAGTTTAGATGAATCATGGAGAAACAAACTAGCTTAAAAGTGTTAAAGATGTCGGAAAGATAAATGAGTAAAATTGTTAATTATGTTTGTAAAAGTTTAATGGTTATTTCCCAAAATATTTTTATGTCAGCTGTGAGCAATCAAGGCGCAAAGTGAATTAGCTACAAAAAACAAATAAAAGGGCTTGAACGGCAATTCGTTACGAGAGCTATTGAAGAAGCTATCCAGCGACAAAGATAGAACTAGTTTTTTGTTAACAAAACGTAAGATTCATAATTATAGACGATGTTGAGTAACAAACACGAAACTATTAGAACAGATTTTATTAGCTCTTAAAGAACCTACCGCAGTCACAAGAAAGCAATCACATCATGAAGTAAATTATTCCCTTGAAATTAGGGATATGAAATTGAAAGCAGAGTATCATACAGAGCCAGTAACACTGCAAAATAAAGGAAATTTAAGGGTGTAATTTAATTTTAAAAAAATCGAGACGAGTCGAGAAAGAAATTTCATATAAACAGGCAGGTTCAGTGGAATTTGAGAAATCCTGTCAATCGTCTTCAAAAAATTCTTATGGACGTATTCTTAAAGAGTCAATCAATTTTGACTATTTCTAGACAAGAATTCGCAACTTGACAAGAATATTAACTAATATAAACACAATGGCTTTGAAAAATATGTTAATAAAGCGAACTAACCCCTAAAACATACAAAGGTTATTTACCATCGAAGGCAACTTGATTTCAAACGATCAATTATTCGAGTGACTATTAGAAATGATCGAAATGAATGGGTTAGATGCAATGATGAAGTTGAATTATTTGCACAACATCAAGTTAATATATTTCAACCGATATACAACCTACAATATGCTGAAGTCAAATATTTTGGAAAGAAACTCTCAACATTCAGACCTATTTTGGATGGAGTTCTGCAGGATAGAATTTTGGGACCACACCTATATCTGCTCTATACTGCTGGGATCTCATCAACAAAATAAACAGTACTTGGCACCTTTGCTGATGACACAGTTACTATGACAAAATACATATCATTTCCTAGAGATATAGAAAAACTACAAGTGGACGTCAGCAAGATCTACAAATGGATTAGAGACGAAAATACATTCGTAATAGGCCGAAATATGTCTATGTCAATTTTATGCTGCCATGAAACCTAACTAAATTACTTGAGGGATGCCCAATTCATCTGACACGATTGCGGAATGACATATTAAATTGGCGACAAAAAAGTTTAACAAATCAGACTCAAAATTAAGCAACTGTACTAGTAAATAGTAAATAATAATATAATAATAAATAAATAAGAATAATAAAGCCTGGGGCAATTATGGAGGGAAATCCAATGTTACCAAAACAATCTTCTTCGATTAATTAACAATGCTTATCGTCAGGTAATCAACTAGGAACTGTATGATGATCTTGAAATCAAATTGATTCATGTTATCCAACATTCCAATGTAAGACATGATTCTTTCATGCAGATGCGTGAACATTACAGCAACGTAAAAGCCATACAAGTACTGGACAACCTGCAGAAAATCAAAATATTGAAGACACCAAAACTTAAGGTTTACAGAAACTCAAATTTAAGATGCTTAATTTAATAAAAGATGTTAAAAAATTTTTAAAAATACATTTTTGCAAAAAATATATTTTAGATGAGACTATTTTAAATAAAGTATATGATTGTATGCCAAAATAATAAATTTTTGTCCTCATTTTAAAAATGTACTTTGGAATGCATATAACATAACAAACGGAAATTACATTTTTTTATATACTTTATCCACAAAATTCAGATATTAAACTGCTGAAACAAATACATTCTCTAAATACTTCGTTATACATATCTAATTTAGAACAATAGCTCTATTTAAAAATATTTGTCTTAATATATCATTTTAAATTATAATTGATATTTCTAGGATTTAGTAATAAGTAAATGTGTGATTAACAAAAAACAATGTCGGATTAAGTTTGCTCTTGAAATTTATGCAATTCATAATAATAACGCAGAACAATGACATTTATATTATATTTATGTAATTCAAATTAAGATTTTAAAAAATTAAGTATATAAAAACAGGTAAAGAGTATACACATTATGTTTTGATTTACATCCCATTGTTAAACAGAAGACATGTCAATCCCCACAGAGTTTTATTATTCTCAGACACACATTAAAATTTAAATTAAAACGTTGAAAATCCTGGAAGTAATTTTCAATGTCATATTACATCTTTTAAATAAAAAAATAATTTATTTTATAAATACGTAAAATCACTTGATAGAAATTAAATTGTGTTAAGAACCTTATATGTAGTGTTAAAAGTAATTTATAAATTACTGTAATGACAATGACAGTGACAGCACTTACCTGAACATAAGGTTACACCAACCAATATCGATAAAATCCATGATGTTATCGCTTTGCCTTCATTGAAATAATCCAAAAATTCGTCGTAAAATATACCAAAAGAATACGTAACACCATCAGCTGAAAAAAAAACATAAAGTTAGTTTCTGTTGATATAATAGTTCTGACTGTTTCATTTTTTAATATAATACCAAGCGAGAAAAATCTATAGAAATACCTTTCCGTGCGTGTATATGTAACAGGAATGATGGTACGGACTAGTTTAAATGTCAAGGAGTGATCGAAATAAATCATAGGGTAACATCACGTATCACTTAGCAATTAGGAGAAGCTCTTTCCTCCTGAAATCGTAAAACATTGATCTTCCTTTTTAAGTGATTGCCTATTAAGTTTTAACACTCCTTATACATCAGACTTATATAAGCGTATGTAAATAAAACTATAATAATAAACTGTATGTACTGTGTTTACAGTACATACAGTTTATTTCCATTCCATTAATTATTTATATTATCGAATTAAATTATTTCTTCTTTGCAAACAATACAATTAATACGCCCTCTATGACGTATACATGTTATTGTACAGAGTCGAATTTAAACAACAGAAAAATAACTTATCTAAGAAAATATTGTTGTTAATTTAACTATACTACCCTAGGAGTTTTCGAATGAAATACGTTGATATAAAACCACAACAAAACAAGATAACCACTAACAAGTTTGTTTATATGGTCTGTTCCTAAAAATCAAACGTTGCTATCATATTAATTTTGTTGTTATTCGATGAAATTATGAGAACCGTTACTATGTAGCTAATTATTAGTTACTACGTTAATGATTTAATGTACCTAACCTCACTTTTTAAAAAATGTTGACGTAGAAAAATTCATATTATTATTCGATTAAAAATAAGATAATAAATAACCGCACATAAATAGTGAATTGCAAATGAAATAAAATATTTAAATTCATTATTTACAGAAATATTTTGATGTTTTTTTTTATAAACCGCACGATATAGATCTAGTATGTTAATAATCCTCAATAGTCCACTGGTCTATTGCAATTTTCAGCGATGAAAAACTATTCCGAATAGTAAAACAAAATCGTGTTATTTGCATCCAGTTTCTTTGTGTGTGAAATTAAAAACGAATAAGTGGATAAAACTATTAAATATTGTGCAGTTTATATATGTGATAAATGCAAGTAAGTTAAAAATAATTATGTCTAGTTTTGACGCTTTATTAGGTTTTGTTTTTTTATTTAATAAATGTTTCCTTTTTATTCCAAATGCATATCTGTTCGATTCGTTTTTATGGTGATATAAAATATAAATGAAGCCAACATATTTCAATTTAATTAGTTAGGTATTTACAATTAAAATCATCATGATAAATGAATAAATACTTACAATATTATTGATTAGTTAGTGCATTTAATCACGCGACCCGGCATAAGTCTAGAAACGTGCAAGTACAATGCCCACTAGATTCATGTGTTTTTCTTTTTTTGTCGGTTAAAAACATGTGTTTAATATTCCAGCTATTTTAAGAATAATTTAGTGGGTGGCAATTGGTTATTTTCTTATAGAATTATAAATGGTTAATATTAATTAAAAAATTTTGGATTTGAACGTAATATGAGTTTGGAAAGTTTTATTTTATTAAAATTCAGTACATAAAAAAGCTGGTCGCTGGTGGCGTTTTTTCATATACTTTGACCTTATAACATTATTTAAATAAGTGATGCAAAATATGGTATGGGTAAATGTAGCCGGCATTATATCGACTAAATAAATATTTTATGAAGCTTACATAATAATATGACCCTAAGAGTCTATATAAATTTAGGTATAGGTGTATTTATACTATAAAAATATTTATATTTGTTCAACATCACGTACCGGATAATTTTTCTATATGTGAAAATAAGATATTCATCTACGATCTGTATCCAAATTCAAATAAGGAGAATATTAATTAAATACAGTTCATTGTCTTGTAAATCTGTGTGTTTGTTATACGGTTTTCAATATTTTATTTTAATTATATGAAATATAAGGAAGGTTGATGAGGAAGATATTTCGTTTTCAAATTTTGAATATTGTGTTCATAGTTCTTTTTTATTAAATTGTTGGAATTTGTTATGAATTATGTTGACAAGATGTGAATGGAATGCTATGCAACAATGTGTTATAATTGGTATCGTTTTTTTGTAGGATAGTTTTGTGTAATAAATTATATTTCAAAGTTATTATTATAAAGATACTTAAATGTATAACATATAAAAATGGGGTAGTTATTTATTTAGTTTTTTTTTAAAATTTTTTTGGCTTTTATGAATCTTGTTACATTTTATAGTGTTTAAATTACTGATTTAAGTAATTAATGCGACAGGGAATAGACATAATGGGTTACATTTGTTAATTTCTGGACAAGATAACTCGAGAAGAGTATAAAGGTCTTTCTTAATGACCAATTACTGTTGTAAATTAGATGCTATGAAACTCAAAAAATGAAATGAAACATTCTCAAAACGTAATTTTTTTTATCTTGGTTTGACTTGAAATTTGCTAAGGATTTTACACATATTTTTTATTGTCTTACTATTATTTACTTGATATATCTGGTAGTTAATTTCTTGTATTTATAGGAATAGTGCTCTTGATATGAAATAGTATGTTTCAGTCTATATAATGCATTAAAAAGATAATTAATATTTGTAACATATGTCTTTTGCATAGTAAAGTTGTTTTTAACGAGTTAACATGAACCTTTAATAATTTCATCACGAAAAAAAGGATCATTAAAGATAAATCAAATTAGTTTTTGATGACTTGTTTTTTTGATACATTTTTGGTTCGATTTTGCCTATTTTAATAACCCTAAATGTTAAATAAAGTACACACAAAGTTTCACAAATTTTGGTGGCCGTTACCCACCTTTTTATTAAATATTTCATTGACCGTTTTAAATAAATGTTTATGAATTTTGTTAATACAGCATTGGATTTCCTCTTTTAACATTTGATAGTTATCAGTCTGTTGCCATAAATATTTTACATCAAATAACCACAAAAAGTCAAGTGATCATATTCAAATTATATAGGGAACTAATATTGATCAACAAGAAATGTATTATGTAATAATTGAATTGTTTAACGGGCTACGTTGGTATGGTGTTGTTTAAACTACAATGCCATCCACATCAATATCATTTAATTCAGGTAATAAAAACTCGAATACCAATCGTCTCAGCTCTATCAGCTTTATTTTCAAAAAGGTAAGGTCCAACAATAGTTTTAGCTCAAAATCTTACCAGAGAGTGACATTTGTCTCTCGACCGTCTTTTTATACCAAAGGTAATAAATGAGGATTGCTGGGGTTCAAATGAGATCTAATGAAGTACGATTTTGGACGAAAACAATTGTTGATGATCAATAATCTATTCTACGAAATATGTGTATTATGTATGATTGTTAGGCTTTAGTTGTTGTTCTTATTGGGTTTTGTAAGCATGGAGATGAAGATATTTAGTAACTATAGACTGTTACGCACTGTTACGATATTATCATTTGCTTGTTGTTTGAAAGCCACTATGGTCGCAATATTCTGCGACCATATTTTTTGCAAAATCTGCCAGATTTTTATTATTTTTAGTTGTAATATTGTTGCAAAACGAAAACGCACTCTCTTTTAGTGTAATTATTGCTCCACTTTACTAAACAAAGAACGGGAAATGCAAATCTTGCGTATATATTTTGTATTATAAATTATGACAATCTAGTAAATTAACACAAATAAGTTATTTCTTTTTATCTTAATTTGCTACCGTTTTAAAATTACAGAGTACTTATCCTGTGATAGACACTTCTACGTCTTTAATGTGCACTGAGTTTTACTTATAGCTTTACTGAACTAGATAAAATAGTTTTACTCTGTTTAATCTTCTGCCTAAGCCATCATTATCTAGTAGTTCTCTGTTCATGTCTTTAGATATAGTTTTTGATAAAGTTATTTTGAGTTTGATAAAGGTCCTTATACAGACTGTCATTACGATGGTCATGTCATGTGCCATGGTGCATCAACAATACTTCGCAGTACCTTGTTTTGGAATGTTGTATGGCATTTTTATAGTTTTGGTTGGTACAATCCCAAGTCCACACTGGTTTTAAGACTTGTTGGTAAAGCAAAAGCTTATTATTTGCTGACAGAGCTGAACATCTACCCAGTGATTAGTACATTGTTTGCATTTCAGCTTGAATTCTTCAAATTTCTTCTTAACATCTGGTTTCCACCTGAGCGTGATGCGAAAATATTTGGCAGTATTTCCATACGGAATTGCTCGTTGATGTATATATACTGACTTTTGCTTGATTCTATTGTTGGCGAACTCAATATGCACTGATTTATTTTGATGTGAATTTTTTTTCACAGCATTGTGTTTCGGCAATAAATATTTGTACCTGTTCGGTTGATTCATTTTTGCTGTCTCCAACGGCTACGATTGCAGTGTCATCCGCAAATATAGCAACAACATTTTCATTGAATGTAGGCAAGTTTCGAGTGTATACCAGATAAATGGTTCCAATGTACTTCCTTGTGGCACACCTGCTTCTATTTTTGTCAAGTCAATAGGCATCTTCTTGTTTGACTCTGAAGTATCGGTTCAGTAATATATGACTCTAACATTCTTGAATACTGGTCAGGGAGAAGCATTTTAATCTTATGCTTTACACCCTCATGTTTGAGTCAAATCTAAAAACATTATAAACAAACCTTTTTTCTAGAGTAGATTTTGTGAATCTGATCAATCGAGGAATGTTGCAGTCAAATAATTCGGACCTATAAATGGTTAGAATTTGTTTTTAATTAATTACATTTTACATTCGATATGTTTAGTACAATCTTAATTTAGAATTAATTTATTACTACTGTTCTATTGTACTTGCATTAATACACAAGCAAGACGAGTGAGTGATTAATACATCAGTATGTATTTCTCAAAGAGATCAGAATAGCTTATATTTAATCTGAAAACCTATCGAAACTGATGCTGTTGGTAATCATAAATAATAATAAAAATTAGTTAACTAATTAAATATGCATTAATTGATAAAAGGTGAATTAAATATGCTTAGGCGAAATGTAATCACTTGCTGTGTTTACACACATTGTTTTTTTTACCACATGGTTTTATGGTCAATAACAAAGGATCTATCGCCACTTTCGGCCCAAAGAAGTGATATTGAAACGAACTATATACATCTACTACTAAAAAGATTGCAAAATGTTATAGGTACCAATGTATCACAAAATCTATTGTCGATTGAAATTAGATACATATTTTGACTATAAACGTTACTGAGTAAGGTACGTAAAGCAGGAAAAGGAGAATTATTGAAGCAAAAGCAAATCAAAGAGCAAGGAAAAATAGGTTCTTATTATAATAAAAAATAGTTTACCAAGAAAAATTGAGAAGCACGGCAGAAGGAGAATTTTCTACATTAAGATGTAGATGTAACACTAGTTGTTTACAACAACATAACTAGCTTTTCACTATGTAGTAATTTCTTATTATAGTCAGATGTAAGATTTCAGATCTGAACTGAAATAGTTTTGCTTCTTCAACTTCCGGGTAAGTCTATTGTTGTTCACCAGTTGTACTTGTTTCTATGTTCACGTCTCGTGTATGACATTTTTTCTGGATGTCCTCATCTCACAGTTTACCCTGGAGCGATGACAATACTCCGAAGAACTTTCTTTTGATATATTTGAATCACATTGATATGGATTCCTTTTAGCTATCTTTTAGAATTTGTTTATGCAATAACAATTTGTAGTGAAGCGATAATTCGGATTGTCATCCAATCAACCAACACATATTCTTGCATGTTAGAGAGATATGATTAAATAACTATTAAGCGTAGATAGAAAATTGATAAAAGAAATTCCCATTAACAAAGGAAAATAATGAAATAGAGGAGATGAAACAAGCAATACAGAGACAAGAAGAAGTAATACAAAAACTAAAAGGAGAAACAAGATGAAGAACATAAAATAGAAATTGGACAAATATTGGAAAAACACTCCAATTTAACTTAAAAGGTTTTTCAGTAGATAAATAATGATTATTAACACATAATTTTTATTAAAAAACATTTTTAAATAACACCAACTTTACCAATTTAATCATACTTATGATGATAAAATGATAATTGAATAAAAACATAATAATATAGCACAATAATTTGAAAATAATACTAATTATAATCACATTATTTAAACACCTATCACTCATAGATAAACTCAAGCGTTATATTAATAACCACACTTACAAAACAATAAGTTTTATTTAATTAGTGTATACTTTGTATTAATCCGGCTTAAGATAAAATCATATCTTAGATCAATATCTTATTTACCTTAAATTAGTAAAAATTATCAGAGAAAAACAAGTAAGTAATTTCGTTATATTTAATTCCCTATTGTAAAATTATTTATTACATCATTGCAGTATCTTTTAAAGCAATATAACAATTAAATTGGTATATAAAATACCATTTCATTGTTTATTATAGTGAAATTCTTTGAGAAGAAATATTTTAAAGCACTGACAGGACTGTTATATTAATATCCATATTATCGTTATTTTATAAATACGTGCAATGCCACTACACATTTTGTTAGAATATATTTGATCATTTTCAACGAAATATAAAACTTTTGTTTTCCTTCTGTTGAAAACGATAATGATATTAATAGATTTTAACAGACATTTTAACTATATGGCGACTGTATTTATTATGAAGGCAAACATCAACATTATCCAGCATTAGTATTGTCATATCTGATTATTTATTTGTAGTTTTGTATATGATCAGCAGGAGAATCATCATGTCAACTACGGAAGTGGTCTTTAAATTAATTAAATAGTAACAATAAGTTATAAAATATTGTTTGCTAATGGAGACCTATGCGTAATAGAATAAGAACAGTAAAAGCAAAAAAACTAATACTGGACGTTAAGAACGGTAATACGATTACTGATGTGGCATTGAGTGATAAAATATAAGGACTATTTTCAACGTGCAGTTCATATTCTGCCTAAAAGATAAAAACAAATTGTGAATTAAACATATTGTACTAATCTCTCTCTAAGTCAGAAAAAAATTGAGATTTATTTGTACACCTTATAACAAAAAAAAATGAAACCACTTGCCACTCTCTTCAGATTCTTTCCACAAGCGAAAATGTAGAAAAGTAAGCCTCACTGGGAACAAGAACAGGTTTTAGTGAGTGCTTGTGAACATACATTAGATACATAAATATGTATCGTTAATGATTTGTAACTAAAATAATAATTTTCAAGACCATTTTCTTTTATTTTAATGTAATAATTCGTTTAACTTAGTTACTTAAATTGTCGAAAAATATGTCGCCCTATCACAGAAAGGAAGTAATTTTCGAATTCAGTAAACCCGAAAATATAAAGAATACGTCACAATACCTAAGAGCTCTTAGATATTTTTTGGGGTCCTGTGTAATAATTAATCAAACCTAATAGTCTTAAATTAAATTTATAGTTGAATTGAGAAGATCATGCTGTTATCCTATTAGCTATAATAAAGTGTTTGGTGGGTCTATCAAAGATATATTGTGGCATGATACCAGGAATCGTAAAACAAAACAAAAACAATCCGATACGACGCATCCACAGCATTCAAAACAAGTAGGTGTGTTAGTCACGAAAGTGCATCGTGTCCGTTTGTTGCTATAAAAAAACGTAGGCCGTCGTACGATTGGTCGCGGTCCAAACTATACAAAGTCTGCAACATGGAAACGTGTTTCTAAAAAAAGTTCTGGCATTGGCACGGTAAATATTTGGGTCGTTAAACTTCCTCAGTTTTTCGAAACGATTTCTTCTTCGTCGTTAATATTTCTTTACTTCTTTTTACATCGTAGCTTTACGGTCTTCTAATGACTCTTAATTGAAAACGAATTACTATTGACGGCATTTCTTTTTGACGCTAATATAATGAGTTCGAGCAAAGTCGTCGTTTTTGTTTATCATGCTTTTTTAAAGCGAATTTTTCATAAATATTTCAAAAACTAATCAAAGATATATGTGTCGATTTGATCGATGGCCTATTTTCTGGTAAAATCATGATTATAGCCGATACCCGACTCTACATCTCCACCAAAAAAATTTTTCACTAAATTTCCTCACGATTCAGATCTTTGAACTATGTCTTTCTCGGGGCAGTTCACTGCGTCTTCCATCCAAAAGGTCGTTTCACGACAGAAGTATGTGAGGAATTCGTTCACCTTTCATTCAACAGATATATCCAAACCATTGCAATCTGCGTCTCTGAATTTATTCCTCAATTGTGCACTGATTATCGCATCTTAAAAAATGACTAACTTTCTAATATGATCTCAGAGAGAAATATGTAGAATTTGCTTAAGCATTTGAAATACCTCAATTTTACAGATGTGGGATTGTAATAGTGTTTAAGTCTCAGAGCCAGAAAGGAGGATCTGGTTTAAGTGATTTTCTCCAGCCTCCTTTTCAACAATCATTTCTTCTTTTTCTTTCATCGTTTTCAAGAACCAACTTAGTTTTGCACCATTAAGATATTGTTGTATAATCGGACGGAGCGAGATCCGGTTTATACAGTGGATGCATCAAAGCTTCCCAGCCAATATTTCTCATTATCTGTCAAGTCACTAAAGATGTATGTATTATAGTTGATTATCTTGATGAAAGACAACGCTTTCCTTATTGATCAATTTTCTTACCATTAGTTGTTGATAAGTGTCGTATTAATAATTACGCCAGGTTCAAGCAACTAATGATTCATGTTAACAATTATTTTTCTTTATTATTTATCCCACCAATGAAAATGCACGACTAAATATCTAGCAAAATCATTATTTATGTGTTCGCTTTAGGATGAAAATGAGCATTGTTTCGAACACAAAATATTGATAAAATTTCTTTTGTATATTCTTTTCATTCTTTTGCTATTTAAAGTTATTAGTTTTATCACCAAACTGGTAAAACATTGAGCTTAAATTATTATTTTAAATATTTCGACCATTTGCTTGCAAATATTCGTGTAAAAAGTTCCGGTTCCGAAAAGAAAAATACCACTTTGCATTAAGATAACGTACACTACTCATACTCAAGAAACCTCCACTAAAATTGGTGAATTAAACCAATAATTTTTAACAAACATCATTGAGCTTATTTGCAATATTTAGTCCCCTCAGATTTTTGACGCTTTATTTTTTTGGGGTGACGGGTTTTTATTATATTTTTTTATAACATCTTTATCAGATACGCTTAGTACAATCGTAATTTATAATTAATTTATTACTACTTTTCCTATGTACTTGGATTAATTAACAAGCAAGACGAGTGCGAGAAAATACATCAGTATGTATTCCTCAATTATAAAATTATAATTATTTATTAATTATTAACTTATAGCTATAGTTTACACTAAATGTATACAATTTATATAATTTGTATGGTTTTGTTCGTTTCAATCTCCTGACATCCTGCGCGCTGTCCAGCAATTGTATTGCTTCCACGTTAGTATGATTTAGTAATCTTCTTTCGTGTTTCAAGGCGAAATCCCAGACAACTTTGCAAATCCATTTGATTTCCAGGTCATCGTGCAGTTCTTCAACCGAAAAACTTTGTCTTGACAGCGCTGTATGACTAACTGATTTGAATTTTTAGTGCAACCCCATATTTGCACCCCATAGGTCCAAATTGGCTTTATAATTGTATTATAGATCAACCTCTTTGATTTTAGATCAGATTGAGAGTATCTTCCAACTAACCAGTATAGTTGTTTTATTTTGGTTTTAATGTGTTTTGCTTTTTGTCTAACGTGATGCTTTTTATTATATGAAAAGGAAAATGTATTCCAGAAAAAAGAATTTTGCAAAGCATTGAAAACATTAGTACGGAGGTCTCATCCATCTATCCATAAAATGGTAGATTATTAGAATAAGTGGATTGGAGGCCCACGGAAGTACAGTAATTTTTTATAAAGCGGTATAACAATAGCCCGTGCAATGAAACAGCCGACTTACGTTATCAAAATATATGACGTCAGCACGTCGCAAAGTTGCCTCATCAACTTTGACTTTTAGTTCATATTGTTTGCCAGTTTATAAGTTTATAAGTTTATAACTTCTAATTATTATCACTAATGTTTTGAAGAATTTTGCAGACATTTGGCAAATATAAAATGTATCTGCTATATATATATATAGCAGATATATTTTATAGTACATAGTACATTTTATTTAAAAATTCAATTATTATAAGAATTAAAGGTCCTAGAGCCCAGAAAGAGGTTTGAGACAAAAGAACTTTTACCCATATCTTCTGTTTGGAATAAAGTTCATTTTCATGCGTATTAATTTATCAAAAAAATACATCAAAAAATCATCATCAAAGATCAAAAATAGATCACTAAAACCTACGAATAAAACCAAGAATTATTTCAACATCGAGCTTATTTGACATATTTAACTGCCTCATATTTGTACTACTCAAAATATTCTTCTGTGAAGAACGATTTTCATATATATATATATATATATATATATATATATATCCAATGGTATCCAATGCAATGCTATTTTAAACATCTTGACTAAATTGTTCTGATGAAGAAATGTTTGTAGTTCATGGACTTCACTATTGGATACGGCTTAGATTTTTCAATTAATTGCATACAAATATTTGTGAAAAGGTCCCGGTTTAGAGAAAAAACATACCATTTTCCATTAAGTTAATATAGCTACTCACATAGCTTAAAAATACATCACTAAAACCTACGAATATGACAAAGAATTATTTCAACATCGCTCTTATTTCAGATATTTAACTGCCTCATAATTTTACTACTCAAAATATTCTTCTGTGAAGAACGATTTTCATTACAGGAAGAGGAAATAGATGCCGTAGAAGTAATAAATGCAAGGCATTCGGAAAAACACCACACTAATATGATTCATAAATTGGTGGAATAATTATATAGAAAGTTTACGGAAAAGCCTTTTTTTAAAACCATTTTACTCATTACCTTATTTAATGTTTTTTATAACTATGTTCAACAAAATATTTTAATATACATTTTATAATTAAATAAAGCTCAAGTGCACTATTTTACGCAAAACTTATAAGGAAAAAATAGGTTTCTCTTTGTAATATTTATATGAATATCCTGGCTAAAACTCTAAAAATGGCTTTAAAAGCTAAAAATATATTTTTAACAAGAGTTGTAGTGAAAAATATGTGGTGTGCTTAAGTTTTTTTTGTAGAGTTGTTTTTAGAACACCCTAGTATTTCGTTTCCTATATAAATGTTCTGATTTTTTTTGTTGCTCATGGTTTCTTTATAATGCTGATAAAGAAATAAATGAAAATAAATATTTATTCTAATGTTTTATTATCTATTTCATGTACTTATTGTTTTAATTGCGCAGCTGTATGTACATATTTAGTCAAACTAATAACATAAAGAAATTAGGAAGATAAAAAGTATAGTGATCTGCCGTTCGGTGTAAAGTTAGAAAGTTTCATCGCTCTCAAAGGAGTCTTAAAATGAAAAAAGTCCGAAGGTCTGAAAGGACATTCTTTTCCCAAATAAAAAGTGTCAATCTGGGTCAGTTAGGGTCAATCAGTCAGTCTTCTCACCCTGATAAGTCCCCGAATCGATTGGAAAAGTTCCCTAGAAGTTTTTTATTTTGATATTTTATGGTCATTGTTAAAGCGGCTAAGGAAATTCATTTTATTAGCATTGAAACTATTTTCATTTAGTTTAATTAGATTCATAAGAAGTTTATTAAGGATAACACGCTTTAGTGAATGTATACAATATATACGAAGGGATAGACAACATAATTTGAGAATTATACAATATTGTACATTATAATGTATGTTGGCAACGCCGTTTAAGTGTTGTGTGAATAAGATGAATTCAGCAGTTGAAAAGTGACCGAAATTAGATGAAAAACAAAAACATGATTATTTTATAATAGTCAATATCTACGTGGTTCAATATACTAAGTTGACAGGACAGTAATTTAAAAAAAACTAACAGGCATGATAGAAGAAGTTTAATACATTTTTGAGATATATAATGAAACAATTGTTAAGCAGATATAAAAGAGATAAATTAAATTCTTAAATGAAAATACACAGAAGAGGTGAATAAAATATAGAGAAATGATAATTTCTGGAGTAGGAGAATAAGAGATGGGGAATACGGAATTACCAAGAAACTAAATCATAGTTAGACATAACAAGGAACTAAATAGATATGATAAAAAATGGGAAACATCATGAAAGAAAAGGTCGAGAGAATCATTTGAACATTAACTACAAAATTAAAAATAAGAGAAGAATATAATAATATAGAGAAAAAATAGGTAAAATTATAGGTGATAATATAAATAAATTAATTATATCGTAATGTAAAAAATATTTTCTGGGAGGTGTAAGAGGTCTACAGAAATTCTAAATGGTTTCATAGCTGCAACCAGGTTCTAAAAGAATTATTACTTATACCACAAGAGAACAAAAAGTATTTCTAGAGTACATCAGTACGAAATAAAACAAAAACAGTAAATAAAAATATAGAGTAATAAATTGACTGGATGAATTATAACAACATATGAGAAACAAATTAGATGACATCAATATGGTAAAAAAAAATTGAAAAAAGATATGAAATACAAATTGGACAGGGCCTGATCAATGATATTTATAGTAATATAAATTTGTTCTCTGGGAACTACACAAATCTAACATTCATGAGAAGGTCTTGGCTTTCTACAGGCGGATTATCAAACCAGAACATTTCATGATGAAAGGATCAGTTGTCGTTCGACCTTCGTAGAGTAAAGACGTGTTTGGAGCGACGGTCAGTGTAATAAATTTGAAAGTGTACTACCTGTGCCACAAATGCGATTTTAAAAAATAAGTAAAAACCGTGACGACAATAACAGTGTTAAAACTGCGCGTTAAATGTTTAGTGAAAATGTGTTTAAAACGATGGTCACTGCAATAAAGTAACAAAGGTAAAATTTTGGGGGCTGTTAAGGGTCGGAGGTGCATCATCTGTACCACAAATGCGGCGTTATAACGGTTCTGAAACAAATACCGGTACTGAAATTTTTGTAAAAACGTGAATTAAACTATTCATTAAATAAAAATGATTAATAGAGAGAACCAGAGACTAAATGAGATGGAAACACAATCCTCAACGTCAGGTGAAGCTTATCTGGCACAACAGAATCAAATCTTTTGTCAAGAAAACCATAAGAGAACGCAAAATGAGCAAGCTCTCTATAATGCGTATATTAACGAAAAAACAGCCCGACGGAATCTGGAAATTGCACTAACAAATATGCAAAAACAATTAGATGCACTACAACTCCTAATAAAAAACCAAAACACATACAATCCAACTAGCATTCCCGTAGTGAACCAGTGCACTGAAAACAAATTGCCTGTAAACTATGAA
This sequence comes from Rhynchophorus ferrugineus, assembly GCF_030347505.1. Classification (NCBI taxonomy): domain Eukaryota; kingdom Metazoa; phylum Arthropoda; class Insecta; order Coleoptera; family Curculionidae; genus Rhynchophorus; species Rhynchophorus ferrugineus. The sequence continues at coordinate 17,807,398 of NW_027472588.1, read as the reverse complement.
ACAGACGAGGAAGAATTGCAAAAAGAAGTAGGCTGGATAACAGTTAAAAGAAATAAGAAACGAAAAGCAAACTACACACCTGAAGCTTCACCACAACAACCAAAAACCATTAAAGCACAAGAATTGAATAAAGAAATAAAAGTGCCGAGACCACCTCCAATTATAGTAAGTAATGTCACAGACTTTGACTTGCTATATGAAACAATGAAAACAAATAATATACTATTTAGAGCAACAACATTAAACAATGGACAAATCAAATTAAACGCCGAATGTCGTAAAACTTTTACGAAAATTGCTGAGTGCTTGGAATTCCTAAAATTACAATGGCACTCGTATGAAGATAAGCAAACCAGAGACATTAAAGTAATGGCAAGAGGGCTTCCACCGACAGCTAAAACTACTAAAATAGTGGAAGAGTTAATAAAAAATGGACTTAAATGTACTGACGTCACAAATATCCTGAAAAAAGAACGAAATAAAAATAACAATGGAGAAATAGTTGTCCAGAAGAAGCCTTTACCACTGTTTATGTTATCATTCCAACATAACACGGACATAAAAGCAATTTATGAAATTAAACAAATTCTAGGAGTCGAAGTAAAAATAGAACCTCTTAGAAAGGCAAATCTTGTGCCACAGTGCAAGAGATGCCAATTACATGGACACACACAAAAATTCTGTAAAAGGGAACCAAGGTGTGTAAAATGCTCAGGAAAACACATCACGGGAGAATGCAAAAAACCCAAAGGAACAAAAGCGAAATGTGCGAATTGCAATGAAGCGCATCCAGCAAGCTACAGAGGATGCGTAGTTGCGAAAACATTCCAAGAGAGAAGAAATAAAATCAGTCAGGCTAAAGAGCAAAAAACAGTGACTCAAAATAAACAACCAAAAATGTACAACGAAATCAACGATGAAATGACCTATGCTCAAAGCATAAACCAAACCGCTCAAAAAGAAACAAAAAAAGAAGACGTTACAACCAACGAACTGCTATTGAAACTTATAGCAAAGCTGGACAACCAGGAAAAGATTATTGAATCGTTTTCTGAAAGATTACTTAAACTCGAAAACAATAGGGCGGTGGCCTCAAGAACTAAAAATGGCAAGTAAAGACATCCGCATCGCAATTTGGAATGCTAATGGGATTCAGAAACATCACGCTGACCTACAAGTATTCCTAGAATTGCAAAAAATAGATATTTGCTTAATATCTGAAACCCATTTGACAAAGGAATCCTTTATTAAATTTAGAGGATATTACTTTTACCACACCATTCATCCAGCTAACACAGCAAGAGGAGGAAGTGCAATAATAATAAAAAATAATATATGCCATCATCAAGAACCCGGACTCAGTTTAGCAGAAAATCAGGTAACGGCAGTAACTGTTATATCTAGCAAATACAGGGTTACATTAGCTTCCATATATAGCCCTCCAAGATACAACCAAAAAAAAGAAAATTACTTGAATGTTCTAAACAACCTAGGAGAAAAATTTATAATCGGTGGTGATTTCAATGCTAAAAATACAAGATGGGGATCTAGAATGACGACAACTAAAGGTAATGAATTACATAAAGCAGCTGCTGAGCTAGGGTGCAGTTACATGTCGACAGGAAAACCAACTTATTGGCCTACCGATCCAGAGAAAACTCCAGACCTGTTAGACTTCTTTATAGCTAGAAACATAACCACTAACTACATGGAAGTTGAAGAAAATTTTGACTTAAGTTCAGATCACACACCTGTGATTTTGACGCTGAGTGAAAACATTATAAGAAAACAACAAAATCCAACATTAACCAACAAGAGGACAGACTGGGAAGGATTTGTTGAAGAAATAAACAATCGAATTCAACTAAATGTTCCCCTTAAGACAGAAGACCAATTAAATTATGAAACCGAAAAATTCGTTGCAGACATCCAACAGGCTGCTTGGAATAACACTCCAGAAATTAAAACTTCAACCAAAGGAATAAATTACCCGAAAGAAATCAAGGAAATGGTAGCTGAAAAACGAAAACTACGGAAAAAATGGCAGCAAAATAGAACACCTGAAAATAAGAATATCTTAAACAACATAACACAAAGGTTGAAGAGGGAAATTTTGGAAATTAAAAACAATTCCATAAATAACTATCTACGAAATTTAACAGATGACAAGAACACAGACTACTCGCTCTGGAAAGCCACTAAATACCTAAAACGATCCTGTCTACATAGTCCTCCGATAAGAAACATGCATGGAAGTTGGGCACGCAGCAACCTGGAGAAAGCAGAAGCATTCGCTGACCATTTAGAGAAAACTTTCAAACCAAACGAAAGTGAAATTGAACATACTTTACCGGACATAGACGGCGAAAATTCGACAATTCAATTAACAACTCCGAAAGAAGTCACCAACGTTATTAAAACTAACATCAAGCCAAATAAATCACCAGGCTATGATTTAATAACAGGGCAATTGCTGCACAATCTGCCAAGAAAGGGTATTATAAAGCTCACTAACTTAATCAATGCAGCATTTCGACTGAAATATGTCCCAGACGTTTGGAAAATGGCTGAAATAATAATGGTTCCAAAACCTGGAAAATCACCAAATGATATAAAAGCTTATCGACCTATCTCACTGTTACCGATGATAGCTAAGGTATTTGAAAAGCTCCTCTTGAAAAGATTAAAACCAATTATAGAGAGAAAAAACCTAATACCAACACACCAGTTTGGGTTTATTACCAAACATTCAACGATTGATCAAGTGCATAGAATAACAGATGTTATTGAAAAAGCCTATGAAGATAATAAAGTATGCTCAGCTGTATTCTTAGATGTAGCACAAGCTTTCGACAAGGTATGGCACAAAGGCCTCGTCCATAAGCTACAGAAAATATTACCGAAGCAACACACCGAACTATTAAAATCTTACATCACAGCCAGAATGTTTAGAGTGAAACAAGAGGAAGCTTACTCTACAATAAAAGAAGCTAAAGCAGGTGTACCACAAGGAAGTGTACTGGGGCCAATTCTGTACCTACTTTATACATGTGATATACCACAAATCGAAAACATTACAATGGCTACATTTGCTGATGATACTGCTATTCTTGCTGTCGGAAACAATAGCGAAGAAGCAACCCGAAAACTACAACAGGCTACTGACGCTATAAATAAATGGACCCAAATCTGGAAAATACAAATTAACCAAAACAAATCTGTGCATGTTCAATTCACCTATAAACAGGCCGCGCTTACACCATTGACCATAAACCACACTGTCATACCATACAGCAATAATGCTAAGTATCTCGGAATGACACTTGATGCAAAACTACGGTGGAAGGAACATGTCAAAAAGAAAAGAAAAGAACTTGAGTTAAAATATAGAAAAATGTATTGGCTAATTGGAAGAAAATCTCAATTAACTATACATAATAAATTACTTCTATATAAACAAATATTAAAACCTATATGGACATACGGAATACAATTATGGGGATGTTCCGCAAAAAGCAACATAAATCTAATACAAGTTTTCCAGAACAAAGTCCTAAGAAGCATCGTAGGTGCACCCAGATATTACCGGACCATTTATTTACATCGAGATCTTCAGATACCGACTGTCAATCAAGAAATTAAAAGAATTGCAAAGAGACATGAGGAGAGACTTCACTCTCATGTTAATTTCGAAGTATTACAACTCTTGGACAACACCAAAACCGGACGCAGACTCAAAAGGACCAAACCATTTGAACTTGTGTAGTGTGTTGTAGTGTAGTGCAGTGAGGTGCATTAGAAAAAACTCAAAGTGTTAAAACAATTATTATTATGTTAGAGACTATGTAGGACTGATGAGTCCTATTAGATATATACCTAGATTTAAGCTATTATAAGGACAAATTGTAGGTTAGTCGGCAACGACTAGTAACAATGTATATAATTATAAAAAAAAAAAAAAAAAAAATGATGAAAGGATGTGCTATGTTTTCATTAATCATCATTCATATTATTTCGTACAAATATTCAGATTTGTAATATTCAGATCAGATTCACGTCACTGATCGGATTACTGTCAATGATAATGTTTACATTCTTAATTATTAATATCTTATTATAATTGGTGTAATGCTGTTAAGCACCGCTACAATTCAATGTGGTAATGATTTTATAAGCACAGCCAAAAGTCCATCTGTTGGTATGAGGAGCATCATAATATTATAAAATATATTCTCTAGCTATTAATGTGTTAGATCAGGTAATTGTTGAGAACGTTTTGATGTTGAATTGAACATTCCGTTGGGAACTACACAAACACTCTATGAATACGTGCTATAAGTGGCCAAACAAAGTAATAATCAAGATACTATATATATATATATATATATCAGGTGTATATTATTTTCTCTATATCCTGCATATTTGTTGCTTTCAATTCTTAGTAATTTTTTCCTGTCCAGTGGAGAAATTTATTTGAAATAATAATAATTTTTAATTTGGTCTGCTTTGCTTTGTTTTCATTTAAATTAGCGCCAAACGTATTTACAATATTGAAGAAATCAGGTTATAGCAGTTTTCTTTATTTTGTGGGGTAAGCTTAACTAAATCCAGTGACCACTAAATAGAGATAATTTTAGATAAGTAGCCGAAGCTTACATTAAACTAGCATTGAATTGAATATTTTTAGAATTATCAGATATTTTTCTCCAAAATTACTTTTATTGTTGGTAATAATTTTTACATGTATTTCATTCAATTATTACATTTTGAACATGTTGGTACACTTATTATAGATAATCAAATATTTTAATAAGATAATCAATGATTTTATGGGTTTGGAAAATTCCCTGCAGAGCGATAAGTAAATACGTAAACTTTTTATTAAAATATTTGATAGGTTATCTTAAGTCGGCTAGATTACCAAATGGGACCGGTATATGTTATGTAATGATAAAATAAATAATCTGTCGTCACTATGTTCAATAATTATGTCACAGAAAGAGGAATTCGATTGTTAAACTGATTTCGATTATTTATAATGGTATAATATAATTGTCAAGTTGTTTTATGAATTTCAAAAAGTTCAATAAATTTCATTAGTTTTATGGTAGTTAAAGACTATAAGTTTTATCTTAAACTTAAACGTAAATATCGAAAATAATACCGCATATTTGTTATTGATATTGAACTTTTTTTAATAACTATTATTCATGATGCAGTGCAGCCTTCAATTGTTGAACCAAAATCTTTTAGATTAATTTATTAAGAAATATTGTTGATTGTTTATTGGCTAGACTCATAGGGGATCTAATGGAGAAAGTGCCCCAGAAATGCTTTAATTTATAGGGGTTAGCGGAATAGAGTAACTGTGATTAATTTTGCAAGGTTTGTCAAATATTAAAATATACTATTTCGCTATTATATGTTTATTAGTCTTCTTTATGATCAGTTATTTATTTTTGATATTTCCTATCACAATTGGACATATCCTATCTCCCAAAATTTTTTCGTTTTTTTAGCAGTACTTCTATACCCATGCTACCTTGCGTGAAAGTCTGCATGCCATTAGAAAGTTCTGTTGTAACTCTGCGCTCAAAAACTGGATAGCATTTTTTATATTCCGGTTTCCTACCACCTTTAGTCTCTGTACTCCTTCTAAACACCCTCTCTAATTCTGCATTCGTTTTTCTCCTTTTTCCTTTATTTCTTCTTCTTTGCTGTTCTGTATCTGTACTTTGTATCAACATCGCACTGCCATAGGCACGTTTTCGAATCACCTTCTCTGAAAATGCTAGTCTATTAGCGCATTTATTCTTGTTCAATATCGAATGATACGGCTATTAAAATAGAAATCAATATTAGTTTTATGATATTCTTTAGTAAGTTTTATCTTAAACTAAATATCGAAAATAATATTGCATATATGTTATTGATATTGAACATTTTTTAATAACTATTATTCGTGATGCAGTGCAGTCTTCAATTGTTGAACCAAGTTCTTTTAGATTCATTTATTAAGACATATTGTTGATTGTTTATTGGTTAGACTCATAGGGGATCTAATGGAGATAGTGCTCCAGAACTGCTTTAATTTATAAGGGTTAGTGAAATGAAGTAACTGTGATTAATTTTGCAAAGTTTGTCAAATATTAAAATATACTGTTGGAGATACCTAAAATTTTAGTTAAACTTCAATTGTTTTGCAAAAATGATCTGTTAAGACCTTTCGAGTTACTAATACTCGTACAAGAATCAGTGAATAATTAATAAAACGAAATGATAAGCAATGATGTAAGGTTGATATGATAACATTAAATTTCAGAAAGTAATTTGTAATTTTTTATCTATTATTTATATAATTTTATCTTTTATTAATATTATTGCATATTTAAGTTTTTTACAGGCATAAGTCCTAAAATCTAAGGTATAATTATTTTACCAAAGTACTAAAATTACTAAAAATGTTAAAATTATATTTTTAAGAATTTATTTTTAAAAGTGAAATAATTAATACCACTTGTATAAATACCTTTATACCATTAAATGGTGTAAGTTTGTTAGGATTAGTGTATATTCCCTCTTACTTCATATACAAATGCCGATTTGTTTCTCTATTCTGCAGTACCTCTGATAAATTCAACCCAGGTTCTCGTAGGCTGACCTGAGATCTTTCTCCTCTCCTCTCTTTACTTGTTTGTCTTTACCTATCTTGTGTCTTCCATGCATTGTATCTACGTCTGTCAGTCACATGTTAATGTTTATCTTTATATTGTTTTATAAATTTCCATTTCTGTTATGCTTGATATTTCTTATCCGCCAATTGACTATTTATGGCGAAGTACAAATTAATAGTTTTTTCTATTCTTCCATTCTTTTTCCTGGCTTCCATTATCTTTGATTTCAATACTCAGATATTTAAATGGTTTTAACTGTTATCTTTTTCGATAATTATTTCTTTTGGCTTTCCCATCGCCATGACTTTCGCTTTGCTTTTATTTATAATGAATATTTTCTGACTGAATGAATATGACATTTGAAGAATACGAATTCCTTATTCTCCTAGTGTCATAATCCGGATCCTTAATGTTTTCTTTAAGTGGTCAGGTCTATCATTTGTTATTAGTACATAATCTGCAAAAGCTGTTACCGACAATTAATTTTTTTCTATATTTTTATACCCTATATTTTAATCAATATTTTCTATTTGACATTTTTTACTAATCCATCCATTAATGTTATAAATAGGATTGGGCTTAATTATAAATAACAGCATATCATTTAAAAGTAGAATGCAAGTTAGAATCAGGTCAAGAGTGCTCAAATCAGGTATATTTACTAAAATATCTGTGGGTGATGTATCTTCATATAAATTAATTATTTCCCATACCTAAATTAGGTTAACATTTAAAACGTTTTCGCTTTCTTCTCTTATGTTTCTGTTACTGAATGCTTTCAAATTATTCTTGAACATAAATTACATTCACGCGCTTGTCAAATGCACGAGAAATGGATTGCTTGTGTTCCAATTTGATCGATTTTAAATAAGTTTGTTTACGATGATAATGGCCCTTATCTATCTAAATACGTATTTAGATACCAATGGGGATTAATTACTATTAGTTTGCTAAATGTATTTTTAATTTTATATGGTACAGGTGATCATATATGTTTATATGTTAATATTGGCGCTATTTCCAAAGCCAAAATTAAACCAAAGCCAGTTTTAAATGTTTTGGTATATCCGAGCAGGATTGGAAGACATACGTATGCGTAAGGATACTTCTGTATAAGGATAGTGGTCCCATTATTAGTTATTTTCACTATAACCCCTTACCATTTCTCGTCCTCGTCACTACACTCCCCCACTTTCTCATTTCGCACCATTAACTGTTTTCTTGAATATCTCTAACCCATATATTTAAATATTTAAATATTTCATGTCCATCTATTATCAATTTTCGATTTCCTATCCTAACAGTTTAGCCCTACTGCCTCAGCTTTGTTTCCTTTTATCTGTTATTTAGACATGTTTTCGCTATTATTTGTTTTTTTAATTCAATTTAACTAGTTTATTAGTCTATTTCATGATCAGTTGTTTATTTTTGATATTTCCTATCACAATTAGACAGATCCTATCTCCAAATTGGTTTCGTTTTTTAGCAATACTTCTATACCCATTCTACTTTGCGTCTGCATGCCATTAGAAAGTCGTGTTGTAACTCTGCCCTCAAAAACTGTATAGTATTTTTTTATATTCGCGTTTCTTACCACCTATAGTCTCTGTACTCCTTCTAAATGCTCTCTCCAATTCTGCATTCGGTTTTCTTCTTTTTCCTTTATTCATGGTATATTCTTCTTCTTTGCTGTTCTGTATCTGTACTTGGTATCAACATCGCACAGCGATAGGCACATTTTTCGTATCACTTTCTCTGAAAATGCTAGTCTATTAGCAGTCTATTATTATTAGTCTATTTATTCTTGTTGAATTTTAGATGATATGGATATTAAAATAGAAATAAATCGCCTGCAGTTATTTTTAATTAAAAGACAAGCAGGCCCTCCAAGAATCACATTGTATAGCAGTTTACCAGAGCTCTATTTGCTTCAGTCCAGGACAAAAAGTGTTTTGTTTCAAGAAACATTTATGTAGCATCTTCACATGCGCAGAACTTCTCACCATTATTAAGGTTCTTGAGTTCACGAAGTCCAAAATGAAACAAATAGTCGGACATATGAGTATTTGTCAAAGAGCAGCACAGCCCTGATTGTCAAGTAGTTATTAACAAAGAGCAAATTTTTTCTGCTACAAATGATGCGCTTGGAAATTGGTGGCGGCCTGTAGGCGTCTCGAGAAGAAACTTAGTAGGTATTTTCTATAAAGCGCCTCTAAAAATGTATATATTATTAGCATTAAGTCGCTTGTAATAAATATGTCTTATTGATACTGTTGTGCATCATCTTGATGATAGATTGGTCGTTGACATCTAACTATAAGATATAGACAAATAACATATATTGCCAATAAATATTAGTGAACAGTAATTATCACTCACAAGTTGTTTATATTATCCTAAAACCGCATCACTATTGAAAACGAATGTCTATGCTATTTGAGATTTATGATGGGGAATCATATGTACCCTGATGATCTGGAGTACCTTATAAGTAAAATGGTTTAAAGGCACGGGATCAATATCATTCCGCGCCTTATCCAAATAAGTTTCCCAGTTTCTAACGAAACATCTAACATATATTATATTCTGACTAAATTATTGAACTACTCGTTTTTGTTTATATTATACAAAGTTGTTATATACCGAACGATCTACCTAGTTTTTAGTATGGTTTGGCATAAAGATATTTTATATGGATTACGTAAACTACTGTCGATTTATAATGAAACTGAAACCAAATATTTTAGCTAACAACTAGATCTACCATTTTGCTGATAATGCTAAAAGATTATAAATGAAATGCCCAATCCAAGGCAAGCAAAATATGAGACTCAAGCACCATACAATAAAAGCTCAGTTAACCATTAGTTTTAGTTTACATCTAGCTTACGTCTTACAATATAGTTCAATTCAATTATGTAATAACTCGGGTATAATATCAGTTACTGTCATAATAATTTTTGTTAAATAATACATCAAAGTTGCTTTGTCATGGTATATTCAGAAAAACATAGTTTATACAGGACTTTAGATAACGTAATAAAAGGACTCAACCCGTGAAATATAATATGGCCGGAACTATCTGTGTAACTGGCCCTAATTATATAAAAAAATCGTTCATCAAGACCATTAATCACTCTATGAGATAATAATCTTTTGAAAACAAATCTTCGGCTACAATAAATCATCCACGGCGCAAGTGAATGTCGGTAAAGATGGTTTGCCTTTTCGAATTTTTTTATATATCTGTATAATAAATGTACACTTTACTATATTATTGTTTTTTAGGAGATATTAGTACAAATATTCCAGTCAAGTTGTGACAAATAAATAGTGAAAAGATGAATGATCCTGGTGTGCATAAATTAAATAAATTATATTAATTAATACCTAGAAATAAGCAATTAAAAATATGCTATAATATTTATTGTTCTGGCATTATTTATTCACCAGAAATGATAATTGTTTTATTACTTGTTTATAAAAGTAAAGTAAACAATTATTTACATTAATTCACTTATTGTTAATGATATCTGATTAAAAACAAATTTTATCATTTGAAAACATAGTATTTTTGAATATGGTTTTGTATGTAATAATATTAATAATAATACTAATTGAATAACATTAACAAAATATATAGAATAATAAAATATCAATTAATTTTATTGTACTGTTCGGTATTGCGATGTATTTTGATCAGCGATATCTATATTGGTCTATCTATGGAAACAATTATTAAACAATGTCGTTTTGACAATATTTTCAACATAAAATTAGAAATACATTTAATATATAATATTAATTAATAACCTCAAGTTCAAACAAATTAATTAATCTCAAGATCAAACAGTCCCGTTTTTTTTTAATTGCATTTAATTAAATCTAATTTTCCTTAAGTTTCAATAATCGACAAAGTGTTGATAAGTTTAAATTACTACGACACTGAACGTTATAACAAAAATATCATAAGTAAGATTAGTTTTGGAAATGTAACAACTTCAGAGCATCAAATGGAGATATAATATCGATCATGATTTTTTTTACTTTTATGTTATAAACATATATATGAAATAATAAATGAAGTAATACATATTAGAACTGTAAGGGGCATAATTTATTCTTTACAATATATTAATGGATGTTAAAGGTATGTATTTACAATCATTAACTATTAAATTATGAACTACTGATTTTCCAAACGCTTAAGTACATAAAGTAAATAATCGAAATAATTGATACAAAGTTAAAAAATAAAATATTATTTAGTCACATGTTTTATTACATTAATTGTTAAACACCTTAATATTTGTTAATGCTTCAAAATGTTGCTCCATATATTCATTATTTTATTTATGTATTCATATATAATCTTTATCTATATTTTTGACTTAAAATATATTTCAAAAAACAATTAAAACATCAGGCTGATTAAAATAATAACTTCTTTATTTAAACTTTTAAATAAAATTTAGTTCTTTTTATTTATTCCAGTCTTCGACCTTTAAAACAGTAGCTGTATTTTTTTTTACTGTCAGTAGATGTATTTATTTCAAGCTCTTATTTTACGTATTGTATGTAAATCTGGAATCTCACCCTTGCGGCGAAATAAAGAAGAACTACCATCTTTATTTCGCCTTCTGTGGCATTCGTTAATCCACTGCTTTCTATTTTGTCTTATATCCCATATGGAAACTAAAAACTCACCAACATATGAGGAATTAAAATTGTATGAAGCTATTTTATAACTCTTAATATTCTTTGCAACATTCATTTTATTCATTTTAATTATTGATACACTAATTAACATATTTATTATCTGGGACATGCATTTACTGATGAAATCTGAAATGAATTAGAAGTTAACGCCAGTAAAATTTACAGAAAAATATTAATAACCTTTAGAATTAATTACATCTAGTACAATAATATACTATGTCTTCAGAACCATATCAGTTATTGTCAGTTCTTAAGCGAGAACATTTTTTCTTAGCTGTTCTGTGTTCACCAGACATACAATTAAATCAAAAGATGCTTGCGAAAATCTAAATACTTTGTGAACAAAGAGGACACACGACTCTCGAATTTTGTTAATTTATGTCAGGATGAAATTTTCGCATATGTCGGGTTTTTTTTCTCACAGCTATATATACCTTGCCATTAAATGTAACTTTAGATGGTAATGCCATTCTTAGTACTTTTTTTTATCCAAGCTTGAGAACAACTCTTTAACCGTCCGCCCAATGGCCGTGCACCCGGGTATCCATTTCAATCTCTAGGTAAAATATACTAACTTCTCCTTAAAAAAGTTTTGTGGTTGTCTGGATTCCCAAAATTGAAGTACTTTGACACCAATTTTTCGACACATTTTTTAATAATCAATTAGAAGAAGAATAAAAGATAGTTATTAACTATCAAACTTGATACCCTGCCCGTTCAATATCAAGGTACCCACTAAGATTAATGTATATGAACGACGGGTCTATACACACTTCAGAGACTGCTTATTAAAGTATTTAGTTAATTTGACTTTTAAATTGATAATAGACAATATAGTTTATAATTTTTTTTATTTAAACAATAATTAAACAATAATTTTTATTATAAACAATAACAAAATTAGTAAGTAAGAAATACATAACTCCGTTTTATTTTATTTTATTAATATTGTATTTCATTCTTGTACTATTTCTTTATTTACATTATTTTATTTATTATGATACAGTGCCATATAAAAATTGAAGTACATTAAATTATTTCATACATCCTTCACATGTCGTGGTTGTAATACAGTGTTCCTCACAAATAGGGTTTTCACATAGCGATCATATGTTTCTAGATTTACACACCAGTAAGATACATACACCAGTAATCTTTTTCCTCCCAGTTGAATCGAGCTGCGTCGGAGGTGTCAATGATACAGATGATGTCCGCTGATGCGCATTCGGATTGATAGCTCGACCAAGAAGAGATTCAATCGCCACTTTCGTTAAGAAATGCCTATAATAATTTGTGCATTATTCGAACGCCTTTCAACGAACGGAGTACATAGCTCTCTGCCCAATTGCCGATAAAATAATCGTCGTTCATACGATTTTTTAACAATCATTTTATTATTCTCATAATACGGAATATATAATGCATATATATATCTACCAAGCATTTTATCCATCGTGTCTACTCCAGATTTAGACCAGTTATAAAACTCAATAATTTCGGGTTTTTTCTTTGCACTATCACTAATTTTAGCTTCATGATGCATTAATGATAGCATAATTACTACCTTGTTTTTTTTTGGCACATAACTACATAGGGTAACTTTTTCATAAAAACCAAATACAGTGGATAATTCTTCTCGCGTTTTTGATACAGCCATTGCTGGTGGAATGTATGCTTCATTTTTCTTCAAGGTGCCAACAATTGTCAAGTTCCAAGATAGTAAAAATTTTGTCAGTGGAAGGGTAGTGAAGAAATTATCCATTGTAATGTTTGTTTATCTGTAGCGCATATTACACAAACATTTTAGGCCTAAAAATTCTTCCTCGCTATAAGCTTCAAAAAGGGAGGCAAAATGAGCTAAGCTGGTTAATATATAGATAATGCACTCAAATATAATATAAAGAGCTTGTCATAAAAACTGAGTAATACATACGCGTTGCATTATTTACACGGAAGCAGTGTTCATCTTCATGTTATATTATCTGTGCCCTGTTGATATTGTACTATTTCTTAATAAATACAATTTAGATTGAAAAATTAATCCTAGAACATTAAAATATAGAAATATTATTATATACAAATATTATTACATTTAAAATAACCCCATTGGTAGACAGAACTAACCGGGATCACTACGTTGTCTTTAAAAATACGACACCCAGATGTGTACGTACAATCTAAACGCCTCAACGATCGTAAAAATGTTGATAACACGAAGATATAAATAACCTCCGATGACCATAAAAGCCGTCGCGAGCCTTATAATTACATTTTAAAATAGAAAATCAAATCAGATCAAGTTCAACAGCGACGTGATACCGATCCGAATATCCACGATACAGACAACGTGCTGTAGGATTCGTCAATAAAAATACAAACAGCCAAATAGTTTCACTATTTTTTCGAGGCACACGCCCCTGACAGTCAGAGAAGTAAATATTGGAGTAAACAAGAATACATGAATACGAGCGAATGGGGCTCGGGCTTATCTTGTCGGTACCGAGTTTTATTTATTTTAGACATATCAAAGAAGGTGCCATCAAGAAATATCTGTTTGCTCTTAGAAATATAAAGTATCCGACAGGAGTAGTTTATAACCGAGGAAGGTTACATTTTTAATAATACTATCGTGAATCTATTTTTAAATTCTAACCTAACCTATTCTAACCTAGATATGTTTTTTTTTCAATATGTACTGCTATAAATCTATGTGAAATGCTACAAAACTAGTTTACATAGACCAACAATCTGTTGTAATATTACCCTAAATTATTAAAATATAATTTAGCTCAATATAAGCTAAATACAGTTTGAAAGCTCGAATACTTTTACATTTTTATGAGAGTTGTTTGGAATTTCAGCATGCAATTTACTGGCTGCAGTAGGGTTTGGGAGAGGGGATCCAAGGATGCGCCAATTTATTATTTTTTGGATATGATAATTTGGGAAAGGCATGAAGGCCTTTCTTAATAACAGGTGATACATGTTATTGCTGTAAATTTTACGGCATGTCATTAAGATAAGTCTTAGGACTGGATTTAATTAAATTCTTATTAAACCGGACTTTCTTTTTATAAATGTTCGGGGGCTATGCTTGTGAATTCAGGTACTGCTTGTAGTAAGCACTTCATCATTGAGAATTTGGAGATATTCATTTGAAGTAATGCGGCTATCCCAAATCATTCTCAACATCCTAGCAACATAATAGAAATATGGAATGAACCATTAGTGATATGCGATTTTAGTTTTTTTTGTTAATTTTAATTTTTTATGATAGGATTAATTTGAAGCCTACACATTTTTTATTTTAATTTTTTTAACAGTTATGTTTAGCTGTCCTTGGAATTTGAGGCATATCTGTTTGGATGATGTGTGGAAAGAAGATAGTGTTGATTGATTTGTTCTCTACGTATAAACATATCAGATTTATAGGATTATTGGGGATGATTAAGTCAAAGATCTTGGTAGGACTCAAAAATACTTTTTAATTGAGGTTATTATTAAGAAAAGTTTGCCTGTTATCTTTCCATATTGATAGTTTTAACGAGGATTTGGATTAAAAACCAAATATATTGTCTGAAATGATGTTCTTCATGATAACAGATTTTATGAAAGTGTAGAAAATTCATCTTTAGACGATTTTTGATAATTAGCACAGAACAATTATTGGACGGTAGTTAGAGGAAGCTGATTTGCTACGAATTCAACCTTTCTGGGCATACAGTGATGATACCAGTTACATCTGCAAGTTGTCTCTGATGAAGATTTTGAAGTCATCGTGCGGATTCTTTTCAGTTTTTTTAATGGTTGTTTGAAAGAAATTCAAGCCTTTTAATTTCAATCTGTTTGTTGCTTAAATTTATGAACGATCAACGTTCACATCATGATAATTATTAGGTGTCACATTTTATAGTCTTGCTTAAATTATTGAAAACATCCATGTCAGAGGTGGATTCGAACCCATGACGTTTTTGTCGGCGAGACGAGCTGTTTACCCGCCGACGCTTACCCGGATCACCTACGATTTATAGTTATTCTGTAATTCAGTAATAGTAAGTAATTTCGAATATAACAATGAGCCGATCGTTAGCTTAGTAGGTCAACATATTGAAACATCCGAACTATTTTAGTTTACTTTTATAAATAAATCTCCCTGATCTCGTACTATTATCTTTCGAGACGCCATACGTCGCTTTTACGAGAATAATAATCCCATAATGAAATTGCAAACCTTGGAAGAAAATTAATATGTTTAAACTAAATCGGAAATGTTATCATAGCGGAGCAGCTTGCACTGTAAGTAGGACAAATTTGCAAGAATTGCGTGGAACAACTAAATCGCCTAACTCGAAATATTACGATTTAAGTTTTGTTCGCCAAATTTCTGCTACGGATCCAGCTGTAAATTGGCCGTTTGATCGGTCTATAAAAAAATGGACGACGTTATAAAAATATATATTCGCTAAATTGGATTGTTAAGAAACGAAATACTTCGCTGGGATATTTTAAAATTTAATGTTGTCATAAATCGAAGTTTATCGAACAGGTTTTATCGTAATTATGGATTAATTGAGTAAGTCATTTTAAAATGCAATAATAATATATTTAAAGTTCAACATTTTAGTTATATTTTTTTAAAGTATTTTTTTTGTTAAAATAGACTATTGCTAGTGATCAGAATTAATTTTTTTTTGTGATTTGATTCAGTATTCTCCCTCAAATCTATAAAGTAAATAATTGTTAATAGCTTTATATCACATTCATTCTTATATCTATAGAGTTACAACACTATTTCCGACGAATTTCTTAATCAGACTGAGATATCTGTGTAAATTTCAGTATTGATAAATTTGGGATATTATATTGGTTATGTTGAATATCTCATAGGAAAACTGCAACACATAGATGGCGCTAGTTTTATTGCATTCACTGCGTTTTCAGTGAGTACTAACCTTCAATAGAAAACTGCTAAAATTTTTATGATATTCTACTCATAAGCTTGTGAGTTATGGTGCTAAGAGTGACACTACTTTTGTTATTTTCAAAATAATGGTTCAAAAACAATTTGGTGTTTTAATTTTGCTTTACACTGTTTCTTGATGGGAAAAAATGCCCTTCAAGCGAAACAATGGCTTGAAAAGTGTTTTAAGGATTTTGCTTCATCAGAAACAATAATAAAATATTGTTTTCTGACTTCAAATGTGGCCGTAGAGACACCGATTACGCCGTGGACGTCCGAATGACAGATGGCAACACCAGAAAACATAAAAAAGTTACGTGAGTTAGCTAATATCGTAAGAATATCAAAAATACATGTTGGTTTTATATTGCATGAGCATTTTACTATGACCTAACAAAAAATAAGAACGTGTTGATGATTTTTAGCAGTGTTTGGGCTTGTTAAACGCAACAACTGGAATTTCTGCATCGATATGTGACAATGGAAAAAACATGGATCCATCGCTTCACTCCAGAATCAAAACGATCGTCATCTTAGTGGACAGCAATTGGCGACGGGCCTATTTTTAGGCAAAAGATAAATCGTTCTACAAAAGTGGAATAGTTAGAGCGGGGCTGGAATTATTGTGCGACTCTTGATGGAGATTACGTTGAAGAATGAAGTTAATTTTAAACAAAAAGAAAAGTGTTTTATTTGCTACGCCTGGGATTTTTCAGTCTATGTGTTATTGTATTACAAGCTTGCATGTATCTTGATCATCGTATCTTGATTGAAAAAATGCGAAATATTAACCTAAACAACTGAATCTATCCGATAAATGCCATGGATTTTTTTAAGACATATTTTAAAGTCTTCTTTTAGTAGTAGGAGGAGGAGGACCGTCCCATCGCCTTTGCTATTGCGCCACCAAGCCGGCAATTCCATAGATTTGATACTTATCTAGATCAATTACTATTTTTCATGTAGTATTATTGAGTTTTTCGTCACTCATAGCTTGCGTTGTTTAGTTTGAAGAAACCTGCCAAAGCTCATTAGATATGTTGAAACCTTATTGTGATGCTGCTTCGGTATATCCCAATTGTGGGTTTTGGTGTCAAACATTTAAAAATGGCGATTTTAATATCAATGATAAAGAATGATCTTGAAGACCAAAAGCAACAACTCAAAAATTGATGCAATTTTCATAGAGCTTAGCAGTTGATGAGAAAATATTCATTGCAACTAAATGAAACTGGTTACCACAAGAATTGATTGAAAATTAATTGAAAATACTATTTTGAACCGTTACAATGTCATGTTTTTATTGAGTTTTCGGTTGCGTACTGTGACTCTCAATGAAAAGTGGATTCAATTATTAAATAAAATAAATGAGCAATAGGTCATGCTGTGCATATAGTGATTTCACAAGGTGTGCATTACGAGCTGCTAAAACCGAATGAAAATGTTATTGAAAATATTTGCCGTTGTCAATTAGTTGAATGAAGGACGTACTGTTGCAAGATTACTATTTGTTAAGATCGATTCAGCATGGCTTCGGTTCCGAAATGCTGAAAAAGTGCCAAAATAGATCGATGATTGGATACCTGTTAAACCAACATTGTTCATTCTTCAATTTAGCCATGTTGTAAGGAAGATGAGAAAAAGTAGTAGGTAATGATGCTGAAAATATTTTGATTAATATATAGCAACAAATTTTCCGAAGATAAACCTATTTTAAGTGAAAAAAACCTCACCTAATTGTATATATCATTAACCAATTAAAAACTAATTTTATTTTTTTTTAATTAACTACATCTTACATTAGATATCCTTAGTGCAATCCTAATTTACAAATTAATTTATTACGAGTACGGGATTAATGCATCAGTATGTATTTCAAAATCTCATCATATGTCGTTGAAATGTTTTATTATGTTCATAACTAACATCACTAAAACCGGTTCATTTAAATTAAACCAATAATATTCTCTTAATGAGTTAAACGTTTCAAGTTAATCTACTTTATTATAAGTAAATATTGCAGAAGATCAGAGTCGTTGCGAGTGAGAAAAATAAATTGCGATATATGTTAAAAATATTTTTAACATTTTTAAATTACACAACTTAACCTTATTTCAAACATATTTTAATCCTTTTGTTTATTATAATATATAAATATTACTTATAGAACTCACGTTTTACAGTAACTTGTTAGTTTATCTAAAATGTTTCTATTTATATTATATTATTGAAGAACATTATCATATATAAATTGTAGGGCATTTTTAAATACTGGTGTTATATAGGTCAAACTTATTGATATTTGAGTTGATTACACTTAGTATCTTATCATATGTTTGTATACCGATGATTTAGACTATATATTTTCTTCAAATAACATGTACAGTGGTATCAATATCAATCTTATAACGTTTATTCATTACTGAATTTTGATAAACAGTTAAAATATTTATTGCACTGTACATATTATTTATTTGTAATTAATTTGCTACATATTGTACAAATATATTTCGTTTTTTACTAGTAATGCTTAAATATTATTTGACAGGTGATATTTACATTTCACTTTTAGTTTATACTATTTGTTATATATAGTGTTGGGCTATAATTTAAATAATTTCACGATACATTATTTTACAATTTGGAGAGTTGCATAAATTTAACACATTATATAACTTTACATAAATATCATAAAATTATTTTTGCATGTTGCTTTATTCAAAACTTTGGAATTACATTCTGATATTCTGTTTCTGATATATCATCTAATTTGATATGTTATTATGATACAACCCTTTTTGCTGAATTTTTAATTGTTATTAGACAGTTTGATATCTAAAGATGATATGATAAAGTCAAACAACTGTACTGGTTAGTCGGAAGATTCTCTCAACTCGACCTAAAATCCAAGAGACTCCTTTAATAGTCAGTAATAAAGCCAATTTGAATCCATAGGAGTAAATATTTGTGATATATAGCAATTTATCAAGTTACACATATATTGTATAACTTGCTCTATTTATATTTCAAATAAATTCCAAGCTCGCTAGTCTAGAGCAAACTAGAGCAGTTAATCTTTCATAGATCCTGTCTATTATCTTCTGTTTTTTGTTAACTCAAGCTATATATGCTTCGTTTTTTTCTCATGATATATGGTAAGGCTGTCTAATCAATATAAGATAAAACATTGGCGACGATATGCCCTGACGAATTTTGATTAAAATAAATCTCAGCTGGATTGTCGTACCCAGAATAAGCAACGCTGTTTATAACAACCAAAACTTTTCGATGTTTATCAATTTGAAAAATGTAAATATCATAAAAGATAATTAAAACCGACATATTTTAAAAACTAATATAAATAATTAACGTTAAAAGGAATTACATGAAACCGACAATTTATTATGTTATAAAGCGAAATTGTCAAATAAAATACGCTTATATTTAAATTTTAATGTTATTATTTGAAGTATATTCCGTACCGTTTATTAAAATCAAGTTAATATTTTTGACGTATAATTTTAAATTAACGATGGAAAAGTTATATTCTTATATCCGATTGAGTAAATCTGCGCTGTGTACCCTACTTATTATTAAAAAGGCCTCAGGGGTTTTAGTAAAAGATTTGGGCAAAAAATTTAAGAAGGATCAATATGAAATGTAATCAGGTTGCGTTCAAAGGAATATAAATAAAAAATAAAATGCATGGCTGGTAACAATGGATAGATGCATGGATTGAAAGACGTGGTTGTTCATGTGGTACGGAAATTATCTTTTATTTTAATAGTTTAGGTATGTTATTATTTATGAAATATAACACTCTTTAAATTTATGGAGTTGCTTCTCATGTTGACACGAGTTCTGTCGCACATATTCGGTTGAATTTCAGCCCGAATTCTATGCCCGTGGGTTACAGAAAAATTTCAGAAAGAGATATGTTTAACCAGCAGAATACTGTCGTTAAAATACACGACACGACTCTTGAATCTTGAATCCATGACCAAAACATTTATTTATTTACCATTTATTTACCAAAATTTATTTACTTTTAGCAAAAAATAATACATATTTCTCTGATGAAGAAATTGTTAAAAAGGCTTTGACAATCTTTCCATAGAATTGTGAAGAACTTGTTATTTGATGAGTAGATCTCGGTTGGCTATTCTCATGTAGTGCGTATGTGATCAGTGAAACGTTAGAATATCTCCCAAGATTTACTCGAATTTTACTAGCTGAAAATTACAAGCCAAGGAAGAGGCATATATTTTTTTATGAGATTCATTAAGAGAAAGGGCTTACCATGGGACAAAATTACCATGGGACAAGTATTTGCACTGATTGTGCAACTGTAATGATTCTAAAAAATAATAGTTGCGTAGCTTTGTTACAGAATTTCTTCTTCTTCTTTCTTGTGCCGAACTTTACTTTCGTATCATTGCATCATCCACCAGGAAGCTTTATATGCAAAGGACATGAAGTTAGATGATATTACGGGTGATAAAATTAGTGCCAAAAAATTTCTGTTTAACAAACCTGGTTTTGAAATTCTTAAATAGCATCGAATCAACATGTATGTGAAAAAGTTTTCTTAGAAATAAATACCGACAATGGAAACTAACTGAACAGAATATTGTCAGAAATCACATTAAAAATATCCTTATATTCTTAGGTTTTATCTTGATTTTGATTTAAGGTACATACATATAAGTATAATTTCTTATTTAACATAAGCATAATACATAATATAATTCTTTTGCAAAAGACTTAAAAGTAACCGAAGTAGTAACTGTCAGTTAACCAAAATTTGATCTTTAGTTTGGGTCGAATAATTAAAAAATTGAGCACCCTTAGTCTAAATTGTATTAACTTTAAATTAATGTATAATAATATAATTCCATATTATTCTAAACACAACATAAGATTTCACACAACGCATTTCACCAGAAAGCCTACTGTAACACTGACTTTATTGTAAAGAAAAAGAGGCGAGAGAAAGGCCGGAAAGAGATAAAAATGGGGAAAATACCAGTTATATTATGTTGTTGTTGTTGAACCAGAAGTTATTGCTGTGCGTTGAATAGAATAATGCAGTCATACTATGGATTACTTTCCCACCACCAAACTTTCAATTCGAGCTTGTGCAGTAAACTCTTGGATCGTCTGCAGGAAGCAATCGCTCGGATGCTGAGGAAGCGACACTAGAACAGGAATTGCGATTTTTTTTCAAGAAAACGCCATACCATACACATCGATATCTACTAGCCAGAAGCTCTGGGAGATTGGTTGAGATATTTCTTTGTATCCACCTTATAGTCTCGGCCTGATATCAACTGACACCTGATGACAGTGCATATTCGATCTATATCGAATCATTTAAGCCTTAATTTTATTAAAAAATAATGGATTTTTTATTACTATATATATGTATTTATTGTTGATTATTAAAACATTATTCTGCATGAACCCATGAGGGTTTTGGGTGATGAAGAAGCCGATTAATTAGAGCGAATATCAACAAAAGGAAAGTTACAGCAAAGTTCTCCTCGACTTTATTCAAACCCTCAAGGGACCTATTGGACTAATTAGGCTTAGATATGCTTCATTACAATACGTCGTGGTTAATAACTCTAGTTAACATATGTTGTCCCGACTCTGTATATATTTAATATAATCTACATAGGACTACCTTTTTAAAGGAGGAACAACTCACGATCTTTTGCCAGACATATAATATGACCATATAAAAAGAAGATACTAGATTGCTTAATACGTTCGTGGAATATATTTTTTGTCAATAATGGAACTCAAACATTATGATTAAATTAAATGGAATTTGAAAAATTTTAAGACACGGCATCTGTGTACTCAATCTTAATAATAAAACAAAAATAACAAGAGGCTAAAAATTGATAAGATTTCAGAGGGACACGCGTTGAAAAATCAAGCAACAAACTGTTAGAGTCAGTTTTTTTCGAATTCAAAAGGAATTTTGATTGTTTCTTTGATTACTTCCAGGTTTGCGAAACAATTAAAAAAAACCCCAAAAATTAGATAATGTTAACAGTAATATTAATATCATTATAAAGTAAATATTAATAATAATAATCTAATAATAACTAATGGGAGTGATGTCATGAAAAAGTTTTCGGTGTTAGTAAAGATTTTGTTTGTTTTAAATATTAGACAAATTTCTTCAAAAACATTGCCGAAATATCTTAGGCGTTTAGTCGCAGATACACACGCACAGTAGCAGTTCTTAGAAAATTCCATTGATAAATGACCTTCACCAGTAGTGCATTATGAAATAATCATATGTAAGCTGTCTTTAAGACATTATCGATATCTTGTAACCGCAGTTTACGATTGTAGCTAGAGTAAATGTTTCATAGAATAGGATATTTACGATCGGTTTTATTTGATCTCAGATGTATAATTTGTTTCTTCGGATTATTAATGGTTCGTAGAACCGTTAAGCGGATTGATATATCATGAAAGTACAAAGAACGGTATTTTTTGTATTTCTTGAAATACAGACTGTTAAAATTTGATTTAATTTGCTCATTAACGCGTTAGTGTATTAGTTAGTCTATTTATGTAAAACTAAAAAACTTATATTATACGTACTAAAGGAAAACAAAATATAGAAATTAATAATATAATAAATTAAATAGACTAAAATATATGGTTTAAGAGGTAATATTTGCGATAAATGTAATAATTTATCATATTTTTAAATAAAATTAAATGATAAAAGAGTAAATAAACACATAAATAAATAAATAAATAAAAGCTAATTATGTACAAGAAATCAAATAATTTAAGTATGTTTTGTGATAAGAAAATATTTTTAAGTTAATCAGATAAGCTATATCTTCCCCTAATAGTTAATAAGTTGCTGCATATAGTGTGATAGAGGTTTCTCAGTTCTATTTTTCTTTCTCACGAGGAAGAATTGAGTAAATTGACAGTAACAATAATATTAAGACTTGTTCGTCTGTAGCTGTTCTATATAGAGCTAGCAGGAGAAAAGAAGTCCTTCTTGATGAGCCAGAGAATGTTATCCTTAGCAGGTCCTACTTAAGCTATAACTCTCTATCTTATAATGTGTAAAAAGATTTTTGTAATATAATATGTTCGTGATTAGTTTAACATCAGGGGTTTTATGTCTGAGGATTCATGCAAAGATGATGCAATTGAGCAAACCAAGAACTTGAAGCATTCAGTGAATGTGAGGAAAAAGAGATGTCTGGAATTGTCTGAATTGTCTGCAGTGAGTTTAGAGAGTTGGATGATATGAGCCAGGCTTTAGGATGGCTACTGTGGGAAATTATAAACTTTAAGGTACTCTTTATTGCGAATATCTCAGCAAATAGACGGCAGTTTGAAGAGTTTGCAAATATTGCTACTGTGTAACTTATAATGAACTGGGCAACCTATCCTTAAAGGGAATTTGAAATCATCTGTATAGATGGCTTATAAAAATAATTTGAAGGCTGATACTGGTTGATGTCAGTAATATTAAAGCATTACAGGAAAAATCAGGTTTTGATTGATCAATATTTCAAATGTAATAAAAATTTGATGAGTTTAGTTCGAAAAGTGCTATAGAATATGACTGGAAGATTGACTTGAGTTCGTCAGCTGTGAAGATCAGTTGGATTGGTGATGGATTCACTGGTTATGTCACTGTTAAGTCGATGAAACGTGAATATTTAATCAACATAAAATCATATAAATTGTGAATAAGAATTGCACATTTTAGAAAGGCATCTAAAGTGTATAATCACATAGAGATTTTACACAAGATATTTCCGTAGATTGATTATTGTACAACATGGATGTTGATTTATCAACCAAAAGTATTTTAAATCCATCGTTGCCCAGAAAGTGTTTGAACAATGATAGGTTAAGTCATGTCGATAACTGATCTTCGAAATTGATCTTTATGGTTATCAAGCAGTGATTGTTAATGATGCTGGATATTGTGAAATGATAACCGGGATATTTGGGTCTAAATTTATCATCTAGTTTGTCGATGGATGTTAGCAAGATAGTCAATTGCCAAACCGACATTTCTTGGTCATGTACTTTGTTTTTTTGATGATAGAAATTGGCTCTCTAGATTATTTGTTTGACATCGCTTGATTTCCTTTTATGGGGTTAGTCAAAAGTCTATGCCAAGAAATCCTGAGCTATTCGTGATAGAAGGAGTATATTCGATGTAAAATTAATGATATTGAGTCATACTTATACAAAATTATGATGGAAAGTTTCGATAAAAAGTGCATATGCGTCTATTTTATACATAATATGATTCTATTTAAATAAAATCTAGCGTAAATTTTGAGAGACCCACTACCACTAAATAAATGTAAATCGTGTAATTATTTTCTGTGAATAAAAGAATGATAACCAGGTTCATTAAAATAATGGGCTGTTATATGAATTGACTGACGATAATGAGGATAGATAGGCATTTGGACATTAATACGATCAGATATACTTTTTAGGGATTTACGATATTCGTTCCAGTAATATTAATCTTTTTTGTTGACCAACACAATATAATTTGCGGGTACATTCCCTATTTAACTAATGTATTGTTATAATAATGTAGTATAATAATATTAGTACAGTTCGCAGAGAATTCGCGCTAGATGCTGTTGTAGATGAGTTTGCTCCATTGTTGAATGTTAATTACATAACAATTTTAGAATATATAAATATGATTAAAATAAAAGGTAAGTGGGTATGAAACTTGAATCTGAAGAGCGCTTATTTAGATGTACATAATTGCTTTAACAGCAGCAAAGAATGGGTTCTATTGCATTACATTGTTCAGATATCTATGTTTTATGAATGTCGATATTCGATGATATTGAGTATTATTGTTTAGTTCAGTTTAGTCCAGTTTAGGTCAATCATCATCATTTTTCTTGTTTTATAAGAAACTGATGAGCCTAACTATTTCCTGAAGCTCTTTTAGTGTTTATCTTGATAAAAGCTGCTTTCAACAACTTTTGTTTGTCAACCAAACTACATTAACGCACTCCAAATCAAAATGCTGGGTCAGTTTCTGATAGAGATGGTTTTATGTTGTGATTAATGTTTAATTGTAAAAAGAAAATATATTGCAAAAGTGAATAATTTAATGTTGTATGCTCATCACTAGTTGATATTATGTCGAGATCCCCACCATGTTTGAACGAGGCACTTGGAAGCCTTTCAAACAACCTTGTCGATGTTTATTTATTGGTTATTTTCTTGCGTTTTTGATGGTATGAAAAATATATCAGAGTGTATATATGTTATATGACGCGACTCATTCGGCATTGGATATTCTAAGAAATATCTTTAGTGTCTGATGACGTGATCTGTCGAATAAAGTTTTTATATTATAACAGTATCGTTTATATTACAATAGGATTGAACAATAATGAAGTCGCCACTTCTTGTCATAAAATAAAACAGCTTTAAAGTAAAATAATTTTTGTTGGCTTTAAACTCTATACATTTCATAAATGGTTCAATCGGTAGGATTTCGGGGAGATCATAAGGCCTATTCTCATTTTAATTCGTTGACTTCAACCGAAATCAACTTACATATCCAGAAAAAGACTTATTATCAAGAAAAAGAGAGGTTGATATAGTTATAGTTACTCAAAATATTCCTTGGTATAGTTAAATTGAATTTAAAACAAAACTATTGCAGATAAACTTGTAAAATCACAAAGGGTTCATTGAAGGCTTTCAAACATCCTTAATCATAAATTATTAGTATTAGAAAATGTCCATGTTTTGAAAAACAGATCTAGGTCAATGATTCGTGCCAAAAGCATCGTAGTTCAGTGGTAATGTGAACCAACAGGCGGAGTACTGCACTCGCTCTTATTATCTATAGACTACTGGAATGTTGAGTCACCAAAACTTCGGAAATTATTCCATACAGGTTATATGATGGAAAATTGGGTAAAAACAGTACTATCCAGAAGATCATCAAAAGCAAACGCGACTGATATGGCACTGGATATGAACTGGTAGAATAAAAGTATTTGTTTTTAATACCTTACACATGCCATAAATTATAAATATATATAGACCATCTATTGATGAATATAATTATGATTTGATTAAATTAATGCATTTCGGAACGGAGTTAATATTATATCAATTTTAGTCGATATAGATATCGATTCACTGAATCAAATATTATTTAAGTGAAAATAGATTATTTTATTATAATTGTAGTATTTTTAACGAAAATCGTTTCTAAAATTAACAGATTCTAATATTTTAATGTTTAAAAGTATACATATATAACATTATAAGTAAAATTTTCTTGTTTTAAGCAATATAAAACTCGTTGTTAATAACTAAAGCTACAGTATTTTATCTTATTAAAAATAAATTATTGAAAATAATTTTAAATACATATAACTTTGATAGGAAGTGACAACTACTTTTGATTAAATGCACTACAATTTGGCCTTTTGCTAATAGCAATATGTTCAAGCACTGTTTCGATTGAACAAAAAAAGATGGGTCAAAAAGCAGACTTATTGGAAGCTCAAATATTTGGAAAGTGAAAATTAAGTATATTAGAAATATTTTCAAGTGAAGGTTTTTGGATGATATTTAATAAATTAAAATTTATTTTTGATGGTATTAACAATAGAAATATTGGAGAGTAGTTGAATTATTTAGTATATTTCCTGAGCGAAAATATCTTGAAGAGATATTTCGATCAAAATAATGCATTTTAGAAGGAATTTACTGTAGTTAGTTTATTATTATTACAGTTTATTATATTATATAAAATAAAATTAAGTATTTTAAAAATATTTTCAAGTAAAGCTTTTTAGATGATTTTTAATGAATTAAATTTTATTTTTGATGACATTAATTATAAAAATGTTGTAGAGTAACTGAATTTTTTGTACCTTTATTGAGCGTAAATATATTGATGAATAGATTTATATTTCGATTAAAATAATGCATTTTAAAAGGAATTTACTGTAATTAGTTTTTCTATATTTTATTGTATTGTTCATGACTATAATTTCTGACACTAATAGTTTAAAGATTCTTTTTGAATGTCGTCATTAATTAACACAGAATTAACAAATATAAACACACAAGATGCTAAGCATAAATGTTTTAACACTTGCTGTCAATAATTAAAAGTTACATCACTTTATGTTCTTGCATACTGTGAATCAATTAATGGTTATTTGTCACCAGCAATATGTTCAAACATTGTTTCACTTGAACAAAAAAATAGTTGGTCATAAAGCAGATTTAGAAAGGAGAAAAAGTATTCTAACAATATTTTCAATTGAACGTTTTGGTTAAAATCATTTTAATGAATTAAATATTATTTTTGATGACACTTATTATAGAAATATTGGAGAGTAACTGAATCTTTTGTATCTTTCTTGACGGTAAATATATTGATAAATTTAGAAAGAATTTACTCTAATTAACTAGTGTTTTTGTATTTTATTGTATTTTTCATGACAATAATTTCTGAAGCTAATAGTTTACACATTCTTTTTGATTATGTTTATTTTACTTAACACACAATTAACAAAAATAAATACCCAGGATTCTAAGCACAAACGTTTTAACAGTTGTTGTCAATAATTAAGAGTTACATCATTTTTTGTTCTTACAAATTATGAATAATTTGACTTAAAATATATTTGTATTTTATTACAAAATTCTCATTTTTGGTAAACAACAGTACGACTTGGTCATTGTCACCAGCAATATGTTCAAGTAATGTTTTGATTGAGTAAGAAAAAGTGAATGGTACTTACTGATGACGTGGATCATAAACGAACCAAACACAACCATCCATCCCCAGCCTCCGTCCGGCGGTGGTGCCGTTTCGCTCTCCTCCTCGTCGTCGCGCCGTTTGGGCACTGGATGAGACATATCGGGAGCGTTCGTGGGAAGCCGCGACACGCACGAATTGATGGCGGGAAGCACGCGGCGTCTCGACGTTGTGGGTGATCGGCGCGTGGTGAACTGGACGTTGTAAACGCTATGGCACACATGCGTGCAGCATTGTTTTGTAGCTGTCGTTATCACTCGATCCCACTCTCTCGTTGCGACTAAAAATTGATAAAAAGGTAGCTGAGTGGAGTGCGTCAGATTAAACGGGGTTATATTGCAGAACTTTCAATGTCATGTGCCAAATTTTGGCGTGACGTTAGATTAATTAAAAAAAATTGATAGTAATAATTCTTCATTATTCTTCTATGATTTAAACACATGTTAATTTTTTGATTTCTATTTTATAAGGATATAAGAATATTAAGTTTATGATTACATTTTTATGGTTTGTCTAAGACCTAATATTATAAATAAAATATGGGTATTTATTATTATTTAGTCGTTTGTAAATATCTGAAAATGTAGAATAACAGGTCAATTGAAAAGTCCCCGGGCTACCATACTAAAACAGATTTTCTTTCTGCCAAAATAATTTTTTTATACAATATAATTCCCCTCAAGGGTGATATACTGATTATAGCGACTCTCCAACTTTTCGATACCATTTTTGTAGTACGATTTGTCTTTTGCTTCAAAATAGATAGATTCAAAATAGATTTTCATTCGACGAAAATTTCTTCCCAGTGAGCATTCTTTTGCGATCTGAGAACAGGAAATAATCGCTGTTGGCCAGATCTGAATATACGCTCTGGATCGTTCAAATACATGCCTCACCAATTTCAGAAGCAGCTAAATATAATAGTTAAATATTCAAAAGGAGTCGATAATGCGGATAATTCTTATGCGGCCGTTTTCTCATTTTGTTCACCTTATAAAATAGCCAGAACATACAATTATATGGCAAAAACAACAAAATATATTAAAAAATAAACCTTTGCCAAGTTATCCTGTCCAGAAATCTACTAACGTCCTTGGCTTCGGTTCCCAGTGCTAACCATTAAATTGCACATACATAACACATGGATTGAAAAGTCCCGGGCCTAACAAGGAAAACGCGTTTATTCTTTGTACAAAATTGGCTTTATATATCAACGCAATCTCCATCAAAAGCTACAAAATCATTCACTTTCACAAAATCAGAAGAATTTTGTAGAACGAATTAACTTTTTCCTTAAAATAGGTCTGTTATCAGTTGCTGTCCATTCAGAACATAATCGTTTTGATTCACATCACAGTCACATATCGATGAAAAAATTCAGGTTTGTTATGTTTAAACATGGCGAAACACTGCTCAGAGTCATCAACACGTTCTTGTTGCTGACCAACAATGAGCAAACGCGCCACCCACTTTGAGCAGAGCTATTTCATAGTTAAATGCTCATACACTATAAAACCAACACATTCTTTTGATATCTTTACAATGTTAGCTAACTAACGCAACTTCACTTTTCGATCATTCAAAACGATTTTGTGGATTTTTTTTGATATTTTCTGGTGTTGGCGCCCCATTTGGACGTCCACTACGTTCTGCATCATCGCATCTGCATCTTATAACAATTTTCAAGCCATTGCTTCGCTTGAACGGTATTTTTTCTCATTGTTTTGAAAATAACAAAATTAGTGTCACTCTTAGCACAGTAACTCACAAACTTATGAGTAGAATATAATGAAAATTTAACAGCTTTCTTTTGAAGGTTACTACTAACTGAAAAAGTGGTGAATGAAATGAAATGAGCGCCGTCTATATATTCGTTTCGGTCTCTGCAGAACGTGTTAGTACATAAGTTATCGATGACTTTGAACCTCGAGGGCAGCAATTTTATTTCGAGACGTCATGATCTCAAAATACGATTAATAATATTTTCACAGTTCAATTTTATGAAAAATCTTTAAGAATAAGTGATATACCTGATATTTTAAAACTATTGTTGCTTTATTCAAGATACATATACGCGAAACATTCAAGTAAATATCTATTCAATGTTCTACATTATCCGCAATCCACATTAAATAGACAATATTTCAGAATATAGTAGAATCTCTACCGCTTCATATGACGGTGTGAAATCCTTAATATAAGAGTTATCTTAGTTTACAAGATAATAATCAGTTTTTTGAGAAAATATGATTTTTAGACCAAAATGTATTTAGCTTAGCCCCATAATCCCCTTGCCGGTCTATATAATGTTCAGTGCTAGTTGTCAGCAAAATTAATTAAAGTATGATGAATCTTTGTCCATCGATTTCGAAATCTTAAAAAAGCAAATGTTTTTAATTATAAAATAGGGTTAAAATCAATCTTCTTGGCTTTGGAAGTTTCAATATTATTGTCATATTCATGAATTCTGTCATATTATCACTCAATAATTTTAAAAACTTAAGGGTGCCAAAAATTAATAATATTTAATACAGTTTCATATCTCAATATTCAACTCAATATTACTATTCTCATGTTTCTACGTCCTATTGATTGCAAATACTTTTTTGTTGGATATACTGTTAGAATCTTTTGTCTCCTTTATTATTTATTCTTTCTATTATTCCATTTTTCCGCTTATTTTCTCTTTGTTATTTCTCTTTGTTATTCATTGTCTATTCTATTTCTTTCTTCAATTTATTTCTTTTCCCGTGTTATAATTTTATAATATTATATATTATAATAACATTTTTCTAGTCCGTCTTGTTTATCTGTCCGAAAAGGAAATATATAAACTGTTTTCCTTTTATTAATTGTACCTTTTCGTTCATACTATGTTCTATTAACATCTACTTCTATGTTCTACAAACATTCATTACATCACTTGTTATATCCATCGCCATGCCTTACATACTTTCTTTGCTACATTTACATACTTCTCTACACACATAATATTTTGCTTCTTAGAGATTTTATATTTTCTTACTTTTGCTCCTTAATCCTCAATAATATTTTCTTCTTGTTGATTTTTGGTTGGGTGTGTTCTTTTTACTCTTTATATCGTTTCTTATCCCTGCATTAATTATTTTATATCTTATATTTCGTGGATTTGTTTCCGTTTTGAGTATGGCAACTCTCCTCCGATATGTGATATAATATCATAATAATTTTACATTTTTTGTTATTTTTCCATTTTTTTGAGTACTCTTCACATTCACAACTTTTGCCAGCATTATTTATTTGGTTGAATTGCTTATAATGTCCGATATGTTGTACAAGATATGTTATGTCAATAGTATTTATTAGTAAAAATCCTCAGCTCCTTTTTATATTTTAAATATGTTGGTTGTCTTTTATATGTTATTTTACCTAATCATTATATACGCAGTATCCGTATGTATATGATCATAATGTACATAATACAATTGATAAATTTTTGCTATTGCTAAAATAAATTGATATAGAAAATCAGTCGGTGTTGTAACATTTTTTTTATAATGACAACGAATTAATTATCTTTCTCTAACTTTCATTTAGTTTGATAATGGACTGATTACAGCTTCTAATCATCACTTTGCAATTACTTACAACTAATTAATTTACACTGTAACAGTATTTCTGATAACTTATCTCACCACGCACGTGAATTTACGAGTCAAGTGGATTGACTAAAATAGTTGCCAATATATGGCACGAATAATCTTTTAAAAGTTTTTGGACTTACTGTGTTACTTAATTAACTAATTAATTGAATACAGATTAGAGATTTGCTAAATGTTTACGGCAAATTAAAATTCATGAGTAGTGAGAAAAGGTCATCTTGAGGATTATAACACGATGGCTTTATTTCCTGATGATATTGCGATTCTTGCCGTCGGCGACATTAGCGAAGAAGCCACACGAAAATTATAAAAGGATACAAGTAACAATATAAATAACTGAACCCAAAACTAGAAAACAAAAATTAATATATGCATGTGCAGTTCATGTATAATCAGACCGCACAACCACTAATAACAAAAAAATAATAATATAAGTTCATATAAAAACAAGAATTTGGCTAGAAGGAATACGTAAAAATGAATTAATTGGAAGAAATCTATAACAATTAGTAGTACATAATAAATTTCTATTATATGAGCAAGTATTGAAACCTATATATATATATATATATATATATATATGTATATATATATATACGGAATTCAATTATGGGGATATTCTGCGAAAACTAATATAAATACAAGCTTTCGGAACAAAGTCCTGAGAAGTATTGTTAGTGTATCGATTACTTAAACCTAGACCTTCAGACACTGACTGTCATCCAGGATAACACGAGCGAGGAAATATGAGGATAGACTCCATTCTCATGTCAATATTGAAGTAATACAACTATTGGATGACACCAGAACAGAACACAAACTCGAACAATGAGGCTTCGGGACCTTTAATCCAACCGATTTGCATGCATCAAAACTTTCCAACCAATCTATCTGGTATTAGCGGGTCACTAAATATATTTTTGTGGTCTAGCGTTGTTATTTTTCAAGTCTCCTGTTTGAATCGCATTAGTTGTTGACTGCAGTGAGTCCAAATGCTCCAATCCCATCAATACTTTAGAATCAGCTTCTCTGGCGTCAATGTGGGGTGAGCGATGGTTTATAAAGTTTCTTCAGAATTGGACCATGATCTTTTTCGCACATTATTGTGGCACGTGATCCACTACTCATGTTTCGCTTCAAAAATGTCACGATTTCCCTTTTAGAATTCTAAAAAGTATCTTAAATTGTTCATTGTTAATTAAATAGAGGAAAATGGATTTTTAGAATATTTAAGAATTATATTTCAATAAGCTCAGTAATTGTTGTCGACTAAACAACAAGCGCTACTTTTATATACAGAATATTCTATATATTGTTATCTTTCAAATGAGTTATAGTATGATTTTATTAAATTAGTATTATTAGAGATATGTTAACTTAAATCCATGTATTAAGGAAAACTGAAATTACTTTTATCCCAACCTAACATTACAACGATTTTTAATTAAAACATTTTACAAAGTTTCAAAGAAAAATTAATATAAAATCCAGTTTTTACAGCTTATGCTGTAAAAGTTTTTCCAATATAGACGCTTAATAATAAATATCAAACACATAATCTGGCATTGTTTTTATTATTGTTTTTATAATGTTGTTAATAATATAACATTCTTTTAAATATTATTCAATATCTCTGTACTATTTGTGAGATACTATAGAGTGGTATTGACCATGTAAATAAGTATGTCAAATTAATTCAGGTCTCTCTATTATTTTTCGAATATAGGTGCAAGAGTGTTAGATGATGACGTCGGAAAACTTGTTTTTTTTTTCATTAGAAAATGCCTTATTTGGAGGTCCTAAAAATCACACAGAATTACATCACTGGAACACGGTGAGTATGAGATGGTGTAAATGAAATATGTAGCCAATAAATCAGCGTAAAAAACGATATTTTGGGTCTGCAAATTGAGTAGAAAGAAAGTATAATTTTGACGGCATTCGGACTTTACTACATTATAAATCCTCGTTACGATCAACTGTATCAAATGTAACGAATATTCATCTGAATTCATTATATATTTATTTATAGTTATAATTCAAATATAACAGGTCAATTGAAAAGTCCCTGGCCTACCATAGTAAAACACACTTTTTTGGCAAAATTAGTTTTTTTTATTCAACATAATTCCTTTCAAGGGTGATACAATGATTATAGCGACCCTTCAACTTTTCGATACCATTCTTGTAGTACGATTTGTCCTTTGCTTTAAAATAGGCTTGAGTTTCGTCGATCACCTCTTAATACGGCGAAAATTTCCCAGCGAGCATTCTTTAGAGATCTGAGAACATGAAATAGTCACTGGGGGTCAGATCTGGAGAATACGGTGGATGAAGAAGCAATTCCAAGCCCTATTCATGGATTTTTTCCATCGTTTTTACTGACTTGTGACACGGTGCATTGTCTTGGTGAAGCAGCACTTCTTTTTCTTCAAATGTGGCCGTTTTTCGGTGATTTTGTCCTTCAAAGGGTTCAATAAAGCTGTGTAATAGTCGCTGTTGATGGTCCCTTTTCAAGGTAGTCAATGAAAATTATTCCATGGGCATCCCAAAATACAGACGCCATAACCATGCTAGCCGACTGTTACGATTTCCCACGCTTTGGAGCGGGTTCACCGTGTGCGGTCCACTCGTATGACTGTCGATTGGACTTCGGATTGAAATGATGTAGTCATGTCACATATCGACAAAAAAACTCGGGTTTTCTTACATTTGATCATCTTCAGACATTGCTCCGAATCATCAGGTCATCGTTGTTTTTGGTTAAAAGTGAGCTCGCGCGGCACCCAGTGTGCATAGAGCTTTCTCATATCCAGATATTCGTGAATGATATGATGTAAACATTCAGTTGATATCTTTGGAGTGTCTGCTATTTCATTAAATTTCAATTTACGGTCATTCAAAATCATTTTGTGGATTTTTTAAATGTTTTCCTCGGTAACAACCTCTTTTGGGCGTCAACTGTGTTCACCCTATTCGGTGCTCATTTCACCACGTCTAAACTTAGAATACCAATCTTTGCTGGTTGATTTTCTTAAAGTTTCTGCTTCAACTGTATTTTTTCTTTCAAAAAGCAATATTTTATCAACACGCGAAATTCCTTTTTATAAATTTTATTTCACAATAACAAAAGTTACTTCACTCAAAATGCTATAATTCACGAACTAATGATCCGACAGCTGTCAAATTTATACACGCATCTTTTGAGGGTTAGGGCTAACTAAAAATCATATGGAATGAATTCTAGTAGCGTCATCTATGTGTCAGGCCGGTGACTTTTCAACTGACCAGTTATGGTAGTCCAAACGTAGCACTTAGAAAACTAATTTTATCGATCTTATGAGTTCGCTCTACAATTTTATAATGTCATATTCGAATTACGACTACTTTAATTTAATTATTCCGCATGTTGGAAGTTTTGAAACAATATTATCAGCATGAGAATTACTATATCGACAAGTTATACCATTAGAGATCGAATACTTTAGCCGAGAATCTGAGAATGTCTATTCCCAAGTATTATTCAGGTCTAGGTGCGTCTAGATTAGACAACTCGATCTCGGGGTCCGAGATTCAATCCTGGTCGGCATTCCTGCTTCCAAACCTTCGGGACTAAATCTAAAAAAGTCACAGTAAAGTAGTTAAAAAATTATTGAACAAAAAAAACTGTTACTCATATGTCTTGTCATATTGTCAACTATATTGCTTGCAATAATGCCATTAGTATCGAGATATTAGATTTTGAGTTCATCGATATCTTGAACCAGTAAAATTATTGGTAACACTTATATTGGCCTGAATTCTTCAATTAAGATGCAATCATTTAACATTATATAATTCAATAATATTGTAATCACTAATTTTCTTATTGATCTAAATAATTTATAATATAATTATAATACTTAAATAGCCGGCTTGGTAGCGCAGTAGTTAAGGCGACAGGGCGGTCGTCTTAATGTTGCGATAGTCGCGGGTTCGAATTCTGCTATAATATGATCGTAAAGTTATGTTTGTGATGGTTTAATATTTCTGATTATTCTAGGCAAGAGTATAATCTGACAAGGAAAACGATCCCAGTGACGCCAGTAACCAGGCTGAGTAAGACCGGATGTCTTCTCGGATGATTTTTAAAGTTGGTCACTCGCCAGTCGGTAGCCTTAATGCAGAGGACCGTGCCTACTTTAAGCTGTAGGTCCAGTCACTAAAAAATCCAAGAGGGTGACGTGTCTAAAATCAATAAGAACTAACTACAATACTTAAAACAAACTAAAAATAATTAATACTAATAACATTTTACAAATAAAACTCATTGAATATTGATATAAAAGCAGTAGCCCCAAATCCAAAGTAGTACGAAAACATTATCTCCAGCATACGTATTTTACATAAATATATCGAACTTTGAGGTGTTGTTTCTTTAACGTAATTTTCGAAATATAAAGACCTATTTGAAGTATCGGATCATTAGAAATTATATTTAGTTATTTTTAATTTAATAAGGCGAACATTCCATCTTCCTGGAATGACGTGTTGCAAAAGGAACTCTTACTTAAGTTTAATTAAGTTGCTTTTTGGAAGTCTGACGTGTTAATTTTAAGTGTTATAACCAGAAGTAGCTGACTGATTTTAAGAGAAGTTTGAAGTACAATTTTGTTTAATTTATTTTTTCTGACAAGACCTAAGTATAAATTAAGTCGTTGAACCTTAACTTTAACATTTTCGGGCTGATTATTTTTGAACATTTAATTATCTTGGTAATGAAGACTTTAATCGAAAGCCGATTTTTGTATTATTGTTACTGTTCATTATCTGTATATAAAATTAGTCGGAATTCTGTACTCTAGATCCATATTGTTGTCAGCAAGTAGTTGAAACTCTATGTGAAGTTGTTCCATAATCTGTATAAAATTTTGGTTTTTTTAGGAACATTTGTAGTTTTATTGTTGATATATAACACATGCGCTGAAAATTCCCGAGCGTAACAAAGAAAAGACGTTTTTTTTGTTCAAAATTCGTGTTTTTCATCAACTTAATCCTCATCAAGAACCACACCATCATTCTCTAGCGCCTCTCTAAAATTTCAACACTTCTATTGTAGATCGATTTATTTTTTGCTTCAAAAGAGGCCTGTCACTAGTTGCTGTCTACTCAGATGACGATCGTTTTGATTCCGGAGCGAAGTGATGGATCCATGTTTCATCAATTGTCAGATATCAATGCAAAAATTCCGGTTTGTTACGTTTAAACTATGGCCAAACACTGGTCAGAATCATCAACACATTTTGATTTTGGTCAGCAGTGAGCAAACGCGACACCCACTTTGAATAGAACTTTCTCATTGTTAAATGCTTATGCGATATAAAACCAACATACTCCTTTGATATAATTACAATGTTAGCTAACTCAAGCAACTTCACTTTTCGATCTTTCAAAACGATTTTGCGGATTTTTTTATATTTTCTGGTGTTACCACCTCATTTGGAAACCCACCACGTTCTGCATCATCGGAGTCTTTACGACCATGTTTGAAGTCAGCAAACCAATGCTTTATTGTTGTTTCTGATGGAGCGGAGTCCTTATAACACTTTCTAAATCATTTCTTCGCTTGAACGGTATTTTTCCCACCAAGAAGCAGAGTAAAAGTAAAACAAGAAATTGTTTTTGATCTATTGTTTTAAAATTAATAAAAGTAGTGTCACTTTTAGTCAACTAGCGCCATCTATGTGTCAAGCCTGGAACTTTTCAGTCCATGTGTTAGCATCTATCCAAGAGCCTCAATTTAATTCCAGTAGACTTCTTTTTGTGGGGAAACATTCTAGATATACATCGATAAAGTTGTAGCATTTTCTAAATGTGTTAGTAAATAATGTTTCAGTGAATAATAGAATCATACTAAAGAATTTTGTTTCAACCTACTTATGTATTAACATGTACGCTAGTATTTAGCTCTGCTTTTGCACTAACACCAGACTACATCAGCTTCTGGAGTCGTTTTACCCGATTTGCACTTTTGATAAACCGGATTGCCGCAACATTAAAATGATGGAGAAGTCTTTATTCATGAGCGTGCTCTAGACGGTAGACATTTATAAATGGTCTGGGTAACAGTATCCATTCCAGATATCTGTGGACGTATACTATTTTCGAAGTACTGCGGTTCATTAACTCATATATACTTTATTCTAACACCGCTGGATTAGGCCCAGATTGCTATTCTTTGTAACAGTCTCATATTTGGATGTCATATGTATATACTTAAGGTATATACTTAATTTATACATTGGTAATTTATTGTACGTTAACAAGGCAATATATATATATATATATATATATATATATATATATATATATATATATATATATATATATATATATATATATATATATGATGTCCGCTCAGTGTCGTTCCTATATATTTTACTGTGTTATCATGTGATACTTTAATAATGTTTAGCAAATTAGATCATATAATATATTGTTATATAATAATTGTTATCTGATAACAATGGGTTGATTTCGCTTATGTGTATAATTGAGATGAACAGATTTCTTTCCTCATTGTCTTTATCTACAGCTATTATGCCAGTATTGCCATTAAAGATAACTATTAGCAAAATATTTAGCAACAAATGATGATTGAACAACAGATGAAAGTTTTCTTTATAAATGTACCTTATGATTTTGATAATTTTTTTTCCAAAGAACATAAATAAACTTAACAATATTAATAACACTTGATAACACTTTCAATCACTTTCTGTTTGATCTACCCTGTAGATGTTGAAGATGTTTTATTTTTTTTTAGTCTTGTCAGTCGTTGAACTTTATATATTTGCTTAAGATAAACGTGCAACACGTAAACTAAATTGATTGAAACTAAAATTCAATTGATTCCGTCAAAATAATACGTTATTATGTCTCTCTTCTTTGACTAACTATTCATTAAATCCTTTCGGTTTGTCGGTTTAATATTTCGGTCGATTGAAGGGTTGAATATATTTACCCCGAAGGTTATTTTATTAACTTTCCGACGAGGTATAAAGCAGGAAACTCGGTTGTATTTTCAAGAAATTAAAAAGCGCGCTATTTTGTATTAATGTAAATTGAGAAATTACTTTGTGGAGTTAATAAAATACTACAAAGGGAATTTCAAATACAAGCAATGTTTTATTCAAAGCTGATGAGTTTGTCGGTTCGGTTGGTAAACTAAAACTAAAAACCGAAACTAAAATAGAGCAATTGCTGAAAGTGCTTTGTTTGGTTTGGGTCACTTGAAGTTTTGCAATAAAAATTGTCTTACAGCTTTCTTCAATTAAGATAAGATGTACTGATGTTATATTAATACACTTCTATATAATTATATGTTTTGTCATCATAATATTTAAACATTTATATAAACATTTTTGTACAGAAATAGGTATTCCTTTTTTGAATGATTTGTTTTAAATATCTTTCTTCAAAATAATTTTTTCATGTTTACAAACAAGTACTAGTCTCTAGGGGTCAAGTAATTCAAACTATATTACATACTATAATGATCAAACGTTTTTGATAAGTTGATTAATATTATTGCCTTTAGAATTAATGGATGATATAGGGTGTACGAATAAATTTTGAGAGGTTTTTTTGTAACTATATTATTATTGAAGATAAGTAACTGGTTTAATGTATTTTATCCAAAGCTAGGTAGTTACGTTAGAAATGAGTTTTCTCCATTATTCTGATAATAGATTGATTCCTCTCACTCTTTTTTAGGAGTGTACAGTGTACGTACAGCTTTTTACAGCGTAGAGCTATTATTCATCTGCTGAAGTAAGTAATTGTCGGAAGTATTTTTACTTCTTAAATGACATTATAAATTGGCACAGAACAAGAAATGCTGTAGATAAAATAATATTTATTAGAATAAGTAACCAGACAAATAAAAAGATTAATGAATAGAAACAGTTTTGCTTCAAAAAATATGTACGTGAGTTAAGCCTGGAAGCAGACAAAAACTACTCGCTATGGAAAGCAATTCTTTTAAGTACCAACTATTAGAGTACCGCTTATCAAAAATTATCAAAATGAATGGGTTCGACGCAACGATGAAAAAGCTGAATTATTCGTAGAGCATTTACCTAACGTATTCTAACCGAATAATATAGAATCTATAAAAGATATAAATCTTGTTTATCAGCCCGATGTAGCTGTAAATCTGATTTCTCTAATGGAAGTTGTCACAGAAAGTGACAACAACCTCAATCCTAAAAAGGCTCCTGGAATTGATGATATTTCACCTGGGTTATTAAAAGAGCTACCACGAAAAGCCATAATTACGTTGACGTATATATTCAATGCTTGTTTGAGACTGAACCATGTTCTGGAATGATTTAAGGTTACTCGAATAATTATGCTTAAAAAACCTAACAAACCGTCAAAACAAGTTGGATCTTACAGGCCTTTTCCGTTGCTATCTGCGATATTACATTTATTTGCAAAACTATTACTAACTGCACAGAGTAACAGCGGTTGTTAAAAAGGCATTCGAAGAAAATAAATACTGCCTTACAATATTCCTGGATATCTATGGCTGTTGGAATCATATCTTTTCGATAGAAAATTATAGTATCGCACGAAGGGGCATTCTCAACACTTAAACCTATTTCGCCTGGAGTTCCGCAAAATAGTGTCTTGGGACCATTTCTATATCTGATTTATACTTTTGATATCCCAACAACAAAATAAACAGTACTTGGAACATTTGCTGTGGACACAGTTATAATAGTAAAAGATGTAGACACAGGTCTAAGGGTATAGAAAAGTACAAGTAGCGGTCAACAAAATCTACAAATGGAAAATACAGTTTAATAGCTCTAAATCTGTCCATGTAAATATAACATTGACTTAACTATACATATACATATATACAAAAACTTAATCAAATTACTTGACTGATGCCCGATTCCTCAAGCAGAATCAGCTAAATACCCTGGAGTATATCTTGATGGTAGGTTAAACTGGAAACATCATGTTAGAAAAAGCTGAGTATATTAGACTCAAAGTCAAGCAACTGTACTGGTTAATCGGAAAATACTAAGTTGATCTAAAATCAAAGAGATTGGTTTATCAGTCAATTACAAAGCCTATTTGGACCCCATGGTGTGCAAATATGGGGTTGCACTAAAATATCAAACCAACTAGTAATCCAATGCACTCAAAACACAATTCTACGATTAATTACCAATGCTTATCGCTACGTAACCAACTGCACCCTGACCTCGGAATCAAATTGATACACGAAGTGATCCAAAAGTTCGCATTAAAACATGAAACAAGTTTTAGTTTATAAGTGTATCTTTAACTTTAGCTTAAGTAGATTAGTCTTTCTCCACGATATTTATAAACTACAAGAAAGTGAAGTATGGGTATTTTATAGACTGACCTATGTAGTATATGATTGGCTAGTTGAGTGCAGGCGCACTTAAATAAAATAAATAACATATATATTTGTTAATTGTGTAGTTTTTATTGTTATATTTTGTTACATACTGTGTTGTTGTTGGGCATGTGCCGTATTTCGTTAAGAGGTACATTTAGCCAAGGAGATTGTTTTTCTTTGGCAAAAAATTTTTTTGTATTCGTTTTTTTCACACTGTGCTATAAATTTTTTGTGCTATAAATGTACATTGTATGTCTGCATTTGTCTCTTATAACTTTTTTTTCATTTCTTACATATTCTTTTCAAAAATATATGCTTATACACCTTATATATTTAATGAGATAATATATTTCAATGAGACTAACACTAATATGTACAGATTTAACAAACAAGTTACTAGTT
Source organism: Rhynchophorus ferrugineus (assembly GCF_030347505.1). Lineage (NCBI taxonomy): Eukaryota > Metazoa > Arthropoda > Insecta > Coleoptera > Curculionidae > Rhynchophorus > Rhynchophorus ferrugineus. Next base: position 17,765,745 of record NW_027472588.1, on the reverse strand, counting down.
AAATTTGAACTTCTCAGTCGTTATTCATGTGATATTTGATTACCCGTTACTAGTAATTTTGTTTACTTCGTCACACTTAGAATATATTAAAATTTATATATATATATATATATATATATATATATATATTCTGGTTACATTTACGAATTAATTTTTTACCATTAACATATAGTATACTAATAAATATTTCGTAGGATTAATATATATTCGTAAAGTCAATTTGTCACCTGGGCGTCGTTATGATTTTTTAAGTTCCTCTGTTACCAGCATAATAACTAGTGTCCTGTTATTTTGTCTGAATTTCATCATATTTTCACAACCATATTAAATATGACAAACTAACTAATCAACAAAAACTTAACCACAGAATTAGCAAATAATAAACAAAACTAAGGTAGATAACTGACAACAGGGACATGAATGCAGAACAAGACATCTTTCTCACTTCTCTGTAGTCCTTGATAACTTTAACTTTAACCAATATTTTGCCGCAGTAACTTCCAAATTTACGGCTGCATCACTTTAGTAAAGTGTTATTTATAAGTGTAGTTTCTAGCACCTTGGATTCCAATACTATTTAACTTATGGTATTACTAAAAATCAATAAGTTTTGTTCGTTTTCTTGACTTGAGTTAACTCCAAGGTATACATTTTTGTTTGTATACTTGACACCCAATTATTCATCCCATTTAAAGCTTGGACTGCTCAACACAATTGAACAATTGAATAAATTAATAAATATGAGGGCATAGAATTTTTGATACATTCGTTTCTAGATTAATTAACTGGTGGAATCTTCTTTTCTTAAATGGAAATGGAAGCGTGCAAATACGAAAATATAGAAAATATTTTATGATTTTAGAGACAGCTGTTGTCTTTTTAGTTTTTCATCAGATCGATCGCTAATACATTAATATTTTTGCGAAATTGTTAACAGAAATGGAAATTATCTTGATTAGCAGAATTCTTAAATACACATTTTTATAATATAAATTTAGTGAATATAATTAAAATGTTTTCAGGTCGAGTGAGCCCAGGTACCAATAGGATATGTTATAGGTATGTACAATATTAGATTTATAAATTAGACCAGAATTTACTAGGAATTTGAAAAGCTTACTTAAATATATTGGATATATTGCAGTGGTAAAAGCGATGGTCCCCCTACTTTTGTGATAGTTGCATGTTCGAATCCTGCTGGTAAATTTATGTTTGTGATGGTTTAATATTTGTGATCATCCTAGACAAGAGTGCAAAATCTGGCAAGGAAAATTATCTAAGTCACACTGTGTATGTATGTACTCTGAGATGATGTCTAAGTTGGTCACTCACCAGTCGGTAGTCTTAATGCCGAAAACCGTGGTTCGGAGATCACCTTAAACTGCAGGTCCAGTCCAGATAAACCCTCGTTGATAAAATGGAGATGGAGACTTTAAAATATTAAAAAAAAAGAAAAAATATATTGTCAAAATTGTTTTTGTATACGTTCACGTTCAGTTGATATCTTTATAGTGTCTGCTATATGATTCAATTTCAATTTACGGTCATTCAAAATCATTTTGTCTGTTTTTTAAATGTTTTCGTCGGTAACAACCGTCTGCGGTGCATTTCATCACGTCTAAAGAGAAAGAAGAAAATTTAAGTGGCGACCTAAGCGAAACTGAAGACATCAAATCAGAAGAGGGTTGTTGGAATCTGTCTGGTCGGTCGGAATGTGTGGCTGTCGATGCGATTGTTTGTCTGAACACTCACTACTATTTTGCGGAAGGAATTCGTATGAGAACTGAAAACATTGGTTAAAAAAATACTTCTTTATTTCGATTTATATAGATGCATGTGGTCGACGGGAGAATTGACAGGATATTAGGTTAGGTAAAGGTAAAAGTATGGTAGCGCTGTGGAAGTGGTACTGTTACAATGAGGTAGAGAAAAGGCGTCGTCGTGGTGGTCTTTTATAGCCGGGAATCGCATAGTGCCAATCCACCAGCATTGCTAACCTTTGACTTTGATGTAGGTGAATTCGTGGTGGCCTAAAGGGTTGCAGCGGTCTCTATATCACTCCCTTAGTGGAGCTGCCCTGTAACGTACCTCCATGTGGTGGAATTTCCGGAGTGCACTCGCATCATGCAATGAATCGCCGAAGCACTACAACCTAAGTGAGGAGTTTTACGGGATCAGTTGCCATCAAAGATGTAGCAGGACGGAGGGTACCTATAAGTGTGGTGCTCAAGGTAGGTGAATGCGTTGTGGCCTAAAAGGTTGTAGCTGTCGCTATAGAGGAAATTGCTGAATGTAGCAAGAAGACTAAGCAGAAACATGTTTCATATGGAAAGAATATTTACGTGGAATAAGAGAATTTACGTGGAAAAGAGTCCATATATGAGGAAATAAACAAAATTTAATGTAAATTCTCGGATCTCTTATCTGTAAAATTATTTGAGTTCTTTTTTCAGCAGTTTTTAAAAAAGTATACAATAAAATAACTGCAAATTTATTGATTCCTTGTGTCATTTCGACAAATATTCCGTGAAATTACAAAAGTACTTGTTGAACATACCTGGTAGTCATTATACCTCGTGGCATCGTCAAGATATATGAAAATGAAGAGAATTTTTACATTAAAGCCTCAACTTTACAAAAAAATATCGAAAGTGTCCTCGGTTGTTTTAATTTTATTTATTGTTTCATTTGTAATTCTTTCGTTTGTATTTAGGTTAATAACCATGGCAATTTGGCTCGGGCTTATAGGTTTAATCGGCATTGCCCTTTAAGGGTACAAAGGGCTTTGTTACCTTTACGCTTTAATGTTGTCTCTGGAATTACCATAGTTTGTTCTGATGGGTATGATTATAAATGTGCGAATGGCATAATAAAAGGTACTTTTTACGTTCTTTGTAATGATTGTAAAAAGGACGAATTCGACGTGAAAAAATGATAGAGCTTTTATCAGAATATATAAGAACATATCGTTTCGTAAAAGAAGTTTTATTTAATCAGGGATATTGTGGCAAAGTTTTTTATTTTTCTTATATAAACATAAAAAGAAAACTCGGGCAACATAAGGAAACTTTGAAATAAAAGTTGTTTATTTACGTCAACTTGGGTCAGACGTTTTGTATTCTATTTGTTTTGGTAAAAATATCTTTTCAATAATGGCTTTCCATTAAAATAAAATAAAACAAGCTATGTGTGGAGCATTAACGAATTTTTTTTAAATTCCAAAGTCTCATATATGCCATATGCACTCGTTCAAATATCTACAGCATCTTCTTCTGGAGGTACGCATTCAAATGGTCCAATGATTGTGTCACATAGATCCAGCTGCATCAGAGAGATGGCCTGAGTTATGTAATTTACATATTATTGGCATAGAAAGCGCGCAAAATGAAGTCTAGTGTGACTGAATAGTATCTCAACGAGAGATGCTGCATTGTTTTTTGGGGTGCCAGCTCTGTAGTATGTAGAGACGTCCTGCTGGAACCATATGTCTTTCAAGACCTATTTAGGCCATAATATTGATTGATTATAAATAAAAGACTTGATTATAATTGCTCGTTGAAGAAGCATCATGAAAAAGTGTGTACCAAAGACGCTAGAGGCTTCAAACTGGCCTTAATCAGTAATTTTTTTATAGATCCATTCTGACTTGGTGGATTTCGCGCAGTTTGGCGTCGTTTCGTATAAGATGAATTTTCGGTCAAGTTTTTAATTGAAATTTAATGAGAATGTGAAACTGCCGCACAGTATAATTCAATTAGCTTGCGATATTTTTATTTATTTATAATTAAAACATTATTACGAAAAATTTACAACTTTGGATGGATTTTTTAATGTGCATTATAACTAACTTATAAGACTCAAAAATGTTAATAATAAAGTTTATTTTTGTGCGTTATCGAATGCTGTGAGAAATTTATGGCAAACATGTTCCATCAATTTCAAGATTTAAAAGTGATGATTTTGGCAGCAAAGATAAAGAGCATTCCAGGCAGCTTAAAAATATGAACACGCGGATTTGATTAATGATGATTCATGTAAAACGCAAGAAGAATAGAAATAATTATTGGGAGTAATAAAAGAAACCATTTCGAATCACATGAAGAACATGGAAATGGTCCAAAACCTTTTGTAGTATGAACTGAAGTCAAGAGACACTGGAAGGCGTTTGGTCATATGTGAAATGCTGCTTCATTGGCGAAATCGGTGATTAAACCATAACCATAATTCAAAGCAAAAAAAATATGGAAACCTCCTTGTCATGCATTAACATCAACGAAAAATCTGAATAGTGCTTCGTATTTGGTGGATCACTTTGCTGTGGTATACTATGAATGTCAAAACCTAATTAAACAATTATGGGCCAGAATATGAGTGAAGACTCAGCAATGTTATTCTTCACTATGACAACGCTAGAATATATGTGGCAAAACCGAGGAAAACATGCTTGGAAACATCCAAATGGGAAGTGCTATCCCACCCATCGTATTCTCCAGACCTTACGTCTTCTGATTATTATTTGTTTTGACATAGGAATCGTGACCTGTCTAAGCAGCGCTTCATTTCTTATGAAGATTCCAAAATGTATGTCGATTCGTGGATGGTCCGAATAGATGCATCGTTCTTTCGAGATGGAATCCGTAATTGTCTGAAAGATGGGAAAGAGTAGCAAATATCGATGGACAATATTTTGAATATTGTGCCGACTTTTTACAATAAAGCTTCAAGTTAAAAAAATCCTAGGCTCCTAGCCTAGTGAAAAAATGGTCAGAATACATGAAAATATCTAAGACAACGTGGGGCAAATATCCCGCTGTCATTTTGATTGCCTATAACTTTTCTCAAAGAAGTTTGGTTTTTATAAAAAGTTTATATGGTCTTTACGTTTTTATTCGTTATGATTGAAACCGCGATTCGCTATGCAACTTTCGGCTCTTTTTAAGGCATTTTTCATGACATACTGCAACATCTGAAGCTGAATTTTTTCAATTTCGTGACGAATATTATCTTCAAGATGTGGAATCGTTTGGAGTTTATTCAAATAAACTTTTGATTAAAAAAAAACCATAAAAAGTCTGGTGCTGTTAAATTCGGAAATCTGGCTCACCATGCTAAATTGCCACTTCGCGAAATTAGTCTTCGTGGAAAAACGTTATTAAATAATTGAATTGTTGAACGAGCTGTGTATGCTGAAGCCCCATCTTTCTGCAACCACATATCCTCTACTTCTTGATCTTTGATTTCAGGCACAAGAAATTTTCGAATCATGTTTTGGTACCGTTCAGCAGAAACAGTAACTGTAACACTTTGGTCATTTTCAAAAAAAAAAAAAACAGGGACCAAAGATGTTTTCAGCACCATACATGTAATAGCATACCATACAGTTATTTTTAGTGGATGAAATGATGTTTCATTAATTAATTGAGGATTCTGTGTTGTCCAAAAGCGACTGTTCTGTTTATTGACGTGGCCATTGAGTAGAAGGCTTCATCGTTCATTATCAATTTTGATGAAAAATATTCCATTTCACCAGTCAGCCTTAAGATTGCATTACTGTACACAACGCGTTGAGCAGCATCTCTCGGTAGCAATTTTTGGACTAATTGAATTTTGAACGGGAACATTTTCAAATTAGTTTTCAAAATTCACCTTAAACTGCGCGCAGAAATGTGTAACTGGGCACGTCTCCGAATTAATGTTTCTGGAGACTCTGTAATACTATCACGCAGCAGAGCTACATTTTCAGCGTTACGAGACGTCCGTTGTCTTGCAGAACGAGGCCTGTTACCTACTGTTGTACCGTACTGTCGAAAATTCGCATACAAACGATAAATTGTGGTTTTGTGAGGCACTGGACGATTACGATATTTTTAACCTAATTTCCGCTGAGTGAAAATCATGGAACAATTATTTTCAATAAATATTGTCACTATTCCTGCTCATCCTTTTGGCGTATTTTTATACCTAATAAAATTTGAACGTCTACACAATAAAATGGTTAAAGCGAAACTGAGCTAAACGTCACATAACTAAGATGGCGTGCAATCAAAATAGTACCGGGACTTTTGCCTCACCTGCTATTTTACCACAGGTTTCAACACTATTTATTGCCTTGAAATAATAGGGTTTAGTAAAATCAAAAGGGACAAAATATTTCATTATTTTCGGATTTAGTTTGTAGGTACTACAATGGGATAAAAATGAAATTAGTTAAAGGAAATCCTACTATACGTTAATCCGGATATCCTTTCCAGTATCCATGTTCCGATCAGCTGTTGAATTATGCAAATGCAACCTTTTACCTTCATCCACTAAATTTACTTTCGCTGTTTGCTTTTCGAACTTTCCCGATGCCGTCGCGAGCCGTATATAAAATTCCGAAATGTGAAATTTTCCACATTTTTTTCGGACCCCGTTGGCATGAATTATTTACGGGTGATCCCTATCTAGCCTCGAAAAGGCAGACTCAAGTGTTTGACTAAGATATCGCCCCGTAAGTGGCCATCGTAATTGTTCTAATAACACTTTCCCGAAAAAATGATGAGTTAAAATATTTGTACTTGAATAATTTCCAAATTATTTTCAGACGTGGGCGATCACGTTTTCGAAATCGATCGATCCACTCGAAGGTCTCGGAATTCTAAATCAATATTTGTGCATTATCTAAACGTTATCTTTACGTTGTAATCTACTTTAATTTGTTACTATGTCAACAAGTGTCGTGTAATTTAGTTTAAAATTAATTTTCTGTTATAATATTGAATGATATATCTTATTTAACAGTGTTGGTCTTAATTCCGAATAAGTTCATTAATATTTTAATCGATAAAAGTAATTGTAACTGTTAATAAATTGTTTATATATTTTTTAAGCTAATATTATATTGTGATATAATTGTCATTATATCCACCAAGATTTCATGCATTGAAATTATATGAATATAAGATAGATAATTCAAAATATAGTAAATCACCATCATCATCAATCCATAGTTGCTGTTCGGGGGAAGAGTATTCTTCTTAACAATTTAGCCTTGATAGTCATATTTCCTCTCTTCCACACATACCCTTTTAGAGAAGCAAAAGCTCCTGCAACTTCGCTGAGTCGATGTATTTCTACACTAGTAGATCCCATTAAAATTGACAACAATATCTGGGCTAGGAATGATAAAGATAAAGCGGAAGTTTTCTCTAAACATTTAAAACAGTGTTTAATCCATACCCCTCTGAAGTATCCGCAACATAATAAAATAACATAGTTGACTTTCTTAACAGTTCGTTTTAAATGGATCTGCCATATTAGAGACTTATTGTTAAGGAAGCACCTAGTTTTGACCTAATGACTGGAAGAATATTAAAAGAGCTATCAGGAAACTGTATCAAATTAACAATATTTATATTTAAATACTGAGACTTAATTACTTTCCTAGTACTTCGAAAGTGGCTTAAATCATTATGATTCTTAAACCTGAAAAAACCCGAAGACGTCTCCTCTTATCGTCCGAAATAATTCGAAAAGAAGATTATCGAAAAAATATCCGAAAAAATATACATTAGGAGACTCAAAATGATCGCAGAGGAGAAAAATATTATTCCAGACCATCAATTTGGTTTCCGTAATAAACAATAAAACAAATATATAGAAAAGTCCACCAAATTAACAAAAACTTAAACGATAAAAAATATTGCTCTGCTGCATTTCTCGATATTTCTCAGGCCTTCGATAACGTGTGACACTGGACTGTATGATAAATTGAAAAAGCTTTTGCCCCATACGCACATTCAACAGGGTGACAAACAAACTGGCCTACACCGAATATATTCGGGTGTTCCGCAGGGCAGTGTTCTTAGCCCACTGTTATATCTATTATATACAGATAACCTATCGACCTTAAGAAAAACTAATGTTGTAACATATGCTGACGATACAGCTATTTTATTATTACACGAGGATCCAATATGAGCCACAAAAAACCTTCAACTTAACAAAGTCGAATTGTGATTGAAAACGTGGCGTATGAAAGCAAAAGGGACAAAATCTACCCATGTGACATTCACCCTTTGTAGAAGAACATGTACCTTAGTAAAGTTGAATAATCATGAACTTCCGCAAGCAAATAACGTTAAATATCTGGGAATGCATTTCGATCGACGTTTAACATGGAAAAAACATATAGTGACAAAACGCTAACAGCTTGGGGTTAAACTAAACCAAATGTACTGGCTGATAGGGTGTAAATTTAAATTCTCATTAGATAACAAGGTTTTACTGTATAAGTCAATACTTAGGACCAGTTGGACCTATGGTATTGAACTGTGGGGTACTACTAGCAAATCTAACATAGATGTCCTTCAGAGTTTCCAGAATAAAGTGTTGTGAGTCATCGTCGATGCCCCATATTACGTGTCCAAGAAACTGATCTACATTATAATTTTTTAGTTAATAATTTTTTTCATAAATTGATGGAGCTAGAATCTTATTTAGACAACCGCAATTCGGTCTAAATTCTGCCTGCTCTTTGCGGTTTGTTTCTTCACAAGCTTTTTAACATTCCATGTGCATGATTTTCATAAATAACTTCTGACAATTGATAGGAGATTTAGTCATCGATAGTTTTTACACTGTTTACTGTTTCTATTAATCTTTTCAATATTGGAACAATCGTTGCTATTCAAATAACATAAGGTAGAGATTTAATCAAAGTAGGTAGAAGACAGAAGCATGTCTATCATGAGCTAAACTAATATATGCCACTGTTCAGGTCTTACCTTAATTTTCTTAAATCTAGTATATAACAACATCTTAAATTGAAATAAGCATCGGATATATTGGGTTAGCAGTCATCAGAGATAATTTTTTGAACAATTTGAATAATAGGAAATATAAAGTTCTTCGTCACCCGTTGTATAGTCTAGATTTAGCCTCCTTCTGACTAGCGTTTGTTTAAATGGATGCAGAGTGTAATGGCATTTAGATTGAAACATTTCTATACTGAAGGTCGTTCAATGTTGGCTCTTGTACTGGGAAACAGGAAAAAGTCAATTTTGTACGTGATATTATAAATCAAGATCATCAAGTGACATATAACATTGACGCATAGTAAGACATACATATAATTAGCATCAACAATATATAATGTATAATCGTTTGGTTGCAAACAAATTATTTGGCATTCATTGGGTGTAAGTAAATATTAATCGATTTGTTCTAGTTGGATCAAAAGCTCAGTATAACAAATACATAGCTGATGAATCACTGATATATGCTTATGAGTCTAAAACAAAACACGAACCGAATCATTTTCCAAGACGAGTCAAACCCAACAAACACGAAAAACTACATAGAAGTAAGTCGTTGCCTCTTTCTTCGGCAATCATGTACCGACAGAGGTTCTAGGATAGCCAATATTAAATTTCATTCTCTCTCACAAGTCTTTAGAAAAATTATTAAAGGGAAATTATTCTCCATCATTGATTCATGAATTGATAAGTCATCCTCCTAACAGTACTCTTTTGGTACCCAATAACTTTTTTATTCCTTTACATTCATAAAAAATTACGTGATTAACGATTTTCAATAACTAAAAAGAGATTGATGTGTTCAAAATGTGAGTTACCCCAAACGGGATGGAAAACCTCTTTGAAAATTGGCTCCAACGCATGGAAAAATGGAATGGATTTTCAGACACATTGTTGACGTGAAACTTCTCAACCAATATACTGTAACCAAGACCGCAGTGTTTCTTTGCCAAATCTCGCCATTGTTGACTATCATGATACATGTTTTTTTGGATTTGTTTACCTTGCATTCCACGGACATGTTCAAACCATTGGAATCAGTGTTTGTGGATTTGATCCTCAACTTATCCAAAGACTTGATTTTTAATGTTGTCATGGAAAAATTGATTTCATGTAAAATTCGTCTTAAATGAGCTTTAGAAATATTTCAAGCTTACAGATACCAAACTGTGTTAGTGTCCAAGTTCCAAGTCTAGAAGCCATACAGAAGGTTTCGTAAAATAAACGTTCGAAAAAGCCGGAATTATTAATTATTTTAATTTAAGTTTAAAAAAAACTAAATAGTTTTGATTCTAATATTTCTTTTTTTGTGCACGCTCTATTTTAGAGATCAAAATGTATCTTTCATGGTACATGTTCGTGTTTGATATGTTCATGTACCTTGGACGATTATCACTTTAGCCGAAGATCGTACTTTCCTCTCCCTGACCTGCATTTATGATTCCCATTATTTAAACTCCTGTACTTGTTCTAACTGGATCTCGTTGAGATTTACAGTAGCAGGCGGCCCATCAGTTGTCACTATTTAGTCTTGTTTTATTAATCCTTAAGCTATATGGTTCTGTAGTACGGCGTACTCCATGAAGAAATCTTGGAGCCTCATTGGGTTCAATATATAAGAAGAATATTAATTTAATTCATGCTATTAAATTTTAAATTAATGTATTTATTTTTGCCAGCTTGGTGGTGCAGTGGTAAAGGCGATAGGACGATCCTACCACTCTTGCGATAGCCGAGGGTTCGAATCCTGCTGGGACATGGTCGTAAATGTATGTTTGTGATTGTTTAAAATGTGTGATTGTTTTAGGCATGAGTGTAAAATCCGACAAGAAAAATGATCCCAGTCACGCCAGTAACCAGGTTGGGTAAGACCGGATATCTTCTGAGATGATTTCTAAAGTAGGCCACTCGCTAGTCGGTAGGCTTAATTCTGAGGACCGTGGTTCGGAACTGACGTTAAACTTTAGGCCCAGTCCAGATAAACCCATAGTTGGTAAAAGAAGACTTTTATTTTTTTAGATTTTAGAATATATTTAAAATTTAAAAAAAATAATAATTTTTTTTTACACTCTTGCCTAAGACAGTCACAAATTTTAAACAATCACAAACATACATTTACTACTATGCCCCAGCAGGATTCGAACCCGCGGCTATCGCAACAGTAGGAGGACGATCCTATCACCTTTACCACTGAGCCACCAAGCCAGCTTTTTAATTTATTTATTAATAAATTTAACATATGCAATATAATATTCAAGTAAGAAAAAACATTCACAGAAGTTAAAGAGACCAATAATAAATATCTACCGATATAATATATAGTAGTAAATATTTTCAATATTATCAGAAATCTATCTAGGTAATATTGGATGATTTTTAAGACGGTCAGTTGATAAGCTGCCAGTAGGTAAGCCCCATCTCTGAACCATGGTTGGTAATTAGAATATCATAGTGAAATAAATAATATGTTGCAATATGATATTTGTCAGGATTTTAAATATTGAGTTTCAGTTGATTTGATAAAGCTACCTTTAATATTTGCCAAAGAAAAACCAAATAATGCATAGAAAGTTTTTCTTATAACAGTTATTGTGTTGTAATTTTTATTGTAAACTTTAAAGACACATAACTGGGTGTATATATTGGATATTATGTTCTCTAAGAAGGGAGCAAAATTATTAATATTTAACAAAATGTTTCTGAATCAAAATAACAGGCTAAAGAGTGATATAAATTTGGTTCTTCGGCTTTAAAGGAAGTTCGTGTTCAGATATCGATTATAATTATAATTTGTTTTTGAATTACTTTCGGACTGACAAAACAATAAATTCTCATTGTTTTTGTAATATACATGGGTCCAAAAACTGGTGAAAAAATTCCTTAAGGCCATTAAATTAATGTTAAAGCACATTAAATCAATTATTAAAATTGAATTAAAAATTGATTGTTAAGATTAGAGAATTGAAAGCATAATTATTTCAATATCGTCTCAAAGTATTAGCCAGATATAGTTTCCTCTGGTTTCCCCATGCCCTACAAAATTATTTGGGGAAAAATTATTGTTATGACACGTAGAGGAGTTGCTCTTGAAACATCTTTTGTTTGTCTGTTGAAGAAATACTAATAATGATTTAATCTATAAGTAATTTTTTGTTTGGATTCAAGGTTATTGGAAGGTATACTGAAAAATAAATAAAATTTTACAATTCTTCAGAGAAATTTCAGAGAAAGTATAACGTCTCTTTTGATCGAATTAACTAAAAAATATTCGTTTTTAATGCTAATTATTGACGGTCTGATTTATTTTATTAAGTTAAAATTTAATTTCAATATCGCCAAGCTTCTATTATTACATTGTCCCTTTAAAGCTATTGTATTACTTTTTTAGTTTGTTCAAAATTTAAAGCCAATGCAGTAACGTGAAACTAGGTTGATAGCTTCGAGTTTGCGTCAAAAGCTTGAACTTTCTACACCGCTCCAATTTGTGTTTCTGCCGCATCGTTCATTTAACAATGGAGAATAGCACGACCAGAAAGTCTATCCTTGTCTTTCGATCTAATATATTTCGACATTAATTGATTAATAAACAAACTGAAAAATACCGTACCAAAACAATGGGTTTTGTGGCTTTAATAGTGGTCTAGCACGCAAACTTATGCAAGGAAATGGCCTATTTCTTGTTCTCGGATTGATTTTAATTAATTATCGAAGTGATTTGGTAGCGTAAATCATAAATAAAAGGTAAAAGGTAAACGCAAAAATAATTAATGTTTATGTTTTTATAAAATCTTTTTTTAATAGTTTTAGTGAATACGATGTAAAATTGACATCATGTTTATAAATTATAGATTTTTATTAGCCACTTTGAATTTTCTTTACTAAAATTTTAACAAGGAGGTGACATGGTTAAAAAGTGGTGTTTTGTGGGCTGCGTTACTGTTATTATCTACTAAAATAAACTAGATTTCAAGATGTAATTATTTTTGTTTTGTTATTTGAGCATATAGATTACAACTGCAGTAAAGTCATTGTAAAGTTTATTTTATATACAATTAATATACAATAACCACCATATATTTCCGTCTAATATAAAATTCTGCTCATTTTGTTTTGACATTTTCTGATTGTGGTTTCACCTGAATTATCATTAGTTGCAAATCTGTTTTTTTTTTAAGTAATTTACGCGTTTACCTTTTATTCATTTTAATTTCCTGTTTCACTTGGTAACGTTGTTGACAGCAATATCATAATTTGTAGCTAATGATAGTGTCTTACTAAAACGTCCTCAAAATGGCGACTTTGTGACAGTTAATAGTCTAATATAAAAGTGAAAAACAAAACGAAAACAGTATTAAAATAATTTTGGAGAAGATAATAATTTAAAGCGAAAATCATTCAAAGTTCAAGATAAAAATAATATATTTGGAAGTTTCAGATACTCAGATGATAATATATAATTAATTCTATATTGTTAATCCTGTGGAATGTTAAGAATTAAGTTCATAAAATTAAGAGATTCTTAAAGTAAAGCATTATAAAAAATATCATAGCCGAAATATGAAATGTTTTGAAATATTAATAACAGTTTAAATGTATACTATGAAATTGGATAAAAATTCATTAGTAGGGCTCCTCGGAGATGTCTTAAATTATTCGCGGTGTTGACTAAATATTGTTTCACCTGACACTGACCTGATCATTTATTTTTGAAGGTGCTAAAAATAGGTCTAAGGTAGTATCTGCTTTGAATAATATTAAATTATTCAGACTGAAAAGCAAAAGCAAAAGCGCAGGTCTAAGGTAGTATTTGTTTTGAATAATATTAAATTATTCAGACCGAAAAGCAAAAGCAAAAACGTAGGTCTAAGGTAGTATTTGCTTTGAATAATATTAAATTATTCAGACTGAAAAGCAAAAGCAAAAATGTAGGTCTAAGGTAGTATTTGCTTTGAATAATATTAAATTATTCAGACTGAAAAGCAAAAGCAAAAATGTAGGTCTAAGGTAGTATTTGCTTTGAATAATATTAAATTATTCAGACTGAAAAGCAAAAGCAAAAACGTAGACCTAAGGTAGTATTTGCTTTGAATAATATTAAATTATTCAGACTGAAAAGCAAAAGCAAAAGCGTAGGTTTAAGGTAGTATTTGCTTTGAATAATATTAAATTATTCAGACCGAAAAGCAAAAGCAAAAATGTAGGTCTAAGGTAGTATTTGCTTTGAATAATATTAAATTATTCAGACCGAAAAGCAAAAGCAAAAACGTAGGTCTAAGGTAGTATTTGCTTTGAATAATATTAAATTATTCAGACTGAAAAGCAAAAGCAAAAATGTAGGTCTAAGGTAGTATTTGCTTTGAATAATATTAAATTATTCAGAGTGAAAAGCAAAATCAAAAACGTAGGTCTAAGGTAGTATTTGCTTTGAATAATATTAAATTATTCAGACTGAAAAGCAAAAGCAAAAACGTAGGTCTAAGGTGGTATTTGCTTTGAATAATATTAAATTATTCAGTTTGAAAAGCAAAGGTTATTCATGTTTCTAGTTTAATAATAGAATATTAGAAACAGGCATCAATAGATAGAAAAAACATATTCGGGTTTAGACATATTGTTAGTTTAATCTAAAACCGGGTGTACAGAACAATAACAATTTAACGTAATTTAATATTTATATTTCTGTGAATTAATTGCATATTGTTATATATTCCATTCATAAATTAGGTAGTAAAACTTTCATGTTAAATATCATAATCACCTCATCATAATTATGTGACGAATATAGTGAGGCTAAAATTATTTAAAAAGTGAGATAATTGTTGATAAAACATTAAAGTTTGTTCAAACAATATTAAAATGTTTTAATTTATCAATGCTTTTTTCATTAAACTAATTTGGTTTTGAACGTTTTGAACTGTGTCATCTATAGATTGACTTTATCTTCTGATATTATTAGGCTACCGCGTTGATTTCATGCTTAAATCTATTGTACGATTTCCTAAAACTATTCTGTGCACTATTTTTGTTTTTTTTTTCGCGACAATTACTGATTTTGAACGACCAAAACCTTCAGTATCATTGCTGTTCTTACGAGTGAGTCAAACCCACAATAACTGGTGATTATATTGGCGCTATAAAGCTTATCAAACTACTATTTCATTACAAAAATATCAACCTTTTTTATTTATCGTTTGGAAAAAACCACTGTAACACATAATATCGTTTGAATATGACATAAGTATTATACAAAAAACATATGCTTTCGAATTTCGTCACTTGATTTCACGTATGATTTTTGATTTTTACAAAAGATAAAAACATAGAACAAGAAATTCTGAATTGTTAATGGAATTTCGTTTGTCAAGTCGTTGAAAATGTTGTTGGTACGATGATGGACCATATGTATCAAAAAATTTTTTAAATGCACAGCGGCCGAGATGTCGTGGAAATTTCATTTGAAATTAACATTGCTAAAATTTTACATCACGACAAGGCACCATCTCACGAAGCTATCATAACAAAGGAATTTCTGGGTGAAATCTTTTTCACCACCATCTAGCAACCACTGTATTTGACTAACATGGCTTCGAATAACTTCTCTCTCTAATTATTCTTTCTCAGACGACAGAAGACATAAACAATACTTATTTATTCACGGATTTCTGGAAAAGCGGAAAAAGGATATTTAGAATTATTTTTGTCACTAAGTTGGCACAACTGTCCTGTATATTGACGCGAACGTTTTCTGATATTTAATTTGTTTACGAGGCTTGATTTCACCAGTTCAATCCAAGAACATTTTGCGATTTTTACGCATTAAATTTATTAAAAAAACATATTTATATGACAATCAGAACAACAAAAGAACAAACAAGTTATACAGTGCAATCAAAAGCGTTCAATATGTTGGGTGAATATCATTAAGACGTGGATTTTATATCATGCCAATATATCATATTACAAGGTTATCATTATGAACGAATTTCTGACCAAAAACTATAAATATTATCGAACAAGTACTGTAATCATCTAGTTTCTCTAGTTGATTTCTTTTTTGAAGTATCTATTTTTAGACGATAGAATACATAGAAGAAAATTTTTTGCATCGGATTTTGGAAAATGCGTTTAAAAATGTCTTCTCAATTAGAATATTCATTGACAAAAGCCGTATAATTTAGAAAGAGATGCAAGACATTTTGATAAACAATAAGAATTTTGTGTTTTAATGATCAACTTCTGTTAGTATTTCATATGTCAAATGGATATATTTTATGATGTGGTGTCTTAAATAAATAATTATATATTGGTTCCCTACCCGTCATATTGTTTGCGTTAAATATAAACAATTAATACTAAACAATAGCATTGTGACGTATTATGGTTTCAATTAAATTTTAAAAGGCAAACAATTATAGAGGTTAGAATTATCTTTATATAAAAAAACTACATAGAAGCACTCTGTGAAAGACAATTACTTTTTTCCTATCTATTTTTCAAGTTTCTTGCATTCTACTTTTTCATAACTAAATATTTTTAAAAATTGATTGTCGGGGCAATAATTAAATATATTTTTTATTTGTCATAAAATTCAATTTCGAAGAAGTAAGACCAACATTCTCTGATAACTACACTTATTTATTTACCATTGTTATTCTATAGTTAATTAGTAAATACTATAATATAAACTAAGCAATATTAGTGAAAGTGAGTCATGATAGATGTGTTATTATTTGTAATACTAATTATTATTTAATATTTTTGATTCTAAGAAGAACTTTGCTAGAATTTACAATATATAACAAGGAAATTCTTTGAAGTGATAACTGACTGCTGTATATTAATATATTTTCTTTAGATTAGCACGTTTATTTTATCATGGTTTCTAATGAAGTTTACTAAGTGACTAATAAAGAAATTAGCAAAATATAGCATGAAATAATAGTTAAATGAACGTGTCACTCACCGTTTAAAGTAAGATCGAGTGTTTTCGATCATTTTCTTCAATTTCTCCACCAAATTCAACGTCTCGGCTATCGCAAACGATTGGTTCTGTCAGTGTTAAAATTCATGTCGAGTTGTAGGAATGCCCCATTTGATTTTCGACGAGCCACTGAAACTCCACGCTGCTTTCTTGACATGAATAACGTGACCTGCGCCGTTACCGACACCGTCTGATTTTTGCATTTTTTATTTTCTTTACATAAATCGTTACTGCCCGTTTGACAAAAATAGACGACCATAGCGAGTGATTTTGTATGCTCTTTGTCTGAATTTTCCCTCACAAAAGGTCTGTCTTTTTTTCCTCGCCGTATTTTAATTGAGGTGCGGGCGGAGAGAGACGAAGTCATACACCTCGTCCTTATCTAAACATCAATTTTGTTAAAGAAAACTGCGGTTACAGCTGATGTTTTGGATCGGAGGGCGCATGCCCTAAGCGGTTGATTTTTTGCTTGAAAAATATTAAAAACTAATCCGTTGTAATTTAAACTCTAATTAAACAAGGGGAGTTAATATTTTCCCATGTAATAAACTGAATTGTTTGCGTTTTTCGGTCTTTTGGTAGTTTGGTTTATGGTGAACAAAATGCCAACATTTTTGATAGTTTAGTTATATTGAATTTGTGTGAAGGCAAAAGTTTGCTATTGTTTTATTTATTCTGTTTGTTGTTATTGTCCGTTTTGTTATATGTCCGTTATATTAGAATATAATCAAATAAGAATTAGGCAATTTACAATATTAAATTGTTATGTTGAGTTAATTAATTAGGCTAATCAAAAAATAGCAAGACCCTTGAATCAAAACGTAAATAGATTATTTATTTATGGAATGGTATTTGAAACACGTTCTGGAAGCAGTTTAGGGACTAGCAAGATGTCTGATGGAGTTAAATCAGGTAAACAAGGCAGTTGCGAAAGGTATTTTTAGAATTTTTTTTTGTATTGAAATAATTAGTAACAAAATAATGAATGTAGCATTTTATATCGAAAATTCACAAATTTTTTTTGGTTGTTATATTAGACTTCAAACTTGACCGGTGATTATATGACGGATTGATTCGGAAATTAGATTAGGAGATAAATCACTTACATTATGTACCTATCACTTTAAGCGATGTGGCTAGCATTTGCTAAGTCGTCTGCTTTGTGTAAAAAATGAGATATATAGTAAAATTGCTGTGATATAACCTTTTTATACATAAATATATACATATTCTTAACTAGTGTTATGCTTGACATCTATAGCCCGTCCAATAAAACAGTCAATGCACGTCTAGATAATGTTGAATATATTTGCAATTGCTCTTTGTAAAAATGTAAAAATTCATTCATCAATTCGTCTCATTTTATTCTAGGTAAAAAGAGATAGAATGCTGTAGGAACGTGTAACCGGATATGCCTATAAAATGCGATTTGGATTGGTACTGGTGGGCCATGTTGCTAAATGTCTGCAAAATTGTTTAACATATTAGTGATAATTGGAGGTTAAGAACGGGCAAACGTTGTAAAGGAAAATTCTATGTTGATGCGGCTGTTTTATTGGGCTATATATATTTATTAATGATCTAGAAGCATCTGAATGAAACAGTGTTTTAAGTAAGAAGAAAATAGTTTATAATCTCACTTTTTTTTCGTTCTTGTTTGTTGGCGTTAAATGCTTCATGTATTTTTTCGACATAATTTAAGCCCTGTTTGGATTAATTTCAGTGATGATAATTAGTCTTAGATAAACATATAGGATATTAAGATATAATTTTATAATCAGAAGTATTTTCAAACTATAACATTGCTCATGCTAAAGATAATTTTTGTCACTTTCTGAATAATGTTTAGAGGGAGAATTATTATTCAGTCCGCGGTATTCTCCAGATTCTACATTCAGATATCATTTGTTTCGACGAATCAACACAGCTGTGTTAATTTAAAAATCTGATGATATAAATATTTCCAGTCATTGATGATTTACTAATTCTTCATCAACAATGCTCTTCCCGTGTATATTTAAAGTTTCAGATCTAGAGTTTAACGGATGCTCCCGCTGGTGTACCATGTTGTGCATGTAGTTTCAACACTCGGCATTTTTTTCACACATACCTTAAATATTCTAGTTCAAAGGGTTTTGCTGCTGTTTTTGAGTAGTTCGAGTTTCTTGTTAACAGTTTGATTTCTTCGCTAACCATAGTTATCCTTAGGTCTTTGTCGTTGTACTTATTTCTATTATAAAATGTATTACCTCTAGTATAATGACATACTATGTCTCCAGAGCCATATCAATTACTATCAGTTCTTAAGCAAGAACAACATTTGTAGCCTGTTTTTTTGTTCGCCATCAAAAAGTTGGTCGAAAGCTTTTTCGAAGATTTTTGTTTTTCTCGAATTTTGTTAATCTATGGGGATCTGAATCTGTTGGGATGAAATTTTCACATATACTTGGATTTTGTTTCACAGCTATATATACCTTAAGCGGATATATTTATTTCTTTTCTCTACAAAAAATGTAAAATGTAATTTTATATGATCTTACTGTTCTTAATTATTTCTATTCAAACTTGCCATAACTATTTAATAGAGTTTTAATTGCAACAATAATAACCGAAAATAACACAAAATCTTAAATTAATCTTCTTTATTTAAATTTAACTGTTTTAATATTTTTGTAGGGGTCTTTTGATTCAAAATTGTCTGCCGGCATTTTGCGGTATAACGTTGCCACTTTTTGGTTTCAAAAATTTCTCGTTCGTAATAAATAAATTATAATAATTATAAAATTTGAAGCTGGTAGCGCGTCGCCTAAAATGTTTGTTTATATATATTCTACCCTATCTGTCGGTTATTCCTGGTTGCTTGATTTGGGCGTATTTAATATTGTTGGAATTTATTTATTTGTAGCGCATATTATACGAACATTTTAGCCTTTAAATTTCGTCCTCTGTATAAGCTTTAATCGTGCCAAATTTTTCGCCTCCAGATGCCCCCATTTTTCTTAAGGCATCATTTTTGCTAAACCGAATGTTCTTTAGTAGTTGGGTTCATAGGTTCATCAGTTAGTTCTGACTGAAAGTCTTTGCAAATAATTTAAAAATAATTTCGCATTCCTGCTGTGTTCTGTTTTCTCTACGAATCGGTAACTTTCTTTATCTCCCTCCCAAGGGAAGTAATTAGTTTTTCGGTATGTGTTAAATCCCTTGAAAATACAACAAATCATTTTTGGTAAGGCGGATTTTCTGTTTGAATAATTCATTAGATCATTATTTGTTAGTTCCCCGGGTAGTTTATCCTATTAATGTCATGTAATAATTATAATGTTTCGGTATATTGTAATTATGATTGTATGTGATCACAAACCATTATCTTATCAATTCTGCTTCTGTGTTCAGATATTCACTTGTTTGATCAATTCTTTCCTTCTTTATTTATTTTTTGTTCATGTATTCTAAATCTGTTCTAATTTATTAATTTGTTCATTTATTATAGTAGATGAGATATACAGATAGTCGTCCTGTCTGTTATTAAGATAATAAGACAGTTATCTGAAAATAAAATATAATTTATATATTGATTTTAGTTAGCTTGGTAGGTAGACTCTGTAATTAAGACGGCATGATAACCCTTATTGCTGTAGGTTCGAGTCCTATCGTGGTATAATTGCTTCCAGTTGTCTATAAGTCAGAACATAAAATGTGATCATAAACCTGATTAACCTTCATAAAGAAAGACATTTCCGTCCAAATCATAACGGAATATCCCCCATAATTGATTGTAGTATGCAGGTAGTACGGATCGTAAGTGTATTTTGAGTTTCTTCATATATGAGATCGACCACACATTTCATCGATTGGTTGTTTTAGCTATCGAAGAAAAAACATATAACATACTCAAATATAACCTACAGTACTTGGCATGTAGACTGAGCAGTAAATACTGGTTGTATTGTTTACATGGAAGCATTGTTGTGAATTTACAACAGTAAGCTGTACCATATTGCATAATTTTCATATTGTTTTTTCTATCCCCTGTATGTAGCGTATACTGGATTTTATGTGTACGTACAGGGAAAACATTTATGCATCTATACCAGAATACAGTTTGTATAATTTGTATATAAATCTAAAGGTTTATCAATATCCATTATAAAACTAACTAGATATTTTTTATTTTTAAAATTATCACAAGACATTTTCTACTTTTATGTAATATCTAATTCTAACACTATTACGAGTACTATCAATCTTTCATTATTTTACATCACCCGATATTGTTATCGGATCCACATTGTTGTTATTCAAACTTTATTGGGGACCAAAATCCCACAAGAATTCTAACAATATCTTGATATCTCATCAAGATAAGGAAATAACATTTTAACGATCCATAAAAGCGTGAAATATAACGCCGGATTAGTTGATATAAATTAATATCATAATTACGGTTCAAAAGCGGGTGACATTCACAATTACATTCGTGACGTTGAATTTTTGCTTTCCTTATTACCAAACTCAATTTGGGTCATCCGGAGCTTATTAAAATTTAAATTTTTTAATCATTCAGAGGTATATTTTGGTTTGTTTTCGCCGTCAGAAGAAACGAAATTCGAAAGTATTATTTTTAAATATAAAAAGTATCTTTATCTAATTATAACTTGAAATTAAGTCCGGCATATTCTATATACCTTTCCGTTTGAGGTAATTATTTAAATTTAATTATTTGTTCGGTTAAAATATGTATAGGTTTTTTTCTGCTGTACAGTTTTAAGACTGAATTTTCTTTGTGTCTTTTATGGATATTTTCTATCCTTTTAAGATTGTCCATATTATAATTTTATATGTTATATTTTTATTATATATCCATATTAATATTTTTTCTTATTTTAAGTGTGTCAGTATCTTGGGAACAAATTCGCCACCATACTTAGAAAAATATGATTTTCCTGTGATGCTCTGTATTATTCATTCTATCAACAATATTTATTGGTGAAAATATACATAATATTTGGGCATTTTATAAGTCTTTCCTCTATGGTAATATTTATGAAACTCACAGAAAAATTTTATATCAAGTTTTTTACCTATGACAAATATACATATACCAACAAACATATGTTACGACTACAAATACTATAACATTAAAAATAAATGTTTTTTGATTTATTTAGCTTGTACTTATAATTAGCAAATCACGAAAATATTAAAAAGGTCAGTTTATCTTGACAATAATTGCATAAAATATTCAAATTACAATGGAATGTGATCGAGTTATCGATTTAAAATTATTTTATATATTTATATATATTATAGATTGCCCTATTAAAAATATAAGGGTATTGTAACTGAGTGGATAAATAATAAATAACAAATAAATAACAGGATGTTATTTTGCGAAGTTAAAATGCAGTGGGGGCATACTATTCATCGGTTGAGTCTGTTAGTTCTATTCTTGTCTTTTAATAAGGTAGAGGCTGAGGGAAGAAATATGTTTTGATGGAAATATGATTGTATTTATAAAGGAAGTCATGGCTATTCTAGATGATATTCTAGATCACCAATATTGGGTGAAAACTCTGTCACTGTTCAATTTGTACATTTGGAATATAATAAATATATATAGTCTATAATAAAAATAGTCTGGAGATTTAAAGATGTCGAAGACGATAATTTGTAAGACTTATTGGATTAGAGTCCATCTCAAACTCTCAGAGCACTTACAGTTTAAGAGACAGTTTAATAGTTAATGAACCTACTTTTCCAAACATACGATGAGAAACATTCAGAAAGAAGGAAAGCATACTGGCTAACACATAAATTAACTGAAAATGCCATTTCGAACTATTTCGATAACTTTGCTTGCCACGAAAAGAAAAATAATTTTTGTTGAATATTGTGACTGGTGATGAAAAGTGGATCTACTATGATAATTCCAAGCAAAAAGTTAAGGCTTATCGACACCGACACCGAAACGGAATGAAACTGAAAAAAAGGCGACAGTGAGCAATATGTTAGATGCAAGGCATCCTCTTTTATGACAATGCTTGGTAAGACGTTGGAAGATATATGAACGATACATTGCTCCAACGAGAAGTTTTGTCGTATACAGCGTACTTACTACTCGAATGACGACTTGTTTATTTCGATACAGCATGGCTTAGCTGTCACACGATTTCGAGAACTAAAATGCAATAATTAATTTATGATTGGACCGCTAAACCAACAAACATTTTTCAATAAAGTATCACTTGAAAGGTGGGACGGAGCAGAAAATAATGGAAATACATTTCATGATCGGTATATATTATAAAATTTTTTTAATAAATGTTTTTTAAACAACCAGAATACCAGCAATAGACATAATCCATAATTATATATAATTTTAGATAATACAAACCAACAAATATTATTTATTTATTAACATTTTTCCTATTTAAACTTTTCACATTTCCATCACTGATATTTCCCTAAATATCAACCATAAATAGACGTAATTTAGCTGAAAAATGTAATGGCTATATTTCGCGATATATAATATACTTATCAGCCTGTTCTATTTTACGAGAAAACTCCCGACACAAAGACGTTATACCACTGGCTAACGAACTGTGCGAATTACATTAGTTCACTTCATTTCCTTTATTGTGCCACTATTTTAAAGAACGCTTCGTAGAGGACGGCCGAATAAAATGGAGATATTTCTGTTATGATGACGTTGCGTAAAAAGCGTTCGACCTAATTCATATTTTATGTCTATGGAATATATATATATATATACAGAACATATAAATACAGAAAAGAAATAATAAGTTATTACTTCTTTATTATTACTTAGTATAATGGTATTTAAGTTTTATAATAAAATAGTTAAAAAATAATAACACTCAGATATAGTAAAGTTAAATATATAGTATTAGTTAAATATATAGTTTGAACGTTGTAGTACTTATATCTGAAATATATATTATCTAAAGACTTATCATGTGCTTCCATCTTACCTTTGTCAAAACATTTTCTGAATATAGCATGTTTAGTTTATTTGTATATAATAAATCCTGGTTGATTTGGGTTTATGTCAATCCATGCAATTTGGAGGAAGCAGTGAGTCCCTCATTATTTCTGCTTCACCTCATAACATATACATACGAAAACTAATATAACCATAAATTAATTGTGAATTCAATAATGCAAGTATATATTTGTATAGGTAATCTAAATATTCAGTTTCCCTAGCTTGTCGAATTTATAAGACGGCTAACAAAAAGCATTATATAATTGTCCCCATAACTTTTATACAGAAATTAATATATTTTGCTCATGAGATAATGTTGCCCTTAAAATAAAATACTGAACTTAGGGTTCGCGTTGAATAATTTTTTTTTATCCAAAAGAGGTAATAGTTTATGTTGGAAAACTGACACATTGATAGCAGTGTTACAACTTCTAAAAAATACCGAAAAATACATATTGAGAATGCTGATCTATTTGATTGACTGCATTTAACATTTCTATCATTCTTTAGTCGTATTTATCGTATTTACTCTGTAGCTACCGTGTAGCATATACTGTTAAAGTGTTTTTTTAGTGATTAATCTTCCATGATTTTTTTTCTTTAATGAATTTATTAAACTCACAGCAAAATCTAAACTTTCCGAGAATGATAAATATACACAATTTAAATATATACACATACGAATAATTTTATGATATTACATTCTATTACAATTAAAATTACCATCATATTAGAAATAAAGATTTTTTTGTTTGACGGCAAAACTTTCCAAAAACATCAAAACAATTTGTTTCCTCGCAGTCATATCCGTGAGTTTATCTTAGTGCAATTAGCATGCGTAACACCCGCCAATACTAGCTACCAATATTTTCCTATATTAATGGAGTCTCGCGATAAATCTGAAAGCTTATTTTAAATGAATCAATAACTGTAATTATTTAGGTCTCTCTTGAAGGTAAATTTAATCAATATATCAATAAATTTAATCGTTATATTATGTCACTTTCTTCAGGATTGGTAGTTTTCTTCAAAGAAAGGGTTAGTGGAAAGGGTATTGTGTGATGCTAATTGTGTACCATAATGTGTTTGTTTTTGTAGATGTGATTGTTGATTGGTTTACCATATATTTGATTTACACTCCTTCTGGGGCATTAGCAATTTTTAAGACTATTCAGGCGATTATCAACAGACTAGGTATACTTGTTTATATTCAATGAACATTATCAATAAGAAACAACTTTTTAAATTAAAAATTATAAGAAGAATATAAGGCAATTGTGTAGTTAAATAATAATATTAATAACAAATAAAAAATAATATATGATTGTAAGTTTTATGAAAATAAAATTAGTTTGTGGAAAGTACAATTGATATTAAATATAGGGAAGGAATTCCCAGTGGAGAGGGCTTTATATACGGATAGAGGGTATGTCATACAGTGTATGTAGATAGTAGCTAGTATTTAATTTGCTCTTTATATGTATTTTACGTAAGATAGGCAGCTGGGGGAAGAAACTGTTAGGAAGGAATAGAGTTACTAATATGCTCGAGGAAACTTCATTCTGGATATGATAGATTGATTCACAGATTCTTTAAATTCTAATAAACATAATGACATTTTAAAATAAAATAGATATGCTGATACAAATTAATATTTTAACCAGATCGCTCAAATCAATGGTATTGGTAGAAAGTCTGCCAGTGTTCAATTGGAATTTTTGATTTATTTGTAATTAATTAAGGTCAAATTATAATTCAATAACGTGTAAATTAATTTCGAAAATTTTTGCACTCGGTTTATACTTGATAGTTATTAATGAGTGTGATATTTTCAAGTGTTATCAAAATAATTTGGCAAAGTGTAAAATGTTTTATTTAATTATCTCAACAATAACACTCGAAATAGATAGCATACGATTTTTATCTAAGTTACTTTGCAATATTAGGGACCCCACATGAAGATGTTTTTATTGTTATCAGTTCAAATGCTTTAAACACCATTTAAAGCGGATGTTATCCATTAGCATTGTTCAAAATATTTATAAAATTGTATGTATACGAGGTTGAATGTTTTTGTTTATTTTCTACAGTCTCTACGTAGTAACTGAATTATTATGCAATGTTTGTTATGAAAAAGAACCAAACATTATATGATATAATTATTAATGATTTTTTCTTCAAGTCAAAAATTTGATTTAACGAGAAATATTATCGCGATCTTTTATACTTCCTAAAGTATCGGACATAAAATTTCAAAATACTCAAAAAGACATATGAGTTACATAATATTATGGAGTTACATTACGTAGTATAATTTTTGATGGGAACCTGATACATTTTATATAACTGGTAGTGTTCTCGTTCTGGTGCTGACGTTTTTTTTGTTATGAATTGTGTTATTAGTTTTAAAAATGTTTTAAATAAAACAAATTACAATTCTGCTAGATGAATAAATATAATAAGAGCTTAACTTGTGCTAAGAGTCATCAAAACAGCTCTTACTAAAATAGAACACATTGAAAGAATTGAAGAATTGATTGAAGTGTCGTCATATATGTGTTGACTAAACTCAGCTTAAACCAAAATTATGAGACTTAAAAACTTTTTTATTGTTTTGTTTATATCTTGTTGCCGTTTTATTATGATTTCCTAGAAAGTAGTAAGATAGTGACTGTGCAACGTTACAGCTTTACCATATTAAGACTATTTGATACCCTGAGTAATCCACGCTCATGGTACTCGTAAGTAAACTAGTATCGGTCTTTAAAACGCATGATTCGCGTAAAAAACTGATTTAAATTAAAAATTGTATATTCTCTCTCATTTGATATTTTAATTTCAAATTTGGTCCAATGTGATTATTTGAATTTGATTGGACCTATATAACACATTTAGTGAATACATAATTTCAAATGTTGGACAATGTGAGTAAATTGTTATATAAGTTTATTGCTCTAAATCCTGCAAGTTTCTTTTGTTACGGTATTCACCTGTTATGCCACTCTTTGTATAAAATAAACTTATGCATAATTTGGAAATATTAAGCCATAAACGTAATACATGACAATATTTCGACTAAATATTGATTTATAGCAAATAACTTCATCGAAGCGAGTGTCTGGCGATTATACTTCGTCGCAGAAAAACTTGCCACCTTTGATTCATATGTTATGTTTAAATGAGACCATGAGAATATTGATTGACGTTAATTTTAATTCAAGGTTACTAGGTTTAATTAATTGAGCAAATGTGTGAGTCATATTTATTGTTTTTATATGGAATTGATTCGAATTTATTGAATATATTAAAGCTGACATTACTAAATATATTAAAAGAAAAGTTATTTATATAATTAAAATATTGGTCGTTTAATTAAAAAGAAATTATGCTTATACGATGGTTGAGAAATTTATGGTGAAAATACAGAGGATGGACAAAATAATATTAAAAGCTGATATATACACAAAACTTATTTATTAGTAAAGTGTTAAGTCGCCATTTGCTTGTAAAACATCTGCAATTCTTCGCGGAATGGATTCGTAGAGTATCTGAATAGCGCCCGACGAAATATTTCCCCCATTTTGGAAGCAGTCAGTCTGGATGGTATGATTTTTTTATGGTTCTCCATACATAAACCCCAATTGTAGAAAAATTGTTGATAATTATTCATCGGGGATGACTGTTTACGGAATTTTATAATTTTGTTCCTATTGTTGAAACAAAACAGTTATTCAACAAACTTTATAAAGTAATTTTAAATAATGTACAAAATAATGTACATTTAATACAGTATAAATAAATTTAATAAGACACATACGAATTTCATGTAACAAATTCGTAATAATGAGTTGATTTCATGAATATTCTCTTTTAGTTAATACATAAGTTTTGAGCTAGTTTCCCATTTTTCCGTTCATAAAACAAACGCCTGTAAAATCAATACACTCCTCCATCTATAGGCAGAAATGGGAACTAAAATACAGGGTTCTCTCAACTTATCTATGCCAGTTTTATCCTAACTTTTACGGACCACCGTCTAGGGGAGCTGGAGTTCCTGTTGCAGTTACACAGTTTGTCTAACACAGAGCAAATGCGCCAACCTTTATAAGTGGCCTTATTTACCGTTCTAGAGAAACGCGGATTCAGTATAACGCGCGACACGATCTGGTGAACTGTTACCATGAGCGTCCTCAATCCGTCAATAATGTTCGTCATCGCTGTCGCTGTTTTCTTTGGAGTCGTTCAGTCTAGAGCGGTGAGACAATTTTTTTGGCATGATTTTTTCAGTTAGATATACAAGAAAATAAAATTCGGAACTGTAATATTATAATTTATTGACATTTTTGCATTGTAGAAAGTTTTGCGTGTTTGTGTAAGATCATTCATAATTTAAAAAGTTACGATGACCTGTTCATAATACTATGTTATTATATAATTGTATGGTTTGAAATATTTAATGTTTTCTCAATCAACCTTTTTATTCTAACGAATCTTTGATCCGTGTAAATTTTTTAAATATTTATATCGTTAATATAATCAACTTGTATATACACGTATATCATCATCAATATAAAATTTTAATGTTAGTACCTGTTTTATGATAATACTATGAAAACCTCTTATAAAAATATTATTTTATTATCTAGTATATGGTATCATAGAGTCAACAAAAAATTATTTATTTAAATATATGTGAGTGAGTGTATCTTATATTAATTTTTTATTTATCGCTAGTTTAGATAAGATCGTTCATAATTCAAAAAGTTACTTAACCCTGTTCGTAATAACTATATTAGGTGATTTTTTATTAATATTTTAATTCCAATGTTTTTTACTATGTATAAACTTGTTTCAATATTGGTTTGGCTGATATAGTACATTCGATTAACACGTTATATCATGATCAATAAAAAATTTTATGTTTAGTGTTTGAGTAAGATCGTTCATAACTTAAAAAGTTATGATAACTAGGTTACTAAATAATTATATGTTTTAAAATATTTACTGCTTGTTCTTAATATTTTTTCTTAACATCTCAACAATACATTTGGCCTTTAAGTTAGGTTTGAGTAAGATCGTTCATAACATAAGGAGTTACGATTCACCGTTCATAATTACTAGGTTATTTTAAAATTATATGGTTTAAAATATTTAGTGATTTTTCTTAACATTTTTATTCTAATGAATTTTTACAATGTACAAATTTGTTTCAATACTTATTTGGCTTATATTATCGTCTCTAATAATATGTTATCATCATTAATATCACATTATATGATTAGTGTCTTATGTGTTTTATGATGATACTATGAAATTATTATTTTATTATCTAGGGTTAAAGTATTATGTAGTATCAGAAAGTTTACAAAAAAGCTTATTAATAAATCAGGTGTTTATATTTATACGAATGAAATCAACGTCATTTATATTATTTTTATTATTTAAAATTGGCGTGTTTGGGTAAGATCGTTCATTATTTAAGTTTTACGATAACTTCTTCATAATAACTAAGTTATATAGTATACAATATTATACTATATTAACATATTACTATCAATATAGTATAATATTAATATATACTATATTGGCTATATTATATTGTTTAAAATATTTAGTGCTTTTTCTTAATATTTTTATTATAAATTTTATGTATAGTCTCTGTTGTATGATGTTACTTTGAAGACAATATTTAATTATCTAGAGTTAATGTACCAGAAAGTTTCGAAAAAATTCACAACAAATTACGTTAACAAATTACGTATTTAAATATATATGAATAAAATGAACGTTAACTTATATTCATTTTTTTATTTATTTAGTAGATATTGTAATATTTTACGATGTATTCCGAATATATATTAAAATGATTTCTAATTTACATGAAATTTCTTTTATGTAAATCGCAATTTTATCATATAAATATGTTTTGTTGTCGACTTTTTTTCACACGTGAACATTTTTACGAAAGTGCTTTAATATATTTCCGACGCTCCGCTTTTATTTACTGAGTAGTGAAAAGTTCAAAGTTTAAATTATTAACGGTTATTGATTTTCAAGGATAAAGAATGATTATTTTTGTTGAAATTTACGAGATATTTATATAATAATTACAGGGGCTTCAAAACGTACTAAATTATTTGCATTATATTATCCTGCGATATCAGAACGATGGATGATTTAATTGTTTTGGCATTTCTTTATTTAATTTCTGACGCGTACTAGATATAGATGGAAATATGATTGAAAAATATAGCATGAATTCTTCTTATGTAATATGAATTAATTAAAATAAATAAATTTTTAAACATAGAATGTTTTTAAATTATGTTGTTGCTGTTGGTAATAAAATAATTTTAATATTTAAAAACCAAATTAATATAGAGTTTGTGTTAATATTTTTTAAAGTTCAATAAATTTTCGAAACAAATATAAAATTAATTTCTAATTATTTTTTCTAGTATTATCATTAGTGCTTTTGATATAAAAATATCAGGCTGAAATACAATTTCTAAATTTGTTCCCTGTTAACTAATGAGTTTTGCAACTTTTTTCGGACGAAGACAAATAGTTTACTTCATGAGAGAAAAACGTGGCACGTCAAAGCAAGATAATATATTTTTAAAAAGTGCTTTTAAACTTTTTTCAAAATAATTCGAATTTCATACCATAATACTTGGTTTACGAATTATTGAATTATTTAGGCATAATTCCTACCAGTGTGATTTAAAATTTATATATTTTTCACTTATATTTATGTACTCTCTTATGCGATGAATGAAATATAGAGTAATACATGAAATAAATTGTTTAAAATGGGAAATATAATTGTAAAAATATGGAAATATTTACAAATTGCTATCAAGTATTATTTATATAAATTCCAAGCTTTTATATCATGTATAAATTTATTCAGCATTGCTCATAAATACTGAAATTGTGATATTATATCTTTAATTTTCAAAATTGCACGTATCTTTTTAGTATTCGAAATAGTCGTTGAATACAATGCGAATAACTTCTTTTTGTTTAAATCTCTTCAATTGATAAAAATTCGACGGAGCTAAGAGTGTTTGCAGAATGTGATGAAATTATGTTGAAGAATTTTTGCTGTATCGTGAAGATAACCCAAGAGTTACCAGCTCACAACTTCAGCAGCCTGTTAAAATTATGAGCATTACATGACATGACTGAGCAGTCTATTATGGTGGACATCTCTGTACCGAACGATGGATGGTGGATGATTAGGAAGACGCTTAAATTATGTCCAAGATCAACGGAACGAGGTTTTGAGTTCTTCATTTCTCTTTTTATCGTGTTATTCCACATGTGTTTAATATCTGGTTAACTGCTGCTTTCAGATTAATAAACCTGGACATATCCCAAGGTTATTATAGCAGTTTAGCTGGTGGCAGGAATGCTCCTTTTAACTTCTTGATTTTTATTAACATTTTAACATTTTTATTAGTATTTATTCCTATATTATATACAACTAAATTAAAATCAAACACATGTATATAATAGTCTGTTAGTTTTTGATACTTGGTTTGGTAAATATAGTATCTATTGCAAACCTTTCTAATACCTAATTTTTCAAAAATGGCTATTTCATTCTTTTAGTATTTCTTTATTTTACTCCTAAATCGGTAATTATTTTTACTGATCGTCTATGTCGGCGTTTTAGTGACTCTAATAGCCAGAAGAACCAAAGGATATTTATGAGTTCTTAAAGTTTATTTTCGATTAAATAAGGAGGTTTGAAATCACAAACAGTTTACAACGCTCTAAAGCAAAATAAGACAATGATAAGCTATATTAAGGGTTTAGTGTAATCAGAATAGCATCTTATTTTAGAAGACTTCGTTGGTTCATTAATAAGACGTCGTTTCACAGCCTACTAG
Organism: Rhynchophorus ferrugineus; assembly: GCF_030347505.1. Lineage (NCBI taxonomy): Eukaryota > Metazoa > Arthropoda > Insecta > Coleoptera > Curculionidae > Rhynchophorus > Rhynchophorus ferrugineus. The sequence continues at coordinate 17,734,062 of NW_027472588.1, read as the reverse complement.
TTGATTTGGTCAATAGTACTTACTTTCTACATTTTTACTAATGAAGAAATTCTGCAGTTTGGACTGTTTAATAATATAGTAGCAACAATGCAGTACAGTTTGGCTAAGAGAGATCTTTCTGAAAAGAAATATTTGGCCTGTAACTTTTTTTAGAAATATTGCTGTTTGATGTGCAGAATGACATAAAATACATTTTTTGATTATATACAGTGCGTCATTATTAGATAGTTCAATATTTATCTCGAGAGATCTCATATTGAGAGATAAATTTTGTACAAAGTACAAAGGGTTAGATCCTGCGTGATTAATGATATTAAAAAGCAACGATCATAAATCGAATAAATGCTAGCGCAGTGTTGTTAGATTTGAAAAGTCCCCGTAATTAACAAGACGGTTTAAAACTATTTGAGGATAACAACACTATCTACCTAAGGAGAATATTGTTTTCAAAGAAATTAATAATACAATCAAAGTATTATGCCACAGGTCTGAACAATCGGACCATTCTTCTCATGTATTTACTTCTCATAATGTGATTAGTATCAAAGCAGCAGACTGAAAGATAAAATATAATTAATGCAACGCAAAAGTATACGTAACTTACGTAACTCTTCAAGATGTAACAGGACCTGAAACGTTTTTTACTTGTTTATAAATGCACTCTGCTTTCAGATAAGTTAGAGTTAGTAACAAAAGGAATTAATTTCTGTGAATGTGGAACAATATTTACAGTTTACCGGTATTAAGAGTATTTTTAATTGTTTAAGTAACGGCTTTTAAATTCATCCATAGGACCCGATGGACATCCCTCAACAGCAGCCTGATATCGTTGAGACCTTCAATATCCTTGATATCCAGTCTTCATTTCTTTAATATACTGGTGAAATCGTTCAACTTGTTTCTTTATTCACGTCTCCTAAATTCTCCAAAAAGTAGTTGGGGTGGGAATGAAGAAAATTTACTTTTAGTTTTGCTGCGTGTAATTTGCTTCCCGATCATAAAGAAAAAAAGGCATTATTTACACTAAAATTATAACTTCAAAGAACAGGCGGTTATAACGCTTAGTAACGCCACCCTTCACATTATCAAACTGGCAGTAACTGTGTGTTCTTTTGACTGATTTTTTAAATATTCGGTATTAAAAAAAACTGTATGATTACTGTTCGAAAGCTCTTTGTTAAGACTGTGCGTGAATATTGTAAAGATTGTGTACATTATGTAAATGCTATGTTTAATTAGATGGATACATAGCACTTTATGCCCTATTGCTCTTCCCCTGGGCACTCTGTACCGAGAAAGCGGACTGGCATCACATGGTTCTTCTGGCCACCCTATTAGTTGTCATTTACGGAGGGCAACCTATCCAATGATGATTCTCTCATTTAAGAGAAAAATATACACTCAAAATATCACTGAAATTCACCTTTTTCGCAGATTTACGAGGTCAGTATTCTTCTTGGAATATATTGATTTATTTACACCATCGGATATCTTCCAAGGGAATAAAATGTTAACGTATTCCATCTGGTTTTTAGCTTCTGCACTTTCCTTAATGTTATGCAGTTCTAAATATGACTGGTTTTCCAACCAATTTTCATACTCTTCTAGAAATTAGCGAATATAAATGTTCCGAAGTAACGTATGTGTGTTTCGGGTATTTTTTGTTGTCCTATATAAATCTGATATAAATAAATATCATTCAAACAAATACCAAACACAGATATACTAGATGCCTGAATCTCTACAAGCTACAAAAGGAAACTTAAAGTTCGAAACGTTTTCGTCGTTCTTTTGGCGATTTGTTTATTGTTAGGGTTTTTATAATTACCTAAGAATTTATCTTTAACCTCCTTAAAAGCAATCTATTCTTATTTGTAAGAATCCGTCGTGACTGTGATGAATTGTTAGTCAGTCGAAAGATATCTAAGGTCTAGTACGACAAGAAAACCTTCCTTCACTTTCGCTTCTGATAAACCTGGAATCTTCGAAACTTTGTAGACTCTTCAAGTGAATTTGCAAATTGCTCCATGAATACTAAGTTAGTGTGAAGCGATACTAAAATAATATTGTGTAGAGGTAACAATGTTACTTGGTGGACGATTTTTTCACTAACTTAAATTCTGATTTCCTGGAATTTTTTCCATATTATTTCTATTTTCAGCATACCAAATTACATAGAAATCAGTTGCAAATACTCAAACAGGTCTATGTGATCCTTTGTAAGTCGTTAATATCATGAAGACTCATCAAGTAATGTTTAATATAAAACATATTACCAATACCTAATATATCTTATTTCGTTATGAATGTAATGTGATTTATTCGATGAATACATTTCAGTATAGTGCTGTCATCAACTCAGAACACAAAAAAACCGAAATCGTCGAAGCAATAAAATAAAGTTCATAAATTTAGTTTGATAATATTTCAGCGTGAACGTTCGTACGTTTTATTTGCGTCCTATAAAAAACGGTTCCTTTCATTGCGACGCTTAAAATTAACGACCGGCATATTCGTCATGCTTATACCTTTCCAATTCTCGTCTTCGGAAATTGCGTCATTTTATACTCGGGTCCCGGGACCTCGTAGATATAATGACGGAGAATCCGCACTTATATTTACCTGCTATGCAAATACATTTTCTTTATTAAACGCAATATATTTCGAGGTTATCTTTTGTCGCTGGAACAAAAGATATTAAAACAACTGTTTATCAAATCGCTTCCTCTTTTTTCCTTCTTATGATCTTGAACAGAAGAACTATGGATGTATTTCTTGCTGTTGTATTACTAGCATCTATATATTATGTAGGATATTAATATATTTTGTAGGAGCTAATTTTTGCCATGATTTTCTTTATATTTATAGTAGCTGCAAAAGTTATTATTAGGGAGTTTCGGATCATATCCATATCGATCATTCGACTTTTCTGGACCAGTAAGCTACCGGAGTCGGTTTAGTACTTGCAATACTCTTCGCCTTGGTCGCAATTGTCGGGTTCTGCCCAACCTTGAACTGAATCTTATTTTTGTTGCTTTGCATTACAGTCAAATAGAGTATAAAATCCTACTCAGTAGGTTCAGTAGCCAGGCTTAGTAGGATCTAAAGTGTTTTTTTCTTTGTTTGTTGGTCAGGTTAGCCGGTCAACTGTAGTGGAGCAGGAAAACCTGCCATTGTCTAGCTAATAGCCTAGCTGTGATCCCACAAATATAGATTTATATACGAAGGGGTAGTGTTGTACAAGACAAATTAGAAAGCGGCAGTCGTGCAGAAGTCACTGCTGTACTAAGACAAGAGAGCTTCAACCGTGGTGGTCAACAGCCCAGTATTCCGATCAGATCGTATATGAGTTAATTCTCTGAAGTGCTGAAGTTAGCTTGTGTTGAGGGAAAGCGTTTAGGGATATAAAAGTTGTCTTTAGGAACATCAGTTTATTTGCATATTTGGATATTTCTGACTTACCATGAAGCATTTAGAATTCTTTTAAGAAGCTTATTTTAAAACACTTGAAGCCATTTCACCTGATTCGTAGAAGACGGAGAAACGTATTGACATTGACATAAGATTGATAGTCTGCAAGTTTTGCAGGCAAGAGGAGATATCTTAGATTAGCTAGTCTGGACTTTCTGAGGGTTTGTAGGTTCCAGAATTTCAACCATTTGACGGGTGATTGGGCTGCTTTTGAAGATGTCATTGGATTGTATCTTGAAATGTTGAACTAGTGTAGAAAGCGTTAATGGTTTTCCTCTTGAATTTCTCTTGATCTGCATCTGGAACGATCAGGCCATTAGGAAGGATTTGATGAGGTTTGAGTCGTTGTACAAAACCTCAAAAGCTTTGGTTAAGTCCTCCTAAATTGACATACCAAGATCATACTTAAAAGTACATATTAACTACATAAACCCTAGTTGGTAAAAAGAGGAAATATGAGACAAATAATTAAACCACAGGGTAATGACATTCTGGTGGGGTTATGTCTGAAGGAGAATAGTGTGTCATTCTAGCCCATTTAGTCACTATGCTAGTTCAATAATTTTTCAATAATCATTTAGCTATATTTATTTTAAATTTTAGTGTATATAAGTATAAGTGAATAATTAATTTTGCCAACTCGTTATAGTGGATAGATTTGTAGGTTTGCTTGTCCATTAGATAACTATGTGGCTATAAGTCGGCATTGCTATAAAATATGCTGTTAAGGACGGATACATTTTACAGTGATGAAATGTGTTAGTTCCACTTATTACATAATTATTACTAACATTTTAGAAAATACGATTTTCATCTTTGGAGTTCAATATCTCATAATTTTTATAAGCTATCATCAAAAGATCATTTCTGCGAATTTTCCGATTTTACCTAAGTATTTTCTAAATCTAAATCAATAAAATCAAAATAAATCTTCCTAAAAAATTCAAAATAGACACATTTTATACGAGAGATCCTTTATGATTAACTATTTTATTAAATATTTCATTGCTCATAATTTGTTCTTCTTTAACAAGAAAGTACATATTACACTATTTTTAATATTATTATTCATAAAATATTATTATTATTTTCTGTATGTAGTTTCACGTTATTTTTCACTCTCCTTATATTAACAATTTTAGTAGGATGGTAATTTTGAATCAAATATAAAAAAAATCTTTGTTTGTGGATTTAAATTGTTCAACAAGTTTGGGGCTCTTTGTTATTTAAAGCATATTTACTTCAGAACAAACTGTAAAAATAGATTAATCACAGTCATCAAAGCCTGAACACTTTGTCCGTGACCGGAAAACGTACTTATACAAACTTGTCAAATTTGTCAATTTCATAGTGAAAAAATGTATAATCTCGTTAAGAATTATGGAGAATTTGTGAATCGGTGCTATATCTAATTCAGAATAAGTCATTGGTGGAAATCGGGGATATGGTGAAATATCCCATTTGAACTTATTTCTACGCTAAGTACTTATTGGATCTTCAGTTAACAAACAATATCTCATTTAGCAATATGAGCAGTAATTTGATTGAATTACTATATTATGAATTGTTGCATCTACTTTATTCGTCAGATTTAGACCTATTTCACTTTTTATCTAGTTTTCATGTCCCAAAAAATTTGTGCGCTTGTGATATGATATCCGAGTGAAGAGTTACTAATAATATCTATTCTCATATTAAAATAATTGACTTATAATTAATTTGTAATATATTTGAAACCATAATATCCAATGGCAAAATTTACTAGTGAAACATACTAGTATTATAGGATATATAAGGGACATTAAAATAATATTATACAATATTTTATAATTATATAATAAAAAATGCAATTTTGACCATTGTCGTCAAGCATTGTATGTTTACCTTGTTTGGCCATAAGTTCAAATAGTTCATCGTTATTTTTCGTGTTTTCCGGGCCAATATATGCGTTATAGTAATTTTTTGCCACCTCCCAGTCAATCCGATTGGATTAAATATGTTATGATAGGGAAGAAAGTTTAATACTCTGTGAATATATATTTTCACAATCTTATTTTTATATAATAGTAAATTAGATAAAATACGAATACTTAGTTCACAATTTGGAACAGTTCCCTCTGAAAGTTTGGCATATTTCTGCATATTTTGAGAATACTTTTCGATAACACAATACCAAAAAGGTACTAACTTTTTTCAAACTTTTCATTTATTTGAAAGAGATTTAGGAAGATTTATTTGGAGCCAACACCAATGTGATCTTGATTCGTCACTAGCTTCGAATATGGACAATTTCTCCTTGATGAATCTAATATTATGTTGTTCTTAATTTTTTGAGAAAATTTTCCCACAGGGTCTATACTATCTTAATATTCACTACAGTTACAATACGCGAAAAATATCTCTAATACTCGTAGAAAGCTCAGGAGCTCAGCATTTAAAAGTATCAAACATCCCTAAAGTATTTTACTGGAAAAAGAGCCACCATTCGTTCCTGTTCGAAGTAGCTGATGAGATCTATTTCTGACTCTGATTATTTATTGTCTTTACCATTTTCAGAGTAATCACAAAATTTAAAACATTGCGATTTTAAATTTAACAAAACAAACAGAACGCCAAAACAACGTTTATTGCTTTATATCCTCTAATTATTCTCACTAAAGTTTTGAAGAATTTTGAAGGCATTTAATAACATTAATAACTAAGCGTTGTATCTCTTTTTAACTGGAATAATGTGAGAAGCAAAGATACGGTCTAATTATAAAACATATTTAAACCTGCAATAAGCAATAAAATCGACGTCATGATAACGTAATTCACTGCTATTGTGGATGTATTATAGTTTCTAATTGTTTCTTATTTTCTCTGTTTATATTAATTATTTTAAGTAAGATTTTAATTTTTAATCAATTGTCAATTAATTTATTAATTTTACTTAATTAGTTTATCCAAGTCCATATTGAAAATATGCTTCCTCTTTTTTATGAAAAAAGTTAAATGGTGATTTGTGCCATATCTTCTATAAGAAGCAGCTTGGGGAAAAGAGCGGATATGGCAAAATATCCAATTTGAACTAATTTGTACTCTTAAAATTTATCGAGTCTCCAGATAACAGACAGGAATTTAACAGAAGCTCTAAAAATCTCATTAGGCAATGTTTCTTTTTATTTGCTTATTATTAAAACTACTCTCCCAGACCAACCACTGCTAGCAATTACCATTATAATCCACACTTTATAGTCTATCCAGAGACAATCTATGGTTTGAAACGCTCTTAAGTTTTCATGGACGAGCAACCTGGTTTCGTATTTCCCAGCGAACCTTTTAAGAAAAGAAAGAAATCCTTGACTATAAGTGGGTTTCGATGAAAATCTTTATTGCGTAGATATCAAAGTGTGTCCACTGCGTTATGAAATACCTTGTTCTAATACCTGACTATTATTCACATTTCTATCCCTCATACAACTCCATAGCTCTATACCATATAGCCATATTGGTTGAAACAACTGTTGTTGTTGTTGTGAATTGGCATTTTTAATTTTCTTCCAAGGAGCCGATATACCTAATATAAATTTTAATTGGAGTTTGGTTCATTTCTGTTTAACATGCACTTTCAATTTCAATTTCACCTCTAGTGTCATGCCTAGATATTTAGCATTATTTACATATGGTACTATATCACCATTCCATTTCAAGACTGATGGGTTGTTTAGCTGCAACTTTCTACAAATATGCACTTTCCATTTCAATTTCACCTCTAGTGTCTTGCCTAGATATTTAGCACTATTTACATATGGTACTATATCACCATTCCATTTCAAGACTGATGGGTTGTTTAGCCTCTTGTTGGTAAATAGGAACAGACTTTAGCTCATGTAATTTTATGCTGCATTTTTTGGTTCAGTCTAATAGGTTGTATATAGTTGCTTGTAGCCTGTATTGGGAAATGTGAGCAGTAATTTGGTCGAACCTTAAGGATTTATTTCTAAAAGTCAATAACAAATTCAATGGACTTCTAGTTTTAAAAAAACTAAATAAATTAGGAATTGTTACAACCATTCTCATTCGTCAGATTTAGCTCTATTTGATCTTAGATAGTTTTCACATCTCAAAAAATACATGATATGATATTGGAACAAAAAGTTATTAGCAGCCGTATCGACTCTCACTTCAAAATTATTATGTTGCAAATTATTAGTCATATTAAGAGTAGTTGAACTGTCTATCATTATACAATAGATAATGGAAAGGAAACGATATTTAATAAGTAGAAACAAATTAATGTTATAAAACTCAAGTATCAATATGCTTTTGTTGGCTAAACTTTTTTAATGAAATTTCAAGTAAATTCTTCCTTTTCGTTGATACAGTAATTTTTTGTAAGGAACACAAAACGAAAGAAAATTAAAACAAACCCGTATCTGGCATGTATCCAGACCGGGCTTAAAAATTAAATAAACTTCTTGTCTCGGGAATATAGCATTGACGAGAAATCTTTCCCGAGATCGGGAAAAGATATTTCCAGGAAAATCATTATTAAAGTGCCGACGTTCTAGACAATCTACAACTTTGAGAAGGAACCCCGGTAATATTATCCCAATAAAACTTTTCTCATTTATTTTCCAATCCGGCGTTAGTTTTCCGTGTAGGTGTAAGAGTGTCTTTGTCAGTGGCTGACCTGAAAGTTTTCGGTGGCGGTCCGGAAGTAGAATCGCTTTTTTTTCCTCATTCGTTTTTGTGCACTGTATATCAGTTAATGGAAACCGAAATAGTTTTGTTTTTCTTTAGGAACGTTTATTTTATTAACTTAATTGTTAAATTAATTTGAAATTTATACTTCATACAGTATTCATTCATTATTTTATATACAGCGCCCTGCTCTTATATTTTTCTTTTTATTCCATATCTGTATCTAGGCCATTAGTTTACTTTTTGATTTTGAGCAAGAGATGAAACTAGTTGCCGTTGGACCGAGCCACATCCGGATAATGTGTGGGACCAAACTTTTTATTGTTTCAGATAATGTTTTAATTGGATTTGTGTTGACAAGTTACTATCAAAGGGTCCTTTCGTTGTATTCTTGTGGTTAATTTTTCTTGAATGTATGATTCAAGGGCATCAGTTATAGTAGCTAGCGGTCCTGTTATTTGATTTTAGTAACTCATAGTAGATTTTACTTTTCTAATTCACTCTAGTACATATTGTGATATTGTATCTGTATATATTTCGCTTAGTTGTTGACTGATTTTAATCTATAATTTATTTGTTTTGTTTTGATAAATTTTTCATCATCGGCAATAATCCGAAACAAAATCGTTTTTTAAATTAAAATCACCTTTTAATGTTTCTGAGCTTCAATTTACAAGGGAAATATTACGAGGCTTTTCTTCTTTATTTTCAATGATTAATGAGAGCCTTTAGTGACTACTTCACCGAACTTTTCATTAATGAACGTTGTCACATTTTTTTTAGCGTTTGAAATGAAAATTATCATACTAAATATACAAATATTATATAGGAGTTCGAAAAATAATATGAATACCTCACATATAAACAATATTTATACATTATGAAGTGTTGATTCTTATTTTTAACTTTATAATAGGTGCAATTCTTCGTAGAATAGATTCGTAGAGTATCTGAATGGTGTCCAATGGAAAAATGCTCCAAAACTCTTGTGATAACCAGGGAAGATATTTGATACTCTTCTAACATGGACTGAACCTTTTTGGCTATATGTTAAGGTGCATTATCATATTGGAATGGCAGTGTTTGGCAGCAATATGCGAGTTGTAGTAAGAACTTTATCATCGAAGGTATCGGTATGTTCATTGGCAGTAATCCGGCCGGTGATGGGAATGAGAAAACCAGTTGAATACCATGATATTTCCATCCAAAACATAATGAAACCTTGACTGTAAGAAGCAGACTGTCCGGAGTATAATTTACTTTTGGGGTTCTCCATGTATAAACCCGGTAGTTTGTAGGAAAAAATGTAAACGGTGATTTATCGGACCATACCACATTAATCTTGAAACATCCAAGATTTCGTTATAAGGATTTTCGAAGCTCTTCCATAAATGTTAGCGATGTAGAGCCCCTGTTGTACTGTTATAGTCGAGACAGTATTACTCAAGTGAGCGTCGAGTTCTGGTGTCACTTTTGCTTCGGTGGTTTTATGTTATCCAGTATCCTTTTTAATGACCGTAAAGTTTTGCCATGTTTTGTATATGTTGTCATTACAGACTGCTTTCACATAGTTTCAATTTCTTTTCATATATTTTCCGTAAATAAATTTCCCCATAATTTTTCTCTAAGAGTTTATTTTGCCTTTAGGATTGGCTTCCCGACTTTCATTTTATAGACCATACTTCTGTTCAAGAATTTTGCTGAATTGTTGATTTGTACATTTTCATTACAGTGCTTCTTAATAAAGCGTTCAATATTAATACACTTGTCATAAAATTTGCTAAAAAAACTAGATACGATGGCTTTCAACAACACTTCTCTCGTATTAAAATAGTCTATGCAAAAACGTTTTATTCACACAAAATATGACATATTATCTGACAAGAAACCAGTGTTAAAAACCGAAGTTTAATCAAATGAAATGTACTGATATCTTAGTTCCCATCAATCTTCTAATTTTCTACGGGTACTAAATCTAAGTAGTCGTTCGTCATCGTTCATTACTTAGGGACATATGGGAGTTATCAGATTTAATTCAAGAAATTCAAGAATTTTGTTTTATTTCGATTTGATATTTTGTATTTATTTTTGTAATTCTATATTTGTACTTTGTAAGCCCAAACAAGCTTTATTGTTGACTGATATCTCTGACCTGAACTCAAATCGGGGGGTACCTTCCCGCTAAACAGTACAGTTATTTGACTTTAAGTCTCATCGCTCAACTAAACAATTTACCATCGAGATGTATACTGATACAATTAGGCTTTTATCATCTAGCCTAAACACAAATTGGCATAGACAGATTGGAGCATTATTAAGCTGTATTTTTCATTCAGTGCAATAAGTTAAAGTACTGTTTCTTGTGTTATGGTGTAAAGAAGATACAGCAGTATAGGGCAGATACAGGAATGATACCAAGGCACTCTGAGGCAAAATTGATTATGTTTACCGAGTAACCTAAAATTATAATATTATCTATAAAACAATTTAAATCTATGTATATATCCAAAAGGACCCATCGGCGACTATCTTAGTCTTTAATAGTGTTTATGTATTAACTATTTTATTATTTATATTAAATGAATCTCACTATACTACTCTACACAAGATCAAATGGTTTGATTATTTTGAGTTTGCGGCCTTTTTTTTGGTGTTTTCAAGAATTTTATTACCTAGATGTTGACATGAAAAGTCTCTTGTCATAGCTCCTTGCGATTCTCTTGATTTTCGGTGTGGGAATGACAGTCGGTATCTGAAAGTCTCTGTATAAGCAATCGCTTCTATAGTATCTTGGTGCACCTACAATACTTCCCAGGATACATTTTTGGAAAAATGTGAATATGAAATAAAGAAATGCGAATATAAGAAAATCGGTTACCGCTAAGCTACTAATTTGTAATTATATTTTAAAGGCGTTAGTTTTCATAGATCTAACTATAGTCTTGCTGTCATAAGGGAAGCGAATAAGGAAAACAACTTTCTCCAGAAGTTGGAGTGGAAAGTGTTCGATAGGCATTAGAAATATTTCATTTTTTATACGAATGTATACGTTCTTTTAAAACAATTTATATGCAAACTGTCAAAAAGCAAACGAGCAAGTTCTCCCTTAATATTTGTTTCCAAGCTTCCGAACCAAATGAGAATGTAAATGGTACGGTCTCCGTTTCGCGTATTGAAAACGGAAACTGTCTTCCCCGTCATTTTTTCAATAAGTTTCCAGGAAAGAAACCATCCAGTCTCGATGATAAATAATATTGATATTACAGGCTCGACTTTTTTCTACCCTCCAGACAGGACTGCGTTTCCATATCGGAGGAAAAACATCTCTGGTACGTTACATTATTCCTTTTTCCCGCTACTATCTGATGTTTCGTTATTTAATAAAATGTAATGCGCTGCAGATGGGGGTGGGGGGATATGCGGAGCGAAAGTGTTCATTGAAGAGATTTATCGCCTCCCCAACTTGTGTCTTACGTTGAAATATCCTGGATTGAAAAATTACATTATATAAGGACGCAGATTCGTTTTTTATGGCATGTTTAAAGCATATTTCCTATTTAAATATATTTTTTTATTAAGGCTTAGTATTTAATTTTGAATTACTTTTTTCAGATTTTTACGTCTTATTTCGTAGACTTATTGAAAAATATAATATATGATTGGCAAATATGCTATATATTGAAATAATCCGTACTTTAGTTTATTGATTTTGTTGATATTTCTTCAGCTTTATAAGCATATTGATGAAAAATTACGTCTTCCTTCTAGAAATAATTTTTTCCTCAATTTTTGCATCAACATGTTCCAAAAGGTTGGAGTAATAATAAAAGTTTAATGCATTATGAGATTTGAATTAATCTTCTATAGTTTTTTTCATCTTGATAATATGGCCACATCGTCTTGAATGAAGAGTCATCATCCATATTTGTATATGGTATGCTGTTCTGAACAAGTGGTAATCCAAACTTCCCATTTCAATTGAGTCGTCACAATTAATCAATTGTATCCTTCACAATTCTTGCAACGCGAGGTAAAAAGAGGACCTTGTGTTTATTGCTCGCTATTAAGAGTATTCCTGTAACAATAGGTCATTCAATTTGCAGTAACAGTTTAATTCCATTTTAGCAGCTCGTAATATATTACACCTGCTGATCCCATGGCACAGCAGGATTTTATGATCATGAATATGAGTCCGCTTCCTTGTTGATGTGGATGAATTCACTTTTTTTAGGCAAGCATTTAATCCACGCAGTAGAAACAGTGAAATATGTAATTTTGAGTTAATTCGTGTTGTAGCAACTTTCACTTCTTTTAGATCTTTCCAATAGCACGTACATGTACAGAAAAAGTTTTTGAGCCAATAGGTCTTGCAGTTAATGATCTTCGAAGTCTTTTGGTCCTCTAAGCAATTCTTTGCTATTGAAATCAAAATTCAAACTTTTAAAATATGAAATCAAATTCGAAAATTGGCATATTGCTCTGCCATATCCATTCTTTTGGGAACAATATAAAAATATAAAAAGAGAAAAAATACAAATAAATATGAACTGGAATTGGTCTTAATATCATATCAATATGGAATTAAAAAACACTAGCAGTGAAAGTTTGAGCATATATAGTATATTATAGAAAGCAATGAATCTTGATGAATGAGATTGTTTTCTAAAAAAGTTTCATTAAAGATAGCCAATGGTCTAATAGCAAATAAATGGAATTTTTTGAAAGTAATTATATATTGAGCGTGAGAAATTAACAAAAAATATGAAGTATCTTATAATCATAAACAATATCGTATTTGTGAAAGATTGTAAAGTTTAGTTAAATAACAATACTGACAATTACGTACAATTATTACACATTCAGCATTAAGAGGAGCTAATCGTACTCGCTTCAGCGATAAATATACTAAAATTGGAACGGTACAGAGAATATTAATATGGTTCCAACACAAGGATAACATGCAAAATTGTGAAGCATTTCGCATTGTTATAATGATTTATACCCTTCTTCCTATGAGACCGGGAATTTAGGGTTAGATTCAATGGTGTATTATCATCCTCATATCCCCAAGAAAATAGTGGCCCACAAGGATCGAGATCGTCCTACTCTGTTCCTCGTAGCGTTCAATTCTATTAATAAGAAGATACCGCAACAAATCCAAGTTCATCTATTTGCGGATTATATTGTTATATAACAGGTCAATTGAAAAGTTCCCAGCCTACCATAGTAAAACACATTTTTTTTTTGGCAAAATAATTTTTTTATTCAACATAATTCCCTTCAACTTTTCGATTCAACTTTTTCGATACCATTTTTGTAGTACGGTTTGTCCCTTGCTTTCGGCGATCACCTCTTCATTCGACAAAAATTTCTTCAAAGTGAGCATTCTTTTGAGATCTGAGAACATGAAATAGTCGTTGAGGGCCAGAATACGGTGGATAAGGAAGTAAATCGAAGCCCAATTCATGGACTTTTGCCATCGTTTTCACTGACTTGTGACATAGTGTGTTGTCTTGGTGAAGCAACAGTTTCTTTTTTTTCAAATGCGGCCGTTTTTTGGCGATTTCGTTCTTCAAACGGTCCAATAACGCTTTGCAATAATCGCTGTTGATGCTTCTTCCTTTTTCAAGGTAGTCAATGAAAATTATTCCATGCAAATCCCAAAATACAGACGCCATAACCTTTCCAACCGACTGTTGCGTGTTCCCTCGCTTTGGGACGGTTTCCTCGCGTGCTTTCCATTCGGATGACTGTCAATTGGTCTTCGAAGTGAAACGATGGAGCCATATTTCATTCATTGTCACATATTGATGCAAAAACTCGGATTTATTACGCTTAATCATCTTCAAACACTGCTCCGAATCATCAACTCGTCGTTGTTTTTGGTCAAAAGTGAGCTCGTGCGGCACACACTTTGCACAGAACTTTCTAAGACCCAAATATTCGTGAATGATATGATGTACACATTCTGTTGATATCTTTGGAGTGTCTGCTATTTCATTCAATTTCAATTTACGGTCATTCAAAATCATTTTGTAGATGGGAACAACTTGGAGATTTGCCTGCGAAATTTGGAATTTGGAAATATGTAATACAAGGTGAGATCCGTCTTTGATGAACTATGTACAACCCGAGGTCCAACGTACAAGGTGAGGTCCGAAATTGGAGCCCCGGTTGTAATCCCCGTTTTTTTTAGTGATTCGGAGTATATACGGTCCAAAACGCGTAATGCCAAAAATTTTGCCGGGGCTTGCTTTGTTAAGAGTTTAACATTTATACACAGATTTAGGTTCGAGAATTGACCGTAAGGGGGCCAACCAAAAATATATAGACTCCATACAAGATGAGCTCCGATATAGGAGACAACATCGCGCGAAAATAGTTCGGCTCGGTTATTAGTCATAGCTTACATTTGAATATTAGTTTCATAAAATAATTATGAAAGCCTCATAACATAAGGAGCCAATTGTTCGGTATTATTGATTTCTATCATTCTCTATAGAAATGAATATTGATAAAACCCATTATGTTGAATTTTATTTTATGTTATTTTGAACTTTATTATAATGTTATTATGTAATATTATATCTTATTAATAGTGATCATTTAATTTAAGTGGCATATAAAATAGAATAAATTAACATAGTTGGCATCCAGATTGCCAGCTTATAATAGTAATTTCCATACTTACAATTTTTGAATATACACTATTTTATGATATGGTAAATGCAAACTGAAAATAAAACAGAAACGAAAACGAATACTCCAGTATGAAAACCTATAAGTATGTAACTGTTATATACAATTAGTAAATTAATTTTAGAGCATATTTATTTTTGAAGTGAATATGAAAGTAGCATATAAAACAAGTTTTTAATTAAATAAACTATGAATTTAGAATCTGATAATGTCAATAAAAACCTTTATATATTATTTGGATTTAATTATATCATAATTAAGGATTAAGAATATATTCATTCTTAACTATTTAATTGATTAAAATATTTTAACACAAATATGTCAAGGTATTTCTCTTACAATATTTAGTAATTGTTATAATATATTATATAACCTTTCAGTGTTATTTATTTTTATGTTATTTATATATATCTAAATGTGTGTCTAAATTCTTCTATCTAAATTAAATTATTGGTTGACAATATAAACCGCCTTAAATATTAATTCTATTATTGTTAGTTGTTCATTTTTTAAGTTCACATCATTATAGGTCTGTAGTAAAATGTTCGAATTTAGAAGTGTAAGCAAAATTCTACTACGGTCCTTTATATGTGTTGAATAACTTAAACGCAAGTAAGAATATATTTTAACGAATTTTACGTTACATGCATTTATTTATTTACTAATATATATATTGTTACTTTTTAAAATTCAGTAATACCTACGCAATATTTTTTAAAAGTCATTTAACAGCACGAGAAAACATACCAACGTTTTTTGATTTTTTTTATATTATATATTACTCTGTTTATTAGCCGATGAGCTAATTTTTTTCATAAACATATATTTTAATATATTTCTGTACAATGCCGTGAAATGTTTTTGGGTTCATATAGTAATTACAGTTATGTATATTTGTAAATTTTTATATTAGGCTATTAGCAAAAATTAAAAAACAAGCAATTGACAAGGAGAAAAACCTTTAACTTACCGTACGTTAAAATATTAGTAACCTCTAATTTGTTGATTAATTTTAAATGGCGAGATAAGATCCTTTGACTCTTGACTGAAATACAGTTAGATATCAAGCTTAAGTTTTAGACCATAAGTAGTCTTTGTTTTATTCTACTAGAAATATTTACAACTAATTAACGACCAGCGATTAATTTACATTACCAGAAAACAATAGATTGTAATGTTTGTTAAGCCTTCATAATTATATACAAATTATAATTCATTATTGCCATACTTTATTAGGCATATATAATAATATATTATTTATACTATCGACTAACTGCACTATAATATTTTATTACTAAATATATCATATTTTATACTATATATTAATGTTATTAAGGTCAGTGGTAACTTTTTACCATATTCTTTCAACGCATTTCAATCATATTTTTTAAGACAAAAATTAAGTGCTTATAATGCATAGTTATTGTTATTTGCCTGTTTTTTTTTTCTTCATTTTTCTTAATTGGTGAAAATTAACTGTCATTAAATATTATATAATTTTAAGATATTTAATATATAAGAATTTTAATTATAATCGACATGATATAAACTATACACATATAATATCAAATGAATGATATGACATATAAAATATACACATATAATGTAAAATCTCTTAATTGCTTAAAAAATTTGATAAAAATGTCAGTGGTAACTTTTTGCATTCATATAATAAAATGAAATTAATAATTCAGAATAGGATTATTACAAAATAAGATTCTACAATATAATTTCTTCGAAACAAGTATGCTTATGAAACTAAGAATATTGCCAATTTTTAACAATAACAATAATAAAATTTTTAATAATAAAATATTAAGCATTTTCTGCCACAAAATTAATTATTTAAATTGACTATTACGGACGAGAATTTGAAATTACTACATTATATATAGAATACATTTTGTTAAAATATTAAGTTAATAAATAATTATAGTAGGAAAATATAAATATTAAAATATTTTATTCAGTCAGCGCATATTAGTCGTTAATTCAAATCTGATAATCTCGTATCTTTAAATGTATCAATGTTTCTTTAAAACATATCATTTACATCGAAATTAAGTCATTGCCCCTTTGAAGCATAAAGAGATCCATACCTAAACCCGACAATAGTCTCGGATTTCGACTAGCCGATAGTGTCAGAAAAATTTAATTTATACATGTTGGATATACATAATACCACACACCTTGTATTGCAAATATATAAAAGTGCATGTATATATATTTTTGAAAATAACTTATCCCTCGGTTTTCTCGTTAAAATTTGTTCTCTTTTTATTGTTAAAAAACTAATTTAAATCAAATTATTGGTACCGGATGGAGTGGATCTCAGGTTGTCATTGTTTTGACATGGAGCCCTGTCACCTGTTGCCTGTTGATACGTTGCCTGTATAGTTTTATTAAGATCTAGTGTATAATTGTAAAATATTTTTGCAATTATGTAAACCTCGATCCTAAAAATCTGAGAGGCTGTTGGGTCGTTAATTAGTAGATTTAATTAATTAGTTAGAAGGAGCTAATAGCAATGTAGCGCGTGCAATATTTTATCAAGATTGTGGTTTAAATGCATACTTATATAAGGTTTTAGGTCGTTGTCATACTATATAATTTAAACATTTTTTCACGTATGAAAGGTAATTTACATATTATTACGCTCCAAACTAGAAAGGGCCTGTAACCGTTAAACGACAATAGATTAATAACATTCTGTTTCCCTTCCCTAAATTAGGATTATATTCGGTTAGTCACGAATAGACCATATTTCACAGTCGAGGAAAAACTAAACTAAATGGGTAATTAAATTTTTATGAAGAAGTAATGCGTATATATAACGGCTTCAGGTAAAAGTAATCTTGGTCTTTACTGTTTTTTAAAGGATTTATTTATATGAATTTCAAACACTATTCAGTGATATACGTGCCGTTATACAGGATGGCCTTTTGCGAGTTGTCCGGTTAAAAATACTTCCGCCACTGTAGAACTTGAAATTATTGACAAAAAGTGAACCAAGTGATCTTAATAAGCTTCTTTTGAGGTCAGCCTTACATCATTAAGAGAACCTTGTATGCTTTTTATATTAAAACTGCTCAGCCAATTTATAATCATCGTCTATCTTATTAAATTCTGACCGCTTAGTTCTTAATTTTTTCTATTTCTCATTATTAATTCATGTGGAATCTAAGTACATAAATTATTTAAAGTTATTTGTTCAGCTTAACTGCACTGTCCTGAGGTAAAATGTGTAGTTCCTTTATATGTTGAGAATTTTATTGATGTTTTCGATTG
This sequence comes from Rhynchophorus ferrugineus, assembly GCF_030347505.1. NCBI lineage: Eukaryota > Metazoa > Arthropoda > Insecta > Coleoptera > Curculionidae > Rhynchophorus > Rhynchophorus ferrugineus. Next base: position 17,715,918 of record NW_027472588.1, on the reverse strand, counting down.
GCCGGTTAGGGAGAGGATCATATTTAACATTGACATTTGCGAAAAGAATACGAGTAAACTAATTCTGATGCTGACATTCACTTAGGCACTTATCCATATAAACATCAAAAAATTCTCGATAAGCTTGTGCTATATTTTTCCTTTTTGCCTAACTAAAAAAGAGATATAAATAACCATGATACCTAACTTGTTTTCCTTTCCGATGTTTACTCAAAATCCCAAAAATAAACAAGCTAATAGCAGTAGATATTAAATATGGACCCTTGAAAATTTTTATTTGGTTATTGGACTTTGAACAATTATTGTATTGAACAACATAATGTATTTACTTAGAAACCTGAATAATATCAAGATATGGATTAACATACTGATTTAAAAGGCTTAAAAGCGTCGAAAGAATACCTTATAACAACGAATCAGTTGAGAATCCGGGGATATGTATAGATATTATTTTTGCAAGAAATACTAAACGATATAAGTGGCTCAAATTCTGGAGATTCCATAAGAAGCGTTACGCACTGCGCGTCTCTCAACTTAATATCGACACCGCAATAATTCCATGACTCGATAACGTTACGTACCTAGGTCTCCACTTCGAACGAAGGTTCGGCTGGCATTCCTAAATCCAGAAATCAATCGACAAAGGTTCGGGGATAGCAAACATGCTATCTTCTCTGATCTATTCTTCCAGCAGACTTATCATCTCCATCGAATGCTTATTTTATAAGATGCTAATTCGATGTGTATCCCTCTACAGACCTAATGTCTACTTCAATTTTGTTACACCCAATCAGGTGAAACGGCTTCAAGTTTTCCAAAATGAGCTCCTCAGGAGAATCTTAAACGCTCCATGGTTTGTCGGAAAAAATTAAATTCATAGGAAAACTGACACTCCAGAAAGCAAGAACTTCATATCTCAATCATTCCACAAACAACAACTCAGCTCAAGTTCTTCTGAAAAGGTGCTTATTCGCGGGCTGGTGGACATGCCGGGAGCTTAGCACCGTTACCGCTAACCTACCCCTTTCCACGTTGAAACGACCTCATCCGTCGCTGCAGTCATAACTTTTTCCCCCATGTGACAGCTTCCAGTTGTGTGATATCTCAAGTTCGCGAATCTAATTAATAGTTAGTTTTACTATCTGTTTCAGCTGCCGGGTTGGTGGGTGCCATATCCCCAAACTTAATGCAGTAGCTGTAGGGATCCAAAGGAGTTAACTGTGAGGCAGTTTCCGTTTAGTGTATTGGTAAGCCCAGAGGCAGTCCCACATAACCCGGTCACTCCAGGGCAAGTATCCGCGACCTGGTATGCGCTAAATGACATGACACAAGAAAGTTCAGATAAAATTATTATAACGAATTACGATGAGTGCTGAACAGTAGGTGTTTATATTCTTACTGAATATTTAAATATGATATGCACAAGGAGGCCAGCAAAAAATCTATTACAAAATCGGAACGAAGTATCCTATAAATTCAAATATGATGCAATTGATAGTGCTTGTAGTCATTCCCGTACATACATTTTGTTGAACTTGTAAAATATATTGGAAAGCAACCGAAACTTACAATAAATATTGTTATTAACAATAATTAGTCAGATGTTCTTAATACCTACCTTTTTACTTTGAAAACCAGTGTTTCCACTAGCAATGTTGCTATTTGTTGGAAAATAATTATAAGCATGAGTAAAATAGTTTAAAACAAAATATTAATATACTCCGCATAATAATCTAAGTCACTTTTAACTCATTTATTTTTTTTGTAAAATATGTTATTTTATTAATTGCTTTTAATATTTTTCTTTTTTAGCTTTCTTTCACAGTGTTTTTTCTTTTTTAAAAAAATTATTAATTCACTGCTTTTTTATGCATCAATCAATTAAATCTGCTTATAGTTGTTCTAGTTGACCTTAGGTGGAGTTTTTGGCGTATACACAATTTCTGTTACTAATTGTCGATGTTACTTATGTAGGACTTATCGATTCAAGATGTTTTCTAGTGGAAGGAGATAATAGGGTTTATTGTAGTTTATTTTCAATTGCTCTGATGGTTAATGTAATGTACATTTGATGTTTTCTGTCATAAATAGTCACTCTTCTGATTTCCTGGTCTAGCGAGAATTTTGACTTGCACGAGATTATCAAACTTAAGAAGTAATTTTTAAGCATTACAGAAAGTCCTCGGGACCAATAAAAACCAATTTCTCTGCTATATCATGCCGAGATGAATTGGTCAATTACTGAGATGACTGAAAAAAACTAATCGAAAATTATGAAAATAAATTATAAATTAAGATTTTCTGGAAATATCATATGTAATAATTTATATAAACACGATATAAATGAATTTTTAAAAGTATCAAGATATTCTTGTCTAGAAATTTGATCGACTTTTTTCAAATTATCAACTCTTATGTGTTATGTCCTTAAGAAGTTCTTTCAAAAAAAGTTAGTTGACATATAGCTGTTTTATATGCGCAGCATCTAAAAACTAAACTTTAAATAGAAAAGATGTGCCAGAACATCAAAAATAGTGATAATATGTATAGTTTTTGTATAAGTTGTGAAAAGTTGTGGGACACCATTTTCAGTACGTTTAAATTTTATTTTGTGTTCAAAACAAAACTTAGTTGCAAACCCATAAAATTTCTTGATACTCTTAACTAGTCCAATTTACTCCTTTTTCCGGAAAGAAGAAGCGCCCCTTACCATTAATTCATGCTCCTCTAACGAAGACGAAGCCTTTTCAAGTTTCAGAACGTCGTGTCACGTAAATAAAAGCGATTTAAATTTTACATAAAGAACAACAAACCAGCGTTAAAATGCAGCGCTCTGTTCACGTTCCTCGCTCAGGGACCCGACACTGCTTTAAAATAAAAAAAATCTAATTTAACTCGCTTTGTGAAGGAAAAAAAACTCGACAAGTTTATGCCCACAGTAAATTTGCGAATATTGTTTTTTTTTGTGCTTGTAAAACAAACAATTTTTTATTTGTTGCATAAAGGTGTAATTAATTTGTATGAATACTGCAATATAAATAAATATTTTCGCACAAATTTATTTAGACGTGTTATTTCAATATATTGTTTTGCTTGTAATAAAAACATGCAAGAGCGCAAATAATTATAAACATACACGTATTTAAACTATATGATATTTAAATTTATTTTAAGTAATGTTTTTCAATAGTAATAGCAATTATTTTTCGATTTATGCCAGGTGCATTGGTTGACGAACTGGGCCACATTATATGAACCAATATTTTTTCAGGAAATTTAATACAGTTTGACTTTACCATTTTACCAGGTTAGAGGTAACTTATGTATGAATACTATAGTTTGCTATACAAAATGTTTTGTAACAAAATCTGTCATGGGTTTGAATATTGTTTTAATCATTTGTAATTTTTTACTGCATAAAATTCAGGATATAATTGAGAATAAGAAATTAAACCGTATGAATCGAACGAACTTATATCCACATTGATTACTAAACAGTCGATGGGAGTAAACAGTAAAATTCATTATTGCTAAGTTTTAATTCAGTTTGGCTTTGACATACAAGAAAATTCTAATCTAAATAGAACAATTGAACAAATATGTTCCAAATATAATTTATTTTAACATTATAGTATATATAATATATATATATATATATATATATATATATATATATATATATATTATCGAAGGACCTAAAACTACAATTAAGAACACAGTTATAATAGGTTGCGGCTTAGATTTGTTTTGTTTACCTTGAACTATTTTCCACACCATCTATGAGGTAGAGTTTCTAGGCGCATTTTTTATGTAGTGTTATTCCCCTGGAGGCCTAATCCACCTAATTAACAAATGTATAACTGACAAACGTATTTTAATTTCATTCGAGATCACATTTACTTTTTACGTTTAGTTCTTGTTTCCTTCGATGATGTGTTTACTTGGCAAGTCATCTTGGTATCACTGTATTTTTATTTCTTCTGCTGCTACCTGTGTACACCATTCTTGATAAAATTAATCACTGAATTCTGTCTAATGAATTTGTCATATCTGCAAAACCGTTAGTATTCATTCTCTACTCATACGTTCTAACATAATGCTTATGTTTAGTTTTGAACAATTACAATCATATCTGTGTACACAAATCTTTCACGCCCGACATTACCATTTTCTATAGTTATATTCAATTAATTATGTGCATACCTTTAGTTGTTTCCACTCTCATCACTCTGTCTCAGGACTATATATCTACCTTTTATTGATTTGGAAAAGGCATTTGACAGAGTAAGAAGAGAAACACTATGTCTCATATACAAACATACTACAAACAGGTATAAGTAATAAAATTATAAGAATAATTCAAGGAACATACGCGATAAATACCAATATATGCCAATGCCGCTATTGCAGATAAAATGAAAATAAAATCTTTCAAAACCCAATCGGGCCTAATATAAGAAGGAAGTTTAAACCCAGTCATTATAATATTAATGGATAAATTAATAAAGAACTGTCAAATAGACAAAACATGACTATATATTGGGTATAAAATATAGAAAAATCGAAATATCGATAACAGCTTTTGCCTATATATGATAATGAATAAAAGCAAAATAAAAGTCACGGTGAATAAAACAAAGCGAAAGTCAGTAAATATAAAAATATCAGTAAATAGTAATAGCAGTAAATATCAAAATTGAAGGTGTTAAAATAGGGCAAGTAAATACATTCAAGTATCTGTAATAGAGATCAGGAGATGGAAATGAATACCAGAATTTAAAATGAATTTATACTTTTATAAAATAGCAAATTTATGAATAAAAAGGAAATAAGCCGGCTTGGTGGCGCAGTGGTAAAGGCGATGAGACAGTCCTACTGTTGCGATAGCCGCGGGTTTGAATCCTGCTGGGGCATGGTCGTAAATTTATGTTTGTGATTGTTTAAAATTTGTGAATATTCTAGGCAAGAGTGTAAAATCCGACAAGGAAAATGATCCCAGTCACTCCAGTAACCAGGCTGGGTAAGACCGGATGCTGTCTGGCATGATTTCTAAAGTTAGTCACTCGTTAGTCGGTAGGCTTATTGCTGAGGACCATGATTCGGAGCCCACGTTAAGCTTTAGGCCCAGTCCAGATAAATCCATAGTTGGTAAAAGGAGACTTTAAAATATATGTAGAAAAAGGAAATATTAAGTAAAATTAAAATGGAAATGTACAAAGCAATTTACAGACAAATTCAAATTTTTGGTTACATACGCGGGTAGTGTCAAAGAGAAATAAAAGTAATATTCAAGTACAAGAAATACAAGCCCCAGAAGAGTCAGATGTGTAATAAAGATGGACACGATGAAAAGTAAAGAAATAAGAAAAGGCGTTAATGTTGAACCAGTGAAAGGAAACATAGGAAGGAGATTATTCAGTTGGTGCGGATGCTTATAGAGCATGGAGGACACAAGATAGGTAACGAGAATTTTGTAAGTAGGGACAGAGAGTAGAAATCAAATCAAAACGTAACCTAAGCGAAAGCTCCGAATCTAAATATCTTTATTTATTCATATTTTCTAAAAAATACTATATATATAAAAATTCAAGTCTTTATTTAGTATTTTTTCAAGTGCTAATATTTAAACATCAAAAATATTTTAGTATTTAAAATCGTACAATTTTAACAATATTTTCAACACTCAATTTCACTTATGAGAATAGAACATCTTGAGACTTGGTTTTCGATGAAGATTACATTATAGATGTGGTTATGATAATTTATAATGGATTTATTTCAATTCTAAACAAAGATTGTTGTTTGAGGACTTGTGACTGATTAAATTACTAAACATTTAAGCACTAAACGTACTGTATTGGTATAGTTTTATGTTATTGAGGTTTGATATACCGAATTTAGCTCCTGCTATGTTATTGTTGCTAAATTATGAAATTTGATTGTAATTTATTATAAAAACCCATATTGCATTTTCACTGGTTGGGAAATGAGAAAGAGAAAGATAATTCTTACACATTAAATGTGATCTTTTATTATACCTTATTGACTATATGAACATACTAGTTACTAATGTTACAAACACCTAAATCTAACAATTTTGATAACTGTAAAATACCGTGAAATAATATGGGTTAATAAATACCATATAATGGTTATTGAAATTAAATCCCATTAGAGCTGAAAGAAATTGATAGGGTCAAACACGCATCATATTTATTTCATGGTTTTCAATAATATAGCTAAGGTTAGAAATTGCCCTTTTTCTAGGGCTATATACCAGAAAATTTCCCCATGAGCTTATTCTATGCGGAATAGCAACTTGTTTTATAGAGATTCTTTAAGAAAGAGATATGGGGCTCACGTTATAAGAGAAAACACGAAAATCACATTTTTGTATATATCAATAGATTTAAGAAAGATGCTTCCTACATATACCAACAAAATGATATCCTTACACCTGAGCTTTATATCATAACCAAGGCTTGGATATCATTTTGATAAGCAACTTTCGTCATTGCACACATTTAATAAGCTTATAATTCACAGTCTCTGGAAATAGCCCTAACTTAAATACTAGTTACTTTGTATGCATCTATATAATGGAGCCTCACTCCTCTTGAAGAAGATATGTGATTGATTATGTTTCCAATTTATATCGGAAGTTAGCCTAGCTAAACTAAAAAGCATTACAGAAAAAATATTATTCTCTATTTAGTCTGGTATATCGCAAGTTCAGTCACAAACAGGACAATGTCCTAAATGTTCTCCACCTGCTTACACAATATACTATGAGATATTTACACTTAAACATGTTGATTTACTTGGAGATTTAGTAGATTAACTTGTACTATAGTCTTGTTGAAAGCGGGTGATGTTTATGCCAGAATATAGGTGATCAAAATCCAAGTTCCCGTCTCGATAGCCGCCGCGATTATTGTGAAAGGGACATTCTCTTACTGCTCAGATTATCGCGAGTTTGTAAGCTTATGTTTGGGATCGTTTCTAATTGTAATTGGTCATTGGTAATAGTGTAAAATGTGACAAAGAAAAAACCCCATCAGTCATGCCAGTAACTATGCTGGGCAAGACCTGATTATATTATAACATATTTACGTTACTGTCTATTCCCAGATATATTTATTTCTTTATTTGTTAATCTAGAGTTATACTTTAATAATATATATATATATATATATATATATATATATATATATATATATATATATATATATATATATATCCAATTCAGTATTTAATCCAGTGTTATATCATGATAAAACTGTGCTCTATAATGGATCATTTTCCTGTAATATTTTTAGCTATTGAGCATAATTTTAAAATATTGGAAAAATCGTGTACCATATTGGCTAAAATTTGTAACGTATATTTGATGCTCGATATGTGATGATGTTGCTCATTCATTTATTTACGTGCTTAATACGTTTTTTTCTTGCTTTTAAGGGGGATTACGACATATTTATTATACTCATTAGCCTTTCCCCATTAGAGATCCAAATCTAAAATCGATACTTTTAAATGAATAAATTAGACCTATCGATCGCCTTACTAATCTCCTAAAAACCGTTAGTCCAAGTCCGTCTCTTTTATTTAGTTCTTTGTTTTAGTTGTTTTTTCCTTTAAGGTCTACGGGAAAAAGCGACGACCAACAAAAAGCGACCTGAGAAATATCTCTATAAAGCTTCCTAATAAAACCTGGAAGCACCAACTAATAATAGAGTTATTAATCTCCGTATAGCTCGAGATATGGACGTTATAAAAAGCCTTATAGTTTTTTTGCTTTTATTCGTGTGGAAATCTTCGAATATGACCATTCGTTGAACTTTAAGGATGATAGATAGAGCTTTATTTTGGCCGTCTTTTATTGTCCGGGAACCTTTTAATTCGTCCCAAAAAGACAATGAATAAAAGAATATTTTGATTTATTGTAGGTTTTATACTATATCAAGTTTTTATTATTAAATTTATTATATTTATATTTTTGATTTTTTAGTATCGTTTTATCAGTCGGCCTCTGTTTTTAACTATAGTTAAGTGCTAAGTGTTTAGTTAAGTGCTAAATACATAAAATAAAGTCGGGTCGGTTATACTTTTTATAATTCAATAACGTTTGGACTGGTTTTAATACCTCTGATTTATACAACAAATTGTGTACATTAAAATGTTGGAAACATTCATTGAAAAAATATATGTAGAAAATTAATTTTTAAATAAATTAGGTTTAAACACGCCACGAACTTTAATAGCTTGTTAAAAATAATTTATGGCCGGCTTTGTTGGCGCAGTGGTAAAGGCGACAGGACGGTACACCTACTGTTGCGATAGTCGCGGGTTCGGATCCTGCTCGGCCATGGTCGTAAATGTATGTCTGTGATTGTATAATATTAGTGATTTTCTTAGGCAAGAGTGTAAAATCTGATAAGAAAAATGATCGAAGTCACGCTGGGTAACGCCGCATGTCTTCGGGGATGATTTCTAAGTTGGTCAGTCGCCAGTCGGTAGGTTCAATGTCGAAGACCGTGGTTGGGAGCCCACGTTAAACAATAGGTCCAGTCCACATAAACCCTCTGTTGTGATGCGGGAGAGAAAACAAAGTTGTAAATTAAATACAATTTATTTTCTCTCTTCCTTGGGTAATTTAATTTAAGACGAGTTATTTAATTGATAATAAAGAATACATATAAGATATTAATCAATACTTCATGGGAAAAGAATTATGATTTAAATCGTATGTACTTACTATTAACGAAAGGTGTAGATTGGCTAATGTAGACAGGAATTCTATGCTTTCAATAATACTTCAACGAAAATAATGATTTATTTAATGTTTCTTCAATTAATGCTCATTCAATTCTTTCCTCTTCATTCAATTCAATAGTTTCTTCTTCTCCATTCTCGATAACACTCTCTCAGCAAAACTTTAATCTTATTATTTCTCAACTCTTTCCCTTCGTATTCATTCAAATTACTGTCAGACTGTCTTCTTGTTGCGGATGCACAGTGTTTAATCGCTGAAGCTCCTCCCTCGGGTCTTTGGTGGTGGTGGACAAGGCTGGTCCAAGAAACCCTTTTCTATAGCCCGATTTGCTGAGCATATCGGAGGGAAGTACTCCTCCAGCTAGGAACTTCTCACACTGATAAAACATGTGCGTTTCGGACTGTTAAGGAATTCCCAAAACTTCCACGATTTCAGGTCCTCTTGATATTTATGGTTATAGACGCCATAAGGACTACTATACCAGGTCTACCATCCGACACGTCTAGCCTCGGTACCTGAACCCTCGTTATCCTAAACACTTGATAATGAGCCGATGGGAATCATCCTTGTTGTGCGTCGCAATACCCTCATTGGTAAAACGGCGACTTTAAAACATAAAAAAATAATTAATGCCACTGCAAATCAATGACGTACTACTGAAGATAGCCTGAAACCAGATCATTTAAATTTAAAATATATTGAATTACATAAAAAATATTCTAATTGGATTGTATTTTTATGATAACTCTTTAGCTAATTTCTTGGTAATTGTACTGACTACATTTCTACAGAGAATGATGGCAACTAGAATAACTATAACACAAGTTTACAAATTCGGGTCAAGCTTTGGACCCCAGCAGATGAGAACGACTTTAAATTTGATGATTTGAACAAAATTTGTTTTAGATTTTTAGTTTGCATATGGTGGCAGTATTGCGTTTTTATAGAAGCCATCAGCTGACGCAGACGTATTAAACATTATTTGGAACTAGTTTTTGTGCTGTGATTGTACTTCGTAATATGAAAATGTTTGTTACCTTTGTAGATGTTATGTGCTCAGTAAATGTGAAAAATTGTAATGAATGCATTCAAAGATGTATATTTGCATTACTCTGGTTTGGACTAGTAAACAGTGACAAGCCGTAGATAATAGAACTGTTTTGCAACGCTTGCAGAACAAATCTTTGTAAGTGCTAACTTGATGAAAATTTATCATAAAATACAGTCCAGTTACAATATTCTTTATGTAATTTAATATATTTTAGATTGAAATGTTCTCGTTTTTTTGTCCTGTGTGATGCCTGGTCTCAAAATGTCTGGTGTCAATTTGTCCAGGTATATATAAAAAAGTCTTAAGAATTTCGTTTTCATGACCAGGGTGCAATGAAACTCAACTCGTTATGGAAGAAAATAATTTAATTTTGCGAAGTGAACAGAGTAAGTTGATTAGAGATTTGGATTGAATTTGAGTAGGAACATGGGTATGAATTCAAAGTGTTGTTCACAACTTTCACGGTAACCACAAAAACGTAACTGACAATTTGTTGAAGAATTACCACAATATTGTAGCTCGAATGTCGCTCAGAATACATTTTCTGCATTCACATCTTGATTTTTTCCCATAGTGCTGTCTGAGCAACGAGAGCGGCTACACCAGGATATAGCGAAAACTGAAAGGCGATACCAAATATTTTGGAACGAAAGCATGATGGGCGATTGCTGTTGGTCCGTAATGAGTGAAATATATCCCAATCAGTATAAGAGACTCGGTTCATTTTTAATTTATACTTTTCAATTCAACAAATGTCAAAATTAGTAAAATAATTAATTTATTCAATATTTCGGAAACTAGAACCAATTAAAAATAACGGATACAGGTGATTCGTGTGATGATTTTTATTCAGCATTAGAATTTACCTTATAGACAACTTTTGGTTGCTTATGTCCAAAACCATGTATACTTGTGTAATTTTAGTAGAAACAATTTAAATTGAGATTAATATCAATAGAAGAACCTAAAACAAAATAATACATAACAACAGTAAAGTAAAAAAATGATAACAACTGTCAAATCGATTGGCCTCAATAATTCCAGATCAGTTATCCGTACCACAAATGTAGCAACACAGAATGTATGAGAAACTTTCGGAGCATTCCAGTATCGCTGCTGACAGTATATTTTGATAGTAAATCAGTTCATTTGTTAGTTAAATTTATTACTGCAAATTGAGTAAAATGTTATTGTATCATATTTTTTTGGATTTGCTTTGGTTTGGGTTTGATTTTTTTTTGTTCACGAAATTGATGAGTAGGTTCTAAATATGTTTCGGGCAATTTATCAAGTATCAAAAGTCATCTTCAAAAAATAATAATCAAGCTCATCAAGAAAGTATGTAATTAATTGATGGTTAAAAAATAATTAACAAATTCTTAATCTGCGAAATGTCTGTTGCTAGCTGTACTTATTATTTTATACAATTATATTTTTCTATGGTATTTTTTAATAGTGTTTAACTTGAGTACTCAAAAGGAAATTGTTACAAATTAAAATATGTTGAGGTTGTCAAACAGTGATATAACCCAGGGACGATTTTAATTTTGTTCCGCACAAATAAAAGGGAAAATCTCGTGTTTTAATGAGTGTTACTGGCAACAAAGGCGAGGCCATCTCTTGTCGGCGAATAAAATTATTTTCTTCAAATGTTTTAAGTGCCCATTCAGGAGCACCAGAAAACTTTTCCTGCTCGACCGAATGGGAATTGTGCAAGATAAATGAAACTAGAACAATTACAGGAGCATTTCTTTTAAAATAAGGCTCGTTTTATCCGAGGCCGGATAAAGACGGTGGTTGTTAACCCTTATATACATACACACACACACACACACACACACATATATATATATATATATATATATATATATATATATATATATATATATATAAATAAATAAATGTTGGATTTTTTTAAAGCAATGCTCAGAAAACTGAAATGTTTTGTTGTTCTAAATCCATTTTTTTAAACTGTTGATACATTATCCCATTAAGAGTAATTAAGACCAGCTAATTTTTTAACATCTTCGTAAGTGAAGTGCTATTCGGCTAGATTATCGATCAAAACAAATGACAGTTGGAAGCCCGTGCAGGTGCCATACGAGCTCCTATTGAAAAACTTCACAGTTTCCTTGATTAGTATTGCAACATGTAATAGTTTTGAAAGATCAATCGATCATTATGTTGAAATATGCATTTCAATTACATTATGAGATATACCGTAAACATTATAGCATTAACTTTTTGTCATGAATGTTAAATTTTACTATTGGTGTCGATATATGGCCGGGTATACATCACGGTTTTCGTTCAATTTTGATTTTGGAGCAATAGTTCGTACTTGGATTGAGTTCAAAGATAATACAAATTTCTTATTTACGCTATATCAGTAGCTTTGAGACTGTTTGTAATTTCTCGATTCATTCCAGATTTCAGCAAGTTTGTTTTCAGTTTGGCACAAAATTTTGGGCCACACATTCTTCAATCAATCTTCTTCGTCCTTGGTCCTTATTTAGTCTAGGTTCTTAGTCTTTAGTCCTTGTTCTTGTGCTTGACTCCTTGAGCGTGGTTTATCAGATTGTTGTTGAACTGATTCCTGAAGCCATAATGGATTTTTATAGAGATCAAGTTCGGTTGCATGGGTAAGTGTAAATTGGCCACCATTTCACATTGGGTGAAACCTTTCTTTTATCACCTTATTCTTAATCTTTTCTAGTATTTGATTCTGCTCTATATATATATATATATATATATATATATATATATATATATATATATATATATATATATATGCCTTCATTAATATGTATACTATCACTCAATTTAAATAGTTTGTTGTTATTTTAGAAATATTGTCCAACTCAATATTGACAAACAGAATATTGACAGTCTTTATGTCAAGTATCCACAATCTTGAATCTCCTTTCTTCTCTATAAAGGAATCATATATAAGAGTTGATTAGGCTTAATAACGAATACCTTAGTTCGGAGCCAGTATTGAGTAGATCTTGTTCTGATAAACCATTAATTGGTGGGACAGTAAAATATAACAAAAACATTCTTAATCCAGCAACAACTTTGCGTTCAGTATCCCATCATTATAAAAGGAAATGCATAAAACTTTGTATTTGACTGAGATATTTGTGATGGATGCTTGAGCGACAATCCGAAATATCATCCTACAATAAATTGTTATTATATACGACACATTTTGTTAGCAAATTTTGAAGCCAATGGAACTAAAGTATCTATCCAATATTGATATAATACAAACTTACCAAAACAAAGTTCTTCGCAGCGTTGTTAACGTCTTATTATTTATTAAAAATGAGGGGATTTAAAAAGATTTAAGGGTATCAATGGTTAACATAAACATTATATGCAATGCATCAGTGAGGGTACATACTAATTGTTGTAATATGTTGCCTATATCAGAATCATATATTTTGTTCTTAATCAAAAATAATTTTGAGCCCAATACACATTTTGAAATAATAAAGGATATAGGTAAACCGCGCTATAATAATTATTAAACGAGATATTGACATGTAAATTTGTCACAGGCTCTATACCCCAACTTATACCTATAGGACCTATTACCATAAATATGGTAACGAGCAAAGTTTCAAAAACGATTTTCTTCTTAACCGGGGACCGTACGTTACCTACATTTAAGACTCCAACAATTTTGGCACCATTCATTTGCTTTATCGCTTCGCTGGGGTTTATTTTAAATTTAAGGTCGGCTTAGTAGCCTAAATCAGCTTAAGCCTACGCCGTTTGTATGCAGTAATAACCGAGAATTATTGCATTTCCTCGTCCTCGGTTCGCTCTGCGGCCGTAACATTACCTTTACTATCGGATTTATATCATCTAAATGATCATTTATTCGAAAACGATGTGTATACAAAATGTATTGAGCTCGTGGGGTTTAATACTTTGGCCAATATTTACATTTAATACTTCTGTCATCGTTTTATTGCATAAAACCTTCAAATATGTAAAACTGTTTTTTTTAAGATCATATATTTAGCAGCCTTCAAAGGCACGTATAATGCTTTCACATATTCTTTATCTAAAATAATCAGATATTGGTATATAATGTTATTGCTGTGAAAAATCGAAAGTAGTTTAGTGTAAAGGTCAGTCAGTTTGCTTTTTAAGCAGTATCCATATGAGAAGTCGTAAGAACGTTGTAGGCAACTGTTTCTATGGTGTAATCGTTAGAAAGTTGAGCTCACACGTAGAGGTCATTGATTCAATTCCCAATAGCACGGAAAATTTTGTTGTTCTAGTTTTATTGGAACATTTGTCAAATCACCTAGACTAGGTAAAGTACCCCAGGGCATGAAACGTTCGTTATTTTCAATGATGTTTCTTTACTCCTATTTTTCCTCATACTAGCTGTGATTTTACTTGTACTTTTACTGTAATACTTAATAAAATATCTGCGTAATTTATTAAGTAAATAACTAAAAAGAGAAAAATAAAATATTTTGAACAAAAAAAAGTTAACCTCTAAAAAGTAAAAAATAAATCAAAAATAATCAAACTTAGATTACTAACACAAAAAAACGTTTAAAACAAAATATTTGTATAATAATCGTTGTAATACTAAATAAAAATAAACGAAAAACTTGTTTAACTACATATATTTTATATTCTACCATTTAGCACTCCATTTAGCTTCATATCTACCTAAATCTATTTATCTATATACAATATTATTTTAACTACTACCAACTGATTAGTTTGAAGTCGGCTGCGAGCCTAAACAATATAAAAATAATAATATCATTTTGTGACATATAGAAAAACATAAACTACGAACAAAACAAATCTGTCTAATTTGTAGCTCCTCTACTGTAACTGTCTTGTTTGTGTTTATAATCTTCGTTTGTTTGTTTCTTTGACTGTTTTATATTTTATTGGTGATATACTTTAATTTTAAAGTTTCAAAATTTCAAAATTCAAAATTCATTCACTCAAATTAATTTTGATACGATATAAGCTCTTTTTGATTTTTTATTTAAGTCTCTATATTTGGGTTCTACCTTGGGGTTGATACCGCCTTGATGTAGAGATTTTTTTTTATAAAAGAATGTATTTAATACTCAGTATCATTTTGTATAGCTGTTCAACAAGTCGTTACTTCTTTCTGTGAAACAAAAGTTTTTAATATAAAATAAAAGCTTTTGTTGTTTTAAACCCCTGACATTTTATAAATGTTGTAATCGACAGTATTCCGGGAAGTTTGTTCTCTTTTGAATTTATTCAATTAATCGGAATAAAGTCACTTATAAAGAAAAGATGACAAGTTGACGTTGGAATATCATACCTCAATCATTATTACAGCCTAAGCTTTATGGTCGCAAAAGGTGGATTCAAGGTTTTTTTTATTTAATTAATATATTGTTACTAGTCATTTCCGTCTAACCTACAATTTGTCTTTATGGTTACTTAAATCTAGGTATATAACTAGGAGGGCCCATCGGCCCTATATCAGTCTCTGGTGAAATAATGTTTATACATGTCACTGCTCTATTTTTTAATATATAACCTCACTACACAACACTACACAAGATCAGATTGTTTGATTCTTTTGATACTGTGTCCTGTTCTGGTGGTATCCAAAAGTTGCAAGACTTCAATATTCGTATGAGAATGGAGTCTTTCCTCATGCCCCCTTGCAATTCTCTTGATTTCTTAACTAACTATGGGTATCTGAAGGTCTCGATGTAGGTAAGTGGTCCTATAGTATTTGGGTGCATCCACGATACCTCTCAGGACTTAGTTCTGAAAAATTTGTATTTTATTTATGTTACTCTTTGCAGAACATCCCCATATTTGAAATCCATATGTCTATATAGGTTTCAATATTTGCTTATATTATAGCAATTTATTATGTGCTGATAATTGTGATGTTCTTCCAATTAGCCACTACATTTTCCTATATTTCAATTCCATTTTTTTTCTTTTCTTCTTTATTTGTTCCTTCCAGCGAAGTTTTGCATCGAGATTCATTCCGAGATATTTAACATAGTTGCTATATGGAATGATAGTATTATTTAATGTTATTGGAGATTGTACTGTCTGTTTATAAGTAAACTGCACATGTACAGATTTACTTTCATTAATTCTTATTCTCCAAGCATATGTCCAGTTATTTATATTGTCACTTGCCTGTTGTAATTTTCGTGAGGCTTCTTCACTATTGTCTCCGACAGCTATAATCTCAGTATCATCAGCAAATCTAGCCATCGTAATATTTCCTTTTTCAATAACATCCTTGTGGTATATCTGCTTTAGCTTCTTTTATTGTAGAATTTAAAGCTTCTTCTTGTTATTCTGTCGGTGTGTTGTTTTGGTAGCATTTTCTGCAGTTTATGAGCAAGGCCTTCATGCCAAACCTGAAGGCTTGTGCTACATCTAAGAATATAGCTGAGCATACTTTTTTACTTTCGTAGGCTTTTTCAATTGTTGAGTGCTTGTTAATAAATCCAAACTGGTGTGTTGATTTTAGGTTTTTTCAATAGGACTTTTTAAAAACCTTAGATATTACTGGCAGTAGTGATATTGGTTTATGGCTTTTATTTCGTTTGCTGACTTCCCAGGTTTTGGGATCTTTATAATTTCCGCCATCTTCTAACTGTCTAGGACATGTTTTAATATAAATGCTATATTGATCAAGTTGGTGAGTTTTATAATTCACTTTCTTGGTAGTTTTTGCAGTAAGTCTCCTGTTATTAAATCGTAGCCTAGTGATTTCCTGGGGTTAATGTCAGTTTTAATAACTTTGGGGATCGAAGGTGATAAAGGACTTTTAGTCACAAACTATTCCACTTAGGAAACAGCCAAATTTTGAAAAACGCCCCTAGATTGTGGGTTTTTGGCAACAGCATCGTAATTCAGGTTGTAAGGCTGCCAAGGCGGACTAAAGTTACTGCGAATTAACATAATCTAGTGGAATTTGGAGAGAAGTTTACAATTCAGAGTATGCAGCTGCCATAGAAAAAAATCAGTATCTTAGTTTCTCAACCGTGAGCCAAGTTACCAAGTAGAGACGATGTTCATAAACAATTTTATTACAACTATAAGCGGTTCATAGGGCATAATGACTACGCATATCTCTTTGGTCGTTTCTTTAGAAGCGTGTTATATCTCCGGATTATTACCTCCATATGTATTCATAGGGACGAGATGACTTATTTATGTTAAGACTGAATGGTGAATATATATATATATATATATATATATATATATATATATATATACATTTATAGTGTTTGTGTTTGGCTTATATTAGAATATATTTAAACCCTCTGTATTGTTTTGTATGGCCGTCAAATGAAAATTTATTGTTTTAAAGCCTTCATAAATCATGACTTGTATTTATTATTTATTTATAAAAATGTTGGGTTAGAGAAAAATAATTTTAAGTTATTAAAGTAATTTCTATTTTTTCATTTCGTTAATATAGAACTTATGAAGACTTTCTTTTACTTTCTGAGAGAGGTCTAACTCTGTGTAGTTTATGTGTATTTCTATGTAGGTTTGAAATGTATGTGTTAATAAATATGTAGTTCAGCGTTTTACAGAGGCTTTGTGTAATTTTTGCTTACATAATTTGTCATTATTTGCATTGAATTTTAGGAGCAAATGCATTATAACAGATAAATAGATATTCGATGTTTCATTAGGATCTTTATTCAGTTCAGTGATTTTTTGTTTCATATTATCGAATGTTTTGGTTCATCGTTGATTTTTATGGATGAAGTAATTAATTTTTCAAGAGTCTTCGTGATTTATTCTTGAATTAAAGAGTAAACGTAGAATTTTCTATTGTTGTTTTATTACGTCGTTTTTATATTTAAATAATCCACAATAAAAGGTCGTTTAGTTTCACTGAATTAATGAAAACCTAAAGCCTATCTATAAGCCAGCCTATCTCTGATACAAGTATAACTAAAAAACCTTACCATTATAACAAAGCATCCAGGTCAGTGATGACTATAGTATTAAATACAATTATTGCCTTAACGAAAAGGTAAAATCTAATTATTTATTTTATTAACTTTACGTTTGCCTTCACGTCACGCACGCAAGTTCCTTCCAAGTTCTGTTTATCTCGTCCGATCCTATGACAGTTAATTTTCTATATAGCCTACAAAAAAGTAAAATTTAATTTAGTCTGATGGGGTAGATATAGGTCTGAATCAATAAGTACTTTTGAATTGTTCAAATTCAGTTTCGATTTAGAAAATGTTTAATATAATTTTGTGATTAGATTTTTTCAAATTTTAATATGAAATTAGTGCAGTAATATTAGACGATATGTATAGACAACCTACACCATGACCGATCATAAATATATAATTGTTTAATTTATTTTGTTCAGGTTACCTCTGTTTTCACCAAAGAGTTTAGTTCAGATTATATACCATTCTGACGCTGAATAAAAATATAATAATAAAATAAAAACTAATGTTAACAAACAAGAAAACAGAGTAGGAATAATTTGCTATGAAAGGAACAATCGAATTTAAGTAAATGCCAATCGAGCAATTAAATTTTGAAGCAGAAAAAATAGTAATATCCAACAAGCTGCTTGAAATAATATTCCAGAAGTTAAGAGTGCAATTAAAGGAATTTATTCTCAAAACAAAGCAAGAAAATGGTAGCCGATAAATGAAAGTTGCGAAGAAAATGGCAACAAAATAGAACGTCTGAAATTAAAAATATTTTAAAGAATATTATAATAATGCAATTTAAACAGTGGAAATTAAAAATAAATCAGTAAATAACTACCTGAGAAATCTAAGAGACTATAAGGAAACAGATTATCCTCTCTGAAAATCCACGAAATTCCTAAACGGATGATGTCTACACAGTCCACCTATAAGAGACCTACGTGGAAATTTGGCATGCATGCAATAAAGAAAAATTGGAAGCATTTGCTGACCATCCAGAAAATATCATCAAACGAAATTGATACTAAGTTATCCATTCTTAATTAATTTAAAAATTGATTAATTTACCTGTATATGTACGATGCGCACTGGTACACGCAACCTCCGCCGCCAGCCAGATGCTGACCAAGATAGTCAAATGGGCTGGGTGCTGACCAAGAGAGTGAAAGAAATATCAAAAGATCAGCTTACCTGAAGTTCTCTCTCAAAACGTTGCTAGGTCTTAAACTATTATATGCGAAAATTACAACAGGCATGTGGCAATATAAATTATAGCACCCAAACCAGAAAAATAAAAATTAACATAAACGTAATTAACAGGAAATAATACTATCATTCCATATAGCAAAAACTCGGACTGAATTTTAATATAAACTTTACTGGAACGAACCTGTAAAAAAGAAAAGGAAAGAACTTGATTTAAAATATATCAAAAATGTATTGGTTAATGGGAATTCAGTTATTGGGATGTTCTGCGAAAACTAATATAAATACGATTTAGTATTTCCAGTATAAATTCCTGAGAAGTTTTGTACGTATAACCAGATACTAAATGACTGACTACCTACACCGAGACCTTTTCATACCGGCTGTCAGACATACTCCACTATCATGTCAATATCGAAGTATAAAACTCCGAAACTCAAACACAATTAATAGACAAACAGCAGTGTTAATACATAAACATTATTACATCAGAGATTAAGATAGGACCGATGGGTCCTTCAAGATATACATGTAGATTTAAGTTATTCCAAAAACAAATTTGTAATTTAGTCGGAAACGTCTAGTAATAATGTAATAAATAAATTTTAAAAATACAGGCAGGCATTTTGGCGTGCTTTTCTTTTATTAGGCAAATATTTTAAAAATCGAATTCTGTAATGATTGAGAAACATGGGTTAGTTAGAGATTTATTGTAATAATATGTATAAAAAATGGAACATCTATTACAAATCCGGGTACTCATTGAGTCACCCTGGTAGTATATCTTTCAGTCGTATTTCAATAATCAAAATAACGGAGCTTTAAAAACGTCATACGTAATTATAGGAAAACAGAACCACGCCGAAGAAAATTCAACTCAAATTATGGCTCCTTTCGCCCTTGATTAAATTAATTAACGGGTTAGACGAATAATTATAACTTCTGGTTAATTTATTCGGAAAGCTCGCTGCTACTGTGAGGTTCCCATTAAAATTTTCTGCGCTGGTTCTTCTGCTGGGCATTGTGAGCTTAATTAACGCAAGCCATTGTTCGCGTTCATATCCACAATAGTCAATAAATAACTAGCAAATGTACGGAGCAATCAGCTGCTAACAATGAAAATAAATGAAAATGTCTTTCCCATTGTCCGGCGTTTCTTTTTTCACCGGGTTTCTTATTTACATGACACAATGAATAATTTTCGCCGACTGGCCCGTTCGTTTTTTTCAATTTTTTGGTAGTGACAAAAACTATAATTGATTAGTTAATATGAATAAATAACTTGCTTGAAATATATACAACTCTTTATATTCAACGAAATTATTTTGGTTTATAGTTATAGAAAATAATGCCTTTTCTGGTGCAAATTTCTGAGAGTCATATTTAATCAACACATCTCTCACGGAGACGATATTTAATTAACACAAAAAAGCACATCTACAAATACCTATACATATTAAAATAGGACACACCAAAACATCATCCTACATCTGTATACATTTTTAAAAATTAATTACACGTTACATTGAATATGCTTAGCACATTCGTAATTTACAAATAAATCTATTATTACTGTTATAAGCACATGCGAGTACGGAATTAATACATCAATAGGTATTTCCCAAATTAAAATTAAACTAATTTACTTAAGCTAAAGTTAAAACACTACACTAAACTAGTTCGTGTGATTTAGTTCGCTTCAATCTTCTGATTTGTTGTCCAGCACCTGTATTGTTGCTACTTTTCTGTGATTTGGTAATTATTTGATTTCGAGGTTATCGTGCAGCTCATTAGTTACGTAATGCTAAGCAGTGGTAATTAATCGTAGAACCTTGTTTTGGGTGCGTTGGATTACTAGTTGGTTTATCGTTTTAGAGCAACCCCAATAATAATGTATAAATGCATTATTATACTTAAATTGAACGGATGTTTCCTATATAAAAGCGCCAGTCCTTCGTACTTTTGTTCCCTGTTTGTTTCCAACGTCTCATTTCACTTAAGCCGCTGGTCCAAATACGTCCTAAATTTAATTTAAAGATATCTGAAAATATTCTTCGTTTCTAATCAAGTAACTTTCACATACTTGAGAGCACTTACCCGTATCTCCATCACATTGAGAAATGTTTTACCGGCTTTGGATATTCTCACCTCACCCACCTCCTCAATATAATTTTACCAACGTACAGACGTTTTCCCGTCGCAAAATTTCCCTTCTGAATCTTATTTTTTGTCCTACTCCAAATGACTGCTTGCATACAGTAAACAGGATTTGGACCAAGATATATGTGAAATCAAATTCACTGACCTCCAATTAGATGATATCCCTACCCAAGTACTTTGCACTGATGAATTAAAGAGCGATCAGTGTGTTAGCGCGGTTGTTCTAGGTGCATCTACTTTCCTAACTTGCAGCTTCCCGAATCACATTACAATTTTCACAATTGATCTGTTTAGTCATTTGGAAATCACTTGAATGATTATTGAAAGAAGGGCCTGATAAGTGGCTGATCTACACGGACTCCTATAGTGCGCTGAGTGCAATTGAATCATATTCATGTGATCATCCCTTAATAATTAGCAAACTTGACGAGCTTACTACATTAGGCAAGAATATTTATTTTTCCTGGCAATAAGGAAATCAAGGGAAGTTAAATGGTTGATATCATGGCCAAGGACGATATTTCAACTGGCCATCATTATCACCACAGATACAATATAAAGATATATTCCTTTATATTGAATCCAAATTAAACGACATGATTCAACCGAGCTGGCCCTAATGGAATGTAGTAACAAGTTACGGTCAATAAAATACGAATTGTTCTTCTGTTTTCTCCCTTCAGACTTGTTTATCTTGTCTTCGACTCGACAAGACTTCGATAGTTTTTGGGCTACTAGATTCCTTAAAACCCTTAATCTACAACATGATATCTAATTAGAACATTTATCTAATTATTATATTATCACATCAAAGTCTACCTGTCTTTTATTCTGTGTACAAATAACTATTTGGATATATATATGTATTGTCCCTTTTTAATTTAAACTAAAAAAATTAATTACTGGAAACGTTTTTTACATTTTTGACAGAACATTTATTTTAATTAGTTTTTTTCGAACTTAAAACTATACATTGAAATAGAAATTATGGACTGGGAAAAAGTAATTTCGTTTTCTTTCGTATTTTTCAAAATAATCTTATTCATACAATTTTCAAGCATCAGTCGTATATGCTGCGTTTTGATAGCTGATCTTGTGTCGCTATTTTTTTCTTCTGATATTCCCTGCGAGAACAGTGAACTGGATTTTCACAATCGTCTTTTATAGCTATCTTTACAACATTAATACATATTTATTATGAGGCCTGAACAAATGTTAATCGAGCGGATCAACATTTGGAATATACGATGCGTGCATCAAAATTTCTCAATCAATCTCTCTCAGTTTTTGTCGAGTTAAAGATATGTCGTAATGGACGCCTTGCCTCTTAATCATATCTGGCCGCTCCTTTTAAATTACCTGTTTTATTTGCATTAGTTATTTTCGGTAGAAAATGGAATTAATAGTTTTACCAAGTTCAAGTATCTCAAAATGAACGATTGCTTTCAAAATCGCACCAAGCTACCACTACCTAGCATTACCTGCCTTCCTTCATTTGTGAATCTTCTACGGGCTCCCACTATGATATTTTGGCACACTATTGAAGGATGTACTACTCTGACCAAAAATGATTCGATTTCGTTTCGTTCTAATGTCAAGTTTTCATTTTTAATTTTATTGTTTATGTTAAATCCAAGCATTGAGCTTGTTTAGGTAACTATTTTTATGTAAATGGTTTAAAACTGTATTATAAAATATATTATAGTCTACCTCGATTTTTTGATAACGTCTGTGCAAGGCAATATCTATGTTTAGCATCGAAATATTAGAATGAAAACTGTAAAATTTGTTATACTCCTTACCATTTTTTGGATTTAGGAAACAAAGTAGAACGAAACTAATTTTAATGAATCACGCTACCTTTCACTGAATAAGCATTACCAGAAATTTACGACTTTCAATTAACCTATTAGGAAAAACTAAAAGTAATTTTTCCTCAACCTCTGTTCCTCTTCTCAGTTGTCATATAGCGGTTTTCTGAATTTAGGTAGGTTACTAGAAAGAATGATCAACATGATTTTCGTTACTCTATTTTATACAAATTTTAACAAGAAAATGTGTTTCGAAAGTGCACACTAAAGATTGAAGATACAGAGTTGCAAATTTTGCAGGGTGAAGATATAATGCTCAATAAAATAAAAGTTCACAATTCAGGTAGGTGTTATCTAAACACCTATTTTTGAGTATTTTAACCAAAAATATCCGCTTAAAGAAAATGTTTTCTGGGAACTTGTGGAGCAGAACAGGATGGGAATTTTTATTAAAAATTTATGGTGATTGGTAACTATAAAGCCTTACCATCGATAATTGAGCAAACTGAAAGATGATGCACGTTTCTTGAGGCTATGTTTCGGCTTGTCTTCACAAGAGACAACTGCTACTCAGTTAGACTATGTCGCGCGATTTTTTAATGTTTTTATATAATGTTAAATAATAATTTATGCATTTTCAAACATATTTTACTCATCTCATCTTTATTTTACTTACAATCTGCTTATTGGTCTAATTATAGAGTAGAAGCTTCTAGGTATGGATACTAATTTATCAGCAGCTATATATATAGCTATATTATATATATATATATATATATATATATATATATATATATATATCAGCAGCAGTTATATATGAAATTATTAATAGATTATTAATCCTCCTATAAAATTGAATTGATTCAAACTTTAAAAGAAACTGATTATGTTTTAAAGAAAAATCTTTGCGAAAATTACTGATATTCGACGAATTTATCAGTAAATCTTTATATTCTTCAAAAAAAATTGATTTAAAATTTCCTTATTTTAGCAGCTTGGTAAACACAGTAAATGTCATATCCACAATACGACTAAGGGCGTTTGAACCAAGAATTTATTCGAATACAATAAAATGGAAATTCCTAAAAGAAACTTGTTTATTGAATAATGAAAATCCGGGAACAAACGCGAAATTAAACGACCAACAAATAAGACGCTTTCATTCATTTCAGTTGTTTTCAACTCATTATTGTGTTGATTTACTACTTATTTTTCGATTATAATGTGACGTAGACATAAACAAAAGTCCCACTAATTGAGTTGACAATAGAGGGAAGATGAACGAAAACCGGAAAACTGTCCAACAAACGCTTTGGGTAAACTAAAAACGAGATATGATTGTTTGTTTGGTCCACTAATTAAATTAATTATTGAAACGGGCGATAATCAATTTCTTGTTTTACTTGGAAATATTTTATTTACAAAATAATTGATTCCATTTATTTGGGGATTATTAATTATTAATGTTTTGCTAACGGATTAACTATATAATATTATTTTCATAATATATTGTTATATTTATAAAATATGTTTTGTAGGTTATGCAAATAAATTTTATTTTTTTAAAAACTTTTACTAATGTATTTATAGCATGGTATTTATAGCATCATTAGCTATCATTACTATCTATTGCACATCGAACGCTGTTCGGGCCTTTTACAATTATATAATTAATTTACAAAATAGGCTTATTATGACCTTTTAATATTAATTATGACTTATTTCTAAAAAAGTATTAGTAAATTGTTCTGTGGCAACAGCAAAGCTAAAACGACATTTTATTTGAGCCATGAAAATCTTAAGCATGTTTAGTGTCGAATTTTAAACCGATACATAAACTTACTAAACCGATACTGAAAGGTAAAAGAGGTAAAGATAATGGACTACACACTAAGCTACATCAAATTAAATTGCATCGTTCCACTATTCAAAGAACTTTAATAATTCACAAAATATCTGACTGTATTAACAAGGAACTCTTAGCGAATGAATGCTTCCGATGTGCTTGTAGCAACAGAACTTGATGGAAGCTGGTGGATATTTTCGGTATGCCTACCGAAGAAAACGTATTACGTTGTACGCTTTTAGAAAGTCGACTTTAGAAGAAACACTTAAAGTTTTATATTGTTGTGTAAATATATATAGTAATAGAGAAGTAGAAATGACGGGAAAGACAAAAGCAACTATAAATAGTGATTTCTCGATTTTGTGCTGAACCATTTTCAACCATTTGGGCATAAGTTATGTCTGGTAGACTTGGTCTGGTGGGTAGACTGGTAGGTGTGGATTGTTTCTGTTGCTGTTGATGCCTTTTTTTTTCTTAAGGCAGGGTAGAATTTCTGCTGTAGTTGCTTGTGAACTGCGCAATCCTTGTAGTTCGCTGGATAATTTCCGTTACATTTAGCACATTTACCTTTATCGTCGCGAACTTTACGAGTGCTATCTCCTGTTTTGTGTTCTCCTGCACATTTTACGCATCTAAATGATTTGCGACAATAAGTTTTGGTGTGGCCATGCGCTTGACACCTCGTGCATTGTGGTATAATTCTTTTTGTGTGTGGTGGTTCGCATTTAATAATGTTGTTCTCTAATTTGGTGATTTCATACACCGCCTTATTATTTCCATTAGGTTTTAAATCATATAGAACATAGGCAGAGGTTTTTTTGTAGTGCGATGTCGTATATTGTGAACATTTACGACCTCGTGGCCTTTTTCAACAAGTGCTACCTTGATGGTGTTAAAGTCCGTCCCGTGGTGCAACCCTTTTAACACGAATTTAAATGTTCTCTCGGATTTTGGCCTGAATGTATGGTGTTGGGTGTTTCTTTCATCTAATTCTTTTACTAGAATTTTAAAGTGCTGGGAAACATTAAAATGTTCTGCCTGAGCAAAATATACAGAGTTCTTTCGAAATGGGATCCGCCAATTGTCTGAATAATGGGCCTTTCTCCAGACAGCAGCTGTCGTTCGACAATACCGATTTTTCACCAAAAAAAAAATCATTTAAAACTAATTTATAGGAGGTCTATACATTTTAAACCTTTAAAAATACTTTTGTAGATTGCTTGCGCAAAAGGCTTTCCAAAACATTGAATATTCCATTTCATCAAAATATAAAATAAAAAATCGTAGCAGGACATTTGGTATATTTCCTGAAAAGATTTGATGTGCGCTAAATTAATTTATCATCACAAGTCAACTTGCAACACTAGCCATCTCTTACGAAGCATGCGTAGATCTTCAAAGATCTACATGAAGGTAAGAAGGACTAAATATCTTAGCAGTCAAAAGTTTATTAGGACTTTTTATAATTTTTTCTAATGCTATCGTTTTGAAACAGCGTTTTGAGCATATAATTAGAATCAATTTCAGGTCGAGATTGTATATTACACCAAATATGCACAACTGTTGCTTATTTTTTTTCTTCGCCTTAAAAGTAGCGTCAAAAATAAAGACATAATTTAAACATATTTATAATAAAATTTTTGTTCATACTTAATTGTAATGTCCTTGATTTATTATTATTTGATATGGTGTCCGAAAGAGATATATTATTTTTCCATCGCTTTAAAAGTTTAGTAGTGCAATATTACCATCTAAATAATAAATAATTAAGTAGTAAATTAATTAAGAATTTGAAAAAAAAATTCGGCGATTTCTTATTGTTTAATTATAATTTTTCATTGGTCAATTTATATCAGATTAAACGTAACCGTCTCGGTGTAGTTCCTGCTATATTTATTTCTATATATAAATTCTAATCTAATCAAACAACAACCCTTTTCTTCAGACCAACAAACAAAGCAGTGCTTAAACAGTAGTTGACAGTGGGAGACCCAAAATAGCAGAATTTATATGGTTAGTAAAAACAAATTAGTAAACATTATGAGGGGAGGTACAAGCGCTATGCCGTCGCAAATTTATTGCCCTCCTGATAAATTAAACATGAGCTCGGGGTTAATCCACCCCCATGCGAAACATAAAATTATAACTTTTCCAAAAATTATGTTAAGGATTTCGACGGCCCTCTTCTACAGTATTTACGAATTGCGTGCTTCAAAAATATTTAAATATTAATTGAATCTCTTAGAATCTCTTCACTTTTCAATAATGTCTTAGAGTATTAAAATATGTATGGACTTAGCTAATTATTTAACCTCATTTATATCATAATTAAAACATATCGTGCCAGACTGTGTAAATTAAATTGTCTGTAGGATAATCTTGATAATAGTATTAATAATTCAATAGAGCTTGTTAGAAATGTCTTATTTTTATTTATGAATCAATTTAGTAGCGCAGCGGTCAAATGGGCAGGATTGTTGTCCTACTGTTGCGGGTTTAAATCTCTCTCAGCATATAGGTGTTTTTAATTAATGTTTCTGAAATCCAGGCTTGCTAAAGATATATTTTGGATATACTAATCTCAGCCAAAATCTAATCCAAAATATCTGAAGATATTTTCTGACAATGTCTTAAAATTGCCCGTTCGTTAATATAAGTTGAACCAGAAAATGAAAATAAAAGATAGTTGATTTGAAAAATATTATCTTATTTATAAACAATTAACGCTTATCTTTGTAGATTTTCGCTTGCGGGAGAAATCTGATATGTCCAACTGAAGTCTCTAAAGGTAGTCAGATATCATTGATTCCATTTTCCTTGGTTCTTTTGATCTTTTTTCCATCACTTTAATGTCTTGAAAATTTGTCGCAAAGTTCTACTTGTAACATGGTAATTTTAGGCTCACTATAGACTTGTTAAAAGCTACCCATTCTTGTTTTTGAGGATTAGTCGTAAAGCCATCTAATGTTAGGTGTCTGGACACCACCTTTCTTCAGCTTTTTTCTGGGAGCCATGGAAATTTTGAAACTCTCTAGTTGGAGTAATCTCCATCTTTGGAAAGTGGTTTTACAGATTGCTTCATCAATTCCAACTTTATGCGCAGCGTTGGTAAAAGAAGTTTACGTGGAGACATTGGTACGTCTCTTAGAAGACGTTCTTTTCACCAACTTTAAGCAACCTCGGCGAACAATTTTGTTGGTCCAATAATTTGATCCCGTAGACACAAAAAGGGAAAACCGCCAACTGCTAACCATAGTCTTTATATTTTAATTTGCGAAGAACCAATTACTAGTTCTTCTAGATTTCATTAAGGTTTACGAAATTTACGGAATTACTTACAGAAAAGGAAGTATACAAATTGCTGATAGGAAGCGAAATTAAAACCCTCAATAATTGTAAAGTAAACCAATTCCTGGATTTCTTTTCATATTATTTTCGTTTTGAAGATACCACAATACATAGAATTCAGTTGAAAATCCTCAAAAAACTTTTTTGTTTAGACTTGTGTAATCTGTAGTTTTTTAAATATATCAACAGGGAATGGATAACATAATATGAACACCATACAATATAACATAGCTTGTTGTATGTTACCAATACTGCTTTTACGTAAATAATATAACGCTTCTGAATTGTTCAGTTTGTATGACATTGTCTTGTAGGTTATATTTCAATATATTTTATGTATTATATGTTCTCCAATTTGGGCGGCAATATCATGGTATTTAGCTTTTCCTTTCATTCACATTACTGACCAGATAACTGTGAATGGATATCTCGACTTCTTTAATAATGAAGTACTTACTATACGAAAGAGGTTCGGTCTTAGTTTAAGGAGTATCAAAATAAAATAAAAAGTTTAGCCAGGCCTTTACCCAGACCCTAAAATAATTAAACCATCAGTTGGAGTTTAGATCTGCAGCATGCATTGTAAAAATTGGCTGATGTTTTGGTACAAGAATGGCACAATACTCTACTGGAAACTGTTCAGTCAATTTTTGAATCCATTGCGATAAGACTTGCAGCTGTTTTGAAAGCAAATGATTGGTCAATACCTAATTAATAAATACATATTGCGTATGTGTTGGGGTTCTCCATACATAAACTCAACCGTTTGTAGCAAATAATGTAAATGGTGATTTAGGAGGGCCATAATGTATTCTTCCAATCATAAAGTGTACTGGTTTTGTGATCGTTATACAACATCTTTTTTAGCTTATTGTTATCAACAGTTCTGCAATTGCAGCCTTTGAATGAATGTTGATATTTTAAGATTTAGCATTAACATTTTACTAGTTTTTACCGAATAATTTATGGTACTACATGCTTACTTCAAGAAAAATATTGCGAAAGTAGAAGTAGATCCTATACATATAAATTATGAAGAAGACACTATGGGTATATAAAGAAATTCTTTATATTGATTTCTTATATTAATTTATTGTTTAATTTTGCGCTTGTACTACATTTTTAAATAATTTTTGTTAAGAGGTGCAATAGCAATTCTGTGGATGTCGACGGCCCTCTTCTACAATATTTACGAATTGCGTGCTCCAAAAATGTTTAAGTATTAATTGAATCTCTTAACATCTCTTCACTTTTCAATAATGTCTTAGAGTATTAAAATATGTATAGATTTAGCTAATTATTTAACCTCATTTATATGATAATTAAAACAAATCGTGACAGAGTGTGTAAATTAAATTACTGTAGGATAATCTTGAGGAGGAGGAAATGTCTTCATGCGGGTCAGAATCTTGCTCAGTATATATGTGTTTTTAATTAATATTTCTGAAATCCAGGCTTGCTAAAGATATATTCTGGATATCCTAATCTCATCTAAAGTCTACTCCAAAATATCTAAAGATATTTTCTGATGTCGTCTTAGAACTGGCCATCCCTTAATACAGGTCTGTATAAATATTTTAGGAGCTGTATAGGTTTGGTGACGTAATATCTATGGTTTTGTTTGTGCTAAGTCTGAAAATGATTTTTTTCTATTCATGGAATTAAATTTGCGTAATTATGTTTAACGCACTGTTACATTAAATTAAAAGAGATCCAATTTGAAAAATATTATTTTATATATAAAAAATTAACGATACATATTTCTTTATGTATTATACGTTCACAATCACGCACCTTTTTCTTTTCATAGAGAAGTTTCTCTTTGTAGATTTTGCTTGCTGGAGGCATCTAGTAGGCCTATCTGAAGTATCTAACAGTAGATAGATACTATTGATTACATTTTCCTTGGTATGTTTTGTCCATCTGTTAATGTCTTGGCGAAATCGTTCCCTCTCATCTTCAAAATTTACCGAAAAGTATTGCATGTAGTACTTTTAGGCTCATTAGGTAATTCCTTTATCATTAACTAAATATTTCTCTGTGAACTCCTTTAAAGTAATCTACTATGGTTTTTGAGGATCATAAAGCCATCTAATGCCTTAGAGCCATGGACATTTTGAAACTAGATAGCTGAAATAATCTGTATCTTTGGGAAGTGATTTTACAGATTTCTTCATCAATTCTAACTTTGCAAAGTTGGTAAAAGATCTTTACGTGGAGACATTCGGTCTCTTTGCTAAGAGATATAAACACTCTTTTCCTTGAATCACTTATACTCGAACAACTGTAATTTAGTTTAACAGCTTTTATACTCTGGCATGTTTTATGTAATGTAAATTTAATAGTTTATAGGTCAAAAATGCGCACGAATAATTATTTAAGACGTTCGCCGATTTCAAACAGATTCGGAGTTTGTAATAAAAATACATTTTAATGATATTCTAATTTTATATACTCTTTTACAATTGAATTTAGTTCTTTTAAAATAATTGGTCCAGCTTTGTCTAAAAAGAAAAACGGGATCATATAGGTATCAATTATGAAAAAGACACGATGTAAAAAATTCTTTATATTGATTTTTTATATTAATTTATTGTTTAATTTTGCGCTTGTACTACATTTTTAAATAATGTTTGTCTTTGTTAAGAGGTGCAATAAAAATTAGGGTCGTTAATTATTTCTGTTAATTATCAGATGTTACCAGTTGCATCGAAACATTCGTGAACAAATGTCTGCTTTACAGAAAAGATGACAAATTTTCCTTAAGCAAATGTAGCTTGTCAAGGCCTCACTTTTGATACCTCATATTATTGTTTTTTGACTTTTTTTCATCAAATATTTATGTGAAATTATCTGATTCTCATAATTTAGGTCTGTATGTCTTCTTTGCCTATATTGCCTTTATCGCCCTAAATACTAGAATTCGCTGTTAAGGCTATTTCCTACACGTTAATTCAAAGAGCTGCTACGTGTTGATTGATAAGAGCAAAATTGAATCCAAAGGGCATTAAAGGTCTTTTGAGAAATGAAATTGATCAACTGTTTCAAAGACTGGTAAAAACGTTTATATGAAAGTACGTTGAGTAGGGAGAAATAAATTTGAAAAAATAGGTATATATATTTTTTTTTTTCATAAAATATATCGATAAACAAGGCCGTTATAGCGCCCTGGCGGAAAAAAGCTTTACGCGGCTAAAAGAACGGGTGACATTATTAAAACGTACGTTTTCCGCTGAAGGCTCATATGTTTTGACAAATAGCCCGAACCTTAATAACGTTTATGGCGGATTTATGCTCCCCTTTCTTCATATATTACCTTTCGGCCCATTCGTCCGTTTCCATCCCATAAGTTCTGCGAAACTGCAAAAGCCACGATAAGATTTACCAGGCAACACAGTCTATCGTATTTCCATTTAAAGCGACCTGATTTTTGAAAGAGAGGAATATGTGAATTTTTGATTTTTTTCTATTTCTCTCTCACTAATATTAATAACATACCTTTAAATAACAAAATACAAAAATCACACAAAAATAATAAAAATCTGATGCGGGTTCTATTTCACCTTTCACAAGATCCGTTTTATGTTAACAATTTATTTAAAGATATTTTATCAAGGCATTTTTAAGAATGGAAAAATATTCTGCGACTATTAAATCATTATAACCATTTATAGAAAAAGTCTTAAGGTTATGGAAATTTTATTAAGATTATTAAGGAAAACTATGAAGAATTAAGGCTAAAAAAATATGGAAACTGGAAGCAAAATTAGTAAAGGAAAACCAAGTTTAGTGAATAAGGAAACAATTTTCCTATAAACTAAGACTAAATATTTCCCTTTAAATTAATGAGTTAAAAAACGAACTATTTCGACATCCAGACACTAGAATCAACACATTGTTCGGTAGATTTAGCTTGTTTGATTTTTGGTTCATCTAATAATTTCCAAAAAAATCATCAAATCAAAAGGTACTAGATGTTTAATAGCAATATTCTGGGGTCTTGCAGAAACTACCGTGATGATGTTCATACCTTGGAGATCATTGCAACAACTAAATAAAAGCGAAATTAAACCGAAAAATAAGTCAGTTTTACAATCAATTTTTTTTTCGTTTCCATTATCGGAAATATCTCTTTAATTTCGACAAGCTTATTGAGCTCAGTATACATAAGACATATATATGTACATATATTGTTTGTTAATATCATCTGTAGAGATTTACAGTTGCCTAATTCATAATGGATGCCATGGAAATGCAATTTTGGTGATTTTTTTCGATAGAGGGCTTCTAGCAGTTATTACTAGAGAAACCGGAAGTTTTGGCCACAGAAACTTGTAAACAGGCTAGTTGACTACTGGAACTGTTAGTTTTTACTCGTAAAAAACTGCAGTTGGAGTGCGTGGAATAATAATAGTGTAAACGTTAGCAATAATAGTGAAAATGTGTGTGTAGAGAATGTGTTAGGAATATACTTTGCGTAATAAATTAAAAATAACGGTGGTTTTCAATTTCTACTCCTATGTACTAGCAGTTTTAATTAAATTTACTTTACTTAAAATTGTTATTCTAAAAATTTCGTAATAAAATTTCGCTATCGTGTCGCATTCGCCATTATAACACATATTTCATATTGAGGCTGCTATCTGGGACAGCTACTGTTAATAGCTCTAATGAACAGTTTCGAAGTACTTGGTAAAAGGCACTTTTAAAGGTTACACTCCATAGTGCACCGTGGTAATTCAGTATTGAAAAGCACTGGGGAAACTCGTATAAATGAAAAAATGCCTCAATATATTTTGCTATAATTGAATTCTTCTGTTTTCTGTTTCGATATCTGTGAAAACCTTTTAAAGTTTAAATTTTAATATTATTAATATAGTTTCATAGATATGCACTGATTTGGAGTAATAATCCTTAATAATAATTAGATATTTTTTGCAGAAAAGTTGCTTATTATAGAGATATATTTCATTTCTAGTCACTGGAAATTCGTCCTAAAAAATTTGGTATTGTTGTGAATTTAGAGACTATTCAAGAGTCGAATTTTCTCAGCAGCCAAGATCGCGTCCTCTATTTCCTATTACAGTTTATGATTTACGATATAACTGTATTAGGTACTCGAAGTCTAATATTTAGAGTTTTTGCGTCGAAATATGAAAGTGGATGAAACATGGCACCATCATTTCACTCCGAAGTCTAATCGACAGTCATCCCAGTGGATTGCATATGGTAAACCCGCTCCAAAGCGTGGGAAAACGCAATAGTCAGCTGGCAAGGTTATAGTGTCTGTATATTTGGATGAGCATGGAAGAATTTTTATTGACTACCTTGAAAAAGGAAGGACAATCATCAGCGAGTATTACATAGCATTATTGGGCCGTGTGAAGGACGAAATCGCTGAAAAACGGCCGCATTTGAAGAAAAAGAAAGTGCTGCTTCATCAAGACAATGTCAAACCGTGTCAAAAATTCTCCAGATCTGGTCCCCAGCGACTATTTTCTGTTCTCAGATCTCAAAAGAAATTTTCGTCGAATGAAGAGGTAATCGAGGAAACTGAGGCCTATTTTGAAGCAAAGGACAAACCGTACTACAAAAATGGTATCGAAAAGTTGGAGGGTCGCTATAATCAGTGTGTCACCCATAAAGGGAATTATGTTGAATAAAAAAACTAATTTTGCCAAAAAAATGTGTTTTACTATGGTAGGACGGGGACTTTTCAATTGACACTTTATGTTGAGAAGTAAAATAATTTTTTGGCGAAATAATATATTTCATTAAAAGAGTTACAAACTTATCAAACCGCCCTCTTAAGATAAATTAAACTTAGCTTGGTAGTAGAATAATGCGATAGGAGGTTCTACTGCTTCGATACTTCTTCTAGGCAACAGTGTAAAATTCAACAAGAAATAAATATTCTATTTAAGTCAGTACCCAAACTAAGGCAAAAATGTCTTCTTGAATGGCCTCATAGTTGGTTACTGGCATACCGACTAGACATAATGCCGTTCAAACTGTGGTTAGGAGCTCATGTTAAACAATAGGTCCAGTCTAGATAAATCTTGAAGGCTAAAAAGGAAAAATTAATTAATTATTTGATGCAATTTATAAGATGCAAGAATCCTGCATAATTGTTGTAATTATTCGGTTATTATAACGATAATAAGAATACAATTAACAAATTTTAGTTATCGAGCCATTTGCTCCTTTTCCTCTACTCGCCCGTAAATTTCCCTATTTATGGCGCCCTGTCCGAAGAAGCCGAATGATAAATTAACTCCGACGGAGCCAAAAACAAAAGTATCTGTAGTGCGAGCAACAGCATCGGCTTATGCAATCGCATCAGACGAGCTCCGCCTCAAACGGGTCGGGTTCACTTTGAGCTTAATAAATGGGCCCCGAAATACAAAAGCTTATGTTTACTGGTAACTCGACAATAATGAAGTAAACGGGCCGCTGATAACCTAAGTTTTAAATGATTAATTGAAGGCCGTCGCAGCGTCAGCCAGGTGTTCAAAGTTACTCGCACCATTTATTGCGATTTACGACGCGAAATGGAAGATTGAAGAAAACTGGCGTATTGTTTGAGAGTTTTGTACGGTTAATATTTCAAATTTTCATCAGAATGTATCATGGCAAAATCATTATCAGTGTAAAAAACCTCTTAAATACCATATCTCAAGCATTTATTTATGTAAAATAATATTTTCTCATTTAATATTACTATCCAAGACTCTAATCCGACTCTAGATTATTAGTGCAAATGATACTACTCTGCTAACGAAACCTTCATAATTATATTATAATATAATATTATTTAATCATTAATCATCATCATATAATATTATTAATATCACCGAAATATCAGTTATACTTTAATAAAACATATTTTATTTCATTTAGATATTAAATTTCTAAAAATATGAATATTTAAGGACGAACGCGTACTCTGGCGGTAAAGTAAGTCATGTCGTATGTACCGCAGTTCTTTATATTTGTATACATAAATAAATACCTCTTCTATGTTTTCTACCTTTTGTAGTATCTATTAAAATATGCATCATGGCATATATATCGGACTAGTCAACAAATATTTTTATTGTTGGGTTGGTTAGAGTTAGAATTCTACTATGGCATGGTCCTAAATTTATGTTTGTGATTGTTTAATATTTGTGATTGTCCTAGATAAGAGTGCAAAGTACAACAAGGAAAATGATTCCAGTCACGCCAGTAACAGGCTGGGTAGGAGCGGTTGTCTTCTGGGATGATTTCCTAGTTGGTCTATTGC
Organism: Rhynchophorus ferrugineus; assembly: GCF_030347505.1. Taxonomy (NCBI): domain Eukaryota; kingdom Metazoa; phylum Arthropoda; class Insecta; order Coleoptera; family Curculionidae; genus Rhynchophorus; species Rhynchophorus ferrugineus. The sequence goes on along the minus strand of NW_027472588.1, from coordinate 17,680,465 downwards.
CAGTCGGTAGGCTTAATGCCGAGGACCGTGGTTCGGAGCCTACGTTAAACAGTAGGTTCGGTCCAGATAAACCCTTGTTAGTAAAAGGAGACTTTTACTTTTAAATTTTTCTTTTAAATTTAAAAAATATATTTTTCTCCATGAAAAATAATAGGTTTTATTGAGTATTATTGAGTTATTCAGTGTATTCGGACGCTATCTGCAGCCGAATTTCACCAAAAACTTTTACAAACTTACGGTTATGCACATCCTCCATAATCAATTTGACTTCAGGCAGCCTAGTAATTGATGAATCAATTGTTTCCAAGCATTATCATTGGTGGTAGATTCAAAAGGAGGGAAAATGGCTGCTATACTGGCTGTTGAACCGTTTTAACATCGCTGTTTCATTGCTTATTAGAGAAGAGAACAATTTCATGCGCAAAACGTTATGGCTTAGCCTAGCAGGACATCGAAACCGAGTCGGACTATTCATGGCTATAAAATATTTCTGTGCTTACGGTGAGATTAGCAAGATGTATTGTTTTTCAAGCAACCAAAACCGGATGGAATCGAATAAAATCTGTTACCACAGATATCAACACAATATCAACTGAATAAAATGGTAGATGCATTGTTGCAAAAAGAAAAACCAGCAATAGCGAGTAACCGACGCAAAATCATCTTGCATGACAGTGGTCGCCCAAATGTTGCAATAGCAGTTTGTAGTAAAAGTTTTGCTACAACCAGAGTATCCACAGGACATAAAGCCTTTTGATTACTACTTATTGAGATACAATACTTATTTCGCATACAATTACGAAAAGCTAAAGGAGTACGAAAAGGATGTAGATAGGCCGTTATTTTGACATCGTACTGCAATAATACCAGAAATATAAGAAAATGGTATGGAAAATGATGGTAAAAAATTTGATTATTATATATTGTAGGAATGTTTCCCAATATGTGCTTTTTTAAATTAAAAAATGATCATAATATACATAAAAATCTAATATACAGCTCGAAAATATTTTCTTTTTAAAAATGTGTTCCTTTTTATGATAAAAGTTATCTTGAAATCATTTAAAAGCTAATTTAACTCTTGAAGAATATTTTTCTTTGGAAACTGTCACCTGTCTAGTTGTTTTCAGTTTACGTAATAAACATAATTTCTGTTTTCGTAAGAAATATCCTGTTTTTGATGAAATCAAATTATAGACGAGAATACTACAGAATGTGCAAATTATGTTGGTTATGGTTATTATATATCTATGAGTGTAATGGGTAAAATAACAGATGTGGTAGAGAAGGGTTATGTTATGCCTATTGAATAGGTTACGTATCAGTATTATTTCAATGTCACGGGCTAAGTTAGGCAAAGTATATAGGTTTATACGGTGCATTTAGTGGATTAATGAATAGAAAATTGAATATATTTTACTTAAATGAATAAATATTTATAAAAATGTTTATAAATTTGGAGGGTTTTATTTTTTATAAAAGACACTCTTCGAAACAATTATACATATACATATACTAAAAATAGATTACAGACATATATATTGAGTTTCTGGGCAGTAATATAAGGAATAATCAAATATTTCAAAACAAGGCTTTTCGCAGTAAACGCTCTTTAGTATAAGCAATGAAGGCTTACATCGAAACTTAGGTATCCATATAGTTAAAGAAGAAATGATCACCTTCAGTTTATATAACAATCTTAGTTGTCTCTCGTTTGGCTTCATATTTGCGGTTTTGTTTATATATATAAATTACTACAGTAAAATGGGGTTCATCACTGAAGATGGTGTAGGCGCAGGCACGGCAAAATGCAAAACCTGTTACGCGAAATTTCTTTAACTACTTTTTAGCACATTAATACTGACGGCAACTTGTGGTAGGCGATCTGAAACCCTTACCAATTAACCTGCATTAATTATTTCCGTTACTCCATATTTAAAATATTAAATGTCTAACGGACAGCTTGTATATATGTTACTCTACACTTTCAGTAATATTGCGCGAGTTAAAATAGTGGGCTGTATGTTTGCTGCAAAATATATATATATATATATATATATATATATATATATATATATATATATATATATATATATATATATATATATATATCGAAGGAGAAGAGAATGCAGCATTTTTCGAATGAACATTTGTACAATATCTTTTTGATCTCTACTAAGGAGCTAATCTAGAGTAAATTAACCTATAGTCTTATGAATCTTCTGAATCGATATATCTTGTTAACTTGATATTTTATCATTTTATTTCTTTTTTTATTTTTTGCCATTTAACATATTTATTTAATATTATTTTATAATTTATAATTTACTTTCGGATATTTCGCTATAAAAGACCTGATATGACTATTGATACAACTAACTAACTATATTGATGCAATTGAATAAATATAGTTGGAAGGTAATATAATGTTAATCCCTAATTGTAATATTTAAAAAAAATCAAAAGTACTATTAGTTCCATAAGCCATAGCTCATCCAACGATAAGTTTTAGTTCTGTTTTCCTGCTCTACACCCGTTTCACTTGTACACTACTATACAATTACCCGAGGTTCACAATTCGTTTCAGTTTAGAATTTTTATCCTTTTGTTTAATTCTGATGAGCATGGGAGCATTATACATATTGCTTTTAAAGCATTTTCTTTAATTTATACGTTTTTGAAAACAGAAGGGTATGTTCGCTCTTCTTTCAATGGACTATGGATCTTTTCGATTGTCGCTTATTTTGTTTTATTAAGGGCCAAATTTTTTTAAGTAGTATTTTTTCAAAAAGTTTCAACACAAATATTAATAGTGAAATAAGTTTACAGGATTTTTGAAATTAATCTCCTAGAACGTCAGCAATCTGCCTGTGGGCAATAAGTATTATTATATGATTTCAATTATATAACATAACCATCCTAATATGTAAAAGATCACTTCAGTAAATAATCTGCTGTACAACTTAGAGTTTAAATCTTATTTTAGATACTATCCTAACTTATTCTAAAGACTATTCTAACCTATTTTCAAGTCTATCCTAACTTATTCTAAAAACTATTCTAGCTTATTCTAGATATTACTGAATCTCACTCTATGTGTCTATTAATTAGTACGTATGGTAGTTTGCGTTTTAGTCTATGCACATTTAACTGTTTGGCGAGTTCATTGGAATGCACTAATAGTCTTTCAGAGTATTTCGCACTAACACTCCCAATCATACTCGTTATGGGTTTTATGGGGATATCGCGCTGAATCAATCTGTTGGACACGTAACATGGGGCATCGTCGATGACTCGCAACACTTTATTCTGGAAACTCTGGAGGATATATATGTTAGATTTGCTAGTAGTACCCCACAGTTCAATACCATAAGTCCAAATGGACTTAAGTATTGACATATAGATCAAAACCTTGTTATCTAATGATAATTTAGATTTAGGCCCTATCAGCGAATATATTTGGTTTATTTTAAGCCCAAGCTGGTTGCGTTTTATCACTATATGTTTTTTCCATGTTAAACGTCGACCGAAATGCATTCCCAGGTATTTAACGTTGTATGCTTGCGGAAGTTCATGATTATTCAATTTTATTGAGGGACATGTTCTGCTACAAAGGTTGAATGTCACATGGGTATTTTGTCTTTTTTTTGCCTTGATATGCCACGTTTTCAACCACAGTTTGACTTCGTTAGGTTGGTTGGTTTCATGTGGCTGATATAGGATCCTCGTGTGCCCTCCAGGACACTCAAATATATTGGGTGTATGTCAGTGAATTCATCACCCTGTTTGATAATAAAATGTCTGTGAGGTACGATTTCAGCAGTTGAAAGTGCGTATGGGGCAAAACTTTTTCAATTTAACATGCAATATAGTGTGCCACACCTTGTCGAAGGCCTGAGAAATATCAAGAAATGTAGCGGTGCAATATTTTTTATCATTTAAGTTTTTGTTAATTTGATGGACTAATCTATGTATTTGCTCTATTGTTCCGTGTTTATTACGGAAGCCAAATTGTTGTTCTGGAATAATATTTTTTTCCTGTGCTATTAATTTAAGTCTCGTAATGTATAGTTTTCCGAATAGTTCAGAGATCACAGCCAATAGGCTTATAGGACGATAAGAGGAGACGTCTTCTGACTTTTTTTAACCGCTTTCCAAGTGTTCCAAGAAAGTCAACTATGTTATTTTCTTCTGTTGCGGATATTTCATACGGGTACAGATTAAATACTGTTTTTAAATGTTTAGAGAAAACCTCCGCTTTATCTTTATCATTCCTAGCCCATGTATTGTTGTCAATTTTAAAGGGTAGATTATGTTGTTAATCTTTTTGTTACTTTCCAGAGAGAATATTCCATTGCATCAGTTGGCGTTAAGTTTTCTAAATAGTTTTGAATTCCTTGATTTTGTTCCTTATTTATTAGCTCTTTCAGCTCTTTTGTGGCTTTGTTGAATTTTCTCTTTTTTTCTTGTTTTCTGATTTGTTGCCAGATGTTTCGCTCCTTTCGGCAATTTCTGGTTTAATTGTAGATGAACCATAATTAAGCTTTTGATAAGTCGTGCTATTAGGTGTTGCGTACCATACGGCCCCTTGTATAGATTTTGTTATATTTTTTGCTGCTATTTCTGTATCTATTTTTGTTTTGATTAATTAAAAATTTAGATTAATTTTAATTAAAAATTTAGATTAATTTAGGTAAATTTAGATATATTAAACTATCTAAACTCTCTGTAATAACATAATGGCCAGTTAATTTTGGTGTTATGTAAAGAAGGTGGTTTTGTTTTGTTGAGAATATCTAAGTTATAATAATAAGGTGTTATAATAATCGGTGAGTGATCACTATGGTATCAGGAATTTCATTTCTATCTGACGGCCAGTATGTTGGCTCACGAGTAGAGATATGCTGTAAGTTACGTGCCTTCATTGCTTTGATTCTATGCCTTTTGCTGTTATTAATCTAGAACCCCACATTACATGTTTTGCATTGTAGTCTCTTCCGGCAATAAATCTATTACCCAGCGTGTGAAGGAAACCGTGATATTGTTCTGTCTTGTTGATGTGTTTAGGTGGACAATAGATAGGACTCATTGTTGTACACTTCATAATAATATAGATAATTATAGACGTTCTTCTATGTGCTTTATCATTTTGGGTGTTTTGTGTGATATAACTTGTATTTCGGGATCCGTAAATAATTTCTATCCGTGAAAGGTGTTTTGGATACCATCATGATATCAATATTTTATTCATATAAGAACATTTTAAGCTTCCTGGTATGTTGTTGGGATCCATTAGAATTCTAGACGGCTATTTTGTATTCGCTGTAATGTCTATCAGTCATTAGGCTAGCTTGTTAACGACGACTGTGAGTAAATTCATCATTGTACTCATTTGCTCTATAAGTTTACCCACGAGTTTCTCTAATTTACTAATAGTACTTACATGTTCTGTGGTGATAGGCTTTGTCTGCGTTTTAGGTTGGGTCTGACTGTTGGTTACTGCGTGTGCTTATGATATATAAGGATGTTGTATTGGTGCTTTAGGCGAGTTAAATAGTAGAGGCTGTCTTGGTGGCTATAGTATTTATCATCAATCAGTTTCTTAGTTACGCTTTCATTATGCGATTGTAAATAGATTGGTAAGGTTCATAATAACTTTTCTAAGCAATTTTTTAATGTTTCTCTAGCGACTAGATTCAATACCGGTACTTCCATAGGTTCTTGACTCAACTCCTTGATTAGCTCTTTTAAGATAAGCGGTATAATAGTTTTGGGATTTAAGTTATCAGTATTAGTTTTGGAATAATTCGTTTGTTATATATTTACTAATTGGTAATAATAATTTAGCCAGATGTTCAGTAAGGAGCTCTGCTTTTTGTTTATTGTCGTTGTCAATGGTATATTTTTGGTCTGAGGGACTTTTAATTGTGTTTGATCTCTAGGATAATCGGAAATAATAAATAATCGGACTCTTTATATGCTGATGGTTCTTGTAGATAGATGTCGATTCGTTCTTTTTTCAGTTGTTGAGTTTCTCAACTAAGATAACTTTAGCAAGTTCCCCTGGCTCTAGAATTTAAACCCTTTTCAATGAATAATCACAAATATAAGTAAATAAAAATATCCATACCCTCATTGGTGGAATGTCATTATGGTAAGTTTAACATAACACAATTATTACAAAACATATTTTTATATTCTTTAAATTAATATTTACTTACTACTTTATATAGTTGCATTATCATATGTAATTAAAACATTGTTCAGTATTATTCAGTGCTAGAAAACTATTTTAAATGGAGCCAAAGCCAATAAATCTTCAAAGAAATGCGCTGGACCGGCAAGAAAGGTTTTACTATCAAAACGGTCTTCGGTAAAATAGGAAAAGCTTTTAGGTTGTATGCAAAAATAAACCGAATTTATTGGAATTAAACTAAGGAAACGGAGTGAATACAATTATAGAAAAGAGCATACTTTAAGTTAATATATTCATTTGTATTTAGTGCATTGCAATGAAAATAGAATGATAATTTCTTTCATTTTAGTACAGTTTTTAAAACATTTACGACTGCTGTTTTGAATAATTTTAAATTAGGATTTAGCAGTATATAAGTTACTTACATATTAGTTACAAATTATACAAAAATTTATAAATATTAAAGAATATTAAACAAGACATATGACTTGAAAACATTAAAATAACTGAATATGGTATTCTAGATATTCTAAATTGTTGCGTAATTATTGATTTATTCGAAGTTTTCATTGTAGAATCGGAAATAATGTGATTGGAGGCATGCTCAATTAAGTAAAAGGAAAAGGAATTACAGCGTTGTTCCATATACAGTCGTCATTGTTCCAAACGAGTGTTTTTGTCTATCATGGCGCCATACTTCGCTTTTCAGTTTTGTAGATCTATTCGTAATGGATGCAACTTTTAAAAATGATTTTAAAAAAGGACAATGAAAATTTTATTATAGAATTTGGATCAGTTACATTTTGTATATCTGGTAAAATATTTTCATTTATTTTGTAGAATTAATTTTGACGAAATACGTAAGATTTAACTCACAAAATACCTTTAATGTGAAGCAGCTCGATATTTGGCTTTAATGAATTAACAGTGAAAAATCTAGTGAACTGTGTTTCCAGTTGTTAATGCTGTTGAAATGTAAATGCAAACAATCAATTAAAGAAATCTTTACAGAATATTAAAACTGGATCACGTATAACTATAATCGAAGGACATTTTGTATGAAAGTCAAGGACTAATTAATTCGATTATCTGCTGTCAACAACTAAGGTGGTGATGTTAAAACGTCGCAATATTGCTGGACCAAATTTTAGATCATTTTGTCTTTGACGTGCAATAAAATTCTAGTCTGCATAAGATAATTAAAAAAATACTGTTATCAAATATAATATAATATAACATTATAGTATATCTAATACATATATTATCGAAAGACTTAAAATTAGTTATACAACAGTAATATTTTGTAGGTTCCTGTTTTATTTTATTTACATTGAACTCTTTTCCACACCACCTATGAATTAGAGTTCGAGACGCGTTTTTCTATGTAATGGTATCCTCTGGACGTCTAATTCACCTAATTAAATGTTATATATTCTAGTAATATATTTTATTTTCATTAGAGTGCATATTTACTTTTTACGCTTAGTTCTTGTTTCCTTCGGTACTGTGTTTCCTTGTAAAATTATTATTATATCACTATATCTCTTCTTAGTTTGTTCTCTTACTACCTGTATATATCTTTCTTGATAAACCTAGATTTAATCTCTGTATTCTCCCTAATACATTTGCCGTATCTGAAAAACGATTAATATCTATACTCGTCTCACATATTTTAGCCAAATCCTCATGTATATTCTGAATAATTACACACATATCTATTCACATAAATCTTTCACAATCTACAATAAGATTTCCTACTCTTATCGTATATTAGCGGGCTTCGTTTGCGCAGTGGTTAAAGGTGTTGCGATAGTCGCGCGTTCGAATTCTGCTGGGACACGAAGGTACTTTATGTTTGTGATTGTAATTGTCGCTATAGGAAACAGTAAAAAATACGACAACGACGAACTACCCCAGTCACGCCAGTAACCAGACTGGGTAAGGACGCTTTAAAATATTTTAAAAAACTTATTGTATATTAATTTTATACTAACCTTTAGTTATTTCCACTGTCATCACCCGGTCTTGGAAATTGTTATCGTTTGATCATTCCCATATTCAGAAAGTTTTATTCAAGTGAATAACCAAGCTGCTATCTAATCTGCCAGTCTATCTAATATTTGTTCACGGTTCCATCATTTGCCAATTTCTTCTTAAATGTGTCTGATAGAGTTCATCTAAATCGACATTGTCATTAACCATTCCCGTTTCCAGCATGAAGTACAAGTGAATCTGCCATTAATTATTAATAAATGTTATAATTGTGTTATAACTAATCAATTGTTATTCTAAAGTTTACCTTTTGCTATCATCTTTTGTTGTTAGGAAAGCCACAAAATATCTAAAGTGCTCATATCTACACAGTCCACCTATAAGAGACCTATGTGGGAATTGGGTACGTGACAATCGCCAAAAAGCAGAAGCATTTGCTGAATATCTAGAAAAAACTTTCAAACCAAATGAAGCTAATATTGAACATAAGTTACCAGACATAGAAGCTGAAAATTCGATGACTGAATTAGTCACGCCGAAAGAGTTAACCAAAGTTATTAAAACTGATATTAACCCCAGGAAATCACCAGGCTACGATTTAATAACAGGAGAATTACTACAAAAACTACCAAGAAAGGGTATTATAAAACTCACCAACTTGATCAATACAGCATTTAGATTAAAACATGTCCCAGACATTTGGAAGATCGCGGAAATTATAATGATCCCAAAACCTGGGAAGTCACCAAACGAAATAAAATCATATAGACCTATATCACTGCTGCCAGTAATATCTCAGGTTCTTGAAAAACTCCTGTTAAAAAGAATAAAACCGAGAAAAAACCTAATGCCAACACATCAGTTTGGGTTTATTAACAAACACTGAACAATTGACCAGGTCCACAGAATAACAGATGTTACTGAAAAAGCCTACGAAAGTCAAAAAGTATGCTCAGCTATATTCTTAGATGTAGCACAAGTATTCGATAAGGTTTGGCATGAAGGCCTTGTTCATAAACTACAGAAAATGCTACCAAAACAACACACCGAACTATTAAAATCATACATTACAACCAGAATGTTTAGAGTCAACCAAGAAGAAACTTACTCTACAATAAAAGAAGCTAAAGCAGGTGTACCACAAGGAAGTGTACTGGGACCAATGCTTTATCTACTTTACACTTGTGATATACCACAAATGGAAAATGTCACGATGGCTACATTTGCTGATGATACTGCGATTATAGCTGTCGGCGACAATAGTGAAGAAGCCTCACGAAAATTACAACAGGCAAGTGACAATATAAATAATTGGACACATGTTTGGAAAATAAGAATTAATGAAAGTAAATCTGTACATGTGCAGTTCACCTAAAAATAGACCATATAAGCACCAATAACATTAAATAACACTATCATTCCATATAGCAACTACGCTAAATATCTCGGAATGAATCTGAATGCAAAACTTCGCTGGAAGGAACATATAAAGAAGAAAAGAAAAGAACTGGAATTGAAATATAGGAAAATGTACTGGCTACTTGAAAGAAAATCACAATTATCAGTACATAATAAATTGCTATTATATAAGCAAATATTGAAACCTATATGGACATACGGAGTTCAATTATGGGGATGTTCTGCAAAGAGTAACATTAATAAAATATAAAATTTTCAGAACAAAGTCCTGAGAGGTATTGTGGGTGTATCCAAATACTATAGGACTGATTACCTACATCGAGACCTTCAGATACCTACAGTCATTCAAGAAATCAAGAGAATTGCAAGGGGGCATGAGGAAAGGAAAGGAGAACTCCATTCTCATACTAATATTGAAATATTGCAACTTTTGCATACTACCAGAACAGGACACAGACTCAAAAGATCCAAACCATCTGATCTTGTGTAGTGTTGTGTAGTGAGGTGCATATATTAAAAGATTCAGCAGTGACATGTACAAACATTATTTCACCAGAGACTGAGTTAGGGCCGATGGGTCCTCCTAGTTATATATCTATATTTAGCATAAAGTTAGCACAAAGGCAAATTGTAGGTTAGACGGAAACGACTAGTAACAATATATTAATTAAATAATAAAAAAAATCTTTAGTTGTCTTGACACTATTTTTATTACCATCTTGTAATGAGTGACCATTGCGTATATTGGTCCCATTCTGAAATATCCATGTGTCGTCTAAATACACAAATAACCTTCCTTTATTTTATTGTACGCTTATTAAAATTATTAAAATGTTTTATTCCTTTGAAAACAATGTCGGAATTTCCGTTAGACCTCTTCATGGGATGTGTTTATACAATTTAAACCATATATTACCCAATTATTTAAAGGGAACTATTTATGAACTATGTAGAACATCCTCAAACAGCTGCATTTCTAAGCTTGCTAATGGATACATTCGAGACTGAAAGTCCGCTCTAAAATAACGAAATTATGATTATATTAAAAAAACTACTCACCGTTTGTATACATTTCATAGGTTTGATCTCTGATAAAGCTAACATCAAGCTGAACTTGATTCGTCACCCGCTTCGTGTGAGGACGATTTTCTTTCGGCGAACTCAAATTATATTTTTTTTAATTTCTTGAGATATTTAGGTGACAGCATCCATAGTAATATTCAGGGTAGTTGCAACTTGCTAGAAAATATTTTCAATAAAAACCGCATCAACTTTATATTTAGCAGTACCAATGTCTGGTACGATTTTTACTGACAGGGTTCCCTTCATTATCTCATTTCTATCCTAAGTAACTAATTATAGACCCAAGTTGTCCTGTCTGGTTTCAGAATTTTTAATCAAAATAATAATAAGCAGCAATTTGAAATTTATTAAACAACGTTTTTCGGTTTTTAACCTGTAGATTACATCGAATAATCAGACAGCATTGTGTCTGCTTATAACTAAAATAAAATGAGAAGGAAAATATTGTCTAGTTTCAAAACGAATTAACAAATTGCGGCAGGCAATACATTAACATATTGATGACCTGAAGTCATTGTTATTTTAAATAGGCTATATGTGTCTTCAACAACTCTAGACTACTTATATCTCGGGTGGTTCAAAGGAAATAATTGAGAGAGATTAGCTGACATATGGGTGCATCCACTGTACAGTCCATTTCTTCTAGTATCTGAAGGTATGGTATTTCCCTTAATAGCTTAAAGCTAGTTTCAAAAGATATTTGTAAAAAACACTTTATTCAGTTTTTTTTGACCAGAAATACCAAAAGTTAGTGGTTAATTGTAATATGGTAGCAATTGAGTTAATTAGATAGTAACAAATATACTGGTTATAGGTTGTTCGTTTTATGATATGATATATGACTAGATTGTTGTACAGAATCATATTTATAAATTAATAAAATTTAAAAGAGTTTGTTTCAGAATTCCGAAGCCTATGTTGGATTAAGCTTTTGTTGCTATTATATCTTATGCGATTATTTATTTTTCATTACTGTATTTTTGATTATAAATATAATTTTTGGTGGTAAATTACTTTTATTTTGTTACTTTTTGCTATTATTTGGTACTTTTTCTGGTTAGAATAATATGATTGTAACTAGGAATAATTATAAGTGTTGCACTTAAATGAAACATTTTCCTATTCCGTAATTAATTGATTGACAACTTACAGACACACTATCTAACTTGTGTGTTTTCTTTCAGAAATGATGGAAATATTTATGTTGTCTTTAGTATTTCTATAGATCCATTATATAAACTGTAATATTCTAACGTGATTATACTTAAAACGATGCATTATCGCAACCATATAAAAAGTGATAATGAACAAGTAATAATTTATATTAAAACTAAGCACAATGAAAATTAAACTTTTATAAAGATAAAATAAAGAAAAGCTATTATATAGGAATTGTTAGTGAATTGTTACAGAAAAAAACGAAAAACTGAAACACTGGTTTAATATTTACTTATTTGTTTGCGTGTCAGTGATGGTTCTTTCCACTGATGGAAGGATGGATGAGAAATGGGTCAAAGTACGAAAGAAAGAGAAGTAGCTATCATGAGATTTTATATCCACTGTCTGCCCAAGGTGCCAACTTTCGCGTATTGTTAGATATTAGATTTCCATAAATGCCTATAGAACACAATACTGATCCCCGAGTGGAACTACTGCGGAACGCATTTTCGCAAGTTCACAGAAGATTAACCTCAACGTGAATTTTGATTTTGGGATTTTGCATTAGTTGTTAAATATCTTATTTTAACATCATTTCAGTTAGTTCTTTGTTGACCTGGCAACGTTTGATAGGTTATCCATAAAATTTTTCGACGGAAAACGTAGATCTTGTCTATTTCATGTGTCACTTTGCCTTTAATTTAGGCATATGTCAAAAGGAAAGAGAAAAAGTAAGATTTCAACATTGTTGGTTATGTTTTTACATTCACTACTTGAGTGTGATTGTTTGGTCTGTTGTTAGAACGTCCGCAGGTGTGATAGACGATAGTAATATTCCAAAAATCTGAAAATAAATTTAAAGTTTCAGAAAATAATTTAAAAAATTATGCAGTTGGCTTGGTTGTCGTGGTGATCAAGGTGGGAAATAACTACGCATGTAACCAAGCTGGTTGTGATGGTATATTTTATGGGATTCCCGCCATATTCATAATCCGTCATTTAAATAATGATCAAACGTTATCCCGTTGTTCCTGTTCATAAAAATCATAGTTGATAAAAATGAAATGTAAGAAAAAAATAATTAACTGCATTTCATCAAATATATTTTTAAATTTCATTTAAATTAACAGTAAACAATAAAATGTTCTTGTCAATTGATAACTGAATCAGAAATCCCGTATAAATTAGACGCTAAAACAGAACTGCTCAAAATGTATGGAATTTTTTATCCCGTATAAAGTATAAATATATATTTGGTCTAGAAACAACTTTGAGTTAAATAAATCCGATAAAATGCTTTCGGGGACGGCAAATGCGAATTTGATAAACCCCAGAGGTTTTTTTAACGGGCAACATTCTGATATTAGGACGAAATACAAAACGACCCTTGGAGAAATCTTTTGCTGTGTGCGGTTTTTCGTTTGTTTTTGGAGTTGGGGCGCCGGTTGTTTTCTTGTTCAAGACGGAAAAGGGATAAAGTCAAATAAATAAATAAGGATGCCACAACGCGATTGTATCACTTGAAGGATGTTTTTCTGTTGATTTTCTTTCGCTAATATATATATATATATATATATATATATATATATATATATATATATATATATATATATATATATATATATTGCGATTTTATATTTGAACAATACTAATTTATTGGCCAGACAAATAAGAGAGAATTATTTATTAAGTTATCATAACAGAGTAAATGGAATAATTTAAAAATGATATGTTACTTGTTGCCAGAATATTTTCAATATATAATTATAGTATTATTCTTTGTACTTAGAAGTGTACATTAAAGTAAAGTATTTAGAATAATTAAATTAACTATTGGTTTTCCAAAACTTAGGTCTAAGACAAGTAAATAGTTAAAATAACTGATAAAATTTACCAAGAATAAAATGTCATATAGTCACATACCTTATTGCATTAATCATTAAACACCTTAGTGTTTATCAAAGCTTTAAATTTGTATAAATGTACCATTATTAGTTAATTATTATAATTTCTTCTATTTGTCCTATGTGTTCCATCTATGTAAATTTTGTCGTTAATTTCAATTTATATTCTACATATTTTTATTACTTCGTTTTTTATATCCTTTATCCATATTTCCAACCTAAAATATATATTACAGAAAGAATTGCATCGTTCTTTCTTTATTTATTAAACTCTTTGATCTCACCCCTGCAAATAGTTCGTCTTTAATTTGCCTTCTTTCGCTAATCTACTGCTTTCTATTTATGTCTTATGACCCACATACGGACTAACAACTAACTAACAAATGAGGAATTAAAATTCTACGAAGCTGTTTTATAATTGTTAATTTTATTTGCAAAATTCCATGTTTCTAAATGAAAATTAAAGAAATAATAGAAAGTTCCTTTTGTAGGTTTCGATATTTTGTGAGGAATACCTCATTCATATGCATTCGCTTATAAGTAACATACTTAGAGGTTACAATTTGGTGTGAATCCGCACATAAAACAGTACTTGCTTAGAATGAGTATTGAACTATAATAAAATATGTTATATTTTAGATATTTACATAAGTTTTTCTCACTTATTATTTATTTTATTTTATTTTAAGATATAGTTAAGTACTTGTTTTCTTTTTATACATATTATAGTTTAGTACAGTGGGTCACTACTCACTAGGATTACAAGTCACTTTAACAATTATATTCAATAAGAATAATAATAAAATAAAATTTCTTCATCACATAATTCATCTAAATGTTTAAAAGTTAACATTGTGGTTTAGAATTACCTAATTAAACGAAGCAATCGTATTTAAACTCAAGCGAGTTCTATCTTGATGTCATTTGATTGTTCGACCAATCAGGGCCGATCTTTGAGGATTAATGACTCGTGTTTACTAAGTCAATATCAAATCAATACATAAAAATAATACATATAGTTCAAAATATATCCAAACCCGGACTGAGAGTGATACATCCCAAAGGATCAAGAAAGCTTATTCTCGTTTATATTCATTTATTAATAAAACTGATACCAAAACATCATTTCGATTTCAAATTAACCTGTAAAACAAATCAATGCTAGCTGCTTTGATTTCCATTTGTTTATGTCAATGATATTGTCGGTATAATTTGGAATAATGTGCAGTGTACAGTTCGCTCCCGATGTATTTTCATATCGCTGTATTAAAATGAAAACTGTGTCGGAAACCGCCACCAAATTGAGTGGAAAGTTTTGTACGTCAATTAATCATTTTAAATTGCATATGGACCTTCCTTTGATGGCCTCAGTTATTGGATTTTTCGACATTATGAATTGATATATTTCGCTATTGCCATACAGGACTTCGAAATAAAATAAAAAAGCTGAGTTATTTTCCAAAAATAAACAGTCAGGTAAGCTAGTCGTTTTTAACGAGAACTTGGGGAAAATGTGTTGTTTTAATAATTGAAAATTTGGTGTGTTTTAATGTCCGTAAATTTTGTTATTCCTCTGATATATTATATCAGATTTCTCTTTATATATTTTATCTATAGGTTTTTATTTTAATAACGCTATTTAACTACACAATATTCAAAAGGCACAACTTCAGACTCTTTTTAAAAAAGACCAGATGGTTTTCCTGGTTTCCACTCAGTTTCTTACAAGAACCTTTGATCTTATTATAACATTGTGTAAAGGATGGCTCAGCCGACTTGGTGGCGTAGTGGTAAAGGCGATAGGAAGCATGGTCGTAAATTTATGTTTCTAATTGTTTAAAATTTGTAATTGTTCTAGGCAAGACTGTAAAATCCGACAAGGAAAATGATCCCAGTTGCGCCAGTAACCAGGCTGGGCAAGACCGGATGTCTTATGGGATAATTTATAAATTTGGTCACTAGTTAGTCCGTGGGCTTAATGCTGAGGACCGTGGTTCGGAGCCCACGTTATACTTTAAGTCCAGTCCAGATAAAACCATAATTGGTAAAAGAAGTCTTTAAAATATATAAGAAATAGATAGCTCAGTGTGTCTAATGAGAATTAGATGAAGGAAAACCAATACCTGAAGATGGTAGATGGAATTTTACCGAAATATTATCATAAGACATTATGCAAATAGAAATCTTCTCGCCCTTTGCTAAAAAATTCCCCATTATGTACATTATGTACGGCTCTATTATGTTTCATGATTGTGCCGGCAAGATAGTTATTGTATGATATTTTGATGCTTCTTAAACCAACACTGAACCCTTTTGGCTATTTTTCATGATCTTGAATTATGAGTGTTATGCAGCAATATGTTAGTCATAGTAAGAAGTTCATCATTGAGGTTGTCGTCAAATTCATTCGGAGTAATCAGACCATTAATATAAATGAAAGGACAATGTGAATATTACGATATTGTCGTTCATATCGTAAAGAAATCTCCTCCATGTTTGATTGTAGGAAGCATACAGTCCAGATCTTAGACTTCTTTTGGAGTTCCTCATATATAAACCAAGCCGTCTGTAAGACACAATGTCATATTAGTCAAGCATATTATAAGTTCTGTTATTCCGCAGTAGTTTTATGTTGTCTGGTTACAAACCTTTTTAATGTTCATTTATCCTTTATCATGTAACTTTGGGTTTCGCCTACTATTCCTTCTCGCCGATAATGTTTAACCATGTCTTGTATATGATGTGATTCAGCTGTTTCCACACATTTTAGCGATCGCTTGTTTTAACAGTCGCGGTACAAAACATAAAATACACTAAAATATAACTTACAAAACTTGGCATGTAAACTGAGCAATATATGCGCGTTAAATTATTTACACGGAAGCAGTACTGCCAACATTCGACAAGATGTACTATATTGCATGAAATTAATGTTATATTGTCAGGGTTATACAGGGGTTTTAAATCAAGTAGGGTCGATGTTGAAACGGAACCAGCATTAAACAAAATCGTTATTTTTTAACTTATTTTCCTATCAGCCAATGGTCCAAAAATATAATTAAAAGGTTATTTATTAATAAGGCACTATTATCTGAGGTGTTGTGTGCCTCAGGTTTCTCTATACACATTATCGCACAGTGGCAATATTCCCTGCCGATTTAGCATTGTCTTAAATTACACATGTTCTCTATTGAACCCATTAAACAAAAGGTCGCAGTTGAAAACACTGAATATTTAAGTAAATGAGTTTATATCTTGCAACTCGATTCTTAATAACAGGTCAATTGAAAAGTCTCCGGCCTACACATTTTTTTGGCAAAATTAATTTTTTATTCAACATAATTCCCTTCAAGGATGATTATAGCAACCCTCCAACTTTTCGATACCATTTTGGTAGTACGATTTGTCCTTTGTTTCAAAATAGGCCTCATTTTCGGCGATCGCCTCTTCATTCGACGAGCGAAATTTCTTCCCAGCGAGCATTCTTTTGAGATTTGAGAACAGCAAATAGTCGCTGGGGCCAGATATGGAGGATAATCTGGATGAGGAAGCAATTCAAAGCCCAATTCATTGTCTTGATGAAGCAGCACTTTCATTGTCTTCAAATGCGGCCATTTTTCGACGATTTCGTCCTTCAAACGGTCCAACAACGGTATGTAATAGTCGTTGTTGATGGTCCTTCCTTCTTCAAGGTAGTTAATGAAAATTATTCTATGCACATTCCAAAATAAAGACGCCATAACCTTACTAGCCGACTCTTGCGTTTTCCCACGCTTTGCAACGGGTTCATCGTGTGCAGTCCACTCGGATGACTGTCGATTGGACTTCGGAGTGAAATGATGGAGCCATGTTTTATCTATTGTCACATGTCGATGCAAAAACTCGGGTTTATTACGCTTGATCGTCTTCAATTACTGCTCCGAATCATCAACTCGTCGTTGTTTTTTATCAAAAGTGAGCTCGCGCGGCACCCACTTTTCACAGAGCTTTCTCATACCAAAATATTTGTGAATGATCTGATGTATACGTTAATTTGGTATGTCTAGAGCGTCTACTATTTCATTCAATTTCAATTTATGATCATTCAAAATCATTTTGTGGATTTTTTAAATGTTTTCGTCGGTAACAACCTCTTTTTGGCGTCCACTGCGTTCACCGTCTTCGGTGCTCATTTCACTACGTCTAAACTTAGCATACCAATCCTTGAGGTTTGATTTTTCTGTGGCAGTCTCCCGAAACTCGACATCATGCCAAGTTTTTGCTTCAACTGTATTTTTTCCCTTCAAAAAGCAATATTTTATCAACACGCGAAATTCCTTTTCATCCATTTTTTTTCACAATAACAAAAGTCGCTTCACTCAAAATGCTATAATTCACAAACTAATAATCCGTTAGCCGTCAAATTTATACACGCATCTTTTGAGTGTTAGTGCTAACTAAAAAACATGGATTTAATTCTAGTAGCGCCATCTATGTGTCAGGCCATGGCCTTTTCAATTGACTTCTTACTTGATAATATTATTTGTACTAAAGTTTGATCCAAATGGATACACTTCATTTTTCATAGGCAATTAAGGTTATGTTCATGGACCTATGAATGAAACAATTAATTTCGGATTTGAGGACTTATTTGCAGATATTATTTTTTTTTATTTTAGAAACAATTATTTTCTATTTATTAAGAAATAGTAAATATATTAAAATATTATAGAGAGGTATTTCAAAATTGGTCATTATACCTATTATATCTACACAAAAGCGGTAGCAACAATTTACAAAATTCTATGATAAAGAATATGTTAAATTTTACATTATATGTTATTGTTGCATCTGGTTTATGGAAGTTATATTCTACTGTGAGCTATTAAAGCGAAATTATAAGTGAGAAGATACTTATAAAGACACAATCTGATCCACGGTTGACTTTTTGCTTGATTTCGGCTTGAAGGAAGATTCTGACTGATATATTATAATACTATTGATGTTACTGCAATGTTGATTGATTAATGTATGTTACGGTTGCAAGGACAGATTTTTGGCGTCTGCTTAAATCCAGTCTCTACAAATTAATAAATGTGTTAATAAATTAGACCACTAAACTGTAGACGTAAGTTATCAAAGAGTTAGGGTGTAAAATAAAAGTTTTCATTATATTTCCAAAATATTTCATTTTAAAGGAAATATATTTTATTCCAACCTATTCTAACACATTAATTCTAATCTTATATGTTATTTAAATAAATTAAACTATTGCATTGTAAAGAGTACACGCATCACATCTCGCAGTGACACAAAATCATATCATTTTTCGTGAACAACCAAGTTCATATCAGTCACGCTATATAAATCTTACCTCGTAATAATACGGCAAAAGAGTACACCAGTTTGTATTTATTGATCTTCTGATTTGCACTGTTTTTACTGAAATTTCCATGGTATATCCTGTATGGAATGGTTTTCTAAATTATTGTTTCTGGCGAATATACCTTTCAATAGTTTGTGGTTGAGCAATGCACTTTTGGTGGCTGTACAATTGCAAGATTCTGTCCATATCTAATTCTAAGTAGACTATATCAGTTAAGAGCCACATTGGCTAGTTTGTGGCTTTATACGTATGGTGCTTACTTCAGGAATTCGGGGCTATGCAAGCATTTCTTAATCATAATAGTTTATGGCTACAAAACTTTGTGCATCTTCATTCAACCTTGGTAATCTTACAGATTGAACTGTAGAATGATCGACGATATCCAATGGTAGTCCCTCTTCTTTTCTTCATAGACAAATCGATTATGTTTAACCAAATGAATTGAAAAGAAGACAATTTTATGATCGCTCTTAAAACCTAGTGACTACGCCAGTTATGAAATATTTTGGATTTAAAAACTAAAAAGTTTGTTTTACTTGAAAATTATTTTAATTAATTTATTAAAAATACAATACTGCCCCCACCATCCTATTTTAATATAAATGAAATCGCTATAACATAAATATTTTATTCTTCATATCCACATATATAACACATGTCTATAAAAGAAAATATACATATTTAGATTTTTAATTAAATACAAGAAAATCAATAAAGTCGCCAATAAATATTGTTGTGTCGTAATACCATATATAGGGTAATTAACCTAGGTACATGGTGAAATGTCAAATCAATATCTTGATAATAATCAAGGTAGACGCTCAGTCAACAGTATCAAATAGATGTATAATATCAGGCCGGCGTTGCACTGTGAAACGGGAATTCATAATGAGCAGTACTAGGTGGTAAATGGGTTATTGCATCGAGACAACATGGAGCTACGTGCTGGCAGAGATAGACTTGCAAGGACGGTCGCCAATAGAACATTTAATGAAATATGTACTGGAAAATACGACAAGCTCGACAGCATACAAATTGAACAGACACGTTCGGAAATTACAATCAGGATTTTAGGATGATATACCCGAGAGTACAATCTTAGTTCTTTTGAAGTGTCGTCTCATTTTTTAAAGATTTTCCAGTCATAATAAAAAAGGCAATTGTTGATTGTAAGTATATTGTAAGTGTATTCCGTTATTTTTCAAAATTTTAAAAGATAATTTATTGGGAAGCATTGGTACAACATATATTATTCAAATTATTTTCCATCGTTTTCCCATATTTCTAGCAATATGGCGATACTGTGTAGAAGAAACGGTGTTGGTTTGGTCATGGATTATGATCTTATACGATCTTCATGCTTCTTCAGGGTTTTGAAACCATGTACCAATCCAGCCATTCTGTATCAATGAGGATAACTCATAGAATGCGCTATTTCTGGAGAGTACTTGGTGTGGTAGAAATTCCCATTAAAGCTACAACAGAGTGCTCGCCACAATCATTCCAACATGTCTCTGCATTGCAATACAAGTGAACGACTAGGGCTATTATTCACGCTAGTCTTTTTGCAACGATTTGTCCTTGAAGTTAATAAATTAACTTCGGTAAATATCAGCATTAATATTTTCCGTCGGTTTTAGCAACTCGTAATACAGTATATCTTCTTGATCCACCATATGTACAGCAAGTCTTGTGCTCGCAATATTGTGGTCTCGCTTTGGAGTCTATGTGGATGGTGTGCTCTTTGATGAACATGGCATTTTGCACGTGGGATTAT
The DNA here is from genome assembly GCF_030347505.1 of Rhynchophorus ferrugineus. NCBI lineage: Eukaryota > Metazoa > Arthropoda > Insecta > Coleoptera > Curculionidae > Rhynchophorus > Rhynchophorus ferrugineus. The sequence continues at coordinate 17,659,571 of NW_027472588.1, read as the reverse complement.
TGTAGTTGATCTACTTTTCATCGCCAGTCACAACACATCACAGAAAACTTAATTTTTTAACTGGCAAGCAACGAAGCCGCGATATAAATCCACTACTAGGTTTTTTGAAGGTTGTTTTATAGTTTGAGTTGGATTTTCTTTCAACAAGTGTTGCGATTTATTGTTTTGAAACTTTTTTGATCTTTAGGCTGTTTTTTCGTTGTTGATGTTAAAATTACAATATTTAGACTATTGGTATATGAGAGAGCAGCATCACATTAGTTTCTAAAATAATTTCATAGGCTTCGGCAGAATATATTTTGAAATCAATCAACAAATTTCTGTATATACTGGATAATTCAATGCACTAAGTAGAAAACTGATATTTTAATATAGGAAACTGCCAAAAATTAATTTATTTCGTTAATATTTTATATTTTCACGATATTTTTCAAGAACCTGGTATGTATAGCTTATAGACCTTTTCGTAGTTGTAGAAATGTTATTTAAAGAGTTATAACAATTTTCACTTTCACATTTCAAAGTTATAACTCTCATAAAATTCCATATCTAGAATTTTTCTGTTACATGTTCAAAATTCTTAATTAGTATAACTCAATTATATCCTTTTGATAGGATGGTGGAAGTCGAATTGTTTCCTAGAATGGAGATTGATAAAGCATGTAGGACCATAATTCATGTGCATTAAAAAATGTATATATTTTATCTCTTTCTTGTGTCTGTCTAATCTCCTATTAGTAGGTATTAGTAGTTAGTATTAGTTGTTAGTTATGTTGGATTTAAATCAATTTAAAATTTAAATAAATTATTTTAACTATAACTGTAACAAAAATGGTTTCATAAAAATCCTTAAGTGGTTATTTTTTAAAGTATTGCTAACGTCTTAAAAAGAAATAATTTCGCAATAAAATGTATTAAAGAACAATATTGATTAAATAAAACCTAAATTTAATAACTAGGTGTAATGTTAGTTTGGAGCAAATTTTTAGACCGGACTTAACTGTTTGCATGCATTTAAGGCCATATTCTAATCTATAAATTTGAAATTAATTAATAAAATTGATTGAATTTTAATTTTCACATTTTGCAAATCTGTTCGTTTACATCACACCTAATTTCAGGCAAATCGGTTCAGTAGAACTTTAGATATAATGTCAGCCGTGCAGTAAGAAGTACTTTCGAGAATAACGCGTTTGAACGTTCTTTTTTGGATGTCGCGTCACTTAAACAGTTATATCTGCGAAAATAATTTAAATTTTGAAAAGTCCTTTCAAGGAAAATTTCTTAAAACATAAGGCTTTATAAATATGGAAAAAAATCAATTATTTTAAAATTTCTAGACTAGAGTACCCTCTTAAGTTAGGTTGTTGGGTATATAGCTTTTTATCCTAGGGAAGACCACCTTATATTTTTCGTGGTTCAGAAGGTAGTTAGATTAGTTTCTGACGTCTGTATTGCCGCTATCTCGTTCCCCATTTCTTTTTTTTAATACAAATGAAAGCACGCATGTTTATTTAGCATCAAATGCTTTTCACCCTTCAAAGTAGCTTTATTTCTGCATATGGCATCTTATTTTAGTTCCAGATCCTGTCTGATAATTCTTCTTAAACAATATTTCTTAAATGAGTCGTTAAAATACATTTTAAATAATTTCAAAAAGTAGATACCCAACTGTATTTCAAACTTTTCCTGCATACTTGTAGAAATAATTTTAAACAATAAATAGGTAAAATATATGTCGGCTGAAACAGTTATGGTATTTTAAATTTTTGTTTGTAAAATTAACATAACCATATTTATCTTCATTTATTTTATTAAGTCTTTGTATGGTTTATTCAATTACATCAAGCATACAAGCATTCATTAACTAACATAAGCGGTAGCCTGAAGACTACCCAGATTTGGCAATCTCTTGCAAAATGCTGGCGCTACTATAATTGACGCTAGGAGAGAAATCAATCGATAATTTATAAATGTGTGTTCGAAAATGTAGCATACAATTCTCAAAGATGTGTAATTTTATAAAATATTATTAGCTACACCGACGTCCATCCCGTAATACAGTATTGTTAACGACAATTAAATGGTACATATAAAGATATATATTATATATATATATATATATATATATATATATATATATATATATATATATATATAAATGGAAGTAAATATTACCGTATATTATATCGTATAATAATACATTTTACATTTCCGTGTAACGTAATACAGTATTGTTAACGACAATTAAATGGTACATATAAAGATATATTATATATATATATATATATATATATATATATATATATATATATATATATATATATATAAATGGAAGTAAATATTACCGTATATTATATCGTATAATAATACATTTTATATTTCCGTGTAACCTTGTTAATGAGGTCTTTCTTAATTGGTTAGATAACTTAATATCATTAGTAGAAGGACTCTTATATTCGTATCTTTGTATATACTTCAACGTTCATAATTGGAGCCACTCAAATCCTAGAGTCACTTATAGCTATGCGTCGCAACATAGTTATTAACAGTGTGGGAATTAAGCCCTTAATTTAGACTTATAATTTAGTAAATTGAATTAAAGTTACCATTAGTTTTATTAATGCTTATAAAATATAGAATTTTATATTTATTTTTACAATATTTTTAATTCTTTTTTTTGAGATTTTAACCGAATAAGTGTTATTTGCCAAGAGCTTCTATTGTACTTCTTTAATTTGAAGAAACCTGCAACTGATACATATCGATTGTTTTAGAAGCAGAAAATAATACTGATTTAAGAGAAATGAGGTGTCAAGAGTGATTTCAAAATATTCAGGACGGCAGTTTTTTCGTCGAAGATATTTTCGTATAACAAACTCGGAAGATGAAAGTCCATGAAGACGTATTATCAGAGGATGTTGCTATTGTTGAAATTGTCAATTGTCACTGTTTGAGTTGAGTATTGAATATTTACTGTCGTTAATATATCAAAAAATATATATCAATACTGCTTATAACATATTGTTTTAAAGAAAAAATATTTAACAATCAATCAGCTACGACCAGATTCACAGACGAAAAATCCTACAGAGAGAAAAAAATTACTCCGCCTATAACTTTGCTCAAAGAAAAGATAAGGTAATTAGGTTTTCATAAAAAGTTTATTTGGTCTATATATTTATCTTCGTTATAATTGAAAAATTATATTGGGTAAATTGTGACAGCGATTCGCTATTCAATTTTCGGTTCTTTTAAAGCATTGTTCATTTCAATTTCGTGATGAATATTGTCTTTAAGATGTTGATCGTTTGTGGGTTATTCACATAACCTTTTGATTTTAAAATACCACATAAAAAAGTCTGGTGTTGTTAAATCCAGAGATCTGACTGGTCATGCTAAATCGACACTTCGCGAATTAGTCTTCGGGGAAAAACTCATTCAATAATTTAATTGTGGAACGAGCTGTACATGCTGTAGCGCCATCTTGCTGAAACCACATGTCCTCTAGTCCTTGCTCTTTCATTTCAGGCACAAGTATATTTCGAATCATGTCTTGGTAATTTCAGTAGTAACAGTAGCTGCAACACCTTGGCCATTTTCAAAAAAATAAAAATCATTAATGTTTCTAGCATGAATACCACACCATACAGTTGTTTTTAGTGGACCAAAATCGACTGTTCTTTTTATCGGCGTGGCCACTGAGAAGAAAATGGGCTTCATCGCTCATTATTAATTTAGATGAAAAATCTTCAATTTCCCCAGACAGACTTAGCATTGCATTACTGTACTCAACTGGTTGATCAGGATCTCTTGGTAGGAATTTTCGGACTAAAAGGACTTAAATTTTGAACGGGAACATTTTCAAATTAGTTTTCAAAATTGACCTTAAACTGCGTACAGAAATGTGTAACTGTACACCACGTCTCCGAATTAATTTTTCTGGAGACTCTGCAACACTATCACGTACTAGAACCTCATTTTCAGCGTTACGAGACGTTTGTTGTCTTCCAGAATGAGACCTGTCTGCTGTGGTATCGTACTGCTGAAAATTCGCATGTAAACGATAAATTGTAGTTTTGTGAGGCACTGGACGATTAGGATATTTTTGACGCAATTTCTGCTGAGTGGCAATAACGGAATGATTATTTTCAACTATTTTCACTATTTCTGCTCGTTCATGTGGCGTATATTTATCCATAATAAAATTGGGACGTCTATACAACAAAATGGTGAAGGCGAAACTAAGCTTAAGGTCACATAACCAAGATGGCACGCAATCAAAATGGTGGCGGGACTTTTGCCCCACCTTATACTTGGACGTAGCGCAAGCTTTTGTTAAAGTAATGTATAAAGGGATCATGCATACATAGATTGAATGTTACCGAAGCAATACGTTGAGTTCTTACCTTTCTGCATCTCAGTCAAGAAGTTTAAAGTATACAAGAAGAAGTTTATTCAACAATTAAATGTGTTTTGGACCCTGATCTACTCTATGCGCGTGATATACCACAAATATATAATATTTCTATATCTACATTTGCTGATGACAGTGCGATACTTGCTATAGGAGACAATAGCGAACACTAAGATATAGAAAATAAAAGTCAATGACAGTAAACCAGCGAATACTGAATACATCTACAACCAAAATGTACAGATAAATATGAAACAATTATTCCATACAGTAACAACGTTAAGTACATTGATATCAATCTTGATGCAAAACATCCCTAAAAGAAGCATATTAAAATGAAACGAAAAGAACTCGAATTAAAATACCAAAAAAAAGATTATTTTGATGAAAATGTTAACTAGCCGTACATAATAAGTTGCTGCTACACAATCACATACTAAAACCTACGTGGACCTGGAATTCTCTTCAGATTATATATTCTATGAGTAATATCAGCATAATACTAATATTTTTGAATAAAGCCTTGAGAAGTTTGGGTATTCCCCAGATACTATAGAAACATTTATTTACATCGAGACCTTCTGGAGGAAAATATGTTATCATAGAGGAAATTAAAAGATTCGCAATTAGACATGAGGAAATACTCCACTTTCATGTTAACACCGAAGTGCCGCAAGTCCTGGAAGTTTTGTAATTTTACGCTTGTATATAGAATATTGCTATCATAAAAATTGGCATCAAAATATGTTAATAGCAAGAAGTGCACATTAAAACAGGAAATACAACATAAAAATGTATTCTTTTAGCAGATTAACATTTCCCAAAATAACATTCCAATAATTATGTGGAAAACTTTCATTTGGCGTAATGATCATAGAAATATAGAATGTTTATATTTATTTTGTTTATCTTAGTAATTTATTTTATTTCGGAACAAAACCACTATAAGAAAGGTGTAAAATATTTTTTATAAAAACATACATTTTAGAAAACACAAGTATTTTGTAAAAGGAGATGTAAAAGCAAACTCAATCAATAATAATAAGATTTAGATATCTTACTTCACCGTATTGAACCAAAAATCTATCACATTTTATAGATCTATTATAAAAAATATGATTTTATAAGCTTGGCTTCTTTGTAAAAAATAAATCACTGTATAGCTTATATTAGATTAATTTAGATACATTAGTTACATATATATTATTTTTGTTATGCAACTTTTAATAAGATTATATACTATACTATACTATATTTATCTAATAAAGTGTTAACCTAAAATAGTATAAAATAAGTAACAATATAACATAAATTATAAATAAATTTAAAATATTTTATATTAGCGATACATTGCGAAAATTTATGGCGGTGGTTTCAAATATTTAAGAGTTTCAAATTATAATATCAATAAAATTTTTGTTAACAAAGGAATGACCAAGGGGATCAAGTACATTCGAAGGCAATGCATTTCAAGACCTACTAGATGAAAACTCATCTCAAACTATTAAAGAACTTTAGACAGCTTTCCCCACGGCTCAAAATCACATTTTCATTGCTTCCCAGGCAAAAAAAGTTTTTGTTTGGTCTATTGTGATTGGCGATAAAAAGTGGGTTTACTGCAAAAATTCGAAGTACAAAACCTCATTAGCCGAGGATAGGCCTTCACATCGACAGCTAAGCGGAATATTGATGGCCATAAAATCTTGTCGTATATATGGTTGGATAAGCAAGGTGGATAATACGAGGTGGTAAAACCAAATGATATTGTTATTGCAAATATGCATCTATGCAAATTATAAAATGTAAGCCAATAATGGCTACTAACATACACAAAGTCATACTCTTGCATGACTACCCAGCCTTCTTTGTAAAGGGTGCAAGGGTTAAGAAGAAATTTGAACGGGAAGTTCTGCAGATAATAGCAGAAAGAAAATATTTTGTTTAAATATGTTAATTAATATATATATATATATATATATATATATATATATATATATATATATATATATATTGTATCCAAAGTTGCTGTGAACATACGTCATCAAAAGGTTTAATGTATTGCCTGCTTCATTTTAGAATCAGATAATATTTTCCTCCTCATTTTATTATAGTTAAAAAAGATACAATGCTGTCTGATAAGTTCGAACGTGTAACCGAACCAGCCTGTCAGTCAAAGTCATCCGGTTGTCAAACGTATGCATATTTCTTTAAAACATTAGTAATAAGAGGTTATAACTCTAATCTATAAACTATTGCGGCTATAAAGTTAACTGTAGTGTATTTTACATGTACTATAATTATGTTAAAATAAATTATGTATAATAACATTTTTGTTGCATAATTTTATTTAGATTAAGATTTTGTTGTAGGTCAAAGAATAAATAAACTAAAACTCAGAGTTGATGCTCATACCAATATATATATATATATATATATATATATATATATATATATATATATATATATATATATATATATATATCTTCTACCAATTTTTCAATAGATTATTGTGCCGACAAATCGGTAACAACTGGGGAAATGACAATAATTAGTAAATATTGCAAGGCGTTAAAATGCAGTGGTAATATCAGTAAATAATAGTACATTATTTTTAGTTTAAATTATCATATTTTAAACATTCACATTTCCATTATGCGAGGTTCTAGATTCTATGTTATAAATATTATGTATCCACTACGAATTCATATTTGTATCGCGAGTGACTGTAAAAGCATAGTATTCCGCGTCCCGTAATTAGTGTTTCGAAAAACAGATGTGTACTAAGTATAATAAATTTTCGAGCAGAGTTTGTTGTGTAAAAAGCCGGGCCTGCAAACCGGTTAATTAAATTCGCAAACACAAAACTTCGGACCGAGAGGAAAATTTAAAATTAATGGAATTTAATAATCCGAATGAGATAAAAGTGCAGAACTCCTAGCTGAAGTCCAGCGACGTAGTTTGGAATTCTGTTAAGCCTTACTCAATTATTTAAATTTTCTATTTACTCAAACTAGACTGTGTGGAAGCGAACGGTTCTGTTTAAGTTCGACCCGTGCAATTTAGGTAGTTCTTGATTATAGAATTAGATGGCGGTTCTTAAAGTAATACATTAAAAATAAAGTAATTTGGTCAAATATATCAATTTATTAATTTAACATCATCAATCCTAAAAGGGCTCCTGGAGCTGATGATATTTCACCTCATTTATTGAAAAACCTGCCATGAAAAGTAGTAGTCATGTTGATGTACATATTCAATGCCTGTTTGGTATTGAAGTATGTTCCGGAATGTCTTAAGGTCGCTCGAATAATTATGCTAAGAAACCTGACAAACCAGCAGAATAAGTTGGATCATACAGGTCTATTTCGCTGCTACCTGCGACATCAAAATTATTTCATAAAATGCTTTTTAAACGCATTAAACCATTTACAGAAATACTTGGTTTCTAATTTGGATTTGGCAATTATCATTCGACAATCGATCATGTGCACAGATGATCAATGGTTGTTGAAAAGGCATTCGAGGAATATAAATACTGCCAGGCAATATTCCTGAAATCAATTGCAAACATTAGCAAATTGCTACTGCAGAATTACTTCGAAGGAATATTTAGAATCTCGCATTATCAACACTTATTTCGACTGGGGTACCACAGGGTAGTGTCACTCCAGTATCTGCTCATTATTGCTGATATCCAATCTATAATATCCTATATATACAATGATATGCACTAAATATGGAGTTCCACTGAGACACTAAACCAACTAGTAATCCAACGCTACGTAACCAACGAAGAACTACACGATTGCCTCGAAAGCAAATGAATATATGAAGTGATCTAAGATTTCGCATTAAAGCACGATATAAGTTCGCTAAATCACAGCAACGTGGAAGCAGCACAGCTACAGCACAACACGCAGGAAATCAGAAGGTTGAAACGATCCAAACCACACGAACTTGTTAAGTGTATTAGCTATAAGTTTGGTTTAAGTAGTTTAGTTTTATATTAATTTGGGTAATACATACTCACATATTAATCCTGTACTCGCCTTGCTTGTATATTAATGCAAGTATAATAGAGCAGTAGTAATAAATTAAATAATTTTTAAATTAAGATTGTATTAAGCATATCTAATACAAGATGTAATTAATTAAAAAATAATAATTTTCTGTGTGAGAAATTAAATATTTCAATTATCTGTTTGACACAGTTTGAATTACTTATCTAATGGTCAGTGTTTTCATATCGTGATTCTCTCAACATATTTTTACAGAGTATATCATCTGAAATGATTGCAGGGTACCTTCAGTTAAACTTTAAGATGTCACGGTGGTAATTAGAACATTTGTATGTGTTTCTGTACTTTGCCATTAGGGACATAATTATCAAAACCTGCTTGTTATCTCTTCTTGATGTTTTTCTATTTGAGTAACAACACTTCTATTTTATTGATTGATTACTGGAGTCTCATCTAACTCTCTTTTCACTTTAAAAGGATATTATATATTATTGAAAAATACTGGTACAATATATATTATTCAAAATATTTTATTTTCTCTGTCAGAAATTAAATATTTAAATTATCTGTTTAAAACTGTTTGAATGACTCATCCAATGGTCAGTATTTTCATATTCTAATTCTTTCAACACATGTTACAGAGTATATCATCTGAAATGATTGCAGGGTAACTTCAGTTAAAGGTTAGGGTGTTACAGTGGGAATTAGAAAACTGTATGTGTCCCTATACTTTGCTATTAGGGACGTAATTTTAAACACCTGCTTGTTATCTCTCCTTCAGGTTGTTTATTTTAGTAACAATACTTTTATTTTATTGATTAATTATTGATTGGAGTCTCGTCTAACTATCCTTTCACTTTAAAAGAAGATTTATTGAGAAACATTGGTACAATATATATCATTCAAAATATATATAACACATAAAAATAATGTAAATTGGCTACACTGACGTACATAAGAAGATAACTTAAATATATCACTCCATTCATTTGATGCATGAGAAGTTAAATATTCCAAATATTAGTTTAGCAAAGTTTGAATTACTCATCCAATGGTCAGTGTTTTCCTATCCTCCCTCTCTCAACACATGTATATCATCTGAAATTACTGGAGGGTAACCTCTGCTAAACGTTAGATTGTTACAGTGGTAATTAGGAAACTTTTATGTGTTCCTATACTACTAGGGGCGTAATTATAAACACCTGCTTGTTATCTTTTCTTTAAGTTTTTTATTTTAACAACAGAATTGTTGAAAATTGTCTTTTTCATCGCTTGTTGACAGAAGATGGCTTGTTATATTGTTTAGATATGAAGTTAATCTCTATAAATCTCTGTTGCTGTAAATCTTGTGTTCAATACATTCATATTTTTTTATTTCTTCGCTGACTATTGGTACCATTATTATGAAGAATTAGCAATGCTGAAAAGAACTTTGTTTTGGCAGTATTAGACTTCTTCGTGCAACCCCATAGTTTCACACCTTATGTTCATATCGGCTTCAAGATTCGGTTGTATAATAAAAGCTTTTGTTTGTACAAGATTGTCGTCCAAGAAACCACCACATTTTTAATGTGCTGTTTCCATTTGAGATTTGTGTCCAATAACATGTGCAAGTATTTAGCTGTATTCGCATATAAAATTGCCCTGGAACTTCCATATGTAAATTCATAGAACTAAAGCAGAACTGTGTAAATATTCTACCATGTTATTTGGAGCTATGTAGATAATCACATATTTTAACAGAGTACAACATTTCTGTGATACACGTGAACTATTTCGTGAATTTTACAACAATTAATTTAGAAAATTAGCTCTGTTTTCTTAAACATAATATTTATATGTTACTAAAAAGGCAGTAAGAATGGGAGAGAAATAACAAATTCTTAACACTAAAAGTACAGTCAAAGATATACTTCAATACCTATTAGTAATATTTAGATATTAAAATTTTATTGAAAATTAATCATTTTGTTTCAATATTTCATTAATCTACAGAGTTGAGAGTTTGAACAGTTGAAAGACAGAAAACTTTTTAGAACTTATGCCATTCTTCAAAGAAACACCTTTTATAGCCTTTTCAAAGTAGCAGTGAACTTTAATCACATTTAACATTGATATTTTACGCATTCTACGTTATTTTAGCTTCGTTATATAACAACATTCTAAAACAAATAAAATAATGAAACAAAATGTTATAAAATATATGATATTTAATATTATAGTCATTATTTTCTATCTAATGCATATATGATCGAAGAACTCAAACTATGAATAATTAATCAGCCACAATACTTTGTAGGTTATATATATATATTGGCCTTTTTTCCTAACCACATATGGTATTCCCTATAGGCTAATAATTATACATCCAAGTAATGTATTTTATTTTCATTTGAGAACATGTATATATATACACTATAACTATTAATTTCATTAACGCAACGAAGCTACTTATATGTTAATATGGGAACTATATAATGTAAATAAGTTTTTATTAAATATTTTGTTCCTACGTTAAAATACCGGACTCGCTACGTACAAATAGTTAATATTTAGATGTTGGGAGGGTAGAACATTTTAACGAAGTTTGGGAAAGCGCGAGGAAACATCTCCAATTATAAAGTTGCAGGTACATGAAAGCTATTACACTACCGTATTTTAATAATTCATATCACCATATTATATTAACAGCGTATACCAGTTAATATGGTCATTGTTTTCCATCGTTTAAAATACCACTATACCACTATATAATTTCTATATTTCTTAATGTTCATCAAAGCATATTTATTAATATACATTTCAGTCAGTATCACTTTAATATAATTTTCAGATCAATCGACGATCTCTTCCCACTTTTTAGTAAGATTATTATTAGTTTTGGTAAGAAATATTCGGTGGCGTCAATGTGGTTTCTACAACCATTTGTGAGGTTTATCTGGGATTTGACCAGAACAATTATCTTACACTATTTTCATAAGTGATCTACTTTTATATCGGGTAATCATTCATGCCAAAATAGCTTGATTTCATTTCATTTTCAGGAGATATTCACAAATAGAATTTCGATATAATTTTCATTGTTAAGCATCTATAAGCATATATAATGTTATCCAAGCATCGAGTTTTCTTTGTTATATAGTCTTATATAAATAGTTCTATACACGTCGATGTTAGGCTTCGTAGCGTGTGTCTTAGTGTTCAGTTAATAAAACCATTTCATTTACGGTGGCTTTAGCAGTGTTGCTATCTTATCTGATTATTGTTCAAATTCCATTTTTTTTCACAATAACAAAAGTTGCTTCACTCAAAATGCTATAATTCACAAACTAATGATCCGATAGCTCTCAAATTTATACACGCATCTTCTGAGGGTTAGGGTTAACTTAAAGACATATGGATTTAATTCCAGTAGCCCCATTTATGTGTCAGGCCGGGGACTTTTCAACTGATCTGTTAAGTGGTAATCAGTCGGAACACTGACTGACGAATACATTTTCTTGTGGATTTTAACGCGTTTTTCAACATGTGATCAAGCGTTGTTTGCTAACAGGCGCGTCAACTACAACCCATAGCAATTACTCATAATGATTTCCTTCGGTTTAAATTTCATTCCATTATGTTATTTTACTTATCTTAAACGCTGAATTTACTGTTATTAATATTTCGGATCTATTCACAACAATATTTTAGTGTTATTTTGCTATACATATCCACAAGTAACCAAAGTGTATCAAAGATATATTACGATTTTGTGCAAATTAAAAATCAAAATAAATTAAATTAAAAAAAATATATGTTAACACAAAACTAATATTTCAAGGTTATAACAATTTACGTATTTGCAAAAAAAGTGTATGTTATTTGTAAGTATTTCTTTTGGAAATAACATATGATTCATATTATAGGTGAAGAGTTAAACGAAATATAAAGGATACTGTCTGATGATTTAATTTATCTATCCAAGAAATTAGCCCTAATTTAATTATTTGAAATTTGAAGTTGTCTAGCCTGTATGATACGCCTACAGTTAATATTTAATTTTAGGGGTGTACATGTTTAAGAGGCTTTCAATGGAAGGGTAGTGCCTTTAATTGGATGAAATATATGTAAAAATACGGCTATAAAATCCCTTTAATATATCATGAAATTATTATGAACTATAAATATATTATCAATATTTCAACTATTTAACAGTGCTATTAATTTTTGTGTAAATATTTATAGGGAATTCCATTAATTTTGTTTGAATAATGAATTACCATTAGATTTAATTTAATAACGAACTATAAACTATTCTATCGGACAGCGGTTGAAACTTTTATCCAACTAAAGTAATTAAATACCGATCACTTTAAATACTGTACTCGTTTGGAATTTTCGATTGTTTTGTTTAGTTTTTTTTAAATTAACAGGTCAATTGAAAAGTCCCCGGCCTACCATAGTAACATACATTGTTTTGGCAAAGTTAGTTAAAATTCAACGTAATTCCGTTCAAAGGTGATACACTGATTATAACGACCCTCCAACTTTTCGACACAATTTTTGTAGTACGATTTGTCCTTTGCTTCAAAATAAGCCTCAGTTTCGGCGATAACCTCTTCATTCGACGAAAATTTCTTCTAAGTGAGCATTCTTTTGAGATCTGAGAACAGGAAATAGTCGCTGGGGGCCAGATTTGGAGAATACGGTGGATGAGAAAGCAATTCGAAGCTCAATTCATGGATTTTTGCCATCGTTTCCACTGACTTGTGACACGGTAAATTCTCTTGGTGAAGCAGAATTTTCTTTTTCTTCAAATGTTGCCGTTTTTCGGCGATTTCGTCCTTCAAACGGTCCAATAAAGCTAATTAATAGTCTTTGTTGATGGTCCTTTCGTTTTTAAGGTAGGCAATGAAAAACTGTCACATTTGGGCCCAAAAATTAGGGTTTATTACGCTTGATCATCTTCAAACACTGCTCCGAATCATCAACTCGCCGTTGTTTTTGGTGAAAAGCGAGCTCACGCGGCACCCACTTTTACAGACTTTTCTCATACCGAAATATTCGTGAATGATATGATATACACGTTCAGTTGAAATCTTTAGAGTGTCTGCTTTTTAATTCAATTTCAGTTTACGGTTATTCAAAGTCATTTTGTGGATTTTTTAATTGTTTTCATCGGGAACAACCTCTTTTGGGCGTCCACAGCGTTCACCGTCTTTGGTGCTCATTTCACCACGTCTAAACTTAGCATACCAATACTTGATGGTTGTTTCTAGTAGACCAGGGTCTGGACACTGGGCGTCAAGTCAATTTTTTGCTTCAACTGTATTTTTTCCCTTTAAAAAGCAATATTTTTTATCAATTTTTGTCACAATAACAAAATTTGCTTCACTCAAAATGCTATAATTCACAAACTAATCATCCGACAGCTTTCGAGTTTATACACGCACCTTTTGAGGGTTAGGGCTAACTAATAAACACATGGATTTAATTCTAATAGCGCAACCTATGTGTGAGGCTGAGGACTTTTCAGTTGATCTGTTACTGTAGTAAACATTTTTTAGTTTTAAGTTGATTCAAAACTTTTCGTATGTAAGTTTTTTTTAATAAACGACAATATCAAAACGATCAACCATGATTAGCGATAATTCCTTCAAGAACTTAAGATCAATTTCTTATTTAAAATATTTATTTCTCCGGTAATACAAGATCATTAAGTTTATTTAAAAGTTTGTAACGTTGGTTCAAATTAATTTTAAGTTTGCAACGTATGTTAAACAGAAACTTATGAACGATTCGTCCATACGCCAGAATACGTCTCAACTATTTAAATTATACATCTCTAACTATTATATTAAGCATTTGTATGCGCCGGAGCATAACAACATAAATCTAAAATCGAAATACTAGTGTTAGATTTAGTCGAGTTACAAACTGCTCCATCGGACTGCAGTTAGAACTTTTGTTACATTGGAATAATTAGAGTCGGTTCGGTTTTTCCATTTGTATATAGTTTAGTGTTGTACTTTTATTTGTTCCTTTTTTAATATACTTTTTGCAAGCTCCTATTGTTTTTAGGGATAAAATTAACAAAATGTATTTATCAATTAAAATAACTTTTATGATTTATATAAAGAAAGGTGATTAATATATTTATAAATTGTGCTAACATAAAGATTATTAATAAGGTAAATAATTGCATATCAGGCGTATATAGGTAATAACAAAGACATATCTAGAATGTTGAAACTATATTCTGGTACGAAGGAAATTTTCATGTAATATTAATAACTAAGAATCTATTATTACCGCCACCGAATTATATTGTATATGCTCTACATTTATATTTTTAATGCATTGGCGTACAGTACCCATCATTTATTACCTTAAATATATGTATGCATATATATATATATATATATATATATATATATATATATATATATAGTCTGTCCAAAGTAGCAGTGAACACACGTCATCCCAAATTATACTGACGTCAAAACTGCGCAGTACTGCCTTATTACACTTTGGCATTTTACATTATACATTTTACATATTACATTTTACCTTTTATGTATAACAACATTCGAATATAAATAAAATAATGATACAATTATGTTACAAAATATAATTTATTTTAACATTATATTACATCTATGCATATATTATCGAAGGGCTTAACCTGCAGTTAATTAAACAGCCACACTCGTTTGTAGTTTAGAGTTATTTTATTGTATTTATATTGAAGTCCTTTCTAAGCTACTTAAGGTATCCTCTGAGGAGTTAATCTATCTAATTAATAATTCTACAACTAAGTAATTTATTTTATTTTCATTAGAGAATATATTAACCTTTTTATGTTTAGTTTTTTTCTCCTTTGTTGCTGTGTTTTCCTATTACTTAATTATATACTTACCTTTAGTTGTTTCCATTCTCATCACTCTTCTTCGGTATTGTCAACATTGAATCACAGTCCCGCATCCACCAAGTGTCATTCATTCACTGTCAAATTCTGAGCCACTATTCAAATCAATAACTAGGCTGTGAATGTCCAGTCTAACATAAGTTCACAATTCCACCATTTTTCAATTTCTAGTAAACCGAAGGGTGCTATTCTAGACAATAATTTCCACATCTCCAAAACCGTTTTTTGCTTGTGTATTTTCTCGACCTGCATATCTATTATAGTTATTCTTTGTCACATCCCAAAACAATTTGATTTTATTGAAAATGCAGTGATGATCATATTATTCAGACTTTGAATTTCCTGAACTCTAATGATCTGAACTACTGTGTTACTTTCTTCAGGCCTATTACTATAAATGCAGATTACATAAAACACAACTAAACATTTCATCTATATTTCCCAAATAAAAATTGAAATATTTCACTTCTTAACAATGTATTAAAACTTAACTTATATTTGGAAAATCATTCCTTAATTACAGCTTTTGCCGACCACTTGTTGGGATGTATTTGTTGGATTCCTATATCTAACATGAAGAATATATTAACAATAAATTATTAAAACATGTTATGACTTACAAAACTTAATTTAATGTTATTTTAAACTTTTACTTTTTTCATCATCTTTTGTTGAGACGTAATTTGTTTCCGACTGAATAATTTTTTGGCCTCGGCATTTTAAAGAAGAGTAATCACAAATATTAAGCAGCGATTTTAAATTTAACAAAACTAATAAAGCACCAAAACAACGTTGTTTGGCCGGCTTATAACCTCTTATTATCACTAACGTTTTGAAGAATTTTGCAGACTTTTGATAACCGAACGACTTTTGCAGTCTGATTTGGTTACACGTTCATACATATCAAACAGCATTTTATCCATCTTTGGCTAGAGTAAAATGAAAAGGAATATATCGTCTGGTATTAAAATGAATTTAGAAATTGCAATATTTCGATGACGTAAGTTCACTGCTATTTTGGATTTAGTATGTCATATGCATCATAACTATTTCTTTGCTTTTTTAGACGTGTATTAACATTTGACCATCTCGAATACAGATAGATAATTAAGAGAATTTTAAAGTGTGAAATATAAATCAGTATTACATGGTATCTTAAATCGACCTATTATCCACTAATTTATATGTTACCTTCACTTTATTTATGCCTATTCTTCCAATTGGAGTATAATTTTTACCACATTGAATATACCTCTAATGTTTCTGAATAATTTAATTTGTTTGTCTTTGTATCTCTATATCTACCAAATAAAGCCTGAGGTTTTCGGGCTTATTCATCCTTTAGGACTTCCACTATATAGTCCTTTCAATAAAAGAGACATTGACAAAAATTGTACACGTCAAAATTTATAATGCACCATATTTAAGTTTACGTTTAATTTGACTCTGATAACAAAATACTAATGTAAGTAAATAAAAGTAATACAACAAAAGTAATGTTTTAATGTATAATTTGTTTAAACATTATAGTACCTCTAATCCATAGTTATTGAAGGAATTAAAACTTACAGTTAATTAAATAGCCATAATAGTTTGTAGGTTAGGGTTGGTTTATTATATTTATCGTATCGTATTATGATAACGATGTCGACCAGTAACGACACAAATCAAATTTTATAGACCCATTAGGTTACATTTTCGATCAGACTTCATTATGTCTCTTTTCAACTAGAGTAATGCTAGTAATGAGATAGAAAATGTTCAGAGTTTTAAAATTATTTTACGTTTTTATAAACTGAACCTGGCAATACGTGCGACGGTGTTGATGACATGCATTGACTGTTTTATTGGAGGGACTATGTATACGATCAGTTTCTGCACAATAGTAAAATACTCGAGACTTTGCGCCAGTTATTCTTAAAAACATGATTATTATTTTTATCATATCTCTAAAGGTATAATTTTTGTCTAAGGGCAGATTCCCTTGAGGTATACTATTTTACTTATAAATTTAAAATCTTCTTGCACATATTTATCGTTCCATATTTTGAATAATATAGTGTATGATTAATTCAGCCGTAATATTTAATCTGCTACCAACTCTTCCTTAAAATTCCTTAAATAAGTAAATTTGAATAATTTTATCAATATTTTCCAGTCCTCAATCCACTTTTTAAACAGTCATATTGCATTGAATACTCTTTTTGTGTTTTATCTATATCTCAAGAAACAAAAATAAATTAAGAACTGGCCTTTTGTTCTCTAAAAATCTATAAAAATGAAGAAAAACAATCTAAGAACTCAAAAGCCAGATTGTCAAAAGGATGAAAATCATTTTCGGTTAACAACCGAGATGAAGAAGAAAGTCTTTCGGGATAATAAAGAAAGAAAAGGAGTGTAGAAGAATATCGCTGTATGCCTAATTGTCATTATTTTCGTTTTCTATTATCTATATACCTTATTACTGTCGATAGTTATATTTATACACGAACTATTACTGTCGATATTTTATATTTACGCGAGAAAACATGTTATAGTTATTAATTACTATCAACCTTATTAACCTTGTTTACAAGCACCATGCAATAGCTCATCATAAAAATTACTTATTAGCCAACACATTATTTGATATTTACCTTCACAACAACCACCATGAGGATTTAGTGACGCTGTCGTCCCTAGCCACTCGATAAAGCAAATTAAACAAGCCCTTTACCCCACTTCCATCTCTTTATTAATAAAAGCACTTACTGTAAGTTGCCGTTTATTATTAAGGGATATTCGATCGATACTGTGAAAAACATCTTTATTTAATAAGATATTTTGTCATAAATATAATTTCTTTTTCTATGTATATTTTCAGGTGAACATCAGTAATACTTGGATGTTACCTGAAGAAGGATTTCCTGTGTTCTATCGCTATTTTCGGGACCGTATTTCCTGGTATGAAGCCGATGCCGTATGCCAATTTCATCACGCTAACCTGGTTACCGGTAAGTAGATGATCTTGTTATAAGACCGAAGCGGATACGGAGAAGTGTCAGTTAAATATGGTTAAAATGCGAGATACGTAAAGGTTACGCAAATATAATTATCTGTTTGATGTGCAAAGGTATTATATAAGAATTTTCAATTATTGATAATTCGATTGAAACCGAGCTTGTTTGTCTGTAAGCTTTTGTTAAATGCAACGACGAATACGTGAATAAATTTGGTGGATTGATTTTTTTTTATTTTGTGTTACTCTGTTACTAGTCGTTGCCGACTAACCTTCAATTTATAGTTACATACGACATACACTTTGAACAGAGTTTTCTTATAGTCAATTGCTCATGCAATATGAAACTAACACGTTCTTTTGATAACTCTACGACGTTAGCAAACTCACGCAATTTCACTTTTCGATCATTCAAAACCATCTCACTTGTATGTCCACTTTGTTCTGCATCATAGGTGTCTCTACGACCATGTTTTTCAGCTAAGTCAGCAAACGAACGTTTTACTGTTTTTCTGATGGAGCGGATTCCTTATAACACTTTTTAAGCCTTTGCTTTGCTGGAACGGTTTTTTCCCATCAAAAAGCAATGTCAAATTAAAACACGAAATTATTTTTGATACATTGCTTTGAAAATAACAAAAGTAGCGTCACTTTTAGCACAATAATTCACAAACTGATGAGTAGAATACAATGAAGTTTTAACAGCTTTCCTTTGAATGTTAGTACTAACTGATAAAGCGGGGAATGCAATAAAACTAGGGCCATATATATGTTAGGCCCAGGACTTTTCCCCATGTGCCCCATGCCCTTGTGTTATATCATTTTAAATTTTATAGGGTTTTGGAAATTTTATAGGAAATTTCAATTCAATGTTTCAAAATTATTTTGAAACATTAATTTGACGCAAATATATTCGTATAATAATCAGTTTCAGGACGGTTTCATTAATATTGTTATTCTATTTTCGAATTTTTTCAGATTTGTTTTGAAACAATCCATTATAAACGGGTAAAATCATTAATAATAACTGTTAAAATATATTTGAAACATTTAGTAAATGTATATAGCAGTAACAGTAACGGTGTTACCAATTAATTTTTTTGCATATTTTATATAAATTACAACAAATGGTAAAAATTGGAATAAATATAATATAGTCTATTCAATATTCCATGTAATCAATTATCTATATAAATAGTTGGAATTTTATTTTTATGTACCTCTCGATCTCTTGAGTCTGTTAGTCGCCAGAGCCTGTTAATATGATTCTTGAAATCGATCCAGACGTCTAGCATTTAATTGAAACTAAAACTAAGTTTATTATATCATTACATTTGTATAAAAAGATGTTACTATTAATTTCGTTGATAATAGATCAATCTGTAAATATGCCTGTAATATTTCACAACTAGAGACAAATAAAACCAAATAGTTTAGTACTAATACGACAAGTTGTTGGGGACTGAGAATATGGACATGGACATGGAAAAACTGTTTAGGCTTAAAGACAGCTAGTTTTCTTTGAAGCGATTTTAATTAAAAACAATGTTAAAGGAGTTTCGCACAGTTAAAATGGATTTTATTCAATTTACATTATTTAAGGACTTACGTTAAATAATTGTATTATTCAGAAAAGACAGGTGAAAGTTGTCGGTGCTTTACAAGATATGTTCCACCTCGAACCTCCTGCGTTGGTGGTTTAATCGACGTTATAACTATATTATCTTTTAATTTCCTTTAAGGGGTATGATGGCTCTTACTAATTAGTATGGCTTAAGGACAGTTATCTTAAAAACTAGCAAGGCTATGAAGTAACATTAACTAAGACTAAGTAACTAAAGAGACCCTTGAAATTTTTATTATTAAGAAGTTGGTTAATTTCAAAATTCTCCTCATGCTGATGGTGTAATAGTTATAAATGTTATAATAGTCATTTATAGCGTATGTCAGAAGATACCGATGATAAGTTCTATCTCGGAATAATAATTTATTTTAAATAATAGTTATATTTATTGCAAAATTTTAATATTACTATTAAATAACGTTTTGTGTATGAAATATTAAGAACATGTTATTTTAAACATAATAATACAATATTAACATAGATTATCCCACTTAATTTTTTTTGTTGATCTTTTATTACTAATTTTGTCGATCATGCAAATTAATAGCTATCATTCATTATGGGTTATCGCAGATTTTGATTAAGGTAACTTTCAATAAGTATTTGCTGTGTTATTTTGTTTATTTGATCTTTTAATGATTTGTATGTATGATTTATGATTTATTATTAATGGTTTATATGTATGTAGTGTAACAAAGACAGTCAATGATTTTCTATATTTTAAATTAAGCATCCACAGGAAATTCATGGCAACTTAACACTAGTGATGCCATCACTTTTAAACTCACATTAACTTATATTCCAACTTATTATTCAACTCATTCATGAGTTGGAGGGCCATATTTTTGTTTTAAAATGATGTCCATGGATTTGAGATGATTGAGGATCACCTATTGCGTCACATTTAACGTTTAACTGAGTTCCTATAAATTTTGTTTATGTTATATCTGGATACAATAACGACCCCAACTCTGCTTCTTTAAACTTTACTAGCCTTGCTTCACGTTTTGTTGTCATTACCGGCGTCAGAATTGATACACAGGTACCAGTACTGATAATGTTGTTTATTTATGATTCAATCGTGTAGGAATCTTTATGAATATCCAGAAACCCAATAGAATATAATTAAATAATTGCTAAAGTATGCAGGATTAGTTGAGAGTTAGATGCCGGACAAATAGGACATTCCATATATCTGGATGTTCCTTACGAATAAGGAGGTTTCCACTGCCTCAGTATTATTTAAATAACCGTATTTACGTACCTATTACGGAATTAATAGTGATAATATGACTTAAATAAATAAATTTTATATTTTTAGATTTTCTTTAGAAATTTCTCCGAAAGAAATAATTTCTAATAAAATGTGCGAAAATAATTGCAGAGCAGTATTTAATCCGATATAATTAAAATAATAAAACTAAATCCTAACTAAATATAGCTTATTTTAGCAATAACTAAGCTTTATTAAGGACATTTTTATTATACTTTACCGTTTTTATTATGTGTTTGTGTTCTCCATAGTACCAGCCAATTTCAGCACGCAAGCTTTGTAAAGTTTAATGATGTTTGCAAGCAAATTATCTCCACTTTTCGATCTTCATCTGTGAAACTCAGATGAAACGCTAGCAATAGAATGCCCTGGATCTTCTGGCTGTTAATCTGAAAGCTTTTGTTTTTTTTTTTCGTTTACTAGAATGACCAGCTAGAACCAAATAGTCTTCGGCTGATGTCGCTTCAGCTTCGGGATATGATAGTTTTGCGGGAGACAGATACCCTAGTTTACGACTGGGACTGTCATAGTTTGTTTATTACCGGGGTTTGTGGACGGGTAGGGATTTTATTAAGGTGCTATCGTGTTCCTATGGAGAACCTCACACTGAGCATGTTTATGAAAATTTTCACAAACGGGATGCCTGATTCGAGGTGTGTATTGACGTTCCTCATAAACCACGGGGTTCTGAGTAACGCACGGACTTTTTTGTATTGGAACACTTGAAGTAGTTCGAAATGTCTCTCCGAGATATACTTGTACCATATCTGTGCTCTATTGAGGCAGATTGGACGGACTAGCATTTTATACAGAGTCGCTTTCTGTGGGATTGGAAGTTTGCTTTTTCTGAGTAGAGGAAATAATAGGCTGTACACGCCATTTCCTTTGAAAATTGCGTGCTAAATTTGGGCAGATCATTGAAATCTGCGGTCGAACTGGAGACCGAGGTATGAGACTTTCTGGATCCAAGGGATAGGGAGTTTAGCGACTTAGAGGCGATAGGCGCAAACTCCTTCTTGCGGTGGAACAGAATAGCCCGAGAGTTTTGCTCGGGTTAATCTGAAGCCGCCAGACTTTGTACCACGCTATCGCTTGGTCCAGTTGTACTTGGAGTCTATTGCGTATTGCGTCAGGACACTACCCGGTTGTGAAGAAAGCGGTGTCATCTGCATAAAATGCTGTGTGGGAAAGTTTGTAGAGCGGGAAATCAGCCATATAAAGGTCGAATAGGGCTGGCGCTAATGGAGCGACTTGTGGGACTCCTGCGGAGATTTGTTTACGAGAGGAGACTGCGTCACCGATCCTCACCTGAAAGGACCTACCATCCAAGTATGAATCTATCAGGGATATTAGGTCATTCGGTAGACCTAGTTGTTTAGTATTAAATATTAGATCGTGGTGCCATAATTGGTCGAAAGCTTTGGAGAGATCTAAGAATATGACTCCTCTTTTTCGACCTTTTATCATTGCCTGGTGGATAGTTGCTGCGACGCGGGCAGCTTGATGAAGGCATGAATGTTTAGTACGGAAACCGAATTGTTCGTTCGGGATTATGTATTGTGCGTCTGCGAAATCGTTTAAGGCGTTTAATATCGCTTTTTCGGCAAGTTTGGAAAAGCTGTCGATCGAAAATTGTGATGTATATATTTATATGTATAAGGTAGACCCATTGCGATTTAACACTGGCGGTGCCATCATTTTTAAATCCATAAAAATATGTGCGAATAAAACGGACTGTTGGAGTTTGACGGTATAGTAGTTGAGAAGCAGATCTGTCTGTAACGTACTTATTAAGTGAAATTAAAATTCTTTTGCTGTTATTTTTTACGTTATTGAAATTAAAATATTTTGCAACAATACTGATAGATGCTATTTTGTTCGAGGTAGGCGTTCAGGCTATACACTAACCCATCTTATTTCACACACGATAAATTGTTTTATTGATTGAAACATTTGAGAAACAAAATATTGAATTTTATTTTGAAATTGTTAAAATGTGTTAAACATCACTGTTGTTTAATACTTTTTTTTATGTATAGTCAATATTCCGATCATTATTGTTAATATACTAATTTTTTATGTAATTCTTAATTCTTTGTTTCCAAAAATATTGAACAGCATCTTCCGATGTACCCCCGTCTATTTTCTGTTGATTTTTTTGATGATTTATTACTAACCAAATTAAATATGGACGCTGATAAGTAGTAGCGTAACAAAAATTATATTAACTATTTATATATATATATATATATATATATATATATATATATATATATATATATATATATATTATTAGAAGGTAATTGTAATAAATAGAAAAAATATATTAAATAATTATTTCAGGCAATTTCCGGATTTCATCTCGAAAGAACGATATATATTTTGAAGCTATTCACAAATCGACCCTTTTTGGTATTTTTATAAGAAACGAAGAGCTACTCAGACAGGTCACGACTTATATGTCCGAACAAGTAGTAATCAGAAGGGGCAATGTCTTCTAAATACTGCGTGTGGGGTAGAATATCATCGGTTTTGCAACATTTAGTCGAGCATTGTTATACTGAAGGATAAGAATTTTATGTCTTTGCTAATATTCTCATTAATTGTAGTCTAAAGCTATCCCCACCGATAGTTTCATCTAGTAATACCTCCAAATCCTCGTTATGATTTTTTTTGTCTGTCCAGAACGCTCTTTGTGTGAGTTGCCAAAATTATCACTTTTACAACTTCAAAACAAGTACTCACCTGATGAAATCGAAGAAGCATGTTTGCCGTAAGCTTCACTTAACAATATAGTTCAATAACTGTTGAGATGCGGGAGAGAAAACAAGGTTGTAAATTAAATACAATTTATTTTCTCTCTTCCTTGAGTAAATTAATTAATACCAAAAGACGAGTTATTTAATGATAATAATAATGATAAAGAATACATATATATACATTTAAAGGATATTAATTAATACGTCATGGGAAACGTATTATGATTCAAATCGCGTGTACTTACAAACAATTCAATACTTTCTCTCAGCAATACTTTATTCTTCTCATTTTCAATAACACTTTTTTGCTCGGTGTTCATGCAAATTACTGTCACACAGTGTTTTACCGCTGAAGCTCCTCCCTCAGGTTCTTGGTGGTGGTGGACAAGGCTGGGCCAAGAAATCTTTTATCGGGGTGGGAAATACTCTTCCAGCTAGGAACTTCTCACGGTGATAAAACATGAGCGTTTCGGACTCTTAAGTAATTTGGTGCCATAAAATATCCTCTACCAGGTCTAACATCCGACACGTTTCGTCTATCCTCAGTACTTAAACACTCGACAACGAGCCGATGGGAATCATCCTTGTTGAACACGTCTGTTCTTGGTTTCTTTTTGCCTGTTTATATTTACCAGATGTTCAATATATTGCGAACGTTATGTTTTTTATCAGATCATAATTATCTTCCATGTCATAAATATTAAAAACTTCAGTTAAACGGTCTAATAAATTAGACCCTCCAACAATAGAACCGAAAAAATTCTACAATTAGCGTAACTTACATTTTACAGGGCTGTCCCAACCATTCATAATAAATTTGCGTCGCAACAATAACCTTCAGCCATATCTTTCTTCAAGTTGATGTAAAAAAGTTAAACTTCCCGCACATGCGATTATTCGAATTCAGATATTTTCAACGCACTAATGTTTTTTCACACTTCGACGTAATGAGAACTGATGCGATTAAATACATAGAAACACCATCTGTTGCAAATCCTTTAAAGTTAATATATAGGCCGATATTTATGTAATTCTTTTCTATGGGCATATTTTCTTTGTTTAAACATTCACCATCCTCAAAATGTAAATAATTCCCGACATTTATTACATCACTCAGATATGATCTAATTAGAATTTATTCCGGCGATATTTTCACCATTAGCCTGCCGAATAAAGTAGTTCGTTCGGAGTAAGTCAGCCGTAAAGAAATCGCATGCCTTTCATAGCTGGGACGCCGCAAAATTAAAGAAGAAAGAGCTTAAATTAATTTTGCACATAATTCCGCAGTCTTACGGCCTGACACTTCTCTTTTAAGTAGACCAAGGAGAATTTCTCGGATTTTTGCACTGTTTGCTATCCCATCATCTTTCCGGGCTGTTTGGCTTTCGAGTTTGGAAGTATTTAAAAAAAGGGGGGGAAAATAAAGATGTTTGCCTAATTGGAATTAAGCGGTTAGTGATTAGGAAGTATTTTATTGCTTTGATGGTATCGTTGGTGCTAAAATCAAATAGTATAATACTGCGAAAAGGAGAAGAAGAAGAAATAACTGGGATATTTTTGATAAATTTTATATGTTATAAACTAAATTGATGAGGTCTAAATGACGCAATTTTGCCGCATTAACTCTGAGTTTTAGTTCACTTTAGATCTTATATAACAACATTATAATCTAAATAACATCATGCAAAATGTAAAATGAGTAGTACCCCTGGAAGCCTAAGTCCCTTAATTAATAATTGTATATACAAGTAATGTTTTTTACTGTCATTAGGGAGTATATTTACCTTTTACATTAATTTTTTGTTTCTTGGGGTATAGTGTTTCCCTGTAGAGTTATTTTTATATAATTGTATATCTCCTTAGTTTGTTATGTTACTGCCTTTATACATCTTTCTTTATAAAATTAAATTTAATCACTGCATTTCCTCTAATATATTTACCATATCTGCGAAAAAGTTTTTTTCTCTCCTCACACCTTTCAAGCAAATGTGTATGTATATTGTGAACAAACACATAAATATTTATGCACATAAATCTTTCATACTCTACAATATATTTTCCTACAGTTATCGTATATTAATTATATATTCACCTTCAGTTGTATCCATTCTAATCACGTCTTGAAAATAATCCAATATTCAGAAAGCATCATTGAGGTGAATAACTCAAAAAAAGCTCTTCATTTCCAATTTATCTAACATGTGTTCACAATTTCATCATTTGTCAATTTCTTCTTCAATGTCTCCGATCGGGTTCATCCAAACTGAAGGTGTTATTAACCATTCCTGTTTCCAGCAAGAAAAATGATGTATCTGCAATGAACGATTGCCGGATTATAACCTGTAGTCATCATAACTAATATTTGGAAGAATTTTGCAGATGTTTTACAACCGGACGACTTTCGTAAGCCGACTGGGTTATATGTTCGAATGTATGACAGCATTGTATAATTTTTTAACTAGAATAAAATAAGGAGGAAAATATTGTCTGGTTCTAAAAGGAATTTACAAATTGCGACAGACAATACATTAGTCATCTTGATCACGTTAATTCACTGGTTTTCTTTTGCTTATGCTATATTCTAAAATTAAACTATAACAACATCATAATCTAAATAACATGATGTAAAATATAAAATGATTAGTATCCCCTGCCATAGACCTAAACTACTTAATTAATAAATGTGTATGCCAGTAATGTTATTTACTGTTATTAGAGAGCTTATTTACCTTTTACGTTAATTTTTTGTTTCCTGGGGTACAGTGTTTCCATGTAGAGTTATTTTTATATAAATATATATCTCTTTATTTTGTTATATTACTACCTTTATACATATTTCTTTATAAACTTAAATTTAATCACTGCATTCTCCCTAATATATTTACCATATCTGCGAAACAGTTTTTTTTCCCTCCTCGCACATTTTAAGCAAATGTTCATGTATATTGTGAACAATTACATACCTATCTATGCACATAAATATTTCATACTCTACAATACAATTGACTATAGTTATCGTATATTAATTATATATTCACCTTCAGTTGTGTCCGCTCTAATCATCCTGTCTTGAAAATAATCCCACATTCAGAAAGCGTCATTCAGGTGAGTAACTAAGCTGTTCATTTCCAATTTATCTAACATTTTATAAAAAGAATTTACCAATTGCGACAGGCAATATACTAGTCATCTTGATAACGTTAAATCACTGTTTTTTCTGATTAAACTATATGCTGCTTCGATTTGAAAAAGTAGTAATTAGAAGGTGCTATATTTGGTGAATACTCTGAGTGTCCAGAATTTCTCAGTCAAAGTGCAACAATGTATCTTTCACAACTCTTGCAATGTGTGGAGACGCTTTTTCATGCAAGAGCACAACTTTGTCCCTTTTGCTGGTCTCTTGTCAAGTTTAATGCCGGTAAAAATTTGTAGCAACAGTTTCATTCGGTTTTAGCAGCTCGCAATACAGTGAACCTTGCTGATTCCACCATAAGCAAGACTGTGGCTATGAATATTTCGCTACCGCGTCGATGTGGATGGATAAACGCATAGTTTTTGCGCTTAGTATTATAGATTATGAACTTTTAACATGCAGTCACAATATGCTACGGAAAGCTCTTTCTTGCTTGCCTATCACGCAATGAAATTGTGATGTTGAAACGTCTGGAAATGACATTCTCAGTCAATTGGTGTGATAGCCGTTTTCGATTATTTTAGATATCTTCTGGCGCATCTATACATCTATAAAATATTGATAAAGGCGGCTGGTTGCTGAAATTGATATAAACAACCTATATTTGAAGTGTTAACTTCTTTATATTAAGATTTAAATTTAGACATCTTCTTGGTTATAATAACCCAGGACCTCCTACTTAAAAAATTTTACTCTTTACGATTTTATGCAAAGACGAAGCCTGAGGAAATGCAAAGGCACTACCACAAGCTGCAAAAATCGATGTGTTCCAATCAAAATCCACTAATTTGACACTAAACTTTCAGTGAGCAATCAATGTTTGATTATTTTAATCTATTTTTCATTTTATTCTGGAATTTTTGAATATTTAAAATATTACTCTTTAGCACATATCTGGATTGTCCTGGTTTACGGATCTAAAAGGATTTGAATATATGAAATAAAATTATTTTAGATATGCTTTTGATTTACTGACTTGACTTACTTGAGACTTACGCGCTCGTTACGTGTCTAATTGGAATTAAATTATAAGCTAGTTGACGTTTCGGAATGGTTAGACATTGCATCATATTTAAGCAAGTGAGTGCTCTTTTTTATGATCCGTTAAATAATGAAATAACCTGTAGAATGATATGCTGATAGCCCTGGTTTTATAACTCAGATCTTTGTTGGGATTATATTGGTATTTGATAATCTTAAAATACTCTCGATCTTGGAAAATAAAAGTACATGTCTGGACTATGTATCTATACCTCACAAAATCGTAAATGTACTGTTACTTGTGTACTTATCATCTTACCAGTTTCTTGTATGTACTCATTACAAAACTCACAAGAGCTGTTGTTTACAACTGTTACGTGTGGTGCATTCTTTTTTACTTGAATTTACAGAGTGTTATGAAGACTATAATTTAAATAAATCATGACTTATCATTTTTGGGAGGGCTGATACTGTCACGTGGCCTGTAGTTATCCGCCTGTTTACTTACTCCGAAGTTTTACTACCCTGTAAACCTGATATATAGTAAATGTCTAAGAAAGGAAACTCGTTTTTTTTATAGTGAATTGGATGTTTTTATGTTGGGAATTCAGGTGAGTGAATCTATTCCATGTTTCTTTTCCAAATGTCAAAGATGTCGTCGATATATTTAATTTAGACACAAGGCTAATGTTTTATTATCAAAATATTCCAAGATGTTGTCTTTAATTGGTGATATGAGCCAATGATTGTTTGTGTGAATCGTGTTATCTCAATTGTGATACATGAGGGTTATTGACATGAACTTTCGTAAAAAGGGAAAGAGCGACAAAACTGACAAGAATATTTAAAATTGTTTAGATATTCACTGATCTGTACTTTAAATAATTTCTCAGAATAACAGTTTTAATCTTGATGGCATAAGGATAGTGAATTTGGCATTGGAAGTAAATCCAGGTCTTAGTTATATCTTTTAGTATGCTGAAAATACAACTAATAACATTTTTCTTTCAATGTTTCTTTATTAATAAAAAAATGATGGTCGAAAATGGCATGAATTCGAAACAAGCGAACGGATAAACGAATAAGGGGGCCACAATAAAATAAAAGAGAATTAAGAGATTCATATTGATGTGCTCGTCCGTTATCCGAAACCTTCGGTTTTTCTTTGTTCGCCAGGAAAGTTCTTTATTTATTTTTGACAAAATTAAGCTGAACTCATTCTGGTGAAAGTTGCCGGCGGGCGCAAACCCATAAGGACGAAGTTTTTCCTTTAGGCTGTCATTTCGCGCTCCGTGCCAGTTAAATTTCCTAATTGAAAGTAAAAGTTCTCTAAGTCGACAATGACTGGTTTCTGTTATGACCGTTTTATGTAAATGGCGTGCGAGGGTGTTTGGTGGTTTGTGTTTCTTTTAATAACGCGATGATGACGGTTAATGTTTCGGTTAATTAATTGGAGAGGGGTGGGATTGTGGTGTTATCAACAAAAGTAACTTTATAAACTTTAAATTTGATTTAATTTTATTATTCATAGGCTATCGAGATTGGGTATTATTCAGCTCTTTGAAACTTAATTGGTTTTTTCTTTGGTTTGTATTTAAGGAGTGTAATTAATATTTAATGTTAAAAGAGTTAATTTTCGAATATCTCTATATTAAAAAGTTGCTGCTCCCGATTATATTACGCCGATTGAAATAATTGGTAACCAAATGAACCAATATCTGAATTTTGCATTAAATGTTGAACGATTTTCAACAGCAAACAACTTAACAATTAAATTGAAAATAACTAAAAAATCTGAAACAATTTAGTAAATGATATGTGATGTCAACAAGGCATTAGAACGGATCTTAAAAGAATTCAATTAATATTGGTGTTTGGATCTAGTTTGATAATTTTTTTACTTTAAAATGGTAATTAAAGAAACACGGCGCTATATATAATAAGGAAAATGTTTTCCGTTATTTTGTATACATATTTTAGTTAACATGTTGTTAACATTTTGGTAACGATCTTAGTTTGGCATCGATCCATTTTCACATATATTTATCATTTCGTAACTAAGCCATGCTATATTAATATGCTAAACAAGTGACAATTAGATGCTATATATGATATGTATCATAAATATGCTGGGTAAATTAGAACATCCCATTCAATCTGCGATAATCTTCAATCTTTCATATATGCAGCAACATGGGCCCGAACTTTATAATTAGAGTTGGGAACTATCGACTGAAAATAGTAGAAACTGTCGGCAATCGCAAAATAGTCGAACCGGTCGATAGTAAAAAAAATCACTACTGCAGATAGTAACTATTGTTTCAGTCAGTGGTGACTCTGGTGAGTCGT
Organism: Rhynchophorus ferrugineus; assembly: GCF_030347505.1. Taxonomy (NCBI): domain Eukaryota; kingdom Metazoa; phylum Arthropoda; class Insecta; order Coleoptera; family Curculionidae; genus Rhynchophorus; species Rhynchophorus ferrugineus. Next base: position 17,629,048 of record NW_027472588.1, on the reverse strand, counting down.
GCGAGCTCTTTGGGATAGAAAAGGAAAAATAAATTGCTGAAATGTAACTTCAAATAACGGTTTTATTTTGAATGACGTAAAACCATTTTTATATTTTGACTTGATTGTAAAGAGGGATGGAGTAATGGCCACTAAATATTTATGTCGTATTTTCTCAATCAATCTTTATCAAATATTTAACCACGGCACCCTCTTTAAATAAAATAATAATTTTATTTATTGTTAATAAGGAATATTTTATTAGTAGGAATGTTATTTTTCGAACTTGAAAGTTGAATGAAAGAAGTTTTAACATTCAGAAGGCTTGAGCAAACATCGAGAAGCTTAAAAAAATAATATGATTGCAGTCAAAATTTACATTAATTACATTAATAAATAATGTTGAAAAATTGAGTTCTAAAATGTAGGCATCAATTTGGCACATTATTTTCAAGGACGCCTCTAGAACGATAAGGCCAGATCGTTAAAAATTAGTCGAATGAAATTAGTAGGTTAGAAAATAGTAACTGAAACTACACAACTAAAACAGTTTATAGTAAAAAGTAGTCAAATCAATCGGATCGAAAATAGGGAGAGAAACAGTCGATAATAAAAAGTACTGAATTACTAACCAGTCAATAGTCATCTTCACTTGATAGTTCCCAACGCTACCATTAATGTTTTGAACCATATTGCAGACACCTGACAACTGTTTCGACCTGTACCAACAAATATCCCCAAAGCCCGATTCGGTTACATGTTCGAACGCATCAGACTTCATTATGTGTCTGTTTAACTAGAACAATGCTAATTAGTAAAAAGGGAAGGAATAATCCACTCCGAGTTTAAAACGAATTTTTCTAACTGCTGAATAATAAACTGAATTGGCCATCTAATGCGTTTTCTGTTTTATTGGAATGACAATATGCAAAATTAACAAATGTAAATAATTTATTAACTAAATTTTTATATGAAACAAAAAAATTTAATACTATATAGAGCTATAGATATAACAATAGCCAATATTTTGAATGGGATCTTCTTTTAATAAGTCTTAAATTAAACGTGAACGGATTCTAATTTTGGTTTTTTTCTATTATAAATTATTTCGAATACGGCAGAAAGTCACGAAAAATCCTAAACAGTATTTAATTGATGCTACTTTTTCTATAAGGCAACGTAACCTTTTTAAGGGTTTAATTATCTGAAATTAAACGTCACTGAAAAATCCAATTAACGCACCATATTCCTTTTTCGACGGGCGAGTCGGGTGGCATTTTGATTTTAAAATTCCTTTGACGAAAAACCCATTAAACGATCCGGTTTGATGAGCACGAGCTTGTTTTTTGATCATCTTTGATGTCGGTTAGCGTCAATAAGAGGCCTTTAATCCGGCCATGCCTTTAAATCGACGAAGGCAATTCAAATTTTCTCGTTCGAGATTTTCGTGGTTTCGCCGTCATTTTTTTCCTGCTTTCCGTGTTCTTGTATTAGTGTCATTGTCGGATGAATGGTCGAGGAGTAGCAAATAATTTGAAGTACCGTAAAATAGGTCTTTAAATTAATTGATCTTATTTATTTGACATGAATTAATTTACTAAAGAGTATAGTAAAAAGAAATCTACCATTTTTGCATAAAATTGAAATATTTCAGTAACGTAGTATAATAATACTTAAATCAAGTACGTCCCGTTTTCTCGGATAATTTGTTGCCATTTTCATTAGGCCCCTCTCATGGAAGCACTTGTTGCTGATATCAAAAAACCTGGCAGTTGATTTTAAGAAACCTTTTTTTATTAATTTCTTGGAACTTCAACAATCTGCCCGTACGCAATGAGTGTTATTATATGATTTCCGTTATATAAAATAACTACGGTGACATGTAGAAGATGGCTTTAGTAAGTGATCGGCTGTACAATTTATAATAAACATCTTATTCTAGATACTATTCTAACTTATTCTAGAGAATACTATATCTTACTCTATGTGTCTATTAAACAGTTCGTCTGAGTGTTTGCGTTTGAGCCTATGCACTGCACTGTATTTGGCGAGTGCATTGGGATACACTAATAGTCTTTAGAGTACTTCGCACTAACACTTCGAATCACACTCATTATGGGTACTAAGGTGATATTACAGTTCAATACAATAGGTCCAAATGGGCTTAACTATTGACTTATACAGCAAAATTTTGTTATCTCATGTTAATTTAGATTTACGCCCTATCAGCCAATACATTTGGTTTAGTTTAATATATTCAATAATTTTTAATGTTGTCTGCTTGTGGAAATTCATGATTATTGAATTTTACTGACGAACAAGTTCTTCTATAAAGGGTGAATATCACATGGGTAGATTCTGTCTCATTGGCTTTAATACGCCACCTTTTCAACCACAATTCAACTTGGTAAAGATAATGTTGGAAGTTTCTTGTGGCTGATATTAGATCTTCGTGAGATGATTAAACCGCTGTATCGTCAGCAAATGTTGCTACAGCAATGTTTCTTGAGGTCGGTAGGTCAGCAGTATTAAATAGATATAACATTAGGACAATAACACTGCCCTTCGGAATACCTGAATATATTGGGTGTAGGTAGTGAAATATCTGTCTGTGAGGTATAATTTCAGCAGTTGAAAGAGAGTATGGAGCAAAAGCTTTTTCAATTTAACCTTCAGTCCAGTGTGCCACATCTTGTCAAACGCCTGATATATATCGAGAAATACAGAGGAGCAACATTCTTGATCGTTTGAGTTTTTGTTAATATGGTTGACTAATCTAAATATTTGTTCTGTTGTTCCGTGTTTATTACGGAAGCCAAATTGATGATCTGAAATAATATTTCTCTCTTCTGTGCTTATTTTGAGTCTCTTAATGTATAGTTTTTCAAAAAGTTTAGAGATCACAGTTAACAGGCTTATAGGACGATAAGAGGAGACGTCTTTTGATTTTTTTCCGGGTTTAAGAATCATAACAAATTGAGCCACTTTCCAAGTATTAACAAAATAATTAAGTCTTAGCATGGGATATATGAATGTTATTAATTTGATGCACTTTTCTGAGAGCTCTTTTAACATACTTCCACTAATTAACCTAATTAATAAACCTAAAGCGAATTTTTCATGAGCAAAATAGTCCGCTCTGTATAAATATAAAAATTATAATCACTTTATTCAAGGTTTGGCCTTCACTCCACTAAGGTCCGACCAAACTCCCAGAGCGTCTAGAGAGCATCCCTTCTTTAAAATTTCCCAATTATTTATAGGGCAGGTATAAATCAGAAGTTTGGCTTGGTTACCGTGCGCTGCGTCACTGCCACCATTTTCATTTGATATATATATATATATCATATATATCAAGTAATCCACTTTTTCATGGCCAACCATTATTTGCTTCATAAATGATCATCAGCATTATAAAATCTATTCACATCTTCATGCGTTTGGTTTGTGTTTTCACCTTTTAAAGAAAACTGAGTCAAACATTCAAAATCAATGCTATCAGACTTTTACAGCGCAAAATACAATTTATTTGATTTATTTATTTAAAAATGGACGGTAACCAGCTCCCAGACGTATGCAAAATTCTTGAAAGTAATAGTGATAAGAGTTTTTCAACTCTTACCTATAAATTATTGTTTCTGTATAATTAACTGTAGTTTTTAGATATTTGGTAACATTTTTTTCAATTATTTTATTTAGATTAGATTTTTTTGGATGTCAAAGCCAAACTGAACTAAAACTCAGAGTTGATGCGGCAACATTGTAATGTTTCGACGTCACAAATATCCGCGACGCATTCCTAAAAAAACTTTGAATAAACTATACATACATTTTTTGTTATTTAGTATAAAGTATGAAATTAATTAAATAAAAATATTTCTTAGCAATAAAGAAATGCAATTGAAAACAGTCCAACATCCAACGAAACAAATAACCCCGGCTGATTCATTTCGAATCAGGAAAAGTTATTTCCCGGAGAAAAATTTCTCATCGGGTTTAAATTAGGCGCATTATTTCGAACAGAAATTTCCTTTGGCCCCTGATTGGATCATTTGCTTGATTCTAATGGTTTTTTTCGATTTCCGTTTCGCTAAATTACGGTATTGATGTTGCGGATCTTCAGAGCGAGCCCAAAAAAGAGTATTTTCTCCGGAGACTGTACATCAATGGAATATCCTTGACTTTTATTGGGTATTCAATCATTAACCATAATTACTTTTATTTATTTGGTTTTTTTCTTTTTCGTTAAATTATGGCGCTTCTTTCCTGAATTTGAGGAAATGACCGAGTTCGTAAAAATAACCAAATTACTTTTTATAATTTATATAACGAATCACTTGAAAAGTATCCTGTATTAAAATTGTTCGTTATAATACTATTAAAACAATTTTATATACTAATTAATTTTTTTTTATTGAATTACGTATGGTTTAACTGGGACTGATGAACATTCAGTGTATTTTTGAAACATAACTTAAACACTAACAAGGAGGCACACAATAACTAGATTATAAATATTGATTTGTTCTCAAGTAGTGATCTTAATGACGAATATTGATCTAGAATTTGGAGCTCAATGCTATCAACTACATTAATACTAATAAAAATATTATGTTGATTGAATGTTGTATGTTGATGAAATTATATAGGTTTGCAACAAAGGAACTGTGTGAGCTTGTAAAAATAATTATTATTTTAAAAAGGGGGGATAATTGGGTTTTTTATCAATATAAGAATAAAAGATTTGATTTAGTTAGAATACTTTTACTAAATACTGTTTCGAATTAGTCGTGGACAGAAATCAGCATATACTAAACTGAATTGAAATTATCTGTTAAATTCTCGCATTCTATTTATCAAAAAAGATTCCTTAACAAATTGTTCATTTTCGAAGTTCTGTTTTGTTTCACAAAAGCTCATACAGCACACCTCGGAGTATGCTATAAAAATACCTTCAACTTCTTGCATAAATAATTTTAAAAAATCATATTCAAAATTTAAAAAAATATTAGTATTCATAGAGATACCTGACGATTATGTTTTGAGCTATCAATATACTTCTGTTACTAACATAACAACTTTTGATTGTAACGAAATAATAACATTATTATAATATGTTTTGGATTTATTATTATTTTATTGCTGGTCTTAGTATTTACTAGTTTTTTTAAAGAAAGGGCGAGGGCGTTACTTCTAACATGTTGGCACACAGAGAAAAGCCTGGATTGTTTGGTAATTCAGCTCTACTCGGATATGATACGCACACTATGGCAATTTAATCAATATATATCTTATGCATTTGTGAAATTAAAACTAGAGTTTTTAGTACCTAGTTACTTCTGCTTAATATTTTTTAGTAGTTCTAGTTAGCAAATTCATATTAAGTACGAATAAACCAATAATCGTGTATATATTGGGGAAGAATGGAATATTTTGTTTTACTTCAGATTATGTCCATATGGACAAAATAATAGGAATATCTGACGTAGAGAAAATATGTATTCATTAATAATATGTGAATCTATAATGCATTAATAATTGCTTGTAAAACAGGTGCAATTCTTCGCAAAAGAGTTTCGGAAAGTGCCCGAGTAGTTCCCAATGGAATTTTGTAACAATCTTTACCAAAATATTCACCAATTGATTCAATTATAATGAACATAAAAAATTAATAATTTCTCTCTACTCCAACACTTCTCTAATAGTTCTATTATGTTAGAGTTTGGCGATTTTACTGGCCAAAACAGATATTTCAATATCTTCTTATGCTGTTAAAATCCAGAATCTGGCAGTATTTGGCAGCAATACGCTAGTCTTAATAAGAACCCCATGATTGAAAATATTGGGATTTTGTCGTAGTTTGGCCCGTGATGTGATTGAGAAGATTTTATTCGGCCAAATACTACGATATTTCTATCCAATTCATAAAGAAAACTCTGTCATGCTTAACTATAGTAAATATGCATTCCAGATAGTTAGCTTCTTTTGGGGGTTTCCATTCAAAAGCCCAACCCTGTGTTCATCGGACCATACCACATTCTTCCAATCGTCATTTGTTTAGGTTTTAAAATAGTTCCAACATTTCTCTCGCAGCTTAGCGTTGGCTTCTGTTATAAAGAGTTTCGAAATTGCAGTCGACGCTCGAAAGAGTATTATTTAAATGAGCGTTGCGTTCTGCTATTAGTTATGCTGCTGTGGTTTTATCTTAGCTGGTAACAATGCTTTTTAATGTTCGTCGGTCTCGAATCAGTTAACTTTCGATGCCAACATTCATTCATTTTTTCATCGATGATGGCTTACCATATTTTGTAAGTGCTGTCATTACCGTAGATACGTTTGCACACACTTCACCATACGTTTGTTTTAACGGTCGCAAAACAAAGTGTATAATACACTGAAACATAATCTATTGGCATACCCACTGAGCAATACATGTATGTCACAATATATATAGTTATATAGGAAATAGTGTTGTCAATAGGCAACAAGGTGTTCTATATTGCATGATGTATTAAATAGGAACATTATTTTCTGTATCTTTTGTGCGCCAGGGACTTTCCTTCACCTCACATTGGACAAACCTGCCCAAACCACTATACTTAGCGTCTGTGGATTTGTTCTCCGATTGGGCAGCGATTGTCTGATATTAATTGAATAAATTCATTTTTAATATGACCTCGAAGAGACACAAACCAAGGTACACATGATACATTACAGATGATAATGTATTCAAATATCGGAGACAGTTCAAGAATTACGAAAAGAGTCGGATATTATCGTAATATATTTCTCCTTCCTATCTTTTCTTGAAGGCATGAATTCAAATTCACGGTGAATCCAGTTATCGTGTCCATAAAATTCAACAACTCGTAATAGGCCCTGAGGCTCAAAGTGGCGTAGAGCTACGGTCATCGAAGTTCGATTAATTCCCAGTCGATATTCTCCAACTGTTAACCCTTAATTTTACCCTTAACCTTCTGACCCCGGGGGAATCAAAATCATTACATTTCAGTAAGCTTCCGGCTTTGCTTTATCTTATCTATGGGAGATAAAATAGTTTGAATTTACCAATTTTATATTAAAACTAATTTAAATTAGTTGGACAGAATTTATTAGTTTCAGTTAAATAATATTATATATGAAATTCATACCCGATTTTAATTCTTATTATATTTTTAGGATAGTATAAATTTATAATCAAAACTCGTGCTCCTTGTTTACTTCACTAGTATAACGTTTCCATCTCAATACTTAGTTCGATCGACCCTATTGGTGGCTTCGGATTGAGGTCAACAGATATAGAAAAGTGGAACCGCGCAAAAAACGGGAATAACAAAATTTTATTTTCCGAAGCTTTTTGTGATCGAACTCAGCCGATAGGCCCCTCAAAGCCAAAAAGGAAGAAAAATAAAGTTATTTTCGTAAGAATGATTCGGTATATATTTCGAAGCAGTAACTGAAGCCGCGGATATTTCTTTGATTCTTTGATGTAAAACTAATTTGCAGTATATATATATATATATATATATATACACATATATATGTATATATATATATGTTTCAATATATAATTATGTTAATATATAATTTATGCCTTATTGCCTTAATGCCTTAATTTGTTTTAGAAGACTATCTACATAGTACTAAGAAACTAAAAGAAAAAGTAAAACGCAAAACCACCTTCCAAATAGAAAGAAAACTAATAAGACTTCAATAAATTAACATGTTAAAATATGTGATGTAAAAATGCAGAAGCAACGACAAATCTTATATAATAAAAAGTAAAATAATACATAAATAAGTAAACTATTTAGTCGACTAGTAGACCAATAGACTAGAATAGTGTATAGTTAAATACTAACAAAAAATAAAGCCATGTATAAAAGAAAATTTAATTTTAACATAAAGACCGCTTTCCTGAAAGGAATCCCATACGATAAGTCTCGCTCAAGCTCCACCAGCTTTGTGGCTTATAATTTATAAGTGGGAAAATATCTTTGTGTTATAATCTATTTATTATTATCTGGCCATCTTTGGCGAGGCTACTAGACAAGTCATTTCTTAGTATGCCTAATCTGCTTATGTCTAAGGATCCAGTCGAATATTATACAATTTTGGCTGGGCATAACGTGACTATATAAATCAAAAACTTGAGCAATTATTACTACTCCTCACATCATCTACCGGGCATATTAATTAATAATTTTAGGTAAGCATAATTAGACACAAATTATTTATATTGAACATTATAAGCATGGAGATACGTACTATTGATGGGGGTATTTAATGACGCTATTTTTCTACAGTACAGAGAGCTTCTTGAAATTAGTAATTCTTGTCGACCATTCCATAGGAATGTTGATAAAGTTTCAATAACAGCTTCTATAATCAGATTTGAACGGCTTGTTTCTAGATGATAAATATGTTCAGCATCACTAGTAGATTAAATATTCTGGAATTTTCTAATTAGCCTTTTCACAGATGGCAAAGTTAAAATAATTGTATTATTTAACGATGAAAATTAACCACCACGCATATCATCTGGTTTATTTAAGGTCTCGAGATCTAGTAGTATTTTACCAACTAGTTAGTTATGGACGCTTACATAAATTGTGTTGTAAAGTAAGTAAAGCATATTGTATCTATCTCTGCTGTCTTTGCCAGGTCACACTTTTCTTCTATATTTCCTTTTCAAGCGACTCGTAGCATATTGTAAATGCTGCTGTTCTGTTGTAGTTTCTTCAATGACTACTCTAACTCATTCAGAAAGTGGGTATTTATTATCTCTGTCCAAGAAATTGTCACTTCCGGCTATGTAACAATATTCCAAGGGATTGAAGCGTTTTAGTTGTTTCTGTTGTCGATGTCCAAGTTTATATACCATATAACAATATCGGCAAAATGTTCTTAATCAGTTTTTGTTGCAATTGAGAATTTTATATGCAACCACTAATATGACCTATTATTTATTAACTACGTACTATTAACTATAGTATTAACTATAGGAAATAAAAAGCAGTTTCAATATTTCATCCTTTATGAGAATATAACCGAAATTTTATTTCGATTCGTTTATTTATTCATTGTTTGAAAGTCAATTAAAGTAATTAATTATTTTGTAACGGAAGTTTTATAGAGTTTGTATCGAAATGGTATCTAAGTGATCTTATTCTTTTAAAAGTAGTATTACAGGAAAGCAATCCACCTGGGACCTTAAACAAAGATATTAATATCAGAAATCATGGCATTAGGTGAAAATGATATACTATATTATATTTGTTTTTATGTTTAAATTTGAAACAGAAACTTAAACATAATTTAAACCTAACTTATTTTGATTTTTATACTCATTAATATAAAATTAATATAAAAATGTTAGTGGCCTTGATAATAAGTGACGAAACATTTAATATCCAATTTTCGGTTTGTTCACTACCTCGAAGGCATTTCAAACTTTTTATCAGAGCTTGCAAACCCGAAAATAAGGAAGAAAATCAATGAACGGAATACAGATGCCGAAATGATGCCTAATTAATAACTATTTTAAATTGCTCGTCAGATCTGAATGGGATCAAACAGATACAGCGAAAAGTCAGGAATAGGACACAATAGGAAGTGTGCAAATACAGCTGGATGGTTTTGCAACAACAAATGGGATATTTTTGTGAAACTCGATTTCAAATAAAAACTAAACATATAACAGGTTAATTGAAAAGTCCCCGGTCTACCATAGTAAAACACATTTTTTTGGCAAAATTAGTGTTTTTTTATTCAACATAATTCCCTTCAAGGGTGATAAACTGATTATAGCGACCCCGCAACTTTTCGATGCCATTCTTGTAGTACAATTTGTTCTTTCCTTGAAAATTTCTCTCAGTTTCGGTAATCATTTCTTCATTCGACAAAAATTTCTTTCCAAGCATTCTGCTTTTGCTATAGTCGCGGGTTCGAATCCTGCTCGGACATAGTCTTAAATTTATGTATGTGGTTGTTCTTAGACAAGAGTACAAAATCTAACAAGCAAAATGATCCTAGTCACTCGAGTAACCAGGCCGGGTAAAACCGGACGGCTTCTAATGCTGAGAAAAGTGATTCGGAGCACACGTTAAATAGTAGGTCCAGTCCACATAAGCCCTAGTTAATATAGATTTTCTAAAATATATTAAAAATATTTTTCTTGAGGCTATTCATATAACTTCATAGCATCTGTAATTATTTAATATTAGACTAGAATCTGTGTTTTATATTTGTAATATTTGGTATTAAGATTAAGTATTCTGATTTTAGATTCGATTTTCTGATCTCCAGCTTCTTGATCTAGAAAATTCAGATTTTACTACTCCTGTTCAGTTTATTTTTGGTTTGAATGTTAAACTGAATATATTTATCTTTTCTTTTCATTGCATTCTATTTTCCTTTTTTATATATCTCTTTTATGCTTACATTTATTGTATTCTTCCATTTTGTCTATGCATTACTTGTTCTATCTTTTCTAATTACTTGTACTGTTCTCGCAGCTCTACAAGTTTATATTATCAATATTGTCTTCTATCAAACCCTCTGAAGTTTTTCCTTTTATTTCCATTACGGTCTTGTCTTTAATAAATTTAACTTTTTTCTCTTTCAATTATATTTCTTCTGCTCTTCTACTTCTTATTATTTTGTTTTTTTTACGTCTTTTTTCCTTGTATATTCTTATAAAGTATTCCCTCCATTAATTTGTATTCTCTTCTAGAACCAGATATCGTAAACATCACCTATATAAAAAATAATAAGAAATATAAAAATAACAAATACATATATTATACAAAATAAATAAGGAAAAAAACTTAAAACTTACTATCGTTTCTAGTCTCTACTGTGGCGCAATAACTTAGAACGTCGAACGCCGTCGAAACTTTAAAATGGAGTCCTTAAATGAAAAAGTTAGCGAGGTTAATGAACCATTGAAACAAATTGAATTATAACTTTTCAGGCGGAAAGTTTAAAAGAAATAAAATGTCAATTTTTGAAGTTGTTTCAGCTCGTCGCCAATTAAGAGCAATTTCTATGCTAGCCTGCTTCAAAGTCGTTACTACAGTATGGTATCAACGAGGCGTAAATGATACAAATATCATTGTAAAATAAAAGCCGACGAACAAAGAAAATAAGCAATTTACGTTATGTAAGAAACAATTATTGAATTTAGTTTGTTTAAAACTTATATCGAATTATTAATATTAATCTGTCATGTAATTACCTTGCAATTAATATATATTAAAAAAGAGTAATGTAAAAAGTTCTCAACATCAACAGTAGAGTTCTTTAGCATAGAGGGTCCAGCGAAGCTATGGCTTGACCATCTCCTAGGTAGACCATTTACCATTACCAGATATAATAGATTGGAAGGAGTAATGCCTAATACGTACGATAACAGGTATAGACAATCAGTTGTTAATATTGTAAGGCATCAAAATACAACGGTGAATCTACTGGGTCGTGTTGTGCTGGTAGAAAACTAAAATAGTCACAATTAATTCCACCACTAGATTGATCACGTTCATTAGTTTCTTGCATTACTGCTTGTACCGCAACACATATTATACAGGACAAAGGTTTCTTGGAAGGTTGAAATTCGTATCAGAAATAAGTTAACAAAAACAGGAACAATTATAGATACAAGGAGAAATGTAACACTTACATTTTAATTTATTTTATGGAAAATCTGGATGCGGAAGACTGCAGTGAAGCGATCTATTAACCAAGAACTACAAACATTTCTGTCATACAATAGACTTAGAATTCGATCTCCTCTGTATAGAGTTGTGATTAAGTTTTGTTTATCTGAGCCACCTGAGGAAAAAATGGTAATTGTGGGATAAGAAATAATATAAAGAGGAAAACAAATAACAGAAAATAACTATAAGAAAATAACTAAGTGCGGAAAGCGGATTTATTTACTACAGTAGGAAATTTAAAAATAAGTCTTTGGTGCTCATATAACAACGTCTATACTTAGCATACCAATCCTTGATAGTTGATGTTCCTGGTGTAGTATCCAGAAACTCGCTATCAAGCCAAGTTTTTGCTTCAAATGTATTTTTTACATTCAAAAAGTAATTCAACACGCGAAATTCCTTTCTATCAATTTTTTTCGCAATATCAAAAGTTGTTTTAGTCAAAATATTATACTTGATAAACTAATGATCTGACATGTATCAAATGTACACACGCATCTTTTGAGGGTTAGGGCTAACTAAAAAACAAATGAATTTAATTCTAGTAGCACCATCTATGTGTCAGACCGGGAACTTTTAAATTGACCGCATTTATATAAGCGCAAAATTTTCTATTTTTGCCCTTTGCAATTCTATTTCTTTGTCATTTACCAGAACAAGTGGAAGCAGACCCAATTATAATTTTTCTTATCATATTTCTTTAGATTAGGATGTGGTACACAATTAATAATTTCAATAATATTATCATTTGCTGACAATATCTGAATTGATATTATATTTCGTTATATACATTATTTTGTAATAAATAAAAAAAGTCTACAAATAGCTTTCCACTCTAACGAATTAAAATGGGTTTCTGATTATATAGACAGTGTCTTTGACAATAGAATAGAGAATTGAAAACACGTAATCTTATTTCTATTAGAAAAATTGTGTCACACAGTGTTATTATTGATATAATACAGATCGCTTTATATTGAAACCAAAATATATAAACTCGAAAAACATTTCCTAATAATAGCTTGCACAAAAAATAGATTTTTAAACCGAACAACACAAAAGGGAACATTGTTCTCAAACAACAGGTTGTTAGAATGATCAACGCGAATGACGAAATTCCACTTCTCCCTTGGCGAATCTGGGAAAGTTTGCTTTTTCGTTTATTAGTGTAAAATTCCAGACCCTGGAAACTTATAATTCAATTCAACTCGACGGTTCATTAACCAGTCTAGCTGCTACCTTAGTAAAATAGGTTCGCGGCGAAGAATTTTTCTAATATAAAGTTTCCTTTCGATCGAGAATTCCACGTCGAGTAGGCCATTTAAAGTTTTAATTAATCGACGGTTTTAAGAAATGCCTGATATATGGTTAGACTTTTCGATGACTGTTTTAATTCATTCATAAAATAAAGTAAGTCGTTTTTATGTAGCTTTCAGCTGTTTGGGGTTTAATTAAGAAGTTAAATAAGCATTTATAATTCCAAAACCTTCCCGTATATATATCTATATTTTTCTTGTATGTATAAATTATGAATTAGGACCATACATTTTTCCTTGAAAGTATATTTGGAAATATATATTTTATTTTATTTTATAACGATCTAACTATGACCTAATCAATTAAACAATTATAACTATTGCCAAATATTATTTCTTAATTTTTAGAGATTTAAGTCCAGTCATAAACCATTGCCCATGAGAGAGAAATTTGAGACTGCAAATTTATATCTAGGATAACCACTTAAAAATTAAAATGTTTTGGAAAGGAAGCATGTTATTTGAATTCACCATAAGAACTACCGATTAACTCTGGTTTAAGAACATTTTGGAGATTTGGCGCACCTTAAATTACCTTATCATTTTAAAATTCAAAAAGGGTTATACTATTGCTGCAACTACAAATTTCAGATGTGTTTTGCTCTAACTGATGTACAATATTGTGTTCTATAGGTAGCTTTAGAGCTTAATGTAGGTGAGTAGTTTAAATTTGGTACATCAATATACCATGGAAATGTACATTTAGTGTTTTACAATTTTTATTGAGTAGCAAGTAGAAATATGAAGGTCAGGCTTATATAATTCATGGGTTCTAGATGTATGTTACAGGTGGTCGGAATATGAAGTATACATTTTTTGTAAAATAAACATTATGTCACGAATTATAAATGCATATAAATTTTTAGACATCTGCACTGTTATATATTAGTGACATCTGATATTCAAGAGCGCTTGGCTGAACTCTAAAGGAAACTCTGTTAATCATATATAACCATTTACTATCTCGAAAATGTTAACGTCCGCAAGTATGGCAATCGTACTTGGCGAACCACTAATAAAAATACACCTTAAACTTTCTTCTTCCATCCCAACAAAGGAAAGTAGTCCAGTACCAAGTCCAACAGTCTCGTAGTACCTCCAAAAAATAAATTCCAGCATTCTGTAAAATCATTCAATTTAAATAACTTTAATTTTATTTACTTTACTTAATCATCTAATATTATCATTATATTTCGGTCCATAGAACTTGTTAAGTATTACTTGTGGAACCTATACAGTTTATTTCATTCGAACCAATATTTACCCAAGCCCAAACAAATAGAGAGAGAAGCTGGGGGGAGGGGCGTTAATTCAGAAACTAAGTATTGAAAATAAAGTAATTCTGATAGAAATGAAGCGAATGACAAATATAATCTATGTTATAGAAAGAAGATACAGTGTGCTTCGTAGAGATTGGCTGTAAGAACAGACATCGTGAAAATCTATATAGTTACATGTAATGCAACTTGGACATAGAAATACCATTAAAAATTGCCAGAAAATTGGAAGAAGAGATAGAAGTCTAGTATATTTAAAAAATAACAATGACAAGGAACTTTTTTAAAATCTGTCTATTAAAATTGGTATATATTTCAATTAAATTTAATCTGACTTTACCTTCTAACAACTACAATTAATGTATTTTCCACTGAATCACTTAGTGTTAAAACATTTGCAAGATCAGAAGATTCTTTCGCTTTGAGACGTCTAATGAAATTATACACTTGTAAAAGTCTGGACGATTTCGTGTTGAGGTGGATCTGGAATCTTCTTTGATGTGAATAAGCAAATCTTCTGATAGTGTCCGTACCCATATAAGTTTCTAGGTCACGGTGGAGGACACAAAAGCCTATATACCTAGGCGCAGTTACAACACACGTCAGGACCTTATTTTGGAATCTCTGAATTGCTTGGACATGGAAGTCACTGGTACAGCCTCACATCAGAATTCCATCGCTCCACGCTGAATCTACTGATATTAAATAAGCTTGTTGTAAATTGTTATTTGGGAGTTTCAGCCAAGCAACCAATACATTTTCCTGAACTTGATGTTGAGTTTTTCTTATATGGCATTCCATATAAGCTTAGCATTCAGGGTCACCCAAAGGAAAAATAATAATTAAAGAGTGGAAAGAGAGAAATAAGGGCTAAAGAGTTAAGATCAGATTACTAAAGTGAAAGATGGACATGGATTACGTAAATAGACGGACTGGAAAACCAATTGAAATGGAAAATTGGGTAGAGAACTTAAAATTATGATGCGAACAAAGGGCAAGGACAAACTGAATGAAAAAGTTAGAGCACATAGAAAAGACAGTAAAATTAAGCTCAGTAACATGAAAAGAAGAATGAAAGAAATAATTTGGATTGCTTGGGATGAGTATACTAGCTGTAAGAAGAGAGCATTGGCAGAAGTAGGTTGCGTTATAAGTAAGAAACTGGAACAAAAGGTAGAAGACTTTTCTAAAATTACAATTCACAATAAATTCAGAAATAATATCATTACTAATAAAGGTGAAATAGGCATATAAAACAAAACGTATAAATAATCGTATGCGGTACATTCCAAGATAATAGGATTGTTAAAAAATAAAATCTAACATAAATAGTTAGAAAATTATACAAATTATACATTCTGGGAGATTTCAACGGTAGAAGGTTTCAAGGGCGGAAGGTACATATAAGGTACTAATCGGAAAACAAATAAGTGAATAACAATTTACTTCTCCTTCTGATTTATTTTGGTTTTTTTAAATAATTTTTTTCTTAAACTTGATATATTGGGGTATGTTGTGATCTCTTATTTATTATTTTCCAATTAATTTAGTCGAGTTGACCAAACGCACCGGTTTTATTTCAATTCCCGTCAGCTCTTCGATACTTTCATCGACGCTATTTTTGGCGAAGGTGCCGAAATCGAAGAAAAAAGAGGGGTGCCCACGCGTGGAATACAGACGACTAAATTATGTTTTCGATCTTTAGAAACTATTTTCTAAAGGTGTCCGGGTTTGATCGAGGTCAAATAGATACAGGAGCGAAGGGTGGCCGGTACAAAAGAAAATGTCGAAATCGGATTTTCCGGGATTTTTGTGGCCAAACCGAACAAATAGAACCTTTTCAAATACGAAGATGAACGAAAATAAAGTTGTTTTCCGAAGAATAACTTGGGCGAGTGAAACTTCATAAAATTGCCCTATTATTTCCTTTAAAGTCCCCCATTCTGGTTATAACATCCTCTTTTTTGTTAGTAAGAAAACATTTGGTTTATTTTCGAGTTAATATATCATTCGTAATTAAATTTTGTTTATATTATCTTTATGTTTATAATTCTACTGTATGTCACTGAACCAAATCTTGATCCAAACCTGTCCTGTGATGACTTAGATTTCCAATTGGGTTCGATAGGGTTTCTGAATATTATTTTTGATTTTTTAAAATATTTCGAATATAAAAACATATAATAATATATCGCAGCCAAATATATTATATACTGATAAAAATGGAATTCGCGATATTTGTGTTACATACTAATTGGTTATTATTGCAAATTTGTAATTGTGATGATCTCATATAATACAGGTCTACAAAAACACTTCTAAGAGCTGTTTAGGTTTAGTGTCGTAATCTTTATATTTGTGAGTTCACCGAATGCGAAAATATGCGTGCTTTTAACATAACACGACCGTTTCTTGATAAATTGTATAAATATGTTAGGCGAGTTATTCCATTAAAACAAAAGATAATATATTTACACCTTTATTTTTATATTTACATTTGTTTTTATGGATAGACACTAGCAGAAACTAAATCCTCTTTTTTGCAGTGAGGCTCCTCTTTGTACATTTTCGCTTGTGGGGAGAATTTGAAATGTCTCTCTGCCCAACAAAATCGTCGACATTCTCCATTAGTTCATCTCTTCATTATTCATTATTTCATCTCTTTAATGACCTGGTAAAATCGTTCAGCTTGGTCATTACCTACTCCCAAATTTTCCGGAAAGTACTCGAGGTGAGCAT
This sequence comes from Rhynchophorus ferrugineus, assembly GCF_030347505.1. Taxonomy (NCBI): domain Eukaryota; kingdom Metazoa; phylum Arthropoda; class Insecta; order Coleoptera; family Curculionidae; genus Rhynchophorus; species Rhynchophorus ferrugineus. Next base: position 17,612,020 of record NW_027472588.1, on the reverse strand, counting down.
AAATGGAATGTACTTTTAGACTTATTAGACAACCAAAAGAAAGCTTGAAGTTCTCCTAGAATTCTTTTAACAATTTGTCTATAGTTAAGGTTTTTATGACTACCTATAAATTTCTCTATAATCTCCTTAAGTGTAATCCACCCTTCTTTTTGAGGATCATGATGTAATCGTCATGATGAATTGTGATTAATCATAAGCCCTCTAATACCTGATCCGGTAAAAGCACCTTCTTTCACCTTTTTTTCTGAGGTTTGTAAAGTGGGGAAATGATTTTGCAAGTTGCTCTATCAATCTCAACTTTATTTGCAGCTGTAAAGAAAGTTTATTAATTATTTACTCGTTCTCTGCTATTACATAAACACGAACCGCAAGGGACTCTTATTTTTATAACAATAAGAAAATAAAAATCCCTTGTTTTTATAATGATTTTTCATTTTGCAAAAAAGTTAATAGTCTTGCAAAAGTACATAGAAATCAATTCAAAATTCTCCTCGTCCTGCATGAAAAAGAAACAGTTTTATTCCTGTTACATTACTTCTTTTACTGCCGAAGCACATTATTACATTCAAGCGAAAAACTAATGTTCGGATGAGTCTATTGGGTATGCTAGTAGCAACATAATTGTAAGGAATCGGCCCTAATTATTTTTAGGTTTTCATTAAATTCAGATATGCATATACATTTTTAAATCTGTTCGTACAAAATTATTAAATAAATAGCGTTAAATTTTGTATTGCTAAAGAATGCTGGCTAATTGCTACGAATAACACATAGCTCAATAAATATGCATTCTGATATATAAATTGAATGTTAAATGTTATATTGGTTTTAGCTACGTCAACATCTTGGATTTTTTGGTGACTGAACCTATAGCTTAACGTGAGATTCGAAGCACGGTCCTCGGTATTAATCCTACCGACTGGCCAGTGACCAACTTTAGAAATCATCCCGGAAGATATCCAGTCTTACCCATCCTGGTTACTGACGTGACTGGGATCATTTTCCTTGTCGGATTATGTACTCTTGTCTAGGACAATCGCAAATATTACACAATCACAAACATAAATTTACTACCATGCCTCAGCAGGATTCGAAGTCGCGACTATCATAACAGTAGGAGGATCGTCCTGTGGTCTTTACCACTGCGCACCAGGCCGGCCAGTCTGACACATAGATTCATTAATGTTAACAGAACGATTTCTCAACTATTAGTTTATAATTTACGGCGGTTTTAATGGAAAATATTGGGTGATTTTCAAAACAATTTTTTTGTTGTTCTACATTTTAAAAATCTACCTGTTGGGTAGTAAGACCATTATTTGATAGAGAAGTACTAATTGCTAGGTAGTGTCACTTGATACTAGTCTTAAAAACAGCTGTTTAGTACTTGCATTCTTACTAGTGCTAGATTTGAAGTGAATTATTTTGAAGAAATTGCTTTCTTTTTGTGGTATTCGCAAAAATGGCACATCCAATTGACCTAAAGCTTATAGGATAATTTTTTTTACTTTATTATATAAAAATATATTGTAGGATATTAGATAGAGTTAAAACATATTGAAATTAGGTTTTCTATAAGTATATCATACAAATTTATTTTCTACAATTTTCTACAGGGCGCTTTTGTTTATTGCTCGTTTAAGTGTACAGTAAGCTTAGTTACTTATAAAATAGAAAGTTATTTTAGGTACTTATATTTCAAACTCTTCGTATTCTTCGAGAAAATTGCTTTTTAATTTTAAATTAATAAATTTTCAAAAAATTGAAAATAGTCAGTTGGGCATTCGATTAACAAATAAGCGTTCCATAATAATAACAACTTGAAACAACAACAGTATTGTGAATGTGATTTTAAATTCTGAGAGAATACAGCCGCTTCATACCGTATTCAAAACTTACGTGCAGAAGAAAACGAGTAAATGTTGAGCAACTACGCAATTTGTATTAGCTGTAGCTGTAAAAAAAAACAAAATGGAAAACTCAACCACGTAACTTTCGACAGAAGAGTGGTTATGGAGAGTCCCTTCTGGAAACGAATTTATCGGGAAACCGCTGTAAAAAACAAGGCCTTCTTCTCTTCTTGTAGGCACATAAGAAAAACCAGCGCATGTCAGAATGTGTCATAAGGCTGTGACAGTTATCTGCATCAAATTCAAAATGGCATTATAATTTTTTAATAAAAATAAATACTGTTTCATATCTGTTTTTTAAACATTATTTAGTATGATCTAGTACCTACCGCACGGTTAAAGAACACTAATTTTTGCTATAAGAACCAATTTTCTTTTTAAATTTTCCTTAGAGTAATGTAAAAACTACATGAACGTAAAATTTATTTAGGTTTATATTATAGGTATTTGGAAAAAATGTAAATATATCTAAATAATTAGTAAAAATATATCTATATTTTTTGAATGCAGAGAAAGTATCAACAACGACGTATCAACCAAAACCCTTTTTTTAGGTCGTCGGTATACTATAAATGTATAATATATGTATTTTAATATAACGATGTATCGATATTTTTGTCACTTTTAACATCCCTATCGCATCCGTGATTGAACACTGACGTAATTCATTTTGATTTTTGTTCAAGTTATCAAGGCGGATTGGCATTTGAAATTGTAATCAAATACTCTCAATATAAATATGAAAATATATATATTTTTATAAATCAATTAATCTAATATCGCTAGTTTTATACAATACTTTTGTGATTGTTGATTACTGTTATCAAATTTGGAGCTGTTCAAATGAAGTAAGTAATTCTTACATCAATATATGACATTGAATAAAGCACAAACCTTATTAAATTTGTTTTAATTTTGATTCAAATCTCTACAAAAAGGTTACCCTAGCGTCGAAAGACTAACCGGTTATAAAGTATAATAACATTATACCATAACTTTATAGACTGACCGATTTTTCGTAATGGTTATAAATTGCATCTTCATTTAAACCAATGACTGTATAACCGTCTGGTCAGTTGATAAGGACTAATTCAATATAATGACACATATTTCATGAACCATTGTCTTTTTTAAATTTGTTTTTCAAAACTAGTGTAAAGTCGACGATTAATTTTAATCTATCTTAACATACTAAAAAATAATTACAACTAATATTTTTCATTAGTGTATTTCATAATATTTCATTTATTGTTCAAACATCAGTAAGATAAGATGTTTTTCTCCATTTAACATATCTAATGGCATTCTAATGGCTTATAAATGTAATTAGAAATCTGAACGCCTCCATATTCAAGTGGAAAGTCTTCTTTGATGAAACTCGGTAATTTTTCTGATATTCTCGGATATTGTAAAGGACATTCACTATATTCAGCACTTTATTTTGAGACCTTTGAATCACTATGATAGTGGAGTCACTGGCTCAGTACTACAGCTCCATACTGATCTTAGTACTTGCTTATATAAAATAAATTTGTATAAACTTGATAACTTGGAGTTTCAGCCAAGCAACCAATATATTTCCTTATACAAAATGTTAAGTTCGTCATGCTTATTTTTTATGTTCTCTTTCCATTTGTGCTTGGCATCTAACGTCATGCAACGTATTACAGTGTTAGCAATTTTTATGTCCTAATATTTCCTAATATCATCAGCAAATGTGGTAGTTGTAGTGTATGTGTTGTAGGGAGAATGAGAGAGAGTACCTTATGTGAGATAGGATTGCCCTTATAATATTTTGTCTTGGTTGATATTATTATGGTGTTTATACATTTCAAAACAATTTCTATGTTTTTCCTCGAAAAAGCCATGCGAAACTGAATCCAGTGTGTGTCCCCCTTTATAGATCATAATGTAGCTAGTCTGGTGTAGTTTTAATGGAACCTGCTGGAGGAGATAAACAATAGTCGGTCAATTAAGAAGAACTTCTTTTCCCTTGCTATCTCTTTAGAATGGAGATATATACAAATAAAATGAATGGTCAAATGATTAGTCCTTTCGGTGCCCCAATTGTAAGGAACCAATGTACAGATTTTTTTATGTTGATTAATATTTTATTTGTTCATCTAGATAGTTTTTTTTATTTCGATATTTATTGTATGAGGAGGTCATGATGATTTGATTGATGTTCCATTATATAATTTATGTTCCTATCATCCTACCGATTCATCTTATATATACTTTCCTGAATTCATAGAGGCACTTGCATACATCGGTGAGATTTTAATATAATTTTAATGTTGCGTTTCTTTAGTAGTCTTATGGAGTCTGTTGTTCGTTGAAGAAAAAAAGAGGATAGCTAGGGAAACTCTTTGGGTTTCATCTTCTTCTATTTCTCTTCTTATGGTAGGTGGCTTTGGAAGATATTTTTTTATGCCAAGCTATATCAAATTTATGGCTAGACACATCTGATGTGAATAAGTTCATTCCCTAAGAAATCTGGATCATCTAGTGGGCTTCCCGTATAGCTGGTATCCTATAACCTGTAAGCAAGGAATGCCGCTATAGAATTACTCTCAGTTTCTGCGGCAAATTGGGTGTTTAGGCGTTGAGAATTCAAGTGAGTCAGGAACTGCTTGAGTTTTTTCAAGATGCTCTTCTATTTTGTGATTTTTGACATTCAATATTCAAGCTTTCCATTTTTTCAAACATTTTTTCTAGTGTATTAATCTTTATCAAATTTTGTATTAATTGTAAAACAATCTTATCAGATTTTTTTTAAATCAATTCAGTGGTACGTGGCCCATATATAATAACTTGATTTTTGTTATTAACTACAACTATGTAGTAATACTTCCTTTAGATTATTTTTATTAAAAAGTTGAGATCTAAGAATTCAGATATAAAAGTAATTATTATTTGATGGATATACTTCTTCACTGGTGAACTTACATAGTTTTATAATAGGATACCATTTTCATATTATAATTTAACAATGTTAGTTCAAACGGTTTTTGTTTTGCCAACCTTCCGATAAGTTCACTGGTTTCGAGTAGTTGTAGTACTTCAACGTGTTTTCTTAAATTAATTACACCTTACATTAGATCTTATATAGTACAATCGTTATTTAAAAATTAATTTATTAATACAGTTCTGTTGTACTATTCTGCATTAATATATAAGCAACAGTCGAAACAGTCGATAGTCGCAAAATGCACGGTTCGATTGTTTTGTTCAATTTGTAATGCTGGTTGAAGATGTATAACCTCTTTCCTTACTAAATTATCAGAGATAAAAGGACGGAGATAATTGCTTGGAGCAGTTAATTTTATAGGTGTGTATATTTTCCAACGGTAGTATAAGCAAGGCGGAGATGTACATATCCCTTCACGTACTAACTTGCAATTTAATTGCAAGTTAGTACGTGAAGATTAAATTGAATACTATTAACATGCAATTAATAATTTAATTTTAAACGAAGTAGAATTACTTTTATCTTTGAATGTTCTTTGGAACTGTAAAAAAGAATAGAATTTTTCTATGGAATGGAATAATACCTCAGAAATGTTTTATTGTGTTTTAATATGTTAATTGCTATTTTCAAATAATATACTATAATAAATATAGACAATACAATTGAACTTAAACAAAACCTAAAACCTAAAGATGTACAATAAGCATAAATACTAAATAAAAATTAAATATACACCTAATCGTAGAAAAAAAACTAACGCATGGCATAATTAATTATGATGGCACAATAAATATTTGTTCACATAAATCGAGAGAGTAATCGAAATATTATCTATTATTGGCATAAAAACAGTCAAAAATATTTTAATATTTATCATTAACTATTTTAATCTCTTTACCCTATTACATTAACAATCATGAAAAATGACGTTCCAAAATGCTGCTATATAATATACAATGTATTGTTATTTACAAGCAAACTACCAAAGAATTCGTAAAACTATATATATTACACATAAATCTATGTAAGCATAAATTGGGTACATTTTTGTCAAGGTCGCGGCTAGAAGTCAGAACGTTAAGAATCAGTCGAATGAAACTAGTCGAACCAAAAATAGTAACTAAAAGTACACGACTGTAATAGTCGATAGTAATATAAATAGTAAGAAAATCAGTCGGACTCAAAATAGCGACTGAAAACATTAGACTGAAAATCAGTCGAAACAAAAATAGTGACTGAAACAGTCGACAGTAAAAAATAGTCAATTAGTAAACAGTCGATAGCCGATTTCAGTCTATAGTTCTCAACAATAATCAATTGTATGTCCAAAATTAAAATAAAATTATACTACTTAAGCTAAAGTTAAGAGTAACACTTATACATTATGCCATTTCATATGGTTTAGTTCGCTTCAATTTTATGATTTCCTGCGTTTTGTTCAGTAGGTGTACTGCTTTCACGTTGCTGTGATTTAGTAGTAACCTTATTTCATGCTTTAAGGTGAAATCTTACATAACTGCGTAAATCTGAAGGCCATCGCGGAGTTCTTCGTTGATTAGGCATTGGCAATTTGTTTTAGTAGCGTTGGACAACTAGTTGTATTGATGTGTTAGTGCAACCCCATATTTCTATCTCTTGGGCCCAAGTAGGCTTTATAATTGACTGATAAACCATTTTTTACAATTTTAAGTCAATTTATCTTCATTTTGAGTTTGATTTGCTCTGCTCTTTGTCTAACATGATGTTTCTAATTCAATCTACCTTCAAGATGGATTTCGAGTTAATTAGCTGATACCGCTTGAGGAACCGAACATCCGTTAAATAATATATTTAGGTTTTTGTTTGTAGGAAAATATTCCTAGGAGTGTTTCCTTTTTTGCTGCGATATCTGCAGTGTAGAGTATATACAAAAGTGGTCCTAAGACACTATTTTGGAGCATTCCAGGCGAAATGGATTTAAGTAATAATAATATACCGAAATCCGAATAACAACCACATTATTTTAAGCATCATACAAAGTTCTGCTCGTTTCTTTTTAACCAAATTGCCAATTTCGACCCAATAAATAAGTTCGTTTTAAGACTCATAATTTCTCACATTTTAATAATCCTGCGTGAATAAGTATCACGTGCGATATGAATAAATCCTTAAATAGGACGCCGGTTTTCTAGAGCTAGATTGTCGCACCGATTTATATTGAATGAATTTGTTTTTGACAGGCAAGCATTAGACAAGAAACCCAAAATAGTCTTGGATTTCTCTCCGTCACCAAAAAGTAAACCGTTCTCCCCCGTCTCTTTTCTCGGTTCTCCTCTCGCTCCCTTCCACTACAGACAATAGTCGAAATAATAAATTCTGGGACGCCTATTTCTCTATCGAATTGATTGCTATAAGGAAAGTCGCCGGTAAAATATCGCAAAGACTGTAAAGACCATCCATAAAAGTTCTTTTTCTACGTTTTTATGGCAATATAAATCTTTTATACTCTGTAGCCGCGTTGGAATCGCTGCCGTACTTCTGGTTAAACACGTATTTTCTATTTCCGGGCTCCGTTCTGCCAACTTTATTTCTTCTAAACATTGGTAAATTTTCAAATCGTGATATGCGCCGGATATTCCTCCTTTATAAATATTCTTTGTTTGCGGCGTCTTTGAGGAAATATGTATGCATATAGAACAGAGAGCACTAGAAGCCAGACGGTAAATGTTATATTTTATATAAGCGAGGGCAAAATAACAACATACGTTGACTGCAGATAGTAGCAGAGGGACAGATAAATTTTGAAAAACCAAGATGATTATATTTGCCATATATTTTGTTTTATTACTCTTCGTGAGTCCACAATCTGCCCTATTGGCAATAAGTTTTTCTTCTGTTTATATTATATATACATGGCATGTAGAAAATCACTTCATTAAGCAATCTTCTGTATAAAATATTATCTTAATTAAATAGTCTTATTCTAGTGCTTATTCTAAACTCTACATATGTCCAGTAATCAGATCAGGTGGTGTTAAACGTTTTATTCTACGCACTTCACTATCACGTCGCATATTTAGCTGATTAGCGAGTACATTGGGATGCACTGACACTCTTTCGAAGTACTTCACACAAACACGTTGGATTACACTCGTTATAGGTTCTAGAGGAATATCGCGTTGTATCACTTTATTTGAAATATAGTACGGAGCATCAACAATGGCACGCAACACCTTATTTTGGAACCGTTGAATGATGGATATATTAGATTTGCTAGCGGTACCCCATAGTTGAATTCCATATGTCCAAATGGGCTTGAGTATAGACTCATACAGCAATACCTTGTTATCTAATGATAACTTAGATTTGCGCCCAATGAGCCAATACATTTAATATAATTTTAGTCCTAGTTGTTTCCGTTTAGAGAGTATGTGCTTCTTCCAGGTTAGGCGTCGATCTAAATGCATACCAAGATATTTAACATGCTCTGCTTGGGGGAGTTGACGATGATTGATATTTACTGGTGGACATGTTCTTCTACGCAGGATAAACGTTATATGGGTTGATTTTGATTCATTGGCTTTAATGCGCCATGTCTTCAACCATAATTGTATTTGCTCCACGTGGGTTTGTAGGTTTATTGAATTTGCCATATATAATGTAATTTTTTTTCTTAAAGTTTCCATTAAATTAATTTCTATGAAAAAAACCAATAAAAATAGAAAGTTTCAATTGTTGCTTTAGATGATTTTTCAGTATCTATTAGCATTAACATAACACACTTATCATATTGACTTTGAAATATATGGATTCCATTATGGTAGCTACTAAGTTTTCTTTTAATTGAAATGTATCTTCATAAAATTTTGTTTGATGTATGGAATAATAAGTAGGCCGTACCAAACTAAACCTGGCAAATAAATTTTTTGTTACTCTTATTAATTCACCAATATACGCAGAGGATAATAAGTATTTGTTGTGTTTATATTATATATATATGGCATGTATAAAATCACTTCATTAAGTGATATCCCATATAAATCACAATTTCAGTTAATTAGTCTTACTCTAAAGCTTGTTCAAAAATCTATATATGTCCAATAATTAGATCGGATGGTGTTAGACGTTTTAGTGTACACACTTCACTGTAACTTCTCATGTTTAGCTGATTACCGAGTACATTGCGATGTCCTGACACTTTTTCGAAGTACTTCACACAAAGAATTGACTTTTTATTTTGGAACCGTTGTATGATCGATATGTTAAATTTGGTGGCGGTTCCCCATAGTTGGATTCCATATGACCAAATATTGTTGAGTATAGATTTATATATTCACATCTTGTTATCTAAAGATAACTTGGATTTGCGTCCGATAAGCCTATACATTTGGTAGAGTTTAAGTCCAACTTGTTTTCGTTTGGCGAGTATCTGCTTCTTGCAAGTTAGGCGACGATCTAGCTGCATACCAATATATTAGGCATCATCTGCATGCGGGAGTTGACTGTTGATATAGGCTGGTGGACTATATGTCCTTCTATGGGTTGTAGAAATTATATGAGTGGATTTTGTTTCGTTGGCTTTAATAGGCCATATTTTCAGCCACATTTGAGTTTGATTTAGGTATGTCTCTAGGCATATTGTTTGTAGGTTTGTAGATTATGCAAGGCTAAGACTGCCGTGGCATCTACATATGTTGACATGGTGGTTATTTTTGTTGTAAAAATGTCGGCTGTGTGCAGAAGAGATAGTACTGGATCCAGTCCACTACCCTAGGGAACTTCTGAGTATATTGCATGTAACTTTGTATGTTCATTGCCTTGTTTTTCGGTAAAATGAAGATCTGTGAGGTTAGATTTTAGTAGTTCATAATCCGGATGAGGGATAAGTTTCATGAATTTCATCTGCAATCCCGAATGCCATACTTTATCAAAAGCATGAGATACATCTAGAAATGTAGCTGAACAATATCATTTGGAGTGTAAGTCCATACATAAATTGTTGTATAAAGTCTATGTACTTGTTCTATTAGTTTTTCAAATTTGCAAATAAGCTGACTGTGAAAACACTATATTTTATTTGACTAAATTTATTAGGGGATTGCATGTATTTTGATAGATTTTGATATCAGTTGTTGATAATGCGAAAATTCAATGTAAACGGTTGTTAATTTTGATGGTTCCTCTATACAAAATAATAGTTTTCCAATTAGTACTATTAAGTTTTTCAGTGTACACAGGCGTTAATCATAAATCCCAAAATTGCATTTTCAACAGTCAATACTTATTGTTGCTTCAAAAATGTATCGCAGTGCTGCTCCGTGATTTTCTAATTGTCGGTTTAAATGTGTTCATGTTAATGACAGATAACTTCTTAGAGAACCAAGAAATTCGAAGACAATGATTTGCGAGCCTTGCCGAACGTAAAACCAGCTCCAAATTTCAAAAACTTTCAGACATCTTAGAAGTTGATGAACCAACTGTTTCCAGATACACAAATTGACTGAACATTCCGTTGTGTACCAATTCAACTTCGCAGTTTCATTGCTTGTGAGACATAATAAGAAGATTTCTCAAACATACTGATTGACAATCGAATGACAAAATTGAGAAGCCAGTTAAACGCACTAGTTATCCTCTAACTCTAGCACATTAGCATCGCTCGGATAAGCGTTGTAAGATTTGGGAAGGATACACTCAATATACACTTAAAACTTAATGCTTAAAGGAAGCTCTGCCTCACCCAATGTATTTATCAGACTACCTGATATTACTTATTGTAAAATACTGAAGAAGTACGAAAATGTACGAATACACATTTTGCCGGTTTTTCTTAATAAATGGCTTTTTAAACTGCTATGTGAGTACATGCTTGTAGGTTCAAAATTCAAAATACCGTTTTAGTATTATATTCTCCACGAATATTATTATATATTTCTCCACGAATTCTTACATACTATTTGTTCAAAATATTGCAACAATTAGTCTGTATTTTGTTTTATTATATTAAATGAAACAATAGTACCTCTTGTATTAATGGATCAGGATTGTGGACAAAAAAATAACATTCAAAATCGTTTTAACTTCTTATAGCGATTCTCGAATGTGTCTTTACCCATCGTTAGTTGCTTCCACTTCTAAACTTGCTAAGTGCTTCACATTTTCAAAATAAATATAATTAAATCTTAAGACATCATATTTTCATAGTTGTCTCTGTAATAATTACTATATTTTTCTAATACATTTTAATGTACACATTTTTAATTTATGTATTTCATGGTATTTCGGTTATACCAATAGTATACCAATAGTATATATATATATATATATATATATATATATATATATATATATATATATATATATATATATATATATATATATATATTAGAGGAAAAGTTTTACATAAATTATTTACTATAAAATATCTCCAATTCCCCAATATATTGGCTTAAAGTAAACACTTTTATCTAAAACAGCTAAACAGCTTTACTTAATAATTTTATAGTACATACTAAAATCAGAACAGTAAAGGGAATAGTGCACACACTTACATAACCGTAACAAAACTCCTAAACTAATATAATAGGAAACGATGGATTAAAAAGCTTATATAAAGAAACGAACACTCATATAAAAAATAATTAATTTATATCATCAATTATATCAACAATTAGTTAACATACCAATAGTTAATATACCAATATGAATATTGACAACTAGAATACTCTAATTATTCAGCAGAGTTATCAATTTTAAAAAAGAAACTCTATCATAATAACCCAATTATATCTGAGACACAACATACTGTAAGTATATTCTGAAGAAATAGTACCCATCACCCTACGCATAACGTAATATTATCTTGACAAACATATAATTTGAACAATAACATAAAAGAAATATTACAGTAACAGAACACATGAAATTATATTTTTAACTATTGTTTTTATTTGACGTTCTGTATATAATCCGTTAAAATATAATTTAGTCTATTCAAAGTTGCAGTCATCATCTCATACACAAATAGCACAACAAAATAGCAGTCAACTCAAGTCATCTTAATCTTAATAGAGATTCAAGATGACCTGATTAATCTTAATCAGATCATCTTGAAATCTTAATTCAATCACAATATTGCCGAATTTAACTTTGACTTTTAGTTTATGTTAACTTTTACAACTATATTACAACATTCTAATGCAACTAAGAAAATGAGAAAAACATATATGTTATAGTTCAATGTTTACTGCTATTTTGAATAGACTAAATGGCTTTTTAAAGTGTCACGTGAGCACTTGTTTGTATGTTGCCTAAAATATTACCATTATTTGACAATTTATTCTTGTTATGCGTTAATAATTTTACATTTAACAAGATTTGATAACTTAAAGTTCATTTAAAGAGACCATGTCATTTTCAAAATTAATAATTCGCTTAATGTAAATAGCACTGTCACCATTACACGTAATAAAAATACTGTTTATCCTACCACTAAAATCTTCTAAACCCAATTAACCCATTTCCGTGCAGTCTCTCAAGTTTTGTGCTCTAAATTTTTGTGGGAACATAAATTTTGAACGTCATAACTTATTGGTGGCATGCCAACTTTCTACTAAAGTTTTTCGGGTCGTTGACAAACAATCCTTGTTCTCGTTTTAGTTGTGTATTGATCAAAATATTCCCATCAAATATTCGTGAAGCTATTGATTTTTCACTGACAATGGATTAATATAAAGAAGTACGCGATTAAAAATGTATAGAGTAAACGTTAATATTTGAATAGTAAAGAACCATTTTATTTTCAGAATATATAAACCAACGTTAGATTACATTACTTTTATTAGTTATTGTAAGAATTTTACCGATATGCTTTGTCTTTTTTCCCTTATTTTCTTTTATTGTTCTCTATTTAGGACTAATTTTTGCATAACTTCGGTGGTAATTCATAAATATGTTAAATGTCTTACTTTCATTAGTTATTGCAAGAATTTTACCGATATGCTTTGTCTTTTTTCCCTTGTTTTCTTTTTATTTTTCTCTATTTAGTACTAATTCTTACATAACTTCGGTTATAATTCATAAATATGTTAAATGTCTTAGTTTTATTAGTTATTGCAAGAATTTTACCGATATGCTTTGTCTTTTTTTCCTTGTTTTCTTTTTATTGTTCTCTATTTAGGACTAATTTTTACATAACTTCGGTAGTAATTCATAAATATGTTAAATGTCTTACTTTCATTAGTTATTGCAAGAATTTTACCGATATGCTTTGTCTTTTTTCGCTTGTTTTCTTTTTATTTTTCTCTATTTAGTACTAATTTTTACATAACTTCGGTTATAGTTCATAAATATGTTAAATGTCTTACTTTTATTAGTTATTGGAAGAATTTTACCGATATGCTTTGTCTTTTTTCCCTTATTTTTTTTTATTGTTCTCTATTTAGGACTAATTTTTACATAACTTCGGTGGTAATTCATAAATATGTTAAATGTCTTACTTTCATTAGTTATTGCAAGAATTTTACCGATATGCTTTGTCTTTTTTCCCTTGTTTTCTTTTTATTTTTCTCTATTTAGTACTAATTCTTACATAACTTCGGTTATAATTCATAAATATGTTAAATGTCTTAGTTTTATTAGTTATTGCAAGAATTTTACCGATATGCTTTGTCTTTTTTCCCTTGTTTTCTTTTTATTGTTCTCTATTTAGGACTAATTTTTACATAACTTCGGTAGTAATTCATAAATATGTTAAATGTCTTACTTTCATTAGTTATTGCAAGAATTTTACCGATATGCTTTGTCTTTTTTCGCTTGTTTTCTTTTTATTTTTCTCTATTTAGTACTAATTTTTACATAACTTCGGTTATAGTTCATAAATATGTTAAATGTCTTACTTTTATTAGTTATTGGAAGAATTTTACCGATATGCTTTGTCTTTTTTCCCTTATTTTTTTTATTGTTCTCTATTTAGGACTAATTTTTACATAACTTCGGTGGTAATTCATAAATATGTTAAATGTCTTACTTTCATTAGTTATTGCAAGAATTTTACCGATATGCTTTGTCTTTTTTCCCTTGTTTTCTTTTTATTTTTCTCTATTTAGTACTAATTCTTACATAACTTCGGTTATAATTCATAAATATGTTAAATGTCTTAGTTTTATTAGTTATTGCAAGAATTTTACCGATATGCTTTGTCTTTTTTCCCTTGTTTTCTTTTTATTGTTCTCTATTTAGGACTAATTTTTACATAACTTCGGTAGTAATTCATAAATATGTTAAATGTTTTTGATCAAATATTAATAGTTTTCATTAGTTTTACTTATGTTGTTACCCTGGTTGCTGTATAATATTCTAATATAAGTCTGTAAGTACAAAATCCACAGAAATTGGATCCACTGTCCAGGATTGATAGAAAGATCAGATTCGATTTCGTAAAGTTTCTCTAAAGAAACTTTTTTGGAGATTGTTGTAGCGTCAATAAGTAAATTATAAGTTTCAAGAGTGTCGTGTTAACTTACGCAACTAAAACTTTGTTGTGTCGCAGGCAGAAAGGTCGAAAGTAGTTTTAGCGAGTAATATTACTGTGCTTATAGGTAGCATATAAATAAATTCTCACATATACAATATATACATATATTACTCCACTCAGGCGTATGAGTTATTTGTCAACGAACAAGAGAATATAAAAAAGACGCAGTTCATTAGGATGCTATAAAAAATTAGATGTATGTCAGTCATGAGAAAATGAGCAAAATATGAATTGAAAATTATATTCTAGGTTGTTTAATATCTCTGTGGATGTCTAGTACTTAAATTAATTTAAAAACTATTTTGAGTTTCCTATAGGTTTTGTTTTTAACAAAATTATTTATAAACTACAATAGTATCCAATAGGATCCGAATAATTTATAACTTTATTATTACTTTTTAACAATTCCTTTATTACTGAAGTTTAAATTAAATCTTATATTGCAAAAAGCTATTTAAGATAACTATTAAGGTTCCAGCTCCAGGAAGTCAATCCCAGCTATTTATTAGCGTAAGTTACATTCTACATAGTATTTTTGACACAAGTCGTTCCACAATCGGGATGTGCTGATGTAGAAATTGCACTAATAACACGTTTTCCAAAAAAAACCTCTCAAATGACGCTATCGGTTAAAAACATGGACAAAATAGTAAATTTTTTTAATGGCTAAAAATGGACATTAAACATATTTTAAAGTTTTACACAAGTTTTAAAAATTGGTTATACCTCTAGGACACCAGTTTTCCAAACACTACATGTACATTCCACACTACTGTTAATTGCGTAACTACATACGATATATACAACATGGCACTAACTTTTGACTCAAAATATAATTAAATATAATTATAATTAAATTATAATAGAGTAAGATTGGTTTTGTTTAAACTAGTCTAATTTGTTATATTTAAAAAGCTAAAGGTCGTACGAGGGAATCACAAAATAGTGGAACATCTTTAAGGACTAATACTACATCTTCTTACACCTTAGTGTAACACTGCTTATATATACAAAATGCAACTCGTATGTATTACTCAATTTACATGCCAAGTATTGTGGGATATATCTCAGTGTGTGCGTTTCTATGATGGTTAAAATTAAGCGATCGGCGAAATGTTTAAACCTCTGAATTGTTTAACGTGTCGGGATATATATATATATATATATATATATATATATATATATATATATATATATATATATACGATATATACGATACTGTCCACCGTAATGAAAGCATATACACGATAAAATATCATTGAAAAAGAAAAATAGTGGAAAAAATCGAAAACCTGAATTTTTAATGAAAGCAACACTGAATTAACCGAAAAGTTATATTAGCTTATGTTAGCTATTGCCAAAACACAATGCTGGACAAAAAAAAATGGCGTATAAAACTGAATAAAAATAAATCAGTACATATTGCTGTCACTAAAAAGAATCAAGTACAGGACAGTATATATAAATCAGAAAGTAGTCCGGTATGGAAATATAGTCAAATATCATGACATAACACATGATGTTTGAAACCATGAAACTCAGGAGGATGTTAGGTTAATAAAAAATGTCAGGAAATGAAGTTGAAGTACAAAAACTATACTAGTTATTCAGTAGATGCCTTTGTCTCAGTATATAATAAGCTTTGTGTAATATAATAAGTCTTGAAGCCATTGTGAACTTATGGTGCAATTCTGGGTTTGTACCAGTTAAAGCAACAAAAATATTACACAAATAATATGAAACAAAGTATTGCGAGGCATTGTTGATGCTTCATGATACATTCATCATGATAGTTTGCATAAGGACCCGAAGGTAAAAACTGCCGATAACATTACAGAGGACTAGGCCTAAAGGCATCAACAGAAGCTTCATCAGCACATTCATGTTGAGGTTCTCCACCCCTAGATAGTAATGGCTTAGTCAGAAGGTTAAAGGAACTAAAATATTTGATCAAGTTCAGTGAAGTTATAACTAAAGCTCAGTGCGCATTAGATTTCAAGCCTGGAGTCTCTTTCGTAGAATAAGTACTTTTGTGTTTTGAATGAGTGAAATTTTAAAACCATAACAAATTAGGATAAAAGCAAATAGCTCATTAGTGTTAATTTTACAGATTAGTATAGTAAATAATGACTCTATCTTAATTATTCTAATTTATTCTAGAGATTATTAAATCTCACTCTATGTGTCTAATAATCAGTTCGTATGGTAGTTTGCATTTGAGCCTATGCACTACTTTGTCATCGCGCACATTTAACTATTTGGCGAGTGCATTGGGATGCACTAATTGTCTTTCAGAGTACTTCGCACTAACACTTCGAATCACATTCGTTATGGGTTCCAAGGAGATATCGCGCTGAATCAGTTTGTTGGACACGTAATATAGGGCATCGACGATGACTTGCAGCACCTTGTTCTGGAACCTCTTGAGGATATCTATGTTAGATTCGCTAGTAGTACTCCAGAGTTCAACACCATAGATCCAAATGGGCCTAAGTATTGACTGATATAGCAAAACCTTGTTATCTAATGATAATTTAGATTTATGCCATGTCAGCCAGTACATTTGGTTTAGTTCAAACCCAAGCTGTTTGCGTTTTGTCACTATATGTTTTTTCCCTATCAAACGTCGATCAAAATGCATTTCCAGATATTTAACGTTCTCTGCTTGATTAATAATAATAAAAAATTAAATTGCTCTTATGATTTTAATAAAAGTTAAAAAGCTATTTTGTTTAGTATCACATCCATGCACTCAGTGTACAAAAATTAGCCAATAGGGCAGCTTATAAGCTTATTAATTTAAATATTGTGATACATAAAAAGCTTAAAATATTAAATTGGGAACCAGAAGAATAGTTTAAATTTACGAAAAAAATATTGAAGTCTGCCAAATCGTCATAACAGGGTCACTAATTCAATTTCTTCTTCTTCATTGTTAAATTGAAATATTCATAATATTAAAATTATACTATTTTAGCGACACTTACTGTCAACCGCAATTTACTAATAGTTTTTCTTATAATTTACAATTAAATTAACTAAATGCTTAGGACGGTGGAAAACACTATTTGATTTTTTGTGTGAATTTCAACGACTTCACAACTTTTGGACAGTCTACCAATGATATTTAAACTACCGGCTTGGTCAACGCGACAGGGCAGTCCTCCTACTGTTACGATGGTTGCGGGTTCGAATATTGCTGGGAAATATCCGTAAAATTATGTTTCGCTTGTTTATAATTGTGATTATCCGAAAAGCAAAAGTACAAAATCTGATAAAGAAAACCACAGTCGCGCCTGAAACCAGGCTGGGTAAGACCAAAGGTTTTCTATGACGATCTCCAAGTTTGTCAATCGGTAGGCTTAATGTCGAGGACTCACGTTCGCAGTAGGACCAGTCTCAGATAAACCTTAGTTATGATCTCAATTGTCAAAATAATATTAATGATATTTAATAGAATATAACAAGTACTAATTAAATACATTTGTGTGAATTTGGTTCCCATTTATATATATATATATATATATATATATATATATATATATATATATATATATATATATATTTATAATCCAGGTTTTTGGCATTAAGCCTACCGACTGGCGAGTGACCAACTTTAGAAATCATCCCAGAAGACACTCGGTCTTACCCAGCCTGGTTACTAGGGTGACTGGGATCATTTTCCTTGTCGGATTTTACACTCTCAAATTTTAAGAATCGCAAACATAAACTTACGACCATGCCCCAGCAGGATTCGAACCCGCGGCTATCGCAACAGTAGGAGGACCGTCCTATCGCCGTTACCACTGCGCCACCAAACCGGTTTATTTGTATTTTGTTACCGAAGGTTACATACAAATAATATTTTATTTTATACTTATATATTTTATATTTGTTATGGTATTATAACATTTTAAGAAATATCAATAAACATATTTTTGAATTTGTCTTTAATTATATCTTTCTTTTATTGTCGTAATTTGAAAGGCATCAACATATTTAACATTAATAAATTATTTTAACCGAAATTATTGATAAAAGGCAGTTAGTGAGGATTCTTTGTTTATACTGAGGAGTGTGGGAAAAGGGAGACTCTAAAATACAACAGAATTATATTAGTTACAAATATTTTATCGTGTGCCCTCCATGATCCCTTTTTTCGGTAATTAAATTAATTCATGACACATGTTTAGCGTGTCCTCCGACAATAAATAACAACTACGAGATTTGAACGTCCCCTTATCAGACCCCAGGAACGAAAATGCTCGATGCCAATGGAAATAGGTTAATTGAGATGGAAAATTTAACGTCATAACAAAAAGGACATCTATTACCGCGTGAAAATTGTCGGAAATCAATAAACATAAAGACGGGAACGGATCGATTGATTCTCTAACGCTATTATATCATTCTTCCAGGTCCCGGGTTTAAGTGACTTTTAAATTTCATCTGTTCCTGCCTAAGTGATGTACTTTATCCAATTAGAAGGGCGATTGAGTTATCAAGATCGATGGTCTGAATATTTTTTGATTGCAATAAAACAAGACGCTAAATTTGATGTTATAAATTTCGTCTTGATTTCTAATAGAGTTAAAATGCGTAATTTCTAGTATTACAGCAAACATTTTTTAAAGATATTTATCAGTATTATTTATAATATTAGTTTTTAATACATATTTATTAAATTTATCATCATAAAATAAAACCATACGGACAATTGGAGGACGTGTGGGTCCATATTTGGTGAACTAACATAGCTAAGCGATCATATTTATTGCCCTTTGGCCTTTTTGGTCATACAAAGCACTTTGTTACTCGTGACGTGTTTCTCTTTTGTTTTGGATACCCATTCCGTGTAGATGTCTCATTGTGCTATTTATTTTGTTGTGCATTGTGCTCATTTATGATATAAATTCATATCGTCGACATCTTTATGTTTCTAATAAGTTTATGTTTTGTCGTCTCTTGTGGGTCCATATCTGGTGAATTAACATAGCTAAGCCATCATATTTATTGCCCTTTGACGTTTTTGGTATTACAAAGTCCTTCGTTAGTTTGACGTTTTTTTCTTTTGTTTTGGATACCCATTCCGTATAGATGTCTCATTGTGCTATTTATTGTTTTGTGCGTTGTGCTCATTTATGATCTAAATCCATGTCGTCGACATTACTTTATGTTTCTAATAAATTTATGTTTTGTCAGCTCTTGCTAAGTCTTATTCTTCTGTATCTTTAATTTGTCAAATATATATACGATCTGAATTAATGCTTGTTGTTAACAAAAAAGTAATACAATAAGATTCGATTATTTCGTAAATATTTTTTTTTAAATGCTTAAAATTAGACATGGATTGATTGGTGTTTATATTATGAATATGAAAAAGCTTGCAAAAATTTAAACACCTTGTAAATAAGGTTCAGATGATTCTTGTTATTTTGGAATACTTTTAATTTAGATTAGGATGAAAATTTCATATATGTCGTATTCTTCTTTCGCAGCTGAATATACCTTCCGATAAAACGGACGCATTAATTTGTTGTCTCTACAAATAATGTAAAATGTAACTTTATATGCTCCATAACCATAACCATGTTACCATAACTCTGTAATAGTTCCAACAATACGGGAATAACAACAAGCACCACAAAATTTTAAACCAAACTACTAACACTACACTAAAATTAAATAAAGTAATTTAATAATATCCTAACTAATTACTTTCCGTGCTAATATCGTTTCAAATACAAAACGTAAGGACTTTTCTTCAAATTTTAAATGTTTTTGCCGGCATTTTGCGATACCAAATTTTCGTCATAACGTAAAATTTTATGTCAGTAGTCGATTTACGCATAACAAAAACGGCTAATTATCTACTGAATTAGATCTGGTAGCGAGTAGCGGGTCGGCCAGGTCCAATGAAAATAGTGCTTAAAATATTTATTTATATATGTCACTGATCTAATGACTATATCTAGTTGATGAAACTGGCCGTATTTCGTTTCATTGAAATTTACTTATATGCATATTTCACAAAAATGTTAGGCTTTCATTTCCTTTCCCCAGATTAAGCTTTAACCGTGCCAAATTTCAAGTCCCTCGGTGCTCCTCTTTTCGTCAAAAAGGGAGGCAACATTTTCACCAGGTCGATTAATATTTAGATTAATTATCTGTTGTATACCTAACAATACACAATATATTTCAAAAACTAAAATTAAATTGAACTACTTAACATGAAAGTAAGAGTAAAAGCTTATGCACTTATACAAGTTCATATGGTTTGATTCGATTCAATCTTCTGGTATCCTGCGTTTCGTTCAGTGGCATTGTTATCCCCATATTGCTATGATATAGTAACCCTATTTAATTTATCCCTATCTATTAATTTATCAAAATCTATCAGCCTTTTGGACTATTTAAGGCCAGTTTGTAAGTTTACATAATAGAGTAACGTTCAAACGAAGTATAAGTAAGCAAGGACATCAAATACTAGATATAAAATATACAAACAAAAAGCAAAACAACCATATAAGATATATGGCAAAATGTAATATATTTTAAAGTATAAACTGACCAGATGATCCAGATTCTTAAGAAGAAGGTTTTGTTCCATAGTTTCTCACAAGGTGAATAATAGAACATACAGATACGCACTCATTGCTTGACGATGGAGAAGAATATGAATTCATGTATCAATCTATAGGGCTAACACAGGGAAATGACCAAATTCGTTTGCTCATTTGCAACAATATTCGTAGCTAGTTCTGTCAAAAGAACTAGCTCTCTTCTCTATCAGGTCTTGCCCAAGTCGATTCAGTTGCTTAGAGCTCTGAACAGCTAATTATTTCAAATTTCTGCTCCAGAAAAGGAATTTTTTCGATAAGGATCCCTCTCCTCTCGCTTCTAGATAATTTGCTTAACATCGCCTTATTATATTATGAGTGGCAAGCCTTTTAAATGTAATGGTTTTGCCACTGCTTCACAACTTCCCTGTCAATTCGAAGGTGAGTAGTGAAGTATGACCGAATTTAGGCTTTCCAGGGAAGTAATCACTGTACGGTTTTGTTATATATTCCGTCTGAACTTTAACGCTTTGTTCGCTAGCAATTCGCCGAAAGCTTGAAGTTCTTTCCCGATAACTCTGTTATAAATACAGTGCCCACATTGCTCTTGATGACATCACTATAAGTAAATAAATCCCCATAAAGAGAGAGCCAATATCTTGGAAAGATCCATCGTGGAAAGATCAATCAACAGTTACAGGTAATGGTTATTAAGGGTCTATCTCCGAGAATGTAGGCAGGTCGAAAATCCAAAGATTTTGAAATTTCTTGCATGAACCTTTGTACAGGTTTTGCTTGAAACATTATTTATTATTATCAAATGGATTAACAACACGAATATGTGTGAAGTGACGTAATATGATGAATGAAGGTTCTCGTTTTGCTTTAGAAATTTATTTGTTTTCTGTTAATTTTTATTTACCCCCTAACCAATTCGATGGTATTTATTAACGAAAGTGTGGCATTTTCATAACGTATATATTCTACATAGCAATTTAATAACGTTAATGATCAGCAACGAACGTGACCAAAACATATAATATAGAATAATTTATCATGGGGCAAAATTTATTCATGAATAGGTACAATGTAAAAGACTCAGGAATATTCATTAGTCCCTAAGGAGATGGTTTAGATATGCAAATTATATTATAATTTATGTTCTCAAAAATTAAAAATCCAACTAAAATAATTTTAATAGTTTATATAACTTAATACGTATGTAGATATTGTTACAGTAAAAATTGTTTAGTGTAAATTCAGCTGAGAAACTTCAAAAAACTGCTAATAAGTTATATATCTATATATAAATCTTCCCTATGAAACACGTAAATTCGATGCTGGAACATTTAAAACAGTGAAGCAGGAATATAAAGTAGGTAAAGGATTCTGTTAGAATAGAAATTATTTTAAAAGGTTGGAGAGAATTACTGAATTATGCGGACTTTATCTCTTTTAAAAGATTAGAATACATATGCTCTTGTAGAGAATACATCGCTCTCGTTCATGTTATCTGCTGGTATAAATAAAGAACATACTATTATTTTTAATTTAACAATACGCCCCAAAGTATTATACATGCGACTATGTGGAATATATATGACTATGTTGGTTTTTGATGAATAAAAATTAGAATGTAAATTGATTATTAATTTTTTTACGGAAAACTTTTATTGGTGTTTTAAAATTTGATGCTAGATACTTCCCTGTTCATGTAAATGCTCATTAAGTCTCAGACATGGAATACAGGTGACGCCACTTCGACATATGCCAAAAATTCATGGCAATCTGGCATTTATTTTAAAACTTGATGGTTTAAAAAAAAGTACTTTACTAATTTTCAAAGCAATGAATTGAAAAAAATTACGAGTTGATTAAACGTTACTTTTGATTGAAAAAAATACTATTCAAGTAAAACAATAGTCTAATATATTTATCATTTCTGCTTCAATGACAGCAATTGTTTAGAGGTGTTTTGCTTTAAACGCATTTGCATAAACATGTCGTTGGATGCTTGGGTCACAATTATTAGGTAGTTGATGAATAGTTCCGGATTTTATTATATTGACTGAGTGAAGAAATTAAAGATAAACCTGAAATGCGAAACAAATTGTTTCGTCTACTCAATAAAACTGTGATTAACTGAAGGAATTACGCCTCGAACTTTCAAATTATGTTTCTTCATTTACCGTATAGTTCATATTTGACCTTCAGTGCTTTTTATTGGTTATTCGTAGACCTCAAAGGAGTGCTCCAGGTAAAGAGGTTTGCAACAAATGAAGAAGAATAAATCGACGAAAAAGGTATACATTTTAAATAATGAAGTTGATTTTTTCCTAATAGCTCAAGAATACAAATAGAGGCAAGTAATGCGGTGCTTAAAAGAAATTCTATATATTTGTCTTCGAGATCGTGCTAGATATTCAGTCGTTCGCATAAGATCCAAGAATTACTGTATAACTGAGGAACAAATTCACAGACGGAGACTACAGCGGTTTGGTCTATTGGAAGAAAATTGAATGAATTCCGAACAGAATTCTGTGGCGAAATTGCCCTTTTGAATGAAAGAGTTAGCGAACAGATCCGAAAAAAATTTGCATCAAGATCATAGAAAGTCATCTGAATAATTGGAGATAACCCCAATAATTGTCCAAAACCAGAACAGCTGCAGTCCACCGTCAACTATAGCAAAATTTGGTGAAGAATATTTGAAGAAGTAACAACAGCATATAGGTTGAGAACTACACACCGCGCCAGCTATGAATTGACGGTGGTGTTGATGATCATAAAGATGATGATGACGACTATCACCAACAAAATAAATGACCATGAAAATGAGGCTCAAAATCCGAATAGAAATGATAGATAAAAGTCATTTTGTTAACATTTATCTAATATTTCCATATGCCATTTTAAATGAGATAATTTTACATTATTTAATTAGTGTTATCTTGTATTGTTTTGTTTAATTTCTATTCTGACTTTTCTATATTAATCAAATAAATTTTCCTTGGCAAACAAATAATCACAAGCCAGATCTAATGACGCATCGGCAAGTTCAGTTGTTTCGACATTAACACCATATCCCTAAACGCAAATGATGCCCTCATTTTCGTACATCAAGAAATGTGCTACAAATTAATTAATATTTATGGAATGAGATTTTGTGTTAACATTTTCGAAGTTTTCAATGAACGATTATTCTTATCTGCGAATATAGTACCTACAATATGAACAATCGTTGAACTTGTGAATTCTCAATTATTTAATCTCAGAAGTATAAATGTTTTGTTTACTGTTATCATTATCGTAAAACTTTCACTCGCATACCGCGCGGTCCGTTTCCAATAAACTCTCCAGTAGACCGATAGACTCTTTCGGAATTTTTGAATTTATACATTAAACTAAATAAACATAAAACTTCTTTTGAATCACTATGTATGTCAGGGATTTCAAAAGCATCTAACAGGTCAATTGAAAACAATTGAACACACTGTTTTGGCAAAGTTAGTTTTTTTTATTTAACTCAATTTCCTTCAAGGGTCATACACTCATTATAGCGACCCTCAAACTTTTCGATACCATTTTTGTAGTACGATTTGTCCTTTGCTTCAAATTAGGCCTCAATTTCGGCTATCACCTCTTCATTCGACGAAACTGTCTTCCCAGCGAGCATTCTT
Organism: Rhynchophorus ferrugineus; assembly: GCF_030347505.1. Classification (NCBI taxonomy): domain Eukaryota; kingdom Metazoa; phylum Arthropoda; class Insecta; order Coleoptera; family Curculionidae; genus Rhynchophorus; species Rhynchophorus ferrugineus. Next base: position 17,587,385 of record NW_027472588.1, on the reverse strand, counting down.
TTGAGATCTGAGAACAGAAAGTAGTCGCTGGGGGCCAGATCTGGAGAATACGGTGGATGAGGAAGCAATTCGAAGCCCAATTCATGGACTTTTGCCATCGTTTTCACTGACTTGTAAAACGGTGCATTGTCTTCATGAAGCAGCACTTTCTTTTTCTTCAAATGCGGCAGTTTTTCGCCGATTTCGTTCTTCAAAGAGTCCTGTAACGTTATGCAATAGTGGCCATTGATGGTCCTTTTTCACAGTAGTCAATGAAAATTATTCTATGCGCATCCCAAAATACAGACGTCATAGCGTTGCCAGCCGACTGTTGCGTTTTCCCACGCTTTGGCGCAGGTTCAATGTGCAGTCTTCTCGGATGACTGTCGATTGGAATTAGAAGTGAAATGATGTAGCCATGTTTCATCCATTATCACATATCGATGAAAAAACTCGGGTTTATTACGCTTGATCAGCTTCAAACACTGCCCCGAATTATCAACTCGTCGTTGTTTTTGGTCAAAAATGAGCTCGGCACTCACTTTGCACAGAGAGCTTTGTCATACCAAAATATAAGAATGATATGATGTACACGTTCAGTGGATATCTTTAAAGAGTCTGCTATTTCATTCAATTTCAAGTTATGGTCATTCAAAACCAGTTTGTCGATTTTTCTAATATTTTTGTCGGTCACAACCCCTTTTGGGTGTCCACTGCGATCACCGTCTTCGGTGCTCATATCACCACGTCTAAACTTAGCATACCAATCCTTGATGGTTGGCTTTCCTGGGGCAGTGTCCGGAAATTCGGTATCAAGCCAAGGTTTTGCCCTTCAAAAAGCAATATTTTATCATCACGCGAAATTCCTTTCTATCCATTTTTTTCATAATAGCAAAAGTTGCTTCAATAAAAATGCTATAATTCCAAAACTAATTATCCGACAGCTGTCAAATTTATACACGCATCTTTTGAGGGTGAAGGCTAACTAAGAAACATATGGATTTAATTCTAGTAGCCCCATCCATGTGTCAGGCCGGGGATTTTTCAATTAAACTGTTAATTATTGGTATAAAAAAAAACCTTTGTAGGTAGGACTGGGAGAAGAAGGATGGAAGGTAACTGTAGGAAGCTATTTTGATATTGTATTGATTAGGTGTTTGAGAGAGTGAAAAATAACTATTAATTGTTTCTTAGTAATTATTATTCAAATGGTATCTGGATGTTAATATTTTATATTGTGCGTAGATTTTTGTTGTCTTATACTGTTTTAACTTTGTCTATTTATATATTGTTAGAATTTGTGAGCGGTATTCACAGTCTTTTTAAATCTAAAACTAGTCATAGTAATAATGGTTTCAACAATCGATATTATAGACCATTTTTAATACTAAAAATGTAAAAGGGTCCAGTTCTTCCACAAATTAAATTGGACAAAAATCAATTTCATTCACATGTAGAAATCATGGCAATAAAAGTTTCTTCCAAAAGATTCTTATTATCCTATTACAAAAACACGGTCTGAGTTGTTCAATAACCGATTAATTGAATGTCCTTAACTGATGCTCTACAATCAGTAAAACTAAACAGAGCAGCTTTAGGCAGAGGGTCTGAGGAAGTTTAGCAAATAAATGAAATTATTTTAATTATTCAAGGTATTGGCCACTTGATACCAAACGTATTGTCCTTCTTTCACGCAGTTTATGGATGCCATCCCAAAAACTACTTGTCATTTAAGCAAAACCATTATTCGAACCATTTCCTAATTTCTTTGAAATTAGTGACAAGGTCTGGAGAGTACGACGGGTGTGGTAATATGTCTCATTCAAGGGCTTTCAATGCTTCCTTGACCGGTTTTGCTTTATGAGATGGCGCTGTGAAATCACTTTACCGTGTCTTCGGACCCATTCTGGACCTTTTTTGATCAATGCATGGTACAAAATAATAATTTTTTGTCGGTAAGGATCACTATTTATTCTTCCACAAGGTTTTAATAGTTCGCAATATACCACGCCACTTTGGTCCCACCAAACATAGAGCATTGTCTTGCGTACAAGATAATGTGGCCTTGGAGTCGATCGACCTGCTTCGCCAGGTAAAAACCATGATTATTTGAGCTTAGGTTTAAAATTTTTTTAAAAAGAAATGTACTTTTCATGACCCTTCACTATTCGATGCAAAAATGATTTCCGAACATACCTTCAAAGCAACATTTCACAGACGATTTTTCGATTTTCTATTTGCCTGTCATTCAAGTGATGTGGCATCCATTTTCCCATTTTCGCAATAGGTTCCTAATCGTTTCTTTTGTCACATTTAACACTTCTGCCAATTGCTTTTTTAGTTTGGGTTGGATATTCTTTCAATAACTGTGACAGTTTCATATCTTCAATTTTTTTCGGTCTACCAGAAGGGTCATCACTTTTGAATTTTCGAAACCACGCGTCACGTAATTTTATGGTTAGAGCAAGCTCTCCGTAAGTTTTTACCAGCAAGCAATGACTTTTAGCAACTCTCTCTTTGAACTAAATAAGAAAAGTAATGCGTGCCACAATGCATGCAAAATATAACATTTATAGCTCATAGAGTAATAGGGAGTCAACTCAATAGGAATCTCTGTCGAAAAGTTTTGCTTTACCCAACATCCAGATGGGGTCATATCGGCTATTCAAGTAATTTGATTGGCCAGTTTAAATCTACATTATAGGCATCTGTAAGAAAAAGTTTTGCTGTGAAGACATTTGATTGGTTCTTTGATAAAGTTTGCCACGTAGGTTAGGCGCGTGACAGACCTGATGTCACGTTTAATGAACCATACACATTTAAATAAAAAACAATTTAATTTAAATAAACAAAGCACTTTGGAACAAATTAAAATTGCTTCTTCAGTCTTTTCTATATACACCCTTTCTATATTTATTTAGTGCCATCAATTTAATCTATTAGAGATCTATTATGGGTTTACCCAAAAGTATATAGCACATCTTATTGTTTGTAATATTTTATCTAGAAAATCATTGTGTAATATACAAATAAAAGGTTTTAGACGCACATTTGTAAGATATTTGACAAAAATATGTTATATTATCGGCGTGGCAATATATATATATATATATATATATATATATATATATATATATATATATATAAGAGACCTTCTGGCAGTATAATTTTCTGTGGTATAAGATATTGCTTGGAATTGTTTATTCATATAGGAACATCTCGAATTGAAGTTAGAGAGTCATCCCTCGTTAGTATATAATGTAAATTATTTAAAGAGCCCTCATGTTTATTCTCCTCAGAATTTCCTAAAAGCCATTGAGAGGAAATAAGTTAACTTATGTTAAGCGCTTCAAATAATTTCTAAAACATACTAGCCCAGGATGTATATTCCTGAATCCATGAGCTACATTCAAAAAAAAACTATCTTTGTTAATTAGCATTAAGCTAATATACTTATTTGGATAACTACACTATTTTTTTCTTCAATGAAATGAACCCGCAAGTTAGTTATTCAATTGATGACACTATGACAAATTTGTTCTTACTTGGGCAATACATTTTACACCAACATTCCTCCTGTATTGAATGTCGGTTAATGCTCTCTTAATAGATTTGCATTCGTAAGCTATTATTTTATTGTAACCCAATCGGTTTGGGATTTTTAATTTTATCAACCATTTTCTACTGGCAGCTAAGTACCTTTTCTAATGAAAACGATTCTGCATTTCTTTACTATCTGTGTATCCGGGTGCACACAACACAACACTTCCTAGATCGAGAATTCACTTTACTTTACTACCGACTTATATATACTAATGAACTAATAATTTAATCACTAAACGCACTATTCCTTACGTCAGTCACGCGCTCAATATAAATAAACAATAAACCTACCATAGAACCAATGTGAGTCAATAAGATCCCGTAGCAGTCCTTAGCAAAAAAATTAAAGTTTAAGATAAAAGTAGCGACATCTAGATATTGGACGTCGCGAAACATTTCCCTAATATTTCCTATAAAGTTAAATCTCCGTGTCTCTGTGTGTATAGCTTTGAAGACTGATGTCAGTAGAATATAGTGAGAAATGTGTCAAATCATAATATTGCATACATAAGTCTAGCGACATTTGTTAGAAAAACTGGTAGAAACTTTCCGATACACCTGTTATATTAAGTGCTGTATATTATTTTCCCCATATGTAAATACAAATTTTACATAGTGGCAACGTTACATGATACCAACTGTTTACATCCGGTAGTAGGGATTTGCTTTGAATAAGCCATATCATTTACAGTAAAATATATTTTTATTAATAAAATTGTCAGAATTCATTTAAAAATCGTTGTATTTTAAGAAACAAGATTTATTCCTTTATATTAGTATTTTGTCAAGTTTACTTCTAATTATACCTAATATACGGTAAATGTTAGCATTCGGGAATTATTTCAAATATTATTTTGAACATCTTATTTAAAGATGCTTTAATGGGTTAAATATTCACGGAATTTTAAGTATCCCTTTCGGAATAAGTAGGGATATTTTCTGGAATACAACGTCATGATCTTAACCAAAAATAAGGTCGAACTCTTAATCCACATTAAGTATTCCCGCTTTTCCCGACGTGTTCGGGCCCGTTTTTCCCCGTCTCCCATCCGCCGTAGAAACAGCAGAGCAGGTTTTTGGGCTATCGGCACGGCTCAATAAATTCTTCATTTCCGACGAATGCTGAAAATGTGGAGAGAAATGGCCTGAAAAATTTATATAGGAAGATATCGTTTCCATGTCTACCTGCCCGTCGAAATTTCCCGCTTGTTTGGAAAAATAAGATAGGAAATTTCACGGTTTGGTGTCGTAACAATTTTTTTTTATCTCTCCTGAAGTGGGCGATAATATATTGGTATTGAACTTCTGGATAAAAAGCTATTTTCGTCCTGCAGGACGGGATTTTAAATCTTTTGACAGCGACATTTATTGACTGTCTCCATCTCCATATTCCATGCCCCGTGACCACATATTCTATTTATAATATCGTGCCAAATATTTATATGTTCTTTATATACTGTTCATGTCAATTTTTACGCTGTCTGGATCTTTCATCTTTTCTGCATTCGTAAACAATTGTAAATTGAATAATATGATGTCATAAAAGAAAATTATAGATACTGACCGGCTAATATTAGGTAGAGTTTGCTTGGTATATATTTTTACATTTTGTACTTTCAGTTGGCTCTAAATTACTTTACAGGTTTCAAATACGGTATATGAAAGAAATCATAATAACTAGTAATGTCCGTGATAAAAAGTTGTGATATTTTAATGAAGTTTAATATATTCTAGTGTGACTAAATTATGTTCAACCCTATCAGGTTTACTAATTACCAAAGGCAATTCCTGATGTAGAGAAAATAAACTACTGCTCTATCAATAGCAACTCTTCATGATCGATATAATAATGGATAAAATTAAATAGTTGATAATTTACTGGTCGATCGTAAGATGCTTAATTTGGCCTGCAGCCAATCTGTAAATTGTTTTCTTTCGGTTCTTGTAAGATAATGAGGCCTTCAAATACGGTATATGAAATAAATCATAATAACTAGTAATGTCCGTGATAAAAAGTTGTGATATTTTAATGAAGTTTAATATATTCTAGTGTAAATTTGACTAAATTATGTTCAACCCTATCCGGTTTACTAATTACCATAAAATTCATATAATTTTCATCACTTCATGAAAGTTTCTGTATTAATTATTAGTAGGATTGTGTTTTAGTTTTTGAGTGGATTTATTATAACGAAGTGAATCATGAATCGATTACAAGAATAAATGATGATAGGCATGCATATTATTATTTGCATTATTTTAATTGTTAGATTTTAAAGCTTCTTTGGTAAACCCAATTTGTTATTATATCTCATAAATAAATTCATTTTGAAAATATAAATATGAAATTTTGATATGTGTTTAGTTATAGTAAATGTAGCGACCGCTAAGACCTTTTAGGTGTCCTATTATTACGCTTGATCATCTTCAAACACTGCTCCGAATCATCAACTCAAATTCATAATCTCAACTCAATCATTATAATCAAAGTCATTGGGGGTTATAATCATTCTGCCTAAAAGGTAAACCATAAACATCAAAATAACTTTATTTATTATTTATGATTATTAATTTCTTATTCAAAGTTAGGAAAGATAATATGAAGTAACTAGAAATCCTTAATGAACCAGTCGAATAGACAGAAATCAGGCCAAACTTGGATAAAACATATGACAAGATATGATAAAATACATTAAAGCTCAAAGTATGCAACAAGCAAAATAAAAAATAAATTATTGCTGAGGCACTTTTTATATGACTTTATATAATTATGAAAATGTCTGGTGATATATCTTACGTCATACATTCACAAATCCTCCAAAATTATAAATCCATCCTAATGTTATTTCTTATCTATTATCGGTTTTCCATGGAACTGTAATATTGGGATCATTTGTTTAACTATCCTTTTCAGTATTGCCTTTTAGTCAATTTATTTCAGTAATGTCTTAAGGATTCAATTTGTTTCAGTTTCTAGCATAAGTGATTTTCAACCAAATCTTTCTTTAATTACCCTTTCTTTAATTACCTTCAATGATTATGTATAATCTCAATCGATGTATTTCATGCTTCCAATCATTTGCTGCAAATTAATATATCGAATTCGAAATCGAATCATTTTTTTTTTAATATTTCATTATCATTAAATTCAAAATTTAAGATATAATGACCAGTAAGGTTTTTTATTATCATATCAAACCACAGTTAAACCCTTTAACGTACATAGCCAAAGAAAGGCCATAAAGGAAGATATCATTATAAAACCAAACTTGAAGCAAGATTTAAGACTCATTGAAAAAGAGCCTTATCTAATGACCTGAAATGACATAGACGTAAACATATATTCAGCTTTATTTTCTCTTGTGTGAAAATAATATAGGGTTCAATTGTTTATCTTGTAGCTGATCAAGTTCCATCGTAACACTAGTGAAAAGAGTTCAGTGGATTAGTTAAAATAACTGATCTACCGTATAAATAATAATATTAGATATCGCCGAATTAATTGTGATAAAAATTAATAAGTCTTGAAAAGGAGCGTATTTATTTCCGTTAGATATTCCCTCTTTTCTCTTTTAGAAACGAAAATATCATTTGGTTAATGTATAAATAACATAATTTCTTTGTGTTCTAGCTAGGTCAAACTATTTACTAGCGAAACATAAATGTTTTTTGTCATTGATATTAATTTATGTGAAGTATGTGAAGTAGTGGGATGCTCTATCAACTGTACTAAAACTGTACAAGTTCCAGTGACTTAAAATAACGCTGAGAGATAAGAGCAAAGTTTACATTCATTGTGTTAGACATTATTTAACTATCCACCTAAGTCATAAATTACTGCGTACACTATGTGGGTCGTGAAATGATAATATCGATGATACAGATTTTGCAACAGCAACCGACTATATGAATGATCGAAATCAGTGAAAGTTCAAATGAAAATTAACTGTAGATGATTTAATATGAATATTTAATAGCTTTTATGAATTGGAATGTTATAAATTTTACTAAATATAAGTGTTTTTTTGACCGTATACAGCTTACAAAAAAAAAACAAGAAACCAATTGATAGTCAGTCAGATGCATAATTGAAACTGTCTAGATTAGTACATAAAATTGTAGAATAAACCCAGTGATATATGAAGTTTAACGACTTAACTAAATATGTACCAAATATCTTTTAATTTTTCGTGAGTATATGAAGCCAAAAATTGGGTACATTCTTCGATTACCTCTAGCCTGAAAAAAAATTGGGAGGAATAATGGAAAGGAGGAATGGTTTTTTATAGACACTATAAAAATTGTTAAAATGAAATTTCTTCAAAGAAAATATATGTCCAAACTTTAGTACAAATATTTTCCATTTCGTTTAATTATTATAACTCGTTATATAAAAATGGATCTCAGTTCTCCATTAAATAACTGTGCTATAATTTTATCTCTACATAATATTTTTAAAAACATGTAAATTAAGTCGTTAGATAATCTCAGGATAGAGACAGGCCTCATTATCGTACAAGAACCGAAAGAAAACAATTTACAGATTGGCTGCAGGCCAAATACCGACGATATCTTCTTAAAAGCCCTATTAAACATCTTACTATCCACCATTAAATTATCAACTATTTAATTTTATCCATCATTATATCGATTATGATGAGTTGGTATTGATAGAGCAGTAGTTTATTTTCTCTACATCAGGAATTGCCTTTGGTCCATGGAAATTTCTACCACAATATCGTTTGAAATTTTATTACTCCTTTAAGAGGTTATTTAAATCTATAAAACATCTTGAAACTTAAAACTGAATTTTTGGAAGCTGGAAAAAGTGTTAAAAATGGGTTACAAAGATCTATATTTGATAAATATGATGATTAGTCTATTCGACTAATCGACTATCTATTGATATTTTAATTATTAGTGCACTCACAACCGCTTTTGTGGTGTATTCTATTAATTTTCAAGATACTTGTTGACACCAATCTTTATTGTTCCTTTTGTTTGGTATGATTTACCCAAATTTTATTTGAAAAATACTTTTAGTTATGGATACAGAAGGAAATATGTATCTATTAGCCTTTTATGAAATATATAGTAATTAGTGATCGCCCTGTGGTCGAAATTATATTAAATTAATTGTATTTCTCCCATAATAGAGTAAAATTACTAATATAAATATGATATGTTACTAAAATTGTTTTTCAAAGTATTTTAAATGTAATATCAGAAATGTATTTGATTCATTACATAATTAAATTAATCAATATCTGTATCTTAAAACATATTTAAATATATGCACACTAACTCAAGAACTAACACACACTATAATTTTCTAAAGTGCATTTGAATAATTCTAATTTCCAATAGCTTTCACCAATCAACAAAGCATTAATAAATATATATTGCTACGCCACTATATTACGTTATTATAACAACGTATCATAAGCAGGATTATATTCAGAACTATAACAACTTCAAAGCATCAAATATATACATGATCTTTCTTTATTTTTATATTATAAAGATAAGTATGGAATAATAAAAATCGTTGAACACCTTAATATTTATGAATGCTCTAAAATGTTTACAGATGTACTGTTAATAATTCTTAGTAATTTCTTCTATTTGTCCTATGTGGTCCATATATGTAAATTATGTAGTTAGTTTTATGTTAAATCCTACATATTTTCAACGCTTCATTTATGTATTCATATAAACATTATCTTTTATCCTTATTCCTCATCTAAAATATGTATTACAAAAACACTAAATACACCAGGCTGATACATGTTTTAATATTCTTATATTAAGTAATAATAATTTCTTCACTTTTTCATCTTTCTTCAGTTTGTCTTCTATGGCTTTCATTTATTCTACGGAAATTCTATGGAACTATTTTATAAAATTTTTATATATATTTTAAAGTCTCCTTTTTACACCAAATAATGGTTTACCTGGACTGGACATTTTAACGTGGGTCCTGAAACATGATCCTCGGCATTAAGCCTACCGAATGGCAAGTAACCAACTTTAGAAATCATCCGGCCTTACCCAGCCTGGTTACTGGGGTGACTGGGATTATTTTTTTGTCGGATTTTACACTCTTGCCTAGGACAATCATAAATATAAAACAACCCGCGATTTGAACCCCCAGCAGTCCTGTCTCGTCTCGTCGGGAAAACTCGAAAGTAACATAAACAGTACTTAAAATAAATAATTTCAAATGTAGAAAACTAACAATCACTTAATTTAAACGAGCACTATACTTTCTTTTATTTACCAGCTAGGTTTGTTTATATATTTCTGTCAATTATCTGAGGGCTATTCCTGATTTCTTGATTTGGGCGTTTTTCGGTTTATTGGAATATCTATATTTTATTGCAAATTACACAATCATATTACACCTCCTCCATGTAAGCTTTAACCGGGTCAAATTTCACGCCTGTAGGTGCCATCGTCTTCTTCAAAAAAAGAGGTAAAATTTTCGCTATATAACCGAATAATATATAGTTAAGAAAAATTATTCGTCTTTTAAGTTTTTGAAAAATATATAGTAATATTTTGAAAAAAGGTCTAAGCAGATTAGAACAAAAAAGTAAGGCCAGATATCATTTCCAGATATAATAATAAATTTAATAAACTACTAAGGAGCTATATACTAAGTGAAAAAGTATGAAAGTTTGAAAGTTAAGCAGGAAAAAAAACATTTACGTTCTCCTGGCACGAAAACATCTGGGTTTTCTCAATTTACCAAATATCATGTTTCTAATCTGAAAACTTTTAGCTTTCTTTTTCCCCTTTTCTCAGTCGATGTCTACTCCAGTAAGTACATTTTAAGATTAGACGACTAATATATCACCGAAGAAAGAACTGTACGTGGAAAATAGGCGTTTTTTTTTCAGTCGTGGTAAATCACTTCGAACTTTGTTCTTGAATATAAAAAGGAAAAACTTATATAACATATAGAATTATGTCTTTATCCTCAAAAACAATGAACCTTTATATGTTATCTATATATTTGTAGATACATTGCGTAGATATCTGGCAAAAAACATGATCTTTGTAGCAATACCGTTGTATTTAATGTAATTTCGTAAGGAAAATGAACAACTGATTTAATATATACGCTAAAAAAATTATAGAAAAACATTGAAATGTAAAGTAAAAATTGGAAATATATCGGTTGTTTGGGAACATTCATATGGTGAAATGCGCATATTAGACTTAACATCAAAAAATATTTACACCACTAAGCGGTGTACTCGTTTTATTTGTCCTTCTCATTTTCACTCTTAATATCATATCTGAATTTCATGTTCCGGCCTTACGTTTATTATACAACTCAGTCCTACCGGCGCTTTCTTGCTTTTAACAACTTCACCTTTCGTTTCGGCTACCGCTAGATTTCTAGTTTAATTTATTCAAATTCCTACTCCAGTTGCTGGAACTAAAAGGAATATCAGTGACAAAGCAATATAGGTTGAATATAATAGAAAGGAAAACATTCTGTGAATCTAACTGTGATCAATAAAATCAATAAAATTATTCCATATGGTTAAAGAAAACAAATAGAAATATAAAGTATAAAACATATGGAAGTAAAGAGGAAAGTATTAAGTGGTTAGAAAAATAAAACTATGTCAAAAAGTGATCAGCGGTTAATTAAAAATAATGCTTACATATAACGGACAGCTTGAATATCACATAGAACCAGTTGGACTATTCCAAGTATTTTGTGAATATATAATTAAGAATAGAATAAGAATGGGTACCAAAATTTAGAAGAGTGACAGAAATATGTTTTTTTTTATTACTTTTCGTGATTCCACAATCTGCCCTATTGGCAACAAGTATTTCTTATGTCTATATTATATATACATGGCATGTAGAAAATCACTTCATTAAGCAATCTTCTGTATAAAATATTATCTTAATTAATTAGTCTTATTCTAAAGCTTCTTCTAAAGTCTACATATGTCCAGTAATCAGATCAGGTGACGTTAAATGTATTGACACCTCGTGCATTGTAGTATAATTCTTTTTGTATGTGGTGGTTCGCATTTAATAATATTATTTTCCGATTTGGTGATTTCATACACCGCCTTATTATTTCCATTAGGTTTTCAATCAATATAGAACATATTCAGAGGTTTTTTTGTCGTGCGATGTCGTATATTGTGAACATTTACGACCTCGTGGCCTTTTTCAGCTAGGGCTACCTTGATGGTGTTAAAGTCTGTCCCGTGATATAATCCTGGAACAGCTTTTTCATGGCTTGGTTGTATATTCTCTTCAATTTCTTCCGACGGGTTGCTAAAGTTGTTTTTTGTCTCTATTGATTTCTGTAATCAGTAATCACTGATCCTTGTTTGTTTCCTCACGATTTCTTCTTCTGGGCTTCTCAATTGTTTTTGTTAGTGACTGTAGTCCAATCTGTTTGTGGGGGTTTGCGTTATTGCTGATTGTTCTAAACTTCTATCACAGTGTACTGGTGATTTGATTGAATCGCTATGGTTTTCCATTTTTAGATTGTTAATATTTTATTTTATTTAATTCCAAAGATAAAAAAAATAAATAAATACATTGTTTATTTCACGCACTTTATTTTTTACTCAAGTATTTTTTTTGCGCTACTTTTTGGCCAAAAATACTATAAATGAATTTCAAAAATACTGTTGTAAAATAAGAGAAAATAATTTTAAAACTCTAATAAAAATTAAATGCAGTCTTTTAAATTTTGTCTGGTCACGTAAACACGTATTCACTACACTTTAGGTCTACTGAGAGACGGATAGCCGCACCTGTTATGCGTTTTTAACACTCAGTTATATAACCGCAATAAAATACTGTTTTTTTTTAGAGGTATCTTTCTAGAGCTTGTAGCGAAATGCGTCTTCACCCTACGATGGTTGGAACCGAACTAGATATAAAATAATATACAGTTTTTGCGGTAATATGATACAAATGCCCAGAATGTATTAATTAACCATGGTATTTAACACGTTTTTAAATATTTAAAATAAATCGTATTATTTTATAACCCAAGTGTTTTCCAGGGAACCGATATTCTAACTGTCAAAATCAAGTATCAGATGTTATTGTTGTTATTGTTGTATCGCCTACAATATCAGGATCTTTATGTGTTATTCAATACAAATGAATTAAATGGAAGTAAATAACTCCTTCCAAAAAAAACTGGAGAAATTATTTCTAGACTATTTTTGAAATAAGTCTTGAAAGTACCCAAAATATACAGAGAACATAGAAGAGTAATTGTCATGGATACAAATGGAATAAATTTTAGACTCACTTTATTAGCAGAGAATGAGTCGCCAAATATTCATATCAGAAAATTTAATAACGAATTGTAACAAAATATATTTTATTTAACGTTTTGTTACTAATATATGACTAAAATATTTTAAAAATAAAAGAAAAATGTATAATTCTATATTAAAGTTTTTTAATAATATTTAACAAACATGAAATATCTATGTCTATTTTATATAAATATGAATTTTTAAAGAAGAATGTGAAAGGAGTTTATTTAAGCTCCCTAATTGAAAACTAATGGATATATTTTCATTTTTGCAATAATTATATTTTATATGACAGCCATTGTAAAAATTGAATAGAATTATCAACAATATAATTAAATGGAATAAAAAAAATACAAAATTTAACGGAGATGCTTTGTTATATTAGATGTGGTGTATTATTTTAACATTAAATAGAAAAGTCAACACATAGCTTAGTTTACTAATCAATTCAAATACATTCCTACTATGATCAGTGAACGATTCCTGTCTTCCTCATTTGTACTTGATATAGATTTATAATTTCTTGAACCTAATATAAACAGTACAACGTCTGCTCATTCCAAAGTTGTAACCATATATTGCTTTTCGATGATTGAAGGTGAATGTTAAATATATGATATATATTTAAATTCAATCACGTACATCGATCAAAACAAAAATCTTTTAGTTTTATAGTCATTCCGTCTAAAATGGAAATTGTAAATCTTCTTGGATCTCCTGAGAGATGTATAAGATTGTGTTTGTATTTACTGAGTTTATGGAATACAATCTTCCATTAAACCGCCAGTTTTGGCGAAGAAAAATATTGTCTCATCAAGACAATGCACGCATCACTGGAAAAAATCGATACATCGGACTACGAAGTGTTACCCCATCCAGCATATTTTCCAATTTAAGTTTCCTGCGACTATTTCCTGTTTCCAAACGCGAAGAAATGGCTGGGTGAAAAAAATTTGGATAGAATTAAGAGCTCGTCTCTGAAGCAAACTTCTAAATTGAGCTTGAGAAAACTTATTATTCGGAAATGAATAGAAAAATTTTAAACAATGGACTAAATGTATTGATAAAATAAGATTTTGTTCAGAAATAAAACAACTTTTTACCGAAAACAATATCTTTAATCAGTGACTTTATTCACACACGATTAAACTGCCCTCGTATTACAAATATATTCAAACTTTTTTCCTCCAACAATGAAATATATTGATTAAAGCACGTGCTTGCCAAGTTGTTAACTGTTTACAATCTGCATCCAATTGTCGAACAAAACTTTTAACCAACTTGAATCGCAACAAGGAGCTCGAAAGTCGTAATTTACTTATTGACGCCATGCCAATTACTGGGGGGCCTTATAATGGTATTATCTAAACAATCGAACTCCCTAACTAAACTTAGACCTTTTCCTCTCGCCCTACTCTATTTATTCATCGATTATTAAGAAGGTTCGTGCCGTAAATGTTACACTCGATACTTCTTTCAAGAATAAATTCACGTTCAGTTCCGTGTCTAGAATAAATGTGAATTATTCGTAAATACTGTTAAGAAAATTATGTTTTATCAAGACAGTAGAATGAATATTATATTGTAGTTCTGATAAGTAAGTAGTTCTGATTCATAACGGCGGTTTTTATGCTTTGATTGCTGTAGTGATTGGTACAACTCAAAGAAGCTTATAAGAACTTGGAATTGGAAGAAAAAAATAAAAATAAAAATATAAAGGCTATGATTGGTAGGTGTGCAGCGATTTAAATTTATTATGTATGTTATTCGAGTACCACCACCGGGCCAAAAAAACTTGGTCGACAAAGAAACTTAAAGATGGTGAAAAGAATGCCCTCTAACAAATATTGATACCTCCATACAACGTTTTTTTATAACCGCTGAACATAAAATTAAAATTGATGAAGCAGTTTCAACAATCATTTCCCAAAGATAGAGGTTGCTTCAAATACAAAGTTTATAAGCATCCAGAAAAATCAAAAGACAAAGTGTTTTCGTGGGACCAATGTCTGGTCGGACGACATTATTTGACGACCATAGCAGGCCCTAAAAGAAAGGATGTATTGCTTTTAAGGAGATCATAGAGAAATACTTATGCCATCATAAAGACCCTAACTGTAAACAAATCACCAAAAGAACGCTAAAATCATTTACACCTTTAGGTATATCAATTAAATTGGAGCGTTCCAATGATATTAGATTATTGTCGGTCGCTTATGAGCTTCTGAGCTGCAGAACTTCTGATATAATTGAGGTTATATATTTTGAAATATATATATTGTGAAGCCAAGTTACACCTCCATACTGCCTCTGACTCAGCAAAACACTAATGTATATGAAATAATATATGAAATTTGTTTTATATATACTCATTTTCACACCACCTAAGAGGTAGATAACTAGGAAAGTTTTTCATGTAGTGGTTCATACTGGTGCTTACTTTCATTACAGAGCATATGCTATTCATATTGTACCACTACATTCTCCCTAATGCATTTGGTATACTTGCAAAATAATTTCCATTATTCCTCTCCTCATAAATTTTGCATTAATATAAAAAAATTTTCATAAATTCGCAGTTAAAGCATAATGGCCTTGTGTATTCTAAATAATTGCATAAATATCTATGCACATAAATATTGAGCACTCTACAATATGACTTTCTACAGTTATCCTATATTAATTATACACTCATCTTCAGTAGTTTCTACTCTAATGACCTTGTGTTGGTAAATGTCAGCAATGTGTTACCCACACAATAAACCCACAACAAAAAAGTTTAATTTAGTCTCTGTCGCTATAAGAATCACTATGTTTCCAAACCTGTCTGATGGAGTTTATCCCAAGCGAAGGTGTTATTGTAAACAATGTTTCCTTTTACACCGTATTTTCTCTTGGGCTTGTTTCTAAAAAAATGTAAACTAAGCTTAACACAAACATTCAATTTACATGTAACGAGTGACAAAACACTAACTCAGCTCTAGGGATAAAGTCATGCCTGTTTCCACCATGAACAATTAATCTGTAATAAATTACTAAAAAAACATTTTAAGTAACAAAACCTATTATTCTAACTTTTGCCTTTTTTCATCAACTTTTTGTCTCTTGATTTGAGATGAATAGTTCCTGACTCTGACTATTTAACGGCTTCGATATTAAGCGTTAAAAGTTTGCTGGTTTAACTTTTAGTTTAGTTTACTGAGTAAACGTTTGCTGGTTTATAACCACAGATTATTTTCACACACAGATGTTTTTAATGATTTGGCAGACATACAATAACGGTGTCGACCAGTGCCAACACAAATCTGATTTTATTGATCAATTAGGCTACATGTTCGAACGCATGAGAGGTTAATTAGAGTAATGTTAATTAACAAAATATGAAGAAAAAATCCGCACCAAGTTTAAAATCAATTTTACGTATTTACAAACTGAAGGGTGTTGATGACGTACTTTGGCTGTTTTATTGGAATATAAAAAACTCTGGCGTATGGGAATTAATCTCAAAATAATTATTGTAGGCAATACTGAAATTAATTTACAAAAAAACTATAAAAATTTTTTTGCACATCCATTGGTGAGTGTTTGAAAACTAATATTTGATTTCGAGGTTTATAAATTTTATTTAGTGTTTTTTCTGCAAGCCTTTGTTATTTAATAACATCAATCTTTCGAGAGAAATTTTAGTAATTCTAATTTATTTCTATTCATAATAATTCAATGTTGACGCATTTGTTACTGTTTACGAGGCCGTCGACTGAAATTAATGCTTTCTAGGAAATTTAAGGGCAAAAATTTAATTTAAACTTGACGTTAATCTTGACGGATAAATAAAAGTTTTGTAATATCGCGACAGAAAGTGACTGAGATAAGAAGGGAGAAAAAAACGCTGCGATTTATAATGCCGGTTCTCACAAAATATTCAAGGTTCGGGCTCTCTAGCGGGTGAATATTTATAGAAACCTCACAATCGATATTCAATACGTTTTATGTCATTAGAGAGTTTGCACAGTCTCGAGCGAATAAAAAGAAAGCACACTTTATAAATGACGCTTTTTCCCCAGCCCCTCTAGACGGCATAATACTCGAGAGAAAATATTTGTAGACAAGGTCAAACAAGGGCTTGGTAGTTTGTTTGCTACAGGTATTTTTCTACACAATAGCTTCCGATGCGATGTTATTTAGTTGAGTAAAATGTTTTTTCCCTATATTTATCAGATAGTATCATTAATTACTATAATGAAAAAGCACAATAACACAAAAATAAATCCCTATATTCATTTTCATTTTGTTTCATGTAGTAATGAAAAATGTGTCGTAAAAGGGCCTTGTTATTAATAATTATTATTGATATAAAATATCACAGATATTTATTAGGTATGATATTATACGATTCAACAAATTTCCCGGAATTCAACAAATATTTCAAAACCAAAGTTGGCCAAATCGGTAGCTGTACTCGAGATTGACTAACAAACTGCAATTAAGTTTTATTACATAGAGGATAAAAATTGGTAAAAAGTATTATAAATAATAATTATTTGTAGTTTTCGTGCACCTGAGATATACCTTTTCACTCGCAAATTATTACACAAGCTCCGGGAGCTGCGAGGGATGTGTTGTCCATCTAGAAGCTGAAGACCCTGAAGAGTTTTAAAGGAAATGGAGCTTGGCTTCCTTAGTATTTCATTGCAGAGCTTTTAGTTTCTTTTTTGAGATATCGGTTTAAAGTGTTAGTACTTGGTTGTTGTGTGTTATGTGTTGACATATTGGATTTATTTATTATTTATTATTTTTAATTTCAGCTGCGCTATTTTCTTTTTTTCTATTGTCTCTTTATGCCTTTGTATCGGTTAATTTCTAGTTTTGAACAGTAAATATTACATCTTCTGGAAATACTCATCGAAACTCTTTTCAATTTAGATATACCACCAGTATAGAGCAGATGGAGAATACGTGAGGCACTCTGCGCAATTCCGAAAAATCTTATCAATACATAAGAATCTACAAAAATTTACCTATTGCTTGGAAATATTTTTTTTTGGTTTATATGTCGAGTTTTCATATCAAACTTTGTCAAAAGCTTGTTTCTCAATAGTAGAATTACATTTGTAGTAGAACTAAATTTTGAGTTGTATATTATCAATTATATCTGTAAGGCTTTTAGTTCTCTGTTTTCTCTTTACTAGGATGTTTAGATTGTTTGATCCTGATTCAGCTCAAAAACCCTTCCAAACAGTAGTTTTGCGACGACTAAGAGCGACTGTATTATAATATAAGTTTAAGGTTAACAGACTGATCAGAATTCGGAACAAAATTGTATTCTTCGATTTCCATTAAGTTAAAAAATACTTTTTCCATAATAACAAATATTTACTAAATCATTGTCAGTAGCTCAATAAGCCGATTTGCTTACGATAATTATACGCTTTCTCGAATTGCTGGTATTGGTTATTTAATTTAGGTTGAGATTAGTCTATATACTCTCTACCTCTCTACATCTATAAATATTTTTTCTAGATGGTGAGTATGAGTAGTTATTTTAGCACCAGTTGTTTTAGTAAGCTGCTGCAGATTTTTTTTGTTTCATTTATATTATTCCAACTAGTGCTGAATGAAAATAATCTTCCTTTAGGCTTTGTTATTCGAGAATATGATAGCTAGAGATAATATATTTTATACCCTGTTAGTAGCACAAAAGTAGAGAAACTGTTCAGATACAATATAAATTAATTGGCCTAAACATTAGTTTAGAATTACTAAAGGGAATATAGAATGATGTATTGAATATAAATTCCTTATTAATTACATAATAATATTGCTATCTAAGTGACTTTAATTGATGATATTGCAAAGACTATTAGATGTTTTAGATTCTCAAATTTCCTTCTTGGTATTTCCAAACCATTAACTATTAAATATCAATATTTTACAATAAACTAACTTGTGCCAAAGTGTTGCTAGTCAAGTATATGCTATAATTCGTCATATTTTAATTCATATTTTTTGAAGAATGCAAGGTCAATAAAAAATAAATTTAATAAATAATTTTAATCCCTTTCACATATATCATTATAAATAATTTATAAAGAGTACTTGAATACAAAAAAGCTCATGTTAACAACATTTTAAAAAATTAGTATTAATGATAATTAATATTAATAATAGCCAATTCATAATGAATATAATTATAACGTATTTAAACTGTTATTGGCTGAGTCCCTAGCCAAAATATTTATCACTTTGCCTACTGTAATGCCCAATAAAATAATCAGCGGCTTCACTGTTGACCAATAAAATAAATAAAATAAGAACTAAACCCTCTCTTATAAAAATTGAACTTATTCCAAATATATTACAATAATAGGATTATAAAACATTTATCGTGAATTTGCAGCTAAAAACTATTCAAATATTTGTTAATCCGTTAAAATGTTTTGATATTCAGTACAAATCGCGCAACATATATTACCCGGGCTTTTCCACTTTTCGCACATTCATCATACAATAATTTTTTCGCGTCAGTACAGATTCGTTTGTCAAAAATCGGTAACACGAAAATGGGGCCCTATTGAAATGAAAAACAAGCCAACAAACGACAAACCATTGTCTTGTTGTTATTAATTATTTGTCAAGCGTTGATTTATAATGAGACATGGAAAAAATTATGAAATATTAACGACGAGCACAATAACTTTACTAGAAATTCCAAAAATATTTTATTTTTGTATTATTTTACGAAAATAGGATTCTTTTTATAGAAATAAATTATTTTGCATTGAAATATATCTTCCCCCTTGAGATAACAGAAGAAATGCGTTAAAATTACAATTCATGAGTGTATAAACTTGCGTAAAATATACAGGGTATGGACAAAATAAACCGATCATCATATACTTTTAAATCTGAATTTCTCTCTGAAGAGATTTCAACGGAATGTTGTACCAAAACTGTACCTGGTACTGTACTGTACCATTCTTGTACCAAATCATATACCAATTGCTTCAATGATGTTGGAAATGAAAATAAACTTTTTATTATCAGCTCTAAAACTCCCCATAGTAGTTCCCTTATATTGAGATCTAGCGATTGTGCTGGCTAAGGAAAACCAAGATTGAACTTTGGTGCCACGTGTATGGACGCATTATCTTCTTGGAATATGGTACCTTTTGTCAGCAACATATCGAGATATTCATTCGCAGTAATTTGATTAATACTGTGAGTAACAAGACATGCTAAATACCACGATATTGCCGCCGAAGTCATAAGGGACTTTCTTCCAGGCTCGACTTGAAAGCAGACAGTTCAGACCGTGAGCTTCTTTTGAAGTTCACTACACTATACCCGGCCTTTTGCAGGAAACAATGCAAATGATGATTCATCGGACAAGAGTTAGGTGTGACAAGACAATGATCGTTGAACAACTTTTTTTACAGCTTAACATTTCTGTCGAAACAGTATGTGTATGTGAACATTATGTCAGTATGTATGTTTAATGAATGTTAAGTTCTGCTATGACATTTGCCGTGATTGTTAGATGTTGTCCGGTCATAATCCTTTTTAAACCTCGTCAGTATCTGTCAGTTAACTTTGGGTTTCGCTCACTATTACTCTTCGTCGCTGATATTTTACCATGGTTTGGGTATGCTGTGCTTGTCAAGAGAATACTGTCCCTCGGTTTGCCCTCTTTTTTAAACACGGCAAACGCGGCATATATAATACAGTGAAATATAGACAACAACACTTGGCGGTTAAGTTACGATGAGTGCTTTCAAAACTTTAAAACAGTCAATCAAGTGCTTTAGAAAATAGAATCTAATGTCGAAGACAACCAACCGAGTGCCATCACGGGAGGTCTCTAGGTTGAGTATTGAGAAAAGCCCTTCTTAACAGGAAAAACAGGAAAATGTTGAAGTGATTTTCCAACATTACAATGATTCAGCATACGTTTATACCTTTATACTTGCCAAGCTTATCTAACAATGTTAGACTGGTAAGTTGATAACCTGTCTGAAAATCATCTGTTGGTTGCTGATGAAATAATAGTTT
Organism: Rhynchophorus ferrugineus; assembly: GCF_030347505.1. NCBI lineage: Eukaryota > Metazoa > Arthropoda > Insecta > Coleoptera > Curculionidae > Rhynchophorus > Rhynchophorus ferrugineus. The sequence continues at coordinate 17,566,434 of NW_027472588.1, read as the reverse complement.
GTATACAATTGTATAAAAATATGATTGGTATTAGCGAAATTGTACAAAAGGCAACTATAGGCCTTTTAGGTTATAGGTCACCAGAAATAATATCCGCTAAATATTTCTGTTAGGTTGCTGTTTTTTTGTATTGTAACATTTCAAATAATTACTGGTGAATAACTTTAACACTATTATTTACCTAAAATTCAGCTCGCTCTCAAATTCTATGCCAAAGGCAAATTATAGGTGTAAATAAAAGTATTTGTTTATGATGCGACAATCACAGTGCATTTGGGGATTAAATGCAAAAATGTAAATAACAATGGTTTGATCTCGATCAGGTCTCGATCATTTGGACCGAAATCACAGCGAACCATAATTCACATCATAGTTACTGATAACCAGTTGATAACAGTGGTCTAAAAAAAAATAAAAGTCTCTTGCGTATATATATATATATATATATATATATATATATATATATATATATATATATATATATATAAATATTATGCTTTATAAGCAATTATATAATTATATGCAATTATGGTTGGGAAAATGATATAGACTGGGGCAATCAGTTTATGGCTTATAAAATAATTATTATTTATATTTTATTATTATTTGTTAAATACAACCAAAAAACTAAACTAAACAAGAAATTTATGAATTCATTTGTGAATTGAACTTATTTTCATCAATTTATAAAATAGAAAACAACAAATAGAACGACATTAAAGAAAGGAAATAATTAGTAATAATGATAATGTTACTGTGGCCGCATACCCACAAAGACAGGCAGGTCCCACGAAATAAAAAGAAGCGACAATTCTCTTTGAAAGTTTCTCACTAAATATAAATACATGAAAAATAAAAAAGATCTAAAATATTGAGTTATAATTTATTAATTCCCTTGAAGAGAAACGTTTTCGTTGCATTTTAAGAATGAAATACGAATATAATATAAACAAAATAAACTCGCTGTTAGGTGTATAGTGCCAAAAAGAAAAAAAGTGTCCAGGGTATTACAATATTTTAAATAAAATGCAAGGTAAATATTTGATGGAAAACGTGTTTGATTTATTTATACTACCAATATTTAGTTTTGAAATATCAGTAATATTTCAGATTGAATTTATTATTCAGGCAATTATATTTATACACCTGTGTAATGGCATACATATTGGTCTGAAATAGCAATATCATATTATATTCAACCTTGTATCAACATCTATGAACAGTTTCTACCTCCTATTACCCATAATGGTCGTTTTCAACACGCGTTTCTATGAAATAGTATCATTTTTTATTCCGGTATTGACCGAAATGAAAATATATTTCTATAGTGGAGCGTAGGAAACTTTGTAGGGTTGTGTTTAAACCCAGGCCGTTAAATAAAAATTATATTTATAGAAAACATTATAAAATAATCAAACATCTTAAATATATAAAAGCAGAGATCAAAGTAGATTATAAAAGAACTACTTACTCAATAAATGGCAAAATAAATAATGCAAATCAGCGTGCGAGATCTTGATGTTCGAGGTGGTCGGGTGATAAATCTGCAAACATAATAAAATATACCTCAGCAACCAATTTTCAATGACAAGGGTGGAATTAAAATATATTGCGTAGGTAGATGCTTCTATTGTCAGCTAATTAAAATATAACGGTACTGGCAGTCAAAATACTGACAGTTATAGTTGTATCGATAACAATGGTATGGATAAATGAATATATCGACAAATAATGATAATGGATGGTATCGATAATCTCAAATAAACGCAAAGACAATGTTAGGCAAGAAAATGATAGATTAACCAGGATGGTTTGCAATAATCTTAGTCCATGGTAATATGGTAGTCAATAGTTGACGGACAATCATTATAAAACACACAATAACGGTAACTGATATAGTAATGATAAGTTATGCTAGGACGAAGTATGATATGTGTACATGGTACGAAGGGAAAGTAGCACTACGTAGTACCAGCTTATACCCTGACACCAACAATAACGGACGTGCAATGAGACCAAGGGGGTAACGCACGAGATCTGCTGTTACTAAGGTTAGGGTTAGGCTTTGATAGGATTAAGCTGAATTCTAAAAATAAATAAACCAATTAACAAATGAACAGTACTGTTACTAGTACACTCACTTCTCGAGCGCCAGCTATGATGGACGTGCAATGCGTACAAGGGAGAAAGCTCAACAACAGATCAACACTGTTGCCATTCATGACAATTATTTCTGTTGTACATTCGCAATGGTGACAAACCATATAATTAAAAAGAAGCGGCAATCCCGCCTAGTTTCGGTATATTATCGTTCAAACCTTTTTTAAAAAAACACTTGAACGACTTAAAGATTAAAAGCTCTAAAATTCGAATCTAAGTACCATACACATTCGGAATGATTTATGATTTCCTTAAATGCTAGGGGTCTGTATCTGTATTTTAGGGAAAAAATCGATAAAATATAAACAATAAAATTCGGTTAAAATAAAACAAGCAGTACTCGTAAAATATCACTGTATAAAAACGTTAATATAAAACGAATAAAGCCAGCACCCCCGTGTTGGATATACAGAAGCGAGACTGTCAGTTAAATATTTTTCCCGGTAAGAAAACATTTCTGATAGCAAAATAAATATTGGCTAGCCAGGCTTAGAGATTGTGAGTGCTTGCTGACGTTTTAACAAGACGGTAAAAGCATATCAGATGTTTCCAAACTCTTGGCTTGGCTTGGCTTTATTGAATTGTTACAGCGAAAACATTTACCTATAACTGATGTTACAAGACATAATAACATCAGAATAATTTATTTTAAATACATTGAAATCCAAGAATGTTATTTGATCTTCATGTCCCCTGTTTTTATAGGCTTTATTTTTAGGTGATTTACTACAAGAGTAAATTATAGTCAAATTGCATATGAAGTAGCAGTATATAAAAATAATATGTGGCGATTGCAAAGTAACTTTTCAATCGACTTTAGCCTCTCGACTAGCATTGTTAACTAGCAGCTTTACATACAGGTAATGGGGACAATAATATGAACACCTGATATGTGCACTACATTTATTTACTAATAACGAATTGCCTAATTTTTACTAATAAGCCGCCACTTCATTTTATGCTTCATGCTTATCTCACGGATCTTGGCGGAATATATGTGTGTAGAGCATTTAATCTAAAATAGTTTCCAACGGAATTTTGTCCCATTCCTGTACCCAAACATCCGCCAATTAGCTCTTTGCGCTCTTTGCATCTAATTGTAATTTGTACTAAAAAAAATAATATCAAAATTATTTTTCATACCCAATATTATTTCTATTTGCATTTTAATTTTTCCGAATATGTTATGATCTAATTTAAAAAAACACCAGTCTAAAAACAAGTAATTAAACTAAAACACTACTAGAAATAGGAAAACATTCTTTAAAGCAAATTTAATTTTGTTTTAAGTTAAATAACCCGACTCGAGCGGCTTTAGTTTTATCGAAAACTACATACGTTTGGTACGTTCGGGTAACTAGATGTGAAAGTTTCCACCAAAAAAATAACATAAAATCCTGGAGAGAGCAGCAGCGAAGAGTTGAATTGGCCTGGGGATGTGGTATTAAAAATTGGGTTAAGAGCTTATTTGGAAGGCGTCTTACCGCAAGTGCTTGTTTATGGCAAATATGCGCCAAGTTACATACGGAGTTTGTATACGAAGTTTTGATAGAGTTTAACGGAGGTGAAATCAATTTATTTGCCTTATTCAGTACCGAAAGAACAGCAAATTAATGTTGTTTAACGAAAAGGAATATTAAAACTAGTTCAAATTTCAATACATGATTAGCATCTATATAGACTGAATACTAAATGAAAAACCTAAGACCATGCTATTTAATAGTTGTTTAACATTGATACCTCGTATTTTTATTAATAGATATCGCTGATCATAATATATGCAAGCCCGTAAGTCGTAATAGTATGAGAGTATCACAGTTATCCATAACCCCTCAAATATGCATTTCTGTATTTCTGTATTTCTGCATTTCTGTATTCCATATATATATATATATATATATATATATATATATATATATATATATATATATATATATATATATATATATATATATATATAATGCAAAATTAATTATTCTAATGCTGTAATAGAAATGAAGTAGAGTAGTACTAGAAAAATATTATTGAATATAAATTTTCTGTTAACAAGTCTTTGTTGAAGTCTTCTGGCTAGAGTTTATAATTATTATAATCATTTCTGTCATTATTCCATTTTATTTTTTCTTAAATGACACCCCCATTCATTAAAAATATCTATTTGTTGACATATTAAGGTGCGTCTAGCATAAGTAATAACCTCATAACTTTTACTTATTTCCAAAGTCAATATGACACGTCAGAGAAGGAGTAAAGTAAGGAAGGGAGGCGAGGAAGTAAAAAGGAACAGGAGGAAGAAGCAAAACATTGATTCAAATTATTTACATATTGATAACTTTTTATTCAAATATTTTGTTATATTTTTTTATTAATTAATTCTTTATTTTCAGGTAAGTTACGCGTCGGAATGACCTACTCAAGTTTAAATAACGTAAGTTACATTAAAATTTGTATTAGGGGATCTTTTTAATTCCTTATTATTCTTAATTTTAAATATAAATTTAATTTAATCCTTTTAAATTGGTAAAGGTATTGATTATTAGTCAAACAATTATTAACATTTTGACCCATATATATTTCTATTCAAATTCCCAATAAATTAATATTACTTTAGTGAGATACTTGTGATTAAATTAAAAAACCTTAACGTAAATTGATTATTTATTTCTGCAAATTAATTTCTTGATCTGTATTCTAATTCTCCTTGGGCATAATGCATTTATTTAAACATTATTGCCCAGTCTTCAAAAAAGTTGCTGAATTTGAACCTGGAATGATTTTAGGCAATTTTCTTTTAATGTCTTCAAATATTTCAGAAGTTCGGCGGAGATAAATAAGGGGAATAGAGCACTTGAGAAATATCGTGGTCAGAAAAACAGAAGTTACCGACCCATAATCACTATACTTTATCACAAGTTATTTTGAATTGTTTCTTAAATACACTAGAATTTTTTAGTATTGATATTCAACTAATTCTAATAAAGAAAACGTTGATACGTGACATTTATCATTAATATCGTTTTGTTTGTGTAAATGAAGCATAATGTCATCTACGTATCTATAGATGAGGTTATTTATATGCGAATGACTGTGTATGTTTTGTTCCAACTGTTCCATGAATATTTTAACTCGAATTAATCTCAGGGGATTGCCAATTTTTAGTCTTTCGCTGGAAATTAGAAGGCTAATTTGTACATCTTGTTTGTTCATAAAGTTGATTGCAGTAAATTATATTTATTTTTGCGTATATATTGTCAAATAGCCATTATATAAGTTTGCGAAATGAGAAAATTCTCAATTAATATGAATAATTAAGGTTTAGTTATAAATCATTTTGAAGACTACGATATGGTCTTTTTGATTTTCTCATATGTTTTCAGCCACGTAATTTTTTAAAAGAGTACTTCTACTGAAAAGCATTTCTAAATGTAGGAAGAATTGTTGAATATCGCAGTAGCTTTGGCAGACAAAATGTAGCAAATGTTCAAGTTTTGTTGATAACATCTTTATTAGATACGCTTAGTACAATTTAATTATAAAATAATTTATAACTACTTTTCATTTGTACTTGGATTAATTCACAAGCAATACGAGTGCGAGAAAATACATCAATATGCATTCCATAAAATTGTAATAACTTATAGCTATAGTTTACACTAAAGATATACACTTTATATAAGTTCGTATGGTTTGGTTCGCTTTCATCTCCTGACATCCTGCGCGCTGTCCACCAGTTGTATTGCTTCCACGTTAGTATGATTTAGTAATCTTCTTTCATGTTTCAAGGCGAAATCATGCATAACTTCGCAAATCCATTTGATTTCCTGATCATCGTGCAGTTCTTCGTTGGTTACGTAGCGATAGGCATTGGTAATTAATCGAAGAACCTTGTTTTGACAGTGTTGTATAACTAATTGATTAGAATTTTTAGTGCAACCCCATATTTGCACCCCATAGGTCCAACTTGGCTTTATAATTATCTTATAAATCATCCTCTTTGATTTTAGATCAAGTTGATAGTATCTTTTGTTCCTTTGTTATAGCGAAGCACAAAATCTTTTTTTATCATTATGGGTCGAATTTGATCTTTTTGAATCAAGTTGATCTTCCTACTAACCAGTATAGTTGTTTTATTTTGGTTCTGTGTTTTGGTTTTTGTTTGACGTGATATTTCCAATTTAATCTACCGTTAAGATGGATTCCAAGGTATTTTGCTGACTCTGCTTGAGGAATCGGAAATTTTCAAATTAAAATTTTAATGTAATAAAACGTAAATATTTGATATCGTGTATAAGATAATATGACAATTCCTTGTACAAATGTACTTAAGTTATATTGAATTGTCATATTATACTTTGGAAATTATAGGGGAATTTGGTGTAATTATTTTTATAATTCATGTGTCCCTTTATTAACATTTGTGTGCCATTCTGGTTAAGATTGCATTCCCTATTTCACAAGACACCATAGGAAATGCCAATTTTCACCATTAACTGTTTCTTATTTTTTGAATTATTTTTAACATATTACTAATTTTAATTGGTAATTGAATATGCATTCGTTACAACAAGAATAAGAACCGGAAGGTTTCCATATAGCACTGAAAAGTTTTCAGTATTTTGGCTACAATTTTGCATCTTAAAAAGCTGGGTCCGCGTTCGCTCACCAGAAATAGAAATATATTGAAATTCGACCTATAATGATAAAAAAGGATTTTGTGCTTCGCTATAACAAAGGAACAAAGGAACCTTGTAAAACCGAGATCAGAATTAGACCAAAAGATGTCAGCTGTTGTGCAGCAGATGTGATGATGTAATACATTGACTGTATCCAGTACTGCATATTATTCATGGTAATGTTCATATGTACCGAATGTATAATTACTTTAGTTTTGGGTTGATAATCATGGTCTTTTTCTTCTTCTTAAGATGATATGTTGGTTTTTCTTTGTTTCGTTAGCTTTATCCCCTGCCAATTTTGTAGGACTCTATAACTCTTCTATTAACTGTCGGGCTTTGAGTTTTGGGTCTTGGTTCACATATTCTTTTTTCTGGACTTTCCTCTTCTATAATAAAATTAAAAGTCTTTATTAGTTACCGGTTTTTTAAATACGATATTAATTTGAAATTTGTAGCATTTCATAATAATTTACCTACTTTTAATTTTAGTTTAATCCATAAACTTCTGTCACTTTACCGATAAAATCATATTAGCCTCACTGTAGAAATTCTGTGACCTTGTGACCTTAAACTATATAAACTGATTGACATAAGCCTTTCTGAAGTCATATTTAATGAATATTTTCCCTTTTTTCTCTTTCAAATAATGCAAAAAAAAATCTTCCTTAATTTTGTTATATTCTGTTAAAAATTATGTTATTTTAAAATTATTCTTTGGAAGTTGCCATTATCTGTACACTATTTAAATCCTATGTTTTCTAACAGTGTATGGGGGATGACTTGGATCCCTCGAAGAGCTGCTAAGAACCTAAGTTTTCTATGAATACGTTCCAGAATAACAATTATCTCTGAAATAGTTGTACTAAATTATATTTATGTTACTGGTAAGAAGGAACCCCTGTTATTTCGTTTCAAGTCGATGTTATCGATTAGAAACATCTGTTTCAGTCTGGTTATGTACCAGTTTCGGTATTTTCGATGAGAATATTAAACAACGATTCGAAATTTATCAAAACAAGAAAAATGCCAAAACAACATTTGCCGGTTTATAGGCTTTTGTTTTCACTAACTATAATTTGACAGGTAGGCGAATTTTGTAGGTTGATTCGATGACGTGCTCGGACGTATCAGAGAGCATTCCATCTCTTTTTAACTAGAATAAATAAAACGAGAAGAAAATATTGTCTGATATTAAAACGAATTTACAAACTAGACAAATGGGCAATACATTTTGCATCATGATGACATGAGTTCACTGTTATTTTGTATAAACTTTATTTACCTATTTGAATGTAACAGGTCAATTGAAAAGTCCCCGGCCTACCGTATTAAAACCCATTTTTTGGCAAAATATTTTTTTATTCAATATAATTCCCCTCAAGGGTGATACACTGATTATAGCGGCTCTCCAACTTTTCAATACCATTTGTGTAGTACGATTTCTTCTTTGCTTCAAAATAAACCTCAGTTTCGGCGATCACCTCTTCATTCGACGAAAATTGCTTTCCAGCGAGCATTATTTTGAGATCTGAGAAAAGAAAATAGTCGCTGGAGGCCAGATCTAGAGAATACGGTGGATGAGGAAGTAATTTGATGCCCAATTCTTGAATTTTTGCCATGGTTTTCACTGATTTGTAACACGGTGCATCATTTTGTGTAGTTTTTAAATGTTTTAGTCGGTAACAATCTCTTTTGGGCATCCATTGCGTTAGCCATCTTCGGTGCTAACTTCACCACGTCTAAACTTAGCATACCAATCCTTGATGTTTGATGTTCCTTAGGTAATGTCCGAAAACTCGGCATCAAGCCAAGTTTTTGCTTCAACTGTATGTTCTCCCTTCAAAAAGCAATATTTTATCAACACGCGAAATTCCTTTTTATCCATATTTTTCACAATAACAAGAGTTGCTTCACTCAAAATACTATAATTCAGGAACTAATGATCCGATAGTTCTTAAATTTATACACACATAATTTGAGGGTTCGAGCAAACCAAAAAACATATGAGTTAAATTCTAGTAGCGCCATCAATGTCAGGTCGGGGACTTTTCAATTGACCTGTTATATCTAGAGAATTTAATAGACAGTAATAGTTATACTTAAAGCAGAAGTACATCTTATGAGTAATTACAACAAGTGAATACTTTTACCTCAATATTACATCGCTCAATATATATCGCATTACCATATATAACGAAAAATGTATAAAGATATACGCCATAAAACACGCAATTGTTTTGAATATCTCGGGCATGTTCTTATTTCGCCACCCTAGTCGGAGAACATATTTATCCCTAACCTGGAAAGGCACGCGAGGTCTTGGCAAAGCGAAACATTAAAACTCCGGACGGATATCAGACGCGTCGAAGCGATCTGAAAATGCAGCAATAAAAATTGAGTTTACGACCCTTTTCTGAACAACCGCAAGCTCTTTTTTAGGACAAATATTTCCCGGCTTATCGCACGGATGTGTAAATGTTTTCTTTGACAATTTGCAACACTCAATTTTCCCGACAATTGAGATATTGTTTTAAAGAGTCATGGTAATAAATCCATATTAACGAGTGGTTCTTTAAAATAATTTTTAAAGATAATTCCATATTTTAACAAGAAACTACCGACAGAAACCAATCCCTACTTTGAAGATGAATGTCACTGCTCTGTCGTGGGTCTTCTACACCCCTGGCTATTCAGGACAAACGTTTAAATTACACGTTTTTACATTAGAATACAAATGAATCGGTACTACCATTTGTACCACGGCCATAAAATAAAGAGAGTAGAATATGATTTTTCATGTATAAGTTTTGTTGATGTGAGTCGACTGAGGAAATTATAAAGGGAAATAGGTAGAAATGAAAAAATAGAATTTTGTTAGAATTTAATTTTATTTAAATACTTAATAATATTTACCTATAACTTATTTTCAAAATACATCCAAAAACGCGATCTAAAATAATCTGGTAACAGATAACTTATTTTCTACATTGTTGTTGCCTTAAATGTTATAACAAAATACAATCAAATTTACTTATAGAAGTACTAATATTAGAAAACAAAATATTCTTAAAAATACAAGATTTATTACATATTCGATTTTTTATTTCTAAAAGTTCTTTTGTTTTTTTTTATGTTTTCCTATATATCCATAATTGGACGCTATCCATATTATATGTTGCCCTGCAACATTTTTTATGTTTACATTTCACCAGAACCAACAACACCTAATTATTGTTTTTATTATTATATTATCTAGTTTAGTGCCATTTTCTGGCATAGTATCTGATCAGGAATTTTCGTTATATTTGTATTTGTACTGACGTTTAGCAATAAATAAAAAATCTTAGAGGTAGCTTCACATACCAATGAATTAAAATAATGTTTCTGATACTGTTTAAATAACATTTTTACCCTTAGTTCTTCGTCTTATTGATGCTTTATTGCCTGGTTCCTATCTGCTTTTAGTTGAAGGCACAAATTCGACTATTTCCAGAGAATCTCTGGAAAAACAAATTTTCAGTTTGCAAATCTTTCAAATTACCTCCATTGAAAAAATATTATATATAATCAATTTAAAATAGCAGTGACACGGGAGAACTGCCAAAACGTGAGAATTTTAATGCATTTTGGCTCTGACATATAACAAATTTTTAATATAAATAAAATAATTGAACAAATATTCTATTAAATAAAATTCAATTTAACTTTACAATACATCAAATGCATTTATTATCGAAGAACTTAAAGCTACAATTAATTTTACAGCCGCAATAATTTATCGGTTAAAGTTGTTTTATTACATATACATTGAGCTTTTTTTAACACTAGTATCGGTAGGGTTGTAGGTGCGTTTCTGTATGTGGTATCCCCCGAAGGCCTAATCCATGTAATTAACAATTGTATTAATTATATCTGAGTAATGTATTTTACTTTCACTAGAGGGCATATTTATATTTTACGCTTAGTTCTTGTTTCTTTCGATGAAATGTATCCTTGTAAAGTCATTATAATATTACTATATTTCTCTTTAGTTTGTACTATTACTATCTATTTACATCTTTCTTGATAAATTATATTTAATCACTGCATACTTCTTAATATATTTACCATATCTGCAAAACAGTTAGTGGTATTTCTCTACTCGTACATGTTAACCAAACCTTCATGTATATCCTGAACAATACACACATGCTCATAAAGCTTTCACACTCTACATATAATTCTCTACAACTAAAGTATATTAATTGTATTCTGACCTTAATGGCTTCCTCTTTCATCACCATGTCTTGATAATCGTCAGCATTGAATCATAAACCAAAATTTATAAGGTTTTATTCAATCACTGTCACTTTCAGAAACGCTAATCCAGTGAATAACTAAGCTGTTTATTGCCAATGCTATTTTTAACAAATCCTCTTTCCATAAATCCAGACAGTTCTGGTTTGAATATCCCATTCGACCTGAATATCTATTGCAATATTTATTTGCAATACCCCATGTCAACTCAGTTGAATTAAAAATACAGTGATAGGGAGGAAGACGTAATACTCTGTGCCTATAACATTCAGTAATCTGATATACTATGTATCTTTTCTCAGGCTTTTTTCTAAAAAAGTAAATTAGATAAAATGCAATTAAATATTTCATTTATATTTACCAAGTAATAATTTGAAATAGTTTAACATGATTTCCTCAAAACTTAATTTATGTACTTTAAACCATTCCTTAATTGCAGCCTTTGTTGATGAACTTGTTGGGATGTTAGATATAGTGTATTGTATATAACAATATCTGATGGTTTCTTCAAGTTTTTAAAAAGCTGATTTTCAAAATACTGCAAAGACAAGTTATGGTTCATTTCTTCATATTAGTCACCCTTAGACCTAAAGAAACACTAATTCTGCACCATGAATAAAACCATTCCAGCATGAAGAGCTATATGTCTGCAATGAATGTTATAACTAACAAAACCTAATCGGTAATTATTCCAACATTTACCTTTTTCCATTAACTTTTGTTGTCCACACTATATCTATTATCATCTTGCCATGAGTAACCCAATGTACCATTCTGAAATATTCATATCTCATTTAAATATGTAAATTGTTATATTTCCTCCTTGATTTTGCTATATGTTTTTGAAAATTGTATTCTTTTAAAAGCAGTCTCTAGAAGTTCCATTAAACCCCTTCGTGGGTTATCTTTACACCACTCAAATCCTACATTATTCAACAATGTATGAACGGATGTTCTACATCTCTCAAATAAATAGCTGTATATCATTTGGATTTTTATGGATACTTTCCAGACAATTATAACAATTCGCTCTGAAATAATTGTATTAAAGTATGTTTCGATTTCGATTTCGAAAAAACTGCTTACTGTTTTATACATTTCGTATATTTGATCTCTGAAACACCAAGCTGATCTTGATTCGTCACCTGTTTCGCATAGACACGGTTCCTTTTTGGCGAATTTAAGGCTATATTGATTTTTATTTTTTGACATATTTTAGTGACCGTGTCTCTACTAATATACAATGCAGCTGCAAGGCGCAAAAATATTTTCAATAAAAACCGTGACGATTTCAAATTTATTAAAACAAAGAGTTAAAACAAATTTTGCCGATTTATAAACCATAATTATAATATTTTGAAGAATATTCAGACGTATGGCAAACAGACAACTTTTGCATGCTCATTCCGTTACATGTTCGAACTTCTCTAACAACATTCTGTCTCTTTTTAATTAGAATAAAATGACAAGGATAATATTTTCTGACTGAAAAACGAATTTACAACTTTAGGCAGACACATATTGACACTAGTGTCACTGCTATTTTGAATTGACGATATATACTTACCTCTTACTTACCTCTACTATGTTGAAGATTGGTAATGTGGGTTTAACAACTGCTAACTAATTCCATTTTTAAATCTGTAGCCATATTATTCTTCTCGATAGGCTAAGACATAAGACCTATGAATGTACACCTAGTACGTATTTCAATTTAAGGAAGATTTATTATTTAAATTATAGTTAGAAATTACATATCGGAAAACAATTATCTTCCACATTGGGTCTATGATTATATCATTATTTCATCACAATCTTCACAATATTTCAAAACAATTTATGGGCTAAAGCAAGTTTCAGGATGTTATAAACCTGACATTAATATATTGACAAATGTTTTCAAAGCAATACACAAAGCAGAAGAGAATCGAATATAGCCAAAGATTTTCAATAAAATTTCAGACCAAAGCATAAAATCAAATATATAAATATGTGAATTGCCTTTTGATAACCCCCGATCCCCAGGTGACCAAGGCCATCATACGTTCAAGCGAACATGATTACAATTCTGCCCATTTAAGTTCACATTCTATATCTTTATATTCTATGATGTACATAGGATGGGACTAATTACATACTTCGCTTTTTTTTAAATAAAATATGTACGTATATAATCATTGTACTAATTAAATAAAAATTAACAGAAACCTTATTCAGCCTATCTACTCCGCGTATTTTATATTTTACTATATACTTACAATTTAGCTTAATACCTACTTAAATCTATTTATCTATTTACAATTTTATTTTTACTACTACCAACTGATCACTTCGAAGTTGGCGCCGAAACCAGATGCTTATATTAATTTAGATTTGTTTTGTTGGTAATTAATTTTTTTGTATAAGTCACAAAATTATATTATTATTTTTGTGTTGTATTGGATCGGCACTGACTTCAAACTGATCTGTTGGTAGTAGTTAAACTGATATTGTAAATAGATAAATAGGTTTGCTAAGTTTGATTATTTCTTATTTTTTAGTGATTCTTTATTTATTTTTTGAAGTCAAAAATATTTAATTTTCCTCTTTTTAGTGTTAGATATTTACTCAATAAATTATGCAGTTATTTTATTAAGTATCACAATGGGTAGGCCAAGTAAAGGCGCAGCCCGTGTGAGGAAATATAGGAATAAAAAAACAATGATTAAAAATAAGGAACGCTTCAGGCCCCGGGGTCCTACCTAACCTAGGTGATTTAACAAATGTTCTAACTAAACTAGAACAACAAAATCGTATTGTCTTCGCCGGGAAACAAACCCGCGATCTCCGTTCGGGAGCTAAACACTTTAACCATTATATCCTAGAAGCAGTTGTCTGTAATGTTTCTACGAGGTCTTATATGCTACAGTTAGTGCTTAGAAAGCAAACTGATCGGCCTTTGTACTGAACGTCTTCCAATTTTCAGCCACGTCAGTTCAGCAATAACATTATACAAATATCTGATTATTTTAGATAAAAAATATGTGACAACTTTGTACGTGCGTTTGAAATTTGATTTTTCCCTTTCCCCCCCACAGATCCTGACTTGGTTCCAATGGGACCACCTCGGAAGTGCACTTTTTCGAATAAAAAAATAATTTTGTCCGAAAAAAAATTGGTGCACAATTGAGGGAGAAATCGCCGAACATACATTAATTTTTTTTTTATAATTTGGAACGTTAATTAACCCTACCTCTATATTTGATGTCTGTGGTTGATGACTATGCCTGTCCACAAAAATAATAAAATCGTCATCTTTTTTACTGCTACTAATACTAACTCTTGTTACTCCAAGCCATTACTTCATGTTTTTTTGTAATTTGCGTTTAAGGCATGATTTGGAAGATTTTGAGTTCTTTTTTTCTTATTTTGAGTTACAAATACAAAATATGCATTATGTAATCCTTGGATATAAAATTAAAAACCTCAGTAATACACAATAGCATTGCTAATGCAATGTATTCTCATATATCAATAAGTGGAAAAACTTGAACAGTTCATCGATTTTTATTAACCCGAAAAAAATGCCCAACATAAAAAATTAATTGAATCGTCTACACTTAACATTGAATAAAAACTATTTTTAATCAACCATTCCGACCGAATGCCAGCAGACAGGATCGATTTTTCCTATTGACTGACGCATTGCCGACAATAAATGGACATTCAATTAAACGTCGTACTTCGTACAGTGAAAAAGTGCTGGTAATTAGGCCCGGATAAATAGGCTAGTGAAAAAGACCAGGGTTTCAATTTTATGCTTCGCTTTGCAATCGTAGAAGTAAATCAGCTTTAGTAGGCTTTTTTGAATATATTTTGTAATTGAAATTGGATATTTAATAACAGAATCTAGATTTCAAGCAATAAAGCTTAACAGATCACTTAATAAAATAATTTTTGTTAGAATTTCACCTTTTTGCTATCGTAGAAGTATAGCGTATGGAAACTTTTGCTTTAAAAGTTGTTTTTAGATTTTATTATTTTTGTAAAAGTCTAAAATTTAAATACTGTCGAGAATAAATTAATGGTTTGTCTAGGAAATCAGTTTTAATAAATAATCAAATAAAAATATATTGTATATTTCAACCAATTATAAGTAGTTCTGATCTCTCACTTTACACTCGTTTTACTCCCGTAGTCTTACACGTGTTCTCTGGGTTTGTTTCTCTATTACAGGTCAATTGAAAAGCCCCAGCCTGACACATATATGGCGCTACTAGAATTAAATCCATATATTTTTTAGTTATCCCTAACGCTCAAAAGATGCGTGTATACATTTGACAGCTGTATTTTTTGTGAAATATAAAGTTTTGAGTGAAGCAAGTTTTGTTATTGTGAAAAAAATGGATAAAAAGGAATTTCCGAGTTTCCGTACACTGACCCAGGAAAATCAACCATTAAGGATTGGTATGCTAAGTTTAAACGTGGTGAAATGAGCACCGAAAACCGTGAACGCAATGGACGCTCAAAAGAAGTTGTTACCGACGAAAACATTAAAAAAATCCACAAAATCATACTGCATGGCCGTAAATTGAAATTGAATGAAATAGCCGACACTCTAAAGATATCAACTGCAGGTGTACAGCATATCATTCACAACTATTTGTGTATGAGAAAGTTCTGTGCAAAGTGGTTGCCGTGCGAGCTCACTTTTGACCAAAAACAACGACGAGTTGATGATTCGGAGCAGTGTTTGAAATCAAGCGAAATAAACCCTAGTTTTTGCATCGATATGTGATATATTTGCATTTCACTCCGAAGTCCAATCGAGAGTCATCCGAGTGGACTGCATGCGATGAACCCAGTCCAACGCAAGTTTATGGCGTCTGTATTTTGGGATGCGCATGGAATAATTTTCATTGACTACCTTGAAAAAGGAAGGACTATCAACAGCGACTATTACATAGCGTTATTAGATCGTTTGAAGGACGAAATTGTCAAAAAACGGCCGCATTTAAAAAAAAAAGAAAGTGCTCTTTCACTATGACAATGCGCCGTGTCACAAGTGAGTGAAAGCGATGGCAAAAATCTATGAATTGGACTTGGAAGTGCGACTATTTTCCGTTCTCATATCTCAAAAGAATTCTCGCTGGGAAGAAATATTCGTCGAATAAAGAGGTGATCGTCGAAACTGAGGCTTATTTTGAAGCAAACGACAAATTGTACTACAAAAATGGTATCGAAAAGTTGGAGGGTCGCCATAATCAATGAATCATTCTTAAAAGGAATTATGTTGATTAAAAAAAACTAATTTTGCCAAAAACAATTGTTTTACTATGGTAGGCAGGGAAGTTTTCAATTGACTTCTTATAAGTATAATCATAGTCTTCACGCAATTTATATTCTTAATATTCTAACACAGATTATAACGCGTAGGTCATGATCATAGTGGCTTATCACAGTCACAGAGATAATTTATATTTTAATATTAAATTAATAATTTAATTTACATTTGGTAAATAAAT
Source organism: Rhynchophorus ferrugineus (assembly GCF_030347505.1). Taxonomy (NCBI): domain Eukaryota; kingdom Metazoa; phylum Arthropoda; class Insecta; order Coleoptera; family Curculionidae; genus Rhynchophorus; species Rhynchophorus ferrugineus. The sequence goes on along the minus strand of NW_027472588.1, from coordinate 17,549,798 downwards.
GATTACGACTAGGTGTCAACTATCATGACAACAATATAATATACCTTTTGTCCAATTTGTATACTATTGAACAATTTCTAAAACAATTTTAATAGATAATTAAAGACAGAAAAGGTGAAAGTAGCTGTAAATTAGCTGAAAACCGTTCACAATTAAAATACAAATTTTAGTTAATAGAAGTTTTAGTTTAGTTTAGTAGTAATCTTTTGAGGGTTAGGGCTAACTAAAAAACATATGAATTTAATTCTAGTAGCGTCATCTATCTGTCAGGCCAGGAACTTTTCAATTGAGCTGTTAATTTACAATTTTTACATAGGGGAAACATATAAAAATATATAACTATCAAGATATAATGATAAATAAACGTCATACGCACTGTCTCAAGTATTTTATTAAGAACGTATTTAATTCCTAAGAATATACTGTTGTATATTAGCTAATCTAATTTATTCTATTAATCTAACTAATCTAACTAATGCTAATATCTCTCTCTCTCTCTCTCTCTCTCTCTCTCTCTCTCTCTCTCTCTCTTGCATATTGCTTATTCCAACAAGACCTCTTTTAGCCTAAGGTCTAATATTTGAAGAAATGTGTGAGTGTACTATATCCTTTGTTCGTTAATATATATTAACCTATATGTTATACTTTTAACTAAAATTCTAAGATTTACACACATATTGATTCAACTGTAAAAAACCCATTAAACTTATAAGTTTAACATTATATCACACTAAATTTATTCATCTCATGAAGCAGCCATTCCAGCTACACCAGTAACCAGGCTGGATAAGACCGGATGGTCTTTAAGTCTGCCTGAGCAACGTGATACGACTAGATAACGTTGGTCTAAATAAACCACATTTTGCAATAAGAGGGTCATACAATAAAAACAAAAATATCATAATGATTTACAATAGATAACACATAAACAACGGTCTGCTGAAATATGTAGTTTGGTATGGAGCTTATTCGATACGATTTACCAATATCCAATTTAATTCTCCCTGGGGTGTGATAATACTTAATGAGCATTGTAAATTCGATGAATTAATTTAAATTTTAAGCTAATTCGAACCGGATTTTGGGGGAGTTGCGTTCAATTCGAATAAGTTATTTGTGTTCGTATTTCTTAATTGAATTATCTTACTAAATAATATAAAAGGAATTTTATAAGAAAATATAAGCAGTATTCAGTTCAAATTATGCAAATAAATTTATATTAAATATAATATAAGCAAAACATATTTTTGATTATACAGTTAATTAAATGTTAATTGGTATATTTAATGTATGCACGTATGTTTATGAATTTTAGTCACATTAAACCTTTGGATTTCTTACTTATTGGCGAGTCTGGTTACTGAAATGCCTGAATGGCCTTCTTTATTAGATTTCACACTTTTGCTTATAGATAATTATACATCTGGCTAATTTTTTAAAGTTGTAATAACAATAATTAAGATAGTAGATAGTAAAAATTCTGCTTCCACAACAGAATTGAAAGACTTGTAGCTGACATGTAGTATGCATTATATTTTTTGTATTTTAAAGTCTACCTTTTACCTACAAGAGTTTAACTGGACTGGACCTACTGTTTAACGTGGTCTCCGAACCACGGTCCTCGGAATTAAGCCTACCGACTGGCGAGAAACCAACTTAGATGATTGGGATGATTTTCCATAAGACATCCGGTCTTACCCAAACTTATTACTGCCGTCACTGGGACATTTTCCTTGTCAGATTTTACACTCTTACCTAGGACAATCACAAATATTAAACAATCACAAACATAAATTTATATATATATATATATATATATATATATAAAAGATCAATTACGTAATAGGTATGTAAAAACAAATCAATTAGGATGCAAAATTTTGTAAAACTTTCAATACAATCGCTAACAGTACTTAGAAAGTTTTTTGCCCTTTTAATAACATTTAATAATTTAGTTAAATGCGTAATGAGTAATTTATCTTATTAAAAACAATTTCTTAGATAGATAGAGAGCAAATAGTAATGTTTTAGCTGACAGTTATGTTCTACCACAAATATTTTGAAGGCTATTCTTCGAGGAGAAATTTTACGTACCCGAAAACAAGGTCATCAATCATACAATGTATAACAATTAGCACATTAACCAGATTTTGAAGTGAAATGAACAGAGTGAAATTTTATGTAACGGTGAGTACCAAAAATTGGGTTAAGTATGCTTTTTAACGCTGTTCAACATAAAATGTTTCTTTTTCTTACCCAACTTTCAATGTAGTGTATGTCAGGTAAAGTGTCTATTAGTTCAACTCATTCCTTTACAATTAGTTATTTATTTCCTCAGTTTTATTTTTGTGTGTTAAAATTTGTAATATTAATTATAATTTTTTACTTAAAATTTAATCTAATCAGTACTTATCAATTAATTTTAATTATTAGGCTATTGACTTAAGTTTTATATATTATTCCTAGATATTAAAGTTATCTTCAAAATTGAAAAATATTTTCTCTGAGTCTCGTGGTTTTGAGAAGATTCGATACAAAGGTTTCAGAACAAGAGCTTTGTTATATATGGGTCACATAACCAAATTTAAGGTATTATCTGAATCTGTATTTGGATTATATACAATGTTATATACTGGTAGACCGTATATATGTATTATCAAAATAGAGGAGACAAGATTTTGCACAGTTGACTAGTGTTTATTTGGGCAACAAATTTGCGTTAATAGTATACTATGTGTTAATCCTAAAACAAGTTTAAGTTAAATATTCTAGTAGCAGAAGAAGAAAGTAGAAGCAGAGATCAGTGGATTATTTTCATTTGCTGAGTTAGATACTACTGCTTTTGATAAGTCACATATGCCATCAGTTAGATGGTATAATTTTACCTCCATTAACCTTTTTGTAATATATTCAGAATCAATTGCAACTCTTAGACCAAACAGGCTTGCACGAATGATGAATATGTGGACATTTCTCAACACCCAGTGAGGATAATTAGGCCAGTAAGAAAATGGGTATCCCATACTTTTGCACATAGAAAATCGAATACTTTGACGATGTGTTATATGAACGTGATGAGTTAGTTTAGGGAAAATTAATCATTACGGTATTATTTATGTGTGATTCATAGATCTCCAGAGTTCATATTGAATTAAATACTTATTTGAGTTATTATTGAAAAAATTATCTTAATCCTTTTATACCAACATGTCGTAAATTATTTTGCGTAGAGTTCCGTAAAACAAATAAGGTTTGTGTTCCACCATCTTAGAAGTTTAGGAATACCTGTGATAGTTAATAGCCGTAATCATATTAAACACTGTCTGATATTAAGGTGACCACATTGTAGGTAATACAGTTCTGTCATCGCTGCTGGCATTTTGCATATCTTCTGCAAATCAAAGAGCTGAGATATGGTGTTCTGCATATCTATGTTGACTTATGTGCACTTCTTGTTGTTAACAAGCTTTGAGTTGAGTCCGTATATTCACCCTTAGTTCACCCTCACTTAGGTCTATCCGACTACTACATGTTACTCGAGAAATGACACACGGTTATAAAAAAAGGACATTGTATTTAAGATTGTTGCTAATTGTTAAAAATAAATTAATTATTGTTATTGTTATTAACATTCAATTACAAGTTTTGAACTTATTTTTATATGCTATTTAGGATTTGCGTTACGATTATAGAATTGTCAGAATTAGCTTTTTAAATTCGATTTCTTTTCAAATAATTCTTAGTGCCCAATCTACAAATTTCGTTGCAGTTGAAATAGGAAGACAGAATAATTATTGAACAGAATTCCATACAGCTATTTTAACTGATATAGATTATAGCTAGATATAGACGGTGAGTTGTATTTTAATATTACTTTATTATTGTGGTGTTCAGAGCAATATTTTTCCTTCGTCAGCAGAAGGAAGGGCACTTCCGGGCATCCAGTGATTACGGTAATGTAAATCTTTTCCATTTCCGTCCATCATTTTCAACAATAATTACATCTTACTTACTTGAAATTAACATTTGAATTAGTTAAAACTAGATTCAAAAATATTGCGAAGCTTTTTCACAAATTTGGATACCTCCTCCTCACACATTGAAAACATGTCTGATTCATTCCACTAAACGCTATACATAAACATACATATTAATTTTATAAGGAAGTTATATAATACTTTATAATCAAACACTTTTTTACACATTCAACAATAAAACACAAACAGACAATAGTTAAATGTCTTTTTATAGTAGTTATAGTGGCAAAATATTAACTTAAAAAATGACTTTTGTTCATATAAATTAGGCTAAGGACTATGGAGGTTATCAACAAGCAGCTAAAATTTCGACACAATCGGATCAACGGTTTAAGCACCTATCCAAGAAAATATTGTAAAAGTTAAGTGTTACAATCTGTATTAAGGGTTCAGCAAGAGTTCGATTCGTTTTATATTTCAAATTCTATGTCAAAGTACAACTATATCACTTCAAGTCCTTAGGAATATATTTACGGAAGCATTTTAAGTACCAGACTTTTCAACGCTAGAAATTTTAACTAAACACATAACTAGATGTAAATTCAGTTATATCAGCATTTGGACTCAAAAGGAATTTAAAACGGCCAATTTAAATATCCGCCCAACTAAAAATTGTACACGTTCCGCAAACTAGGAAAAAAGTAAATGAAAATTATTTTTACACCGTCCGAAAAACTCGAGTGATTATATTAGGTTAAAAGTTTAATACATTTTTAAAATATTAAATAGTTTTGTTGCTAGTTACTGAAAAGGTTTATTGCTCATAATCTATAATATTTTTAGTGGTTAATTAAAAACAATTGTTCTATGGCGGTTGTTGATCTTGTCACTTGAAATCAAATAGCTGATATACGAGGGTCGTTCGACGGGTATATAGCCTCATCGGCTGATGGCGCCATTATCGCAGGAGAAATTTATTATAGTGCCAAAATTTCAGCCGAATTGGACTCGTACGTAGATTTTAGAAAAATTATCCAGATTTGGTCCCGTACGACTTCTTCTTGTTTGCGAACTTGAAAAACTCACTCGCCAGGCAGACATTTGAGTGGATTGAGGAGGTCGTCGCCGCCACGTAGATCCAATTTGCATACCTGGAGAAGACGTATTTTTCAGACGGGTTAAAGAAGTTGTAGCATTTCTGGGTCAAGTTTATTGAGCTGAAAGGATGTTAAAAATAAATCCCCACTTTTCCAAGATTTTCGTTTTTCTTTTGTAGGCTAAGTACTTATTGGACCACCCACGTATTAGGCTGTTCTAGTAACATTCTAGTGACATTCTAGCAAAATTCTAATAACTGTCGAATTGGCAGTTTTCAATTGCAAATTTCACTTTGTCACAAAGCTTTTCACCAAATAATTTTTGCGATCTTGAAAAAGTCACGAATCAAAAAAGGTTAAATCTGTCCGAGAAGATGGATAAAGTAATTCGAAGTTTAATTAACTGATTTCCTCAATGGTATTTTGAGTTGTTGCATTACTAATTTGGAGTCAATCCACGTAAAATACATTTTCTATCCCGAAAAACTAACAATTCACTGGCCGTTTTCTGAATACGAATTTTTATTCTAGGTCTTGATGGAAGACTCTGGATGGAAGTGTCATCATAATGGTAAAATGACGCACAAATTACTTTTTATCATTTAAAATCGAAAGAAATATTGTTCTATTGTTAACGAATTTAAATATGAAATGTTTGTTATTCTCTTATTGAAGATGAAATATTAGTTATAAAAAGTTGATGAATAGATGGTTCCCCTTGATCTTATTGACCAACCTAGTATATCAGTTTTACTTCTCAAATTATTTCATCATATTACAATACTCATAACATCTGAAAACAATAAATGGGTTAATAAGCAGCATATACTTCTTTATTAGTTATTAAAAAATGATTAAGTCCTTGGATTTCACGAAAAGACTTGTACTTCTTTTATGGGGAATTTTATGAAGAAATAGTGACCAGCGAATATTTTTAATAATTTATTAGTTATAGGATATACTGAAACTGAATTAATATATATAAACTGAAAGAACTTTATTCTTTCAGAAGTTCTTAATATTGATTTCTTTTTATCATAAAATTCTACACGCCAGATACGCTGAAATAACTGATCAAAAAGATAAATATAAATATGAATCCAATTAATGAACTGCTGAATCTAATTACTAAATAAATATATAAGCAAATGCCTGGAAAAGCTATAACTAAGTTTAGCAAATTATTTTATTCAGCCTTTAGACTGAAACATACGAATGGACTACACTACTCAAGAGAATAAAGCCTATAATTATTGAGTTCACTTGACAATCGAGCAAGTCCTTCAAAGAAGGAACATCATCGGAAAATAAATAAGTATACTTTGCGATATTACTAAATGTAAATATACCACAAGACTTAAGTAAACATTATCACAAGACTTCAGTAAACATTATCACGAGGGCTTAATACATAAACTTAATATAAAGTTTCTAAAATAATATATAAACATATTAGCATTCTACAATTGAAATAGATTCTTCAGAATTAATCAAGAAGATTCCCCAACCTATTTGCTCTATGCTAGTGATAAATTTAATCTAGAGATAATTTCGACAGTAGCATTCGCGGGTAATATGGCACTATTAGAACTGGTCATCTGTTAAGAAATTATAACCAGTTGCCGTAGAAAATACCAATTAAAACCAAGCAAGCCAAAATCATATCTCTTCCTATCAACTTTATCGACAAAAGACAGAATAACCTAATCTCTCTTAAATTTTAATTTAAAAAAAATCAAATATTTAGGTGTGATATCGGATATCAAATTAAAATAGAAGTAGAATGTTAAAAGAACTTGGACTAACTGAAAATAAAATTTACTCTGTTGACTTATTGGATTCAAAATGTCAACACATAATAATGAGATTTGTATTGCTATTGACATGAAAAGCTAATTAAAATATGGCTGTAATATAATAAGGATAGTAATATAAGAATTATTCTTGAAGAAGCTGTGGGGTAATAAAGTAAACGTATCTTTATATATACATTATGAAAATTTGAAGCGAGTTCTAGGGATCCCTACAGTTAAAGAATAAGTCGTCAGCTACTAGAGGGACAACAAATCATTAGCAGACCGAAAAGGAACAAACTCTGTAAACGTGTGCGAGGAAGTGAGGGAAGTGAGGGCATGGAAAGTAATACAGCTCATCGTTGTATGAATTTATCTGTTGAAAGATGAATGTTTATTGACCTGTCGAAGGATGATGACATTGTACATGAGAATTAATAATTGTTATGTATAAATTAAAGATACTGGACTAGTTTTAACATAAAATTAAACAAAAATAATTTTATAACCCTTATATTAATTTAATATGTGAAAACACATATTTTTTAATAAGCAATATATAAGATAAAATATAAATATGTAAGATAAATATATATAATAAAGGAAATAAATAAAAACTATATTTTATCAAAGTCTATTTTTTATATAAAAATAATTTATTTATCATGATATATTTGTAATAAATTATATTTATGTTATATAATATAATAATATGAAAGTAATTATCTAACATTTTTAGAAAAATATATGATCTAACAGGTCAATTGAAAAGTCCTTGGCCTACCATAATAATACACATTTTTTGGCAAAATTAGTTTTTTCTATTTAACATAATTCCCTTCAAGGGTGATACATTGATTATAACGACCATCAAACTTTTCGATACCATTTTTGTTGTACGATTTGTCCTTTGCTTCAAAATAGGCTTCAGTTTCGGCGATCACCTCTTCATTCGGCGAACATTTCTTCCCAGCGAGCATTTTTTTAAGATCTGAGAACAGGAAATAGTCGCTGGGGGCCAGATCTAGAGAATACGGTGGATGAGGAAGCAATTCGAAGCCCAATTCATGGATTTTTGCCATCGTTTCCACTGACTTGTTATACCGTGAATTGTCTTGGTGAAGCAGCACTATATTTTTCTTCAAATACGGCCGTTTTTTAGCGAGTTCGTCCTCCAAACGGTCTAATAACCATATGTAATAGTCGCTGTTGATGCTCCTTCATTTTTCAAGGTAGCTAATGAAAATTATTAGAATTAGACCCCAAAATACAGATGCCATAACCCTACCAACCGACTGTTGACTGTCGATTGGACTTAGGAGTGAAATGATGGAGCCATGTTTCATGCATTGTCACATATTGACGCAAAAGCTCGGGTGTATTACGCTTGATAATTTTAAAACACTGCTCCGAATCATCAACTCGTCGTTGTTTTTGGTCAAAAGTGTGCTCGCGCGGCACCTACATTACACAAAGCTTTCTCATAGTCAAATATTTTTGAATGATATGATGTACACGTTCAGTTGATATCTTTAGAGTGTCTGCTAGTTCATTCAATTTCAAATTATGGTCATTCAAAATCATTTTGTAGATTTTTTTAATGTTTTCGTCGGTATCAACGCGTTTTGGGCGTCCACTGCGTTTAACCAATTAGCATACCAATCCTTGATGGTTGATTTTCCTGGGACAATGTCCGAAAACTTGGCATCAAGCCAATTTTTTGCTTCAATTGTATTTTTTCCCTTGAAAAAGCAATATTTTATCAACATACGAAATTCCCTTTTATACATTTATTTCACAATAACAAAAGTTGCTTCACTCAAAATGCTATAATTCACAAACTAATAATCCGATAGCTGTCAAATATACACACGCTTCTTTTGAGCGTTAGGATTAACTAAAAAGTATGTGGATTTCGTTCTAGTAGCGCCATCTATATGTCAGGTGGGACTGTTTAATTGACCTGCTATATGAGTATAATTCGGTAATAATTTATTTTATTTACCAAATAACCATTCAGATATATGAAATGTAGCCGCTAAAAACTATTTTACACTTACACATTAAAATGCTTAATTCAGACATTACTATGATAAGAACATGATAAGGAATTACAAAGAGCCATTTATTTCTTCCATGTCCCAACTCAACGTCGTTGTATTCACATGATCCAAAGTAGTTCCACCTATGCGAATGATTAATTAGTTTTAAGCTCGAAACCAAACGACCACGTAAATTACCTGACGATAGTTCCATTTCGCTAAATTATGTAGACGATTGGAAAGTTCGTCAATTCATTCACCCTCACCAATTCTCACGTCGTGGTAAACAGCCTCCACTTAAACCTGAACTAATTAATAATGCTCGTTAAACATTAATGATGTTCTGATTTACGTGCAAGCTTAATAGTCGATATATCATTCAATCTTGACAGGTAATAAAATCAGTCAACATCCTTTCCTTTAATTTATAATTTTTCATTAAGTCATTTACAAATTTATTGCAGAGCAATAAGAACATTTAATTAATTTTATTTTACGTCAATCATAATATATACATAAATTATTTAGAAATTAGGGTTCTCACAAATTTCCTCAAATAGCGGATATTTACATTGGAATGGCAGTCTTTCACTGCATCTCTTAACATTTGTTGTTTACTATTTAGTTCTTGATATCAATTACAGAATCAGAATTAAGCAGCCCACCCAAATGACTGGTGTCGGAATGCAAAACATAAGAATTTTGAAGTCAAAACGACACGAAGTATAAGCTCCAGATACTGGAACATGTAAACGAACTTGACTCAACAGAAAATTAGATATCTAATATAATTATTAAAACCCTGGATATCTAGCCAATGTCTAGAGCTGATCGAAAACAAGCAAAACTAATAGATCTTGGGAACTGCCAAAAATTAATTAGACGTATTAGGTAAAAAATAAAACTAGAAAATCAATACTACTTGAATGGTGTGGACGCCGATTTGGACGTTGCTGCCTTGAAACGTGAATATCAGATGTTAATAGTGGATACAATTATACGAAATGCTATAAATCTTCCGAGCCATCTAATTTTCGCTCCCTTCGAGTGACGCCTGATCGACTATTATCAATATCAGAAATTGCGTATACGTTTATTACGTTGTCCATATTAAGTCCACTTAAAGGCGACTCTACGGCTTCCGGAATGTAAATTGGAAATTCCCGATTCAGTAAATAATAATCTAATACCGTGTGTCAAAGAAATGTCTATAACATTTCTACTATACCTGGAAATGTGCAAGACAACCTGAATATATATAGAAGTCGGTCTTTAGAAAAATATCCAAGTCACCCGAGAACTTAGTAAATTACCATATATTGCTAGAATTTATTCACAGTATATTATTGGCACTTTCACTGAAAAATAATCTTTATCAATGCATTTTTTTATCATAATTACCATATATAGGTCCACTAGATGGTAATACTTCCATATATATTCTATTCCATAAAACTGTCAATTCACTCCATCTCAATTTATGACGTTAAAACTTAGCAATGTTGCTGTGTCAACTTTGAATTATTGTTATTTTGGCTTTGGCATATAACAAAATTCTAATGTAAATAATATAATGAAACACAAATTATGTTATGAAATATAATTCATTTTAACATTATCGTACATCTAATGCATAAATTATCAAAGGAGTTAAACTCTAATTAATTATACAACCACAAGAGTTTGTAGGCTAGAGTGGTTTTATTATATTTACATTGAACTCCTTTCCACACCACCTATGAGGTAAAGCTATAAGCGCGTTTTTATGTATTGATATCCCCCGGAGCCTTAACCCAGATAATTAGCAATTATATATTCATGTAATGTATTTTATTTTCGTTAGCGAGCATATTTGGCTTTTTGTGTTTAGTTGTCGTTTCTTTAAAAAATCATTTTGATATCACTGTATTTCTTCCTAGTTTCTTCATTTACTACTATTCTTTCTATTACTGTGTTGTTCTCGGCTTTCATTATCCTTTCTCCAGGATAGGGAGGAAGATGTAATAATTTCTGCCCATACTGTTCAGCTATTTTTTATGTAAGTATTTTGGGTATTTTCCAGATTAACCTTTTCTTCTGAAATAATTGTATTAAATTATAATTATATCAAAAACCTTGTTTATATGTGTACCCACTGTTTTTACATATTTTGTAAATTTGATCCAAAGTATAACTAACATCAAGGTGGTCAAGATTCATCACCTGTTTCATATGTATACTGTATCTTTGGTGGATCTAACATTATATTTTTCTTAATTTTTAAGAGATTTTAGTCACAGTACCCGTACTAATATTCAGTGTAGTTGCAAGACGCCAAAAACAATTCCAATAAAACCACAGCTTAATATAACTTATTATATAATAGTATCAAAACTCACCTTACTTTATTCTACCTATTTCGTGTTTCTACTATATCTATTAGCTTCGGCATTTTCAATCAGATTTATCACAAATATTAACAAGGGATGTGAAATATATTTAAACAAGTAAATCGCCAGGATCTTTGCCGGTTTATAACCTTTATATTAGCTTTGGGAACAATCGACTGAAAATAGTCGAAACACTCGATAGTCGCAAAAGAGTCGAAACAGTCGATAGTCAAAAAACTGGTCAAAAAGCACGGTTCCACTGTTTTTGTCAATTCGTGATGTCGAACGAAGATGTACGAGCCCTTTCGTGTATAAATTGTAAGAGGGGAAAAGACGGAGATAGTTTCTTGGAGCAGTTAATTTTATATGTGTTTATATTTTCCAATGGTGGTATAAACGAGAAGGAGATGTATATATTCCTTCACTTACTAACTTTAAAATAGCAAAGAAAAAAAGTATTTGCTGAATACTATTAACATGCAATTAATAATTTCATTTTAAAGGCAGTAGAATTTAACAAGAAATGGAATTTTTCTGTGGATTAAAATAATATCTCAAAATTATTTTATCGTATTTTAATATGTTAATTTCTATTTTTTAATAATATACTATAATATATATAGATAATACAATAGAACTTAATCAAAACATAAGAACTAAAGATGTACAATAACCATAAATACAAAATAAAAATTAAACTATACCTAATTATAGAAAAAAAATTCACGATATAATTAAAATAATCCCACAAGAACTACTAGAGCTTTTTTAAATAAATTAAATGGTTTATTTATTATTGAAAAGAAATATTTTTTAACAAAAATCGAGAGAGTAATCGAAGTATTACCTGTTAATGTCATAAAACAGTCAAAAGTATTTTTCTATTTATCATTCACAATTTTAATATTTTTAATCTATTATACAATATATTGTTATTTATAAGCAAACTACAAAACTAGAAAAAAAGCATAAAAGTATATATATTACATATAAATCCATATAAGCCTAAGTTCGGCATATTGTTTTCAAAGTCGCGGCAAGGACGACAGCACCAGAACGTAAAAAATCAGTCGAATGAAACTAGTAGAACCAAAAATAGTAACTAAAAGTACACTACTCAAACAATCGACAGTAAATAGTAACAAAATCAGTCGAACCAAAATTAGCGACTGGAGCAGTCGATAGTAAAAAGTAGTCAATTACTAAACAGTCGACATAAAAAGGAGATTACTTTCTAATTTCAGAACGAATTTAAACCCGCGATATGCATTAAATCATATTGAGGTGAATTGGCTATTATTTTGCATAACCTATTTCCACCAGTTCGATATAAAACACAACCTTGGATATGGAACGAATTTTTATAAACAGCAGAAAAAAAAACAAACAAATCAAATTGATCTTGAGAAATATTTTGATGTTGCTGTATCAAAACTCGAAAAGTTATTTTCCGCCCCAGGAATCGAACCTGCCACCTCCGATTGGGAGCTAAAAGCTTTAACAATTACACCATGGAAGCAATTGTCTGAAATGTTTCTAGGATGACTTATATGCTATAGAGCTTAAAACGCAAACTAAAAGGCTTTTGCACTGAACGACTTTTTATTTTAACAATTTTCTATCATATCAACTCAGCAATAACATTATACCCAAATATCTGATTATTTTAGATAAAAAAATATGTGAAAATTTTACGTGTTTTTGATATTTGAACGTTCCTCACGATTTCTACCCCTGCCCCATCAGATCCCGATTTGATTGGGACCACCTCGGAGGTGCACTCTTTTGAACAAAAAAATAAATTTGAAAATCGGTCCATAATTGACTGAGAAATCGGCGAACATACATTAAAAAATATATATACACCCGAACATTGAACCTCCTTCTTTTTCGAAGTCGGTTAAAAATAGAAAGAATCTGCTAACCGTATATTGTTTTTTAACAAAGTGACATAAAAAAGACACTAAAACAATACAAATACGTCAACACTTTAATTAAGAATCTGCCGAATTATTGAAGATTCAACAGCCCATATCACGGACTGATTAAATTGTCTAAGATTGTTCCTAGCGAACCCACACACCTTCCAACTTGTCCGTTCAATTTTCCCTGTATGGAGATAGGATTAAAACGGCTGTTGGTATAAGCCTAGCTCATTTACTGTCGTAATGCGAGTACAAATTATATCTTACCTACTGCTGAGGTTGGCAGGCTAATGACGAGATTAGAACTTTACAGCGTTGCCGTGAGACGAGGAAAAATCTCTAGGATTAGTCGTTTCAGATAGTGATACTCACAATAATTGCTAATATTATAATAATGGCTATAATGGGGATTTAATAGATGACGTCATTATAAACGTGTTATAATATCCTTTTAACTAAAATAGTAAGTTTTTTTCTTATAGCTAAAATAAAGAATTTTTTTATCATTATTGTCAGATGGTTCAAACCTTATCTAGTCAAGGAATCTTTTAGTATTAAAATATTTCTCATCCATATATTCAATCTTTTATTTGGCGCTTGTGACAAACATTTTAGAATGTCAGTTCATTTGACAGTAGTCAATTTTTTGTCCTTTTTTCTTTATTTTACTCCTAATTTTTAATATTTTATTTTCTTTTTTACTATTTTGCCCTTAGTTATTTGCCTCATTATCTGTAACTTCTATTTTTTAATACTTTATAAACGCTTTCTCTTTTCTAGCTTTTTAATTTTTTTACTATCACATCTATCATCTTCTTTCGTTTTTCTTTTGGCGTTCTTCTTTAACTCAGGTTCTCTTTGTTCTTCCCTACCTTTTGCTTATTTTTCACTTAATTTCACTAATTTTAAATCTCTATAATTGCTGTAACTTTTCCTCTCAATTTTCGTGTAATCTTCTATTTGATAGAATTCAGTAATTGTTCATTGGTCATTCACAGTCACATTCAATGTTGCTCCATTAAATTTGTTTTCTCCTTTTTAATACTTTATAACTGCTTTTTCTCGTCTAGATTTTTAATTTTTTATAATATAATCATCTATATTATCTTCTTTCGTTTTGCTTCTTTCTACATCTTTAGCATTCTTCTTTCACTTAACTTCTCCTTGTTTTTCGCTACGTTTTCCTTACTTTTCTTTAATTTTACTAATGCCAACTCTCAATAATTGCTCTAATTTATTTTTTTCTTCCAATTTTCATATCCTTTTGAACTAGATATATTTCAGAAACTGTCAGGTCACTGTAGTTTCTTTATATAGATATTCAAAAGCTTTTTAGTTAACTTCTAGCCTTATTTTTTAGTTATTTATTATTTTTCACCCTTTTTATTCTTTATTCAGTGCCAAAACGATTAGTATGTCTCGTTGTCTCATGTTGTTGGTTTTTATAATTATCATGATTTGGTTTCTCATTGAATATGTACTATATATTTCTTTCTTAACGCGCCAAATATTATAAATTTTTCTTAATTTCCTCCTTCTCTAATGTTAAATTGATCTACTTACACTTACAGTAAAAGACTCATATTGGCATATATATATATATATATTCTTTTCGCGTTTCTTGTCTTTCCCTTTTTTTTCAAAATAAACTCGCAACTGATAAGGCCAAACCTATAAACACGTAGACATATATATATATATATATATATATATATATATATATATATATATATATATATATATATATATATATATATATATATATATAGGGTTACAAATAACCTTTGGAAAGAATAATCAGTTATTGTCACTTTATTAGACGACAATTTTATTACAATAATTTTAATATTATATATTTTTGTAGTATTTCAAAATATCAGCGTTTATTCAAACTGAAATGTTTAATGTAGTGAAAAATATGTTTTTATACAAACTTGAAACTTTCCGAAGAACATGAATAATTCAACTTTTATATACTTTAGTTTGTTTTAAATTTTTTTTATTTTTAACAGCGAAATTTTCAAACTGTATTTTAGAATCTAAAATTATTACATAACATTTAACAAATTTTTGGCCATTAACGCATTCGCCGTTGATACTTTTGAAAGAGAAACCAACCCTGTGTCCGTGTATTGATTGAAAATCCAAACATAAATTCTAGCAAAATATGATGAAATTGTACAATTTTTGTTTAATAAAAGCAGTTATTAAATTAACATATTTTATTCATGAAAAATGAATATAATCATGTAATGTAATCACTGAAAACAAAAATTAGCAACACTATTCTTACGCATTAATTGTTAATTATGTTGGTTGGTTCACATCGATATTCACATAAACGCTATAAATTCTCGACTATTATTCGAAATAGGAATTACCTTTATTAAAATCGCCTATTACATGGAAGGGTCAGAATTATATTCAAACCTAATTACCGATATCCTAACTAATTGAAATAAGATGCATTACGCAATGATATATGGAGAACAATACAAATGTTATATCCCATATAAAGTATTTATTACCGATAATGTTTCATACACTATAAAATTGATTTTAACTACTGCTCTATAAATTTAGTTCTTACTTAATAACTAAATGGGTTGATTTTACTGTTTCCTATTCACTAATCTAGTTCTTACTCTCCATATTTTATTAACTATTCTTAATGCAATGAATCATAATGAATCGTACCATAATAAATAATAAGATTATTATAACAATATCATAGGTAAATATGATATTAATTTCGTGTTTATATAATTGTAAATTATTTAAGTATTGTTTTTAATGAACCGTAAGTCTCACTAGATCGATTAATAAGTTAATATTAAGTTCTTGTTCTAGTCCAACATATCTATGACTCTGCAGACTAGCACATCTTAGTAGCCATATGTAGTACTAGTGGCTTTTCTTATTGTCCAAGACAAACAATACTTAATTACTATTTTTCTTATTATTATTTCCTGTAGAGGATGCCGCGAACAATTAAAATTATAAAAAATATAGGAATTTGCTGATATAAAATATGATTTCATATCTCTCCTTTGTTTGTTTTATTTTATTCCAGAGTACAACTTCTATTGATTCCGATATTGAATTTATCTCTGATCGTCTGTGAATAAACACAAGTCATGTATTTCAATTCAATTACGTAAGTCTAGTATACTGATAAACGTAATAATAAATAAAAGGATAAAATAGTAACACGGGAGAACACAATTAATGAAGAAGTACAAGTACCGTCAATACCCTAACATCCCCTCGTTACCTAAACGTAAATTCACATGACTACAAAATATACATCTATTTTATTAAAATTGATCTGCTAGATTCAACATTCAGTTTGAGATTACTTTAAAATCACCATTTTTAATTGTTTCGGCAATGCTGAAGAAATAATTAAAATTCAAATACTAGTCATTGTTCTCTTTGTTTATAAAAGGTCATAACCGCTGCCTATGAGTCATAATTGTTTCTTGAAACTATGTCATCCGTTGTATGAAGGAAATTTAGCAAGTTTTATTTGTAATGGTATTACCAAACAGAATCAATGATTTTTATGACACAATGATTTTATATAACAGGTCAATTGAAAAATCCTCGGCTCAGCATAATAAAACATTTTTTTGCCAAAATATTTTTTTTATTCAACATAATACCCTTCAAGGGTGATACACTGATTAGCGACTCTCCGACTTTTCGGTACCATTTGTGTAGTACGATTTGTCCTTTGCATCAAAATAGACCCCAGTTTAATTGATCACATCTTCATTCGACGAAAATTTTTCCCAACGAGCATTTCTTTGAGATCTGAGAACAGGAAAGTGTTGCTGTGGACCAGATCTGGATAATACGGTAGATGAGGAAGCAATTCGAAGACCAATTAATGAATTTTTGACACGGTGCATTGTCTTGGTGAAGCAGCACTTTCTTTGTCTTCAAATGCAGCCGTTTTTTTGGCGATTTCGTCCTTCAAACGGCTCAATGTGTAATAGTCCAATTACAGACGCATCCCAAAATACAGACGCCATAACCTTGCCAATCGATTGTTGCGTTTTCCCACGATTTGGAGCAGGTTCATCATGTGTAGTCCACTCAGATGACTGTCGATTGGACTTTGGAGTGAAATGATGGAGCCATGTTTCATCCATTGTCACATATCAACGCAAAAACTCGAGTTTATCACGCTTGGTCATCTTCAAACACTGCTCCGAATCATCAATTCGTAGTTGATTTTGGTCAAAAGGGAGCTCGCGCAGTACCCTCTTTACACAGAGCTTTCCCATACCCAAATATTCGTGAATGATATGACGTACACGTTCAGTTGATGTCCTTAGGGCGTCTGCTATTTCATTCAATTTCAATTTACGGTCATTTCAAATAATTTTGTGGATTTTTTTAATGTTTTCATCGGTAACAACTTCTTTTGGGCGCATACCATTCCTTGATGGTTAAGTCTGGGACAGTGTCCGGAAAGTCGGCATCAAGCCAAGTTTTTGCTTCAACTGTGTTTTTTCCCTTCAAAATGCAATATTTTATTAACACGCGAAATTCCTTTTTATCCATTTTTTTTCACAATAACCAAAGTTGCTTCACTCAAAATGCTATAATTCACAAACTAATGTACCGACAGCTGTCAAATTTATACACGCATCTTTTGAGGCTTGGGGCTAACTAAAAAACATATGTATTTAATTCTAGTAGCGCCGTCTATGTGTCAGACCGAGGACTTTTCAATTGACCCGATATAATCACAACAAACAAAAATATAATTTCTTATTTTAATAATAAACTGCCCATATCAAATAAGGATTAAATTGGATAGCGGTCCCTCCCAAAGCCGCACAATCTAACTTGTCCGTCCAATTTTGCTTGTATAGAAATACAATTAAAGAGGATATTCGCATAAGCCCATCTCATTTAGCAATGTAATTTCATTTTATATTATATCGCTCCTTTATTGTTTCACACAAATTGTAACCAAGACATGATTTTTATAAACTCTAATAATTAAAATAAACGATCTGTATTATGAAGATAATGCGTCAGATTTCAAATCATGTTTTGATAGTAGAATTGCATTAATTTATTAGTTTGAATTGTTTGTCCATGTATCGTACTTAATAAGTAATAAAATTAAAATAAATAGAAATGCAGCCACAAAACGTAGAGCAACTGCAATCAGAGTTAAACTATGTTATTTTGTAGATACCCTAGTATTATGAAATAATGTTAAAAGAACTAATGTGTTTTTTTAATTTAATAAGATTTTCTGGTTTAATTCAAGGCACATCGAAAATTTTAAATTGGAGATAACTTAACGAAATGGCCATAGGATACATAATCATATATGATCTTAAAATTTGAAAGGTAAATATAAAATTAAAACACTCTAAAAATATAAGAGTTTTGAAAATGATGCAGGGGTGGTACAAAAAATTAACGTCTATGTAAATTAGGAAGTATAAAATACAATTTTTAAATATAACATTGCCTAAGTTTAATATTTTTATACTTCTGTAACTTATATCTGGTTTTCTTCATGATACTGGATACTCCACAGACTTCAGGGGTGACAAATTTGGAATGCTCGATGGATGATGTAAGAACAGTTTTTAAATTTAATTTTTTTTTTTTAACTTTAACAAAATGCTTTTATAAAGTCAGTATAAGTGCTACATGTTTCACCAACTTCTTTAAAAAAATTCTTTCGTCGGAGCCTGATAACTCCTGTGACGCTAGTACGAAGAAATTTGTAGCATTGCAAGGTACCGCATGATACTGACATTCTTTAATTTTCTCCTTCTGTAATGCTCCATAATTATCAATTTTGTAGTTGAATATGAACATTAATGTAACAGATCAACTGAAAAGTACCCAGCTTAGCATAGTAAACCACATTTTTTTGGCAAAATTAGTTTTTTTTTGTTCAACATAATTCCCTTTAAAGGTGATACACTGATTATAGCGACCCTTCAACTTTTCATTACCATTTTTGTTTCGACGATCACCTCTTCATTCGACGAACAGGAATTAGTCGCTGGGGGGCAGATCTGGAGAATACAGTAGATGAGAAAGCAATTCAAACCCCAGTTCACCCATTTTTTCCAACGTTTTCACCGACTTGCGACATGATGCATCGTCTTGGTAAGGCAGTTGGTTGTTCTTCAAATGCGGCTGATTTTCAGCTATTTCGTCCTTCAAGAGACCCAATAACGCTATGTAATAGTCGCTGTTGATGGTCCCCCCTTTTTCAAGGTAGTCAATGAAAATTATTACATGCGCATCCCAAAAAGGCAGACGCCATAACCTTGTCAGCCGAATGTTGCATTTTCCCGCGCCTTGGAGCGAGTTCGGAGTGAAATTATGGAGCCATGTTTCATCCATTGTCACATATCAACGCAAAAACTCTGGTTTATTACTCTTGATCTTCTTCAAACACTGCCCCGAATCATCAACTCGTCGTTGTTTTTGGTCAAATGTGAGCTCGCGCGGCACCCACTTTGCACAGACCTTTCTTATACCCAAATCTTCGTGAATAATATGATGTACACGTTCAGTTGATATCTTTAGAGTGTCCGCTATTTCATTAAATTCCAATTTGCGGTCATTCAAAATTATTTTGTGGATTTTTTAAATGTTTTCTTCAGTAACAACCTCTTTTGGGCGTCCACTGCGTTCACCGTCTTCGGAGCTCATTTCACCACGTCTAAACATAGCATGCCAATAGTTGATGGTTGATTTTCCTGGGGCAGTGTCCGGAAACTCGGTATCAAGCCAAGTTTTTGCTTCAACTGTATTTTTTCCCTTCAAAAAGCAATATTTTATCAACACTCGAAATTTCTTTTTATCCGTTTTTTTTCCATAATAACAAAAGTTGCTTCACTCAAAATATTATAATTCACAAACTAATGGTTCAACGGCTGTCAAATTTATGCATTCATCTTTTGAGGTTTAAGGCTAACTAAAGAACATACGCGTCAGGCCGGGGACTTTTCAAATGATCTGTTAAGACTGCGCTCCGATAATATAAAATATATCCAGCAGATCATCAGAGAAGGGCAGTCATTTAGTATGGTAACTAGGCTTCATTGTCTATACTATTACGATTACAACGCGGAACTATTCTAGGTCTTATCATTGGAACTCTAGTGACTATATCAATAAACCTATGTAATTAAAGGCACACAATTCTTAATTGTTTGATTTTGGAATTATGTTTCCCATCTATCACAGAGCCTTTGTTTCAGTCACACTGAAAAAACACAAATCATTCGTTTAGTTGCTATGAATAATATCATGATTTTGCCTGCATTCTAGTCAGATCTTCTTCCCGCCATGATAGCTCCGCTTTCTCGGAATTAGCATACTTTCAAATGTTAAGAAACTTTTTTGGTCCATTTTATCCGTATATATTTTTCACAACAAATATATAACATCAAAATTAACTGACATTTCCATGTTAAATTATGATCAGTTGAAAATGTCCATTAGAGTTTTATATTAGATTAGCAAGAAAATTACTGTAGCATAGACTTGGGACAATTACTTGGAAGCAGCAAATTCACGTGCGTGATGATACAACGATATAGATAGTGCAGCAGTAATTAATCAACTGCAACTAATTATATAGGAATTTGGATTCCGTTCAACTTTCGAAGGGATTGTTTCCCAGGGAATATTTAACAAGTTTATGGAGTGGATCAGTTTATAATTTACATTATAAACTTATCCATGTATTCAAATTAAAGCTCCTTCTAGTTATTTAAATTGATGTTAATTTACAGCAAGTCTTTTTGATTCTATTTGTTTCGCGGTAATTTTGAGATTCGCTTTTGTGAGCGAATGAACGAATTACTGAAATTTGATATTGTTTTTTTCTCTTTCTCTTTTATTGAATTTATGATTCATTTATTCAATATATTAAGCCGAATACTATGCCAAATAGGCCGGAATACGAGCATGACAACCCTCGACCACATGTTGCAAATCCGATGAAAACATACTTCGAAAACACTAAAAAAGGAAGTGATACCGTAAATTGCCTGAAAAAATTAAAAAAGTAGCGGCGATCAATGGACGATTCTTTACGAATAAAATACATTGTATCGATGTTTCACTGATTGTACGATTTTTTATAGGCTTATAATTTGCGGTGTTATATAATTATTTAAATTAGCAGTTAAAACATTATTAGATTTTAATTTTATATCTATTAAATTCTAGTTTTTATTGTTAGGGAACAATCAAATAACGTGTCAATATGTCATCAAATAGTGTATGAATAAACGTCTATCGGATATAATCGACTCGGTATCCATATTTGATAAACATGAAAGTTTCAATGGCACTTGACTGACAACACCACCAACTCCCGTGCTCTCGATATCAGTTCTAGTGTATCTCCGTCTGCAAAGTTCAGGGAAATGTCTTCGTGGAACTTCCTATTTCCGCAGCTTAACCGGCAAAACTTATTTAATCACGATTAATATGGAAATTGTAAATTTCCATTGTTTGTTTTGAGGATATGAAACTTAATCAGGGCTATAATATTATAAAATAAGCATATAAACTGAGTTCTTGTTTGTTCGTCCCCTATATGTTTTAAAACAGTTGACACATCTGTGATGAAATTTTGATCAGTTGCATAAAATAGTTGACTCTCAACCAATACGTTGCTGTGTGTGCCTAAAAGCTTAAAAGCAAGTGATCTTCGCCAAATTTCTTTACATTTGGCGATAGACAAAAGCTGTTCTGTCATTGACAATGTATATTCCTTATTTTTTTCATAACATTTTGCTTGCATCTTGCTGAATCAAACCAACCTATTATAAACCACGTCTATAGCATTTAAAACGCCTCAAGTTTCGAAAACTGAAGATTTTTTTCTTGATTGTAACATTTCCTGTCTTCCGCACACACTATATTAGAAATGCAAAGGCTGATGCAGCTTGGCTGATTTGGAAACTCCTGATGCCAAGTACTTGAACTCCTGCACGTGCTCCAACTGAATCCCGTGATTTGCAATAGCAGGTGATCTATCAGTTATCAGTATTAGGGTCTTTTCTTTATTAATTTTCAAGTTATATGGCACTGCAAGGACAATTAAACCTCCACATGGCCTTATGGCTTTCTCCTGTGCATTCCGGTCACAAAATTTATGTTAAAAGCGCGGGAAGCAATTAAAACAATGTTTCCCATCACATCACTTTCATTTCATTTTTTCATTTCACTCACATTCAGCACTGATAGTGATAATTTTCATTGATTTGACTATTTCTGTTTCAGCAGTCTAACCATATTTTAATGATTTTTTGCCTTTCGCAATTTATCCGTCCTTGAGTCGTCCTCGCGAAATGAGGTTTTAGGAATGTCAATTGTTAGCAGCGTTGATATCCTCTGTAATGAGTGACAATTCTAGAGCTACATAAATTAAAATCTATACAAGTTAAGAACAATTTTTAGTTATAAAAATGTAGAAAATGAAAACAACTAAAACCGAATTAAAATAAAATATCTAGTTGTATAAAACGTATGTATTCGATATGGGGACAGTAAACAATAGCTATGTAAAAGATCAATTGAAAAGTCCCCGGCCTGACACATAGATGGCGCTACTAGAATTAAATCCATATGTTCTTTAGTTAGCCCCAAGCGTCAAAAGATGCGTGTATAAATTTGACAGATGTCAGATCATTAGTTTGTGAATTATAGTATTTTGAGTAAAGCAACTATTGTTATTGTGAAAAAAATTGATAAAAAAGGAAATTCGCTTGTTGAGAAAATATTGTTTTTTGAAGGGTAAAAATATAGTTGAAGCAAAAACTTGGCTTGATGCCGAGTTTTCCGGACACTGCAAATAGAACGACGAGATGATGATTCGGAGCAGTATTTGAAAATGATCAAGCGTAATAAACCCGAGTATTTACGTCTATGTATGACAATGGATGAAACATGGCTCCATCATTTCACTTCGAAGTCCAATCGACGGTCATCCAAGTGGACTCTTACATAATCTAATCACATAGCGTTATTGGGCCGTTTGAACGACAAAATCGCCGAAGAACGGTCGCATTTGAAGAAAAAGGAAGTGCTGCTTCACCAAGACAATGCACCGTATCACAAATCAGTGAAAACGATGGCAAAAATCGATGAATTGTGCTTCGAATTGCTTCCTCATCCACCGTATTCTCAAGATCTGGCCTCCAGCGACTCTTTGGTCCTGTTCTCAGATCTCAAAAGAATGCTCGCTGGGAAGAAATTTTCGTCGAATAAAGAGTTGATCGCCAAAACTGAGGCCTATTTTGAAGCAAAGGACAAATCGTACTACAAAGATGATATCGAGAAGTTAGAGTTTCGCTATAATCAAGTATCACCCTCGAAAGGAATTATGTTGAATAAAAAAAACTAATTTTGCCAAAAAAATATGTTTTACTATGGTAGACTCACACACTAGATAAACACTAAATATTTGATACACACTAAATAAGCCTCACAATCCTTGAAACAAGAATCAATTTCTAATATTTTTGGTCTTTGGTTGTTGGTGTCTTCTATTAATTACGTACTAATAACTAATAAAAGAAGTTATATATTTTATTTATATTGAAAATTTAAATGACACTTCACATGATACACTACCAATATCCATGGTCTTAATATCAGTTTTAATATATTTACGTCAACAAAGTTTAAGAGAATATCTTCGTGGAACTTCCTGTTTTCCTAATTTAATCTAAAAACTTATATAATCAGAATTAATATGTAAATCGTAAATTCCCATTGTTTGTTTTAATAACACAAGATATAACTAGTGTTAGCGCTGAATGTCTTTTAGAAAAATAAATTAACACATTAAATAAAGATAATCCTTTACGAATTACATTATGAGAGGATTGTTAAGTACAATCCCGCTATCTTGTTCGTTCAATTTTGCATATATGGGGATAGGAGTATAGCAGGATCCCGCATAAACCCTACTCGTAACTGCAGTAATTCCAACTACAAATTGCGTTTTACCAATTGGTGAGATTTGCAAGTTAACGATGGAAACATTGGTTTTACACTGTTTTATTAGAATGTTGTTCAGCTAAAACCGAACATAATTATTGTATTGATATGATCTATATTATTAACGATATGTACAAAGACATGAGTTTTCAGTGCAACTGGGATGATGGGCAATGTTCAAAAAGTATTTTATAATATTCCAGTATATTTAAGCTATTATGTATTTATACTATATTTTTAAATACATTATTTTTAATTATATAATTAAATAACTTGAAATAAATAAAGTATTTAACAATTATCCATTTATACTAAATATTTTATGTCATATTCTTAAATTTTATTATTTTATTAGATTCTTAAATGTATTTTGATCGGCGATATCTATATTTAAAAATACAAAATATGAACGTCAACAATTAACCAGAATTCATTGATTTCGTAACTGTTAAATTCAATAGTTCCGACATTCCTCTATCTAAAATAAGAGTTTTCTCTTTTGTATTAATGGGTTATTTAGGGTATGCTATCAATAATCATGGTACGCATTAGATTTTCAAGATTCATTACTTTTATTGTCTGATTTCGTAAAATCTGCTGAAGACCATTAAATATTTTTATAAAATTATGGTGATGTGGCTTCATTATATTCTAATATCGGTTAGGTTTCAAAAAACTTTCAAATAGCTTAGAAATCGTCTATATGCGAGGAAATGATCCAAAAGAATGTAAACTGGTTATCGCACAAATTGATGAAAATTGCATTTCAAAACGTTTCAATATATTTTTTAGTTGGCAGTATAATATAGTACAGTTCTCTGTGGCTTTTTGTAATATTGAAAAGCGCATCTACCACAAATAAATTACGAACCCAAATAGTGGTGGCTTAGTCTAAGATGTTTCCGACAGCAAAACTAAATATTCATTATTTTAAAGCCTTGCTGTGCATACGATATAATCAGCAAGGTGTTATGTATTAATAGAGGCTAAAATCTATTTAAATTGTTACTTTTGATGTCTAGTAATACCAACTGAAAAAATTTAACGGCGTATTGTTGCAACAAAGTCCAGAAATAATGAGTCACAGACAGCTTGCATGACCACGCTTGGCTACAAGTTGCAAAAGTTGTGAAGAATATTTCTCCTCGAACGCGAAGTACTGACATTTTCGTTATAGTTCTGATAAAATCATAAAAAACCGAATTTTTAGTTGTTAAAAATGGCTTTATTTTTTTGTATAATTTCCATCTGTTTATTCATTATTGCAGCTATCTAATATTTTATAGAGTACATCACTCAATCGTCCTCTACAAATGAATATTTTGAGAAATATTTTTAAAAAATTCAGACAAGCGGCTAGAAAGAGAGATATTAAAGGAAAATTGTAGCAATTATATCTTTTGAGAGAAATATGTCACATTAGTTTCTTCAATAATAAAATAAGCCACCATTCTCTTACAGCAGCGCCAATATTTAAAGATATTTTATAAAACTTAACTTGTTCATAATGGATTATATCGAAATTGGCAGAAGAATCATCTCAAAATACTAATGAGTAAACTTTACACCAATCCGATTTACAGAAGAATAACAATATTTTCCACTAAAACAAAGGACATGGCCACCAGCTCATCAGGATCTCTCTAAAAATAGTGAATTAAGGTGGAAATTGTTTGAGCGTACAGTCTATTCACCAGATTCAGTAAAAATAGGGGTATTTCGCATACACAAATAGTTTAACATACATAAATAGTTGTACTGTAATAAATGTATTGAAATTCCGAATATCTGTACTGAAAAATCAAGTATTTTTTTATAATCATCAAATACATTGTAAATAACTACCGCGCGAACTTATTGAACACCTGAGTTTTCACATACATATATAATTATTTATACAAAATATGCTATATAGTAAGGATATTTGCATTATTATTCTTTGACACAAATCTGCTTTATTAGAACCGTGTTAATTACTGATCCCCATCATTAGACTGCAAATCTTACCACCAAGTATAACGCAATTTGTATTGTAGCGAGGCCTGGCTTATACGGATATCCGGTTTAATCGGAAATACACACATTCAAAATAGAACGGAATTCTAGTTAGTACGCTCCTATTTCACAGGATGCCAGAAAAATTGAATAAACTTGATTTTAATATTAACCATATTAACTGTTTTACAAATTATATATCTGGACCGATATTTGAAATAAAATGATTTAGAAATAATTAATTATCTGTAATTAAACCATTAAAATGTCAGGCCATCCGTAAAATATATTACCATTTAAAATAAAGATGTATATTTTATAAAATAAATCAAGTGATGATATTAAGAAATTATATCGGTTTGGTTGCCAACAAAGTTTTCAATATTTACAACCACTTAAAGTGTAGCTCAACCAGTTTGTATAAGGCCTTATTATAAAACTAAACTAGGCAGTTCCTAGTGCTCATTTGATCTGAACTAGTTTAAAAATTAGGAGCTTTCGCGAGATTCCATAGTACCAACGATTGTTGTTAAATACCACTAAATATGTCATAACTAATTTAAACATACTTTTACATGTAATTTAAATACCGATTGCTATTGGTAAAAATCCAGTGTTTAAGCAACCTAACCTAACTG
The DNA here is from genome assembly GCF_030347505.1 of Rhynchophorus ferrugineus. Classification (NCBI taxonomy): domain Eukaryota; kingdom Metazoa; phylum Arthropoda; class Insecta; order Coleoptera; family Curculionidae; genus Rhynchophorus; species Rhynchophorus ferrugineus. The sequence goes on along the minus strand of NW_027472588.1, from coordinate 17,522,946 downwards.
TTAAACTTGATGGTTCTGACACATCTTAAAAAAAAGAATAGTTTTTCATTTAGTATTATTGAGTTACTCTCTATACAGACACTAATCATGGAACGTTCTAAGTTGCATTTTCGATATTTATTACTTTTGATGTTTGACGCGAATAAACTGCTATTGAAGTCCATACAACCATTTTAGAACGTTATGGTGATACTGCTCCGTCATATCTCAATTAGCAGTTTTAGTAGAAAACTTCGCAATAAGCGACTTTTTGGCCACTTAAATAATACTCATAATGCAACATTAATAATACTTACACTTAAATAAATTATACAAATTAATTAAATAATACAACATTTTCCTTAATGGGAATTGTGCGTGAAACTGGAACAGATCGGTATCAATACTATAAAAAATAATATCTGATCTACCCAAGCGTTAGTATTCATTGATCATCATTAAACCGTATTTTGGTAAGGTCTTAGTTCTGCAAAATTTCGTTAGCGCAAGGATTAGCAGGTCACATTCTATAAGTCTGAAGCTTAACCTCGTACACAGAGTATTTTTCAATATTTTCCTACATTTTGTTTTGTTGGAATTTAAGAAATTGTCAATCTACTAAATAGAAATCTTCCTTTGAGACACCTTGTAAACTTATCAATAGAATTTGAAATATGATTACTTGAAATTAAAAAAAAACATCCTTATAATATGTTTCTATGCTCAATATATTTCAAATAATATTATTGTCCGATTCCAGACATCTTTTTATGTTGACACTTCAGACTCACATTTTATATTCAGCCACTTATTCACCAGATAAGCCCTCGTAAACCAAGTAAGGAAAGGAAAAAAGAAACGTAAAAATAAAAAAAAACGTATTTAGGTTCTTTTGCGGAATATGGGACGTGGATATCTTGAGTTCAAAAGCACTTCAATATAACGAGACTCTGTGGAAATTTCGAATGCAAAAGACCTTGGCGAGATCCTCTTGTTAAATCTCATATTACTGTCCCAGGATGACTATAATATGTGGTAGAGGCGGTAACAATTTTCAGTGACTGAACATATAAATGCATTTTTGCATAATATTTCAATATTTACGGTATATATTGCAACATCAAAGTGTTGTGTAAAAACGATAACTGTATATAATAGCTATATTTTATATAGTTGTTTGAAGTAATCTATGTAAGCATTATCTCGACATGATCGTAGATGATCACAATATTGGATAATATAATTGCTGTTTGAAACGTAATTAAATATTTGGTCTTGTTCATATATCTTCTTTACATTTTCTTAACATTTTTATCAAAAATGAATTCACAGTTGTAAAGTTAACTTGACTGGCTATTTTTCAACATAATATATCATTTTCTACGCAAGAATGTTTTTAGGTTACTAACATCCCTAGAAGGTAAATCTGATGAATAAGCACTAGGTTGAAGTAAGTTCTACTTTAGTTCACTAATTTAAGCGATAGTCCTCTGAGCTTTGTAAGCAAGTGTATCTAGATGAGAAATTATTCTTCTGAATCCTCTTCTGAATTTTTCTTCTGTAAATCAGCTTTTTCAGGAATGTTTGTATTGTTTGATTATACATCATATGTAGATTATGGTAAATTATATTACACATCGATTATAAGGACTACGATATTTTCTCTACTCTAAAATTGTTGTAATTAGGACAAGGAAATTATTGTATGTTATATGGAATTTGTAGCGTTGAAAATAGAACTGATTCTTTTCAGCGATAAAATATACCGAAAATGTAATTCTTTAGAATAGTTATATTTGGTCTAGCAATTAATTGACAGACTGCCATTCACACCCAACCCCTATCCATCTATATAATTTAGTTCAGTTTAGGAGCAGTTTTGCCATATGTAACATGAATTTCATTTCGTTATGAAATTTTATAACATCTAAATCTACTTTTATAAAATTGAAGTAATATGATGGTTAATTTTTATTATTTTTAATGTACTCTTGATTACCAAACACATGTGAATTTTAATTGGCTTCTAAACAAAGAAGTAAACAAACAAACAATTTTATATTATATTAATTTTGCCCATAGCTTTTATAGAATATGGGATATTAAAATCATGTCGAAGGTTTTGTTCTCATGCTATGGATTAACACACGAATATATTGAAGCATTTGATAATAACTATCCACTAACATCAAGGACTATCGTTTGTTGGCAGTTTACTAACTTAAATCGATGCCCTAGTTCACTTCACGTTGGGTTTGATGTCAGTCCGCTATTGGAGAGTATCTTATCCATCATGATAATCACTCCCGTGAGCCAAATAATTACAAAAATATTGATTTATAACAATTATATGCTATAGAGACATTTATTTTATATTTACATTTACACTATTTAAAAATACATTTATTTTTACATAATTTTTACCGGAAACAGAAACACAACATTTAAAAATTTGGCACGTTAAGTTAAAGATCTATTTGAAACACTACGAAATATTGACGTCACTGACCGTTACCTAAATATCATTTCAGCATTCCAACAATTTCCAGCATGTTTGGTAGTAAAAAAATTGTTTCGTCCAACCAACGGAAAGAAAAGATGACATGATAAGATTAAACTGTGATTTATCAAAGCAAATAACATAAATTTGCCCACAATCTTTTGGTCGATAATGACTATAGTATGAGACCATAAGTGAAATAATAATTTTAAAATAATACTACAGCTTTTATAAAATTGAAGTGACTGAGTATTCTAGAAATATTAACCATGAAATGTTGTAGAATATTGAAGAACATTAAGTATAAATACTAACAATATAACAATTGGCAAGAATATTGATAAATGTAGGTAAAGGTTCTAGACTACCCAATAATAGCACATTCACCACGGGAACTGTGAGTATAATATTTTTGAAAACAAGCATTTAACTAAATTAACTAAGACAAACCAAGATTTTATCGAAGGCAATACTACTACAAATAGTATGATGCTAATTTCAACATAGGGCAAATATATTTAACAGAGCTAACAAAACATTTAATTTTACACAGTTGATACTAACTAAAATCTAAAAAAGGTTTAAATTATATAAACTTGTTGAGAGAAATTTGATATACAGTAGTGAACAGTAAGGAATGTTCAGTGAGTTCAGTTAAAAGCCCATTTTATCTGTCTAGTTGAGATTCGAACCATGTAGAAACATATACCGACTTCATGCACAAGTGTGCGACTAAACTAGTCACGTTATTTTAAATATAGTTTTCTATTATGAAACTAGAACAAAATTATTAGTGACTATTATACACAACAAGCAAAACAAATGGGGCCTAATCTCAAATATTCTCAACAGTGTTATTCACCTCGATATTACGTTGATTACACTTTAGATATAATTTAAAATTTCTGAAGTAGTAAATACTTATATTAAACTGACTTTATTGCTGTGAATAAACTACTGCTGTTCAAACTATACTAGCTGGTTCCCATTTGCAGACTTATTCTGTCTTGGAACGAAAATACTCAACTCAACAATTTTTAGCGATGTATAATTACCATCGATACACGATAGAATGTCTAATTCTAACACAACATTATTTTAAAAAATGCGTAAATAAGACCTGTACCCATACAACTCGTCTAGTCCGACTTAAATAGTTTTAATTAAAAATTTCATTATTTCATGTCAATTTTTCTTTCAAATTGATCAAACTTTTATGCTGAGTAAATGAAACACCCATAATTATTATAATTAGTTTTTGAAAAATAGTCATCTAGCATATACCAGTTCGATGAATTATTCGCCAGATATCTCTAACTTGGCGTTCAAAAATCCTTTGAATGCCCAAGAGATATTGATTTGAGAACTGATTTAAACCAAAATTCAAACCAGAAAAGTAAGAAATGTAAGATAAATATCATGAGGTACAACAGCTTTAATAAACAATTTAAATTTGGAAAATACTTTCTCTTCAACCTTAGCTTCTGAAATTTAAGAGGACATTTTCAAACTATTGAAATATCTTCTCAACTTTGTTAGACCACCGTGTGATTTTTGTTATTATATTAATGTGATTATTTTTAACTACTGCTTGACAGTAAACATTTTCCAAGACAATATGATGTATGTTAAATAAATATATATAGTGAATCTAGCCGTATAAATGTACGTCGTCTCCAATTTGGACTAGTATGTCTTTTTATATATTTATAATTTTGTAAATTTTTTTTATATATATTTCAAAGTCTCCTTTTGCCAACTATGGGTTTATCTGAACTGAGACTAAAGTTTAACGTGAGCTCCGATTCACGGTCCTCAGCATTAAGCCTACGGACTGGCGAGCAACCAATTTTAGAAATAATCCCAGAAGATATCCGGTCTTACCCAGCCTGGTTACTGACGTGATTGGGATCATTTTCCTTGTCGGATTTTACACTCTTGCCTAGAACATTCACAAATTTTAAACAATCACAAACATAAATTTACGGCCATGCCCCAGCAGGATTCGAACCCGCGGCTATCGTAACAGTAGGAGGACTGTCCCATCGCCTTTACCACTGCGCCACCAAGCCGGCCTTTTGTTAATTATGTTTATAAAATATTATTTTTGATGTTAAGGAAAATAACTATGATCACTATAATCTACCTTTGAACATGTAAACTCTATAAATTCACCATTACCGAATATAAAACTTAATAGAGAAACTTATTCGAAATTTATTATTGCATATTATTTTGCAAAATATGTGAACATTTGACAAATAAATATATTAATATAATTAAATTACTATTATTGTCTAAAGAATATATTAGTAAAGTGATGGTTCTAGAGGAAATATTGTGTCATGGTATTTTATTTTTAACCGATTCCAAAAAAGGAAGAGGTTCTATTTTCGACTGTATGTATATATATATATATATATATATATATATATATATATATATATATATATATATATATATATATATATATATATATGTATATATTTAATGATTTTGAAAACTAAATCAGAATCTGATAACGGAATTCGAAGAAGTCAAGGGAAATCCTCAAATTTCAAAGGCACGTACAATGTTTTCACACATATATTTTTTATCTATAATAATGATATATTTGTGTATCCTGTTTTTGCTCCGCTGACGTGATATCATAGAAAATCGGAAGTCGTTCTGTGCAAAAGCCATTCAGTTTGCTTTTTAAACACTAATCCTATCATATGAGAAGTCGTAGGAATGTCATAGGTAAGTGCTTCTATGGCATAATGCCTAACGCGTTCAGCTCACAAGCGAAGGTCATGGGTTCGATTCTTGGCGGGCTTATTTTCAATCATTATTTCTTTATTAGTATTTTTATTTTCCTTATGCACATTTACCTGACCTAATACTTAATAAAATAACTGCGTAAATTTATTGAGTAAATATCTGACACTAAAAATTAATTTACCTTAACCTATTTATCTATTTACAATATTATTTTAACTATTATCAACTGACCACTTTGAAGTCGGTGCCGAGTCCAAACAATACAAATAATAATATGTTAATTTTGTGACATATATATCTAATTTGTTCCTAGAACCTGTCTAGAAGTCGGTTTAACTATTTTTTAAATATTTTATTACCAATTGTAACTCGAATCGTAATTAATCGTTTGGTCTTCTTTATAAGTATTTTTAGAACTATCTCTACATTTTAGGACAGCATTATTAACTACCTAATAACTTATTTACGTATCTTTACCTTAACAGACAAATTAATGAGGTCGTTTTCAGTTATCGCAAACATTGACCTATTTCTTAAGCAAGTCTTTTAAGATCTTAGAGAAAAACTCATACTGATAATCCAACAACTTAAAAGTTTCCCTCCATAAAAGTTATGATTCTCTTCCAATATACAAAACTTCTTTGCAACTTTTCCCCTAATTTAAATTTATTTCCATGGCGTTACGAAGTTTTTATTAAGTCCTCATCACTTTCAAAGCTAATGAAAGTAAATTATGAATTAATTGTTAATGTTAGCGAAAAAATATGCTTCTAACTAATAACGTTTCTCAAATGATGTCTTCAAATATTTGTCTTTATAATTTCGGACCCACAAACAAGTCAACGGAATGATCTATACATTTCTGGAGAAATCAATAGTGGTGATAAATCAGGTAAAATCTATCAAACCAATTATTATAACAAGACCGGAGTATAAATGTCAATAGCATGCAACTAAATGCATATAGATTCATATTTGATGACCAGTACAAAGTTTAAATGTTACTTGACTGACAAAACCGCCGTCTTAGGCGCTCGATATTGGTTTGAATGTATATCTATCCGCAGAATTCAGGAAAATGTCTTCGTAGAACTTCGATAACTTGAAACCATAAATTTATATAATCAAAATTGCAAAATGCTTAATTATTGCATGTATTTTGATCGGCGGTATTTAATTTTGAGAACAGGGAAGTGTCAATGTAAAAATTTTAAATTCAATGGTTTTCGCATCTCTATATAAAATACCAGTTTTCCATTTAGTGTGATTGAGTGTAAATGGATTCTAATAATGGATCGCTCAAAATTATATTTTCGATATTCACTACATTTGTAGTTTGATTTGAAGAAATCTGTTGCCGAAGTCCATTAAACACCTTTAGAAACTAATGGAGATGTTGCTTCGTCATATTCCAACTTTCGACATTAGTTTCACTGCGTTTCTATGTGTTCCATTTATGCAAATTATGTAACTGATCTCATTTTAATTCCTGTATTTTTTTATTACTTCATTTATGTATTCATATGGCCCTTGTGTTTTATCCATATATCTCACCTAAGATATATATTACAAAGACAATCTTTATATAAATTTTTAATTAAAATTGCATTGTTCTTTGCTTATTTATTTCACACTTTGATCTCGCCCTTACAGAGAGCTCATCTTTACTTTGTATTTCATGGCCGTTATTTGCTTATTGCTTTCTAACTTGACTTACATATCTACCTTACTTAATATTCTATGCATTATTAATTTTAACTTTGTATGTTGTGCACCATTGTCAAATTGCTAAATTGAGGCAGTTTATTTCGGCATCACAAAGTGGTTCTATAAAAAGCATCATATGTTCCCAATAACACGTCTTCCAAAAAATAAATTATATTAGTTTAGATTACGAAACATATGCGGTTAGTATATCAGGATAATCGATATATTCCTATATAAATACATTAAAAAAAAAATAAGGGACAAGTATTAAAATTCGTGAGACGTATTAAAAATAGCAAATGATTGCTTTTATATGTTTTCGGAATTATGCAATATTTCATTTAATGACGAACTTATTCATCATACATTTAACATATTTGGTCAAAATAGACCAAACGGCGTTTAAAGCGTGCAGGTCTAATTTAAAAATAAACGTAATAAAATAAATAATTTAAAAGCATACACAATAATATATATATATATATATATATATATATATATATATATATATATATATATAATCGAAATAATACATTATATACGGGTTTACAGAAAAATCTTAATAACCTTCAAAAATATCTTTAGTATAATGATCAATGATCCCACGTCTCCAGAATCCTATCAATTAAACAGTCCTTAAGCAAGAACAATTTTTCTCATTTTCTTTTCCTTCGCCAGACGTTAAATTAAATCAAAAACTGATTTCGAAAATCTAAATATCTTGTAAGAAGAGAAAACAGACGATTCATGGTATTCTAGAATTTGGTTGATCTATGTTGGGATGATATGTTCACATATGTTGGGTTTATATTTCATAGCTATATATATTATATATACATAACTCTTTAGTAACTGCTACAGTATGGGAATAAACCAAAGTAACACAAGACGCTACTTAAAATTAAATAACTTCGTTTATTGATCTTTTAATCACGTACTTTCCATTTTAATATTGTTTTAAATATAAAAAACAAACATTAATTTTAACGAACACTATCCTACATTTTATTTTATAAACTTTTTTAAACAACCTTAGCCCGATCAAGGTTCGATCTCAGTATGTTGTTGTCGAGCTAAGCTCTTAGCTCTCACGGCTATCCGCTGGGCTTGTTTATATATTTTGCGTCACCCATCTGACATCTATTCCTGGTTGCTTGATTTGGACGTTTTTCATTTTATATGGAATATATTTATGTATAGTTTATATTACACAAAAATATTAGGCCTAAAAATTATTCCTCAATATAAGCTTCAAAATGGGAGACAATATTTTCGCTAGGTGGATTATTATATAGATTGTATTAATTTTTCTCAATAAATATATTTTTTAGGTGACAAGAATTTCAGAATCATTCAATTATCTGATAAAATTATTATGTATGCTTTTAAATTATTTACTTTATTACTTTTTTTTTAAATTAGACTCTGCACGTTTTAAACACCGCTTGGTCTATTTTGATCAAATATGTTTAATAAATTCGTCATTAAATGAAATATTGCAGAATTTCTTATAAAAAACTTATAAAAGCAATCATTTGCTATTTTTAACACGTCTCACAAATTTTAATAATTGTCCCTTATTTTTTTAATGTATTTATATAGGCATATAACGATTAACCTGATATACTAATCGCATATGTTTCGTAATCTAACCTAATATAATTTATTTTTTGGAAGACGTGTGGTTGGGAACATATGTTGCTTTTTTCAGAACCACGTTGGGATGCCGAAATAAATTGCCTCAATTTAGCATTTTGACAATAGTGCACAACATACAATCAAAAACAGTAATAATTACTAATGCATCCGAGGGGTTTGTCGGTTGTTGCAAAATTGACATGATCTTCTCGTCATATATAAGAAAAACTTGGGGTGATCTCCAAAAACAATGTCTCTTTCAAATGCAATACCAAAGAATTAAATGAACAAGATACAACAGTATACATAGTATTAAAAATATTTCTGGGAAATAAGCCTTAGAAGAAGAGTAATATAGTAAAAAATTCCAAGAAATCGAAAGTAAGTATCTGCAATCAAGATGTAAGAAAAAATATAGCAAAAGAACGGTGAAAAACAAGATCATGTGTTAAAAAAGAATAGTAAATAAAAGGGAAAGTCTGTTAGTGAATGAACAGAATAGCTCAGAGTATTACTGTCTCCTCTGACCATAACTCACATTGTGGCCAAAAATTTAAGCATTGAGCGCATACTGAATGTTTTAAAATCGATCTTGTCTACGCATTTTATTGGATTTGGTTTTAATGAATTTAGTGATGTTTAATATAAAGTTCATGTGCTTTGAAATGGTTGCAATCTAAACTAATGTTCAAAGATACTTAAGCTCTTTATAACTATATAAATTTCGAACCTTCAAGAAATGCATAATATACTTAAAAGTTATAATTATTATAGTTAAAGATTTGCTTGAAATTTCATTACTGATGGAAAATATCCCCATCAAGTATTTATCCATGATACCGAATTAATATTCCCACACATTCAAGCACAGTCTCACTGTTAACATTTATATGGCTTTTTATAATTTATTTAGCATCACCTACTTTTCTTAAATTTGTCACTCCTGCGGAGTAAAATTTAGAGAAGATTTTTTGTTGTTTCCAACATTTTGCATTGCCACATAAATGGTGAGAAATTCAAACTTCGCTTAAATATTGAGACAATGTATTTTACTGCAACTGGAAATGATATAATCCGAAGTTTAACAATTTATTCTTAACTAAAAATCTTAATGATTATATTGTATTGTTAACCTTCTGTCTATCGCTAAATCTTTATTAAAGTTATTATTAAATTAATGTAGAATACCATGAGAGTTAATTTGATTATAACTTTTATCATTATACTTATAGCAAAACAAATTTCATTAACTGTATAACTTATATTTCCATTTTATATTTATGTATATATACAACGAAACTTCATGTAAACAACCCTGCTTAATTATCAAGCAAATTATTTATTTCTCGTGATATGTTTTAATAATATTAAAACTCAAGCGAGGGACACACCTTGGCTCATTTTAACGCTGACCACTCCTAAATTGCTACCACTAACTAAATATTTAATTTGTACGTCCAACTAATGGAGTAATATGTACATATCTAGACGAACTTACCTATAGTTAATGTAACCAGTAATATTATTATATACAATATCTTCATTCAAAGTATTCTAAATTGTTTTAAATGTAGTAAAAAATACTCTTAGGTAGAAAAATAATAATTTCCAATGATTCGAAAAAACATATTGTGCACATTTCGTATAAAATCTGTGAAGCTGAAAAGTTCAATGGTTGAAGTATTAAAACAAAAACGATTATTTTATTATAAATAACATTTTCTAATTTTTTTATCCAACTGGCCATAAAATATTTACAGAACAATGCAGCAAACAAAGTAAACAATTCTAAACGTTTAGACATATAACTTTATAATAAAGAAATTAGGTGTGTTAAGTGTGCAGGATATCAAGCCTATAAAACATTATGTGAACTCTAGAGAACTGCAGAAGAGTCTATGAAATAAATAATCTATCGAGGTTATGTGGTAGCGAGATAAGGTCAGAAATGGAAGGATTGACTAAAAAAGACATAATTTGAGAAGCTGAAATGCAAAAGACAAAAATAGTGAAGGAATCCTAAGCGAATTTTCCAGTTCTACCTAAGACTGTTCCAGTAAAACAAAGTGGCATAACATCCAATACGCGCAATAGTCAAATATCAATAAAATATAGCAGAAGAAACCAAATTAGATATAATAAATATTGTTCTAAAAGCAAACAAAGCAAATAATTATGAATAAGACCATGATATTATTAAGAGAAGATCAAAACATAGAGGAAATTATTAACCTAAGCTTTCCACTGAAAACAACTGAACAAATGGGAACAGAAACAGAACTGTTGTTCCCTAGTTTACAAAATACGATATGGAATAAAGCTCTGATACGAAAAACAGAGCAGATAACCAACAGGTAAAATTATGCTAAATAAACTAAGCTAACAACTCGAAGAGATTCTGTATTTTTAACTAACTTCATAAAAATATTAATAGATTTCTTTTAGATCTTAGATAGATTTTAGTAGAAGAATTATACCTGGTAGATGGTAGAAAAAATACCTAAAATTTCCCTAGGTTAGAATACCCCTTAAGAAATTAAATTGACTAAGTGACCAAAGCCCACACATTCGTGAAGAAAATGGAGGGTAGATAAAACAAGCATAACAAGATGATGGCCATATTTCCCGAGTACTAAGTAAATAATTTTCGAACTACATCATACTAATGGACCAAAACTCTACTTATTCTATATATATCGAAACATCGATTTATTAAGGTAACAAACCCAAAGGAAAAACCTCAGTGCCAAGTGCCTCATACCTATGCAACAGATGATTTGGAAATTATTATGATCCTTAAACCAGCTAAATCGATAAACGAAAAAACATGATACCGATCAATTCAATAAACTGTTCTTAAAATGCTTCAACCAAACTATTGAAGAGAGGTAAACATTTCTAATTAGTATTGTTAAATGTGTATGAATGTCTGAAGTAAAAAATGTGTCGAGTTGTAAAAATATGTGGAGGATATCGTGTGGAGAGGAGCTTGAAACCCGCGATCTGGAATAAAACCTGAAACTTAAACAGACGGACAGTAGGTGGACCGTCCTGTAGATAGTTATTACATATGTACTTTTAAATAAAAATATATTGTTTAGCCAGTTTTAGAGTAACCAACACCCAAAATTACTTTTGAATTTCAGAAAACTTATGCCGATGCCTTTATTGGGCAGCAAAATTTTTACTCACTTATGAGGACGTAATACCAGATCCACTGTTAAATATACTACGTTGATAGAAACTCAGAAACCTTTTCGGCAATAATGAAATATTGTACAAGATATTTTCTTATATTTAAAAGTTGTATTGCAATGTGTTACTACTCAATGTTGCATGGATTGTATAAACATAAATATTTCCGAAATCTCAAAAAAGTTCCACTAAACTATTGCATCCACTCTCCAGTGCTACTGCTAATTCTTTCTTAATAGCCAATCAAAAAATAAGACGGAAAATCTTATTGAATCTGCTAAAATTTTCACCACATTATCATAATGCAGCATTAAAAATAACCAAGGAATATTTTATTTTTAGAAACTTTCGTTTTTAAAATTTATATAAAATCTCTTTTTATGTCGTAACTTTAATCAAATTATCTTTTAACAGGCTGATAGAAAAACAAGTGAGAATAAAAATAAAAATTGAAATTAATGTTCTTTTGATGACAAAAATATCTAGAAAACGATTTAATTCTAAAATAAATTACGAGGTAATTTCTGCAGAGTTTCACGCTACCATTGTACTTGGCAAAAAATAACTGGGGAATTTAAAAGTCCATTATTCTTATTTAAAATATAATTACATAAAGTTCAAGCCTTTTGATGCTGTAATATCTCAAGTGGGTGTAACTATGCTATGTGGCAAAATTACTTTAATCATATGGGTTAAACTACAGGTATGATCTTTGAAATGAGATTTCTTAACAAATATACGATCAATACATACATACATTTTAATTAGCCTAATTTTAGAAGCAGAAATATCTCAACAATATTTATTTTTCAGCAATCACTTATTTCTTCTTCTAATGCCAAAATGAAGCCATTTAGTCAGCTAAAGAACACTCATCCTTTGTACGAAACTAACGAACTGAAGCCGTTATAAATTAAATAAACTTCACACATTTCACTAAATTGAAATAAACTCTTATTGATCACTGTTTTATTAATATTAATTTAATTTCATTTATATAATAATTTTGTGGAAAGTATAGAAATATAAGAATGTTCAACCAGATGTGTGTGTGTCTAATGACAGAAAAATAAAATGGGGTTTCTTTTCAAAATACCCATAAATGCAAATCATACAGTTGGAGAATCGTGAAGAGCTTGAAGGGCGAATACTTGCTATACACTATATTAAGCGCTTCAGGATTTAAATATAATAAAGACGTTTTATTATTATCTGCAATAGTGTATAATAAAGTTAAACGTATTTTTCACTCTTTCTTGATATTCCTCGAATGTTGTCTTTTATATTAAATATTTTTTTCTTCAAGTTAGGTCAAGGGAAGCATTAGATTTAATTTAAATAACCTAACTATTAAATTTAATGATTTAAACATTTTTCTACATAATAAGTACATATATCTTATATACAAAATTCTCATGTCATAATGTTCGTTCCCATACTCTTTGAAACGGCTTGACACATTATTATAAAATTTTTTATGCATGTTCAGTAGGTCTGAGAATCGGCTGCTATCTATATTTCAAACCGCTAAGTAATTTTTTTTTGATAAATTTTCTTTAAATTTCTTTGTTTTATTATATATCACTTTTCTACCAACAACTCCTGCTTTTTAATAGTCATTTTAATAATTTTATCTTTTTTTATCCCGCTCGATAACATCAATTATTATTACTTGGTAAGTTATCCCCTCCATTTGTCTACCGGTGTCACTTCTCACCCAGTAAACAGCATGAAGTAGAGATGACAACGCAGATGGTCTCCTATTCCTCTCAAACAATAAGCCTTCTTTCGCTCTCTCTACAGTTTTCGGCTATTATTAGTGTTTATGCGTCAAGCGTAATAGTTAAACATTTTTGCTCTCATATCAAATATATACTGAAGTAAATTTATTATTTATTTATTAATAACTAATAATATTAAATATAATTTATTATTAATTAGTAATAAAATTATTAATTTTGAATGTAATTCGCACGGTCAGTTAAATAAGTGATTTACATAATCTCCAAAATACTCAAGACGTGTCACGAGTCCCGCAAACAACTACTATTGTATTGTAAGTATACATTATTTTTATATATTTATTATAAAATTAAAAATTATTCTTTCTTATTTATGACGAAAATATTATTGGGAACGGTGAAAAATGAATTCGGAAAAATAAAATTCTCGAAACTCTCTAATATTTACATGTATATTTAATGTAATCAAAGATAAAATAAATTATAAATATAATAATTTTCATCATTAAATAATTCAGTCAGTTCTATTTATGTGCGTTTTGTATTGTACAGTGAATAATGCCAACAAAACGCAAAAAGACCAATTTGAGCTGTGATACAAATAAATCTAGAAGCATTCGAAATAGAAAAGCCCAGGGAACCGAAGAACAAGTTCAGGAAGAACATACTGGAGCGCGTGTGAGAATGGCGCAATTGCGTCAAGAACAATTGGACGATACACGAGCTGAAGGCAATGAAGTCAAGAGATTAGAACAACGACAATCACGCCGTTTTACTGGCAAATGGAAAGGTGAAAATATATTTATAATATATTATGCCTATATATTATATATATTTATAATATATATAATATATAGGCATTTACAATGACTATGAATAAATCCCAAGGCCAAATAATGTCTGTTTGTGGCTTAGATTTGAGCACACCATGTTTTTCACACGGACAATTATACGTTGCATGCTCTCGAGGGGGTAAACCATCAAGTTTGTGTGTGTTAGCTAAAGACGGGCTAACAAAAAATATTATTATAGCCCATCAAACATATTTAGAAGCTTATGGTGATATTGATTTGTTATATCTGAGTTGTCGACTTTGGTTTTCACAATTTTAAAGTGGTGGTTTTTATGTCAATGACAAGGAATTAACTGGCGGACCAAAAAAGTTCGAAGTCAATTAATTCCAAGGCTTATTGAACCTATAGTCAGATAAAATAATCTATTTACAAACCTTTATATGCGATAAAAAAGATTCAAAAGGAATCAAAATGGCTACCACATAAATTGACTGAAAATGTAATTCAACCCGTTACAATATCGCGGCTTCGTTACTTCCCAAGCATAATAGAACAGTATATTATGATTTATTCTGAATAGTACTGAAAAGTGGATCTATTACAGCAGTCTGATGAGCAAAGAGCAACAAGATGCTAAAGACGAATAAAACTGTTGTAAGTTTAACTGAACATGTTTGTGCCAAGTGAGGATATTAATTTTTCAAATTACTGAAGGACTGAGATAATAAATGGATGATAGCCAAACCAACATCATTATTTCGATACGGTATCGCCATGTTGGTTGAAAAATGGGAATAAATTCTAGAAAATAATGGAAAACATTTTGACTTACACATATTGAACCACTTTTTTTCAACAAATATTCTTTTAAAGTTAAAATATGATTATATATTTAACACATAGTTTTAATTACATGTTTTACACAATTTGTTAATATTATTATCCATCGGATATTTGTTTGCAACCTTTAAACTGATAGTGTTTAGAATAAAGGTACTGTCAATTATTAATCTAAAAATCATATCAAATTCTGGTAATACTATAACGGTGAATAATGTGTTATCAAATATAGGTAGCCATCACTTGATGAAGCTGCTGTAATAAGTTTACTCAAAAAATAAATCTAGTTTTATCAGTGAACGAAGCCAATAATCAAAAAAAAACTTCTGAAAAAACGTGTTCTATTTTTTGCCACCATACACGTATATAAAAATAATGTAATAAGAAAAAACAATGTCTTACTTCCATCACAAGTCGTGAATCTAATAAACCTAACCATATTCTATCACAAGATTAGATCTCCGCAAAAAACAATTTCCACCTTACGTGACTGAATGAAGCGCAAATCACAGCCGACAGACATTGTAACAACTGTGTTTGAAATATCGGCCTCTTTATGTTTCTATAAAAATGGAAATAGAATATCTCGTTCTGTCGTTCCTCTTACGTAGCCTGTATTTTTCTAAAACGGAAAGGAACATAAAACACGAGACGTGCGAAAATCGTTCTTGCGCTTTGACAGCATCCCATCCGGCTTCAAATACGAGTAATGTGTTTGGAAGTTTGCACTACAAAAGCATTAAAAAAACGATTTATTATTTTCTTTATTTCATTCGGGAAGCTGAAGAAGTTGAAGATTTGGAATTATTATTACGATTTGAATTTATTGTCATGGAAATAATTTCTTCTATATAAGATTAAGCACTAAATTAGAATACAGTTCAATTTTGAAAAATCTGTTATGCTCCAATGTATAGTCCGTTCATTAAAACCGTTCGGTCACGTCATGTGATTTGATGACGTCAAAACACCGCAATTTTCTCGAATCAACTCTGATTTTTAGTTCATTATGTCTTGGACATACAACAAAATTCTAATCTAAATAAAATAATTAGGCAAAAATATTATAATCAAATATAACTTATCTTAACATTATAGTACAGCTAATGCATATATTATTGATGGACATCAAATTACAATTAATTATACAGTTATAATAGTTTGTAGGATATAATGAGTTGGAAATCTAGACGTGTGTTTTTATGTAGTGGTATCCTCTGGAGATCTGGTCGTCCTAATTTACATTAACAATTGTATATCCATGTCATATATTTTATTTTAATGAAAGAGTATATCTGCCTTTCATGCTTAGTTCTTGTTTCCTTTGGTGCAATGATTGCTTTTATAGTCATTTTGATATCACTGGTATTTTCCTTAGTTTATTATGTTACTACCTATATACATGTTTCTTGATAGTTTTGTCGCAGTGATTTAATCACAATTTTTCCTAATGCATTTGCCATATTTTCAAAAGAATTGTCTTCCTCTTCTCACATTTTAACCAAATACTTATGTATATTTTGAACAATTCCACACATATATGTCTTTCACATTCTACAATAAGATTTCCTAAAGTTATTTTATATTAATTATATACTAACCTTTAATTGTTTCCACTCTCATATCTCTATCTTGAAAGTTGTTATGTATATTTTGAACAATTACACCCGTATATGTGCAAATAAGTCTGTCACACTCTACAATAAGATTTCCTATAGTATTAATTATATACTGAGCTTTATTTGTTTCCACTCTCATCTCTCCTCCAGCCTTAAGAGGCCTCCATTATCTCGTACCTGTTCGAAGTAACTGATTAAAAACACAACTTGTTCTGTCTGGCTTCGGCATTTTCAATCAGAGTAGTTTTAGGTTTTAGGGTTAGTATGTTTACCGGTTTATAATCTATAGTTATTATAATTAATATATTGAAAACTTTTGCAGACGTGTGACAACGGGACGATTTTTGCAGGATGGTTCGGTTACATGTTCGACCTTAGCAGACGGCATTGCGTTTCTTTTTAACTAAAGTAAAATGTTGTAATTTCGTCAACAATACGTTATATATCTTGATAACGTGAGTTCACTGTTACTCGGAATGGACAATGCAGAGATAGTAGGTACTTTATCCTTGAGGATGTGCAGAAATCCAACCGCAGTTATCCACTTGACACGCATACTTGACTGTAGGAAAGAGGCAGGCCAGATCGTAACCTTCTTTTAGGGTTCTTCATACATAAACTCATCCGTTTGTAGGAAACAATATAAACAATGATTCATGGGACTATATTAAATTCTTCCAATCATCAAGTGTCCAGGTTTTATGATCGAACTTCTTTCGCAGCTTAGCGTTGGTTTCGCTATCAAGCATTTCGCAATCGCAGCCCTTATATGGAGGTTAGCTTGGTGGAGCAGTAATACACAAAAGTGTTGAGTTCTGCCGTCATTTTTGCCGCGGTACTTTTATATTATCTTTTTATATTAGAAGTGACATCTATTAATGCCGCCAACCGCAAATATTTTCTACGAAAGCCATATTTAGCAATTTCAATAATTAAGCCTTCAAGGGAAATCGCTTGGGATGATTGTGCTAAAACAAGTTAAGTTGTTAATGTTCAATAAAAAAAAACTTCCTTCATGGTACATGGTCATTGTCACTACTTTTTTAAGCATAATATTTTGTGAGGCAGATCTTTTGCGAATGTGCACTGTAATTAATTAATGTTTACCACTCTGGCCAATAACGTCAACTTGATGTCCCAGTACTTTTAACAATACTCCCACATACCGATAGGTTATTTATCAGACATTAAACGTGTTTTTAGAGAAGGTTTGTTATTAGTTAGTGAATTATTAATATCACCAATCCATCTAATCTAGCAATGCATTTTAACATCAATAAACACTGTTAAAAAGCCTGGCCATATTTTGTATGAATTTAGCGAACTGAAGCCATATAAAATTAAATAAAGTTTTACCAAGATTTCATTGGTACTAAATAAACTTTTATGAGTTTATTATTTAATTAAGATAATGTTCCAAGACGAGTAAAAATATAAAATTATGAGTTCTAAGTTACTTCAATATTGACTTGACTCACTCCATGAATATAGATTATAATATTATGGAATCAATTTTATAGAATAAACACTTATTTCAGCACAGGAACCGTGAAAAAAATAATTTAGAATACTTTGATAGACTTATATCACACGTTAGACATTTATATTTTAAGATAACTTAGGAAAATTTACCATGACTTAGAAAACTATAAACCGTAGAGGTACTAAAATGTTGACATTTGGACAATTAACCGGGCAAACCACCACAGGACAGGATCTCAGAACTAGAAATATGATAGACTTATATACCTTCTATCATCACTACATAGTATAAAACAAAGTCGCCTTTTCTGTCCCTATATCCCTATGTGCGCTTAAATCTTTAAAACTACGCAACGGATTTTGATGCGGTTTTCAATAGATAGAGTGATTCAAGAGGAAGGTTTATATGTATAATACATGCATAATATACTAAGGCAACATTGCTAATTTTAGAGGTTTCTAACGTGATGTCGTAAATTAACCTATTTTTTTAGGCTTATTTAGCAATTAGCAAAAACGCTGCCTAACCCTACGAGTTAGATCAAATTAATGTACTACAGTATTGTACACCATAAAAAGGTCTACAAAAAAGTCCGTGATGGTATATGTTTATCTTTTAGGGATAACCCACATTAACCATTTTTATTGTTTACTTTTTACGTGAGAAAATGGCTTATTTACGAAGCTATTTTAAGCAATACGGCATTAATCCTTATCGAATTAAGTACCTTAAATACAGTGTGCAATTAATATAGATCAATATGGTTCCTTACAGCATGTAAATTAAACAAATATTTTCGGAGATATTATAAATTTAAAATTTGCGTTTAAAAATGTGTAATGTAATAAAAATTGTATGAATTTAGATATTCCAAAGATAGCAGGAAATCTTCATAGTAAGTATAGGGGAAGAGGAATTGTTTTACTCCAAATTTAACGCGTGCAGGCCAAGGGCAGTAATGAATGAACCAAAAATACTAGATCGATTTTAATCATATTTTCATTGAGTGACATAGGCATATATATTTTATGCCCGTGCAAAGTCGGAGCGGGCCGCTATGTTTTTATATACAACGTTCATATTTTTTCTGTAGTGTATTTAATTTAGTATCAGCATTGCACCCGTGCGAAGCCGGGGCGGGTCGCTAGTTAGTTGATAAAATAAATAAATTATTTCTAAACACAATAAAGGAGCGCCTAAATTATGTAATTCCCAGTAACCATTCTGGAGTCCGAGAGGATCATAGGACAATCGAACAAGTACTTTGCTTCCTTCTTGGACGCATGTCAAGCCTTTGACAAAATCTGGCTCCCATCCTACCTCAATCAAAGAAATTTCGTGTCCCACAGGATAACGTACTGGGACCAGTGAGGTACCTAATTGACATTGCAGAACTTCTAACCAGCAGCTGTCGAGAATAAAAGCAAACCAAACCAGTCCGCTTATCTTACTTACACTCTGAAAAGAGAAACATGTCCGTCAAAAAATGTGTCCGTCGTAAAATTACACAAGGAAAACATCCTTAAAGAGAAACATGCAAAATACTTGGGCCTTTAGTCGTTCAGTCATCAGTGCCCAAGTTTTATTATTGCTGAGCCACTTCTTTGGCAGCCTATGGCCTCCATTGTATTGGTTCAGTATTAGTCAACTAAATGCTGAACTCCGGCGTCACTTTTGATGCGGAAGTTTTATATTTTCTGGCTAAACTTGGTTTTACACTATTTCTCTTCGTGTATATTTGTGTATGTTTTAATTAACGTGAATACTTCGCTCGGGAGACATTAAACAATTCCGGCGTTAGCGAGGTATCAACCCCCGCTAACCAAAAATCAACAATTTTACTTATTTTGAAGTGCAGAGATCACATATACTTCATGGATCTCTTTTTAGCTGTCGCATAACACATCGTAAAATATACTGAATATATAACTTCCAGGAAAAATGTAAACGTTTTTTTATCCTATAAAATGAAAAGAAAGAAGAAAATTAAAGTGTATATTTATTATACGTTATATTAGATAACTATACTTAGGAAAGTCGTAAGAAAATAAATACATTTTAGTTATTTTAATAATATTGCATATATAACATTTTTGTGATTGTTGATAACAATATTGATAACATTTCCCAATTGGATGGAAAACTATTAAAATGTTGTTTTGTACAACATCGAAACTTTTCCCCCTTTTCTATCAATTCTAACCAAGCTAGATATATAGTTTTACGCGATCCAATATCGAGCACAAGACTACAGCAATGCAGTGAATGTTACACGCTTCCTTTTACCTATAAATTGAATTAGAAACAATTGTTCACGAGACAGTAAATATTTGTTCCTGTAAATTGAAGATTTCTGTTGGGATGTAAATAATGTTGTTATATTAATGCTTTATATTATACGAGATGATGTATATTGTTTGCCTCTGACTATATACACAATTCTGATGTTAATGACCACTTGATACTAAATACAATTATCTGTTTAATATGTACTAACAATTTAATGGTTTTAGTGATATATTTTTTATAACTTTTTAGTCTCAAATTAGAATATTATAAAATTGATTATTCAACTATTTTTGATAAAATATGTGCTACTGCATGAAAACGAATATGAAAATCATTCCCAAAAGTCATCCAGTTTTCTGATATACTATTTATATAACAATATGTTGAGTTTACGAAAATAATCATTAGCAGTCCTTATATATTAATTTTATTGGGAAACACCAAGTAGAAGAAAGAAAGAAATCTTTATCTGAAACACAAAAATGATAAAAATATATTTAAAACCCGAAAATACGAGACAATTAACTTGTATACATTTTTAACATAAATCATCAAATTTTTGTTTTCTGATCAGAACTGAGATATGTCTTGTTCAATATGCTTCCCAACACCAGTGGATCGTATACGCTCTCTTTTAATATATAAATTGAACAAAAAATAATTGTTTTCCGCACAGTAAATGTTTGCTTTCTATAAATCGAAGTTTCGTATTTCTCTGGGGTGTTATGATGTTATTTGAAAAATAAATTTTACGCGAATTGATGTATACTACTTTACGATCTAATACGAGTGAATTTTTGATTACAAAACTAGAACAAATCTAGAACGATTGCAATGAGAAGACAATTATATAATCGTTGATACTCTAACATCTATACCAATTTTAATTATGACATTAAATTCAAAATTTAAATATTTTGTCTGAAGAAATCTGCAATTGAAACATATCCACTTTTTTCAGAGTGAAGTGCAAAATGTTCAACTAAATTATGATAGGTGCAATGTAAATTGTGATAGCTATGTTGCTGAATATTGCTGAATAGAAAGAAAAAAGGTGATTTAAATGATTTTGTTAAATTACAACGTTCACAGACTTGAAGAATATCTGGATGGAAATGCTTAAATAAAAAACTGTAAAGCACCCGATGTATTTACCAGACATTGTTTCTTCCGACTACTAATTATCTTGGACTATAACTCCTAGACTGACGGAGAAAGGCTTTGATTCTGATGAAGAATTTATAAATTATGCCGATCTTCGGATCACCTCAAAAGGTGACGAATACTTTCAATGAATCTGTAGAACTGCTGAAATATGAAAAGAAGTTGAACCTACTGAAGAATAATGCATTGTATAAAATACATTCTACCCAAAACTTTCATTACTTGGTTGTATAGCATATAATAGACAGAACTACTACTAAACATAAAATATTAGTATGTCATTGGTGAAATCCACTTAATAATTGTGCTAAGATATTTTAATTTGCAAAATCTATTATAGAAAGTATGATGTGTGGTTGCAGATTACCAAAAAGTAGACGCTTGACAACAAACTATATATTTTCAAACAATATACAATAAAATATAGAATGGAAATGGTACTTATAATGTGAAGAACCCGTGAGATAAGCAAATGTGGTGAATATGCAGAGATGTACTCAAGCTTTTCATATATTCTGAAACACTTAACTAACCGTTGAATATTATTTTGCTTCACATTCATACTTGGGAAACCGATTATTCTGAGTCAAAATTGACACTAAGCCATAATTCAGAAATATATACATGCTTTCTTCGAGTTATCTTATACCAAAATTAATAAGCGTCTTTGACCTACCCTTTTAAGTTATAAACCACTCTTATCGTCCTATAAGCCTGATACCTGGGATCTCTAAATCATTCGAAAAATTATACACTAAGAGACTCAAAATAATCATAGAGAAGAGAATTATTATTCCAGACCATCAATTTGGCCTGCGTAATAAACACGGAAAAATAGAACAAATACATAGGTTAGTCAATCAAATTAAGAAAAACTTAAATGATAAAAAATATTGCTCCGCTGCATTTCTCGATATTTTTCAGGCCCTCGACAAGGTGTGGCACACTAGACTGCATTTCAAAAACTTTAGCCCCATACGCACTTTCAACTGCTGAAATCGTATATCACAGACAGACCTTTTATTGCCAAACAGGGTGACGAATACACCGACCTACACCCAATATATTCAGGTGTTCCGCAGGGAAGTGGTATTGGTCCACTATTGTTTATATTGTCTACAGCTGATCCACCGACCTCAAGAAACACTACATATGCTGATATATATAGAGGTTTTATCATCACACGAGGATCCAATATCAGAGACAAGAAACCTCCAACTTCATCTTAACAAAGTCGAATTTTGGTTGAAAACGTAGCGTATCAAAGCAAATGATACAAAATCTACCCATGTGACATTCATTCTCTGTAGACAAATGTTCCTCTGTAAAACTGAATAATCACAAACTTCCTCAAGCAGACAATGTTAAATATCTGGTAATGCATTTCGATGGACGTTTGACATGGAAAAAATGTATAGTTACAAAACGCAAACAGCTTGGGCATAAACTAACCAAATGTACTGGTTGATAGGTCGTAAATCTAAATTATCATTATCATTATCATCGTATTAAATTATCATTATCATTAGATATCATTAGATAACAAGGTTTTGCTGTTTAAAACAATAATTAGGCCCATTTGGACCTATGGTATTGAACTGTGGAGTACTACTAGCAAATCTAACAATGCACTCGCCAAACAGTTAAATGTGCGCGACGATAGTGGAGTGCGTAGGCTCAAACGCAAACTGCTATACGAACTGATTAATAGACATATAGACTGACGTTTTAATAATCTCTGGAATAAGCTAGAATAATTTTCAGAATAAGTTAGGATATACTTCAAAATAAGTTAGAATAGTATCTAGAATAAGATTTAGATTATAAGTTGTACAGCAGATCACTTACCGAAGTGATCTACTACATATCAGAATAGATATATATAGATATATTATATAACTGAAATCATATAATAAAACTTATTCCCGACGGCCAGATTGTTGACGTCTTAGAAGATTAATAAAAAGAAAAAAAGTTATAATCCCGATTCCCACCTGTAAAATACACAACGCGAATGGACAAGAAACAGGTTAAACAGGTATTTACAAAAACGGACTGCCACCGTCAATACCTACAAACTGAAAAGCTCTATATAAGGTAAACAAGTCCGAATATATCGTAGCTTTATAATAAAATTTATACCGTGTCTGGTATCGATTTATTAAGTACAAATTATCAAAAAATTCACTCGTTACGGAATGAACTCGAGTTGATCGGTTGGTTTAAGGTGTAATTAAGATTTAATGGATAAAAGTAGTCGCAAAGTAAAAGCATAAAATGCGAAGTCTCGTCGTAAAACGCTGCCAAAGCGGACGGAGTGTCCCTGGGGATCTCGTTTTTCCACAAACTATGACTTTTAACTAGAGTTTAGTTAGATTACTCGTGAACGTGATAACGAATCCATTGCTAATTTGCTAACTCTATCTATATTTTGGTGTAAGTTTATAAATAATTATTTAATATATATATACATATATATATATATATATATATATATATATATATATATATATATATATATATATATATATAGAACGGCTGGACCGATTTGGATAATTTTGATCTTGAATTATTGGTGGGAGTCCAAGAAAGGTTTAAAAGGTGAATAGATATGAAAATGCTCGAAATTAAATAAAAACAACAATTTTGTTTTTTCTTTGATGTCGAGGATCGAATCCGACAATCTACGTGCGCAAGATCTTTCTTATAACAATGATACTTTACTGCTAAGTGCACGAGAACTTTTCTCACTTTGATTAATTACAATTTACGATGCCGAGGAGATGACGACCTAGGTCGTCGCAGTCAATCAAATATGCGAAGAGCTACTTCACGAAAATAGTCGTATTGCTACGTCAGAATTTCGTTCTTTAGAGAGTGACAATGAAGTAGATCGGCTTAGAATGCAACGAGTTCGTGCACATCAAACACAGCAACAGAGAGCACGCCATAATGAAATTGAGTGATGCCGCAGACACAGTGCTCCTGTGATCCTGGAACGAGCTGCATTCCACTATAGATTATTGTTCCGACAAATCGGTAACAATTGAGGAAATGACAGTAATTTGTAAACATTGCAAAGCATTAAAATACAGTGATAAATCTACTGGATTACGTTATGTTGGAGGCAAAGTAAAAGTGCCACAATTGGTACCACCAATAGGTCCTTTACGCTCTTTAGTATCCTGGGGTTGGAAATAATTCGAAGTACTTATTGGCCAACATTCAGAAATATAACAGCTGTTGACATCACTTGGCGCTATACATATTATACAAGACAATTCCATGCCTACATTCCCACAGTTGATCCAAAATTGCATGCAGTAGTTACCAAACACATGATACATGGACCTTTTCTAGTACAATTCACCTTGTTTGGTTGACGGCAAGTGTTCCAAACGATACCCAAGATACCTGATTGTTGAAACCATAATGGGAAATGATGCATACCCATTGTATCGTCGACAATCAGTTGCAGACATTGGGCCATCGTTAGTTGTGAAGGTAAGATGACAAAATGTTGATGTAGACAATTGTTGGATCGTGCCATACTCACATCAATACGGAATATTGTAACTCTGTGAAGTTGATAAAGTACATATGTAAATATGTTAACAAAGGTAGCGATATGGCCGTCTTCGCTGCAACCAATGGAAATAACGAAATATCACAGTAGCAGATGGGTCGCTATATAACTAGCAACGAAGCTATTTGGCGTATCTTTCCATTTGCGTTCCATGAAAGACACCCTACAGTAGTCCATTTGGCAGTCCATTTAGAAAATGGTCAAGAGGAAAAAAGTTCGGGGCAGTTGGTTTCCTTTCAAATTTTCAAGTCAGTCGACACCGTTATGAACCAGGACGACGTAGTCAACTAGCCCACGGAGTTTTTAGATTCACCGGAATTGCCTGGATTATCACCTCACAATTTGAAATTAAAAGTAGGAGCAGTTGTCATTATGCTGCGTAAGATTAATCAACTTAGACTGTGCAATGGAACAAGATCGGTTGTGAAAAAGATGATGAATAATGTTATTGAGGCAACAATCATAAAGGGAAAATACAAAGGAGAGGATGTCTTGATCCCGCGTATACTGAAAATGTAGAACATATTTACACTGCAAATATATTTTGATATATTTGAATACAATGAACAATATAAAATTAAAACATATGGACCAATCTACATAAATTAGAAGAAGGTTTCAAGACATATTCCAACTATATTTATTTGGATTTATTACGAATGTCCCAAACTATATTATTTTACCATTACATTAATTTTTATGTAAAAAGTATTTTTTAAACATTTTACTCAATTTCTAACAAAAACATTTAAATGGTTAAGAGCATACATCGATTTTACCAACTCACGATTTTATTAATACTGCTGAATTATTCATTATTCGTGCTGCTGAACTACTCCCTCAGGTTTTACTTTAAAAGGTAACTAACAAGTAACTAAAATAATTTTATTACCTAATTAATATTTTTCATGCGTTGGTTCAAATACAGAAACCAATAGATATGATGATATAAATTAACTTTTTTTTATAATTCAAAACATGAAAGTCAAACATTGATTAGATAGTAACAAAAGGTTACTCAATTATAATTATAGAGTTAATTAATTCAGGAAGATAATGTTGAGTCTAATTAAATAGATATACTACTTGCGCTTGAAATTTGGAAGTTTATATTTCAACAGAAATTCTGCAATAAAGACATTGGATTATTAAAACTTTCACATAATATTACAAAATAAGCGTTACTGTGGTATAAAGAACAAAATGTCTAAATGTTGTCTAGACATTTAATATCGATCCACGACTATTATTATGTGCTTGCATGCATTTTGGTCAATGGTATATATTAGCGGAAAAGGGAAATATTAATGTAAACAATTGTTAAACAAATTAGCCTAATAGCAAAATTTCATGGTCTGGTAATTCCTCTACATAAAATAAAAATTTTCCATATATATTGAATAATCCACTCTACGCAGATGTTAATGATGCGACGCTCAAAATTGCTGCTCCTTTTCTATATTCATTACTTTTGTTGTTTGAATAAATCATTTATCGAAGCTGTAGAAAGTAATGCCGCGCTGTCACATATCAATTGTACGTTTTTATTTCTACAACATAAAAAAGCGTAATTGTAATATGATTGACAAACAATGGTCTGGAGGATTAAAAAACTTTAATAACAATTCCAAGACTTATTAAACAAAATCTCAACACAAACCCTCAGTTCCTTACAGCTTAGTCGTTGAAGATTCAACTGTTTTCAGAGGTTTACATGCGAATTCCTGAAGAAGTGCAATATTGTATCTATATTTAGATTACTTCTAAATCAACATCGTCCTTAGGACACCACGTCGCCATCTTGTCAGAAAGATTAAGAAAGCTAATAGACGGAAAAAGTTAAAGAAAGCAGTGGAACATATTTTGGTCAATATAAATTTTTCCTATTATTTTCAAAAAGTGATCTAAAATTCCAATAATATTTATGTTTAAAAATAATAATAAGAAAATAAACGAGGAATACAAGCTCTAATAATTTGGCTACAAGCATTACTTCTAAATAATTAAAAGTACTTCCAGTAATGGTTTAGTGGAGAAATTTAACCTCAAAGTTGTCAAGGGTGATTTAGAAATTTTTAGAATTAATATGATAAGACTTAGTATAAGGCTTAAAGTCTATGAAGACAAAACTTTCAATACATATTGCCATTTACTCTTATAATGCAATTGCAAAGCACCTTCGAGAGATTCCACAAAATTCACAGAATTAGCTAAATTTAATAGCCTTCGTTTTCAACAAATGTTGCTCCTACTACTAATTTTGGTAGATGACAGATTTGGGTGAAGATTTTAGTTCTTTTGAAGAAGCCAAAAAACAGGGTCAAAATATACAATTGGATTCCTTCAAAAGACCAATATGTAACTAACACAAAAGTTGTGGCAAAATAACGAAATAATTCAAATAAAATACATTGTGTCAGTATCTACGAATAAAGTAAAATTACCCTCATAATATATCTATATACCTCAAGCAATTAATATTGTTGTTAAGCAACACAAATGTGTTATATATATAACCCTCAATCTGATACAGTAATACACTTTAAGCCCATAAATATTCAATGCAGATAAACGTAACTGATACCAGATAATTTATAGTCAATAATGGCCTTCTAATCTAGAAGATAGGTGTGTAATTCTCACTATATATCTGCAAAATGAGCTCGAATTTGAGAACAGGACTAAATCTTAATATTTGCAAGGCTTGTAAAGAAAATTTATATGAAAAATAATAGGAAATTTAATTAATTATCGCTATTCCTTGTTGATATTAGGGCTTTTCTAGCAAACTATATTATTTCCTTGTATATCTGTGAGATGGATACGCCATTCATAGCAATTGAAAAATCCCAACAAAGGGTGATATAATTTCTTAACCATTTTGCGGGTCCAGCTGGCATCAAACATAACGCATTACTCAATCCTGAACATTTTTTACGTAATTATCTGTCCTTTAATATCTGCTTCCAAATTTGTCCAATTTTTATTAAATATGTATACAACTTGAATTACAAAAAAAAAATTAGGTCTCGTCAAAATAAAATTTAATTTTCAACGAAATGTAATTTAATCGAAACATCTTGTCTGTCATATCGTAATTGATGTTTTAATATTTGAAATACATTTTCGTTATTCAAGAGTTCTATATTATACTAATTTAATTAACTTCGGTTTTTGCTTTTTAATCATATTATCATTTTTTATAAAAGAAAAATTGAATAACTTATTGGTTTTTATGTTATTATCAATGCAAATTCGTTGAAAATTATATGATGTGCTTAAGTGAACGTTAAGGTCCAAATTATTTTGCTCGTTTTCGTTGTGAACATTTCAATACTACAGATGAACTTTACCCTAGCTAGACAATAAATGAATATATCGATGAAATTTTTAAATGTCTTGCCATATCACTACGAAACTTAACATCGATCACAAAATATGTGTGAACTAGTCATATAAGTGTGGACACCAAAATAAGCTTACTTGAGTTTTATATCAAAACAATGAATACTTTGATGAACCATTTGAAAATCGCTGCCGAAAAAATACAAAATCCAATTTTTGAAACGAATAATTACAAGTGCTGAAAAGCGAATTATATACGAAATATTTATATGAAAAAGATCGTAGTCAAAATGTAGAGAAGTTTAAAAGACAATTACAAAGTGTGATGCGACGTGGCCGATGAGATTGGAAATGAATTTTTCGTCATCCGCTACTCAATCAAGTCAAGTTATTAAGTTGAATCTCTAGTGTTAACAAATAATGCGAATCAAACAGCTGATTAAAAAATGCCCATAAATCCGTAGGATAGATAATTCTTATTATGAAGTTCTTTCTACTTAAGATTGATATCCAGTGTCATTCTCAAATAATCACCCATTATAACAACTCAAAACCATATGCTTTTCTCTCTAAAAATTGGCTGGCTAGGAACTTCTGATGCACTTACTCTATTTATTAGTCATTACATCAACAATTCGCATAAACATTTATTATCTATTAAGTAAAAACTAACGAACTAAAACCATCCTTTTGCTGAAACAATTATGTATTTATGAATAGTAGTCATAAATCAATTAAATAATCTTGAAATATGTAATAAAACTACTGTTATCATAATTTATAGACGCATGATCGACTATTTCTATAGAAAGCCATCGAATCAGCGGACACTGAAAAATCCAGATAAATAATCTCGAATTTCTCGAAATTCACAATAGACATAACATCAAATTGGTCTAAAATAATGAACATTATAGTGCACTAGAAGGGCGAGTTAAAAACCGGAGTTAGAAAGATCAGTATAATATCAAAGTTGATTGTGGATATTTATTACTCGACACTGTTTCGTATGTTTTAATTTGACTTAAATCATCCACACTGCCTCGAATGATTTTCATCTTTTGCCTCGGATTGCGAACTACGCTCTTATAATTCGTTGCAAATCATGTATTCTGATAATAGTTAGATAGGTGAGATCTTTCAATTCTTGGCATTAGTTAGAAGAACTTTGTACAGATATATTTACATTGCAAATATATTGTACAGATTTTGGGAATATCCACAGTTACTAGACTGGATAATTAATATATAGAAATATGATTATTTCTGATTATTTCTTATTGGCAAGCTCTTTCTCTTTGAGCTTAGCCGTTCAGTCTCATGGTGATATATTTCGCCGTATATTAATTAAGGATCATTAGTCCGACTTCTCTAATAAATAATAATATGTTGTTCAGTTGGTTCAATTGACCCCAGTAACATCGGGAGTAACAGCTTGATGAAGTTTTAGCACCTAGTAACGCTCTACACTTTCCCATCTTCTGATCTTATCATAGAAAACAAGGCTGTATGGCCATAAATATTTCGCATCTGTGTCGATGTGGATAGCTCTCCTAGATTAACCCATGACTCTTTGCTCTTAAAACTGTCAAAGACCGGTCCACTTCTTATCCCTAGTTACAGTAAGACACCGGAAACTCTTCTTCTCTTTCTTGGCCTCTGGAAACTGTCTGCTAAGCTATTTAAATATGTCAAAACTATCAAATGTAACAGTCAAATTAGGCTGTATAATAGTTGTTTAGATTTATACTTCGCAATTTTACCAATAATCAATATACATTCAAGCATCTGATAAAGGTAGCTTTTGGAGCATATTAAGTTTGAGTAGTAATAACAATATTTATCGGCACGATTTTTCTAGTTAGGGAATATAATCAGTTTAGGAATTAAATTCCATAATTCCATAGATATAGATCGCATTACCGCAACAAGTATGTTTTTTTATTATCTCTTTTTTGTTATTGATTTATTCGCTTTATTGCTCGATCTTTTCACCTATTTGGAATGGAAAAGTTTTCATTCGTGTTAACATGGTGTTATTCGAACTTATTTACAGGCTTCAATACTATAAATGGACAAATAGTAGCTAAGGCTGGCTGATGATGATGGATTTGATGGGCAAATTGCTTGCAAGGCGACTCAATATTTAAGATTAAAAAGTAAACATAAAAGCATGGAAAGAAAACATAATTTGTTTTTTTTTTCGTATTGCTCAGCATCTTTTTTGGGAATTAATTATTGGGTCGACCCGCTCATTGGACAACTAACAATACAACTTATTGCCATAAATCGGCTCCGTTAAGATTAAGGTTATTTTACTAATTTAATTAAAATGTCATGCCAAATATTGGGTTTAATAATACCCTTCGAATAATTTAGCATAAATCACGGGATTCTTTCCAATTACATTAATTCGTTATCCGGGATATTGCCTTAATTTCGAAACTTATAATAACAAATACGACCATTTTTTCCGTGACAAAGGGGATTACTATTTAATAATTAAATTTTTGTCATTGCTTATTATTCTGTGGTATTAACTTTTTATCTATTGCTGTACACTTATTTTGTTTTTTTGTCTTTAATTAACTGTTATTTACTTACTAATAAATTCTTTCTTTATTGACATAAAATATATATTAGCTGACCCAATAAAAATAAATTCCTAAAATTCAAAATATTCTGTTATTAAAGCAAACAAGCAGTACATCTCTTTCTATATATATATATATATATATATATATATATATATATATATATAGGATTTAAAAAAATTTTATGTAGATATGTAGCTGCTAAATGTTCATGTATTTTAAATAATCCCCAATACACGCCAATGGCCATAAATATATTTTTATTGCATATTAAAGTATGTTTTATACTTACCAGCACTTATCTGAACTGGAACTACTGCTTGACGTGAAGTCCAAACCACGGTCCTCGCCATTAAGTCGCCATTAAGACCAGTGTCCAACTTAGAGACGATACCATAAGATATCTAGTCTTACCCAATATAGTACTCGCATAACTGAGATGGTTAATCTTTGTCGGATTTTATAGAATTACCAGAGACACTTACAACCAAAATCATGTGAGACTCAAATTCGCGTCCATCACACCATTAAGAGGAGCATCTTGTCCCTTTAATCACTGCATCTACCAAGTCATCAATCACTCATTTTTAGATAGTCACTATTATAAACAGGTCAATGTAAAAAAAAATTTATAAAAAAATTCTGTAATAAATTTCTGATCTGAGGTCATTCGTAGAATTTATTTAGTATAACAAAATTTCACTTATATTACTGATATATCAATACCTTTTTAAAACTCTAAAAGTTGATTGTTTAACAGGATTTACAGATTCCATATAATCGGCATTAGTCTACCTATATACTAAATTTTTAAATATACAAAGTTTTAATTATACGTCTTTTTCGTTTAATTAAAACAAAAAGCTTAATTAAAAATCAGAACAATGAAATGGCATAATATTTAAAACAATAGCGCTGGAACATATATATTTTCTTTTTAATTAAAAAAGATACAAAGAACTTAAATTTTGGGGTGATCCGCTTTGTATTCACTTTAATTCATTTGCAAGTTTTCTGATGGACAAAGAATACGATTAGGCACCTTGACAAAACGTATATCTTTTTATATATAATTTTTCTGTAGGTATGTTACTGAATCCTTTTTAAACCGCTGGACTGATTTTCTTGAATATTTTTGTATGTAGTTTTGTTTTAAACGAACCCTGCTAACAGGTAGTTTTCCGGCGTTTTCTGCGTTTTGGATTTTTTTAATAAAAAAAGTTCGAATACAAAAACATAAAACAAATTTTCACATTATAAAGACATTTAAATTGTTTTAAATAAAATGAAAATTCCAATCCTTAAAATTAGGTTTCTTCTTTTCCAGTAACTTATTCTGTTAACATTATTATGATATATCTATTGCGATGATCTCATATTTATTATGTCTCGTAACAAATTTTTCAATTCAAATGAAATGTTAATGCTCGACATATTGATAGGAAACCTAATATATTAATTTTAAATATGGTATACTATGAGTATAATGGATATTTATCAATAACTCAAGTTTCAACTGGTTACGAATGTTAACTATTTATTGACTGCCTTCTAATTTCAATTTGATGGAAAAATAATTAAGATTATATTAGGTTTTGTGGCGTCCCTGTTTTAACTTTATAGGCAGATGACCAGTAATAGACCATTTTAATAACTCTTAAATATCTCTCACAACTTTAAGATCTTTCTGGCAATTTACTGAGCTCACAAATTCCATTCAGATTATAAAAATATCAGTGTACCTGTAAATATGTCTACATATTTTACGCCTTCAGACTACTATCCAGTAAGCCCTTTAACTCAATATCAAAACTCCCAGAGAAAGTATGTTTATATCAATATCACGCTCTTATTTAAACCGATAAAATTAATAGTAACATCACATCCAAGAGATCTCGTCAGTCCTACAAACTGCAAGTTTAGCAAGTTACATAAATGATGGAACCATATGATAGTAGTCTTTGACAAGGCTTGGTCATGGTACTGGTGTTATCAGCTCCATGGTTTAATTAAAAAAAAATTAAAGTTTGAATGACCCAGAGATCTTTTAAACCTGATAATTTCAAATCAACGGGGGAGAATCCATTTCAGTCAATAAGTTAATGAATTTTGTTCTACACTGTTGTTCACCAACTCTCGTACTGTGTAATAACTACATGATATACTTAATTGATATTCTTAATGTCTTATGCGGATGACGTTGCCTTCTTTTTATGCTGTTCTTGATCTTAATCTTGAACAATCAAACATATTGAAAGTCACAAATTAACCCACAAGAATGCACTTCATTTCAACTATTGCCTCTGACCGACCTAGAGAAAAACAGCAGGTGCTGGAAAAAAAGATATTGGGGATGATCTTAATGCCTCATGGTATGTCGGTATCAACCAAATTGAGAAGCAGGTTCACGCGAGTTCCACCTGGTAGTGACTTCAACACACTCCTGTATCTGCTCTACACTGTTGATATCCCAACAACAAAAGATATATATCTAGATATAACTGTAGAAAAAATACACTGGAATATATAGCTTAATAGTTCCAAACCTGTGCATATTAAAATTGCGTTGCAGTAAAATGACAAAAGTCTAATTATATCGCTGCCGGATATGCGATTCCTCAACCAGAATCAGTTAAATACGCCGGCACTCATCTCCATGGTAGATTAAATTGAAACCATTATGTTAGGTAAAAAGCAGAACGGATTAGTGTCAAAGTCAGGCATCTCTACTGGCTAGTCCGAAGATACTTTCAACTTCACCTAAAATCAAAGAGATTGATTTATCAATCATAAAGCCGATTTGGATCTATGGGGTGCAAATATGGAGTTGCACTATAATATCAGACCACTAGTAATCCAACGTAGTTAAAACAAAGTCTTACGATTGATTACCAATGCTTATCGCTACGTAACACGATAAATAGATATACGAAGTGATCCAATATTTCACCCTAAATGAAACCCACCATGAAATAAGGCTTTAGAACAGTAGTAATCAGTTAATTTATAAATTAAGATTATTCTAAATATATCTAATGTAAGACGTAATAGACTTTTAAAAAATAATCTTATATTACATTATCTAAAAATTCATAAAAGAAACTATCGCTCTCATCTGCTATCATAATATGATAGTGCACATTTTGCAACAGCATACCGATTAGTAATAAGGTCGGTCTAGAATTCGGTTTAATATAGTCTAATTAGGAAAGGTCTTCATCTTTTCCCGGGTCTCCTTGCCCAGAAATTAATAAACTCCCTAGGATGAGATTTTATGATGGTGGCTACTACAATTCCGTCACCATCAGATGCAACTGTGTTGTAACTGTAAGACTTAAACACAAGGCTCACAAAAAATAGAGAAAGATCAGATCAGATCTATTGATATTAACGGGTCAATTGAAAAGTCCCCGGACTACCATAGTTAAACACATTTTTTTGGCAAAGTTAGTTAAGTAACTAATTCCCAATATTAAACATAATTCCCTTCAAGGGTGATACACTGATTATAGCGACTTTTCGAAACCATTTTTATAGTAAGATTTGTGCTTTGCTTCAAAATGGGCCTCAGTTTCGGCGATCACCTCTTCCAGCGAGCATTCTTTTAAGCTTTTTCAAAAATAAGGATTATACATAATAATACAAAGCAAAATTATTTAGATATCCTAAAAATATGGAGAATTTTATTATGTTACTGAGAAATATATTTATTAGGCTTGAATATCAAGTTAATAATCTTTATTATAATATCAAAATTACATTACCTGCGTTGTTCATTATAAAAGGGGCATATTTTAATTAAATTAAACATCAAAGATAACCCCCGCTTCAATTTTCAATGAAAATATGGCCCCGCATTCATCGATTGTTTCTTAAGCCAGACCGCAGTGAATATGGAAAGGATCGTCTTCTAAAACGATGGCATCGTCTGACTACGATTTAGGTTTAATATCGGCTGTTGTGGAAGGATGTCCCTGCTGTTTTATTAGACCTAGGATTTCTCAATAACAGACTTTTTTGTGTTGTTTTCGGGTGAAAATGTATGCCGAAAGACTTGCTTGGATTCCATATTGATCGTGTTTACGTCGTCGAAGTGGTTCGATCGTAAACAAACACATTTTTAAATGTCTGCCTTTTTGCTTATTGGGGCTCTCCATCTATATTTACTTGTTTATGTGGGCCTAAGGGTTGTTGTTCTGTTATCTGGTAAGTACTAAAACAAATCCTTTTAGTTGCGTCTTAAGTTTTCGTGTTGATTACTACTAAGTAAGCAACTTTTTGACAACAATATAGTTGATGCATATGAAACTGAATAATTTTATATCATATAATTTAATTTCATTATTTGATTCATACTATTATATTTTGAAAGGTATTTTTTGAAAAAAAAATGGTATAATATATATATATATATATATATATATATATATATGTATATATATAACATATTTTCCATCCATTGTCTTCATTTTCATCACTCATAATACGCAGTACTACTATCGAGTATACTAATTTCTGTGTCGACGTAGATGGCTTTCCTGGACTAAAACCCATAACTTTTTGCCTTTAGAGATAACCGTAGTAGATCTACCTTTCAGTTACCGTTAAGTTAAATGAGCCACAGAAATCTAAAATGGCAGTTTGTGTAGTTGCCATCCTTTTAAAGTTTTTTCATCGTTTGTAAATATCTGAAAACTGTTGATTTATCAACTACTAAACTATTCATTGAGAGTTTAAGAGCGGTTTTTGTCCAATAAATCTTGTGACTGAACGGCGTCTTTATAATTTTTATTTTTTCTGGCTTTTTTTATTACTGACATCATAATTACCACCATGAAATCATTGAAACTTCTAAAAATGTATAATAGATTTCAGTTTAAAATTCTTTCAATAGAAAATCAAACAAAAAAACTGAACTTTGGTTATTAGATCAAAACTGTTATTTTATGTAGATACTTGACAGATTTACCGAATTTAATAGTTCACAGTTATTTGTATTTAATATTTCGTATTTTCTCTTCTTTAATTTTCAAATACTCGCGATTGATATTACAATATCAGCCTGATAACGTAGTAATTCTGGATACATAACATTATTTGGCACCCCTCTACATATAATGTATATCAAAATTATATTTATATATAGAACAACCATTTCTGTTGATATCTGTTTGCGGTCTTGCCTGGTCGGGCAAAAGTATCTTCTTTCCACCTGATTCTTGTTCTACTATTAATAAACCCTCAGTAGTTGCATTGGTTAATATCATACGTTTGTAACTTCGGTCCAACTTTTGCACTCGAGCAGATGAAAATAATTTTTAACGTTGTTTAATGCCCTGACATCAGATCTTCAGTTCATAATAAAAATCATCAATCATCAAAATTGGTTCTGGTCTTCGAGTTCGCACATAGTGACAGCACCGTGCTCTTATGGCGGCTGTCAGTTGATGACGTTTCATTAAACATGGAACTTGTTTTCGTGCTGTAAGTAACTTCGGAATGTCTAAAAATGCTACTCAGGGTGTTTTTTTTTTCGTTTGTGGATATTATATGATCAACAAACGTGAAAAATCTGGACAAATATAGTCAAAGATGGGCCTTCGCAGTACTTTGGTTTTGCTGTAGTAAACACTGACAAGGCACAACAAGCAATGGCTAGCGAAACTATTTTGTAACGCGTGCATAATAAAGCTGTACCAGTGATCACTTGATGAAAATATTTTTAATTTGTACCAACATTATGGACAGAACAGTACAATCGCGCAGATGATTGGTACTTTCGGCTTTCTGGCTTTCGATTGCTCGATGACGTTTACCACCGGTGTATCCGCGTTTGTTTGGTTTTATCAAAACAAAAAAAACGATACAGCATGTGTAACGTTTCAAACTTTTGTTCAAAACTTTCTCGGTAACGTCAAATCGCAGAATTAAAAGCACATAATTGTTACAAATATATTGCATGTAAGCAAGTATGTCAAAATACATTTTCTGCATTCACATCTTGGGCAAAACGAGTGATGATCAAAGAGAGCGATTACATACATAGTTAAGATACAGCGAGAATCCAAGAGATACGAAGAATTTTAAGATAAAGGCCTAATGAGCAATTACTGTTAAACCATAATGCCTGAAAGAGAT
Source organism: Rhynchophorus ferrugineus (assembly GCF_030347505.1). Lineage (NCBI taxonomy): Eukaryota > Metazoa > Arthropoda > Insecta > Coleoptera > Curculionidae > Rhynchophorus > Rhynchophorus ferrugineus. The sequence goes on along the minus strand of NW_027472588.1, from coordinate 17,485,570 downwards.
CCCAAGCGATATAAAGTTCAACCTAGTTCAACCGCTGTTCATTTTTTATTTATACTTTTTAACTCAATAAATGGCCGTGTATGGTCAAAAATAGTTAAATAATGAATATATTGAATATTTCTAAAACTGAAACCAATTTAAAACAACGGGCTGTTAATTTGAATTTTAGTTGCTCAAATCCAACACCAGGTATACTTTCATAATTTGAAATTTTCTCTAGCTTTCTCAATTGAATGGGTTGATTTTGGTAGTTAGTGACGGTCCTATGTTGTTTGAAACTAATCCATTTGCATAATTTAGTAGCACTCTAAATAATAAAACTTATCTCCAAACTGAGTATTTGTCACCGCAATTATGGTCGATACATAAAAGCGAAATAAACCGGATTTACCTAATTTCCTCTTCAACGTTTTGCGGACAATTCAAAGTGACCGTTCTGCCGTCAATTGTTCACCTTACACAAGAACTCAATCTTTTGTAGGCTTCAATTTGTCCTATTTTGAGTTAGGAGTGAGATAGTAATTAACATTAACATTAATTTCAATAACTAAAAATGATTTTGGAGGGTTTATATATAAATTTTAGCGACTAAGAGTATTTTTGGATAAATTACAATGATACTGACTAAATTTCCATATAATTTTTTAAGAATCTTGTGATATATATGCAAACAGCCATATTTAGCATTTTTTGTATTAGAATGGTCGATTTTTTTCCTCAATACTTTAGTTAACAGATAATTAATCAATTTGTACACTTTATTAGAGCTGTTTTCCATCAATACTCGATACTATTCCGATTCATTTGCCTCCTCACATTAAACAAGAAAATTCATGACGCACATGTAGATATTCTTGAAAATAGAGATGCCCATATACGCCATTCAAGGTAGGATTTTTGGAAAATATCCGGAACTTGGTTTACGAGCGCAGTAGGTATCAACCGATCGGCAGTGGGTATTATTGGGAAGGAATAATTGATTTCTTACAGAAAATTTCCCGAATCTCTAATGTATCGGTCTTCTAAATATATTTATACATGAATTCATTTTGGTCACTTGCAAACTTCTTAAGAAAGTTTACATAATTAACATAATAACATAATATTTAATACGACTTATTGTGAACAAAACGAAAATTGGTATTGGTATAATTGGTACTAATTGGGATAGGTATGGGGCAAAAAAAACATTCAGCCCTTTGCTTTACCCTTTAGCACAGCGCTTCATATTGGATCAAAGATCAAGCAATATTGTCTAATTTATAAAGTTGTTTCATTATGCATTTAATTCATTATATATGGAACTTAATCATAAGTGATTGCTGAGATATTTTGGGGGAATTTGGTTTAATAGAATCTATGCGAAGTTAAATTGTCTATTAATTTCTTAATTGCAATTTAAGTAAGTCAGCTTGTAATTTTAACTACTAAAAATGTTAGCTATTTATTACGTGCTTTCTACATTGAATGTGTTGGAAAAACTTTAGTTTATACATGAATCTATTTTAGTTCCTTGATTTTACATTACATTCATAAAATTACATTTTTGGCAGTTGCACAGACTTCTTAAAACAGTTTTAGGGTTCCTGTTCATAAATTTGATACTAGTATAAGTTGGGGTGGATGTGGGATGAAAACAACATGCAGACTTTCCTGTTTATCAAGCAGACTCGAGTATCTAAAGGAAATACAGGCGCCAAGAACTGGACAAAATAAATCATAAATATCCATGAAAGATCCCGATTGTAAAAATAATCAGAGAGTCATTGACCTCGAAAACCCTGATAACAGTGAATCTACAGAAACTTACAGGCATATGTTCATTAGCGAGACATTAATGTTTTTATTGGACGAGTATTTTCCTCAGAGAAACTCGCTTCAGCCTTAATATCAAACTACGTCAATACAATCAGTCTTATCGCAGCTCTGAGTCCCGTTGAGTCGTCAAAACAAGGCACGCACGTTGTAAACGTGCAAGAAGATTCTCGCTATAAACACAAGGAAGCATACCGTTTGTGCCACCAGGAAGCCTACAGCGGGCCACTTGCGACACGACACCTTTAGATTTGCCGTTTATACACGCAACGGTTGATTTTTACCGCTTAAAAGAAAGCGTACAGTTACTGGTATTGGTTACTGTTACCCCTTGTAACAATCACATTCAAATATATACTCAAAGTGCGTACGATATTTAGAACTTAATGTCTCAATCCGTAAACATAATATATCATCCGTTATTCAGTATTAGTAGCTTGTTTATTTAAAGAAGTTTAGTAAGAAAAAAAGAGAAGTTTTCATCTTGTTTTATGAAAACCTTAGCAAAAGTGTGATTAAAATTTTAAACTTTAATAAAATAATACGACAATAATATATTATCAAAAATAATACTAGATATATTTCACAACAGCTTCTATATATGCTTAAATAATTATTATTTTGACACAAAGCTCGGTAATTTTATTACCCGATTTAGTTGTGTGAACTGAGGTTTGCTTAAAAGCAAATAAATCCCAATTAGTGTTGCCATCCATACGACCAGATTGCAATCAACATAATTTATTCCCCATTTCCAGGTGACTAACTAAAATCTGTTATAAATAACCTTCGCTAACTTGTAAAATACTTCACGTTATGCCGATTTATATCTAGATGTTGTTTTATTAGCTATAAATATACAACTTCATCTAATTTTTATTGCGTCAGTTTCATTACAAAATAATTCAAGATCTAAAACTTCTATATTGTAATAGAACATAACAAGGATGTTCTATTTTTAAATAATACCTTTCTTGCCTCTAGGCTCTGTAATTTAATACACGAATTAGTTGTGTGAGCTGAGCTTGGTTTAGAAGTAAATAAATCTCTGTTAGTGTTACCACCCATAAGACCGGATTGCAATCTACGTTATTTATTCGCTGTTTTCACATAAAGAACTTAATACTAATTCTTGGGTAAATAGTATTAGCTCTATTATTAAAGAACGCGTATTACTTTCATATATTCTTGTTGCAAATACATTAAAATTGTAATGTACCGCTATACAAGAGAATTTAACGAGATTATTTCATAACAATATGTTATGGAAAATAACTAAGTTACTTTTATTAGATACTAGTTGTATTATAAACAAGTGACCAATTCCAACTATTTCTTAATCAATTTCTGAACAGGAATTGGCTTCGAAATCAAGGAGCCAAAATGAAACAACTCTTTGGTTTCTGGTTTTCATAAATTATTAGATATTTCAAAAGAATTTAGTATTTTTTAGATAATAAACCAATCCAGTTTTCGACGAAAATCTTTTATGCATTAAAATATATGTACAACTTATTTTACGTTATTAAATTATAGGTCAATTTAGAAGTATATTAGTGATATATAAGAATAGCCTCTTTCCATTATGGTAACATACTAACGACACATAACTTTATATTTCTTTAACACGCCTTATAAATTTTGTTAAATTCTTATTTGTTTATGTATCCAGTTGCTACTATTTACCTATATATAAGATATATAATTATTTCTTTTCTTTCATCTGATTGTTATTAACTAAACAAACTAGAATTTTCAACTGAATTCTGTACATATTTTTGAAACTATGTATTTTTTTTATTAAGGAATTCCGATAAAATAAAAAAATATTAGTTCTATATTTAGTTATATTTCACACGATAAATAGATTATAAGGAAACCCATTGCTAACTTATCTAATTATAGTTTTAGTAGATTATTGGTTGAATATAACATAAAATAAAATATGTGAATGTGATTTTTTTTCATTTGCTATATAATTTTCTTTAATAAATTCATTGTTACTAACTGTTGCCCACTAATTCTAAGCTAAAATACTTTTTGTTCATTTGTTGGTACCTGAGGTTTCGGATATACCTTCCATGATACCTTTTTGGGCATTTTGTATTTAGTTAAATATATTATTTAAATCCATATGTTTTTTTAGTTAGCCCTAACCCTCAGAAGATGCGTGTAGAAATTTGATAGCAGTCGGATCATTAGTTTGTGAATTATAGCATCTTGAATAAAGCAACTTTTGTTATTGTGAAAAAAATGGATAAAAAGAAATTTCGCGTGTTGATAAAATATTGCTTTTTGAAAGGAAAAAAATACATTTGAAGCAAAAATTTGGCTTGATACCGAGTTTCCGAATACTATGAGTTGGGCTTCGAATTGTTTCCTCATCCGCCGTATTGTCCAGATATAACCCTCAGTGACTATTTCCTGTGCTCAGATCTCAAAAGAAGGATTGCTGGGAAGAAATAGGAAGGAATTATGTTGAATAAAAAAACTAATTTTGCCAAAAAATTTGTTTTACTACGGTAGGCCGGGGACTTTTCGATTGACCTGTTACATCAATTTCTTTGAGAAATCGTATAAATTACGAAAAAATAACCTCAAATATACTGTCTACTTTGCTGTTTTAAATTTTAATTCGCAATATTACATGAATATCACACCAAAACTCAGCTAAAATATGTATACTGCTAAAACGTAACACAATTATTCCAAACAAATTGATTATTACCATGGTAAGCTTAAATTGATAGTTGGCATTATTTGAAATGCTTTTGTGCTCTCGTTGACTAATACACACACATCCGATTTGATTCATCGCTACTGTATTGAGTTATGCTTTTCAACTATAACGAAATCCGCAATAATTAATTTGATACACAAAATCGTGATACCGTTACATAACAAACAATAATTAATCCATCAAAGATAACATGGAAATATTTTATGTTTGTTTAATCTATTTTATATTATAAATATTTTATTTTACAATTGATTTTAATTTATTTTAAATTTTGTTGTTGTTTGTTTTATTTAATTGTTTATAATTAAAAAATTCAATATATGTAGCAATATTTCCACTCTAAATTAAAAAACAATAAATTACTAGATAATTCAAAATCCGAAATATTTGTTTAAGAATAGAATTAGAACTTGTTAGTTAACTATAGTATATATAATAAAATAATACCTCTATAATATTTTCATGGTATATACAGTAATCTCAATAAGCCTTAGGAATATTGTCCATTGCCCAATCCAACAGTATTAGGATTTGAAAATATATATTATAATATTATATTGTTATTAGATATATTTAGTCTACTAGGTTTTTTTAAATAAATGTGTGAAACGAAGCGCAACATAACGGCAAGCGGAAATGAAAATGCGAATTTATAATTGCAAAAATGACAAAAATGATTAAAGTTATTCCAACGATTCCCCCAAAAATGTATGGATACCCTGGTTTTAGTAGTAGTAGATACGCCGATGAATGATCTCAATGGATGATGGGATTAGAGCGAATTCTAGGGAGCTCATCGAGTAGAAAACAATCACTATAAGCTTTTGTTGCATAATCCGATCGAACTTTAAAGTTTTTTAAATGTCTAGCAGTTCTGCTATCAATAAGCCTAATGAAAAGGGAAGCTTGACGTTTTTTTCCGATAATACTGATGTAAATGCAGTGCTCCTATAATAATTGATTTTGTATCCATCAGTTCTAATTTGGTTAAAAATATAGCTTATGCTGTGGGACCTATAATATTTCTTGGAAAGTTTCCTCAAGCAAAGATCAACTGTTTCAAGTGATAGTTGACAAAGAAGTAATCGCAGTAACCAGGCAGAAATTCCAGAGTTAAGCAATCAGTGACTGTTTGAAATTTATGGTATAAGTTTTCGTGATGATATCTGTCCACATTAATGTTAGAATTAGTCAAAAACATCTGTACCGATAATTCTGCATTGCATTCCAATTTGTGATGATTTAGTAGTCAGGGTGAATCAAATGCCCTCTCTGCTTCTCGTTCGTTGAATGCTTTTAACGTGAACAGATAATACACCATTTTTTTCCTATACACATATCCTTACCATTTCTTCGAGAATCGGATACTTAAGCGCAACAGCTCAAGTTTGCGCAAATTAATTTGCTTATTGACACAAATGGGGGATTTCCGCCTTGATGAATGGATAATATAAAAAGTTTGGTCCTTTTCTGGAAACGTTTTTCTGGATTATATGATTGTAATAAAGACAACAGCTGAAATTTATCTGGAAATTGTGTTCGAGAGCGTTTAATGTTCAGTTGGGACGAAGGGACAATGCACCTAATTTGTGGAACAAACTTGTAAACGTTGAACTCAAACTAATTGATGAATATTAATATTGAGTTGGGGAAACAGTCCATATATCTAGAATTCAAACATTATGCCAACTAAGTCAGCAGTTACTGCAATGCAGGCTTAAGTGAAGGCCAGTGTCAGAATTAGTTTGCTCGTTTTAGTTCCAGAAATTTATAAGGGTAAACCTCGATCTGACTGACCATTGAAAAAAAAATTATAATATTCTTAAAAATAAAAAAAGATAGACAGAAATAGCTAGAATTATTTCGCAGCATCTTTACCGAATAAAACATCGACTGTAAAATTATTTTGGCATATTTACATAAAATTCTATGCCAAAAGAGCTTTGGCATAGATTCATATGAATTAAAACTAACAACTTAAGGAACCAAATTTGTATTTATGAATCGCTGCTGAAACAAAGAGAAATCGAACCAATGTGAAAATTATTTTGTTCAGTTTTATAGTTTGGAAGTCCCATGAGTTCTACAATGACAGAATTATATTTTATCAAAAAACAACCAAAAGGTGATATATTTTACGGCATAGCTATCATAGATTTGTTTTTGACGATTATATGTGCAAGTATACAAGAAACGGAAATTATTTTCAGCAACCCATTAAATAAAATTTTTCCACACTATTATATTTTTACAGCTATATTTCGAAAATAAATTAATCCGTCTTAATCAAAGATGAAACTTCGTGTATTATTTTAAGCTTCTAATGGAATCAACAATAATTAGAGTCATATAAGAGGTCGTAATACCATTACACAACAAAAATTTAATCAGCGAAAAAATGGAATGGTTATTTTCGATTCATCGCTAACCCCTTTTGCATTTCCAGTCTCATTAACGTAACGGCTGTGAAACGAGGAAAAATCCTTTAAGCTGATTAATGTTATTATTCAATATTAATTATGAGGATTATTTAATTATTATGGGTTTAGTAGACAAAGTAGAGGATGTTAATAAATTTATTAAAATTAATGACCTATATCTATATCGAAAAAATGTTTGTTAGTTATCGAAACAATTCGATAGGTGGTAGATGTAAATCTACTTACAATAACATTCAGCAATGGTTTTGTAACGCTGCAGGGGGTTCTTCATACAACTGTACACGAACGACTCACCTTCTGGCCTATGACCAGGCGGTGGAAAGCAGGACGCATGTCCGATAGTGGAGACTTATTGGCGGTTTATGTGGTACTGTCCAGTATTACAATACACTAAACAAAAGCCGCCTCACAGCTGACTCCTCTATATCGCTACTACTAGTGCATTAAATTTTGGGAATATGGCACCTGCCAAGCGGGCAGCCGTCATTGGACATAAGGACCCGGCCAAGGAACAAATAGTGAAACCAAGTCATTTCAAGTGATTCGCCGTCTTGAGTCGACACGCGACTAGGTACTCTCGTATGAAGGCAAAAGTTATAATTGCAGCGACGGATGAGGTCGTTTCAGCATAGAAAAAGGGAGATTAGCACTGACGTAGTGCTAAGTTCCCAACATGTTGATCAACTCGCGAATAAGCGCATTTTCAGAAGAACTTAAGCTAAGTTGTTGCTTGTGGAAGGATTGAGATATGAAGTGCTTGATATCTAGAGTGTCAGTTTCTCTATTAATTTGATTACTTCTGACAAACCATGGAGCGATTCTCCCAAAGATCTTATTTTGAAAAACTTGAAGCCGTTTCACCTGGTTGGGTGTAACAAACTTGAAGTAGACATTAGATCCGCAGAGTACGGACCGGACTAATACCTTGTAAAATAAGCATTTGATTGAGATGGCAGGTCTGCTAGCCGGTCAGATCATAGCAGAAAACAGATTTGCTATCCCCGAACCATTTGAAATGCTTTCTGAATTAGGGAATGTCAATCGAACCAGCGGTCGAAGTGGAGACCTAGGTACGTGACGTTGGCCAGCCATGGAATTGTTGAGGTGTCTATCTGAAGTTGCATTTCTAAACAAAGAACTAATCAAATATTGCTAGTAATAAATACGTTAATTTTTCAAGACTTAAAAATAATATTTCAAGGAACATTAACAATCATAAAATAGCTTCATTTTATGACATTAGACAAACTAGAAAACATTAGGTAAACAAAAGCCACAACCTATCCGCAAGGAAGAGTGGAATGAACAAGGAAGGAACGATGCAACTTTATTTAAGTAAATAAATGCTTTTAATCAGCGTTGTGCATTAATTGTTTTCGCAATTTATATTTTAGGTAAGAAATATGGGTAAAACATAAATAATATATTAATGCATAAATGAAGTAATGAAAATTTCAAAGTTAATGGTAATTAGATTTAATTACATGGTAGTTATTTTAATATACAGCCATTTATTATTTAATTAATGTTATATATCAAGTACATTTCTGATCTTATACTGAAAATACTGTGAAAATCAGTTTTAGTATCATATCATTTCGAAATTATTCACTATGAGTTTATTGTTATATGAGAACCATAATTAATTTAATAAAATGCTCTCAAATAATTTAATAATCATTCTGAATAAGACAAGTTGTCTTCTGAAAAGAACTCTCTAAGTAGGTTTAATGCCGAGACCTGTGGTTCGGATCCTACGTTAAGCAATAGATCCCGTCTTTATAAATACTACTTGGTAAAAGAGATACTCTACAATACAACAGATAAAAATACTATTGGTAGAAAATCTATATAGTATTAATAGAAAATCGCTGTAATTGATAACGAAATTTTTGGAATTATATATTATTTTTACATAAAATTATTTCATATTTATTCAGGGAAATATTGTCCTCCATCAAACATGACCTTTGTTTTCCGCCATACAAAATAATATAAATGAATATGAAATATATGATCTATATGAAATCTGCCTTCTTCTGGGCCTACTCAAGAATCGACCCTATTTTTCATTCAAAAAAATAACACTGCTAGTTAGTCAGATCTTGTGCTTTAGAGAGGAATGAATAAATATTTTTTACATTTATTTATCTTGAAGGCTTAGCGTTGACTTATATTTGCCAACTGCTTGCCAATTCCTGATCATAATCTATGCATATTTAAGGCACTTGTATATTCCGCAATGAACATTTCAAATGGTAGAGAAACTAAAACTTCAGAAATGAAAGAGGTCATCATTAAAACCCTTTTTTTGCCTAGAAGGCAAATTTAACTTGTCTATTGCTTGATTTATTTAATCGTTGTTTTATTAGTTTGAATCCATATTCCATGAATAATTGCAAGCTTCATTAAGTAAAATCATTAAGTACATACGTACTCGAGTTAAATTTTCAAAATGCCTATATGCCCCAGTTTGAAGAACATCGGCGCTTCTCCCATATGGTACCCATAGTCCCATATATGTATCAGTTTATTTGCTTGAACTTTACTGTGACGATGTGTTTTCGTTTTTGTCTATAGCTCAAACATTTTAAAGTTTTCACATGTATTCTCATTTTAATCAATCAAATCAATATATAATAGTACCAAACAATTATAATTTTTAGGATCCCTTTTTAACTACACCCATTCGTTACAGCATGTGTATTAATAAATGTTAAAGGTCCTCCAGCACGTGGCTTGTCATCCAGGTTTTTGTTGTCACTTTTTTCGGCAAATTATTTCTAATTTTACGCGTGGTTTCAATAGCATTCAACGGATTTTTAAATACACAAGGCGAGCTTAATAAAATAATCATACTTTTGTATTTTGGCCTGAAAAATGGGAAAAATAATCATTATATAAATTAAAAAAATGCATGATTATATATTAACATAAATTAGTTTTCCATTTAAAATAAAACGTGTAGAATAGATCTTAATATTTTTCGACTATATTTACTGACAAAATATATTCAATCATATTTAAATATAATATAACAAAATACGAACCCGACCAAGTTCGATTCGTATTCTCAGATCTTAGGAAAGAATGAAGAAGAGGCGGTATGTCACTTCAAAATTTTGCATAGTTGGAGAAGCTCTCAACTCCTTATAACGGCGGCAAAGTGGACTGACGTGGCGCTATGTTGTTCAGTCTTTCCAATTCGAAATGAGATCATTGACTTGCAAGAAAATATTTTCTAAATTGTGCATAGGATATACCCATACAAATGACAATGTAATGATAAGAGCATGTAAATTATTGCTACTACTGCTAGATGGATGTCGTCGGTATAGTTGCTTCTATAACGCAGTATAAATATCCTGACATATGAGCATTGTCGAAGCCAGTTCCACATATGGAACATAGACAAAATAGAAATTTCACGGTATAGGCGACCTTGGGGAAATGTTTTGTTTAGTTCAATCAACGGCAGCGCTGCGATCGCAAATTGTGATTGACTAGTTCAAATTCCTGGTGCCGCCACTAAATGGAATGTGATTGGTCGATCAAATTGTGTGAAGTCAACATTTTCTGTTTGAAGGTTATTGTTTTAGTTTAGATCAAGAAATCTTCGTTTTACGTTGTGCATATTTTCTGTTTTACATTAATTATTATAGGGTAATAATATAAAAATTGATAACAATGCGTCAGTGTAATAAAAGGTGTAGTGTACCGGGGTAAAAATCTACTACGGAAATTAGACATCGTTTCCCAAAGAATGATCTCGCTCCTTTCCAAAAATGGGTTGGTCAAGTAAATAGTGGTAAGTTACCTGGATAAACCACAATGCAAATATATCAACGTCATGGTGTCTGTCACGGACATTTTAGTGAAAAATTTAGAATTACCCTTCCTTCACAGGCATTAGGGTAAATGCATATCCAACACTGTTTTTATCAGGTAAATATAAAATTATCTATCTACTATATATCTGTTTATATATTGTTTGTTTACAGAAAATCAAAACCTACTTATGGAGATGTTAGTAGTAATAAAATTCAATTAATCTACCAAGTTGTTCGTATGCTGTCAGTGTGATGTCTCTACATAAAGAAGTCTTACAAGAAGGTAATAATTGAGATAACTGGATAATTAGTAGTAATAAATACTACTTTTAATTGTAAGATATCCCTAAAATATTTGTAATACTTTAACTTTTTAGAACAATCAGTGTTCAATAATTTTTTAGTAGAGCTATTGTATATTTAAATTTGATTGCCTTGTTAAGAAAATATTTGTTACGGTGCCATCAATTAAAAATTTAATTGCTACTTTTAGGGGATTTATTATGGAGGTAGAAGCAGCATCCTTCACTTAGTATGTTCGAGATATCTTTAAAACGGCTCATCATCACTTCAATTTTTCACATCATTCTCCCGGAGAAGATTGTGAAGGAGATGAACATTTTGTATAATTTATATTCCTTTTACCGGGAGATCTAATACCACTTGAGGTTTTTAATATAGTTGAGTCTATATTTTCAGTTCCAGAGAACTTTGCTCTGAGAAAAACAAGGGTCTGATGTTGTATTTTAGTCTTATTTCAGGCTATTTAACAAAACTTCTGAAAAAGAGACAACATGCAATACTTGTCTACATTCTGTATTAAGTAGTTCCACAGATTAAATACTCTAAAATCTAAATATCTTTAAAAAACACATACATTTTTAGTGTTTCATCTGTCCAATCCATAATGATTTTCAAGACCAAATTTTAAAAGTTATTATGAGGTGTGATTGTATTTTTGGTTTAATGAAGTTAATGCTATATCAATAGGGAAGGATTTAAAATTTACCTTCAATATAACAAGATAAGGTAGAACCCTAACAGATCCCATAAAATTGATGGCACTAAACAAGTATAGGAACGCGTTATAGAATAATTATAGATATTTTAATTTTGTCTAGAATAGAGTTCATAAATGTTTTTTTTTGTTTTTGTTTATATATATTTATATTACTTACACTAATGAATATTTGTATAAGATTTTATTTCAATAAATTAATTTTAAAAACTAAATTTGATTTTCATTTAAATACTATTGGACAATAAATGTTACATCACAAAGTAATCAGGCGAAATGGCAGACCAATCAAAGCAAAGTATTTTCGGTACAGGTTTATACATAACTATTTTAAACTAACCAATCAAATTCATGTTGTCAGCGCCGCCAATGATTGATCTAATCAAAACTTTGCCCTACTACTTACCATTGGAGTTGCACACCCCTGATATGGAATTCTCATTTGTGATTTATTGTCGTTCATTGTCAACGTCGTGGAGTTATTTGATTCCCGATTTGAATGTATCTAGTCAAAATGTTGAGCAGAGAGTTACTTGCATTACGGTAGCTGACGGGAAAACATCTTGACCCCAAGACACTAGTCACTATATACAAAAATAGAAAATACACGATTTTGTCGTCCTTCAAAAAAATTACTTATGTTTCTGCAATGAGATGAAAGGTTTATTCCATGTGATTAATATGATTGTAATATATGGTGTTTATTCATGGTGGTTCTAATAGAGACATAAAGGATTTTGGAATACAGGCATGATAAGCGATTACTGTAAGACCCTAATACATAAAACAAGCTCCGAACAGTATAAGGGAATCAGTTCAATCTCCAATTATTTCTGGCGCACAATTTTTAATTCAATAAATGACCGTTAAGGGTCAAAAAATAGTGAAGTAAAGAATTTATTGAACATTTTGGAAATTAGAAATAATTTTAGAGAAACAGACTGCTGATTTAGATTCAGCAACCCAAATTATAGCTTATAAGAAACATTTCAGTTAATAATTGGAATACTTGTATTATTGAATAACTTCAAAAGACTACACTCCAAGTTTCAAGGTTGTCTAGAAGTTGAGAAAAATAATATCTCATAATAAGCAAAACCTTGATCGATAAAATACGTTGCATCAATTTATTTAACTAAACCTTCGTAAAACTAATAACTATTTTTACACCCTATACCAAATGAGGGAAGGAAAACCGCCACGAAAAAAAACTTTTAAAGTCTACCTACAGTCTCATTACCTGGAAACAAACTTCTCGAAACTCACACACCTTATGATCCCGAAAGATTTGACGTTTATTATCCTGTTTTTGCTCGCCCAAACTTAAACTATTATTAGTTCGCCTAGAATAAGGAGGAAAACCTGAGACCTGGGTACTGGAGAAGGCGCAGTTATGTTACATAATGGCGAAACAGAATTGATTAGGGTATTACAAGCGGAAGATGTCCTCGTGACGGAACTGGGCGGGACTTGACGGAGGTGGGTGATTAATGGGGATGTTTGTTTTGGATAAAATTAGCGGCAGGTTGACGAAACTCTATTTCATTCGAGTTCTATCTCCGTAATTAACTGGAAACATAATTTCGTGTCAACCCGCTTTGTACAGTTATCAGTCCATTTCCCGTATGGCATTTTTATTCTTTGCCTACAGAGAGAAATTTTCAGAGAAAACAGTGGATATTAAAATTGAATGAGGCAATTCGTGTGGAGTATTAAAAAAAAACTATTATTTATATTTTAAAGACCCATGAAAGTATGCTCGGCTATATTCTCAGATGTAGTATACATCTTCCATAAATATGACGGTCTTATTCATAAGCTAGAGAAAATGAAACACATTGAACTATTAAAATATCACATTACAGCCAGAATTTTTAGAGTCAAACAAGGGAAAGCCTATACTACAATAAAAGAAGCCAAAGCTATTGTACGACAAGAAGGTGAATTGGGGCCAATTATTTACCTAGTCTATACATGTGATATACCACAAATGGAAAATATCACTATTGCAACATTTGCTGATGATACTTCGGTTCTTGCTGTCGGAGCCAATAGCAAAAAAGTGACGAATATTATAGCTGCTCAATGGAAGTCCCCGGTTTGAACATAGATTGCGTTACTAGGATTAAATCCACATCTTTTTTAGTTAGCCCTAACCCTAGCATTTTGAGTGAAGCAACTTTTGTTATTGTGAAAAATTGGATAAAAAGGAATTCCTCGTATTGATAAAATATTGTTTTTTGAAGGGAAAAAATACATTTGAAGCAAAAACTTGGATTGATGCCAAGATTCTGGACACTGCCACAGGAAAATCAACCATCAAGGATTGATATGCTAAGTTTAGACATGGTGAAATGAGCACCGAAGACGGTGAACTCAGTGGATACCCAAAAGAGGTTGTTAACGACGAAAACAATAAAAAAAATCCACATACACTCTAAAGATATCAACTGAACGTATACATCATATTATTCAGGAATAATTAGTGTATGAGAAAGCTCTGTGCCAAGTGGGTGTCGCGCGAGCTCACTTTTGATCAAAAACAATGACGATGATAACGGAGCTATGAGATTCGGAGTGTAGATGATCAAGTTTAATAAACCCGAGTTTTTGCATCGATATATGACAATGGATGAAACATGGCTTCATCATTTTACTCCGAAGTCTAATTGGCAGTCATCTGAAATCGTGCAAAAATGCAACAGTTAACTGGCAAGTTTATGACGTCTTTATTTCTTGATGCGCATCGAATAATTTTCATTGACTACCTAGGAATAGGAAATAGGAATGACCATCAACTGCGACTATTACATAGCGTTATTGGACCGTTTAAAGGACGAGATCGCCAAAAAACGGCTGCTTTTGAAGAAAAAGAAAGTTCTGCTTCATCTAGACAATGCACCGTGTCAAAAATTCATGATTTGGGCCTCAAATTGCTTCCTCATCCACCGTATTCTGTTCTCAGATCTCAAAAGAATGCTCGCTGGGAAGAAATCACCCTTGAAGGGAATTAAGTTGAATAAGAAAGACTAATTTTGCCAAAAAAATGTGTTTTACTACGGTAAGCCGGGGACTTTTCAATTGACCTGTTAACAGGCAATGGACAATACAAATAATTGGACTCAAACGTGGAAAATTAAAATTAACGAAAGTAAATCTGTGCATGTGCAATTCACGTATAATCAAACCCCACAAATACCACTAACTGTAAGTAGTACTATTATTCCATAGATTTACAACATTAAGTATATAGGAATAAATACTGATACAAAGCGTAACTGGAAGGAACATGTAAAAAAGAAATATAAAAAACTGGAGTTCAAATATAGTCCAGAAACTACAGGACTGACTATTCACACCAAGACTTTCAGCTACTGAGTGTTACTCAGGAATTCAAAATATTCGCAAAAAAAACATGCGAGATTCCATTCTCATATAAATATCGCAGTATTGCAACTCTTGGATAACACCACATAGGTTGAATTGATCTTGGTTAGTGAAGTATAGTGAGGTGCATTTAATAGAAACACAACAATGTTAATATTTAAAGTTATAACAAATAACGAATAACAAAGTTATTGTAAAGACAAATTATAGGTTAGTTGGCAACAAGTGGTAATAATGCAATAAATATATAAAAAATATATTGTCCACATATAACTTCCTTAAATTTTGCGGTTTTGGAGGACAACTTACGTCACCTCTGGAAGAATCTGCCATACTCCCAATCATATACTCCCACATATAGTCCAAGTACATATCATGAGCTCATCATGAGGTTCTTGCCGATTTTTTTATATACGGAAATTATATTTTCACATAAAACAATTATCAAAGAAAAGGCACCTCCTGTTTAAAAGGTTTTTTTAACCAAACTAATAATTCATTTTCATTATCATTATCATTTTATCAGGAAGAGTGGCATTAATTCTCTCTTAATTGTCAGACAATACACAGACAATCAGATTTTTTATACATATTGCGTGAATATCATCATCGGAATAACCAGGTGGTTTTGAAATTAGCCCAATTCATTCTGCAATAATAACATCAAGAATTTATTAAAAAGCATTGGAAAAAATATAATATTCTTTAACAAGAGTATCTTAACGCAAGAGGTTTTTCTTACTGAAACTGAAAACCAATTTGGGGGTATTTTATTTTACCCCCGTAGAATGTTTGGTTAAATATATTAATGTATATTAATTGACAATATATAGTAACAAGATACCATTTTGATTTGAACTCATCCTTTCTCATTTTGTTCAATTTCAGCAACACTTATTTCATTGTAGTCTTTATTTATTCTAAACAGAATTCATCAAATGGAAATTATTCTTGTTTTTCAGATAAACTGAGACGACTATGCATTTCTGGGGCACGCCAACATTTAATTTTACATTTTCTGAAACGTTTTCCTTTATTTGTTTCAGTAAATTAATGGGAAGTGGAAGGTCTTGTGTCAAAAAGACCCAGTTAAGTTATAACACAATGAAAATAAAATTATTGGGGCTGAAAGGAAGATGACCCAGTTACAAAAATTTCCGTTTCCGAAAGAGCAATATTTTAATGTTATCTCAGTAAAAATGAATATACATTACGTTATATTATAATAAGCTTATATTGTTTATTTCTATTTTACAAGCATACCTGCACACCTTTTATTTTTTATTTCATTAGTTAAATGTTTAATATGATATAGGCTTTAATTTGTGTTAGAAAATATAGATTATGTTAGATTATCTACATTGTAATATATAAAATATATATTATATAAAAAATTTATAACGTATTATATGAAAATATTATTATATATAGAATTTCAAATTATTAATTAATGTAACCAGTAATCAGTTCAATGTTCGATGAAAGAAGACTCTACTAATAGAGCAATTTAAAATTGGCTAATTTAAAACATTTTGTACATGGGATAAATCGATTACTTTTGGAAATTATATCATAATGATGATTTCTATAAAATTATATCAAAAGCTTTGACTCAAGTATTATATGCAAACTATCATTATAGAGCTAATGATTAAGTGATTTTAGAGCAAAAATCTTAAGCTCTCCTTTTGTGGGATCCATGAAAATTTCTATTATTACCGTAAATAGAAAACTGTCCCATCTGTAATATTTACTAGAAAATTCTACTTCTTACAATCAAGTTTAATATTACAAACAGAGCTTTATTCAGATTCAAAAGAAACCAATGATTAATTTAGAGATCAATTCAAAAGAGCCCAAGAATTATACAATTTAAATTAATAGAAAATGGTCTATATATCTAAAATCTAATTTTTGATGAATTTATAATATTTTCTTTCTACTCGGCTAATTCTTGTATTAATAGGCATGATGATTACTATAAAATAAAAATAAAATAAATATAAAAATAAAAATATTGACTTATAATAATAATAATATAGAACAGATAGTTTATAGATTTATCAAAAAGATTAATTAATGTGAACTATTTATTTTAAGTATGATTACTAAGATTTTAGTGGACATAAAAGTAGAAGACTTCAAAATTTTCTATATGAACTTAAACCTCAATCATCAGCATTACAAAACATTGTCGCCACTAAACCTTCAAAACCAACATTTCAGTAATCCAAGGTCTGAACTTTTTTATGCGTGTCGATTTTATTTGAATTATGACATTTATCTCACTTTTTACAGGTAACAAACAGATTGTATGGTACTGAGAGGAAGATAAACTAAAAAACCGAACGGGTATATCAAGGCAAATAACATACATTTGTCAAGAACCGATTTGTCGATTATGACTACTAATTTGCGTGACTATGACTAAAGTAATAATTTTAATAGGAATTCTGGAACACTTATATTATTGAAGTCATATAATACAGATACACTAGCCATGAAATACTGTAGAATGTTGAAGAAAATCAAGTAAAAAATAGTATCAATATAGTGCAGATAATATGTTAAGTCTAAAGATTACACAATAAGCATAGTCACCAGTTGTAATATTGTTAAGTCTATAAACAGATGCACCCAATAACCATAGTCACCAGTTGAGAACTATAAGAATAATATGGTCGAAATCATGTGTCCTATATTTGCTAAGATATATCAAAATTACATCGAATGAAATCTACTGAAAATTAGGTGATAATAATTTTAAGATATAGATGCAAATATATTTGGCAAGGCTACCAAAATAGTTGATGATGGATATTTTATTTTCTCAACTTCTAGCAGCTCTGTAGAAGGAAAAAGCGTATCCTGTATTGTACCTAGTTACCTTGTAATACTTGATAAAATAAATACACGAATTGTAATATTGAAGTTTATTTCAATAATATTCAAATTTCAAATTTAAGAGAACACATGTAACTGTAATACTTCATCAAGCACAATATGTTTCTCTAATTGTCTGTTTCTCTAACATACTTCAACATATCAAATTATTCTATGAATTAGACTATTTACTTAATTTGATGTAATATAATTGGCTTCAATGACAACATTTGGATTAATATGGCATACATTTTCATACATAACTAATATAGTTCAAAATGATTTTTGAAGCTTCTCTCCGCCATAACACACAAACACATAGTAGACTATAAAAAATTAATATCAAATTGTTCCATTAAATATATCATATAACAAATCAATTGAAAAGTCCCCGGTCTACCATAGTAAAACACATTTTTTTGGAAAAAATATTTTTTTATATTCAACATAATTCCCTTCAAGGGTGATACACTGACTATAGCGAGCCTCCAACTTTTCGATACCATATTTGTAGTACGATTTGCTCTTTGCTTCAAAATAGGCCCCCGTTTCGGCGATCACCTCTTGATTCGACGAACATTTCTTCCCAGCGAGCATTCTTTTAAGATCTGAGAACAGGAAATAGACGCTGGCGGCCAGATCTGAAGAACACGGTGAATCGATGGATTTCTACCATAGTTTTCACTGACATGTGACACGGTGTATTGTCTTGGTGAAGCAGCACTTCCTTTTTCTTGAAATGCGGCCGTTTTTCGGCAATTTCGTTCTTCAAACAGTCCAATAACGCTATGTAGTAGTCGCTGTTAATGGTCCTTCCTTTTTCAAGGTAGTCAATGAAAATTATTCCAAGCGATTTCCAAAATACAGACGCCATAACATTGCCAGCCGACTGTTGCGTTTTCCCACGCTTTGGAGCGAGTTCATCGTGTGCAGTCTACTCGGATGACTGTCGATTGAACTTTGAAGTGAAATGATGGAGCCATGTTTCATCCATTGTTACATATCGACGCAAAAACTCGGATTTATTACGCTTGATCATCTTCAAACACTGTTCCGAGTCATCAACTCGTCGTTGTTTTTGGTCAAAAGTGAGCTCGCGCGTCACCCACTTTGCACAGAGCTTTGCACAAATATTCGTGAATGATATGATATACCCGTTTAGTTGATATCTTTAGAGTGTCTGCTAGTTCGTTCAATTTCAATTTACCGTCATTCAAAATCATTTTGTCGATTTTTTTAATGTTTTCGTCGATAACAACCTCTTTTGGGCATGCGCTGCGTTCACCATCTTCATGGCTCATTTCGCCACGTCTAGACTTAGCATACCAATCCTTGATGGTTTATTTTCCTGGGACAGTGTCTGAAAACTCGGCATTAAGCCAAGTTTTGCTTCAACTTTATTTTTTCCTTCCAAAAAGCAATATTTTATCAACACGCGAAATTGCTTTTTATCCATTTTTTTAAATAACAAAAGTTGCTTCGCTCAAAATGCCATAATTCACACACTAATAATAATAATGCGGCAGCTGTCAAATTTATACACGCATCTTTTGAGCGTTAGGTCTAACTAAAAACACACGGATTTAATTCTAGTAGCGCCATCTATGTGCCAAGTCGGGAACTTTTCAATTGACCTGTTATTTTCGAAAGGTGTAAATTTTCAACAACTCTTTTAGAGATAAAATTAAAATATTAATCTATATTATATGAAACTGTATTAATTAAAGCCAAATTATTCAATCTTACACCTATTTCTAAAATTACCTAAATTAATGTAATAAAAAATATTATTATTATAATATGATGTTGAAATTAATTCCTAATATAAGACATAAATTCTCGATGAACTTCAAACCTGAGACGTTCATATTCATAACTAAAGTGGGGAAAGCCGCCAGTGCCTTATAGGCTTCGTAAACATTCCTAATTATAAAATGTGTTCGATAAACTAACTCCCGAAAGTTCATGCACCGTCTGTTCGTGAGTTATTTACCCGAAACTTTCCACTTTATATCTTATCAAACATTAACTATCACTTGTTTACTTATGTTAAGGAAAACTGGAGGGTTGGTGAGATGGAAAAGGGCGAGTTACGTTAAATGACAATGAAATGAAATTGATTAGGGTCTTACAAGCGGAAGATGGTCTGGTGACGGAAGTGTGCCGAAACTTTAGCGAGTCTATACATAGGGTGATTAATGGGAACGCCCTAAAGGAAATGACTGATGGCTCGACAGAACTGTATCTTTTATGAGGATATTTGTTTAAAAATATTGAAAGGCGAATTTTATCGATGATCCATGGCTTTTGTTTCGAAACGTGATGAGTTGAGGAAAGAATTTATGCGATCCAATATTGTTTATAACTTTTTATTTTATCAGAATTGCAAAGTAAGTTGAAGTTTAGTAGACAAGGGTTACTTTGAAGAAGGTTATGTTTATTTTGTCTTTTTTTTATTCTTTAGAAATAACATGGATAGTAGATAATAAATGTGTTTTGTTACTCCTATCATATAACTTGCATATTATAATGCTCTTCACAGCAAATGAAGTTTTTTGGCTGTTTAAGACCCATTATCATTTTGGAATATGACAATGTTTTACAGCAATAAACTAATAATAATAATAAGTTTATCAAACTTAGTGATGATCATTTAGGTATTCAGATTTTCAAACGCAGTAATCCGGTCGGTGATGTTAATGAGGGAACCAGCAATAAACTAAAAATAATAATAAGTTTATCAATCTTAGTGATGATCATTTAGGTATACAGAGTTTCAAACGCAGTAATCCGGTCGGTGATGTTAATGAGGGAACCAGCTTCCAATCATAACGTTACTTGACTGTAGGAAACAGAAAATCCGGATCAATTTTTTGCCGAAAGAACACTATCTGTCACAATTGCCGGGATGGTTTTGTCGCTACAATTATATTTTGTGGGCTCTAAAGGATATCGCGCCGAATTGTCTCATTAGAAATATAATACGATGGCATGCTTCACATTATATTGGATCCTCAACAAGAAAGGCTATATGGATTTACTAGGGTATCCTACAACTATAAATTGATATTCAAACTTACGCTAAATGTTGATATTTACATTCTTTAACTATGGTAGTTGGTGCTTGTTAAAATTTACTGGGAAATATGTCCTTTAACACAAATTTTACAAATAACAGTTATATTTTTCTCATTAAATTTAATATATACCCTCTGATACCATATAGTCAGAATGCTACCATATAGTCAAAATACTACTATATAGTCAGAATACTACCATATAGTCAGAGTGTCTAAATACCATAAGTGGCATCAATATTTCAGTAGCTGAAAGTGTGGATGAGACAGACGCTATTTTTCGTGTGCCCCGCGCAGTCACCCAGTGTGCAAACTTTATCAAAAGCTTGGCATTGATTGAAAAATGCGACCTAACTATATTTTTTAGGGTACAAGGTTTCCGTATTAGACGCCACCAGTGAAACTCAGAAGGAACAACGTGTGGTAAATACGGCGCTTGCTGTTAAACATCTTATTTTTACAGAACTTATGGATCTTTTTAATAGTTAACATCTTAGTAAAATAGTAATAGTTTTGTTCCTTATAACCACTACCAATTTTACATCAATATTTTATAGTACTTTATCGAGATCTTTATCACAGCTCTTTTTTGAATTTTTTCAGTTTTCTCTAAAAACTAATTACGTTACAAAAATTTAAGTAAAACTTTAAGGCCACTGAATATATTTCAACGATTGACTTGGATATTTATAGAACAATTTATTCACAAATACTTTTATATCAATGTCCGTCACATTGTACTCGATATTTCTAAATCTCCCCTAAACCCGTCTTTATGTCTTTAAGTCGAGAGTTAATCGACAGAGTTTGTCCACGTTAGGTTTCATCTAACAAGCCATTGTTTTTACTAATTTTATTTTCATTCATTTAAACAATATTCCACGGAGTAATTTATAATGCATTACCTTTTGCTTTTAATTCTATTTGGAATAATTAGTCATGATTTATTGGTTGTAATATATTTGAAGATTTTGTCAAATATGTGGATGAATTTTTACTAAAACAAGATATTGTTACAATATTCGAAGATAGTGTCATATAATTGCAACAAAACTTTTGCATAATATACTTTTTAATTGCATTTCTTAATAAAAATACATTTTAAGCTTCGGATTATACTTGTATTTTGATTAAAAATAGTTAATGGTATTTGTGAAAACATTACGAAGAAACAGCTATTGTTTACTTATAGGTTCCATATAAAACCAAAATAGGGCAAGAAAGGACTGCTTCATATTTTTAATTGCTATTTCAGTAAATGGCCCTATTCTATTCTATTTTTTACAATATTGATCAGTCTCAATGGTAGCATTTTATATAGGAACATACTCTTTTGACATTGTTAAATTATCAACAATATTTAATAATAGTCAAATCAGGGAAGTACACTGGCCAGTTTAAAATTTGAATATTTGGTTCGAAACATAGTGTAATGACTATAGAATTTTAAACAGTGGCATTGCCTTTCTCAAAAATATAATTCTGGCCGGAAATTTGGGATCCATATTAGGTTGTTTGACGATTAATTTAACATGGCTTTTTGCTTCAAGACTCGTAAATCCAAAACATAAAACATCTTTCACAAACTGTCTGCGACTTAAAATCATTCCGTCTTTTCTTAAATCATAATACTAATACTTAAGTTTTATACCTCACAAATAACCGTTAGGTACAAAAAGCCTAAAGTTTCTCAGATAATAGATATAAACGTTAAACATAAAACTACTTTTCTTTCTACTCAACCAACTGTTGTTATAATAATCACAAAAATAGTGACTTATAATAATATAGAATAGATAGCTTCTGGATGTATCAAAAAGATTTATTATTGTGAATTATTTATTTTAAGTATGATTACTAGAATTTTAATAGAAATAAAGTAGAAGATTTCAAAATGTCGCACATAAAATGAAACAAAAATAATATGAATGAATGAAAAGCTAATTTTAAAAATATTGTATATATAATTCGTAAATCGGTACAAACAAAAATATTTATAACGTTCTCTTTGATCTTCAAATATAAAAATACCTTTCAGCATGGTTCACATCTTTGCAAGCTATTGTGTTGTAAATAATATATAACGTATGTTGTAAAACATAAAATATGCCTTGCTGTTCGTAAAATGTCCTCCAGTTATGAATAAGGCCCTTGAACCTTCAGTTTACGCATGGTTTGTTTCTGAGGTAAAGTTAAGTTTTCATTTTGCATGTTATTAAGCAGTATCCATTATTCGTTTGAATAAATTACAGGAAAAAAAAGGCTGCAGCCGAGAAATTCAATAATACTACAAATGTATTTTAATGTTATTATTAGAATTAAAATGTGCTATGATATTACGTATATTACATCGTATATTTTGAGAATTTCTTTCATAAATGGTTGCTTATCAATATTAATTGGCCTTTAGATAATCTTTATGATTGTCTAACAATCTTTCGATAACTTTCTTAAAAGCACCTTATCCTTCTTTTCCGTCATAACCCGTCTAATATCTGGTCTAACGAAATCACCTTCCTTCTATGTTCCAGTGGTCTTCCAATGTTCTGTTGAGGACGTTATTTTTAGCAACTTTAAGATCCCACGACGGCTAAATCTTTAGTGAATCAGTCGGTCTTGTCCAAGAATTTACACGATCTATGCTATCACGTTAACACAAAAACAAGGGAATTTAGTAAACTTGTTGTTCGATGACAAAATTTTAAAACAACAGCAAACTGCCAATCATGATCCCCATATTTTAGTTTGCGAAGAAGCAATTGCAATTTCCTGTAAATTTCTGTGGGTTATACGTAATGACCTCTAGAAACATCAGCATAAAAACCACCATTGTGAAGCAAAACTCCTTTAATGGCCATTTTTAATGAATCTGTAAAAATACACCATTATGCTGTATCATATTGGATCTCAAATGCATCGATAAAATCTTCAATATTGGTGCAATAAACCAATACTCCTCTTGGGCGATGTAGAAAGCGAATTCCTTTTCATTTTTTGGAAAACAATGAAGCCATTTTAGTTAAAATATTACTCTATTCTCATTTTTCGGCTAAAAATATAAGTAGCAAACCTCGTACATCTCATTTTCCCCCTCTATCTAACCAGTTTAATTTACTATCGCATCAATCTTCCGAGATAAATATATTAAAGGTTATGTATGGCAAACGACAGTGATTATTAATATCGATATCCGGTGTTCAAATGGAAAAAACATTCGCCAGCGTTTATCCAATTTCCTCTCGAGTAATTTGTAATATCGCACAAATCTGTGACGTACTCGGCAAAAGAACATTTTCTCTTTTTACGGGATGAGGGCCTTTATCATTTGTCAGAGTATTTTCCGCCCATCTGTTTTTTACTTCGGCACGACCGAGCCCGTGAAAATCGCACTTTTAATGCTGCTCGAAAACTAAATGGTTCGTAAAGGTTTTGCCACTCTAAACATTCTTTTGTTGAATTATAGCACCAGAGAAATTTAAGAATAACAGGAATGGTGTTAATATTAATTTAGAATAAATCGTGCGGCAATCACAAATTAAGTAAGAAAAAAATCATTAAGATATATATAATTTAAACGGATTGTACTACAGTGGAACGTGTCCCGACATACTAATCAGTAATTTGTCTCAATTATTATTATAAAACTGCTTATCTCTTGGAAATGAGTTATATGACCTATGTATTTGTTTTATCGATATATCACATTAAATAGCTGTTATAATTTCAGATTCTATGATAAACCTATTTTAATTTGTGTCTCAATATTCCTATATATTTTTGGGATTATTTATAATTTCGACATATGAGGAAGATTCAATAGGACACTAAAAACCTATTGACGGTAGAATTATGCAATAAGTTATCATCCAAATAGATTATTAAACCATTATTTATTTAGGTGTTGATATTTGGGAACTGTTCAGCAAAAACATATTTACGATAAATTTCAACAACTAAGCCATGGCTTTTAGGGGCCTTTTTGAGACGCACTTAGATATTTAATTTACAAACGTATTTAAAGTTTGTCCTCTTATCACACCAAATTAGCTAGCATAATTTTACAGTCCATGATAACCGGTTTTTATTTTTTCCCTATTTTCGTATGCGTTTCTAAATTTAAGATTATTTGGCAATTATGTGAGGTTATATGCTTCTTTTTATTTAACTTGGACGAAGTAAATTATCTTCCAGATAGAATCTTTAACCCACTATTTACTTATATGATAATATTTGGGAACTGTCTAGCAGAATATATCGATAAATTTTAACAACTAAGTAGAGCTTTTAGAGGCGCTTTTTGTGGCGCATTGGGGTGTTTAATTTATTATCTAAAGTTTATTTAAGCTTTGTTTTATTATAAGATATATTTATTTTAATGAAGTAAATTCTATCATCAAATATATCAGAACAATTACCTGTTATAATTTTACAGTCTATGATAACCGTTTTCTGATTTATTTCTCTGTTTTTCCAGGAATTTCTAAATTTAGAATTATTTATGTATTCTAACTTTTAAGGTGATATAATGAACAGTAAAAATCTATTGGCGATAAAATTATAGAATAACTTATCATCCAAATGGATTCTGAAACCAGTATTCTTTTATATTTTGATATGGGAATTCTTCAGCAGTGCATATCTGCAATAAGTTTCAACAACCAAATTTATTTAAGTGTATTATTATTTGTTACTATGAAATATTACATAATCTACAAATGTACATAAAATATATCATCACATCATCTACCACTCATAATTTTATAGTCCATGGTAACTGTTTTGTTCCTCTATTTTCTTATAAGTTTTAAATTAGGTTTATTTAAATTTTCGAGTTTTAAGATTGAATAAGACAGTAAATTTCATTAAAAAGATTTCTGTGACGTTATATTCTCTTCAAATTTTTTTTTTATTTTTAAAGGCATTTTTTCGTTTTA
The DNA here is from genome assembly GCF_030347505.1 of Rhynchophorus ferrugineus. Taxonomy (NCBI): domain Eukaryota; kingdom Metazoa; phylum Arthropoda; class Insecta; order Coleoptera; family Curculionidae; genus Rhynchophorus; species Rhynchophorus ferrugineus. The sequence continues at coordinate 17,459,445 of NW_027472588.1, read as the reverse complement.
TTTTAGAATCTCTGGAAGATGGGTTAGAGACACCTTTAATCGGCTAATTTATTGATATATTTAAAGTGTATTTAAATTGATTGTTCTGATATACTATAAGTTTTCCTGAATGGAAGCAAAACAGGAATAATCTGAATGGAATAAGACATGACTGTTATTTTTTATTGACGGTATAAATTTGAAAATAATTTCGCACAGGTAAAGAGTGAAGGGGGAAATGTTACATGGGAGCATAGTTATTCATGGCTATATTAAGCTAGATTCGAGCTCGTGATTATGGCAGCTGTAGGAAGACTGTTCTATCAGCTTAATTACTGGGGCTACCAATTATCCATATTTGATTTATTTTTATTAATTAATATATATCTGGAACTAGAACCCTCTTAAGCTAACATTGAAAATATGTTTTTTGTTTTTATTTTTACTGCAATAAAAGTTTCAAGTTTTAACACATTAATTTTTGCAGTAGCTCTGTGCGTTTTTTGCTAAAATGTATAAACTTGAATATAATGCTGTTCTAAATTCTTTATCTTAAATACTCTATACCATAAACCAAATTCATATTATCAAAGCTGACAATAGTTTATATACACTTTCTCCTTTAGCAGCTGTATTTAAATATGGTCTTACATCTCGTGGAAATCTTTATCGAATACAAAAATGCATACCATGCACTTTTGGGGACTATGCGTATACAACGCGATTCGCGAGAATTCCAACTTAAAAATAAAATATCATTTGTTAATTGGATTCTTCTTTTCGGATGTGTCCGAGAATTGCGTGTATGATTTGATAGGATGCCCTACTTATTGTCCTAATTTAACACCATCAGATTTCCACGTCCACACTTTGCATTCAATGAAAAAATTGACAAGTCTATGGCTAAATATTCACATTATTGCAAGATCTTACTTCAAATGGCGAAACTGCTGAACCTAGTGCGTTGAAGTCAGGGTGTATTATGTAGAACAGTAAAAAAAAATTAATTAGAAAATCGTAGTCTTTCATTGACTAGAAAATATTTTGAGTAAAATTTAAAAAAAACCTCCAAGTAAACTGTACACAAACTGTAATATTTACATATTACATCTTTTGTTGTTTTAAATAATATTTGATCCCAAAAAATATTTAATGGAAATTAAAAAATTAATTTAAACCCAATGAATAAATATGTTCAAAACTGGTATTAATAAAATATCATAATAATTATAGCAAAAAGATATTAAACACCAATAACATTCTCCAATTCATTCACGTAAATCAAGCACGAAAGTTTTTCGTGGATAAAACTGTTAGCATAAAAATTCGGAGCGCGAAAACCTTATTTTTGCCGCCGGATATGGAAAATGGCGACTGTAACAATTTTATAACTTGGCTTCGAGCCCAGGATAATGGCTGCAACAACAATTTCAACGAAAAAATCCATAAAACAGGTACCTCCAGTTAATTTCGGCTGCCGCATAAATCTGCTCTAGCGTTAAATATAGATTTTCCTCTCCTTCTCGCAATTCACGGTAATCTACCGTGGTAATCACTTTGTGATAAAAAGAGAGATAATTTATGCAAAGGGTGATTTTGCCGGCGATTACGTTTTAAAAAAGAAATTTCCGCTAGAAATAAGTAATTAATTTATAGAAATGTGCGAAACTTTAATCCTCATCGTTCTTTTAACAGATCTAGTGTTGTCGTATTAATTATAAACTATGTATTAATATTATTTAAGTTATTATTCATAACTTATCATGTCAAAACGTTGCAATATTGCAGCAGCAATTCTAAGTTTTAGTACATTTTGGCTCTGACATATAACAGCTTTTTTGAACTTTTTTCTACAGTAGTATCGGTAGGGTCCTAGACGCGTTTTTATATGTAGTGGTATCCCCCGAAGGCCTAATCCATTTAATTAACAATTGTGTATCTGAGTAATGTATTTTACTTTCATTAGAGAGCATATTTATGTTTTACGCTTAGTACTTGTTTCTTTCGATTCAATGTATCTTTATAAAGTCATTATGATATTACTATATTTCTCTTTAGTTTGTCCTGTTAATATCTGTATACATCTTTCTTGATAAAACTACATTTAGTCACTGCATTCTCCCTAATGCATTTGCCATATCTGCAAAATAGTTAGTATTATTTCTCTACTCATACATGTTAACCAAACATTCATGTATATTCTGAACAACAAAACACATGCTCATAAAGCATTCACATTCTATAATACAATTCCCTACTATTGAAGTATAATAATAGTATATATAATAATTGTATACTGACCTTTAGTGGTCTCCTCTTTTATCATCCTGTCTTGGTAATCGTCAGCATTGAATCATAAACCAATATTCATACAGTTTTATTCAATCGCAGTCATTTTCACAAATACTAGTCAAGTTAATAACCAAGCTGTTTATTCCCAACCTATTAAAACTTGTTCAAGATTTTACAATTTGTCAATTTCTTCTTCATTGTGTCTGATCGAGCTCATTCAAACAAAGGTGTTATTTTCGACAATGCCTCTTTCCATATATCCAGACAGTTCTGGTTTGAATATCCTCATTGACCTGAATATCTATTGAAATAATTCTTTGCAATACCCCTTATCAACTCAATTGGATTAAAAATGCAGTGATAGGGAGGGATACGTAATTCTCTGTGGCCATAGCAATCAGTAATCTTATCTACTATGTATCTTTTCTCAGGCTTAATTCTAAAAAAGTAAATTACATAAAATGCAATTATATATTTCATTTATATTTACCGAGTAATAATTTGCAATAGTTCATTCCTTAAGATGATTTCCTCGAAATTTATTTTATGTACTTTAATCCATTCCTTAATTGCAGCCTTTGTTGATGAACTTGTTATAATCCGCAATTATAATATTTTAAAGAATTTTCTGACCGAAGTTTGGCAAACAGACAACTTTTGCAGGTTCATTCCATTACATGTTCGAACTTCTCTAACAGCATTATATCTCTTTTTAAATATATATATGATATATATATATATATATATATATATATATATACATATATATATATATACATATATATATATATATATATATATATATATATAAATATATATATATATATACACACATATATATATATACATATATATATATATATATATATATTAAATATATATATTTTAAGGAAAATGATAAACGTTAAAGGTATTTTACATAACGTTCAGTTATTTTACATAACTGTGCTTGAAACGCACCTCCAGTCTTCCACCAATGACAAAGCGCTGCCTCTGCTACCGAAACAATCCACACTCTGTTAATAAGTATTTGACAGACAGTACCATGCCACAGTCTTCACAGATAAAGGAAGATCTCCCTTTTATAAATACTCATATATTAGCCAACAGTGGATGATCCTCAATCGAGTCAACACGCAAAATGTTTACTTGTCGTTATTCATTAGATTTAGCCCACTGTAGAATGTTTTTTTTACCTCCACAGTTTATCTTCACCCATGTGATCACAATTTAGTTCATTCAGCTACTTGAAGAGACCTGTAACGTATGCTCTTGGGCCTTTGTTACAAAAGGTGCACTATTCTAATGTTGTCCCATTTCTGTTTCCAGCCAAATGTACCGATTTATCTCTCTTTTATTTATCTATGATATATCCGATCTCTGAAATATTATATATTTGTTCTTTATAACAGAGACCATAAATGCTGCTGCTGGTGATAATGAGAAGAATCTGGAGATTGTAATTTTAAAAGCTTAAACTAATCACTATATTTTTATCATGGCTGATTCTCATAGAGTCAATAACCTTAAGGAAAACAAGCCGTTTACCGGTTGATATTCTTTTTGTTGTGGGAAGCTTGAAAAAGGGCTCCAATGCTGAACATGTGAAGACGAAGTCATCAAGACCTAGTCATCAAGAGTAATTTTCCTCTTGTATTCGATGTGAATCTTGGGAAACCTTGTCATGAACATGTCTTTTTTATTGCAGTTAATTTCCAAATGTGTTGCTTTGTATTAAGATTGTAAGCCAACTGAACTGAAATTTGATACAAAGGCTAATTTAGCAACTCTGCATATCCTAACAGATTTATTCGTATAGTTGATCGTTTATTGATATATTTGAATGTAATTTTCGACTGAAAGAAAATAATTAGTGAATAATTGAATTAGTGAAATACAATTATAAACTCTCAACTTGTAACCTATCTAGACAATAAATAATTATAATCATCCGACAAGAGATAAAGAAATCGGTTCCATTTTATTATTTAACTTTTCACGATTAACATAACTAATGTGGCAATCACTAACTATGAAACAAACACGTTTCCGACCATAATCCCGAGTTAAAATGAGAAATAAAAGAAAGGTGTGAATTCAGATCTTTGATTCCGAAGCCAATTCGTATTTCAACAAAGCTTTAATGACAATTTGGCCGAAGCAGAATTTTGTCTGTGAATTATCTCAAAATTGGAAATTAAATGAATTCAACCATTATTGAAGACGTTTAAATCAACTGTATGCAAAAACTGGGAAACAAAAAACCGGTTTACAGAAGAAAAAATAACTTCCTACCAATAACTTAAGAAGAACACAAACATAGCACATCAGACAATCGGCGCTACTAATTATTTGGATTTTCAAAATGCCTAACCTATTCACCTATTCAGCTCTAACTATTCATCAAACATGACATTTTAGAATCCTTACACGCTCATTCTAGGCGCCATTATAGAGATGATCACAAAAATTACGACTTTAATTGAATTTTATAGCCAACATTCACGGCCATATTCCTTTCGATGAACCAAAACACTTACAAGGATCTCGGGATTATAGTCAGTCTTCATGCTGAATTGGATATTTGAATATTGAAAATACAGATGAGTTATGAAATTCGTAAGTTTGTCTATTCCATGATTCCACTATCGTCCATATATGCAAACCAGATAGAAGATTCCTATTTCCGTGACGATATTGAATACGACAAGAGATGGAGAAATCCATAGGGAAAACTTTTCTTGAAACACTATATTTGTGGAGGAAATACAGTGTTTTATTATTAGTTTTTTTCGTAATTTTCTATTGTTATTTCTAAAATCAATGAGACTATATCGAGATTAACCAGAAACTATATTTTCAGCGAATCAATTTCTTCATCAAATCCAATTTTTCATTAAACACTCTGTATACTACATTGTAGCTTATACCTTTTAAACCATGACATGGTCATTTTAGATAATATAAATGTATCTACCCACATAACACGATAATATATAAAATCGTCGACGTTAGCGATCCAATCTAATTACCATAAACCAAAAAGCCATCAGATTATGATGCGACCCGCCAGCTTTATCAAAAGCCAATCAGATCTGAGTCAGCTTTACACGTTTTACCTTCGATTCGAACGATTTCCGCGACCTGTAATGGTGTAATTGCATTTTAAGCTAGCGCTCGACAATTTGAGAACCTCATTAACCGAAACATCCTGATAAATTGCCGATCGCCGTCCGTATCTATTCGTCTTTGGTTAAAATTGGAAATTGATCTTGATGAAACGTCTGAAATTTCCCATGAGTTGCCGCTAAATAGTTCTCTTCCACGCTTATTCGGTCCAAATACGGTAATGGTATTGAATTATAAATATCAATATAGCATATATTTGCAACGGGTTTTTTGTTAAAATTATATATTGGTTGGTATAAGATGATTGCCAATAATAAATAGAAAATCAATAATTGTTATTTTATTTAGTAAACATCTACTAAATAATATCTAATAATCAAATCTTTCTATCTAATAATCAAATACTTTTAATATATAGTGTTATTATATTCTCGTAAAGTTTTGTGTAATATAATGGAAAATATCTGTTTTAACTTTTTTCTCTCACTTTCGACGATTTGATGGTTACTTTGCGAATGTATAATTGAAATGTTTGTTCAAAATAATAGTTTAAGAAACTAATTCTGATAAATAAAGTTATTTTTACTAAATCCCACGAGGAAAATTATCCCAGTCACGCCGATAAACTGTGTAAGACCAGATATATATTCTAGGATAATTTCTAAATTTGTCACTCGCCAGTCGGTAGGCCTAAAAGATAAATACACGGCAAAAAAGTAAACTTCATATATGATGAAATAATGGTAAAATGAGTAATTAAGGAATAAGGAAAAACGAGATGCCAGCGTTCATGACGACAGAAAAGGATCAAATAATCGAATGATACAAAGAAAAACTAAAATTGTTTTAGAATTTCAGTCAGTCAAATCATTTTAATATTATTGCAATATCTAGTGACTGATAAGTTAGTTATATGTTGAGTGCTGTTTATGACTTGCGAACATACGTTGACTAAATACGAACATAACATCATAAAGGTGTAAAAAACTTTAAAAACGTTAATATTACAATACTAGACTTGAACATCCATTTGGCGTCGATACATTTACATAGTGACTATTCATCTAAAACTGATACTAAAGACAGTACATCTATTCGATTACCATGAGTGCACTTACACTGAACTAAGTTACTGGAACATAATGATGTGAGACAAGACGTAACTACTTAGTTTATTAAAAATATTTGTAAAACTTACTATATTTTTGGCTAGCCCCAATCGGTCATCATGTGAAGGTCCAATCAATTCTTCTTCCTTTCTTTCTTCCATCACTTTTAGATCGCAGTGGAAGCGTTAGCTATGAGGAACCGTCATTATAATTTCCCAAATTCCCGGGAAATGTATCCAAGTGACTCTGGAGGAAGCGTGATTTTATGTTTATATTAAGCTATTAAGTTTTGAGGCTTGCCAATATCTTTTGTGGAAAATCTTTATAATTTATGGGTCTCTAGTGACCTAGAATTTTTTTGCACCCACAACAAAACATTTGCAAGGTTCACTTTCAGAATTAGTTCTATAAAATATATGTCCATGAATGTAGAAACATTTTAGGCTTTTAACATTTACATTAATGGAAATATAATATATATATATATATATATATATATATATATATATATATATATATATATACATACATATCGCTATTCTCACTCATAATTTTATCACAAATGTTACATATTTCCTAAAATTACCTCCTCAAACCATTTCAACTCAAAGTTATGACTGCAAAATATCTCCTGAGCTATATAGATCGTAGTTGGCACAAACGATAACAATTATTATTTAGAAAAATATATCCGTAAAGGATCGCAAAATCAAGCATTATTCTGTTTTAGTTTAAACAGTTTTTTAAGATTCCACATTTTAGGAAATTTAAATAAAACTCACTTGGAATTTTAACAAAAAATCAAAATGTGTTCAATAATAATAATAATTCCAATTAAAGCTGTATTTGTGTATAGTATGATTGTTTTTTTTTGCCGTAAACAATTAATGATTATAATCAATATCGATGATTCCAGAATGCATACAAATACTTTAATATAAGCTAAACATCTTATATTCAGGCTAATAAATATATTCTTTTTTCGACCTTAAACTTTTTTCTCTCAAAAGTGGTACATTCATTTCAATATTCCGATATTCTGAGAAGTACTATCTATTCCACTGATCAGTACTGAACGGTGAACCGTAAACATACTACATTCTGATATATATTAACAGTGTCAATTATCTCTATCTTCTCGTACACTAACAAACTTCACTTGTTTCCGAAGCAAGTGCTAGAATGTATTGAATTTTTCACATCTTTTGGCTGCCTTTTTCATTTTGTATACCATTAGTTAGCTAACAGTCAATAGTCTATGAGCTTACTATCCATCATTGACTTCTTGGATTTTAATATCCTCCCAATCACATGCTGCAACATCGGTACTATATATGTTAACTTTTACATACTAAGCAACTGTTTCTATAAGTAAAATAAAAATATAAAAACTTTTATAATCTTTGGTAGATACATATATAAAAACATTATATTGGTGGTAAACTATATCTGTAATCTCAGTTTAATATTTTTTTATAAATTTAATATATTTAACAAGTCACTAATAAATTCTATCCAAACTCGATTTAACAATTACCAACGATTAAATGAAGATAATTAATGTAAACGATGAGATGCCAAATGTTAATGATGACGCTAGTGGCACAATTATAAACCACCCATTAGTGAAGGGTGGGAAATAATTGGGAGACGGTACGGCCGCTGCTGCGTAATTTTGCAGGAATATTACAGTTCGGTGCCCGCGGCCAGGGATCTGGAAATGCTCGGGCGGCAATTTCTTAGACATATGTGCGGATAAAGTTTGAATTATCGCGTCCTCCCAACTCGTAGGACTTTGAGGAGTCTTGGTGGGCGAACAAGATACCTATCAACGACTAAATTCTAACGTGTATGGAAAGTTCTTTATGTATTTTAGATTTTAATTAATACACTTCATTAAATAATTATTATATGTAGCATACAGTAGAATGGTGAATTAATTTTTGAGGAAGTATTTTTTTCTATAAATTTGAAACTCTTTCTTTTTAAAAATTAAAAGTTATTAAAGTGAATTATTATTTTTTTAAATTATCACTAGTTTTTGGATACCCTATGAGCAATTCCCTTCAGGCTATTCAACAGGTCAAAGTAAATTTATTCACATACATTTCAAACACTGTCAATGATATACGTACTGCTTGATGTCCTTGGTGCTTTTCTGGTAAAATCAAAATTCCAATACTGTAGAACTTTTAGATGTCTCTGCAAGAAACTGAACTATGTTATCAAATTTTCAAATACCTCTTTTACTTTACACTATTACGGAAATTTTGTTTTTTAACTACATGTTCTAATTGTATTAGTTATTGGCAGCTAAAAATATATAAGTCTCAAACTGATATTAACATCACCTTCCTTGATGTTAATTCAGGCTATAAAGTCATTTGTAAATCAAAATTATTATATATTATTATACAGTGAGTTCATATTGAACTCGAGCTTCTTTTCGAGGCCAGAGTTACCAAACCCATTCTAATCATCATTCTCTCGTGGGAAGTAAAAAAAAGCAAAAAAAAACATAAATCATGTTCTGCAGTATTCGTTTTGACACTATTTATTTATTTTGGGACTCATGCGAAAAAATACATTTTTATACCCAGTCGTCTATATATCGAAACAAGAGAGGACTGCTAAATATTTTAACAATACCTTCTCTCTGGTTGTTCGTGTTCCGTTCCAGGTTGTTTTTAGGCGGTCGTTCATAGCAACTGAATCTGTAAAGATTGATTTTTGATATTACCGTTATGCCGTTGATTAATGTAACTTATTAGAATCCTAAATATATCAGTTGTTATTGCTACTTGTTGTTTGATAGTTTTCCAATTTATCGCTTACAACATCTAGAGTGTTTTATTGAATAATTATTTCTAAATATCACTTCTAAACTATCTATTAGGAATTAGCTATATAAACCGATAGTTCAAAAATAATTATAACAATATAATGTAAAATCAATTTCATCATAATATTCTAGCTATACGCAATCAGAAACGAGATGTCATGGGGAGACCAGAAGACAGGTGAATCACTAGGATGACCATTTCAATAAGGGGTTTGAAATAGAATGAAAACTTGGATAACCATTAGTGATAAGAATCGTCAGCAATAGTATATTTTGTCATGGAAATTAAGCATCAGTATAATAGTTTGTGCATGAACTGTGAAGTGAGCTTGACAGATAGATCAGTCTATAGGGTGGATAGATGAAATGTGTACAGATATGTAACTACAGTTCAATTAAAAATGTCCCAATTCTATAATTGGACCTATCTAAGCATCTATGTCTTTGGACCGAAATTTTAAATTCAAAAACCAAATAAAAAAGGTCAAGGTGTGTCACCTGTCATTCCCAGTCATCAACAAGGCCAGCAATCTCTTTCCGTCAAATATCTTCTGTACAAGATGGTAATTCCATCCGTTGCTCTCTATGGGTCCAGCGTCTATTGAAGCGGTCTTATGGCAGATTACAATTTGATCGCTTCTGCACTATAGGTCTCCCTTTTTGCTAGAATGGAAAAGAGCTTCACCTGACAACGAGATGTTGGTAAACGTTGAAAACACTCAGTCAGTAGCCTGACCTTAATTTTTGCATCAATTGAATTATTCAGCGCCGCAATTTCTGGTCTTTGTGCAAAATAGGTAGTAATAGTCATCTGTGTCTTTAAAGAACTTAAGCGTTTCGGAATTAACAATTTCGAGTCATCACAAACGCACTGGGCTTCTGCATTTTTTTTTAAATTTTTCATTTATTATTTTATCTTTTCTTGATTAATTTTTTTAGCTCTTTTTGCGTGCTTGACGTTTATATGACGACAGAATCTTCTACGCACTACAGTTTCCAAGTCACAATTTCTGTAGCAACTGAATGCCCAAGAATCATTCTACAAGTTGATATACTCCCCACCCCATTGGATTTGATTCGCCGCAGTAAAGTTTTCAGATTTATTAAAAACATATAAACTTTTTTACCTTGTATATTATGTTATATAAAATTTAATAATCTCATAAAATGTGTCCACCTGATATTCTAGAACGTTTGTTCGGAAACACTAAGCGACCGATGTTTGAAGAGAGAAAAAATCCCAAAATTGGGAACTAAAATGTATTCATATATATAAACAAAGAACGCCTTTTATACCCCATAATAGCGTCGATGTGTTATCTTTAGTGTATATTATGTTTTACCCCATGGAAACATTCAGTCTCTTTGTTTCTATATATGTTCAGTCTTCTTGCTTCGACTAGGGTGTCCCTCTCTTCTGAAATATTTCTCTTTCATCTGTCTTTGCTTCTCATATTCTCTTGACCTGTCAGCAATTGAGTTATAATAAAAATATTTTCTTATTCTTTTACTTTTCATTCTGTCTATCTTTATTATATCCCTGACTATCGTGAGGTATTTTATTCCTGCTACTTTCATTTTACTTTGATCCCTCATGGACAAGATATAGGTCTCCTAACTGAATGTTAAGTTTTTGGGTAAACAGCTTTGTAAACATACTTAGATTTTGCTTGATATTTCCGTTTTGCCAATAATATTGCTATTATTTTCCGTTTCTCAGTTTCATTTTCGCTTTATTTGTTCAGTTTGGATATTTATTATTTCAGACTCTCTCAGCTCTGCGACTCCCGTTTTGCTTCTATTAATTATTATTTCGTATTATCCTAGTATCATATTGTCATCTGAAAACCTCCTCACGATATTTCTTTTGATTCCATATTTTTATAACCTATATTTATTTGATATTTATTTATTATTTTTGATCCATTAATATCAAAAACAAGCTTGGGCCTAAACGCCCGCATTGTCTTAATCCTGCTTGTATTTTGAAGGTTTTTAATCTCATAATGTCTGCAATGACGGCATTGGTATTCATGTTCCTTCTGTATATTTGTATATTAGTAGAAATATTTATTTACTGCCCTGATAAGAAAATTATACTCAGAGAAACTCTCTAAAGATTGGTGACTAAATAATTAGTATTAACTTAGTGAAATATATCATAACATTTATCAAAAATATAGTTATTTATATAGTTATATATTTTGAATATTATTTAAAACAATGAGTTACATAATTAATAATTATAAAATACTCTTTCTGTAATCACCTTCAAAAAAAGTCCTTCTATAAATTGTGTATTAAATAGTAATTACTCCAAACACGACGTACTGATTTTTAATTTATTTTAATCTACAATACATTTTAATTAAAATCTAAGCCGCGGTGATTTCAGCGTCGTTTTATCAAAATGTCGAGCTTTAAACATCTGTTTAAACGCGGAATAATCCAGCTTGCATTTTTCTATCTTCCCAGATTCAATTTGCAGATTTGGCAGATTCTTCGAAATAGATTTTTCGAAATTTTATTCCTCAAATTTAATGCTTATTACGTATCTAAACCCGTCTAGGGACATTCTGTAGTCATAACTTCGGGTTAAGATGATTTGCGGAAATAATTTCAAAGAATAGTTTCCATTTGTAATAAAAATATGAACGGGAATCGTGGATCTTGATTTATACGGAAGGAAATCCTTTCATTTATTTTAACAACTTCCATTACATTTTTTGTTATGATCATAAAAATTCCTTAGAGAGATTATATACAGTACCACGCCATATCATAGAATAGACATCACTAAATGAACAGGTGTTTTATATGGTTTTGAAATAGAAATATATAAAAATATAATAAATAACATAATATAGCTTAAAAAGTATAAAATAATTGAAATACCATAATGCAAATTTTGAACAAATATTTGACATTTTGTAATATATTACATATAGTCTATTGCATTGCATTTTTTTTAGTAAATGTTGCCGCATCAACTCTGAGTTTTAGTTGTTTGGCTTTGACATACAAGAAAATTCTAATCTAAATAAAATAATTGAATATAAATGTTATCAAATATAATTTATTTTAATATTATAGTACATAATAATTCTGTGGCATGATTGTAAACTTATGTTTGTGATAGTTTGTAATTGTGATTGTTCAAAAGGTCTGAATGTAAGATCCAACAAGAAAAAATTATCTCAGTCACTCCAGTAACCACGCTAGGTAAGACCGGATGTCTTCTGGGATGACATCGTCGCTCTCCAGTCGGTAGGGTTATTGCCGAGGATTCTGGATTGGAGCACACGTTAAGCAATATGTTTATTTCCGATAAATCCTAAAGAATTTAATAATAAATCCGAAAGAATTAGTTAAAAATAAAGTTTGAATATAACATATATATATATATATATATATATATATATATATATATATATATATATATATATATATATATATTTAGATATAATTGTTTATGCACGAAGACTGGAAGAACATTAGATAATTATATTTACAATCACTAAACAGTTAATAAAATATTTTAAATGTAAAGATATTTTGACTTATATCTTAATCAAGTTATTGAAATAGTGTTGACAAATTAACTGTAATAATTATGAAACATGTGTTAAATACTTAATTAACTTCTTTTTTTTTCAGGTAAGTTCTGTTAATATTAACTAAATCGAGCAATTTTAAGGTAAGTTGTTCTGTGTTATAATTTAATGAAGACATCTTTATATATTACGTTTTGAAAAACGCTCAATATCCTGATTTATATATTCAAGTCCCTAATTGCCATACTGGAACGTTAATTGTTGGTTACATTGTAATGATAATCTACGCCTATTTCAAACAATAGCAAACATAAACAAAATACACATTTTAAGATAGATGAATTAGACGATAATTGATATAAACAATTTATTTGGTTTCTTATAGTGTTTCCTATATATTGGCTGATATGTATTCCTATGAAACGCCTTTCTAATTAATTTGAACAGAAACACTGGTGATGTTATATTTTAATTCAGATTAGAAGGAATATGTTACGAAGAACGAACGAGAATAAAACGTTAGTCAAACAAGTTGAAATTGTTATTATATCACCAGATAGGGTTTAAGTGTTCACACTAGCCATTTCTGGTTATGGGCTGTTGTGGTTGGAGGTTGGTCGTTTACACCGTATAATATAACAGGTCAATTGAAAAGTCCCCGGCCTACCCTAGTAAAACACATTTTATTGGTAAAATCAACTCCCTTCAAGGGTGATACACTAATTATAACCGATACCATTTTTGTAGTGCAATTTGCCATTTGCTTCAAAATTGGTCTCAGTTTCGGCGATCACATCTTCAGTCGACGAGAATGTCTTCCCAGCGAGCATTCTTTTGAGATCGGAGAACAGGAAATAGTCGCTGGCGGCCATATTTGGACAATACGGTGGATAAGGAAGTAATTCGAAACCCAATTCATGGATTTTTGCCATCGTTTTCACTGACTTATGACACGGTGCTTTGTCTTAGTTTTATTCAAATTTTTTCTTCAAATGCAGCTATTTCTCGGCGATTTGGTCCTTCAAACCGTCCAGTAACGCTATGTAATAGTCGCTGTTGATGGTCCTTCTTATTTCAAAATAGTCAATGAAAATTATTCCATGAGCATACCAAAATACAGACTCCATAACCTTGCCAGCCGACTGTTGCGTTATCGCGTCGATTGGACTTCGGAGTGAAATAATTGAGCCATGTTTCATCCATTGTCAAATATCGACGCAAAAACTCGGACTTATTAGGCTTGATCATCTTCAAACACTGCTCCGAATCATCAACTCGTGCTGATATTTCATTCAATTTTAATTTACGGTCATTCAAAATCATTTTGTTGTTTTTTAAAGTATTTTCGTTGATAACAAGCTCATTTGGGCGCCCACTGCGTTCACGTCTTCGATGCTCATTTCACCACTTCTAAACTTAGCATACCAATTCTTGATGACGTTTTCCTAGGGCATTGTCCGTCAACTCGGCATCAAGCCAAGTTTTTGCTTCAACTGTATTTTTTTCCCTTTAAAAAGCAATATTTTAACAACACGCGAAATTCCTTTTTATCCATTTTTTTCACAATTACAAAAGGTGCTTCACTCAAAATGCCATAATTCACAAATTAATGATCCGACAGCTGTCAAATTTATACACGCATGATTAGAGCTAACTAAAAACTATTAGCACGTTACAAACTTTTTTAGGGTAGAATGTATTTCGTTTGATACTAATTACATGGCAACCTTATGAATAAATTATTACAGTACAACGAAAACTTACTTTCTTGGTTTTTACAAATACTGTCACAATCTACTTAAATTGTACTGTTCATTTCTTATGTGCATTGATTTTGTTTATTTGTTCGAACACCCACTACTATTTCATCGAAAAAATTCACGGGGACAGAAAACATTGATCGATATATAACCTTCTTTACGAAAGTTGTTAAAATTTATATTTAGTCGGCAGGAAAATGAACAAGATATTAAATTAAGGGAAGATTATGCGAAAGTAGAGGAAACGAATTAAATAGAGAAGATGATAGGGAGGGAGATGTACTCGTGCTGGTCTTTTATACCCTAAATCCGCATGGTACCATAACACTTCGCTTCAGTCGCTGGAAGGAAAGACAAAACAGACTATCTTGTAATTTTTAATCTAGAGTAATACTTATTATAATCATGCTCTAATGCATGTAAAACTTAACGGTTCATAGAATATTCTATACTCAGAGATAATGTTATTCGTTTACTCAGTCAAAAATGAGTCATATCTTACTTTTTTACTTCCGGTAGTGATCAGTGGACGTCAATATTAGTTTTATTTGATTGAGTTTTATGTAGATCTAACAAAAATAAATTTTCAAAAAAGACGTGGTCCTTTTCACGAATAGTATTTTAACAATGTATGACTACTTTTAAATAAACCAGGCGATTTGCATCGCTCTTGCGTTTACCTAGACATTTACCTTATTGCTGTTAAAAATCCAGTAACGCGTCATTTTAAAAGAATCTAGGAAATCGGGAAAACATTTTGATATTGGTATTTTCTTTCATGTAGTATTAGATGGCCTTCAGCTGCCCTTTTGTTTAAATTAAAGTAAAAAGTAAAACTTTCCGCAAATGTCATTTACTCGGTACAAATTCAAATGTTTTCAACGAACTGGAAAAATGTGATGTTCACATTTGAACGAAAGGACACAAACTGAAAAGTGAAGCCTGTTAATGAGTATTTTAAAAGATACATTCCTCCACAACATCTCCGGATTTGGCGCATGCGCACTCTCCTGCATAGAATAAACCATAGAATAGAATAAACTATATGAAATTATATTGTCTTCCTTATCCAATGGCAGTCCGTTCTTTTCGAGTCGATCGAACGGCCGATCACATCAAAACAACAACAACATCTAGAATATTTAGATTTTGTGTTACATTAATAATTCTCTACTAATAATGATTAAATTTTTGTGTTATTCTTGGTGATCTAACATACATTGGTTTTAAAATATGGAAGAACAAGAGTAAGGGCAGAATATAAGGTTAAATTTGTAAAAGTTATAAAATACAAACAGCATCAATTTTATTTAGAGTGGAAATGTTATCTGCCAAATTTATAACACATCATTTTCAACGACATCGAATAGGTATCAACATATGCCAAAATTTAATGATAACAAGAACAGGGATGATCAAGGAGAACAAGAATTCAAGAAGAACAAGAAATGATTCTAGTCGTATTGGAAGTGGTCAAGTCATTCATGAGGTTTGTCCGTCAAGAATAGTAGCCAAAACTGTAGTAACTGGTATTAATTGTTACATTTATTTTAAACATAATATATTTTAGTAAGATTTGAATTTTATTTTATAGCTAAGATGTAGCTAGAATTTGTTGAGAGTAAAAGTCGAATAATGACAAATTCCAGAGAATCATAGAAGAAGAAATTAGACATCATTTTGCTAAGATATAAGAATGTACAGTGATACTTTGCAACAATTAAATTTGCTAACAAAAGTAGAGCTGGATCAAATAAACAAAATATAAAACTATCAACGACATCCTAATGATCTAATGTCAAGGAAAATACAATTTTATATAAGAATATAGGAAAATACATTATTGTTCTGTAAATATAGTGATGTATTAACTGAGATGTATTTCAGCTTAAAAGTACAATCACCAGAGAATCACTGTGATTTAATTAGACTAGTAAATGTACAATATGTTAATCGAAAGCTCGAAGTAGTCAATTCATTAATGGGGTTTGAGGATCAAGAGTAGTAGCGAAAATATTTAGAGAATTTTAGGTAAATTTTACTGCTTTCATATATAGTGGTGGCTTTTTCGTTTGGTTTTTACTATATTGGTAATGTTTATTTATATGGTTCTTAGAGTTCTTGTTAATTGTTCAGATATGTAAATTTATTTAAATATGGTGTTTTTATAAAAATAGAAAGGCATATAGAAATTATTTTATTGTTTCATCGTATTCAATAATTTTTTAAATAAAATGTGGTATTTCAAAAATTGTCGATGTTTATTTCCCCCTTATTTATAGTTTCTACATTAAATCAATTATTTATCATATTTGTGTATTTTTATTTATAAAAATAATGATAATGTGTAATATGATGTTTTTTTTTAAATATAATAGCTGGACATGTATTAATTATATTTTTATTATTTCGTTTTATTCTATAATTTTTTAAATAAAATGTGTATTTCCAATTATTTTTATTTATTTATTGAACCTATTTACCTGCTTAATATATTCGACATTAAATACAATAATCATGATAAAAAACAAGAGCCGATATGCGCATGCGCCAAATTGGGAGACTATCTTTAAATAAACCAGATAACTTTCGTTCACCTACATATTTACCATTTCGGTTTAAGTTTCCTTAGCTATAAACTTTTTTATCTCGTTAAAATGCTGCTAGAAATGTAGTGACACGTCAATTTCAAACAAACCACTATTAAATATTTTTTAAATAAAAACAATTTGACATTGGATCTGCCTAAACCATTAAGCAACGAATCGACATCAAATAAAACAAAATAACACTTGCCTAAAGCACACTCACGAGAGGTCTCCTGGCCCCGTTTGTTTCATCAAGGGATTCTCGCCGCACCTTCCGCACTAACCTCTTTTATTCTTGACATTTAAACGTTCACCCCCCACGACGAAACGACTAAGCAAATACAATATTCCGAAACTGTAGCGGAGATAATTTCGAAATAACTTCGTAAAATTAAACAATATTTTCTCTGCAGTTCCCGAACTTGAAATAATGCTGTCTGGAATTACTTTCGGGTACCGAAAACTTATTCGCGAGATGGGAAGGGTCGCGGGCGGCCACGTCAAAATCCTAAAGCAGAAAACAAGAGCTTGTAACGCGAACATTCAAAATATGTCCTATTGTTAGGATTTATTATAATTCTATCCAGATATCTGAAGAATTTATCACGTCTTTATTTATTTGAATTTGAATGTTGATACTTGCATGTTTAACCTTTGAATTAACGTTTTTATTTATTCTATTATTTTCTCAAGAATATTGTTTAATCCGTTTTTAACTTAATCCTTTCTTATTCGTAAAATGTCTATGGATTAGTTTCAAAAAACTTTTTTAAATTTGAAGTTTTATTACTAAAAATCGGTACAATGAAGTTGATTCAAAGTATTTGTCCATTCACAGCCCCTTCTTTCCTTCCTACATCTTGGGGCTATCCATGAATTGACCCATTTTTTAGTATCTTCATAAGAGGTGAAGCGTTGCGACACGAGCGTGACGAGACAAGCCACGACTCATATATTGGAACAATTAGTAATCAGAAGGAGCAAAGTCTGGAGAATACGACGGGTAGGATAACACTTCCCATTTTAAGGCTTCCAAGTATGTTTTACCGGTTTTTTAACTTACGTAGACCGCTGTCCTTCTGAAGAATAACATTGATGTACGGTTCAATTGTAGTCAATATCATTTGCAACATCTGACAGATGACCAAACGTCTTTCAATGTGTTTTGACTTCAATTCATACGGTACAAAATATACAAGCTTTTCAATCACCCTCATGTTTTTCAAGCAATTGGAAATTATTTCTTGTATTACTCCCAACAACTGTGCATATTATTGTTACGTGTTACATGAATCATCATAGACTGATTGCCTGCTATGTTCTTTCAGATCCTCGTCTTAAAAATTGTTGTCTGTCGAGAACCCTCTTTGCTTTCGCTGTCAAGATCGCCAATTTAAAACGTCAAAACCAGTATTCACATGTTGAAATCAATGGTATATGGTTGCTATAAGCTGCACACAGTTTTCGATGACAGTCAACCGCCTATTTTTTGAAAGTGAAGTAAACAGCAAAGCTTACCGCAGTACAAATTCAAACATTTTCAAGGCACTGAAAAAATACATACAGGAAAGTGAAGCTTCAATGACGGACTAGCTGTAAATTCTTTAAATTTAATTTATAGGATAATATTTTGATCTGTTTCATTCTTTTGTAGATATAAAAATGTATTAAGGCCGAAGGCATTGGATTTGGTAAAGTTCCATCAACAATACTTATATTAAGTAATATATAAAGTACATATTAAATATAATATATATATATATATATATATATATATATATATATATATATATATATATTTATATATATATACATATGTATATATATATATATATAGATATATTATAAAACTTTTCATATGGCCACTTAATAGATAGAAACTACACATACCGAAGAGCATGACATTTCCTTTTATTTTTCAGAATCATGTTAGACTCAACGTAAAAGTATAAGTAAAGGAAATTCATTATTTTTGCAATATTGAGTGACTTGTACATTGATATTGATATATTTCGATATATATAGAATTTTCCTTCGACAAAGGTGAAAACACAAGCCAGGCGACTGAAAATATGAACAGCGTTTATGGCTGTGTTGTTGTAACAGCTCATTAAGTACAGTTCTAGTTTCGTCGTTTCGGTTCTGGTAATTTTGATATCAAAGGTGCACCACAGTGTGGGGAAGTGTATTTATCTAAAACATGGAAATTCAAAAAATAATTCCTTGTAGCTGAGTTCATCATCATCATGAAAACATTGTTTTTATTAGTATACAGTACTCCCCACCGATTGCATATTCTTGTGCATTCTCAAATATATTTATATTTCCTGTATTCCTGCCTATCATTTCAGTGATTCATTTCAGTTATGAGAGTAGTGATGAGGTAGTATTTTTTTGTTAATTTCATGTTAACATTATTCCTGGAATAGTTTAAATAATTATTTATTACTTAATAGAAAAAATTAAAAGCAGACAACACGCATGTAAAGTATGAATTATAGGTAAAATGTAATAACTTAGTTTAGTTTTATTTTACTCTTTGTGATCCCACAATCTGCCCTATAAGCAATAAGTATTTCTTATGTCTATATTCTATTATATATGGTATGTAGAAAATCACTTCATTAAGCGATCTCCTATATAAAATATTATCTTAATGAATTAATCTTACTCTAAAGGATGCACTGACACTCTTTCGAAGTACTTCACACAAACACGTTGAATTACACTCGTTATAGGTTCTAGAGGAATATCGCGCTGGGTCACTTTATTTGAAATGTAGTACGGAACATCAACAATGGCACCCAACACTTTATATTGGAACTATGGATATATTATATTTGCTAGCGCTACCCCATAGTTGAATTCTATATGACCAAATAGGCTTGAGTATAGACTCATTCAGCAATACCTTATTATCTAACGATAACTTGGATTTGCTCCCGATGAGCCAATACATTTTATATAATTTAAGTCCAAGTTGTTTTCGTTTAGAGAGTATGTGCTTCTTAATAATTTAATAACAATAATTTTGTAGATTGCTAAGGAACCAAAGTTTATTTATGTTAAATAATATAAAACACTGAGATATATGACATACTTTTGGTAAGTACAATATGCTAAAAACACTACCGTGTAGGGTACCGCTAAAAATGAAAGGTATGTTAAAATTTATGTAATTCTTAGTACCCCAAAAATTATAACAAATGTCTGCTATGTTAAGGCATTCATGTTTTCTGTTTTTTACGTAGGAGAATCAGCTCTACCACAGCTACAACAGCATAAATGTGAGTGGAATCGATGAAGATAAATATATGATGATTTTATTGTCTAGGTGCTAAAATTTTCACAACATCCATTTGGAATCATATGGAAAAAGATGGGTACAAAAGGAAAATGAATCGGTCCAAAATGAGTTAAAACATTTTTCACTGACATGGTCACTCCTCATAAAGATTTCCCGACATTCACGAACAATTTAAGTTGAAAATTATCTCTGAAATATACAATAATTCAAACTTCAGCAACCATCCGTGTCTGTCTATAAAATAACCGCCCGACTATGTCAGGCTCCTCGCCTGCGGCCACCGTATTGCAATATTCCAGCGAAATTGAGCAGGAGCGGGCAGGGCCGTGTAATAGTTACATCTATCCACGCTCTATAATTGTACACGCGAAATAATAATTGTAAAAGTTGAGTCGTAACTTAGATATCATCGAGAAGTAATTTTGATTGTTTTAAATAAGACTTATCTTATATAATATCTTATAAGATTTATCTCTATTTATTGAGATAAAAATTGGTCTGGGGGAATCAAAGAATACACTAGAAGTAAATTTTCTGCTTTTTAACATTTTAATGTTATTCGTTGAAGTTTTCATATTCTTTTTAATCAATATTTTGGCATTTTTGGCTTTCACAGCTAATATGATGGAATTGAAGCTTGCACATGATAAATGTTGCTTTAAAAGCCTAAGTATGTATTACTTCTTCTTTACTCATATAAATTAAACACAGATTGAAACCTACATTAAATATAAAAACATATGGACACAACAAAGTTTATATATGAATAGATAAAAATTGTTAATAATATATATAAATTATAGATAGTTTTACTAACGATTGGTCATTTAGGAAACAATATATGGTTTCTTATGAGTATGTACGATTTGAGTTTGAACACGATAGTTGATTCGTTGACGAGAATCTATCCATTCAAAATGAAATGGCCACTTGGTAGGCTCTGTAGGCTTTACATTTTAATCATTAGATTTACCTTTAATTAATAAATACATTTTAATAACATGTTTGAAATAGTAATCTCCAAATAATTTAGCACTTAATGACTAAAAAGTATCTTTAATTATGATTCTAAGATACCCTCCGAACTCTGACCTGGCTCTTTTTTACCAAATAGACTATATCTAGAGTAGTCCTACTGTTTAACATGGGCTCCGAATCACGGTCCTCGCCATTAAGCCTGCCGACTGACGAGTGAACAATTTAGAGATCATCCCAGTCATTACTCAGCCTAATTACTGGCCTAAGTGGGATCATTTTCCTTATCCTTAACGTATCATTTTCCATTTATTATTTTTAATATTATCTACCTGGGAATATACACACATTCAATTATTAATATAAATATTAATGAAAGGCTAACTTTACTTATTTAATCAATGATATTTCACATTTAGGTCCATAATCATCTGCTCGGTCTGAAATACAAAAAATAAACCTTCCTGTTAGAAAATTTCATGTAGGAGACCATAAGAGGTTTCCTGATATTCATCGTTATTTACCTTCAAAACTATTTCTACGCTAGTGCAGAATCTCTTTCAGGAAAATAATTCATTTATTTGAACCTTCACATACTGTAAAATAACACTAATATTTTGATATTGCATTTAAATCATAATATACCGTAATCATAAAATAAATAAAATATCCTTAAATTTATGCAAGAAATTAAAAACAAACAAATATATAAAATGTTATATAAAATGCCATATCGATAGAAAGTGAATCGAACACCCAAAACGTGGTTACGGACGTGCCCATTTAAGTTCCCATTCTACATTTCTATATTTGTGACTCGTTGTTTCGAAATTCATGCATGCGATGGGCAGATGCAAAAGAAAAAACTGATTAGTACACGAATTGGCTGAAAATATCGTCTCAAATCGTTTCAATATCGCGGTTTCCTTGATTGCCAGATAAAGAAACAAAAACCTTCCATGGCATGTAGTAATAGACAGTAGGCAAAGGAGGTATGTTATTTTAGGAGAACCATCATCCTTTATGCATAAACGTGCCATTTTTCCAAATAAATGTTTAGTGAAGCTATAAATATGCCGTCAAATGGTTTTGACTTGTTGGTTATTGGGACAACAATAATACTAAATACTATCGATTCACAAATCTTTATTCATCGCATAAAATACTTTATACAAACGTTATAGAATGTTATAAAAAATACGTTACACATATCAGTTTACGTAACGAACCTTAAGTATTTCCAATAATTCTTTGAATTGAGAAAATCTCTCTGAAAATTCTTGATTGAAGTATCACTTACAGAAATAAATTCAAATCTTTAAAGTACGTTTCCGCGGCTTAACCAACGCACATTGTTACACATCTGTAAGGCATGATACGCCGAGTTGACTTCATTCAATAAAGCGTCAAACTTTCGCTTCCTGTGACGAATTAGGATTGACTATTTTTGTGACTATCGCCATTATATATCAAGAGATGTTAAACCGTCCTTAGCACACAAGGCTTGTTGGTTAATAATGCAGTGGAATTGAAGAATTGAATATCCTACGTCTGTTTGAAATAAACTTATGGATCCACTTTTATATCCACTATACTTAAAGCATCATCAGTTGGTACCGAAACATTCTTTTTCGAAACAATTTATTTCTCACCAAGCCTATTTTTAACAGCCGTAAAAATATCTGTACCATTTGTGGTTCTTAGCAAGGATATTATCGCAATTTATTCTTCATTAATGACATTTCCTAATAATTCATGGTGGTGAGCACAAAATATTGCGACCCATGCCCTTACTTCGCCATCCCTGGTGTAGTGTATCATAGGCTGTTAAAATATGTTAACTACAGATGCCTACAGACGTAGTAAGTTAGTATATGATATAGCTAGTTATAATTTTAGTAATAAAACAATATTCTTTAATGGAAAAAACCGTGAACGTCGTAACACCCTGTTTATAAGACGAAATCGTAAAAACTACTTATAAAAGCAATAATGCGACTTTAGAAATAAACGATTATTTTAAAAAGGAAAAACCAATGACACTTCGTCCGAATACCATTCGCCAAAGCCGATTTCAATGTGAAATATTGGGAAAAGGGCCTCAACCCGAACCAATCAACGTTATTTATTTTCGACGAAAAAGAAACGATAAGATAGAGCGATCGAATCCGGTTAAATCAAACAAGCTTATATGCCAAATTGAGATACGATAACGGCGTCTGAGGATTTGGCCTTTTCCGTCTCGACGGCGGGGAGGGAACTCTCTTGCCAAGCTTGCGCCAACAATGTCATGTTAAATTTTCAAACGGCGAAGGTTACGTAACACGATTATTTAATCGAAAACATGTCCAGACACAAACTTGAGATAAGATAAACTGAAACACCCATTATACAAATTACATATATATTTCTATAAAACATCATCCATGTTTTCTCAAAAAATTATAATAAATATATTTTGTAAATAATTAATAATGTAATTTTTTAATTTTTTTTATTATATTGTTACTAAACCTTGGCAACTAATTTACTATTTATCATTACAACAGCTTAAATCTAAGTATTAACTTACTCCCTAGTCGAACAATATTTACTAATGATTGCCCTGTGGTCGAAATTCGATCACAATTTGTAAAGTTAATCATTTTTCTGTTATACCTCAAAATGATATGTTAATATTATTAAAACTTATTTTGACAATATTCTCAGTAAAATTTCAGAATTATATTTGATATATAACATTAATTACAATAATAAATGTCTGTATATTAAGAAACATAAAACTACCTCAAGAACTAACACTAATTAGCCTAAAAACAAAGTATTAATAAATGTAAATTACTATATCACTAAACATTATAAAAAAAGTATAATATAATTATCCAAAAATTTTATTTACTTTTATGTTATAATTATAAACATGTAATATTAAATGAAGTAATATATGTCTGTAAATTAATTAACAAAATTAGGCATTTTATTTTTTATAATATAGAAACTATATTATAAGTAGTGTGTTTATAACAATTACAGGAACTACTGGCTTCTCAAAACTTAGAACTATAAAGTAAACATCTAAAATAATTTATAAAAACTTCAAATAATAAACTGCCATATAGTTACATATTTTATTGCATTAATCGTTAAACATCTTAATATTTATCAGCGGTTTAAAATAGTTACTAAAGTACTGTAATTCTAATAATGGGTATGTTATATAAAATATAACTGTATAATTCATAATCTCTTCTATTTGTCACATCAGATCCATCTAAGTGAATTATGTAATTTGTTTCACTTTATCTACATATCATCACTATGCATTAATATAATATTTCACCTAAAATATATATTGAAAAACAATAAATTTAATAAAAAGACTTAAATTATTTGATGAAATAATAATTGTTTTACCTATATCTTCAAATTAAATTGCATCATTCTTTAGTTATTTATTCAACTAATCAATCCTTAAAAGAGTGGCTATCATTTATTTCCTGTCAATACAGTTATGTATTTCAAACTATCGTTTTATGTAATATCCTGGAATCTTACCATTACAGAGAGTGTATTTTTAATTTACCTTCTATGGATTGTCCGCTATGAAATGAATCGCTTTGAACTTTGCCTCATGATCCACATGAAGACTAAAAACCCACCAACAAATGAGAAATCAAAAATGTCATCATTTTACTCTTGACCTAGAAATTTATTTACTACCTGCTATATTTGGCTACGACTTTGTTATGAAATGCATATACTATATATAGATATTAATACCAATAAAATTTACAGAAAAATCTTAATAAGTTTTACAATTACCACTAATTCAATGACATGCTATGTTTCTGGAATCTTATCAGTTTCTACCAGTTCTTAAGCAAGAATAATGTTTACCAGATATCAAATAATCAAAAAATAATTTTAATTCTTAAGTGGATTAATTGGTGTTTATATTATGAATCCGAAAAAGCTACTTTCGAAAATCTAAATACTTTTAGACCGAGCGAAGACGATTCTTGTTATTCTGGAATTTTGTTAATCTATTCTTTACCAACGAGGGTTTGTCTGTACTTGACCTACTGTTTATATATATATATATATATATATATATATATATATATATATATATATATATATATATTTGTGTATATATATGTGCGCATGCACCAAATTCGAAGATGACGAAGTTATCCTGGACTTGCCTTCCGATTTTTAAATTGCTTTGCTGCGCTGCCAAATTTACGTCACAACGTAAAAGTATACGTCGGTAGTAGATTTACGTACGACAGAAACGGCGAATAATCTTATGTATTGGCGCTGGCAACGGGCAGCGTGTCGGCCAGGTCCAATGAAAATACATTATATATTTTGTGTCACCGATCTGACGGCTGGTTGCTTGATTTGGGCGTATTTTGTTTTATTAATATTTTCTTATTTGTAGGACAACTCGCACAAAGATTTTAGGCCTAAAAATTCTTCTTCCTCCGTATAAGCTTTAACCGTGTAAAGTTTCAAGCCCCTGGGTGCTCCCATTTTCCTCAAAAATGTAAACAACAATTTCGATTAACCCATTAATATATAAATATATTGACACCGATATTTTTTCTATTAAATGCATCTCAATACAAATGATCAAATGGTTTCATTCTTGTGAGTATCCTTCCTATCCCGATGTTATCCAAGAATTGACATTAATATGAGTATGGAGTCAGAGACCAACTTGAAAATCATCCCAGAGGTTATCCGGTCTTACCCAGCCTGGCTACTGACATTTTCCTTGACGGACTTTAAATTCTTGCCTTTTGGACAATCAGAATTATAAACACTTAGAATCATAGATTTACGATCATGCCTCAGCAATATTCGAACCTACGGCTCTCGCAATAGTCGGAGGGCCGTCCTGTGGCCTTGAACACTGCGCCAATTGAGCCGGAACATTTTTAATTACTATTTTGATAAAAAAATCAATCAATTCAATCCATTAGAACCACGTATAATAGTTAAAATTATATAAAATCTGGATTCATTATTTAATGGTTAATACCATAAATAAATGAGAAACTGAATTACTGAATCTTATTTTAAAATATTCATATTAAATATGTCTGCTGGTAGAATATATATAAGTACTAAATATATTCCTATAATGATGCTAATGAAATAATTTCGTAACATGAAATATGTAGAATGAATATTAGAACAGAAATATCTTGAAAGAGCCAAATAATTCAATAACCTTCTTGGCATCAATCGGCGTGTGAGGCAAAACAAAATTACTAAAATACCATTTAATGAAGCTTTACAAATCTAAAATAAGTACCTACTATATAAATATTAATCCCATTTCATATAAATGGCTTTAAAATGTTTAATTTAAAAAGCTTCCATGATCACACAAAGTTAATGTAAGCAATTATTAATATAACGAGGTTTTTAGATTTTAGATGGAAACAGATAATTTAAATTTTGCTTTAATAAAGGTACATTTAAACTAATTAAATCAATAATGTCAATTACATTCAACCGGTTATATAAAGAATAATATACAACTGAAAAATCCAAAAAAAAACATAATAGGAAAACAAATAGTAATGACGATAAAAACTAAATATAATTTTCAAGCGCTATTAGAATGTATTACCTAGGACTCAAATAGTGGAGAATTGCATGTTTACTGATATTTTTCCACTTTAAAATGACAGTTGGGAGAATAAATATAATATTTAATAATCTAAATATTTTACATGATTTTCTACAACTTTTTGACATCCTTTTGGCATCGTGGCGATGCTATTTCAAAATAACGATGTTGGTTTAGCAGCGATCCAATCATGGAGCCATTTTCGCCCTTCTTCAGCATTTAGAAACCATATGGCAGCCAATCCATATTGTATCGATCTAAAGAAGTAGTAATCGCAAGGCACCACGTTTGATGAGTACGCTGGATGAGGCAACATTTTTAGTCGAGCTGTAACAATTCCTTCCCAACTTTTTAAACCTGTAACCTAGTGAAGATACTTAAATCTAATTTATGTTTTTAAGTTATTAACTTATTAACAATATTATATCTCCTGTTGCTCTGTTCTTGTAAAAACTCATTCTAGTTTTCGCATAAAATATACGTTAAACTTAGCACAATTTATGTTACAATTTCCACTATTTTAATTGATAATTAAGGCAATATAAGTACTTAACTATTCAATGAAATTTATTAAGATAAACCATCTGGTCGAGACAAATTAATGATGGCACTACTGACATAATTATAAACCACTCGTTAGTGACAGGTGGGAAATAATTGGATATAATTGAAAGATGGGTCACTGCAGCGTAATTTTATAGGATTATTACAGTTCGGTGAGCAAGTGGAGATATCTGGAAATGTTTTGACGATAATATCTTAGACATATGTGTGGATAGCGGATGAGTGGAATTATAAGGTCCTCTAATTAATTACACTTATATGTCGATCGATATTGAAGATTTTAGCGAATAAATTAACACTGAGCATTATGTATAATGATAATTATATGTAACAGATCAATTGAAACTTACCCGGCCTACCATAGTAAAATACATTTTTTGGCAAAATTAGTTTCTTTATTCAACATAATTCCCTTCAAGGGCGATACACTGATTATAGCGACCCTCCAACTTTTCGATACAATTTTTGTAATACAATTTGTCCTTTCCTTCAAAATAGACCTCAGTTTTGGCGACCACCTTTTCATTCGGCAGAAATTTCCTTCCAGAGAGCATTCTTTTGAGATCTGAGAACAGGAAATAGTCGCTGAGCCCATATCTGGAGAATATGGTGGATAAGGAAACAATTAGAATCCCAATTCATCGATTTTTGCCATCGTTTTCAGTGACTGGTGACACGGTGTATTGTCTTGGTGAAGCAGCACATTATTTTTCTTCGAATGCGGGTATTAATCGACGATTTTGTCCTTCAAACGGTAAGCAATAGTACTTCAAACGGTATCCAATAACGCTATGTAATAGTAGCTGTTGATGATCCTTCCTTTTTCAAGGTAGTTAATGAACATTACTCCATGGGCATCCTATAATACAGACGACATAACCTTTCCAGCCTCTGTTGCGTTTTCCCACGCTTTGAAGCGGGTTCATCGTGTACGGTCCACTCGGATGACTGTCGATTGGACTTCGAAGTGAAATGATGGGGCCATGTTTCATCCATTGTTACATATCGACGCAAAAACTTGGGTTTATTACACTTGATCATCTTGAAACACTGCTCCGAAGCATCAACTCGTCGTTGTTTTTGGTCAAAAGTGAGCTCGCGCGGCATTCACTTTCCACAGAGTTTTCAGTTGATACCTCTAGAGTGTCTAATATTTTATTCAATTTCAATTTACGGTCATTCAAAATCATTTTGTAAATTTTTAAATGTTTTTGTCGGTAACAACCTCCTTTAGGCGTCCACTGCGTTCACCGTCTTGGGCGCTCATTTTACCACGTCTAAACTTAGCATACCAACCCTTCATGGTTGATTTTCCTGGAGCAGTGTCAGGAAACTCGGCATCAAGTCAAGTTTTTTTTTCCTTTAAAACCCAATATTTTATCAACACGCGATATTCCTTTTTATGCATTTTTTTCACAATAACAAAAGTTGCTTCACTCAAAATGTTATAATTCACAAACTAATGATCCGACAGCTGTCAAATTTATACACGCATCTTTTGAGGATTAGTGGTAACTAAAATAATTAGATTTAATTCTAGTAGCGCCATCTATGAGTCAGGGCGGGAACTTATCAATTGATCTATTAACTTAACAAAATAAAAATAATCAATGTAAGAAAATATAAAAAGCGAAATATGCAAAACAAGAATGAAAAAATTATGACAAAATAAGACAAAAGCATGGTCGACTTATTCAATCTGAATTAAAGCTCCTAACATACATAAATCCCGGATTAGATATATCTTATGAGGACATTGATATACCCAATTTCGAACGCTATAATAACAGACTTTCAATGTCGACATAGCGTAAATTGATCATTTCAAACAGCAAACCTTATAGTCGATATAACATATTTAATACATGGCCTTTCGTACTAAAACCCGATTAATCCTCTTAGACGATTAGTAGCAAGTCTAATGAATGGGCGTGACTTGCGTCAATTAATTACTCGGTCGATTATTTTATTGTCCGATTACGTCGCAGCAGACAAAGCGGAAAAGGACCCCTCCCTTGCGGCCCCCTACCATTTTAATGGTCATGTTAATTTACGGTAAATTTTTATGCGGAATGGGAAAAAACAAGTAGATTTTTAAGATCGGCAGTTAAGGAAAACGCAAAAAAACAAGTTGATTAATAAAAATAGTATCCTAGAGAGAATATAATTAACCCCAACTGTACAGAATATACCACCTGGTAAAAATAAACGGTGTATTTTGTGCTATATTAAGCAATATATTTAATATTTTCTTCTTCTTTCTTTATCACATACTTCCGGTCAGGCTTCAAGTCATATAAACATGAACTAAATGCAGTCCAACGTAGTTTTATCTGTTCAATACGTCAGATGGATTTCGTTTTCCAATTTAAGCATTCTATTTGGAACAATTATCACATTTCAATATAACTTGATAACATTTTTTAGTCTATAACAGCAGTTTGTTAACTTGTTAAGTGGTTAATTTAAACCTATCAATTTTGTCATTGTCAACAGGAAGTGCACTGGAGCCGATTATTTAACTACTTTTTTTTTATTAATCTCCTAAAACGTCAATAATCTACCCATGGGCAATAAGTATTATTATATGATTTCAATTATACCATATAATGTAACTATCGTGACATGTAGATCAGTTCAGTAAGTGATCTACAGTACAACTTATATTCTAAATCTTATTCTAGATACTATTCTAACTTATTTTAAAGTCTATTTTAACTTATTCTCTGAAAACTATTCTAGCTTCTTCCAGAGATTATTTAATCTCACTCTATGTGTCTATTAGTCAGTTCGTATGGCAGTTTGCGTTTGAGCATACGCACTTCACTGTCATCGAGCACATTTAACTCTTTGGCGAGTGCTTTGAGGTACACTAATAGTCTTTCAAAGTACTTCGCACTAATACTCCGAATCACATTCGTTATGGGTTCTCTGGGAATATCGCGCTGCATCAGTTTGTTGAACACGTAATATGGAGCATCGACGATGACTCGCAACATGTTATTCAGGAACCTCTGGAGGATATCAATGTTAGATTTACTAGTGGTATCCCACAGTTCAATACCATAGGTCCAAATGGGCCTACGATAATTTAGATTTACGCCCTATCAGCCAGTACATTTGGTTCAGTTTAAGCCCAAGCTGCTTCCTTTTTGTAACTATATGTTTTTCCATTTCAAACGTCGATCGCAATGCATTCCCAGATATTTAACGTTGTTTTCTTGCGTAAGTTCATGATTATTCAATTTTACTGAGGTTCAAGTTCTTCGACAAAGGTAGATTTTGTCTCATTTGCTTTGATAGGACACGTTTTAAACCACAATTCAGCTTTGTTAAGATAAAGTTGGAGGTTTCTTGTGGCTATTTAACTACTTTAAGCATATATAATATTACAAATGCTATACGCTAATTACGCTCAAACATAGAGAATAAAAGTTAATTAGAACAAATCAGTGCATATTGAGTTCACATATACTCAAACTTCTTATACGCCTATCACAATGAATATAATATAACTTCCCATATAGCAACAACTCTAAGTATATTAGAACAAATCTCGATGCAAAAATGTACCAAAATGTATTTATTAATTAGAAAATAATGTAAAATTATCTGTATATAACACGCTGTTATTTTATAGGCAAGTTTCTAGATTCCAGCTGAATCCAGAATATTTTAAAATTGTATATACAAAGGCTAATACCTTCAGATTCCTTCAGAAGTATTCCAAATCTTGGAAAACGTTCCACCAAGAAAATCGACACTATTAACTAATAGATAAACATACAAAATTAACTTGTTAAATCATAGATATCACAACAGTATTTTAAATGTTGATTCATTTGAATATAAATAAGTCGTTCATAATAATCTGTGATTTTTAAAATATACAGAATGATTGAAATCAGAACAAAATTGAAAAATTCAGAGATATCATACTGTTTATACACAAATTAAAAAATTATTCCTTGGTAGGTCCCACAAAATAGTTTTAGATTTATAAGTCGGAGTTACAGATCTATTATATTATGTATTAATATCTTAAATATTTGAATTATTGTTAGTTAAGTGGCACATAAATAGTGTTTGTACCAATATTTCCAAAAAAACTGATAAATTTAATTTCTGAATATAGTGGGTAAATGGACTCAGAATGGAATCCCTGTACCCATAAATGAAATAAACTGTCAGAGGAAGCACCTGCAGAATATATTATTGTATCAACTATTACTAAAATTAAATGAATTGATTGAGTTTGAGTATTTGTTTGAAAAATTAAGTGATATCAAATTAGTATGTGATGTTTCAGAAAATCAGGTTGTGAAGCTATTACTATTAATGATATTTAATTGTATTTTATTTGCTTAAATTAGATGATATTGTTGAATGGTATGTTTCAATCAAATGTAGCTACATACCTCAACAAAAGAAAAATACTTTAATTAATAAATCGCACCTTACCTGAACAATCTTTGACTCCTATATAATGTTAGGTAATACCATTTGATTTATTTTTTTGCAGATGTTTGAGATTAAAAGTGTATGCCACATGTTTACATAAAATATTCCATGTTATATTAACGAAATAGTAGCTCTATTTATAACAAATAATCATTTCAATTACATATGTATCAGAAAATATATTCAATATCCACCGTTAACTTTAATAAAACGACCCTATAATACATTTTTGGTAGATATTGTTTTATACAGATATAGACCTCAAAATAAAGTGTGAGTGAAAGCAATTAAATATTGATAGAGTAGCCATAAAATCCAGCGTTAACATAACTACAAATCAGACGATAACAAATCCAATAATCGTTAAAACAACACTCTATAAGCTTGATAATATTTTGTCTACTGAACATGCCTTATAACTAATAAATGACGATTTCCATAATTGAAATCCGATTCCAATTAGATCAATTGAGAGGGCAATAAACTGATTGTTTTGAGAAGTTCGCAGCAAATTCGCCTAAATTAATTGTTCGTCCCCTTATTTTGTTGTGGAATAAAATCGCGAAAATGGCAAAAAATTGCCGGATAAAGCCGCGTTCGCTTACAGGAATTTTTTGATGGATGAAATTCGTGGAACCGAAGTTCCTTTGTTTTAAATGGGCGTCATTTTTCAGACGTGGGGAGATTTAAGGGCTCTTACCACTCTAGATTTTAATCTGAATAATTAGCGTTGCGTTTTTTTGTTTGACTCAATAACGTATCGGATTAAAATTAGCATGACATAATAGCAAATAAAAATTTGTTTTCGGTTAATTTAAATTCGCTCAAAGCAAACAATAGGATAAAACTATCAAAGAAAAATACGTAATACAAATTCTCATATACTACTAAGATATTAAGTGTTCCAAATTTATTTCGTCTCCTCTAAGATCTCCCTTGGGCGCTATTTTTGCAGCCATCTTCGAGTCCTCGAAACTGTTACAGAATCAAGTTTCTGAAAAGGCCTTTAAATTCTTCCTCGATTAGGTTTTAAACTCTCCACAATTAACACAAAACTATGCTTCTGAAATTGATTTTTTAAATTAATGGCTAGCTGGTAACCCAACTAGATATTTTTTTAAACCACAATTCAACTTTGTTAAGATAAAGTTGGAGGTTTCTTGTGGCTATTTAACTACTTTACACATAATGTACTTTAATTAATTAGAAAAGAATGTAAAAATAACTATGCTTCTGAAATGGATTTTTTAATTTAATGGCTAGGTAGTAACCCAACTAGATATTGTTTTAACCACAATTCAACTTTGTTAAGATATAGATGGAGGTTTCTTGCGGCTATTTAACTACTTTAAACATAATGTATTTTAATTAATTAGAAAAGAATGTAAAAATAACTATGCCTCTGAAGTGGATTTTTTAATTTAATGGCTAGGTAGTAACCGAACTAGATATTGTTTTAACCACAATTCAACTTTGTTAAAATAAAGTTGGAGGTTTCTTGTGGCTATTTAACTACTTTAAACATAATGTATTTTAATTAATTAGAAAAGAATGTAAAAATAACTATGCCTCTGAAATGGATTTTTTAATTTAATGGCTAGGTAGTAACCCAACTAGATATTGTTTTAACCACAATTCAACTTTGTTAAGATATAGATGGAGGTTTCTTGCGGCTATTTAACTACTTTAAACATAATGTATTTTAATTAATTAGAAAAGAATGTAAAAATAACTATGCCTCTGAAATGGATTTTTTAATTTAATGGCTAGGTAGTAACCGAACTAGATATTGTTTTAACCACAATTCAACTTTGTTAAGATATAGATGGAGGTTTCTTGCGGCTATTTAACTACTTTAAACATAATGTATTTTAATTAATTAGAAAAGAATGTAAAAATAACTATGCTTCTGAAATGGATTTTTTAATTTAATGGCTAGGTAGTAACCGAACTAGATATTGTTTTAACCACAATTCAACTTTGTTAAGATATAGATGGAGGTTTCTTGCGGCTATTTAATTACTTTAAACATAATGTATTTTAATTAATTAGAAAAGAATGTAAAAATAACTATGCCTCTGAAATGGATTTTTTAATTTAATGGCTAGGTAGTAACCCAACTAGATATTGTTTTAACCACAATTCAACTTTGTTAAGATATAGATGGAGGTTTCTTGCGGCTATTTAACTACTTTAAACATAATGTATTTTAATTAATTAGAAAAGAATGTAAAAATAACTATGCCTCTGAAATGGATTTTTAATTAAATGGCTAGGTAGTAACCCAACTAGATATTGTTTTTAACCACAATTCAAATTTGTTAAGATAAAGTTGAAGGTTTCTTGTGGCTATTTAACCACTTTAAACATAATATATCTTCATTAATTAGAAAATAGTGTAAAATTAACCATGCTTCTGAAATGGATTTTTTAATTTAATGGCTAAGTAGTGACCGAACTAGATATTGTTTTAACCACAATTCAACTTTGTTAAGATAAAGTTGGAGGTTTCTTGTGGCTATTTAACTACTTTAAACATAATGTATTTTAATTAATTAGAAAAGAATGTAAAACTAACTATGCCTCTGAAATGGATTTTTAATTAAATGGCTAGGTAGTAACTCAACTAGATATTGTTTTTAACCACAATTCAAATTTGTTAAGATAAAGTTGAAGGTTTCTTTTGGCTATTTAACTACTTTAAACATAATATATCTTCATTAATTAGAAAATAGTGTAAAATTAACTATGCTTCTGAAACGGATTTTTAATTTAATGGCTAGGTAGTAATCCAACTAGATATTTTTTTAAACCACACTTCAACTTTGTTAAGATAAAGTCGGAGGTTTCTTGTGACTATTTAACTACTTTAAACATAATATATCTTAATTAATTAGAAAATAATGTAAAAGTAACTATGCTTCTGAAATAGATTTTTTAATTTAATGACTAGGTAGTGACCCAACTAGAATAGAGTGATTTCAATAGATAGAGTGATTCAAGAGAAAGGTTTATATGTATAATACATGCATAATATACTAAGGCAACATTGCTAATTTTAGAGGTTTCTAACGTGATGTCGTAAATTAACCTATTTTTTTAGGCTTATTTAGCAATTAGCAAAAACGCTGCCTAACCCTACGAGTTAGATCAAATTAATGTACTACAGTATTGTACACCATAAAAAGGTCTACAAAAAAGTCCGCGATGGTATATGTTTATCTTTTAGGGATAACCCACATTAACCATTTTTATTGTTTACTTTTTACGTGAGAAAATGGCTTATTTACGAAGCTATTTTAAGCAATACGGCATTAATCCTTATCGAATTAAGTACCTTAAATACAGTGTGCAATTAATATAGATCAATATGGTTCCTTACAGCATGTAAATTAAACAAATATTTTCGGAGATATTACAAATTTAAAATTTGCGTTTAAAAATGTGTAATGTAATAAAAATTGTATGAATTTAGATATTCCAAAGATAGCAGGAAATCTTCATAGTAAGTATAGGGGAAGAGGAATTGTTTTACTCCAAATTTAATGCGTGCAGGCCAAGGGCAGTAATGAATGAACCAAAAATACTGGATCGATTTTAATCATGTTTTCGTTGAGTGACATAGGCATATATATTTTATGCCCGTGCAAAGTCGGAGCGGGCCGCTATGTTTTTATATACAACGTTCATATTTTTTCTGTAGTGTATTTAATTTAGTATCAGCATTGCACCCGTGCGAAGCCGGGGCGGGTCGCTAGTAATTTATAAATTCAATATACAAACAAGGCGTGTACGAGGTTAATACATCAATATGTATTACCTAAATTAGAATAAAACTGATATACTAAAGATAAACTTAAAAACACACTAAACACATACGCTTATATACTAAACTAGCCCGTGTGGCTTGGTTCGCTTCGATCTTCTCATTTCCTGCGTGTTGTCCAGTAGCATTGCTTTCACGTTACTGTGATTTAGCAAACTTTTTGACTCCGAGGTCATGATGCAGCTCTTCGTTAGTTACGTAGCGATAAGCCTTTAATTAATCGTAGAACTTTGCTTTAAGTGCGTTGGATTACTAGTTGGTTTGGTCTTTTAGTGCAACCCCATATTTGCACACCCTAGGTCCAAATAGGCTCTATGATTGACTCATAAACGTTGATTTTAGATCAAGTTGAGAGTATCTTCCGACTAACCAGTACAGTTGCCTTTGAGATAAATCTAATCTGCTCTGCTTTTTGTTTGACATGATGTTTCCACTTTAACCTACCATCGAGATATATTCCGAGATATTTAGGTGATTCTGCTTAAGTAATTGGGCATCCATCAAGTGATATAATTAAGTTTTTATCGAGACAATTCAAGACTCAAGGTCATATATCTGGTTAAATCTTTATTTACCTCATGTTATATGGAAGTAAATATATATTTTTAAAATTTCTTCAGCTATTGCATTAATAAGCCAAAAACCGATACTAAAGAATTGGAAATAGAATTGTAATAGTCACTAGTTGTGTTAATATATTAAAAAAACCTCCCTTCTGAAGTGATTTCCAAAATGCCTACCAAAGTTCTAGATAAGTTTGTGAATATTGCCTGTACCCTCGTCTGACAATTTTCCTTTAATAAACCTCTTAAGTTGCACAATTTTACCCAAATTTCCGTAATGTAGTCGATATGTAATGATATTTTGGTGTCGCTAAATTTCATTATTTTTTATAGATCGTACATTTTAGAGTGCGAGCTTCTGCCCAGGTTCCAGTAGACAATGTTGTTAGTACACAGCAATTTCTGAAGACCTTTGTCATTATACCCTGACCTGCAATGTACATGCCAGGTATCCACGGATTAGTGTTCTCTTTCAGCTTATCGATGTTTTCTATTTGAAATATTTTAGCGGTACGAGACTTTGAGTACCTTCATTTTCGGCGATCATGT
This sequence comes from Rhynchophorus ferrugineus, assembly GCF_030347505.1. Lineage (NCBI taxonomy): Eukaryota > Metazoa > Arthropoda > Insecta > Coleoptera > Curculionidae > Rhynchophorus > Rhynchophorus ferrugineus. The sequence continues at coordinate 17,422,303 of NW_027472588.1, read as the reverse complement.
AACTTGAACTGTAATAATTTTTCATGAACTTTACAACTACGTTATAAATGCCTCGTGTAAGTGCGGAACGATTTCCTATCTAACGTCAACCTCTCTTCTTACCTTGATAAATATGTTTATTTTAGGAAAAGTGACAATGCCTGAATGGCAGGTTATATTGCGTTTATTCTAAAATATATCTGAAATCCTTTTTGTATTATTTATATAATCATAATTACACCTTACAGGATATAAAGAGCATCACGAAGATCAGAAAATAAACGGTATTAATATATATAAATATCTAATATTCATTTAATAAACAATACAAATACATTTCAGTTTAATTAAATATAACCAAAACATTACGCCACGTTCATCTCTATTTCCAATGATCCAGTTTCCAACGCAGTCCAATTTCGCGCGACGACACCAATACCGAGAATTCTGGAAAGGATTTGATCTATATATACTTTTTTATATTGAATAAAAGCATGGAGATAAGACCGAAAAATGGACCTGATCGATTTTTATTGTCGGCAATGCTATTCGACATTTCGATCACACTTTAAGCTTTTCACGACCTCGCTTCAAATCGAAAAATCACTTTTCTCCAGCCCGGAGGACGGCTTTTTGGCCTTTAAACATGCAAATAAGCAAGTCCCGAGATGAATTGTACGTTTATCTGTTTGTTGTTATTTACCCGAAGGATAGAATTGTGCTCCTTGTTGCATTTTAAGTGAACTAAAATAATCATTCGCTTTAAAGACATACTCCGTGACAAAACTTTAGCACATTATATATTTTCTATTTCAACCCTCAGTAAAACTAAATTTTTAGCATCTTGATTCTTCGATTGATGTAAACATTACAAAGGAGCGTCTATCCTTTCACCTAAAAGATCTATAAGTAAACAACAGATTTGTCGGCTTCGTTGATGCAGTGGTCAAGGCGACAAGACGGTCCTACTGTTGCGAGAGTCGCGGGTTCAAATCCTGTTTGAGTATAGATGCACTTTATGTTTTTGGTTGAAATTGTAAATATCTTTAGGAAATCCGACAAGTAATAACTATCCCAGTCATGCCAGTAGCCAGGCTGGGTAAGGCCGAATATCTTCTGGGATGGTCTTAAGTTGGTTATTGGCCAGTCAATAGGCTTAATGTTGAGAACTATGGATCGGACATTAAACTGTAGGTTCAGTTCAGATAAATCCTTGTTGGTAAAAAGGAGACTTAAAATATTTTTTTAAAACTGACATATTTACAACGCAACAGAAGAGGGCGACAAAACTATGATACAATTGGGTTAAAAAATAATAAATGAACTGATCAATAGTTTTACTCCTCCTCATCCATGTCCTAAACATACTCTTGATCTAACTTTTTTGAATTCACCTTCGATATCATTTTTTAACTGTGTAACATTATTTAAACTACACAGCAGGCGCTATCCACTGGATGTGTTCTGAATAATAGCCTTTAATGACTTTCGCAGTATGAAATTGCAGCATTGTGTTGCTAAAAATATAGTTCTCATCGGCAGTTTGCGCTCCATATTAGGCTAACTATTCTTGGATCAATTTAATACAATTTATAGCAATAATTTTCGCAGAAGTAAATTGTATTTCTGTTTTTTCTTCAAAATCTACAGCAGCCCAACACATAGCACTTTCTACGCTCAATTTCCCATAACATAAAATGATCTGATCTGTTCGTAAATACTTGTAAGTATAACTACCATGATTTAAATAGTGATCTTTAACCCTAGTTTACTGAAGTTTGGATAAAAGCATCACAATTCGGGGCGTATCACACCAAATACGAACTGAAGCTGGGGAAAGTGTCCCTAGCCGTGAACTGATGGAATTTGGGAGCTTCCAATTTATAAGTTTTGAATGTGCGGAAATATCTCTTAACACAGTCTACAGCAAATTAAACAAAACTTTTCTATTCAAAGTGTATGGCCATGAAATACCGACCGAAGTAATACAGTAGAACTGTAAATATAGTTAACTTTTAGTGAAGGTTTTCTATCAATTATCACAAAGGATTGTGTAACAGATAAGCTGTCCGAAAATGAGCTGCGATCTCGGAGACCCTTTGGTCTTTTTCTTCAGGAAATACGTGTTACGTTGTGTGACAGGTACTCCACTGGAATTTCCATCATACCAGTAAAGCGATATTTATTTTCAGTTGGTGACAATAATTTATATTTCCATGTTTCTTTTATACTAAAATACTAGCAGATTGGCAATACTGTTATTTTTTGTAAAACTGTTATTCTTGAACTAAAATTATTTCAGTAAGCAAAATTGTGTTATTATCGCAAAATGTATAAACTTGTCTACTTTTGTTCGTTTATCCATTACTACCGCAAAGCATTTCATATGGCATTCTAATATTTTATTGTAAATATATGATGCCCTACATTTTGATAGTCAATCAATGAATCAGTGAATAAACCCAACATAGAATAATGATTAAAAATGTTTCGAGTCATAATTTCAATCCTGCATGGAATTGAATTGTTTGATTGAACTTCTATTATAGTTATCGTATAATTTGTTATTAACTTCAATAATATCGTTTGTGGTTTATATAATTTTCTTATGCCCAATCAATATGCCATTGCAATTATCACTTTTCAGGTTAAATCAATCTAATAGGTTATCTTTATATATACTTTTCATTTTCTGCTTGTTTCTGTGTATGGGCAATGTAAGTTTAACACGTTCTTGTTTTTCGTCTTCGTTTAAATTTATAATATCAAATTAAAATCATCTTGTGTGTAGGTAAATCTTTGTTAGTTCTGTAGCGACCGCTACGACCTTTTAGGCCACCACGCATTCACCTACAGCAAGTTCAAAGGCTGGCGACGCCGGTGAATTGGTACCATACGGTGTCCGGCTATGAATGACCACCACGACGACGTCTCGCTCTCTCTTTTCTATTCTCTACACCCTTGTAACAGTATCACTTCCACAGCGATATCGTGCTTCCTTCACCTTAACCTAATATCCTGTCCATTCTCCCGTCGACCACATGTATCATTTAATATTGCAACAATCAAGTTTTTACTCAACCAGTGTTTTCAGTTATCGTGTGAATTCCTTCCACAAATAGTAGTGAGTGTTCGGACAAACAATCGTATCGACAGCCACACATTCCGACCGACCGCACTAACATACCTACAATTAGTGACCCCGACGTGATCAACGTTAGCCATTCGACATGTGCTTGATACGTGCATGGAAAGATAGCACGAGGAATGGAACCCATCAACATCACATGGTCGACGTTATCCCATGAGACTAGCCTGATGGACGAAAACCACAGAAGCCCATTATGCATAACATCAACACATGAAAACCCTTACATCACGAAACGGGACACGTGAGGAACAATACTTATAAATACCCTCAAACAAATTGGAATGCCCCAACGATGTCCTGTTACAATTTCGATGACAGCTGATCCCGTAAAAATCCTCGCTCAGGTTGGAACCGCCATCTCATAAGCAATCCTTAAGTGATTCATTGCGTAATTGTGGGTGCACTTCGGAACCTGTACCACGTAGAGGTATGTTCCACGGCAGCTCCACTAGGAGGGGAGTGATGTAGCGACCGCTACGACCTGTTAGGCCACCACGCATTCACCTACAGCAAGTTCAAAGGTTGGCAACGTCTTTGGATTGGTACCATGTGGTTCGTGGCTATAAAAGACCACCACGAAAACGTCTCGGTCTCTCTTTCCTTTTCTCTACCCCTTTGCAACAGTACCTTCATGTTAACCTAATATCCTGTCCATTCTCCCGTCGACCACATATATCATTTAATATCGCGATAAACAAGTTTTTACTCAACAAGTGTTCGGACAAACAATTGCATCAACAGCCACACATTCCGACCAACCGACCGGACGAACATTACTAGAGTTCCATTTAACGCATTTTAACTTATAGTTTATAATTTGTGTTACGGCTATGCTGATATTGTACTACATCATACATTGAAGAATATCAATTATAACATCTTTATTTATTTTGTTACCACATTTCTCTTTTACATAGTAAATTTTTATACATAATTCACGGCATTCTATCTACACAGGAATCACATATTTAAGGTGCTACTACATCAACTTGTCATTACAATCATCCACTATCATTTGAGTCAAAATTTTCTTCTTGGCCCATACTACTATTTCGCCGTCTCGAATACGTTGTTCATTTTCTGATTATTAGATTTTAATAATCAACAACATTTAAATTTGTATCTATGAAGTCATTTTTAGTGCGTTTGGATGTTAGTGTATCTGCATGTTATGTTTCAAAACTGTTATGCGATAAATAACTGGTTGGTCGGTTTATTTTTTGTGTCTGTATGTGTTGTGTGCCAAAACGCCTAAAGCCAGTCTTATTCTAGGCCTAAACAAACTACAAAATAACGTAAATATTTAAATGAAATTAGAATAATTCGGATACTTGAGCTGCTTTCTGTTGTAATTTTTCAATCAGTTGTGATAGGGCACTGGATGTCGGTTTGTTCATATTGCAAAGCATTGAAATACAAAAATAGAAATGACAGATTATGTAGCATAAATAGTCAAATTAATGCCATTGATTTATTTAGAGAACAGTTCCGTATATTTTCTTATAAAGATCTAAATAGTTTTATTCGGTTTTATGTTGATGTTACCGTAATTATTTGCCAGTTAATAAATGCAATGATTACTCTGAGGTATGAGTTTTTTTTAGTTAAACATTTTGACTATACAATAAAGTATATAACTTCGAAATCTATAGATGCCATCATGATATTTACACTCTATAAACTAACGCCGCCACTAGAAATTGACCAGAAAATATAGTTTGTAGGACTGCCTCATTCCAATAACTTTTGACAGCACAACGCCTGTCGTTTCAATTTGTAAAGTCTTAATACATTTTTAATTATGTTTGTCTTGTACAATATTACTTTCCATTTATTATCTTATGTTAACCTATCCTTTAATATTCTGAACCCCGTACACGTAGATAGATTTTCATAAATCCAGCCGACAGACATTTCATGACTTTATAAAATACCGAAATAAAGAACATTCTGACAATTCGAGTTATTTATTCGGATATAAGTTTTTCTCCGGTTGTCTTCTCGTAAAAGTTTCTTTCGTATTTATATTTTTTGCGTGCTAAATTCGATTTAACTTGGCGGAAAACGTTGTACGGAAAGAAATATACGGCCTCGTACATACATATGTATAAGAAAACGTTTTTATAGAACGGTCTTGTTTAATTTCGAGAGACGTTTAGGCAAAAAAAATCTCAATATAAATGAGTGTTAATTAATTTAACATATGTTAAATAGGGAAGTTTTGGTCACCTAACAATAATTCATATTACTGTACTATATATATATAGAAAATTTAGTCAAAATAAAATTGAATTTAAGGATAATAATTTTAAGCAAAACAATAAGAAAAACATAACCTATAATTATGGCGAAACTTGTTAAATATCTGACCGAGACCTAAATAAAAATATGGGGTTACAATGCTTTTCTTGCAATACTATTGGTCATGGCTGATCCGCTTCTCAAATCGATCTTTACAGTCAAAAAGTCGACTCTTCAATTTTTTTCACCTTTTTCAGATCGCTCTCCAAGAACTCATAGCTCGGAATACTTTGAAAAAGAAAGTTTCAAGTATACGGAAGAATTCTATCCCATTCTCATTCTAGTTTAAGTTAATTTTAAGGTTGCGTTTATAATATTTTGGATGGTTTCTTGAATTTTCATGAAAAAGGTTTTCCCGTTTTTTCATGCAATCTTCCCATTTTTCCTCTTCATAAGAGCCTTCCTCGGACGTTTAATCGAATATTTGAAAACAACATAGCCGAATTTAGCTAACATTCTTTGCTTTGATATTAACAACCCATTTAGTATACATTAATCCTCAGAATGAAGTAATTTTGAAGAATTATTTTAAAAAAAATATTATAGTTTATATTTTACCAGCTGAACTCTAAAATGAACTTACTATTTAAAATAGAGTCCAAACCACGGTATTCATCATTATATTCACCATCCCACAATATGTCCAGCCTTACCTGCTTGGTTTAAGGCATGACTGAGATGGTTATACCTTTACGGGATTCGAACTTGTTAAATTAGTTCTCTGTGATTTATATAATGAAATAAAAAGAATAATATAATAAGGCTAGACTTCTTTTTAACGCTGTCTACCACCTTCAGAGCCAAAGTCCTACATTAACACAAAATAGGATTCACATAAATTTTTCAAGAAAGTCGTGAGACTACAATACATATTATGGATATGTTTATTACCAGCTATTACTATAAGTATCCATTGTCATTTAGAGCTTATCCCATCTAGTTTTTGTATTCAAAAAGCGCTTAGACTTATAAATATGGAAAATGATTAATCATAACAAGGGATAATTAGGAATAAGGCTTGTTGCTTTTTGTATTACATTTACTCTTTTTTACTTTGTAATGTTAGGTATAATAGAAAGTCTATCCATTAGGTTTTCGTTACCAATATTTTTTCTGGTACTAGACTTGAATTATTAATGTTTTCCTTTAAAATATTTTCCTCTCCTGTTTAGCTTTTTGCTTATCACAATCCTATACTTACTTCTTTTACGCAACCCTGTAGTACTTCGTAGTACACCTAGCTTCTTCGTTAAATAAGGAGTGGATACACATCAATCTAAATATATGGTAATTTTTATGTAATAGCATAGGTACTAACATTTTACACAAATGTTCAATTTTTATATTTAGAATTCGCAATTAGTTTAATTGAAAATAATACCTTGAGATTTTCGGCCTATTACATATATTGTAAATGTCTTTCTTTATACTCATTTCTACTGAACACATTGACACTGGTCAATATATTCCATATTATGGTTGAGTAAAGTACATTGGGCAATTTCAGCAATAATTAAAATGTAAAATTTTTATTATATTTTCATATTTTTAACAAAATAATATAAATAAATAGAAGAAAATAGAAGAAAAGAGAAATGAAGAAATAGAATAATAGAATAGAAGACACATAACACACTAGAGGCGAATCTAAACATGACTATATTTGTGCAAATATACATAGATATTTTAACATAATAACACATAATAATAGCCAGAGAATATAGAAATATCCTAATTATTTTAAATCCTCAAAAATTACTCTATACTTCTAGTAAAAATCTCAATCTAACTGAAACGTATCTTTTAATGAAGCAATGAAACCTATATTATCAACCGATCAATAAAAAACTTTATAACATACAACCATGCCAAATCAATCTTGGCTTTCTGTGTACGTATTTCGTGCATCATTCATCATAGCATTCTCAAATGGCACGATTCTTTTCCTTATCGAATAAAATATCCGAAGAAATATTAAGCGGTGTTTTCCGGATTCCAGAGAAAACAACATGTTAAATTTATATGATAATATATGCGCGTTTCTATGATGGTTTTATTGATATAAAGATTGACTCCATATATAATATATTTATAAATATTAATGTAATATGTATATATTGATTTGAAGGAGACTATTACAATATTTAATATATTCCTTACTGTAAGGAGCTATGAATATATACTTCTAATATTTAATAAGCTTCCTCAGATATCCTACGATAATTCGAATTCATTTCACATTCACGCTGGTGTTCACCAAAGAGATATCTTCTCTCTAACTATTTTTCAACATACTTCACACACATGTTGAAACGAGAATTATTCACAATATAGTTCGCATTACAGATACGTTCATATGACCTATTAGTCAATGGAGAAACCGGTAACAAAATTTGGAACGTATTCGACATATATAGAGCAACAAACAAAAATACAGAAGAAGTAAGTGGCATGCCTGACTGAAGTAATAAGCCGAATTGGCTCAACTGCAGGAGGCGCCACTTCTTTAACATTTTGCATGTGGAAGGGCAGAAATATGAAAGTCAAGACTAAAATCGGGTTTCTTCTGAACTTATTTTGTCTATTCTTCTATATGGCTTAAATACCCGGACAATTTTCTGATCTGACAACCGTAAACATTAAGTGTTTCAAGTGCGATGGCAAAATCATATTCTTCATGTTTCTCTCCAAAACGATTTTAACTAGGCCTAAAACGTAAATAATAAAGCACTCATTGCACTTACTACTAATTTTAAATTAAATTTAAATTAAATTAATTATTTATATATATCTTCTATGCTGTATACGTACCAATAATCTTATTTTACTAACTAGAGTTTATCCGGACTGGACCTACTGTTTAACGCTAACTTCAACTTGGAAATCATCCCAGAAGCCATCCGATCTTACCCAACTTGGTTACAGGCTTAGGGTCACTTTCCCTGTCGGATTTTGCACTCTTCAAGTTCTAAGAGCAACCAAAAATGTGTACCTAATGTATACAAAATCATTTATAAAAAACCGTGATTCCCAATTCCGTTCTCAGTCCATTATGTCCATATTTTTCCGAAAATACAAAAAAGCACACGTTAACTAATTTCGTTGTCATTTCTTGAAGCACCTTTTCACATTTTCACTTTTGCTGCTTTTTTTGATTTTATACACGCAATCAATTCTTTCCTGATGAAGAAGGAACTCAACCCTGCAAAAGGAGGCTCTTTCTTAATACCTATTAACCTACCGGTTTATATTAATGACTGGCGGCTGTTCTTCCTTCATGTATATAGTGCAATGCTCAGCTCTATGCTGATATAATCCTTACACCATCGAAACGAAGAGTGCTGCCTTTTTTGCTGGATATGGACTCAACCTAAACCAAATATGTTGGCTTGTCGAACGTAAATTGGAGTTATCCTTAGACATATATGGAATGAAATCCTAATAGGGGATACTTCTATAGGGTGCTATCGTACTATGCTATGATATTGCTTAGTCAGTCTCTAATGAAATTATAAATCGTGATATCCCCCTAGACCCATAATAAATATAAATCAAAGTGTTACTATTAAGTACTTCGAGAGAGTACCAGTGCACCCCAATTGAAGTGCTTAGACCAAAATATTTACCGATCTGACTAATGGACAGATATAGGCTTTAGAAAAACATTTAGAATGTAATAATTTACATATTTTTATTACATGTTATATTTTATGTTTTGTTCGCTAAATGTCACATTGGACAGATTGTTGAATCACTAAGGATAATAATATAATGTACCTCCGAAGCACAAGCTCATGGTTATCTTCTGTTTTAATCGAGATCTTTTCTTTTGATGGCAATTTTTCGATTTCAATAAGAAATGGATATTCATATATAGTCTATTGAAAATAACAGTGAACTCACTTCATCACCACGACGAATGTATTGCCTGTCGCAATTTATAAATTCCTTTTAAAATCAGACAATATTTTCCTTCTCATTTATTCTAGTTTAAAAGAGATAGAGTGCTGTCAGATACTTTAGCACATGTAACCGAATCAGTCTACAAATGTCGCCTGGTTGTCAAACGTCTGCAAACCAGCAAACGTTGTTTCGGCATTTTGTTTTTTTTATTTGATTTTAAACCGCTGCTTATTATTATTACGATTAAAAATACTAAAGCCAGAAATAGATTGCGTCTGTAATAAATTACTTCGAACAAGAACCAAAACATTGCTTTTTTGTTTATTTAGAATTTTGTTAAGCCAAAATGAACTAAAACGCAAAGTTAATGCGGCAACAAGGCGATGTTTTGAGTTCACTGTTTTATTGAACGGACTATATGTACGTATAAACATAATTACTTTATAATTACATTAAAACTACAGTTGTCCTATAATTTAAATATTATAATGCATTAATTCATTTAATTCACTTAATTAATGAAATTATCAAATCATAACCACCCATTCATACGTAATACGATTCGAATTAAATCGATAAACTGTAATCAACTTTATAAGGAAAGTTAATGTCGAACGATAGAATTTATAATCTTAAGAAAATGAAAGGCCTATTAACCCTTTCAACCAATTAGTAACCGGCTTAACAAGTTGGTCGCGATGCTTAAACGTTCGGTTGCTCATTTTATGGCTCGGTCGCGTCGCATTTGGACGAACGGGAAGGGGGTCCTCCGTTCGCCTCCAGGAACAATGGCCGCGTTCGGCGGCAGCAGAAATTTTTAGATGGATGGAATCTGAAGAACAAAGGTCCCTTTATTCTAAACGACCATCATTTTTAACTTGGAGCGTGGGGGATGGACCTTACAACACCAGGAAACCTGAAAATTATTTTCGTTTTTCGATAATGAATGTTAATGAGCTTTTTACAATAGATTGTGTAGTTATATGGGTCGTTATAAAGTCGATAATACCAAAACAGTCGAGCAATCGGTAGTCAGTCGAATGTGGAACGAAAAGAGTAATTACTAGCTTTGGGAACTAGTGAAAATAGTCGATAGTAAAAAAACTAGGGATTGAAAATAGTAATTACTATTTCAGTTATATGCAGAACCGTCTGTCTTTCTATTCCTGATAACTGACGGAGATTTATAAATTCTTTCCCGTACTAATTTTGAGAGAGGAAAGGATGGATATAATTGTTTGGAAAAAAGGAATAGAATATATTTATATCGTATTTTCTCAATAAATCTTTATCAACTACTTACCCATAAAACCGTTTTTAAATTCAATAAAAATCAATCAAAAGGACCCAATAGTTACCAAGATAACGTAGATACAGTCAAATTTATTTTTCTATTTATCAATCAAAATATTGTTTTTGCCTTATTACCTAAATAAACGACATTGTACTTGCTACAATTCATTATCTTCGAACTTTTTGATACTCCAGGAAGCCCTAGACCATTTTCATCAAAATCGCCACTTGTAATTTTGAATCGTTTAACCAAAACCATGAGCCATATATCCATAAATGTTGCCAAACCATCTAAAACTGTTTGATGGGCTTTGACAACAGATTCTTAAAATAAAATAACAAAACTAAGAAATGCCGAACACGCAATTTTGGGGCTTACACGATTGGCGTCTGTGTACACTGAATAACTAAGGGATGCTAAATGGAAAACTGTTTATTTACACAGGAAAATATCAATACAATAATTCTGTTGAACCTAGAACATTCTCCTAGGCTAGGTTCCTTAACAGTTGTTTAGATTGATACCTCGCATTTTCATCGCTGATCAAAAGACATGCAAGCACCTAATAAAAAATAAATAAGAACTATTTAAAATTGTAAACTATATTTCTTTCAAAAGCCATCAAAATGTATTATATTTGCTTCAATACGATACTCAATAAATAACTGAGACTTCCTTCAAAATTAATACTTATTTAAATCACAATTTCCAAAAGTACAGTGCTAAAATAATTATTTCAAATATTTAATATATTCTCTGTTATATAAATTATGTTAATAGGTTTCAGTTTATTTTCGTTTTCATTAAAAACATTGAAAAACTTTTGTGTGGCCTCGGTTAACCGAAAAACGCAACCTAAAGGAACCCTTGAAAAATTAAAATTAAATTAACCCTTTTAGTCGATTAGCCACGCGTGTAACAAGTGAACCACAATTTTACTTAATTCGATTACGTCACAGTTGGCGAAACGGAAAAAGTTTGTCCCCAAATAATGAAAATTGTTGATAAATATTTTGCTAGAAGTAAAATTAAAAAAATAATAACAGTGTTAATTTTTATAGAGCAAGAGACCAAAAGTAAGATAAATTTGTCACCAACAATTCAAATAATTGTTATATTGTGAAGATCTTCGTCAATATATTGTTTGCCATCTGCATAAAATTACTACTTTTAGAACATCCAAAAATAGTTCTTAATACTCAGAGTACCGGTATGAACCACCTAACAGTACACTAGTAGTAAATCATCTAAACTAGACACTTCACAACATAACTCGCATTGCAAACTTTTATAGCTTTAAACTAAATGAAGAAAGCTTCAAACTAGTAATAACAGACGAATCATCAGCTATGTGCAGGGCTTGGGATTAGTAATGGCAAGCCGAATCGACCAAACTACAGAAGCTCTTGCTAAAAAAATTACTTTCGAGATTAGGCTGTTCTAAACGCCAATCCTTCCAAGTGTAACGCCAAGATTTGAACACTGCTACAGTCTAATATATGTCAGCTTGAAGTATTCCAAATGTGATGTATAACATCAATTCTACATATTTTTCTTCCGAAACGTATATAAGTCTACAAGTTAAGTTCCAAAAAGACATGTATTAAGCTAACGAAAAATGATTTGAAACATAGAAGGTTAGCAGTATCGGCTTCCAGAGCAGTTGTGGATAATCGTCAGCAATGACGGGATTGCGCCTCCAACAGCAGCGTATTGATGAAATGTGTCTTACCGAGCGACAATTGTGAGTTAATTGTGCTTGAAATATTGATTTAGATGATGATTTACTATATTACAATTCGATTTATTTGGCATTTTAGAACACAGCTCCGATATTATTTTGAATACACCAGTGTCTTTCAATATTAATGAAGATTATGACGATATGATGACAGGTAATAAATATTATTCATTAGAAAGACATTATAGTGTAAAATTTGAACCATAACACTCCATGTCCATCGATGGGGAGGATGCTGTTTCGGAGTAAGGTTGTTTTTATATATCTCTTGACATTGTTTTGATCTTTATAAGTCTCAAAACTTTCTCGATATTTTCCTCAAAGTAACATTACACATTTTTTTTTACTGTAAAGTTTAACTTGTATCAGTATTCATTTAGTGTTCAGTCAAAGCTACTTCGGTATAGTTTCATTGTCGTGCTAACCCTTAGTGCATTATTTTCAAAATGTTCCACAAATATGTTAACTATGACAGGAGTTCTCGTAACGGGGAAACTGGTAATGGAACCGAAAGCCTTTTTCATAGATATTTTCTTTGAAAATGAAAGCGAATCAAAGGTACTGTTTTATGGAAGATAAGATAAAACTAATAGTTAATAAAAATAATTTCATATGGATTGATACCTGGTTTTTGTTGGATTTTGAAGATTTTAAGAAAATAGAGCAATAGATATAGAGAGGAGTTTTATAATTCTTTGATTTAGACCAGATTTTTGATGAGAATAATAATGGATTTCTAGTGTACTTTTTCAATAGGCTGAAAGTGTCGCTAACAGCTAAAAGGTCTTTTTGGATGTAATCCCTTTTGTCCGGTATGACTGAAGCTTTTTCGTATCTAGTTGGTAGCGTGAAAATGTGCCCTGTTATATCGGTCGCCAACCCTCGATATCTGAAGGTCTCTGTGTAAATAATCAGTCCTATGGTATCTGGATGCACCTATGATGTTTTTTACGACTTTGTTTTGGAAAACTTGTTTTATATTTACATTGCTTTTCGCGGAACATCCCCACAATTGAATTACGGTCATAGTTGAGCATATATCCAACGAGTTTTTACTTCAAGAGTAACTCCAAGTTATTCCATATTTAGTGTTATTGCTGTATAGAGTGATAGTATTATTTATTGTAGCATAAATTTACCTGGGTAATTTTTATATTCCAGATTTGAGCCGTAGTATTTATATTGTGACTGGCCTGTAAGTTTTGGGTTGCTTATTCGCTATGGTGTTCAATAGCTAGAATCGCAATAACATTACCAAAAGTAGCCAACATAATGTTTTTTATTTGTTATATTTATCATGTGTGAATGTGTTTATCGATCAATATATCCCAATACACTTACCTGCGGTATTCCTGCTTCGCACCTCTTACAGTAAGCTTTCTCTCCTTGTTCTGTTCCTTTTCCAAAATGGTGTTTTTATTCAAACATGTTTTTTTTCTGAACTATATTTAATTTTAAATAGATCAATATGAAAGTGTAAGCCCACATGGTACATAATAAGTAGTTATTATATGTTAAAACATTTTAGTATATGTTAAAATATCAAAGATGAACTTTATCGTAAACTAAATACTGTTTATAAAAACCTTTTAATTTCAGTGATTTGATGATTGAACAGAACATTAGTCAGATAATGTCACTATATGGAACCTATCCTTACATAATCGAAAATTATAGTCAATTAAAATGTACATAGCACAATTGCAGCTGTCATGATATGGGCTATATGCTAACTACCTACTGCAAGCTTCGCATCTGGGAAAATGAACTCTTATGAAATTCCAACATCCCTTGGATATGTTAAGAGGATAATTCATTCATTGACCCAATTCAATCCCACCTAGTTATCGTTTTAAAACATTAACCCAACATTTAAAAAAGGGTCTGAAATATAGAAGTACCAGATGGAATTATAAATACCATAAATATTTGGAACAATTTATGATTTCATTAAATTGCACATGTCTTTATTTTCGCTTTAAGAGAAAATATGAATGAATAAAACTCGATTTTACTTGCATTAACATTTTTCAATTATCACTGCTAGGAAATGTAGATAGGATAAATAAATAAAAATACTTTATTAATAAAGAATAGGCGGGTACAATAAATAGTCGACTCTCTTCACAAACTAACAATATCTAATTACAAACATTTTAAAGTTATCGCTTGAAGCTAGTAGCCATTACATAACCGAAACAAACACTCAACTAGAATGTACAATTGCAACTATCATGATGTAGGCTATGTGTTTTAATGACTTCTGATTAGCATCAAAGTTATAAATCAAATAAAAAGTAATAAATCAGAGAATAACGATGCATAAAGAGCATTGTAGAATGTTGTTAAACACGAAAATAATCAACGACTGAGAGCCAGTTCATCTAAAGTAATGATTCTATTGTAAAGTTTATAGATTATATCTAGATGAAAGTCCACCAGTACATTTAAATGAGAGTTTGTTTAAAATTTCTTCACTAACTATCCCTTAATTATGGTCGTTATAGCTTCCTTTTGCGTTCTAACTATAATAAAACCCGAAACGCAACAAATCACCAGCTTATGTCCTTGCCCGGGGTTATCCTGGTAATGATCTTGAAGCGGGCTGCCCGTTTATATCCAATTTACAGGTGTCCCCGCAATAAGGTCACGCGGAACGTAATACACGCGATGGGGCATAAAGGCGAGCCGGGGGTCTCGATTCCTCTGCTGTTTTAGCGAAATTTATATTCAAGATGTGCAGCGAAATGGCCTACGTAAAGCGAAAATTGAAAACGTACCGCTTGTTCGGCTTTTTTTATATGGGAGAGTGGCGCGTTCAGCGCCATCTGACCGTTTTAATATCGGCACGAATGGCGTCCTTGGATGCAACAGGGCTTTAAATTTAATGAAAAACGTTTCCAAGGTTTTCATATTGTTTCATTATAACGGCGCCGATGTAAAAAATGTTTTTAATTTGGTTTTCTCCAATATCAATTAGGTATCGCGCAGCACAATGTTGACTATATAGCACTAATTTATTTCACGTTTTCATATCACTTTATGTATTTTAATTTTGAAAAATACCTGACTCATTTACTACAATAGAATTAGCAACATTTTTTCAGTATCTGGTAATTTTTCCTTAACATTGCTCTCAAGATCCTGACTGTAATAAAGATGATTTATAATAATAACTAGTGTTGAGAACTATTGACTGAAAACGACTATCGACTGTTTAGTATCGACTGTTTCAGTCGCTAATTTTGGTTCGACTCATTTTACTACATTTTAGCAGTGACTGTTTCAGTCGACTGTTTTCAGTCGCTATTTTCGGTCCAACTGATTTTGTTACTATTTACTATCGACTGTTTCAGTCGTGTACTTTTAGTTACTATTTTTGGTTCTACTAGTTTCATTCGACTGATTTTTAAGGTTCTGGCTATATCGTTCTAGCCGCGACCTTGTCATTAACATACCCAATTTATACTTATATAGATTTATATATATATTTATATATATACAAAAATAAATTTTTGGTAGTGTGCCTCTAAATAACAATATTTTGTATATTAATATAACAGCATTTTGCAACGATATTGTTCAAGATTGTTTATGTAATGGGGTAAAAAGATAAAAAATGTTAATTATAATAGAACATACCTTTCAATTTAAAATTCAATAATTAAAGTTCAGTAATAAATAAAGCATTTACTTTATTTTAAAAAGCTCTAGTAGTTATTGTGTGATTATTTTTAATTATGTCATGTATTTTTTTTCTATGATTAGATAAATGTTTAATTTTTATTTAGTATTTATGGTAATTGTACACCTTTAGTTTTTAGGTTTTGTTTAAGTTCCATTGTATTGTCTATATTTGTTATAATATATTATTTAAAAATAGCAATTAACATATAAAAATACGATAAAACATTTGTGGGGTATTCCATTCCATAGAAAAATTCCGTTCCTTTTTATTTATTCACAGAGCATTCAAATATTAATGTAATTCTACTTCGTTTAAAATTAAATTATAAATTGAATGTTAATAGTATTCAGCAATTATTTTAAGTTAGTTTGTGAAGGCAAATGTATATTTCGGTATCGCTTATACTACTGTAGGAAAATATAAGCACATATAAAATTAAATGCTCCAAGCAATTATCTGTGCCCTTTCCTTTCTTATAATTTATACAGGAAAGGGTTCGTACATATTCGTCTGACATCACCAATTGAAAAAAAAAACAGTTTATTTTACTGAAAATAGTAATTACTAAAATAGCAATTACTAAAATAGTAATTACTATTTTCAGGCGCAATTTTTTTGGCTCGTTTCGACTGTTTTGCGACTATCGATTGTTTCTACTGTTTTCAGTTTCACAACGCTAATAATAACATATTATAGTGAGTTTATTAAAAATACATTTACTATGAAACCAAAGTGAGATTATTAAGATTTTATGAAGAATAAATACACAAAATTCCGTCGTTACTTGCCGTTTTGTAACCATCACTTCAACGTTTTAACTGTTTAGCGCGTTTCGATTTTATTTAGTTTTACAATTAAAAAATTGATATTGTGCTATCAACAGAAACAACAGATAAACTGAAATCATTTCATTTTGTCAAAAATGTATTCACTATTACTGACTATATTGTGTAACTGTAACTAACCATGTAAAGTGGTAGCATATTGAAGAACATTAAGTAAAAATACTGGTAATACAAGGAACAACTCTAGAAGATCACATTCTCTACATATTAAGAAAGCCGATAATAACAAAATCGCCAGTTTGAAACTGTGAGAATAGTATTATTGAAATCAAATGCCCTATGTTAGCTAAGACACATTAAGATTGTATCGATGGAAAACCTACCGAAAGATTTTACGATAATAATTCCAAGATACAAATATACTGGGCTGCCGAAATGTTTATTTTACCTAGTCGATGAGTAACTGCTACCCAAAAGAAGATTAAATTATATACATTTGGTGATGGATGTTCGATTTTCTCAAACTTTTGGCATCTGTGTGAAACGAAAAGCTTTAATATATTAAGTTTTCCTATACATTATTAATCTAGATCTCTCCTTTTTCTTTTAACATAATTTATTTCAGTTTGAATCTAAGTATTGTTTGAATATTTGAAAGTTCTATTAGCTATAGAGTCCAAAACTTAAAAAACAAGCCGTACCTCCACACTGGCTCCAAAATATATCTATATAATGATAATATGTTGTGAAAATTATAAATTGGGTAGTCGCTAAGCAACCACTGCAGTCTTCGAGTCTCCTACAATGTTCTGGCTTTTTCTTTTTGTATGAAAATTATTTATTTTTAATATATTTTAAAGTCTCTTTTTACCAAATAAGATTTATCTGGACAGGGCCTAATGTTTAACGTGAGCTCCGAACCACGGTCCTCAGCATTAAGCCTACCAACCGGCGAGTAACCAAGTTTATAAATAATCCCAGAAGATATCCACTCTTACCCAGCCTGGTTACAGGCGTGACTGGGATCATTTTCCTTGTCGGATTTTACGCTCCGTGGCTATCGCAACAGTAGAAGGACCGTCCTATAACCTTTACCACTGCGCCACCAAGCTCCGGCGAAAGAAAAAACAAAAAAAAATTATATTTGTTAAATACTATTCACTTACCTCCTATTATATAAACAATATAACAGGTCAATTGAAAAGTCCCCGGTCTACCATAGTAAAACACATATTTTTGGCAAAATTAGTTTTTTTTACTCATTTTTGTAGTACGATTTGTCCTTTGCTTCAAAATAGTCCTGAGTTGCAATAATTTACAAACTAATGATCTGACAGCTGAAATGTATACACGCATCTTTTGAGGGTTAAGGCGAACTAAAAAACATATGGATAATTCTAGTAGCGCCATCTATGTCTCAGGCCGGGGACTTTTCAAATGATCTGTTATGTGACTGCAACTGCAATCAAAAAATAGAATTTTGACACAGAAAGTAAAGAAATTATTTATATTTCCGAAATTATTTCGTCGCATTTGCTATTACGACTTTCTCTCAGTATATCCAAGAGTTAATGAATTAAATTTATGGAGATAAATTAGGTGAATAAGACTGTTGCTAAATCATGAGTTGAATTTTTTTTATCAAACTGCCGCTTTTCACCGAGAGTTAGAAGTTTTTTTTAAGATATATCAATCCATAATATAGCCTTCGCCGTTAAAAATCTCTATAAAAAGAGCAGCAAATATTGAGTTTTGCAATAGGGCAAAGAAAGAAGATCAAATCCCACATGATTAGCAAATGGCACATATTGTTACGATATATAAAAAGGGAGACATAAGAGACTGTACTAATTATAGAGGGATTACTTTGTAGTATATGATCATAAAGATAAACGAGAAAATGATAGAAAAAAAAATCAGTAGTAGATAAGTCGCTAACAGTTTCAACAAATAATTAAAACATATATTTAACATAAGAACTAAAAATAAAATTTAAAGTAAAAATCCTGAAAACAGCATCAAGACTCCATTCGTAATAATTGTAACACAATTTTCATATGTGAAACGAAATGATTCAACTAATTTTTCAGTAAACTTAACCCGGTTTCCAACTGAGTATCATCCATCTTGCTTTTAATCTCATCTCTAAATTCTAGGCGAGACTGTAAACACGAAATCCATGCTGGCACTGTTCGGGTTCATCTATCACCAATCCTCCTCACTATACGTCTAAAACGAAATTATATACACATTTTAGTAGTAAGTTCAATACGGGATTAGGGATTTATTATTATATATTCAATATTTCATTCAAAATTTATTTCAAAAATTGCTTTTGAATAGTAAAATATGTAAAGAGAGATAAAGAAATGATTGCGACAAAATTTTCTTTTATATGAACCACTTTCTTCGTGATGTTATTTTTATTTTTATTTAAAGGCTGATGTTGCATATTCTAGTCACAGATAGTAATAACCATTGAGATAAAAAATATTACATATTAAACTGGGAGCAGTGAAGATGAATATAATTGGAATGATGCGAGCTGTGTGTGAAACAAATTGTAGACTTGATTTTAATATTAATTTTAATTTAATTCCTTTGTTTCACACATGGTTTCACACATGCCATCTTAGAGAAGCAATAATTACTGCAACATGGCCGATTCGGCTTACTAGATCGGCAGTAGTAATTTACGAAAATAGAGGATCCGTCTCCTTTATATCCCATCTTTATTATTCTCATTCTCAAGCCATATAGTTCTGCATATGAACAATTTCATAAAGAATGCTCCAAGCATCTGTAACAGCGAATATCAGATTGGTCAAGAAATGTATAGCATCATACTAAATCTTTATCGTGATTGAATATTTTCATTATTATATTGAAAATAGTGAAATGACGATATTCCCTTGGTAAACAAAGTGCATTAGGTTGGCAAAACGAATTGGTTGTGATCTCAAATAAATTTGACAAATCCTTTCGCAATCGCATGAAGTCGAAAGGAACCATCATAAGAGACCTGACGAAATTTCATAATTTTTGGGTTGATTACTTTCTAGGACCTTTCAATGCTGCCCAAAGTGAGAACAAGTGTATGCAGCCCAAAACAACTAAAATCAATAAAAACAAGCGCACACCATTCACATTTAATATTTTGACTATGAAATAACGGTTCTAAATCTTACCTGATCTTTTCGGCTTTTTCACTGAAGTCTCATTTATGTTATTTTCATAAATCATTTTCCAACAATTAATATGAGACCGTTTACTCAACAGTTTTTAGAATATTGACTCTATTCTTTTTGACATAGACGAAAACTATCAGAAACTGTCACAAGGAAAAGTCTAATGGGATCAAGTCGGTTTCGGTGACCAATTCAAGTAAACTCTTCGAGAATTATCTCTATTTTCAAATCGTTCAGGCAAAGTTTCTACTGTATGGCACGTAGCATCATCCTGCTGGAATATCCTCCAATTTAAGCGAATCATGTATAAATGTATTATCATCATTCCACGACTCTTACGGTGGCAGAGATTGCCTCACTAACAGCCTCAAAAAATAATAACTCCAATATTCAATAATAATAGTCCAATATTGGTACCAAGCAATAACTTTTTATGGATGTATCGCCATCTAGTAAATCTCTTACAGGTTAGAGTCGTTTTTAATTATACTAATTAATTCTTCTTCTCACCATTTTTCCTAAAATAGTGCCATATAGATTCTAATAATATGCAACATATATCAGATAAGAATAATGTTTATTTGTATTGAAATAAAAAAAAACAAAAGTTTATAGTATAAGTAATTAAAACTTTTTAAAACTACATGATATGCATATGGTGGGAATGGTGAAAACTCTATATGTATGTGTTAATCGATTACTAAGGATCTGTCTAATTATTGTGATCAATACTCAGATGCAATGAGATCAATTGAGTAAGTTTAAATAATCCAGGGGGAAATGTTAAAGAAAAGAAAACCAGAGCAACAGTTTCACTTATAGAATATAAAGAATATATGATGTTGACTTGTAAATATCCTGTACAGCTTTTGTTGAAATGCAAAATTTGTTGACTAATATGGTTATTCTTCAATTATTCAATAGAAAACTTGAATTGTTGTTTTCTTTAATCAAGTTTAATTTTAATTTATTTTCAGTGCATTGACAATGTCTGAAATTTTATTTTTTTACTGGTATTTGAATAAAAAAAAGAAAGTCATCGAATACACGGTGAAACATCTCGCAACCATGATCTTTCGATTATGAATACTAATTTGGATGTTTTTAACATAGTTATATAGCCACCGAAGACAAACAGCGTTTATAAGAAATTTACAAGAAAATTAAACATAGAAGATGTAATAAGAATATGCAGAAATGCTGGGAATAACACAAGAAGCAATTTTCAATCGCTTGAAGAACATGGTGTAAATAATCCAAAAATTGGGGTGCGTATGAATTGAAGCTAAGAGACATTGACAAAATCATGGGACTAACAAGTCATGCACCAACATCAACGGCAAGAACGAATATCCAAGCTACCGCTCTGTATTTGGTGGGATCATCTTGGTACAGCAATACTAATTGATGAGCTTGAGTCGACCACTGCGTGAAAAACAGCATAAGTACAAGCAAAGACACAGGGCTTATTTTAAGCATGTCAACGCTAGACCATGTGTTACAAAACCGGCGAAAACATACTTGGAAACATTAAAATGGGATGCGTTATCCCATCCGCCGTATTCCCCAGACCTTGCTCCTCCTGATTACTACTTGTTCCGATATATGAGTCATATATATATATATATATATATATATATATATAACCAAAAATCGCGTCGATTCGTGGATAGCGTCAAAAGATACATCGTCCTAGAAAATGGGATAAAAGTAGTAGATATAAATAAATATATCGTACAGTTTTTTCACCAAAAATCTTCAGATTGAAAGAGATATCACTTGTTAATTTATTTGAAAATGAAAGTCAGAAAGTTTTGCTACACATAAATAAGTGTAACACATTTTAATTATTACCTTTTTACCTTCATATTCAAGCAAATAGTATGAAAATCGATATGAAAATGAACATTAAAACATAGGCCATTTCACGTGTATGTTTCGCCACATATCTAATTTTACATCTAACATAATTAATCAAAAGAATCATTTATAATAACCCTGTGGTACAGTTAGTAAAACACTTATCAAATAATTTTTTCTTAAGAAGCGTTTATTTATATGATGATCAGTATTCAACCAACACACATAACTATGTAATTCTATTTTCATGTGACATAAAATGTTAACCCTTTACAAATACGAACGCTGTATTTATCACTGTCGAATATTCATTAAATTAAATTTGCGCAGCCCATCAATGTTTGAAACGTTCTCAAAAACACAAAACGTATCGTTGGTCTGCTTTCGACAAAACCTTTGAAAAACAAGAGAAAATCAGTTATATACACAGAATCGATATAGATTCAATTATGACTGTGAACTGGTATCGGTCAAAATGACAATCAACATTAAAAAAGTCGACCGAAAACGCTAGTTTTTTCCGACGCAATTTTCATTATATGCCCGTATATGAAGTCTTTCAGTTTCCGGAACGATAGGCAATTTTTTAATCAGTTCATATAGATCGGACTTTGATTACAGCTAGCAACCGATATTAAAATTGGCGAAATACATTTTCTGCACTCTTTGTACGCTGTCCACCAAATCATGGAAAATTACATTATAAATACAGGAAATGTTTATAAATTTATTATAAATACATTTTTGCTTGTAGTGATACAGTGTTACATTCGAATTCTGCTCAAAATTTAAGCTGGCAGTCTATCTAAACAATACGAATAACTAGGTCAGCGAAAACTTTCAGTTCACTTATTAAATTCTAAGCTCGATGCAGATTTCCTGGCTTTGTTTTCGTAAGTTTCAAAAGAACTAACTAAAATTTTCACACAAAATGTTTTTGTTACATTTTATTTGTTTCTTTAACACATGTTTGGCTTGTAGTTATACAGTGTTACATTGCATTGCAAGACAAATTTGGATATAGACGTTATTTAATTATATACACATAATAAGCACAACTGATCTGTAGCGTGGTTCGCATTAATTTAACACCCTTAAACTTAAGTTATCTTATAACACCCTTATCTTATACTTAACTTATAATTACTGGGCCACTTGGTTCCCTTTCACCCTGGCACCCATGCAATGCCAGGGTGAAATGCAACATACTTCTATGTCGTTCTTCTTCTATCGCTGTTTAGATAAAACAATTGATAGCATAATTATGCATAAGGTAATTAATATAAAAAGGTTTATTTTTATTTTATAGGACCCAATTAGCATTGCAAGACAAATTTGGATTAAACTTAAGTTAAGACCCTTATTACTTAACTTATAATTCCTGGGCCACTTGGTTTCCTTTCACCCTGGTACCCATGCAATGCCAGGGTGAAATGCAACATATTTCTATGTCGTTCTTCTTCTATCTCTGTTTCTCTCACATAAACTAATGAAATAACAATACTCCACTGTTGCAAAACCAATGAACTTGCACATGTATTTTGTGATTTGGCGACACAACTATTTTCCAGTACATTAATAATTCAATGAAGTTGAGGGAAGTTATTCAGTTTGTACAAACGAGTTTTCATTGGCAAAATTGAATTGTTTTAGTAGCATATTGACATAAAATACACAACTTGATTGCTCACACCTGGATTGAAGGTAACTTTAGATATGTGTTTTTAAAAACAAAAATATACATGGCATAAACTAATCATGATTCAGTAGAAACAAAATGTCTAAAATGAATAATTTTTTTCTATCCAGAACTACCCTTGTTCATAGCCATCACAATATTCGACTAATTAGAATATATTATTTCAGTATTCCCAATAAACGTCAGATTTAGAATGCTAAATCGTAAATAGATCTGAAAAAGATGAAGCAAGAATATTGAGAAACGCGCTTCAAGCTTCGCAGTTTAGTTTTGAAAAAATCAGATAATCTTAAATAATAACGCATTATATATCTAAGAACATGCTACAAAATTAACAATCATGTAGGAGAAAACAGTAAACATTAGAACATACCTAGTTACAGATTGTTAAAATTATTTTTTGCATAACGATACAAACAAAACTTACATGAAATCTCGGGAAAACTCGGGAAACAAGAGTAATATAATCTATGCTAAATTTTCAAGAAATTTTTTTCTACCTTATATTTTTCTGCTTCCACTATATTAAATTTATTTAATCAACAATTTCATGATCAGTCGTCAAAATTATTGAACTAGTAAATATCTTTAATTAGTTCTAACTTAGGAAAAGCTCTTCCTAACTTGTAATAGTAGTATAATCAGCAGCATTTGTAATGTAACACTAAGGTTTTGGGAAAAATATAACATTTTTTATTTATTTTAGCGCGTTGCTTAGTTTCACCTGAAACCCTATACCACAGTGCAACGTAAATTTGTTGAAGCTGAACATATAGTGTCAAGTTTATATTTCACTTCACAATTCCCTAGAGGCCGAATGAGATTTCGAATGATTGCGAATGATTATTCAAGTATGCTTGTTGTATATTCCCCAATCCCTATGTATATTCCTCAATCTATGAGCTCTAATAGCACCGAAAAAAAATCTAAAATATCTTGGTTAAGTAACCTTAAGCCAATATATTTATTTGCATAATATTTTTCTTTCAAGAATAAACCCAAATAAATCCGAAGAAGTTATTTGTTTTTAATTAGGCAATACAATTTTGCACTATTGAAATACTGAATCTCTTTGCAAAATTCCCCGTGTTTTGAGTTCAAGGTTAATCCTCTCTGCAAAGATTTGCATTCAGGAGCTACTCTTTTAGTGAAATTGCAACAATTAAATAGTTAATCAATATGAGTTACATATGACTACAAAATGAAAGTGATTTTTTTTACAAAATTAGTTTTTTCATTCAACATAATACCCTTCAAGGGTGAAACACTGATTATGGCTAGGCCTCAGTTTCAGCGATCACCTCTTCGTTCGACGAAAATGTCTTCCCACGAGCATTCTTTTTAGATCTGAGAACAGAAAATAGTCGCTGTGGAGAATACGGTGGATGAAGAAGCAATTCAAGTCCATTTCATGGATTTTTGCCATCGATTTCACTAACTTGTGACACGGTGCATTGTCTTGGTGAAGCAGCACTTTCTTTTTCTTCAAATGCGGCCGTTTTTAGGATATTTCGTCCTTCAAACGATCCAATAGCGCTATGTAATACTCGCTGTTGATGGTCGTTCCTTTTTCAAGGTGGTTAACGGAAATAATTCCATGCGCATCCCAAAATACAGACGCCATAACCTTGCTTGCCGACTGTTGCGTTTTCCCACGCTTTGGAGTGGGTTCATCGTGTGCAGTCAACTCGGATGACTGTCGATTTGACTTGGGAGTAAAATGATGGAGCCATATTTCATCCATTGTAACATATCGATGCAAAAACTCGGGTTTATTACGCTTGATCATCTTCAAACACTGCCCCGAATCATCGCGCGGCACCCACTTTTCACAGAGCTTTCTTATACCCAAATATTCGTGAATGATATGATATACACATTCAGTTGATATCTTTAGAGTGTCTGTAAGATCATTTTGTGGATTTTTTAATGTTTTCGTCCGTAGCAAGCTCTTTTGAACCTCCACTGCGTTCACCGTCTTCCGTTCTCATTTCACCATGTCTAAACTTAGCATACCAATCCTTGATGGTTGATTTTCCTGGGAAAGTGTCCGAAAACTCGGCATCAAGCCAAGTTTTTGCTTCAACTGTATTTTTTCCCCTCAAAAACCAATACTTTATCAACGCGCGAAATTCCTTTTTATCCCTTTTTTTCACAATAACAAAAATTGCTTAACTCAAAATGCTATAATTCACAAACTAATGATCCGAAAGCTGTCAAATTTATACACGCATCTTTTGAGGGTTAACTAAAACTAGCTAACTAAAACGCATATGGATTTAATTCTAGTAGCGACATCTATGTGTAAGGCCGGGGACTTTTCAATTAACTTGTGAGTAATTACATAATAAGAGTTAACTAATTAACTAATTTAAATGTACAAATATAGGCAGTTTATTGGGTGGCGGAAACTAATATCATTTCAGTAAAATAATATCTCTCTTTGGTAAACGTTCTTCTTTCAAGTTTTTTTCGGATTGTATTACACTTTTCATGACTTTTACGAAGTTCTACTTACTAGCAATTACCCAAGTTGCATACGAGCACAGCATCATTTCTTACTCGGAAACAGGCAATAAAAACTCTCATAAAAAGAAATGAATATATATTTCTGTCGCGACCAAGCCAATGTAACAGTAGTCGCAGAAGAAAGGAGAAAAAAACTAATTCTCTGCGGACCAGGCGCAAAACGCAACATAAAATTAGACAAAACCCGGTCCAAATAACCTGCCTCGTTCATATTTTACGAGTCGTGCTATACGAGTTCCCTTTACCATCTCCAGCCGGTCGTGTAAATACTGCTCGGACCAGTTCCGTGCATGTAAATCTTTTATGCGCCTCAAAAGCGATGGGTTTTTTTTCTTCCAGGCTAAATAAACAAAATTACACGTTCGGAGAATTCGTATGGCCTACTTTATAAACCGGTAAATAATAGAGGGGGGACGACATTAAAATTCCACGCTTCAACCCGTGAGCTTTTAGTTTAGGCGAATAAAGCTGGTTTATAACTATAATATATTTATTTAAATGGCGTTAAGATGTATATTGGGTCGTTTAGGGGGTAATATCTTTCTTGGAGTGTCGGTTTTATGTATTTTCTGGTGTGAACTATTATGGAAAATATGAATACGATTAATATTAATATAACTGTAAGATATTAAAACAACGAAAAGCTCAGAAAACATATTACGATTTCTCGTCTATATAATAAATTATTATTGTAAATTCTTGCGATTTAATTTAAAAAAATATATTTCAGACTTATTTGAATATCAGGTTGTTAAAAGAACTGCCATGAAAACACTCATCATGGTACATATTTAATTCCTGCTTAAGACTATACTGCTGGCGGCTCCCTGCAATATACAAACCAAAATCTCACAGGTATTTGAACTGACATGGCATTTGGATCTAATCTGCAAGATGGGCAAACTGTTAGTACCTAGCTATTGCCAATTCCTAATGTTGAGGGTTTGCCATGAAGTAGCATTCTCAATATTTAAACCTATTTTGTTTTATCTACACTGTTAATACACCAATATCAAAAGTAATGAAACAAAATTATTCAATTAATTACCAATGCTTGTTAATTACCAACGAATAAAACTACACGACGAACTTGAATATATCTACGAATGTATCGAAGATTCGGCCTTAAAACATGAAATAAGATAACTAAATTACTGCAAAGTGGAAGCAACCCAGCTACTGAGCAATGCGTAGGATATCGGAAAGTTGAAGCGAATCAAGCAACACGAATGTATAAATGTTATTCTTGTATAAGTGTCTTACATGTAAATTACTGCAGGTACAACAACAATAATAATAAAACCGACAGAAAAAAAAGTATGTATTTATTCATTAATATTGGGGAGCACCATCAATTTGTAACATTGAAACTAGGTGTCGAATTTTACACCATTCTATTATTTGATTTGTTTTTCAATCACAATTACAGAAGAATTCAAAAAAAGAACTTTCGGCATCAATAATAACTTAATTCAACCCACTCGGTCTTTGGTACGATATTGTCATGTTAAACAATTTGCAACAGTATACCAATTAGTAAGTAGAAAAGGTCTACAATCGTTCCTTGATTCATCTTGTCCAGAAACTAAAATGGACTCTTACCCATCCTTTGTGTTTCGTACCACAATCCCAATTCTAACAGGTAAACGTAAATTGCACACTGCAAGCTCCAGTGCTGAACTGAGTGAATGTACTCAAAGTACTCCACACTACTAATCATTATTATATACAATTATCATAAATACAAGATAACCTTAATAAAATCATTAATATACCATTAATTTTCCACTCTAGTGATGATTCACTTGGTCTTGTAATATAAATTGTATTAGATTTAAAAACTAAATCAAAATTATTTTAATTTTTTCTTTGTCATAATACGAGAGTTGTTTAGATCTAAAATCAATGTTAGTTTCTCCATTATCATCAAACTGTAGATAGTCCTGACACAAGCCTTAAGGTCTTCAAAAAACTGGGCATCAATGTTGGTACTAAACTGTATTCATTATTTGATTAACATCTGAATTAAACTCCTTTATTGAATAGCCATCAGTACTTTCTTTAGTTGTATCTTTTGTTGTTTCTATTGTAGCTTTTATAAAGGGTTACACACTAATATAAAATAATATACAGTCTATCCTGAATATATTTCATCCCACCAAACTAGATTCTTTCCAGTGACGAAACATGGGTATTTAATTTTACTTCCGACACTCAAGACTTGCCAATCAAAAAAACTCAAACAAACTCTCTATAGTGGCAAATCATAGGCAGAGTCTTTTAGGATCGATATAGGATAGGATAGATACTTCTGAGTGAATGGAACCTACAACTCAGGCAACAATCAACTAGGACAGCTACTATACAACGCTATTACACACTAAGAAATCTCCGTTGTCGCTCATTATTATTAAAATTTAATTATAAAATTAAAGGTGATACGATTTATCAAAGGGTTATCAATAGTCTTGCGGCATTGGAATATAATAATTGGAGCACCGTCTACAAACAAAAAAACTACAGCCATACAAATTTCTATGGAAATAAATAATGTTGTCTGTTTGTAACATACTATTGATGGGAACCTTATTATATGTTATTTATACATTATTTATGAATCTTTCCTCCTACTGTTGCGATAGCCGCTGGTTCGAATCCTGCTGGGGAATGGTTGTAAATTTATGTTTGTGATAGTTTAATATTTGTGATTGTCCTAGGCAAGAGTGTTAAATCCGACAAGGAAAATCATCCCAGTCACGCCAGTAACCAGGCTTGGTAAGACCAAATATATTTAAAATATATTTTAAAAAAAAGCAAACTAATATTATTATAATAAAATTTCAAAACTAAACCCGACCGTTGATTGGATTTACAATGAGACTCTGCATATCCTTAAAACAGTTATTGAATTTGTGATTAACGGTTACCCCCCTGGAAAAGTCTCACAAAATGAAAATGAGTCCGTTCTTACCCCACGCGATATATAATATTTAAAATAAAATGTAGCCCTGGGAAAATACCGCCCTATGAATTAGTTAGATGCTCCGGGGTCGGTCATAAATTCGGGAACGTTTAAGTCAGGTAGCCATCTAACGCATTTCGGACAAAATAGGAATTGTTTATTTACTTTGTTTCATGTGTTTAGTTCAGATTGGAATTGCGGTCACTAACTGGGTGAGGATATTTCAGGCTGTACATATTAAAGGAACAGGTTTTATTACCATGAAATGTAGGAAACTGTATTTCAGGAATTAAAACATTATGTTGTATTATGTAACGATTTTGTAAGTAATAAGACACGCATTTTTACATCAAACTGGTCCAAAACGTTATCATAATAACCTAGGGTATCTTTTTTTTAAACTTGAAGGTTATTTAAGAATTAACTACATAGTCTATTAAAAGTTTTTTAGTAACGCTTCCTGGATGTTTGTGATGTTCAAACATTACTGAGTTTTAGTTCAATTTGGCTTTGGCATACAAGAAAATTGTGTTCTAAATAAAATAACAAAAATGTTATCAAATATAATTTATTTTAACATTATAGTACATCTAATACATATATTATCGAAGGACTTAAAACTACAATTAAGAACACAGGTATAATAGTTTGTAGGTTAGATTTGTTTTGTTTACATTGAACTCTTTTCCACACCATCCACGAGGTAGAGTTTCTGGGCGCATTTGTTTAGGTACTGGTATCCCCCTGGAGGTCTAATCCACTTAATTAACAATTATATATTTGAGAAACGTATTTTAATTTCATTCGAGAGCATATTTACCTTTTTACGTTTAGTTCTTGTTTCCTTCGAAATATTTTATTTCTTCTGCTACTATATGTATACATCATTCATAAAATAAATCACTGAATTCTGTCTAATACATTTACTACATCTACAAAACAGTTAGTATTCATTCTCTCCTCATACGTTCTAACCTAATGCTCATGTTTAATTTTGAACAATTACAGACATACCAGTGCACACAAATCTTTCACGCCCTACAATACCATTTCCTACAGTTATATTCAAATAATTATGTGCATAACTTTAGTAGTTTCCACTCTCATCACTCTGTCTCCGGAATTCCCAGCATTGCACAGCATCATCACATATCCTGAAAGTTTCGTTCAGTCACATTCATTCTCCGACTCACTGTCCAATTCAATCACTAAATTATTATTTTCTAATCTGTCTAAAACACGTTCACGATTCAACCATTTATCAATTAATTCATCTGTATGTCTTATCGAGTTCATCTAAACCCAAGGTGTTATGGTTAACAATGCTTCCCTCCACATATCCAAACAGTTTTTGATGGAATATCCTTTTCGACCAGCAATATATCAGCAATTAATTATTAATAAATATAATGACCAACAAAACCTAATTGAATGCTATTGTAACTTTTACCTTTTTCCATCAATTTTTGTTGTCTTTAGACTTTTTTTGTTACTGTCTTGCCAAGAGTGCCATAATAAATCATTTTTAAATACACAGTTTTCATCAAGATACACAAATTCAAATAGTTTATCTTCCTTGGTCTAATTTAATCCTTTATAAGTTGAATTGTTTTTAAGGCAATGCCTGGAGGTTCTGTTAAGCATCTCCGAGGGTTATCTTTACACCATTTAAACCCTATGCCCTGTAAGAGTGTATCAAAGGATGTCTTACATCCCTCAAAAAGCTGCATGTCCCTAACTCTTTTAAGTATACTTTCCAGACAGACAATTTCCTCTAAAATAATTTTATTAAATTATGTTTATATCGATAAAATAGTTTGCGTACTTACTGTTCTTAAATATTTCGTATATTTGGTTTCGAATAGAGTCAATATCAAGATGGTTAAGATTCGTCACCCACTTTGTATGTAGACGGGTTTTCTTGGGTGAATTTGACGTATTATTCTTCATTTTGTAGACAATGTTATTCACCGCACTAATATATAGGATAACAACAACTCGCTAAAAACAATTTAAAAAAATTGTAGGGACTTATATTATTTACTATCCTCTATACAATGGGAGCCTCCATTATCTCGTTCCTATTCTAAATATTTTTTAAAAGCCGCAATCAATTTGTGACCCTGACTATTTATTGTTTTCGGCATTTTCAATCGAAATGATATCATATAGTGGGTGATTTAAGATGTATCATAATCAAAGCGCTAAAATTACGTTTGTCGATTTTTATTTTGTACTAATAATACTAATATTTTGTAATTTTGTTTATATATATATATATGTATATATATATATATATATATATATATATATATATATTAAAGTATCTTTTACCAACTATGTGTTTATCTGGACTGGACCTACAGTTCAACGTGGGATCCGAACCACGGTCCTCGGCATTAAGCCTACCAACTGGCGAGTGACCAACTTTAGAAGTCATCCCAAAAAACATCCGGTCTTACCCAGCCTAGTTACTGGCGTGACTGGAATCATTTTACTTGTCGGAGAGAGAACATTCACATATTTTAAACAATCACAAATATAAATTTGCCCTAACAGAATTCGAACCCGCGGCTATCGCAACAATTGGTAAAATTTTGCGTACGTCTGAGAACGCCGTACGCCGTCCGTTTGTTAGGCGTATGCAAAATTATTTTATACAATAGTGTTAAGAGGTTTTAACTCTTACCGATAAATTATTGTTGCTATATAATTAACTGTAGTTTTCATATATAGTATAATGTTAAAATAAATTATATTTGATAACATTTTTGTTCAATTTTTTATTTAGATAAACTAAAACTCAGAGTTGATGCGGCAACATTGCAATGTTTCAACGTCACAAATATCCATGACGCATTATTAGAACAACTTTGAATAGACTATATATCCGAAATAACTGATACTAACACGTTCATAGTAGATTTCTAGATTAAATGTATACAAACCCGACAGATAACCTGACTGGTACCGATATATTCAAACGTCATAATTCGCATTAATTTTTAATTTTTGTTTATATTACGTAACTCACGTGCAGTGATATCTTTGATATCAGTGATGCATTGATGGTTAACCAGCCAAAATTTTAATTCAATTCCGTCGTGGACTTAGTCGTGCACAAAATTCATACCGTCTTGATAATATTCTTGCATATAACGCTAACTAACAGTACATGATGATGGAAGAAATGCTGTGCCGATTTTTGTCGGTATCAGTTGTTCCATCTACAGTAATGATGATTAAATTCAATGTATCACAGTAATTACTCTTTCAATTTTTGCACACATATCAACATTATATTGATAAAATAGATGGCGATATCAGAGAATGTTGTTATCTTGATTGGCATGGACAATCAGTCGGTGAGTTTTTGTTAACTGTTATTTCAATTTCACAAAATTTTAATGTTATTTTATTTTTGTGAATATTGTGATGGTTAACATGAAAATGTCACTTTGACAGATATAAGCCAATTGAGATCAAAAATATTTTTATAAATTCCTGTAACCCTATCGCAGCCACCTACCGCGTCTAATTATAACTATAAACCATTCTCGTATCCAAAAAGACACAAACACAAAATTTCATCAAAATCGATGCAACAAAATTGCTAGGAAAATCCAAAATACCGGGTTCACTCAGAAACAAGAACCAGAAGGATTCAAGAATGTACTGACGGACTCAAGCATCATAGTGATAAACAATGCACAAATTCTATTTAATTGAATTAAAAGTCGCATTAGTATATATTCATACCCTATTGTTAGTGAAGGCACTAAAGTTTAACTACAATCCAATATGTTGTCAATCACAAAACGTCATAATTTTATTTTCTTTCTCATTGGTACATTTGTCTGTGGGATTATTATTTATTATTGTCTTTATATATTAACTTTTTAACATAATTCAGAAGAAAATATCAAATTGTATACTACTGAAACAAAATAGACGAAAATAATGATTTTGTGAGATAAAATATTTTTCGAGGAAAAATAAAAGCTTTTGTTTTTTTTTTACCCTTCGCATAATATAACTAACTAGCAAGTACCTATAGGTAAATCCACTTTAAGATAAATCAACTTAAATATAATAGTAGGATGGGCTTTGTAACTATAAACCTAAGCTCACAACAACCAATAAAACTGTAAAATATTTTTATGAACCATTGTATTTATGGCAAGCGAAAATTAAGTAAATACAATTCTCCCTTTTCTAACTTTTTAAATTGTTAGTCATGGGTGAATCAAAAAATGTATATGAATAAAAAATCTCATTCTTATTGCAATTTAATAAAACACTCAAGAGCTTTTCTTATCAGTTAGATGTCATCAACAATTGCATCAATATTAACAAATATAAATATATTGTGATAATTTGATTTTAATGACACATTAATACCTTTTATGGCATCAATACTCTGGTAATCCATGAAACGTATCAGGTGATGTGTCATTAACATACACATGATTTAATTTATTTCTCTAAATAAAAGTACTAATTCCTTTTTGTTTTAATTATGATTTATATCTTTCTCAACGTAAATTAGATACAACAATAGATAACTAGATAGATATTAAAGTTAATAAAAAAAATAACCAGACGCATAAGCAGTTATCAGTTTAGTTGGGCAGTAAAGTTGGTTACAGTATAGCTCTTTTTCTCCTACTCTATGCTGCACCATAGAAGGCCGTCTCAAAACAACGCGCCACTGTAATGTCTAACCTCTGAACTGTTATTTATTGGACTTTTTCCCTCTATATAAATCTGTTACTGAGATTGAAGATGTCTAATCTCTTAAGCCCCGCATGCTGTTGTTACACTCCACTCAGCGCAAATGCGAGCTGGATTGTATATTGCGTAAGTCTACTTTGATATTGTATGCTATACTGACTTATTACCTGCTAACTGTTCGTATATAGAGATCTAGATAAATGTACCTATTGCTCTTGCTTTGAGGAATGTTGAGCGTGTTCCTAAATTTCAATAATACTGTTGCTTTCTTTATAGTTGTATAATCTTTGAATTTTGCTCCCATTGCTTTAGTGGGAGTGGCAACCTTTTACCAATTCACACTACGAAGTTTATTGTCAAGTTGCATGATCCAGATGTGCTTCTATCAATTTAATCTGCGATCCTAGTAAAGATTCAAGTATTTTAGATGTTCTTGCGGAATGTTTTCGTTATATTATTTTCGTTATATACTTTACCGACGGACAGGTCTATCTTATTAGTGTCTAGGTAACATTAAAATGCTTGTTTTAGTTTGCTTTTTTTCTCAATTGGTTAAACCATCTCTCTATTTTATTTAGATGGAATTTAAGGTTAAACGAAGCAGCTTTTGGGTGAGATTACACAGACAGGAAAAATAGTTCATTAATAGTTCGTTAAAAGAAAATTAATCATGTTGAATTTTTATGCAAATATTCATATATAAACACATGTATAAGAATGATGGAAAAGTATTGTTGATTTTGTCTAGCTTTTAAATGGTATACCTACAGTGCTACTTATTCAATGTATCATAAAGTATTATAGATATAAATGCAAAGATCGACTACAAATCAATTTCAACCATTTATATAATATTGGATACCAAAACCAGCTCGATAATTTGATTACATATGAATTAGCAGTGAATAATGTAATAAACTAACTAATTAAGTTTCTTAATGAGAAAGACTTAAGAAACAAATGACAACTGGTAATGCAAAGTGGTTCAGGTGTAACAATAATATATGAAAAAGGTCAGTGTCAAAACCTGTGTGATTCAACGAAAATTAAAAGATTGGTTAAGAAATTTGATGCATCGTCATATAGCCCGATGCTTGTCCCATCCCTTTACTCTTTGTTTGGGTTTTTGCAAAATTATTATAATGATGTAAAGTTGGCTCTAAAATAGCCTTGTAAAAACCACTTGCTCAAATTTTTGCATAGGAATATTATAATTTCTCTCTGATCAAAGGAATAGAAGTGACTTTAATAAGCGACTTTGAATAACATGAGAAAAGCCGAATATATTTTCCCAACCCATTCTTTGCAAACTTACAATAATCCATACGCATCCTGAACATAACGCTCAATAATTAACTACTTGATAGCGTCGTATGCTCAAACGCTTAGCTAGATAGATGAAAATGTTTATACTGTAAACCAAACTCGTTATTAAAAGTAAATATTGAGATTAAGTTTCGGCAAACAGGGAAATACACGGCAAAATATCTTAGAGGAAGAAATTTTTCAATTACAGGGCACATGAGAAATTTACGAGGCGGGCGACACTTTCGTTGAGACACTGCTGACAGCATCTGCCATAAATGTTTGTTTTGGAACGTTAGGTTGTCAAGATATATTGAATGTAAAATCGGATGGATTTTGACGGAGAACCCTGTTTCAACATTTTTACGTTAAAACGTAGAATTTTGTTCAGTAAAGGTTTTCACATGCACTATGCGCGTATAAATAAATATCAGTGATATTTTTATACAGGTTTTTATTTTCGGTCCCACATATAGATTACACTATTATTAATAGACCTATGTTGACTTAATAGTACGAACATTCAAACCGATCTTGTATTCATACTATAAAGATTTTCATTAAGAGCGGTTCGAGTTTGAAAAAGAGTGGAACAAGTTGTGTGTGAATTATTATTTTATTTGAAATACTCATGTATGCCATTACGTATGGAATATAAAAACAAACCCCTCACCTTGGTAGGAGCCCCA
The DNA here is from genome assembly GCF_030347505.1 of Rhynchophorus ferrugineus. Taxonomy (NCBI): domain Eukaryota; kingdom Metazoa; phylum Arthropoda; class Insecta; order Coleoptera; family Curculionidae; genus Rhynchophorus; species Rhynchophorus ferrugineus. The sequence goes on along the minus strand of NW_027472588.1, from coordinate 17,386,495 downwards.
GAGATCAAATATTGCCGTATAGAGCCAACTGACTGAATTTGAGCGATCCTCAGGATACACTAAAAATCATCAGGGTCCGGTAGATTGATGAGCGCGCGATTCGCGACTCATAAAAATATTTGAAAATTCTCGTTCTTGCTTATGACGCTATGGGTTACTCCGTGTCTTATTTATAACTAAACTTCTACTGATATCTGCATAATATTAAATTATCTTCAGGGCGTAAAATATACTCTATATTATTTTTAAAACAAAAGATAATATTTATAATTTTTAGATTAATCCTTATGTACATGGCCTTTAAAAAATAACAAGACGAAATTAATTTAGGAAACATCTTATAGGAGATAAAAAAATAAAACAAACAAAACGAACTACCACATATTTGTAGATATGTATGTAGATATACTCCGTTGTACTTCCCACACTAATTACTAATTAATTAATTTTAATATATTTTATGAGAAAAGGACTTACCCTATAAAAAAACACCAGCTTACTTAACGAAATTAACTGAGTACATAAAAATCTTAAATAATCTTAAAATTTTGTGTTATATATATATATATATATATATATATATATATATATATATATATATATATATATATATATATAAATATAAAGGAAAGTTGGTCTGCTTTTCTCTTCTCTGATGTTTTTCAGATCGCTCTTCCTTATCAATAAATTGTATAGTTGTAAAAAAGGTAATACTTTCTCAAAGAGCTACCTTTTCAGGTATGCAATCTTTTCTGCACTTCTGCAATGTTTATAAATATAAAATACTCGCACTTGCTTCAATATTGAGATTCAGTTTGCCTACTCGCACTTGCTTCAATAGTGAGTCATTGAGTAACATTGTTAACATGTTATGTTATGTTAAGGCAGATTTTTTTGTACAGCAAGCTTAGGGTGAAATTCTCGCATATGTCGGTTTCTTTCTCTTTTTATTGAGTATGTCTTATTACACTCTTACTTACTAGTTATTTTTATATAAAAAGGAAAGTCAAAAAATAATATTATAAAAGCCTTAGTAAACGCTTCAGTAATCAAGCAAATAATTGCCTAACATTAAATCAAAGCAATGTCACTTCTTATTAGAGGAACTGCTTAGCTCGAGGTACTCCGCAGTGTTGCCACATCGAAACACATATATTATTATTTCGTAGGGTTTGCAGTTAATCAGATGACAACAGTGGCCCAATAACCACACCAAATAATTACTTTAACTCTTCTAGCTCGAATTGTGTAATCATTTGAATATACGTGTTATTGTTGAAGATGGTTTTTTGGTCAATATGCGGTCTATAGACAATAGGAAATACCTTATCTGTGGTTATTAGCATGTTCTCGACTAACCTGGCATATTGGTTATATTGGATTAGTTAAATAATATCGAGTCTACAGTAAGATATGTTTAGATATGTTTAGTAGTAATATAAAGAATAGGTAGGTAGGTATAAGACAAGGCTGTTAGGAATATAACTTTTGAGAAGCAAAAACAATGTATTTATTGTTAAATTTTTAATATTTCTCAAATCATATTATCATTTTAAAATATAACAGTGTTTGATAGCAATGTGTAAATCGTAGTAAGAACTTGATTATTGAGGACGTAGAGATATTCATTCATTATGCTTTATCCAAGTGAGTGTTGAGTGCTGTGTCAGTATTTCTCTACTAACTTTGGGAGCTAGGGTTTCTTTTTACTATTTCTTTTCGCCAATAATGTTTTACCATCTTTAATGTATGCTGTAATTAACGCGCATACATATTTTGTCGATCCTTTATACATTATGTGAGATAATATTCCTCTTAATCACCCACTGAAATGCATAAATCAATGTCCACGTTATTCAGTGGCGCCATTTAAGAGCCTGGGTAACTCACATAAAATCAATGGAAACAACAAACAAACTTAATTAAAGGACAACATATAATAAACTTAATAAATATTTAATACGTTTGTTTATTTAATATATACCGAAATTGTTTACAATGTAAACTGAATCGACTATTACAAATATAAATTGAAAATCAATTTGCGATAAATCCCGTTTTAAATTACGACGACATAGCAACATTTTAAAAGCAAATAGTTGACTTTAATTTTTATGGTACAATCATTTTTGCGGATGGAAAATAATTTTTAACAGTTGTTAATAAAAATAACAGATGGAATATATATATATATATATATATATATATATATATATATATATATATATAATATATAATATATATAATATATAATATATATAATATATAATATATATAATATATAATATATATAATATATAATATATATAATATATAATATATATAATATATAATATATATAATATATAATATATATAATATATTATATATTATATATATTATATATAATATATAATATATATAATATATAATATATATAATATATAATATATATAATATATAATATATATAATATATAATATATATAATATAACGGGAAACATAAATAACAGAAATGATATATCCATTATATTTGTTCAGAAAAATTAAAAAGGTAATCCTGATAATTCTCCATCATAAACTCCATATAAACTTCCAGCAAAAATGTCGATTTCACCACAGAAGTCTGTGAGCAATTCGTTCACTTTTCACTCGACAGACTCGACAAACAAAGCAATCGGCTACTAATCTATACTAATATCAATAATAAACCATATCAATCATATAAATATTTAGTGACTAAAAAGCTAAAATGCTTTGACTGGAAAATGTTGATGAATACACCGTATGGGCTGTACGGTTGCCCTATCTGACTACTATTTATTCTGGTATTTAACCAAAATAGTACCAGAACATCGTATATATATATATATATATATATATATATATATATATATATATATATATATATATATATATATAACCTATATAAAAACAAACAAACATAACAAACTAATGTGCAAGCTTTATCGAAAGCTGTATTCAACAACAATAACCTGGTATAAATTTACAGAATTCAAAAATTAAGGAAAATTATCTATAGTCCATAGTTCAGAACAGCCGTTACCATTTTATTTTGGAATACTTAACGTTTATTTATCTTAATCAGTTTGAGGGAATGAGACCATACCTGCGAACTATATAAAAAAACGTACCATAACCCGTTAAAAGAAACCTGTAGATCACTTGATCTATAAATGATGAGGAAGAGTGCTCTCGACACACCATAATCCTTTGCAATTGCTTTCTGGATTTTATCTGACAATCTTAGATGACGGTGGAAGTGAAGTCCAAGGTATGTACATTTTTTTAGCCAGGAAATGGGAACTTTGCATTGAGGTAGCAAATTGTCCCTTAGGATTTTTTGTGGATTAATCCTCCAGCTCAGAAAATCTGAAAATGAAAGCGTAGAAAGAAGACACGCGGATAGGAGAAAAGACACGGCAGCGTCATCTGCATAAAACGCGGATATTACCGTTTCAACTTTAAGGATATCAACCATGTAGATGTTAAACAATAACGGGGCGAGAGGGGAAGTTCGCGGAACTCTGGAAATACTGGATGAATCTCCTGGTCGATAGAGAATTACTTTGATTTGGAGTTATTCAGTTTTCCAAGTGTAAAGTTAAGTTCACTGGTCAAAATGTAAGGCTTTGGAAATTAGATTATAATGCCATCAGGGCCATCAGAGTTAATTCACTCTTTATCAAAGGACCTAGTAAGCTTACTGTTTCTGCTAATCTCGCAGCTAAATGGATCGAAGAGTGTTTGGCTCGAAATCCAAACTGCTGGTTTTGTATCTTGATTTAAATATAAAGTATAAAAATTCATTGTAAAAATTATTAAGAAATGTCTGCCTAGGTCCCAGCGTAAATGCACAATACATCAACCAATTCTTGCAGTGTACTACCTGTAGTATAGCCATTAATATTGTTTTATACACCAAGAGTAAACACAAATCCCAGATGGAATCCGTTGTTCGTTATTTTTATAGGAAATAATTTTATTTCTATTAATTATTAATAAAAATATAAATAACAATAACTATTAACTACTAAAACAAATTTTTCTATAGTATACAGTAAAAATATAAAACAACACCATTTATTTGCAAAAAATATAGATAAATGACACTCGATCCGCGCTCTTTGACCATTAATAACCATTGTGAACACTGCCAATAGCTAGTATACGACATACAGCACCATCAATAATATCGATAGTATCAATAGTCGTATTTGCTGCAGAAAGTTACTTGATATATTTCAACAAACCTTTTTACGAAAAAGTTATCTCTACATGTATGATTTCCTTCTAACCGACATAAAAGAATAAATGCAAACCGTTCCTCCACAAATGACAATAATGTGAAAATAATTTCTAAGTATTTAACTTTCATGATTCAAATAAAAGTTAATTTTTTTTAGATTGCAAACTGTCTCCTGTATGATGTGTTATATGAAATATAATAAAACCTTGATGGTGGCTCGTAAAAATCCATTTTATAGGGTATCAAAAAAAAGGTTTAATGGACAAAGGAGGAATATATGTGATTTAGCATCGGGATAAACGTCACCTAATCACATATTGAATTTATGTCGCCCTTTTCATTTCGCTGTATTAAGTATATTTTATAGATGGCTTTTTTTAATGGATTTCGGACATTATTAATCATTTTTTTAATATGATTTATCGGATATATGAAATATAATCAATATAACCTACATGGATATAATTTACGTCACACCTAGTATTATATTTAGCCAGATTAGTAGACTTCCGACATCTTAAGATCTATGGGATGTGTATGAGTACAACATAATTTGTCTAATTCATTTATGGGTCTATATTTACATCCTTCCCCTACTCTTCAAGCATTATATTGAACCATAGTGTTCAATATAATGCTACGCCCTTTTTGTTGCTACTTGTTGAGGCCTAATATTCTCTACGATATTGTTAGATACAGCTCCACCCATGTTAGTACGGAGTAGTATAAATATTTTAATCATACCATCACAGGTATGAATTAGTTTAGATAGTTAGGTCAAGTGACCCTCCATTCATATCCTGGCTTAAATCTAACAATACAATTTACATGAGAATATTTTCGGTCTGAAAATTAACGAAGGAAAACCAAGGTATTGGCAACTAACAGATCTAAGTATATATCAAGAAGAACCCATCGGCCATATCTTATTCTCTGGTATAATAATGTCTATGTGTTGACAGTGTTTTTCTATTAAATACACCTTAGTACCCTACACTATTTTGATTCATTTGATATTGTGTCCTATTCTGGTGTTATCCTTCTTTCCTTTACTTTCTTTTTTACCTGTTCTGTCCAGAGAAATTTTCCATGAAGATTTATTCCGACATACTTAGCGTTGTACACCATTGTTAACGTTACTCATATTATACGTGCACTGCACATTCACAGATTTAGTTTAGTCTCCGTTAGCAAAAATCGCAGTATTATCAGCAAACTTAGTCATCCTGATGTCTTCTAATCAAATTCTGGTATGTCACATGTATAGGGTAGGTAAACAATTGGTCCAATACACTTTCTTGTGGTATATACCAGCTTTAGCTTCTTTTATTGTAGAGTCGATGTCCTCTTATATGAACACCTAAAAATGTTTCATATCAGTGTTAATATCAGTAATTAAAACGTCAAACAACAACAAGCTATTCATATGTACGTTATTGTTGGATAACACTAATTGGATATCGGGGTGAGTTTCTATATGATAATATATGTATTAGGGAAAACACAAAAGAATATACCTGGGTCCTCATCGTAGCTAATATCTGATATAGGACAGAAAATTCTAAGATTGATGCTTTCGAAATTACGGAATTTTAATAAAGTACCACTAATAATGCATATTGGCGCTTTGATTAGTTACCAAGTTCCTGAATTTAAATAATTTCAATCCTGCATAGTTTCTAGTAGTAAAATTAAGTAATTAAGCTGATTTGGAACAGTATTTTCGAAATGCAAATGAGCCAAGTTTCTATCAAAAGCATATTCTCTAACTATTCTTGAGAAAAAGAAAAACCTCACAGTTCACCTATTGAGAATATTAAAAATAATTAGTTTCATAATCACGTATAACTATTATTTAGAATTGAGATTACAATATCAACTTTGACGATTATTTTTAGTTCAGCTTTTCTATATTCTCATTGTCAACACTGAAAATTCAAATTTTACGTACATTTCGAAAGAATCTTAAATTAATAAAATAATATAGGGCGTGAAATATTTTTTTAGTTTTTTTGTATCTTCGAAACTTTATGCAAAAGAAATGCTAGGAATGTGTATTTCACTTTGAGTGAGAAAAATATGTTATTCTAATAAAAATCGAAATACGACTATTATTATGATCTAATCTTACATTATAAAGCTTTAAATTAAAATTTTGGATACTCTGATAATTTTGTTACAAGAGGCATATATTGAGAAAAAATATGTTAATCAAAATATTTATCATAAGTTTCTACAATTTTGAACAATTTTCTGACAACATTATGATATTATTACGATATTGATTTGGCATTCAATCATTTTCGCACTATTATCGATATGAACAAGTGTTAGTTGGAAGTTGTAATTATAAGTGGTCCTTTTTTGCCTGACAAACAATGAAACCGCTATGTTCAAACGGTTCGAAAATACATTTTCTGCTATAGCCATTGTAACTCTTTTTGGATCATTCCCATCGTCTGCAGATATCAAGAAAGAGTTGATTCACTAACTGGTAATCTATCTCAAAGTTGTTTGAATATTTTCCTTCAATAAGTCTTTTAATTGATTCTCTTCTAACTTTTTGGTCCTCTAGGCCGGTTTTGGTAGTTCAAGTAGGTTTTTCCTATTATTTAATTAATATATTGTTATTAGTCGTTTCCGTCTAACCTACAATTTGTCTTTATGCTAACTTAAATCTAGGTATATAACTAAGAGGACCCATCGGCCCTAACTCAGTCTCTGGTGAAATAATGTTTATACATGTCACTGTTGAATTTTTTAATATATGCATCTCACTACACAAAACTACACAAGATCAGATGGTTTGATTCTTTTGAGCCTGTGTCCTGTCCTGGTGGTATCCAAAAGTTGCAATATTTCAATATTAGTATGAGAATAGAGTCTTTCTTCATGCCCCCTTGCAATTCTCTTAATTTTTTGACTGACTGTGGGTATCTGAAGGTCTCGATGTAGGTAATCAGTCCTATAGTATTTGGGTGCACCCACAATACCACTCAGGACTTTGTTCTGAAAAATTTGTATTTTATTAATGTTATTCTTTGCAGAACATCCCCATCATTGAACTCCATATGTCCATATAGGTTTCAATATTTGCTTATATAATTTGTGATTTTCTTCCAATTAGCCGGTACATTTTCCTATAAGTTTTACATCGAGATTCATTCCGAGATATTTAGCGTTGTTGCTATATGGAATGATAGTGTTATTTAATGTTATTGGTGTTTGTACGGTCTTTTTATAGGTGAACTGCACATGTACAGATTTACTTTCATTAATTCTTATTTTCCAATCTTGTGTCCAATTATTTATATTTTCACTTGCCTGTTGTAATTTTCGTAAGGCTTCTTCACTATTGTCTCCGACAGCTATAATCGCAGTATCATCAGCAAATGTAGCCATCATGATATTTTCCATTTGTGGTATATCACAAGTGTAAAGTAGATAAAGCATTGGTCCCAGTACACTTCCTTGTGGTACACCTACTTTAGCTTCTTTTATTTTAGAGTAAGCTTCTTCTTGGTTGACTGTAAACATTCTGGTTGTAATGTATGATTTTAATAGTTCGGTGTGTTGTTTTGGTAGCATTTTCTGTAGTTTATGAACAAGGCCTTCATGTCAAACTTTATCGAAGGCTTGTGCTACATCTAAGAATATAGCTGAGCATACTTTTTGACTTTGGTAGGCTTTTTCAATAACATCTGTTATTCTGTGGACCTGGTCAATTGTTGAGTGTTTGTTAATAAACCCAAACTGGTGTGTTGGTATTAGGTTTTTTCTCTCTAGTTCAAGTAGGTAATTGACATCGAAAACACCATTTTGAAATCGTTGTAACCAAAACCGAGAATTAGGATATAACGAACCAACATCATCGTTAGTTTCTGAAAGGGTCTGATAGCCTTAGGCAGTAACTTGTTCAAATCAAACAAGAAATCAATATATGCAGCTAACATTTTACATTAGTTAACCAGGGCATAATTTAGTTTTGGGTCTAACATGTAAATTGAAAAGTGCCTGGCCTACCATAGTAAAACACATTTTTTGGCAAAATTAGTTTTTTTATTCAACATTACCTTCAAGAGTGATACATTGATTATAGCGACCCTCCAACTTTTCGATACCATTTTTGTAGTACGTAGTTTGCAGTTTCGGCGATCACCTCTTCATTTGACGAAAATTTCTTCACAGCGAGCATTCTTTTGTGATCTGAGAACAGGACATAGTCGCTGGGGGGCAGATATGAAGAATACGGTGGATGAGGAAGCAATTCATAGATTTTTACCATCGTTTCCACTAGCTTGTGACATGGTGCATTGTCTTGGTGAAGCGGCACATTCTTTTTCTTCAAATGCAGCCGTTTTTCAGCGATTTCGTCCTTCAAACGATTCAATAACGCTATGTAATGGTCGTTGTTGATGGTCCTTCCTTTTTCAAGGTAGTCAATGAAAATTATTCCATGCGCATCCCAAATTACAGATGTCATAATCTTGACGACTGTTGTGTTTTCCCACGCTTTGGAGCGTGTTCATCGTGTGCAGTCCGCTCGAATGACTTCTCTCAGTGCAGTCCACTCAGCTAGCTTCGGAGTGAAATGATGGAGCCAAGTTTCATCCATTGTCACATATCGATGCAAAAACTCGGGTTTATAACTCTCAATCATATTTAAACACTGCTCCGAATCATCAACTCGTCGATGTTTTTGATCAAAAGTGAGCTCGCGCGGCACCCACTTTGCACAAAGATTTCTCATACTCAAATATTCGTGAATGATATGATGTACAGTTGATATCTTTAGAGTGTCTGCTATTTCATTCAATTTTAATTTATGGTCATTCAGAATCATTTTGTGGATTTTTTTAATGTTTTCGTCGGTAACAATCTCTTTTGGGCATCCACCGTTCACCGTCTTCGGTGCTCATTTAACCACGTCTATACTAAACTTACCAATCCTTGATAGTTAATTATCCTAGGGCAGTGTCCGCAAACTCGGCATCCAGTTTTTGCTTCAACTGTATTTTTTCCCTTCAAAAATCAATATTTAACACGCGAAATTCCTTTTGAATAATTTTTTTCACAATAACAAAAGTTGCTTGACTCAAAATGCTATAATTCATAAACTAATGATCCGACAGCTGTCAAATTTTTACACGCATTTTTTAAGGGTTTGGGCTGTATCTAATAGTTTTGTATAATTTTATAAATTCATTAGACGTTTAATTATACACCTTATACAGGAAATTCGCATTAAAATATCGGTAAACAAATTAGAATATCGACGAAAATACTCTAATGATCTTCCACTAGAAATTTGATTATCTATTAGAAAATGGAACAGTATGTTCATTGTTTGCATGTAAATTAATATATGCATTGATCAGATAGATTAGGTATATTCAGATAACGTTTACCCCAACACTAATTACAAAAAATAAACGTTTTATTGCTCGTAAAGAATAAGAATTTTAAAGGCAAAAACGAACAGATGGACGAACTGTTACCCGATTGTTATTAGCGGTACAGAATTGAACCTTTCCAACCCTTACCGTTTTAAAAATGGAGGGGGCTTTTTTGTGAGCCAGATTAATTGTACCATACAAACAAGACTTAATTGCCTTCAAAATTTATTTTCCGAAATCAGCGCTCCTTTCATTAGCTTAATGGAAAATTTCCACGGAAAAAGTACTTTAACCCTATAATATTTATCATACGACAAAAAATCCTTAAAGGCCTTGCTTTTTAGTACCGATTATCGTTTACCAACAAACGAGATCTATACGGTTAAAATCTAGTTTGGTTAAAGTAATTTATTAGAGTGTCCTTAAATTTAAATTTAACTCAATTAATATTATTTTTTAGTAAAATAACAGTAAAATGATGCAAAATTGTATAGAAACTTCATCATGTTCGAATTAGTTTCCTTAGTAAATGAACTTGAATAAAACCTATAGAAAAGGAATCAGAAAATGGCAATACCGAACAAATTTCCCTAGCAGCTTAAGGAACAACAGTTCTCATTGGTAGTTTTCTAAAACATGAAAAAGGTTTCAGGCACTTTCTATCATTAATGCTAAAGGGTGGGTACATGGTCCCCTGTTAGAGTGGAAAAGAATTGAGAAGATGATAAATACTCTGATAAAATAACATCAACGATGTATAAGACATGAACTATTTATCCAATTAGGTTCCGATTAGGGAAATACCTAGAAAAACTGTAAATCTGTGTAAATTATTTCAATAGTAAATTAACATGTCGGAGTATTTGTCCCGGTCATATTTGAACCACCCTCGTATCTACGCAAACACTAAAATTGATTAATTTGCTACATTTCTGTAGCTTCAATTTGGATTACTTGTTATTTCCGGTTCTCCCATCACCATAACTTATTTCGTTTTTATCCATTATCATTCAATATTCTCTTAATATCACATTTCTTCTCTGTAGGAACAAAGTATTTCTGTTATTATTACATCGTCTGCAAAGGCATTTCTATATTTTCTATATTTTTATACCCCATATATTCTTGTTTGGCATTTCTTTATTACCTCATCCATTAATATTATAATATTCTTAACAGGACCAGATATTGTTGCTTCAACAAGTTTTAAGTAACGCCAATATCCACTCCAACAGTCAGTCTGCGGTAAGCTGACCAGTTTTGAGTGATAAAAATCTCCGAAACAGAGTCATAGCTTACAACTTAGAGCAAGTACCAAATACACCCTAATTAATATATAAGACAATCCAGTAAGGATTTTTAGATTAAATCTTTGGAGTTAAAATAAATGTCATAAATGGCAGTGCCAGTTTCCTTATTCATCGATAGGGAAAAGAAGGCGTACATCAATAAATTACCTTAATTATTAAGTTTTAATATAAATATTTTACATTACTAAAAATTCGATAGTCTAATTTACAACTACCGAGAAAACAAACTTTACTTCTTTGAAAAACATTCAACATTTTAGCCTAAAAAACATAGATATATCGAGCAAAAACTATGGGCGAAAAATATAGATATCTTTCGGCATTCCTAACCTCAACACAATGAAATATCATTAATAATCAGAAAATGCTTCCACCTTTCTCTTCTTCTTAACATAAACACCATACATTTTAGATACACCTCCTCCATACAATATACCCTCTGCATAAAGCCTCTAGTCTACAGTATATGAGACTTCAGTCCGTACTTTCGGAAAATTAAATTCAATAATCTTCGATCTCGTCTCTTCGTTCTCTTCTTAAACCGATGGAACAAAAACCATGGGAGTTCATAAGGCAATTGCAGTCTATCGTCAGCAATAACGAGATTTAGAGTAGAATGTTGGAAGTTTAGCGTATTGGGTGAGTAGTAGGTACTTCCTACATTTTCTAACAAGGTTTATTGGTGATCGTTAAGAATTTTTGAAACCACTTTAACGACATACTATCAACAAATTCGATAATACAAACACGTTTCTTTTTTTTGACATATAGCCTTTTTTACCCCTGGTTATTTAGATCAAATCTCCAGTAAAACATATACGAAGCCTATCGACATGCGAGTAACTAACTTAGATATCATTCCAGAAGACATCCGATCTTACCCAGACTAACTTCTGACTGCAGTTATTATTTTATCGGACGCTGTTACCTAGGGACATTAACAATCACCAATATATAGTATAGCCATGCTCTGGTAGAATTCTAACCCGATACTATTGAAATAATATGGGAATCGTGCTATTGGCTGCTATCAAACTAATTTCTAGTAGAAACGAAAGGATACGCCTACAAATTACGGACGATATCAGCGCCATATTGAAAATTGTTGTTTTTCTTGTTTTTAAAAATATATTAGTTCCAAGATAATCCCCAATGATCCAGGAAAACTAATCTTCTTATATCCATAAACGCTCAAGTCCGAAAGGTATATTAGAGTTAGCTTTCCTAAGCGCTGGTACAAAATTGAATCTATAATGCTTAATGGATTTGTCTGGAAAAATATATTTAAATTCTTTAATCATACGAAAGGTATAACAGCTTTGTTTAATCCTGTATTAAAGCTGAAAGAGCAATTATTTCTCATTAATATTTTCTGATATGTTTTGCAGATATATTTATAATTCATCAAAATTAGAGTAGGATTTTTCTGAAGTCATTCCTGTTACTTTTATCTATGTTTCTTGTTGGCTTTTAATATGTTCTAAATATTTTACCGTACTAGTATAATATTTCTAATATTCTTATGGCATATTGAAGAATCGTATATACTTTATGAATATAAAGGGCTTTAAAACCTTGAAAAATGGAATAGATAAAATTTTCTATCTATTTTCTTATCACCTATAACTGAATATTTTCTACAAAAATAACAATAACTACTTCCTAGATTGTCCGTGAACTAAAGCTCGTCGCACACCCAGTGTTTTGTCAGATCTGATGACAACATTATGGCTGTCAGATGTCATCCAATCCAATGCTATTTTAAATATTTTGACTAAATCCTTGTTCTGATGAGAAAATAATTGTTCTTGGCATATAATTTTCTTCACACTTGGATTGTGAGCACACCGCATATCAATTTCCGCATCTGGATTGACCATAAAATAAATTTGTAAGAACTTGTGTGGTAAACAGCGCTATGGTAAACTACTGAGCATAACGAATCTAATAGTGGCCATCCTATGCTTCTAGTAAAGTTGCTTAAGTTTAGCACAAGCCTAAGCAGTCAAGTTTCTGATATATCAATTTAGTATTTTTCCCGAATATTCGTGCTATATGCTATATGAAATAAATAAATAAATATATGAAATATTAAATGTTTATTTTTCAAAATTAAAAATTTAAATATAAAAATCAATAGTTTTCTCACGTTAATTTAATAATTAAAAGGATTTTATTTATAAAATGAAAAATATTACACATTAAAATATAAGTCGAAAAGTAGCCATAGTATCATAAACTAAATTATTAGCCACACCACAATTTTTAAGTTTAACAAGTAACGTACTCAATCAATTATTATTGTTGACAAGAATTATAATTAAATTAAGTGCTTGCACGTATTTTTAAACATCAATGTAAACAACTTAACCAAACTGTTAAATTCGATATGTTTACATTACTCTACATCAAATGACAGTTTTCTATTTAGCCTTATTGAGTTATGCTATGTAACTCACGCTAAATACAGGATATAAATCTAACATTTTTAGAAATCTACAGTATTGCTGCTCCGTCACATTCCAATTTTCCGTGGACAATCAATTGCAAGTAACATTCATACAGCTTAACAGTTGAATCAGCTGTTTTGAAAAGGAAAGAAGATGGCTACCACATGAACTGACCGAAAATTCTATTTCGAACCATTTCAATATCGCGGTTTCATTACTTGCCATAAAGGCAAAAAAATTTTCTATGGCATATTGCAACTAACAATGAAGGGTTAATCCAAGTGAGTTACTCCAACTTTCATTGCCGTTAGGTCTTTTTAAGAAGTTAAGTCTCTTTAGTATACGGTATGATCAGTAAGATATTACGAACTGTTAAAACTGAATGTTATTGTCAAATGACCAGCAACAGCGGGTAACAGACGCAAAGTAATCATGTTACATATTAAGGTTCGGCCACAGGTTACAAAATTTATGTAAAAGACACTTTTGCGACTACAAATCGAAGTTTTGCCGCACCCAATTTACTGATCAGATATAGCGCTTTCTGATTACCGCTTATTCAGGTGGATGCAGCATAGCTTGACTGGCATACCATTTCAAAATGCTGAAGAAAAGCAAACATAGATCGATAATTGCTTCTTCCACATGACATCCCCAAAAATAATCAAAATATATGTAAATAGTAGAGTTGGGAACTAACTGAATATGGTCGAAACAGCCGATAGTCGCAAAACAGTCGAACTAGTCGATATTAAAAAAACTATCTACTGGAAATAGTAATTACTATTTCAGTCAAATGGACGCTTCGCCAGTTTTCCTATTCGATAGTGTACGAATCCATTATCATATTAAACTTAAGAGCGGAATGGATAGAGATAATTGTTTTATTCTCTATGATGTAAGGATCAGTTCATTTTAAATTATTTTAAATTGGCAAGTGTTAAAAATATTCCCATTCATATTTTAACCTTTGGAAAGTAACAATGGAAACTTTGGAAGGAAGGTTTAACTTTCAATAGTCTTAGACAATAATCGAGAGACTTAAATGATCTAAAAAGTCAATAAAAAAACTTAATAGTTGCCAAAATAACATAAATGCAGTCAAGTTAGTTTGCTATTTATCAAAATGGTGTTAATTTTGAACCTATTAAATTAATAAATAATCTTAAAAATTGAGTTTTAAAATGCTACTATGCATATACAATACTACATATTCTTATTTACAATCATACTACAAACAAAACATAAAAACACAAATTATTTTCAAGGTCACGGCTAGAACCTTAAAAACTAGTCGAACGAAACTAGTCGGACCTAAAATAGCGATTGAAACAGTCGATTGTAAAAACTAGTCAATTATTAAACAGTCGATAGTCGTGTTCAGTCGATAGTCGCTAGTAAATACCCACTAACTTTAAGACTATCGTAAAAGAACCCCATGGTGCGCAGTGATTGACCAGAACTGCTCATGTACATTTATTCTAAACTAGCTTGACATATTTCGCAGCCACGTGTTGTTTTTTACAAAAGTTGTGGTTAGGAAGTAATTTTAGGTTAGTTTTATTTTACACAATTTTCTTAAGGTAATATAATTATTTTTAATAAAGAAAATTAACAGCAAACGATGCGAAAATAAGATAAAACTTGTGGGGACCAGGTCACAAAGGTTCTAATGTTCATGGCATATTATAAAGAACATTCCGGGCAAAATGAAAATAAAAAATATGGAATTTACTATACAAATGAAAGAAGAAATGAGACAAATGACAATAGAACGATACCCGAATCCTTGCACAATCTCCTTATAACAAATGTCCTAAAACTATTAGATTCATTAGATGATCTGATTGATTTGAAAGAATGGAAAAGGATTTTGGACATTGAACGGCCAAAGGCTAATATCTATAATAAATAGAATAATTATAATTACTATATTATAAACTGATAAAAAATGTGTTATTTAACAACTTTAATATAATGTGTATATAGCTAAATATTTCAAGTAACTAAATTAAATATAGCAACTCTTTTTCAATCTTATTTATCGCATATCAAAATGTATCAATCTGACAACCGAACCAATTTTCTTTTCGGTCAGTAAAACGGAAGTAAAGTTCGCTGATCAAAAACGAACTTCTTATATCTGCCTCATAAGCAATAAAAAAAGAGAGAAATCCAAAAAAAAGAAGCTGAAACAAGACATAACTTTCAGTCCATTCGACTAATAAGTCTCCGATATTTTCCCGGTCGAACTTTTAGTGTCTAGTTTATGATACATTTATAGAGATGGACGCAGGACGAGAGGGAGCGAGACGGTTGCGGATGGGGGATGCGGAGGGGAGAGGGCGGCGTGTCAGACATGAAATATTAAATTCAATTCTCCGGGGAAATACCGTATCCGAATCAAATATTACCGTTGCCGAGGCCGAGTTACTGTTTGATCTTTTAAGAAGTGAGTACGGAATTAGAAGAAAACCTCGTAAAGAAACGAGTTCGGAAACAGTCGGTTCGTCTGGCAATCTTATTTAGCATAAAATAAATCTTTGATTGGGCGGCCTGTTAGGAATACGAATCCAAATACGGTTGAATTATTATTGATATATGGTTGGCATAAGTTATTGACGACTCAATTATAAAGTTAACAACAAAGTGAGACTCTTTAACAATTAATAAATCTTTAATATAATTCATTTATTTATTTGTACCTTCATTTCAACACTATTGTATTATTTAATAAATGATAGCAAAAATATAATTATACAAGTAGAAAATATACTAATCTGTTACAAACCAAAACAGCGAATCCATGTTATTATAATGTATGGGATATGTAAATAATCAAAAGAAAATACTATTATCAAACATAATTAATTTTAACATAGTAGATGTATACATAGGATCACATTAGTTTGTTGGTTAGGGTTGTGTTTTATTATATTATATTATTATATTTAACACTAAAATATTTTCCACACCATCTATAAGGTGTAATTCTGGGAACGTTTTTAATGTAGTTGTATCCAACTAAATTATTTCATTTCATTACAGAGAATATTTCCCTTTTTACATCATTATTGTTCCCTTCTTTAACATTATCTTGCTTCCTTCATACAGTGTTTCCATGTCAATTAATTTTGATATCTTTGGATTACTCGTTAGTTTCTTTTATTGTTTTAAATAGATTTAAGTTAATCACTGCATTCTCCTTAATGAATTTGCCATATCTGCAAAACAGTTAGTATCCATTCTTTCCTCATACTTTGTAACCAAATGCTGATGTATATGTTCAGTTATCCTATATTAATGATATAATCACCTTTATATTTATGTTCACTCTCTTCACCCTGTCTTTGTAATTGTAATTGAATCATAATTTAACATCCAAAAATTTCGTTCAGTCCCTGTTACTTTCTCAGTCATTATTCAAGTCAATAACTAAGCTATTAATTTCCAATCTAGCTAATACTTGTTGCTCTATTACACTTTCATCTGCATGTCTATTGCAGTAATTTTTTGCCACTTTTTTTGTCACATCCCATATCAATTCGATTGGAATGTATATACACTGATAAGGAAGAAGAGATACTCTGTGGCCATATTGTTCAGCTATATATCTTTTTCCAGTCCTATTTCTAAAAATGTAATTTACATAAAACACAGTTAAATCTCTGATTTATATTTACCGCGTAACAATTTGAAATAGTTCACTTCGATCTACTTGCTGGGACCTTTTTAATTAATGTGATAGTGTGATTATTAGTGATACATTAGTGTGATCAATAAGATTGATCTTGATTCGTCACCTCTTTCACATAAACACGGTTTCTTTTTGGCGAATTAGGTTTATATTGATTTTTAATTTTTGAGATAGTTTTAGTGACCGTGTCCGTTGTAATATACAGTGTAGATGCAACCATAGTCCATTTTTATTGCTTATGAAGCAGATACAAGAAATTCGTTTTTGATCAGCGAACTTTACTTCCGTTTTACTGACCGAAAAGAAAATTGGTTCGGTTGTCAGATTGATACATTTTGATATGCGATAAATAAGATTGAAAAAGAGTTGCTATATTTAATTTAGTTGCTTGAAATATTTAGCTATATACACATTATATTAAAGTTGTTAAACAACACATTTTTTATCATTTTATAATATAATAATTATAATTATTCTATTTTTATAGATATTAGCCTTTGGCCGTTCAATGTCCAAAATCCTTTTCCATTATTTCAAATCAATCAGATCATCTAATGAATCTAATAGTTTTAGGGCATTTGTTATTAGGATATTGTTCAAGGATTCGGGGATTGTTCTATTGCCATATTTGTGTTGATTCCAGCGTTTTATCGGAAGGAATGGGCCCATACTTTAATCTGTCCTCATCTTATAAGTAATATCTGCAAAAATAAAATAACCAACAAGTAATTGTTTATACAGTAGTATTATTAGCACATTCTTATAAAAATTATTTAACAATTAAACTTCGTCCGCTCTTATAATTTTGTAATGTACATATCCAGCAGCAGCATAAACTTGATTTAGTTTGTTTCTTTAATTATTTGTCTCATTTCTTCTTTTATTTGTATAGTAAGTTCCATATTTTTTATTTTCATTTTGCCCGGAATGTTCTTTATAACATGCCATGAACATTAGAACCTTTGTGGCCTGGTCCACACAACTTTTATCTTATTTTCGCATCGTTTGCTGTTAATTTTCTCTATTAAAAATTATTATATTACCTTAAGAAAATTGTGATTAAGAAGATTAGTAAAAATTTGATCTCTGAAACACCAAGATTGATCTTGATTCGTCAGCTGTTTCACATAAAAACGGTTTCTTTTTGAATTTAAGTTGATATCGTTTTTTTATTTTTTAAGATAGTTTTAGTGACCGTGTCCGTTCTAATATACAGTGCAACTGCAACGCGCAAAATATTTTCAATAAAAACCGCGACGATTTCAAATTTATTAAAACAAAGAGATAAAACAACTTTTGCCGGTTTATAACGCGTAATTATAATATTTTGAAGAATTTTCAAAGTTGAAAGTTACCGTAGGAGAAGAAAAATAATAAATAATAGTTGAGAATAGTTGGTTATAAAACCACCACTAAAGCTTAGGAAGAATATTTCACCACAATATGAGTACAGGGGAAGTGGCTATATATGAAAGACTGGATAAAGTGAAAGGAGCAATACCTTGTATGTAAGAAACCTAGTGTGGATGGTGATGCTATAGATTAAGTCGTTATATTTTTCTTTGGCGCTAAATTAGATGGTGGGTCTTGAAGTTACCATAGACAATAAATAGAGGCATATGTTAAAAGAATCTTGCGAGATAGTGAGGGAGAAACAATAGATATTCCAGGGAGTGTTATAGGTAAAATCAAATTGTAATTTCTTTAAAATGTGAAGTGTTCCAATAAGATAACATATGCTAAAGAAGCATTGCTAAGGGTATTTAATTAAATTAAAAATTACTTCAACGTCTAATTTATTCGCCAAATATGACTCTTTCTGGCTGATGGCTCTTCCCACAACTCCTCAATTTATTTTGTAAAAAAAACGAAGAATTTTAGCGATAGACCATCCTTTAATGCTGTACATTTGTACTTTTTTCAATATGGCATTAGTTTCCACTAAATAAGAATAGTAGGAACTGATCCATAGCCCCAATAATATATAACAACAAAAAATCAAATAATTACGTTCCCATTTATCTTTACAACCGACGCAAATAAATGTTTTTCGTTTTCTTTTTTCAGAAAAGTTTAGGACAAAAAATGGCTGCCTCTGCGATTATCGGTTAAACACAATTGATTAGTCGGTGGAATACTTTTCAGGGTCGGAGTAAAATTTCTTTTGTTGTCTGAGTAATTAATCTTTTAGTGAACTGAGCCGTTAACGCCATGCTTTTTACTGCAAAAAATATAAACTAGTTTATATGTGTCTGGAAACTTAGCAGTTCTTATATATAAATTTTAGATAAAACAATATATAGCATATGACTATAAATATCATGTGCACAGAAATTATAATTCAATATTTATACTCGAACAAATATTTTGATAATGTTCAATTTAAAATAGAAAGTAATCACCTATTAATACGGGGAACCACTTGTAATAAACTAAAACCATCCAGGGCATTGTATAATATAAATATCCATAAGTAAGAGTTTAATAAAAAAAATCATCACAATCCCACCCAAAAGTCAGACCGGATAAAATCTGATAACTTCTGGGATGATATCTACGTTGATTACTGGCTAGTTGGTAGACTTAATGCTGACAGCAGTGGTTCGAAACCCCTATTAATCAATAGGAAATTTTGGAAAAAATTTGGTTTGGATTGTTTAATAGGCAAAAAAACGAAAAACTATATAAAATATAACAAAAAACTTACCTTAATAAAAATACTGCTGACTACTGTTGAAAAGTACTTTTGGAGCATTCGACAGCAGGAGGAGCAAATAGACCCTTGAGTAAAAATACGTATCAGCCTAAGCACATCTTAGATTAATTTAACATCTATATTATTTCACAGCTGATTTGTTAAAACAACTAAATTATTTCTTATATAGCACAGAAAATTGACAAGAGCAGCAACCACATTTATAATTAGTAACACAATCTTTTAAAAATGTTTAATGGCAAAGAAACAATACAATTGTGAACAACGTTACGTTTCACCGAATGGCAAATTAGTAATTAACTGACATAATACTGGAAACGCTAATGTGAACTTGTGATCGTCCATTGATCAAAACTCACCGTTATTTATTAAGTTAATTTTGTTTATTTTTCTGCATTTTAAAGAGTAAACCAGACCTGAGCATATAAACTCTCTATCTGATACACAGTCAACATAAACTAAAAAGGGTATGTTATACTCACATACTATATTATATACTACTTATATACATAAAGGCTTGTCAATGTTTTAAAGTAGCTTAAAATAGTTACTTTTCAAAATTATCAACCTATGAACTAAAAAAATCATTTTATTCAAATTTCTAGACTAGAATATCCCCTCAAGATCGATACTTCGAGATAAAAGTTCTTTATACATCTATTTAAATGGAGTTATGGCATTAATATTATTGATGTTCACCGCTCCTACATAACAGCAACGTAGAGTTATATATTTTCGTAAACACTTGAATGATTTTCAATGTTCTCTTTCGTATTTTTGTTGAAACTTCTTTTCCTGAACTTCTGATATACCAACAACTTAGTTCAGTTTAATAAATCGATCCTTTAACTACCACCTGGAGTGTGCTTGTATGTCTTAATATGGCGAAAGTTTTTGTAGAAAATATTAAACTTAAATTTATCGTGCTGTAAATAATACTCACACTTGGATAAAGTTTGAAATTAGCAACTTATTATTTATAATTAACTGTAATACATGTTGCTGTTATGAACTCCATAAATACATTTGTGATCTTATTATTATATTTTTATCTTATTTATTTTATACTTTAGGATAATCTGAAATGTTTCCTTTACCTTAAAGTTTTAACAATAAAATATCTCTTAATATTAAGTTCAGTAGTAATATATATTTGTTGTAAGTTGTTTGAGTTTGAGTTGTTGTAATAGGTGTTAACAAATAAGTCTCTTGGATTCAACAAAAGAAGAAACTACCAGAGAAGTAACGTGAAATGTTGGTATTAATAACGTAAGAATATATCTTTTAACAATTTAACCTTGAAGAACAAGATATTGTTAAGAGCATCATATTTTTGTCTTATATTTTTTTAATTTTTATTTTACCTTTTAATTTAAACTGATAATTCATTTTTGTGACCTCAATTAAATCATTAAAACTTCAATTATTTAAAAACTTTGGTTATTTTTAAATTTTAGTTTTTGAAGATATATAAAAGGTCGAAGAGTTATTTTCCTAATATATAACTTATCCTCTATATTATAATTTAATATATTTTAATTACTTTACTTTATTTTTTCTTTCGTATTTATAAAAATATGAAAGAAACACAGATTGTATAAGTAAAACAATAGACACTCAATATAGCAAATGACATAAAATATATTTAAATATTATAATTTTAGAAACTGACATAGCCAAGTCCCTAGTTGGTAAAAATGAAGCTTTAAAATATAACAAAAAAGTGTAATATATATAACACAGTAGACAAAACATATAAATATAAATAAAATGAAAAAATTAAAATATATTAGCATGTATAAAATAATAATTTAAACATATAGTTCATAATAAATAATATATTAATATATCCAGACAAATGAATAGATATAACATACTGTAAAGGTTATTAGGACAAAATTGTCTAATTTCTCTGATATTAAAATTAAATATGAGATAACTTGGATTAAATAAAATATTGTAAATCAATTTCATGTAGATAATTAAATAGTTTATTGGTATGTTTTGTAGTAACGAATGCTACGAGATATCTGGGTATGCTATGTCTTTCTCGAGGAGAGTTTCACATGATAATACAACGTTTCAAACCATATTTACTAGTTCATAATGATCACACAAAAGAGGACCATCGCCAATTATAATACGGGAATTTGAGAACTGACAATATCAAATCATTAAACTATTTAATAGGACTTTTTAGTACACAATGTACAATGAGGCAAAAATATCTTCCTTAATGAACCATAATTTAGTATCGTCCCCCAAAAGTCCTATTCCAATTGTACTAGATTGTTTATTTAAGTCTTTTTTGTTATTTGTTGAAGTAGAGATAACAAATTCTAATGGTTCCAATGTAGAGAACATATTGGCATAATATTTTCCAATTCGATCCCATGCATCAGAAACCACAGATTGGTTTGGCCTCTACAGATTATTTGTAAATATCTGCATATTAAAAAATTATGTTATGGGAATCTGAGTTCTATAAGAGAGTAATATATTTGGTTAAAACAATAATATTATTGACACAACACTTCTGCTTTGGAGCTAGATGTAAATATATCAATTTAATTATAGCCGTAATGAAAATAACTTCCAATAAATAGTAATTGGTTTCCAAAAGAATTAAATTCAACTCAGAACTAGAAGAAAACATGTGAAAGAAGTCAGTGAAGCGAAATTTGTGGGCAAAATTCACCAAATATATTTTTTATATTATTATGAGATTATTAGGGTCTAGCCCTGGATATTCCCACTAAAATAACACATATGATAAGGGATTAAAAGTTGGAGCTCGTCGCCGGTTAACCTATAGTCAGCATGAGGATCTGATGGGGCTAGACGAGCCAACCAGTCATATTCTAGAGAACAGAAAATATTTTTTTTTAAATTGAACCGACATCAAAAAATAATTAAGGAACTCACTAGAAAGTAAAAAATAATTGAACTTTAATTGATTTTTAACACACAAAAAATGCTTTAAAATAAAATATTTACATAATAACCGTTGTAATAACTAAATTAAAATAAACAAAAATCTTATTTAACCTATCTAACATACTACACATATTTTACTATATACATACAATTATATATATATAAATAGCCTACCGCAAGTAATACCTACCAAAAGCTATTTATCTATTTACAATATTATTTTAACTACTTACCAACTAATCAGTTTGAAGTCGGTACGAGCAACATATTAGCTTTGTTTTTTCGTAATTTAATTTAGTGTATATGACACATTTTCTTTTAGTGTTATATATTTAGTCAATATATTCCATACGCACCTATTTATTTAAGTATTACAATGGGTAGGTCAAGTAAAGTTGCAGTCCGTATGAGGAAAACTAGGAATAAAGAAACAATGATTGAAATTAAAGAGCGTTCAGTCCCTCGGGAATCTTCTAACAAAATAAAAACAATTAGAGGTGATTCGACAAATGTTCTAACCAAACTAGAACAACAACAAAAATTCATTGTCCTCGCCGTTAATACATGACATAAAAATTAGTTTAAAAATTTTAATTACATAGCAAGTCATATGCCTATTGATTTGGTATTCGCTAGAGATGGGACAAAAACACGTACTAAGCGACTTTCAAAATAATTAAATAGACTTTGTGCAACGATACCTATAGATAAGACTACCATCATTTTTGTATATAACTATTAGATGCTTGCATGTATTCTGATAATATTTTCACATAATAAACAAAAAATTACATTAAAAATTAATCACAATACCTTCCATCATTTTCTAAAGTGTTTACCCATCTTTCTAGTACCATGGCCATATGGTTCAAGTTTTTCATTGTCAACCACAGTACACTACAGAAAACCCCTTTTTTTCCATGAAAACAATGAAACCACGATGTTAAAATGTTTCGAGATGATATTTTCAGTCAATTCATGTGAATCTTTTCCCTAGTTCTAGGTCTTTTCTGTCGCAAATAAACTCTCGGAAATTGTTGATTCTTCAAATACTAAGCTGTCTATTGTTTGGTTTATTTTGTGTTAAACATCCAAGTTTGATAATTTTTTACCTTTTAGTGTTATATATTTACTCAATAAATTACGCAGCTATTTTATTAAGTATTACAATGGGTAGGTCAAGTAAAGGTGCAGTCCATATGAGGAAAACTAGGAATAAAGAAACAATGATTGGAATTAGGGAGCGTTCAGTCCCTCGGGAATCTTCTAATAAAATAAAGAACAATTAGAGGTGATTTGACAAATATTCTAACCAAATTAGAACAACAAAAAAGTCATTGTTCTCACCGTTAATACATGACATAAAAATTAGTTTAAAAATTTTAATTACATAGTAAGTCATATGCCCGTTGATTTGGTATTCGCTAGAGATGGGACAAAAACAGGTTTTAAGCGACTTTCAAAATAATTAAATAGACTTTGTGCAACGATACCTATAGATAAGATTACCATCATTTTTGTATATAACTATTAGATGCTTGCATGTATTCTGATACTATTTTCACATAATAAAAAAAATGTACAATAAAAATTAATCACAATACCTTCCTTCATTTTCTAAAGTGTTTACCCATCTTTCTAGTACCATAGCCATATCGTTTAAGTTTTTCGTTGTCAACCACAGTACACTACAGAAAACCCTGTTTTTTCCATGAAAACAATGAAACCACAATGTTAAAATGTTTCGAGATGATATTTTCAGTCAATTCATGTGACCCTTTTCCCTAGTTCAGGGTCTTTTCTGACGCAGATAAACTCTCGGAAATTGTTTATTCTTCAAATGCTAGCTGTCTATTGCTTGGTTTATTTTGTGTTAAACATCCAAGTTTGGTTATTTTTTACCTTTTAGTGTTATATATTTACTCTATAAGTTACGCAGCTATTTTATTGAGTACAATAGGTAATTCAAAGTAAAGGTACAGTCCGTATGAGGAAAAATAGGAATAAAGAAACAGTTATTGACATTAAGGAGTGCTTCAGGCTCTCGGGAATGTTCTAACAAAATAAGAAACAATTAGAGGTGATTTGACAAATGTTCTAACCATACTAGAACAACAACAAAAATCATTGTCCTCGCCGGGAGTCGAACCCGCAACTTCCGCAAGAGAGCTGAACGCTCAACCACTACACCATAGAAGCAGTTGCTTGCAATATTTTTATTATTCTCTATATTTCACATATGGGATGGTTAGTGCTTAAAAAGCAAACTGAAAGGCTTTTGCATTGAACGAATTTGGTAAGCAAACCCTTACCAAAAACTCGTCAAAACCCCTGAAGGCTATAGCTGTCCGATCTGTAGATTCAAAGGATACAACTAGTCGGCAGTACGTCCCCATAATGCTTAAATAAATATCCCCTCACTTCTAACCGTAACCGTTGTACGTGCCTTTGAAGTTTAAAATTTTTCCTCGATTTCCCCGAATTTCCCCCTCAGATTCTGACTTGGTTCCGATGGAACCATCTCGGAAGTGCACTGTTTCGAATAAAAATAGAATTTCGAACTACCAGTTAGATGGAAAAATCCGCGAATACACATAAAAACGATACAGTGGAACACAGATCCTCCTCCTTTTTTGGAGTCGGTTAATAAATTAAGGCGACAGGTACCTGAACGAAAATTAGCCCCTGCTAGTGGAAACATATCAAATTGGTTAGCTCCTAAATGAAATTATTCTCAGACTATTTTGGTTTAAGTTTTTTTTTTTAAGATTTCGTGATGAGATGAGCCTAGTTCAACGTAATTTTCCCGGTGAATTTGAAAAAGCTTTTTTTAAAGACTTGGGGACTCTTGAAATAGACTCTAGATCCATATAAGGCAATGGATCAGATCGAATTAGCATCTAGTACAACAGGTACTCTATTGGTGTGGGAAAGCCAAATCTCCCAAGTGTTACTAGGGTACGTCTGAATGTACGAATTTTACGAACGAATGTCTAGTTGTCCATTCTCTCGATTTCTTTGACTGGGTTAAAGGTGCTGACTGTTACTAATTTTTTTTATAACATCTTTATTAGATACGCTTAGTACAATCTTAATTATTATTATTATTACAATTAATTTATTACTACTTTTCCTATGTGCTTGGATTAACAAGCAAGACGAGTGCGAGAAAGTACATCAGTATGTATTCCTCAATTATAAAATTATAATTATTTATTAATTATTAACTTATAGCTATAATTTACACTAATAATACACACTAAATGTTCGCACAAGTTCGTATGGTTTTGTTCGTTTCAATCTCCTGACATCCTGCGCGCTGTTCAGCAGTTGTATTGCTTCCACGTTAGTATGATTTAGTAATCTTCTTTCGTGTTTCAAGGCGAAATCCTGCACAACTTCGCAAATCCATTTGATTTCCAGGTCATCGTGCAGTTCTTCATTGGTTACATAGCGATAGGCATTGGTAATCAATTGAAGAACCTTGTTTTGACAGCGCTGTATGACTAACTGATTTGAATTTTTAGTGTAACCCCATATTTGCACTCCATAGGTCCAAATTGGCTTTATAATTGTATTACAGATCAACCTCTTTGATTTTAGATCAAGTTGAGAGTATCTTCCGACTAACCAGTATAGTTGTTTTATTTTGGTTCTAATGTGTTTTGCTTTTTGTCTAACGTGATGCTTCCAGTTTAATCTACCGTCAAGATGAATTCCAAGGTATTTTGCTGATTCTGCTTGAGGAATCGGGACTGTTACTAATGTTATTAAATTAGTTAAGACCTAAATAGTAAAAGGGAATTTCTAAAATATAAAAAACGAAAACATTACTAAAAATAGCTAATTTAGCCGCTAACAACATTTCAGGTTAAACCCGCCTAACATAATTGCGAATTGTTAACAATTATAATTAATTATAAATTAAAATTAGTTTATTCGGAAATCAAACCTGACTTTGAAAATAGTAATTTAATTAATGCATCATATTGTTCTGAAATTCAAAAGATACGTGTTTAGAATATTTTGTAATATAAAATTTCGTAAGCTGAAAGCTCCATATAAAGCTAACCAAAAAGCAGACGTATGTTGCCGGCTGGCGCGTTTTTTTATATTCTCTCCGCCATGATGGAGAATTGAACTTCTGAACTGGCAATTAGATGAGCAGAACTAATAGAGGCTTAATAATTAAATAATCTGTAGATATCGACTTATTTTATCTATAATGATTTTCATATCATCATTCATATTTTCACCTATAGGGAATATACAGTGTACAATACTTTCGTGGTGTTAATGAGACAATAACTAGCTAACTAAACTAGATTTCACTTCGTCTGCTACTTCTTCGATAGCTCTCATTGCGAACTATCGTTGGAGCCCTTTTTTGTTTATTATTGCTTATTCACTCTGCATCCTAGTTACTTACAGCTGACGATTTCATCTAGACTTTCTTGCGAACACTTTACTCTACACTATTTGATGCATTTACACTAGTTACAATTTAAGTGAACCAAGGTGATTTTTCATATGGGCCTTTCTATCTAGACTTCTCGACCCTGGCCTCACGAATTATCGCGAATTGTGAGTTTATCGAATTTAAGTGAAAGGGTGAAACGGAATTAGAACACTTTTGTTCGAACTATTTAAGGTAGCATGTATGTCACGCCTAGACCCAAAGCATTTACCAATCTCCTTCTTTTCTAACGAATAGTCAATTAATTATAAAGGTTTTTCTATATCCCAAATAAGCCAAAGGCCATGTAGAGGTCACAAAACAAACAAACATAAAATATTGACAGCAGAATTTTAGAATTTCACAAACATAAATAACTATTTTACATGTGGAGCGCCATTTGTTCATCAATATAACTAAAAATGTAATGTGATCTATTTTAATTTTTTTTATCAACATCAAAATTTCATGATGACATTCGCTAGAGATGCGACATACACACGTTTTAAGCGACTTTTAAAATAATTAAATGGATTTTGAGCAACGATCATTATAAGTGAGACTACCATCATTTTTGTATATAACTATTATATGCTTGCATGTATTCTGATAATATTTTCTCATATTAAAAATATTGTGCAATAAAAATAAATCAAAATAACTCTTAATCAAATTTCCATCATTTTCCACAATGCTCTTCCATTTTGCTAGTAACATGGCGATATCGATAAGTTAGCGATAGTACACTACAGAAAGTCCTTCTTTTTTCCAGGAAAACAATGAATCCACGATGTTAAAATTTGTTAAGATGATATTTTCAATCAATTCATATGACCGTTTTCCGGAGTTCTGGATCTTTTCTATCACAGATAACCCTCGGTAATAGTTGATTCTTCAAAGTGGACAATTGGAATATAGCGAAGCATCATCCCCATAAGTTCTTAAAACTATTTTATAGAATCATGTAGCAGATTTATTAAAATCAAGCCACAAAAGTATTTAATGTCAAAAGTAAAATTTTGAGCATTTTTGTTCAATTATTTTATTTAAATTGGAACTGAACTAAACTCAGAGTTGATGCGGCAACATTGAAATATTTCGACGTCACAAATATCCACGACGCAATACTAAAAAAACTTTGAAGAAACTATTGCGTTGTTTTCTGCACTGAGTTGCGTGATATTTACCGGCACATTTCACACATCTTGGTTCCCTACTGCAAACATTTTTTAGTGTGTCCAAGATTTTGACAGTTTGTTTATTATTGGTGACTTCAATGTTAAACATACAGCTTGAGGTTCGCGAATAATAACACCTGGAAAAGGAAACGAATTACTCAAAGTCAACCTTACAAATTGTAATTATCATTCAGGGCGCGAACCCACTTACTGGCCCATAGACAGTAATAAAGTCCCAGGCCTGCTGGATTTCTACATTACAAAAGGCATCTCATTAAATCAAATTAGTACAGAAAGCTTGTGCGATCTAACATCTGATCACACTCCAGTGTTGTTAACACTGGGTGCGACAATCCTAAGAAAAGCAAAAAAGCCTAATCTTACCAACAAATATACTGACTGGGACAAATTCAGATTAGTACTGCAGGAACAAATCAGTTTAAAAGTAAGACTTAAAACTATACATGATATTGAGCAACAAACCAAACATATAACTGAACAAATTCGGTCAGCTGCAAAAGATGCCACCCCATTAGCAAGAGAGAAATCAGAATATGAAATACTTTACCCCCTCGATATTGGAGAAATAATAAAAGAAAGGCGAAAAGCTAGAAGAGTATGGCACAGGACCAGAAATGCTGCTGGCAAAACTACGTTTAATAGAATTAGTAATCAGACGAATCAAAAGATCAAAGAATATAAACAGAATTGCTTTCAAAAGTATTTAAGTGAATTAAGCCCACAAGCAGACAAAGATTATTCGCTATGGAAAGCAACTCGAAGATTTAAAAGACCAATTATTCGAGTACCGCCAATTAAAAATGATCGAAATGAATGGGTTCGACGCTACAATGAAAAAGCTGAATTGTTCGCACAATACTTAGCTACCATTTTTCGACCTAACGATATAGAGTCTACAATGGATACATCTCCTGTTTATCAAGCCGATGTAGATCTAAATCTAATTTCTCCACTGGAAATTGCCACTGAAATTGATAACCTCAATCCCAAAAAGGTACATGGTGTAGATGACATTTCACCTGGATTATTGAAAAAACTGCCACGAAAAGTAATCATCATGTTGGCATACATATTCAATGCCTGTTTAAGGCTGAAGCATGTCCCGGAATGCTTTAAGGTTGCATAAATAATTATGCTCAAAAAACCTGACAAACCTGCAGAACAAGTCGAATCTTACAGGCCTATTTCGCTACCACCTGCAATATCAAAGCTATTTGAGAAACTGATATTTAAACGTGTTAAACATTTGCTAACAATACCAGATTTCCAGTTTGGTTTTCGAAATCACCATTCAACAATCGATCAAGTGCATAGAGTAACTGCGGCTATTGAAAGAGAGTTTGAAGAAAAGAAATACTGCCCTGCAATATTCCTGGATG
The DNA here is from genome assembly GCF_030347505.1 of Rhynchophorus ferrugineus. Lineage (NCBI taxonomy): Eukaryota > Metazoa > Arthropoda > Insecta > Coleoptera > Curculionidae > Rhynchophorus > Rhynchophorus ferrugineus. The sequence goes on along the minus strand of NW_027472588.1, from coordinate 17,356,706 downwards.
TCTCACAAGCTTTTGATCGGGTTTAGCATTTGGGATTAATCTGTAAGATGAGCAAATTGTTACCGCGTAACTATTGTCAATTGCTAGAGTCATATTTATTCGGAAGAAAATTTAGAGTATCGCACGAAATGGCGTTCTCGACATTTAAGAATATCTCGGCTGGAGTTCCACAAAGTAGTGTCTTAGGACCTCTCCTGTATCTGCTCTACACTGCTGACATTCCAACATCAAAAGAAATACTTCTTGGAACCATTACTGACGACACAGTTATTATGGCAAAAGATATATCTCTACCTAGGGCAATAGAAAAAGTGCAAGTGGCAGTCAACAAAATCTACAAATGGACGAAAGATAGGAAAATTCAACTTAATAGCTCCAAATCTGTCCACGTTAATTTTGTATTAAGGCGAAATAATAAAAACTTAATTATATCACTCAATGGGTGCCCGATTCCTCAAGCAGAATCAGCAAAATACCTTAGAATCCATGTTGACGGTAGATTAAATTGGAAGCATCATGTTAGACAAAAAGCAAAACACATTAGAACCAAAATAAAACCGCTATACTGGTTAGTCGGAAGATACTCTCAACTTGATCTAAAATCAAAGAGGTTGATCTATTATACAATTATAAAGCTAACTTGGACCTATGGGGAGCAAAGATGGGGTTGCACTAAAAATTCAAATCAGTTGGTCATACAGCGCTATCAAAACAAGATTCTTCGATTGATTACCAATGCCTATAGCTATGTAACCAATGAAGAACTGCACGATGACCTGGAAATCAAATGGATTTGCGAAGTTATGCAGGATTTCGCCTTGAAACACGAAAGAAGATTACTAAGTCATACTAACGTGGAATACAATACAACTGCTGGACAGCGCGCAGGATGTCAGGAGATTACAACGAACAAAACCATACGAACTTGTGTGAACATTTAGTGTATAATATTAGTGTAAACTATAGCTATAAGTTAATAATTAATAAATAATTATAATTTTATAATAGAGGAATACATACTGATATATTTTCTCTCACTCGTCTTGCTTGTTAATTAATCCAAGTATATAGGAAAACTAGTAATAAATTAATTGCAAATTAAGATTGTACTAAGCGTATCTAATAAAGATGTTATAAAAAAAACTTAAGCAAAATAGTCTATCATTTCTAAAATATTAATTAATATTTTAAAATATCAAAATATATTATATTCCGTCCATCTTTGTCTATTAAAGTCTCTGTCGTACTCTCAATTATATTAAGATTTACAAAACAGTTGTATAGCTTATTCAACTATATACATTATATCCCTTATTTAAAACTAAACTAGACCCAAAAAGAAAAGATCCAACATAATTTATTGTTTTGTTACTAAATATATTTTCGTTGTCGTTGACTAGAAAACTGTTAATCTTTTAGCGAATTCCGCCGAAAAACGGACGTTATTCTCTAAGAGATACTCTTTAAGTAATTGTTCCAGAAAGAGCCTGCACCAGTCTTGGTACGCTAAGTGCAGTAAATCAATAGTGCTTGTGCTCAATAGCGAGGAATTGTCAGCTTCTTTCAAATTAGTAACAACTATTCGTGTTACATGACGATACCTTCTTTTGTTTCTCTTTAGCAATTAAATGCAAGAGTTCATTGCCTATTGTTTTTTTTTATTTAAACGAAAATAACTCCTTTTTATCTCTGAATTTTCTCCTGACAGTTCATTCTAGCTTTTATGTAAATTAATTTTTAGTTTCAAATGATACTTTTTTTTTAATTTACTTTAAAGTATTATCAAATATCCACAGTTTTTGAACATCAATTGCATTTCTCTTGAAATTAAAACAAAAAGCACCACATTGGCAAATTTTGTTGGTTAGCTGGCAAAGATTGTATGTTATTTGCAATTCATCACAACAACATACACTGATTTTCAGAGGGAAATAGTGCTACTTTAACGCATAGTTATTGTTGAAATGTGGCAGAGAATACACTACGCATTAATAATTGCAACTGTATTTTCTCTCTATAGCAACATTTCACAGAGATTTTTCGATATTCCATTTGTCTCTCATTCTCTTGATGTGGCACCTATCTTTCCATGTTTTGGATTTTCCCCATTGATCAAAATCGGTCGCTAATCGTTTCTTGGGTCACATTTAATGCTTTTGCCGATTGTTTTTGAATTTGGGTTAGGTCTTCATCCAATAACTGTTGCACTTTTGCATCTTCAACCTTTTTCGGTCTATCAGAACGCTCTTTGCCGTGCACATCGAAATCGCCACTTTTGAGTTTTTAAAACCACGCCTCCCATGATTTTAAAGTTACCGTAAGTTTCTACCGGCCAACTATGACTTTCAGCGATTTTTTTCTTTTGATTAAATAAGAATTACTATTGCCGCAAATGCACATTTTCATGTATGAAACTTGACAATTACAGAGAGGTATCTTCGTATAGTATCTATATATAGCTCTGATGGTTGATAAATAGTAGAATAAAATGACATATGTGTCAAAGAATAGAAGAATAGAATATATATATATATATATATATATATATATATATATATATATATATATATTTAGAACTAATTAAAAAGTAAAGAAATAATTAAAATTATACACAGCCCTACAACTTTAATGTGGATCCTATATTATTTGTAGGGACTTTAAGATCGCTACAACTCCATATATACATCCTCACAGAACATGGATGGTTTACATTTCTCGAAGATTGGTATCATACAGTCCAAAGTTATCAAAAACTCTCTTTTATCTTACTATAATCCAGAGAAATATTGATCTTAGCCTAATTATAATGTCCATCTTCCAGTCAACCATATATAACATAACGTCTAAATAAACGTATCAAATATTTTTATCACTTTTGCATAACCTTCACATAATATATAATATATAATTAACCTAAACACGGCCACATGTGTATAATTTAACAACTTATATAAAGAATTTTATATGAAGCAGTGTTTTGTGTTCACGAAATAGTAGTGTATATAGAGTTAATACAGACAACAAACGAATATTCTTACAGATCTAATGCTAGTTACACCATCTTCTCTAAATCCTATTTTAAACCATATAATTACAATTATTAATCCATTATTCAAATGAAATCATTAAAGCCTCCTACACAGTGAAAACATCTTAATATTTTTATTTTTAGAAACAACTATGTTTTTTCGTTAATCTCCAAATATTAAAAAAAGACTTTTATATAAATTCCAAAACAGTGTACAAAACCTCAACGATTTCTTAGGAAAAAAAACACAATTCGGTTTTCAGCTGAGTTGACTACAAGATTAATTACATCGACAACAAAAGAAAATTTCCGTCTTCTTCGAAAAGTATTCTCGCTACTAATCAATTGTGTTTAGCCAACGATCGGTGGAACAGAATTTTTTTTCTTTTTAATTAAAAAAAGAAATAATCACGTCAACAGCACGGTTTTATCATAAGTTTGTTAAGCGTCTTTTCTCTTATTATTTTAGAACATTAAACATGTTTCATGTGTTTTTTATAGAAATAGTCATTGAGCATTAAAATATAATTAATTTAAAAAATTTTATTATAGTATTATTACTAGCTTCATTATAGAATTTTTCATTATAGAACTTTTTCCTCAAGGTTATACTACAAAGAATAAAGCGTATATGCGAAAGTGCAGCATGAAACACACAATTCAGTTTTTACAAAAACTTAGGCACGAAAGAAACACTATTATGTCTGCAACGCTGCTATAACTTCAAAAAGGTGGACACTACCATTCAAAAGTATGGAACAAATAAGATAATTCGAAAAAAAAAAGTCAATAAAATAGGTGTTTCATGATTTATTACAATCAAGTCTTATTTTTAATTACTTCTTCACAAATTTTCCTCATTCTTTTTATCACCCTACTTAAGTATTTGAAGTCCGGTGTCTTCCATTCAATTTGTAACTATTCCCACAAATGGTCTGACCTCGGAGAGCATGAATTCGTCACTTTTCTATCAAGGTCATCCCATGCTAATACAATAGAAAGAAAATTTAGCAATTGCGATGTGAAATTCATCAAATGAGAACTTTCTTGGTTTTGTTTTGGCTCTAGAGGCCCCTATCATAATTTTGACAGATTTTTGGGATCATTGTCCTGTTCACAAATAGAATGACCGATAATTACATTCACTCCGCAAAAAATCGCATTTTCATGAGTCATTTTCCTTCCTTGGTGACCTTCTTTATTTAGTTTTTAATTAATTTTACTTATATAGCCGGCCTTAGACCATATGCCCAATGCACACTTTCAAAGCCCGTTTACCATTCGATATATATATCTTAAATTTTAATAAACCTATCCATAGAATTTTTTTCAGATTTTTCTTGTCTAGTTTTTTGTATTTGTTTTATTTTATCCCACTTCAGTCTAATTTACTTATAAATGCTACTTAGAATCGGTTTTTCAGACAGTAAACGTTCTTTTAGTGTTTTATTTAAAATAGCCGTAATTTGGAGCATAGTTAAGACTCAATTTAGTTTCGATAACATTTAATTAACATTACAATAATCGTATGTTATTGTTTTGTTGTAGATTTCGGATCCAGATCTCTTCCGGTCTTGATTTTCAAATCAATGACCAGAAGAGTATAATTTACACCTTTATAAGAAATCCCGACCATTCTATAATACTACCATACTTTGGTATGTAGAATATTGTTCCTCAACACTCTCCTGAACTATAAACTAGTAGTTTCTGAAATATTAAAACCAAAAATAAAATAGTAAGGCACAACTAGTAAGAAACTAGTAATTTTGTTGACTATTGTTGTAACCATATCCACATAATTCATAATTTATAAGTGGAAGTGGTTCCTTATAAGAACCGAAAATAATATTGGCATCCGAATGGATACTACATAAAAAACTTACAATATGCGGATGGATCAGCACTTATCACCGACTCTGAGCAAGATTTATAAAGCATTATTATCAAAACTGACACTGTAAGAACGGCGGTTTGAAAATTGAAATAAAGAATCGAAGATATCAAAGTGCTACATCTAACTAAAACTGTTGTATGGTGTAAAATATTCAACCAGTTGAATTGTGGTTATATATGCAGATGCTAAGAGTCTCTTGGACAGATGGGAATACCGGATGGAATATAATGGATGTCCAGAATGACATGCCCTACACTTCTGAAGAACTGCTAAAAGTCAGAATTATGGAAAGAAAATGAGAATAACAATACCAGAAATTCCACACATTGTGCAAAGTAAAGAGAGTTTGTATCAGATAGTTGCATATTATACAATGAAGAGCAAATACAAAATTAAAAATATTAGTAATTCTATTTTATTATCAAATGTTATAAACCTTTATGCAACTTGATCGTCAAAAAAGTAAGAACAAAAATTGTGAACAAATGGTTTTTAGAAGTGTGTATTTCGGTTTCATTAGGTTTATGATATTTTTCTTTACTTTTTCCAATAGTAATTCCTAAATTCGAACGATATATAGATCTATTTGTAACGATGTATGTATGATATACATATCGTTATGTTTAACTCTGATAAGCCTAGAGTACTAATTCAATTTTGTTTTTTTAGAACTTCGAAAATATATGGGGGTTTTGATCGAATCATCTGTGTTTATACCGAACCACACAGATTTTATATATGAAAAATAAATAATTTTGATACGTTCGCGTTCAGTGTTCATAATTTTCCGGTTTCCTATTTTTTTCAAAAAGTCTTCCCACGAAAACTTTTATTTCCTGTAGAAATATTTTTTAGAAATAATAAATATATTAGAATAATATAATAGTTTTTTGCAAAGAGTCGCTCCAAATTATACTTCTTAACGTTCAACAACAACAAAAAAAGGTACCTCGCTACTAAAGATGATATTTCGCTCAAATGAGACAATATCACTCTTATTGAAAAACTATATACCAAAGTTACATAAGTATCAGATCTTCGTAAAGCCGGCTTGGTTGACTCAGTGATAAACGCGATAAGACGGTCCACCGACTGTTGCGACAGTCGCGGGTTCGAATCCTGCTGGGGCGTGGTCGTAAATTTATATTTATGATTGTTTAGCATTTGTGATTGTCCTTAGACAAGAGTAAAAAATCTGTCAAGGAAAATGATTCCTCTCACGCCAGTAATCTTTTGAAATGGTCTCCAAATTGGTCAATCGTCAGTAGGTAGGCTTAATGCTAAGGACCGTGGTTCGGAGCACATGTTAAGAAGTAGGCCCAATCAAAATAAACTCTAGTTGGTAAAAAGGAGATTCTAATTCTTAACAAAAAAGCAAAAAAAAAATCAAATCTTTAATCAAAAAGTTACTATAAGTACTGAGTTAATTAATATTTATACATTATATTATGATAATTTATTTATCGAAATTAAATTATTATATATTTATAGTAGGATAATTAATAGTTATTTTATTGCATTAAAATATCATAATAGATATTATTAAAATGTTTTATGTATTATAATTAAAATTATTATGGTTAATTATATTTAATGATTATAATTAATAATATTAATATTCCCATAATCCAAACTTAGCATCAAAATAAGATTAGTTAGAGCGAAAATTAAATCAGATAATGTTTTTAATTGAGATAAGGATTAATTGAGATAAATTTATTTTTCACGGTTATCTAAAAAAAAATAATGGGAGCTGTAATTGTTCAGAGGGCCATTTAAATTAAAAAATCTTAGCGTCGCTCTGGTTCAGCGCGAACCCATTGATCAAGTGCTGAAATCCTTCGCTGACACGAACAATATATTCTTTGTCAGATAAGTTGTTAATCTTTTAGTGAGCCTTTTAAAGCACGTTCCTTCATTTATTCGTACAATATAAAATGAATGATCGAATATTATTGTTCAATTATACTATTCTTTTATCTTTTATGGAAATATAGAAATGTCAAGTAATTTTGTTCACATGAATTTATCCACCAATGTTTTTCACTGGATTTATATACAACTATAATTATTAAATAAAAATTTTGATATTATTTCTTAGTCAAATAAAGCCTATATTATTCGAAAAACCGAAATATAGTCTGACTAATAAATGAGCTCAAAAATATTGACATATACGTAATTTATATTAATGGTTAAACATTTTATGTATATAATTTAATAGCTTTTAAACGATTATTATAAATTAATTACAATACAATAGCATTTAAACATTAAATATATTTTGTGAATACGTTAAAAAATACATATTTTATTATAAACAGTAAATTTAATTATTTATAACACATTATATTTGACTACTACGAATACGACTTAAAATAATCATAATAGCTTTTACGTATTTTTCATTAAAAAAAATTCAAAAATTTGCAGTAAAAATGAAGTTACTTCCTGCATTATAAATTAGGTGCATTTTGATCATTATTTCAGATTAAAATGGAATTTATCGAAAACTTTTTTCGATCTTTCTGACAACAAGGTGAGACTATATCCAATAATCGATAAATGTCCCCATTTCCTCACCATTTCGAAACCGTGCGGCTGTCAAACCAACAAGTGGTTACAGAAAGTGCTATGTCTGAAGAGAATGCTGGATGTGGCAGAGCTTCTCACTAGTGCTATAATTACATTAAGTATCAGAACTTCTACAAAAATACCATCAACTCAAATGAAACATGTCCCTAAAAGTTCATTTTTTCCACTCCCATCTCGATTTCTTGTATTGTTGTACCATCCCTTCTCCATTTCCATTGGCCCAAAGGTTCCTTCAAGATATTTCTATTATTAAAGAACAACTCAAAACAAAAACCAATACATTATACATTAATTTATTATTTGTCGGTCCAACCACCTGATTGAAGATGGTTTTTCAACAATTTCTAATGTTAATGCTATTAAAAATAATCACACTTATACAAAAATTAGGCATGGTTCCTTTAAAAACGTTTTTCGCTGATGAGTACCATTTTAAAATTTACTTAATTTATTGGCGTTTAATAATTAGTCAATTAGTATGTTTATTAAATCATATTTAAATAGTTCTCGTAGTATTGAATTACAGAAAACGCTCGATAATGTAAGCACTCGAAACGAATTGTGTTAATATAATAACAAAATTCGTACAATAGGATCAAATAGAACGCGCGGTGATGTAAACAATATCTACGCGTGATACTGTAAACAATTTTTAGCAATGCGGTTCCCACCAGTTTGTATTCTCTGATTAACTAACTATGTCACTAGTTAGTGACACTAACTTAGTCGCGTGAGGGTTTAGGTACACATATTTAACATTTATACGACTGTCATCCACATGCTATAAAAGGAAGGGTCTAAAATTAAGGGGCAATGCGAAAATCAAAGACGAAGTTTCCCTAGGTGTAAGACTAATGCAGTTGGCAAAAAGTGGAGAAAAGTTACAAAGAACCTTTTTGCAGTTTTTTACCCACAATATTTAGTGGCACGAGAAACATAAATACTTTAGGTAATGTCAAGGCGCCTAAAATGGAGAATTCCCTTTATAAGTGGTTATTAAAGCAACCGAAGAAGCATGTCCCAATCAGAGGCGAAATACCTAGAGAAGGTGCCAAATCGTTAATAAAAAAATTGAAAGAGGCTCAAATTTTTGTAGCTAGTGAAGGAATAACCAAAAATAATACAACAATACACAATGGAGAATCGCAAAATTGCTTCTACTCTAATTGATATTAATTTGTAAAACGAAGATAAGCAGACGAAATACTAAAGGGGAAGATATGGATATGGAAGGCGATTGAAATGTTTTAACCAAGCTTTAAATTTGTCTGAAAGAAGAGCAGTATCAGACACAGATACCCTAGTTATCCGTAAATTACTGGCGAAATAGAAGACAATGCTAAATAACAAGCAAACAGAAATTGCAGATTACTTTTCTTCTAACTAAAAAGTAGTTATGGTTGTTAAAATATTGATTTATTTTGTTAAAATTATATATGTATGTGTTATATAATACCGATCTGACTATTCGATTATATGTGTAAAAACTACCTGAGTGGTAAACAAGTGAGATGGACCCTCAGTGTCGCTTTATATCGCCGTTAATCTAATAAAATAATAATTAGCATTTCACATATTCCAACTGACGCAGTCGGTAGGATTGCGGGAAAAGCATAAGTCTGTTCTCTTTTGAATTTATTCAATTAGCCGAAATTAGACTAATTATCAAAAATAATAGATATGCGAAAATCAAAGACGAAGTCTCACTAGGTGTAAGACTAATGTAGTTGGCAAAAAATGGAGTCTTCAAAGCAACAACCTGTAAAATTAAGGGTTTAAAAATACCAATTATACAAAGGACCTTTTTACAGTTTTTTACCTACAACATTTAGTGGCACGAGAAACATAAATACTTTAGGTAATGTGAAGGCGCCTAAAATGGAGAATTCCCTTTATAAGTGGTTATTAAAACAACCGAAGAAGCATGTCTCAATCAGAGGCGAAATACCTAGAGAAGGCGCGAAACCGTTAATAAAAAAATTGAAAGAGGCTCACATTTTTGTAGCTAGTGAAGGAAGAACCAAAAATAATACAACAATACACAATGGAGAATCGCAAAATTGCTTCTACTCTAATTGATATTAATTTGTAAAACGAAGATAAGCAGACGAAATACTAAAGGGGAAGATATGGATATGGAAGGCGATTGAAATGTTTTAACCAAGCTTTAAATTTGTCTGAAAGAAGAGCAGTATCAGACACAGGTACCCTAGTTATCTGTAAATTACTGGCGAAATTATTAGAAGTCAATGCTAAATAACAAGCAAACAAAAATTGCAGAATACTTTTCTTCTAACTAAAAAGTAGTTATGGTTGTTAAAATATTGATTTATTTTGTTAAAAATATATATGTATGTGTTATATAATACCGATCTGACTATTCGATCATATGTGTAAAAACTACCTGAGTGGTAAACAAGTGAGATGGACCCTCAGTGTCGCTTTATATCGCCGTTAATCTAATAAAATAATAATTAGTATTTCACATATTCCAACTGACGCAGTCGGTAGGATTGCGGGAAAAGCATAAGTCTGTTCTCTTTTGAATTTATTCAATTAGCCGAAATTAGATTAATTGTCAAAAATAATAGACAGGTTGATGTTGGATTGGCCATAACTCCGCATATATTTAAAGCGTGTCATGGTGTACTTAAAGTGAAGTTCGGGCAAAAGTATCGCAGCTGAAGCCGAAAGGTCACAAAAGGTGGATTGAAACCTAGCCATAAACTATCGCAAGTAAGAAACATTCAAGCTTTTAAAAACACCTCTGGTCCGTAGATTCCCGGCACATGCATAGCATTTCAAGGTGTAAAACCATCAAAGATGGACTGAAGTAGCTGTGCATTAACATAGTTTACTGGTATTTGAACAGCAGCTTGCAGTTCAGGGTGAACGGCCACCAAAGGCAGCAGTAGCTCAGTTTCTTAGCCGTAAACTATTGGAATCTGGACTCATCAAAGCTGGAAAGCCATTCCATAGAGGGTTACCATGGAGATTTAGAATATTCAATGGCAAACTGGCGGAATAAGATACACGCGATATTGAAACATAATTTTGCAATAGTTATAAGCTGTCTAAACGAAATAACGAGCACGTCTATACCTATGGCGGTTTCTTTAGGAGGAAGGTGTTATATAACACTATCCTGACTATCCGGCCATGCGTATAAAAACTACCTGAACGATGAATGAGTGAGACGGAGAGGCCTGTTTTCTAATAGCTAAGAATCCTCAGTGATGTTCTGTATCGCAATTAGATAAGTCGTTTCTTCTAACAGTTAAATAAAATAATATTTTCAAATAAATTAATAGTTACTTTGTTTAAATATCCTTTCACATATTGTAACTAATATATTAATAGTTTCTTGTATTAAAACGTTTACTATTTAAATTGCGTAAGTCACGATCGTTAAGATAAACATTTCGATTATATGAATTACTTGATTTGAATTAGTTTAAATTAATGAGCACCTACTGTATATTTAAAAATACAGAGCTAATTTAATTTAAACAATACTTCGTTATTTCTCAATTGTTATATAATTTTGAACTCGAAATAGAATTTGCTGTGAACGATGTATGGGATCAAGGGTATAAAATGATACAAATTTCCACGTTCGGATCCATTTAAGCCGAATTGCCACTTAATTACGATGGAATAACCGCGATACAAATCAAATTTGCGTCGGGCAAACGTGGCCTGTGGCCAGCGCCTACTTTCATTACTGGAGAATTCACTAGGTTAAACATGCACGCGTCGGGTTTACCGACGGAAAAACGGTGGTAGTTTTAATGGTCGTTCGACTATGGCGTTGTCATTTTCCGCCTGATGTTAACGACAATTAGTTCGGTTGACTTTTCGATGAAAATTCAAACTAAAAATGTTAAAAGAAAAAAATTACTAACTATATTGAATCCTACTTCGAAAAATAAAACACTTTTTAAAACTAGCCATCAATTTATGGTCGATCTTATTATTCAAAAATCAAAATTCGACGAAAATTTATTAAGTTAATCATATTTCTCACATAATAGTATACTATTAATTAAATCAATATGTCTTTGTACTATGTATTACTGTTTTTAAAACATTACAATATATCCAAACTATCTCAAAAAATTACAGTCACTAATCTTTTGAAATTAAATCTAACTTCCATCCTGTTTCCGACTTTATATACACTTTTACAACATTATAATAAAATCATCATAAGTAAGACTAACTTCAGAATTGTAATAAGAACTTCCAGTAAAAGTATATATTTATTTACTTTTATGTTATAAACCTAAATATTAAATAATAAATGAAGAAATGCATGGTTATAAATTAAAACAGAGAATATATAAATAAAACAATTTTGAAATTGTTATTTGAATTTAGCGTGTATATTAAAGGAATAACTAACTTCTAAACTAATGACATTTTAACACTTAAGTCTATAAAGTAAATAATCAAAATAATTGATATATGGTCAAAGAATAATATTTTATGTAGCTACATATTTTATTGCATCATTCATTAAACACCTTAATTTTTAACTGCTCTTATTAATTCATATTTTCTCCTATTTATCCTATGTATTCCATATATGCAAATTATGTAGTTAGATTCATATTAACTGCTGCATATTTCCATTACTTCATTCATGTATTCATATAATCTTTATCTTTTATCTATATTTCTCATCTAAAATATGTATTGAAAAACAATAAATATACCAGGCTGACTAAAAGAGCAATTTTTCTGAATTTTTGAATAAACTTGAATTATAGAATCATGAGTAGCTGTTTTTTTATAATTTTTTATATTTATAGATATATTTATTTAATTTAAAATGTAAATATTGAATTTATCCCTTCCAAGTGTCTCATCTTGTTTGTTTAATTTTTCTTCTTCCTAACTAACCAATAAAATAAAATAAAATTAAAAATATGTGAAGATATTTATAATTGTTAGTATTCTTTGCAACATTAATTTTAACCTCCGATGCACAAACTCATGTATTTATTACATACAATATTTGGTTAGTGAATTTGTTAATACATGAATTTACTAATGTATCCTAAAATGATGTTTGAATTGAATGAAGTTAACACCACCAGAATGTACAAAAAAACCTATAGAATTACCTCTAGTACAATGATATATTATGTATTCAAAACCATATCAATTATTATCAGTTCTTAAAATATGAACTATTTTTGCGAACTGTTCTGTGTATACTAGACATCAAATTAATTCAAAAGCTGTACTCTTAAATCTATGTAAGTTGTAAACAATGAGGACAAACGATTCTTTTTATTCTCAAATTGTGTGAGTCTTTGTTAGAATGAAATTTTCACATATATCGGGGTTTCCTGTTATCTTCCAATAAAGCAGACACATTAATTTATTCTTTCGATAATAAATGTAAAATAAAATTTTACATGTTCATGCTATTCTTGATCGTTTTTTACCTAAATTTGCCGTACCCCTTTAGCAGTTCATACAATATGGGAATAATATACATTTATTGTTGCAACTTCTTAATTAAAACAAGTCTCCATATGTATTATTAATGTAATTGTTTTCTTCATTTTGAAAATTGAGAAAAGTAAGTGTTGTAAAAGTAGAGTTTGGTCCTTAAATATTTTTAAAATATATAATATTTGGACTTGGTTAATATGAGTTACAGGAAGAGAAGAAGAATTCTCATATGCATTTATCAATAACAAATATACAATACAGAGTGACAAAAAAAACGTTTTCAAAAACTATTTATCAGAAAAATCTATTTCATTTATAATAACGTGTGAGACACCCTATAGAATTAAGTCTAAACAAGTGTCTGGCCGCATACTATCATTTCAATTAGAATATTTAACTGATTTTTGTCATTCAATCTCAAAAAAATTGTGGTAATTTAAAAACAAACCACCCAGGTTGATTATAATCTGATCAGAAGCTAATTTAGAAGTAAAGGCCCGTTATCTAAATTAGATTTTGCGTAGAAAGAAATTTATAGGATTCTATTTGTTAATCACAGAATTACGACCGGTCAATAAGAAATGGTTTTTATGATAATCGAAAAGGTAGAATTGCTATCGATTTTACGTAGATGCGTTAAATCATATTACTTTTTGCCCCTTATGTTTTTGTTATAGTAGTTAGCTTTATGTTAATTAGTATATGTTATAACAATTCTGGTAATCAATAACTATTTATAAATAAAAAACTAACAAAAATCTTATAAACACGATTTATATTCCTGAAATGTCATAATACCTAAATTTATTAGTTATTTTATTAAGTATTACGATGAATAGCTCAAGTAAAAGTACAGCCCATCTGAGAAAAAATAATAATAAAGAAACAATGATTGAAAATATGGAACGCTTTAGGCCCTGGGGTCCGCTATCTACTCTACATGATTTGACAAATGTTCCAATCAAACTAGAACAAAAAGGGTTGCTGCCCTGTGGGCAATCGAACCCGCGACCTCCGTTTGTGGACTTAACGTTCTAACCATTACAACTCAGAAACAGTTGCCTACAATGTTTCTACGACCTCTCATATGATTTGGTTAGTGCTTAAGTAGCAAACTGATTGGATATTACACTGAACTGCTTCTAATTTTACGCCACATCAGTTCAGGAATAACATTATACATATCTGATTATTTTAGATAAAAAATATGTAAAAACGTTATTCGTGCCTTTCAAATTTGAGGTTTTCACTCGATTTGCCCCCCTCCCCCAACACACCCTGACTTCGTTCCAATGGGACTATCTCCAAAGTGCACTCTTTCGAGTAAAAAATAATTTTGAAAATCGGTCCATAATCGACGGAGAAATCCGCAAATATGCATTAAATAAAATATATACAGTCGAACATAGAACATCCTCCTTTTTTATGTCGATTAAAAAGGGATAATCATGGACATTTTAGGTATTGCTCAGTGGACGCTGCACTTAACGGCATTGAAAATACCCATACTCACATAATTCACTTAGTGGAAACATTAAAGATAAATTATTATGTTTAAAAATCTGGTTAAAATATATTGAAATGACTAATAATAAACCCGACCATATAACTAATATTGATGGAAAAGTGAATGAAGAATACTATCCGAAAATACTCCAGGAGAATGCAATTTCTTATGAAGTAAATATAATTGGTCGAAGTTTCAGTTTCAGCAAGACAGTGATTCCAAACAATCGTAAGAAGTACGTCATGGTTTCGTACAGTAACAGAAAAGTGAAGAATCGATTGTTCTCGTCGAGCTGAACATATTTTTACCATAATTAATACCATAATTACATTAATACATAATTACAGCAATTAATACTGGATTCCGAATACTCAAACGAATGTATAAATAAAATGAGTAAAATTTGCGAACAAGTAATTAAATATAAGGGTGGCCATTTTGAGGAGGTAAGGCGAAAATATTATCAAATTTTTATTTCTACAAACTAGTTAACTAAATTTACTTAAATGTTGGTCTTAGGTTTGATTAGTTTGTGTGAAATAAACCATAACTTCTATTTTGTTGTCGTTTCTTTTTAATTATCTTATTTTTGTCAAACTTTCGAATAGTACTGTATTTTTATCAAGTATGATACCCTTTCACAGAACTCAAATAATCACCTAAATCATTAAAATAATAATTGTTTCAATATCCGTAGTATTCCCCTCTGGTTTCTATCTATTCTATACAAAATTCATACCTGCAAAAATAAAGTATACAAAGCGAAGAGAAAATAATAAACGCTCGTTCCATGAATAAGATCACTGGAAAAATACACGACAAAACTTAATGAACAATCGAGTAGTAAATAAATATTAGTAATATTTGATGTAAAAAAATATTATCGTATATTTTCAACCTATATTATTTAAACAATATTCATACATATTAATATAAATCAATGATATTTTATATTCAGATATTTGCATAAAACACATATTAAATTTAAAATCCTCGGATCTAAATGCACGATACGATATATTTAATTAACCGAATATTTTATTAGCTCGGTTATATATTTTAAAACAAAGCCCAACAATTTAATAATTTTTGTTAAATATTTACGGACGGATTATTCAACTGGAATTATCAGAAGCGAAACATTAGTCGATTATAAATAATAATGCGATTTTGATTTTACATGAGGCCGCGTTCCACAACTGTACGCTCAAATTCTCTATGGATATTAAGTTTATTTTGTTTCATTTCAGCTGACAGCTCATCCCAATACGACGCTATAAGGGCATATCTAAAAGAACTGGACATCACAGAAAAGGTTTGGATTGGATTATCGAAAACCGCAGAAAAGTCGTCATTTACATGGACGTAAGTAATTATAAGTCATAATTTTACCCCTACTTTTTGAATAAGTAACTGGAAATTCGAATATTTAAATTACTATTAATTAAAGTCACTAGGGATCAGATTTGACGAGTCTAAATACATGAACAAACAATTATAACTTCGATTAACTCGAGGAAAACAATTATTTTTTATAAACAATACCAACTAAATATTTATTACGGGTTGTAGAAATAAATGTTGTTTTTTGTAAGTTTTATTCAAATATATTGGTATAATATATTCATTATTGTCCACCTTAGCTATAGGTATTATCTATAGTTATAGACCTCCCGAAATAACAGGAAACTCACATACATCATCAAAATGTATAACGTAACAACATCGCAATAGTTCCGCATCAACTTATCATCGAATCATATATAATATACAGCTACAATAGTTTGTAATGTAAGGTTGATTTATTATCTTTGCATGGAACTCTTTTCCATACCACATGAAGTTCTAGGAGAGTTTTTTTTTATATAGTAGTATCCACAGGAGGCCTATACCACCCAATTTACAATTTTAAATAGTCTAGAACATCAATCCGCCTTCTTTTTTTTATAATATATTCGATTTTGGGTAACTAAAAGGACCTATGATCACCCTGGAAACCTATCAGCTGTAACTGCTATTATTTTTACTGATACTATGACTTTTTATAAAAGTCAGAGGATTTTAAAGGAATTACAAAACATGCATTTCATGTTACTTTTACATTAATATAATTAATAAGTAATTATTCACTATATAAAGTTTCTAAAAGCATAATAAAATCAGCTCCAAATATTATTCAAAAATTAACTAGTTTTAAACAGAACAAAAATAAATTAAATATTTGCTTATAAACTGCTTATAAACTTGAGAAACTGTTTTTTGATCCTTTATATTATAATTACCAAATGAAATCTAAAAAACGAATATATCTTCTAAGTAAGTATTTTTACGAAATATTTCTATCAATATTTTGAATATAAATTTAGTATTTTGATTATTTCTCGCACTGAAAGGTAAAACATATTATTTCTTTACACATACATAGTTACTATAGTTACTAAACTGATGTTAATTTTTTCTAAATTACAAAAATCCTAATATTAATGATATTTCAAAGTCCTTTTTCAGTTCTGTGCTTCAGAAATTAAATTATCTAATATTCTCATGTGCTTTTAAAAGCAATCGATGTCATCTGCAGATTTTACATTTTAAATTACTTAACTTGTGACGTCTTTTTGTGTTGCACGAAAGAGTTATTTGAACAGCTACTAATTAACATGTTTATAGAGAAATAACAATTTGGTAGTATCAAACGAAAATAATAGTTCCAGCTGCTAAACGGGAATTAGTTCTAAGCCAGTATAGGTCTCTTTAATTACGCAAAGTTAATTGTATAATCCGCTCAAAACAAAACAGTTGTGCTATTATACGTCTCTAAATTAGTTATGCTACAAAACCGAAACATGAAACTGTAACTTGATTGCCTCTATTGACTTGATTACTAATTAAATCGATCGTAAATAGACTCATTAGCACGACAGAAGTTTATTTAACATGCGGGAAATAACCTGTTTGTATTATTTGTATGTTTCATAATAATATTTTACTCACATTGTTCTACTATATTAGAATATGAAAATATAAAGTTTATCCACCAAGGGTCTAATAATAAATATAAATAAATAAATCCACCAAGGGTCTAATAATACTGCCTATCTGTTAATTTTCTAAATTAAACGAAAGCTTAAAATATACACTATTATTATTTCGGAATAATTATGTTTTTTTTGCCACAGCTTTTATTTATTATGCATTATTATGCATCATCCTGCTGACTATTAACTCCACTACAAACAAACATTACACAATTTATGCCAGAGCCTTACTTATTATCCCTTGTATATCTAACTTAAATTGTTCAAATTCTTCATCAAGTTCCTCTTCTTTACTCATCTCTATTCTCATATTTCTAATTTATGATGTTTTTTCTCCTTTCTCTTCTTTTAGCTTATTGCATTAAGTTTACCTTCTCCCATCCTCTTATCTCTCTCCAATCCATCCATTTCCGTATTTCACGTTCACATCTCTCCATCTATTATCAATTTCCGACTTCCTTTTACAGCTTTGTCCTTTTGCCTTTCTAGGTTTGCTTTATTTTTTCTTGTATTTGAATATAATAATTGATAGAAATTGATAAAATAGTATTAATAATATGATAATATGATAATTTAATAATAATGTTACGAAATAAGTCAATTTTACAGAGGTTTCTACATTATACCAAAACTTATAACAAACTTTCTTTTATTTATTAGTTATACGAAATTAATATAAGAATCTTACCGCTCTTTTATTTTGAAAATTTTAAACAGAAGGAAAACTTACGAAAAATGTTTAGATTAGATTATTCAGAATAGTATTTACCAAAAATGCATTGTCATCACACTGATTGTGACTAAACTGTCATTTCCGGATGTCTGAAATTATATCATTTTAGTATCAAAAAGACTTAAATATTAATCAAATATTTCTTATATATATTATTTCTTGTGACATCATAATACTACGATCAGAGAACAACAAGAATTTTAAAATAAAACACACAGGTTCATTTACTATTCCAAATTTACTTCATTCCATTCGAAGTAAAACGATTGTTGAGTGAGATTTCTAGAATAACTTTCAAAACATTGTTCGAGTCAGTACTGAATGAATAGGCAGGCTTCGTTGGCGCAGTGGTAATGGTGGATAAACTCCTACTATTGCGATAGTCGAGGGTTCGAATCCTACTGGAGCATGGATGTACTTTATGTTTGTATTGTAATTGTAAAGGTCTATATAGGCAATAGTGGAAAATCCGACAAGGAATCCCAGTCCAATCCCAGTAACGCCAGTAACGAGGCTGGGTAAGGCCGGATACCTTCTGGAATGGTCTCTATCTTGGTCACAGGCCAGTCGGTAGGCTTAATACCGAGGATCGTGGTTCGGACCCCACGTTAATCTGTAGGTCTAGTCCAGATAAACGCTCGCTCATTGGTAAAAGAAGAGACTTTAAAATATTTTTTTAAATGAATAGGCATGGAAAGCCTAACAAATTTAAATCAGGTTAATAGGGCAAATGTGGAATGATACGAGTTGAATGTTTAATGAAAAGATTGCAAACAACAATCAATAATCGCTAGCTCTATAGGGTCACTTTATCGTAATAAAAACTAGTGATCTAGTCACTTGAGACCAAACCTTCATGCAAAGTCATAACACTCAAATCAATATTCGAACGAATATTCGTTAACAATATGGTTAGACGTAAGGAATTCGTAATGAACAATACTAGACTTTCTACGTCTTATTATTTTTTGTTTACAGTACTTATAGTATTCTTATTTGTAAATATAAAATAACGAAAGAATAACTGGATTTTTTTTCATCTGTTTCTTCATATACAATAAATGTTTCATAAATGTTTCATAAATGTGAGATATAACTTATCAAACTCAAGGAGTTTTTGGGATCAAAACAAACAATGTTGCAGTTGCATGGCTTTATAGATAAAGCATATAATATTTTTACTGTATGTGGTAAATATAAGATAAAATTAGTAAATATTATACTCCATATGTGCACATTATTAGTATCTAAGAAAATATATGTTCAGTTTTTTCTATTTAATCCTTTTGACGCGATCACCAATAAAACATACAAGGGAAGGACGAATGAATATAAACATCTGACATATACATAATATCTATTAATTAATAAGGTGCGGAGCCATCATTTGCTTTTAAAATAACTGCTATTATTCGCGGAATAGATGCGTAGTGTTGTCCTATTATTGTATGAAGACATCTGTCACTTGTTTCAATGATGTTGGAGATTGAAATGTTTTCCTCAGTCTCTGCTCTAAAGCTCCCCTTAATGGTGGATATTTTGATACTCCTAAAACTAAGATTGAACTTTTTGGTTTCAGATATTCATATTATATGTATATATAAACATATACATATATATATATATATATATATATATATATATATTTAACTATAGGAAACAGCCAATCCGGATAATAGGCTTCTTTTGGCATTCCCCGCACATATAATACATATTCATCACACATTCATTGAACAATACTACATCTTATACCATCTTGTAGTAATTCACTCTTGCACCACTTCTTTCGCAGCTTAGCGTTGGCTTTCATTAAAAAGGGTTTCGCAATCGTAACCCTTCCATAAATGTTAACTTTGTGGAACTCCAGTCGTACTGTTTCTATCGATAGAGTATTGCTCAAGTAAGTATTGAGTTTTACTGTCACTTCGGCCACGATAATTTTATGTTGTATGGTCAATCAATTAATGTTCGCCGTTGATGAAGGCAGATGTTTTGCCATATTTTGTGTATGGTGTCATTATAATGGCCAATATTACTATTTATAAAACGTTAAACAATTCAGCTGTTTTCATAACCGACGCTCCGACTAACACAGCACGAACGGTTTGGCCATTTTCAAAGTGCTAGAAAGAAGTCTCAATAACAAACAATGGAAAGACGCAACAAGCGATCTTCTGTTGCATTCATTCGCCTTAACATCGCTGTCACTCTACTTCGTCAGTTCGGCGCGACATATCAGTAGAAAAAGACGTTGTTGTTACGCTGCTGTTTAAAAATTTGTAACAATATATTTTATTTATAGGATATAAGTTTAATTGTATGTTTCCAATAGCTTAATTGTTTGTAGTATATGACTTAGTAAAGTACAAGGTCACGTTTATTTCGATAAAAAATTTCGAATATGGGCTATCAGTATGGTATTAGTACTTAGACAGCTAGACATCTGTTTGTAGTGTTAGTTTACTTTACTTTTTCGGAGT
Organism: Rhynchophorus ferrugineus; assembly: GCF_030347505.1. NCBI lineage: Eukaryota > Metazoa > Arthropoda > Insecta > Coleoptera > Curculionidae > Rhynchophorus > Rhynchophorus ferrugineus. Next base: position 17,335,965 of record NW_027472588.1, on the reverse strand, counting down.
GGTACCGACCAAATCAAAATAATCAAAGAAAAATTGGAATGTAAAATAAATTGTTAAAGCCATAATAATGGCTCGTAAAAAGATAATGAGTACCTTAAAAGCAGAAAAACTTTCAAAGTACCAACAACGACTTTGCTATGCTTAAAAATGAAAATTGAGCTTACGCCAGAAGAAGCGGCCGCCAGAACATTAGAAAGAAAAATAATGTTAGGTACACACTTGAAAAATGTTTTAATGGAGTATATTTTGACGATGGAATGGAAGGTTTATGGAGTGACAAGGGCTGATCTTCGCAGAATGGTATATGTGTTGGCAGAGCGTAACAACTTGGAAAATATATTCCGTGAATCTGGCATAGCAAGTAAAACATGGTTTATACTATTTCGGAAACGATACAAAAATAAACTGTCACTTAGAAAGCCTACAGAAACGTCATTTGCAAGAACAATGGTTTTTCAACTTTTGGACGAGATGTACTAGAAAAATAAGGGCAAAGAGCAAAAAAGGTCTAAAAATAAGAAAATAAAAAACTACAATGAAGGTGAAGAGGAATTTGAATGAGATGCTGAGCCAGATGTCATAATAAGGAAAGAAGCCCCTGACACTGTAGATTCAAAATATATTTTCTACCAGCAACTCTTTTCAGAAAACACAAGAGGAACTCTGGGTTAAATGCTTATGCTGTAGGCTTTCGATACATAATAACAGTGTAAGGCCAGAATTTGACACTTGGCTGTGTGATTTTTGCAATGTTATTTTCTTAGATATGTAAGTTATGTAAATTTATGGCCCATATTTGAATAGGTGTTCGATATTTAGCATCTATTTTGTAGTTTTGTTTAATACTCAATTTTGATAATATAGTTTATCAAGAAAAATATAAAAATGTTACTATGTTATCGAAAATTATATAACTAATTAATATTATGTTAATAAAACGCTGATTTTTAAGTAGTTGTTTGCCCCCAAAGCTAAATAGTAGCTCATATTAAATTACTTTCCTCTATTATAATTATTTTGTCTGCTTGTAACTTCTTATTTAGCCTAAAATAAATGTTTTGTCTTCCAAGTAGATTCGATTTTATTTGTTTTTTTCACGGACGTAGATCTCATATTTCAGTATTACTGCCATAATAATCACAAAATACTCTAGGTAATATATCAAGCTATATTAATGATCCCATAATCTAAAGAAATTATAATTTATGTAATTACTCCCCGAACGTCAAACAAAGAAAGCAGGACGAGGATATCCTGTTTTGTGCTATTTAGTTTTTTTCCATTAAATTTTATTACAAAAAAATTATTAAATCGATCCCAGCGTCTCGTCTTCCCACACCGTGGAATATCCAAGGCCGTATCAATCTCTTTTAGTTTGCCGAAAAAAAATAATTCAATTGTTCACTTTATACGCCTATACAGCAGCGAAAGGGATTTCGCCTCGAATAAATCAGTTTTTTTTACAAAGACGCAATTAGGGTCGTTCATTTTCTCAACATGGCCAACTTAATTCAATCGGGGTTTTTTCATTAGGTAGGAGATAATCTTCTTTTTCTGTAAACATCAAAAGCAGCTGGGCAAAAAACGACCGGATCGATGTATACGAAATTAAATGTGCCACAGAGGATACACAGTTTTTTTTCTTTATATATACAATCATTAATTGGTTCCCATTCAAAATAAGGTTGTTAAAAATTTATAAAAAACGTAATTAATTGAATAAAATTTTCTGCGTGAAATCAACTTGTCATTATTTTAGGAACTGTCGGATTATTCAGTTGTGTGAACGATATTATAACTTTGTAATTTATCAGGGTGGTTCAAATATGATGGAAACAAACACTGTAGACGGCGCATATGTATGTTTTGAAGGTCGTAAATTGGGTATGTGATAACTGAGTCCCTTACGAACAGTGTGGCATAGTTTTCGTCGGGAGCGCATGTTTCACACTCGTGCTACGGCCATGAGGAACGTCTAGTGCCGACCGCCGTAGCGCAGCCTATTGTCATTCGTTTTTTAGTATGGGAATGCATTAAAAAGACGAACATTTTTCTGCGTTTGCGAAATCAGTTCGGCAGTGAATGCCTGAGAGGGCTGCCGTGTTTAAATGGAACAAAGCTGAATCAAGGATGGACGCGAAACCGTCGATCGCGAGCCACACCAATCAACCACTGTAGACAACATAACGCAAAATAACAGCGCGATGGGTTCCTAAACTGTTGAACCTCGAGCAAAAATTTACGCGGTTGAAGGTTTGTTGTTGCTTGCTGACGCGATACGAGGCGGAGGAGGATGGTTTTTTAACGCGAATCTTCACTACAAACGAAACGTGGGTACACTATTACACTTCCGAAAACAAGATGCCGTCTAAAAAGTGGAGGAAGAAGGAGAAAGCGGCGCTAGTACAAGCGAAGACAACCAAGTCCGCGGGTAAGGTTCTGTGTACGATGTTCTGGGACCGGCGGGTCGTGCTGTACTTCGATTTCCTGTGCACTCAATACTCCTGTACCATTAATGCTGCGTACTACTCTAACCTTCTGAAAACACACGTGAAGCCAACGCTTATCACTCGAAACAGAGGAGCATTCCAGCACCAAGTGCGACTGTTCTCCAAGATAACGCCATACCGCGCGTCTCACGCTCGATATAATATCGGAATTAGGGTGGGAGGTACTGGAACACCCCCCTACGGTCTGGATTTATCACCCTGCGACTATTTGGACCACTGAAATAATCCCTAGGAGGTCAAAGATTCAACACCGACGACGAGGTAGAGCAGTCGTGCGCACATGCCTGTCCGAGTTACCCAAGGAATTCTTCCATACCGGCATCAAAAAACATCCGGAAAGATGGACCAAAGCCGTAACTAGTGAGGGCAAATACCTAGAAAAACTATACATTTTTGTAAATGCTTTCAATAGTAAATAAACGTGTCAGAGTGTTTGTCTCGATCATATTTGAACCACCCTCGTATAAAGTCATTTGTCAAATATATCTTTGGCAGTACTAAAATTACATGTAGCGGTCAACAAGATCTACAAAGGGACTAGAGACTGAAAAATACAGCTTAACAGCTCCAAATCTCTCCATGTTAATCTCGATAGTAGGTTAAATTGGAAACATCATGTTAAACAATAGAAGATACTCTCAACTTGACCTAAAATCAAAGAAATTGGTTTATTAGTCAATCATAAAGCCAATTTAGACCTATAGGGTGCAAATTTTTTTTTTTTTTTTGGCCTGGAACCGGGTAGGGGAATCCTGTTACGGATACCTGGTCGGGAAGACCCGCAAGAATAAGCGAGTTGGACTGGTTATGTGGAGGCTGCCTCTGGGCTACCCACTAAACCCCACCCTATCAGCTGATCCAATGACCCTAACTGATACTTCTTACTGTTAGTAAGGAGGGTGCCCGTAACCGGTAACACCGTTAAGAGGCACAAGGGCCAGGCAAGGACGTGGCGTCGTTATCACACCACGCAGCTTGCGGTACATGAGTTAATCGCTCGCCGGAGAAGGTCGAGACAATTAGGAGTTAGAGCACGACGGGGTAGTGTCGGCTGTGATAGAATAAGGCTACGAAGAGCTGAATGAGTTATTGGCCTGAAATATCGGCCAGCTCGGTAATACATCTATTGTCCGAGAGACGAAGAGTGGAGCCTCGGATATAAAATCGTGAACTTGGGGGACATCTGTTTCTCTATGAATTTGATTGTTCCTGACGAACCATGGGGCATTAATAATTCTCCTGAGAATTTTGTTTTGAAACACTTGGAGACGTTCCACCTGGCTAGGGGAGACGTATTTTAGATAGACACTGGAGCCGTATAGAACGACTGATCGAACCAGCATCTTGTACAGGAGAGATTTTATAGATAGAGGAAGCCTGCTGGCTCTGTTGATAAGCGGGAACAGCAAATGTACAATACCTTGACCTTTATGGAGGGACTTTTGAATGTGGGAATTCCACCTAAATTTGCGATCGAAGACAAGACCGAGATAGGTGGCTTGTTCTGACCATGGGATTTCTGTGTTCTCGATTTTAAGACGCGAAATGCTCGGTGCAAAACGCTTCTTGTGGAAGAAGATGGCCTGGGTTTTCTGTGGGTTGACCTGCAACCTCCAGAAGTGTAACCACTGGACCGTCTCATCGAGTTGTTTTTGGAGTCTGCTTCGGATGTGCGGTGCTACTCTTGAAGAAGCAAAGTAAGCAGTGTCGTCTGCGTAAAAAGCAGCCTCAACTTGTGGTCTCCTAGGGATATCTGAAAGAAAGATATTAAATAGAGCGGGTGCCAGTGGGGAGCCTTGTGGAACTCCTGCGTCGATGGTTTTCCGGCTAGAGAGAATATCTTTAATCTTCACCTGGAACGATCTTCCTGACAGAAATGATTTGATAAGAGCTGTTAGGTCATCAGGTAGACCTAATCGGATGCATTTCGCCACTAAGCCTTCGTGCCAAACCTTGTCAAAGGCTTTGGTTAGGTCCAAGAAGACCGCTCCAAGTCTTTCACGTCGGTTAAAAGCACAGTTGATTTTTGCGGCCAGCCGATGGGCCTGATGAACGGCTGAATGTTTAGCGCGGAACCCGAATTGCTCATCTGGAATGATATTGTTTGGCTTCGTAAAATCATTGAGGGCATAAAGAATTGCTCTTTCAGCCAGCTTGGAGATGGAACTTAGTAGGCTGATAGGTCTGTAGTCAGAAGGTGATGACTTAGCTCCTTTTTTGGGGATAACTGCGATGAATGCATGTTTCCATGTGGATGGAAGGTGTTGCAGCCTCAGAATGGCGTTGATGATATTACTTAGTTCGGCGAGCTGCTTGTAGGGAAGATTTTTTAGTTGGGCTATCGAAATATTATCGAAACCCGGGGCCTTCTTATTCCGAATCCTGCTGATCATTTGAGTGAGTATTTTAGGAGTGACTAGATGGTTTAAAAGATAACTCGGAGGCACTTGCGAATGAACGGAGTTGGAATTCCTAATGATTTCGTCGTTGTCAGCAGCGTTTATATTTGTAGCAGGAGGGAGGCGTTCCATTTGAGCCTCATAGGTTTTAGCGAGGAGCTCGGCCTTTTCGCGGTCGGTGACTGCAAAAGTTCCTGTCTCCGCTGACTTTAAGGGGGGTATGACGTTTTGCACCTTCCCCACGAGGCTTTTAGAGAGTCGCCAGAAAGTTGCGGGGCCATCCAGTCTTTGGTCCGCTAGAAATGAATTCCATTTCTCGGATCGCCAAGCTTTGATGGATTCCTTCACTTCTCGTTTTACTCTGTTGGCCTTTTACCGTTTTGTCTGCCGAGTTGAGGGTGGCACTATAGGGTGCAAATACGAGGTTGCACTAAAACATGAATCCAACAAGTAATCTAACACACCTAAAACAAAGTTCTACGATTATTTACCAATGCTTATAGCTAAGTAACCAACGAAGAGCTGCACGATGACCTCAAAATAAAACGAATACACGAAGTTATCCGAGATTTCACCATATGAATTGATTCAACACATGAAATAAGGTTGCTAAATCGCAGCAACGTGGAAGCAGACAGCTAATACAAAATTATGTAGCAAAACTACGGTCTACTGAATTAATATATCAACGCTAGAAGTTCCTTTTATGAGACTGATGGATTTTCTGGGTATATATAATTTTCTGGCACACCATCGGGCATTCAAAATGATCATCAACTTGCGATGATTGATAATCATACTTGCGAACAATATAGAACGCAGATATTACTGTTTCAACTTTAGTGATATCATCCAAGTTGATATTGATTAGCATCGCAGCAAGTGGAGAGCCTTGCTAAACACCCAATTGAATAAAACTCCAACTCGAAAAAGAATCACCGACTATGACTTGGAATAATCGATTTTCCCAATATGAGTATATCATATTTACAAGATCGCTAGGAATTTCAAGCTTTAATCTCTTAAGTATTATACCATACTTGGTCGTGATCCCTTTTCAAATTCAAGAACAGTGTCTTTTGTGTGTTTACTTCGCCTGCTAGCCTCGAATCTTGATGGATTGACAAGTGATTGGTTCAAAATACAAACTACTCGTCTTGGATAATATTTCTCGTTTTCGCAACTTCACTGAAATTATAGAGAATGACTCGTTCGACGATATTTAATAGTGAGCTTGGAAGACTGATTAGACGATAATTGCTGAGAAAGATTATTGACGGAGAGAGCTGATTTGTTAACAGTAATAAATGAGTGTTTCCAGATAGTTGAATGGGCAGAAGTCGAGACAGGATGCTTTTCAGGGAGTATTAATATAGCGCTAATTTTTCGACATCCACGGGGGAATAAACAAGACTATGTACAACTAGTGCCAATGCGGGGAGTATATAGTGCAGTCAAGCATCAAAGACAACAGGAGCTTTTCTCAAAAACTATAGAAGCAAGAAACCTTAGAATTAGCAAGAATTGCAAGAAATACTAGACATAAAGGGCATTGATAAGTTTCATTTCTGAAGCCCTTTTGATGTTGGGTCATGTATTAAATTTAAGGTATATATATGTATGTTACATGAACATATCCGGGATATACAGACAAAGGTAATAGTGCTGTAAAAGGATACAAAACACAGCAATTTCAATCTGCCTCCGTAAATATAATTTTGTCCTTAATTCATTACGTCTATAGATTTATCAGTGGAAAATATTTGAATACTAAACACGTTCAATGGGGATCAAGTTTAACCTCTGAAAAAGAAAAACAACTTCTACAAGCTGTCAGCTAACTCAAAGGCTCAACATTATCAACTGGTAGGTTATAGATACAATAATATTTTAAGTTTTATTTGAATTCTGAATAGTACGAATGTGTGTAAATTATGCAAACGTAAAGAAAACTTAGGCATGAATTCAGATCATACCTACACGCTCCTTACTCATAGTGGCAGTATCGTTAAGAAACGAAGATCGCATAGACTGTGACGCAGAGAATTTGTTAATAATATTCAACAATTCACATGTGAAAATATCTCAATTATTATTGTAGGGATAAAAGCTAATAATAATAATTAATATAAGAGAAATTAGAGAGCTCTTATTACTTAAACATATCAAGAATATGGCATTAAAATAAATTCCCATATATTGATATAAAACTAGACTAAACACTGCCACACGATAGCTAAATCAAGAGATTGAAAGAAAATCTGGCAACTAATAGTTAAGCTGACCATTCGCTTTGGAGGGTAATCCAACATTTAAATGAACGGATATCACATAAGCACTAATTAAAAACTGTTGCCTGCACATGACAAAAGGTAACATACAAAAGGATAAACAATATGCTGAACAACTCACTTTTCCAACCGAATGAGACTGAAAGCAATCTTAACTAACATTACCTTTGAGCAATAGAAACAATGCTTATGTAATGGTGGGAAAGTGCAATTTCCACATTTTCGACAAATAACGTATATTATCATTACTGAAATCCATCTTTAGCATGGCGAGTTCAAATAAAACTGCAACCGTTCACAAAACTATCAAGTAATTTGTTTAGTATGTATCTGTTTTCTAATGCTATGTAGACATTTACGAAACAACAGATCGGGTTTTTCAAACGCAAAACACAACTCATTGAAACCACATATTGAAAAAACAATGAATTTATTTTCGCTATCTGATCATTATAATTAATCTTATAATATAAATTGGCAATCGGTTAGTTCACTAATAATTTCGCCTTTAGAGACATCTTCAGACACTTTGTCATTATCAATTCAATGAAAGTTAAACAAGTTATTCTGTTTATTAAACATGGCTTATTTTAAAAAATACTTAAGAAAATAATAGAACAGTTAAGAAGGTAAGGGACAAATCGATTTTGATATTTTCAAAATAATAGACAGAAAGCAATTTAGAATATTTATTAAATATTGGATAATCAAAAAAAAGTATTTGTTGTCTCCTTCAAGTAAATCAACCATTCTTGGGCGTTTTTAACTAAAATAAAACAGAAACTTTTAGCTTCGTAATTATACATAAGTCGTTTTCATTTTCCTTTGTAGTTATATATTTATTTTACCCAGTTTTGAATTTAATTACATTATATGTCTTATAATTCTCAAATGATAATAAACTGGCATTATATCTTAACAGAAACTCATATAATACAAAATATTATATTAACACTTTGACAAAAACTCAGCTTTTATAAAAGTACGTAATCCCGCTATTCCCGGGATCACCTAATATAGTAACAGATATTAAAATGAGTCAAGAAAAACAAGATTATAAATCAATAAATTAGTTTTATGGCTACTCAAAGTCAGGAAATAATATTGTAAGCATCATAATGTTTAGGCTGATAGTAAATCATTTTATTTCAGACCTAATAAAGGGGACCCCATTTATAACATTTCACAATGGTTGTTTGAACTTTGTAAATTTTAACTCTGATGAATAAACCAACTTATACGAGTATAGTGCAATAAATTATAAAGATATTATTAAATAGTAAAGAACTTTCCATACACATTTATTTTTACTACATAATTTTATTGCTCTGTCAATTTTTATGAATTATGAAAATTATTTAATAATTAATATAAAGCAACTCTTTAAAATAATATTTAAACTTAGCATTGGTTCTGGAATCTGATTAAAGTTCATGTCGCAATTAGATTAATTAATTATTACTAATTAATAACAAAAACTAAACTCAATTTAAAAGTCCCCGGCCTAACACATAGATGGCACTATTAGAATTAAATCCATATGTTTTTTAGTTAGCCTTAATCCTCAAAAGATGCGTGTATATATTTGACAGCTGTCGGATTATTAGTTTAGGAATTATAGCATTTTGAGTGAAGCAACTTCTGTTATTATAAAAAAATGGATAAAAAGGAATTTCGCGTGTTGATAAAATATTGCATTTTGAAGGGAAAAATACAGTTGAAGTAAAAACTTGTCTTAATGCCGAGTTTCCGGATACTACCCCAGGTAAATCAACCATCAAGTATTGGTGTGCTAAGTTTAGACGTGGTGAAATATATAGTACTATGCATGAAATGTATGAAATAATAGTACCGAAGACGGTGAACGCAGTGGACGAAATCGCCTGAAAACGGCCGCATTTGCAAAAAAATGTGCTGCTTCACCAAGACAATGCACGGTGTCACAAGTCAATGAAAACGATGGCAAAAATCCATTAATTGGGCATCGAATTGCTTCCTCATCCCCCGTACTCTCCAGATCTCGCCCCCAGCGACTATTTCCTGTTCTCAGATCTCAAAATAATGCTCGCTGGGAAGAAATTTTCGTCGAATGAAGAGGTGATCGCTGAAACTGAGGCCTATTTTGAAGCAAAGGACAAATCATTCTACAAAAATGTTGCTATCGAAATGTTGGAGGGTCGCTATAATCAGTGTATCACCCTTGAAGGGAATTATGTTGGATAAAAGAAACTAATTTTGCCAAAAGAAATGTGTTTTACTATGGTAGGCCGGGAACTTTTCAATTGACCTGTTATAATATGAAATACTGTTAGTGTATTTAACCTAACCATTATATATCGTTAAAGAACCTTTTGGATATCAGGTTAATTTATTAAGAGATTTCTGTAGATAGGAAGACTGGTGATCAGAGGTTATTATGTTTAGATTATATGGTGGATGTAACAAAGCTATCAGTTTGTGGCGGTTTATCAATTGATCGTGGTTACCCCATTCCCAACATCACCTATTTTTAAAACGTTTATATGTAAATTTTCACGATTTTGACATGAGCCCGAGCATTATAAAATTATTCTGTCGTACTTTTGGTTACAATATCAATACTTTTATCGACACTAGGCTCATATGTTTCAGATAAAATCAATATCAAGCTTCATAGCTCTCCATATGGTGGATGTGTTCAACTTGAGCATCTACATCATTATTTCCAAAACTTGCTTGGTTCGAGTCACCGAAACCAACACTCTCAGGTTTTTATCAATGAAATATATTCACCAAGACCTCCAACTTCTTCAGGAAAAGAACATGACCTTTAGTTATAAATATTATTAATATTATTAATATTATTATTATTAATATAATTGTAAACGTGTTATCAAAAGAAATTCAATTCCTAATTAAACATCAATTACATCAAACATAACTGTAACCCTGAGAATCTTAGCATGTTAAGAAAATAAGTTATGCTATATTTAAATAATAATCTACATATTACAATATTTACAGCTTTAGTTGAAAACTCTTGGATCAGTACCGGTTTTGGAACGATTTATGTAGCATGGTTGTTGAGCACTATTTACTTCTAAGTATCGGACTTAATATATTGTGAGACCATTGTTGCATCTATTTCTGGGTAATATATGTCTGGTTTTCTATAGGGATATTGAGTATCTCCAACTTCATTGGCATGTCGAAAGGGTTGCTGTTGTTTAGCATGAAGGGTTGATTCTGAATCTTTATAAGATTAGTGCTGTCGACAAACTGAATTGCTTCAATAATTACAAGATGGTATGATTGTTATTTGTGCTTCAGCAACTACAATTTTTTACTTGATGTACACTATATTAGTATCTTTACAGCTGACAAAATTACTTCGTAGGTATAATATATCTAGTTATTTCTCTGTTTAAAATCAGGTTCCTGCAGAATACCAGAAATATTTCATAAAATATTTTAACTAAAATATTTAATAATAATTATGATTTTGTTATAGTACAGTTTTAACACCTGTATATAAGCTACACTGACCAAAAATATAAATTAGCTCTATATGAACTACAGTGACCAACAAATAATAAGACATAAAAATAATCAGCCTAAACTATCAACAAATAATATATTTGAACACTGACTTATGAGCCTACAGCTGTTTTATATTTTTACATTTTCAACATTTCATCTTCTCAATATCTTGATTTAGCTCCAACTCCTCTTTCACTTTAAAGCGCCGTTTTATTAATTCGAATGTGAATCGATTAAGAAAATTTAAAACGGGACTGAGAAGAGCTTGAAGGTCACTTCAAAAATCCAATTCAACAACAATTTCAAAGGACAGAAAAAACGTTACATACCAATAATGTACTATTGTTTCAAAAAAAGTATTTATATTAGAATATTATTTATCTAATATATAAGGTACTTGCATGTATTTTGATCAGAGATGTCTATTAATAAAAATGCGATATATCAATGTAAACAAATGGTTTTGGTGGTTTTCACATTTCTATAAATAAAATAACAGTGTTCAATTTGGGATTTTTTAGTCATTCAGTATGTACACTTGCAAATCCTGGAACCCTCGATATTGCATTTTATACATTAATTAATTTTATTACTTCATTTTAAAAATCTACGAACAAATTACATTAAACATTTTGGTTTAATAATTAAATTACGGTTTAAAAAACTTTAGAATGGCTCTGTCATATCTCAGGTAGTTTTGACTTTCAATTGTTTAAAAGTGATTATTTTGAATGACAAAGAATGGTCTGAAGGCCTAAACAAAATACACTAAATTGCAAGACTTATCAGACAAGAATCTAGTCAAAACTATCAAAGAATTTTTATACAGCTTGGTGGTTATAAAATCAATTCCTTCGAGATATAGGAAATCTCCAAAATGTGGGAAAATGGCTACACATTTCATATTGCATACATTTCAACATCAGGGTTTTATTTCTTTCGAGACCATTTCGAAAAAGAAGAGCTCTTTAATGAGAGGTGGATCTAGTTCAGAAGTTCCAGAGGCAGAAATAATGGATTTTTTAATCGGAAAAACCATCCATATAGACAGGGAAGCTGAATATTCGTAGTTGAACAAATTTAACGACGGATTACTATAAGAAAGACTATCAGTTTCTTGCATAAGAACGGTCAGCCATATGCTACAAAAGTTGTAAATATCTACTCACCAGCACCAACAACTTGTTCTAATCGATGCATGGTTTGGCTGACACATAATTTTGCAATGCTGAAGAAGTGGTAGAGCAGCACCATTCTACCAAACTCACATCGTTCTTTCAATTGAGAAGTTTTAGGGTATGTTATATGGCTCGGTGAACGGAGGTAAAAACGAAATGAAACAGTGGTGTTTACATTTTGTGACACAATGAGGAGGAGGCTTGGACAGTCGATGGTGGCACTTCTAAACCAAACGATGGTCGGTTACTGAATGATTGAAAGTACCCTTCAATAACATCCCAGATAAACGTCTCGGGGTTTCCCAATAATCTTTATCATTTCAGAGTTGGCGCTGCTAGCACCCCGTCCGTATTCAACATCTGGGATTATATTTCTAGGCATTTTTTAAACAGTTATTCCACGATGTAAAATTCGACAGGCTTCGGTCGTCAAAGGTCGTCAAAGTCAAAGGGGAATAATAATAACCTAATATATAAAGCTTTTAAGTTTTAATTATGTTCAACTGCATTGCGACACCAATTTAAATTTATTGAGCGTAAAACTCATAAAATTAGAGATTGGAACATAAATTGGAAACAAAATAGTGCGGCATAGACATATTATAGGATTAGGACGCAGGTACGACGCACAAATCCCCAAATAAAATTGAGCACACGCTATATCAACACTGAGATCCGTAAAATATCCGCCTTTAATCCCATTCAGACCATCCTACCTTTCTTCCTCTTCTAGGCACTAAAACGCCTTATCTCCTTCCATACACTGTCCCAAATACATAAACGACCGCAAACATTACATATTCTTGTATCTTTGCAGGGACTTCCGACCCCTAACGGGCGAGGGCCATTGGCAGGAAGCTCTGCCCTCGGGAGACACCCAATCCCTCTGTGCAGTCACGGATCCCGCCGCCGACTTTTTGTGGAAACCTCTGCCTTGCGGTGGACCAGAAGTGGCCGCCTTCATTTGCGAGTTACCAAGTAAGTTTATTAATTAATTTTCACTTTAGTGATTCGATATTTCGACGTTAGCAAAAGTTTGTCGTATTGGATACACCGCTATGAATAATTTATTTATTTCTCTAACTTGAACATGTTCTTTATTTTTACAAAATATAATTTTGCGAGAACTTTTAATTCAAAAAGCCACAGAAATAAAGGTTGGGGAGAAAGTCCCGCTACCATTTTAGCTCTAGCTCGGTTTCGCTTTAACCATTGTGATATGTAGACGTCCAAATTTTATAATATACTAGCGACCCGCCCCGGCTTCGCACGGGTGCAATGCTGATACTAAATTAAATACACTACAGAAAAAATATGAACGTTGTATATAAAAACATAGCGGCCCGCTCCGACTTTGCACGGGCATAAAATATATATGCCTATGTCACTCGATGAAAACATGATTAAAATCGATCCAGTATTTTTGGTTTATTCATTACTGCCCTTGGCCTGCACGCATTAAATTTGGAGTAAAACAATTCCTCTTCCCCTATACTTACTATGAAGATTTCCTGCTATCTTTGGAATAGCTAAATTCATACAAATTTTATTACATTACACATTTTTAAACGCAAATTTTAAATTTGTAATATCTCCGAAAATATTTGTTTAATTTACATGCTGTAAGGAACCATATTGATCTATATTAATTGCACACTGTATTTAAGGTACTTAGTTCGATAAGGATTAATGCCGTATTGCTTAAAATAGCTTCGTAAATAAGCCATTTTCTCACGTAAAAAGTAAACAATAAAAATGGTTAATGTGGGTTATCCCTAAAAGATAAACATATACCATCGCGGACTTTTTTGTAGACCTTTTTATGGTGTACAATACTGTAGTACATTAATTTGATCTAACTCGTAGGGTTAGGCAGCGTTTTTGCTAATTGCTAAATAAGCCTAAAAAAATAGGTTAATTTACGACATCACGTTAGAAACCTCTAAAATTAGCAATGTTGCCTTAGTATATTATGCATGTATTATACATATAAACCTTCCTCTTGAATCACTCTATCTATTGAAAAAAACCGCATCAAAATCCGTTGCGTAGTTTTAAAGATTTAAGCGCACATAGGGATATAGGGACAGAAAAGGCGACTTTGTTTTATACTATGTAGTGATGCCAGCAGAAATTGTGACAATATTTATTGAAAATAATTGTTCCATTATTGCCACTCAACGGAAATTGAGTTCAATGTTATGCGTTCAATGTTATGTTATGTTCTTTTGCCCCACTCTATATAATATTATTAACCAGCTGACCCGGCAGGTTGTTGTGTTTGAGCTATGAATATTCAATTCGAACTGGAATAAATCATTTTAAAAAATATTTTAAAAACATAGAGTTTACTGCAAGTTTTTTGATTAGAACAATATTAAAATTGAATTAATCACGAACAAAACAAATCTGTTTAATTTGTTGCTCGATTAAAGTGATTAATTGATAGTAGTTAAAATAATATTGTAAATAGATAAATAGGTTTAGGTAGGTATTAAGCTAAATTATGTGTATTTTGTAGAATATAAAATATAGGTAATAGGTTAAATAAAGTTTCTCTTTATTTTTATTTAGTTATTACGACGATGTATGTACACATTTTATTTTAAAACATATTTTTGTCTTAAAAACATAGGTTTGATTTTTTTTACTTTTTGTTGAGTTCTTTAATTATTTTTTTAAGTCGGTTCAATTTTTTGTTAAAAATGTATTTAAACTTTGATTTATTGGCCATCCAAAACCATATCGCGAACTTCCAGGCAATATATAGTGTTGGGAACTATCGACTGAAATTGACTTTTTTTTTGGCCTGGAACCGGGTAGGGGAATCCTCTTACGGATACCTGGTCGAGAAGACCCGCAGGAACAAGCGAGTTGGACTGGTTATGTGGAAATTGACTATCGACTGTTTAGTAATTGACTACTTGTTACTATCAACTGTTTTAGTCGCTATTTTTGGTTCGACTGATTTTACTACTTTTTAACGGTGACTGCTTCACTCGACTGTTTTCAGTCACTATTTTCGGTCCGACTGATTTTGTTACTATTTACTATTGACTGTTTTATTCGCACTTTTAGTTACTATTTTTAGTTCTACTAGTTTTATTCGACTGATTTTTAACGTTCTGACTCTGTCATCGTAGCCGCGACCTTGACAAATATGTACCCAATTTATTCTTGCATAGATCTATATGTAATATATGTAGTTTTATCTTTTTTTTGTAGTTTGCTTGTAAATAACAATATATAATATATTAATATTATAGCATTTTGGTACGATTTATTTAGGCTTTTTAAATATAATTTATTTATGGTTATTGTACATCCTTAGCTTTTAGGTTTTATTTAAGTTCTATTGTATTGTCTGTGCTTATTATAGTATATTATTTAAAAATATTAATTAACACATTAAAATACAATGAAAAATTTGTGGGCTATATTCCATGGCATAGAAAAATACCATTCCTATTGCAGATCCACAGAATATTAAAATATAAAAGTAACTCTACTTCATTTAAAATTAAGTTATAAATAGCATGTTATATATTAGTATTACAATAGTATTCAGTAATTATTTTTTTCCTTTTTTTTTAAGTTAGTTCGTGAAGGAATTTATACATCTCCATCTCGCTTATACTACCGTTCGAAAATATAACCACATACCCCAAGCAATTATTTCCATCCTTCCCACTCCACAATTTATACAGGAAAGAATTCTTCGTCTGACATCACAAATTGAACAAAACCATCGAACCGTGCATTTGACTGAATATAATAATTACTATTTTCAGTCGCTAATTTTTTTACTATCGACTATTTCAACTGTTTTCAGTCGATAGTTCCTAACGCTAGTAATATGTAACTGCTAATAAAGCACCCCTTCCTCCACTCCACCTCCAAACATCACGTCCAACGGAAACTGTGCTATTCTGAAAAGTTAAGAAAACCCATGTAGCGCTAACAGAATCGAGCAACCCTTGTATTACCCTCTATCACACCATATCTACGAAACCTACGTAATATAAAAAGTGTAAAAAATAATATTTCATAAATTGAAATGTTATTAGTCTTTTATTTCGCAAAAATAAATATAACATTTTTACGGCACATAAAATCATTTTTACAGTCTCGCCGGGAGACTCTTCTCAAGAATTTATTAATAATGTTACGTATATTTTATTGAACTGTATTATTTATTATTTCATTAAATATTAATGATGTTAATGCTTCTGGATTAATTTACATGCCTAAAAGATAACTCCTGTAAGGGGAGGACGAAAAACCTTTAAAAATGCTATAAAACCTCTCTCGTGATCTCAATAGATAAGCTGTAAAAATAAAATAAGTAATATAAAAAATGAGTAAATTAATTTTAAAACATTTTATCGCTACTTTACATTAAATGGCGTCTCAGGGTATCAAATTATTATAATTATAACTGTGGATTACTGTTATATCTCTGCGTCAAATTATTATTATGGAATATTGTTATCCATCTACATTAAATTAAAGTAAAAATAAAATATATAACTACTGTTCTGTTATACTTGTATTAATGGACAAACAAGCGAGTACAAGATTAAGACATCAGTCAGTCACAAGAGAACAGATATATTATATTATAGTCACTTTTATTACACTCATTCACAAGACGCCAAACCACATTGACCAAAATCTACGGTGTTAGGTGAGTACAAGCTCCAATATTAGCGTGAAAATGTGCATAAAAAGAAATTAGGATGATGATAAAAAAACAATGTATGAGATGTATACACACTGTCCAGTTAGCTCTAACTGAATCCTGGATGGTTGGCCATAAGATCCAATTCAATAAAGTCGAGATTTTAGCCACTCTGAATATTAAATATGTGACGATTGCGAAACACTGGCTAGTGTAAATAAAATAAAAATAAAGTAAACGCCACTCCACACTCCACTCTATAAATCTCAGGTATAAAAGATTAATTTTTTATATTATAATAAACTTTATTGTAAAAAAGTAGTTATGAAATTAATTTTCTTATACTTCAACTGAATAACCTAAAATAAGAACGTGATACCATAAACTATTTCCAATTTCGGGAAACTCTACAAAAGCACCACCAACGCTACCAAAAGTTTGTTCCATTAAATTGAAACTTTTAGAACTATTTTAGGGTAATTGATTTAATTTAATTAATTGCAGAAATATTGAAGTAAACTGAATTCATAAAAAGAGATTACAACTAACAAATTTAGGTTTAAATATTCAACATATTTGAAAACAAATGGGGAGAAATAGCAAATATTTGTGGAAACTATGTTCGTATGTGACCAGATAGCCACAAGTAGAACGCACTTATTACATATAAAACTATTAGATGTTTGTAAGTTTTTTGATCAACGATATCTATTAACGAAAATACTAAGTATCATTGTAGTCAATTGTTGAAGAACCTAAACTATCTATTAGATTTGATGGCTTTGTCATTTCTCTACATAAAATAAGAAATTTTTATTTAGTATTAACGGATTATTTTAAATAAAATTTTCGATATTCCTTAATTTTGTTGTTTAATTCAAAGAAATTTGCTGTCATATTCTATCAAACAATTTCAGAAACTTATAGTGATGCCGACCTGTTATATTCCAATTATTGGTTTTGGTTTCAACAGATAAAAAGTCTCAGACTGTCAAAGAGCTTTCACAAAACTTAGCAGTTGATGAATTACTGATAACTGATATCAACACTGAACTGAACAAACTGAAGGATGTATTATACGTAAAAAATACCACCAAATAATCTTGCATGATAGCATGTGCGACGAGAAATCTCCAAATGGAAGGAATGCACAAAAATGCACAAAAATGAAAAGGCGAACAATCTCAGCCTCATGGTTCTCAAACAAAAAGAAGAATTTTATGTGGGGTATTTTAACCTGCAATGAAAAATGGATCTACTACGATAGTCCCAAATGCAAAAAGTTATAGTTTAGTCCAGTAGGTCCACGTCGATACCTAAACATTCACGGTAGGTCATAAAGTATAGTTTATCTCCTGTGCTTATAGTGGAATTAGCTAGATGTGGTATATTACGAGCTACTAAAACCAAATCAAAACTGTTACTAGAGATATCCGCCGACCTTAATTGAATAAATCGATCGATCAATATATTGCTGCAAGAAAATAGCAATAACGAGTAACAGACGCAGTCATTGTCTTGCGTGATAACGTTTGGCCATAATTTGTGACAGAACTTACTCACCGTATACACTACCATCTGATTACTGTTAGCTCATGCATGGACAGTAAAGCTTAGTGGCACTCATTTTCGAGATGCTGAAGAAGCGCGAGAGATGGTTGGGTCGCTTAATACAAGGATCTTTCTACGACACGGTATAACAACATTCATAGGAAGATGGAAAAAAGACCGAAAAATATTTTGATGAATATATATTGTAAAAGTTTCTGTCAATAAAGGCCTTTTAAAATCAAAAAAAATGAACAGAATACATGTGCCTAATACATAAAACAGCAAAATAAAATTTAACTTCGTGAAAGAGAGAAATGTATCACAAGCTTATCGAAAATTGTGTAGTGTTTATGATTAATGTCTATGTAAACCCCAGTGTCACAATTACGAGTACTTTTCAGGCTTTTGTTCTGGAAATGTCAATGTTAAAGATAAATCTTGCACTTGCCAGTCGCTGAAAAAGTCGACTAGACTTCGTGAAAGAGAAAAATGTAGCACAAGATTATCGAAAATTGTGTGGTGTTTATGATTAGTGTCTATGTAAACCCCAGTGTTAGAATTACGAGTACTTTGCAAGCTTTTGTTCTGGAAATGTCTATGTTAAAGATAAACCTTGCACTTGTCAGTCGCTGAAAAAGTCGACTAAAATCTTGAAAATATCGAACTAAACTGAAATATTTGGTCTCGCGACATCTCTGTGTAACTAAATATCTACCATAACATAGTTTTGAAGTACTCAAATTCATTCACATAAGAATAACGAAAGTCGATACTTGAGTTCCACACAAACTTACAGTGAAAATTTTAATAAACCGTGTTTCGGTTAGTGCTTTATTGCTGAAATTTAACAAAATCAAACCATTTTTTGAAGCGAATGATTAAATCTGATGAGAAGTACGAAGATAATGATGTACGACAATCATAAGGAAACAGATCCTGGTCGAAGTCCGAAGAAGCTTCACAAACTGTTGTAAGGCTCACATTGACGCCAAGATATCTGGTGCTATGTGTTTGGTTCAATAAAGAAAGAATAGTTCACCATTATGTTACTGGAATGTGACCACCAATATTGCCCACAATTAATGGAATTAAAGGAAATACACCTTTAGTCAAATGATATTTGATATATTCGCCCTAACGTCCGGACCTTGCCCCGTCCGACTAAAATGTATTTCAGAATCTCTCTCAATAGTGAAAAGTTGAATTTAACAGAGGCTTCTTTTTTTCTTCCGGTAGACTTTTGGATAATTCAATTTATTTTAAAAATGTCTAGGAATAAATTCGCTTTAAAAGAGATAAAAGAAAGAAATTTTTCCTCAAGCCGTTTTATTTAAAACTTCAATAATGGTAAAATAATCCTAAAGTTGAATTATACCTAAGCTTTAAAAGTTTTACGATGTATGTTGGGTCTTACGGTGATGATGCGACCTCGAACGTAAAACTATTTTCGAATATTAAACATGGAGTGTGTATAACGAGAAATGCAGATATTTCAAACGACTTTGATATTATAGAACTTTCGAACAGAGCACACATAATTCGTTCCACAATCCAGATTACTATTTGCTTGTTTCGCTGGAAGTTTCCAATTTAAATTTTTAGGAACCTGGGAGGATTATCGTTACGAATCGAGTTGTATTATTCGCGGAATTTAGTGTAATGAACTTCTTTACGAATAATAAATCGTGCTGATACCTGCGAATTTAACTATTCGATGACGTAAGTTATTCCTTTGTTGAATCTAAATTGTTTCTATTACAGTAACAGTAACATAGAGAAATTTGATTATTGATCATAATAATTCATAAATTAATTTAGTTAATATAGTAATTCAAATACCGTTCTTTATACTAAAAACAGTTGTAAATTAATTTCTTCTAAATATAGTACCTATGAATTATATTTTCACTTATGAAGTTTTTTTCATAATTAATTACACCTTACAGTATACTGCATATTAGAGTAGTTTACTAATCTATTTCCCAAACTAAAATAAAACTAAACTACTTAAGCTAAAGTTAAGAATACACTTATACACTAAGGAGATGCGTGTGGTTTGGTTCGACGACACAGTTCATCCGAAAATATTCCAAGTTCTGTTTCTTTTGCTGTCGGGATATCATCAGTACAAAGCAGATACAGAAGTGGTCCCAAAACACTATTCTTAAGTGTTGAGAAGACCCCTTCACGAAAACCTAAATTTTCTTTCGAAAAGATATGATTCCAGCAGTCGGCAGTAACAGCAAGTTGTTCATTTTGCAGATTAATCCCAAATGTTATATCCGTTCAAAAGCTTATAAGATATCTAAAAATATTACTTTTCTTCGAATGCCTTTTCTACAATCCCTATACTTTGTGCACTTGGTCGATTGTTTAGTGATGATTTCGAAATCCAAATTGAAAATCTGGAATTTCAGTAAATGGTTTAATACCTTTTAAGAGCAGTTGCTGAAATAATTTTGATATCGCAGATAGCAGTGAAATAAGCCTGTAAAATCCAACTTGTTCTGCAGGTTTTTCAGGTTTTTAAGCATATCATTATTATTAACATATTACACATTATCCGAACAAACTTAAGACATTCCAGATTATTGCTTTTCGTGGCAGCTCTTTGAGTTATCCAATAATCCAGGTGAAATACCATCAATTACAGGATCCTATTTAGATGAGATTATCGTCAATTTCTGTGACAACTTCGATTAGGGAAATCATATTTACAGCTACATTGAGCTAATAAACAGGATTCATATCTATTGTAGATTCTACATCATTAGGTTGGAATGCGTTAGCTAAATATTCTGGGAATAATTCAGCTTTTTCAACGTTATTTAGAACCTACTAATATTGATCATTTTTAAAAGGCGGTACTCTAATAATTGTTATTTTAAATCTCCGAGTTGTTTTACATAGCGAGTGGTCTTTGTCTACTTCCAGGATTTATTCTTCCTTATTTATCTTATATTCTTATTTCTTTCTTGATTTCGCTGTAGCTTCTTTTGCAACAGGCTAAATATTTGTTCAATCATATTTGGGGTCTGCTGCTCAATATCATCTATACTTGTGAGTCTTATGTTTAAACTGATTTCTTCCGGCATTTATAAGTCTACACGTATCTCAGTTAGTAAATCTGTTAGTAAGATTAGGTTTCTTTTTTTGAAAGTGTCGCGCCTAGTGTTAACCATACTAGAGTGTGAGCAGAACCTAACAGCTCTTATCAAATCATTTCTGTCAGGACCATCGTTCCAGGTGAAGATTAAATATATTCTCTCTAGCCGGAAAACCATCGACGCAGGAGTTCCACAAGGCTCCCCCCTGACACCCGCTCTATTTAATATTTTTCTTTCAGATATCCCTAGGAGACCACAAATTGAGGCTGCTTTTTACGCAGACGACACTGCTTACTTTGCTTCTTCAAGAATAGCACCGCACATCCGAAGCAGACTCCAAAAACAGCTCGATGAGTCGACGGTCCAGTGGTTACACTTCTGGAGGTTGCAGGTCAACCCACAGAAAACCATGGCCATCTTCTTCTACAAGAAGCGTTTTGCACCGAGCATTTCGCGCCTTAAAATCGAGAACGCCGAAATTCCATGGTCAGAAGAAGCCACCTATCTCGGTCTTGTCTTCGATCGTAAATTGATCGTTTCGTTCCCGCTTATCAACCGGGCCAGCAGGCTTCCTCTATCTATAAAATCTCTCCTGTACAATATGCTGGTTCGATCAGTCGTTCTATACGGCTCCAGTGTCTATCTAAAATACGTCTCACCCAGCCAGGTGGAACGACTTCAAGTCTTTCAAAACAAAATTCTCAGGAGAATAATCAATGCCCCCTGGTTCGTCAGGAACAATCAAATTCATCACAGAAGTCCCCCAAGTTCACGATTTTATATCCGAGGTGTACTCGAGATATTTCTCCACTCTTCGTCTCTCGGACAATAGATGTATTACCGAGCTGGCCGATATTTTAGGCCAATAACTCATTCGGCTCTTCGTAGCCTTATTCTATCACAGCCGACACTTCCCCGTCATGCTCTAACTCCAAGTTGTCTCGACCTTCTCCGGCGAGCGATTAACTCATGTACCGCAAGTTGCGTGGTGTGATAACGACGCCACGTCCTTGCCTGGCCCTTGTGCCTCTTAACGATGTTACCGGTTACGGGCACCCTCCTTACTAACAGTAAGAAGTATCAGTTAGGGTCATTGGATCAGCTGATAAGGTAGGGTTTAGTGGGTAGCCCAGAGGCAGTCTCCACATAACCAGTACAACTCGCTTATTCCTGCGGGTCTTCCCGATCAGGTATCCGTAACAGGATTCCCGTACCCGGTTCCAGGCCAAAAAAAAGAGTGTGATCCGATGATAGTTTGCTGAAAATCTCAGTTTGTATTTGATTTGATGGGATACCTTTCGAAATGTAGAAATACAGTAGGTGTTGTACTTTATTACTGTTGGTAAGTAAACGGGTTCATGCCCTGAATGACATAATGGCCTGAATGCCCTGATTTACAATTTGTAATATTAATTGCTGCGAGTAATTCGTTTCCTTTTCCAGGTGTTAATTTTTTAAATCCTTTTTAATTCTTTTATATGTATGAAATATGTTATCCATTATAAGCGATATACATAAATTGATATAAATTTCAAACGCCAATCAACAATAGATGTGCCGTTTTCATTTGTGACCTTTTCCCACCTAATGATATCATAATTTGGTCATTATAGTACCTTTGAAATAGTTAAACAAGAAAACTCAACTGATTCTTCACAAGCGAGTTCTATACAGCATTTAAAATTTTCCAGAGACTTTCAGAAAAATCATCAACGTATCTATTAATATTACATATAAAAAATATCCATATATTCATTAGAGCATATTGAAGAGATTACGTAAATTAAGGAAGTTAAAAACGAAAAACACACGAAGCACGAACGGTACTGTCCGATATTAATATCTGCCGACTGCATATTAAAACTTCAATTAAAATTTTTAGGGGCAATAGCAACGAGCTTATTACAAAATTTCGTGGCTTGTTATAGTTCGAACGGATTGAAAACTTTTTAGGTATTTCGGAAAATGAATTTTTCAGTTTACATAAAAGGATATGCTCATAATTATGTTTCTATTTTTTAACGAGCAGTTGAAACTGAATCAAATAAAGCCGATTTTTTACATTTCACTCTCATGAAACCCATGTTGATTTTAAAATAATATTTTTATATATTGTTTTCCTGCATAGATTATATATTTAATTTGACATTTGAAAATATTTTTCAGTAATAAACAATTTATCACTTAAATTATTAACAGAAAATAGAAAATAAATTCCATTATTGTTAATACGTTGGGTAGTATAATTTATCAGAATATAGATTTAATTTTGTAAATGTATAATTTATATTTTCTCTAAAAAATTTATTGATCAATTACCTTGAATGAAACTTGGCTTGAAGAACATGAAAAAAACGATGTTACTTTTTTCCCAAAACCATTTTATGAAATAAATTTATGGTATTTTTTTTCCTTCCTTTGAAATAGTCATTGTATTTGGTTTTTGGAATAGTTAGTAAATCCAAGAGGAATAAGTTAGAAATAGAGCTCTTATAAAATAATATGAGTTGAATTTTTGAAAATTATGAAAAACCAATGATGTGCAAGAGGGGCCCATTATAGCAATGAACAATCAATAATTATAAGCCCACAACATTCCTTGTTCAGTATTTGATTCTATGAAAGTAGTTCATAATACATGATACAAAATACTACGATAAGCATTTCTCTAGTTATTCATTTTTTATTTTCCTAACAAATATTTGATTTCGCAGGTTTTCTTAGGTGTTAACAAGACATTCGCCTAATAGACCGGCAATATGTATACATTATATCTATAAATACATGTTTCATCTTCGTAATATTTTTCTACCACAATCACAACTATGATGAAATTATGAATAGTTTTTGGCCCAAAATATACCTTGTTAGCAGTTTGGTCCAATGAATAATATTTTATTCAAAGCATTATTCCTCATTTGCTACGAATTTTTCCTGTCGTTTAGGTAAATAGGGATTTTGTTTCTAAAATCCTACTCGTACTGCATTTAATATATTTTTACTTGATTGCAAAGCACGCTCATATATATATAATATACTAATTACGAGGGAAATGTAATAAGCCAGTAATTTTTTGAAAAATTTTTTTTTAATGGAAATATATTGTTACGTTATTACATAACCTCCTTTGAACTCTAGACATATAAGTTTTCTCAAGACTCCCAATATAGGGAATTGTTCCAGTGTTGAATTCCATAGATTTTATTGACGATTTCTAGCCTTACATTTCAGCGTCATTTCTGCTGCTACGACTACAACGGAGCCCCATAAACCAGTTCTTAATCATTTAAATTATTATCAATAACAATTCTCATAACATTTATAAAACTCTTCATTAGTTAGAACTTTTAACATCAAATAATGCTTAATCAGTATACGAAGAACGAAAATTAAAATTGGAAATGTTGCAAAACACAAACTATATGCCGCAGCTTTCTCAAAATCTAGTAGTCTATCAATAGATAGCAGTTAAGAGAGAGAGAAATAATCTGCAAGAATTAAGAGAGATGCGTTCCAAAACAAAACGGTGCGAAATTATTTTTCTATTTTTTAAAGCATTAATCTATTCTTATCAACTTATTCTTAAAATAAATGAATGAAAATCTTGAAAAGAAAAAAATCTGAGAAGAATGTTAGGAAAGCATTAAGCTTATTCCGAATATCTTATATCGAATATAATAGTCTTATCAACTTATTCTTAAAATAATTGAATGAAAATCTTGGAAAGAAAAAAATCTGAGAAGAATGTTAGGAAAGCATTAAGCTTATTCCGAATATCTATATCAAACATCCCCCGTATATATAGCTGTTTTTTTATAAAAGCTGATCTCGAAAAACCTCTCGTTGGACCAATACGTTTATATTCTGCTCTTTTCCGAGCTCTGTTAAAAAAATGATGCTCGAGTTTTTTTTGATTGATGAACGTCGCCAAGTATATTAAGAAATTGCAGGGGGGTTTATAAATGACACGCTGTGATTGTAAAGGAGGTGGAAAATACGTGAATTGCTTGAAAACCCGAGGCAGCTAAAAGAAAACATAGATAAAAGTGTATGAAAATGGTTCGTCCTTCGACGAACTGCTATTGTTTCGTTGATAACGGTCTTGATGATGAGAAAAAAGCGAATAACCGAGACAATTTTTAAAATGTAACGCACATATTTACTTAGGTATAATCTGAAGACTTGGTTTCTGATAAAAAGAGCCTTATTTCTTCTGCACGGGTGAAACAGACGTTGGAAAATAGGGTGATGTTGTGCTTTATTTCGAAAAATATCAATATGTCATAAAAAATAAATGGGCTGTTAAAAAATGATAAGCTTTAATAAAATACAGGCAGAACCCTAGAACTCCAAAAGTAAACAAGGAATGATAATAACACATTTTGTGTTTGAGTGTTTGTATTTTTAATAGTTAAGTTAACCTGATACTTCGGCTTAAGATTTCGAGTTAAGTCGAACTTACTAACAAATTATCTGAGCAGTCAACAGCAGATTTACCGTTTTTTTGCCCTTTGGTCATGGTATTCTATCTAAATAATTTGCATTCATACACAAGCAAGGCGAGTTCGGGATTAATTCATCAGTATCTAGTTCCCACAATAAAATAAAACTAAACTACTTAAGCTTATGTTAAAGATACACTTATACACTAAACAAATTCGTATGGTTTGGTTTGCTTCAATCTTCTGCTTTCCTGCTTGTTGTCTAGTAGTTTTTGGGTGCGTTCGATTACTAGTTGGTTTGATATTTTAGTGTAACCCCATATTTGCACCCCATAAGTCCAAATTAGCTTTATGGATTGACTGATAAACCAATATCTCTCATTTTAGGTCAAGTTGAGAGTATCTTCCGACTGTCCAGTACAGTTTCTTGACTTTGACTCTAATCTGCTTTGTTTTTCATCTAATATGACATTTCTAATACAACCTACCATCGAGATGTGTTCCGAGATATTTAATTGATTTTGCTTAAGGACTCCGTCAAGTGATATAATCATATTTTTGTTATTTCGCCGCAACGCAAAATTAACATGGAAAATACAGCTATAAAGCTGTATTGTTGAGTCTACAGTCCATTTGTAACTCTTATTGACTGCTACTTCTACTTTTCCTACAACCTTATATAGAGATAGATCTTTTACCATGATAACTGTGTCGTCGCCAAATGTTCCAAGTACTGTTTCTTTTTTATCTGGTTTCTAGTATTTTTATAATAAATAAATACTTATGAGTTAATTTTGAGGGATATACGCAACTAATACTTCTGCAACTCTTGAATGAATGCGCACTTTTCTCTCCGCCGATTCATTCAGAAAAAATAGCAATAATGTAAAATATGTATTTAAATTAACTTAAGCTTGTAATAATATAGATAGACTAGGATATGTGACCTAATTTACACTTATTTAAACTACCAGTTTTGTGATATTTGTAACTATACGATCCCTCAATCAAGCGCTTGCATGTATTTTGATCATTTTTACACTCCAAAAAAGTACTTATTGAGAAGAATTGGTGAAGTCAAATTCTCAGCTCACAAACTATTACACCTTGCTGATCTTTGATCCGACAATAATACCGCTATTTTTAAATCGCCGAAACCAAAACCAATAGCATCTGGAATATAACGAAGGTGCATCGCCATAAGTGCCTGAATGTGTGTTAGAGTCAGCAGAAACTTTGTTCATATAAATGAATAAAAGCAGTGAGTGATTCTCAGTTTTATGATTCTGCACAGTGTATATACACACTGCATAACTATTTTATATTAGTATAATTACTGCTCCACTTTCGGGTTCTTTGTGGTGGCTCAAAAGGTTGTATCAACCACTTTTTATTGCAGTGTGATAAATATTATCTATATAGGCTCATAAATTAGACGCCTAAAATTTTTCAAGCTATCTAGAAGCTGTATGACTCAATTTTTACAAATATTTTTCCTAATTTAATATATTTTAATTATATCGAATGACAAATCTACTAAAGTTATATATAATACTCAGAATGACATTTATTTATAATTACAATTACATTATTACCTTTCGAAGTTATCTGGAAGTTCGAGGATGTAGAATTACAAACTCTGGTGGATGAAAGAGTTAAAAGTTAATTAAACCCCTGACAATCCAGTACATTCACATCAAGGCACAAATCCTTTCCTTTTTTATTTGGTGAAACAAGAAGAGAGTGGTCGTTTTTAGTATTTGAAGTAGGGTTTATCTGGACTGGAGCTACTGCTTAAAGTAAGCTCCAAACCACGGCTCAACGGGAAACATCCGGTCCCAGTGACTGGGACGATTTACTTTATCGGATTATGCACTCTCGTCTAATATAGAATTGCAAATATGAACAATCACAAAAATGTATTTACAACTATGTCTCAGTAGGATTCGAACGACTATCACAACATAACAACTATCGCAACAGTAGGAGGGGTAATTCATTAGCAACACCTTGAAATTGTACAGGCAACAAATATAGACCGTTGACAGAAGAAAGTACTTATTTGAGCAAATAAGTTAAACAAAAAATACAAAATATTAGATAATACTGTTGGTCTCGTCTTACTCGCTTAATTCAGAAGACCCTCTTGAACTTCGGATAGGAAGTTTCTCCACATGTGACCAACCGACCACCATTTATCCCTGAATAAACAGTTCAAATACCGTTACTGAAAAGTTGAATACTTCATCAACAAAAAGCAAAATTATTTTTCAAGTAGAAACACAGTAGAGTAATTACGATTAGTGAATGAATTGTCATGTTGTCATAGATTTAGAAAAATATAAACGTAAACAGTTAAATAAAAAATGTTACCCTACTTATCATGATCACCGAATATTGTTCCTTCTGATTATGACTTATTATATAAACATAAAAATATGAACCAATATTGTCCCTTTTGCTTATGACTTGTTTTGAGAAATGCTTTATTATCTATCTGAACAGCACTTTTCCTTCAGCCCAAAAACTCATGCCTTTTAGGTTTATAAAAATATTAATGTACATCTATGAACTGTATATTAATCTCAAAATCAATTCACAACCTTCATATATAAACTAAGCATATTAGGTTAGACAATGCAACAATTTAATTATGGCTTATAATTATAACTTCTAAGAGTTCTTCATATAGTGATTTGCGATATATTACGCAAATAAGTACGGCTGAAGACCCTTGAAGATAATTGCGAAGCTTTTGTGTTTCTGTATTTCGAAGTGTATTTTATGAAGTATTATTATTATTCAACTGACATAGAACATCGGAATTATGTATTAGTACCATTTATGTTTCTAATTAAAAGACAACCATTATTTCATAGTACATTATTTAATAAGAATGTATTGTTAATAATAATACGTTTCGATTTAATAACTTTTTTAATGTTACTTATATTTCCTATTTCCATATATTCATATTTACTTACTATGTTCTTATTATTACTTTTCTATATATTTATCTAAAGTAACGATTAAGTAATCTTTGTTATTTTAGAGGAAGGAATTTTGATATTATGCTAGCAGGAGAATAAAATTTTCTAATCATTTTTTATGAAATATTTATACTTGTAGTAATACATAGAATGTTCAGTTCATACCATTTTACAAAAAGAAATGACACGAGTAATATAGCGTTGTCTGAAAACAATTATCAATATTAGACTCAATGTCACGAATTGTACATCTGAGCCACCAGAGGGCGCACCAAGCCAGAATATTTATAGAGCGAAATTTAAAAAAATATCTTAATCTATTAAATATATTATTTCTAAATCATATCCCCTTCCTTTAACGTTTTTCAAAAAAAAAATCCATTTTTACGTTTATTATAAAAATAAATATAAAATGCCCCTTTGAATTATATTAACTTTTCTAATCCGCCCAACAGTTAATTGCAATTTTTTTATTACAATGTTCTGTTAAAGGTGCTCCAAATAATTGATTTTGTTAAAAATATTAACACTTGTTGAAATAAAATACGATGAGAATTTTTGTTAAATTAGGCGTGGTACACAATTTTAGTAATTAATTAAAAAGCAAGAAATAGCTTCATTCATTAAATAATTAAAATAGATTCCTGGTACCATTAAATAACATTTAGATAACATAACAATAACAAAATCAGAATCTAGTGATAAGGTATTTAACAATTCTTGCTTGTAATAACACCACATATACACTTATTTCTTAATATTTTTGGTGTTATACTAACTCCTTCCTATCTGTATGAAGTTGAAGACACAGATTCGTCTGCTACAAAAAATGTGTTAAGCACACATGTTATAATTTCTAATGCTCAAGTTTCTAATTATTTTGAGATTCTAATGTGGGCTGAAAGGTTTCGATACTTCAATTCAATTATCGATGTAGACGAAATTAAAGATTATCGAAATGATTACTATCTAAATTACAATTACGAAATGCATGTTGATTAAGCAGTACTCTTCCATATTAAGACTACATTATCACCTGATCAAAAATGCAAAGAAAAAACCATCTTGTGAGAATGAGATGTGATTGTTGATGATGTAAAAGCTTGCCTCTGTACTAGAGCAGAATCCTGTGGGAAGAGTTCATTCTATTTGAACCTTCAAGCTTTACGATGATGCATGAGGAAGAGGGAAGAGAGGAAATATTACAACCAAGACTGAAATCCGCCTCCTCTGAACTGGACTATCCTTCCGTAGGCTCCAAGATACGATAATCAGTGCACAATTGAGGAGCAAATTAAGAGATGCAGATTACCAGGGCTTGGACATGTCTGTCGAATGAAAAGTGAACGAACTCCAGAGAAAACATGGATCTCAATCATAGAAAACGATCTAAAAAATAGGAAACTAAAATATTCCGAGGTCGACCGCCAACTGTAGATAAATTTAGTCCTGTAGCATCAATAGATATCGATTGAGAAGACACTGAGCTATGAATTTATGACAATGATTACTTAATTAACGTTTTTTTTGTTGTTTTAATTGAATATAATTTTGCAGTAGGGCTATTAGATGTTGCATGTTTCGAGGTACTCCCAAGATTGATTTTTGCTTTAAAATATATGCTTGAAATAATTTTCCGTTTCTTGTAAAAGGAGAAGTACATTGTATTTTAATTGGTTGGATGTGAATTTAAAAAAAAATAAAAAATTGCCACATAAACATATATTGGGAGCGTCTAGACGATCTTTCAGGTCATAGCCGCAACCCTTTATATTTCACAGACAGTAAATTATCCTGAAAGTCAGGTATCGAGTCTCTGAATACAACTTGAGTACCTAAATCTTGTGATTTATTTGAATACGTTTAAATATGTTAACCTCACAGATATCTAACACTAATCTAAACCTTTGTAATCTAATACCGCAAAAATTGTATATTATATTATATTCCGGCTACCATTGTTAACCTACCTATTGTTTGTTATATTCTTAATAATACATTTTCAACATTATTTACAGGGTGCCCCTATAAAAAGACATGAAACATTTTAAGTGACAATGTTATTAAAACATATAAATTTTGCAAAACAACAATTAATAACAAGAACATGGACCTTTAATAATAATATACTGAGCCGGTATCCTCCTAAAAAGGCCTCCTCCGGGGCGATATACAGGTTTAAAAAGGACTTGAAATTTTAATGCGCAATAGGCAGCAAGTCTTCTGGCGAAAATTGGTTCTATTCTGGACGAAATGATTCCATACTTTGGTGACGTAGCACAGGGCTTGGCCATTCAAATTGATTGAAAATTAGATTGAGACCTGGCAATTGTAGAGGCCATTCTGCTGATGTGATATTCGGAAAATGGGTTCAGCATCAGTTTTGGTAGCTTTTGTCTTATAGGCTGGAGCGGAGTCGTATTGGAACGTCCAGTTCTCATCGCCAAAGTGCTACTGATCCCAAGAAAGTATGGCAGTTTCGAGAAGTCACATTGATCCACAAAAACGAGGGTTTTGCTGCTTGCGCAAATTCCACCGCAGACCGTGACGAACTGCGGAATTTAGTGGCCCTCAAAAGTGGCCACCGTGCCGGAAGCCTCAGCGTACCAGTTCCTGTCAAGCTTGAGTTGGCGACATTTCTCGAGCCGTACTCGCTTGTTCTCATCTGTGAAAAGCTGACTTTTTTGGAGTTTATATGCTTTGAGCTTGAGCTCATTTTTATCTATTCGAACGACTTTTCACATAGAAATTCTCGAGTTCCAATGTACTAAGTTCTTGATAATCTTGCTGCGGTTAGCAGAAGTGTTCAAACAAACAATTTCACATTGGCATTTTCCTCTACAAAATAGCTCCAAAATGACTCTACGTTTGTTTGACATTCTAAGAATGTGACAAAACGAGTTAACATAAAGTCAAAACTTAACACAATGGTCATAGACACTTTGTTGAGATGTGGGAGAGAAAACAAGGTTGTAATTTAAACACAATTTATTTTCTCTCTTCTTTGAGTAAATGAAGACCCAAAAGCGAGTTGATTAATTAATAATACATATATATTTATATACATTTAAATATATTATTAAATGGGAAAAGGATTATGATTCAGATAGAATATACTTACTGATAACGAAAGCCTGGTTTTGGCTAATATAGACAGGAATTCTACTGGTTGCTGTTGGATACAGTTAACATAAGTCTTTTCAATTCTTCTAACTATACTGCTCTCAATTCTTCTAACAATATAATAATTAACAACAAGCTTTAATAATTCTTATTTCTTTTTATGTTTTCTTCAATCAATACTCATTTCAATCCTTTCTTAAATCTAATCAACTCAATACTTTTTCAATTAATTCAATACTTTCTTCTTCTCAATTCTCAACAACACTTTCTTCTTCTCATTTCAACTGTTTCTCTCGGTGTTGATGCAAATACTTTCTTCACTCAATTCAACTCTTCAGTCAATTCAATACCTTCATCAATCAATTCAATACTTTCTTCCATCAAGTCAATGCCTTCTTCAATCAATTCAACTCAATATGTTCTTCAGTCAATTCAACTCAATACTTTCTTCGATCAATTCAATCCTTCTTCTCAGTTTTCAACAATACTTTTTTCTTCTCATTTTGAACTCTTTCCCTCAGTGTTGATGCAAAATACTGTCCTCTCGTTATCGAAGTACAGTATTATCGCTGAAGCTCCTCTCTAGGTTTTTTGGTGGTGGTGGACAAGGCTGTTCCGAGAAACTTTTTCTGTACCCCGATTCACTGAGAATATCGGGGTGGGAAACACTCCTGCAGCCAGAAATTTCTCACGCTGACAAAATATGTGCATTTCGTACTCTTAAGGAATTCCCGAAAATTCCACTATTTCGGTTCTTTTTGATATTTATGATTATAGGCGTCATAAGAAGTCATCTACCAGGTCTAACTTCTCACACGTTTCGACTAGCCTCAGTACATGAACCTCCATTTTCCGAAACACTCGACAACGAGCCGATGGGATTCCTCTTTGTTGCATACGTATATTCCCTTTACTGGGTACCTTTTTTGGTTGGGTAATTTCCCCAGATATTAAATACAATGCGATGTTATATTTTCTATCAAGCCATAATTTTTTTCCCATGTCATATGTTGAATATTAGGAATATCAGTTAAAGTTCTAATAAATAAAACCCGTTAACTGTCCATCCGAAATATTACTATTATTAACATAAACTTAAATTTACACAACTGCCCCAAATATAAATAATTAAATGTGCATCGCAACACACTTGGAGAATCCAACGAAAGAGAAATTAGTTTATAACGGTACTACATAATTTATTACAATACTTTCGTGTTGTGAATAAACTTTCACGCAGACACCCTGTAACAATGAATTTCGACGTAACTGGCATGAAATAGTGGCAACTAAAAATAAATTGAAACAAAATTGTATATGTATTTTGAGTACCCTGAACAAACAACCTGGATTTGCTAATAATTCTAGTACAAGTAAATTAAACTAGAAAAATACACCAAATTCCATATTTGCGGTTTATTTCGGAGGAGCCGTATATTTTTTGTCAAGAAGTTGTTCATCTCCGAATGCGGTGCACGTGTGTCTTCACGATACTGAGCCAGTATCCTTCGGGAGATGGAACCCGAGATGAAATAGTAAAGTAGATGGCAAATTGTCGGCGAGATATGTATGAAACTGACACGTGAGCTTAGTTATTAATGTGAATTTGCAAGCTGACATACGATGCATTCGACCGTATAACTTCATACATTTTAAAATCGTTATTTTTTATCGTTCTTTCTTTCTGAGGAAATAAGAATATTTGAAGAGTGAATATTAAAAATAATATTAAATATAGACTGTGAATTCACTTTGTGAGAATTTACAAAGCTACAATTCGACATTTTTCAATTCCCACGCATTAAAAGTATATAGTCTATTCGAAACAGCAGTGAACCCACGTCATCTGAATTGATGACGTCAAAACGACGTAATGTTATCGAATCAACTCTGAGTTTTAGTACATTTTGACTTTAACATATAACGAAATTCTAATCCAAAAAAAAATAATGAAACAAAAATGTTATATAATATAATTTATTTTAACATTATAGTACATCATTATTAAACTACTTAAAACTACAATTAATTATACAGCCACTATAACTTATAGATTAAAGTTGTTTTATTATATTTACATTTAACTTTTTTTCACACTAGTATAGTACAGTTCTCAGCGGGCTTATATATGTAATAGTATCCGCCGAAGGTCTAATCCACCTAATTAGCAATTGTATATCTGAGTAATTTTACTTTCATTAGAGAGCATATTTACCTTTTACGCTTAGTTCTTGTTTCCTTCGATACAATATTTCCTTGTAACTTCATTTTGATATTACTATTTTTTTCTCCTTAATTCGTTCTATTACTACCTGTATGCATCTTGTTTTGATAGAACTTGATTTAACCAGGGTATCCACGTTAATGCAATTGCCATATCCGCAAAACAGTTGGTATTATTTCTCTCCTCATACATTTCAACCAAACGTTCATGTATATTCTGAATAATAGCACACATGCACATAAAGCTTTCAGACTCTGTAATAAAATTTCTTACAATTAAGGTATATTTACTAACCTTTAGGTGTTTCCCCTTTCATCAACCCGTATTAGTAATTGTCAGCATTCAATCATTAACCAACATTCATAAGGTTTAATTCAATTACTGTCACATTCACAATCACTAGAAAAGTGAATAACTGAGCTGTTTATTTCCAATCTCTCAAAAACTTGCTCAAGATTCCACCATTTGTTAATTTCTTCTTCAATGTATCTGATCGAGCGCATCCAAACCGAAGGTGTTATTGTCGAGAATGCTTCTTTCTATAAATCCAGACAGTTCTGGTTTGAATATCCTTCTCGACCTGAATATCTATTGTAATAATTCTCTGCAATAGCACATATCAACTCAATTGGATTAAATAAGGGAGGAAGATGTAATACTCTATGCCCATAACGTTCATCAAACTCAGCTACCATGTATCTTTTCTGAGACTTATTTCTAAAAAAAGTAAATTACATAAAATGCAATTAAATATTTCATTTATATTTACCAAGTAACAATTTCAAATAGTTTATTCTTTAACATGGTTTCTGCAAAACTTAATTCCTTAGTTCTTAGTTCCTTAATTGCAGCCTTGATATATTCTTGAGATCTTCTTCAGTGTACTATAATATGGTGCAGTGTCCATAACAATAACTGAGTTCCTCCAAGTCCTTTAAAGGATGATTTTTAAACCACTGCAAAAACAAGTTATGGTTTTCGCTTGGTAGTCACCCTTGGACTTTACTTCTTAATACTCATAGCTCATTATATACTACTTATCTGTATACCTACAGCTTGGTCTTAACACTATATGTACAACAAGACATTGTGGCCATGAGTATTCCACTTCAATGTCAATGTGGATGTCTCTCTTCGACTAACCCATACACTGATTTTTTAACTTACGATTAGGGTAGATACAGTTTTCATCACCATTCATAATATACCGCAAAAAAATTTTCTTTGTTTTCCGGGCAAGCAATTAAACTAGGATTCTGAATCGGTTCGAAAGAACATTTTCTGTCAATTCCTATGATTATCTGATTTTGTACACTGAATAAATCAATAATAATAAATGGAGAACTTTTATTATATATAGAAAAGTTGTCAAAACCCTCGAATTTAACAGTTAAGTTGTTTGACAGTTGTAAAGTATTAATGTATACTTTTCAATTTAACATTTCAGCTAACTGGATAATGAAAGAGCTTTTAAAACTAAAACAAGTCGTCTTGTATTTTCTCTTCTTTCCTGAGATTAAATGTTTTATATTCAATATTCATTACTATGTCCGGTTATGAAAAGAGAAAATAGTAGTGGCGAGAATTAGTGTAAATAAAAAAAGAATAGATAATAAAGACAAAGCGAGGAAAAAGTTTCTAAAAAGCATGAAAATTACAGTAAATATAACATAGAACCAAATACAACAAAAAGTCAAAGCGTTAACAGCAAATATTATCCCATACAATATAAAAATATTTGATCTATTAATTGATATTTTGTTTTATAACATATTTCTAATCAAGCATCTATATTCAAGCATCTAATTAATTAATCTCGGTCTGCATGGTGATTTGGATATTTGTATGTTGAAAATTGTTGATTAAAGTTAAATAGATATTGGATCATAGAGGATGGAATGTTCCAGTGCCTCCAGATATTTATTTATAAAATTTATGTTAGAAATTTTTGTCTTGGATAAAGTTTGCTTCTGAATTGGTTCTTTCATATATTTCTTATGAAATCAACAGAGTTTTTTATTTGATATAGACTGATGCCTATTAGTTCTACTTGGAATTTAGCCAGATCACAATTTAGATATTCGATTTTACTGAGGATTACGATGATGAACGATTATGAGGGTGGTAATAATGCCCAAGAATTTTTAAAAGTTTTCATGTGTATTCAGTATCACGTTCCCTACTCAAATTGGAATCAGGGGATTTAGCTATTCTTCTATGGATTTATTTAGGAGAGACCATAATTTCGTATTTTTTATAATGGCGAATTATGTCCTCCTTTGGGATTCACAGGAAATTGTATCATTTTGATAACACTTATAATTAGGGACGGCAAATCATTTGAGAGCTAAGGCTTATGATAGCGCTAACTCACGCTTTGAAAGAGTTTTAGTAGAGTTTAGCTTATAGACTTTTTCTTTTATCTTACGAAACAAAGTTCTGACAATTAAGCCACTTGCGACCTCAGAGTAATCAAATTAACTCTGCCCATAGACTCACATATATCTGATTTTTAACCGACTTCAAAAAAGGAGGAGGTTCTATGTTCGGCTCTAAATATTTTTGAAGGTATGTTCGCCGATTTCTCAATCTCGTCCCGATCTAATCTCGTCCCGATCTCGTCAATTATGAACCGATTTTCAAAATTCTGTTTTAATTCTAAAGAGTGCACTTCCGAGGTGGTCAATTTCGAGAAAACCATTGGAACTAAGTTAGGATCTGATGGGGGGAATGGGTCGAAATCGAGGGAAAACCTCAAATTTCAAAGGTACCTAAAATATTTTAACTTATTTTTTTTCCTGATAATCAGAAAATCAGTTTAATGCTATTGCTGAACTGAAAAATCGGAAGTAGTTCAGTGTAAAAATCAGTCAGTTTGCTTTTTAAGCACTATCCATATCATATAAGACGTCGTAGAAACGTTGTAGGCAATGCTGTAATGGTTAGAACGTTGAGCTCACACGCTGAAGTCATGAATTCGATTCCCAACAAGGCAACAACCCTTTTCTTGATTTGATTTCTAGTTTGATTGATACATTTATCAAATCACCTAGACTAGTTAGCTGACCCCAGGGCCTAAAACATTCCTTATTTTCAATCATTGTTTCTTTATTCCAATTTTTCCTCAAATGAGCTCTACTTTTACTTGGGCCATCCATAGTAATACCTAAATATTAATACAGTAACTGCTTAATTTGTTGAGTAAATATTTAACACAAAAAAGAGAAAAATAAAATATTTTTAAGAAAAAAATTGAACCGACTTCAGAAAATAAATAAGGAAATAACTAAAAAGTAAAAAATACTTAGACTTAGATTTTTAACACAAAGAAACGTTTTAATATAAAATATATACCTAATAAACGTTGAAATAATTAAATAAAAATAATCAAAAACTTTTTTAACCTCTCTACTACACGTATTTTATATTCTACTATACACACACCTTTTAGCTTACTACCTACCTAAATCTATTTATCTATCTACAATATTATTTTAACTACTACTAACTCATCAGTTTGATCAGTACATTTATGCACTTGGACTTTGCATGCACTTTAACTAAACTTGCTGGCAGTACCCCCAAGTTGGATTGCATATGACCAAATAAGCTTAAATATTGATTCGTATAACAAAACGCTGTCTTCTAGTGGATTTGCTCCCGACAAGCCACTACATCTGACAAGCACAATTTGTTTTTGTTTAACAAGTATGTTCCTCTTCCAAGTTATCCATCGGTCCAGTTATATAGCAAGATATTTAGCATCCTTGTCTTGAGGAAGTTGAAAATTATTCATATTCACTGGTAGGACTGTTCTTCTCACTCTGTGCAGTGAATCTTGGGTTGGTGTAAAGACAAGATGAAAATTAAAAGGTTTTTAGAAAATAACCGATATTTGCTTTTGATAGCGAAAATTCACTCTTTGATCAATTTGAGAAAAGTTTGTCAAAAATATGTTTTTTGTTTAATTTTTTTAATAGTCTTGGTGGTTCCACAATCTGCCAAATAGGCAATAGGCATACATGGCATGTAGAAAACCACTTCTTTAAGTGATCTCCTGTATAAAATACTATCTAAATTAATTAGTCCTATTCTAAAGCTTAATCTATGGCCTATATATGTCCCTTTCCCAGTTCACTATCACGTTGCATATTTAGCATATTTAGATAGATTAGCGAGTACATTGGGATGCACTGACACTCTTTCGAAGTACTTCACACAAACGCGTTTAATTATACTAATTATGGGTTGTAGAGGAGTATCGCGTTCTATTACTTAACAATGACATGCAACACTTTATTTTGGAACCGTTGAGTGATGAATATATTATATTTGCTAGCCGTACCCCATATTTGGATTCGGTATTACCAATTAGGCTTGAGTATAGGCTCATACAGAAATACCTTGTTATCTAAAGATAACTTGGATTTGCGCCCGATGAGCCAATACATTTATTAAATCATATTAAATAATTGAAAAACGCTGCAGTTTGGCCATCTCAACTTGTTACTTAATACATTATCTATGCATAATAATCTGGACCAAAAAATATGGAAAAGCCAATTATTATTATAATATACAGCCTAAAAGTCCAGGTGTATTATATAAAAACAGACACAATCCAAAGAGTGATTTTAAATTACAAAATTTGTTACAAAAGTATGACATTGAGAGCGTAAACACTTTCCTATCAACTCACAATATATACGTATAGAAATTTTCTGTAAATTTTATGCCCAATATAAAAAGCACTCAACAATGCCAGTGATCATTGGCGAGGAAGACAATACATCTACATCAAAATATCAGCGTAACAGATAAATGTTGTGCTAAGAAACAAGATAAAATGGAAGCAAACGAAATGTATCGGGTCGTTTCAAGATAAGCAATTTAATAAATGACAAAAGGGGGGACGGAATAAGATAATATAGACCTTCACGATTCGGTTTTGATCGTTTTAAAATGTTTTCTGTGTTTTGTTTGCGACGCAATATTGCGGGCGTCGCGGATAATGTTTGATGCGGGGCCTATAAATAGATTTTTGTCTTATTTAAATAAGAATATTTGTATTTCCGTTATTCGATTCCGTATTATGTTGTTTATGTTGTACCGGCAGCAGAATTTTTATACAGTGTTACATATAATATTGTTGGACTTATTTGAATGCAGCATTTTCGGCGTATTATGATGGAGAAAGGACCTATTTCATATTCAACATAGTTTGTTCAAATATACTATAAATATGGTTATAAAAGTTTTCTTACTAATTACACTTATTTCAATATTCTTCCATATCATCAATGCCGTCTGTACTAGTGGGTACAGACCTGAGCTTTCGGGACGAATTTACAGAGAAAATTGAAAATGCGCATGAGCAGAACCGAATTCGGCGAACATTCAAGCCGAACAGGTTTCAAAATTGGTTCTAAGTTGTAGTGCGCATGCACTTTGCTTAGTAACATTGTTCGCCGCATGACTTTCAGTGCTTGACGACGAGCAGAATGTGGTCCCAACAGCCGCGGAGTGGGAAAAATTGGCGGGATTATGAATGATATAGGTTTTGGTTTCGAGAAAATATCCCTGTTTATTTCATTGAAATTTAATTATTACCACAAAGATGTTTGTTTTAGAATGATAAATATGTATTTAATATCAATTAATAATTAATGACAATACATAAAATTATATAAAAACGTTATAAAAAGGCATGAAAAATAATTTTTTTAATATTTTTCTTAACCTTAGAATCTTATTACAAAATCTGAAATAGTATTTAACTTGAATTTCTCTCATATACAAATAGTAGTTATCAAAAGCGAGTCATAAAAAACATAATATCTAAAAAATATGAATTGTTTTCCTTATTTTTCATTCAATTGAAGGGAATTACATTTATTGATACCCTCTGTAGCACAAAACTTTGTCTAATAATATGAAAAACTATTTCACAACCGATTAGAAGAAGGATGTTTAATATCTCAATTAAATAATTATTAACAACATAAAAAATTAAGTTTTCCAAAGATTGTCGGGACATTAATTTTCAACATATTATTGTTGTATCAGAATGTATATCAAAGTTTTGCAAGTAGTAAAAATAGTAATTAGAAAACGATTTAAAAGATACACTAATGTATTACTACAAATTTTATATAATTCATTGTAGCCATTTTAGAAAGGAGACACTTCTTGATTTTTTTCACAATATATCTCAAATGTGCTTATCAGCAAGTTTATGTTTTAGTTTATAATTTGAAAAGGTACATTTCACCAACAATTATTTTACCTTCAAAACCGTAATTAAGTTACTAGAACATAATCATACACCATGCAGTAGATACAAATTCATACCTGTTTATATAATCCTTATCTCTATCCTTGACAGATGAATTAATTTATAAATTTTGTGCTACCAGATAAAGGTAATATTCTTAACTTAGGGTATTATAATGTCTATCTCATAGTGAAATTTCCGCATATACAAATTTTTCTCTTGGGGCTGAATTCTTCTGATGATTTTCGATTATTTTGTAGTCATTACAGAATTGTAAATGTTTCAAATCTCTTCAGGAATCTATAAATAGAATACTAAAGTTGTTGAAAAAAGTTATATGACATATCCGTACCATAATCTTGTTGGATTTCAATATTATTCGTATTTTCTTCCTTATCACAGCTTTGTTTATTATGTTACCAGTCTTACTTACAATAATTTGAAATTCTTTTAAAAACGCTTAAACGGTACATATTATTTTAGTAATAAACATAGGAAAATGATTCACCTTTTAGTTTTTGTATGCCGCATTGTGAAAAGTATGGTTCAGTATCACGGTGAGTGATTATGTGGAAAAACAACGAAAATATCACAGTGTTGGTGAAAGTTCCTTTTTGTCGGACT
Organism: Rhynchophorus ferrugineus; assembly: GCF_030347505.1. Taxonomy (NCBI): domain Eukaryota; kingdom Metazoa; phylum Arthropoda; class Insecta; order Coleoptera; family Curculionidae; genus Rhynchophorus; species Rhynchophorus ferrugineus. Next base: position 17,295,052 of record NW_027472588.1, on the reverse strand, counting down.
GTCAACTGTTACGTTATTAAGTTTGGAAGTAACCACAAATAAAATTCCTTTTACATTCCAACAAAAATTACCAGTAATATATACTTGACTCTAAATTCTTCAGATCCAAGGACCCAGAATCACACCAGTCTTTAGATCCTTGCTGCTTATACTTGATTCGAGTTATAGTCTACTAGCGACCCGCCCCGGCTTCGCACGGGTGCAATGCTGATACTAAATTAAATACACTACAGAAAAAATATGAACGTTGTATATAAAAACATAGCGGCCCGCTCCGACTTTGCACGGGCATAAAATATATATGCCTATGTCACTCAATGAAAACATGATTAAAATCGATCCAGTATTTTTGGTTCATTCATTACTGCCCTTGGCCTGCACGCATTAAATTTGGAGTAAAACAATTCCTCTTCCCCTATACTTACTATGAAGATTTCCTGCTATCTTTGGAATATCTAAATTCATACAATTTTTATTACATTACACATTTTTAAACGCAAATTTTAAATTTGTAATATCTCCGAAAATATTTGTTTAATTTACATGCTGTAAGGAACCATATTGATCTATATTAATTGCACACTGTATTTAAGGTACTTAATTCGATAAGGATTAATGCCGTATTGCTTAAAATAGCTTCGTAAATAAGCCATTTTCTCACGTAAAAAGTAAACAATAAAAATGGTTAATGTGGGTTATCCCTAAAAGATAAACATATACCATCGCGGACTTTTTTGTAGACCTTTTTATGGTATACAATACTGTAGTACATTAATTTGATCTAACTCGTAGGGTTAGGCAGCGTTTTTGCTAATTGCTAAATAAGCCTAAAAAATAGGTTAATTTACGACATCACGTTAGAAACCTCTAAAATTAGCAATGTTGCCTTAGTATATTATGCATGTATTATACATACAAACCTTCCTCTTTAATCACTCTATCTATTGAAAAAAACCGCATCAAAATCCGTTGCGTAGTTTTAAAGATTTAAGCTCACATAGGGATATAGGGACAGAAAAGGCGAGTTTGTTTTATACTATGTAGTGATTATTATAATTTCATATAGCTACTAATATTACTTATTATTCATTTCATTAAGTTTTCATTTTCATATTGATTAATGAAGAAGTATTTCTCTAACTTGTACTTGATCTCCTAACATAGCAAGTACCACTTCCTCTAGAATAGGAGCATAAATAAAAATATTCTTTATATAACATCATGTTCAATATTATTTTGAACAAACACACATTTATTCTGTTGTGAAAGAGCTGTAAAAAAAATTGACATTTGAACTTTTTTAGTATGTATTAGAGAAGGCTGTGTTTTGGAAATTTGAGTTTACTGCTTTTCCTAACAGCGTATCAATAAAATTAATTCAGAGGTATATCCGGTTCAGACTCCTTTTATTATAGTTATTTCACTAATTTATTAATAAAATTTCGGTGCCTCGCATTAAGGATACACTTCAGGCTCAAACTTAATCATCAGGTGGATTATATTTAAATACAAGACAATTATAATGGTGAATTTGCTAGACAAGGATATTCTCTCAAACTCTCGTCATTATATTGAAAAAAAAATTATCAAAAAATTCAACCGACTTGAACAGAATTTTTTTATTAAAAATATTTTAATTTTCCCTTTTTAGTGTTACATATTTACTCAATAAATTACGCAGTTATTTTATTAAGTATTATAATGGATAGTCCAATTAAAAGTGCAGTTATTAAATATTTATATATATATATATATATATATATATATATATATATATATATATATATATATATATATATATATATATATATTAATATATTTTTAACCAGAAAACAAATCATTCTACCTTTCCCTCTAGAGTGTTCTATGGATTTTTTGCCTTTCAGACGAGCTATAATATGAATTCGCTTCATTGAATAAGTATTTCTAAATATTTCTGACTTTAAAGTAACTTATTTGGAAAACGACGAAAATACCGCAATTACTTTTTACTTAAAATCCAATAGAACTACTGCTAAACCATATTTATGGATAATTCCATAAATATAGATATCAGATAGTATACTGTAATGATTTAATAACGCTATTACCGTTGTAATTATTGTAGAAAGGAAATAAATGTATATGTCATTTATCTCTGTTTAAACGCAATAAGATGGGATAATTAATTAGAACCAGGAGCATGGATTCAATACTACGCATTCTAATCAGAATGGCAGCCAGCTGAGTAGACAAAAACAAAAAACAGTTGACTAGATAAGTAATGACCTCCGTATTTTGGGATGTCGATAAAATATTAGTCGCCAATTACTTTGGAAAAAGAATAATAGAAGAGAAGAGAATAGGATGTCAATAGACAATATTGCACAGATTAATTAGTATAACAGAATACGAAATAAAATTTAAAAAGAGACCGTGTTACAAATTGTTAATTTCTCTAAAACACTCTCTAATATTATGATATTTTCTTAAACTATGAAACTCATTACATTTTATTGAGCTAGTATGAAACAAATTATTAATATATATTTCATCTCGATTACAAAGACAATTATAAGTTATCAAATCTGTAACTAAACCATCCTAACCCAATGTCAGATAAAGACCAATAACGAAAATATTTCAATGCGATATAACATAAGTTAAAATTACTGGGAATTGAAAAATATATTTAGCCATAGATTGTTGTATTTCAAAAAACAAACGATTGTTTATGGTATGGTATGTATGTTTAGTTTATGATATAATTTGCTGCCCATGTTAAGCTTTGAATATAGAGATGGAACCCAGTTTTTTGCAGTTTTTGCTTTTTTCTGCTATCTTTGTCTGTAATGTACATGATATATGTGTATTTTTTCTTGGAAATGTTTCACTGTTAGGAGTCGCGGAATATGCTGCCTCCTGTATATTTTTTGTAAGGTTTATTACTGCTATTTCTATATACATTTCAGTTTGTAACGGTAAGTTTAAGAGAGATGTTTCGGTCTAAATTTTCTCTAAATGAGGGCCAGTTAGTTCTATTATTGCACAGAGAAGGGGGTTTATCTTTGATGGAAATTTTTGAAGAAATTGTTACTATTATTGGTGAATAATCAGAAGATAGGTCGAAACATGATTCTGCATGACACTTTTTTGTATCAATATTTTTTGTAATACAGAAATCTATTGTATCTGGTTTTTTATTTCTGTCTGAAGGCCAATATGTTGGTTCACCAGTAGAGATATGTTGTAACTTATTTGTCTTTATTGCTTTTACATTTACGACCTCGTGGCCTTTTTGCTACTTTGATGGTGTTAAAGTCCGTCCCGTGATGTAATCCTTTTAACACGAATTTAAATGTCCTCTCGGATTTTGGCCTGAATGTATGGTATTGGATATTTCTTTCATCTAATTCTTTTAACAGAACTTTAAAGTGCTCCACTTCGAACAATTGGATTTTTATTGTTTCATAGCTCACTGTTTTAAATGTGTAGTAATTTAATCGTAGTAATGGTTTTCAATAGGTCATGGATGTGTTTTTTGTCTCTTCATGCTGAAGCTGTTTTTTGTCTCTATGGGCTTTTGTAACCAGTAGTCGCTGATTCTTGTTTGTTTCCTCGCGATTTCTTCTTCTGAGCTTCTCAAGCGTTTTTTGTTAATGACTGTAGTCCATTCTGTTTGTGGGGTTTGTGTTATTGCTGATTGTTCTAATCTTAAATCATAGTGTGCAGATGATTTGGTTGAACCGCTATGGTTTGCCATTTTAGATTGTTAATATTTTATTTTATTTACTTCCAAAGATAAAAAAAAATTAAATAAATACATTTTTTTTCACTCAAGTATTATTTTTTGCGCTATTTTTTGACCAAAAATACTACAAATGAATTTCAAAGGGACTGTTGTAAAATAAGGGAAAATAATTTTAAAACGCTAATAAAAATGAAACGCATGTCATGAATGTCTTTTTGTCTGGTCACGTAAACACGCATTCACTACACTTTAGGTCCACTGAGAAACGGATAGCCGCATCTGTTATGCGTTTTTAACACTCAATTAATTAACCGTAATAAAATACTGGTTTTTGAGAACTGTCTCTTTCTAGAGATTGGAGCGTATTGAAAATACGTCTTCACCCTACGAAGATTGGAACCAAACTCAAAGAAGGATAATGTATTATACTTATTAATACTTTGGAAATTATTGAAAGTTAATTAATTTACATATATTTCGTTTTAATATACAAACATTCACTATTCTAATTTATGTTCTGTATCTTATATTGAAAATACTGTGAAAACAAGTTTTAACATTTAATTTTTAAATTAGTTACTTTACTCTACTCTGAGATAAACATAATTAATTTAATACATTGTGATCTAATTTCGGTCACAGGACGATCACTAGTTCTTGGTATGGAAAATGGTACTGTTAATTGCATAAGTTGATCCGTAAAAAGGTATCCAATATCTTGAAACAATGTTACCGCGAGTATTATTGAGATAGAGAAAATAATTTACGTCCATCTCTTTGAAACAACCGACTCCGTCTCGCAATAAATTTCATTTTATTAAGGTACAATTTTCCTTTTGCAGTCCCGACGTGGGCCCAAGGCCCGAGGGGATGTCTCCTGACCGAGTTACCTTCGCTCACCGTGTTGTATATTCCGGAACAATCTGCCTTGGAGCTAACTTCAGACTGCGGTCTGGATGGCACGAAGAGAATCGCTTGCAGAGGAGATGCGGTAAGTTTAAACGCTAATTCCGCTTTAATAGCGATTTCGAATTTCGTAAACTGCCTTAAACTTCGTATTATACTTATTCCCGTAAATGTGTACTAGTTTAAATGGCGCAGAAGTTGGTCGCGAAAAATTTACCCTTGAAACGTAGAATATCGTTAATTCTTCTTAAAATACTATGTTGGGTCCATTTTGATTTAAATACTGACATAATTAAAATTAGCTAATTTATTTATAATTTTATTTTTATTTTATTTTATTTATAATTTATAAAATTGTCTATTAAAGGGAGATTTTACATTCACAAATAATAAAATGAAGTGATACGCAAAAACGTATATAATTAACATATTATATTTATAGGTATTTAATAATTATAGTGACAAAAAGATCACTATAAAAATATTTTATTTAATCAATATTTTTAATCTCGAACCGATATATGTTAATATTATTTACCTTAAATGTCGACGTTTGACTTTCACAGAGTAGTGTGAAGACGTGCTCGGAGAGACGGTCAGTGAAAAGAAACAAAAGTGCAACAATCTGTGTCACAAATGCGGCGTTAAAAAAAAGTCTAACAATAAAATTTTAAAGACTGGTGAAAAAGTGAAAGTGCGATCGGAAAAAAAGGTCAGTACAGTAGAAAATAAATGCAAAATGCCATAAAACGTTAAGGGTCGAAAACTCAACATCTGGACCACAAATGCGGCGTAGGATAATTTGAAGCATAAAAATAAGAGTATTATTTCAACAATATATAAAAAAATATGGAGAAGAACACTGCACAAAAAACAGATAAATAAATTCACTTTCTGAATGAATAACTAAGCTATTGATTTCCAATCTGTCTAACACTTGTTTTTGATTCCACTATTTGTCAATTTTTTCTTTTCTATGTTTAATGGAGTTGATTCGAACCCAATATGTTATTTTAAACAATGCTTCTTTCCATATATGTAAAACAGTTCTTACTTGTATGTCCTTCTCGACATGCATATCTACTATAATAATTCCTTGTCACTCCCCATATCAATACTATTAGATTGAATATGCAATGATAGGGAGGAAGACATAATAATTTGTGATCATATTGTTCATTTATCTGATCTACTTTGTATCTTTTTTGGGCTTATTTTTAAAAAGGTAAATTACATAAAATCCATTTAATCATTTCATTTATATTTCTGAGCAATAAATTGAAATAGTTCACTATTTAACATGGTATCGTCAAAATGTAATGTATATTTTGCAGGCTATTCCTTAATTACAGTCTTTATCAATTCACTTGTTCTTTTCCACCAGTATGTTATTGTATGGTATATTTTCCATTACAAAAAGGGATGATATCTCGAAGTTCTTTAACACCTGATTTTGAAACAGAACAAAAACATGTTATACATCATTTTTTAGTGGTAGTTTCCCTTAGACTTGGAGGAAAACCTTAACTCTGTTTAAGGAAACCATTTCTATTGTAAGCATGAAGAACGGTGTATCTGCAGCGAATTATTAAAAAATATTATGACTAAACATTTTCTCCGTATTTCTAACATTTTTCCTTGAACAACTGTTGTATTTACACTCATTTTATTAGCGTTATGCCAAGTGCTCAGTGTTGCATTTAAAAATATCCACGTCTCGTCTAGATATACAAAATGAAATACCAAATATTCCTTAATTTTATTATGTGCTTTTAAAAATAGTGTTCTTCTAAAAATAATGTCTGGAAGTTCCATTAGCCCTATTCGTCGATAACTACTTTTCTAAGTAGAAATTAATATTTATAATAATATATACACCAGTCTATCTAAAATAATTGTATCAAATTGTATTTGTATCGAAAAAACCACTCAGTGATTCTATGCATTTCATAAATTTGATCTACCCACTTAGTATGTGGAAGGTTTCTGTTTGATGAATCTTGCATTATATTCTTCTTCTTATAGTATATGTTGTATTTCTTTGGAGGTTATTCTTATTTGTATTCCTCAAATTGTATATATTTTGAGGAAGAATAATTCTGCTGTGATTAAGTGTGTTCTCTAAGAAATCTTTAGAAAAAAGAGAAGAAAGAAAAGGGCAGATGGTGTTTGGCATAAATAATGATGTAACGTAGACTGAAGATATTATTTGTATGTGTGAGTTTCCTGTAAACTTACTTTTTACAACTGATATCATAGCTTACACATCCCCTCGTTGAACCAAAAGCTCTAAGAAAGGAATCTCAGAATTATTCTCCGTCTGCAAATAGACGTTTGGATATTGATAATTCAGATCAATTAAAAACTGACTAAGTTTTTTCTATTTAACTATAATAGAAACTATAAGGAAACTCATGGCAAGATGTTCCTCGATATTTATTCTAATATTTCTAAATTGGGACTTTAACAAAAATGGAGACTACGTTAGAATCAACAAAAATACTTATTGCAAATTCAGTTTGGCTTTCCTTGTTCTGAAAAACATTTTCGACAATTTTGACAGATTTTCACACTTATCGTTTGAAGGCTAGTAATATCTATAAATTGTATATAACAAGTTTATCAACAGTGGAACTATCTATTTATCAGATTCGATACTTATTGAATGATGTGTTATCTATGATTAATATTTTATTCATTTTCCATTTTATCCAATAATATAATGGAACCAGAAATTCGTTGGCATGTATATATTCCAATTTTAAAATTCGAGATATATCAATGGATATTTCACAAACAAAAACTTGTTTCAACTTCAACTCTCTATTATTAAATATATTATACTTCTATTGCTAAATGTATGTTATCTCATCAAAATATACTCCATCGAAATTATAGAAATAATAATAGAAAGGCGAAAAGCTAGAAGAGTATGGCACATAACCAGAAATGCTGCAGATAAAACTACTTCTAATAGAATTAGTAATCACCCGAATCAAAAAATCAAAAAAAAGAAATATAAACAGAATTTCTTTCAAAAATCTGTAAGTTCTGTATTCGCTATGGAATCTGTATTCGCAATGTAATCTGTATTCGCTATGGAAAGCAACTCAAATATTTAAAGGACCAATTATTCTAGTACCGCCAATTAAGAATGACCGAAGTGAATTGGTTTGATGCAACGATAAAAAAAGATGAATTGTTTGTACATTACTTAGCTAACATATTTCAACCTAATTATATAGAATCTACAATGGATACATCCCCTGTTTATCAACCCGATGTAGATCTAAATCTAATATCTCCATTGGAAGTTGCCACTGAAATTGATATTCTCAATCCTAAAAAGGCACCTGGAATAGATGACATTTCACCTGGATTATTGTAAGAACTGCCACGGAATTCAATCATCATGTTGACATATATATTTAATGCCTGTTTAGACTGAAGCATGTTCCGGAATGTTTTAAGGTGGTACAAATAATTATGCTCAAAGAACCTGACAAATCTGCAGAACAAGTCGAATCTTACAGACCTGTTTCGCAGATACCTGCAATATCAAAAGTATTTGAGAAACTAATATTTAAACGTCTTACAAATTTTGTAACAATACCAGATTTCCATTTTGGTTTTCGAAATCACCATTCAACATCAAGGGCACAGAGTAACTACGGCTATTGAAAAAGCGTTTGAGGAAAAGAAATACTGCCCTGCAATATTCCTGGATGACTCACAAGCTGTTGATCGCGTTGGGCATTTGAAATTAATGCGCAAGATAAACAAATTGTTACCGCATAACTATTGTCAATTGCTGGAATCATATCTTTTAAGAAGAAAATTTGGGATCTCGCACGAAATGGCGTTCTCGACATTTAAAACTATTTCGGCTGGAGTTCCACAAGGTAGCGTCTTAAGAGCTCTCCTATCTCTACTCTACACTGCTGACGTTCCAACAACAAAAGAAACACTACTTGGAACCTTCGCTGACGACACAATTGTTATGGCAAACCACATATCTCTGCCTAGGGCAATAGAAAAAGTAAAAGTGGCAGTCACCAAAATCTAAAAATGAACGAAAGATTGGAAAATTCAACTTACAAGCTCCAAATCTGTTCATGTTAATTTTACATTGCGGCGAAATAATAAAAACTTAATTATATCACTCAATGGATGCCCGATTCCTCAAGCATAACCGGCTAGATACCTCAGCATCCATCTTGACGGTAGATTAAATTGAGAACATCATGTTAGACAAAAAGCAAAGCACATTAGAACAACCAAATAATAACAATTATACTGGTTAGTCTGAAGATACTCTCAACTTGATATAAAATCAAATAGATTAATTTATCAGACAATCATAAAGCCAATTTGGACCTATGGGGTGCAAATATGGGGCTGCACTAAAAATTCAAATCAACTAGTCATCCAACGCTGTCAAAACAAAATTCTTTGATTAATTACCAATGCCTATCGCTCGTAACCAACGAAGAACTGCACGATGACTTAGAAATCAAATGGATTTGCGAAATTATCCAAGATTTCGCCTTAAAACATGAAAGAAGATTATTAAATCATACTAACGTGGAAGGAATACAACTACTGGATAACGCGCAGGATATCAGAAGAATGAAACGAAACAAACCATACGAACTTATATAAAGTGTATACCTTTAGTGTAGACTATAGCCTAAGTTAATATAATTTTATAATTGAGTTTTATAATTTTATATAAAGTTATTATAATCCAAGTACATATGAAATATTGTAATAAATTAATTTATAATTAAGATTATACTAAGCATATATAATAAAGGTGTTATCAAAAAAAATCTCATCAAATTAAGCATTAATTTACTTAATCTATCATACAGTATATCGCCTCATTATGGTCAATTTATTAGCCTGAGAGTTTGGGACAGAGCATCCAGCAGATTAATCCCATTATCCCGATATATTAATTGCTATCACAGAATATATATAGTGTGGAATTTAAATCAAACTTGACTCTATATGCACACTTAATGATTTAAAAGCAATTATGTTTTTTTTCGTATTATTTAACACTAATCACTAAAATATTTTACACACTCCGAAAGTTTCAAATAAGAAGCCTAAATAAGATAAAATATTTATTGTAGAAGAAAGGAGCCTTATGTTTTATTCCTAATATTGTCAAAAGCTAGCTACTAAGTTTCCAACATTTTTGATAGAGGACTATTAACACATCCTAATAATGTTTTATGTTTTGAGGTTATACAGGAAAACACCCATCTGTCCATATTCCATGCCATCTGATATATCTATATCCTATCTTATCTTCGCCGTGAAAATTACTGTTCTTAAACTCATGAAATCAATCATGACATTTTTTTTTCACTTAATGTAGAACTGTATTAGATGAGATATATTTCTACAAGCAAATGATGGTCATCATCTGTTTCTTTAACTCTAAACAATTCAGTTAGATGCAGTTAAAGAAAATTCTCATTCAGCATAAAACTATAAAAAGAGAATGTTATGTTGATGACCGATGTTGAATATAGCGTGGCAATAAATTCAAAACATTTAATCGTAAAAATAATGCTGAGTGATTAGAGGAAGAGCCAAATACCTGCCTGAGTTATGAACAAATGACCAATGACAGTATCATTCACTATTGATGACGTTATAAATACTCAACACACAAACCGTTGGCGTTAGTCAAGTTTTTTATAATTGGAATGGAGCTCAAACTAGTTTGTATATAAACCTTGTGACTAAATATTTTATTTTACATCAACAGAACAAAACATATGATCTATATTGTGAACCATTCGACAAAAAAGTACATTCCAAACCTAAGGCATCATATGCCGTAAAGCTAAAACTGACTGAAATAGTCAGTCTAGCTAACTATCCATCAATTATAGCACATGTTTACCAACACTTACACTTATAAAATAATTACCTTGTCAAAACCAACATCATCATGATACAACAAAAAAGCTACACTAGAAATGCGACAAACAGCATAACTTATATAGATTTTATGAAAACATTTGATTCCGTATCTCAGGAATGAACTCATATTTCAAAACTCTTTTTTTACACTTATATATACTATACAAGTTAGTGTGGTTTAGTTCGGTTTAAACTTCTGTTTTCTTGCGTGTTGTGCAGTAGCTGTATTGCTGCCACGTTGCCGTGATTTAGAAACCTTATTTCATGTGTTATATCTATTTTATTTCGAGGTCATCGTGGAGCTCTTGCTTGGTTGCGTAGTGATAAACATTGGAAATTAATCGTAGAACTTTGGTTTGGCTGCGTTGGATTACTAGTCGGCTTGATGTTTTAACGCAACCCCATATTTGCATCCCATATGTTCATGTTGGTTTTATAATTGACGGATCAAGTGATATAATTAGGTTTTTGTCATTTCATCGCTAAGCAAAATTAATACTGACAGATTTGGCTATTATGCTGTATTTTCCAATCTCTAGTCCATTTATAACTCTAAAAAGATGAGACGAATATTATCAGATGTTTGAAACACCTGATATTAAATTGACATACGAATATTTGCCTTCATATTACTACAAAAGATATAGTAACAAATAATATTCCACTGTGGTTCTGCATTGCAATAAGTCGCTTGTCCCACCATCTCATTTCCACAAAATATGACCTAATTTAAAAATCAGAATAACGAATAATTGATTAAACTAAATGGTATAGATTAGAACTATAGATGCAACCAAGAACCAATTACATCATATGCTCAAAATTGAAAAGTTTTTCAAGGACATCTGGACGCAAGTTGGATTAGAGATGTGTACTCTGAGTAAAGATATATTAATAAATATTCAACAAAACCCTTAAATTACATAATGGCCAGATCATCGAAACTATGGAGTGTGGTAGTGACTATGAGTTTATAAAATTAATTAGACAGGTATTAAAAATAGAGCACAACAGTAAATATATCCGTAAAACATCTACAATAAATCTGTAAAATATACGCGAACTTTACTGTAAGCTATTAGGTTGGCTTCGCAGAGTGTCAAAGCTGCCATTCAAATCCCATAAGGTAAAGTTTAAGAAGCAATAGAAGCAACTTCATCAGTAGATAGTTAATTTAACTAATTGCTTTTTTAAGAATTTGAAGAACAACATGACCGCTACACCGGGCAATATACCAAATAGATAACTAATATCATTTTACGACAAAACGAAAGAAGATATTAGGGAACAAATGAATGGAAGATAGATCCTGAAGTGAAATTCATGATCACAACCTATTTATGGTTGGCCATACTGGTGAAACCATAGTGTATTAGAAGCATACAATGCTCACAATCGTAATAGATATTGTATTGATAAGAAAGAAAATAATGTAATATTCATTGATGTTACCGGCCTAATAAATAGAAAATATAAAAAAATATTAAAATATCTAGATCTAAAGGAGCACTTAAAACAACAGAGACAAGTAAAGGAATCTGCTCTATCTGATTAATTTTATCAATACTTTTATCAACTTCGGAGTCAATACCACAAAGTCCTTTTAATATTTCTAATATAGGGTGTGACAAAAGTCTAGCTACCATTGAAACATTTTCCGCTGAATGGCAGTAATGGAATAAATAATTAAATTTGGACATCTATACAATACAATGGTTAAAGCGAAACTGAGCTAAACGTCAAATAACCAAGATGGCGGCAAAATGGTAGCGGGACTTTTGCATTTGTTACTAATTAATAACTGTGTAGTTTTTATTCTAATTAACAGGATTCCATACTTTCCATGAAATTTTTTGACTTTGTTAAAATAAAACTAAATTATTATAGTATAATTAATAGGCCGTTAAGTTTCTTTAATAATTTTGTATTAAATACTACGAACTCTAACAAATAGTTTAAAAAATGCTGTAAAAAAGCTATTGTTTATCAATAACACATTCAGCTATTTATTTTCCAAGAGGTTGTTTTTTGCGCTTGAGTAGTGAAAGGGGGAAACTTCAAAGGGTCTCGAGTTGCACCGATCTCTCAGGACCCTTCGTAAATATGAAAAATACCGACATATTGCATCAGCTCCGTCATATCTCTTCCACGAAATTACCCGAGAAGAAAAGGCACAAATGTTTTTACCAAATCCGATCTATTTTTCTTCGAGATACGTTGTCGACAATAACAGCTCCTATAAAAGAAAACTTTGGTGGAGCGTTTTTCTCGATGCTGGGATATTTAAGTTTCAAATTGAACGGAACAAGTGCGGTCTTGAAAGTTTCCCTGATTATTTGCTATTGTAATATTTCAAATGATTTTGAAAGTTTTATTAAAGGAAGATGCTAAGATTCTTTGTACGTAATGTTTGTGTTAATACTTTCAATATTATTTTTTTTAAATTAATGCCTTATTTCAATAAAATATTTTTAAAAAATGTGAGTGTATAAGTTTGTAAGTTTTATTTTTAACTTTATTCATCATCCTTAGACAAAATCCTGAGCAGATCAGAATCAGAATTAAAGAACTCTAATAATGGGTGAGAAAATACTTCTATTTTGACCTAAGTTCGAAAAAATGTATTTATAATTTTAATTTGAGAAATCCCATCGTACTTCTTGTCTATCAATGCCATTACGACAGGATAATAGAAATAAATTAATTGGTATATTAAGATTTTTAAGAAGACGCGTTTAAAAATAATAATCTAAAACATTCTTAGATTTTTCGTCATATATCATGAAGTATTCGTATTCTGTGAATTTTCTTTTCGACATTTGATTGGAAGATTGGAAAGACGATAGATTATTTAATGCTAATTCCACAATTTTTCTAAATCTTCCTAAAAATGGATAAGCTATAATTATTAGCAGAAGCGATATCTAATAGGTTAGAACTTTATAGGACTGACGACTTTAATCCCTCAAGTACCTCAACAAGTCTTTAACTGTTGATTCAGGCCATTCGGTCTTGTAATTATATGTACTTAAGGTGTATATTTTTTTAAAGTACGACAGCATGGTAAAATCTCGTTCAAGTGAATTTTTGGTATAAATTTCGAAATATTCGAAATATTTAATACTATAAACATTCTTCAGATTGAAGAGGGATTATGGACAAAAATAGCAAAGCAAATCTAAATGCTTGCTATTAAAATATGTTCATGTTTTGTAACGCTAACTTAAACTGTATACTATATATTCAGGGCCATTATAAGTAACATATTGCTATTCAATTTCAAACGGATTTACAGTATCTGAGTGAAATAGAGGAAAAACAACAAAACTGAAGCAAATAGAATGAAAATGAAGCAAATTAAAAATATGATGACAGATTTCACGATAAGGGAAGACCTTCAGTTGTTCAAACAGGATTAAGATAAAGCGTAAGCCTAACTTATCTCAATATTATTCCTAATATTCATGGTTGAAATAATAATGAAATTTCATAGCGGAAAGACAAAACCACATATATAATAATATGAAAAATTGAGATATCCGTTAGAGCGTTTGCTGATAATGTAATGAATAACAATTGAGTTTGCGATTTGCTGCATACTCTAAGCTGTAACATCTTACAGATGTTAAGAACAAAATACAAATGGAAGTATACAAAACGGTATACAGACCAGTTTAATTGTCTTCCCAAACATGGTTATTATCAAGAAGAAATAGAAACAACATCCAAGCAGCAGGGATCAAATATCTTAGACAAGTAGGAACAGTTCCAGAGACTCCTGCTACAGATGGAAGAGACAAAACAGATTAAGTGAGTCTGGGAAGCAAAGACGTAATAGAATAGAAGTAATAAAAAGTGAACCGAATTTGTATACGGCACCTAATATAACACACCTACACCACTGTAGTGATTTAAAAACTTTTTTTAGTTTTAACTATAATTACTTCAGCGCGTTAGCGTTATTAGTGACTTGATACAAGTTATTGATACAAATACATTTGACTTGTTACACTATCTTCTTATACTACATTAAAACATTAAATAATACGTTTAGGTGTATATAAGTTGGACTAAAATATTGACTAGTGGATCTGTTAAGTTAAATAAGCAGGAAGATTCCGATTTCCTTCAGAAAATTGAAGACTGATTGTAAATGATCTAACATATTGTTCTTCGGTTAATCTGAAAGGCCATGGCGGGTCCTTATAGGGACCAGAAGACTACAGTCGTATATAGTGTGGGCAGCTAGGAGTTATGCACCGCAGTAAAGGCAGTAAGGGACAGTAAAAGTAATAAGGTTCAAAACTGTCTCTTAATCTATAACAGGTAAGAGAAAGTCATTATCAGTTTTTCTAAGAGTTGTCGTCGCTAGGTTTATATATACAATCCATAGAGTAATATATAGAGTGTTAACTTAAAACAAATAATTTCAGAATTGTTTTGCGTGGTCTCAGCAGGAAGGCGAACGTCATTTCGATGAATTTCATTGGTTACTTTAAATTACCGTTACAGGCACCTGTAATGAAAACATTTTATTAGGAGAGCATTTCATTGGTCGACGATTTCATACGCATCACGTGAGCAACATCTGACGTCACATTCTACATACATTTCCTAAAAGATGAGTCAGATATATAGAGTCAAATAGCCAATACTTTAAATAGATAAATATTTCCATTTTTTTTTCATTTTCCAAGAAACCGATAATGACTCCGCTATACCTGATAAATCAATTTATTACTACTTTTGTTTTGTAATTGGATTAATACGATCGGCGAGACAAGGTTAATCATCAGTATGTCTTTTCCAAATTAAAATTAAATTAGATTACTTAAAATAGCTACGCTTTGTACAGCTTTGTGTGGTTTGTTTCGCTTCATCTGATTTCATGTGCATTGTCGAATACTTGTATCTTTTCCATGTCGTACGCCAAAATCTTGCAAAACTTCATAGATCCATTTCATTTCGAGGTCATCGTGCAGTTCTTCATTCGTTATGTAGCGACAAACATTGCTAATTAATCGAAGAGCTTTGTTTTGGCAACTTTGGTTCACTAGTGAGTTGCACACTCATGATTTTCCTGTTGCTCTAGGCAGAGATATATATTTTGCTATATTCATATCAATAATAAAGTAATATATAACAATTAATAATAATATTAAAATAATATAATTAATATCATATTATTATTGTTATATATAATATAATAACTTTATATATAACAACAATATTGTAATTTATATATCTTAAATAGACTTAATTTGATATCATTTTCCACCACTATAAAATAAATGAACGCAGAGAAATGACACTTTAACTTAAATGAAATATAAAAAACTTAAAAGGTAAGGTTTTCTCTCGCTTTAATCCCGATATAACATGCTCCCCAGTGACAAATAGCTGGGAGTCGTTGTGACAGCGAAAGCTTTAAAAGAAACCTCAACGAGGTTGAAATTCTCCGATTTCGTCGGGAGATTTTCACCATGGATCCGAGTTTTCTAGAGTGAAAAATTGCGTTTGATTGATACTCGGCCTTATTGTCGATGTAACTAAAGATGTTTAAAAACGAACGCTATTATATTTTTGATATTTTTGGTATTTTTAATACCTGGGCCAGTTTTTACCTATTTTTTATTACATCTCACATCTATCTACCCTTAGTACAATAATAATGTACAAATTAATGTATTACTATTTTTCTGTTAGTACTTGCATCAGTACGCAAGCAAGACCAATGTGGGAAAATACGGTATGTAAAATAAATATGTTAACGTATATCTCGAATTAGAATTAGTGTGATTTGGTTTACTTCAGTCTTCTGATTTCCTGCGCATTGTCCAATAAGTGTATTATTTGCACGTTGCTGTGATTTAGAAACTTTATTTCATATTTTAAGGCAACATCTGGGATAACTCCGCAGATTCGTTTGATTTCAAGGTCATTACATTAGTAATTAATCGAAAAAATGTGTTTCAGCAGCGTGGTTTACTAGTCAGTTTGATATTTTAGTGCAACCCCATATTCGCACATCATAAGTCCAAATAGGCTTTATAATTGACCTCTTTATTCTTAGGTTGTTTTGATTGAAATTGAGAATGTTTTTGCTCTGATTTTTGTCTAGTATGGTCTTTCCAATTCTAATTAAATTTATCATCTAGATGGATGCCGAGATATTTAGCTGATTTTACTTGAGCAATTACACATGCTTTAAGTTATACTTTTTTGTCATTTAGCCGTAATATAAGATTAATATAGTCTTGATTGTTTTCTATTAAGGTGTAACAGTTAGGTGTCTTACTGTTGAGGCAGCCTCTTTTATAATTGACCAAATCTGTTCTATTATGTTTTGGTTTTGTTCCTCATGATTTTCTATCATTTTGAGTCTTACATTTAAATTGATTTGTTCATCCATTATTAACATTAACTTGTCTTTATTAGTATATTTGTTAGTAATATTTTTGTCGCTTTATAATTATTTTTATTATGATAATTGATTACAGTAAAGTAATAATGAGATTACAACTGGACTGTATATAATAAACGAGTACTACTGGTTTTTATTATTCTTAACTCTGAAAATAGGATGTAATAAAGAAGACAGTAGAAGATAATAGTGTGAAGATAACAATATCCAAAGTATACAATAGATAAACTTGCGATTTATCTACTACAGGGGAAATTAAAAAATATAATTTGCAAAAACCAAAGAATATCTAATCTGATAACTTATTTTCTAATTGTACATTGTTAACGTCTTACATATTATAAAGTAAAAAGGTATAAATTAAATAATAATTTGTTCGGAATTTACTTAAAAATGCAATATTTGAATTTACTCATGTTATCAATTGCATTTTACAGGTTACGAAACCTCCTTTTTTAAATATGTTTTTATAAGTACTTAATTAGACCCTATCCATTATACGTAAAAATGCAAAATTTTTCATTTTTACTCTTTACAAGTCAATTTATTTTTTTCATCCACCAGAACAAGCAACATCTAATTATTATTTGTGTTATTACATTAATTTACATTACATAATATTAATTACATTAATAGTTCTAAAAAAGATCACCATTTGTTTTTGCAAATTCTTTGGCCAATAAATAAATAAATTTAGAGATATTTTTCGATGCACAAACGAATTAAAATAGTTCCCTGGTAACTTAAATAACATTTATATAATATAATAGAAGAATAATAAAAAATATACAATTAATTCTTGGCCTTTTTGGTATTATACTGTCTGATTCTTATCAGCATTGTTACCAATAAACTTCAGAACTTCATAGGTTGTCAAGATACGGATTCGTCTACTTCAAAAGCATCTGCAGAGAAACGTGTGTTATAATTTTCAGTTTTCAAACCTCACAATTTACGTCCATTAAAAAAATACATTTGTACTTCTAATTCTTTTTGATATGTGGAATAAACAATAGAAATACTCTGGAAATATATATATATATGTTATATATTTCAATTCAATTATCTATGTATATTTTATTGAAAGGCTTACTATTAAAATTACAATTAGGAATTGCATCCTGGTTAAGCGATAATCTACACATTTGGGTCCATAATCATCTCGTCAGTCTGAAATGCAAAGAATAGAGCTTCCTCTTTGGAAGCTTGATGTAGATCATAACAGGATTCTTGAGGTTCATTAGAACCGAATGCGTTGGATAATTATTAATTTCACTTGAACCTTCAGATCCTGGAAAATAATACTCTTATTGTATTTTTACATTACAGGTACAAATAAGGTCATAACAAAAAATAACTTTAAAATTATATATAAAATTATAATAACATAACAAATATACGAAGAAGATATCTTCTTCTTTGTCACCTTTTTACACTCGGCTATCTAGTGAATTAAACCTGCTGGTTACGGGTGCGCATATTTAAGTTCCCACTCAATATTTCTATGCTTTTTTGGTACAAAGAAATTGAGTTTTTGCAAGTGATATCAGTGTTGCGCGAATAATTACATTCTTTTATTATTTAGTTAATACATTGTTACTTATCGTTTCCGTCTAACCTACAATTTGTCTTTATGATAACTTAAATCTAGGTATATAACTAGGAGGACCCATCGGCCCTATCTCAGTCTCTGTTGAAATAATGTTTATTCACGTCACTGCTGAATTTTTTAATATATGCACGTCACTACACAACACTACACAAGATCAGATGGTTTGATTCTTTTGAGTGTGTCTCCTGTTCTGGTGGTATCCAAAAGTTGCAGTATTTCAATATTCGTCCCTTCGCCCCCTTGCAATTCTCTTGATTTCTTGACTGACTGTGGGTATCTGAAGGTCTCGATGCAAGTAATCAGTCCTATAATATTTGGGTGCGCTCACAATACCTCTCAGGACTTTGTTCTGAAAAATTTTTATTTTATTTATGTTACTCTTTGCAGAACATCCCCATAATGAAACTCCGTATGTCCATATATGTTTCAGTACTTGCTTATATAATATCAATTTATTATGTACTGGTAATTGTGATTTTCTTCCATTTAGCCAGTACATTTTCCTATATTTAAATTCCAGTTATTTTCTTTTCTTCCTTATATATTCCTTCCGGCGAAGTTCTGCATCGAGATTCATTCCGAGATATTTAGCGTTGTTGCTATATGGAATGATAGTATTATTTAATGTTATTGGTGCTTGTACGATCTGTTTATAGGTGAACTACACATACACAGATTTACTTTCATTAATTCTTATTTTCCAAGCTTTTGTCCAATTATTTATATTGTCACTTACCTGTTGTAATTTTCGTGAGGCTTTTTCACTATTGTTTCCGACAGCTATAATCACAGTATCATCAGCAAATGTAGCCATTGTAATATTTTCCATTTGTGGTATATGTGATAGATAAAGCAATGGTCCCAGTACACTTCCTTGTGGTACACTTGCTTTAGCTTCTTTTATTGTAGAGCAAGTTTCTTCTTGTTTGTCTCCAAACATTCTGGTTGTAATGTATGATTATAATAGTTTGGTATGCTGTTTCGGTAGCATTTTCTGTAGTTTATGAACAAGACCTTCATGCCAAACCTTATCGAAGGCTTGTGCTATATCTAAGAATATAGCTGAGCATACTTTTTTACTTTCGTAGGCTTTTTTAATAACATCTGTTATTCTGTGGACCTGGTCAATTGTTAAGTGCTTGTTAATAAACCCAAACTGATGTGCTGGTATTAGGTTTTTTCTCTCTTTGATCAATAATTACATTTTATAAAGGTTTTAAATCGGTATTTACCGTTACAGTAAATATCCAAATATATCATAGTTCTATGAACAAATTAACACTTCTTTACATATAGATTGTTATTTAACTCTACTCATTCGACGATTTCGATGCAAGGCAATAAGAAAAAATTAAACAAACCAACGTAAACGTTCCGGAACGGTCCGTCATTCGACGATATTAACGCGACGAGTCAATCGGCCTCCATTATTAAATGTTCTTTCTATTTTTGTTTGTTTCCATTTGCCGGGGTAGAGGGAAAAACTTTCATTCCGTCGGCAAACATCCAGACTTTTAATTAACAAAAAGCGAAATATTAAAGTCGGTTAATTGCGTTACGGTGCTGAATGTTGTCGGGCACATGGTAAAGCAGTGGCGTGGTCTCGTGACTAAATAAATGCTTTTTTGTTTTGTAGCGACCTTGAGGCATGTCGAACTTTATATCGCGGAATAATGATCTACAAAATACCCAGAAATATAATCCCAGATGTTGAACACGGACGGGGTGCCAGCAGCACCAATTAGGACACAATAACGAATATCTGGCCCAAGACGTTTATCTGGGAGATTATTGAAGGGTACTTTCATGATTCAGTCACTGACCATAGTTCAGTTCAGACATGCCACCATCTGCCACCAGTGCCGATATCTTTTACCATTTGTATTTTCCACTTTTTCATATAACTTCAATAAATATTAAAGATATCAACTGAATGTGTACATCATATCATTCACGAATATTTGAGTATGAGAAAGCTCTGTGCAAAGTGGTTGCCGCGCGAGCTCACTTTTGACCAAAAACAACGACGAGTTGATGATTCGGAGCAGTGTTTAAAAATGATCAAGCGTAATAAACCCGAGTTTTTGCTTCGATATGTGGCAATGGATGAAACATGGCACCATCATTTCACTCCGAAGTCCAATCGACAGTCATCCGAGTGGACTGCATACGATGAACCCGAAATTTTGGGATGCACATGTAATAATTTTCATTGACTACCTTAAAAAAGGAAGCACCATCAGCAGCGACTATTATATAACGTTAATGGATCGTTTGAAGGACGAAAGCGCCGAAAACGGCCGCATTTGAAGAAAATGGAAGTGCTGTTTCACCAAGACGATGCATCGTGTCACAAGTCAGTGAAAACGATGGCAAAATCCATAAATTGGGCTTCGAATTGCTTCCTCGTCCACCGTATTTCCCAGATCTGGCCGTCAGCGAACTGCAAAAATGCTATCGAAAAGTTGGATTATCGCAATAATCAGTGTATCACCCTTGAAGGGAATTATGTTGAATAAAAAAAAATGTTGTAAAAAAAATGTGTTTTACTGTGGTAGGCCAGACTTTTCATTTGACCTGTTATAATAAATTTAAAGTTATCAATAGTTTTATAAAAACGCTATAAACGAAGTTATGTAAAATACAAAATAAAGTATAGAATGTTTCAATTAACACTGATTTATAAATAAAATTATAATAATATTATTATAATTTATAAATATATTTTTATTAAGTTAAATTAATTCATGAGTACGTGTATTAACAGTATCCAATCAGCAAGTATAAGATATGTTTTACCTAAACAGCTGCTAAGAGAAAAGGATAATTATTTTTAAGTGTTAAGCCATTTATTTGCCAATAGTAGCTGTATACATATAATAATGAATTCGTGTTCTGCTAGTCTTGCTAAAACTCGAGAACAGCTGGGCCGACTTAACTAGTTTTAGTTTTGAAATATTTGTGGAAATCCAATGAACGTTAATATGGTGTGAAACCATGCAAGAGCTAGGAGGGATATAACAGATCTTCTATACATATAAAAATTAATTGCTGTTTGTTGGTCTCCCTAAAACTCGAGATCAGCCTAACCGATTTAGCTAGTTTTGATTTTAAGTATTTGTGAAAATCGAAGGAACGTTTAACTTGAGAAACGTAATGTAAGAAACCATGGAATAATTGCGAGGAAAGTAACAGAAATGCCAATTTTGTTTTCCCATAAAAAGTGTTACAGTCACTGTCATCAATAGTTTCACTCTCACTAAGAATTGAAATTTTTATTGGTTGTTAACTATTTATGGGTGCGTTCAAAAAGTCATTTTGTCACTAAAAATGTTGGATACTAATTAAAACTATCGATCACCCTTATCAAACTGCGATTGCAAAGTATAATATACTAAACATTGAATATAATTTCTCGGTACTAACCTTTAATTCTTTACCACGACTTATGCTGTGCTTATACAACTGTAGGTTTTTTGATAGGTACGTCAATTTGATAACGTAAAACCCAGATGAAAAAGAATGATATATATGTAAAATATGATATAACTATGCACTAATGAATTTTTCATTTTCGAATCGTATTCCAATTGCAGTAGAGTAAACCTTTGCCAAGTATGGAATTGAATTATGTAGTGACTATTTAAAGTATACTTTGTATTTCAAAAGAGAAGACGACCTAAGTCAAGTCATTGAAGTCAATTAATGCTACCTCACATGCTATTTTTTTGCCTGGACTTTCCTTTTAAGGAGAATCCTGTTACGGATACCTGGTCGGGGAGATCCGCAGGAATAAGTGAGTTGGAGGATGTGAACACTGCCTCTGGGCTACCCACTAAACCCCACCCTATCAGCTGATCCTATGACCCTAACTGATACTTCTTACTGTTAGTAAGGAAAGTGTCCGTAACTGGTAACCCCGGGAATGAAAGGCCAGGCAAGGACGTCGTTATCACACCCCGCAGTTTGCGGTACCTGAGTTAATCGCTCGCCGGAGAAGGTCAAGACAATTTGGAGTTAGAGTACGACGGGGCAGTGTCGGCTGTGATAGAATAAGGCCACGAAGAGCTGAATAAGTTTTTGGCCTAAAATATCGGCCAGCTCGGTAATACATCTATTGTTCGAGGGACGAAGAGTGGAGAAATATCTCGAATAGGCCTCGGATATAAAATCGTGAACTTGGGGAACATCTGTTTCTCTATGAATTTGATTATTCCTGACGAACCAGGGGTCATTGATTATTCTCCTGAGAATTCTATTCTGAAAATTTTGAAGACGTTCCACCTGACTAGGTTAGACGTATTTATATAGTCGCTGGAGCCGTATAGAACGACTGATCGAATTAGCATCTTGTACAGGAGAGATGTTATTGATACATAAAGCCTGATGGCCCGGTTGACGAGCGAGTTGATGGCCTTGGTTTTTTGTGGGTTTACCTGCAACCTCCATGAAATGGACCGTCTCATCGAGTTGTTTTTGAAGTATGCTTTGAATGTGCGGTGCTACTCTTGAAGAAGCAAAGTAAGCAGTGTCGTCTGCGTAAAAAGCTGCCTCAACTTGTGGTCTCCTAGAGATATCTAAAAGAAAAATATTAAATAGAGCGGGTGCCAGGGGAGAGCCTTGTGGAACTCCTGCGTCGGTGGTTTTCCAGCTAGAGAGAATATCTTTAATCTTCACCTGGAACGATCGTCCTGACAGAAATGATCTAATAAGAGCTGTTAAGTCAAGGTAGGCCTAATCGGATGCATTTCGCCACTAAGCCTTCGTGCCAAACCTTGTCAAAGGCTTTGGTTATGTCCAAGAAGATCGCTCCAAGTCTTTCACATCGGTTAAAAGCATAGTTGATTTTTGCGGCTAGCCGATGGGCCTGATGAACGGCTGAGTGTTTGGCGCGGAATCCGAATTGCTCATCTGGAATGATATTGTTTGTCTTCGTAAAATCATTAAGAGCATAAAGAACTACTATTTCAGCAAGCTTGGAAATGAATGTAGGCTAATAGGTCTGTAGTCAGAAGGTGATGCCTTAGCACCTTTTTTGGGGATAACTGCGATGAATGCGATATTTACATATGAATGAGAAGCGTTGCAGCCTCAAAATAGCGTTGATGATATTAGTTAGTTCGGCGAGCTGCTTCTTAGCTCACATGCTAACCGCACTGATGACCATTGAGAAACAGAAAACAGTAACAGTCTTATTGGTATATCACAATTGCGTTCTAGAATGACTGAAAATAAAGTAGATTAGCTTAGAATGTAATGGGTTCGTAGACATTAAACAACAGCCAGCTCAACACAATGAAATTGAGCCATCCTATAATCCAGTGGTCCTGTAATCCAGACACAAGCAGCATTCCACTACTATCCAGATATACTTTATGGTACCAACAAATAAGCTATAACTGAGAAAATGACAATCGTTTATCAGTATTTTAGGGCACATAAATACAGCGGTTAATTTACTGGGTTAGATTGTGTCTGCGAAAAAGTAAAATTGCCACAATTGGTTCCACCAACAGATCCATCGTACTCATTACTTTCTAGGATGAGATATGATTTTAACCACTTCTTAGCCAAAATTCAAAAACTTAATAGTTATTTGCAAGTGACAGCGATTGACACAACCCATATTATACATGACAATTTCATGCCCACGAGATATTAAGGTTTTTTGGTAGTATTCAAATTTATGTCAGAAATAACTTCAAGTTCAAGTAATCAAAATGTTCCAGTGACTATTGTTATTGTTGAATAAAGTTTGCAAAATAGATTTAGGTGATACGAAGTTCACCGGATCATCTAGTATAATATTTATTTATCAATAACCAACAAAATATCCTCCTGAAATAATATGTAGTAAATAACATGTCCTTTTAGGATAGTGTTTTTGTCAGACTACCAGCCAATACATTATAAGTTGTGCTTTGGCCTTATATTTGGCCTTATACAGCTTTGCTTGGTGGTAGTATATATAAGTCAAGAATTTAAACCATTAGAAACGTATAGACAATAATGTGTCGTGAGTTCGGTCAGATAGCATAGCATACTAACCAGGTGTTAAAATTACTTTTGAAGCATATTACAAAGTCTCCGACATATAAAGTTTACTAAAATTTTAACATTGGAAGTACAAGATGGCAATATAAAGAATTTTTATGAAATATTTTAAAATTATTTATATTTCTTGTAGGACAAATATGTCAACTGACATATATATTTACATATTTATAAATAATAGAAGTATTTTATACCTATTTTCGTCTCTATATTTCCTTCTTGTTTTTTCCTGCATTTTATATATTTGATCTAAAAAATCCAATAACAACCTGACATACTTCCTATCACGTTAAGGAAACCTTTTTGATGCAGAATAAAAAACCAAGCGAAAGGTATTGTATAAATAATTCAAAATGCCACTAATGTTACAGGGTGTATATTTATTTATTCTTTATAGGACATTAAAATAAATATATCTAAACGAAATTCTATTCAATCATCGAAATAGGAAAATTCTGACCTGGTTTGTAACGCTGGATTAAATATGTCAAACTGGGACGCGGCTATTTGTCACTAGGGAACATGTATTTCCCAAGTAAAAGCCGAAAGGATTCCCACCTTCGACAGATTTACTTGGTCTCCATGATGCTAGAAGAGTATTTAGGTCACCTTGTTTGTTTAAGAGACAGACAACACAAAAGTCCAAACCCAAAAAACGCTTTGATTTCTTTATTTTCATCTTAAAAAAACTCTTAGAATAAGACAGATAAATTTTTTTACGTATACAGTGTTTTTGCGTCCAAATTTTAATAAAATTATTCATGATAAGATTATTTACATAGTTTTACTTAGAATATAATTAAATTTTAAAACATATATTTATACATCATTATAAGATAAACAAATATGGGGAGTGCGTTTACATTTTTGAAAAACAGCGAAATTTATTCTGTAAACCTATTGAGTCAACTGTAAATTAAGTACAAGAAGTTGTCTATCACATGACTGAGTGGCCTAAGAACTGGAAAATAAAATTGAGTACTAAGTCTATACATGTAGATTCACATTTCCAAAGTAATTCCATATACAAACACAACTAAAAACTTGGGCATGATGTTAGATTCCAAACTAGTCAAGTGGGAAGAGCATATTAAGAAAACAAGCAGAACGTTGACTGAGGCTCGAAAAAATGTGAGAACTGCTTGGGCGACAATCTACTAAATATTAATTCACTAGCGAGAATTTTTAGACATAAAATGTTTGTGTAATATGCGCTACAAATAAATAAATTGCAATAAAACGAAATACGCCCAAATCAACCATCCAGGAATAGCTGTCACATCGGTGACACAAAAATATAAACAAATATTTTAGGCTTTATTTTCATTGGACCTGGTCAACTCGCTGCCAGCTCTAACTTTTATACTTCACCGGATCATCCAAACCCAAAAAAAACGCTTTGATTTCTTTGTTTTCCTCTTAAAAAAACTCTGAGAATATGACAGATAAATTGTTTTGCGTATACAGTGTTTTTACGTCTAAATTGTAATAAAATTATACATGATAAGATTATTTACATATTTGTACTGTATCTTCTAAAAATCCTTAGATTAAAAAATATACGAAAACTTTTATTAAAATATAATTTAATTTTAAAACATGCATTTCTTATAAATAAATAAATTTCAATAAAAAGAAATACGCCCAAATCAACCTACCAGGAATAGCTGTCACATCGTTGACACAAAATATATAAACAAATATTTTAGGCTTTATTTTCATTGGACCTGGTCGACGCGCTGCCAGCTCCAACTTTTATACAGTAGATTATTCGTCGTTTCTGTCGTACGTAAATCAACTACGGACAAGTAATTTTTAAAATCAAAATCTGGCAACGCTATACCGAGAATTCGAAAACAAATCCCTAAATTTTATCGATTTTGAAACGATAATGAAACGGAAAGTGAGTCTACTAAAACCTTTTTAAACGAAGTTATTTAATTTTCGACAGTGTTATTTATGATTTAATATTATTTTCCGTTATTCCAGTATTGTTGGAACTATTGAAGAGAATGACAAGTTTGGATAAGAAAATTATTAAGAATAGTATAATCATGTAAGATTATATTTTATATTTTTTGTACAGAGAACAAATTAATGTGTGTACTTTATCGGAACGTATACAGTTGTAAAGGAATAACCCGACATATGTGAAAATTTTAACCCAACATAGATAGACTAGAATAAAACATAGATTAATAAACATACACAAACGTAGAATGCAGTATATAAACAAAATCCATATAAGGCAAATTAAAGATGAGTTATCTGCAAGGGTAATACTAAACAATGGAATAAATAAGCTAAGAACGATGCAATTTTATATAAAAATTTAGGTAAAGAAATTATTATTTTAATCAGCCTGGTGTATTTATTATTTTGGCAATATATATTTTAAGTGAGAAATATGAAGAAAAGACAAAGACTATATGAAATCATAGATAAATGTTATTATGATTGATGTTATACGATATGTGATATATAGACCTAAATTTTGAAAAATCAATAGTTAATTTAATGATTTTAAATACATTCCTTTAATATACATTACTAAATTGTAAAAAATAAATTAACTAATTGTGTACGTTATTGTTTTAATATACAATAAAGTCAAATATCAATTTCAAAATTGTTTTATTCACATATACTTTGTTTTAATATGCAAAATATGTATTACATTATTTATTATTCCATATTTAATTTATAAAAAAAAATTAATTATTTAGTTATTAAATTGTTACTAGTCGTCTCCGTCTAACCTAAAATTTGTCTTTATAATAACTTAAATCTAGGTATATAACTAGGAGGACCCATCGGCCCTATCTCAGTCTCTGGTGAAATAATGTTTATACACGTCACTGCTGTATTTTTTATTATATGCACCACACTATACAACACTACACAAGATCAGATGGTTTGATTTTTTTGAGCCTGTGTCCTATTCTGGTGGTATCCAAAACCTGCAATATTTCAATATTCTCATGAGAATGAAGTCTTTCCTCATGCCTCCTTGCAATTCTCTTGATTTCTTGACTGACTGTGGTTATCTGAAGGTCTCGAATCAGTCCTATAGTATTTGGGTCCTATAGTATACTGATTCACACAATACCTCTCAGGACTCTGTTCTGAAAAATTTGCATTTTATTTATGTTACTTTTTGCAAAACATCCCCATAATTAAACTCCGTATCTCCATATAGGTTTCAGTATTTGCTTATATAATAGAAATTTATTATGTACGGATATTTGCGATTTTATGCAGACGACACTACTTACTTTTCTTCTTCAAGAGTAGCACCGCACATCCGAAGCAGAATCCAAAAACAACTCGATGAGACGGTCCAGTGGTTACATTTCTGGAGGTTGCAGATCAACCCACAGAAAACCCAGGCCATCTTCTTCCACAAGAAGCGTTTTGCACCGAGCATTTCGCGTCTTAAAATCGAGAACGCTGAAATCCCATGGTCAGAAGAAGCCACCTAACTCGGTCTTGTCTTCGATCGCAAATTTAGGTGGAATTCCCATATTCAGAAATCCCTCCATAAAGGTCTGTTCTGAAAAATTTGCATTTTATTTATGTTACTTTTTGCAGAACATCATCATAATTGAACTCCGTATGTCCATATAGGTTTCAGTATTTGCTTATATAATAGAAATTTATTATGTACTGATATTTGCGATTTTCTTCCAATTAGCCAGTACATTTTCCTATATTTCAATTCCAATTATTTTCTTTTCTTCTTTATATGTTCCTTCCAGCGAAGTTTTGCATCTAGATTCATTCCGAGATATTTAGCGTTGTTGCTATGTGGAATGATAGTATTATTTAATGATATTGGTGCTTGTACGGTCTGCTTATAGGTCAAATGCACATGTACAGATTTAATTTAATTAATTCTTATTTACCAAGCTTGTGTCCAATTATTTATAGTCACTTGCTTGTTGTAATTTTCGTGGGGCTTTTTCACTATTGTCTCCAATCACTATAATCGCAGTATCATCAGCAAATGTAGATATCGTAATATTTTCCATTTGTGGTATATCACAAATGTAGGTAGATAAAGCATTGGTCCCAGTATCAATTACTCTACTACACTTCCTTGTGGTACACCTGGACACCTTCTGGTTGTAATGTATGATTTTAGTAGTTCGGTGTGTTGTTTTGGTAGCATTTTCTGTAGTTTATGAACAAGGCCTTCAAGCCAAACCTTATCGAAGGCTTGTGCTACCTAAAATAAAAGTAAAGAAAGATCATGTATACTCATATTAGATGATTGTAAAGTTTTTACAGTTTTGAAAATAATCTTACTTATGATACATTGTTATAATTGTCAGTGGTGTAGTAACTTAAAATTATCAAAACTTTCTTGATTATTGAATTGAAATGTAAATTAGTTTTAATTAAATGTCATTTAAAAAAGGTTAGTGAATGTTAGTTATTTAAACATATTTTAACGTAGACATTTATTATTTTAATTAATTTTAATTAATGTTATAAATAATATATATTTCTAATCTTATATTCATTATTAAGATACCATTTTTTATATTATTCCTTTTGCTATGGGAGAAATTCTTTACTCTTATGAGAGAAACATGATTAAATTAATAAATTATGGTCGATTGATTTCGACCACAGGGCTGTCACTAGGCCGAATTATCACTCCTCACTATATTATTATACAAGATATAGTTGTTTACTCGTCGAAATGGCTGCTTCCAAAGTGCTAAAAATCATGTCGTGGAAACTCGTTCTTTTATCTTCAGCCATCGATATAGCACTTTTCCAGGAAACTCTCCTAAAACCCTCTCATCGTTTTTCCCTTCTAAACTATACGGTCTACAGGAATGACCGTGTCCCAACTCGCGGTGGCGGAACTGCTATCCTAGTCAAAAAGGGAATCAAATACAACCATCTGCCTTCAATTGTATCGTCACCAAATATTGAATCCACCTCTATCCAGGTGGAAACTCAATATCGCGCAGTGATGATCATCTATCTGTACTAGAAATGCTCCACGCATGACTCGTCTGCCTTCAAAACGCTCTTTGACGGCCCAACCTCAAAAATAATCGATGGAGACTTCAACGCTCACCATCACATGTAGGAGCACTGAGTGCAAACTTAGGGCTTGGTCTCGCCCTGCCGAATGAGCCTACCCATCATCCCTCTATTGGACAACGGGGCACTCCACGCATTCTGGATTTTTTCATTCTCCAGAACATCAATCGTGCTTCTGATGTACAAGTTCTCGACGAGTTACATTCGGACCATCGTCTGATTATATTAACCCTCGGTGATTGTTGTGCAATCGAAATTCCAAGGCCAGAAAGAACCGACTGGAAGAGATATCAGGAAATTCTCTTGGAATCCGGTCCAAACTCGAAGATTGATCGGCCTGACCAACTCGAGCGTGCCGTGTTGAAGCTAACTCAAGACATCGAGTCCGCCTATCAGAATTCATCATTCGAAGTTCCATCTTTTTCAAACTCTCAAAGTGAGCCATTTCCTGAAGGCATCAAGTCACAGATCCTACTCAAAAATCGTCTCTATCGTAGAGCTAACTCGTGCAACCCTCAACTCGGCCGACAAAAGGGAGGCCAACAGAGTAAAACAAGAAGAGAAGGAAACCATTAAAGCCTAAAGATCCGAGAAATGGAACTCATTTCTAGCGGACCAAAGGCTGGATGGCCCCGCAACTTTCTGGCGACTCTCTAAAAGCCTCGTAGGGAAGGCGCAAAACGTCATACTCCCCCTAAAGTCAGCGGAGACAGGAACTTTCGCAGTCACCGACCACGAAAAGGCCGAGCTCCTCCCTAAAACCTATGAAGCCCAAATGGGACGCCTCCCTCCTGCTACAAATATAAACGCTGCTGAGAACAACAAAATCATTAGGAATGCCAACTTCATTCGCTCTCAAGTGCCTCCGAGTTATCTTTTGAACCATCTAGTCACTCCTAAAATACTCACGCAAATTCGAGCAGCAAGATTCGGAACAAGAAGGCCCCGGGTTTCGGTAATATTTCGATAGCCCAACTCAAAAATCTTCCTTACAAGCAGCTCGCCGAGCTAAATAATGTCATCAACGCCATTCTGAGGCTGCAACACCTTCCGTCCACATGGAAACATGCATTCATCGCAGTTATCCCCAAAAAAGGAGCTAAGTCATCACCTTCTGACTACAGACCTATCAGCCCACTAAGTTCCATTTCCAAACTTGCTGAAAGAGCAATTCTTTATGCTCTTAACGATTTTATAAAGGCATACAATATAATTCCATATGAGCAATTCGGGTTCCGCGTCAAACACTCAGCCGTTCATCAGGCCCATCGGCTGGCCGCAAAAATCAACTGTGCTCTTAACCGACGTTAAAGACTCCGAGCGGTCTTCTTGGACCTAACCAAAGCCTTTGACAAGGTTTGGCACGAAGGCTTAGTGGCGAAATGCATCCTATTAGGTCTACGTGATGACCTAACAGCTCTTATCAAATCATTTCTGTCAGAACGATTGTTCCACGTGAAGATTAAAGATATTTTCTCTAACTGGAAAACCATCGACGCAGGAGTTCCACAAGTTTCCCCCTGGCACCCGCTCTATTTAATATTTTTCTTTCAGATATCCCTAGGAGACCACAAGTTGAGGCTGCTTTTTACGCAGACGACACTGCTTACTTTGCTTCTTCAAGAGTAGCACCGCACATCCGAAGCAGACTCCAAAAACAACGATGAGACGGTCCAGTGGTTACATTTCTGGAGGTTGCAGGTCAACCCACAGAAAACCCAGGCCGTCTTCTTCCACAAGAAGCGTTTTGTACCGAGCATTTCGCGTCTTAAAATTGAGAACGCTGAAATCCCATGGTCAGAAGAAGCCACCTATCTCGGTCTTGTCTTCGATCGCAAATTTAGGTGGAATTCCCACATTCAGAAGTCCCTCCATAAAGGTCAAGGTATTGTTAATTTGCTGTTCCCGCTTATCAACCGGGTCAGCAGGCTTACTCTCTCTATAAAATCTCTCCTGTACAAGATGCTGGTTTGATCAGTCGTTCTATACGGCGCCAGTGTCTATCTAAAATACGTCTCACCTAGCCAGGTGGAACGTCTTCAAGTCTTCCAAAACAAATTTCTCAGGAGAACAATCAATACCCCCTGGTTCGTCAGGAACAATCATATTGATAGAGAAACAGACGTCCCCCAAGTTCACGATTTTATATCAGAGGTTTACTCGAGATATTTCTCCACTCTTCGTCTCTCAGACAATAGATGTATTACCAAGCTGGCCGATATTTTAGGCCAATAACTCATTCGGCTCTTCGTAGCCTTATTCTATCACAGCCGACACTACCCTGTCATGCTCTAACTCAAAATTGTCTCGACCTTCTCCGGCGAGCGATTAACTCATGTACCGCAAGCTGCGTGATGTGATAACGACGCCACGTCCTTGCCTGACCCTTGTGCCTCTTAATGGTGTTACCGGCTACGGCAACCCTCCTTACTAACAGTAAGAAGTATCAGTTAGGGTCATTGGATCAGCTGATAGGGTGGGGTTTAGTGGGCAGCCCAGAGGCAGTCTCAACATAACCAGTCCAACTCGCTTATTCCTGAATGTCTTCCCGACTAGGTATCCGTAACAGGATTCCCCTACCCGGATTCTGGTAAAAAAAATTATTATACAAGCAATTCTTGAAGCCAGTGTGGACCTACGATGTGCAATTATGGGGTTACACAAAGAACTCTACCATTAACATGACCGAAACTTGTCAGAAACAATGTTCATCACAGCATTCATAACATCCCATTGTACATTAAAAATGAGAACATCCACAAAGATCTAAGGGTACCAACGGTGAGCCAAAAAATTGAACAGTTCATGAAAAATTACAACAGTAGACTTACCCGAAGGTTCAAGTGACAAAATCTCTTTGATCTAATAGAGTTAAATTATTAAGTGAAAATTATGCCCTGTTTTAATTGTATGTGGTGTATACTAGTGGAAGTTCATCCATCAAATGCTAATTAAATTTCAGTAGATCTGAACTCTAAGAACAATATGAAGGAAATATTAATAGATATGTTAGTTGTAATTAATGACCAGTCGTAATATGTGTGCGATATGCTTTTAAATAAGAAAATATAAACTGTAAATAAAACCTGCTGCATGTACATGATTACGCCACTTAAATATATAAAATGGTATAATTTAATTTTATTTATTTTTATGAAAGATTATGATATATAATACGAATAATAAGACCTGATGTAAGTTACTCTATTCAATGTTTGATTGCAGACTAAATTTACATAACTTATGCATATCTAGCTGACAGTTTGCTTTATGCAATACTATTTAGGAGCAAGTTTCATCTCCGGAGAGTTAGATATTGTCATTGCACAGCTATCGCGAATGTTAAGGTGTCTTACAATTGAGACGGAATGTATTAAAATACTTTTAAAATGTTTCTTTAGTTATCGCCACTGCATTTCCCGTGAAATTATTATTTTTATGATTATTTTTATTTAGTTATTACAACGATTATACTGTACATATTTTATATCAAAACGTTTTTTTTGTGTTAAAAATCTACTTTGTTTATTATTTACCTTTTAGTGAGTCCGTTTTTTATTTTTTGAAGTCGGTTCAATTTTTTGGTTTGTTTGTTAAAAATATTTTATTGTTCTGTTTTTAGTGTTAGATATTTACTTAATAAATTACGCAATTATTTTATTTAATATTATAATGGGTAGACCAAGTAAAGATGCAGCCCGTATCAGGAAAAATACGAATAAAGAAACAATGATTGAAAATAAGGGTGGATTCAGGCAGCGGGGTCCGCTATCTAGCCTAGGTGATTTGATAAATGTTCTAACTAAACAACAATAAAAAGTTATTGTATGCGCCGGAAATCGAATCCGCCACCTCCGTCCTGGAGGTCTAAATGCTATAGTTAGTGTTAAAAAAGCAATCTGAATGGTTTTTGCACTGAACGACTTCCGATTTTCCGTCACATTATTGGGTCGTAATAACTTTATACACAAATATCTGATTATTTTAGATAAAAAATATGTGCAAGCTTTGAATGTGCCTTTGGAATGTGTTTCCCTCGATTTGCCCCACTTCCCCAAAACAGATCCTGATTTGGTTCCAACGACACCACCTCGGAAAAGAGTTTTGAAAATCGACCCACAGTTAACAGAGAAATCTATATATATATATATATATATATATATATATATATATATATATATATATATATATATATATATATATATATATACAGCTGAAATAGCTGAATTTCTGAAAGTTTCACAAGCGACAGAATCCCACGTAATGACAGCATACACAAAACATGCTAAAGCATCTTCAGCGAAGAGAAATAGTGCGCGAAACTCAGAGCTAATCGACAAAGACCGACGAAGATTAAAAAGGCTTGTGGACAGACAACATAAAATTACGGCGTCAAGGTGACAGAAGAACCCAACACTCACTTGAGTAATAATACTGTTTCGACATAAAAAGTACGGAAACTCCACAAAGATATCATTCATGGATGAGATGCGATTGCGAAACCCTTTATGACGAAAACCAACGTCCTAACGTTGGGAAAGAACTAGTACATAAAAATTATCATAAAATCTGACACTTAATAACTAGAAGAATATGGCATGGTTATCGGACCATCATCATTTAAATTGTTTACTTCAAACAGTCTAGTTTATGTATGAAGAACGCCAAAAGAAACCTACGATCTACACTGCCTGCTTTCTACAATTAAGCAAGGGGCCCCGTTATGGTTTTAGACAATGTCTCAGTATTAAGCTATTCCTCTCAATCACATTACTGGTCCGATTACTGCGAATGAACGCCATACTTCAAGATGACAATGTGTCCATAAACACAACCAAAATGGTTCACTCTTAGTTTGAAGAGCATCAAAATATATATAAACATCTTCTCTGGTCAGCTCAAAAATCACCAGACCTCAACTTAATTGAACTGTTATGGGGAATTCTAGAGCAGAAATTGTGGATTAATTTTAATCTTCAACATCATTGAAGTAGTCAAGTTTTGGTACAAGAATCGGACAATATCCCATTGAAAACTATTCAGACACTCTATAAATATATTCAACAAAGTATTACAGCTATTTTAAAAGCAATTGTATGTTAATAAATAATGTTCATATTATTGTATTCCTATAACAATTATATCTTAAAACTATTGTCTTATATTTAATATAATATACTGATCATATATGGAGAAGTGTTTAACAATTTTAAATTTATACATTACGTTTATTGATCCAAATAGTTCTTCTTCTGAATATTTTAAGTTTCTTAATGTAGCTATGGCGGTTACAGGATTAATGAGTACGACCAAGTGATAAAGCCTTACCATCAAAATTAATCTTCATTAATACAAATGCTGCCAAAAATATTTGTTATCCTACACTAATTATTCTATACACATATCAATCTGCAACGGAATCTGGGAATACTAACAATACAAATTTATAAAGAGTCGGGGAAAATAATTTTGGATTCTTCTCATTATTTTATAAACTAATTTATTCATATAAATTTGAAACCCTAGTCAATGGTGTATATTTTGTATGGTTGATATGGTGCATTATCCATAATAATAATAACTGATGGTTCCTACGGGTTTTTTAACAATTGATTTTTAAACCATAACAAAAACATGTTATAGTTGATTTCTCCATGGTAGTCGACCTTGGATTTGGAGGAAAACACTAATTCCGCTCCAAGAATAAAGCCATTCTTATTCAATGCATGAATAACAGTACATCTGCAATTAATTACTAATAAATATAATGACCAACAAAACTTAATCGAATGCTATTGTAACTTTTACCTTTTTCTATCAAATTTTGTTGTCTTTACACAATTTTGCCTTGCCAAGAGTTCCCCAATGAACCATTTTGAAATATCTAAGTTTCATCAAGATATACAAATTCAAATAATTTATCTTCCTTGATTTTATTGTAGGCCTTTGAAATTGAACTCTTTTAAAGGCAATGTGTGGAAGTTCCATTAAACCTCTTCGATGGTTATCTTTACACCATTTAAATCCTATGCCCTGTAAGATTGTATGTCCCTAACTCTTTTATGTATACTTTCCAGATTAACTATTTTCTTTGAAATAATTTTATTCAATTATGCTTATATCGATAAAATAGTTTGTGTACTCACTGTACATCTTATACATTTCGTATTTTTGTATATTCTCGAATAGAGCCAATATCAAGATGCTCAAGATTCATTCAGCAACACGCTAAAAACATTTTCAATAAATTTACAGCAACTTATATTATTTAATATCATCAATAATTACCTCTCTAAAGGAAATTAAAGGCAAAAGAGGGCCTCCATTATCTGGTTCCTTTTCGAAATATTTTATTAAAACCTCAGTCAATTTGTAACCCTGACTATCTATTGTTTTCGGCATTTTCAAAATAAATGATATCATATATAACGCAGCGATTTCAAATTTATCAAAATAATCGAAGCGCTAAAATAACGTTTGTCCGTTGTTATAACCTGTACTGATAATAACTAATATTTTTAATAATTTTGCGTACGTCTGACAATAGACCGTCGTCCATTTGTCAGACGTATGCAAAATTCTTGAAAGCAATAAGAGGTTTTAATTATTACCTATAAATTATTGTGTCTGTATAATTAACTGTAGTTCTAGATATACTATAATGTTAAAATAAATTAGATTTTATAACATTTTTGTTCAATTATTT
The DNA here is from genome assembly GCF_030347505.1 of Rhynchophorus ferrugineus. Classification (NCBI taxonomy): domain Eukaryota; kingdom Metazoa; phylum Arthropoda; class Insecta; order Coleoptera; family Curculionidae; genus Rhynchophorus; species Rhynchophorus ferrugineus. The sequence goes on along the minus strand of NW_027472588.1, from coordinate 17,258,616 downwards.
TATTTAAATTAGAATTTTGTTGTATGTCAAAGCCAAACTGAACTAAAACTCAGGGTTGATGCGGCAACAATGCGACGTTTTGACGTCACATATTTCAATGACGCGTATATAAATAAACTTTGAATAGACTATAGCTTCATAAAATAAGCATTACCAGCCTTTAAAGTCCTTATAATATTTCAAAATGTATCAATTTACAATGTATACTAACTAAAAATAATCAAAATTGCCAAATTAAAGCAACCTTATTGAATTATAATTAATTATTATTACAATAATAAATTAATTATTTCGCATGACAACAAATTTATCACGAAACTTCAATCTCCCACCAGCACACACGCAGCTATTTTTTAATCAAAATATCATTTAAAATCACCGACGTAGAAAATTAGCGGTTAGCTTTTGAAATTAATATACAAAGTTAACTAGCAACGTAAAATTGTACGTTAAAATTGGGTCACAAAATTAGTAAACACGCGTCAAATCTGTATGTGTGGTATTCCATTGACTTCCTGCTATAACGCTTTAATTAAGATTAAAGACATTGCTGGTATTTCGTAAGAAATTACTAGGAGAATTAACCACCAGTATAAAAAAAAATAATAAGAATAAATAAAGAAAGAAAGCAAAATAAATAATTTGAAAGATTAGTTGTAATGTTCAGTACAACAGTATGTATTTATACAACATAACAATTATTCAAAACGGTAACTATATTTTAAACAAATAATTAATATCACACTCTTGAAACATAATTCTTATTAACGTAATATTAATCAAAGTATTAAATTGTTAATAAATTTTAATAGAAATTAGTAGTGTTTATTCCATGTAGCATCAAGTAACGTTTTAAGCACATTATAGGTATTGTTATAAGCACCGATTATGTTTATCCACTTCTCTTTCACATCTGTAGATGACTGATGCCATTTTTGGTAATGGTCTGAGCTATCGTCCAAAGAAAACACTAAATAATGAGGAATGTTTGCAGAATGCCTACAAGTAATTAAAATGATTTTAAAAAATTTATTATTTAAAAAATTAATTTAAATTATTTTTAAAATTATACCTTTATAATAATATTATTATTATTAGTGTAGTGACCTTGAGGCATGTCGAATTGTACATCGTGGAATAACGGTCTACGAAATACCCAGAAATCTAATCCCAGATGTTTGAACACGTACGGGGTGCCAGCAGCGCCAACTAGAACTCGATAACGAATAGCTCGCAACCCTGAGACGTTTATCTGGGATGTGATTGAAGGGTATTTCGATTCATTCAGTGCTCAACCATCGACTGCCCAAGCCTCGTCTCCAGGTAACACCGCTGCCGTCCGTTTTATCTAATCGTATTTTTCACATTTTTTTATATAGCCAATAAATAACGGTCACATAATGTAAACACCACTGTTTCATTTCGTTTTACCTCCATTCACCGAGCCACATCATTTACCCTAAATTAGTATTAATAAATTTATTTTATTGCATAAAACTAAATTAGAATTTCGATTGCACCGTTTATGCTATTATTTTCTATTTAGACGGTTGTTTTTCTCGCTATATTTTCAAAATGTCGACCATTCTTTTATTGTATAATGTATAAGCTTTGGAGATGTGATGGATTGCTTGGAAAAGGCTATTAATGAATGACAGTTTCTGAGAGAGATTAATGAGGCAAAAGAAAAAATCGATCAAGAACAACACGAGATATGAATAAATGAAACTGGCCAGAGCCTAATAAAATGTTATGTAGAGAAATTTGTCTGTAGATATTAGAAGTCTGCTAGGGTTTTCAATAAGTTGATGAAAATTATATAAAAATCACAAAATCTACTCCTACTTTTTGGTTTGACAAAATCGTTTTGTTGTTGTTTTATGATGTTGTTTTAAGCTGAATGAGCAAATGTTTTATCTTATTGAAAAATGATTTTTCTGTAAAAAAATTGGTAGTTTTGTACCCAAAAGGCCCAGAACGTTACTGTAATAATCTAAGTTTATTGTTTTACCATCTTGGGGGCAATCTACGAACAAAATCAGTTTGCATCCGAAAAACACTGATGTAGCACACTTTCAACATTTTCTTGTGAGATTTCTGAAGGTAAACTCGCTTCAAAGGCAAAGAAAATGGCTAGTGGATCATCAGAAAACTCTTAGAAAACCCGTAGTGAGAAAAACAATACGCAAAATAGTTTAATGGTTAAATAGTAAAATGGCACTTGAATGTGTTTTTGTTCCATTGTCGATGGATGCGGCATCCATTGAGATCACAGCTTGCTGTTCCTTTAAAAATCTTGAATTCGTTGTTGTAAGATATCAAATATTATAATGGTGTCGAATTTTACAATATATAATTCACCATATATGTGCAGTATATAATTCGTCAAAGTATTTTCCATCATTTTCAACAACTTTCTCATCTTTCCGGTAACATGGCGATACCGTGTCGAAAACTTTTCAATTTTTGTTTGACACCAAATTCAACTCATCGATACATTTTCACACTTCTTCAGCATTTTGAAACCATGTGCAAACCAAGCCATATTGCATCAGTCTGAATAACTCATAATCAGAAGGATTTATGCCCGACGAGTACGGAACTTTCCGTTGGATCTGCACCTGTGTATCCTTCACAATTCTTACAACGTGTGGCGGAGAGTTATCATACAAGAAGATAGTTTTTGCACCAATTACTTGTGTTTCCTGACCATTTTTGCAACAATACATCAATCAGTGTATCCAGTTTACATCATTAAATATTTGCATTAACAGTTTCATATGGTTTTACCAGCTCGAAATGCAGTACACCTTACTGATCTTACTATATATACAGCAAGACTTTATGGTCATGTATATTCCGCTTGGATGTCGATGTGTATAGCTCTTTTGGATTATTCACTGCGTTTTGTAATTGGAATTGTTTTAGTAGATTCACTTTTAATCGCACAATATGCTATATAAAACTATTTTTCCTGACAATGAAACCGCTATTGCAAGCGATGTGAAAACTGTTCGATATAAAATGTTTAGTTAATTCATATGGTAACCATTTTCCCTCCTCTTGAAACTTTGAACTGCTAAAATCTTTGAAATTTCTTTGACTGCAACTTGTCCAATAATTGTAATTCATTGTCTCAAACTGTTTCAGTTCTGAGACCATTTAGCAGCGCCGTAAGCTCCTAAAAGTGTTTTATGGGCTCTCGCAGCAGATTTCTTCAAATCAAACAGAAATAATGAATGTGGAAAATGTAATTTTTAGTGTTACACACAATTAGCATCTGTATACACTGAAAAACTCAATAATGCTGCATGAGTACTGTTATTGTCTATAGTTATAAGTTTACATGTGGTCGACAGGAGAATGAAACGGATATTAGATAAGGTCAAAATTATGCGGAAGTGGTAGAGGAAAGGAATAAAATAGAAAAGAGAAAAATGGCAATAAGAAAAGGTATTTTGGTGACCTAAAGAGCTGTAGCGGTCGTTACACATACACCCAATAAAATGGATTTATCAGTTCTAAGGCATTCGAACATTAACATATGAGGTGATATAAGTCCACCGACGGATGTCAAATATGACCAACACCTACAAATAAGTTAATTATGCTTTAATTATGTCAGTGTTTAGTATCAGTTAACTTTTAATACATTTATTAGTAATATTTATAGTAAATCGTTATTATAAGTAGTGATCGCCCTATGGTCGAAATTCGACCACAATGTATTAAATTAATCATGTTTCTCTCGTAATAGAGTAAAAGGTTAAACATAATATAATACTAAAACTTGTTTTCACAGCATATTCAATTAAGATCAAAAATATATTTGATAAATGACATTAATTAAAATAATTAATGTCTGTATATTAAGACATATTAAAATACATGCAAGCTATTTCAAGAACTAACAATCACTAACATTTTTTGAATTGCATTTATATAAATCTAATTTCCATTAACTTTCAATAATCAACAAAGTATTAATAAGTGTAAATTACTATGCCACTGAGCATTATAACATCATATCATAAACAAAATAATTTCAGAGCTCTAACTACTTCAGGGCATCAAATATAAGTATATATAATCTTTCTTTACTTTTATGTTATAAACGTAAGTATGGAATAATAAATGAAGTAATGCATGTTTTTATATCAAGACAAAAACGAACACAATTAGGTAATTTGTTTTTTACAATTTAGTAATGTATAGTAAAAGAATGTACGTACCATCATTAAATTAAATATATATTTTCCAAAACTTAGGTCTACAAAGTAAATAATCAAAATAATTGATACAAGGTTCAAAGAATAAAATGTCATATAATTACATATCTTATTGTATTTATCGTAATACACGTTAATATTTATCAATGCTTTAGAATGTTTACAAATGTACTGTTATAATTGATAATTTCTTCTAATTCTCCTATGTGTTCCATTTATGAAAACTATGTAGTTAGTTTCATTTTAAATTCTGCATATTTTCATTACTTCATTTATATGTTTACATAGTCATTATCTTATATCCATATTTCCCACCTAAAATATATATTACAGAAACAGTAAATACACCCGGCGATTAAAAGGATAATTTCTTTACCTAAATTTTTAAATAAAATTGCATTTTTCTTTGCTTATTTATTTCACTCTTCGATCTCGCGACAAATCGGTAACAATTGGGGAAATGACAATAATTTGTAAATATTGCAAGACGTTAAAATACTGTGGTGAATCTACTGGAGTATGTTGTGCTGGAGGCAAAGTAAAATTGCCACAATTGGTCCCACCACCAGATCGTTTACGCTCTTTAGTTTCTGGAATTGGAAATGATTGTAAGAACTTCTTGGCCAATATTCAGAAATATAACCGCTGTTTCCAGATGACACCATTTGGTGCTACACATATTATACAGGACAATATCATGCCCACTTTCCCACAGTAGACCCAAAATTGCATGCGGTAGCTACCAAACACATGATACCTTGCGGAGTTTTCAACTACAATTCACCCTTTATGGTTGACCACAAGTGTTAAAACTATAACCATAACGCAAAATGATGGATACCCATTGAATCGTCGCCGATCAGTTGCGGCTAATGGACGATCGGTAGTTGTGAAGGAAGGAGGACATAATGTTGATATAGACAATCGTTGGATCGTACCATACTCGCCAATATTATTATAATTATAATATTGTAACTCAGTGAAGTCTATAAAGTACATATGTGAATATGTTAACAAAGGTAGCGATATGACCATCTTTGCTGTAACAAATGCAAATGACGAAATATCATAGTACCGGATGGGTCGCTATGTAGATAGCAATGAAGCAATTTGGCGTATCTTTTCATTTGCAATCCATGAAAGGCGCCCTACAGTAGTCCATTTAGCAGTCTACTTAGAAAATAGTCAGGAGGAAAAAAGTCGAGGATTCGAGTTTGTCGAGGATATCAATGAGACCATTCAGAATTTTCTTTCGGGATAGTTGGTTTCCTTCAAATCTATCCCACGAATTTTTTAAATTCACTGGAATTGCCTAGATTACCACCTCACAATTTGCAGTTAAAAGTAGGATCAGATGTCATCATGCTGCGTAATATTAATCAACCTCGACAGTGCAATGGAACAAGACTGGCAGTGAAAAAAATGATGAATAACGTCATTGAGGCAACAATCATAACGGGAAAATACAAAGAAGAGGATGTCTTGATCTCGCGTATACCGATGATTGCAACGGATGTACCATTCGATTTTAAACGTTTACAATTTCCAGTATGTCTGACCTTTGCGATGACCATAAATAAATCTTAAGGCCAGTCGTTGGAAGTTTGCAGAATCAACTTGGAGTTTCCCTGTTTCGCGTATAGACAATTATATGTCGTTGTTCACATGTTCACGCGTCGGAAAACCGTCATTTTTATTTATTTACGCAGCACAAAACAAAACAAAAAATATAGTTTATCAGAAAGCTTTAAATTGATTAACAAACTGTATCATAACTGTGTGTGCCTGTAAATATCTAATTCATTTTAGGAAAACTCAGTAGGCGGTACGAAGTCTGCCGGGTCAGTTAATAATATATAATTCTGCTGGTTTGTTTATATATTTTGTATCACGGATCTGACCGCTATTTAAGGTTGCTTGATTTGGGCATTTTTCGTTCTATTGGAATAGATTTATTCGTAACACATATTACACAAAAATACTAGGCCTAAAAATTCTTCCTCGATATAAGCTTTAACCATTCCCAATTTCACGCCTCCAGATTTATTTTTTCTATAATCTTCACTAAGCCGATTAATATATAGGTACACGAAATTATACTTACGCATAAAAATATATTCAATTAACAACACCAACTAACAGCGTTGCAGAAGTGGTTCTAAAATATTGCAGTAAATATTTTAGAACATCAAACTTTCCAAGTTTTCAAGTTTAGCTCTTTTCCAAATCAATAGTTATTTACCTATGACCATTTTTTCCAGGATCGTGAGGAAATGCTGAAGCAATTGTCTTGTACCATTTCCCATGAGGACATCGACGATGATAAATTGTTGAAATCCTCCACCACTGACGACTTTGAAACAACCACTCTGGACGATAACAGCATAACCGGCAAAACCACCAAAAGTTGGGTATCGAACACCATCGACGTAGACTATGGAATGGCGACAAGACATCGTCGAGAAACGGAAGATACCCTCAGTCCCGCATCCACCACCAAAAGCCCAGTCATAAACGTAAACTTGTTAATAATCATCGTAAGTCGTTAATTACACAATACACTTATTTCTAAGGTGTCACGTGCAGAATTGTCTTGGAAAGCCTCCCATCATGACGTCACCGTCTTGACTACTCAGCAAAATGGAGCCTCAGAGGACTCTCATTCCACATCCACATCATCCAGTGCCATCGAAATGGAAGCAACAACAGACGGTACCACAACTACGAATCATGCAGTCACTTTGGATTCAAGCATAACAGAAAAGGTTTTTGTTGGTGGAACTGCGGGGAAGCAACAAACAGAGGAAACAGAATATGTAAGTATTCGACTTTTTATATGACCAAACATTACATTAGTTCTGACAATTGTTAAGACTAATCTACTATAGTTCATACAATTATGCAATGTATCTTATTATTTCAATTTTATATTCTTCTCACTTGCATACTATTCTCTACTTTTACACAATCCCTTTACAGTCGTTACCAAAGTTATATCTGTAAGCGATGTGCTGTTCATTTATTCTTTAACTGTGTGGATACTCAGACCTCTATGCAGGTCTATGTTGCATTATGTCATCATCATCTTAATCATCAGTCCTTGACCAGCGCTCGGGGAAAGTACCGTACGCTGCTGTCAGTGCCGCAAGATTCTAATGTCAATATTAGTATCCTTTTTCAGATCATGATCTTAATCCATATCTTTTTAGGGATCAAAAAAACTAATTTGTCACATTTTGCAGAACATGCCTGAACCATCGTATCCGAAAGAATCAAATTTAATCTCGATTGTAATATTTCCCCTCTTCCACACGACTATCTTGAGGAAGCAAATGCCCAAATCCGCCAGCTTGACCGGCTTGGCTTACTACAGCATCAGATGTCCCTTTCTTCTCCTATGTTAATAATCACAAGTATACCAGGTCTTTTTGTTGACCTGTTATCAGCAAAAGGTATGTGTTGAACTAGATTGGGTTTATACCGATAACTTCATGCTTCATAAAGTGCAATGTGAACACCAAGAGCTTTACAAATTTATTTATGTCCTTTAAAAACATTTATTCCGTACTACATGAGCGTTAAAAATTTTATAAAATTTACGTCAGACATCAGTTTTCGAATATCAGATCCAACAAATATTGCTTCTTTGATTTTTGAATATAATTAACAACAATTTGGTTAAAAACTTAATGGATCACTGTCCATATATAGAAATAGTTTCAACACTGATGGCACGTCAGCATATTTATATTGCTTTTAAATGCTTTTTTTTGGCATTTATACTAACGAAATTCATCTAGCAAAAATAACAATCACCTACATAATTTTTCCGTTCTCTCCATAACATTGCCACAGAAAATAAAAATTATATCTCATATATAAATATATATTATGTATATCTTCAGCAAGTTTTTTTTGTTAATTAAATCTTAGGTTAGATATGCTTACTATAATCTTAATCAACAAGTTAATTTATTACTACTGTTCTGTTGTACTTGCATTAATATACAAGCAAGGCGAGTAGGGGATTAATACATCAGTATGTATTTCCCAAACTAAAATAAAACCAAACTTCTTAAGTTAAAGTTAAGAATACACTTATATACTAAACAAGTTCGTGTAGTTTGGTTCGCTTCAATCTTTTGATTTCCTGAGTATTGTCCAATAGCTGTATTGCTTCCACGTTGTTATAATTTAGCAAACTTATTTCATATTTTAAAGCGAAATCTTGGATCGCTTCGTATATCCATTTGATTCCCAGGTCATCGTGCAGCTCTTCATTGGTTACGTAGCGATAAGTGTTGGTAATTAATCGTAGAACTTTGTTTTGGATGCATTGGATTACTAATTTGTTTGATGTTTTAGTGCAATCCCATATTTGCACCCCGTGGGTCCAAATTGGCTTTATTGTTGACTAATAATCCAATTTCTTGATAGCTCAAGTTGAGAGTCGCTTGACTTTTAGTCTAATCTGTTCAGTTGTTTGTTTGACATGATATTTCCAATTCAACCTACCATCGAAATGTATGCCTAGATATTTTTGCCTGATTCTTCTTGAGGAATCGGGCATCCGTCAAGTGACATAATTAAATATTTATCATTTCGCCGCAACACAAAATTAACATGACCATATTTGGAGCTATTAAGTTGTATTTTCCAGTGTCTAGTTCATTTGTAGATCTTGTTGACTGCTACTTGTACTTTTTCGAAGGAATATTGCAGGGTAGTATTTCTTTTCTTTGAATGCCTTTTCAACAACCACTGTTACTCTGTGCACTTGGTATCTTCACGCGATACAAAACAGGTACCTGGCTTGTCAGTGTTTACTGCAGCAATACGAAAGTACTGCAAATACGCATTTTTGAGAACCATTGTCTTGATATTTTCCATTTTTACCGAATATATAACACTCATAAAAGTAACAAAAACACCTTCAATCAACTTTGTAACGTTATATCTGCTATTTACGCATTTTGAAGCACAATCTCAGCACAAAAACAAGTTCCAAATAATGGCAACGTCGTCAACTAACAGCCGTTATAAGAACACAATGCTGTCACCATGAGCAAAGTCGAAAACTAGAACCAATATTGCCAAAGGGATTGGGGATCTGAGTTCAGGACATCAAATAACGTTAAGAATGGTTTATATCTGCTCGGGTCCAAAAGTTAAACCAAATTTGTAAACTTGTATTATTGACAAAACAGAGACGTAAATTGAATCATTCTAAAAGTGTTATGCAACAATTATGAAATTAATTTTACTATACCTATTATTTTAGTAATTTAAACAAAACCAATGTAAATATGAAATATATTTTTCCTTTGCTTCAAAGTTTCCTTCAATAACAAAAGGCATTTTCAAGACCAAACCACATATAACGCTATTTCTTTATAAAACTCTTAGTCCATCTTTCGATCTTTTCCATAGAAAATTAATACAAACATGTTTCGAAATAAATATAGTTCTTCTATACGTTTAATAAATAAACCCATGGATTAACCAAAATAACCACGAGTAGTAGTACAGACGAGAAAAACAATGGTTAGCATTGGATAATACTTAGTAATACTAATATTCTTGTTACACTCAAATCCTATAGTTATATGCATAATTTAAAAATCAGATCTCGTGTTATTTCACGTTAACTTGGAAAAAAGAGATCGTCTATAAATACATTTTGAATATCCTCGAACCTGCGTCACCTTTCTATATACGGTCTCAGTCAGCATATTGGAGAAAACGGTCAATTCTAGATTAGATCCACTCCGATTACCATAAACCTTATCAGAAAGTAGCCTTGACCCTTTTCCGAGCCCGATTCTCGCGTTTCTCCATCATTTCCTTTATCTTGCGTTATAGTGTCGTGCTTAATTTCGACCCCAGGATGTTGGATTTGTTGAAGCAAATCCCTTTTGGAAATATTCGAATCCGTTTTAAGCAATTGTATTAGAGATTGCACAGAATTAAATCCTCCTTTAAAAGCAATGTATATATATATATATATATATATATATATATATATATATATATATATATATATATATATATATATATATATATATATATGTTAAGAACATATGTTAAGAATTATTACTCAATCTTTTACCTTTTTGTTACTTTTACCTTGTTTGATTGATTGATATTGATAAAACAACTGTCCATGTATTATTTCAGGTCAAGGAAATCCCCGTATGTACTATACAGTACTGTAAACTGTAATAATCTTATAGAAATAATCTACATAGAGTAATAGAGAGTAAACTCAGTAGGGGTCTCCGGCGAATAGTTTTTGCTTTGTCAAACATCCAGATGGGGCTTTATCGGCTATTCAAGTAATTTGATTGGCCAATTTAAATCTACATTATAGGCATCTGTAAAAAAACATTTCCCAGTGAAGACATGTCATTGGTTTTTTGATCAAGTTTGCCACGCAGATGCGTCACGTTACAGCCCTGATGTCACGTTAAATTAGACCAATAAAATTTTAATACAAAACAATTTAATTTATGAAATAACTTTATTGAATAAAATTCAATGAATTTTTTTTTTTTTTTTTATTATTACTCTTCGTGAGTCCACAATCTGCCCTATTGGCAATAAGTATTTCTTCTGTTTATATTATATATACATGGCATGTAGAAAATCACTTCATTAAGCAATCTTCTGTATAAAATATTATCTTAATTAATTAGTCTTATTCTAATGCTTATTCTAAACTCTACATATGTCCAGTAATCAGATCAGGTGGTGTTAAACGTTTTAGTCTACGCACTTCACTATCACGTCGCATATTTAGCTAATTAGCGAGTACATTGGGATGCACTGACACTCTTTCGAAGTACTTCACACAAACACGTTGGATTACACTCGTTATAGGTTCTAGAGGAATATCGCGTTGTATCACTTTATTTGAAATATAGTACGGAGCATCAACAATGGCACGCAACACCTTATTTTGGAACCGTTGAATGATGGATATATTGGATTTGCTAGCGGTACCCCATAGTTGAATTCCATATGTCCAAATGGGCTTGAGTATAGACTCATACAGCAATACCTTGTTATCTAATGATAACTTGGATTTGCGCCCAATGAGCCAATACATTTGATATAATTTTAGTCCTAGTTGTTTCCGTTTAGAGAGTATGTGCTTCTTCCAGGTTAGGCGTCGATCTAAATGCATACCAAGATATTTAACATGGTCTGCTTGGGGGAGTTGGCGATGATTGATATTTACTGGTGGACATGTTCTTCTACGCAGGGTAAACGTTATATGCGTGGATTTTGATTCATTGGCTTTAATGCGCCATGTCTTCAACCATAATTGGATTTGCTCCAGGTGGGTTTGTAGGTTTATTGATGCTGTGACTGGATCTTCATGGGATGCTAAGATTGCTGTATCGTCTGCATATGTTGCCACAGTAGTTATTTTTGTGGTGGGCAGATCAGCCGTATACAGAAGATACAGTACTGGACCCAGTACACTACCTTGCGGAACTCCTGAATATATGGGATTTAATTCGGTATGTTCATCGCCTTGATTTACGATAAAATGTCTGTCAGTGAGATACGATTTTAGTAGCTGATAGTCCGGATGAGGGAGAAGTTTCTTTAGTTTAACCTGCAAGCCCGTATGCCATACTTTGTCAAAAGCCTGAGATATGTCTAGGAAAGCAGCCGAACAATATCTTTTGGCATTTAGGTCAGCGTTTATTTGGTTTACAAGTCTATGCACTTGTTCTATAGTCCCATGCTTATTGCGAAAGCCAAACTGATGTTCTGGAATAATTTTTCTTTTTTCTATTATATAGTTTAGTTTTTTTATGTATAACTTCTCGAAAACTTTCGAGATTATTGGTAATAAACTTATAGGTCGGTAGGAGGTCACATCTTCTGGTATTTTTCCTGGTTTAAGTATCATTAATATTTTAGCTACTTTCCAGATACTAGGGAAGTAATTAATTCGTAGCATAGCATTAAATATATATGTTAATAGTTTTATAGCCTTTTCTGATAGTTCTTTTAAAATTTTGCCAGTAATTAAGTCATAACCAGGAGCTTTTTTAATATTAATCTCTCTCATTATTGTATGTTTAACTTTTTTGACCGTTAATTTCTCGTGCGGTAAATCCATTTGAAATGGCGAATCTAGAAAGCTAGTAATTTTATTTTCGTCATCTTTATGTAGCTGAGACTGGAAAGGTTTAAAAACATTTTTTAAGTGTTTTGAGAAAATGTCGGCCTTCTCTTTATTGCTTCTCGCCCAATTATTTTCGCTTGTTTTAATAGGTGGGTTATGCTGCTGGGATCTCCTAAGCTTTTTTGTTGCTTTCCACAACGAATAGTCTGTAGCCTCAGTTGATGTCAAGTTTTCTAGGTATTCTTGAATGCCTTGGTTCTGTTCGATTTGGATTAGATCTCTCAGCTCTTTTATGGCCCTATTAAATTTTCTTTTATTCTCTTCAGTCCTTTGCTGTTGCCAATTTCGTCGTAACTTTCTTTTTTCTGCTATCTTTTTCTGTATTGTACATGATATATGTGTATTTTTTCTTGGAAATGTTTCAATGTTGGGAGTCGCGGAATATGCTGCCTCCTGTATATTTTTTGTAAGATTTATTGCTGCTATTTCTATATCCATTTCAGTTTGTAACGGTAAGTTTAGAGAGATATTTTGGTCTAAGTTTTCTCTAAATGAGGGCCAGTTAGTTCTATTATTGCACAGAGAAGGGGGTTTATCTTTGATGGTAATTTTTGAAGAAATTGTTACTATTATTGGTGAATGATCAGAAGACAGGTCGAAACATGATTCTGCTTGACACTTTTTTGGATCAATATTTTTTGTAATACAGAAATCTATTGTATCTGGTTTTTTATTTCTGTCTGAAGGCCAATATGTTGGTTCACCAGTAGAGATATGTTGTAAGTTATCTATCCTTATGGCTTTGAGCAGTTCTCTACCTTTTGAGGTTATTATTCTTGAACCCCACATTAAATGTTTTGCATTATAATCTCCTCCTGCTATAAATCTATTACCTAGCGTACGGAAGAATTCTTGAAATTGTTCTGCCTTGTTGTTATGTTTGGGTGGGCAATAAATCGCAGAAATTGTTAATGGTCCATGGGCTTCCTCTATGGTTATACTGGTGGCTTGCAGGTAGTCTTTGCGGAATTTTTCTTTTTCGAAATGCTTTATATCATCTCGAATTATTATGGCTGTACCTCCATGTGCTTTATCATCAGGGTGATTTGTATGATAAAGCTTATATTTAGGAACTTTCAAATAATTTTTGTCCGTAAAGTGTGTTTCGGAAACCATCATAACGTCAATATTTTGTTCAATTACGAACATTTTTAGTTCCCTGGCATGTTGTTGGAGCCCATTGGCATTCCAGACGGCGATTTTGTAGCTATTGGTTTCAGGCATTAGGCAAGTTTGCTTACGACGGTTGTGAGTAGACCAAGCATCGTACTCATTTGATCCATTAGTTTGGCCATCATATTTTCTAATCTTGAGATGTTGCTGGTTTCAGTAGGTTGAGATATTGTCTCTCGTTTTTGTGCTGAACCATTTTCAACTATTTGGGCATAAGTTATGTCTGGTTGACTTGTTCTGGTGGGTAGTGGTAAATTGGTAGTAGTGGATTGTTTTTGTTGATGCCTTTTTTCCCTTAAGGCAGGATAGAGTTTCTGCTGTAGTTGCTTGTGAACTGCGCAACCCTTGTAGTTCGCTGGATGATTTCCGTTACAGTTGACACATTTCACTTTTTCATCGCGAACTTTACGAGTACAATCTCCTGTCTTATGTTCTCCTGCACATTTTACGCATCTATATGATTTGCGACAGTAAGTCTTTGTGTGCCCGTGCGCTTGACACCTTGTGCATTGTGGTATAATTCTTTTTATATGTGGTGGTTCGCATTTAATAATATTATTTTCCAATTTGGTGATTTCATACACCGCCTTATTGTTTCCATTAGGTTTTATGTCTATATAAAACATAGGCAGAGGTTTTTTTGTCGTGTGATGTCGTATATTGTGAATATTTACGACCTCGTGGCCTTTTTCAGCTAGTGCTACCTTGATGGTGTTAAAGTCCGTCCCGTGATGTAATCCTTTTAGTACGAATTTAAATGTTCTCTCGGATTTTGGCCTGAATGTATGGTATTGGGTGTTTCTTTCATCTAATTCTTTTATAAGAACTTTAAAGTGATCCGCTTCGAACAATTGGATTTTAATTGTTTCATAGCTCACTGTTTTAATTGTATAGTTCGTAGTAATGGTTTTTAATAAATCATGGATGTTTTTTATTATTCCTACCTTATAGACTGTTATTGGTGGTGGTTTGGGAACAACTTTTTCAGGGCTTGGTTGTATGTTCTCTTCAATTTCTTCCGACAGGTTGCTAAAACTGTTTTTTGTCTCTATCGGTTTCTGCAACCAATAGTCACTGATTCTTGTTTGTTTCCTCGCGATTTCTTCTTCTGGACTTCTCAATCGTTTTTTGTTAACGACTGTAGTCCATTCTGATGGTGGAGTTTGCGTTATTGCTGTTTGTTCTAATCTTATATCAAAGTGTGCAGGTGATTTGGTTGAATCGCTATTGTTTGCCATTTTTTAATTTTTAATATTTTATTTAATTTACTTCCAGAGGATAAAAAAAATAAAATAAATACATTGTTTATTTCACGCACTTCATTTTTCACTTACGTTATTTTAGCACTAGTTTTTTTTACTATAAATAATATAAATGAATTTCAAAAGGACTGTTGTAAAATAAGATGAAATTATTTTAAACACTAATAAAAATGAGATGCAGTCCTTTTGTCTGGTCACGTAAACACGTATTCACTACACTTTAGGTCCACTAAATTCAATGAATGAAATAAATATAATCTGTAAAAATAAATATATCTATAAAATATAAATATTATATATGTATATATATATATAAATATATATAAAATCATAAACATGGACTTTGGAATAAATCAAAATTACTTCTTCAGCCTTTTCCCTATTTCAAATTAGAGATCTCTTAGATCTTCTGTCTTTTTGTTTTCTTATACTAAAAGAAAACTTTTCAGTCTTTCCCTGTTAAAATTCTATTTTATCCAAAGGTATATAGCACACCTTATTATTTTTAATATTCTATCTATAAAATCATTATGTGGTGTACAAATAAATGGTTTTAAATTTACATTTTTAAAGATATTTGACAAAAATATGTTATATTATCGATGTGGGAATATCTCGGGATAAAATAAAAGAGATAACTCAAAGACCTACTGGCAGTATAATAAAAAAAATTTCTGGGGCATAAGTTATTGCCATGACTCTTTTGTTCGTATACGAATATTTGGAATTGAAGTTATAGAGTCATCCTCTGTTAGTATGGAATGTAAGTTATCTAAAATACCCTCATGTTCATCCTCTTTACATTTTCCTAAAGGCGAATGAGAACAAAAAAACTTATAATAAGGACTTTAAATTATTTCTCAAACATACTAGCCCAAGGATGTATATTCGTGACTCCATGAAATCTAATAGATCCATATAAAATTCCAAACTATCTTGGTTAAGTAGCCTTAAGTCAATACATTTTTTTTTCTTTAATGAAGTGAGCCCCTCAAGGCACCTTAACAAATACGTTCTTACTTGGGCAATAAATTTTGCACAATTTAAGTTCTGAGTCGCTTTACACCAAAATTCCTCGTGTATTGAATTTCGGTTAAACCTCTCTTAATAGGTTTGCGTTCAGGAGCTATTATTTTAGTTGAGTTGTATCTATTCATCCAAGAAGAAAAGTTATAGCAGCCGTTTACATAGCTTCTTCCGGAAGGGGATTATTTTCAAAAATTAAAAAATAAATATTTGATATTTATATATATATGAATAATCTTATCCCAACTTACAACAACAAAACCTGCTGTAACGATCATAAATTTCTCTGACACTTAATCCAATCGGTTTGGAATTCTTAACATTATCAACAATTTTTTAATAACAGACATACAATAAGAAATACTTCTTCGAAAGAAAAGGACCCTGCATTTCTTTACTATCTGTGCATCCGAGTACACAATACCTCCTAGATCGAGAGTTCACTTTAATTATTGTACTACCCACTTTTATATTCTAATGAACTAATAATTTAATCTCTAAACTTTATAAAAACATAAATGCGTTATTCCTTTACCCAGGTATACTGAAAATGGCGCTCATAATAAATAAACAATAAACGCACCATAGAAATGAAATGAGCCAATCAGATCCCGTCGCGGCTCTTAGCATAGCGATTTCAACAAGTAATAAGTTACCCTAGTAGCGATATCTAGATGTTGGACGTAGCGAAACATTTCATTGTTTTGTCAATTTAAACATATTGAGTCAACTTTTCAAATAAGA
Organism: Rhynchophorus ferrugineus; assembly: GCF_030347505.1. Classification (NCBI taxonomy): domain Eukaryota; kingdom Metazoa; phylum Arthropoda; class Insecta; order Coleoptera; family Curculionidae; genus Rhynchophorus; species Rhynchophorus ferrugineus. The sequence continues at coordinate 17,241,979 of NW_027472588.1, read as the reverse complement.
GTGGTGCTTATTTAAAATGCTTACAAAAAAAGGTGTTTGAATATTTTCAACTATCTTATATGTATTTTGGTATACTGAAAGGGAAAATAACATGTAAAAACGTCAGGATTTTTTCATTTCATAACGTCAGAATTATTAAAATGCTCTCTTAGCATAGCGATTTCAACAAGTAATAAGTTACCCTAGTAGCGATATCTAGATGTTGGACGTAGCGAAACATTTCATTGTTTTGTCAATTTAAACATATTAAGTCAACTTTTCAAATAAGAGTGGTGCTTATTTAAAATGCTTACAAAAAAAGGTGTTAGAATATTTTCAACTGTCTTATATGTATTTTGGTATACTGAAAGGGAAAATAACATGTAAAAACGTCAGGATTTTTTCATTTCATAACGTCAGAATTATTAAAATGCACTTGATATTCAAAATCATACAGCAAAATTGTACAGTTTCATGAAAAAGAAGCCTATAAGTAGCTCTGCTTCACAACGGTGCTGCAAGGTGTGCAGCGATTTTAAAATTTTATACATGTTGCTTGGACAACAAGCTGGGTTTTTCAGGATGTCAGAGAAATAAATTAGAAACATTGTTAAATATGTTTATAAATTAATATATTTACTTCCCAAAATGCCGTTTTTATAACATCTGCTTTTTATAGCTTTACGACGCTATTTTGTGTCTCTCTGGCAGGATATTTTACTGCCACTGCCTGGCCAAATTTACTTGGGAACGGAAAAACACTTATAAGTGTGACATACACACTACTTTAAATAGGCGAACCAAGAAATTCGCAAGCATTCACGACTAATTCACAATAAAGTATTCAAAGTTTGTAAAATAATATCGCTCCGTGTGATCGAAGGTAGTTCGGGTATTTTATACAGGTGCACTATTGTAACTGTATACATCACTACATAGTATAAAACAAAGTCGCCTTTTCTGTCCCTATATCCCTATGTGCGCTTAAATCTTTAAAACTACGCAACGGATTTTGATGTAGTTTTTTTCAATAAATAGAGTGATTCAAGAGGAAGGTTTATATGTATAATACATGCATAATATACTAAGGCAACATTGCTAATTTTAGAGGTTTCTAACGTGATGTCGTAAATTAACCTATTTTTTTAGGCTTATTTAGCAATTAGCAAAAACGCTGCCTAACCCTACGAGTTAGATCAAATTAATGTACTACAGTATTGTACACCATAAAAAGGTCTACAAAAAAGTCCGCGATGGTATATGTTAATCTTTTAGGGATAACCCACATTAACCATTTTTATTGTTTACTTTTTACGTGAGAAAATGGCTTATTTACGAAGCTATTTTAAGCAATACGGCATTAATCCTTATCGAATTAAGTACCTTAAATACAGTGTGCAATTAATATAGATCAATATGGTTCCTTACAGCATGTAAATTAAACAAATATTTTCGGAGATATTACAAATTTAAAATTTGCGTTTAAAAATGTGTAATGTAATAAAAATTGTATGAATTTAGATATTCCAAAGATAGCAGGAAATCTTCATAGTAAGTATAGGGGAAGAGGAATTGTTTTACTCCAAATTTAATGCGTGCAGGCCAAGGGCAGTAATGAATGAACCAAAAATACTGGATCGATTTTAATCATGTTTTCATTGAGTGACATAGGCATATATATTTTATGCCCGTGCAAAGTCGGAGCGGGCCGCTATGTTTTTATATACAACGTTCATATTTTTTCTGTAGTGTATTTAATTTAGTATCAGCATTGCACCCGTGCGAAGCCGGGGCGGGTCGCTAGTAAGTAATATAAGTAATTAAGAAACAGTTTATTTTTATTTAAAGAAATATAAAGAATACCCAGGAACTAATTGATGTCAGTTTTGTGAATCAGTGATATCTTTAAGAACAACTTATTTTTGACACTAATTATTTATGAATTAAACGAGTAATTCAACATGGTCCTTCTAGACGGATAGAAGTAGCAGATATCGATTCAACAGGGTTTACCAAGTTCCTTTGTTTTTTGTGCCTACGGGATAGCAGAGATCGAGCAAATTACTGGACTAAATCTGGAGTTGGGCGTCAAAGGAACTTACTATTGGAACGTACTCCAAGAGATATTGGTTCTTTTACCACCGCGATATATAAAATAATATAAGATTGGTGAAGCAATTTGTAAAGTCAATTCCCCTTCTTACAGATGGAGATTACTTCAGATACATAATTTGATAGAAGCAAAAAGCTTTGAAGAAAGGAGAGCTTCCTACTATAAAAGCTCTAACTATAAACGAATCATCAAAAGAATGCTACAAGCATTCAGAACTTTAGGTTGCCTAAAGGGTTTAAAAGGACATTATCCTCGTTCCCTTCTCGACTCCTTACCGACAATTTTTGGGAAATGAGATTAAGGGGCAAGATGAATGACTTCACCAGAATATTGAAGAGATGGAGCAAGGGTAATAAGAAAAATGAGGCGTCTCAATTATATCAGAATATTCGGCGCTTAAGAAGGTCCTTCCAGATTCTTAACACAAGCAAAAGTGTCCAAAGAGAAGCCTCATTGAGAAAAAGAAAAGATTTTAGTGTGTGTTAGTGACGTATATTAGATAAAAAAATATGTACCGTTAATTGTTTGTTTTAACTCAGTTATCACATTTACCCAAATTATCAAAAAACGTGTCGACCTATAACTGAAAGGAGAACATTTTCTTTGCAAACCTGGTAAATCGATGTTATGTAATACTCGTACGGCCCTAAGTATCCAGTCATCTGTTTTAAATCTACCTAATCTGTTTTAAATCTACATCTAATTTAAATTTTTTATGGTGAACAAGTGAGATAAGTTGGTCTGTTTTCTAATATAACCCTTAGCGTCGTTTCGGAGGAGGTCATAAAGTTCTCTTTTGAATTCATTCATTTAACCGGATTAAAATTAATTATTTAGAAAAAAAGACAGGTTAACTTTGGCAAAAATATAACGGATTGGCAATCGTATCACAGTTAATCAAAGCGTTTAATAGTGTAGTTAAGCAGAGGTCGAGTAAGAGCATCGCACAAGAGGTAGATTCAAGGTGCTCAAAGACTCCTAGCGATAAACTATTCCAATTAAAAAATATTCAAGCTTATTAATAACAATAACAATACAACTAGTCCGTGGTTTCGTGGAAAATGCATTACAGTCAAGGTGCAAGGCCACCAAAGTTGAACTGAAGTTGCTGCGAATTAACATAGTCTACAGGAATTTGGACAGAAGCTTGCAATTCAGGATAAAAGGCCACCAAAGGCGGATTGTAGCAGCTTAACTTCTTAGTCTTAGACTATTGGAATTGGAGTCATCAATTTTTTTATAACATCTTTATTAGATAAGCTTAGTACAATCTGAATTATAAATTAATTTATTACTACATTTCATTTGTACTTCGATTAATTCACAAGCAAGACGAGTGAGAGTAAATACATCAATATATATGTCATCGTGCAGTTCTTTGATGTTTACATAGAGATAAGCATTGGCAATCAATCGAAGAAACTTGTTTTGACCTCGCATTGGATGACCAGTTGATTTGAATCTTTAGTGTAACCCCATATTTACACCCCATAGGTCCAAATTGGCTTTATAATTGTCTTATAAATCAATCTCTTTGATTTTAGATCAAGTTGAGAGTATCTTCCGACTAACTAGTATAGTTGTTTTATTTTGGTTCTAATGTGTTTTGCTTTTTGTCTAACATGATATTTCCAATTTAATCTACCGTCAAGATGGATTCTGAGGTATTTAGCTGATTCTACTTGAGGATTCAGGCATCTATTGAGTGATATAATTAAGTTTTTATTACTTCGCCGCAATGCAAAATTAACGTGGACAGATTTGGAGCTCTTAAGTCGAATTTTCCAATCTTTCGTCCATTTGTAGATTTTGTTGACTGCCACTTGTACTTTTTCTACTGCCGTAAGCAGAGATATGCTTTTTGCCATAATAATTGTGTCGTCAACAAAGGTTTAAAGTAGTGTTTCTTTTGTTGTTGAATGTCAGCAGTGTAGAGCAGATATAGGAGAGGAACATATACAGCCGAAATAGTTTTAAATGTCAAGATCGCCATTTCGTGCGATACTCTAAATTTTTTTACAAAAAGATATGACTCCAGAAATTCACAATAGTTACGCGGTAACAATTTGCTCATCTTACATATTAATTCAAAATGCCAAAGCCTATCAAAAGCTTGTGAAACATCCAGGAATATTGCAGGGCTGTATTTCTTTTCCTCAAACGCTTTTTCAATAGCCGCAGTTACTCTGTGTACTTGATCGATTGTTGAATGGTAATTTCGAAAACCAAACTAGAAATCTGGTGTTATTACAAAATTTTTAACACGTTTAAATGTTAGTTTCTCAAATAGTTCTGATATTGCAGGTAACAGCGAAATAGGCCTGTAAGATTCGACTTGTTCTGCAAGTTTGTCAGGTTTTTTGAGCATAATTATTTGTGCCACATTAAAGCATTCCGGAACATGCTTCAGTCTTAAACAGGCATTAAATAAATATGTCAACATGACGAATGCTTTTCGTGTCAGTTCTTTCAATAATCCAGGTGAAATGTCATCTATACCAGGTGCCTTTATAGGATTGAAGTTATCAATTTCAGTGACAACTTTCAATGGAAAAATTAGATTTAGATCTAGGGTTGATAAAGAGGAATCATCAAAATTTGGAAAATTATTCCATAGGGGGGGGGCTTCATGGAAATTTGCGTAGAAACAGTGCCATTTCAAAGATCTTCAAAGGCAACTGGTAGATGAAGGTACAATCGATACTCGAAAACAACTTTTATGGCAACGATAAGCTGTACAGACGAAGTATCTACCACGTACATTCATGTAGCCGTTTCTTTAGGAGGGAGATGTTATGTAATGAAGCTCTGTCTATCCCGCTTCTCAGTCAAAACCTCAGTGTCGTTGCATATTGCCGTTTAGCAAGTCGCCTCTTCTTTCCGTTAAATAAAAGTTTTTAAAGTAAGTAAATAGATATTTTTGTTTAAAACCCTTTTATAACATATATTCGTAATTCAGATTAAGGCTCAAGCTATTTAAATCACAGAATTATACAGTATCATAACAATGCATAAGTATAATAACAGCGCAACATTTTTTCTTATACTATTATCCACGAAAACAACACCGTCAGCATATGTTTTAATGTTTTAGGTTTCTACTCAATCAGCCCTGACTACCTTAAAATCTAGCGTGTCCACATCTACACCCGAAACAGTTGAAGTTTCAAGCGAAATTTCCAGGGAGAACTCATCGGTCAAAAGTGGCGTCAAAACTGTCGAAGGTGCGACTACCGTATCTACAACGGAAGGAGGAATCGAGGAGTATCCCAGTGCAATAAATCAAGGTCAACTATTCAGTATCATAGATAATGGTAAGGCAAAGTAATAAATTATGCGTGTTAATAACTGTACTAATTACTACATTTTTTATTAACATTTTCTTCTCTTTGTGAGTTAATCTTTCATTAAAAGGAAACGTAACATTTTTTTTTAATTAATTACACTCTTACATTAAATACGCTTAGTACAATCTTAATTTACAAATTGATTTATTACTACTTATTACTACTTATTACTACTGGTATTTATTACCACTATGTACTTCCCAAATGAAAATTAAATTAAATTACCTGAGCTGAAGTTAAGAAAACCATTATACACTATATAAGTTCGTGTTGTTTGACTCACTTCAATCTTCTGATTTCTTGCGTGTTGTCCAGTAGCTGTATTGCTTCAACGTTCCTGTTATTTAACAACTTTATTCCATGTTTTAAAGCGAAATCTTGGATCATCTCGTATATCAATTTAATTCCGAGGTCACGATGCAGCTCTTCATTGGTTACGTAGCGATGAGCGTGCGAGACTCCACATTTTCTTCCAAAAAGATATAATTCCAGCAATGGCTCATTTTGTAGATTAAACACAAGTGCCATGCCCGGTCAAAAGCTTGTAAGACGTCCAGAAATAATGCGGGGCAAAATATTTCTGTTCTTCAAATGCCTTTTCAACAAACGTTGTTACATTGTGCACTTGGTCGATTGTCGAGTAGTGATTTTGGAATCCAAATTGGATATCTCGTATTTCTATAAATGGTTTATGAGGCTTAATCTTCTATCTATTGGTATTTCTTTTATCAATTACTTAATTTCAAGAAATGGTTTGTTTCGCCGAATTTATTTCGAGTTTGCTGCAAAAGATCGTCAATACTTTTGAGTCTTGCTTTTAAACTGATTTGTACCTGCATTATAAGTAAGATTAGGATTCTTCGTTTTTTTTTTCCAGGATTATCAGACCTAATAATACTGGAGTGTAATGAGATGGTAATTCGCACAAACTCTTGAGTTTTATTTGACTTGATGAGATGCTTTTCGAAATGTAAAAGTACAGTAAGTCTGGTACTTTATTAGAGTCGATAGGACGAGGCTCAGATGACATGCCTTCCATCCGCAGAAAACACTAAAGCTAAAGACAACGACACTGTCATCAACGAATCCAACTCTATCAAAAAAACCAGTAACCCCAGCTTTTCTTCTCAACCAATTCATGTCTCCAAAGTCTCTACAACTATGGTCGACAAACTTCAAACCAAAAAATCTCCAAGTTTCGACGGAATATCGATTACCCAATTAAAAAAGCTCCCGCATAAGCAGCTCGCGAAACTGGCACACATTTCCCGGCATCTTAGAAACACGCACAAATAGCGGTTATTCCCAAGAATGGAGCAAAATCATCTCCATCTGACTACAGGCCCATGAGCATTCTCAGTGCCATTTCGAAGCTTGCCGAGAGAGCAATACTCTACGCTCTCAACTCTTTCACAAAGGAAAACAACATCATTCCTGATGTACAATTCGGCTTTTGCGCTCACCACTCATCCGTCTATCAGGCTACCCGTCCGTCCGTGCACACATGTTTGGAGCAGTCCTTTTGGACGTAACCAAAGCCTTCAACAAGGTCTGGCAGGACGGTTTGATCGCAAAATGCGCTCTCATCAAGTCCTATCTATCGAACAGTTCTTTCCAGATCAAGATCAGGAAAACACTTTCCAGTAGAAAACAAATCGAAGCTGACGTACCTCTATATTCCTCGCTGGCCCCAACCTTATTTAACCTCTTTATATCAGATCTGCCGAGAAAAGAGCACATTAATGTCGCGTTTTACACTGCTTTCTTCACAACCACCAAGTTCGAAGTTACAATTCATGAACGTTTACAGAAGCAGCTCGATCGTGCGATCAGGTGGTTCAAATTCTGGTTGTTGCAAATCAACCCCCTGAAAACCCAGGCCATTATTTTCCATAAAAAGCGTTAAGCACTGTGGATCTGGCAACTTAAGATCGACACCGCAATAATTCCATGGCTGGATAACGTCCATGGTCTCCACTTCGACAGACGGTTCGGTTGGCATTCCCAATCCAGAAAGGTTCGGTGATAGCAAACCTGTTATCTTCTCTGATCTGCCCTTCTAGCAGACTTTCCATCTCTATTAAATGCTTATTTTACAAGATGTTAATTCGGTCCGTACTCCTCTACGGATCTAATGTCTAGTTCAAGTTTATTACATCCAACCAGGTGAAACGGCTTCAAGTTTTCCAAAATAAGCTCTTCAGGAGAATCTTAAACGCTCCATGGTTTGTCAGAAATAATCATATTCAAGAAATCAAGCACTTCATATCTCAATCATTCCACAAACAACACAGCTCAAGTTCTGAAAACGCGCTTGTTCGCGAGCTGGTCGACATGCTGGGAGCTTAGCATCGCGTCACCGCTAACCTCCACCCCTTATCCATGCTGAAACGACCTCATCCGTCGCTGCAATCATAACTTTTGCCCTCATATGACAGTATGCAGTTGTGTGTTAACTCAAATTCGCGAATCGATTGAATCGTCGGGTCCTCGTACCCAATAACGGCTGCCCGATCAGCGGGTGCCCGATCAGCGGGTGCCATATCCCCAAAGTTAATGCAGTAGCAGTAGCGATCTACAGGGGTCAACTGTGAGGCGGTTTCGGTGATTGTGTCTATAGGCGAGTAAGTGGGTTCGCGGCCTAAATGATATTCACAATTTGCATTATTAATTGCTGTACATAATTAATTTCCTTTTGGCAGCAATTTGCTAGTCTTAGTAAGAACTTCATCCTTGAGCATGTCGAGATATTCATTCGTAATAATCCGGTCAGTGATGTGAATAAGGGGATCAGGTAAATATCACAATATTATAAAAGTTTAGGGCTTTATGTGGCTTAGTGAATGGAGATAGGTTGAAATAATATGGTTGGTGGTTATATTAAGTGACCGTTATTTATTGACGTTACAAAATATTAAGAATATATAAATATATGAAAGGGAGCGGCGCTTTACCTGAAGAGACGCTTGGGCAGTCGACGTGTCTCCGTCTCAACTGAACGATAGTCAGTGACTGAATGATACATAGTATCCTTCAATGATATCCGAGATCAACGTCTCGGGGTTGCCAGATCATCATTATCGTTGCTGGCAGCTCGCCCGTGTACTTCTAGGGTAATATTTTTGGGTATTTTGTTGGCTGTTATTTAATGATGTAGAACCTGCAAAGAGTTTCGCAATCGTAGCCCTTCCATGAATGTTAGGTTTATGAAACTCGCGCCATACTATTCTTGTCCGGTAGCTCCTTGAAATGTCAACAATTTAGCTGTTTTCGTCACACGCACTTCCACTAACCGAGCACCAATATAGAGACCTCTTTCGAAGTTTGAAACATCACACATTTCAACGATCGCTTGTTTGAACTGTCGCACAACAAATCGTATAATACACCGAAATATAACCTACAAGACTTGGTATACAAACTGAGCAATACATACAACGAGATGTACAATATTGCATACTATTCATATTGTTTTGCCTATCCCCTGTATTATCAAAACAGTACTCCAAACCCAAAACACTGGCTATTAAGCTATGTAGGATTCTGCTAAATATTTCTCAGTTAAATTTATTTAATAACGTATACATTCAAGGCAGTCCATTTTCAACAATTAACAAATTGGATTTTGGTAAATATAAATAAGAGAGCAAACAGTAATAAGTTTTCAAAAATTAATACAACCTATTTGTTCTAGGTACAATGTTTGATATCATAGAACTCAACGACACGGAACAGGAGTCACCCGAATTGAAGAACAAAAATAACCCGCAAACATCATCTGTTGCGCCACCGTCTTCATCCATCAGCGCCTCGTCACAAACCGCCACTACACAAGACATACATACAGCTCCGGTATTAAAAGATACGCCACCTACCAAGAAGCCGATAACGAAGAAACCTCTAGTACCAACAAAAAAATCGTCTAACAAAACGACAGTCGACAAATTGGAAAAACCGAAAACATCTGAACGAAAAGACGACAAGAAAAATAATGAAAACCGAAAACCGACTCAAACCGTGGTCGATTTGACTAAGGAGTTCGAGATGTTGCCCGATATCAAAGACACCTCCGTGAAGTTAAACCGGACTTTCAGAAAGGAATTGCCGCCGCTTACCGAGGAAAAAGAGGATACTCCACAATTCAGCGTACCTCGAGTGTTGAGCTTCTCGGTATCCAACAATGCTGATGATAAAAACGCTACACTCAGTTCCACAACAGAGAATTCTTTGATAAACGTCACCAAAACCGAAGATATCAAATCATCCGTCAATAAAACTGATGATAAAGCCACAAGCAAAGTGAAATCAGAACTCTCTTCGACCGTATCTCCCAGGAACCCGATAGATCCAAGAATATATATTCTAAACCACCATCCAAAAGTATCCAAGAATAACGATAGCGAAGTAATCACCACCGCCAAACCAAACGTAACAAAGGAGGAATTTCTCCCGCGATCTTTGTTAGGCGAAACTTCGATATCAGCATCGCCAACCAAGGAAACCACTGCCGTTCACACCGAATCCTCTGAAGCTTACAGCGACCATCCATTCCCGTCGGACGAACCCAAGAAAATCAACCGGCACCGAAGTCTACACACCACTAAACCGAGGAAATTTTATCCATACTTCTTCAGTAGGATGTTAGGTTGAATAGACTAAGTCAGAGTTAATATTATGTACCTACAGGTTCTTGTGTCGTAATTTTTTGGCACTTAGATGTATTTAATCAGCTTTTACGGCATTTCTGTTAAGTCCTGGGTGATATTTAACGTCAATGAACGAAACAGCATTAGTGGTTAGTAATCGGTCTGTAGTCTACGCCACGTAGCCATTGTGGTGTCTCAATATGTTATTTCTAACCACGCCAACCTTTTCAGACATAGAGAGTATAACATTTTTATTAATTAATTATACCATAGTTGATATTAGACAAAAAATAACTTAGTCAAAATAAAACTAGGAGAATGGACAGAGGTCAACCACGTGTTTTTATAGATATTAATGTGTACCATCTAACCAATTATTCACTTTTTATTTATTATGTTATGAAAGTTCTATACTTAGGCTGACAGAAACTACATAAGAGTTATTGCTGCAATAAATTGTGAGCACCGTCCTTCGCTTATCACCAAAATTCTGAACAAAAAAATGTGCCTCTATTTTTGAATTGATTTTTACTGGAACGTCATATAAACAATTTATATTATATAGATTAACTCACGTACACTACCGATACTACAAACAATATATTGTCATGATGAATATAAACGACTGTGTACTTTAATATATGATTCGTTTTTAACGTTATTACATCACTGTATAAACGATATTATCTGATTTCTGTTCCATAAATTACCCTTTCGTTAATCGATACAGTTAACAGTTGCACACTAATTAGCATGTTAATATAAATCTCACAACTTAATTAAAAAAAAAGTACCTAAACATAGCTTAGAATAAGGAACGTTTGAGTTCTTAAAACACTTAATTGAGCATATGTAATATGTTTTCTGCACAGCGTAGAAACTTCAATTGCACAAATTATAACAACTTGATGTAAATAATCATATTCTACACAAATATGTTAAATAAAATAATTTATTGTAGACTTACGTGTTTTAATTAATAAAATTGTAAGTATAATAAAAAGTATTTTTAAAAATTGGAAATGACAAGTGTTTCATGTTATATAATCTTGAAACAAGATTATCATAAATATTCTCTATGAATATAACATTACTTAGTTACATGTAGCTAATATAGAAACGAATTATATTAGTAGTAAATCGTAAATACATATTTTTGCATAATATTTGTATTACTATACAGATTATATCATATCTGTAAAAAACAAAGTTAAAACTTAGTTTAAACTGTCGTCAAATTTTTTTTTAATGTACTTTTTCTGAAACAAATATAAAGAAAACTGTAATTTGATCCTCTACCTAAAAAAAGATAACTATTATTCTTCTTCTTTTTGTGAAATAAACTTTAAGCTAAAATTGCAGATATCGCTACCATCTCTCTTACTGACATTTGACAGATAACTAATATCAACAATAATTGTGAAACATTTAGCACTAACCACAATAGAAGGTGGAGAAATCCTTGTTTTCTTTTCAATTTTTTTCTTTTAAAATGTCAGAAATACTAAGGTAGGAATCTTGTTTGTACACCTGAATGTGTCTTTGTTTAAGAAGGGATGGGTGATTAAGTTTCATATTGTTACCTTTAAAAATTATCCAAAAATGCCTCCTCTTAACGGAGAATCGCGAAATTGTTTACAATGGCTCGTGAATGTAAAACTTTCCAGGATAGTCATTATGGTATTAGCCATTTTAATACTCACTCCACTCATAACGCAGTTTTATTTATTCAAAGTTGAAAGAAATATGAATCTAATTACACATAACACTCACTCGCACTCAGATCTCCCTGATGATTTAGAAACTATGAAAGAAATTGATTTAAGAGTAGGCGTTGAAGAATTAATTAGAATAAAGGGATCAGTATTGAGTGAATTAAGGCATATTGAGAAAAAAAGACAACAGTCCAAACAAGAACTACAGGTATATTGTTATGTTAACATTTCAATTATATTAATTTATTTTCTCTTTAAGACATTTTCCAAGAATATTGATGATTTGAAATTGGAAATAGCCCATCAACAAACTAATTTGAATAGACTGAAGATTTCTGTTGAACAAGCGCAAGTTGCCATGCAAGAAGCATTAGAACAAAACACTCCGGATTTAGCTTTACCAAAAAGACTCACTCCAAATAGATTACCACTGAAACTACCACCTATTCCAAAGAATAGATCAATGAACTGTAGAATGTTCTCTTGTTTTGACCATTCAAGGTATATAATTTCAAATACACCAACAATTTAATTACATGAAATATTTCAGGTGTTCATTAACTTCAGGGTTCCCCATTTATCTATACGACCCAGATCAATATGCTGTTATGAATGATGGTTGGGATGTGGATGGTTTCTTAAAAACAACATTAAAGCAAGTTCTTGGATATAATCCACATCTTACACAAAACCCCATAGAGGCTTGCATTTTTCTAGTTTTAGTTGGTAAGTTATATTTTTTCGTTGACAAAAAATTCACCATAAACGTAATTAACAATTGCAGGTGAAGCACTTAAAGACACTGATGATGTTACTGAGAATATTGGTAATCACCTAAATTTGCCACCTTTAAATTCTGAAGCTTTAAAACGATTACCATACTGGGGTGGTGATGGGAGAAATCATGTATTGTTAAACTTGGCTAGAAGAGATTTGAGTGCAGTAAGTGGGGATGTGTTTTCTAACATTGATACAGGTGAATTTTAATTCTATAAAGTAATTAACAAATTATGGAATAATCTGTTGGTTACAGGCAGAGCTATTTTAGTTCAATCCACATTTTATCATGACTATTTCCGGCCTGAATTTGACTTAATTGTATCGCCAGTCTTAGGTCCACCTGGCGGAGATGTGTGGCAGGAATGTTCCCACATGATTCCGAGTCGTAGAAAATTTTTACTTTCTTTTCAAGGTGAAATGAAAGTAAATAAATCTGCATTAATTAAAAAGAACAGCTTTAGTATTGATGAAGAATTACAGAAAGAGAATATTGAACTGAATAACTTCATATTAGAACACTTGAAGCAACTATCAAAGACTCACACATCAGATAAATTTTTGTTTGACTTTGAATGTGTTCCAGCCAGCGACGACAGTATGAATACCGGTCCTCAGGATTGGGCTTTGTGCGGCACGGATAGTAGCCGCATGAGTGTTTTAAAGGAATCGACGTTCACTTTAATATTTGCCCCTAGTTCAATTGAGTTTGTTTCAACCACACTTTTACAAGCTAGAGTATATGAAGCTTTACGTTCAGGTAGTTGTTTAACTAGTAGTGCAATAATAGGTATTGACAGATTCATTTTTAGGAGCTATTCCCGTAATTCTAGGCGGAGATCAAATAAAGTTAGCTTATAGTGAGGTAATACAGTGGAAAAGGGTGGCAATATTTTTGCCTAAAGCAAGAGTGACAGAACTGCATTTCCTTTTAAGGACAATTCCAGATGAGGACATTCTTTTATTCCGTCGGCAAGGTAGATTCATCTGGGAAAGATATTTGGCATCAGTACAAAGCACATTAGATACGATTGTAGCTGTACTACGAGATAGACTGAATATACCACCCATACCGGCTGATACTGTAGCTGCTATCAGTGTTTTTAATGATACTTTTCAACCAATTTTGGGTAAAATTATATAAAGAATGAGTGAGTTAAAATATCGAGTGTCGTCATGATTTACAGTTCCTCCAGCTGGTGATATTGAACAAGAAGAAAGTTTAGGCCCACTAGAACCACCGTATAACAGTCCAGCATATCGGAGAAACTACAGCTTAACTCTCACCCAAGGTTATGAAATGTGGAATGACTGGGGAGATCCTTTTAGGTATTATCGTCAGGCTTGAGCTTATTTTAAAATTTCATAACTAATATATGCTCTCATAGATTATATCCGGCCCTTCCGATGGATCCAGTTTTACCATCCGACGCCAAATTTAGTGGATCCGGAAGAGGTTTTAGACCTATCGGCAACGGACAAGGAGGAGCCGGCAAGGAATTTTCCGAAGCTCTCGGTGGGAATAGCCCACGAGAACAATTCACCATACTGATACTAACATACGAACGAGAACAAGTCCTCTTAGATTCCATAGCCCGTTTAAGAGGACTTCCGTATCTGCACTCCGTCGTAGTAGTGTGGAACTCGCCGCGCCTTCCCAGTCCGGAGCTTCGTTGGCCGGACATCGGCGCACCCGTCCATATCGTTAAAGCTGCCAGAAATTCGCTCAACAATAGGTTTTTGCCATTAGACAATCTGCACACGGAAGCCGTGCTTTCGGTTGACGATGACGCTCATCTAAGACACGACGAGATCCTGTTTGGATTTAGGGTTTGGAGAGAGCATCGCGACCGGATCGTCGGGTTCCCCGGGCGGTTTCACGCCTGGGACTTAAATACCAAAAATGGTTGGCTTTACAATTCAAATTATAGTTGCGAACTCAGTATGGTCTTAACAGGTAAGTGATAAAGTCATATAGTGTTTTTAAAAATACTATATTTCCATAATGCCATTTTGCAAGTTGTTTTGAAGTAAATGTTACAATTGTATTTTTAGACATTTAATCACTCATATTAAAGGAGAAAATGTTAGATTTATAGAAAATCCGCATTTTTAACATATGAATGGCGATATTTTTCACCAAATCTTGTCACTATCAACGGCACAATCATTTTTGGCCTCAAATATCCTCTCGATTGATTTTGCCTGAGAATGAAGCTTTACTAAGAAGTCTTTCATTCGACAAATGTGTTCAGGCCATTATAATCTGCGTCTCTGAATTTCTTTTTCAACTATATCTTGGTTGTCATGACTTATTCGAGTTTCATTTTTAATTAGATCTCAGAGCGGAACACGCGGAATTTACTTCAAGCTCACAAAGGTCAAATTATAGTAGTGTCCAAGTTTCGGAGTCATACAGAAGTATTAACAAGATATGCGTTCGCAAATACCTTTTTTAGGTTTTGGTCTTGAATGCTTTTAAGATTTGAAATAATCGACATCTATTTGTGTCCTTTTTAAATCGAATTATAAAATTGTTTGTCCGATTAACCCACCTAAATATCTGTGTCATATGGTCGCCTGCTGTTTGGGAGTAACAAAGCACCTTGCCTATTTTCCACTGTTGGTCATTTTTAGAAACTTCTTGATTAATTGTATCACTTGCATGTAAACAACACAAAGAAGATAAGCACGATACCAGAAGCGACCAGAGGAGATAAAGGAAGCACGTGCTACGCAGCACAAGCTAAACATGAGGCATCCAAAAAGTTGATATAAAATAAATAACGTAAAGGTCTCCGTGCCAAAGGAAATAGCTTGTAACTCAGAGGAGTTGTCTGCAGTGTATCCCCCCCCCCCCCAGATGCTCACGTAACATGAGAGCCAACGGAGTAAAAAATATCCATAATACTACTGAATACAGGCCGTATTTTTTAACGTAACGTTTGGATATCCGGAATTGTAGAAATTATTGGATGAAGACCCAACACAAACTTACAAATAGTTGGCAATAGTGTTGAGTGTAAGCCCAATAGCAATTTGTAAACGATTACAAGCGATGGGAAAGATTCAAAAGATGGGTGCCACATGAATTTATCGACAAGCAATTAAAAATTCAAAAGATCATCAGTGAAATGCTGCTTTTCAAATGGTTCAATGGTTCAAATGGAAATGCTGCTTCAAATGGTTCTTCAAAAATGGTTTTATTTCGGATATCTTACACGAAAAAATGTTATTAACTGTTGAAACCTGGATAAACAGTTAATACTAATCGCTACCGGCAACAAATGATCAATTTGTATTGTGCATTTATCAAAAAATGTACACAATACTACGCTGTACGTGTACTATACGCTGTCTCAGTAAAACCAGTCAAAGAAGTATTGAAATCGCCTAGATGGTATGTCTTATCAAACCCGTCGTACTCTCCAGACCTGGTTTCATTCAACTACCACCTTTTTACATCTATGGGGGCACATACTTTGCCAATTTCAAGGAAGTTAAAAAAATTAGCTCAATGGAGAAACCGTCCTTTTGAATTGACATCCATAAATTGCCTGAGACGGCCAAAGTATATATAATCAAAAGTCCTATAACCTAAAGGATGGAGTGAATAGAATATAATTCAGAGAATCGGTGCCAAATACATAGTTTTTTCGCAATCAACTTTAGCGTTAACGGCTTGGCCGTAAATATCAAATATACCACAAAAATAAAAGTAAATATCAAAATCTACCAAAGTGTAATAAGTCTTTTCAAATATTTAGGTATTGAAGTCTTTTTATTTTTAAACTTTATACCATTTGTCCAAACCTCCTATAGTAATGTAGAAACTAAATCAACAATTCGAAAATTCACAATTGAAAACGTATTGTGCTATTTTCTTCTTTTAATTGATCTAGTACGCATCACAGTTTAATGTAAAGGGAAGGAAATCATTAGTATAATCCCAATTCAAAAATTACTTATTATTGAACTTTTTCAATTCCGCAACAATGATTGTTTTAGCTGTGTGGGAATACCAAATTACTTAAAAAATTAATTTAAGATCCAAGCAAATGTTTGCCGAGTGGATGTCGTCCCTCCGCTCCTTTTCAACATAGTAGTGGATGCAATTATACGAAAAGTGTTTAAAAAGAGACATGACATTCAATATAACCCTACAAACTTATTGACCAATCTTATCTTCTGCTACCGCGATATAGTTGGCATTGCAGATCCAATAACTTCACTGACATCATCAACTAACGGATCGCCTGCTATTGTAACTGTAAATCTCAACGGCATCCAGCTAGAGCAAGTGCAGGAGTGGAAGTACTTGAGATCCTGAAATAATAAGCGGTATCGACCAAGCTTTCGCTTCTCTAAAATGGTGTACGTAGGCGAGAGGAAATTCTACAATCAACTTATTTTACCAATTCTTATTATGATATTGATACTTGTTAAAAACAGAGTTACGGTCAAATAACAGTAAACTTCAAGTCTTCCAAAGGCCATGTTTAATGCAAATTCTACATGTTTCTTTTAGACGCCGTATTGGATATGAAGTCATCCAATTAAGACACGATAATCAGTCAAATGAACAAATCCAGATTGCAGTGGTGTAAACATGTCTATCAAATTAAAAATAAACGTATTTCTCGCAGATTTTTGGTGCAAAATGGACGTATTGATCATGTAGAGCTATCTAGAAAATAAAAGACTAACATTGTACTTCAAGCGATTGTGGCCCATCGTCAACAACGCGCTCTGAGTAAAACGAAATTTGATACAGAAAATTTCAATTTCCAATGTTTTATTGTTGTTTACGATTATAGGCGCAGCTTTCCTACATCGCCATTATTTACATCTTTACTGGAAATGGTTGCCACAAGCTATACGCGACAAAGTAGACGAATACATGAACTGCGAAGATATAGCCATGAATTTCTTAGTTAGTCATATAACGAAGAAACCTCCTGTGAAAGTAACATCAAGATGGACTTTTCGATGTCCAGGTTGTCCTCAAAGTTTATCGGAAGACGAAACGCATTTTCAAGAACGACATAAATGTATCAACTTTTTTACTCAGGTAAAAGTAGTTTTCTGTTCATCTATATCCATTTATCCTATCTCTTATTTGTTTCAGGTTTTTGGTTATACGCCGCTTTTGAATACTCAATATAGAGCAGATTCTATATTATTTAAGACGAGAATACCGCGCGACAAGCAGAAGTGCTTTAAATTCATCTAACATTAGTAATCATAAAAATGACTGAAAAATCTTATTTTTGATCGTGTATATTTGTATATTTTTACAACAAAACCTTTGTGAAGCATCTGTAAATACATATTATTTAGTTAGTGTGTAAACCAAGCCTGTTTTATTGTAATATTTATGTTTTGTGCCATCCATGATTTTTAGACGTAAATTATAAAACGTTCCAAATTATAAAGTTATTTTTGTCTCGCCTGTTATAACCCAAAATAAGCAAGTAATTAAAAAAAACAACTCATAAAAATAGTCCATCTGAATAAATATTTTAATCAGGTTGGAACAGAATCAAAAACAGCAACAGCAATCATTAAATTTCTTCTAGTAAAATGCAAATTTATTAATGGTGAATTTTTTGTTTGGAAAGTCCTCAGCAAATAATCCTCTCCGGTCTTAACTTCCGGATTATGTGATATATTTACATCCTCCGAGCTCGTATCATCTGTTAGTTTGGTGAAATTCCATAATTTAATTGAACAATCCAATCCTCCAGAAACCAGGACGTTACCACAGCGGCTGAAAGACAGACAGTGAATAGTTTTCTCATGCCCAGTAAGCTCTGCGACTAAGTGGCCATGCGAAAGATCCCATATTAAAACAGAACAATCTGTTCCAGCTGATGCTAAAAATCTTCCACATATGCTAAAAGCCAATGCCTGTATAGGCTGCTTATGACCAGTCATCAAACGAACATGATTTCCAGTTGTCACGTCCCATAAGCACACCCTTCTATCACTAGAACCTGTTGCCACATAATTTGAATTTGGGTGAAATTGTATGCACTAGAGAAGAAAAATAGCAGAGTAGTAGATTTTACAGTAATAGCTATACTTACATCAACGTCCGAAAAATGACCTGCAAATATTCTAAGTGGCTGATAATGATCCGTTGCCCAAAGTCTAGCAGTTCTATCATAAGAACATGAAGCAAAATAGTAACCTAATGGTGAAAATTTTACATCCCAAACAGGAAACATATGTCCTTTATATACCACAAGACATGTCCAAATTTGGAGACTCCATAATCTACAAAAATATGCCTATATCATTTGCAATCAAAGTTATCCTCCATCTACCTAATTGTGGTATCTTCTGATGAACTTAATAATAATGTACGTTCTGGTGAAAAAGATACTGAATAAACAGGACCGCCATGGCCGCATAATGTACGTGAACTCTCACCAGACCTTTCATCCATCATTCTCACCTATTCAACATTTCAAAAGTCAAAATTGATAACATAAAGCCATAAAATTATTTTACCAAAACATCATCAGCATCAATATTTACATCTTGTAGTTGATCAGCTGACTTCATGGACTTCAATTTCTGCGGAACAAGTGTAAAAACTTTAATAATAGAGTCATTGAAACCCACTGCCATTACACTTGAATCTTCTGTAATTTCGGCACAACACACTCTAAAATATAAATGTATAATAAACATTAAACACATACATAAATAAACATACGTATAGTTTGAGTTTAATAAAGTATAGCAACAACAAGAAGGAAGATTTTCAGGTCCTAAGTTTATTCTTTTAGAGGCCTCTCTTAAGGCCTTGAGTTTTTCAATTTTATCATTGTCTTTTCTGAAACCACAACAATATATATAAGAAAATACATCAAAATATTTAAACCCTTACAAATCTGGAATAGGAAGCCTATCAGGTGGAGGAGCATTTGGATCAGACTTAGTTTTCTTTGAAAGCAAAGGATCTTTTTTGGATTTTTTCTTTTTTGGTTTATCTGGGTTATCCTGATCAGGTACTTCTTCTTCATCCTCAACTGGAGCAGATAATATCTGCATATCAGGTGGTTTTGGTATTCCATAATATACTTTTGCTTTATTATCTAAAAATAATACATATGAATGCTGAAATAAATATAATGTAACACAAAACATACCCTGTCTTTTAGCTTCTCCTCCAACCGCACCCGAAGTTGCATCTATTTGTGTTTTATTCCTAGCAACACCCTCATACATATCAAAATATAAATGTTCCTGAACAATATTTAATAAAACAGAAGCTTTCTTGTCATGTAGGTGCCTTTTTAATAATGAATATGTATCCCTTGACATACGCAAAATAAATTGATTTGACTTAAAAGTATCTGTAAGCTCATTTCCATTCATATGATCACGCTTTGTTACCATGGCCAACCTTTTCAAATCTTCTTGATAATAAATATCTTGTTCAGGACCAAATTTTTTCATCAAAGATATAGCTTTATCTGTATGACCATTATATACAAGTTCAAGATACATATGGACAAGTACTGGATATAATATCATACCCAATTCATGTTTGTATATATCTAAAGAATTTTCTACAAATCTTTTCAATTCTAAATAAGAAACCTCGTATGTTTCAGGATCTCCATCACTTTTATATCCTGTTAAAACACTACTAACATCTGAGTCTTGTTGATCGAGATCATCAGTAAAATTAGCTTCTTTTCTTAACAATTCTTCTGTTCCCTAAATAAAATTAATAAAATAGTTTTTGCCCAAGTTAATAATAAGAGTATTAGTATTACCTTCAAATTATATTTTTTTAAAACTTGTAATACCGCTGCTAGTTGGTTTTTATCAACTTCACCTGACATTTTTATAAACTACAATACATATACAAAAGCTACATACAGCAAAATAATCTTAAAAATCTAACTGTAAACAAATATTTTATCATCCAACTAACCTTATTTCATTCATGTCAATATCCTCTTTTAATATTTAGTCAAATGAATGGACTCAAAAAGCTGAAGCTAGCGTATATATTTATATATGTAGTTATAATATATGATAAATAAAGTAGATTAATATTTATGTTTAGTAAGCTATCACAATTAATGTATATTTAGCAAAGTAACAGGAATTTTCAGAGGGGTACACTTTACATTTGACTATTCCTTGCTTTTGTAACAATGCAGCAGCGCAATAATATTGTATATATATTTTGCAGCTTGTAATAATTATAAAGCAGAAAGTAAAATGAAAATTATTTATTTTACCACAATTACTACTTAAAAATACCTATTATATATAAAAGTAGAACCAAATTTATAAATGTTACAATTGTACCTTTTAATACCAATTTTTTAAATTACTATTTCGGTTAATTACATTACATAAAAAATTTCTTTTATTGCCTCTATTGGTTGTATAAGTTTTTAATTTTTTCTATTTCTATGTTTTTATTTATTCTATTGTTTTTAAGAAAATTTGTTTTTATAGTGAATTTTAGTTATGTTATCAAACATAACTAAAATAAAATAACTATCATTAGGGAATTATATAGGTGCTGTTGGCATTGCTGTTTTATTATAGCGCCATTTTTTTGTTAGCTGTGTATTAAATATTTAACGGCTCAAAATATAATTCAAATTATATTAGAAGTAAGTTCTAATTATATAATTGTTATAAGTAGGAATGTAGTCTTTTAATATTATCTAATTATTAAATTAGTTACTTTCGTTTTAAGTAGTATCATTTTAACTAATCTATACCGCTATAAAATGTGTTTGGTTTAACAGCAAAATATGGGTAAAACTAAGGGAGATAGCAGTGAAAGTGAGGAAGAATATTCGGTTGAAAAGATCATTGATCGTAGAGTAGTTAAAGGCAAAGTTGAATATTTTCTCAAGTGGAAAGGATATAGTGATGAAGACAATACTTGGGAACCTGAAGAAAATTTAGATTGCCCCGATCTTATTGCCGAATTTGAAAAGAATCGAAAGGCTGAACAAGCGAAATCAAGCAGCAAAGAGAAAAAAAGAAGCCGGAAAGATTCAAATGATTCTGATGAATCAACCTCGAATGAAAAAAGTGATAAAAAGGTTTTATACAAAATTTATGTTATGTTTCTTTCGTATTCAATAATTATTTTATAGAAGAGACGAACCAAAAGCCCCTCTCCTGAATCTGACGATGGACAAAAATCTGAAAAAAAGACAAAAAGTGACTCAGATGATGAAAAGAAAAAAAACGATTCCGGGGATGAAGAGAAAGCCAAGATTAAAAAACGAAAAAGTGAATCAAAACCGCAGTCCAAAAAAGATGATGAAAAGAATAAAAAAAGCTCCAAAGAAGAAGAGGTAAGTGATCATTTATTAGGTTATTTTAACTATATAACTGATAGTTTTATTATAATTACATAGGAAAAGGATAATGATGAAGAGGTAACTTCTAAAGATAAAAAGAAGAGAAAGAGTGAGTCAAAAGAAAAAAGTAGCAAGGGAAGTTCCAAGAAGTCTGGCTTTGACAGAGGCTTAGAGGCAGAGAAAATAATTGGCGCATCAGATTCAACTGGTCAACTCATGTTCCTTATGAAATGGAAAGGAACTGATGAAACTGACTTAGTTGCTGCAAAGGAAGCAAATGTAAAATGTCCACAAGTCGTTATTCAGTTTTATGAGGAAAGAATTGCATGGCACACACCAGATTCTGTTTCTTAAATAATGTATTCATTATGATTATATAATACATTTGTTATAAAGTATATATTTGACAGTAATGTCTTGTAAGTCTGTTAATTTAAAGGTCATTCTCAGTTTTTATGTAAATCCAAAATATCTGAAAATTAGGTATAGTGAATTATTTCTAATAAAATTCATTTTGAAATTTTAGTTTGATTTTCTATTTAGAATATTAGATTTAGTACTTGAATGTAGGGTATCCCAAGATTTTTTAATTTAAAGAGTAATGTGAAGCTGTATTATCTTTATACAAGATGTTTGTAATCTGTAAATTCCTTTATTTTAAAAATTACACTGTTTCATTTGAATTGATTAGATTAAACACATGTAAATCAGAGGGAGTGGTTTTTGTTATAAATAGAAGTTTATTTAAATCATTGAGCAGATGATAGTTTCAAAATCGTCGAAATTCAGCAATAATCTTTATAAATGAGTGCACTCTATAGCTTCCAAATAGGACGATGTATTTTGTTGGCTTGCTTACTTAATACAATAATTAAAACGTATCAACGATCTTCGTGAAGAAGAGGTGAATTTGGAGACGATACTTGTGAAGCTATTGTTTGTTCAGTCAGTGCCAGATTAACAGCATTACAAGCTTAACAAGCAAGAATTACGAATCTTAATTTGATAACTCTATATGGGATATCTCTATATGGAGTACTAGATGGGTGCCATTCATGTGAGGCCAGTAATCATTGATGAGCAAGAAGTCTACACGGGCAGAACAGATGCGGGTGCAGTAGCTATATGCAGGCAGCATGGACATGATATAAAGCCCAAAATCAATGAATGCCTTGCAAGTACAAGCATAGATGTCATTGAGGCATTTGCGGTCGATATAGATGGACTATTTAGTGTTTATCAAAGGAATTGTTGAAAATGACTGACCTTCAAATGAATGTTAAAAGTTTTTAGTAAGATAATTAACTTTGCTTTTTATTAGGTCACCGTTGATACTGAAATCTGAGGACATGTAACAAAATACAGATCGGCATTGTTAACGAATTACTTAGAGGACACCTGATGACTCATTCGCTAATCGACGGGGGCCTGGTATCGAGACCGGGTGGTCAAAAAGCTGAGATGTACAATTTTTGCAGGCAAAGGCCCGCGCTTTGACTGGAAATCATATAGTTTCACAAAACATTGAGATTTCTTTATATTTTGAGTATGGATTACATTCTATTCCATTATTTTCTAGGATGGTTTCTTAGAGTCTCTCGAAGAGTAACTTGTTGATGTTTATAGACAAATGTTGTAATCAGCGTTGTAATACTTCGTATATCGTTAAGATAGTAACCATTATAATGTTTAGTTGAATGTTTGTATTTTATTTACTAAGAAATAAAAGTATTTTTTAGACTTGTCAGCTTTGGGTTATTACTTCAATTGTAGACGCTACTTTCTCCTCTATTACTGATCCCAAATATTTGAACTCCTGGATTTGTTTTAACTCGGTGCTTTTGACATTATTGTTAATACTTTGGCCTTTTATCTACAATGCGAATTATATGGCGATATTTGATATATAATATTGAACGCCATGTTTCTTTTTAAATGCTTTGTTGCATGATTACATCCACTATTATACTAAAAATCATGGAGGGATGATATCTCCTTGATGATCTCAAACAAATTTGACAAACTATTTCGTATGCAGCTAATTTAACCATTTCAGGATACATGAAGAAGTTTAAGAATTTTCAGGGGTACATGTCCAACCAAAACCGCATAAAATGAGGCCTATGTATACAATTGAAAGCTAGCCGAAAGCAACAAAAACATAACTTTGAATTAAGACTACTTTTTTGTGTATGGTAAATCATCGGTACCAAATTAACAGCATGTAGTAAGCAAACTGTGGCTTAAAATCACCCGGCATATTGAATATATCAAGAAAAGAATATAAAAAATTCTATAATATTGTAATGATTTATTAGTTATACCCATTTATTTATCACTTTATGAAATAAAATATTTTGTTAAAAAAATAAATATTAAAATTTGAACTCAGAATAAACCTTATGCAATAAACTACTTACATTATTTAATACAATAAATATGCAGTCAGTATGTTTAAAACACTAGCATTAACAAAAAATATTATTCTAATTTGTTCATTATTAAATATAATCCAATTTTATTTTACTAACAATAAAAAAATAAATGTTTATCTGACATTCTGTTCTGCTAATACTTTACAAACTATTAATACTCTATATTTTATTTATCTATAGTTTGCAGTATATTTTTATTATTCGCAGCTCAATTGATATCTGAGAAAATAACTATTATTGCCTGACATAATACTTTTACATTGAATTATTATTATGGTTATCAGTAATTTGAAATGCGAATAACTGATATAAACTTTGCAATAATGATACATTAAACTTTATAAATGCAGAACCAGATTGAGCTGAAAACATTCTCATTAAATGCTTTAAAAATGTAGTTAATTGCCTTAAAATAATAAATAAATACAAAATGTATGTACAAGTACCTCATAAATTAGCACAAGCTATTAACCTTAATAGAAGTCTTTGTTAAAGAGTGCAAATATATCCCTTAATATTAGCTTAAAGTAGGGACTGTTCTAGCATTATTTTATCAAATCCTGGTGGTGGTGGATAAGTGAAATTTTCCAAAATTATATCTAAAATGGCCCCATCATCAACTAAAATAAATACATATATTAAACCATTTAGAACAATAGTATTGATTTTACCATATAAGGCAGGGTATGTGGTTCCCTTAATATTCGATATTGGACAATCAATTTCATTTCCATTTAAATAAAACTTTAACTGAATATGATCAAAAGAGATTCCAATAATATCACCCTCTTGAAGGCTCTGCAATCCTCCCTCTGAATTACTAGCTATATTCAGTTTATGTAGCTCTTGTTTATTATGTCTTAATATATGATCACTACACAATGTCCAAGAAAATTCATCCATTCCTCCTAAAAATATTAGATAATTTATCATGTGACATATATATGCTGATACAAATAACTTGCCTACAGTTAGACTTAAATCAGTTTGTCTTGTTGCTAAACCTACTGACCATGAGCCCCCTTGTTGTATTTTAACTTCAAAGTATGATTTTGACTGAACAAGAGGGGCATTTCCGAGGACACCTCCTGCGCCGCATGCTCTTTGGCCCCATTTCACTATTACTACCTCATATCCTACAAATTATTACTATTAGTTATCATATGTTTGAATAAATGAGATCATTACCCATAAACGAAGTGTCTAATTGAATAGGATTTGGTTTTGGAATGTTATGTGTTGGTGCTTTAAAATTAAATCCATCTAAACATCCTTTTAAACAACAAAACACTGAAACAGATGACATTTTTTTAACAATTTTCTAATACATAACCTTATTTCATAGTTTCTGAATCTTCCTTGAAATTGTATTATCTTCTTTTATTTTGTATTAAAAAACGTTATTAGCGTTGGGAGATATCGACTATAGCCGTCAAAACCGTCGATAGTCACAAAACACTCAATGTAGTCGATAGTCAAAACATTAGTCGACTGAAAATAATAATTATGTTTTTCAGTCAAATATATGCTTTGCCGACTTGGTGGCGCAGTGGTAAAGGCGATGAGACGGTCCTCTTACTGTTGCGATAGCCGCGGGTTCGAATCCTGCTGGGGCATGGCGTAAATTAATGTTTATGATTGTTTAAAATTTGTTAATGTTCTAGGCAAGAGTGTAAAATCCGACAAGGAAAATGATCCCAGTCACGCTAGTAACAAGGCTGGGTAAGACCCACCGGATGTCTTCTGGGATGATTTCTAAAGTTGGTCACTCGCCAGTCGGTAGGCTTAATGCTGAGGACCGTGGTTCGGAGCCTACGTTAAACTTTAGACCCAGTCCAGATAAACCCATAGATGGTAAAAGGAGACTTTAAAATATATTTAAAAAATACATGCTTCGACTTTTTTCCATCCCTGACAACTAACGGAGTTGTACACAAAGTATAGAGAATTGTCTATATTAATAATTAGATTTAATTTTGAGACAGGAAAAGACGGAGATTTGCATCTTACAAGCAACAAATATGCATTTTTATAGTGCCGTCTTAAGTAACTATCATTTTCAACAAACTTTGAATTTTTATTCAGGGGCGTGTAAACAACCAATTGCCAAATTAAAACATAGATACATAATAATTTATTTTAAACGAAATTATTCATCTTCTGCTTTGAATCTTTGAGAAATTTTTATTATTTTAATATATCACCAGTATTTCTGAAATTTTTATTATTTTAGCGGTGATAATAGGGCTTTAATCTAATAAATTATTTCCAAAATATTGAAATAAATATTTATTGTGCTTAAAATATGTAATTGCGCAATTTGAAATGTATATATAAGTATATAATTTTATATATAATATTGCTTTGCCAAGATTGATGATATTAATTCCTCATATCATTAAATATTTTTACAATATTACAATAATCACTAAAAATTAATACAAGACCAAAATAATATTTAATTCAATAACTATTATATTATATATACAAATCTTAATACTGCAAGTTCAAAAAGTTCATTTAATGTTAGAAATAATAACTTTTAAAGTCGGTTTGGTTGGCGTAGTGGTAAAGGCGACAGAATGGTCCACCTACTCTTGCGTTAGTCGCGGGTTCGAATCTTGCTGGGGCATGGTCGTAAATGTATGTTTGTGATCGTTTAATATTAGTGATTGTCATAGGCAAGAGTGCAAAATCCTACAAAGAAAATGATCCCAGTCACGCCAGTAACCAAGCTGGGTGGGTAAGACTAGTAGAGATTTTGCTTGTACTTGTATAAATTTATATCATATTTATAGCTTAACCTAGTCATTTGCTATTTTATTTCTTAACTATATAATACATTAATATATTAAACACAGATTAGACTCACTAGATACTGAACAATTTTATAATGAATTAAACGAACAAATGAAGCAATTATTAATTACGTAGCAGACTTATTGTTTTAATAATTGGTCATAAAATAAGAAGCTATACATTATTTAAGTCATAAAATTAAGAATCACAAATATAAAATTACTTGTTATTAGTAATTGTCAACTGAAAATAGTAGAATCAATTAGTCGATAGTAAAAACTAGTCAATTACTAAATAGTCAATAGTTCCCAACGCTAAAAGATATTAAACTATTGCATTTTATTTGTCTTTAATGCTACTTTAATTTAAAATCTAAAAATTATCGGAATTTATTTAAATTATTAAAAATAGAACAGCTTTTTGTCAAATTGTACCTGATGAACGCAAAAATTTATATAAATGTATTTTTAAAGACATTCTGTACATAATCGTTGTAAATGTTTGTAACGAGTCATTCACTAAACACTCGACACGTTCAGCTTTAAGATTGTCTAAAAATCCGTGAATTAGTTTCTTTAGAGATAACCAATCCGCTAACTCTTTCGCGGTAAGATTTTCATCGAATACATTGTTTTTATAAGTTTTCTTACTTGTGAGCCAACAAAGGGACCTCCTTTTAATTTAGCATCAGTTAATTTAACGAAAAAAGATTTCGTATACAAAAATCCTTTATTATTTTTATCCATGGCCTTGACAAAATTTTTCATTAAAACAAGTTTTATATGTAAGGGTGGAAGAAACACATTTCCTTGTGGAATAAGAGGTTCATATTAAACATTTGATTTACTACAAAGTCAGTTCTTTTTGGCAGATGTTGGCACTTCATAGTGGTTTTTGGTATCTCTACTGTTCCACAAATAGAGGAAATAACAATATTCCGTGAAACCTCCCTGTAGTCTAAGCAATATTGCAACAACTTTTAAATCAGCATAAATTTATCAGTTCTATGCAATTAAGTCTAAAATTAGTTTCATGCTTTCATATGTTTCTTTTAAAGTCAATGAATATGTAATAGGTATAGAAGAGTCTCATTGTGAAGTTACATTTATATTGTTATACCGACTGGCGAGCGACCAACTTAGATATCATCCCAGAAGACATCTTATACAGCTTACTCAGCCCGGTTACTGATGTCACTTAGATCATTTTTCTTGTCGGATTTTACATTCTCACGCCTTTGGGTACTCACATACATTTACGACCATAACCCAGCATTTAAACCAGCAACTCACAATAGTAGGACCGATTTTTTTTCACAAATATTATCTGTGATTTAAAATAATGTATTTTTTTGTCAACTTGAACTTATTTATGATTTAGTTATTTCTTTGAGTACACCTGCTATACATATATTATTGAATCAAATACTATGTTTTTGTGTTTTACAAATAAATAACTTCAACTATGAATATCAAATATTTTATTGAACACAATTAAGAGTAGGTAGAAAAAATACCAATTGATTTAAAGTCGCCAAAAAAAATAAAAAGCTTTTTTCCTACATCTAGTGAAGCTGCTAATGATTTACAAAATAAATACAAATTTTAATATTACACAACATACTTAAATATGCTAAATAATAATCAATTAAACAAAACAGATCATGTATAAAGATTGTGTTATCATTCTCCAAAATATCTATACCTATATACTATTAAATCAACCATATTTACAATAAAAAAAAAGATGATATATATGGCACTGTTGCACATATTGGTCTTAATATACATCCGTTTTAAAGTCTGTACAAAAATTTATCCATTTCATTGAAAATATTCAATATTTAAAAATACTAGTATCATAACTTGATAAATGTGTTTATGGTATTAATATCTCAATCCGAGTCATCATCTAGTATCGTAGTGGATGAATGTGACAAAATTTTAACGGTTGTTTTTGTTGTACTACTTTTTTTTACTGAGCTAGATGGACTCGGCGTGGATGTCGTTACAGCAACTATATTTCCAGGTTTGACATTGGTGGTTGTAGTCTTGATCAGAGAATTGGTCATCAGTTGGAAATTTCCTGGCCTAGTTTCCATCATTCTTAGCACATTGCCAGACGCCTACGAAATATTGAAATATACATCTATTATATTTAAGTATAATGAGTTCAGTAAGCAATAATTAAAATATTCGATAATAGGTTGTTCAATAAGCTTTGGGTTCGATAAGATCGTCAATTTCAAAAAATTGTGCGTACGTATTCAATAATTATTGATGAGAATTTTCCAAACTGGTAAAATAATAAACCTGGATTATCATTATAATCTTTGTATCATATATATTTATGGCCCGTTTTACATAAAAAAAATCATAAAACCATTTTCATAAGCCCTTTTCACATAGCTTAAAAAAATATCACGAAATGTAACTGAAAAACGTATTAACTTTTGCAAATTTTTTGCTGCATATCGATGGGATCAATAAATTATATCTCTGGAATAAGCGTATTAAAGTTCAGTGAAATATTATAAACCTTATCGAACGATAAAACTTATTGATTATATACTTCTACTGAAAGAACTATTTTTAATACTTTACAATTACTTCTACGATACTACATAATCTACTTGTCATTGCCAGCTCTGGAAAGCACAGTGGAATTACCAGTTGGGTTAATAATTTTAGATTTTCAATAAAGGCGGGTGGATGTGGATGTTGGAAATTGAATAAATAAGCTACGCGTGTGAGATGTTAACCAAACAATTTTTTTTATTTGAAAGCTCTATTATTTTTTTTATATAGAATATAACATCGTTCACCATTTCTTTTTACGGTGGTATGGGTTTCAGTGATCGAATTTTTAAGTGTGAATTAGGATGAACTTGAGCGGTGGCGTGATAATTGCGCTTGTTAATGTAATCGTTGGTAAAAAATACATCTCGGCGCTTTTTAAATTATTTTCCGCGCTACATATTAACTAGACGCCGCCAAAATAACATGACTGCTAACACTGACTCGCCTCCATTGAAATATCTTTTCTTTTAAAGTTGCTTTCAAGTGTTGTCAATTGTTTATTAATTACTTCTATAGGAAAGCCGCCTTATAAATTATATTATCGAACCTATATCACATGAACAGAATATGCCTTATGATTCGTCTATTAATCACGCGCGAAGTTCAGAAAACAGCGAGGGGGGGGGTTGTAGTGTAAAAAATACACGTGATTATTCTAAAACCTCCCTAGGTATAACCAGAGGGAAGGGGGTGCTAAAAATGTAACGTGATTAATGACGGTCCGTAAGCCTAAAATTCAGTGCTAAATAGGATAAGTTGTGCGCCAAAAAAAGGAAATTTAAGGAACCACTTTATTAAAAAAGAAATTCAAATGAAACACAAAATTCTTGATAACTTAGACCCATCATGCTACGTGAGGGAAAAATACGATTATAAAAAATAAACGATTTTAACGAGTTAAACGATTTTGATGTAATAGGACATAGTTCTTTATGAGCCCTCCAAACAGAGTGAAGCCATCAATTGATTGCAATTCATTATTTAGGCCGAGTATTCCAAAAAAATCAACAAATATACAAGCAGATGTACAACATCACCATGCTCCACTACACATTTCAAAACCCGTGAGAAGTAACTTGGAAAGATTTAATCGGGAATCTATTGAACGACCTATTAATATCTCAAACGGAATACTGAAAAATTGTATTCATATAATTGACGTACCTGAACTCTCATTGTTTTGGATCGGGCCAAATTACGATTGACATATAGCTTTTGAATAGGCTTCGTAATTACTCTCTAAAACAAATAAATGTTCAGAATTGAAAGCCATATGTAGTAAAATATACTTTATTCTTACTCTTAAAATAAACATAGAACCAAATATACAAATCAAAAATACAACTCTATACATAGCCTATGCAGTATTCCAAATCAAAACATTGGAAAAACTAAACTAAGTTAAAATAATACATTTTAGAAACAATTAGTTACTTTTTAATTTTTATAAGGGATGACCACTAAATATTTTTGCATCATATTCATAGAATTCTCCATGGAGATCCATAATCCATAAATAAGAGAGATTATCACAAAATATTTGAAGTACAAACTTTTAAGTTATGTACAGACTACATCAAATTTTAAAGATATTTCAAAGTCGATTTGCTTTCAAGATCAATATTCCTTATTATTAGTTTAGAATCCAAGTTTTCAAGAGCACTGGATAGTACCAAAAATTCAGAATAAACCAAAAAATGAAACAACCAAATCCAAATTTTGTAATAGTCGAATTGTAAAATTACTTTTACAAATGTTTCAGGAGTAATGTTGCACTTTTTGAAGTTCTGTAAGACGGCTACTTTTTGACAAAGTTCTTTCGAAATAAATATATAATCGCAGTTTTAATTACCAGATTAGGAATCAACAGATTTATATTCAATTACCTGAAAAAGAAAATCTACTCAATAGAATTTTTTATGTGATATTTGGAAGATCCGGTATTCGGTAATGGAAAAATATCTGTATTAAAAATCAAATCACACAAATTATCTTTGCTTTTGTTCAATAAAAGAATACTGCATAATGTAAAAACTATGGCGGGCTTACAAGTGGTATTGCTTAATAAAACTAAATATGATACTAAGATTTATTTGTATATGGTAGAAAATAATAACTCACCCCAATGTTACCCTTTTGGGGTGGGTTTGCCGGTCTAAGTATTAACTGCTGAGTGCTCGGTCTTACTGTTGTACTTTGGGCTGCCTGATTCATATGTTGAGTGCATTTATTCATATGCACAGGCCAATGTTTTTGTTGACATGGATAGTCACAATAACTAGTATTCCAGCAGCAATAAAATTGGGCTTCCTTTAAACAATTTGCACACCTGTAATTTTGTAAAGCCATATATCAGTTAAATTTCTAATAATAAAAAAATTAGAGTATTCAAGTCAGATGTGTTGAAAATATAAGCTCCTTAATAAGGACGAGTCTGTGGCGGCGTATGATGTAAAAAAGCTGCTGTTTATTACTCAGTAACTCATACCCTATTATGGTAGCACATCTGAGAAGCATGTTCAAATGATAAAACCTAATTATCAAACTTAGTTCATTTGTATCGCAATTTTAGGACGAAAAAATCATTTTAGTAACGAGACTTATTTTTGGATGCATAACTATGTTAATAAGCATAATGGAACGACATAACTTACATGTTTACCAGGTAGCAATGCTTCAACAAAAAGTTACTGTTTTATTTTTTCATCTCATGACTAAACAATATGGACGTGAACATTTTAATGTGTGGGATTTTAACAGGACGGCGCCACGTGTTACATAGCAGACCACACATTCTGCATCAACTGTATGATCTAGAATGGATGATTTTTCATTGAGTTGGACGATAGTACGATTTGACTGCGCGAGACCAATAACCCACAAATGAGCAATGTAAGTCATTGAAAATCAGGCCACTCGGATCCATACCATCATGAGAAGCTGACGCGGATTTAGGCATTTCAATTAAAAAAATAATACCGTAACATCTCATATACAGCTTGTTTCACTTAATTTTAATAACGACTCGTTCTTATTGAAAACCCTTTATACATCAATATATTGTCGCTCAAATACAAACTTTCTAGATTATTATCTCTAAATGAAAAGATTATATATTATGAGTAGCGTTGGAAACTATCGAACTATCGACTGTTTCAGTCGTATATTTTCAGTTACAATTTTTGGACGTACTACTAGTTTCATTCGACTGATTTTTAACTTTCTGGTTTTGCCTTCCTAGCCGCGATCCTGAAAATAATGTGCCGAATTTATACTTACATAGATTTATATGTGTAAAATTGTAAAAATGATGTAAAATTTCGATAGTACATATCTCGGAAACTACAAGAGATAATGCAATTTGGTAATCGACAACGTAATTAGCATGCCGAATATTACTTGGAGTGTGAATTGGAACGAAATCGGTAATAACTAAGATCATTTTACAATTTTGGCCCAAGTTAGGAACAGAGTCTAAAGTGTAAAATTTCGATTGCTCATATCTCGGAAACTATAAGAGATAATGCCATTTGGCAATCGGCAACGTAATTAGCATGCCGAATATTACTTGGAGTGTGAATTGGAACGAAATCGGTAATTCATAAGACCATTTTACAATTTTGGCCCAAGTTAGGAACAGAGTCTAAAGTGTAAAATTTCGATTGCCCATATCTCGGAAACTATAAGAGATAATGCAATTTGGCAATCGGCAACGTAATTAGCATGCCGAATATTACTTGGAGTGTGAATTGGAACGAAATCGGTAATTCCTAAGACCATTTTACAATTTTGGCCCAAGTTAGGAACAGACTCTAACGTGTAAAATTTCGATTGCCCATACCTCGGAAACTATAAGAGATAATGCAATTTGGCAATCGGCAACGTAATTAGCATGCCGAATATTACTTGGAGTGTGAATTGGAACGAAATCGGTAATTCCTAAGACCATTTTACAATTTTGGCCCAAGTTAGGAACAGAGTCTAAAGTGCAAAATTTCGATTGCCCATATCTCGGAAACTATAAGAGATAATGCAATTTGGCAATCGGCAACGTAATTAGCATGCCGAATATTGGAGTGTGAATTGGAACGAAATCGGTAATTCCTAAGACCATTTTACAATTTTGGCCCAAGTTAGAAGCAGAGCCTAAGATGTAAAACTTCGATAGCCCATATCTCGGAAATTATAAGAGATAATCATTAAAAATGAAACTGTTATTTTGATGGTTATAAATTACAGCAATTATTTGTTTCATGTTCTTTACCAAATATAGTTCGAAAAGGAATATGTACATCTCTGTCACACTAAGGCATGTTGAAAAAAACATAGTAAGCCCATGTTGGAATTAAATAAAAATAGACCAATTACTTTTATTATATTATATCATTGTTACTTTCCAAATAGTAAAATACGATTAAATAATATTTTTCACACTGCAACTTGAAAATTACTTAAAATAAACTAATCTGTACAGCAGTTTTTTTACTATCGACTAGTTTGACTGTTTCGACTATTTTCAGTCGATAGTTCCCAACACTAATTATGAGTGAATAACAGTCAGACAAGAGCGTTTAAATAATGTTATTTTAATAACATGATGTAATTCATATAAAATTGCGGTTTATAATTTAAATGAAAATTGTTACCATTGTTTTGATTTGGCATCATCTATTCTTTTTAGAGTTTCTGCTTCGCATGCGATCCTGGTCTGCTCAATAATTTTCTCCTTTTCTTCCTCAATACTCCGTTTTACGTCTTTCAGTACCGTCGATATATTTTTCTCTATTTCAGACAATTCGATACTGTGTCGATGTTTCAACGTTTCAATTTCCAGTTTTAAACTGGCAATTGTTCCTTCCGGGTTATTTGCTTTTCCAAAGTCTTCCAATGTCTCTATCAGCATACCACGAAAATAATCACACATCTAAAACGATCGCAATTTAATTTCTATAATTTGTATGCTTGTATCGATTTATGCACTTACGCGATGAGCGACAGCATTCACTTTTGCCGTAACAGGACCTACTGAACTTGGCAACCCCTCGATGAACTGCTGACTTAGCATACCAGGTGGACGGGGTTTCAGTTTTGGAAGTGGTCTTTTTACAATCTAATTATGAGAAAGGAACTTTTATTGTAACATTATTATCTTATATATTAATAACTCACTTCAGCAATGGCTCTTGAAATGCTTTCTGTTACATTATTTAGAGAGGTATTATTTGTAATAGTTTCCGATTCAACTTGTGGCTCTATTATTGCAGTTCCTTCTGTGGCTGGAATATCAGATTCTTTTTGGGGCTCTGCAACATTGGTAGTCTTTTTCGATATAGTTGCTGAAATTAAACAATTAATATTTCAATCACGTATTTACATAATATGTCTTAATATGATTAGTGACACATTTATTTATTAAATAACTTACCACTACTTAAAGTATCGTTCTGAGGTTGTGTTGTTACATCAGAAGACGACTGACTGGCATTCGATATATTGGCCATTGTAGTAGTCGCGATAGTTATTGTATTATCAGGTACTTTTTCACTTTGAGTTGTGTAATTTTGTGATGTACTAATATTCAGGGATGGTTTAAATTGAATAGACGCTGGAGAGGTCCATATTGTTGGCGGTTGTGAAAACTGCCGCAACGTGGCTGTGTTAGTAGCTGATACCAAACAAGGCGTCTAGAAATGTGTTGTATTTTTTTTAGAGATATAAAAAACAATTTAAATATGACACCTTGACTTACCATTGAAACCATTTGATTTGTCAAAGGGTTTGTATAGTTTAAATTTGTGTTTGGAGGTATTAACAGCAAGTTTTCTTGTTGAGGTTGTTGCAAAATCAAATAGCCATTAGTCGGAGCCAATGGTGGTATCGGTCTTGCCGTTTGCTGTGATGTTGCGGTTGTAATAGTTGTAGTTATTGGCGCTTGTGTAACTATTATAAAATTTTATATTAGAAACATTGTATATCAGTATATTTACTAAAATAACTTGATAGGGCGCGAAAAACTACCATCGCCAAAAAATCAAGGATCGAAGTCCCTGCATTGGCTGCCCTGACATCTACAGGGGCAAATCAAGAAAAAAAAAGACTAGCCAGCCAGCTAGCCCCACCAGCAATGATAAAAGACGCCGCTATCGAGGAAATCCATCGAAATCATCATCGGTTAGTTTAATCCCGAGCAAAACAATAATTAAAAAACCTACGACCAATTTCGTGTACTTCAAAATCCGGCCTCTCATGTTCCAACAGACCGGCTGCCAGGAGGGCTATGGTGAAAAAGATTACAGTGGGCTTTACCTCAGGTAGATTGTCTCATCAGAAACCCCTCAGATAGAGCCTACCTAGGTAAACCCCTCATTAGTCATTCACCTTTGTGGCCAGAAAATGTTTATGGCTTCCTCAAATCAATTTTTATGGTCACCTTCCAACCTGAGGTAATTTTGGTATATAAGGTTCATCTTACGCTACAGTCCGTTACACTGTTACAGCTTTTACAAAAATATGAAACTTCACTGCTGCGTACACGGCAGTAAAAACCCACATAGGACTCTCAGAACTGTTTCTCGATTTCCGGGTGCCATAAAATAATTCAGTTTTATAGTGTATAACTGTATTCTTAACTTTAGTTTAAATAGATTAATTTTATTTTAATTTGGGAAATACATACTGATGTATTATACCCTACTCAATATGAGTATGTAATGCAAGTACAACAGAATAGTAGTAATAAATTAATTTGCAAATTAAGATGATACTAAGGATATCTAATGTAAGATGTAATTAATAAAATTAAAAAAGTACTGAAATTATGATAGTAAAAACAATTTTACACTTTTTGTACTAACCTGTTCCAGTTTTAACAGTAATTTTTTGGGCGTCAGCCTTGCATTGTATTAAAACAGGCGGCGTGCTTTTTGTTTGAAGCTCTTTTGTCGGTGAATTTTGGGCAACTGGTTTTGTGACAGCCTTATTGTAATTCGGCTGAGGGAATGACTTTCGTGCTCTATGTTTAAGGCTGTATGTTAATACGGGAAACCCAGAGGTTGGAGTTTTGCTCTTATTTTCTCCATTGTCGGGGGCTAAAATTATAAACATGATAAGTCAGAATATCTACATAATACATACTAAACAACGAAATTTACAGTTTATGCCTACAGATATTATTGTTTTCGAACAAAAAAAGAACCATAAGTATTTTTAACTGCTCTAAAACCCTCTTGTAAGACTAAAGCACCCTCTAATTGACGTGAATAGGGTCTTTAAATATGAGTGTTCCGATGTTGAAATTAAATGAAACAAACCAAGTTAAACTGCCGCAGTCGAGATATAACAAATACAGAGACGCATATTACAATGGTTTGGAAATGTCCGTCGAATTCCTCACAGACTGTTGACTGTCACAGTTGTGAAATCGACCTTTTGCTGTCAAAATACATGGACTAAGATCATAGAAAGTGATCTGACAAATAGGGGACTAACATTGTTCACGGCCAAAATACCTGTGGCGATTAGGTGAATTAGGCTGACACAATTAGTGAAGAAATCCTTCGGCGTCAACTGCAGCGTACTGGTTGAGAAGTAGATAATACGAGATGTTAACAAAATACGGAATTAGATCTAATGTAAGTTGCGGCTTCTCACATCATCAATCAAATACATAGTCGGCGTTTGGAACATCTCTTCTAATCAATACACTGCTGTTGGTACTTTGAATATTTTTAATTAAATCTTCACACAGTTGGCAATCGATCGCAACCGTATTTTTATGATAGCTTTCTATGATTTTCGTTGAGTTTTGGATTCAAGAGGTCAATTTCGCCACAAAAGTATCTGAGGAATTCGTTTGCTTTTCATTCTATATACATGTTTAAATCTTGTAATTTCCCTCCCTAAATTTGATCCTTAACCAAACATTGATTGTCACATCTTGAACGAATGTTTCCATTTCTAGTATAGACTTAGGTAGACATTTATAGAATTTATATTCAGCACAACAAAGGCTTTAACAAAACGCCAAGTTTACAGATGTTAGGCCAGACATTTCCGATATTTCCTCTCTTCTACATGCACTATCTTAGATAAGAAAAATCTCCTGCAGCTTGGTCGATTTAGCTTATCATTTCTGCAGCACGTTAGTATATCTAGTATTCCCCGGTGGCACAGATATGAGTGGTACAATTTTCAATGAGTTTAATGCATACATCTAGTTGAGTTTCAGGGTGATTTTAAGATCAGCATCATTTATTAACAGACTTGCGACCTCAAAAAACGCACAGATATCAATTCACACAATCCTGGTAGATTACTCTGATCGCCTTTAAATAGAAATTGTTGATGCAGAATTTCTATCTTCGAAACACACTCTTACTGGGACTATATGAAAAATCCTTGTCCATATTGTTCAATTTACACCAAAAATAAATCGATTATCATAGATATGTAGGACCAAAACCCAAACAGTAAGCTCTTGTGAACGTATTACCATCTAGTGACTCCCGTGTAGGTTGGCGTTGTTCAAAACATGACAATATTTCAGAAGTGTACCACACAAATAAAGATTTTTTCAGTCAAAATATTTATTTTGAGGTAATACAATTTTATTAGTTGGATACACAGATGTTGATGTAACTTGCCATATAGCATTAGTGACAATAAACGACAGGTTAAACAGACACCGCAACAGGCGGCTAACATCGACGACCGAACTTTTTGAAAAATCCTTTCACAGTCTATTAGTATAAATAATGATGATTTACTTACCAATTTTCGCAAAAGATTTTACGAAAATCTCACAATTATCAGATTTGGAATTTACAGTCTCCTCTTTCTTTTTAGATGTTGGATCAACATCACCTGTATCATGAGTCGCACTATAATTTACAGCTACATCATCGATTACTTTTGTAATATTATCTGTAATCTGGGATAAAAACGGCTTTTAGCAATCAGATAGTAACGTTCCAGTTTTATTTTACTGCTTAAATATTACTCACCCTAAGCTGTTCCCTCTTTTCTTCAGTTTTTGAACGCGTTCTAATTTCGTTAGTTTTCGGTTTTTGGGACGTTTTACTCTTCTCCAATATATTTAACGCCGATAAATATTTCTTTTTTGCCTCTAATTCTTCGGTCGGGAGACTTTCACTTTCCGAATCGGCTTCGCTTTTAACGTCATCCGAAATATTTTCATGTAGAGAACTTCTGTTTGAACCACCAGGCGAATTCTGTACTGAAGAACGCCTCGAAATCCTTTTTCCATGAAGAGTTTTTCTTAGCAATGAGAAATTCTCAGTTTTGCTTTTGTTTTCTTTGTCTGAGCTTTTATTTTGGCATTCGTTTTCTTCACGCGATTTCAACATATTCGTGGACCCTGAGGATTCAGAGCTCAATTTTATCTTTTTAGAACTGGGCGGCTCGTCCTTGTTGTAACTGATTTTTTCTATTGATTTTTCTGGAGAATTTGATCCTGAATCGTTCAAAGATGAGTGAATTATATCTATTATCTTAGCCTAAAATATATATTCGTTTTATGTTACATCTTAGCTCTATTATTAGTTACCTTATCAATTGGTACCTCTGAGTCACATATTAATGGATCCTCTATCTCTTCATCCTCATTATTTTCATCACTATTATCACTCTCATCACTATCTTTCTCATGAAGATAAACTTTTGTGCTATTATTCATATTTAATTTGGGAGGGTCATCATTTTCTTCTAACTTTGATATATCCACATTATTTTGCTGTTCAGCTAAATTATCTGATAAATCTTCCACGGTGTTTTTTGGATTAACTGTTTTTGTGGAATTAGTTATTTTATGCAATGTTACATCGTGTTTTTGATTTTTCGATGGTATATAACTTTTAACTGGTTTTTCCGGCAACCGTATTCTTACTAGCTCACTAACTGGTGTTATATTAGTTTTAAATTTTTTTAAGGCATTTTTTTCTAATCCTATAATCAAATTATTTAGATGGAAAACATAAAGTAAAAATAAATATTAAAACTTACCAGAGCTAATAGTTCCCAGATCTAAATCCTCTAAAGTTTTATTGGCGTCTTGTTCTAATATTGATTTCCTTTTAACAGATATTTCTTTGGTTATGGGGAAATCTGTAGAGGTTTCTAATAATTTTGGTTGTGTTATGGTACTTAGAGGGGTGTTATCATCTGTACTATTTTCATCACAGCTTTTTGGGCCATCACTCTCATTGCCAGCCATACTATTTTCTTCCTTATCATGAGTCGTTTCCTCTTTAGTTTTTGGAGATAACACAGGCATTGTCCTTTCATCATCTGCACTTTCTAAAAGCATATCTTCATGTTTGTTTTTTACATAACCACTAACTTCTTTGCTAACTCCATCCTTTATAGTATCATGACATAAATTGATATATAGTTTGTCAGAAGAACTAACTGAATTACCTATATCTGATGAACTATCTGAATCAAAATTTGGCTCACTGGTTGATTTTAAACTTCCTACAAAGTTTGGGGGATGTGTTAAATTTTCAGTTTGATCGCTTATATTTCGTTTTATATTTTGTAAACTTTCCGATTCACAAGTCACTAAACCACATTGTTTAGGGAAATCTTCAACAGAATCTTTCAACGCATCTGAGAGGCGTTGGATCAGTTTATCAGCCATTTTAAATTTACTGGCTGGAGATATTGTAAATTCAGCATTATCTACATCAACCTGGATAGGTTTTCTTTTCAATTCCATGCTAAAATCGCTGGAGCATTCACTACTGCTAGATGAAATGTTTTCTGAATAACCAATACCTCTTCTGTCATCATTACCAAGACTTATTTCCATATTTTCAGAAATATCAACACGATTTATTTTATCTGAAATTCTATTTGATTCGCTTTTGGCGTCGCTATCTCGGCGGTTGGTTTTTTTAGACGGAGTTGATACGTTGGGATCATGAGATGATCCTTTATTAGTTTTGTTACAATCCGATTGTTCTGAATTTTTTCGTTCT
Organism: Rhynchophorus ferrugineus; assembly: GCF_030347505.1. Lineage (NCBI taxonomy): Eukaryota > Metazoa > Arthropoda > Insecta > Coleoptera > Curculionidae > Rhynchophorus > Rhynchophorus ferrugineus. The sequence continues at coordinate 17,201,236 of NW_027472588.1, read as the reverse complement.
ACAAAAAAAATTAGCAAATAATTTGTCTATATGATAATAAGTATTATATTACCCGAGAAGCTTTTTAAAGCTCCTTTAGTAAGTACAAGTTCATATGAACCACATTTATCTGGCTCAATGTTACTGGGCACTTGTGTATCATCTTCATCTGCTTCATGTTTGTCATCAGTTGGTTTCATTAAATTTTTTCTCAATTCAGTATCAAGATCGGTCATATCTTCATCGTCTGTACCTTAAATATAGATAAATTAACGGCGGAAGCATTAAAATAATATATCATACCATATCCTTCCATAGCTTCATCATCATTACATTCTTTAGAAGACCGAGCATCTTTATCCAATATTTCTTTTGATTCATCATCTGATATTTGGTTTTCAATTTCATTAGATACATAACCATCCAGACTTGCTTTTTTAGGTGTTTTATGCTTAAAACTATCAGACTTGTACTGTGGTAAAAACATTTCAATCTGTTTAATTTCGTTATTTGGATCAAGGGGCGTCTTAAAAGGCGGATAACGAAATTCTCCAAAAACATTCTTCAGGTTCTCAACATGCTCAAGCAACTCCTTCAAGAAAATAATTTGTATCATTTAATATTTGGATAAATATACCTGTTCCCATCTAATGTAAGCAACAATTGAAGAGAATAATTACTTACTTCAACACACTGAGCAATATCAGCTCTTTTCGCCCTAAAACTGTTTGGGTCTTTTGGTGAATATAAGAAACATTCTTTTTCTGGAACCCAAGCTCTATCATGTGCCCCAAAAAACCTTACATCTACCATTCCATCTTTACAACTCATAGCTTTTCCTGGCCAATAAGGAAAACCTGAAAAATTAAGAAATTATGTGCAAAAGTAAAAAAATTAATATTTAACTTTTTACCTCTTAATTTTGCCCACACCAGCAAATGGGGCTTTGGACATACCTCAAGAAACCAAGTGTTTTTCTTTGTGTTGGCATTTTTATAACAAGTCGGGCAATTTTCAATCTCAGCCATCTCCTGTTTACAAATTTTTATAATTGATCTTGCCACAGTGGTCAGTTTAGATTGATCTACAAATGAAAAACCAATAAAATGAAAACATATTACATTGTGGTGATACTGAATATATAGTACTTAATCTATACAATGTTATTTTTTAAAACAAAGAACATCAGATTAACTTCCATTTTAATTAAGAAAAGTTAAGAAAGTAACATACATTTTTTACCGTGAGAACTGTTGGCCTCTGATTTTAATGACATTTCCATATCTAAGCAGCACATAAAATACAGAAAATACTTAGCTACTAATACATATAATGAATATTACAACATTTAACTGGCGCTTAATTATAAGAACATCTTCAAGTATGTAAATATCATTATTACATATTATTTTATGAGTAAAAAATACAGTATCTCTGATATTAAATATTGGAAATCTTTTGTACACATTATTAAACAACATTAACATGATTAACATTCCCAACTACAAGTTTTTTTTAATATAATGTTACTTTTTATATAAACTGCATAAATAATTTAAAATACTTACATGAATTGAAAACAATGCTATTATGTAAAATCCATTTGGCATCAGCCTCAAAAGCTTGAGTGCTTCCATAAAAATTTTCCTTAATATTTTTTTCCAATAAAGTTAAATCCATAGGTTGTATTATATACTTTTTGTAGTCAGGAAATTCATTATCACTTACAGCATGTATAAATGGTTGAGACTTTGAAAATAAAGATAGGCTTTATTATATAGGCTTTATATCTTATTTAACAGAATAGAGGTTACATTGGCTACTTACTCCTTGGCATTGAATCATTCTATTAACAGCAAACTTTAACAAACTGCACAGATGTTCTAGTGTCATTCCTTTTAAAGCAGGTGACCTTCAAAATAAATTAGTTTAATATTATATATTATATACCAATATTATATTACCTAGATTGCGTGCTTTCGGCTAGTAATATAGAGACACACTCAGGACATGGCCAATGATCTGGGTCACTTATTGTCTGTTTTAAACACTTTTGATGATAGCTTCTGGGGCAAGTTTCACAACATATATTGACATTATCTTTATGACATCTCCAACAAAACATATCCTTATTTGGCTAAAATATAACTATAATATTAAATCAAATTGTTGATATTGAAAGAAAGTTAATACCTTAAACATGATTATTTCAGTTGTCAATGATTTTCTATTCCTTTTTGCTGCTTCATCTGCAGCGCCATCTCCAGAAGTGTCAGAAAAACTACTTTTTTTTCTTTTTGTAGACTTTGTGGTAATTATCGTAAAATTACCATCATCTGCTTTGTTTTCACCTTTAATGTCCTCATTAGCTGGTAATTCCATCTCTAACTCACTTTCTGCTGTAACGGGATACTGAATTTTATTTCCCTTGCTTGGACTATTGCGATAATCAGGTTTTCTTTTGAGGCCCACTGATTTTCTTTTTCTAGATAAATTAGTTTCTAAATTTGCTTCTTTTGATAAAGCAAGCAGCAGTTTTAATTCTCTAGATATATTGGCATTCTCTTCTAACTCCAACTTGGAAACGCTCTCATCACTTTCAATTGTTATTTTATTTATCTTCTCTACTTGATTTTCATTGTTTTGTGAAATAAATGAATAGACAGTAGGGTCAGCTGAATCACTTTTACTTGATGTGGAAATGTCAGGTGTTGTGTCAGTTACTTCCTTTATGTCAGTAGTGTTTTCTACACTTGTTACTGGAGAGGAAGAGTTTATCTTCTCTGGAACTTCAACTACATCTGCCTCATTCTCATGGGCTACATTAGATTCCTTCAACATACCATTACTCTGGTCAGCATTTTGCGACATCTTGTACTGTAGTGTCTATAGTTCCTTGACCTAAGTTAAATAGTTTACATTTTTAATTTGACATATTTAATTTCTAACTTATATAGCCTTACACATAATATCCAGTGTGCTTACAAGTTCAGATTAGACAAACACTTTGATCATAAATGCGTACATAATATTTTCAACATCACAATAAGCCGGACAGTTTAGATTATTGTACTCTAGCGGCGAACCACAGTATTTAAAAACATAACCTAATAACTCCTTACGCTTGGTGGGCGGAGCTTAAAATCTTTAAAAATTAGTGTAATATGTAACCAACCTTTCCTTTTTTTTGAAAAAATCGTGCATAAAAGATCAGGCTTAATGTTGACATATTTTTTTCAACACGTATGAAAATATTCTAGTAATTGTTCAACATTATTTCCATCAGGTGTCGCTTGCTGCTTTAAAATTCAGGCATTCGGTAATGACCTGATTTTATCGGTTCTGTATGACAAGACGGAATAGATATAACAACGTTATTCGCAACATTCAATGTCAGGCAACCAGCAAATAGTTGTAGGTTTACACTATAGTTTATAATTGAATAATTCTATATCGAGCGCTTATAATAGCAATTCTATTCAAAATGGTGAAAAATATCACCAGAATATTAATTTTAACACACTGTTAAATAAACACTTTTAAAATTTACTAATTTTAAATGCTGGTAAATTAGTATTAGCAATATATAATTAATATGTTTAATAAGCAGTATAAATATGTTAAAATAAACAGAAAACTGTATATAAACTTGAAAGTAATATATAATTAATGTAATTTATATATTTATTTTAATTATTTTTGTAACATAATGGTGAATGTAATTTTATATAATATCTATTTGTATAAAATACATATAAATTGTGTAAGAAATAATTTGGTTGGTACAAGTAAATTGAGAAATTAATTTAAGAAGTTCATTATTCTGACTGATTTATGCTGCTAGGTAGCAAATAAAATATAAAGTTATTTTAGATATACAAATATTTATTATAGAATTTTACTAAAATAATTATTTTACTAGTAAAATACTTATAAATATGCATTAATATAATACATATTATATTTCATATAAATTAGGGTTTTAAACATTCTTTCGCATCCACCATTATGTCAATAAACATCAATGAAATTCATATTTTAAATTACATACATTTTGTGTATTTTTGTTTTAGTATGTTTTGATTTTTATAATAGTTTAATTAGAATGTAAATTTACTAGATATCACATAAAAATTATAACCTTTTTAAAGACAAGTTCGTTGGTTTTAAACTCAAATATATAAGCGAAATATATTAACAGTTAATTAAAATATTATCAGAAAAGAAAATTATTTTATATTTTTTTTGCCTACGAGAAAATAATGTAAAACTTGACTGTAGTAGAGACAAGAAAACTTGTAAATGATTTTTTCTGTTTAGTGTTGTAATTGTTATTTTTAATAATTATTTAGATTTTAAATACAGAGTCCATATTTTACAAATCTTTATGTTGGTATTTATAAAAATAGAGTTTTATTATTGCCAATTAAAGTAGGATGACAAAATATTGATTGTTCAGTATCTATTTGATTTTTTTCCATACCAAAAATAGACGCTGTGAAAACGGCAGCGTATTGCAAATTCCGGAAGAACCATCGTTTACATTTTCCAAGTAAATATAGGCGTGTCACCATCAGAACCACGTCACGAATTCCCCCCTCCGTGGTCAGACGACCAGTCTTGCTTTTTGTGACGCCAACCAAGAATTACCTTACAGGTATCGTATAATAGTGGTACCCAGAGGCGAGCTAACAGCGCGAATCGCCCGCAATTTGAAGAACCGTCGTTCAGTTCGCGCTAGAAACTGACGTAAACGTCGCAGAACTGGAAGAAGACGAAAGCGGTGTTGTGGTGGTGATTGCCGGTGGTTGAAGGAGTGATTTTCGTTGTGGTAGTCGATATTTTCGTGGCAGTTGTACGGGATCTTGCCGCAATCGATGCCCGGGAGCATCTGAAGGACCAGTTGTGCAGTTGAAAGGGAAATTGGTTAGTTCTCGAATTGGATGTTTACCAGCTAACTTGCGTGGGTATGTCTGTCAGTATGTAGGCTACTGATGTTAAATAGGGTGTTTTAGATGCCTTATTCGAAATGGGACACCATTTAATAAAGATCATGCTTCAATATTTCTTTATTAGACCATCGTAGTGTGTCCAATTTTTTCTTGTTTATTGTTTGTGCTTTATGACCATATAGAAAACACCCACGCTGTGCAATTTCTATGTATTTGTTGTTTTCATGATGGGTTTTTAATGGAAATATCATCATTCATATATTTTTATTATTAGAGTAACGATAGATTGGCCAAGTTGGTTTAACAATCTGTCAACAGATAATTCTTATGATTCTAATCATATAAATGATTCGTAAATAATTCTTTCTATAAATCTTATTTTAGTGACAGTATACGTTTTCGTTGACTATTATAGCACACATTTAATTTACTGGCAGATGTATCAGGTTGTATTAAAACTTCAAGGAACTTATTGCCAACATGCTGATATACATTCCTAATTGCCTATTGGAGGCTTTTGCGTTAGATCTTTATTAGAGACAATGACATCGAACACTTTATTATTTGGATAGATGGTTGTTGACTTACTAGTAGTACTTCACAATTAAATTCTGTATGCTCAAATGGACTTATACCTTGTTATTAAGTATTTACATGTATTCTGGCTATTGTTCTAGTTTAAAAAGGTATTTGTTCAGAAAAATGTGTACAAGATATATTAATCAAAACATTTTTCCCCATTTTCTACAAATTTTTCCCATCTTTCTGGCAACATGACGGCAATTTGTTGAAGGAACATGTTGAATTGGCATTTCGAAACAGTATGCCAATGAAGCCATGCTTTATCGATTTGAATTTTTATTTTTTCTATTTTGAAGTGTTAATCATGCCTGATGAGTGCGTGCATGATTATTGCGCTTCGGTGTCGATGTGGATGGATTTCCGGGACTAATCAATGATATTTTATGCTTAGGATTGTAGTAGTAAATCTACTTTTCATTGACAGTCACAAGGCGCTACAGACAAGACTTTTTGTTGGCTAGCAAGCTGTGACACCGCAATGTTAAAATGGTTCGAAATTGCATTTTCAGTCAATTTGCGCGGTAGTCATACTCTTCGGATTTTTTTAACAATTGAGATATCACGGAGCAACAGCATCAGAGTTAGTTTCTAACAGTGTTTGCAGCAGGTTTCTTTAAATCAATTCAAATCAGACTAATGAATATCGAAAATGCAATTTTGAGTGTTCCGTGATAAGTGAATAACTCAATAATACCAAAGGGACAATTGCACAGAAATGTTTAGGTTAGATTATTTAAAAGTTATTTACATTGGTACTTTACATTTTCACCAATAGATATCGCTTATCAAAATATAAGCAATCATCTAACATTTAACGATAACATTTAAGTAGTTTAAGCATTTTGAAAATTGAACTGAAAATCCGAATGAAGAAAAAGCTTTTTGTGAATTTTAGAGTTTGATGAGACCAGTATCATTCATACAAATCTAATGATATATCTAAAATATATGAATATTATATATCAATATATGTATGTATTCTGATCATATTTTAACTTTTGAAGTTTTTCCTTTATGGTGAAAAATTGGTGCAATATATATTATTCAAAATATTTTCTATCATTTTCCATAACTTTTTCCATCTTTCTGGCAACATGGCAACATGAATCCATAACTCCAACACGTGCAACAACCCGAATTGATCCATTTTTACACTTCTTCAGCATCCTGAAAACGTGTGCTATCCAAGTCATGTTACATCGATCTGAACAAGTGGTATTCAGAAGGCTCTATCATCACATTTTTGTGACCGCTCCGAGGTTTTTCTGTCTTTTGCGTGAAAATTGGTTAGTGATTTCATATATAACAGGTTAATTGAAAAGTCCCCGGCCGTTCGTGAATGATATGATGTATACGTTCAGTTGATATCTTTATAGTGTCTGCTATTTCATTCAATTTCAATTTACGGTCATTCAAAACCATTTTGTGGATGTTTTCATCGGTAACAACCTCTTTTGGTTGTCCAATGCGTTCACCGTCCTCGGTGCTCATTTCACTGGGGGCAGTGTCCAGAAACTCGACTCGACATCAAGCCAAGTTTTTGCTTCAACTGTATTTTTCCCTTCAAAAAGCAATATTCTATCAACATGCGAAATTCCTTTTCATCCATTTTTTTCACAATAATAAAAGTTAACTAACTAGAAAACACACACACATATATATATATATATATATATATATATATATATATATATATATATATATATATATATATATATATATATATATATATATATATATATATATCAATATCAAGAAATCTTTAGCGAGTTATATGAATTTTAATTTTTTTTAGAGCAAGTTTATTCATATAAAAATATTATATACATCAGACTATATATGGTCATATTATGTGTCATAATAAACTTGAATAAGCATATACATTACGGCAATTTTAAATATATTTCATAATATACTCTTAAATTCGAATCACATCGTAAAACTTACCTATTTACAAGCGATAAATGTGAAGATTATCTCACAAAGAATTCCGACTTTATTGGAATAATTGGGTACCTTATATAATCCGATTGCTTCATTTGATTATTCTATATCAGATTCTACAATTTTTAATACCATCGGTTGTACATATGTTGTACTGTTTTTATAGAAATGTTGCAAGAACTGTAGGTATTAAAACTATGAGAAAATTTTAATTAAATATAAATTAAGTTTAAAATATACCCTATTTCATTATATTTATTAATACTTTGTTTCTAGTTGTTGCCGAATTATATGCAAATTGTTTTTACAATAACTTAAAAACTAGGTGTTTATCTAAGGAACCCATTGGTTCTTCTCAGTCTCTATATAATAATGTTCATAGAGAACATTGTCCTTACCTCATTAGGTCCAAGTTCTGTGAACTTCTCCACTCTTAGCCTGGCCGCAAGCACATATAGTCTATTCAAAGTTATTTTGTACATACGTCATCAAGATGTTTAATGTATTACCTGTCGCAATTTGTAAATTCGTTTAAAAATCAAACAAAATTTTCCTTCTCATTTTATTCTAGTGAAAAAGAGACACAATGTTGTCTGATTAGTCCGAACGCGTAAAAGAATGAGCTTGTCAAAGTCGTCCGGTTGTCAGACGTATGCAAAATTCTTGAAAGCAATAGTGATAAGAGGTTATAACTCTAACCTATAAACTATTGTGGCCGTATGATTAACTGTGATTTTTAGATGTACTATATTGTTAAAATAAATTATATTTGATGACAATTTTGTTCAATTATTTTATTTAGGTTAGAATTTTGTCAAAACCAAACTGAACTAAAACTCAGAGTTGGTGCGGCAACATTGCGACGTTTTGATGTCACAAATTTAAATGAGGTATGTACAAAATAACAGACTGCCGATTGAATAGACTATATTTGAGGTGGACAACTGGACATTCCGTTTCAAGCTCCCTGAACAGTGTCCGGTATTAACCGCTGAATTCTTCGCGATGTTCAAAGCTTTATCTTACATCACAGCACAATTCTTCAAAGACTGGCTAATCCTGACCGACTACCGAAATGCTCTCGAATGTTTTCTGAAACAGAAGTTCAACCAACCCCTGGTCATCGACTCACTGTCAATCATCCGTACCCTCTATCTGAATGGGATCAGGACAAGTTTACTGTGGACCCCTTCTCACGTTGGCATACCGGGAAATGAGTGCTCGGATAGTGTTGCTGAATCGGCAGTCTTCTCTTCCCTTCCCATCACGGATGTTTGTGTCAATACTGACCTGGTTTGTGTTATTAATTTTATTTATATTTTTTTCTGTTAAATATACTTTACAAGTAACAACAGTCGGTATTTGAAGGTCTTGATGTAAGCAATAATTTCTACAGTATCTAGGTGAATTTAAGACGCTTCTTAAGACTTTGCTCAGGAAAAATTGTATTTTATTTATATTGCATCCCTATAACTGGGTCTCATAAGTCCATATTAGTTTTAGGTTTTAGTATTTGCTTATCCAGCAGCAACTTATTTTGTATGGATAATTGAGATTTTCTTTTAATCAATGCATTTTTTATAATTAAAATCCAATTATTTTCTTTTCTTTCTAATGTACTTCTTTCTAACGTAGGATTTTTAGTCACTGGACCTACACCTTAACGTGGGCTCCGAACCACGGTCCTCGGCATTAAGCCTATCGACTGGCGATTGACCAACCTTAGAAATCATCTCAGAGGTCATCCGGTCTTACCCAGCCTGGTTACCGGCGTGAATGGGATCATTTTCCTTGTCGGATTTCACACTCTTGCCTAGGATAATCATAAATATTAAACAATCACAAACATAAATTTACGACCATGCCCTCCAATTATTACAACATAGGAGGACCGTCATGTCGCCTTTACCACTACGCCACCAAGCCGGCTGTATACTAAAGAGGTGTTTATTTATTGTATTCTATGTTTTTTTCGTTTAACCGATAAGATTTTACGTCAAATAATTAGATATATTATTTGATATATTTTAACATATTTAAATATTGAATATCAATAAAAGAAATATGGCGAACTTTTTCGGCTAATCATTAATGGAAGAAATGCATATATATTAACAGATATTTTCAACCAACGTTATAAACCTCTTAATCATCTTAGATCTGTTAATCATCTCCTCGAAATAGATACAGTTTAAGGGATGACAATAAAAAGAGTGACTATATTACAAAATGTTCAGATACTATAAAATATTAAAGTAGTTTAGAGGGATCCCTTCAGGCATATTCGTCGGGACATCGACAGGCTGCATTGGTAGGCTACTCATGAAACAACATTAAAGCCACATTTAAATTACCGAGCAAGACGTTTTAGACACTCTCAAACTCCAAAGCTAAATTGACCAAAAAGCAGTATTGGGCATGAGTATTTTTCAATTATATTTGTGATTGACAAAAGTATAAAATAATTTATGTCAAGAGTTCACCAATATAAATTATGAATAACCTATAGTTATAATATATTTATAGGCCAGGAAACGCAGCGAACACATTTCAAGTTTATATTAATCGAATTCATCAGTTCTGTGATTCATACCATATTAATATTGTCACCTTTACCAACAAATAATGACCTTAACATCGATATTATTTTAAATATATGACAAGTAGTTAAATTTCTTTTGTTTGTCCTAGAAGGTCATTTAAAAGTGAAGACGATTAAAATAAAAAGAAGCTTTATTTTTATTTAAAATCTTTTTGTTAATTTTGTTCACTTTCGTTAAGTCTTCTTGCTGTAATTTTGAGTTTTTCTACCTCTAAATTTAAAATTTATTTTATTATATTTTAGTTAGCCCTTTCCTGAGTTTATTTGAAAAATTGTTAGATTTTAAGCAAACAATGATGCATATTTTCATCAAGGTAGTTGTTCGTTATTGGAATTTTAGTATTAGAGGTCCAGGAAAGCGATATAGTGATCGTTAAAAAATAAATAATTTTTTTGAAATTAAGGATGGTCAAGCAGGTATTCCATATTCCGACATCATAACCAAGTTCTTTCTACATAAATTGGATGATATTCATCAAGATGTTTAATGTATTGCCGGCGCAACATGTGATTTCATTTTAGAATCAGAAAATATTTTCCTTCTCATTTTATTCTAGTTAAAAAGAGATTCAATGCTGTCTGATTAGTTCCAACACGTAAACGAATGAGCCTGTCAAAGTCGTCTGGTTGTCAGACGTATGCAAAATTCTTGAAAGCAATAGTGATAAGAGGTTATAACTCTAACCTATAAACTATTGTGGCTGTATAATTAAATGTGGTTTTTAGATATACTATAATGGTAAAATAAATTACATTTGATAAAATTTTTGTTCAATTATTTTATTTAGATTAGAATTTTGGAACACTGGTTAATGCGATCCAGATCAGGAGAATACGGTGGATGAGGAAGCAATTCGAAGCCCATTTCACCGATTTTTACCATCGTTTTCACTTACTTGTGATACGGTACATTGTCTTGGTGAAGCAGCACTTTCTTTTTCTTCAAATGCAGCCGTTTTTGGCGATTTCGTCCTTCAAACGGTCGAAGAACGCTATGTAATAGTCGCTGTTGATGACCTTTCTTTATCAAGGTAGAAAATGAAAATTATTCCATGCGCATCCCAAAATACAGACCCCATAACCTTGCCAGCCGACTGTTACGTTTTCCAACACTTTGGAGCGGGTTCATCGTGTGCAGTCCACTCGGATGACTGTCGATTAAACTTCGGAGTGAAATGATGGAACTATGTTTCATCCATTGTCACATATCGACACAAAGACTCGGGTTTATTATGCTTAATCATCTTTAAACACTGCGCCGAATCATCAACTCGTCTTTGGTCAAAAGTGAGCTCGCGCGGCACCCGCTTTGCACAGAGCTTTCTCATACCCAAATATTCGTGAATGATATGATGTCCACGTTCAGTTGATATCGTTAGAGTATTTGATATTTCATTCAATTTCAATTTACGGTAATTTAAAATCATTTTGTGGGTTTTTAAAATATTTTCGTCGGTAAAGACCTCTTTTGGGCGTCCACTGCATTCACCGTCTCGATGCTTATTTCATTACGTCTAAAATTAGCATACCAATCCTTGATGGTTGATTTTGCTGGGGAAGTGTCCGGAAACTCGGTATCAAGTCAAATTTTTGCTTCAACTATGTTTTTGTCCTTCAAAAAGCAATATTTTATCAACACGCCTTTCCTTTTTATCCATTTTTGTTCACAATAACAAAAGTTGCTTCACTCAAAATGCTATAATTCACAAATTAATGACCCGACAGCTGTCAAATTTATACACGCATCTTTTGAGGGTTGGCGCCAACTAAAAAACATATAGATTTGTGGGTTCTATGCGATGCAACCCACACAATAACTCAGTAAAAACAAGGACCACGTGGAATTCTTTGTTTACAGACAATGGTCCGGCACGACACAAGGGGTACTTCTTCTGACAGCGGAAAAATGAGAAAGAGGGTTTTTCGAGGGTTGCAATTTGGATTTATACCTGGCCGAATGCGATGGTGCCAATTACACCAGTTGGCAATCGGCCAGTGTAAAGTATAAGAAGAAGAAATACCCTTCGCTGTTGTCGGTTTTATTTTTGGGCTTCGCGCGTTGTGCAGTACGTCTGGTTGTTTAAGCCGCCACAGATTTAATTCTGGTAGCGCCATCTATGTGTCAGGCCGGGAACTTTTCATTTGACTTGTTATAGTTGAATTAGAATTATTTGCATTTGTGTATGTGTATATTTTTGTGACTTCAGATTCCAATAGTTTATGGCTCAGAAATTGAGTTACTGCAATCCGTCTTTGGTAGTCGAACATCCTAAACTGTAAGCTTCTGTTCAAATTCCAGAGGACTATGTTAGTTCACAGCAACTTTAACCCGCCTTTGGTGGCTTTATATCCTCAACTGTAATGCTTGCGTTCGAAATCACAGACTAAAGATGTTTTCAAAACTTGGTTGTTTATTAATTGGAATAGTTTATGGTTAATAAATAGGCCTTTAAATACCATTAATTAATCTTTTCTGGCCTCACAGCTTCACCTGCAGTAATGTTGCTTGAATTACACCAAGGAATGCTTCGAGTAACTGAGAGGATACATTAAAAATCATCGTGGCCCAGTAGATTGACAATACAGCGCTGGTGTGTGTCTCCCCAGTGTTAGAAATATTTGAATATTCTCAGTATTGTTTGCCATAGTGTTAGTCTTTGAGGCGTAAAATATACCCTGTATTAGTTATTAAAATAAAGGGTAATGTTCATAAGTTTTATATTAAGCTATATATACCATACATATGTATATATATAATAAAAATGAGTTAAAAAAAACAGTAAGAACATGACATTAATTTACGAAACATTTTAGAGGAGGTAAGAAGAAAAATACACCATAATACTAAATTTTTATATTATATTCATTTATATATTTTAAAATTTAATATTAATTTTAAGTTATAAATTAGAGGATATAAAGCAATGAATTTTAACTATGCCATAAATTATTTACTAAATTAGCACATATTTGAATATACAATGCTACAAATGTATTATATATAAATACAATTTTATAACAACTTTCTTGTAGATACAGCCGTTTATACTTCTCACACTAATTACTAATTAATTACAATACACTAAAAGTTGCAATTCATGGAAAAAGGCTTACCGTCTAAAAAACACCACCATAAATGAAATCTAGGACTCGAGTACCTAAAAACTCAATGATGTTAATATTTTGTATTTTATTTTAGTATATACCTTTCAACTATTTTTTGTAATTTCTACTTAGATCTGTGTTTCTCTTCTTTAATATTTTGGCAGATTACTTTTCCTTATCAACAAATCATACAGCTGTAGCAAGTACAATCATTTTCTAAATTTCTACCTTTAATATTTTCCTGCACTACTTTTTTTTGATGGAAATATAGGGAAATAGTTTATGAGAACATGGATATTATGCAATATTATTTAGTTATACCCTTTGGAAACTGTTTTTCCTATCTTTCAGGCATTCCTATAATATACATCACTAATATTTTAAGGTTATGTTGACAGTCCTGCAATTTTGCAATATGAAGTTTTGCATCAAACATTTTTTAGGTTATTTATTAGTAACATATTATTTTGTCGAATAGTGGAAACTTAATCGTGCACTTAGTAACTACGAATATTTATACTCTTGTATACATTATAAGAAGTATTATAAGGTTTATAACGTTAAAATGAGAATCTTTTGTCATTGATGATGAAACTGGTGACCTAAATGTATTATAGCGGTCTTTCGCATTTCCTTTTATCGGCAAACATTTTAATTAACGCGATATTGTATGTTGATGCAACCTTGTTGCTTTAATTAGTTCGTCTACGTGGATAACTACATTCTTGAAAAGCTTGGCTATATCGAGTTAATAAGGAGTTAGAATTCTCAGAAAATTTAGAACATTAATCCATAGTAGGTATTGTCGTTTAGTACGCAGAAATGTCATGAAATCATTTATATACAATAGTGGTATCTGAATTGCTGACAATAAATTGATAATCGTCTAAGAATATTTGATAATTTAAGGAAATGATTTAATATTCACAAATTTTCTACAACAAATGTTCTAATCTCATGAATGATCCAATAGGTTTAACATTTTCTATAAATATATTGTTTGGAATTCTATTAATATCTCTATAAGGATATTGGGTAAATTATGGTAAATATTATGAAAATGGTTTTAAACGAATAAAGCAATTAATAATTAAGCAATTGATGTATAATAGATACGTAAAATAATAACGTCATCGGGTTTTATAAAAGAATGGGGAATGGGTGTTTGAAGAATGGGGAGTAGAAGAAGAAGAAGAAGAAGATGATGATGATGATAAGGTGTTCCATAAACTTGTTACACATTTATAACAAGAAAGTTATATAAAAGTTGCGAAATTCAAAAATATTTCTAATAATACTATGATTATTGTATTTTAATATTAAATTTTATTATAACTGTTTTTTCAATTTCAATACATACATATTACATATCATACATACATATCAATACATACAATTTCATACATATTATTAAAATATATATTAATACATATTGTCGTAAGATTTATAATATTTATATCATTTCGTTAAAAAGTACAATGAAAGAGTTATTATGATAAAAATGTCAATTGAAAATTATGGAGAAAATTAAATAAATATGGCGGAAAACAATTAATTTAGAACGGTGAAGATAATTACATGAAGATGACACGAGTATAGTCGAAAATGTATGTTAATGGTAATACGTTATTAATTCTTATTTTACGTGTTAATCATAGACATTGATATCTCTTGTTTAGATACCATTTTTATTATATATTTAATGATATTCGATAATTATAATGTTTACAATTCATATAATTATTATTTTTAAAGAAAAAATCACAAAAATCGCATACATAAATGCTGGGGTTTTAGATATAAATAATTTCCCGAATCAGAAAAAGAAAATGGATTTTTGTATAGTTGTATAAATATTATATACACTTGTTTCAATGATTTTCCTTCGTAGTGGTAGCAGGTCTCCTTCGGGAAGCCTGTCAAAAGACCCTTGTACAGTAAATGTTAACTCTGTTTGGTGAAAATCGTTTTCCCAAAAATATTTTTTTGAAGTGTAAGAAGAGCAAGTTCGAGTATGTACTAGAAATTCATAAACTAAAACATTTATTATGATTATATTAAATGAAATATAACTATTGATAAATAGATAGCGAATATACAGAAGAACCTAGTATGATAATTTCATAGGTTATGAATTGTAAAGGTTATTTTTTTAAACAATTGTAGAATTCCATTAATTAAATATTTGCTTATAATATTTTTATTATCATAATAAATAACGGAACTTAATAATTTACTCAATGGATCATCTTTCTAGTAGTATATGCATACCACGTGAAAACTGCTTTATCGTTAAGCCATTTTATATATGCGGTCATTTTCGATATCGAATTTGCAAATTTAACATGTATTCACATAAGATAACGTATTACTATGATATATTAGATATGCGATATGCCGTGCATAGAAAAAAGTGGGAGCTACAAAGAACATTCTTTTAATGAATAGGGTGGGAGAGCTGTACATTATCATTTAAGTTTCAGTGTTTAGATCTTTACAGATTACTAAGATGTGGACAAACTTTGTTCATGTTTTCAATTTTTGGCTCAACAGATTTTGTTAAACTCTGATTATATTACCCTGTTCGAAAATCACTTACGACAAATTTTTAAATTTACCGAGTTCTTAGCCTCATCATGTGAATCTATTGGCAATCGATTGGATTCATCTGCATATTTCTTCATATTAGGGCGGTAAATATTTCAAAATGGGAAATTCCCAACAAGAAAATACCTATTATAGAAAAAAGGAAGGAAAGGAAATACACATTAAATGTGTTCAATTGACGTCGGTAGATACCTGAAGTACTTTCTGATCTCACCATACGCAGAGCATGACTTTTTTGCCATGAATATTACGCTTCGGTGCCGATGTGGATAACTTTCCCGGATTAGTCTATAACTAGTAAATAACCTAAAAAAATGTTTGATGCAAAACTTCATATTGTAAAATAGCACATTTGTCAACATAACCTTGAAATATTAGTGATGCATATTATAGATGTTTTTTTCGTTTTTCTGACATCTTAAATATGTTACTGATACTTTCTAAACTTATAAACTGCCTGAAAGATGGGAAAAACAGTTTCCAAAGGGTAGAAGTAAATATGTCAATCCATGTTATAAAGTATATTTCTCTATATTTCCATCAAAAAGTACATATAACATCCAGTAACTCCAACATAACCGTCATTACATATTGTGAAATTGCACATCTGCAAACATAACCTTGAAATATTAGTGATGTATATAACAGATTTTTTTTTCGTTTTTTTGATGTTTTATATATGTTACTAATACGTTTCAAATTTATAAACTATCTGAAAGATGGGAAAAATAGTTTCCAATGGGTAGAACCAAATAATATGTCAATCCATGTTATCATAAACTATATTTCCCTATATTTTCATCAAAAAGTAAATCCAACATCCAGTAATTCCAACATAACCGTCATTACATATTGTAAAATTGTACATCTTTCAACATTACCTTGAAATACCTCGGATTATAGTTCTATAGTTCATCAACTTCTAAACTGTCTGAAAGTTCAAAGGAACTAATGGTATGTTCCAACACAATATTTTATGTAAAGAAATGGCAACACTCGTAAACATTGATCAAACTATACGCAAGCACTTGATTATTGAATTTTAATTCTTATTGTTGCAGAATGTCGAAAATGGAAGGAAAAATATCACACAGCGGACTGCTGGCGAGGAGTCCCGAAGGACACGCTGCACGTGGAATGCAGATAAAAGGCAACGAAGACGTATGGGTGGAAATACAAGCCAACACGTTCAGGAATTGGGTCAATGAGCACTTGCCGAAAGATTTACGCATCGCTGATTTATCTCAGGTAAATATCATTGTTCAATGGTAGGTAACCATTCTGGCATGAAAATATAATTATTTACTATTTGTGACTTTTATTTTCTGTATTGTTAAATATTAAATAATAATATTAATAATTAGAAACGTTTCTCATTTACTTTAATGTTTTTTATAGTATTTAACTTTTAAGATTGACTATAATAAAAACAGTAAACATGCTTTCTATTAATTTGCCATTATTTTAAAATCATTAAAGTCATTAAAATATCTAACCTATCAATTGTGCGTGAGTATATCTGTATAATATAAGATTAAAAAGGTTATATAGAAACTTAAAACTGTTTGAATTAACAATAAGACACACACATTTTACACATAGCAACGGATGTTATTGTGGCGATTACTAGGAAAATGTCACTCTGACAGATACACGAAGAAGTGATATAATCTTATACACGTTGAAAGTAAAAATATTTCCTGGACCCTTATCGCAGCCACTTACTGGGTCCAATCGTGGAATGCAAATGTATCAGGCATACATATATAGTTCGCGGCAGATATCTGGAGTCACAGAAGCCTAACAGCATTGGAGTTATTGCAAATATATTCAATTATATAAATATAAACGGGTCTAAAGATGGGCTTGTACGCTTCTTGTTAAATGGCACTTTTATTATCAATGAACTGTTTTGATGTATTTCTTTTTTATTATTTAATTATTACATTGAACAAGTCGTTTCCGACTAACCTACAATTTGTCTTTATGATAACTTAAATCTAGGTATATAACTAGGAGGGCCCATCGGCCCTATCTCAGTCTCTAGTGAAATAATGTTTATACATGTCACTACTGTATTTTTTTTATTATATGCACCTCATTACACAACATTACACAAAATCAGATGGTTTGATTCTTGTGAGTTTGTGTCCTGTTCTGGTGGTACCTAAAAGCTGCAATACTTTAATATTCTCATGAGTGTCTTCCCTCATGCCCCTTGCAATTCTCTTGATTTCTTCACTGGGTGGGTATCTGAAGGTCTCGATATAGGTAATCAGTCCTATAGTATTTGGGTGCACCCACAATACCTCTCAGGACTTTGTTCTGAAAAATGTGTATTTTGTTTATGTTACTCTTTGCAGAACATCCCTTTAATTGAACTCCGTATGTGCATATAGGTTTCAGTATTTGCTTATATAATAGCAATTTATTATGTACTGATAATTGTGATTTTCTTCCAATTAGCCAGTATATTTTCCTATATTTCAAGTCCAGTTCTTTTCTTTTCTTCTTTGTATGTTCCAGCGAAGTTTTGCATTAAGATTCATTCCGAGATATTTAACGTTGTTGCTATATGGAATGATAGTATTATTTAATGTTATTGGTGCTTATACAGTCTGATTGTAAGTGAATTGCACATGCACAGATATACTTTCGTTAATTTTTATTTTCCAAGCTTGTGTTCACTTATTTATATTGTCACTTGCCTGTTGTAATTTTCGTGAGGCTTCTTCACTATTATCTCCGACAGCTATAATCGCAGTATCATTAGCAAATGTAGCCATCGTAATATTCTCCATTTGTGGTATATCACAAGTGTAGAGTAGATAAAGCATTGGCCCCAGTACACTTCCTTGTGGTACACCTGCTTTAGCTTCTTTTATAGTAAGCTTCTTCTTGTTTGACTCTAAACATTCTAGTTCTAATGTACGATTTTAATAGTTTGGTGTGTTGTTTTGGTAACATTTTTTAAGGTTTATGAACAAGGCCTTCATGCCAAACCTTATCGAAGGCTTGTGCTACATATAGCTGCGCATACTTTTTGACTTTCGTAGGCTTTTTCAATAACATCTGTTATTCTGTGGACCTGGTCAATTGTTGAGTGCTTGTTAATAAATCCAAACTGGTGTGTTGGTATTAGGTTTTTTTCTCTCTATAATCGGTTTTATTCTTTTCAACAGGAATTTTGCAAAAACCTTAGATATTACTGGCAGCAGTGATATAGGTCTATAAGCTTTTATTTCGTTTGGTAACTTCCCAGGTTTTAGGATCATTACAATTTCCACCATATTCTAAATGTCTGGGACATGTTTTAATCTAAATGCTGTATTGATCAAGTTGGTGAGCTTTGTAATTCCTTTTCTTGGTAGTTTTTGCAGTAATAGTCCTCTTATTAAATCGTAACCTGGTGATTTCCTGGGTTTAATGTCAGTTTTAATAACTTTGGTTAACTTTTTCGGCGTGACTAATTCAATTATCGAATTTTCAGCTTCTATGTCCGGAAAATTATATTCAATATTAGTTTCGTTTGGTTTGAAAGTTTTTTCTAGATATTCAGCAAATGCTGTTGCAAATGAATGCAAATGCTGCTTGTTACATGCCCAATTCCCACATAGGTCTCTTCTAGGTGGACTGTGTAGACGTGAGCGCTTTAGATATTTCGTGACTTTCCAGACTGAATAATCAGTTTCCTTATCATCTGTTAAATGTCTCAGATAGTCATTTATGGATTTGTTTTTAATTTCCAGTATTTCCCTTTTCACTCTTTGGGTTATATTGTTTAAACTATATTTATTTTCAGGTGTTCTGTTTTGTTGCCATTTTTTTCGTTATTTTCGTTTTTCAGATAAAATTTCCTTTACTTCTTTTGGATAATTAATTCCTTTAATTTTACTCATAATTTCTGGAGTATTCTTCCAAGTAGCTCGCGGAATATCTACTACAAATTTTTCTGCTTCAAAATTTAATTGTTCATTTGGCTTGAGGGGTACATTTAGTTGAATTCGTTTGTTCAATTCTTCAGTAAATCATTCTCAGTCTGTTCTCTTGTTTGTTAAGGTTGGGTTTCTTTCTTTTCTTATTTTATTTTCGCTCAACGTCAGAATCACTGGCGTATGATATTTTATATCAAGTATATTGGAGGTATTTTACTATTTATTGTGCGACAATGGTAAATTTCTGATATTTGCATTACCGAGGGATTAAGAGATAAAGTTGAAAATGTATATCATAATGGTTAATATAAGTCGATGGTTATTAAAATATATGGTTTCATAATTTGCTGTTATTCTTTCTATTTACACATTATTGTTTGGTCACATTATTTCTATTATAAATAGAAAATTAATGATGCAGGTGCCTGTATGATAAAATATACTGATATTAATATATGTCATAGTCAATATTTTAATATTGTGCAAATTCTACACTATTAGCCTCTGTTATTTTGTCAATGTGAAAGCTTTATTACATATTTATTTAGGGAAATACTGTTTACCATAACCTTGGCCCATTTATCGGGCAAATTCGTCTTATCTAAGTCAAGATTTCATCATATACACAATAAGGCCATCGCGCTATAAATATTTTGTTTCATCGTGGATGTAGAAACATTTTCGTTTCCAGTAAGAAAGAAATCTAAAAATCCCGTTTTCTTCTAGCATTCAAGCAGTGATATATGAAAAACGCCGTTCAAATTTTCTAGAGTTTTATTAATTTGGTAGCTGCTTTTCGAACCTTTTTTAAGACTTTTAGTTAACGGGAAAGGGCCTGTTGTATAAACTTTTATTGAGTGAGCAAGTTATTGCTGAGTTTGGAAGATGTATCTTGAGCTGACCTGAGAACACAATGTGAACAGTTGGAACAATTCTCAGCAGGTTATTTTACTGTCACATTTGTCACCATAATTCTCTATTATCATTCTATGCGCTTCAGCTACAGTTTTTTTTGTAATAAAAAGTAAAATCAATAGTTCCCGTAAATGGAGCTTGTTCGGTACAAAATTAATCATATTTAATCACTAGATATATATCATAGAGGGTTTAATTCATGAATGTAATGATGATGAATTGTTGAAAAATGCTTAATGTTGATATAATGAAATTTCAGTTCACAGAAAGTTGGAAAATGATTTGAAATTCAAATTTGTATGCATAACATAAAATATAATAAATCAAATTTATAATAAATCTTTCCTCTGAAATCAATATTTGATTAATTTTAAACGAGGAAGTATATTGGCTGCATATAAAAAATATTTTTCAAGAAGGCATTCAAGCAAAGAGGGCAAAACAAATATTTTAGTTTAAATTTTGTGATATTTTGATCTTTAGACATTGGTTTCTTAAACATCGATACGTAACATTTTGCTTATAAAACAAAGAACCGTCGTATTATTGCACCACGCAAGCACGGCCTTATTCAGTGAAGCAAACTAAATCTTTAATTAACTCAATTTACATGTACGTTTCCTTTGACGCATCAACAAATACTTAGTCATAGAGAGTGGATTTTATAATATATCAAAGCAATAATTGCGCACAATCGTATATATTATGACAGTACATATTTTTATTTAAATTGAAATTATTAGTTTTAAGAATAAATATTATAATATGCTGGGTATGTTGATAATTTCAGAATGGTTTCAAAAAGGAAAACTCAGTTTGACTGATGTCTTTCCTAGAATAATTTATTATTGAAATTTATATATCAGCTGAATGGCTTAAATGTTGATTTATAATGAAAATTAAAATAGCGAGAAAAGGCAAAAAATAGTCTGAAAAGTGAGAAAAATTATTTCCTAATACCTAAAGAAATATTTAAGGATGCTTTCTATGAGCACTGAGGATATTGACTATGAATTCATAATTCAATAATTTTCCCCATATTACGTGTCCAAGAAACTGATTCAGCGCGATAGTCCCATAAAACCCATAACGAGTGTGATTCGGAGTGTTAATAGATCAATTGAAAAGTCCTACTACTTACTAGTCCTATTGAATAGGCCTACCATAGTAAAACACATTTTTTTTGCAAATTTTTTTTTTAATTCAAATTAATTCCCTTCAAGCGTGATACACTGATTATAGCGACCCTCCAACTTTTCGATACCATTTTTGTAGTACGATATTTGTCCTTTGCTTCAAAATAGGCCTCGGTTTCGGCGATCACCTCTTCATTCGACGAACATTTTTCCCAGCGAGCATTCTTTTGAGATCTGAGAACAGGAAATAGTCGCTGGGGGCCAGATCTGGAGAATATGGTGGATGAGGAAGCAATTCGAAGTCCACTCATGGATTTTTGGTATCATTTTCACTGACTTGCGACACGGTGCTTTGTCTTGGTGAAGCAGCACTTCTACACGCATCTTTTGAGGGTTAGGGATAACTAAAAACATATGGATTTAATTCTAGTAGCGCCATCTATGTGTCAGGCCGGGGACTTTTCAATAGACCTGTTAGTGCGAAGTAGTCTGAATAACTATTAGTGCATCCCAATGCACTCGTCAAACAGTTAAATGTGCGCGATGACAGTGAAGTGCGTAGGTCAAATGTAAAGTACCATACGAACTAATTATAGACACATAGAGTGAGATTTAATAATATCTAGAATAAGCTGAAATAGTTTTTAGAATAAGTTAGGAGAGACTTTAAAATAAGTTAGAATAGTATCTAGAATAAGATTTAGATTATAAGTTGTACAGTAGATCACTTGCTGAAGTGATCTCCTACATGTCATGATCGTTATATCATATAACGGAAATCGTATTATAATACTTACTGCCTACGGGCAGATTGTTGAAGTTCTAGGGGATTAATAAAAAAAAAATTAACAATTGTTCATTTGATAAAAATGAGCTGATAATTAAACTACAGATAAAGAGCAGACAAATTAAATTAAATAAGTTATATTTTGAGCAGGTGTATTATCATCGTAATGGAAAATGATTTTTTCTTCTATATTATTTTTAGGAATGTTTCATCTAATTTGAATTAAACGCTAAGGTAATAAACATAGTTAACACTTTATTGGTCGATATTTTTAAACAAGAAGCCGGCTTTAATATTTCATCACATTTCACAACAACATTTCTCACACTATATATTTGTTTTTGTTGTTTTTCGTTTTTTTTTGAATTTTTAATTCTAATGCTTCCTTTGTGCATCACGAACTTACTGAACAAACTAGTATATTAAAATACTCTGTTTGACATAGACTATGATGCATTTTTGTAGATGGAAAGTGAAATACGATTTGAGATATCACCAGTAGCCTTTATATGTAGCTTTTTATTACTTTTATCTACATTATATTAGGTTGGTGAAAATATCATTTCGCGTTTTCCGAACAGATGATTTTAAGGTAGAATATTTTAGTAATACTTGTTCAATGAAGCCATACTATAGCGCATTTGAAAGGTAATACTTCGTAGGACATTTTAGATATTAAACTAAGTTCGTAAAAAATTGTGCGGTATTTATGGTGATGAGTATATAAGTTAATTTTTGTAGTTTATTGCCCACGGGTAGATTATTGACGTCGTTCTAAGAGATTAATAAAAAAATTGTTATTAACACTCACAGTAATATACTTAAATACTTCCTATTTACACAGTTTAGGAATGTTCAGCCAACTATCTTTAGGGATGCTATTTAAATAGCAATGACAACGATTTCAGTCCATTCTTTTGATTGCAACCTTTTTCTTCACATTTTTGAAAAATTAAAATTCCTACTTCCAAGTGCTTTCAAGTTTCAATAGCCTACTTTAAAAGCAGATGGCAGCCATATTAAAACTAGCTGTTAGTATGTTTTTATGGTAAATTGGAAACCTTATGTTAGACAAAAAGCTGAACAGACCAGGCTGTACCACGACCATAAGAGCAATACTGATTAGTGGGAAGATACTCCCAATTTTTGATGTTAGGTATTGGTTTGTCAGTCAACTACAAAGCCTATTTGGGCTTATGGGCCGAAAATATGAGGTTATAATAAGGCACCAAACCGACTAGTAATCTAATGTTGCAAAAAAATCTTACATTAATTGCCAATGCTTATCAATACAAAATTAACGAAGGACTGCACGATGACTGCAAAATCAAATAAATCGACGAAGTTATTTAAGGTACGTGGTTTTAGCGACATGGAAGCAATATAGCTACTAGACAACGAGCAGAAAAATATTGAAGGGAATCAAACCACACGATCATTTATAGTATATAAGATAGATTAATTTTAGTTTAGGAAATACATACAATGATTACTTGCTATCGATACAAGCACAACAGATCACTAATCATCAATTAATTTTTAAATATATATTCTCTTCAATGCACATTTTAAATTAAATGTTATCTTCCACGATACAATTATAATGGATATAAATATCATTTCAGGATCTCTGTACCGGAGTCAGATTGTGTGCCCTAGTCGAAGCTTTACAAAAACGACCGATAAAACCGGCATGGAATAAACGACCAGCGAATCAACATCATTACCTAGAGAACGTGACTGCTGCTTTAAATGCCATCGAACAAGATGGAGTCAAACTTGTAAATATAGGTAAGTAAAATACTATTTTGCGTTATTTTTCTATATGTTACGCGAAACAGACGTTATATAATCGGTTTATTTAAGTTTTTTGTGGTGTGCTTTGAATAATCTCAAATATGATAAACCACATCAGTATTCCCTTCAAAATACTATTTGATTAAATTAAATTTGTGATTTTTCAAGCGACATTGTTGTATTTTAAGGCGCATCCTTACTGTATTCTAATCGGTGTCGTTTCAGATATTTTTACGAATATTTTTTTACATTAAAAGCACATAGCAAACGTATTGTAACTACTTCAGGTTGTTCTTAAAGCCTAGGTCTAAGATTTCCGACACAAACTTTTTTACCTTTTGATGCATGTACTGGTACTGGTACAGTTGTAGTACTAGAAATTTTTATGTTCACACATTTAACTTCTTTACTGACCGTTTGTACCATGGTTAATTCACAATGCTAAGAATAACTTTATATTGTAAGTTTGGATAGTACTGATCATCATTATTATACTTGACCATCACAATTTTTAGGTCATATAAAAAGTTCTGTTCATTTCTTTTCAACATGCTGTTCCCACTTACTTAACCTCCATTGTTATGCCCAGTGTAAGTGTTCTGGTGTATTTCTATACGAAATTACTCTCGAACTAATTGTTAATGATGAGTAATCTATTTTTTATGTGAAATCCAATGATATTCGCCAATACTTCCGTAACGTCTACTCCGTAACGTTATTGACAGCTATTTATACTCTGTTTACAGTTGTTTCAATATTGATGCCTGTAGCTAGTATTGTTAGCAAGAGTAGCCATTGTTATTCCTTCACAATTGGAGAATTACAGAAAAAAAATTGATCTTATTTTATCTACCCCATTTGTAAATAATTTCCATTTGAAAAGGCAAATATAAAATTGTTAGAAACAGAAAGAACATTATTGTTTTTGTTATATTGATCAATATTTTAATTCCTATTTTTTTATTATACAAAATTCTACAAAGTTTAGAAGAACATCAAGAAAGTTATTATAGAGATACATTATCAACGACAAAACCTACGCTACGCGACAAGACTTTAGTATATTAGAAAATTTTCAATACAACTCTCAATAAAAATTCATTTTTAGCTTTTAGATTTTACGAATAAAGACAGTTAGTCATGGTATTTATATAAACATTATCAAGAGACAACCATTGTTTACTTAAAAGTTCGGTGCAAAATAGTGCCGTTCCAATAATGCGACAAAACTATACATAGCTAGGCTATTTCTTTATTTTTTATATTTTCAATCATGTCGTCTCTTCGCCAACGTTTCATGTAGGTTTTTAACATAATCTGGATCTAACTTTTTCTACTTATGTTGGATACCATTTTTAGTTGCTTAACATTGTTAAATCATTTACCATTTGAGTACATAACACGTATTACCTTACTCTAAAAATTTTCAATAATATTAAAATTAAGCGAGCAAGCTAACCATTTTAAAATTTGAATGTTGTATTATGAAAAATAGCTTTTAACAAAGGCTAAACAAAATTAAAAAATAGAGTTTAATAACAAGATGGAGTCAAACTTGTAAATATAGGTAAGTAAAATACTATGTTGCGTTATTTTTCTATATGTTACGCTAAACTGACGTTATATAATCGGTTTATTTAAGTTTTTTGTGGTGTGCTTTGAATAATCTCAAACATGATAAACCACATCAGTATTCCCTTCAAAATACTATTTGATTAAATTAAATTTGTGATTTTTCAAGCGACATTGTTGTATTTTAAGGCGCATCCTTACTGTATTCTAATCGGTGTCGTTTCAGATAGTTTTTACGAATATTTTTTTACAGTAAAAGCACATAGCAAACGTATTGTAACTACTTTAGGTTGTTCTTAAAGCCTAGGTCTAAGATTTCCGACACAAACTTTTTTACCTTTTGATGCATGTACTGGTACTGGTACAGTTGTAGTACTAGAAATTTTTATGTTCACACATTTAACTTCTTTACTGACCGTTTGTACCATGGTTAATTGACAATGCTAAGAATAACTTTATATTGTAAGTTTGGATAGTACTGATCATCATTATTATACTTGACCATCACAATTTTTAGGTCATATAAAAAGTTCTGTTCATTTCTTTTCAACATGCTGTTCCCACTTACTTAACCTCCATTGTTATGCCCAGTGTAAGTGTTCTGGTGTATTCCTATACGAAATTACTCTCGAACTAATTGTTAATGATGAGTAATCTATTTTTTATGTGAAATCCAATGATATTCGCCAATACTTCCGTAACGTCTACTCCGTAACGTTATTGACAGCTATTTATACTCTGTTTACAGTTGTTTCAATATTGATGCCTGTAGCTAGTATTGTTAGCAAGAGTAGCCATTGTTATTCCTTCACAATTGGAGAATTACAGAAAAAAGAAATTGATCTTATTTTATCTACCCCATTTGTAAATAATTTCCATTTGAAAAGGCAAATATAAAATTGTTAGAAACAGAAAGAACATTATTGTTTTTGTTATATTGATCAATATTTTAATTCCTATTTTTTTATTATACAAATTCTACAAAGTTTAGAAGAACATCAAGAAAGTTATTATAGAGATACATCATCAACGACAAAACCTACGCTACGCGACAAGACTTTAGTATATTAGAAAATTTTCAATACAACTCTCAATAAAAATTCATTTTTAGCTTTTAGATTTTACGAATAAAGACAGTTAGTCATGGTATTTATATAAACATTATCAAGAGACAACCATTGTTTACTTAAAAGTTCGGTGCAAAATAGTGCCGTTCCAATAATGCGACAAAACTATACCATAGCTATTTCTTTATTTTTTATATTTTCAATCAGTCTCTTCGCCAACGTTTCATGTAGGTTTTTAACATAATCTGGATCTAACTTTTTCTACTTGTGTTGGATACCATTTTTAGTTGCTTAACATTGTTAAATCATTTACCATTTGAGTACATAATACGTATTACCTTACTCTAAAAATTTTCAATAATATTAAAATTAAGCGAGCAAGCTAACCATTTTAAAATTTGAATGTTGTATTATGAAAAATAGCTTTTAACAAAGACTAAACAAAATTAAAAAATAGAGTTTAATACTATAAGCGGCAGCATTCTCTTGATGAAACATATATTTCTTACCGAAAATTTGTGTGATTTAATATAATTTATACTATTTTCTAGAAATAATTTTTGTTTATGTCTTTCATTCAAAACTTATAGTAGCTCAGCATGTAACACTTCCTCCACCCAACTGTCTGCGGTTTAAAATCATCTGATCTTTTCTTGATAAATTGACACAAATTAACAAAAAACTGTTAATTAAACATTCATTTTAAAATATTCTGAATGCATTTAGAAGCTTCTTCAGAGATCTTGTGTTAGTTTCATTAACTAAGCGCGAGCGCGAAATGATGCCAAGTAGATGTCATCTCTCCCCTGATTTTCGACATAAAAAAGACTTGTTCAACATGATGCTACGAACCCCTTGACCAATCTGATGATAGCGTTATTTTCGATGATACAGACGTTGAGTCTTTTCGCATTCTCCGTGATATAAATTGCACTGTAAGAAAAGACCAAAGTAATAACAACTGACGGTTTGCCTATAATAAATATTAACAAAATCCCTATTGCATAGAGCTAGTGCAGGAGTATTTCGGATAAATAAATACCGCTGAAGTATTAAGCTAAATCGGCTAAGCTGCTTTTCCTTCTCTCTGCTTTCATTCTCTACATATTTAGTGAAGTCTGGAGGCTTCCCCGTTGACGTGATTCTGGAATATTCTTTGATAGGCATCGGAAAATCTTCTGATAGTGTTATTTTGGAACCTCTGAGGTACTTGGACACTGGGTTGTAGTCACTGGCGCAGCGCTACAACTGAATTCCTGCTGAAGTTCATACTGATCTCAGTATCTGCTGATATAAAATAAGCTTGTTGTGAGTTGATAGCTGGGAATTTCGAGCAAGTAACATACATTTCTCTAAACTTTATGTTGTTTATCGCGTTTCTTCATTCGATTTTCATGACCTCCTTCCTTGTGAGCTTGATATCCAGGGCCATGCCAAGGTATTTTGCTGTGTTGATATATAGAAGTTGCATGTCATTAATAAAGACACATTGCGACATGGTCTTTCTATTTGTGAAGGCAAAAATATCAGTTGTGCTATATAATGTTTTTGGGAGATCACTGATGTAAAGGAGATAAGACACTGGCCCCAATAGTAGTGGGGCCTTGTTAAAATGTTTAACAGGAAAGTATGGATTACTCAAATATGATTTTAACATAAGGTAGAAATGCTTAGGGATAAGTGACTTTATTTTATATAGAAAGCTTTCATACCATACTCTGTATCAAGTCTGTGCAACATCAAAAAAGACAGCAGCACACACCTTTATTCCCTAGATATATTTCAATTATATTTGTAATTCGATGTACTTGGTCAATTGTTGAGTGGGAATTTCTGAAACCAAACTGGTGAGATAGCATGAGCTTTCTTTGGTCGAGCATAGGTCTAAGGTCTTTTACAATTTCTCAATAAAGAAATAGGGTGATATGATTCAACTTCACTTAGTTTTTTACCAGGTTTTGGTATCATCATGACTTCAAAGTATTGCTTTTGTCAAAATGTTTCGAAAGTCTTAAAGTGAAAACCGTACCTCACTCGTCATATTTATGAAATCTTTCGTTCAAGACTACTGTTTTTTTGATTGATAACTTGCCGAGCATTATTTTGTATGAAAGATAATACTTCCATTAAAATATTATCTATGAATTTTTCTGCACGAAGCTTCAAACTACAAAAAAACTCTAAAATCTTATTACTACATCCTATACATTGATATCAAATAACCTGGAAAATACAATACCAAGAAGAAAGAGAAACTATTTTTAGAATTTACGACATACATTGATGATCCCCTATTAACTTTGCACAGTCGAACATACAACATAGTTGTTCTCTAGCCACTAGATCTACTAATTCATCTTTAATTGGATCTTATTAAATACTAGTCGAAGAAAAAAATACTAAAAACCACAGCGTATATCCGGAAATTAAACCCATCGCAAGCCTTGAAACTCAACTATTACATAATTGCCAGCACGAAAATACTATTAGGAATAAATTATGATAACAGTCGAACCAACTGTCGAAACGTTTCGATCGAGAAATTGAAGCCTTTCCGGTAACAAATATGGCATTTGTGAATTTTAATTAGTATGTAGGTATAGTGAGACATATTATAAGTAAGATTTAGATGCGAAAAATTTATTTATTCACTACAGGTTATTATCACAACCTATTTATAAATCTGTATCGATATTAATAGCCATGATGTTTCATATTTGATAATATTTTTATTTATAATTCTTTAAGTAAACTATTAAATATTATATGAACGATAGGATAACAGTACTGAAAACAGTACTCAAGTAGCTATAAATAATTTTTTAATGTTGATAGAGGAAGAATAACAGAAGAGTATACATGTGATTTCAATAATATTTTGAATAAACTTCCTGGTTTATAGAACTGTTTTTCGTAGAGGGGTATATATATAATATATATATATATATATATATATATATATATATATATATATATATATATATATATATATATCATAGAAATATGTGGAGGAAAGATAGTTTTTTATGAGAGGGAAGGTTGCTAGATATTTTTTCTGGTGAAAGTCTCAGTGATGGAGTTTTGGTTATTGTAGGCTTATGATGGAAGATTTAAGGATTTTTTTCTAATTGTTGTGGTATTCTCGACCCTTGAAATTGGGTTCTTGCCATTGTTCTGCCTGTTGGAGCGCTTGTTCGAAAGTAACTCTGTCTGGGGTGTATATGTCGGATTTCATTTTTTTATTGGAGATAATTCGGAATTACTTAGTGGTTGAATCACCTTTTTAGAGAAGCTAATGTGCGCTAGTGAATACGCAAATATTTCTTAAATTTGCTGAAGAATTCGATAAATGGCTTAATATAAAAAAATCAAACTAGTAGACGAAGGTACCGGTGATCTTTCTTTTAATCTTTTTACAACTATAAAGTGTTCAGACGGGCTAACGACGAAGTGTATCCTTTTGGTCGCTTCTTTGGAGGAGGGAGTAGTTAAATCGCGCGACTGATACAGCTGTGTATATTCAGAGGAACTAGATAATATGATAATGTTAAGACTGTATGAGCAGGACATCTAGGGATAGAAGTTTGGTTTATATTAGAATAAATATAAGCCCTTAGTATCGTTCTCTACATGAGCAACCTATCCTGAAATTATTTGAGAATTATGTGGATATATTTCAAATAATGTCTTAGTAAAACAACTTTTGTTGTGTGTTTACCATGTTCTACGGTCATGGAAGCAATGATCATGCACCGAATTGTTGAAGAATATCTGCATAACGAATATTGCCTAAAAGTTGTTGTTTTTATTCATTTATTTTAAATTAACTTATTAATACATAATTACTATGTTAGCTAAATTAAGAAGAGCCTAAGCATAGTGCATCTGAAAAATATTTATTTTCGTCAATTACAATATAATTCAAAATTATTTTAGTTAATTAACATAATAGTAAGAAATTGATTTAATATAATTTTAAATGAAGATCATAACGAACTACTAATTTCAGCTTAAAGACATACCAGTGGTCCTTATTAAATTAGTTGGAAACAATAAATTCATTTTAATAAGACATTTTTTAACTATAATGGTCATTTTTAGGTTATTCTTGGCTTTCTAAATGGTCCCGTTAATTTTACTGTTTTAATAATTTATTTTGTGCCAAATTCAAAAGCATTTCTTGGGAATGTGAATTTGTTAAATATATGAATGATATTAAATTGATTTATAACCGATATATTAATCATATTAAAAAGTCGGGGGGTTATTATGTTTTTAATTTTGTTGTCGTTAATTATAGTAGGTAAAAAACTAATTTTCTTTTCTTCATATTTTTGAAAGATAATTTATCTATATACATTTTTGGTAAAACTATAATTTTGTAATTATAGAAATTCTAATATCTCTGACCCAAAATTTTCGCAAGCTTCTTTTGAATGCAGCTTAACACCATTAAGTGAATTTTTCAGAGATTAAGAAAACTAATAGTTTTTGAGTCTGTGTCCTGTTCTGGTGATATCCAAGAGTTGCAATATTTCAGTATTCATATGAGAATGGAGTCTTTCCTCATGCCCCCTTGCAATTCTCTTGATTTCTTGATTGACTGTGGGTATCTGAAGGTCTCGATGTAGGTAATCAGTCCTATAGTATTTGGGTGCACCCACAATACCTCTCAGTACTCTGTTCTGAAAAATTTGTATTTTATTTATGTTACTGTTTGCGGAACATCCCCATAATTGAACTCCGTTTGTCCATATTGGTTTCAATATTTGCTTATATAATAGCAATTTATTATATAATGATTATTGTGATTTTCTTCCAATTAGCCAGTTCATTTTTCTATATTTAAATTCTAGTGCTTCTCTTTTCTTCTTTATATGTTCCTTCCAGCGAAGTTTTGCATCGACATTCATTCCGAGATATTTAGGGTTGTTGCTATATGGAATGATAGTGTTATTTAATGTTATTGGTGCTTGTACGGTCTGTTTATAGGTGAACTGCACATGTACAGATTTACTTTCATCAATTCTTATTTTCCAAGCTTGTGTCCAATTATTTATATTGTCACTTGCCTGTTGTAATTTTCGTGAGGCTTCTTCATTATTGTCTTCGACAGCTATAATAGCAGTATTATCAGCAAATGTAGCCATCGTGATATTTTCCATTTATGGTATATCACAAGTGTAAAGTAGATAAAGCATTGGTCCCAGTACACTTCCTTGTGGTACACCTGCTTTAGCTTCTTTTATTATAGAGTAAGCTTCTTCTTGTTTGACTCTAAACATTCTGGTTGTAATGTATGATTTTAACAGTTCAGTGTGTTGTTTTGGTAGCATTTTCTGTAGTTTATGAACAAGGCCTTCATGCCAAACCTTATCGAAGGCTTGTGCTACATCTAAGAATATAGTTGAGCATACTTTTTGACTTTCGTAGGCTTTTTCAATAACATCTGTTATTCTGTGGACCTGGTCAATTGTTGAGTGCTTGTTAATAAATCCAAACTGGTGTGTTGGTATTAGGTTTTTTTTCTCTCTATGATCGGTTTTATTCTTTTCAACAGGAGTTTTTCAAAAACCTTAGATATTACTGGCAGCAGTGATATAGGTTTATAAGATTTTATTTCGTTTGGTGACTTCCCAGGTTTTGGGATCATTATAATTTCCGCCATCTTTCAAATGCTTGGGACATGTTTTAATCTAAATGCTGTATTGATCAAGTTGGTGAGTTTTATAATTTCCTTTCTTGGTAGTTTTTGCAGTTATTCTCCTGTTGTTAAATCGTAGCCTAGTGATTTACTGGGGTTAATGTCAGTTTTAATAACTTTGGTTAACTCTTTCGGCGTGACTAACTCAATCATGGAATTCTCAGCTTCTATGTCCGGCAAATTATGTTCAATATTAGTTTCGTTTGGTTTGAAAGTTTTTTCTAGATATTCAGTAAATGCTTCTGCTTTTTGGTGATTGTCATGTGCCCAATTCCCACATAGGTCTCTTATAGGTGGACTGTGTAGACATGAGCGTTTTAGATATTTTGTGGCTTTCCAGAGTGAGTAATCAGTTTCTTTATCATCTGTTAAATTTCTGAGATAGTCATTTATGGGTTTGTTTTTTATTTCCAGTATTTCTCTATTCAGTCTTTGAAAAAACTTTTTGAAGTATATATAAAGTTGAATTTCCATTTAAAATGGTCAAGTTATTATGAATCAATAGAATGATTTCTAGTATTAATCATTATAGCGATGTCTTCAAAGCATATCAGAAAAAATAAATCTCACCGGACTTTCTGTATGAATGGGAAGCATTCAAAATATTCCCATAACTTTTGCATTGTTTATATAAAGGAGAGAGTATGCTTAAAATAACACATTTTAATTAATATATTTTGATGTCTTGTTTATTATTTGTAATTAATCAGTAGCTTAATGTTGGTCTGAAATGGAAGGGACTAGTTATAAAGAAGTATAAGAACGCATTTTTGGGGCGGATATTGGTACTAAACTGCACGTTAAAAATAAAGATTGTAGATTATTTTTAGTGCGTTCGTATTTTACATCCAAAAAGGAAGGCTTCATGGACGATTGTGTGGTGTTTGATTATGGATGCTTAAGTCAATACCGGTATCATAATTGTTTGAAGGTTTGGTTTGGTTCCATTGTTCTTTTCGATTTGGAAACTATTAGATTTGCTAAATACTACTATATTGACGGCCAAATCATAGCCCCATGCTTGACTTTAGCAATCCTCATGCTTGTAATCAGACAGTCTGGATCGTAAATTTCCTTTGGTGATCTCCATAAATAAACCAGGCCATTTGTAAGAAAAAATGTAAACAACCAGGTTTAATGATCAGCTTAGTGTTGACTTTCATTATAAAGTGTTTGGTAGCCGCAGCCCTTCCATAAATATTAGCTTTGTGGAGCTACCGCAGTACTTTTTCTTATCGAAACAGTATTACTCAGGTAAGTTTTGAGTTTTGTTTCCACTTTTGCGGTGTTAGTTTTATTTTTTCTCGCCACAATCCTTTTTAATGTTCGCCAGTCCCTGTCAGTTAACTTTCGTCGACTATTTGTCTTTGCCAATGATATTTTACTATATTTTGTGTACGCTGTCATTACCGTAGATTGTCGGTCGTGAAACTTTAAACAATCATTAACTGTCTCAGAGCAACAAAGTGTATAATACAACACGCTGAAATAAAACCTAAAAGACCTGACATGTAATTTATTTACACGAACATGCTATAAGATGTATTGCACGGAATTCATATTATTTTGTCCATTCTCTCTGTATATAAACACAGCAAAATGTTGTGTCACAGAGATATCAATGATCCATTAGGTGGGTAACCGTCATTTAAAAACTATTTCTATTTAGTGATTTTCTAATAAAATATTTTCAATTGTTTGAGCGATAAATACATTATTTCAGATATTTAGCTTTATTAATTTTGACGATATATCTTATGTAGTTTCCCGTTTGAGAGCTCAAAGTCCTTAGTAGATATATTTGTATCGATATGGTATTATAGAATTGAACTCAATATATTCTTTTTGTGCTGTATTAAAAGTTACAGAGTTGTGATTAGATGGACGTTTTATATTTTTTATTAGGAACCTGGAAGAATCATATATCCCTGTTGAAGGAGGATTTTAAAACATTTGAAACTTGCAAATAAAACTCTCCTGTCGATTTTTACTGGATGCATACACACCATGGAGATATATAAAGGAAAAATATTTTTCTACTTCACGAATTTTATTGACGATCCATCGTACATGATATAAATGCTAAAATATTTAATCGCACTAATTATATTTACCCAATTGGCTTAATGAGGTTGGTTATTGTATGTTCCCCAAATGGGTTATTCTTTATTTTTCTCATAAATATAATTAACACCCATAAAATAAAATTGCAGTTCGGAATCACATCGTTTTCGAACGGACGAGTGTTCTAAAATTAGAATTGATGTCATTATATAAACACGGTCAGAAATTAACTTTTTTTACGTCTCGCCTGACGAGAATGACGGTCAACGTCACAAGACCGACGCTCGTGTGTTTTCAAATGGAAATCGTTTGCAAATCGGAATGTTGTTTGTTTTTGAAATAAGATTTTTTTCCTTGATTCGTCTAGTTATTCGGTATTTGACTTATTTGTAACATTATATGTGTGTCCAAACTAAACGCACGCGGCAGAAGCTTGAAACATAACGTCCTTGAATATTGAGAATGAACATGTTTTATGTTTCTGTTTACAGTTGGTGTAAATAATCAATTTGTTATGTTAATTAGTAGTGGCTATTTCTGGAGACTCCTAACTGGTATTCGTTAAACTTCGGTAGCTTTCGCCCGATTTTGCGACACTATCATTTAGAAGCAATTGAGAGGTAGAATCGAACGAACTAAAACAGCTATTTTGGATTTGACCATCGATTTGTTAATATTGCCAAAAAAGCTATTATAATAATTTCAATCTGAACAGACATATGAGTACATTCCATCCAGGCGTGTTGCAATTCATACAGTCAATCCACAGTACCAATATTGAACAAGAAACATCGAAGTTTAGATCGCTTGAAGATTTTTAACGTTAGGGGTTTCTATTTTGGTAATAATATTTCTATTTCTAAATTTGAGCGTAATCCATTAGGTATTTATAACAGTGCATCAAAGGTAAAATGTGAAAGTTATTAAAATCAGATAAAAATATGATTGCACCCAAACTAGCTACTAAACTTGTAATGGATTATGTTATATTATAATAAATGATAATTTGAAAAGACTAGATTCAGTAAATCTGTCAATCCATAGTACCAAAACTGAACAAGAAACATTGAAGTTTAGATCGCTTGAAGATTTTTAAGGTTAGGGGTTTCTATTTTGGTAATAATATTTCTATTTCAAAATTTGAGCGTAATCCATTAGGTATTTATAACAGTGTATCAATGATGAAATGTGAGAGTTATTAAAATAAGATAAAAATATGATTGTAGCCAAACTAGCTACTAAACTTGTAATAGATTATGTTATATTATAATAAATGATAATTTGAAAAGACTAGATTTATTGGCTCACAAATATCTATAAAATATTCAGG
This sequence comes from Rhynchophorus ferrugineus, assembly GCF_030347505.1. Lineage (NCBI taxonomy): Eukaryota > Metazoa > Arthropoda > Insecta > Coleoptera > Curculionidae > Rhynchophorus > Rhynchophorus ferrugineus. Next base: position 17,165,158 of record NW_027472588.1, on the reverse strand, counting down.
AAGCAAACTAATTGAATTCTACATGTACAAAATAAAAATGACGCTACAAGTGTTGAAGCATGGGTAGATGAGGTCAAAAATACAAGGTATATGTTACATAAGCTACAATCTTTTTTTGGGTACCTACTCTACTTTAAAGAAAGAAGATTTTATGTTAATCATACTAAATAAAGGACAATATAAAATGTTACAGAAATACAGCCATGAATGTATACGTGTATATTTTACAAACTGGCTTGATGCGTATAGTAGTGTAGTGTACTGGTTTTATATTGATAAATAATGACATATTGCTTTATTTTCTATTTTTCTACTCAAAATAACTTTAAAATGAAAGATGTTTATAAAAGGCTCCTCATATTATATTTTTTAAATTATAACAGTTGAAAATATTTAAAAAAAATTAACTTGAGTCAGCACAGAAATATTAGGTTAACTTGTGATAAACTTATATTTTTCAAACATACGTATAACTTTTAACATCTGGCAACATTGCAAATTAAAATCCTTGTGCGAATATCAGGGTTATCCAGGACTATACACTTGTCCTAAATCGATCATGATTGGTTTGAAGTTTGAAAGCAAATTGCGTTAGTTAATTCGTTAAAATTCGTATTCATGCAAATTCATGTTTGGAAGTAACTGTGTAACATGCAATCATAATAGCCACGTGATATTTTTATAATTATTATGTTCTCCACATTTTTTTTACTTATTATATAATAAAAATACTTAAATTTTGTATACCTTTTACTGTTTCTCTTTATAAATAATATAAATATATGGTGAGTTTATATTGATATTCATAGGTTAAGTTTGCCTTCATATTGTTTTTTTAGATAGCAGAAATATGCGATTTTCTAAAATTATAAACTTGGTAGAAGACAAAATAAAATAATAAGTGAGAATATTATACACAAAAATACTTGAGATTACAATATCTAATATGTGGGATTAATATAAAAATTGCTTGAAATTTATAGCGAAGGTAAAATACTTAAATTGTTACACTCAATATGTTTAATACAAATAGTGATCGCCCTGTGTTCGAAATTCGACCACATTTATTGATGCACGTCGCTCTACTGTTTCATTGAAACATATTAGAAATTGAAACTAGTCATTATGTGTTTTGCCTGTTGTTTAATACTACTTCTTCTGTATCATAGCAACCTACATCTGATCTTCTAAAATACATAAATATACAAAATATTTTTAAAAAAATTACATGAATTAATGACACTTACAAATTACATATTTTATAATTATTATAGAAATACAAAGTCAGTAGCTTAATCTGAATTCACGAACTTATACCCGAGGAAGTTCAATACATGAGTTATACTGTAAGCAATATTAAAACCTATGATTTATATTATGATAGGTTTTAGTTCGAAATTTGTTAAGATTATATGGAAATAAACAGGGTGTAGGTTACACTGTAATATGAAGAAATATTCCCTTTATTTTGTGTTTATAGATGTAAATATAGTTAACAATATTGCTAGTTTTATTAATTAAGCTGTTTTTTTTTGAAATTGATTCATCATAACGTTTCTAGGATAATTAAATTAGTTGAAATTAATTGTTGCCCCTCACAGGTCCACACATTACATTTATATAGAGTTTCGAAATATTACCAATTTTAAAATATTTGAATTCATTCAAGTGTAATTGTTAAATATATTGTTATTCATCGGCATATACATGAATATTAAATAATATACAAGATACGCATATTTAAACACAACAATCCAATACCTGTTATATCTATATCTTTGCTATTCCACCAGTTTCTTTAAAACGCTATTATCAATCACTTTCAAGCATATATTAAAGTTGAATTTCTATTTAAAATGGTCAAGTTATTATGCATCAATAGAAAGAATTCTCGTACTAATCATTCTAGCGACGTCTTCAAAGCATATCAGAAAAAATAAATCTCACCAGATTTTCTGTATGAATGGAAAGCATTCGAAATATTCCCATAACTTTTGCATTGTTTATATATAGCGAGGAGAGAGCATTCTTAAAACAACACATTTTAATTAATATGTGATGTTATGATGCCTTGTTTAATATTTTTAATCAATTAACATAAAGTCTGATATATAATTTATACTTAATGTTGGTCTGAAATGGAAGGCACTAGTTATAAGGAAGTATAAGAATGTATTTTTGGAGAGCATGTTGATATATCGACAGCGCGTTAAAAACAAAGATTCAAGAAGATCGTCTTTGCTACATTCGTTTTTTACTCTCTAAAAAAAGAAGGCTTCATGGAATATTGTATGATGTTTGTCCATGAATGCTTAAGTCAATGGCCGTGTTATACTTGTTTGAACGTTCAGTTTGGTTTCATTGTTTTTTTCCATTTTAGGACGTGTTAAATTATTTATAAAAAACCAGACTTCAAATTTGGATTTCTTGTTTTAGTCCAGTTTTTGGAATAATAGCGGTTATTGAAAAGGCGTTTGAATAAAAAATACCGCACTGAAATATTTCTGGACGTCTTACAGGCATTTAACGGGATATGGAATTTAGGACTAATTCACAAGATAATCAAGTTGTTGCCATGGGGCACACAAATCGCAGTTGTATCGCATGAAGCTGTATTCTCAACATTTGAATCTCTTTCGGCTGAAGTCCTGCAGAGTATTGTCTTGGGGTCATTATTGTATCTTCTCTACATTACTGATATCCTAACAATTATAAGAAGATAAGAAACAGTACTTAGAACATTTACATACTATACAGTCATTATGATAACAACAGAGTAATGACGTGTTCGAAGAGACGGCCAGTGAAACGAAACTAAAGTGCAACATCTGTGTCACAAATGCGGCGTTAAAAAAAAGTCTAACAATAACATTTTAAAGACTGGTGAAAAAGTTAAGGTGCGATTGGAAAAAAGGTCAGTACAGTAGAAAATAAATGCAAAATGGCATAAAACGTTAAGGATCGAAAACTCAACATGTGGACCACAAATGCAACGTAGGATAATTTGGAATATAAAAATAACAGTATTATTTCAACAATACGTACAAAAATATGGAGAAGAACACTGCACAAAAACAGATAAAATGGAAATATCGACATCAGGCGTATCACATATTGCAGTTTCGAATTTAGAGAACACAACTAGAATCCAGAACGAACAGGCACTCTACAAAGCGTGGATGAACGAAAAGTCGGCGCGGAAGAATCTCGAAATTGCATTAACCAATATACAAGAACAAATAAATGCCCTCCAGCTACAACTAAATAAGCAAAGCTCTGAGGGCAAGGACAAAACAACGATAAACCACCATGCCAACAAAAGCAGTCCAGTTGTTACAGATGAAAAAGAATTGCAGAAAGAAGTAGGCTGGATAACGGTTAAATATAAAAAAAGAAAAGCAAATAATTCCCCAGGATCTTCACCACAGCAAATAAAAATAAAAAAAATAATGAACAAAATAAAGAAATTAGAATGCCCAGGCCACTCCCAATTATCTTAAGCAATGTTACCGATTTTGATTTGCTTTACGAAATACTGAGGTCCAGTTATATAGTATTCAAAGCAACGGTACTAAACAATGGGCAAATAAAACTGAACGCCGAATGTCGTACAACATTCGCAAAAGTTATAGATTGTTTAGGGTTGCTGAAATTGCAATGGCACTCTTATGAAGACAAACAAACCAGAGACACCAAGGTTATGGCAAGGGGGCTTCCATCAACAGCTAAAAGTAAAAACAATATCGCAGAATTAAACCAAGATGGGCTTAAATGCTTAAATGCGACAAATATTTTAAAAACGACAAGACCAAAAATAACAAAGGAGAAATTTTAGTCCACAAGAAGCCATTACCTCTATTTATATGAGCCTTTGAACATGATACCGACACAAAAGCCATTTTTGGTACTAAAAGAATTTTAGGAGTCGAAATAAAAATCGAACCTCTAAAAAATCGAACTTAATACCGCAATACAAAAGATGCCAATTGCATGGACACACACAAAAATTCTGCAGAAGAGATTCTAGATGTGTAAAATGTTCAGGTAAACATATCACCACAGAGTGTAGAAAACCCAAAGAAGCTAGCCGAAATGTGCAAACTGCAATGAAGCGCATCCGGCAAGTTCTAGAGGATGTGTAGTTGCTGAAAAGGAAGTATTAGAGTCAAACAAGAAGAAGCTTACTCTACAATAAGAGAAGCTAAAGCAGGTGTACCATAAGAAACTTTGCTGGAAGGAACATATAAAGAAGAAAAGAAAAGAACTGGAATTGAAAGTTAGGAAAATGTACAGGCTAATTGGAAAAAAATCACAATTATCAGTACATAATAAATTGCTATTATATAAGCAAATACTGAAACCTATATGGACATACGGAGTTCAATTACGGGGATGTTCTGCAAAGAGTAACATAAATAGAATACAAATTTTTCAGAACAGTCCTGAGAGGTATTGTGGGTGCATCCAAATACTATAGGACTTATTACCTACATACACCTTCAGATACCCACAGTCAGTGAAGAAATCAAGAGAATTGCAAGGGGGCAAGAGGAAAGACTCTATACGAATATTGAAATATTGCAACTTTTGAATACCACCAGAACAGGACATCGACTCAAAAGTATCAAACTATCTGATCTTGTGTAGTGGTGTGTAGTGAGGTGTTTATATTAAAAAATTTAGCAGTAACATAGTATGAACATTATTGAAACTCATCAGAGACTGAGATAGGGGCGATGAGTCCTCTTAGTAATATACCTAGATTTAAGCTATGATAAAGACAAATTGTAGGTTAGACGGAAACGACTAGTAACAATGTATTAATTAAATAATAATTATGATAAAAGTACAAAGTGTTGGTTAAACATAGCCACAAATAGTCTAGAAGCTGAAAAATATAACATAATTACTATCCTTCAATTTTGCGTTGCAGCGAAATGACAAAAACTTAATTATATCATTTGCGAAATATCCAAAGCCTCAAGAAAAAGCAGTAAAACACCTCGTCATCCATTTGGGTGGTAGGCTAAATTGAAAACATTGCGTTAGACAAAAAGTAAATCAGATTAGTCTGAAAATCAAAGAACTGTACTGGTTATCATTCGATTCCAAAACCTATTTGAACATTGGACCCCGAAATCAAATGCATTTAAAAAGTGATCCCAGATTTCATTTGAAATAACGAAATCCAGTATTAAATAATAGCAAGTGGACACTGGATACTTGACATAAGATGTATTTCCCCCTGGTACTAATATCCATGTAGTCAGGTAGTTGAGGTTACATAATATTGGAAACCAAATGAAACTTTATACTTGGGTTCCACATGGATTAACTGAGTTTCAATTTGTGAATCGCTGTTGGAATTAAACAAACTTGAACCATTTTTGGAATGAATCCTTACGGGCGTTCAAAATTAAATTATGGACGTCAATAATATGAAAAGAAGATCGTGTCGCAGCCTGAGGAAGCTTTACAAACTGTTGCAAAGTTCACATTGGACAACTAATGCTACTGAACCACAATATTGATCAGTGGGAAAGACGATAAATCTTCTATCACGACAACGCTTGATCACATGTTTAATGAGCCAGCGAAAATTGAGAGAGATTGGGTGGAAAGATTTAACGTACTCACCGTATAATTAAGATTTTTCCGCGTCCGAATAAGTCGCTTAACAACGTAAAGCTGACTTCAACAAAGACTTGTGGAAGTCACTCGGTTCAGTTCTTCGCAAAAAACTCTCTGGATCTCTGCCGTAATAGTGATAATCAATTAAAACGGTATAATATCATTAATTATATAATTGCTTGGGATGTGTATCAATAAATTTGTTTTGAAATATCGACATGCTAATAGGTACCTGATATTCTCTTTCCTGACTAAAACTCTAAAGACATGAAGATCGTAATCCAGTACCAGAGAACATTTTTTTTTGAAAATCTATTAGTCTATCTTTATTTTATATTTTCAGTTTGGATTTTGTATATTATGAAACACGATATCTATATGTATATATGTGCTATATCATTATTAATTAACGAAAACATGAAAAAATCCGAAAATGCTTTTTCACAGCTCACTAGACTAAACAATTGTATGTTGTAGGTAATTTAGACATTGTTAATGGAAACTTGAAGCTGATATTGGGTCTAATCTGGTCCCTGATCGTCCGATATCAAATCGGTCGATCAAAATTCCCCCCGAGGAAGCTGATGCTCGCCTGGTTGCAAGGAGTCCTGCCGGAATGCAAGGTATCCAATCTCACCACCGACTGGAACTCTGGCGTACTGCTTTCTGCCCTGATCGATTATTGCAAGCCGGGATTGTTCCCGAATTGGCGACGATTAGGTAAGTAAAGTTATTTGGTTTAGTTAGAGATAAAATATGCTGAATATGCGAAAAATTAATATCCCACATAGAAACATTTTTATAGTTAATCTATTATAATAAGCTACTTATATATAGTTTATTCAATAAAACAACCATTGTATGTCATCAAAATTTATGTCAGTATGTCACAATGTTGCCGCATTAACTCAACATTTTGGTTTACAACGTTTCCAGTTTACAATCTTTAACTATTATCACTAACGTTTTGAAGAATTTTGCAGATATTTGACAACAGGGTCATATCACATCAGATATTATTATGAATCTTTTTAACTATGGTAAAATGAAAAGAAAAAGACTTTAGAACGAAATTTACGCTTTTACAAAGTGCGTTTGGTAGTATATTTGACGTCTATGTCGTGCGTTTGTTGTTTTATTAGAATGACAATATACTATTTCTACTATATTTTGTCTTGCATTGATAGTTAATATGGCATCCATTTAGTTTTTACTATGTTCATCACATTTCAAATTTTGTATGGTTTTGGAAGTATCGAGGGTTTGTACTTATTTAAAGTAGTTCTTCTAGGGATACAATTTCCTGAATATATGCCCGGTTTCTACGTATTTCTTCGATGTTTCTTTGTTGTAGGTTGTTGTTGTTTGTTGTAGACTTGCAATTATTTTAGATTAATTCACAAAAGTTGCAAGTTCACGTGCATGAAGAAACAATATCAAACGTCCCATATGTTATAGTAGAATTTAATCGGCTACAATTGATTCGATGACTAAATGCATGTATGAATATATGAATTTCACAATATGTAGAATCGGTATTTGGTGATTAATATTTGATTAAATGAATTAAATGTAAGAGTTGTGCGTTTGAACTTGATGTAATTTTTTTGAGATTTAAAACTATTGTCATATTACTGCATAAATGATCGAGTAGTAGAAAGAAGATTTTACAAGGACAAGCGTTTGGGATGAAAATCTAATCCCTTCAATTTTCATGAATTAGTAAATATCAGAAATACTCTCTATTTTTTAAGGTTCTATCGTTTCTACAGCTTTTTCGTACATGGCAATATTATATCAAAAGAACAATGTTGGTTTGTCAGCGGTTTTGTTATTTATCCATTATCGAATTTTTTCAATATTCTGAAACAGTGTGACTTACCTGCTGAATCGATCTGAATGAGTAATATCAGTAACAATCAGAAGGTGTTAGGTATAATGAGTACGCTGGGAATTACGGGTCTGTTTTGCAACAATAAGTCGTCCAATTTGTTCAATTAACTTCGGTAAACAACTGCAGTAACAGTTACATTTTGATCTTAGCGACTCAAAATATACTACACTTTACTGAACCTATCGTATGAACAGCAATACTTTAGCAATGAGTATTTCGCTTTGGTGTCGATGAGGACAATCCTTCTGGCTTAATCCACAACTTATTGCGCTTGGAATTGTTACATTACACTACAAAAATATTTTTTTTTGCTTGGCAAGCAATCTCATTGCTTGATTGTTGCGCTGCTGAAACTGATTGTGGAAATCTTCAGTCAAACTGGTGTAGTAGCAATCTTTTTGGGATTTTCCCAAATCAATCAAAAACTAAGCAATCTGAATTATTTTGAGTGATAGAGCTGGGATTTCGTCCAGAGTCTTGTAATTACAACAGTTCTTTACATGAATACTTTGTATTTTCATCAATATATATTGTTGATCAAAATACATGCGACCATCTGATATTTTTTATCATTGTTTCATTAGTACACATCAAATTGTTCAACGTATGTATGATAGTCTTGTCTTGTTGATATTGCAGTTGGATCTATATTTTAGTAAAGTGAGTGTTTATACTAATATATAATTTTTAAATTTTAGATAAATCTAATGGAATAGAGAACTGCCGTCGTGCCATGGACATAGCTCAGAAAGATTTGGGAATACCGGCCGTTTTGGAACCAGAATATTTGGCTTCTCCATGGTTGGATGAGTTGTCTGGTATGACCTATTTGTCATACTTCATGAAGCCAGGATCGCCAGGTTTCCATGCCACATTAAGATGGGTGAACTCTCGACTTGAGAGGCCAGTTCAAAACTTTACTGTAAGTAAAAATTAGTCACAACCTTCTTGTATATATGTTTAGATATGTTTTTTTTAAATATGTGCATTGTATTATTTATTATACTATTAAACAATTAAATATTAAATAGTTTGGTTTACAATATATATCAATATTAATCATTTTAAAATTTTCTCAATTTATGTTTTCAAACTGATATTAAATATCATATCCAAGAGTATGTCATTCTGTATACCTCTCCTCTAGGTACATTTTATCATCATCATTATCATGGCCGCCGCTCGAGGAGGGTGTTTTAACTTCTTAACTTCTTAACTAATACGCTGCTCTTGGTGCCTCAGGATTTCGAATATTTTTCACTAAACCTCGCCACTGTTGGCAACCAGTAGCTATTCTGGTTTCTGACAATGTAAGTTAGTTGAATGTACAAGGATCTATTAGTCGCACGATATAACATGGATAGATTTATAATGTACCTGTATAATTGGCGTTCTGTTACCTGGCGAGGAAGTTATACTTCGTATTATTTTTTCTGGTCGAAGAGTATAGTTTTTTTATGTGAACTAGAAATATTCGATATTTTTCTATATTCTTCGAAAAATATGAGTGTAATCCTATGAACTATTTTATTCATTATTCAGGAGTGTTGCTTTGTTTTATATTTTAAGCCCGGATACTATAAATTATCAACATTTTTTATCTTATAGCATCAGACTATTTTTATTAATGATATTTTATAACACTGCGATTTTCTTCTTTAATATATGCACTGGAACTAATTTTTTTCAGTATATGTCTCATGTGTATTTCCCATTATCCTTACCTTTAACTAAATTTGTATGATAATAATTGTTGTTTTATTTACCAAGCATTCGTATTACAATTATTTTTATATCAATTATTATTTCAAGCACTTGAATGTGCCATTATAGTACAGTCATTATAATAGAGGAAGTTTGTTTAATAATAGGATCTTGACATCTTGTTGATTTTTAATGATATAATTTTTAATGTTAAAAAATTATATCTGCTTAGATATTCGATTACGTTAAAACATATCTAGATTCATCTTCATACACAATTAATAAAGTGCATGAATTAATATCAATAAAAAACTAGCAAAAAATCCTGAGAGTTAAAATTAGCAAAATCATAAGTGCATAAAAATTTAACAGTTTCTAAGAAAGAATACCCACTATGTGTAATATAAGAAGAAAATTAGAAATCGTCTTTGCAATTTCAAGAAAAGATGCGATACCAGAATGGTAACTTAATTGATGACAATTTGTTACAGACTTCAAAAGGAATACTAGATATGTTAGATACAAACGACTAAGTTAAAAAGAAAAAGATAGTAAGAAATAATATTTGGACGACTCTAGTATTGTTTACAAAATCGTCTAAGCACTATCATATACAAAAACTGTTTAAAAAATGTCTTCATCTTGAAGACTTGACAAATATATTTATAACATATATTAAAATATTTATTTAGCGTTTAAGCAATGAACTTTTTTTTCCGTTTTTTACATTTTTACTGTTCCAATAACAATTCTTTGTTTTAGAGCGATTGGAATGATGGTAGAGTAATAAGCGAGATCGTAAGATCGCTCGGAGGATCTGCAGCGCCCCCTGAGAAAATGAGAAGTGATCCGGCATATTGGGAACAGAATCAGAACCAAGCAATTGATGCGGCAAAACGATTGGGTAACTTTCCGTAGATTTTGTTACAAAAAGGTCAATTGAAAAGTCCTCGACCTGGCACATAGATGGCGCTACCAGAATTAAATTCTTATATTTCCATAAATTTGACAGCTGTCGAATCATTTGAATGTTGAATTGTTTGTGAATTGTAGCATTTTGAGTGAAGCAACTTTTGTTATTATGAAAAAAATGGATAAAAAGGAATTTCGCGTGTTGATAAAATATTGATTTTTGAAGGGAAAAAATACAGTTGAAGCAAAAACTTGGCTTGATGCCACGTTTCCGGCCTCAATAAAATCAACCATCAAGAATTAGTATGCTAACTTTATACGTGGGGAAATGAGCACCGAAGACGGTGAATGCAGTTGATACCTAAAAAAGGTTGTTACGGACGAAAACATTAAAAAATCCACAAAATGATTTTGAATGACCGTAAATTAAAATTGAAAGAAATACAGACACTCTAAAGATATCAAGTGAACGTGTTCATTATATCATTCACGAATATTTGGGTATGAGAAAGCTCTGTGTAAAGTGGGTGTTGCGCGAGCTCAGTTTTAACCAAAAACAACGACAAGTTGATGATTCGGAGCAGTGTTTGAAGATCATCAGGCGTAATAAACCTGAGTTTTTGCGCCGATATGTGACAATGGATGAAACATGTCTCCATCATTTCACTCCGAAGTCCACTCGACAGTCATCCGAGTGGACTGCACATAAACCCGCTCCAAAGCGTGGGAAAACGCAACAGTCGGCTGGAAGGTTATGGCGTATTTATTTTGTCGTAAAAACGACCGCATTTGAAGAAAAATAAAGTGCTGATTGACCAAGGCAATGCATCGTGTCACAAGTCAGTGAGAACAATGGCAAAAATCCATGAATTGGGCTTCGAACTGCTTCTTCATTCACCGTATTCTCTAGATCTGGACCCCAGCGATTATTTCCTGTTCTCAGATCTCAAAAGAATGCATATTTTGAAGCAAAGGATAAATCGTACTACAAAAATGATATCGAAAAGTTGGATCGTCGCTATAATCAGTGTATCACCCTTGAAGGGCATTATGTTGAATTAAAAAAACTAATTTTGCCAAAAAATGTGCCAATTATTATTGTAGGCCGGTCCACTTTTCATTTGACCTGTTTTGTATTAATCAATATATTAACTGTTGCGCTGTTTGCGGGTTTGAATCTTGCTTAAGCATGATCGTAAATTTATGTTTGTGATTGATCGTCAATGATCCCAGTCGTGCTAGTAACCAGGCTGGATAAGTCCGGATCTTCTAGGATGGTTTTCTAAGTTGGTTACTCGCCGGTCGGTAGGATTAATGCCAAGGACCGTGGTTCCAAGCCCACGTTAAACTGTAGGTCCAGTCCAGATAAACCCTTAGTTGCCAAAAAGTGACATATTATATAAATTTTTAATAATTACAAAATTATATAATTTTTTTTCATATGTACAATGTTATTTATTAATTATTACTTTGTCTGAGAACAAAGTTGGCTCAAATATGCCCTGAAGCACACTTATGTACACTGTGACCACAACAATCCTTAAAAATTATCCTTTTAATGAAAGCTTTTAATTTTTTTTTGTTGAAATTTCGTAAATTTACAACTATTTTTTGACGGAAATTTAACGTTGACCAACTTATTATTGTTCTTACCCTGCAATCACATTTTCCCCGCATAGATGGATTGGCTAAACAACCGTTGGATTAAAATCTTAATTGTAACATTTCCGCTGTTCCTCATGTACCATCTTAAAAAAGCAAAAACTCCTTCAGTTTGTCCGATTTGGCTTATTTGACCATTTATTCTTCTCAAGAACTTAAACTTCTATATTTGCAGTGGATGCCTTGGGAAAACCCCACAACATAATTTTATAATCTGTTATTAATTTATTAATAATTATTATTAAGTATATAAATTGGTATATCTTTTTAGGTGTACAGCCTATACTTTCAGCTAAAGATATGATTGATAAGAACGTGGAACATTTAGGAGTCATGGCGTATGCAGCACATTTCCAATGGATACCAGAAAGACCACCTATTCATGACTTGATGAATGTTACGTTAAATTCTACTTCGGGTCGTGTTGGAGAACCAGTAAGTTTGATATTTTCATTATGTCAATATTATCATTTCATCAATATCATCAACAACACTTATTTTATTAATCTTTCACTAATTTTTTTTTATATTATCTTCTGTATGCCTCTATTAAATCATATTAGGAAGTAATTTGTTCGTAACACGATAATACCAAATATCACTATATTATAGATGAATAAAGTAGTTATATTACGTTTTAACCAATATGCTGCTATTGGTGCCGCGTGACTCCGGCCATTCTTCCCTAAATCTCGCCATAGTTGACAGCTGTTATGGTCTCGGACAATGTTAGTATCCTATTTTTTCAGATAGTTCTCCATTATCTTGGTCGTGGATTTCTTTCGGAGCTGGACGCTATATCTTCCGTCTAAAAGGTCAACTTCGGCACAGAAGTCTGTAAGGAATTCGTTCAATTTTCATTCGACAGATATGTCTAGACTATTGTAATCTGCGTCTCTAAATTTGTCGACTGATTGAAACGTTGATTGTTCTGAATTCTAGGTCATGTGGGTATTTCTGCAAATTGATTTAACTAAAGTAGACACTCTGGCTAAAGAGGTGATATAAGCTATAACTTGAGATGTTGAGATGATAGAAATCTGTGGCAGTTATCGTAAATTATTCATAATTAATAATACAACTTCAAACACTAATTAATGACATGTGTGCTACTTTTCTACTTTTTTAGTAAAGTGATAATTCCGTCGTTGTAGAATCTTAGATTTCTGTGTGAAAACATCAGCAACTAACAGGTTTATACTGTCAAGAGGATTCTGCGGAGACTGGAGCAAACGGTAGTCAGATGGGTGTATGGATCAATTTTTGTCGGGTGACTGAAGATGTGTATGAGTTGGCGGTGTGGTGATGGAAGACAATGTTTTTCGCATGGATCACGACTGGGTGATATTTTTTAATTACCTGTTAGAATTGCATTATTTGTTGGTAGTAGAGTTGAATGTGTGTTTTGGGTCGTCAAGCTCTTTATAAACAATTCCTTTGCACTCTCACCAAACACTTTCTCTTTTCTCCGTAATCTTTCGTTCCAAAATTGTGTTATACTTTGATATATTTAACAATCTGCCAAAAGGTCAATAAGTATCTTCTGGAACTTCCATTATATAAGTAACACATAGAAGAGTTCTTCAGTGAGTAATTGCTTGTTCAGTTTTATATTATAGAACTTAATCTAATGACTATTCAGTTTTATTGTAAAGACTGTTCTTGTTTATTGTACGGACCATTCTATTTTATTATAAAAATTGTTAATCAGATGGGATGGTAGTCTACGTTTTACACTACGAATTTCACTGACACTGGGCACATTTAATTATTTGGCAAGTGCGTTGAGGTGCACTAAAATGTTCAGAGCACTTTACACTGTTACTTTGGATCACATCAATTTTGAATTAATTTATTAGGAACGTAACGTTTTGGAACCTCTGAAGGATGGTTATATTCGATTCACTATTAGTAATACACATCTCGATACCATATGCCCAAGAAGGCCTAAGAATTAACTTTTAAACCAATATCTTATTGTCTAATAATAAATTCGATTTATATCAATACATTAATAAATTTAATTTAAGCTCAAGTTGTTAATATATGCTGCTTCCAAGTTAAACGTTGATAAAACTGCAGTTCCAAATGCATATTTAACATTCTCTTGCTTGGAGTTCATAATTATTAATATTTACTGGGAGGTAGGTCCTTTTACAGGGTGAGCATCAGTCCTGAGTAGATTTTATCTCATTTGAATTAATATTCCATTTTTCCTACGACAATTCGTTTTTCTTGAGATGAAGTTCTAGGTGGGTAGATCAGCTTTTTACAAGATGTGTAGTAATGGGTTAAGAGCAATACCCTGAAGAGCATTATATTATATGTGATGCCGTTAACTATATTCGTCACCCTGTTTCTCAATAAACTGCCTATGTGTGAAGTACGATTTTGCTAGCTGGAAGTGCGGGTGAAACAGAAGATTTCTCAGTTTAACTGGCAGTCCAGTGTACTATAACCTATCAAAAGTTTGAGATATATCGATAGCAGCCGAGAGATTTATTTACTTGGTCAATCATTTTGTGACATTATTCTATTATCCCGTGTTTGTCACAGAAACTGTAAAAAAATGATGCTCTGGAATAATTTTTTTTCTGCTGAGATTGAGCCTCTTGGCTTTGATTGAACACTAGGAGGATATACCTACTGATTTTTTCCCTGATTTGATATTTATAATGATTTGATTTCCTTTCGTTGCAGCGATTTATAAATGGAAATTTGGACCATTACATTTTCAAGTCTAATTCATGAGGAATCCAACATGAAGTATCGAGCTTCTTTTAATATGCAGCCTTATGTAAATTCTTCAAAATTGTTTTACTGTCAATATTTAGTTACGCAGCGATGTTACTAAATAAAATATAATAGTCTACGTGGATATGTTTAAGAATATCAGTCATTTTTGACGATTGGCCAGTCAGTACGAGACAAAAAATAAATCAATTATGACACTGGAGGCCAGTTGAGCATTAATTTTTTTTTTACATAGGTGTTGTATTTTTTATATTTTAGGTAAAAAAATAATATAAGGGGAAAATGATCTTTTGGAAAGTCTATTTTTAAAATGTTATCTTTGCACTAGTAACATATAGCGCTATAGTTATTTTTCTTCCCCTTAAATATATTCTTATAAGTTTGTAATTATAATATTTCTCGATTGATGATTAATTTCACTATCTTAAAGACATGGATCTCTATCACTTTAAAAGGTTTAAATTAATTAGCAGTTCGGTTTTACTCCCAATATTAATTTGAATGATACTAGTTAACAAATATTGTGAATTTGATAATGCAACTGCAAATAATAATTTTTTTGATTTCGTTGCTACGCCACTGGCTGTAATTTTTAAGTATAAACGTCCTAGAATGACAAACGATAATATTATCATTTCGATGCTATAATTTCGCTGTATGCATTACGCATACATACGTTGTTTTGTTGAAAACGATTTAAATTCACCTGTCGTATTTCCTTTCGGATTGGAGATCATTCATTTTTAAATGTGTAGCTTTCAGTAGCCTGACGACATTCAAGATTTACAATTAGTTTATCAGTAATAATGCCGAGTCCGTATCCCTAACATCATTGCTGACGTTTAATTAAAGGTAAACCCTGATAAATATAATTAACTTTTTATACATATTTTGCACTATAAAAAGCTACACATCTAATGTTTTTATAAATATATAGCTAATTATACTTAAATAAAATCCTTCTTTTGTAAATCATAATAATTATATTTATTAAATTACGTTTTTAAGCCTTTATATACCAGAATAATGTATTCCTTCGGGCGTTTTATTATTTGGGATACTAAAGTGATATTTTCAACAAAAAATAATAGAAATACAGCTGATATTCGAGAGTTGATAATATTTTTTGATGAACTAAAATTTAAAAAGGTGGAATTGTCACTTAATTTTGGTGTAGTAATACTACTGTTAACTCATTTTTTATATATTTTATTTTCATAGTTTCATGGGTTGGATTTTTTTACACAAATATGTACTAATATTATTATTAGTTATTATTTTAATGTTTTCAATATTACCAAGTGTTTAAAATATATATTATAATATATATTACTATGAGGAATTAAGGAATAAATATATATTCCCACACATTGGTGTCTCGAGATAGTCTATTCTATAAACTATAAAGTGGTATGAAGACATTGTTTTGACTCACTTAGACTGTTTTTGGGAAGATTATTTTCAATTACACGAAATTACAATTCGTTATAGTTTTATTTTTATTGAGTCCAATTGAATACAATGTAGTAATCTGATCTGATTTGTGCCCTATGCCTTATCTATGTTAAAAATTTAAAAAATAATTAACAAAGAATTAAATAAATACAAAAATATATATATTTTTTTAATATTACTTTGTGATGACGTACGTTTCATCCATATCCTTTCATTGAGCATTAATTAGTAATTTGGGTCAAGTATTTTAACCACAAGTTTCCTTTAAGTATAAACATTTTGTAATTTCTTAATTATGGCTTTGTAGTTGATATCTGTTTATATCAGACATATATAATTAATTTAAATATGCAGGTGCTTATTTTGTCATCGTTTTTTGTTACTCAAATAGGAAGATATATAAACTTGTATTTAAAAATTTTATTTGAAGTCTATGAATATATAGATCTTCTTGTAAGTTTAAGACTTTGTTGTGGCGTATATTGTGAACTTCGAACCTACTTTCTGGAAATAAAAGACCGGAAAGAAAAGTATCGTTCTCCTTGAATAAGATCATATAGGAAGACACGAAAAATAACCATTTAGTATCCAACTTCGAGTCTCATTTCCTCGAGAGCATATGCAACGATCATATCACGTAGTATATACGTATACGTATATCGGTATGATCTGGCTGCTTAATTAACTCACTTCAAGACTCACATTCCAACAGAATGACTTTAAAAGATACTTTAATGCTTTTCAAAAAAATATAACAGACAATGACTCGACTTTTCCTCGCGGCTTCTCAATCATAATAAAACTATTTTTTCTTTTAAATCACTATATTCGTAGTTAGAGGACTGGTGCTACCTATTGCCTTTTATTACTCATTATTTAATGTTCAAGCAATTGCTCTATTTTTAAAAATATTTCTGATGGCATTTTAATTTTACTTTAGAACAACATCTTTAGGTTTTATTTAATTTAAAATAGAAATACTATCCATTCATACTATGGTAGCACACCAGTGAAAATAATTAATAAAGAAAAAATAACCAATGTCGGTGTTAATACTGTTGGGGGCAGATGATATTATTTAAATATATATTATTATCACAGATTAGTTAACATGTCAAGCAATCAAAACTAATCATATTATTTAATCTATATTATATATATATATATATATATATATATATATAATTCTCGATTAAATAATAAACTTGATAGAAAAAATATGCTATAGAAATTATAGTATTTAATTGCTTTATGCAAAACAAGAGGATACAATGTTTATAAAATATTGACCACAATGCGGACGTTCACCTTGTTTCACCAGTCTTACTCTTATGGTAGATTTATTTATCTACTTAAACAGTTGGTCCAAAAATCAAGCTTCTTTTTAGTTTTAACTATTTTATACCTAATTATCTTTTGGTCAATCTTTAGTTTTATATAGAATGTATAAACAATACTACGGAACCAATAATACTTTAATATAAACGAAACCATTAATTCTAAATACTTCGCTTGTTACATCTCTTTGCTAGACTCAATATACCGTACTTTCGAATAACCAAGGTTGCATTAGTCCTACTGTATAATACTATCCGCCTGAAAAAACTATCAATCCCGATTGTTATCTTGTTTCGTTTGTCTTCTTCAACTTTATGAGACAACATTATGAGTTGCAATATATATCTATGTCTGCTGTCCATGCTCTCCAATATTTTTTAAGGTTCTAATTATTTTCTATGACGTTTTTGATAGAACAAGTTGACCAATAAACCGCGGCACAAAAAAGGGTTGAACTGTCCGTTAGGAATTCCATTTGTCAAAGACAATTTTTCGTATTTTTTTAAAACATTATTTTCCTACAATATTAATTCCTTATGAATTTCTTCTATCTAAAAAATTCCACCCCTCTTATTCAGCACATAGCTTAGTTATCTAAATTAATTTTTTGAAGAGCACCAAACCAATACTAAAATGAAGAAGCTTTTTTAATAGTCTGTTTTAAAAAGTGAAATCAAATTTAGTAACTCTGGAAAGCTGAAAAATGCATGAAGCCTCAAAATTCTTATTCTTATTATTTTCAATCGCAACATCATAAGTTATTTTAATCAAACTTTATCTAAATTGCTGAATATCAAGTCTCCAAAAATATTGAATAACAACTTAAAACTGATTAATTTTTTTATATCTGTTATATTTTTAAATTGTGATGATGAAATACTAAATTACTATTTGTTTTTTTTTATTACAGACTCATTATCAGGTGTCCATACTAGACTCCCAACTGTCTTACTCCAAGTTATCGGTAGAAATCAGAGGACCAGACAATAAAACATACTTGGATAAGCACCTAAATAAAGGAAGAGGTTCGTTTGTGCCATCTAAGATTGGCATGCACGAGCTGATTGTTAAGTACGAGGGTGAAGAAGTTGTCGCTGGGCATTATTTCAGAGTTTTACCGGCTTTGGTCGAGGTAGCTCCACCAGGAATGGCTCCATGTGCTTTGGGTTCACTAGTACAAGTTCTTGTAAACGCTACAGGTAGGAATACTTGTTAATTATATCACTAATAATGGTATGTCTATGTAAGACTAACGAACAAAAAACTGCTGTATGCTGTGTGTTAATATCAAAAATGCCGATCCCACCAATTTATCATGTTTTAATAGTGGGATATTAAAAACAAGTTTTAAATATGTGGTAATCGCCATTGGCTCAGTTGTCTTAATATTATTTCTATTTCTTTTCTCTAAAGGTCTTATCGTTTTAGAATTGTAAGCATCCCCTCAAAAAAAAGTTCAACAATATCCGTCAAACACATTTTTATCATGTTCAGCTTAAGTCACTTAAAATCTGAAAGAGAAACTAATCAATCTGGCTTCTAAATAAAACAGAATCATATAGATTTAATGGTGGGTCCAAAAATGCTTTAGAAACACTTAGAATTTTGTTTGGTAAAAGATGCGATGCATTGGTAAACGTATGGAAATGGAGATTTCACTAGTAAGTTTTAAAATGCATCAGCTTGTTATAGCCCTTCACGATGTTCTTCAATAGCCATTGACATCAAAATAACCACGTTTCATATGAATCAACAGCTTTTTCGACATCACATTAGCGCATCAGCATTTTTGGTGAGCTTGGGTACCATATATCTTCAAACCAAACATCAACAGTAATGAACGTCGAAAGTGCAATTTGCATCAACAGCGTTTTCGACATCACATTAGCGCATCAGGATTTTTGGTGAGCTTGGGCACCATATATCTTCAAATCAAACAACAACAGTAATGAACGTCGAAAGTGCAATTTTAAGTTCCATGGTTGGCGTCTGTATACACAATATTCGATAATATCAAATGGAAAACTATGATTTTATATAGAGAAATGTCAAAATCTTCTAATTTAATAGTTTCTGGATTGACTATGTTCAACAGTAACATTTCACCAATGATAAAAATACATTCAATCGCCTATAAATAAATAAATAAATAAATAAATAAATAAATAAATAAATAAATATATATATATATATATATATATATATATATATATATATATATAGCAAAAGGTTATTACATTTTAAACGCTAAAATAAACAATTATGATAATATCATTGTAATAATTAATAAGAAAAAATATTAATTTTATTTCAATTGCGCAATATTTATTTAAATATTTGCGTAATATAAGTTCAAAAATGTCCCTGTCAAAGTCATTCAAAGGTATTTTTAGCCCCATGTTCTAGTTATTTTATCTAAACTTATCATTGGAAGAATATTAAGGCCCCACATTTCTCGGAAGTAAAGGTTACCCTGAATTATGCCTATAAAGCAAATTCATGGTTACTTAGTCAGCAGATCATTTACGGCATATTTGTTTTTTATACGAAAATGTCTTCGAATATATGTTTTTCCTGTATTTATGCTACTGTACATTTTAATTATATCTATATTTGTTATAAAATATTCTTGTTTCACTTTAGGTGCTCCAAGAAAAGAAGATATCTTAGTAACTGCTTACAGCCCAACTGGAAGACCTCTTGATTGTCCATTGACCACAATAGATGGCACAAACAGCGCTACCTTTAAACCGGACGAACCTGGCGAATGGAGAATAGAAATTACTTATCAAGGAAAACAGATTCAAGTAGGACTTATTAAATATCAAGAAATAAAAAATATAATTGTTTCCTTAACAGGGAGGTCCTTTCACATGTTCTGTTTTCGATCCAAACGGAGTACGAATATCTGGATTGGAAGGCGCCCTCCCCTTGGTACCACACAGTATTGATCTCGACTGCAGGAACGTAGGTGTACCTGGAGAAGTATTTGCTGATATCGTTCACGATAAGAAGTCGGTGCATTGTCATGTGGAGAAAGTGGACAGTCAAGGTTTTCATTATCGTATTCATTTTACGCCAAAAGATGCAGGCAAACATCGGGTTAGTATTAGAGCGAACATTCTTGAATTACTTTGTAACTAAAATTTGTTACCAAATGGTGAAGTATCCATAAAACGTATTTCTTTAGGTGTATGTTTATTTCAATGGTTACGATGTCAAAGGATCGCCTTTTATGATGAGAGTGGGGACGCAACGTCGCTCCAAGTCATCATCTCATTCCAGTCCACAGAACACATATAGGCAAAGCCCGACGAATCGATATGCCAGTCCAAGTCCCACGTCAAAGAATACCCTGTACAACAGCTACAGGCAGAATGCTAGTCCTCTTCTTGAAGAAACCCACAAGTACGCTCAGGATTATCATAACAGATCGGTAACTGAGAAAAGTCGAATTACGTCAGGCTCACCAAGTTACAATGAGAGGAATGATAGTCCCAGCTATCTTCAGAGAAACGAGAGTCCAAGTTATCGTGGTCCTAGTCCGGCATACGGAAGGGATAGTCCTGATTTTATTAGTAGTAAAAGGTTGGTTACATTGTAAAGATTTTCTCCGGTTTTCTTCTCTTGTAATTCATATTCGTCATAACTTCACTGTTATAAATATTCCATAAACATTATTCGATTCAATTTTAAACTCTTTTAGTCTATCCGAAGTCGAAGATCTCGCTTTTAATCCATTACAATTTTTAATTCAATCGAAGTCTTTATATCTCTTTATTAAAGTTTTTGTTTAATTACTACACATTCTTATTTAACAGAAATATCTTTGGAGTCATATATTCTTTTATGTATTCTTCTTATTTAGAAAGAAATATTTTCATTTATTTGTTTGTTTCTAATATTCTTCTTGTCATTCTTCTTCTTCTTGTCCATCTCACTGTCCAACAGAATAATTGATTGTTTAATTTTTCCCGACTTTATGAGTCAACCTTCACAAATTTTGGCTTAAAGAAAACGAGAATGATAAAGAAAAAGAAAGTTTAGTTCTAGCTGCGTGATATACAATGAGTGAAAGTTGTTTGTTTTACGGAAAATATGAAATATTAATTACATGTTTTTAATTGCAGCTTACATCTTATGTATAATCTTAATTTATTTCTAGTATTCTGTTGTATTTGCATCTATTCACAAGCAGGATGAGTGCCGGATAAATACATTAGAGTGTTTTTCGCAAATTAAAATGAAATTAGACTTCTTAATTCTTGTTCGTCCTAAAATTAGATTTCTTGCGTATTGTCAAGTAGTTCAATAGCTTCCACGTTGTTGTAATTTAGTAACCTTATTTCATATTTTAAGTCAAAATCTTGAATAATTTTATAAATTCATTTGATTTCGAGGTTAGGGCAGTTCTTCGTTGGTTACGTAATTCGAGGAACTTTATCTTGGCAACTTTTATTTTGGATTTATATTGAAATAGTTTCAAAATTAATGATTAATAAAATAGTGCCATTATATATTAGTGAAAACGGGAGTAGCTTTCAGCTAAACTAGCACAGTTGTTTAATTTTGATTGTTTTCTTCAGCTTTTTGCCATATATGATATGTCCAGTTTAACCAACCATCGAGATTGATAAATGACCGACATATTTTGCTAATTTTTCTTGAAAAATTGGGTACACCTCAAGTAAAACAATTAGGTGTTTGTCTTTGTTTTCAACGCAAAATTGAAATTTACGTAATAATTCACGTATGATAACATAAGTGTGATTGTTTTTTTTTGAATGACATTTACTTTCTAAATTGTTGAAAATTACGCTTACCAGAAGGTGGGATCTACTAGATTTGCAATCTCCTTCTGTGACAAATCCACATCTCGAATGAGATCACTCATTTGTGATTAGTTCAATCTATGCGGTTGATCATCTTGTTCTTCAAAATCAAGGTTATGAATTATTGGGTTCCACACTGTCTTTATTTGCTACTCCTGACTCATAAATTTAAAATGGAGTAAGAAGTGGTAAATTGTCGGATTGTGAATTAAGGCAAATGATAGATGGAAGATTACTTATGTAACAAAAATTTGTTGTGAATGAATTTGTAATTTTCGTTGTATACTGATGAACCAATTATACAAATTTTTTACAAAAAGAAAATGTAGAATATAGAAAATTGTAAATGTTATTTCCATTTCTAAAACTAGAGCTAACTTTTTGAACTCAGGTAATGGAATAAACTGTTTTGGAGCATAAAACATTTTTATTTTCGGTTAATGTTACATAATGTCTACATTTATTCCTTGCATTATTCTATTTATACAAATATATATATATATATATATATATTGGCGGTTTAATTTAGGTACAAAATAATAACTAAATGATATGATTTGATAGTAACAAAGTTCTTTTATAAAATGTCTATAGTTTTTGGTGCTGGATCAATTTAATCTAACCTTTTCCTGTCCTGTATGGAAAGTGTCTGTATTCAGTATATCTAATTAGTGATAATTACTATTATGACGATTGTGTTAACTTTTATTTCCTATTTAAATTAGATAAGGTTTCAAAATGTTATTTTATGTTGTCCTCAATACAAGTAATCCTTTAAACTTTTTATAAAAACACTATGATATAATTTGGAAATTTTTTTACTGTCAATAATGACCATTTGTGATATTGACTATTTACAACAATTATCTCTATCCTGATTACAAACAGTCCAAAAATATATGTTTCTCTTTATATTTATTCTATTCGTCTCGCTCTTCGTCTTATTTATTATATTGATAAAGTGATTAAAATAATAATCGGAATAACATTTTCTCAATGTTAAGGTTAAATGAACGAAGATATGACACATCTAGTCCAAGTTTTGCCAAGAAAACAGCAGATTCCACTTACACTAATAAGATGTCATCGATGAAGATATCCGATCCACGGAGCACCAGTTTTGGTGGGACCAGTCCCGATGTCGGTTACACTACATCAGCAACTTCTAGATTCGATAAAAGATATAGCGAAAATAGAAGCTTCAACAACTACAGCGAAGGTAGGCGCTTTAATACTATTTTTGAATAATTTGTAATAATATTTGGCTGATTTCTAGGAGTCGATACGAGTCCCATAGTGAAGGTTTCATCGATGGTTGATCAGTCAACGCGGAGAGACTCTTGGGATGCGATAAACAAAACAAAAAACATATTTTCCGAAAGAAGTTTGGAATCGTTGGCGAATTTGACCGATTCACAATTAGATTCGGATACTAGACGACAAAAGACGGAAGAACATAACAGGTATACGCTTTTTTTGATACCATTGTTAGAATATAGTTTATGAATGCGGACTTTATTGATATAATTATTACTGTGTGTTAAATTTGAAGAAGTTAACGGAATGGATGAAAAATTATTTATATAAATTCTTTTGATTTTGAATAATATTTTTGCGAAAAGGTAACATCACCTCTTTTGAAGCCAAAACCTTTCCTATTAATCAGTAATTTTTGATTTTAACGAGCCACTTCATTCGCATCAGTCATTCGTCATTAGTCAATCCCACTAGATCCAAACTAAATTACTTTCCAGCAAACACTTCTTTCGGCACCTTCCTTATTTTTTGAAACTCCTTCAGACTTCGCCTACGGTTTATTTCCAACCTTATTGTCATAGATGATTTAATTTTCATTACCCGTAATTATTGACTTCAAAAATCGATTGGTTTCCTTTTTAATCGACTTCGAAAAAGGAGGAGGTTCTATGTTCGGTTGTATATATTTTTTTAAGGTATGTTCGCCGATTTTTCTGTCAATTGTGGGCCGATTTTCAAAATTCTTTTTTTATTCGAAAGAGTTCTTCCGAGGTGACCCCATTCGAACCAAGTCAGGATCTGATGGGAGAAGGGGGGAGAATCGAGGAAAACGCGAAAAACATATTTTTTTATCTAAAATAATCAGATATTTGTATATAATGTTATCGCTGAGTTGATGCGACCGAAAATCGGAAGTCGTTCATTGCAAAAGCCATTCAGTTTGCTTTTTAAGCACTAACTGCAGCATGAAAATATTGTTGATTACTGCTTCTATTGTGTAGTGGTTAAAGCGTTTAGCTTCCAAAAGGAGGTCGTGGATTCGATTCCCGGCGCGGACAATAGTTTCTTGTTGTTCTAGTTCAGTTAGAACATTTGTCAAATCACCTAGGCTAGATAGCGGACCCCGAAGTATCAAGCCTTCCTTATTTTCAATAATTGCTTCTTTATTCCTATTTTTCCTCATACGAGCTGCACCTTTAATTGGCCTACCCATTGTAGTATTAAATTAAATAAATGTGTAATTTATTGATTAAATATGTAACACTGAAAAGAGAAAAATAAAATATGTTTATCAAAAAAATTGAACCGATTTCAAAAAATAAATAACGAACTCAGTAAAAATTAAAAAATAATCAATCTTAGCCACCAAGCCCAAACAATACAAAAATAATAATATAAATTTGTTACATATACACAAAATTAAATTAGGAACAAAAAAAATCTAATTTGTTGCTCAGCACCGACTACAAAGTGATCAGTTAGTAGTAGTTAAAATAATATTGTAAATAGATATATACGTTTAGGTAATTATTAAGCTAAGTAAATTGTGTGTATATAGTAATAATATACGTAATAAAATACGTGTAGTAGATAGGTGAAATAAGGTTTTTGTTTATTTTTATTCAGTTATTACAATTATTTATGTACATATTTTATTTTAAAATGTTTTTTTTTGTGTAAAAAAATAAGTTTGATTACTTTTTAGTCGTTATTTATTTTTGAAGTCGGTTCAATTTTTAAAAAAATATTTTATAGCAGCAGTTATTAGTAATACGTATCAGGTCCATTAAATTTAATTTAGTCTTACGTTAATCTTAGTTTTATATTAATGGCTCATTATGGACGATGTGTTTAAGAATTTCATTGACTTTTCAATGATGGGCTGCTCAGGATGAGATTTATCTTCAACATCAAAATTTCTGCACTCATCATCCTAAAGATCGCACACATTTTCATAAGCCTGCTTCATTGAATCGTTATTTTTTTTGATTATATATTTTTCTTTTGTCTATTTTCACTATATTTGACAAGGTGTTTAATTATATTTGGTCTGCAATAGTTAGTTTTTTCAATTTTAAAAATGTTCAGTAATGCTTTGAATAATCATATCGATTTTAATCTTTGAAAAAACAAAACGAAAACCATTTGTTCCATAATAAATAAATAAAAATTTTAATTGGTTATAATATTATTACGAAAAGCAGTATAATAGTTTTTTAAAATATTTTACAGATATCTGTTAAACGAGCAATCATATACAACCCATTCTGACTATAAACATAATTATTCCGAAAAATATACAAACAATATGGATACTTATAACGAGAGGGGTTATGGAAGAAATTCTCCTATATATAAGAGCAGCCTGAAGAATACTGCAGGAGGAGCAGCGGCAGTGAGAGTGCAACCGGTTCCAGATGGAGTTCTTGGACAGCCTGTGGAATTTGAAAGTAAGTAATCGAGCAAAATGCTTAAATTTCAACAAGGAGTTTTGAGAAATTAGTTTAGGTTAGGACTGACGAACATGTATTAATCTGCATTATACTATTTCTACTAACAGGTCAATTGAAAAGTCCCCGGTCTACCATAGTAAAATTCTACTAGAGCTTTTTCTTTTGAGATCTGAGAACAGGAAATAGTCGCTGGGGATGAGATCTGGAGAACACAGTGGATGAGGAAGCAAGTCGAAGCTCAATTCGTGGATTTTTGCCATCGTTTTCACTGAAACGGTGCATTGTCTTAGTGAACAGCACTTTCTTTTTCTTCAAACGTGAACATTTTTCGGCGCTTTCGTCCTTCAAACAGTCGCTTTGTAATAGTCGCTGTTGATGGTCCTTCCTTTTTCAAAGTAGCCAATGAAAATTATTCCATGCGCATCCGAAAATACAAACGCCATAACATTGCCAGCCGACTGTTGCGTTTTCCCCCGCTTTGGAGCGGGTTCATCGTGTGCATCGGATGACTGTGGATTGAACTTCGGAGTGAAATGATGGAGCCACGTTTCATCCATTGTCACATATTGACGCAAAAACTTGGGTTTATTACGCTTGATCATCATCAAACAGTGCTCCGAATCATCAACTCGTCGTAGTTTTTGGTCAAAAGTGAGCTCGCGCGGCACCCACTTTGCACAGAACTTTCTCATACCCAAATATTCGTGAATTATATGATGTATACGTTCGGTTTAAATCTTTAAAGTGGCTGCTACTTCATTCAATTTCAATTTACGGTCATTCAAAATCATTTTGTGGATTTTTTAAATGTTTTCCTCGGTAACAACCCTTTTTGGGCGTCCACTTCGTTCACCGTCTTCGGTGCTCATTTCATCACGTCTAAACTTAGGATACCAATTCTTAATGGTTGATTTTCTTGGGGCAGTGTCCGGAAACTCGGCTCCAAGCCAAGTTTTTGCATCAATTATAGCTTTTTCCTTTCAATAAAGCAAGCAATATTTTATCAACACACTAAATTCCTTTTTATCGATTTTTTTCATAAGAACAAAAGTTGCTTCACTCAAAATGCTATAATTCACAAACTAATGATCCGACAGCTGTCAAATTTATACACGTATCTTTTGAGGGTTGGCGACAACTAAAAAACATATAGATTTAATTCTAGTAGCGCCATATATGTGTCAGGTCGGGGACCTTTCAATTGACCTGTTATAAAAAATTTTGA
Organism: Rhynchophorus ferrugineus; assembly: GCF_030347505.1. NCBI lineage: Eukaryota > Metazoa > Arthropoda > Insecta > Coleoptera > Curculionidae > Rhynchophorus > Rhynchophorus ferrugineus. Next base: position 17,138,041 of record NW_027472588.1, on the reverse strand, counting down.
TTAATTAAATCTGATGACTGACTGCTAAATATTTTCTATTCAGTAATAAGGGCAAAGTTACTATTCTTTACTTGGAATCAGATATATGCATTTTGTGTAACAATAGTAGCACTAATTGTTTTTTATTTAGTTAGATAGTCGAGATAAATAACTAATGTTAGGATAATACTGTGTTAATCTTATTAGTATTTGAAATGAACTGGTGAAGATAGGAAGTTAACTTCTTCAGGCAGCTACATGTATTTGGAGCTGAATTCTAATTTCCAAGTTTGTTCCCTATTTCTATAGATTTTTGTGTCCACATTGAATTATTCATAAACAATTTGCTGTATTTCCATTTCATAGTGTTCCTGTAAATGTAGTTTCATGACTTATTACGTTTGCATAAGTTAATTTTTATTGAGCTAAATAACATCTGAATGCATAATGAACTTCAATTTCTAAAAAAAAACGCTGAATTGAGAAAATATCGATGAAAATTCCTTGATTCCTTGATTGTAAATTGATTCTGAACTAATCTTAAGAGGTTTTAGAAAAGGGCATTTCTAATCTAGTTTTTATTTCTAATGTTTTTCAAGGTGTGTTATAATTAGTCAAATATAAGTTCTTTACTTAAACTGTATTAAATTTGTTTTGGTGCACTCGTGTGATATTAGTTTTTCATTATTTAATTAACAATAACTGATTAATAATAATCTATATAATATAATAAATAATAACATTAAAAAATAATGCAAATAAAATACGTTACTCCTTGGTTGGTTGAATGCAGTTTTTCATTTTTAAAGTGATATATAATAAATAAGATTTTTTCTCGTTAAGTATATTCAATTTACATAACAATTTGTATAACAGGTTAATTGAAAAGTCCCCGGCCCACCATAGTAAAACACATATTTTTGCCAAAATTAGTTTTTTTTCCAACTTTTCGATACCATTTTTGTAGTACGATTTGTCCTTTGATTCAAAATAGGCCTCAGTTTCGGGGATCACCGCTTCATTCGATGAAATTTTTTTCCCAGCGGGAATTTTTTATTCTTTTGAGATCTGAGAACAGGAAATAGTCGCTGGCGGCCAAATCTGTAGAATACAATAGTAGAAAGCAGTTCGAAGCCCAATTCATGGATTTTTGACACGGTGACTGTCAAACTGTTGACTGTTGCGTTTCCCACGCTTTGGAGGAGAAGGTTCACCGTGTGCAGTCCACTCGAATGACTGTCGATTGGACTTCGGGGTGAAATGATGGAGCCATGTTTAATCAATTGTCGCATATTGACGCAAAAACTCGGGTTTAATATGCTTGATCATCTTCAAACGCTGCTCCGAATCATCAACTCGTCTTTGTTTTTGGTCAAAAATGAGCACGCGCGGCACCCACTTTGCACAGAGATTTCTCATACCTAAATATTCGTGAATGATATGATGTATACTTTCAGTTGATGAGTAGAGTGTCTGCTATTTCATTCGTGTATGCTATTTCGTCGGTAACAACTTCTTTTGGTCGTCCACTGCGTTCACCGTCTTTGGTGCTTATTTCACAATGTCTAAGTTAGCATATCAATCCTTGATGGTTGATTTTCCTGGAGCAGTGTCCGAAATCTCGGCATCAAGCAAGATTTTGCTTCAACTGTATTTTTACCTTCAAAAAGCAATATTTTGTCAACACGCAAAATTCATTTTTATCCATTTTTCCACAATAACAAAAGTTGTTTCACTCATAATGCTATAATTCACAAACTAATGATCTGACAGCTGTCAAATTTATACACGTATCTTTTGATGGTTAGGGCTAACTAAAAACACATGGATGTAATTATAGCAGCGCCATCTATGTGCGAGTCCTTGAACTTTTCAATTGAAATTCCTCTTAAAAATAACATTAATTTATTTTCATATTTACTATGTTTTCATATAACTATAATTAATAACTGGTGTAGAAAGATATCTGAAACTATCGAACATTATTACTGTATAATTTATATTAATATTTATATTGTTTATATTATTTATATTGTTTTCATTCAGTTGACGGAAGCGGTGCTGGTTCCGGTGACTTGGAGATACTGGTGGAAGGAGGACGTGTCACCTCTAGCGTGAGGAGCCTTGGAGGTCAACGGTTTCGGGCAGCTTTCACGCCTCATCAAGCCTTACCCCACCGGGTCGATATCAAGTTCAACAGAGAAACAGTTCCAGGTAAGTAGTGTTTGGGCGATCCGATTCGGTGATGGCTGTTGTTTTGTGTGGATTTTAAAATGCCACTAGAGCTTTAAATTCCTTCAGCTTTTACTGACTGGAATTATCTTCGTTCAGAAGAAAATACTAGTCATATGTCTTGAATGTAGACTATTTCAGATTTTAAAATTCAATTCAATATTTACGCTACTGAAGAATGGACAAGATATATCATGAGTTTATAGCTTTTATGGTTAGATGTTATATTTAGCCGCAGAGTTATTTTCTCATTGTTTTTATGTGTGTGGGTTTTAAACGCCTTCTATGTAAATTACGTTTTCAATGAAATCTTAGAGTTAACTTTAATAAAACATTATTTTATTCAATATAAATTTGATTTTGATTTCGAGTATATTTGGTTGTATATATTGAATTGAATTATATGATTTGGCCGTTCGTTTTATGATCTTATCCGTTTCCCATTACATGTAATATACGATATATATAAATCAATTAATATTGATAATTATTATTTTTGATTAGTATTTTTTATATGTTTTGTGAAAGAATTTTGTAACATTATATTTAATACTTTATGTATATTTTATATGTAATAAATTTAATAAATATTATGATTAAATAATTTAATACTTTAGGTAATACTACGGGATAAAATCTTTAATACTTAAGTTTTTTTTATAACCACGTTTATAAAAGAAAAAAATTAAATTCAAATTCTCGAAATATGACTAGTTAAAGGAATTGACAGATTATTACTACTTTTTTATGTTGTTCGAATTTTGTAAAAATCACCATTGCAGAAATAAGCTAAAAAATTGTAAGCAGATGGTCTCAGAGCAGGTAAGTGATTTTTTGGCACTTTATACTCACCTATTATGACGGTCTGCATTCAAGACAAGGCGCATTGTATATTATTAACCCATTTCTCTTTTTGCGAATCGGTTCGATAATATTGGACGTGCAAAAATTCCGTGGAAAACGGCAGATTTCGCCTTTCTTGGCATTTAACGAGCGCTGTTTTCGAAACACACTCTGCCTCGCTGCGTGTTAATCGAAACCATTGTCCAAGGAGTGGCTGAGGTACCCACATTGAGACGAATGAGTCGAGGTATTCCTACGTTTCGCGAAGAAAGCCACAACAATCGAGATAATAATAGTTGGAGTTGGTCAATTTCTGATCACAATATATTTTTGTATATTTGAAATATTGTTTTGTTGCAAGGTATAAAAGGTTATAAATCAGATAAATTAATTTTAGAAAAGTTATTAAATAATTATGGTGGTTCTGATTATTTTAGAAAATTTTTAAAATTATTAAAAAAATATTATTCTTTCTAGTATATTATTAAATGAAATTAGCTATAAAGTTATATTAGAATTTTTTTCAAATTATTCATTTGTTTTCTATTATAGCTTATAGTATGTAACATTTGTCTTGTTTATGAAATAAAAGACAACCTCACAAGACACGATATTTCATATATAACATGATATTTTATTTTACCCATCGTTTGAAAATAACAACGAAAATTTTACAAAACTATAGGGAGACGGGCAAAATATATTGTATCATTGGTCCGTTATACACATGTGAAAAAAACTATAATATATTTTGTGACAGATGTCAGAATATTAACAAAATTGCTAGAATAGGAAAATTTGCAAATTTTACATAATGATAGATGATGTGAAAAGTTATGACATTGTATTAACATTGTTGGCATATTGTTTATGTATCAATGTTAGTGTTATTGTATATAGCAGTTATTAAAAAACATGTCTGGGGTATATATGTGTGATGACACTGTTTATATGTTTAGAATATGCAAAGTATACAGATGGTATTGGATGAAAAATATAAAGTTACAAGGGAAAGAATCTAAACATATAAGGCACATTTAGAGCCGATTAGTGGCGTGAAGAAATCGCAAACCAAATACCTTACAAATATTTGAAAATACACTGTTGAATTGAATGCTGTTACTTTGACACTCAAATATGTCATATTTGACATCAGTTTTGTTTTATTTTTTTAATTTTCATTAATGCTGTCAATGTCTATTTTTTAAACTTTTATTTATATTAATTTAAGATATTTAGTGAAAAAAGAACGTGTTCGTACATTTCAGCAACATAATCAGTATCCAAGTTTTAATTTGAGTTAAGCTTGTTAATTTTCCATTCCATTAATTGTTTTAAAATATTAATAACTTAATATAACTGCATCATGATTAATTGTATTTCAAAGAATATTTTAAATATCGTTAACTAAATTGATACCTCAACAATAACTCAATCATAACAATAAAATCGTCATACATAATCAAATTGATTTGATGTGCTTGATTAGGCTTAATCATATACTATATCTTATTTATTTCCATGTAGTCTACTTTTACCTGAACCAAATTAAATAACATTCCTAAAAACCTCTTAGATAACACATAATTGGATTTAATTGTTTTCGAAGAATGGGTAATGTTGTTTAAATATATATTACGTATAATAGTTATTATTAAAAACGTGTATCCACTAATTATACATAAAGATTTCAAGAATGTTCAATAATAGGTAAACAGGATCGGCCGTGCTCCAACTATTTCAATCTCGATGGATTTACCTGTATACCGTAGGAATGTTGCCCCCTCTTCCGCCGTGGCTCCTTCGTACCAGCCGACTGACGTACTGCAATTTTATAATGGTACCGCTGGCTTCGTCGGTCGAACCACCTCGTTTAACGTACCGTATGTTCAGTTGACGTGAACGACACATCGCGAAGATAAAAAGAAAAATCGAGACAGTTTTCTGTTTTTCAGTGACGGAAAAATAGTGATTCTTGTCAGAAACAAGCCGCGTCGGTATCGGTTAGTGTTCCAGTTAAGTGCCAGGTAATAACCAGTGTTTTTGTGTGTATTGGTGTTGGTTGGAAACGTCACCGTTTGGACGAACAAGCGGTCGCTCATTTAATTCGATGAATGAAAATGTAGTATTTCTTGACAGTTGTGGAATGATTCGATAGGTGATGGTTGATCCCCGGTGGTACTTTCACCCGTCGATCGGTAGTCAATTAACGAGGAAAACAAATCGAATGTCCTTGACAGGAACTAACAGGGTTAATATCCGCATTTTTTTGTTTCAACCATTGAATTATGGTTTAAAAATGTTGCGCTAACTGTTTTGCAGAGTAACAGTAAAACATATTAAAATTTTAAATGTATAAAATTTGATTAAAAATGAAATTTTACAAAATGCAATGTTCCATTATATTTTTTTAAATTTATTTATTATATTGTTACTATTCGTTGCCAACTAATCTATAATTTGTCTTTACAATAACTTAAATATAGCTATATATCTAGGAGGACCCATCGGCCCAATCTCAGTCTCTGCTAATTGGTAATAATATTTATAACACAACACGAGATCAAATGAAGGTCTCGGTGTAAGTACTCAGTCCTGTAGCATCTAGGTTCCAATACAATACTTCTCAGAACTTTGTATTGCATTACTTTTTGGGGACATCCGAATAATTTAATTCCATATATCCGTATAGGTTTCATTACTTGCTTGTATAATAGGAATTTATTATGTACTGATAATTGTGATTTTCTTTCATTTATCCAATATATTTTCCTATATTTGAACGTTCTTTCCTTTTCTTTTTTACATGTTGCTTCCAGTGGAGTTTTGCATCAATTCGAGATACTTAGCCTTATTTCAATATGATATTATTTATTACTATCGGTGCTTGTGAGGTGTGATTAACTGCACATGCACATATTTAATTTCGTTAATTTTTTTTCTAGGTTTGGGGCTAATTGTTTATAGTATCACTTGCCTGTTGTAATTATTTTGTGTCTTCTTTGTTATCTTCAACAACAAGAATGGCAGTCTTATCAGTAAATGTAGACATCGTGACATTTTCCGTTTGTGGTATATCACATATGTAGAGTCGGTAAATTATTGACCTCAATACCATTCCTTGTGGTACACCTGCTTTAGCTTCTTGTATTCGAGAGTAGGCTTGTTCTTACTTAATTCTGGCTGTAGTGTAAGATTTTAATAGTTCAGTATATTGTTTCGGTAACATTTTCTATAACTTATAAAGAAGGCCGTTATGTCAACCTTATCGAAGGCTTGTGCTACATCTAAAAATATAACTGAACATACATTTTTACCTTCGTAGGATTTTTCATGTTATTATTCTATGTACCTTGTCAATTGTTGAATGTTTGTTAATAAACTCGAAGTGTGTAGGTATTAGGTTCTTTCCCTCTATAATAGTTTTCAATATAAATAAAAATATAAATAGAGTTATTACATACAATACTCTAGTGCATATACTTGGTAATAAATATCATTATGAGTAGTTTTATTGAGATATTACGAAATATATTGCTATAATTAGAAAGCTTTTAGAATAATTTTGTTATTGTTGATTTCGCATATATACTAAAATTAAAAGAACGGGAATTAGTAGTTAGTTTTTTATTATTATTGAGAATTTGTGCATATAATTTATGACATATTAAAGGTTTTAAATAAGTTTGTGAAAATTGAAATAGAAAATATACATAAATATTCTAAAATTTTATTTGATGGATTAATAATTTGGTATAATTTGGAATTCTTATATCAACTTCTTCCAAAAACGTACCATAATAATCTGAGTTTAGTTATTATAAAATATATGCGTTAAAATTTATTTTAATATATGAATATTTATCAATTTATTTTTTAAATATTAAGACACATATGCAGTAAGGTTAGAGTAAAGTTAAAGGCATAAGAAATGTGTACATTCTGTTATAATAAACAAGTAATTTTATGGTAAATCTATACTACAAACATGTATAATATTATGTATATATATTGATCATTCAAGTTACAACTTTTAAATTAAAAATAGTGGCTATCATGAATATAACTGAAGAGATCCATGAGAGAGGATGCTTTTCCAGTAGTAATTAATCGTAAACTATCGAATCCTGCCAACTTATACTACTATCAGCAGTATGTTTGGATAATTTTGTTGTGATATGTTGTCATAATCGATAAACGTTTAAAATTTTTAAAAATTTCCTATCGGGACCGATTGTGAATCTAAACTGTTATCGAATACACATACACAAAAAGTTTCATCAAAATCAATGTAACCGTTTAGGAGGTGTTCAGTGATATACACACATACACACGGGCAGAAGAATTATATATATATATATATATATATATATATATATATATATATATAAACATAATGCAAATGTTGTTTGATGATTATGACTAGGTTTTGTATAAACATTATTACACAAAATGTATTATCCCTACATAAAAAATTATCTCTATAACCATGGATGTTGTATTAGCGAAAAATATATAATGATAATATATTTATTGCTTAGCATGAATGTATATAGTTTAGTTTCAAAGTCAAAGTCACAATGTTAGGGTCAATATTCTCAAGTAATAATAACAGAAACATAATGTAATTAATAATGTTAGTTAAGTGTAACATAAATACAGTTGCTTAGTAACTACTTAAATTTAAAACCTTTATTATATTCGGGAATACCGGTAGCACATTAGAAACAGTGAAATTTTTAATTGTTTTTGTTTTAACGATATATTTTCACATGCCGTATGTACCAAATGTTGCAGCAACAAAATGCATGCGTTATAATTAATATATGGTATTATTTATGACTCCTTTTGTCAGGTTCAATTTGCCATCTGTAGTCGAAAGTATCAAGAGAAGAAAGTGATTTCTTATCCAAAATAATTATTATCCAAAGAAGAAATGCAATATAATATTCGCAAGTAGTTTCAGTCGTAAATAGTTTTTTTGTGATTAATATTCGTTCTAACTATTTTGACTGATTGCAATGGAATACAAATGTATTTGTTTCCCTTACACATTTTTGTTTTAAATTTTAAATTTTTAATTGTTATACATATTAACGCTTTCCAATTAGAACAAATAACAGTAACAATACAGGAGAATAAATTGACATTTACAGCTCATTTACAGTAATAGTTCAGATTGACTGCAATGGCTCTGGCTTTACTAAGATGGCGCGTGTTGAATAGATCAATGCGTATTAAAATAGTTATATAATATGTTTGTTGAATAAAAGGAAAATGAATTCCTCACAAATGTCTGTGGCGAAACCGATCTTTTGGATGGAAATCACAACGGAGAGCTCCAGAAAAGACATGGTTTAAGGTCAAAAGAGTAGAGAAAGTAGTGAGCGATCTGAAAAATAAAGGATTAAGATTTTCTGAAGTCGAGAAGTTGTGTTCTGAGGCAACAATAGCAACATATTGGTTTAGCAACATTAACATCACTATTTTGAATCCATATACCATATGCTTCACACTTTACTTAAGATTAAAATAAAAGAGCAGCGTTTCTCGCAAATTGTGTTTTGTTTGTACAAAAGTTGACATGATTAGAGCACAGAGAAAGTATGTTGTACTCGTTTATTTGGGGGAAAATAATGACACTTATAGAATTATAGTTACAGGATGACGCAAAGCGATTTAATATTGTTTATTAATTTATTTGTTTTGTAATTTAATTCTAGTTTCACCATCTTTGTATTAATCCTTAAAAAATATTTATACATACACAGATCGAAATTTTTACGAATTGTTAAGAGTGTGGCAAATATGACTTGTGAACTAATATGTGGGTAAATCTTATTCTTGTTTGTAGTAAATCTGGCTAATAACAAAATATAACGTTAATAAAAATTAAATCAACATTATGCATTAAAAGTAACATAGAAAAGGGGTATATTTTCATAGAACTTTGTAGGACATGAAATATGTTCAGAAATAGATATGGTGGATATAGTATTTGGATTTTCATTTTTCGTTATATACAGGGTATAGACAAAATAATATTAAAATTATCCAATTTAGTATATGTTGTTACCTGTTGGCAGCACTGCTTTCGTGTAAATATTGCTCAATTTACATGCCGAGTCTTGTATATTATATTTCAGTATGTGCTGTGTTATGCGTTTTGTTTTGCGACGGCTAAAGTAAGCGAACAGTGAAATGTGTGATTTCTCAGTCTTCGAAATATCCACAATTCCGTGAAGAGGAATCAACAAAAATTAAAAAGACTTGTGCTCAGAGAATGTAAAACTAATGCGGCAAAAGTGTCAGCAGATCTAAAAACTCACTTGAGTAATACTGTTTCGATAAGACTAGCATCGCGGGAGATCCATAAAGCATAATCTTTTTATAATGCAAAAACTTTTTATAACGGAAGCTAACTCTAAGCTGCGAAACAAGTTGTTAGTGATCATAAAATCTGACATTTCATAATTGGAAAAATATGGTATGGTTCGATGAATCATCGTTTATGTTGCTTCCTACAAACCACCGCGTTTATGTACTGGAGAACCCCAAAACAAGCCTACTATTGGAACTGCTTGCTTTCTAACTGGTTCACTGAAAAGTCCCCGGCCGACCATAATAAAACACATTTTTTTGCAACATTAGTTTTTTATATTCAACATAATTCCCTTCAAGAGTTATACACTGATTATAGCGACCCTCCAACTTTTCGATACCATTTTTGTAGTACGATTTGTCCTTTGCTTCAAAATAGGCCCCAGTTTCGGCGATCACCTCTTCATTCGACGAAAATTTCTGCCCATCGAGCATTCTTTTGAGATCTGAGAACAGGAAATAGTCGCTGGGAGCTAGATCTGGAGAATTCGGTGGATGAGGAAGCAATTCGAAGCCCAATTCATGGATTTTTGCTATTGTTTTCACGGACTCGACATCTTTCAATCGACTCGGATGACTGTCAATTGGACTTCGGAGTGAAATGATGGAGCCATGTTTCATCCATTATCACATATACTCACCCACTTTGCGCAGAGCTTCCCCATACCCAAATATTCGTGAATATGATGTACACGTTCAGTTGATATCTTTAGAGTGTCTGCTATTTCATTCAATTTCAATTTACGGCCATTCAAAATCATTTTGAGAATTTTTTCCGTTGATTTTCCGTTCACCGTCTTCGGTGCTTATTTCACCACGTTTAAACTTTTATCCATTTTTTTCACAATAACTAAAGTTGCTTCACTCAAAATGGTATAATTCACAAAGTAATGATCCGACAGCTGTCAAATTTATACACGCATCTTTCCAGCGTTAGGGCTAACTAAAAAACATATGGATTTAATTCTAGTAACGCTATCTATGTGTCAGGCCAGGGACTTTTGTTTGCTCTGTTAACTGGTTGCTATGACACACACATTTATTTGTTTTGCTTATACTTTTCTGATTTTAAATTATGTTCATTATTATGCTAGAAACTTCTTAACCGATCTGATATTTGCTGGTGATAGCGTATTCGCCAATATAGATGTTGAGGTGTTTGATTTTAGAATTGATGAAGAAAATATCAAACTATAGGAAATTGACGGGTTGATTGCTACTATAAATCTCAACGCTATCCTATTAGAACAAGTATAGGAGCTTAAGTACTTGGGATCAGTAATATAGAAGAAGAAAGTGGCATCTACAGCTGTAATAGTAAGTAATAGTTGGATAGACCAAGTTGCACCAGTTTTCGCTTCTATGGATGAAATGTTAATACATACGTTATTACATTTTAGTGGATTTTTAGAACCATTACGATTTATTTGTACCTATAAAAACGATATTCATCCATTTTTATTATTTTTAAAAATCGTATTTATCATCATTTATCACCGCGTAGAAAAAGATAAAATTACTTTATATCGATGAGATGACCATACGAAACACCGACGAATCATCAGGTGTGTTGATTCTTGAACTGGGTCACAAATTCCACATGAAAATCAAACGCACTCGGTCGCTACGTTGAATGAGGTCACAGACGTCGAAGATTTTTTAAGCCGGCTAGTGAGGCAACGGCGGACATTGAACAAAAGAAGAAAATTCGACGAGATTAACCGAAAAAAAAATGGTTTTCGACGTTTTTTATAGTCGGCTTAAATGTTTCCTTTTTATTGTGTCTCGCGAAACAGATTTAATTGCCTTATGTAATCAAGGTGAATTGATTGGACCTTTAAACCTAGTTGTTCATTATGCGCAAGATTAAAATTTTAAATTAATGGGATTTGTATGTAAGCGCGGTAACAATAAACCGTTTTAATTGCATTGTTTATCCAACGATGTTGTTGACGGATATTTGTTCTTTTATTATATAGAATATTGATTCAGTCACCGTAAATGTGAAAAACTACTGTTACTGAACATTACTTAATTTGTTTCATACTCGATGTGTTAATATGTTGCTCTGTCTCAGTATAGATTTTTTAAAATTATTTAATTATTACATTGTTAGTAGTCGTCTCCAACTAACCTACAATTTGTCTTTATGATAACTTAAATCTAGGTATATAACTAGGAGGACCCATCGGCCCTATCTCAGTCTCTGGTGAAATAATGTTTATACATGTCACTGCTGTCTTTTTTTATTATATGCACATCACTACACAACCCTACACAAGATCAGATGGTTTGATCCTTTTGACTCTGCGTCCTATTCTGGTGGTATTCAAAAGCTGCAATAGTTCAATATTCTCATGAGAATGAGTCTTTCCTCATGCCCCCTTGCAATTCTCTTGATTTCTTGACTGACTGTGGGTATCTGAAGCTTTCGATGTAGGTGGTCAGTCCAGTAGTATTTGGGTGCGCCCACAATATTTCTCAGGACTTTGTTCTGAAAATTTTCTATTTTGTTTATGTTACTCTTTGCAGAACATCCCCATAATTGAACTCCGTATGTCCATATGGCTATCAGTATTTGCTTATATAGTAGCAATTTATTTTGTACTTATTGTGATTTTATTCCAATTAGCTAATACATATTCCTATATTTCAGTTCCAGTTCTTTTCTTTTCTTCTTTATAAGTTCCTTCCAGCGAAGTTTTGCACCAATATCCATTCCGAGATATTTAGCGTTGTTGCTATATGGAATGATAGTATTATTTACTGTTATTGGTGCTTGTATGGTCTGATTGTAGATGAATTGTATAGCACAGATTTAGTTTCGTTAATTTTTATTTTCCAGGCTTGTGTCCAATTATTTATATTGCCTGTTATAATTTTCGTTTGCTATTGCCTCCGACAGTTATAATCGCAGTATCCCAGCATAGATAAATGAATAAAAAACAGTGAGTGAACGTGAATTGTATTATACTGATAGTATTAATTTAATGTAATTTTATATTAATAATTGTTGATCGAGATTCTGAATTTTCTTCCTAGAGTGATTGGTTTCTTCTCTCAAAATAGACTTTACTTCATTGTCATCAGCATATATTCATAATCGGCATTTGAGAGTGCCTACTTTCCAACAAATATGGTGCTATTGGTACTGCAATCTTCACTAAATCTCGCCACCATTTGCAATCGGCTGCAGTTGCTCTAGCCTTTGCCAACGTTAGTCTCTTGATTTTCAGAATATTTTCGATGATGTTGGTCTTTATCTTTTTCGGTACTGTTTATTGCATCCTCCACTCAAAAGGTCATTTTCGCCTCAGAACTTTCTCAGGAACAACTTTCTTCGAATCCAGCTTTCATTCGGCAGGCAGGTTCAATTGATTGACAAGATACGCTTTCGAAAGAGGCGAATTTTGTTTTAAGGATATATGTTATTTTCACATGCTGTATATATCTAATGTTTCAACAACAAAATGCATGCGTTATAATTAATATATGGTATTATTTATGACTCCTTTTGTCAGGTTCAATTTGCCATCTGTAGTCGAAAGTATCAAGAGAAGAAAGTGATTTTTTATCCAAAATAATTATTATCCAAAGAAGAAATGCAATATAATATTCGCAAATAGTTTTAGTCGTAAACAGCCTTTTGTCATTAATATTTGTTTCTAATTATTTTAACTGACTGCAATGGCATACAACATTATTTGATTTACTTACACTTTTTGTTTTTATATTATGTAAACAAAATGTTTAAAAATAATTACGAAGTTTGTTTCTGCTAAAAACTTCTTAATTGATCTGATATTCATTGGTGATTGTGCTGTATTTGATAATATAGATGTTGAGCTATTTGATTTGGGAATTAATAAAAAAAAGGTCAAAGTATTAGGAACTGACGGGTTGCCCGCTACAATAAATATTAACACTGTCCACTTAGAACAAATAACACTAACAATACAGGAGAAGAAATTGCCATTTACAGCTTATTTACAGTAATAGTTCAGTTTGAGTGCAACAGTTCTCGCTTGTCTAAGACCACTTGTTCAACACGCACCATGCGTGTTGAACGGATCAATGGGTATTAAAATAATTTCAATATGTTTGTTGAATAAAAGGAAAATGAATTCCTTACAAATATCTGTGGCGAAATCGATCTTTTGGATGAAAGTCACAACGTAGAGCCATTGGATGAAAGTCACAACCAAAAAAGACATGGTTTAAGGCCAGAAGAATAGAGAAAATAGTGAGCGATCTGAAAAATAAAAGATTAAGATTTTGCAAAGGAACGATTGGCAAGATACGCTTTCGAAAGAAGCTGATTTTAGTCTTTATTGTAATATTTACTCTCTGTCACATGCACCATATTAGAAGGATTATCTTCTCCTATATTACTGATCTGAAATACTTGAACTCCTGTAGTTGTTATAAATAGATACCTTTTAGATTTGCAATAGTAGGTAGTATGTCAGTTCTTAATAATTTTTAATTTTAATTATTAATTCATATGTCTGTAGTGCGCACTAAATCATGAAATATGCTAGAAGCCTTAATATATCTATCAGATAATATAGCACTATCATCAACGAACATTAGATCAGTTGAGAAGTTTATAACATTATGTTGAACGCCATTTTTGTTATTACAAACTTTTAGTATAATTTCGTTCACTACTATATTCAAAAGCAATAGAGATACTATATTCATATATTCTTTCTCAAGGTATTGCTTCCACAATTGCCTCATCTGAACCATAACTCTTTTCCTAGAGCTTCCTTGGAGCTCCACAAATAATAAAAAATCACTGAGGGCTAAATCTGAACTATAAGGTGGGTAATCAAGCAATTCTAAATGCAATCCTTTGAATTTGACTACCGTTATCACCGACTTCTTGTATGGACCATCTTTTTGAATGACAAAACTTTCTTATCTAAAATCACTGTAACACTGAAACTAAACAGCAGATGAAATTTTGATTATACACGAAATACTTTATGTAAGCGAAATAAATAGATAAGACTGATTCATCGTGAGCTCTCTTAAATTATACCTGCGATTGATTTGAAATATTTAAAAACCTAGAGCAGAATTTGGGTAAATTTGATTCAAGATAGATTTTTTTGAAATGATAATCACTGATATATGATAAAGTTCGCTTATGTATGCTTGTATTCGCAAATTTCAAAAATTAGTTGATGAATTGATGTGAAATTTGTACACATTGATTTTTCATGATGCATTACCAAGTGAATAGCTAAAGTAGAGGTTTTTTGTTTATAAGATTTTATTTCTATGATTATTAAATATTTCGATAAAATCATCATTTGAAGCCAATAACAGTAGATGGCAGATTCGAAGTTTTGTGCCAGATAGGATTGTTTTAATGGAAATTATTTTAGTGTTTACAAAACATAAAATCTTCTCGATATTTTCTGTTAAACTAGCCTCGTGGAGTGTTTATAACCTTGCATTTATCGAACTGAATAATGTGGTCACCATCCATCTAGTCTTCAGCCAAAGCTGACTTGGCATATGGTTGATGTTGTTTTATCTTTGTACTTATTACTTTATTATACTCAAAGCAAACCCTGTATACACTTGTTATCTAAAAGCTTTGATGCTTGCAAGTGGATGAAACATCTTCCTCCATCGTTTTAAGATAACTTTGATGGTGTGTTTCTTTAATATTCTGCTAACGCAGCTCGTTGTTTCTTGAAGAAATGATGGTACTGGTAGAGACACTTTTTTTTATCTTATCTTACCTTTTCTTATTCTTGTTTCTATTATAGTATTAATAGTAGTCTTGTAGCTTTGTTTTTTTATTCATATCTGTTAAGCTGTATCCATTTTAAGGAAGGAAACGTCTGAGCTGATTAAGTTCGTTTTATAAAGATTTGGTTTGGATGTGATGAAGTCTTTATAGAATAAGGAATTCAGAATGAATTCTTTTTGAGATAGGTAATGGTGTAACGTAATTTGAAGGTTGATGTCTGTATGTCCGGATTTTTTGTCAACCTGATATTCTAGCTTAGTATATTATCCTATAGCTTGCTATATTATCATTTTGTTAAACTAAAACGACAAATAAATGTATATCGGAATTATTCTCAAATATGTTAGCTTTCAAGATATTTTTCAACATTCTCAGAAGTGAATTTAATTTAATTATATTATTTTATTAAACAAATTTAGTTGCAATACCTCACACGTAATTTATATGTGTGATTTTAACAGTTATAAATATTTTTGTGGGTGCAGCAACATCAGCTTATATTTTCGCTCTTGATATCAGATAATATCAATAGCGTTCGTTAAGAGCTACATCAAACATTTGATTTGAGTAAATACGCTTTAATACTTTGTATATTTTTCAATCATACTGCGGATTTGTGGATACGATCTATAGTCGTGTAGACATGTTTGAAGACAAATATTAAATCAACGCTATTATCAGCTGAAAAATCAAAAGTTTTACCAATAAGGAAAACGCGCGTAAGGAACAATCATATTTTTCAAGAAGTTCTTTTATCATAAAATAGACAGTATTTAGGATTGTTTTTTGCTTATACATTGATAAATATATATATTTGTTAATTCTTCAATTTATTAATCATTAATTTTTGGAATATTAGTCATCGATCGTCTACAAGGATTTTAAATGCCAACATTGATCAAACTTGAAGTGTCTGAAATTTTAAAATTATTTAATAATTTAATACTCTTGTGAGTACAGTAAGTACTAAAAATAATAATAATTAAATAATTATAAATAAATATAAAATAATTATATTAGCTCTTAATATAATAAATAATAATTAAATAATTAAATAGTTATTAAACAATGAATTAATAAACAAATATATGTTAATATAGTTTAGTAGCATTTTTAAAATTTCTTAATATAATAAATATTTCGTAATTATTCTCGATTTTATATATTAGGAAACTGTCAACAGTTTTTTTCAACAAATCCTTTTCAAAAGTCAATTTTATTTAATCACATTATATGGCCCATAAATTGGTTTTTGAATCGGTACAATTTATTTTATTCAAGGTCATCGATAGTCGCTACTTTTTTCCATATTTCAGGCAATTTTCGGATTCCATCTTGAAAGAACGATTTATTTTTTAGGTCTATCTTATTATTTATTTAGGTATTTTCATAAGAACGAAAGCACTTCTCGGACTGGTCAAGTCTGATATGTCATAACAAATAGTAATAAGAAGGAACAAGATCTGGAGAATGTGGCGGGCGTTTTAGCAATTCTCATTTTTATGTTTTCCAAATATATTTTCATCGGTTTTGTAACATGTGGTCGAGCGTTGTTATACTGAAGAATAACATCGTTGTGTCTTTTCTAGTATTCCGGATCGTATTCGCTTAGTGGCCGGCTCAAAGGCTCAAAGGCACCAATTGTAGTCGATAGCGAGTAGATAGTAGATTGATGGTTTCATCAGGTAGTATCTTCAAATCCTTGTCTTCAAATTTTTCCAGCTGTCCAGTACGTTCTTTGCCTTAGGTGTCAAAATCACCAGTTATTAAACGTTGAATCCACTATCCACATGTTGGAGTCGATGAAGCATGGTTGCCATAAGCTTCACACAGCGTTCGATGACTTTAGCCGCGTTTTTCTCCAAATTGAAGTAACAAAGGAAAACTTTCCGTAAATGAGATTTACTTGGTAGAAATTCAGACATTTCAACGTACTGAAAAATATTTCTGCTCACACTTCGACGAAATGGTACTCGATCCGATTTAATAATTTATATAATAATTTAAAAGTTTTGTCCATGTTCAAGTCAAAATCAATTTCTTGTTTTCTCCTTAAACAAAATCTATTTACATTTCCCTTAAATACGACGAATATAATCCTAGCTTTACAAAGGTGGTAAGGAAATAAGCGACCTAGCCTGTAATTTTCAGTCACATACATTCAACAGATATTAGGCCAGGGTTCTACTATATATATATACATTTTATTTCTCAATATGTTTGCAATCTGTAAGATAATACACATCAAATAAACAATTGTTTTGGCAAGCTTGTTGGTAAACAGGAAACCACTCGCTAACAAAAAACAGTTTAATATAATAATTGGATTTTAATTATTTTTAACTTTAATTACGCAAACAAAAGTAAAATAAAACTTCTTGTAGATAGTTGGGTCATTAAAATCAATGCATGTCTACTTGGGTGAAAAGTATTTTAGATTTTTTTGTCTGGTTGATATTTTGAATTATAAAAGTGCTATTACGTAATATTAAATAAACTGTGAGAAGTTATGATACGGAAGAGTAAAATCATTGAAATATTGCTAGTTTTAACGTGGACATCCTACTTTAAAGTTGAATGTCTAACGCCCATAAATACTTAATAAATACTTCGTAAATTAACAGCCAGTTTTTCATCGACATCTGTTACAGTGTATTAACGAATTTTTGTTGTGTAGTTTTTCTCATTTTGTAAAGATGTATCTTTTATTTAAAAGTTTATGGAACATTTTGATAAAATCATTAAAATAATATAAAAATATTTAATCTACAATAAAAATATATTTCCAGTGATGTTGCATTACAAATGTAATTATACCAATGAAATTGATAAATTATAGTTATTACTTAATCCAAGGTCCTCGGTTTCATATTTTACAAGTACATGTATCAATCTCTACGAGTAATCATAATAAATAATAGTATCATTAGTTTTTTAATAATACATTATTTAACTTGATTGGAACAACATTCTCAATAAATTGCTAAAAACCTACTACATTTTCATCGAAATAAATTGGAAGGAGCGCCGCTGGTTTGTGGAGGTTTTTTTCACAAGCAATCGTCAACATGTTAAATATTTTATTCAAGGAAGTCCCTGGCACGTCAACATCGTGGACAACACAGGGGCCAACGTTTCAGTGATGGGGGAGTCTACGCGATTAGTGCCGGCCAACAGTCCGGCTGTGTTTGAGATCATCACCAACACAAACACAGCTCCAGACGATCTGATGGTTCATGTGATTGCTCCCAGCAAGAGAACGGTACCAGCTCGGGTACTGCCAGGAAACAGAACCGGTTAGTAATTTTCCATGTGGATGAAAAGGATGTTACTCCGATGATGATCTTATTACGAAATACATATATTTTTAATATTATGTGCTGATAATAAGAGAACAACTCCAACACAAGTATACTCTTTAGAAGTTCATTTTAATACCGCTCTGAAGAGGTATACGAAAATTATATTCTAATGAAATAGAAGAAGTGGTAGCTTAATCCGTTTCGTAAGTTAGCCAGTTGTAATTTATATACATCCCTTCATTTTACTTTTTAATTCGGACCTTCAAAAGAAATATCGCTCTTAATTTGATATTTATATGTATTTTGCCTAATGGGTCTAACAATTTATTCCTTTTGCGGATTTTTTATAAATTGCTTGTCAAAAAAGATGTCAAAAATCTCATCAAGGATTACATTAAAAAATTTACCAAATTGTTTTTTTTAAGTATATTTATTCAATTACACAGGACATTTTATGGATCTGGTCTACAGATATGTAGTCCTTAAAGACATAAATATTACAAAAATATTTAAAAAAATACAAAAAGAATATATTAAAAAGATAAAAGGATATAGATTAAAAGTAATTAAATTTTTGAAAACCTTCTTTTACCATAAATAAACATAAATTTTTAATTAAAGGAAAATACGTGACATATCTTGCTTGGGTTTCACCCTTCTCTGAAAGAGAACTGCTCCCACATTACTTTTGATTAGTAGTTACTCTCTCAGAGTATATTCAACAAAATATTGGCACTTTCTTTTGATTCTTTCTTCATTCTTTTGAGATCCGAGAACAGGAAATAGTCGCTGGGGGCCAGATCTGGAGAATATGGTGGATGAGGAAGCAATTCATGTATTTTTGCTATCGTTTTCACTAACTTGTGACACGGTGCAATCATACGCATCCCAAAATACAGACGCCATAACTTTGCCAGCCGACTGTTGCGTTTTCCCACGCATCGTGTGCAGTCCACTTGGATGGCTGTCGATTGGACTTCGAAGTGAAATGATGGAGCCATGTTTCATCCATTGTCACATGTCGATGCAAAAACTCGAGTTTATTACGCTTGATCATCTTCAAATACAGCTTCGAATCATCAACCCGTCGTTGTTTTTGGTCAAAAATGAGATCGCGCGGCACTCACTTTGCACGGAGATTTCTCATACCCAAATATTCGTGAATTATTTGATGTACATGTTCAGTTGATCTCTTTAGAGTGTCAGCTATTTCACTAAATTTCAATTTAGTTAATTCAAAATCATTTTGTGGATTTTTAAAATGTTTTCGTCGGTAACAACCTGTTTTGGGCGTCCACTGCATTCACCGTCTTCAGTGCTCATTTCACCGTGTCTAAACTTAGTATACTAATCATTGATAGATGTGTTGGGCCGGGGACTTTTCAATTGACCTGTTAGTGTTGAAAAAAAGACTAGTAATAGCAAGTAACAAACGCAAAGCCATATTCCCATATGACAATACTTGACGGATTCACGTTCCGATTGGTGCACAATTACAGCTCGAATGGGAAGTTCCTCCGCACCAAGCGTACTCACTAGTCATAGTGCCTTCGGATTACTATGTGTTTAGATCAATGCAGCATGGTTTGGCTGGTACACGGCTTTGAAATATTGGAGAAGTGCGGAGATTGGTTGAAGATTTGTCCTCCACCAAAGCAACATGTTGACGCGGTATGTCTATATTGCCGAAAAATTATGGGAAGATGTTGTAGAAAATGACGAGAAATATTTAAATTAATATACATTGTGCTAATTTTTCTCACTAAATGGTTATCTAAAGTGGAAAATGATCAGAATACATGCAAACACCTAATATAGTTATAATTAAAAAAAGCACTGTTACCTAGAATGCTAACAATGATTTTTTCTACATCATTTTTTTTAAAGCACAGTAAATAAATTTAACCAATTTAATTTATTCGTATTGCATATACTCTCTTATAAATGTATACTTGAGTTGGAGTATACTTAAAAAGATCCGCTTTCGATCGTCAGTTGTCTCATCATCGGAGAAAGCCATCCATACAGTCATTCGCTAGAGAAATATACCGATTGTAATGGAAATCAATATTTAGGAGTGCAAAGCGTTGAGTTTGTACCCACCGAAGTCGGTACTCATATAGTAGAAGTGACCATTAATGGAGAAAAACTACCATCTGGGCCGTTAATAGCTAAAGTATATGATTCTGGACTGATTCAAGTGGCAGATGTCAGTGGTGGAGTTGTTGGACAACCTGTACAGTTTAGAGGTAACTATAATATACATTTATTTAATTTAGTTTTGAACAAGAACAACGTTTTTTTATAATATCTTACATTAGATATTATTAGTATGTTAATTTACAAATTAATTTATTATTATTGTTCTGTTGTCAATATAAAAACACGACGAGTGTGAGATAAGTATGTAAGTATGTATTACCAAGTTGAAATTAAATTAGACTGCTTAAACTGAAGTATAACACTTATACACTTTACAATTCGGTTTACAAGTTCGGGTGTTTTGGTTCGGTTAAATCTTCAGATGTTCTGCACGTCATCCAGTAGCAGTATTGCTTCCACGTTGCTATGATTTAGTAACCTTATTTTATGCTTTAGGGGCACCTTGGATATCTTCGTAGATACATTTGATTTTGAGGTCATTGTGTAGTTCCTCGTTAGTTACGTAACGATTAGCATCGGTAATTAATCGAAGAACTTTGTTTTGGCAGCGTTGGATTACTAGTCGGTTTGATTGTTTTTGCCGATTCTGCTTGAAGAATTGAGCTTGAGGGATAGTGATTCATAATTAATCATATTAATTTTAATTTTCAATAATTTATTGAGCCATTTCACTTAAATCTCAATGAATATTTTGTTTAAATGCATCGATTGTAAATTGATGTAATCTATATATTTACTATTAATAGAATAATAGACTTGTTCTTGTGTTGTTTTTTAACCATATAGAAAAATAGGCAGAACAAGCATTGGAAAGAGAAATAGTTATGTTTGGATTGTAATATTTCTGGAAGCTCCTGGGCCTTGACCGATTTGGCTTGTATCTTTAGCCATTATAATTGCAGGTTTGTTGTCAATATTTTGGTATCTTCTGAACAATATGGCCCTGTAGCGCGAACAATATCCCTATAATAATCGAACATAAGATCGGTTACGAATTTCACTTTTCATTTCACATTTCACAGACACCATGTATGTTGCTAAATATTTCCCGCACAACTTAATAATTAAAAAGTGTTGAGAAGTCTCTTGGGTGCACAATGACTCAATAAATGAATCCGCCATAATATTTTCTATTTTCATAGAGCTGGTGAAACTACATCATAATCTAATAGCTTTTAGGGAAGTTAGAATTCAGTTTCCCAAGCTATTTCAAAGTAAGGGCTGGAAAATACAGCCAAAGGCCGAAGAAATATTAATAATTAATGATAAACAATATTTTATCTGTACAGTTATGATATGATAATATAATAAGTTCTACTTAATTAAATCTGTTTTACTTAATTTGTTTTGGACAAAAATGTCGAAATAACATAAAGTTTAATAATAGGCCGACAGATAATCCTCATAGCATGATAGTAGTTTTAGAGCTTTGGAAATTGTCTTAATATTATATCGCATTTTCTGAATATGCGTATATAAAGTTGTTCTTGTTCGAAATAAAATTATTTCAAAGTTGATCCTATCGTTTGTTTAATCGTCCTGATAATATCAACTTAATTTGCAAATGTTATCTGTTATCTAAATGCGGCTATTTCCTTTCCATTGAACGTTTCTTATACTGGTTACTAAACCTGTCTGTATGTAAAAGATTGCAGGGCAAAAAAACCATTAAGCGTCCACACAACTTGGACTGCAATTTGCAGCTATTTTATGCGATACCCACATCATTTACAAAATGAAACTTGAAGAGAAAGTCGTGTTAATTATTCGTTAAAGTTGAAAACATTTATTTTTTTATTTGTCATTTCTGGTAGTGACTAATCTTAATTTATACTGTATCGATTTTTTAGTCATTAGAAATATACTAGTTTCTTGATTATATACATGCCATATCTTCTTAAAATAGATTGTGTTTGAAGAAAAAAAAACTGCTGCAGAAAGTTATTATATTTTTGTGAAGGTTTATAGAGAGGAATAGTTTCTGTGCTTAAAATATTGTTAGTTAAAGTTGAGTCTTTTGTATTTCTTTCCATTAAATGTTTCTACGCCGGCTTCGTGGGCGCTGTGGTAAGGGCGACAGGTTGGTCCTCCAACTGTTGCGATGGTTGTGGGTTTGAATCCTGCTGGGGCATGGATGTACTTCATATTTGTGATCGTAAATGTGAATGTCTTTATAAGCAACAGTGGAAAATCCGACAAGGAATAACCATCCCAGTCACGCCAGTAACCAGGTTGGGTAAGACCAGATATTTTCTGGGATGGTCTCTAAGTTGGTCATTGGCTTGTCGGTAGGCTTGATGCCGAGGACCGTAGTTCGGAGCCCACCTTAAAATGTAGGTCCAGACGAGATAAACCCTCGTTGGTAAAGAGGAGATGTCCATTTATATCTTCATATACTAATTGTAGTTGGTAATTCAAATTGCCTTAGACGTTTTATAAGCTATGAGAAGAATGGATACTATTAATGTAATTTAGTTATTTAATCTATGTAGCTTGGTCTTAATGGACTCCAATTAGTTCCTTTTTATTAGAGCTTTATTAGTTTAAAAAAGACATTCTAAAAAAAACGAATATGATAAACCCCTTAAAGGAAAATATTTTTGGCTTCTGATGGATAGTTTCTTGAAAGATGTTTCATTTATGCATGCAAAATACATTAAAAACCATATTTAAAAAACAGCAATAACTTTTCCATGCTTTCAATTTATTTATACACATTTTAATTTTGACATTCAACTATTTTAATAGTATAAAATATTGTAATTTTTATATGCTTTTATAAAAGTGATAATTAAATTAAAAAAAAAACAATAAACGTAGTGAATAAAAAATCATTGTAATTCTGTAATTAAATGCTGAATTATTTTTTTGGGTGATACTTTCGTCTTAGTATTGTTAACGGCTTTCAAAAATAGACCAACCATGGTAATTGGTCCATGTTCATCATCTGAAACGTCTTAATGATGCCTCATGAAAACGTGTTTGGTTCTTCTGGACGGTTGCTTTCAGTCTTGGGCAGATTATCAAGTAGCAACAGCAAACGTTGTTTCATTGAAGTGATCTTTTAGTAAATATTAGTAAATATTGTGTTCCATTAGGTATGTTCCATTATGTTAATTAATATTTATAATTAGGCCTTTAATTATTTTTTGCTCAGTTTTGAGTAACTGTAATAGATCTCAGTCATCACTGTCGGTAATGGTAAATATTTTTCTTCGGGTTTATATTGTTTGGTTGAGGGGTTTAATGCATTTAATTGCATAAACTCGGTTTATGATTTATTGTTTTATTTAACAAACATGTTTTGTCTATGGGAATATTTTTCCACTTGTAAATATTAGGTTTTCGTAAATTGAAACATTTGCGATACCAATTTATATAAATATATGAGATTATCTCGCCTTATTAACACCCTAGTATCAATATCAGTGAACGTGACAGCTCCAATATTAGCTCCAAACGTGCCCTAGTGACCCTTAAAGAGTTACTTCTGTAAGAAGCCCAATTACTTTTCTATTTTCATGGGTGATCATTAGTTTCCCAATATATAGTAAATGGTAAACAAATCAATACAAAGCGACTTACAGAAGAAGGGATCTGACACAGGTGAGGGTATATATTAGGTTTACTAGTATTACAGTAGCAGAGAGAAATTTTGTTCTCTCGAAGGGGACTATTAAGTAATTCCAAATATTGTGAATATCATATAATAGATCAGTTTCTGTCGCACTTCTTTTCGGTCCCATGCTGTTTATTTCGAAGCCGATAGTTTTCATATTAGTTGAATTGTTACCAACAAAACCGCTTTCTGCTTGGTTCTGTAGAGATGTTCATGTAGATCCACTTTATATATATTCTTCAGCAGTCTTTTAAGAATTAAAATTGAAGAACTAGTTGTTGTTTAGGACAGAAGAAGTCTTCCGAATATTATTAGAACAGTGCAGAGATCCTTATTTGTCAGTGTTTATTTAAGTGCTTCTCTCGATATTTTGATTTTTTTTAACGATAAGTTGTGTTTTTTAAGATTATATGCTTTAAGTTAGCATTACATTTTTTTTCTTATCAAACAATATAATATCTAACTTTGATTGTGATTGATTGGCTGTTTTGTGGGCACTGTATGGTCCCAATGCAGTTAAAATATTTGATTTTCTAACACAAATTCACTCTGGTCCGTACTCATAATTGATTTTTTGGGCAATTCCAGCTTTTCCAGCGAGTTTCTGGTGGATTATCTTTGCCACTACATCATGCCGTCCTTTGCATTTGATTGATGTTAATATACTTCTTTCATGAATGTTTTTCCAGACTTCCATCATTTCTTCATTTGTTTCAAAATGCTTTTAAAAAGGTGAAGATTGGCATATTGCTCGGTGTAGCAATGATGTATAGATTTCTTAATAATTTAACGGATATTAAGAAATTATCTCTTAACTATTTGTTGATGAATTGGCTTGCCGATATCTATTAATTACTTACTTCTTGATTTCTAGAAAAAATGTTTTTTTATTACACTTTTTGGATTGTGTATGTATTTACTGGTTGGTAATTGGTAAATTTCTAACTTTACGTTGTTGTGTTTGAATCCCAGTTTTGGTCTATTCTTGGTCGCAATGCCTAATGAATAGTCTAAAGCATATATATAAGATCGCATATATATTGTATAATGGCTTTACAGATTATTTAACTGCTGTGTTATTTTTTAATATGTGCCTTATCCTTTTTACCGATATGCATCGGAAATATGTTTTCATATAGTTTTCTTATTAAGTGCTTATGAACACTATGACACTCCCCATGACTTATATAATTTGGCCATCTTGCATTTTGTAAGGGTTTTGTTCAAGCTTTCGTCGAATTACACTGACGGTATAATCTATATCTATATTAAATTGTATACCGACGTCAATGGAGAACTCTAACTCTTAATAATTTTGAGCAGTTGATGTAATTGGTTCATTCAATGTATTTAGATCATTTTAGATCATTCAATATTTTTAATTATTTATTAGATTGATTTAATCGATTTTTCTTGTTATTGTGTCTATTTCTGAAGCATTATCTCATTACATGCAAAACCATAGTAGACCTAGTGCGTCTCCTCAAGAAATACCGCTCTTACCAGGGATTGTGTCCGTTATTATGTTTTGTAAAAGTGTAGTGGGGAATTTTCGTACTCTATTTGAGCTTTTATATTCCAAAAGCCTAACAATATTTGGGTCAACTTTAAAGAGCTTTAGAGCATGAGTCAGCCATTCATGAGAAATCGTATAGTTAATATATGTCATATAAGTTACGTTTTTAAATAGGCTTGTTTGCAGATAGTAACGTCAATTCTAAATTATTTCTTGCAGCTCATCGCATTTCTAATGGAGCTTTTCTGTTGTGTCGTGGTGATGTTATTCTTGACTTCTCTGTAAAGGTAAATGCTCTGTAATTTTGTATGAATTGCTTTATAAAGTGTGGGCAGACATGTGATCAGTCAATAATTTGCTGCATACTGCCATATACGCTCTTGGTTTCAACAAATGTGACACCTTGCCTGAGAAACGTGATATTTCCCGGGTTAAAAACATTGATGGCTTCATTTGTAAATTCTACCGTAGTTATTTGTTCATAGTCTTGACAAGTATTCCGTTCTTCATCTAACCAGCTAATATTATTATTTCATGCAACTGAAGTTGCTGATTGATTTCTCCAGAGGTTTTCTAATTATTAGATTATTAATATTTGTTTTTATGGAGTTTAAGCTTCTGTTAAACAGCTTTTCGGAATTTTGTATATAGGTATTCTTTATTTATCATTTTATATCTTTATATCTCCCTGTAAGGGGAAGGTTAACTTATATTAAATAGTTAGGAACATGAAATATATATATTTTAATGCGTGTATTATTATTTATGGACATTTGATTATTTGTACTATTTCATCAATTCTACTGTTGTGGGCGCTGGCTTCCTGCGCAACATTATCAACAAATGGAGCTCTAGATCTTGCTTGGCTTCTCTGTGTATTATTTTGCTTTGTGGCTGTAGTTATTTGAACAGATGACAAAATTTAAGACAGTCGAGGGAGAAATGCAGGAAGTTGCTAAGCGGATTGCTGCTAGTACTGTCTACACATTATAGTAGCATTGGAAGAGCTTTCATTTGAATGTTTTAGCCTCTGGCTAGGGTAGTTAGTAATATTTGGTCTAGTCTATTTACTCTATAATTTTATTGAATAGTTAATCCAGACTTTCTGTAATTAGTTAATTAGTTTAGAGTGAATTTCAACAGTTGCCATTAAGATATTAAGTAAAAATGGGGGGAATAATATATACCAATATACAAAATATTGTTCGGCTTAGACTTCTAATTCCTTTTCATCAAACCTTTTCATTTCACTGATGTTCTTTACCAACTGTATCGAAAACACAATAAAAATCAGAACTGGTACATTATCATTACAAGTACAGTAGTACAAGATTTTAATAACCCTCTATGACTTTATACAACGACATTACTATTTTTTAATTAAATAAGAAACGTTCAAACTTTCGTACTCATAATAAATCGTAATGTCTATTTACGTTTAAAAGGAATATAATCAGTTGATTAAAAAAAATTGAACCTGAAAGGAAAATAGTTGGTAAAACGTGGCTTATAGATAAAGATAACAATTTGAATATCTGTAGATTTGAAAATCATTAAAAATATTTTTTTTTAGTTGACGCTAGTCAAGCTGGAGAAGGACAACTGGAGATCTCCATAAACGAAGGCGAAGTACCGAACCATGTGCAGGTCGTAGGTGGAGGACGCTGTTTGGTTTCCTTCACCCCGGATCAGGCTAAACCCCATCTGATCGATATCAAATTCAACGGGGAGACTGTTCGTGGCTGTCCGTTTGTTTGCGCTGTCGCTGACACTAGCCGAGTGACCTTGAGCCTGTCCCACTTAGAACTGGTGCCCGTCAATCAACCCAGCTCGTTCCACATGGGCGTAGCAGGGGGAGGCGCCGCCGAGTTGGCGGTTGCCGTACGCGGACCAGTCGGTGAACTCCCGGTTAAGGTCACCGGCGATATCCACTCCGGTTTCACGGCCGAGTTCACCCCCACGCAGGTGGGGGCTCATCAGATCAGCGTCGATTATAACGGCAGACCCGTTCAGGGAACTCCCTTCGTGGCGAAAGCTTTCGATTCCAACAAGGTGACTTTATAGATATTTGGAGGAATAACCTTTTAATATTGCTATCAATTGAAAATATATTTATAAAATTGCTTAATGATTACACTAAAATATTATCGCCTACCCATGGCCCATGACTTAAAATGTAGAATTATCATATATAAGTTTTTTTTCCTTAGAACTCGACCAAAACTAGATATTTTATAAATAATCAATAATATTTTTGGAAACATATTGAGGGTACAAATTAGTTTGGACCGTTTTTTAATAATAAAACTACTTTTGTATGGAAGAAAAGGCTTCTTAGACAGGTCATACGCTTTCGGTAGAAAGAAGTCTGAATTGGATTTTAACTGAACAATATCTGATGAATACACTAGATAAGATGTAAATTTCTACCTTACCACGTGGTTGTTTCTATTATTTCTTTATTACTTAAACTAGCGACCCGCCCCGGCTTCGCACGGGTGCAATGCTGATACTAAATTAAATACACTACCGAAAAAATATGAACGTTGTACTATGTCACTCAATGAAAACATGATTAAAATCGATCCAGTATTTTTGGTTCATTCATTACTGCCCTTGGCCTGCCCGCATTAAATTTGGAGTAAAACAATTCCTCTTCCCCTATACTTACTATGAAGATTTCCTGCTATCTTTGGAATATCTAAATTCATAAAATTTTTATTACATTACACATTTTTAAACGCAAATTTTAAATTTGTAATATCTCCGAAAATATTTGTTTAATTTACAGGCTGTAAGGAACCATATTGATCTATATTAATTGCACACTGTATTTAAGGTACTTAATTCGATAAGGATTAATGCCGTATTGCTTAAAATAGCTTCGTAAATAAGCCATTTTCTCACGTAAACAGTAAAAAATAAAAATGGTTAATGTGGGTTATCCCTAAAAGATAAACATATGCCATCGCGGACTTTTTTGTAGACCTTTTTATGGTGTACAATACTGTAGTACATTAATTTGATCTAACTCGTAGGGTTAGGCAGCGTTTTTGCTAATTGCTAAATAAGCCTAAAAAAATAGGTTAATTTACGACATCACGTTAGAAACCTCTAAAATTAGCAATGTTGCCTTAGTATATTATGCATGTATTATACATATAAACCTTCCTCTTGAATCACTCTATCTATTGAAAAAAACCGCATCAAAATCCGTTGCGTAGTTTTAAAGATTTAAGCGCACATAGGGATATAGGGACAGAAAAGGCGACTTTGTTTTATACTATGTAGTGATTATTATTTATTAAAAATTTATTTATTACATTGTTATGAGTCGTGGCTGACTAACCTACAATTTATGCTTACTATAACTTTAGGTGCATATCTAGGAGGACCCATTGGCTCTATCTCTCATATTGTGTATGTATTAACACTGATGTTTTTTTATTAAATGCACCTCACTACTTCAACTCATGATTTGATTCTTTGTAGTCTGTGTCCTGTTCTGGTGATATCCAAGAGTTATTTTACTTTCGACATTGACATGAGAATGGAGTCTCTCTTCCCGTTTTCTTGCGATTGTCATGATTTCCTGAGGTCTTGTGTGAGCGAGAGATCAGTCCTCTAGTATCTGGGTGCACCTACAACACTTCTCAGGGCTTTGTTCTGGAAAACTTGTTTTGTATTTATATTACTTTTCGCGGAACATCCTCATTATTTTATATTAGGTTTTTTCCCTGTATATTTTTTTAATGCTCAGCTCAAACAGTTTTCTACAATTTTCAAATCAACCACATAATTCTACAAATAATCAATTCTCACCTGTAGCAGATTTCTTCAATTTGAAGAGAAAAACATATATGCAAATACGAAAAGATTAATATTTTATGGGTTATATTGTTCATTAATCAAAATATATCTTCTGGTGTACTGGGCAAGTTTAGAAAGCAATTGGTCGAAAAAACTGGTATAATATTTATTAATCGAAGTGTTTTCTATCATTTTATACAACTCTTCATATTTCTGGAAATATGGTGGAACTGTGTTTATAGAATGTTATGGTTTAGCAGCACTTCAACAATCGATACATTTTCGCACTTCTTGATTTCGAAACTGTGTGCCAGTCATGTCATTCTGTAGCCATTTGAGCAAGTGTTTCGTTAGTTTTCCAAAATAAGCTACTCAGAAGAACTTTAAAAAGTCCATGGTTTGTTAGAATTAATCAAATTCACAGGGAAACTGACACTCCAGAAATCAAGAACTTCATATCTCAATCCTTCCACAAAGAACAAATCAGCTCAATTTCTTCTGAAAACGCGCTTGTTAGCGAGCTGGTCGATATGCTGGGAGCTTAACACCGCGTCACCGTTAACCTCCCCGTTTTCCAGGCTGAAACGACTTCCGTCGCTGCAATCATAATTTTTGCCCCCATACGACAGTACCCAGTCGTGTCTTAACTCAAGTTCGCGGATCAATAGTTAGCTTAACTATGTGTTATTTCCCTGGGTCCTCGTGTCCAATAACAGCTGCCCGATTAGCGGGTGCCATATCCCCAAATTTAATGCTGTAGCAGTAGTGATCCACGGGAGTCAACTGTGAGGCGGTTTCGGTTTAGTATATTGGTAAGCCCAGAGGCAGTCCTACATAACCCGGTCCAACTTGTTAATCGAGGGCAAGTCTCCGCGACCAGGTATGCTTCATGTATTCCACCGCCTGGTTTTAGGCCAGAACAAAAAAAATCCACTCGCTATTACTGGATATTTTAAAGAGCTTTTTTAAGGGTTTTAGTTTTGTAATTAATTGTCGTCGAACGTTATAGCTCTCCAGACCATTCTTTGACATTTACTGTCATTTGTCATTTACATCAAAATCACTAATTTTATGTAGCGAAATTCCAAAACAATGAAATTTAACACTTGTTGCAGTTAACGGTTGCAGGAACTTCGCATTATCAATTAAGCTGACAAATTTGGAAATAATAGAATATATTTACATGATAATATGAAAATATTGGTAATATAAAAGAAAATTTAAAATATAATAATTGTTAAAAACCGACATAGTCTAAGTTAAAAAAGAAAGTAAAATGTTAAGTAAAGATTTTAAGCAGGTATAGAACAATTAGTATTTGAAAAAATAGTAATTAGTCAGTTAATAAAAATTAAGTTTTTAAAAATGCGACTCTTACCTACTATGGTATTTTTCTTACTTACTATGGTATTTATTAATCAATTTAATATTTTTAGTGTTTCTTAACTTCTTTTATTATATGTCTAAAAGCTTCTTTGTTCCTTCTTAATTCTATTGCCATTGTTATTTAAGAGATTTATTAGATTATATTAAGATAGTTTCCCAGTACCGTGGTTCTGCAACACTTTGCACAATAATTTTGAAGTTAGATTTCCTTTTTGATTCTAACTCTTTGTTTTTCTAATATTGAGATTCGATTGATTGCCGTTCGTATGTAATTTTAATTCTATTTTCGCATCTTTTGTCAGATGTTTATATGATTGTGGCATACTGAATTATTTATGGATTGATTATAAGTGATACAAAATCATATTTTTTGGTGGTGAACTTGAAGAGACATAATTTTGTCAGGTTGATTTTATTCTTGATAATAGTTCAGATGTTATTTGTAGCATAATGAATAATGATTAAAGATTATTATACTTTAATGGTTTAGACTCTTCAATATGCAATTTCCAGACGGTTTAATTTCTAACTTGAAATCGATTATTTAAAAGGTATATATATATATATATATATATATATATATATATATATATATATATAGTTTTGAGTCGGTTATATTCTTTAAATTTACCACTATGCTAATATGAAATATTAATCTGTTAGTAAAACGCTAGCGTTAGTAGATACTACATTTATCTTCTAAAGAAAATATTTAATTGGGCGTAGAAAGTGTATTTCATTATTTCCTGTAAGATAGATCTAGTTTTCTTTCCAATCTAAATTCATTATTTCACTCATTCATCGTTGAATTAAAGAAACATATACATAGGCATTGTTAATGAAATAGTTTTTACTGATTTCTATTAAGTGTTCTGTTATGATTTCCCCCTTTATATGACCCTGAAATTCTCAGACAAGTTATAAATGCGTGTCTAATTTAAATAAAAATATTGAGAAAGTACCAATAATAGAAGGAAAACGAAAGGAAATGCATAACATGTTATTAGGTAATCGTGTTGCAATTTTATGAAAGGTTATTCCTTTGAAAGGTCACCAGGTGAATTAACGCAAAAATCCTATTATAGGTTACTGTTGGCGCTGTCGCTAGAGGTTCCGTGGGTAGACCTGTTACGTTTTCGGTGGATGCCAGCGAAGCTGGCGAAGGCAACTTGGAGATAACGATATCCGCGCGTGGATTGAACATACCCACACAGGTTCATCCACAGGGTAACGCTAGATTTGCCGTTAGTTTTGTACCGGCGGAATCTTGCGATCATATAGTTAATGTTGCGTTTAACAAAAGACCGGTTAGTTAATATTTTATAACTATTTTTAAATAAATATCAAGAAAGTTCATCAAGTCATTTTAAAACTGAAATAGATCTAGTTGTGGAACTTAGTTACTTAGTATATAGTTATCATGATATTAAATATCATTGAATTATATTCAGTTACTCAGTCATTATAGATGATACTTGATAATAATTGTAGATTGCTGTATTCTATTATCTTCAATTCTTGATTTTTATTATCCATGTTAATTCTTTCAGCAGAAAATAGCATTTCTTATTTTTTCTTTTGCTACATTACCGAGGTATCTACATTTTCTTTTAGTGATTGTTTTTAGTAGTTTTTGACCGGTGTGCATGTTACTCGGATTTAAAGGCTTGACAGTTTTTTAGTTATCATTCATCTTCAAGTTTCTACAGCATAGAACAGTATTGGACAAATATAGCACTTTAATATGATTTTTTGTTTAAGCTTTTACCAGATAACGGTTTTCATTTCACAAATGCCTTTCTAACCTTCATGATACTATTTTCGAATTGCAGTTCGTGGTTCAGTTTTTTGTTTATTATTACTCCAATATGTACATATAATATATTATTCCGATATACTTAAAATTCTGCATTTGTTCTGATCTCTCGTTTAGTTTGATATATATTTTTGTTTCAATATCGTTAAGTATGCTTTGTAGATCATAAGTTATTGATATAGTATCTCGCATGCCAACATCATTTCCAGCCAGAAGTTAGCTTCAAGTAGATATTAAATAGAATAGTAAATAATGGGCAGCCTTGTTTAATACTTTTCTGATCGGTATGGTTTTCCATAGTCGTTCAATTAATTTATTACACTTCGTTGAGTAAAAGACTTTTTCATAGTCGTATTTTTCAAAGCAGTACTCTAGCAGTGTTTGTAAACCTTTCTTAAAACAGAATTGGGTGTGTTCGTTGGCGGTGATTTATTATTTATTTATGTTATATGATAATTTTATATACTTAACATCTAGTCATTGTTATACATTTCTAAGCCTCCAGTGATTAATCATGAATCTTTCGATCTCCTGTCCAGTTCTCTATTTGTTCTATTGTTCTATATTTATCATCGTAATTTACAATTCAAATCTTTGTACCCCATCATAGGTTTAATTAGAATTAGTATATAATCTAAGATATAATATTCAATGATTCAAGTGTGTAACCACAGAGGTATAAAATATTTATATGTTTACAGTACAATTAAATTAATGGGTTAAACATATACTTTCTTATAATTATCCAAACATGCGGAAGAGTGATTATCTGCTCAAGAGCCGTAAGTCGTTTCTTAAAAGAAAGTGGAAGATATTTCTTTCCATTGCTCGATCACTGATCTAGTCAATCTAGTTTTTAAAGTTAAAATATTAACATCAGTTGAGTTTAGTATTCATCAATTTAGCTTCCATATTACATACATCAAAAAAATCCTGCTCGTTATGTAAAATCAATAAATACTGTCCACTATTATATCCACTTGAATTGTTTCCATCGAAAAATTGGAATCTGTTATGGTTTAATTTCTGTTGCTTCTAAGAAATTTCATTTTAAAGGAATTTTATTTTATTTTATATTACTCTGTTCATTTAAACATATAATTTCACATTCTATATAGTTTTATAATGTAATTTGTAAAGCTACTTTTATAGTTTAATATTATTAATATGCGTTATGTAAATATAAAAAGTAAAATTAGTTTTATCTTGCTAATCTTTGGGCTATAAAAGTGACAAGATATGAAATAGATGAATAATATCTTCAGTATGAACAAAATGACAATAATTATATGAACTGACTTGATATAAGTAAATAATTAAAGACTAATATTTTTTGTTAAATTTCCATAAATTATAATACTATGGAATTTAACGTGAAATATTAATTTTGTTAATAAAATTCTCTAAAATCCCATATTAATAGGTCGTTGGATGTCCATTAATAGTATCAGTGGGTGCAAGTGGTGCAGGACCTAGCGTTACGTTGCCGGGTCCTGGACCAGTACACAGGCCTAGTACACTGCTGATAAATCACCCCGGCCGCTTAGAAGACATCGAAGTCAATGTTGAGGGTGAGACGATTGTTTTATTTTAGTTTTGCCAGTTATGGTCTTTTAGGGGTTTTGGTTGACAGTTGGTGGTAGATTATATATGTGAATAGTTCTGTATGAGTTTGAATAAACACGAACTACCCTTTATTAGTTTATAGATAGTGAATAGTTAATCATTTCTTGTATAAAAGTATCTACATTTTAGTTTAAGTTATCGGTTGGTCACTTGATTGATCATTGAAATCTCTTTTACCCAAAAATATTATTAGTTATTTAATAAAACATCTGAAAAGTTCAAATACAACTACAAGGAGTGCTAATTTGAAAATCAATCAAATTTGTTATATTGATTTATAAAAGCCTATAGATATGGCGTCCAGTATATGGTGCTATACATTTCTTGACCGATATAATGTTTGTGATGATGATGAATCTCTGATATAGATATTCGGACTTCGAGATTTGTTCACTGTATAGATCAAATTACGGAGATATATAACCTGATAACTAATTAAGAAAACACTAAAGTATTGAGAACTGATGGATTGCCTACTATTGTAAATCTTAAAAATTACTCAACAAAAACATAGCTTGTGTAGCTTGAAAATTATATTCCTTCCTATTTATATTCCTAGATTTTTTTATATTAAGTATTAGAGTTATTGCTTCCTGCTTCTTATTTAAGATATAATATTATTATCTCTCATAATGCTTTGAACTTAGTTCTCATCCGTACAGTTTTATTGTATTCTTTACACTTTTTCCAGCAGTAATTTTGTAAATTTAATTTCTTCCGTATTCTTTTAAGCTGCTAAATTCTTCCCTTTTTGGAATACTCAGTACAAGTATCACCATATTACACTCAGTATGCTTATATAACAGTAAATTATTGGTTTTTGAAGATATTCAATCGACGATTGTAGATTTCGGTCAGTTCTCCTTTCCTTTTCTCAGCTTTGATTTCAGTGTTTTCCTATTCTAGTTCTTCTATCCTTTAAAGTATTTTATAATAATTGTGAAGCTTGTGTTTAAGTGTTTATTAAAATATTTTTCAAACAATTTCTTTCGACGTCAATAAACATCATCAAGTGTTATTATATTTTCCCCTACACTCGTCTGGGGATAAACAAAGTTATGAAGATGAGCTTTTAGATGCTTTCTTATGTAATCGCTTAATCTACACCTACAGTAAACTAGCCAATGAAATTTAGTTTTGCTATAAAAAACTATAAACACAGATTTGTTGTGAATTCTGAAGCATTAATCTTTTATTAGTGGTGCCAGCTTAGTATATTTTGTATCAATTTTAGACGAGATGTTTTATAAAATAATATTAGAATGGAAAGTTCTACAATTATGTATGTATAAGAATATATTAAGAACATTAAACGAGATTTCGCAAATAAGTATTAATGAACGTTTCATTAACTAATATGTTTCATTTGCAAAATATGTAGCAATATATAAATAAAGTTTACGTATTTTTGCATAATGTAACATCCACTTTTTCATTAAATATGAATGTGTATTCAGACTTATACAGAATGATTTTGTGCATGGTGTTCCCGACAATATATTTGCTTTTTGTTTTAGTAAAATATATTTGCTTATATTGTCTGCATTTTCTGATACGGCTTGTTGTATATGTTACTAACATTGCTTAAGTTTGTACTTTGTTTCTGTTACTATTAGCTGTAAGAATTTATCTATATGTAAGTTTTTTGTACAAAACAAAAACAATAAAACTATGCCTGATATTATCCCCGATGTTGTTTTTCTATCTTTTATTTTTTCTATACTATTTTGCACTTCTTTTCTCATTTACAGGTCACCGCTATGTATACTGAATCATTCCATTTCCTTCTATATTCCTTTTCTTCTTTCTTTCTTAAAAAAAACAAACACCTTTCCTCACCTTTTTTCTTTTTTCTAGAGAAAGAACAACATTAAAACAATAAACCATTAAGAAAAAGAAAAGTCAATAGAAAAATTAACTAGATTCAATTAAAAATACTTTAAAAATTTATATTAATAATAATATTTAATACAATTAATATTGTTAATAAAATATAGTATGAATTTTTTGCTAACTTAAAGTTACTTGAGAATAAAATAGTTTTTTGCGCGTTTATAATTACCAAAAAAAGACATGGACATTTCTCTTGCTTTACTTGTCAGAATCATATAAGCTTTGCTTTCATTTTCTTCTTTGTTTCATATTGGGTTACTTTCTTGATATTATCACCTTGAACAGGCGAGATTTCATAACGTGATCGCAAGTATTTGAAAAACTTACTTTAGATAAATTATGGTGTGGCTTAAATGTATATAATAACTAATAGCATATATATATATATATATATATATATATATATATATATAGCATATATATATATATATATATATATATATATATATATATATATATATATATATATATATATATGTATAAATATATATATGTAATGGGCATGTAAATTTGATAATATTCAATGTTAACCAGGTGAAATGGTAAATTTGTCAACATATTCTTGCTTTCTCTTTCCCGATTGTTTTCCTACGCAATGTTCCCTATCCTTAAACTCTGATTCAATAACAACGATCGATTGTCATTCGACCCCAGGCCCTGGAGGACAATCTGTGCCTACACAAGTGCAGCCTCTCGGTAACGGACAGTTTCAAGCCGAATTCGTTCCCAGGGTTGTAGGAGAGCACCGGATAAACGTGTCAGTTTGCGGTGTGCCTACAGCAGGCAGCCCTTATGCCGCGAAAGTGTACGATGTACAAGCAATCAAAGTCAAAGAAGCAGCCACTGGTGTTGTTGGGAAACCCGTTACTTTTTTGGGTATGTTTGATGATATATTATTGACTCCCCTAACGCTGCTGTTACGTTTTAGTTGAAACCAGCCAAGCAGGACCTGGTAATTTGGAGGTGACCGTAAATGGAGGCTTAGTACCGACGTCAGCTCAAGCTCAAGGTCCTCATACCTATGCCATATCGTTCACACCAAGGGAGCCGTCGGTTCACTCTGTCGATCTAAGATTTAACGGGCAGGACGTCCCAGGTAGTCCGTTCAAGTGCAATGTGGTACCAGCAGCCCGAATACTATCACCAGATGCCCTGGACAAAGTTTCCGTTGGTAGATTATGCAGTTTCCTGGTGGAGAGTCCAAACCCGCCCATAGTGGAAGTGTTGGGACCAGCTCGACGATCTTTACCGACACAGGTATGCACAGGTTAGAATTATTAGCAACTATTGTTGAACATTTTCTTGAGCTCTAATTGCAAGTATGAATGTGCGAATATGTTATGACAATGTGTTATAGACAGCTTGGTTAAATAAAATTCTTGCTCACTATAATGAATTGTTCTGAGCCTGCATTATTGTTTAGATATTAGTGTCCTGCATATATTTTGATCAGCGATATTTATTTGTGAAAATGCGAAGTTCAAATATAAACAGCAATAAAATAATGTAACATACTATAACCGTTAAATTTGTTGCTTTTGATATTTCTCTATATAAAAGTTATTTTTGTTATGTGTAGGGATGATAATTATGGATCGTCCAAATTTGTATGTTTGAACATTAATTTTGTTTTGTGATTTGTTTATTTGATTTGAAGTAATCTGCTGCTAAGGCTCTTCAAATACCTTTAAAAACTTGATGAATTAAACTAAAAATCTGATGAAATTTGGGTGATACTGCTTCGTCATACCCC
Organism: Rhynchophorus ferrugineus; assembly: GCF_030347505.1. Classification (NCBI taxonomy): domain Eukaryota; kingdom Metazoa; phylum Arthropoda; class Insecta; order Coleoptera; family Curculionidae; genus Rhynchophorus; species Rhynchophorus ferrugineus. Next base: position 17,099,952 of record NW_027472588.1, on the reverse strand, counting down.
GAATGTCGATTTTGGATTTTACTCCAATGACAAAGAACAGTCTGGAGAATCAAAAAAGTTCGAAGACAGTGAATTGCAAGATTTCATGGGAGGAAAAAATAACTATGCCGATATGTATCCCGAGGCGGAATGGTCATGACCAAAATCTTGCTGTACTTATGATTACAAGATGTGTGATGGATTTTAGTAGCCACAACCGAATCAAAATGTTACCGCAGATGTTTGCTAACGCTAATTTATCAAACTGAGTGACGTATTGTTGCGAAAAACGTCAGTAATAGCAAGTAACAGACGCAACATAATTCTTTTGCACGACAACACTCACTGCAAAAGTTGGGTTGGAAACTGTTGTAGATCGCAGAACTAGCGTTATCTCTGGACATAGCGTCTTTTGACTTTTAGCATGATGTACCATGGTTTAGCTGGTAAACAGTTTCGGAATGCTGAATAAGTTTGAAAATAGATGGATCAGAGAAAACAACATAATATATATGATTCAGTATCCCCATGTTGATGGGAAAGGTGACAGAGTGTTGTAGAAAATTATGAAAAACATGCGATCACTTAATTTATTTTGTTGAGAAACACTATCTAAGAAGATGTATTGATCCAATCTACCTTATTTTTAAAATTAGACTTTTTAAAAATTAGATTCAATGGATTATTTTTTGAATGTATTTTACACAGTGTGGTGTCTTTGATATATTATTAATGTATTTTACACAAACATTTTGTGTAACTACTTTTTGTATAACATATAATCATCATACATCATACACAAATAAAGACAATATATATACGTATCACCATTCATTCGTTTATTTTTCAAAACTTAGTGAGTCGTGAAAATAGAGATATCAGAAAGTAATGTTCGTCATATTTTGTTTTCTTATTTTCAAAATGGCAAAAATGCAGCGCAGGTTCTTCGAAAGTTATTTGGAGTAAATGAAGTTACCATCACTGTCGTCAGATCCTGATACTAAAAGAAGCTCAATACTTCACTCAACATGAATTAATAGTAAAAAACTAATAGACCTACTTTCCATTTGTGAAGTTTTCGTCGTTTCTGAAACGAATGCTTACGATTAAAGAAAAATGTTATGACGATCAAAGTTATCATAAGCCTTATATAAGCTAAATAGCAAATGTATTCTATCACGACAACGCTAAATCACAAAATTTTTAAAGTAATTCGCCAAATATTGAGAAAGTTTGGTTTAGATTCTTTTATACATTCCTCACATCATCTGGATCTCCCCTTCCGCTTCTGCGGCTACTATATCTTCTGGAAATTCGTTTAGTTTTTCTTTTGTCCAAAAAATCGTTTTACCCGGCATTAAGAAAAGGTCGAAAAACTAGAGCCATTTTTGTAGATCTTTCCAAAGCTTTCGACCAAGTTTGGCATGACGGTTTAATATTCAAAGCTAAACAGCTTGGTCTACCGAATAACCTAATCTAATTCAAGTGAGGATCGGTGCCGCAGTTTCCTCTCGAAAACAAATCTCCGCAGGAGTTCCGCAAGGTACTACACCATCCCCTACCCTGTACATGGCTGATTTACCACTCTACGAATGTTTGTAGACAGCATTTTATGCAGATAAAATATCACGGCTTTCTTCATAACCGGCTACAATCCCGACGTTATTCGTGACAGGCTCAAGTCCAACTGAACCAGATAATTGCGTGGTACAAATTCTGATGCAGATAAACCCGATCAGAACTCAAGCTATTCTGTTCCACCGCAAGAAGGAGTTCCTCGCCTACCGCCTCCTAAATGATAAAGTTCCTATCCTCTGGCTCCAGGAGGTATCATACCTCTATCTCCAGTTCGACCGTAGGTTTTAATAATCAGCCCAAATCCAGCACGCTATCTGCAAAGGTAATAGCATGTACAGTCTACCCTTCCCACTCATCTTCAGAAAAAGTAAATTTCCAATCCCCCAGAAAGCGACTCTATTTAAAATACTAGTCCGTCTGGTCTGCCACTACGGAGCACAGGTGAGATCCAATCCAAAAAAGTTCTCCCGTTACTCAGTGCCCCATAGTTTATCAGGAAGTCAGTGTGAGGTTCTCTCTAAGCGCCTTAGAACACGATGACATTTTGATTAAATCCCTACCCATCCACAAATCTCCAGTAGTTAACCAACTACGACAATCCCAGTCGTAAACCAGGATCTCTGTCGCTCGCAAAACACTCCACTATCCCGAACCTAAAGCGACATCAGCAAAAGACCATTTGGTTCTAGCTGGTCATTTTAGAACAAGAAAAAAAATCGTTAAAAAATTATCGATCGGTGTTTGAAATTTATATGTATAATTTCATTATAACACATATATAAATTGGAATGTATGAATCAATATTATAATGATGATATAATGTATCCAATAATAAATCTATTATAATCTAAGATATAATAAGTACTTATATCATCGTGTATTTCAAATGTGTAGCCACAGAGGTATAAATCATTTATATGTTTGACAATTAAATTAATAGGTTAAACATATACTTTCTTATAGTTATCCAAATATGTGGAAGAGTGATTATCTTCTCAAAAGCCCTAAGTTGTTTCTTAAAAGAAAGTGGAAGATATTTCTTTCCATTGCTCGATACCTAACCAATCTAGTTTTTAATGTTAAAAAATTAACATCAGTTTAAAAATATTTTAAAGTCTCCTTTTACCAACTATGAGTTTATCTGGACTGGATCTACAGTTTAACATGGGCTCCGAACCTCGGTCCTCAGCATTAAGCCCACCGACTGGCGAGTGACCAACAATTTTTCTTGTCAGATTTTAATGTCTTGCCTAGGACAATCACAAATTTTAAACAATCACAAACATAAATTTGCAACCATGCCCCAGCAGGATTCGAACCCGCGGTTATCGCAACAGTAGGAGGACCGTCTTATTGCCTTTACCACTGCGCCACCAAGCCGGCTAATATTACTTTTGTTAATAAAATTCTCTGAAATCCCATATTGTTAGGTCTTTGGATGTCCATTAATAGTATCAGTGGGTGCAAGTGGTGCAGGACCTAGCGTTACATTGCCGGGTCCTGGACCAGTATACAGGCCTAGTACACTGCTGATAAATGACCCAAAAATAATTTCATTATAACACTCATATAAATTTGAATGTATGAAATAATATTGTTATGATGATATAATGTATCCAATAATAAATCTATTTTAGGTTAACCCTCAAACTGGTACCACCGGCAAATTTGAGATATCTTTCACGCCATTAGATGTCGGCGATCACAGCGTTGAAGTGAGACTTTCTAGTGGGCATATCGAAGGTAGCCCGTTCCTAGTCAAGGCCTACGATGCCAGTCGAGTAACTGTTACGGACATTACCGATGGCGTTGTCGGCAAACCCGTATCCTTCAGCATTAACGCTTCACAAGCCGGCGCGGGGAACCTGGAGATCATCGTTGCGGTTGGAGGTCGAAACGTTCCGAATTTTGTACAGAGCGAAGGCAACGCCAGGTTCAAGGTCAATTTTAAGCCCATTGAAGCTGCCACCCACACCCTCAGCGTTAGGTATTGATATTCTATCACTATATAGTATGAGGTTGATTGTGAATTTTTAGATTTAACGGTCAACCGGTACCAGGATCACCTTTTAACTGTAAAGTTAGTCCTGGTAATATACAACCTAGGGTACCCGTTTCTGGATCTGGTATTGAATTGGCTTCTGTAGATGCTCCAGCTGAAATAAAGATAGAAGGAGTAACAGGTACAACAACCGGCAATAACTTAATACACTTTGCGATATATCCTTTATTTTCAGTATTTTAAGACTATTCTATAATTAAGTAATATGGAAATAGCCTTTTTTTTCTTTTTGTTAGTATATTATGAGTATACCTCAAAACAAACTATTCAAGAAAAAAAAAGGTGCTCTAATACGGTTTCTAAGTATGTTTTTAGTATGATATTCTAATATAAACCCGTTAAACTTTTACAGTGCAATATATAATTTCTTTTATTTAAATTATGTTATATATTCTAGGTGGAGAACCTCAAGTGATCGTAACAGCACCAACAGGGAAAATACTCCCTGTTAAACTATCTTCAATAGCGGACGTATACACTGCCCATTTCGTGCCAGAAATGGTGGGTCGTCATTCAGTTGCCATCCTTATAAACGACCAACATGTTATCGGATCTCCATTTAGTTGCAACGTATATGACGTAAATAAAGTCCTTGTTACTGGTCTTCCTGGAAAAAAGAACGACATAGCAAAGGCGATGAGTGAAATGAGTCTTCGAGATATTGGACCTGCCGAAGTTGGAAAACCTGTCACGTTTAGTGTTGACGCGGCTCAAGCAGGGGAAGGCACCTTAGAACTTGTCGTATCCACCCAACATACTACCATCAAGGCAGAAGTAGTTGCCTGTGCCAGAGGATTGTACGACGTTACTTTTGTTCCTCTTACAGCGGAAGATCACTTTGTTAACATCACATTTAACGATATTGCTGTTGTTGGAAGTCCATTTCATTGTTCAGTGGTACGTTTCTCATATATTATTTTTTGTTAAGCTTATTAAATAACAAATTATCTATAGTACAATGAAGCATTTTATATTATTTTAACTTTAATACCGAGAACAGTAGATTTATACTTCTTATAAATTTTATTCATGTAAAGTTAAGATCAGTTATGTAATTTGAGAATATATGATGTACTTTTTAGGTTGAAGCCACTCAATACTTTCAAATTGGTTCAACATGCTATATGGATCTTCCAACTGAGAATCACAAATTGGAGATCAAAGATCCCAATAATCACAATGTAAAATATGTCGTGAAGGATTATAAAGCTCAGTTTATTTTAACTCAGACTGGTACCTATCGGGTACATACTTACAAGAGCCATGAGTAAGTACTAATCTGCTTCTTTAACTTCATATATTAGGTGCTTACATATATTTTGTTCAGCGTGCAGTATATAAACAACTGTTAAATTCCATGGTTTTGACATATCGCTAGATAAAATAATATTTTTCCATTTAGTATTATTGTGTTATTAAGTTTATATGATAATATGTAGAAACGCTAATAAATGAAATGCTCAAAAATGCGTTTGCGATATTCATTTATTTTGTTTGATTTGAAGAAATCTACTTCAGCATCAAACACCTTTAGAAACTGTTGGTGATGCTGCACCATCTTATACCAATTGTCATTTTCGGTTTCAACGATGTAAAAATGGTGCTTTTGATGTCGTGTCTCAGTATAAAAAAAGTCGGAGAACAATGAGTTGCAAGAGTTTTATAGAGCGTTCAGAGAATCCCAGGCATTTCAATTTCAAACAATCGAAATTATATAAGAATAGCAAAAATGGTCACTACATGTACAGACTGAAAATATAATTTTAAACCGTTTCAAGGTGACAGTTTCATTGTTTTCAGTCAAAAAGTGAGAGTTTTATGTGGCATATTATAATTGGCCACGAAAAATGGATCTGTTACAACAATTGCAAGTGGAAAAATGGAGGGCTTACTATTCCAGAGAGACATCCACCTCGAAACTGAAGCAGAATATTCCTGTTCATACTGCTGATGTCTACCGATATGAATTTGAACGATATATTGTCATAAAATGGACGCAAAGTTATTTTTTGCATGATAACGCTCGGTCATACGTTGCAACGATTGTTAAGGATAAACTGTTGCAACTCGAATGAAAAGTTCTACTGCACTGCTGTATAATCACCAGGCATAACGCTTTCTTATTACAACCTCTTCAGATTGTACTGCTGCTACAGTACTGCTTCACTGGTATACGTTTTCTAAATAGTGAAGAAGTGCGAAAATTCATCGATGATGATAGATCGCTGCCAAACCAACATAGTTCTTTTTAGTCAGTCAGTCATGTCAATAAATATTTCTCAATAAATGCGTTTTCTCAATAAAATAAAAAAATTATTAGAGTAAATGATAATTTAGAGACTCTTAATTAAATTATTTTTGACGGATTTCATTATTAAAATTTTTATGAACTATTTGTATTAAGAAGTATTATTCGAAAATATCACTATTTTCTGGTATTTCTATCTTTTTGCCTTAGCCGTGTATCTATCGGAACAATTTCTCTCAACAACAGGCAAAATTCTCTATTCTCTATACATATTCTGAAATCCGTAACGTACAGAATATTTTGATAGGGCATTTATTTTTTATCCAGTGTATTGATACAGCGCATCGAATTTTTCAATATCTTTCAGCTTTATTTTATTTCATTTCTATAATATCTTACTCCTATAATATATATGTCCATCCTTTGAAACTCTAGCAACTGCATTTTAAGTTGGAAGTTGTCTTATCAACATTCAGTAAATTAACCTATAATAAGGCGTTTGTCATTGATTTTTATTAAGTAATATTTTCACTTCGTCGAAATCTCTTGCCTGGCTAGGTTATTTTGTCCATATCGAAATTATTACTTCTTATATCTTTTTCTCTAAATCATTTCTATTATTTTACGAATTTATTTCAGGCTTTCGTCTACTAGAACTATGCATGTATTTGATACGACCAAAATCGACGTAGTTAATGTACCAGAAGGCGTTTGCCATCGACCCGCCGTCATCGGCATCAACATGAACAAGGTGGGCCCAGGAAAACTTACTGCTTTGGTTCGAGTGGCGAATAGGGATGTCGCTCACAGCGTAAGACAGAGCCCCATCAATGCTAACATGTGGGAGGTGGTATTCCATCCTATTATAGCAGCACCACATCGCGTTACTCTTTACTACAATAACGTACCTAAATTTGGTGTCTTAGAAGTCCCGGTGAAGAGTCCAGGACAGGAGCCATGGGCTGGTGGTTTAGGTATGTTAAAGATGAACGGGATTCTTTCAAATATCACTTGATAATTCTTGTTTTAGGTCTTTATCAAGCTAAAATTGGTAAAGTCACCTCTTTCCATATTGATACGTTGGGTAGATCAGCGCGAGAGTTTGACGTTGTCGTCAGTGGACCAACGGGATCGGCAGTGCCTGTCAGATGTTATCAAACCAAAACCGGAAAGCTACAGGCGGAGTTTACTGCACGTGATATTGGTGCCCATAAGGTGGAAGTACTCCATCAAGCTAAACCTGTCAACGGTAGTCCATTCACGTGTCAATCATGCGATCCAGATGCCGTTAGAATCGTTGATATACCCACATCACAGGGCAATGTTGGAGAAAAAATTATTTTCAATGGTAAGCATAAACATATAACCAACATAGATCATATTGAGTTTATGAAACAATTACGCGACGAGATACTGAACAAATACCATTTTTGTGTTCTTTGGAAGTGTTTCAAAAATGTTCTTCAGGGAATAATCTGAAAAAATGTTGATGTTCATTGGTATAGGTTTGGATTAGTGATAGAATAGCACATTTAAACCATTTTATTTCAAAAATAAGAGGCGATAACTTGTTGGATCATCCGATACTTTTCAACAATGTTCTCATTTGTTTATAATATGAATAATTGCGTGCGATTAAATTACCTACAATATACCAGACGCACGATGTGATATCTTTCTCTTAAGAAAACGATCAGAATGCTCTACGTGGTCGAGGCTCGCTTTAGGTGGCTTATATTTGTAACAAAATTATTTGTGAGTATTGGTAGTGTCTTCGCCTGCTAGTTCGTTTTCCCATTTTCACAACAGTTCAAAGCTGAGCAAAAGAGCCTAAGCTAATTTGAATAATTTTCGAACGATTGGCGATCCAATGCCTAAAAGAGATCCAAAGTCTAAGAGACCTGAAAATATCACTCTACGAATATGTTTGAATCCTGTGAACTTCAAACTCACGTCATTTTATAATAATCGAATATTTTAGATATAATTACACAGCTTTGATAGATCTATTAGACATCTCATTTATATAGAAATTATTTATAAATTAAAAGTGAAATTTGAACTGATTTTTTATTACACTTTTATTTTGCAGTTCATGCATTAATAAAATGTTTTTTTTTAATCAATACAGATTAATTTTAGTTTTCTAAATAATTTTTTTAAAATATTATTATATGAATTATTTATATTATTTTCTGTTATAATCACATTGTATATTATTTTTTATAACTGGCAAAACAACGTCTTTATAGTTGCTTAATACTTTACAATTACTTTATATTTCTTCAATACCTCACCAAAGGATAAAGTTACTTTGGCAATATTTTCTTAAGCTAAACTTGAATTAATATGTTTCCTACGATATTTTATTAAAATTATTCATTTTTCGATTTTGCACATACAGGTGTTATTGTATGTGTGATTTTATATTCAATATAAAAAACAATAATATATTTAACCTAATTTAATAATGATTTGTTACTTATCTGTGTAGTGTTAACCAAGAATGCAGGTGTTGCTGATTTGGAAATTCAAGCTACCAATCCGATTGGACAAACTTTGGCCGTACAAGAAACCAGTCTAGGGGAGAATTTGATACAAATCAGTTTTGTTCCTAATTCTGCTGGTCTCTTCCAAGTAGCAGTATCATACGGTAATTAATTATTTTAATAACATTATTGATTAAAATGGGACGGAGAAATAGTAATTTCTTTTTTCCCATTTTCTTAAAGCGAATTTATTTGTATACACACATACATAACCATATCATTATTACGCGACTTTTTTCAATACAGTATCAAATATGTCACTATGCACTCTTAGCTTTCAAATGCACTATTGCTTCATTGAATAAGTAGTAATAGGGCTATGTGACCTTAAAACTATCTATTAGGATAAACCGAAATATTTTCCCCCAATATTATACATACATTTTAGTTACAAGGATAGTCAGCAGTGTAATTTTGTATTAAATTATTTTAGGTGGAGTGCCCGTAAAAGGATCACCTTTAGCACTTGGGGTAGGCCCAGTAGGTCCCACGCCACCGCCCAGAGCAGTTGGTAAAGGACTAGAGAGCGCTATAGTCGGCGAGAGATCAACCTTCACCGTCAGCAGCGTTATCCAGCCCCGAGTTCAGGTCGAAGCTGCGGAGGGTAACATCGAAGTCCACATCCAGAATCCCAAAGCCGGAGAATATGTTGTTTCTTATATACCCAAATGGGTTGGTACTTATGACATCATCATTGGAATTGGTCCTAACGATGTAAGAATACAGTCGTTAAATTTGTTTGCGATTAAAATATTAATCAAGAATCATTTACAGTTGCCAGGTTCACCGTTTAGACCGAATGTTGTGGATCCAGAGGCGGTGCGTTTGATTGGAGGTTGGAGCCAGTATCTGGATGATTCGGGAAGACTTAAATTGCCGGCTAAGTTGGCTTTCGACGTCTCCAACGGTGGCCCAGGTACTCTCGAATGTAAAGTTGCAGGAAGAAAAGTTAATCCTGAGAAAATGGGTTCGAGGATTAGATTTGATCTGTCGGGTAAGTACAGTGAATTTTATTTATGTTGACTTGACTTTAAACATATTTTTATCAAAAAGTATCTCAATGATATTACTAAAATTTCAATCTGAACAAATAATTGTTCAATGAGTAACATAGTTTTATCTTACATTAGATATGCTTACAATTCATGTGCTATACTTTCTTGTTTTAGCTTGAACTGTTGTGCAGTAGTACTTTATCGTACATTGGCAGAGTAGAATATCTTGCAAATAGTTAATACATTTTTCTGAATTCAATATACATTTTTTTTTATTCACATAAGCTTTCTAGCATAGCTTCATATCTAATTTTATTCCCAAATATGTTGGTGTATTAGTATATAATACTTTTATATTATTTATTCTGCCAGGGATGCGTTGATTTATCTTTTTAGGTGTCTTCATGCTTAACTCTAAAAGCTCTATCTGAAACATAAGAGTTGCGAGCTGTTTAGGTAAGAGAGCAGGGACAGGCTCCTCGTTCCTTTTAAGGATTAAAAACTGCATTTTTATTGTAAATATGGTACTTTTAAGCTCTTAAGAAAACATTTAGTTAATGTATTCATTAAAATACAATCAAAAGGCAATAAGCCATAAAAATATCCTATTTATATGTGTTGAACAACTTTCATTTATTATATCAAAAAAACTATAACTGATAAAAAATATTCTTTATCATATTCAATTTTCTTTAACCATACTTAATAAGATCTGACGAGTCTTGTTTTTCGTTGGGTGGTGTAATCAGAATGTTAAAACTGCTTTCACTGGTTGTAAATTAATAATGCATCCGCCATATTGTCATGAACAGACGTTGTTAATCTGCGCTGAAAAGGGCGGAAATGAATGCAATTTTATTTTTAAAAAATGTAAAAAAAGTATTGGTCTTGATAAGTTATATGACACTTTTAAAAGAAATCATTTTAAAATACATAATTTTCAGGCGAGGGTCTTAACTCTGGTGAACACGAATTTGAAATTAAATTTGCTAACATCCCACTGCCTGAAGCGCCAGAATGCGTTGTCTCTCTTGGAGACCAAGTGGTCTTAACAGGTAGAGGCTTAGCTGAAGCTAAGTGTTGTGAAGCTGCTGTTTTTACTATTGATGGATCTAAAGCAAGTTCTGGTAATATTTAACCGTCCAATATGTACTGGCTGTTTATTACAATTAATTGTTTTTAGGTAATCCTGAAGTTACACTACATGCCGCCGATTCTAATATTCCAGTTCCGGTGATGATCAGTCTGGCTGGTGAGAAGATATGGAGAGCGTCATATACGATAACAACGCCAGGGAACTATTTATTATCCGTTTTATGGGCAGGACGGCCTGTTAAAGGCTGCCCTTTGATGGTAGAAGCAAAGGGTGGAGCTGATGCTTCCAAGGTTAGTAATTTTATTTGCAATTTATATTAAACAATAACAGCTGCGGATGAATTATTATATAATTTGATTGTTTTATCAACATGGCATATAGAATAATTATATTTTATAATTTTAGGTATTATGTTCTGGCGAAGGTCTTCGCCAAGGTGTAGTAGGCAAGGAAATACGTTCTTGGATTGATACCAGGCGAGCAGGACCTGGCGAGTTAACAGCTCATTGCGCAGGGCCAAGGAAAGTAGCTTACTGCGAGCTATACGATCACGGTGATGCCACTTTTACTCTTAACGTCAAACCACAGGAACCTGGGCGACATCAGCTAACCATAAAATATGCCGGGCAACATGTACAAGGTTCGCCGTTTATACTGAAGGTGGCCGGTGCACCTGATGCCAGCAAGGTCCGTTATCTCGACGAAATGAGAGAGTGCCATTGGTTAAATTGCTGATTTTTTAATTTTAGGTAAGAGTTTACGGGCCTGGAATCGAGCATGGGGTTCTGGCAACGTTCCAATCCAGATTCATTTGTGACACACGAGGCGCTGGAGCTGGTCAATTAACTGTTAGAGTTAGAGGTCCGAAAGGTGCTTTCAGGGTAGAAATGCAAAGAGAAAGTCAAAAGGATAGAACAATTTTATGCAAGGTATGTATATGTGTAGTCTATCCAAAGAAGTTGTGTTGAAGTATGTTGCCGTATCAACATAAGTTTTAGTTCAGTTTGGCTTTGACTTACAACAAAATCCTAATCTAAATAAAATAATTAAATAAAAATACTGTTATTAATTATAATTTATTTTAACATTAGGGTAGATCTAATGCATTATATTATCGAAGGACTTAAAATTACAATTAAGTATATAGTTATAGTAGTTTGTAGGTTAGGGTTGAGTTTGATTATATTTACATTGAATTCTTTTCCATGCCACCTATGAGTTAGGCTTCTAGGGGCCTTTTTTATATAGTTGTATCCCCTGGAGGCCCAATTCACCTAGTTAACAATTGTGTATCCAAGTAATATATTTTACTTTCATTAGAGATCTTAACCTATTTACCTTTTACGCATATTTCTTGTGTCCTTCGGTACAGTGCTTCCTTGTAAAGATATTCTGATATCAGTGTTTTTCTCCTTAGTATGTTCTGTTAATACCTGTATACATATTTCTTAATAAATATAGATTTAATCACTGCATTCTCCTTAATGCATTGGCCATATCTGCAAATTAGTTACTATTCTTTCTCTCCTGACACGTTTTAACCAAATGCTCATGTATATTCTGAACAATTACATACATATCTGTGGACATACATCTTTTACTACAGTTATGATATATTATTTATACCTTTAGTTGTTTCCGCTCTCATCACCCTGTCTTAGAAATTGGCAGCATTGAATCATATCATATTCAGAAAGTTTAATTAAAGTATATAACTAAGCTGTTAATTTCCAATCTATCCAACATTTGTTCACAATTCCATCATTTGTCAATTTCTTCTTCAATGTGTCTGATCGTGTTCATCCAAACCGAAGGTGTTATTAACCACTCCTGTTTCCAGCATAAAGTACAATATATATGCAATGATTTATTAATAAATTTTATGACTAATAAAACTTAATTAATTGTTATACCAACGTTTATATTCTCCGTCAACTTTTGTAGACATAATACTATTTCTACTTTCATCTTGCTATTGGTGACCATTCGGTATATTGGTCTCATTCTGAAATATCCACGTCTCATCTAAATACATATATTTAAATAATACATCCTCCTTCATTATATTATACGGTTTTAAAAATTGAATTCTTTTAAAAACAATATCCGGAAGTTCCACTAGACCTAGAGAAATAGAGAAGTTAATATTTAACAGTAAAAATGTTTACGTCTCTAACAAATTTTACTGACAAAAAGGGCCTCCATTATCTCGTTCCTGTTTAAAGTAAATGATCAGAGACGCAATGTGTTCTCTCTGGCTTCGGAATTTTCAATCAGAGTAATAATAAGCAGTGATTTGGAATGTATCAAAACAAGAAAAGCACTAAAACAGCCTTTGCCAGTTTACCACTATTGTTTTGAAGAATTTTGCATATGCTTGAGAATCGAACGAATTTGACAGACTAATTCGTTTACACTTTTTAACTTATCAGAGAACATTTTCTTCTAGAATAAAATAAGAAGAAAAATATTCTGATTATAAAAAGAATTTTCAAATTGCGACAGGCAATAAATTAAACCTCTTGATGAGGTATGTTCAAAACTTCTTTGGATAAACTATAAATTTAATTATTGATATATATTTGAACACAAAATGTAAACAGATATAGTACGTATATCCTTGAAGTTTCTATATTTTACTAATTTCTCCTATAATAAGTACGAGGTTTAAGTGACGACTATTAAGAATTTTTAATTATGTAAAACAAAAGGTTGTATATTAACCACATTTTTATACATATCCATATAGGTTTAGTATGAAATAGGTCATAGAATGTTCTTCAAAATATCAAAAAAAGAACTCATAATATTTCATTAATAATTGTGATGTCGACTAATTTCGAAAAGCTAATCTAAAATGTCCTATAATGTACTTACAATTTCTATCGATTTCGGTTTGATATGATTGGTTGGTTAGACGAGAGAGGTGTAAAATCGCTTGTTTTGCGTTTTATTACCAATTCCACGTGTGGCTACCAATCCTAAGGTGTGTTTTTACTTCTTTGTGGCACTCAACTTACTTTGAAAATATTTAGTCTAGTAAAGTTAACAAGAACATTAGGAAATCTAACGTATTGTTCTAAAAAAAACTTATTTGAAAGTTTTAGAAACGGTTTTGTTTCAGTTTTGTTTAAACTCACCTCAAATATGAACAACACCAAAAAGAAAGCACGCTATATTTTTTATAAGAATTATAAGAAAATTCAAATCACATGGCCGAAATGCGAATAAGATTCTATCCAGGAACAACGAGTGAGTGAGTGAGTTAAACCAAAATTCCCGAATTCTCATCTGTGAATCTCTAATAAATTACCACAAAATTGATCCATTTCTGAAGCGGATAGTCAGTGATGATGACAAGTAGATCATTAACGACAACTTCAAGTGAAAACGGTCATGTTTGAAGCGTGATGAGCGCAAATGGAACTTGTATTTTGAAAGAAGTGACTATCTTCCACCACTAGGATCGAAATTGTGTTCCATCTATATAACCAGGTCACACATATCGACAGGGATTAACCTGCAGCTCTAGGAGCTTGATTGCATCCGTCTTATAGACCATACGTGGCACTTAGTGATCACTACCTGCCCTTGTCCATAGCGAACTATTTTACTAGTTAAAAATTTATCTGATAAGATGCTTGAGAAAATAGATTGTTCCAGAAAACAGAGCTTCTATGGAGAAGATGGTTTATTTACGCTTTTACGAGGTGAGGGCGTTACTTAGGTGAGACATTCTGGCGGTGGAGAGGTTGACCTGAAACTCACTTAATTTTCTTTCCGAAAACAACTTGGGTTACGGGTTAAAGTATTTTTTGCCAAAACTGACACAATAATATTTAGTGCCAAATAGCACAGTAGCCCTCCAATGATGGTTTAGTGTGGATACATTTTGGTTTGGTATATATATAATAAATATTCTTTTATTACTTTTAGTAATTTCCATTTAAGTAATTAATTTTTATTTAATTATTGGTTTAGTTTATCAGAGCCATTCTAAACTGCGATCTACGGATTCTTAAGTCTTCTAATACTACCACATGGACTGAAAAGTCCCGGGCCTAACACATATGGCGCTAGTTAGTACTAACCTTCAAAAGGAAGCTGTTAAAAGTTTATGATTTCATGATATTCATCATATTTGTGTGTTGTTTTAAATAAAATATAATAAATCAAATGGTTTTTTGAAATGAATCCAACTAATTTACACTAAAAATCAAAATTTTGCAAAAGTATTAGTGGTTTGAGTGGAAGGTGGTGAGTCTAGAATCTCACTAAACCATCAGGAAGATGGGGGACAGAAAGATTCTCAAAAACACATCACATAATTAATAGATGATCCTTAACAAGAATAGACAGGTGACAAGAAAACTAAAATGGTACATATTTATTTTTTATATATATATATATATATTTTAAAGTCTCCTTTTACCAATTATGGGTTTATCTAAACTGGACCTACAGTTTAACGTGGGCTCCGAACCACGGTCCTCAGCATTAAAGCCTACCGACTGGCGAGTGATCAACTTCAAATCATCCCAGAAGACATCCGGTCTTACCCAGCCTGGTTACTGGCGTGACTGGGATCATTTTCTTTGTCGGATTTTACACTCTTGTCTAGAACATTCACAAATATTAAACAATCACAAACATAAATTTACGACCATGCCCCAGCAGGATTCGAACCCGCGGCTATCGCAACAGTAGGAGGACTGTTCCATCGCCTGCGCACTTTTACCACTGCGCCACCAAGTCGGCAGGTACTATTTCGCTTAAATCGGAAAAGTGTGTTGTCGATGTCGTGCAGAAATAATAAATTTCTTCTTACTCCTATTACCTAATATTTACACCTATCAATAGCTTAATGCAAAGCCTAGACTTTAGTCATCAGTTTCGTTTAGAATTTTTAATTTGTAAGAATTTGTAATATTTTGATTATTTATCTCTGTTTCTTGTTTTAGTATGACCCAACCGAACCTGGTGATTATCGAGTTGAAGTCAAATGGGCGGGAGAACTAGTACCGGGATCGCCCTTCCACGTTATGATATTCGACACCCAAGAGGAGCTTAGAAGATATGTCGCTTCTTTATAAAAAGAAAACCTGAAACGAAATTATCCCTGTTTGGATATTTGTATTATGTAATGAAAAAGTACAATCAAAACGAATTAAATTATAGTGAAACGAAAAAGTTTTAAAGTTTAAAAAAATCTTTCCGATATTACTGTACAAGTAGAATCGTCTTTTTTCTATTCTTTCCCTTTATTATTGCCGCCAATTTTATAATTTATTAATTATTTTATCATGTTAGTGTGTAAACGAACGTAACAATTTATAATACGTTTATTATGTTAATTAAAAGAATGTTTAATAAAATTGTTATTATTTTAACAAATAATTGTTTTCTTTTTTAAATTTTAAATTGGTTTGACATATCCTTTACTGTATAAATACCAAAAATATGTCTAAATTTATTCTTTAAGTGCATTTTAAGCATAGAAAGTGTCGGATTTCAATCAAATACTTTTACAAATTTACTAAACAATTGTATTGATATAATGGCATCAATCGTTATATCAGGTTTTTAAACATAAGGCCAACTTTTAAGATACATTGCCATATTAACTGAGCTATATAACATGCTGTCGCTATCTCATCTGGAAAGTAAAACATGTAGATATGACAACCTGATATGTAGAATTGTGCTAAAATTATTTGTGAGTATCGCTTGTATCTTAGTTCTCCAGTTTGGCTTTGATGATTTTTTGAATTCCATTGTCTTTACCCAAATTTGCGTTATATATTTTATACGGAATATTTTTCGTGACCCAATAAGCAACACTCCATGTCTGAGCAACTGTGCTAATACAGTCCATCTTTAGTGGCCATACACTGTGAACTGCAACCTTCTACTCAAACTCCAGTAGGTTAGGTTAGTTCACAGCAACTTCAGACCACCTTTGGTATCCTTACACTCTGAACTGTAATGGACTAGGGGTGTTTTTCAAAGTAGATATCTTTTACAATTTTAATAGTTCATAGCTAGGGGAATAAACTAGGGTTCTTTTAGCCGAATACCACTAAATTGGCCAAGGGCAGCTTGGAGTAACTGCGGGACTACTGCCAATTCAGTATCAACCTGTTTTCTTTTTTTGATAAGTAAAATAATGCTACCTAATTGAATGAATTTTAAAAAGGACGGTTCATGAGCTTCTCAGAATCCTATCTAAAAGGTGTAAAGTTTTAAATAAATAAATAAAACAAATGTAAATCATAGACAGATAAATTCAAACAGTTTTTTTTCAAACAACTAGGGCCATATTAGCCATATTAGGTTAAAAAATAACATGTAACACATACTGCACTATATTCTTAAATTCATAACTGCATGACACAAAAGTCCTTACTAATTCTCTCCATTCTAAACGATTATAAGTTAGATCAAAATAACTAACTTTTAAAAGTAACTCTTTTTCTTAATAGTTTTTGCAAAATCGTCAAAAAATTCATATTAAAAGTAATATTCCTCAGTTATCATCTAGGAGCACTTAAAACTTATTTCACAGTCATCATATTTTGACAATGCCTGTAGTATAAAAAATTATTAGAATAAGCTGTTATCCTTCTCTGATATTTTTAATTTTTACCTGATTACTTAAGTAAGTTTATGATCAGAATTAATTAGTGATATTTTTTAACTAACACTAATTTATAGTTTCTACTATATGCGTCTTTGCTAGCTAGTATAATTGTTAGCCATATACTCTACCCTAAGTACTCCATTAATAATAACATTTTATCAAAAAAACAGTGTGCGTCATTTTTTTTATTCAAAAAGGATACAGTACACTTGTTACAATTTATTATTCACTATATAGTAATTTTTCTGGTAATGTTTTCTAACTCTATCTGTCTGTATCCGTAATAAAACCTCCGGATAGACCCACTGTTTTTAGTGGGTCAAGCAGTTCAAAAATTTTATATTCACGCAAACTCACTTATTTTAGATTGTGAATGTCCTCATTTTTAATCCTTTAGTTTCATCAAACATAAAGCTAACTTGGTTATGGGGTACAAATATGGGGTTGCACTAAAACATCAAACCAACTAGTAGTCCAATGCAACCAAACCAAAGTTCTACTATTCATTACCAATGCTTATCACTACGTAATTAACGAAGAGCTGCACGATAACCTCGAAATCAAATGGACATACGAAGTGATCCAAGATTTAGCAATAAAACATGAAATAAGGTTGCTAAGTCAGAACAACGTGGAACAGCAGGAAATCAGAAGATTGAAGCAAACCAAACCACACAAACTTTTATAGTGCTAAGTAGTTTAATTTAGGAAGTACATTCTGATGTATTAACTCTGTATTTGCCTTGTTTGCCTATTATTGCAAGTACAACAGAGCAGTAGTAATAAATTAGTTTGTAAATTAATATTGTACTAAGCATATTTAACATAATATATAATTAATTAAACATTTTTATATAATTTCTACTACGAGACGTTCACAAAGCTACGAAGAACTTTGTTTTGATTGGTTTGGCTCATATTCATATTGGATTTTTTTGTGCAGCGTCATAGTTGCACCCTGTAGGGCCACAAAGGCTTCAAATTGTTTTTTTTTATAACAACAATTAATGGTGGTGTAATAATTCGAAACGTCGTCCAAGTAGTTCAATTTGAGCTTTTGTCTAATTAGCAAATAAAGGTAATTTATAAAATAAAAAATACCTTCTGACATTGACATATAATTAAACTGTATTACTGATTAAAATGTTTGATTAAAAACTAAGTAGTTGCATTGAAACCGTAATACTTTTTCGCATATTTATTATCAAAAATATTTACTTTCTTCAGCCTAAGCAAGTGTGACATATTAGGAACAAAATTACTCAACAGACACACTCTTTATTCCCGTTAATTACTAATTAAAAACGGAAAATAAATTCGCCCGGTGAATCTACCAAAAGCGACACTTTCTTTCTTTAATCATCATAAAAAAGTTTATAAGCACCGTCATTTGCACTGAATCAATTCGATAAACGATAAATTTGCATTAAAAAAAAAGAAACAGAGTAATTTATAAGCGTTAGTCGTTGTTATAGTAGGCGGCATAAACCTTCCACATAAGAGAAATTGCCGACCTTGTTTCATGACCTAGAAATATTAAGACACACACAAGACAAGGACGTTAAAAAGCTGAAGTACCCAAAAACGAGAATGAGATTCAACTGCGCGCACTTACCTAGATAATATACGAGGTTGGGGCAATAAATGACGGTATAAAAATATTTTCATTTGTAGAGAAAAATTTATAAATAGTGTTAGACACTGCATTTATATGTTAGATATTTGGTATTTGTAGATATGAATAGATAATAATGAGGTTAATTCCTACAAGAAATAGAAATTATTTAAAATTACTATATTTTTCTAGGATCTTGGAAAATAATGAAAATTATTATTACATATTAATTTATTATAACTGTTCTCTTGTACTTCACAACCAATACGAATACGAAGCAAATACCTGAGTATGTATTTCCCAAATTAAAGTTAAATTGTACTAACTTAAGTCAAAGTCATTAGTAACTAAAAGTATTATTAATAATTCCTCAATCTCCTAACTGCCTCTGTGTTACTCAGTAGTTGTATTGTTAGTAGTAATGCAGTAATAGTGATTTAGTAAGCTTCTTTCATATTTTATGGTGAGTTGATATCGTTTGATTTCGAGGTCATCGTGCTTCATTGATTATGTAGCGATGCGCATTGACAATTAATCGAAGAACTTTGGCAGTATTGGATTACTAGTCGGCTTGATGATACACTGTAACCCCATGTTTGCATCCTATATGTATTTATTATTGACAATGCTATAAATAGAAGTTAAAATTACAGTTTATATTTCTGGTTCCGACTAACTAAATCCCTACTCTTTATAAGGGTACATTAAATGCTTGGTTTCCTTGAACCATCGTAAATTTAGACATTTATCCGTTTTCCAGATATTTGGCAATGTTTTTGATTTCCTGTTGTGACTAGTTTCGTGATTTATTTGCCGCTTTTATGGCTTTAATTCTTAACAAACCAAAAACAATTTAACATCTTTCTCGGTACATAGTTTACAAATAAGTTTACACGTTTACTAAATTTACGTTTTAAACTAATTTATATTACTGAATCGAAAATCGTCAAATGTATTCTGCTTTTCTTTATGTCACGGAATGTAACAAAATCGCGGTTTTGATTATTATGATTTAATATATTCCCATTGTCTGAATATGTACATGAATCATAACAGATATATTATACAATTTACTGACCACATAGCATTATTCTCCATTATATCACATTAATCAAATTGTAATTTATGTCGAGTCGATATTCTCATTTTGTTTGTGATGTGTTACATCCTTTATCATGTGGTTACAATGTGTTACTCTTTTTATATTGTAGGTATCTTGTAAATTCTACAGTTTTACCATCTTTAAATGTATTTATCTACTTTATATATTGGCCCAGGTTCTTTCTTGTTATAGTTTTCAAGTCTTATGAACGCCGGCACTGTCGCCGATGTTAATTTAAAAAATCGACTTCTTTGAATTGAAGTTTGTGAAGAGTTCATTTACTTTTAATGCCACAGACATGTCCAATCATCGTAGTCAGCAATTGTGGATTTGTTTCTAAATTGTGCACTGAGTGTCACATATTTATCGAATAGCTTTATTTCTAGACTGGTTTTGTAAAGAAAGGCGCAGACACAAAAATTGACAAAATAAATATTCGGATGAGCTGGATTTTAACACTTTTTTACACCAAAATATTCATGCCGTACCCGGAAATACGTTTTCTAGAATATCAGTTGCTGTAGTTGTTAATTCATGCAGTAAGTACCGATATTCACATTTTGTTTCAGCAACTCCCAAGCCACATCATTCCAGTAAGCCTCAGTTTCTAATTTTAATTATTGCTTTACATTTCAAATTCGAAATAATTTCATAATTAAAAATTTGATATTTGAGATAAATAACAGTTATAAAACTATATGTACAAAAAATTGAGATATAGTTCCATTTGTCATACTTATTGTTACCTGTTACTTGTGTTTATAGAGATACAAGAAAATGCATTTTTAATTTACATGATTTATTTCTTGATTCCGGAAATTGATAAAATATAAAGTGCTTGATATTTAAACAACAAACATAGAAGAAACAAACACGAAATTACAAAGAAAATGTTGGTTTCGGTTAAAATTTGTTTTTCCTTATTTTAAAAAGTATTATTATGGAAATCATTTTTTCATTGATAACAAACTTTCAGTGATATAAACACATGATTTTTCGGAATAATATATGTTGAAAATACAACAGAATATGTTGAAAAACAACAGACGTTCGATAACGTAAACACACAATAATATTGCGCATAAAATTCGTAAATTCGCCAGTTAAAGTTGTACATCGTTTTTCTTCTAACTAAAAATAATCACGGCTGTTATATTTTATATAATATATAATATTTTAGTTTGTTATACATATATGCATATATCGTGTATGATTTAAATCACTCAAATCACATTCGTTAAAGTAAATATTTCGATATAATGAACGAGACTTTGTTTGAATTCGTTCATCACATTAAAGAACGTCTACTTTATCTCGATTGTTTATAAGAAATAAGTAAAACGCTGGAAAAGTAAAAATCAAAACGACCAAAAACGTATGAAAATGTAGATCACAGTGAAAACCAGAAGCTATATGTGTACAAAATTCACTTGGTAACAACTGAGCGTTTTTCAATATTTATCAACATCTTCATTTTAGATGGACTTCATTGTTACTTTAACGGACACGTAAATAAATATATCTGCTGCTGCTGGAGTGAAACGAAGATGACATTTTGATATATGGACATTATTTTTAAGAAATAAATAAAAAATAATTTCTCAAATTAATACTTTCTTCTAATCAAGTCACTAGAGCCACGCCAACAAAACTGCATATATAGTAAATCAGTATTTATAATTAATTTTATATATATATTTATATATACACTAGCGACCCGCCCCGGCTTCGCACGGGTGCAATGCTGATACTAAATTAAATACACTACAGAAAAAATATGAACGTTGTATATAAAAACATAGCGGCCCGCTCCGACTTTGCACGGGCATAAAATATATATGCCTATGTCACTCAATGAAAACATGATTAAAATCGATCCAGTATTTTTGGTTCATTCATTACTGCCCTTGGCCTGCACGCATTAAATTTGGAGTAAAACAATTCCTCTTCCCCTATACTTACTATGAAGATTTCCTGCTATCTTTGGAATATCTAAATTCATACAATTTTTATTACATTACACATTTTTAAACGCAAATTTTAAATTTGTAATATCTCCGAAAATATTTGTTTAATTTACATGCGGTAAGGAACCGTATTGATCTATATTAATTGCACACTGTATTTAAGGTACTTAATTCGATAAGGATTAATGCCGTATTGCTTAAAATAGCTTCGTAAATAAGCCATTTTCTCACGTAAAAAGTAAACAATAAAAATGGTTAATGTGGGTTATCCCTAAAAGATAAACATATACCATCGCGGACTTTTTTGTAGACTTTTTTATGGTGTACAATACTGTAGTACATTAATTTGATCTAACTCGTAGGGTTAGGCAGCGTTTTTGCTAATTGCTAAATAAGCCTAAAAAAATAGGTTAATATACGATATCACGTTAGAAACCTCTAAAATTAGCAATGTTGCCTTAGTATATTATGCATGTATTATACATGTAAACCTTTCTCTTGAATCACTCTATCTATTGAAAAAAACCGCATCAAAATCCGTTGCGTAGTTTTAAAGATTTAAGCGCACATAGGGATATAGGGACAGAAAAGGCGACTTTGTTTTATACTATGTAGTGATATATATATATATAAAGTTTTAAAATATCATTTTAAAAATTATTGATTATATCTGAGTACAATTAGAGGAAGATACATCCGATTTGGGTCATTTGTTCTTAAACTAGTTATGCGAAAGTTGTCCATTCAAAAATTATTGCTTTTTGTGGCGTTGTTAGATAGAACGATTTTCCGTCCTGATTGTTTCAGTATTCCCTCAATTGTTATTGTCTTGGCGGTTGTTCTGCGTCGGATTTTAAGTTTTTTTTCAGTGCGTAGCATAATGGACGCCATAGACCCAATTAGTCAGTCAAAAAGTGAAAGAAAAAGGTAACGCGCTACCATTGTTGCTTACGAATAACGTTACGCTAAAGTATTAATTAAAATCATAC
Source organism: Rhynchophorus ferrugineus (assembly GCF_030347505.1). Lineage (NCBI taxonomy): Eukaryota > Metazoa > Arthropoda > Insecta > Coleoptera > Curculionidae > Rhynchophorus > Rhynchophorus ferrugineus. Next base: position 17,077,132 of record NW_027472588.1, on the reverse strand, counting down.
CTTAGGCTTGCGTCCTAGTAAAAATAGAAATTAGGAAATAGGTTTAATAATTGTTTAGTAATTAAAACAAACAAGAAGTCAATATTATAATTTTAATTTAAAATAGTTTAATGTTTTTTTAATGACATAATTGTACAATATTATTTTTCGTAGCTGTGGAATACTTTTTTCATCGTTTTGATAGCATTTGAATTCCACAGTGACGCAATCGAATAACTTCCACAAAATTAAAGAGCTAATAAACCAGATCGTCGGGCATTGATTGGAATTATTGGTAATCACTAAAGGCAATGTTTATTGAATATGGCCAGTGTGCCATTTCACAGAATTAATTTGTCGCGTTTTGGCTTTTGTACTAAGAGTTTTTGTTTTAATATTCAGCTCAAACATTTTAATTGCAGTTGATTTTTCATTTCATAATGTACTGGTTTGGGTTTTCAATTCCTCATTGACTTTTTGATTGATCAGACTATTTTTTGTTCGTCAAATAAAATCATTTCTAATAAGTCAAGGTGAATCCTCATATGTTCTTTTTATCGAAGGAGCATATTTCAATATTAACCGATAATATTTAGCAAATGGTATTTCTTTATACATACAATTATATGCATCCATATGTTTGTGTCCGTAAGACTAAGCACGAGAAAGTAGTTAACGCATCGATCCAAACTGGTTTTATGGCAGTTATAGTTTTTATGGCATTTTAATTGAATAGTATTAATATGTACTTTTTATTTCATTACTCGGGATAAAAATTGTCATAGTTGTAATGATCACTGTGATTGTATAAACCGACTAGTAGTCTACCGCTGTTAAACAAAGATCTTCCTACAAAGAGCTGCACGATGACTTCAGAATCAAATTTATCTACGAAATTATACAAGACTTTGCTGTAAAACATGAAAAAATCATACCACCGCACACGCAATTAGAATTAATTAATGTGTAATTAAATTTGTCCTGAGCGTCTATAGTAAAATATAGTCTAAGGCAAATAAGCAAAAGTAGGGGCTTATTTTTCCTATCGCAAGGCAATATGTAGTCGTCTTACTAACGAGAGTTCTAAAAAGCCAATTTTTAGTAGTACTAGGTATATTTATGCATCGTATCGCAATAGATAAAATACTTGGAAGCTCTAATTTTTGAAGTTCAACATTCCTCTATTGAAGTTTGGCTGTTAAAGGTTTATATATATTATTACAGAATATAATAGATATTACATAAAGAAATGTACAATTTCAATTGCTTTATAAAATACTTACTTTTCAAAAAAGATAATTTAAAATTTATTAAGGTATGTGAAATATTATAAACTTGTTGATTTATTATTTTGGTAATTTTTTTTTTTTTTTTTTTTTTTTTATTACTCTTCGTGAGTCCACAATCTGCCCTATTGGCAATAAGTATTTCTTCTGTTTATATTATATATACATGGCATGTAGAAAATCACTTCAATAAGCAATCTTCTGTATAAAATATTATCTTAATTAATTAGACTTATTCTAATGCTTATTCTAAACTCTACATATGTCCAGTAATCAGATCAGGTGGTGTTAAACGTTTTAGTCTACGCACTTCACTATCACGTCGCATATTTAGCTGATTAGCGAGTACATTGGGATGCACTGACACTCTTTCGAAGTACTTCACACATACACGTTGGATTACACTCGTTATAGGTTCTAGAGGAATATCGCGTTGTATCACTTTATTTGAAATATAGTACGGAGCATCAACAATGGCACGCAACACCTTATTTTGGAACCGTTGAATGATGGATATATTAGATTTGCTAGCGGTACCCCATAGTTGAATTCCATATGTCCAAATGGGCTTGAGTATAGACTCATACAGCAATACCTTGTTATCTAATGATAACTTGGATTTGCGCCCAATGAGCCAATACATTTGATATAATTTTAGTCCTAGTTGTTTCCGTTTAGAGAGTATGTGCTTCTTCCAGGTTAGGCGTCGATCTAAATGCATACCAAGATATTTAACATGCTCTGCTTGGGGGAGTTGACGATGATTGATATTTACTGGTGGACATGTTCTTCTACGCAGGGTAAACGTTATATGCGTGGATTTTGATTCATTGGCTTTAATGCGCCATGTCTTCAACCATAATTGTATTTGATCCAGGTGGGTTTGTAGGTTTATTGATGCTGTGACTGGAGGTAAATTCTAAAAAAATATTTTAATAAGATTGTTTATAATTTTTTAAAAATATATTTTAAAGTTTCCTTTTATCTGGTTTATCGGGTTTATCTGGACTGGACCCACAATTTAACGTGGGCTCGGAACCACGGTCCTCAGCATTAAGCCTACCGACTGGTAAGTGACCAACTTTAGAAATCATCCCAGAAGATATCCGCTCTTACCCAGCCTGGTTACTGGCGTGACTGGAATTATTTTCCTTGTCGGATTTTACTCTCTTGCCTAGGACATACTCTGCATACGGACTCTGCGAAAGTATATTACAGTAAAATGTAAAAATTATTTTTGGTTGTAGATATATTAAAAACGGAAAACGTTCGCATAGATTTTACGAATATCAAATAATTTCAAAAATTTTATATATTAATATTCGTAAATGAAATAATTAGTAGAGCTGAAAGTCTGAGGTATTAATAAATAAAAACACGTGCAGATTTAACAAGCAAATTGAGTTTAATGAAATAATAGATATATAATATTTGTAATTAAATATATTGATCTGCAATATAAATTTGTACTATTGGCACTGATTATTAATGCAAAACAAAGTTCTTCAGTGATCACTGTTTATCGTTACATAACCAAAGAAGAACTACATGGTGGTCTCGAAATCAAAGAGATCTTCGAAGGAATCCAAGATTTCGACGTAAAGAAGATTATTAAATCACAGCATCGTGGAAGCAATTCAATTTTAATTTGTGACTTACATACTTATGTATTTATCCCACACTCGTCTTGGTTGTGAATTTGTAAAAAAAGTAGTTACGTATCAATATATACAAAAATAGTAACAAATTAATTTATAATTAAGATTGTATTCAGATTAATGGTTAGTTTCAGGTCAGATGGCAAATGAGATTCTGCCGATACGTCGTCAAAACATTAAAGGTTCTTTTAAGAACCAAACGCAGATGAAAGCCTGGAATGCTGCTGCAACATGTAACACCGGGGAATCATCAGAAATATTAGATTGTTAGATTAATTGATATATGAAAATTAAAAAAAAAATAGAGCAAAAAATTTAAAAATTTCAGAAAATTCAACGAAAATTTAATGTTCCAGCACCACAAATTTCATTTAACAGCTGCGTTAGTCATCATTTATCGATCAGAAACACTAAGGGAGTTAATTTTAAATAAGTTTTGTAATCAGTAACGTCGAAATGTTGCCTTTAATTCTTATTTTTAATAAATAAACCCTTTTAATTCCTATATCTTTATTTAATCCTTATATCCCACATTTAAATATAATGTGGCAATCGATTACAGTTAACAGAAAATCGTTACTGTTGGACCAATGAACGTTGTTTGTCCATCTAACAACGCCCAATCGCCCAATAGACTACGCCTAAAAGTTGAGAGGCGAAACCCAATACGATGCACAGACTTTAAGGGAAACCGCTCGAACAAATATTCCCCATTTAAATCGGCAACACAAATATGCCTATGACAGGGTCATCAACGTCGTGAGCGATAGAAGGGGCGGACTTTTTTAAAAATGTTCTCAGTGATACTGAAAAACTGTTTTAATACCATAAATTTTGACAACAACTCGATCGCATAAAGGAATTGCATTTGCACTAATTGCATTAGGTATTGCAACTACGTTGTTGGTTGGCGATCGACCAGCTCATTTAGCACTCAAGTTACCATTGAACATGCAAACTAATTAAATTCAAACTCCTATTTACAACCTTTGGAGGAATTGTGCGATGGCCAAAAGATGAATTTGAAGCGAAAGCATAGAAACAATCTTGGGATCCTATTGGATTTTTTAACCGGTTCCATGATGGAATAATTCTACTTGCAGGTGCTTTTCGACAACATGTATCCATCTAATTGCAAGGGCACCATGCTTGCGGTGAATAAATTAATGAACGTCTTCGAAACCACACTTTTGAAGGAAGTACAATTACATATTTAAAGCATTTAAAGCATGAAAATGTTTTCAGCTCAATCTGGTTCTGCATTTATAAAGTTTGATGTACCATTATTGCAAAGTTTATATCAGTTATTCACATTTAAAATTACTAATCACCATAATAATAATTCAATGTAAAAGTATTATGTCAGGCAATAATATTTATTTTCTCAAATACCAATTGAGCTGCAAATAATAAAAATATACTGCAAACTCTAGATAAATAAAATATAGAGTATTAATAGATTGTAAAGTATTAGCAGAACAGAATGTCAGATAAACAATTGTTTTTTTATTGTTAGTAAAATAAAATTGGATTATATTTAATTATGAACAAATTAGAATAATATATTTTGTTAATGTTAGTATTTTAAACATACTGACTGCATATTTATTTTATTAAATAATGTCAGTAATGTATTGCATAAGGTTTATTCTGAGTTCAAATTTTAATATTTATTTTTTAACAAAATGTTTTATTTCATAAAGTGATAAATAAATGGGTATAACTAATAAATCAATACAATATTATATTATTTTTTATATTCTTATCTTGATGTATTCAAATGCCAGGTGATTTTAAGCCCCAGTTATATTAACTTGCTTTCTACATGCTGTTAATTTTGTTAAAGACGTTTTGATTCTGAACATCATGTCATTCGACTTTAAACAATTTCCAGTGTGGCTTACCAATACAATGTCGATATATAAATCACACGGGCAGTGTTTGTAGCGTCAATTTTGAAAATCCGCGTTTTTCATATGGCAATTGTATGCCATTTGTTCAGGCGTCTGAAAACAATCAATATTATTTTTTTACGCGTCAGAAAACAAAACTAACAAAGTTGTATATTAAAAAGCATTATAATGCAAAACATTGTGTTTTTGATTTACTCTAGCACAAATTACAGAATCGGGACAGAATAATAGGACAAGATAACGTCTGTTGAGTTAGTAAGTAAATGTATAGTTATAAAAGATCTCTAAACAGAAACAAAATAAATATGCAAACAAATCAAGGTGGATGAAATGGAAATGAGGATAAAAAATCGAACAGATCGAAAAACTAGTCTAGGAATTGCGAATATGTGATGTTAAATCGTAATTTTAATCGTACTGTGTAATGCAATAAACCTAATTAGAACTTATTTATTTAATTATTAAATATTAATAGAAATATTACCCGTAGCTTTCTCATTTCTCCTATTAACTTGCTCATTTTTATGACAGTATAATTCATGTAATACGTGTCTATAATTAACACACTAGGTAAACTGTCCTTGATTTGACTCATAGACAGCAGCTCATAATTCATTCATATCTACAAAATCAAAAGCTTAATCATTAGACATTCTGGCATACTGATATAAAGTAAAAAAATATTTAACTCCATTGATTCAAGGCGATGAGATAATATATAGTCTATTCAAAATTTTTTTAGTAATGCGTCATGGATATTTGTGACGTAGAAACATTGCAACGTTCCCGCATCAACTACAAGTCTTAGTTCAGTTTGGTTTTGACATATAAGAAAATTCTAATATAAATAAACTAATTGAACAAAAATGTTATCAAATATAATTTATTTTAACATTATAGTATATCTGAAGACTACAGTTAATTATACAGCCACAATAATTTATAGGTAAGAGTTAAAACCTCTTAACACTGTTGCATTAAAGAATCTTGCATACGTCTGACAAACGGACGGCGTCCGATTGTTTACAAATATCGCTTACAAAACGAAGAATATAGCCGGCTTGGTGGCGCAGTGGTAAAGGTGATAGGACGGCCCTCCTACTGTTGCGAGAGCCGCGGGTCGTAAATTTATGTTTGTGATTCAAATTTGTGACTGTTCTAGGCAAGAATGTAAAATCCGACAAGAAAAATGATCCCAGTCACGCCAGTAACCAGGCTGGGTAAGACCGGATGTATTCTGGGATGATTTCTAAAGTTGGTCACTTGCCAGTCGGAGTAGGACTAATACTGAGGACCGTGGTTCGGAGCCCACGTTAAACTGTAGGTCCAGTCCAGATAAACCACTCGTACGTAAATGGAGACTTTAAAATATATTTAAAAAAAAACGAAGAATAATACGTTGGATTCACCCAGGAAAACCTGCCTACATACAAAGTGGGTTGACGAATCTTGACCATCTTGATATTGGCTCTATTCGAGACCAAATATACGAAATGTATAAGAATAGTAAGTATACAAATTATTTTATCGATATAAACTTAATTTAATAAAATAATTTTAGAGAAAGCTGTCTGGAAAGTATACATGAAAGAGTTAAGGACATGCAGCTTTTTGACGGATGTAAGACATCCTTTCATAAACTAGTAGAGGGCATAGGGTTAAAATGGTGTAAAGATAACCCTCAGAGAGGCTTAATGGAACTTCCAGACATTGCCTTAAAAATTCAACTTCTAAAGTTAAGAACTATGGAAAATAAGGGAACATTTAATTAAGTAATAAAAGATCTGAAAAAAAAATATGATCAAAAATGAATGAAACAAAAAATTCAGGAATAATTGGAAAATCTGAACAATTGAGGCTAGAGACTATAGATAATGGAAAGCAAAGATACTGCTTAAAAATCCCCAGAAGTATAACCCACATATTAGAGAAAATGACTATGATTGGGCTAGAAGGAATAAAGAGAACTCATCTAATAAATTTATCTTAGCCTTTCCCGTCTGATCTAAAAATGAATAAAATAGAAACCAGTTTAAATTTGGAAAACATCAAAAATAATAAAGATTCTAAAACCAGACAAAACACCAGAAGATGTCACCTCCTATACTATAAGTTTACTAACTAAAATCAAAAAGTAAAGTGAAAAGTTTTTAGACATTTTACATGTAACTTACAATACAATAGCAAAAAAGAAGATTATTCAATAGTTGTATTCATTTTATTCAGGAGTTCCGCAAGGTAATGTACTGGGCCCGATGCTCTATCTCCCATCTCCCGACCACAAATACACACAGTAGTGATTGTGGCAACATATGTATCTTATAGATAACACAGACAACACAGCTATCTTAGGATCTTACGAAGAGCATCAAAGAACTTCAAAGTAAAATATTCGTTACATGTTCGGTACTCCCTATTATGCCTCTAATACAGTGATGCAACCATATATCTTTAGAACCCATAAATGTTGCTCTTAAGTACTTTGAAAGTGTGTCAGCGCACTCCATCGTACTTGCCTACCACCAAATATGCATGAGGTGTGCAGACTAAAACGTTTAACACTATTCGGTCAGGTTATAGGACATATATAGACTATAGAATAGCATTTTGAATAGGTATTTAACCAACTAATTAATATAATAGTTTACACAGAAAATCACTTAATGAAGTCATATTTTACATGTTATGCATATGATATAATCATAAGAAATGCTTGTTCCCACTGGGCAGATTGTTGAACCACTAAGAGTAATAATCTTGGAAATTTTCGCGACTCCCATTATCGACTATCCAGATAACGCTGCAATTGTCTTTTAGCTATACGCTCGGCCATTGAACATACTTGATGAGCCCATCGTTATAATGTATTCTTGATCTAAGAAGTTTCGTCTACCTAAATATGCAGAAAGCAAAGAAATTATACCTTGTTTTCTTGAAAAAGTTTCCTAAAGCTCGACTTACAAAATGGGCTGATCATAATAAAAACATTAAATTATCTGGATTAAACATATATTGTTTTTTTTACAGAAAGCTGACCTATTTTGCACCTAGCTATCGACATAGATATCTACATTACATGAATATGTTTAGCGCAAGGTCATCAATATTTGAACAGTGCCAAATTTTATTGCCCATTGAAAAGGTGTTAATTAAGGTGACATAAAATAAAAAAATCATTATTTTTTTTAAAGAGAATAACTTTAAAGAATCCTGTTTTGGCTAAGTATTCAATAATTATAAATATACTGGCATAAGTAAATTCTTATTAAGAAGTTATCAAATTATTTCATAATATGTTAAAACATTTTTTTACAGATGTCTATAATAGAAATTTATGCTAATACCTCGTCTAGCATCATAGTATCATCTCTTTTATGGACGCTGCTAAACTTTTCTCCAGAGACCCCTATTGAGCTCTCTCTGTCTTTTCCTCTGGATATAGTGTAGTGCTAATATAGTGCTATAGTGCGTAGCTGCCAAGGCATCAGGATGGACCTCCTACTGTTGCGATAGTCGATAGTGCGAAGTGGAATTCTTTGTGCAAAATATATGTTTCTGATGGGAAAGGGGTGTGATTAGATAACGCTTTTACGCTAAACATTATAATAATTAATCATTAAATTTTTTTCTTTCTTCATAAGTCAACTCTTACTAATTTTGACAGAGAAAAAATATTATTAGCTACTGTTAGTTTGCCTTTTCTTCAAAACCAGGGTAATGGGATATACCTGAAATATTTCATGAGATGAGAGGGGTTATAATAGTCTTTGTCTATTTCCATTCGTTAACGGAATAATAAGTTTATACATAAACAAATTTAAAATAACTAAAATTTTAACACTAATAGGGCCCATGTCTTTTTCACAATAACATCAATTTTTGAGTTGTATGTAGAATAGATATAGATTGTGTGAATCCACTGTTTGCACATAAAATATAAAACTTTATTCATATATCAACAACTGTATATCTTATGAAAAATAGTAAGACGTAGAACCCGTAGCATTTTTTATTATGAATTCCTTCCATCGGACCAAACTTTCGATAAAGGTTTTTTTTAAATAGATTATTCCCTTTCGGATAATTTAGGTCCGCCAGACCTCTAGTTATTTCCCAAATTCAAAAAGTCGCTCTAAATCTTTTTAAACCAATTAAGAATATAACCCAAACAAAGTAGACTTTAAATGTCACTGTAGAAATCAAAATGAACAACACGTTTCGAATACTGGAAAATGATGTTGGCATAAAGGTATTGTACCCTTTTAATTTGAATAAATATTAGGTTCTTGCATATATTTTGATTATAAATGTAAGCAACTTTTAAATAACATAACTTATTCATTAGATTCTAGGATTTTGATGTTTATTTATGTAAAATCCTTGTTTTATATCTAGCATTTTTGGTATATTCAGTGTATAATATACGCTAATCATAGGGCAATCAAATTTTTTCACATTCATACATTTGTTTTTTTACTTTTAAAAATCTATTGCACATTATACACTTTTATATATTTATGCAGATATTGCTCCAAGATATCACAATTGTGGATTTTGGTTTCAATGTATTTTATGAATATATTATTTCCAAATGTTTAAATGCAATATAAAGTTCCAAACGCAGATAAAATATTTACAACAAAAATTGAATGAAATTGTACGAAGAAAAAGGTTTTAAATCAAGATATTTCTGTGGTTTATTGTAACTGGTAATAAAATGGACCTACTGCGATAATTATAAGTGCATAGTTATGGGTTAAATCAAAAGGACTATCCACAAAGACACTGAAGAGGAATTTCCATGGTAATAAAGTAGCTCAACAAAGGCATTTGGTGAGATCAGCAAGGTGTATTTATTATTCATTTCTAAAACTACTGACGGCATTTTAACCAATTGAATGATGATTGTTGCAAAAATAATAGTAATAGCGAGTAACACATATCATTATCTTGCATGACAACTCTAGGTCACACATCGTAAGCGTTGGGAAGGATCGAATAGAATGTCACAGCCAGCGTACTCGCCAGGCATAGTGTCTTCTGATGTTGTTTATGGTTAATTTCATTTAATATATATTTTACAAATTTTTCTCAGTAAATGCCCTTTTAAAATAAAGATATGATTAGAATACATGCAAGTACTTAATAATTTTGGAAACAAAAATCCTTTTGAAATATTATATATGCTTTTTAATTGATAGTATCACAGATATTTAAGTATTTTGTAGGTATTTGATTTGTTTTTGGACCGAAACACTTCCGGACATTTTTACGAGTATTTTTAACAAGACAGTATTTTTAAAAAACCCAACAAAAATATAATTTATGATCTTACATTTGTACTGAGACCAAACGTGTGCGTATTACGTACCGTATCGACTACCACTGAATTATTTGAAAAGAAAAAATCGCTTGTCAAAACAAACATCTGCTATTTATTAACAAGTACTATAAATATTTGCTGTGAGCTACAATTACGGCTGTTTCTTTGCCGACAGAACTCCGTCAGTTGGTTTAGTTGCAGATAATTTTTCTTGTAAACGATTTTGTGGAACATCTACCTACTTTAGACATTACAGATGCAATCTATTAAGGAAAACAACATTAAGACATTTGTCGTAGTTCTAGTTTTCTGTTTTTTAGCAATTTCAATTGATCTTTAAAAATATTTTACCTGATTATGGTAAAAGTATAATTAAATTGTTCATAATAATGTTATAATATCATATTATATAATGGATAATTTAATTAAATTTTACCCAATATTGTCTACTTTTACCCTATCATTAACTACTTAGTAATAGATTAAAATTTATTTGTATGTCAAAGCCAAACTGAACTAAAACTCAGAGTTATCCATGATGCATTACTAAAAAAACTTTGAATAGACTATATATTTTGACATATTTAAGATATTTTTGCTATGATTTTCGATTTAATATGATTAATTATTGTTTACAGCCATCTGTTATGTTTTTCTTTATAGTGATCGACTTCAAACTCTATCAGTTTATAGAACAGTACATTTTCATTCAAGTTTTCTTCTTTTTTGTTAGTCTTGTTGTTTGGACTTGTTGGTAAATTGTGCAAGGTGATATTACGACATAAGAGCGAGAATGGTTCGAATTGCTATTGATATTAATTCATTTTATAAACTTTTCGGTAATTGTGTCTCTGAAGTCAAATACTAATGGGACCTCTATTGCTCGATATTTTTGATTGTTTCTGACATACAAGTGTGTCATTAGCAATCATCTTCAGCTTATTACGGAAGAAAATTAATCATCAAAATCTTATACTCTTGATATTTTTTGTTCCTGCGATTTGAGGAAATGAGATGAAATTCGTTGTTTGATAGACAAGGAGTTTAAATTAATTGGTAATTTAATTGAGACAAGTAAATATAAGTACTCTGAGATTTAATCTACACAAGAGAGCGAAAAGTGCTCTCGATATGCTCTAACCGTTAGGTGTTAATTGACTTTTCTTACCTGATAATATGCTATCGAATTGAAATAATCACATATTGCCTGATTAATGCAACATTTTAACTAAAATATATACTACTATAAATCAATCAACTTCATTGAAGAGGGTATATTAGTATAGTAACTAAAGACTTGGGTCACTAGCACAGCTCTAATAATATTTTTAATATAAATATTATGTAACATTGTATCTGTAAGGAGTTGTGAGATCAAATTATTGTACATATGTTATAAGATTCAATATATCTATATATAATAAGATTCATTGGATCTGATTCATGGAAGAATACATTCCTAGAGTGATATTTTAGTTGTGGCTTCTTTGTTCTTCTTCACTAAGTCATTTAGTGAAGTATATATTATTTATATATATTACCTTTGGTCAAGATTATAAGTTTATATTTTTGATTTTTTTGTAAATAAACTCGAAGAAAATCCCTCCAGATTTGAATGTAATAACATTTAACTCTTTCTGGACCTGGAACATATATAATTCCTTAAGAATTAGTGTTATTTCACATAGGGAAATATAGTTAAAAAAAACAACGAAGACTGGGATATAATCAATTAAAGTTATTCAAGGATTTTAAATGGATCGTTTATAAAAAAGGTAACGGAAAATTATTAACCTTTTATAATCATTTACAAAATATCCCTAAAATAGAAAAAGTAAGCCTATTTAGGATATAGTGTAAGCTTATTTAGGATATAGTAGATAATGTATATATCGAATACAATGTAGATATTTGAAATGATCAATTCTGCGGGTATAATTATTTGTTTGTTTTCCTTTTATTTGTTTTCTTTTTCTATGAATCAGATCCAACGAATCTTATTATATATAGAAAGAAGGATTTTAAATGGATCGTTTATAAAAAAGGTAACGGAAAATTATTAACCTTTTATAATCATTTACAAAATATCCCTAAAATAGAAAAAGTAAGCTTATTTAGGATATAGTGTACAATGTATATATCGAATACAGTGTAGATACTTGAAATGATCAATTCTGCGGGTATAATTATTTGTTTCTTTTGATTTTGTTTGACTCATGTTTCCTTATATTATGTAAAATATCAGTGTTATTAATAGTAACGGTATAGTTCCTTAAATGCTTATTGGAAATATAAGTCAATAGTGTTGTGTATTAACTGTTTAACTATTTATTTGATCTAAGTAGTTTATGAAATTAAATAAATATAAATACTAATAAATATATTAATATTGTTGATTTATAAATTTCACAGTTTTCACGAAAAATATTACGTGTAAATGATTTGCTTATTATTGCTTTAATTAAGGGTCTTGTTAATCTACAGTGAATAGAAAAATATATCAGCTATCTGCATATATATATATATATATATATATATATATATATATATATATATATATATATATATATATATATATATGTAATAATCGGCCAAATATATATATCGTCAATTGTGGGCCGATTTTCAAAATTATTTTTTTATTCGAAAAGGTGCATTTCAGAGGTGGTCCCCTTGACACCAAATCAGGCTATGTTGGAGGAAGCGGGAGGCAAGGGGCGGCGGGAATCGAGGGAAACGCTTAAATTTCAAAGGCGCATATATAGTTTTCACATATTTTTTATCTAAAATAATCAGATATTTGTATATAATGTTATTTCTGAGATAATGTGACAGAAAATCTAAAGTCGTTCAGTGCAAAAGTCATTTAGTTTGCTTTTCAAGCTCTAAATGTAGCATATAAGACCTCGGAGAAATAATGTAGAAAATTGCTACTATGGTGTAAGAGTTAAAGCGTTTAGCTCTCAAACGGAGGTCGCGGGTTCGATTACCCAAGAACAATAACTTTTTGTTGTCGTTTAGTTAGAGCTTTTGTCAAATCATCTAGACTAGGTAGCGGACCCCAGGGCCTGAAGCGCTCATTATTTTAAATCATTGTTTCTTCATTCGTATTTTTCCTCATACGGGCTGCATCTTTACTTGACCTACCCATTGTAATAATAAATAAGGTAACTGCGTAATTTATTGAGTGAATATGTAACACTAAAAAGAGCAAAACAAAATACTTTTAACAAGAAAATTACGCCCAAAAACTACAAAAATTATGATATAATTTTGTGACATATACAAAAAATTAAATTACCAACAAAACAAATCTACATTAATGTAACTGTTTGGGTTCGGCACCGACTTCAAAGTAGTCAGTTGGTAGTAGTTAAAATAATATTGTAAATAGATAAATAGGTTTAGATAGTTATTAAGTTAAATTGTGTGTATATAGTAGAATATAAAATACGTGTAGTAGATAGGTTAAATAAGGTTTTCATTTATTTTTATTTAGTCACTACAACTGTTATTATGTACATATTTTATTTAAAAATTTTGTTTGTGTTAAAAATCTAAGTTTGATTATTTTTTCATTTTTAGTGAGTTCCTTATTTAGTCCTTAAGTCGGTTCAATTTTTTTGTTAAAAATATTTTTATTCAAAATATTATCTAAAGCTAGCCACAACTTCCATATATCTTTCTGAAGGATTTGTGGTAATCATGTATATAATCGAAATAATGTGTTTTTTTTAAGTTATGCAATAGTTGACCTAACTTTTGATGCTTTCATATAATATAAGATAGTTTTTCCACTAAAATATGTTTGTTTCTTAATGCCCAGCTTAAGCTATAAATAAAACTAAGATAATTTCGTTCGGCTTGAACTTTGGTCAATTTATCCTCTTTCTATATTTTAGGTCTTAACCTGAGAATGATTGGGGTTGTTGGCAATAACTATAACTTTGATTTACATATGATGATTTTGAAGTGATTTTACTACTTTTTACCCAACAACTGTGTATCAGAGAATTTAATTCGACTTTTTGGAGGAAAATCTTTTCTAAAATAGTGAGGCTACTCTAATAAATAACTGATTTTGACACACAATTGTTTTTGTTATCAAAATTCAAAATGCATTATGAAAGTTGTCGGTATTGGGAATCATAACAAAAATCAAACGGAAAACATGTTCTTCAAGATATATATATATATATATATATATATATATATATATATATATATATATATATATATATTTAAGATTATATATCTTAAATATAATTATATAGCTTCATATGAAGAATTACCGAGAAAACAATTCTCTGCTGTCTCATTTAAGCTGTGACTAAAAAATACAAAGCCGGCAGGATTGAATTTCGAACCAAACACTTATCAATATATTTGGTTCGAAAATTTGGTAAGTGAAGTAAACCGCACTTTTTTAGGGCTCTCTTAAGACTCTTAGGAGGCAGGTTCTGATCCTAGCGATCCTTTGCCAAAATGTAGTATCAAGGTTGATACTTTCAAGGTAGATAACGTAAGTTATTTCGTAAACCGCATGCAAAACATATTTGGAATCGCCAGGTCTCCAAACTCGCCACAGCACTGCTTAACATCTTATATTCTTGATGGTTTATATTTTTAATTTTATGTTAAGGTGTAATATCTCTTTGTAAATATGTGTAAATACAACATAAATTGTGAAATTAAATATTAGAACCAGACCCATAACCAGAAACATATTAGAGCTCTTGGTTGCTAGGTTTAGTTTAAGTGAGTTACGGAATAAATGGCGTCAAACAGGAATTATCACCAGTTATTAATCTTTGGCCGTTTAAATCCTTTAATTTGAAGTGATATATTTTAGTTATATTCAAGTGCGAGAATAATGAATGATTTCAGCCATTTTGAAAACGTTAAGTAAATAATTTATTCGTAATATTGCGTTATATATTGTATTAGCGTATTAAATGTTATGGTTTTATATAGTTTTTAAGAGGTCTTGTAACATTTCCGCGGTTATTAGATCATATCTGGAAGCTCTTCTTGATTATTTTACATCTTTATATAAATCTCACAGGACTTGAATACTTTTTGATTTTCATTATAGTTCCTAAATTAATTATTGTCTGTCTTATTAAACTGGTGAATTCTGTTGTTGGAACTTATTGAGCTTATATATTTTGTTACCTCACTTGACTTTGCAGCATTATTAAAGCTTCCTTGTTTGCTGAAATTATCTACTGAATTGGATGTACCTTACATACTATATTTTAAGTATTTCTGTTTTATTATAAGTATTTTTGCTGTTCTTTGCTTGCTACACCTTCCACTAAAAAGATCGAATTTGTCACAAACGTCTGTATCGAACTCATTTGTCCTTCATTTGACACACATTTCCAAACCGTTATACAAGGGTCACTATTTATATTTTGGGAATTGGCAATATTATTGTCATGTGAGTTCATCTGATGGTTCCATTGTAAACTTTGACATTTTTGACGATATACGTACTCAGAACATTTTGTCGCACGAATGTTATTTGTTTATTTTATATTTAGTTGAAAGTTTCGTCTCGGCAAAAAATGGAACTGAATCGTGAACATTTTCGTGCGATGATTTTTTACGATTCTCGACGTGGATTATCATAACAAAAGTGAATCAATCAACTTAATTTGACTTTTTGGCGATGAAGCTTCACCAAAAAGCACCCTATATCGCTGATTTAGTGAATTCAATTATGGTTGTAGTTCGCTGTCCGACGAGTTGTGAAGGTCATCCAAAATCGGCTGTTGTGTCAGAAAAGATCGATGAGGTGTGCGAAATGATTAAGCAAGATCATCGTGTCACCTATTGTGAGATTGAGCCATCCCTAAGCATTAATTCCACCAGCACATATGCGATTTTACATGAAGACTTACCCGTGCGAAAGTTATGTTCGCGTTGGATCCCACACAGTTAGACAATTGCTCAAAAAAAACCTCGTGGCGATTGGTGCAAAGAAATGTCTAAGAAATTCAATCGCGGTTCTTTGAAAGACGTTTATAAAATAGTGACAGGTGACGAATCATGAAATATTCGTATGAGCCCGAAAGTAAGCAGCAGTCGACTATATGGGTGTTCCAACATGAACCAAATCCAACAAAAGTTGTTCGAGCACGAAGCATTTCAAAGAAAATGGTGGCCTGTTTCTTCGGGAAAACTGGTCATATTGCAACAGTGCCCTAGAGGATCGTAGAACAGTAAATTACAATTGGTACACAACCGTTTGTTTGCCAGTCTTTGGTAAAATAAGAAAAATATCAACAGACGCCGGATTGTTCTTCATCATGACAATGCGACCTCTTACACATCGGCTCAAACAAGAGACTATTTGAGCACTCAAAACATTGAATTGATGGGTCATCCGCCTTATAGCCCTGATTTGGCACCCAATGATTTCTTTTTGTTCCCATCTGTGAAGAATAAACTGCGTGGTCAACGATTTTCAGCACCCGAAGAAGCTATTGAAGCGCTCAAAAATGTTTCGGAGATATTTCAGTCAAAATGGAATAAATGCTTTGAAAATTGGTTTAAGCGTATGCAAAAGTGTATCGATCATCGTGGCGAGTACATTAAATAATAAAAATATATTTGCAGCTTAACTATTTGTTTTTTTTCTTTTACCAAAATATAAATAGTAACCCTCGTACTCTGCTTCTCTGGATTGGGCCTCACTTTGCACTGATTGTCGCATCTTAAGTGAAATAACATTATTTCTAATATGATCTCAGAGAGAAACATGTAAAGGCAAATTTAGGTAGAAATATTACTTCACCTAGAACTTTTATAAAGTTAATTTATATAAAATAAAGATAATTTTGATGACATATCTAAACCAATATAATTTTTTTAATCTTAAAGGAATGTCACAGGTTTAAATAATCTTATTATTGATAACTAGTTTCGTAAATTTCTAATAGAACATCGCAAATACATCACACATAATAATAAATCAATTCCCGCATCATTTAATTAGTGTTTAAGTAATCTCGTTAGAACAAATTATACTGCTCACGCTTCTTCGATCGTTACTTTACGCGTTATATTATCATTGTGCCGTGTGTTCGATGGTATTGTATTTGATTCTCTACAGCCAATATGGGCTTTTGTAAAAAACATATTTATTACGTTGTAAACTGTCGTTATATTTTCGCGTTAACTTTCCATGAAATTACGTTTCAAAACAGGCACGATTCGTGCGAAATGGATAACAGATGTGAATTTTAAAACCCTACATCTTTTATTGGCGCTATTGTTGATGTGTTTTTCTTGGAATCGAATTATTTTTAATATATAAATATTTTTTTTTATTATTTTAATTTTATTTACGAACTTAATAAATTATTACTTCTAAAAAGAAGATTGGGTTAATTATATTTATAATACAGATTTTTTCTGAATAATATTTGTCTTTAATGACAATGTAGGTATTTTGAGAAAATGTTTGAAATCATTTGCGCCATTAAATATTGCAAAATTTTATTCTAAGCCTGAAATGATGCAACAATAATGTAATATCAAATCCAATAAGCTAATTAGAGTGTATCGAGCATAAAATATAAAGAACATAGGAGATCTTAAATGAGCACCTGTGGTGCAGAATTTTTGTTTTTTGCCTAGAAGCATAAAAGTAACACAAATGATAAATTTGAAATTAATATTTTTTTATAAATAAAGCTGAAGTAAACAAATTTCCCTTTAATCTATTGAATATATTTACATATATTCTATAGTATTTCTCAAAATGTTTAAATATTTGCTATATATGTCTTGTTTTTTTTAATAATCCTCTAGAACGTCAACAATCTGCCCGTGGGCAATAAGTATTATTATATGATTTCAGTTATATAATATAACTAACCTGACATGTCATCACTTCAGTAAGTGATCTACTGTACAACTTATAATCTAATTCTTAATCTAGATACTGTTCTAATTTATTTTAAAGTCTATCCTAACTTATTCTAAAAACTATTCTAGCTTTTTCTAGAGAATATTAAATCTCACTCTATATGTCTATTAATCAGTTCGTATGGCAGTTTGAGTTTGAGCCTACGCACTTCACTATTATCGCGCATATTTAACTATTTGGCGAGTGCATTGGGATGCACTAATAGTCTTTCAGAGTATTTCGCACTAACACTCCGAATCACACTCGTTATGGGTTCTATGGGGGTATCACGCTGAATCAGTTTATTGGATACGTAATATGGGGCATCGACGATGACTCGCAACACTTTATTCTGGAACCTCTGGAGGATATCTATGTTAGATTTGCTAGTAGTTCTCCACACTTCAATACCATAGGTCCAAATGGGCTTAAGTATTGACTTATATAGCAAAACCTTATTATCTAATGATAATTTAGATTTACGCCCTATCTGTCAATCGTTCATTCGTCAATCGTTAACATTAATGAACCTCGACTATGCAATGGAGCAAGATTGGTTGTGAAAAAGATGATGAATAACGTCATTGAGGTAACAATTATTAAGGTAAAATACAAAGGAGAGGATGTCTTGATCCCGCGTATAACGATGATTCCAACGGATTTACCATTCGATTTTAAACTTTCCAATTTCCAGTACATCTGGCCTTTGCGATGACCATAAATGAATCTCAAGGCCAGTCGTTGGAAGTTTGCGGAATCAACTTGGAGTTTCCCTGTTTCGCGCATGGACAATTATAGGTCGCGTGTTCGCGCGTCGGAAAACCGGCATCTTTGTTTATTTACCCACCACAAAACAAAACGAAAATTTAGTTTATCAGAAAGCTTTAAATTGATTAACAAACTGTATCATAACTGTGTGTATTTGTAAATATCTAATTGAAACCTTATAAATAGCCAGTATTTCAGGAAAACTCTGTTTTTTAAGTATGAAACATCATGTGTAATTAATCGAAAATAATAATAAAAATTCATTCATACCGAGCATTTTTTATTACGGATTATTAGGTCTTTTATTTATCGATTGAGGCAGTACGTAGTTTGCCGGGTCAGCTAGTACTTATAATAAATAGATATCATCTAAAATATTAAAAAATAAATGGTTTTAAACTTGCACGTACATTGTGTTTAATGCTATTTATATTTATGATAAGATTATGATATTTATAAATAAATTGTAAGATTTGATAATTTTTGTATTATATTACAGAGATACTTGATGTAAATAATTCATGAAAAGTGATAATTTTAGAGTCGATCCGACTCTGTGGACAAAACACCTCTAAATTATCACTAAGTTTACGAGCTCATTTATTTTCTTTCAATGTACATCTTCGGATTAGTTTAGAAATTAATGGAGTTAATTACTGAAATTACATGGATAAAAACATAGCAAACTTGGTAAAAAATGGTGTTACATTCCCTAACAATTAAATTAGAACAAAAAAACATTCGAGTTTTTATTGTGATAAAATGATTCCTGCATTATTTTATTGTTATGAATATGATTTGGATCAATAATTATGATCCTGAGTAGAAACAATCCAAATCTTCGACTCTAGAGCAAGTTTGTGTTCAGAAAAGCAGCAAGAATTAATTAGAAGAAATTATATTTCCTAATCACCTCCGTAAAATTGGTAAAAACTAAAATTAAAAAGTAGAAATTGTTTTAAAATTTAGCTTTTGCTTCATTTTAATACCACCTGACTATTGATTCTTTTTCTAACTCTTCCAAAATTTAGTATTACTATATTAATAATCACTATATATTGTTATTGGCTTCTATTATTAATTAGATTTTTAATATTATTGCAAATTAAGAGCACTACTATAAAGAAAGAAATATAACTGTTACGATGTTGTCGAATATATTAGTCATGTTTGAAAACCATATATCAGCTACATTTTCCGTTTTACTGTTAGAACAAAAACGAAAACGAAATTAATAACGGACATCAGTTTCCTTGTGAAATTGTTATTGTCGTACCGAGAATCATATAAATTCTACGAAGGTAGACACTGCATAGATGTAAGTCGTTCATTTCGTGCATCTCGATCAAAATGTATCATTGTAATTCATCTAATAACGTGCCAAAACCAGATCTGATGTTGCGAACGGGTTTTCGTGAGGCTACCGTATCTGCCCCAGATTTCCTGTTATACACTACATCTTGTAGATATTAAAATATAAACCATTAATATTGTACAAAAAATTGTTGTCTTATTCGTATTTTATTAATTTCTTTTTAGCAATCATTTCTCATTTAGCTTTAAATGAAAAATTTCAATCTTGTTTGATTTTGATCTAACCTGTAGATCGTCTCTTCTATTCTCCTAACTATATTGATTAGAGTCAAGTGAAGCAACTGTACGCAGTTTTTAGTAAATAGCTTTCAAAATAAAAGTTTTAACTGATTGCAAACAAACAACGATTATTTAATGTATTTAAACTTTGCTAGTAAAAACAAAACAGAAATACTAGTTCATTAACAAATAGTCAACAATTGACCGGGTTTATAGAATAACAGATGTAATTGAAAAAGCTTATAAACGTAAAAGGGATGTAGTATAAGTCTTCGATAAGGTATGGCATGACGGCTTTGTTCATAAGCTACAGAAAATGTTACCAGCCAGAATGGTTAGAGTGAAACAAAAAGTAGCCCACTCTACAATCAAACAAGTTAAAGCAGTTGAAACACAACGAAGTGTATTGGAGCTAATTCACTGCCTACTCTACACATGTGATATACCACAAATGGAAAATATCACAATGGCTACATTTGCTGATGACATTGCGAGCTCAGATAACAGGCAAGTGGCAGTATAAATAATTGTACCCAAACCTAGGAAATTAAAATTGATGAAAGTAAATCTGTGTATGTGCAGTTAACGTATAACCAGACCGCACGAGTACCACTAACAATAAATAATATTATCATTCCATATATCAACAATGCAAAGTATCCCGAAATAATCAAAAAGGATGGAAAACTTCGGTGGAAGAAACATGTGAAAAGAAAAAAGAAAATGAGTTCAGATATAGGGAAATGTATTGGTTAATTGAAAGAAAATGACAATTATGAGTACATAATGTATGGACAGTATACAAGCAAGTATTGAACTTGTGTAGATATACGGAATTTAAGTATAGGTATGTTCCGCGAAAAGTAATATGAATGCGAAGCAAGTTTTCCAGAACAAACTCCCAAGAAGTATTTAATTTAAAGTATTTAAGTTATCTTTTAAAATATCTGTAAAATCAGAAAGATATAAATATAATAACAAATAGACAGAAAACGTATATAAGCATAATAATATTTCATTCATACCTTCACTATAATGTTCAAAAAAGTTCTGTTTCCATATTATTTAACACAAAGATATATCCTTCGTTCCACAACAATCTACAACATTAGTGTTATAAAATGATAGTATATTTTACTAATAATTCACACCTTATATACTTATTTTCGCATTATCTGCCGGTACTTTTCCCTATGAAACAATTATATTACCTCAACAAAATGTAAATATAAAACTAACCTAAAAATGACCTCTACCACAACTGTGGTAAATAACAAGGCGTATCGTAGCCAATCGAAATTTGTATAGACATGGATGTATAGGTGTTTTACTGTCGTATCACCAATGTCTCATTCCTCACTATGTTCAGTGCGCTGTGTAGGGTCATCCCACATTACTCTCATTACTCTATTACTTTTGTCGTTATTCCATTATTTTAATGACCAACATTTTTATAAAGCCAACTGAAAATAAACCTTAAAAATGGCTGTTAGACAGACAATATTACTAGAAATATAAGAAAAATATGGATTATAGTTTGAAACAATAATATACTTATAGTAGTAACTTATATTATGGTAGAATCTTAACTTTGAAATAAAATTTCCGAGAATCCTCAAAAATGCAGCACTAATTCAACAATGTTTATTATTTTATTAGTTTCTTTCTTACGATGCTCCTCTTTTAAGCATTTTAAAGATATGATTTAATTATAATTATTAAAATAATTTTATTAATGGAAAATGAGAAAACCAATGATCAATTAATTAATACATCTAATAAGTTTTGATAAAAAGGTGAAAATCTTGAGATTTTTTTAATTAATATTTTTATTTATTTTTTTTTTTGATAAAACAACTGAATATATTTGAATTATTGATAATTAATGCAGCAATATTTAATATGTCTATTAAGTCCGTTAATCATTAAAATTGCGACAGTAAAAATGTTTAAATTACCTACATAAAAAGTTTAATCAGCATTATGGTGATAAAACACATTCTTTCTGCCGAAGTGAAAGTAGCGTCGAGTCTAGTGTTGTTTATCATCATCGAATATATTTTTCAATTTCCATAATGTCTGTCACCTTCTGTCAGTCGCAGTTGACTAGAAAAATAAAGTGGTGTCGGACGGAATATGATTTCCTGCATATTTCCTTCATTGTATTCTGAATGTCGAAAACGTATTCATGCAATTTGATTGTTTATAAACAATATAGCAGTGTTGAAATTAAATAGATTCTCTAGGGAACTGTAGTTGCTTTTAATATCTCCATACTATTTTACTAATAAACAGCATCTTTAACATTTAAGTGTATTTCTGCTTACGCACAATAATAAATCATATTTTTAAT
Source organism: Rhynchophorus ferrugineus (assembly GCF_030347505.1). Taxonomy (NCBI): domain Eukaryota; kingdom Metazoa; phylum Arthropoda; class Insecta; order Coleoptera; family Curculionidae; genus Rhynchophorus; species Rhynchophorus ferrugineus. The sequence continues at coordinate 17,054,341 of NW_027472588.1, read as the reverse complement.
AACTAAGTAAATTTAAAACAGAGTAATATTGTTGCTTCAAAAAAAAAAGGAAAATTTCTTTAATGCGTAAAGAATGATGCCAGCAATGCCGGCAACCAAACAAGCTAAAGTTGGATGTAAATGGGATGAGTGAGGGATGGACCGTAGTTTGGGGCCCATATTAAACAGTCTCTATATTTATTCGATATAAAGTCTAGCTGGTAAAAGGAGACTAAAATATGAAACTTACGCAAGATTTAAATGAAAATAATAAACATGGGATAGCGTATGGAATAAAACGAAAAAAGGCGTTTAGAAGCAAATGAGGCTAGAGCTCCTTGCGTCATGCAAAACATTAGCAGGAATTCTAAATTATAATACGACAAATGCATTTCACGTACTAGACTACATTTCAATTACTACATTTCAATGCAATACTAGCTAAACTAGAATTTCAAGTAATTGCAAAGGAAAATATGTGAATATGATTAAAATAGAGTTCTGGATATCTGTTGGAGGTTTATAAATTAAATTAGGTGTTAGACCAAAACTAAATATGGAAAACGAGAAGAGCTTTTAAGAGATTGATATAAGTTATATATAAGTAAATCTACGTACTACCTGCGACTAATATAGTCAAAGAGGATAGAGTCGACGAAATGACGGATAGAATCATTAAGGTTGACGGGGAAACGTTGTTTTACTGCTTCATGTTGGATTCAATTTGGGAATCATAGAAGTAAGCTATAATTGTTAATTCCTCCTTCCTGCTGATATTTATTAATTACTAAACTACTAACTACTACTGTTAACTACTAACCAATACAGTTGCTTGACTTTGGGTCTACTCTTCTCTGCTTTTTATCCAACATGATGTTTTCAATTTAACCTACCATCGAGATGGATGCAGAGGTATTTTGCAGATTCTGCTTGAGGAATCGGGCATCTGTCAAGTGATATTATTATTTGTCATTTCGCCGCAATTCAAAATTGACATGGGTAGATTTAGAGATTTAATCTGTATTTTCCGGTATCTAGTCCATTTGTAGATTTTGTTGACTGCTACTTATATTGTTTCTACTATATATTTTTTTGCTACAATAACTGTGTCGTCGGTAAATGTACCAAGTATTGATTTTTCCACTGTCCGGATATCAGCAATGTAGAACCGATATACTTCTCCTATGACACTAATCTGAGGAACTGCAGCCGAAATAGGCTTAAGTGTTGAGAATGTCCTTTCATATGAGACTTTAGGAAATATTTTATTCCAGCAGTTGACTATAGTTCCGCGGCAGGAATTTGTTCATTTTGTAGATTAGTCCCAAGCCTCCCCAGCCTTTTCAACAAGAGCTGTTACCTTATTTACTTAGTCGATTGTTGAGTGGTTGCGAAGCCCAAACTGGAGATCGGGTGTTTTTAAAAATAATTTTATACGTTTTAAAAGCAGTTTTTCAAATACTTTTAATATCGCAGGTAGCAGCGAAATAGGTCTGTAAAAACCCAGTTGTGCGGTCGATTTGTTAGGGTTTTTAATCATAATAATTTGATGTATTGATACGTATCCGTCAACATGATTATTTCGTGTCAGTTCTTTCAAAAACTGGGTGAAATATTATCAATTCCAAAGGCGTTTTTAGGATTTAGTTTGTTATCAATATCCATGGCATCATCCATTGAGAAACCAGATTTACGGTTACATTGGGCTTATAAACAGCATTTGCATCCATTGTAGATTCTATATCATTCAATTTGATCCATTCAATATTTTTCTTCGTTTAGCCGAACCCGTTTATTCCGATAATTTTTCATAGCTGGCCTTTCACAATCTCTTAAAAGTTACTCACAATCTCTTAAACTCTTAAATGAGATGAAAAAAGGAACTTATGATTAGCTCCCTAAATTATCAAATATGCTTGTTGAGGGGATGATATAAGATGAGGTATGTATATTTCTGAAAAAAAAATTTAATAGATTCAAAAAATTCAAACTATCTTGGTTAAGTAACCTTAAGCCATCATATCTTATCGGATGCTTGTTGAAATCTTTTTTTTAAATAAATGAACCCCCTCAAAGTAGTTATTAATTTTTAATGGCATTTTAACATATTTGTTTTTAGTTCAGCATTAAAATGTTCCTAAATAGCGCAATAAGAATTTGCTTGCACCAAAATTCCATAGCAAGACCACATATCAAAATGAAATGAAATAATCAAATGCCTTTGCCTACCATAGCGATTAAAAGAAGTAATACGTTAAAAATAGTGATATATAGATATTGGAAGTCGCAAAACATTCCTCTAAAATTGCCTATAAATTTATATCTCCATTTTCTCTGTGTTTATATAAAAAAACATCTACTTCAGCCTGTAACATGGATACTATAAGTATGAATTGCTATTGAGGTCTTTTGATACCTTTAATGTACAGGTTTTCATTGTATTACTTATATCAGTCCCTACTTTTTCAGTTTTCTAACAGCATTTGAAATTGAAAAGATTAAAGAGTCTGATCGAATTGCAAAATGTTATTAAATCACTCAAAATTAATTCACAATATTTACATAATCATCATCTGATACATATTATCCCTAATTTGCAAGCTGATGGTACGTCATTGATTCATATGTTTCCTTTATCGAACACCTATTGTTTGATATATGTAATTGTAGGTCTCGAGCGACGCGAACAATTGCTATGCGGCGTCCGTCGATCATTTGACATGAATATAATCAAAAGAAAATATTTACGGAACAGAACTTATTTGATCCAACGCATGATCCGAATACCGATGCTATCGTTAATGCCGACAGTGTTCCGACTGTCGAAAAACCAGTTCAAATTTAAAAAGAGGTAGTTGTAGTAGGATTTTAAATTGATTATTTTTAATGTATTAGTTTCATTGAAGCGTAAGCTAATTTTTTTTCGTACAAAATCTTTTAAATCTCTTAATATATATATATATATATATATATATATATATATATATATATATATATATATATATATATATATATATATATATATATATATAGATATATGGTACTGGTTGGAGGTCAACCGTTCTGCTCGTGAAATAATTAAGACTTGATGATGAATGAGACATGAAATTCTGCCGAAACATCGTCAAAATATTAAAGGTTCTTTTACGATAATTAAATGAATCAAACACGGATAGAAGCCCGGAATACTACTCCAATACTCCGACATGTAATAACCGCGGAAGTAACGGAAATATCATTACAAATAATAAATAAGTAATAGTCTTAGCCAATGAACAATTTAGAGACAATATCAGAAATCGTACGAAGGTCCAGCCAGTAACCAGCCTGGTTACTGGTGCGATTGAGAAGGCTATTTTTTCTCCAATTTTATAATATTGCCAATAAATAACATATTATAATTACAAATATGGTACAATTTGAACCCGTGACTAAAACAGTAGCAGGAGAATAACTGAGGCCATCAAACCCTGTGTAGTTTACTTTATTGATTATGATTCAAAATAATTTTTTGTTATTATTAGTTATTATGTTATTATATATATATATATATATACATACATATATATATATATATATATATACATATATATTATATATTAAATAAATTGAAAGAAAATAGATTATCTTCTATGTTAATTTTGTGTTCAGAACTCTAGAACACTTCAACTAGGCTCATTTTCTTTCACCAATCATTTTACAGGCTCAAGATGTCCTCAATTTAAAGAAAACAACAAGAACAAACCACCAGAAAATGGGAAACAGGATTGAAAAAACTGGGAACCTGACACAGGAGAAATAATAAACAATACCTATTATGATATCCATGATTGTGAGCATCTATTTTTTCATATATGCACGATAGCACGTTATATTAAGTAATTTTCTAAATGATAATATTTTATTAATAATTCATACCTTATATACTTATTTTCGCATTATCTGCCGCTAATTTTGCCTATGAAATAATTATATTACCTCAACAAAATGTAAATAAAAAATTAACCTAAAAATGACTTCTAACCACAACTGTGTTAAACAACAAGGCGTATATGGAAAAAGACGCGTAGTCATCAAAAATCTCTTGCTAGATTAGAACAAGTGCGCATGTGTAGTTCTAGCCAATCGAAACTTGTATAGGCATGGATGTATAGGTTTTTTACTGTCGTCTCACGTTATACAGTAGGTCTAGTCCAGATAAACCCTAGTTGGTAACAAGGAGGCTCTAAAATACAGCAAAAAATTATTTTCCCCTGTGGGTATTAAAATAAACTAGAAATGAAATTAGAGGGCAACAATAGCTGTTGAATATAGATAATAAAATTGGACTTTTGGGTCTGTTTTAAGGATATTTTTTTCCTGAGCTGACGGATGAGATCAACATAAATAACATTAAGCCATTTCAGAGGTTACAATATTTTTGGTTCAATTGTATACACATAATAATATTTACTTAAAACCAGATCATTTTATCAGAAATTAAATCTATTTTCCACGCCGTGCTGACAGTTATTAAGAAAGAAACGTACTCCGCCACCGAGTAACAGTTTCTACGACCAAAACACATCAATTAAACAAATAAAGTTGGTGTATTAAGTGTATACATTATTCAGCGGACGTATTATCGTCTGTATCAAAGACTCGCTAATTACCTTTTATACAACACCCCGTACATCAGTATTCAGTCGTACCGTAGTAAGTGGCACATGGCACACTTCGGCCCAGGCGAGGTCTGCGGGGGGATACTACACGGATACACTACCTACATTAATGGTTTGATGCAGTGGCGTGCACCGTAATTGTGTTTACGGTTGTTTATTTTTCGTGTTTAGCACTTAATGACCTAAAACAACAATTTTACTTTACCTCTCCTATATTAATAGATCTTCACTACCAGTATTTATAATATTTGATATGTTTTATAGATCACTATTTATAATTAAATTTACTTTATATTGAGATCTGCAATTTTTTCAATAAACACAATAATTTTTATATTTTTTATTAATAATTAATATTTATCAATATATTGTTAAACTATTTCAATTATGCTGGTTTTATAGTACATCATTGTTTATTAATTTTAATAATAATATCTGTTATAACATATTATTATAATTGGTAATTGATGATCCATTTATTTTCAGTTGGCAAAATGATCATTTTTGTTTAAATATTGTATTCATTTTTCTTTATACACTGAAATATCATTCAATATTATGTTATTCTTTCAATATTTCTGAAAATTAATTTTTTATAGTATTTGGTCATATGTAGTCTAACTATAGGGCAACCGCTAGCACGTCTAGTATATTAATATATCTAATGAAACTAATGATCTAATTGGTTTGAAAACAAAGTGTTGCGTGCCATTATCATTGCTCCGTATTATGTCTTTAATGAAGTGATACAATGTGATATTCCTTCTAGACCCAATAACGATAATAACACTAAATAATTAGAATAATAGTTTATACAGAGAGATTACTTAATGAAGTGATTTTCTTCATCTCATGAATATAATATTATATTATAACATTATAAAAATGTTTATTGCACACTCAGTAGATATTGAACCACTAAGAGGAATGTACATTTTAAAGTGTTTTTACCAGTCAATGTTTAAAGTGGGCCCTGAATCGTAATCCTCGGCAATAAGCCTACGACTAGAGAGTGACTAACTTATAGACAATCCCAAAAGATATCTTACCCATTTCTGTTACTCGCGTGCCTAGGTGGCTATTCCTTCATAGTGTGGTTTAGACACATCCATGCCCTGCAAGTTTCGAAATCGAGACTCTACCGCAGTAGGAGGACAGTACTTTAGCATCGACCATTACGACCATCAAGAAAGTTCATATTTATCAATATATTATATAATAAGTAATTGGAATCCATTTTGTGTTATAAAACAAATATACATCCATATATTAAATATCCGGTCACTAATTTTACCGATATTTCTGACAGCAGTTGCATTCTAATTAAATAATTGTGCGTTGTCTTTTAGTTTTATTAATATTCATTTAACAACAAACATTTTATTGGACTAATGTGAGATAAAAATTCATCATTATAGTTGTAACCCGAATAGATTATTGTCCTTTTTTAATAACTGTTTGAAATATATTGTCATATTATTTAATACTAAATTCAAGATGTATTAGAACATCGATGAATACGGTGGTTGGGGTAAGGTTTTCCATTTAAGTATATCCGTATGAATTGTGAAAGATGTGACCAAACAGTCTCATTTTGTAAAATCACTAAAACTATAAAGTATGACCACATTTTTTCAGATTTATAACGACAATTTGTAATAAATACTCATCTTGAACTTTTCGACTTCTAACGCCTAAGATTAATGAATCTGTTGTATCTGCAAATTTTTTCATTTTTGTTTTTGTTTTATTACATAAGATGTAATTAAATGGTAGATATAGATTAAATATGCTTAGAATACCCTTAATTTACAAATTATTTAATTGCTATTGGTCTATTGTACTTATATCAACATACAAGCAGGACGAATGCGGTGTAAATACATTAGTATGACAGCTCAAATTAATTTTAGACTTTTAGTTAGACAACTTAACTTAAAGTTAGGTTTAAACAATTATACACTATATAAATTCCTGTGGTTTAGTTTTTTTCAGTCTTCTGATTTCCTGCTCGTTGTCTACTAGTTGTGTTGCTTCCAGGTTGCTTTGATTAAGTGACCAGGTAACTTCGTTGACTCATTTGATTTTAATTAATGGCAGACTTTTGTTTTGGCAACGTTGAGTCACTATTCGGTTTGATATCTTTCTGCAATTCCATATTTGCACTTTATATAATAGTTTTAATAATCAAGTTTTAATAATAGAACCAATGTACGTCATCAAAATGTATGAGGTGAGCACGTCGCAATATTGCCACATGAAATTGGACTTTTGTTTTATAATCTATAATCAATTAAGATATAAACAGTTTTATAAATTATAATTATTATCATTAACGTTTTGAAAAATTTTGTAAACGTTTGACAATAGGGTTGATCAGTATACAAATAGAATTTTTTAGACTGATTTGGTAAATATGTTCCGGCGCATCAGCATCGTGTCTCTTTTCAACTAGGATAAAATGGGAAGAAAAAATTCACTTCGAGTTTAAAATGAACTTTTTACAGACTGCATTTGGCAGAATATTCGACGCCATATATAACGTGCATTGGCTGTTTATTGGGAGGGATACAGGATGCTGTTTATACATTTAATATATTTCTATATGATCAAAATATTTAAATATATTTGAACCTGCCATATCTTAGAATAGCATATCCTTCTTTTTTTTAATCAAAGTTGAATTTCAATATTTGTATATTGGAATTCTTGACACTCTTATTGCTATAGAATTTATATTTTTTGTTAAAATTTAGTAATTCCTAATGATATGTCTTTTGTTGTCTGGTTAACTGACATTAATTTTTTCCAAACTTATCATGTTGACATAAATTGAGTTGTTTCCAATGATTTATACTTCAATTAATTGAACATGGCACCGTTGGTATTTATTGTTGTGGCCTATAAGACCCCCGTTTCCTCTATTAACCGACCTTCTAGCTCAAAAGAAACGCCACAAAACAAACTACAATTTACTTTATTAAGTTATAAATCTAAAAGAGATAATTAATCATTCGCCATCGGACGCCACTGCTCTACAGATCGGAATTGAGGACAGCAAGGAGCTACAGCAGACGCGGAAACCCGTTTGCAGCATCTTGATTGGATGATTATTATTAATTTTTCACGTACACGAGCTTAAGAATGTCTAAAAACTCTTCACGAAAAAAAAAACACAATTCCTAAAATTTACGTTTTTAATCCTTCTCGTGTCGGCCCGGCCATTGTCAAATGTTCAAAAAAAAGAACGATTCCTTTGTTAACGCCCGCAAATCTCGGCGAAACGTCGCTATATATCGTCTATATTTCTGTAAGACTTATTATAACTAGGATCGTACAGTTACGGGTGTAATATGGCAGAACTAATGAATATAAATGGTTGGTTCGGGTATTAAGAAACTCTCGTTTTATTTATCATTTGGTAATTATTCATTTAACATTGGGTGCCTTCGTAAAAACGCATACAGGTTGCTAATCCTTTTATGATGTTAATTTGACTAACAAGACATATTTTTGTAATAATTTAGCAGATTCACTTTTTGTAAATAAAAAATAATCATGAGGGAGCTAAAGTAGAATTATTTAAAAGTTTTTTATCAAACGGGTTATAAGAGAGGCTTGTAATACTTTTATGCCGAAGTTCACGAAACTATGAATTGTTTTGCAACATTGGTTCTGTCATTAAAAAAATATTTTAAATTTTGTCGCAGGTTGCTATATCAAGGTTTTAGGTATCTACTTGTACAGCAGCAACTTATTATGTATGGATAATTGAGATTTGCTTCTAAATAGCCGATACGTTTTTTGTAATTTTCTTTTCTTTTTAATATGTTCCTTCCAATGAAGTTTTGCATTCAGCACTGTTACTGTACGGGATTATAATGTTAACTATATTTGATGATATTTGGTTTTGAACAGCTTGGTTGTATATGAATCCATTCTTGGGCCTGGATTTATATTATTACCTGCGTAATACAGATTTATAGTCGATTCTTCGTTTTTGTTTCGAATAGCAAGTATTACAGTAACATCACTAATGTTGGGCTGTATATTTTTTTAGTGTATGTTAATGTATATTCTTCGTCAATTATGGATCGATTTTCAAAATTTTTTTTCTATCTAAAAGAGTGCATTTTCGAGGTGGTCCCATTGGAACCAAGTCAGGACCTGTTGGGGGGAAGGGGAGAAATCGAGGCACGTACAAATTACGTACCTATTTATCTATTTAGAATATTATTTTAACTACTACCAACTAATCACTTTGAAGGCGGTGGCGAGCCCAAACAAAATTAAATTACAAACAAAACAAATCTGATTTGATGTTATCACTTTGGTGTCAAATAGATAAATAGGTTTAGGTAGGTATTAAGCTAAATTGTGTGTATATAGTAGAATATAAAATACGTGTAGTAGATAGATTAAATAAGGTTTTTGTTTGTTTTTATTTAGTTATTACAACGATTATTATGTATCTATTTTATTTTATAATGATGTTTTTTGTTAAAAATCTAAGTTTGATTATTTTAAATTTTTTATTGAGTTCCTTATTTACTTTTTGAAGTCGGTTCCATTTTTTTGTTAAAAATATTTTTATATTATATGTATAGAGGAGATAAAAAGAACAGGACCCAAAATACTGCCATATGATACACCTACTTTTATTTCCTTTTCACGAGGAGTTTATGAATCCCTTATGCCAAACTTTATCGAAATCATGCGCTGCATCCAAGAATACACCAGAGTAATACTTTTTTCTCTTTGTGGGTTTTAACCATTTTAGCAAGAGTTTTTTATATTGGTCGATAAGATTTTAATAAGAAGTTTCGGAATCTTAATAACTTCATCCATTTTCCAAAAGTCCAGAACACGTTTTAATCGGAATTCTGCATTATTTAAGTTTTGTGAGTGTTATATTGACTTCCTTGGTAGATTTTCAGCATTGATCCAGTTATTAAGTTATAGGGCGGTGCTTTTGACTGATATCACTTTTTATAACTTTGGAGACTTCTTTTATTTTATCAATTAAATTATCTTTCCCAATTTTTTTATCGAATTTTGCATGCCAAATTTACTGCTGCCAAGTATTAGAATTGTATTTTTCTTTTCATTTTCACTGAAAAATGGTAATATTTTACCTTTTTTATGTTGTAATTATGACATTTGGCTCCGATAACGGCTATTTTAGTCTTAAAATTGACAGCATCTGTACTTGTTTTGATAAATTTAGATTTTAAAATCTATTTTCGATCTTATCGATTAAATTTAGATCTATTAAATCGCTGAAATCATTCTGAGGTAACAACTGTGGCATAGTGTTAATTATACCGAAACGTATCTAACAATATCATAATTCTGAGGCATATAAACTACTTTTAATGCATATATAGGCTGAGAAAGATATTCATTAATGCAAGGCAGGATATATTGTAGATTTAGAAATTGTCATAATTTATTTGTATTGATAACTTTAACGTCTACTACGGAAGTACCAATCATCGAAATTAGTCTTAGGGTCCATCTAATCCGTGGCATTTTCCTTTCTTTCACAAACACAAGACTCAAATTTGTGATGTGGAGTAAGTACTGAGAAATTACTTTCCCAATTCTTAATTTATATTTTAATTAACATCTATATAGTTTGCTAATTTAATTAAAATTAATGTAGTTTGCTTGGAAACACAGTATCCAAGGTTGCGACACGCTTCTTATACTATCGGTATATCCACTCAAAGTATATAAAGTGTTTTTAAAATATGCTTTTGATTGTCTATAGATGTATATCTAGAGGCACTCTATATATAGCCTATATATAGATATTATCGGTGTAAAATCGGACAAGAAACAACCGTCAATAACTGGTTGGGTAAGACCGGATGTCTTCTGGGATGGTCTCTAATTTTGTCACTCAATTATTTAATTATGTTTTGATTATATTTATAGATAATATTTATATTCACACGGTCGAACTTGAATAATATTTTTTAAATATTCGTTTAAAAACAGAACTGAATTATCATTGCAAATAGATATTTTAGAAGTAAGTTGTGTTTTTTCGGTATAATAAACATCTTTATTTCTGATGATGTTCAAATTTAATAAAAATATTTTAAATAAAGTGTTTCTTCTGATATTAATATTTATAATATGAATTTGCCAGAAGTTATGGGAGATTTTACGAACTTCAACTTGAGATCGATTTTAAGAAGAAAATGGAAGAACTGAAAATGAATTATAAAAAACACAATTTCTACATAAAAAAAATAACATTTTCAGCCCTCAGAAACCTTAACCTTTATCTACGGACCAAATGAACTTTTTGTAAACAAAACTAAATGATCGTTGTAGAGAGAAATTTTATAAGAATTTTCTGGTTTTCAGGTCTTATAAACATTGCTATCTCTCTTGCTTTCCATATATAATGGAATTATTTTAAAACAACTACTTCTTCTGGGATTAATATTTTAATATAAATTATAGTTATGGAAGAATTTACACTTTACAAACTATGATATATTTTAAGAAGAAAATCTGAGAACTCCAAATTTAAAAAATCTCAAATTGCTACTTGAAAAACTTATCTATATAATATACTATTGTTCAGCAAAATACAATATTTTCAATCATCAAAAATCGTAGTCTTTATCAGATACTATGGACTAGATGACCATAACAAATGTTAAAAAATATAGATTTCTTAATATAAAATATTTTATTCGATACGTTTAGTACACCCTTAATTATAAATGAATTCATTACTATTTCATTTGTACTTGGATCAATTTACAAGCAACATGAGTGCGGGATGAATACATCAATCTGTTTTTTTTATATTAAAATTACCTTAGATGTATATAAAGTAAAATTAATAGTAACATTTCTATATTATACAAGTCCATGTGGTTTAATTCGCTTCAACATTTCTGATTTCCTATGCGTCGTGCAGTTGTTTAAACACCTTTAAAGTTTATTTCATGCTTCACGGCAAAAACTTCTGGGTCTATTTCCAGATAATCGTGCAATTCTTCAATGATATATATTGGCAATAATCGTTAGTAAGAAAAGAAAACTTCGTCTTGGCAACGTTGGATTACTAGTCCATTTACTGACTTAGCGCAAATTCATATTTGCACCTTTATTATTAATTTTTTTTTGGTAAATTAAAATTAATTCTTTGATTTTAGGTTATGTTGTGATTACTAATCAGTACAATTTTTTGTCAACATCATGAGAAGGTTAATTAACTATTTGTGAAAATTGAGATAATTGTATTTCAGGATAATATCCATCCAATCATGAAAACAAAGCCTCATAAGTTAGTTATGTGATATATCTAGTGTAAATATAATAATGTGCAATTTAGCATCATTGCAAAACTCGATTGAGTCCTTTGGTGAAATAGGACTAATATTTTTGCTTAATCCTTGAAAAGTCTTCTAATTTATGTTTAGAAACCACCAAAAATATAAGCTCAATACTACAGATATAAATAATTTAACTAATTCGGTAATAAATAAAGCAAAACAAGTGGTAATAAATTTGCTTGTAACATTTCTGATTAGTTTCATTCTTGTTAATCGCTGTTCCATAACCAAAACAAAGCGAATATTATCAATTCTCAATTACGTTATAGACAAAATTATTTTATGCAGTATACTAGTATTTAAGCAGTTATTTATACTGGTTTGTCTTTATTATTATTATTGTGATAGCTTATTATGATTGTTTAAACACTATTAAACAAATAACTTCCAGTAACTATATTGGAGTTTTAGTCGTATACTTAGTTCATGTAACTACGCCAATGCGTTCGGTTACAAGCAACAAAAATAAACCAACAGCTTGATGCTTTGAATTCCATTTTCATAGTCGATGCAAATGAAGAGCGACCGTCTGCAAATCAAGCAGTGACGCGAGATTCTCTTGATTTTATGGACTCTAGTTCAACGTTAGATTGAATAAAAAGATAAAAGTTTATTGGTCTGACAATAAAAATCACCGTTTTTAGATTTTAATTGACATCTAATAGGGTGCATCAGAATTTATTATCATCACTCCCACATTATGAACCAATGGAACACTAATTCAGAACATATTCGCTATGCAGCGATTATCAATAAAATGAAACTAATATATACAGTGCAGAGAAAAATTGATAACAGTAATGGCGAAAAACATATGATTTCTAGTCAATAAAGTAATGGTTGTTGAGGCTATCCAAAATATAATTACTGAAAATAATCGGCTAATTTATTATTTTTAAGATGAATTTTTACAATCATTTTTTTAAGAACCCAGAACAATATTTTTATACCAAACCAATTAATTAATTTCTAAATTTTGCATATTTGCTTTAAGTGAGTTGCTTAGAAGAAATCCTTAAATATCCTTAATTCAGACAAATCCCGCTTACAAACCGACCCTTCTGGATACTGGATCCTCGAGGGTGATAATATCGTTACAAAAAAAAACAATAAAATATGTCTTAATACTTTCCTTGTTCGAAAATTATGTGAAGCAACAGGTCCTTCTGAGCTAAAAATGAATCAGCAGAAGAATTGTTTTGTGAATAATAGTTAATAGCCAAGAAAGTAATTGGTAAACACCGTTAAAGACCAATACGCGTTATGAAGAAAATGTTTAAAGGCCTAAATAAAATAAGCTCAATTCTGAAGAAAATGTCTAAATAACTAGCAATATATTGATGTTTACACCTCATTTTATTATTGATCTTCACTAATTAACAAAAATGCTGTAAACTGAAATATCCTTCTTCAAAAAAAAATCAGTAACTAATATGTCGTCGCCGTGAATTTATCTCTCGAAGAAATGAACTAGACGAAGTACAAGTAGATTATAATACATAATTTTATATATACTAATTATTATAAAGGATTTTTTTTTAATCCAGATAGATAATAATTGGTTTTTGTAAGAAAAATTAAAAGAGTTAGGCTTTGATTCAGAATATATATATGTTGATGATTTTTCAAGAAAAATACCAAACAAATATTGGCGAACACCAGGTAGGAAGTAGAATATCTTCATGGAACTGTGGACAGTTTTGACAGTAAAATAGGCATTATTCGCAGTCTGGAACAATATTACAAAATTTGGTACCACAAGCATTTTATAGAGGAGGATTCGAATTGGATAAATTCATACCGAAAATATGAGCAGTACATTTTAATACATTATTTTATGCAGATTTTTCAAAAAAGAGAATTTCATATTATGACATGAATCACTACTAATTAATTATTAAAAGTATACATTTAGCAACGTCATAAGATATATAGGGTTTGAGAATTACATGATATTTTTAGACTAACTATAAGTTGTGATGATTTCTTAATTATGTACAGTTAATATTTATAACATTTTAAAAACTGTTAACTTTGTTTACTCCATTACAAGCACCAACTGGTCCAACCTAGGCGTATAGAATAAAAAACAATATTTATTTTTAAACTAAAATCTGCAATAACTTTTAAGATAACTAGAATAATAAGCAACTTGGTTCTAAGTTATTATATGATGTATTTTTTTAATAATTGGGGTAATAATCACAGTATATTATCAAATTCTATTTCAAAATGTCTCTTAAATAGTTTATTATTGCTGCATTCATAATATATTCTACTCAGACTTTCCTGTCATGTGTATAAAATTCCGAATATATTTTCGTAGATAACTCATGCTGTCCAATTGAAATTAAGAAACAGAAACCAAATAAGCGCCATATATATAATCTAATCTACGTCAAATCATTCATAATAAATCGCATTAAATATTATTACAAAAAATATTGAATCGACTTTGCTGAAATCAATACTACTATCCGCAAAATGAAATAAGCTAAGAAATAAAGATTATTACAATTTAATGGTAAACAAAGTGTATGTTATAATAATTGCGGAGTTCAATGAAGCTATTTCTTTATATGCATTTTCATTTGGATGAAAAGTATATGAGTCAACTTGTGTCTAGTAATCATCAATCTTCCAACTACAAATAGTATTTTTGTAATCCCATAGATATTGGAATACGAGTCAACAAGATTCTATTTACAGGAAATTTTACTTTCTCTACTTAGTTCAAAGAAATTTGCCACTAAACATCATCGACTGCTGTTGGAAACTTACGGTTAATACACTCCATTGATAACAACGTGTAAATAATAAGTGGTATTTTTTTACAGTTGATAGTAAGAAATGTGAGGATGGGGCATTGAAAGCTTATATTGAACGAATATGTTAAAAAATAGAAAAAAACCTACTAGATTAAATAATAATTCGTGAATGATCTAATTATATATTAAACAATTTAGAATTTATATTTTTATTGTTTAATTTAAATTTTCATCAATTATAGGCAGACATGTTCTATAAAATTTAGACAAAAACAAATGATTAAAGATTTTGTGCATTGTTTCATCATGTATGAATGAATCTAATTTTATTTACACCATGACCTTGAATAAACAAGTTGCTAGGGATGGTATATGCCAAGAAAATAGTTGCGGCGGTTGATTATGTTCAAACTGGAAAAGCAATCAACCTAAATTATTGCTGTTTAACTTTTTGGACAAATTGGATGCAAAAACCAATTTATCCACCATATTTAGTTTTCTATAAGGTGTTGCGTGCCATTGTTGATGCTCCGTACTATATTTCAAATAAAGTGATACAACGCGATATTCCTCTAGAACCTATAACGAGTGTAATCCAACGTGTTTGTGTGAAGTACTTCGAAAGAGTGTCAGTGCATCCCAATGTACTCGCTAATCAGCTAAATATGCGACGTGATAGTGAAGTGCGTAGACTAAAACATTTAACACCACCTGATCTGATTAATGGACATATGTAGACTTTAGAATAAGCATTAGAATAAGACTAATTAATTAAGATAATAATTAATACAGAAGATTGCTTAATGAAGTGATTTTCTACATGCCATGTATATATAATATAAACAGAAGAAATATTTATTGCCAATAGGGCAGATTGTGGACTCACGAAGAGTAATAAAAAAAAAATATATATATATATATATTTAGTTTTCTCTACCTTGCTTGGTAGCCATATTGGCTAAGGCGACAGAATGCTTCGATAATCTCAGGCTCGAATACCACTGGAACTGTGTTTGTTTGTTGTTGTGTTTTTATAGTCAGGCCAGTAGCCAGGTTTGGTAATGCCAAATGTCTTCTGAGATGGTCTCTCGTCAGTTAGTAGGCTTAATGCTGAAGATCCGACTTCGGAGCTAATATTTAATAGTAGGTCGACTCCAGTTAGCTGAAAAATTCTTGTTGGTACAGAAGAGATGAAAAAATATAATCATTATATTTTCATATAATGATTATATAACCATATAACATTTTTCTCTGATTTCTGATCACTTTTTGTTTCAAAAACTTCTTTTGTGTACAGGAATTACAATGATGTAATCTGGTATATAATGAGGAAAAATCGATTGAATGGGTTTTAGAGTGGCATTAAAAAAAGGCACTAGACACTAGACAAAATTCATCAGAAATCGGACGGAAATTAAAAGGTAATAATTACCATAAAGAAATCCTAGAACTAATATCAGAAGAAAGAAGAGCCAGAAAGAAATGATATTATTTCATTTTCAATGATATTTAATTTTCATGCTAAATAATCTTAAATCCCAACTGATGAAATTAAACAACTAAGAAAGGACACCTTGGATCAATTTCTGCCTAGACTTGCTAACAGTGCTAGTGCTAGTATTCGCTGTGAAGATCTACCAGAAATTCAAAAGGACCCATCATGCAGACCACCTTAAGAGAATATTTCAACCCTATATATTCCATTTGTTACTTTAACCGAGGTTAAGAAAGAAATAAATAAAAAAATGGTATAAGAGAAAAATAAGCTTCTGGTTTTGACCTCATTAGCGAGAAAATATTAAAGAACTTTCAAGAAAAACACTAATTAAGATCAGCAATATAATAAATGTTTAATTCAGACTACAATATATACAACAACTGTCGAAGGTGGGTGAAGTTTTAAACGAGGAAAGCCACCACAGTAAACAGCGTCATACCGACCGACAATGTCCAAATTATAAAGACTTATATTGAAATGAATAAAAACCTCATGAAATGAGTCTTATTCCGGATCGTGTATTCATATAGGCTTCAGGAAACAACATTCTACAAGTGCTCATGTTTAGAGAATAATCAATCCCATAAAGAATAACTAGTAGAAAACTAAGTTTATTCTAGATGCTAATAAAAAATAAAAACCTCATGAAATGAGTCTTATTCCGGATCGTGTATTCATATAGGCTTCAGGAAACAACATTCTACAAGTGCTCATGTTTATAGAATAATCAATCCCATAAAGAATAACTAGTAGAAAACTAAGTTTATTCTAGATGTTGCTCCTGCTTTCAATAAAGTTTGGCATGAGTGTTTCAAGAACAAGATTAAAGTGCTTCTCCTGACCAATATTCAAAACTTTTAGAATCATATATAACTGATCGACACTTCAGGATGAAACAAGAAGATGCCGACGTTGACTTGAGGAAACTATAAGTAGATGTGCCACAGCAAAGTGTATTGGAACCAGTCCTTTATCTCGGTACTTGCAGGCAAAAATGGCACATCAAAATGAATCAAAATAAATATGTACATGTTTATTTCACCAACAAAACAATTGAGCTATAAGTTGATAAATCTGTAAGTAGTATGGAAATACAGCCAAATATATTGGCATAATCCTTAATATTAAATTCAGGTGAAAGCCACATGTTAAAAAGAAATGAAAAATCTCAAGCTCAAGTACAAAAAGTATTGGTTTTTAGGTAGGTATTCAATACTATCAGAATATATTAAGCTTTTGCTTTACCAACAGGTTTTTAAATAAGTCTGAACTTATGGTGTTCAATTCTAAGGTACTGCGAGGTAACATATTGTCGAGGATCTATGGTACAACGACAATCTGCATAAGAACCTAAAGCCAGAAACTGTTGATAACGTTATCAAAGAAAAGCCAAAAAAAACCAAAAAAAGGCAAAAGGTATGAACATCATCATATCAGTGATGAGCTTCTCTAGTTCCTAGATAATAATGGCCTAGTCAGAAGATTAAAGAGAGTAAAACCATTAAATTATAATTTTATAACATATTATGTTATTGCTATTTTATTATAAAAATGTTGTGTTTAATTTAATTTTTTATTTAAATTTCATATTTTCCCAACATTATAACTTCCTTTATATATTTAATTGATAGTACCTGAATTTTAGGAATTCTGTGAATCAGCCACAATATTCTTCTTTGCATGCATTCGACCATTACAACTGAAATAACTTTCTCCCGTTTAAGTGGTATCGATGTAACAATTTTTAGTCCACTATGGCATATGTCTTCTTAGAAACGACATTTTATGGTGTACGGTTTTACTTCTGATTTTTTAATAATGACCCAATTGGGTGCTTTTTATTGCTTTTTGATTCGAATATCACTTTACTTTAATACTATATTTTTATTACCGTAAATTTTATTGCTAATTTTTAATTTATTTATAACATTGTCCATATTTTAAAGAGAGATTATCTTTTAGAAAATATTTTATGAAAATGCTGGGATGGGAGAGTGTACAGATGAAAATAATGTTCCATTAACAGATAAAAAATCATCGCTAGAATCAGTATCTGAAGGTACAAATTATTCCATAGATTTTTCGGATTATTTCCACGATTATCATATCAGTATGGGATTGATAATCTGTATATCTTTATAAAAAAGAATGAGTATTATATCTGCAAAATTTACAAAAATCTACAACCTTGTTAATACGAAGATTTCTTTAAAATAACGGGATAGTAAAGGTTTAGAAACAATTGAGAATATTTTGGAGCAAGTATGTTTTCATGTTGTGCAAAATTACTTACTATTAAGAAATATATAGATACTAATGAGCAAATTAATACTGCACGAACAGCAAGTAATTTATCTTAAGAGGTAATTAGCATAACTATCGTTTCTACGATTTAGAAAATCCAGCTATCAAATCAAGATAACCTCTCACTACCATAACACCAATTTTGAAAAGCCATGAGCTCTGTAGGGATCATATTACTTTGGCGGCATCTGTTTAATCTGCTGTGTATTATTAAGTCATAAATGTCAAATGACCATGACAACTTACACGATTGAGCAGCACATCCCAACAATTTTATTATCAAAATCACTCTATCTTAACGCATAAGATGTACAGTAAGCAAATTTTGATGAAGACATAGCCCTGCACTCAGAAGTGAATACCACTGATTATTGCATGTATTGTAATCAGAAATATATTGTGGTTTTAAGTGTATACAAACATTAATCAAGGAACGCTCGAAATTGTATTTCAGTATTTATTCTTACTTTTGTTGTTTTGATGTCAATACCAAAGAGGCCATTCTTCCAGGAAGGCCAAAGAAAGTTGGAAGACGATTTGTAAAACTTATTGCGTGGAACCCAAATTCAAACACTGAAATAATTTTCAGATAGATTAACAGTTAAAAGATCAATTGTTTAAGAGGTATGACATAATGCCCATAAGGAAAATGCCATTTCAAAAAGTTTCTGTGTACAGACTGTGAAATGTGGTGATAAAAAGCACATCAATTAATGCAGGCGAGGCACACAGGTCCATTCAGGCGAGACTTTTAAATCGACATAGAAGCGGAATAAATAAGGACATAAAGTCTTGCTATGTATGTGGTGAAATTAGCAAAGCGTAGTGTGCTACGAGTTGCTTAAACTCATTTACAACTTTTATTCAGATATTTATCGACATTGAACAAATTAAACGATGTATTATACTACCAGCAATAACGAGCATAGAAGCAAAGACATTATCTTGAACATGACAATGTTCTGTTACAAAATATAGACCATTGCCGCCAGAATGAGACATTCTGCTGAATTCAATGGGCTCACCAGGCATAACACAATCCGATTGGCACTTGTTCAGGCCGATGCAGCATGGCTTGGCTGCAACGTGGAAAGATGTTAAAATGTTGAAGAAAATGGTGAAACATATTTTTATTAACTTATATATTTTTCTCAATAAATGGATTTTTAAAGAACATAAAGAGATCACAACACATGCAAGCCTTTAACAGCAAACATAGTTGGCATATACAGAAAGAGGCTCACCCATGTAAGATTAACGAGGTATCAAATTATCCACAAAGAGTTCATAACCATTAATCATAATGAGGATAAGTTGGATCAAACTGTATAATACAGAAGTGGATAGAATGTGGTTCTGGCAGTACGGTACTACGTGGAAGCTGCGAATTCCACGGGGGATATCACACATGAACTAATTATGGGTATGATTATCTATGGCAAAGGTGAGGTGAATTGACATAAACTTGAAGTTACATTTGAAAGTCAACATAACCTTGGCACCATGACCACCACTCAAGTTCAAACGGATGTTCGTGGCAAAGTTATTCAAAACTGGGTCACATGAATCTATGCCAAGAACATTTTTTGATGTTATTTGAGATAAAATATAGAGAGAAAAGATCCAACAACTACAAACGGGTCTGAATTTATTAACAAACAATTGTCTTGGCGAATGGAATAATAGATGTACCTGAAAAAGCCTATGAATATAAAAATGTATGTTCTGCTATATTCTTAGATATAGGACATGACTTTGATAAGCTACAAAAAATGTTACCGAAACAACACACTGAATTATTCAAGTCTTAAATTACAGTCAGAATATTTAGTGTTAAACAAGAGGATGTCCTACAATAAAAGAAGCTAAAGTAGGTCTACCAAAAGGAGGTGTATTGGGGTCAATTCTTTACCTACCCTTCACATGTGATATACCATAATTGGAAAATAACACAATGTCTAGATTTGCTGATGAGACTGTCATTCTTGCTGTCGGAGACAATAGTGAAAAAGAAAATTAAAGCAGGTAAGTAACAATACACTTACACTTATTGCACTCAAGCCTGGAAAATAAAAATTAATGAAAGTAAATCTCCGAATGTGGAGTTCACGTAAAATCAGACTGCACAAGCACCAATAACAATAAATAATACCATCATTCCATATAGCAAGAACGCTAAGTATCTCGAATTGAATCTTCATGAAATGATGCAAAACTTCGCTGGAAGGAACATGTAAAAAAGGAAAGAACTGGGTTTAAAATGTAGGAAAACATTTTGATTAATTAGAAGGAAAGCACAGTAATTACAGTACATAATAAATTGGTATTATATAAGCAAGTATTGAAACCTATATGGACATATGGGTTTCATTTATGAGAATGTTCGAAAAGTACCCTAAATATAATACAAGTTTCCCAGGAAGTCTTCAAAAGTATTGTTGGTATACTCAGATACTACAGACCTGAGTACTTATACCAAGACCTTCAGATACTAACTGTCATTCAGCATATTAAGAGATTCGCAAATGGACATGAATATACAACAACAGAATAGGACATAGAGTCAATGGATAAAAGTGCTCGATGTAGTGTAGTATACTGTAGTGTAGTGAGGGGAATTTAATAGAAATAATGAGCTTACAGTATCAATACATAAACATTATTACACCAAAGACTAAGATACTGAGACTAAGTTATTGTAGATAAATTGTGAGTTAGTCAGCAACAACTAGTTAAAATGACATACATACGCTTTGGATATAGATTCAATTAATGCCCTTATTGGACAATTATTGACAAATTGTCATAAGTCACATTTTTGTTTTATGTTGAAAGTGTGGGGGTATGGTGATAGGATAAGTCGAATAAAAATAACTGATATAATTTATATTAAAAATAGTGGTATCTATTATACAAAATATTAACATATCAACAAATACAACAACAATAATCAAAGTACTTAATCATAAGCCACTTATAAATAGTTACTTTGAATCCGAAAAGCTACCTAAAATCGCTTCACAACTATTATAAACCTACTGTTCTTAAATTAAAATAAATACATTTTTACATATCTATCACAAATCGATATTAGCTATTACCAAAATAAATACAAACAAAACATTGAACGAAAAAAATGTTGCTAACCAACCAGCTTCAGTTTTTTTCGTCGCGAAGGAATAAAATTACTATAATATCGATAAATGAGGAGGCAATTTTATACAGTTACACAATAAATACTTAGAAAATAGACAAAACAAAAATTTTCTAATTCTAGCGATTTTTTATTATATACGATTTCAGGTACTTAAAATATATGTATATATATATATCTATATATTGATATTACTATCTACAAATATAAATGTATGTATATAAAAATAAATTAGCTGGTTGGTATTTTTTCATGAAGCTAAGCAATGTGAGGGTAAACGGCAATTTATGATAATGAATAACGTTTCCTTGTTTCATGCTCTGAGATCTACGATTGAAGTTTTGTTCGAGTAGAATGGTTCCTACATCGGCAAATTACAATATTTTAATCGCTTAGCTATTAAGATTGTTGCATACGTGATTTTTTATGTTTTGTTTTAAAAAATCAGCATGCAGCAACTCTAATAACAACTGGAATCAATTAAAGATTTTACAGTAATTTGTAATAATACAAATACGTTACTTAAATATTAAGTAGTAGTTTTATCACAAAAAAATGTGTGACCTGAGATATGTCTAAACCGTTAAATTTACAATAACTATCAATTACTTTATTACAAATATGTAAAGGACTATAGACGAAATAATTTAAATAAATAGATTAGTTTAAAAATGTTGAGGCACTAAAGGCTCCGTCTTTATAATGAGCAACTTACAGAGCAGTTTAGAGCAATGAACAATTTCATTAAGGCATGACCATGGCATTATTTAACTATAACAAGCATTATTGATATTACTTTGTATCGTGTTAGATTATGTTCAAATGAATAAGAAAGTTCAGATCAGAATGAAGAGATTCATTTTGCGTTTACACCAAATATTTTTATACAAGTCGATTGCACATTATCCTTCAATAGTGTTTTATCATATAATATACAAGTGAGGTACATTCATTATATATAGCACGTTTAGTGAAACACCATCATTACGAAACCAAAATTGTAATACCTTCAACCTTGTAAGCTCCAGAAAGGTGAAGATGAATTGCAACATTGTTTTGGGAACGAATAATGTTAATATTTTCTTTTAGTCTCTAATCAGATGAAATCTTAATTTAATTTCTTGTGGTGGTCATTTCCGGGTCTCCTTTTGCTTAATAGAATTATTTTCAGTATTTTAATAGTGTACACGCATTACAAAAATATAAAAAAATACGAAAGTTTTATTATATCCGTAAATTTCTATATGTTTATCTGAGAATAATTCTAGGATGCTGTTGATGTTAAGAAATATTGTTGAAGGCATTATATTGTAGTGTTTTAAGCACGGATTTTAAAATAGTTTAAGTCAATTTTTTTGCAGGTCATTTTTCAAGAAAATGTTTTTTTTTTGTAATTTTATGATCAATCTCGACCAATTCGTTTATGAATTTGTTGGTGTTTCAGTAAATGAGCTTTCTGTCTGAATGCTTTTGCACATGTGTCGCATCGGAAAGGTTTCTCTCCTGTGTGAGTCCTCAGATGGACCTTGATGTTGCTCTTATTCAAAAAGCCTCGATTGCAGACGCCACATCGATGAACAGGTTTCTCTTTCCCTAGCAAACCCAGCGTCTGATCGGTGGAGAACACCGTCGAACTGGACGCCTGCTGCTTCTTCTGGGCTCTGCTCCTCGATTTTTTCGTCGAGTTCGGCGTCGTGGTAGTTGTGTGAGGATAATTTTGACCCAGCAATTCGGGACTTCGTATTCTGTGGTCGTCATGAATACTGTGAACGCTGTATTGAGACATAAATCGACCGTTAACGGTCAAAAGGAGATTATCGGTTGTGGATACCACACTAGCCGGTGGACTGGACGTCGAGATCAGTTCTGCATTGTAGTTAGTCGAACTCGGAGCTTCTTGTTTTATAGGAGGTCCGTTTTGTAACCTGTACTGCAACAAGGGCATATTCCCGTGGGACAATAAGTTCTGCAATGTCGAACTGCTTTGAGATGACTGGGCCTTGTTGCTATACTCTCCTACGGCCTGAGATTTCGGGTATTCATTACTATTGTTCGGAACAAGGAACTCAGATATACCCTCATGGTTGATAACGACGCTTTTCTGTTGGTCGCCGCATGCTCCGCTAATCCACGCGTCCAGATCCATCCAGCTGTCCCTGGACGCATTAGGATCGTCTTCCTCGACGGTATTGTTATTATTGGGAACCGTAGTGTCTGCTATCGCCGAGCTGATGATGGCGGCAATATCGTCAATAGACTGAATGTCGTACTCGGATATTTCCGTTTTGATTTCGGTCGCCGAATCGACCGTCTGATGTCCACAATCTTCGAACTTAACTGCACTAGAGTCAGCGTTCACACCATCACCGTAACCAAGTTTAACCACTTCGTCCACTGAATCCGCACTAATATTACACGTGCTACTAGACACGATATTCTGTTCGTTGTAACTGTTATAATTATTGTTCTCTTCGGGAATTCTCTGCGATATCGTATGGTAATGATGACCTTGGATCCCATTTATGCTCAGATTAGCCGTGTAACCGGTAAATGGCGGTAATGGTTTTAATTCGGCTAGGCTCATCGACTGCGACGAGCTCAAAAGAAGATTGTCCAGCGCCTCCATCGTCGATTTAGTTTCGATCTCTGTGTCGTGGTCCTGGATGGAGGAATCGAGCAAGAGTTTGTCGGATCCGAGATTGCTGATTGTGTTGTCGAGGATCAGTTTGTTCGTGTCGATGAAGTCGCTGTTGGAGTTCTGCCAACACGGTGAGGTAAAAATCGAGTCCACTTCGTCTACTGAATTACTGCCGCTGACTGCCATATTGCATCCGGATATATTGGGATATTTCATTGTTTTCATTCCACGAATTTTGAATACCGAACACGCTGTGGTTGTTATCGGCGGTCACCTTATCATTTTCTGTAACAGAAAGAGCCATATTAGTATAATAGTTATAATTACGAGGTCACATCAGAGCAATGGCAAGGCAATTTTTAAATTTATTTCATTAATCATTTTCATTACTTTCAGTTCAAAAGTCAGGCATTATGCGGCTCTACAAGAAATTTATAGTGTTTGCCTTAAAATTTAATTTAAATATAGTTCCAGTTATAGTATCTGGACTGGGCCTAAAGTTTAACGTGGGCTCCGAACCGGTCCTTAGCATTAAGCCTACCTACTGGCGAGTGACCAACTTTAGAAATCATCCCAGGCAATTTTTAAATTTATTTCCTTAATCATTTTCATAACTTTCAGTCTATATATATATATTAAAATCTCCTTTTACCAACTATGGGTTTATCTAGCCTACCTACTGGCGAGTGACCAACTTTAGAAATCATCCCAGAAGACATCCGGTCTTACCCAGCCTGGTTACTGGCGTGACTGGGATCATTTTCCTTGCCGGATTTTACACTCTTGCCTAGAACATTCACAAATTTTAAACAATCACAAACATAAATTTACGACCATGCCCTAGCAGGATTCGAACCCGCGGTTATCACAACAGTAGGAGAACCGTCCCATCGACTTTACCACTGCGCCACCAAGTATTTTCGAATATACCGTGAAAAATAGGAAACGTAACTGTCACACAGCATCTACAGATCTAACTTTTTAAAGAATCTAGGATTTTAAATATGAAATATGAAATTTCAAATATGATGCTGATACAGTTTGTTACCAGTGTGATTTTCTATCAAGGTATGTGAAAAACCTTGTGAAGCCTACCTTATTTCAACTACCTTTTCCGATATTTATACAAATCCTGGGCTCCGTATATTGCTTGGGGTAATTGCAAAAGACGTGTAAGACCTCAACAATTCTTACGAGAAAAATATGTTTGTTATATAAATAAATGTTTATGTGTTAAATGAGAAACGGGAAATTAAGTTGGCACGATCAAAGATTTGGCGAAAGGTAGAAGGCCACTAAAAACCCCATTGAATATCCTAACCTTACTCTATCGTCTATTCTAATCTCATATAGCATACAATTTCCAGTGCCCGAACTAGTGATGTCGGTCGTCGAGAAAAATATCGATTTCGACATTTTTAAAAGAATATCTATATATCGATATATCGGAGAAAAAATACAGAATTTTTGTACAACTACGAACAACTAGGAAATATATCGCTCTTTTACAAAATATATATCGATATTTTTAAGAAAGTATAAAAATATTGGTATATTGCCTAAAAAATATCGATACTCTTTAAATATTTTAAAAAGTAACGATAATGAACCTTTAAAATAAAGCACTAAAATGTACATTTAAAATTAAATAACAATTTCAAAGGTTTATTAAAAATCATTAAAAGGTTTTCTATGTTTAACACATATCTTTACATTTAAAAAAAATATCAGCTAACAAATATAACTATATCGATATTTTTTCGGCATTCCTAGCCTGAGCCCCCCAAAATTCTCTCTCAATGAAAATTAACGAGAACTAGTTGAAATTGTGAGTGAGAGTGAAAATGTGATGATGTATGGGGTTCTTTAGTGATAAAAAGTATTTGTAAAAATTAAAGAAAAAATAATAGGATTCAATATTAAAATTTTTGTTTCCACTATTTTGTAATCTGATATGATTAATTTTATTATCATTACATAGTATAAAACAAAGTCGCCTTTTCTGTCCCTATATCCCTATGTGCGCTTAAATCTTTAAAACTACGCAACGGATTTTGATGCGGTTTTTTTCAATAGATAGAGTGATTCAAGAGGAAGGTTTATATGTATAATACATGCATAATATATTAAGGCAACATTGCTAATTTTAGAGGTTTCTAACGTGATGTCGTAAATTAACGCTGCCTAACCCTACGAGTTAGATCAAATTAATGTACTACAGTATTGTACACCATAAAAAGGTCTACAAAAAAGTCCGCGATGGTATATGTTTATCTTTTAGGGATAACCCACATTAACCATTTTTATTGTTTACTTTTTACGTGAGAAAATGGCTTATTCACGAAGCTATTTTAAGCAATACGGCATTAATCCTTATCGAATTAAGTACCTTAAATACAGTGTGCAATTAATATAGATCAATATGGTTCCTTACAGCATGTAAATTAAACAAATATTTTCGGAGATATTACAAATTTAAAATTTGCGTTTAAA
This sequence comes from Rhynchophorus ferrugineus, assembly GCF_030347505.1. Classification (NCBI taxonomy): domain Eukaryota; kingdom Metazoa; phylum Arthropoda; class Insecta; order Coleoptera; family Curculionidae; genus Rhynchophorus; species Rhynchophorus ferrugineus. The sequence continues at coordinate 17,027,485 of NW_027472588.1, read as the reverse complement.
AATGTGTAATGTAATAAAAATTGTATGAATTTAGATATTCCAAAGATAGCAGGAAATCTTCATAGTAAGTATAGGGGAAGAGGAATTGTTTTACTCCAAATTTAATGCGTGCAGGCCAAGGGCAGTAATGAATGAACCAAAAATACTGGATCGATTTTAATCATGTTTTCATTGAGTGACATAGGCATATATATTTTATGCCCGTGCAAAGTCGGAGCGGGCCGCTATGTTTTTATATACAACGTTCATATTTTTTCTGTAGTGTATTTAATTTAGTATCAGCATTGCACCCGTGCGAAGCCGGGGCGGGTCGCTAGTTTTATTATATTTTGTATTAGCCTAGTAAAATTTTAAGTTATAAAATTAGGTTAATACTATTGTTCTGTTGAGTCTGGAATAGATACATTATTATGTATACGTTAAGATAACACATTTATACGCTATACAAGTTCAAGTGGATTGGTTCGAGTCCATCTTCTGATTTCCTGCGTGTTATCCAGCAGTTGTATTGCTCCTATGGTGGTGTGATTTAGTAATCTTGCCTGATCCTTTTGGATACAATTTTGAGGTTATAGCATAATCGTTGGTTACGTAGTGAATAAACATATTTTTGTCATCCTTCGATTATTAGTTGCTCTGATGCTTTATTGCAACCGCACATTTGAACCTCATAAGTCCCAATGGGTTTTATAATTCACCGATAAAACATTCTCTTTCATTCTAGGTCAAATTAGAAGCATCTTGCGACTAAGCAGTACAGTTGCTTGTTTTTGAGTCTGATCTGCTCTGCATTTTTTCTGATGAAAACGTGATGTTTCCATTTTAACTGATATTTTGTTGATTCTGCGTGAAGAATCGGGTATCCGTCAAATTATATAATTAGGTTTTGTCATATTTGGATAGATTTGAAGATATTAAACTGTATTTTCCAGTCTTTAGTCCATTGTAGACCTCGTTGACTGCCATTTTTCTATAGCCCTAGACAGAGATATGTTTTAGCCATAATGACTGTGTAAATAGAAAATGTCCATATGCCTAACTAATTATCTTTTTGTCGATTTCTCAATAAGTAAAGCTTTAAGCTATGGGTTATATTACTTAGAAAGCTTGTTGATTTGCTTTATTTCGAGAGCACTTTTGATAACACAAAATTTTAATGGAAATATCAAATATAATATAATCCTACTTTTACATATGAGGTAGAACTCCTTTCAGTGGGCCAATTATTTATATTAATGAGATCTGATAAGCCAGATAATTGCTCGTATAATCAACACAGAAACAGTGACTTGAATAATAAAGACGAATTTCTTGTTTTCAATTTATTAAACTTTCTCTATAAATTTTTAAAAAACATATTTGAATTTCTTTCGATTTACTTTTTCGTGCTTATTTTTAATCGAAATAAATTAAATTAATAATTAGAACAAGAATAAATCAACAGGCGCCTTATGTTTTGAACTATTTAATTTGTTAGATATGAAGTATAATTTTGTTATTCTTGCAAACCTGATTGGATTCCTTTATTTATTCGGGTTAATATTTTATAAGAGTGAATTGTCCGCACGTACGGAAACCATCTGTTCAATATCGATAAAAGACAAACAAATAAAACATAGAAATGGAGAACGAGCGAAGCTGCCTTCAGCGCGACCATTCTCATAGCAATACGTCACCAAATTCGACTAGCCGCTCAAAATAGCGATTCCAATTCCGAAAAAAAAACACCGTTAACTGAAAGCGAATTTAATGAACTCATTCCGTGACCTACTCTAATTTTACGTCGAGCCGCTTGCGCGCTTATCGGACCCGTTTGTCTTTTTTCTTCTTTCTTTCTTTCTCTTTTCCAATACAGTTTCCTCGTCATCTCGCCGCCTACTACTCGTGCGAATTGTTATTATTGCCAGCGGAATTATTCATTAGTGTGAGAACTAGATATTAAACACGTGTAGTATTTTTGCTATTATATTATAATGGTCTGGTTGATATTTGGGGTTCGTGTTCTATTCGGATGTTGATGTCTCCGCGTCTATGTGCCGTAAACACGTTCTACAAGCGTCTACAAATATTAAAGGCTACAAGGCGAATCTTTTGTACCTAAAAGGAAACGTTATGAGATAGTTGGATGTTATGTTAATATTTATCATATTATAATTGATGTTAATTATAATATCTCTTATAAATAGCTGCGTTAATATAAAGTAATTAGAATTAAAAACGGAACTAAATAAAAACGAAGTAGCGATTAAACTATCATCGGTGCCTCAATGGCGTAAATTCATTTAATTGCCCACCATTAAAAATCTATAATAAACAAATGTTATTAGGAGAGAAAGTATATGAGCACGCCAAAGAAAATTTAACACGCTGGCCTAGAAACGGGACACCCCACATCATGACTTCTTCCTCATCTTCGCTTGTTATTTTTTACCACGTCTTCAGGTTCGGCAATACTTTATTCTATTGTCAGCGGTTCGATATATAGACATTACTCGACCCTGTAACCTTTGCCATTTTTCCTACGATTGTTGATCAGGATGTAGTTCTACTTATGATATTATTGTTGTTCCATTTTATCTAATTCAGATTATATTATTCATATATATATATATATATATATATATATATATATATATATATATATATATATATATATATATATATATATATATAATATCTATATCTATATCTATATAGATATAGATATAGATATACTAAAACTATTTAAACTGGCTTGACATTGATCTATTACGTATTCTTTGCTCCATTTTAACATTATATAATATAACAAAAACTGAGTCACTATTCAGTTAATTTAAAGTACATATATTACAATATGTTCATTTTAGCTATGGTTTATTTAGTTTCTAAATCGAAATGGTACCAAAGAATTAAAGTATATTATTGAAATAATATGTTAGGTGCCTTTTCTAAGATTAATTTAAATCTTACACAGTATCACTGTTGTTATGTTAATAATACAAAATTGATATATACAACCCCATTTTACATGTACCTGGATATACGAAAAGCACGTTTTATATTATTTTGCTGCTTCTTACTCCTATATAAAAAGAGCATAGAAAATAAGTCAATGATAATTGACAGACGATATTTACAGCTACTTTGGATAGACTATAGTTACAATAAATTTAATAATTTTACAATTAAAATAATTTAATAATTTTTATCATAACGTGATAATATTATATACTCAATTGAGAAACAGATAAAGGTAACAAAGAAACCCCAATGAATGAGTAAAACTATCATGGGAGATTACTATTGCATATGATATATTACATACTTGCAATATCCTTCAAAATTAGTTAAAAAGCCGAAGTTTAATTAAAATACATTTATGTGGTAAATAAAGGGTTGTAAATAACTATTTTTAAGCAAAATAATTAACACACTAATAGGTTATATAGATTTTCCACAAGGATATTTTTGTGATAATATTATATATTAATGATGTTCTCATGATTATTGTATCAATTGTATATAAATTATAGCTACTTAAAATTGTTTTTCTGCCATTTGTAAAAATGTGTAATTTGGAAACATATTAATTGGAATAGTTAAATATATATAAACTTATCTGATTTTTATCACTTTATATAATATCTGGTTCTATACTAATTTCTGGATATACGAAAAGCACGTTTTATATTATTTTGCTGCTTCTTACTCCTATATAAAAAGAGCATAGAAAATAAGTCAATGATAATTGACAGACGTTCTTCATTGTTATCCTTTATGCTTAAACCAATAAATCTTATTGGACAGATGAATTTATTTTGCTTCAGTTATCTGATTGTGTATTTATCAAGCCGCCTACATATCTAACACTACTTTTAATAGGGACTATAATTGCCATGTTATATATGATTGGAACTTGTTCAGTAAGTAGGCTAACAAAGTATCCGCATGATCAAGAACCCAACAACAAGTTTAACAAAATTACATATTCTTGAAGTTTATATTTTTCTATTATTTTGCCTTAGCATAAAATATTAGAGGTATTCCCAATGATATACTCAGTGCATATATCACTACTTGTTGTGAAATATTATCACAAAGACAGATGTTGTAAAATAAAGTGGATAGTTTTGGAAATAAATCAGAAAAATAATAAAATTATAATAAAGATATTATAAAATTGTGTACGGCTTAGCAAGTAATAATATTATGTTTATAATTTTTTTTCTCGTAACTAAAGAATGTTGAAATATTGAATACTGGCGTAAATATTGATGAAAATTAAAATTGTTTATTATACACGCGGTTGAAAAGAATTGGGTTAGCAGCGAAGACAAAGAAACCTTTTGGTTCACCTTCCGAGAAACAACTAAATAAAATTACCTCTTGCATTTTGCGCCAACGTTGAGCAATTGGTTACGGTTATGGCAAATAATAAAAGTTTTTGTTTAGCGTAACTAGTAATCCAATATGGTGGATTTTTCTAGCTTTGGCTTATTTAATGAATTTATTATTTTCAATTGCGTTATACTATAATTAGAGACGCTATATTAATTGACTGCATAAATCTTAATTATATATATTATATATATACTATCCAAAGTAGCTGTGAATATACGTCATCAATATGTTTACTGTATTGCCTGCCTCAATTTGCAAATTCCTTTTAGAATCAGACAATATTTTCCTTCTCATTTTATTCTAGTTAAAAAGAGATACAATGCTGTATAATACCTTCGAACACGTAAACGAATGAGCCTGCAAAAGTCGTTCGGTTGTCAAAAGTCTGCAAAATCCTTCAAAATATTCGTTATACAACTACAGGTTATAAACCATCTGGTTAAAGTTGTTTTAACGCTTTGATTGTTTTGATAAAATCGCAGACAGAACAGATTGCGTCTCTAATCAGTTACTTTTAAAAGGAACGAGATAATGGAGGCCCCTCTTGCATTTATGATTGGTTAGAGAGGTAAACATTGAATACTGTAAACTTTTAACATTTAATTCTCAAGGAAGACCTATTACTTCAATTTGAGTATTTGAATGAGACATTGATATTTCATAAAGGGACCAATATACCCAATGGTCACTTATTGCAAGATGATAATAAAAATGACATAATGATTAAGACACTAAAAGTTGAAGGAAGAAGGTAAACGTTAGAGTAAAAATTGATTAGGTATTATTAATGATAACACTTACTAAATAATTCATTGGAAAGGTTAATAGTACCTTTGGTTTGAATGAACTCAATCAGACACCCTGAAGAAGGAATTAACAATATAATATAGATATATTGGAAATTGATGGCTTAATTCTTCACTTGAATTAAACCTTTTGAATGTGGGATTATGATTCAATGCTAACAATTTCCAAGACAGGGTGATGAGAGTAAAAATAATTAAAGGTAAGTATAAAATTAATATACGATAACTCTAGCAAGTTATATTTTAGAGTGTGATTTATATGCATAGATATGTGTGTAATTGTTGAGAATTATACATGAACGTTAAGTTAGAATGTATGAAGATAGGATGAATACTAACTAATTTGTAAATATGTTAAATGCATTAGGGATAATTCAGTTATTAATTTTATTTAGAATAAACAAAAATAAAGTGATATCAAAATGACTTGACAAGGAAACTCACCATCGAAGGAAACAAGAACTAAATGTAAAAAGGTAAATATGCTCTCTAATGAAGTAAAATACATTAATTGCATATAAAATTGTTAATTAGGTGGATTGGGCCTCTAGGGGATACTACTACATAAAAAAACGTGCCTAGAACTCTATCTCATTGGTTGTGTGGAAAAAAGTTCAAAGTAAATATTATAAAACAACTCTAACCTATAAACTGATGTAGCTGTACAATTAACTGTAGTTTAAAATTACTCGACATTACATGCATTAGATGTACTATCATGTTATAATAAAATATATGTTTTTTATTATTTAATTATTACATTGTTACTAGTCGTTTCCGACTCACCAACTATTTGTCCTTATGATAACTTAAATCTAGGTATATAACTAAGAGGATCCATCGGTCCTATCTCAGTCTCTGGTGAAATAATTTTTATACATGTCACTGCTGTATCTTTTAATATATGCACCTCTCTACACAACACTACACAGGATCATATGGTTTAATACTTTTGAGTCTGTGTCTTGTTCTGGTGGTATATAAAAGTTGCAATACTTCAATTTTCTCATGAGAGTGGAGTCTTTCCTCATGCCTCCTTGCAATTCTCTTGATTTCTTGACTGACTGTGGGAATGACAGTATTATTTAATGTTACTGTTGCTTGTACGATCTGATTGTAGGTAAACTCCACATTCACAGATTTACTTTCGTTAATTTTTATTTTCCAAGCATCTGTCTAATTATTTATATTGTCACTTGTCTATTGTTATAATTTTCGTGTGGATTCTTCACTATTGTCTACGACAGCTATAATCGCAGTATCATCAGCAAATGTAGCCATCGTAATATTCTCCACTTGTGGTATATCAGAAGTGTAGAGCAGATAAAGCATTGGCTCCAGTACACTTCCTTGTGGTACACCTGCTTTAGCATCTTTAATTGTAGAGTAAGCTTCTTCTTATTTAATTCTAAACATTCTGGCTGTTATGTACGATTTTAGTAGTTCGGTGTATTGTTTTGGTAACATTTTCTGTAGTTTGTGTACAAGGCCTTCATGCCAAACCTTATAGAAGGCTTGTGCTACATCTAAAAATATAGCTGAGCATATTTTTTTACTTTCGTAGACTTTTTCAATAACATCTGTTATTCTGTGGACTTGGTCAATTGTTGGATGCTTGTTAATAAACCCAAATTGGTGTGTTGGTATTAGGTTTTTCCTCTCAATGATATAAATTATATTTGATAATATTTTTGTTTCAGAATATTTGTTTAGATATATGGGGGCCAAAATAAAAAAAATACTCAGAGTTGATGCGGCAACATCGCGAAAATTTACATGACGTATATTTACAGGTACTTTGGATAGACTATAGTTACAATAAATTTAATAATTTTGCAAGTAATATACTATATATATATTTTAATTAACTAACTATTTTAATAACTAATTAACTAATTAATAACTATTTTTAAGCAATATAATTAACATATTAATAGGTTATATATATTTTCCACAAGGATATTTTTGTGATAATATTATATTTTAATGATGTTCTCACGATTATTGTATCAATTGTATATAAATTATAGCTATTTAAAATTGTTTTTCTGCCATTTGTAAAAAATGTTTAATTTGGAAACATATTAATTGGAATAGTTAAATATTTATAAACTTATTTGATTTTTATCACTTTATATAATATCTGGTTCTATACTAATTTTTGGTAAATATTATCAGAATAAAGTATTTTTCATATTCTTAGTGTAAATTTCTGTTATACATTAAATATTATATTCAAACAGGAAGAATGGGAAAAAAGCCCGTACGCCTCTGGTTTTCACAATAAACGGCTCGCACTAAAAAATCAGTGGAAGTGAATACAAAGAAATACCGTTACTGCTGCGGTGGTACCCCCTCTTAGGCGGGCGCGTTTGGCGGGGGACTTGGTACTGCTAACACACTTTCGCGAATAGACGGATGATCTTCCTGATGCGGGTTTGCCAACTGTTGCAGACAACTGATACGAGGGTACTTTCTAAATTATAATATATATATATATATATATATATATATATATATATATATATATATATATATATATATATATATATATATAATAGGATTCTATAAGAATATATTTTAAACAGTAGTAGTGTTGGATCAGTAGGAGAAAATGTAGATAAATGCGGAGATATTAGTATTTTTGTATTATAAATCAAGTGTCAAACTTAAAATATATTCACTATTACGATACAGGATATATATACCTATATATAATCGTTTATCTTATATATGTCCTGTATCGTAATAGTGAATATATTTTAAGTTTGACACTTGATTTATATATATATATATATAATATATATATTGGAATATAAATGCAGCAAATTTGGAACATTGTAATTTAACACATAACACATAACACAAATTGATTTCTGCAACTGTTTGATATGCATAACTATTATATTCATTGGCTAACAGTTTAAACTTAAAAAAGATATAAAAGTCTCTATTCATTAATTTATTATTTTTATTTATAGTTTTAGATTATTGCATCAAAATATCTATATCTAGAGCTATGTACACTTTTTATTGACAATTTTCTAAATTAAACTTGCTATATTTCCTTAATATTATATTTATATATTTTGTTATACTTCTTCTTATTGGCCTTCATTTTACCAGGTTCAAAACTTGAGCTTTGAACCAGCTTAGAGCCCATCCCAGAAGACATCAGAACTTACCCAGCCTGGTCACTGGCGTGATTGACATGGTTTCTTTGATGCTATTTTATATAATTATTATCGCAGCAGTAGGGGACCCGTCCTGTTGCTTCAATGATTACGGCTACCAAGTGGGATAACATTTATACTTAATCATCAATCAATAATCAGAGTTTGGAGAGTGCATATTTTTCAATGAACACTCTCATCACTCATAAGGTCTGGTTCAGAATAATATTTGCAGTAAAGAAACAACTGAAAGCCACTTTCAAAACAATGAACCACGTTACAACTCGATCAGGAAAATAGCCAAACTGAATGAATTGTCAATCGAATCTTCCTAATCACTTGTTACTTTGAACAGCAACGAGATAATGGAGGCCACCATTTGCCAGTAAAATACGTAGGAACGTATGGAAGTAAGCATCTCTACTCTTAAGTATTAATTTGCTGCGATTTTTATTGAAAATAGTTTTAACGTGTTACAACTGCATTGAATATTAGTATGGGAACAATCATTAAATATCTCAAAAAATGAAAAACATAATATGTTACCACTATCAGATATTAAAAATATGAATGTACAAAAGCAGTGAGTATTTTTTCAATATAAACTTAATTTAATACAATTATTTCAAAGTAAATTGTTGGTCTGAAATGTATCGAAGAGGTCTAATAGAATTTCCGGATATTGCTTCTAAAAAATACAATTTTTAAAAGCATATAATAAAATGAACGGAAGGCTTATTATTTCAATTTAGGCCTTTAGATGAGACATGGATACTTCAGATTGGGATCAATATACCCACTGATTACTAATAGTAAGTTGATAATAAAAATAGTGTTATGACAACAAAAGATCATGGAAAAGGTTGGTAAACGTTGATATACCAATACTTTTTGTTAGTCATAACATTTATTAATAATTTATTGCAGATATATTGTACTTTATGCTAGAAATAGGAATGATTAATAACACCTTCGGTTTGGATGAACTCTATCAGACACATTGAAGAAGATATTGACAAATGATGGAATTGTCAACAAATGTTAGATAGACTGGAAATTAACAGCTTAGCTATGCACTTAGATGAGACTTTCTGAATATGATGACTCAATGCTGCCAATTTCAGGACAGGATGAGGAGAGTGGAAACAAGTAAAGGTGAGTATATGGTTAATATATGATAACTGTAGGAAATGTAATTGTAAAGTGTAAAATAATTATGTGCACAGATGTGTGTGTAATTTTTCAGAATATACACGAGCATTTGGTTAAAATGTGTCAGGAGAGATAGAATAGTATCTCTTTTATCTCGCATATATGACAAGTGCTTTAAGGAGAATACAGTGATTGATTCTAGTTTTATCAAGAAATACTTATACAGGTATTAACACAACAAACTAAGAAGAAATACAGTGAATCAAAATGCCTTTAGAAGGAAACACTATACCGAGGGACACAAGAACTAAACGTAAAAGGTAAATATGCTGTCTAATGAAAGTAAAATATACTACTTGGATATACAATTGTTAATTGTGTGGATTGCGGGATTAGGCCTCTAGGGAATAAAACTACATAAAAACACACCTAAATCTCTAATTCATAGGAGGTATAGAAAAGGGATCAATGTAAATACAATCAAACACAATCCTAACCTACCAACTCTTAAAACTGTGTACTTAATTGTTGTTTCAAGTCCTTCTAATATACGTATTGGATTTACTACACTGTTCAAATAATTTTATTAGTTTGTGTTAATTAGTTTTTTTCATAACAGTATTTTTGTTCTGCGTCAGATCACAAACCAAATGTTTTGTCATAAAAATGGCCTCCTTAGACCAGCATAACTTTATATAAATTGGTGTCATTTAGCGAGTGACAAATCATAAATTGTCTTAGAATCATTCTGACAGTACGCTTAGTTATAACTGTCCACGATATAATCTCGAGCTTACCGTATAATTAATCATGCCGCACATATTTTAATTGGCGATCCATCCATTTACCGTTGTTGTGTAGGATACAGATTTATTTTTGCAAATGATCCTTTTTGTGAATCTTCAACTACGCGAATTCCAAGAATTTCCGCGCGTACCTATATATTAATTACAAGCAGTAAAAATGTCACGAGTTAATCTACATGACACACAAAAGATAATAATTAGAAAGTGTCTTTAGACAATAATAAAAAAACAAGACAATATCATCATTAAAGGATATTCTTTTGTTTGGGAAGTGCATAAAAACATTTGTTGGATAGGAGAAAGTTTAGTATTTTTATTTTTGAATTTATGTTGTTTACTAACTAATAAAAAAAGATACGGCGATTGATTAATAGTTTCGGTATACTTCTATCCGGTATCATAGTTGATTGATGGTTTTTAGATGTAAGAGTTCATTTTCGTGAGATTATTTAAATGAGTCATGGCACTCTCCTGAAGTTTAAAGGCTTTTGTTTGAACACTTAGTTTTGAAAAATATTTAGTTAATCACCCAAAAATATGCCCTTAAGGAAATTTTTAAAATTTTAAACTATTTTCGGAGTTATAAATGTTTTAGTGATGTAGCTCTAAAACTAATCTTTAAACGCGTTCACTTCGGATTTATTTTTTCGAGGCAGTTGACAAGATTATTCAATATCTAAGTTCTACTGAACCAAACTTAGCTTTTTCTATACATTTTTCTACCACTACAAAACTATAACACTCTTTGGATTTTTACTATTGTTAGAATATTAGAAATAGTAAAAATGTACTGTTTCTTCGAACAGTTGTAATTTGGCGAAAACAAATTGTTTGATCTCAATGCACCAGGCTATAACTTTTCGGATTTTTAATTTTTTCACTATTTGTTGCTGTTATGTATTCTTTGTGCATTAATGATTATCTGGTTTGGGTAGTATATAAGAACGAAACTATAATAAAATTAATGAAACAAAATATAAGCATGTAACTTTTATTTTGGATAGAATAAGTATGTTCCAGTAAATATTCATACTTGCTGACATTCCCAAGCGGAGGATGACTTTGGATGCTTAACGCCTCTTGGCGTGCATCTAGAGCAACTCCTAACTTGAAAGAAGCACATACTTGCTATAAAACAACTTGGACCTAAACTAAAACAAATGTATCATTAGCTAATAATATTGGCATAGAAGTCAATATTTAGGTCTATTTGGATTTACGGAATCTAATTATGGAATACCTACTACTAATACTAACAAATCAATTTTTTTCATTAATTACATATTACTTAGATATGCGTAGTATAATATTTATTTATAAATTAATTTATTACTACTGTTCTGTTGTACTTGCATTAATACACAAGCAAGGCGAGTATGGGATTAATACATCAGTATGTACTTCCCAAATATAAATAAAACTAATCTACTTAAGCTAAAGTTAAGAATACACTTATACAGTAAATAAATTCATATAGTTTGGTACGCTTCAATCATCTGATTTCCTGCGCGTTGTTCATTACTTCCATGTTGCTATCATTTAGCAACCTTATTTCATATTTTAGGCGAAATCTTGGATCACTGTGTATATCCATATAATTCCGAGGTCATCGTGTAGCTTTTCGTTGGTTACGTGACAATAAGCATTGGCATAAGCATTGTATCGTATCGTAGAACTTTGTTTAGGCTACGCTATATGCACCCCATAGGTCCAAATTAGCTTTATGAATAGCTGACTGATAAAGCAAATCTAATATAATCTTTTAACGGATCGAACACTAACACTTTAAATGAAGTTAAAAAAGGAATAAAAAAATATTTTCGCAAAAAAGGCACCTGGTTTTGATCTTACTACCGGAAAAATATTAGAGGAACTTCCAAGAATAGTACTAATTAAGATCACAAGCCTAATAAATGCTTCAGACTACAATATGTATCACACCTGTGGAAGGTTGAAGTAATTATCACTTCCAAATCAGAAAATCCATCTCTTGAAACAACGTCTTAACGGTCAACATCACTATTGCCGACAATGTTAAAATTATTTCAAAAATTTCTATTGAAAAGGACAAAACCAATCATTGAGAAAAGCATTTTATTCCGGATCATCAAGTTGGTTTCAGTCAACAACATTCCACGATTCGTCAGATTCATGGAAAAATCACTAGAACAAAAATAAAATTTGTTCTGCAATACAGTTAAACTAGAAGACATCCAACCTAACTTGAGGGAAATAAAAGCAGGAGTGCCAAAGGTATGTGTATTGGGACCAGTACTTTATCTAATGTACATTCGGGGCTTGCTTACGTTCAGGAAAATGTTATTGCTACATTTGCAGATAAAACTGAATTAACCGTAAAGTTACAAATGGCTGTTGTCAATCTAAAATTCTGACCTGCAAAATGGTGCATCAAAACAAATCAAAATAAATTAGTGCATCTTGATTTCACCAACAAAAGAACCAAGCACAAGCAAGCAGCAATGCAGCCAAATATCTTGGCATGACAGAGGATTAATCAACACATTAACGTTTAGGTTCTTCAGCTCCTAGATAATGATGGCAGATCATTAGTCGGCAAATTAAAGAGATTAAAACAGACACTCTAAAGATATAAACTCAACGTGTACATCGTATCATTCACGAATATTTCGGTATGAGAAAGCTCTACGTAAAATGGGTGCCGCGCGAGCTCACTTTTAACCAAAAACAACGACGAGTTGATGATTTGGAGCAGTATTTGAAGATGATCAAGCATAATCAATCCGAGTTTTTGCATCGATGTGTGACAATGGGTGAAACATGGCTCCATCATTTCACTCCGAAGTCCAATCCGCTCCAAAGCGTAGAAAAACGCAAGGGCCGGCTGGCAAGGTTATGGCGTCTAAGATACGTTGGGATGCGCATGGAATAATTTTCATTGACTACCTTGAAAAAGGAAGGACCATCAGCAGTGACTATTACATAGCGTTATTAGACCGGTTGAAGAACGAAATCACCGAAAAACGGCGGCAGTTGGAGAAAAAGAAAGTGCTGCTTCACCAAGACAATGCACCGTGTCACAAGTCAGTGAAAATGATGAGCAAAAATTCAGCCATCAACTGTGTTCTCCAGATCCAGAGTTCTCCCAGCGACTATTTCCTGTTCTTAAATCTGAAAGGAATGCTCGGTGGGAAAAAATTTTCGTCGAACGAGGAGGTGATCGCCGAAACTGAGGCCTAATTTGAAGCAAAGGACAAATCGTACTACAAAAATGGTATCCAATAGTTGGAGGGTCGCTATAATCAGTGTATCATCCTTGAATGGAATTATGTTGAATAAAAAAACTAATTTTGCCACAAAAATGTGTTTTACTATGGTAGGCCTGGGACTTCTCAATTGACCTGTTAGATGTTAAGACCAACGTGTTTATTGTAGAATAAGTTCTCTGTAAATCTAAAACCGTAGCTCATTAGGATAAAAACAAATAGCTTATTAGTGTTAATTTACTAGATGGCAATAATAAATAATTTAAAAAATATTAGAAAAAGCTATTATTATAACCTTTAGAATTAGTTGGATGCAAAATTATATTTTGCAAGAGCTTGAGCAAGCAAGAGCTTTCATTTGAGTGATGGGAGTCATGATCATTTTAGGAAACATATATTAATTTTTCGGTTCTGTTTTATTGAACGCGATAATATTTATATTACTGAAGCTTCTAGAGCATATTATTCATATATTATTTTAATCTATGTTTATGTTGTTATATGATAAAATACAACAAAATTAGACACGACCAGTTCAGTTATTTCACCTATATTTTCTATACAACCGATGCGGGCCTATATAACTGTTAAAACACTGCCGAAATATTGTCAAAATATATACGGTCGACCCACAGCCCGTTTGTTTCAAACCGTTCGAAAGACAGATAAAACAAGTGGAAGATGTAGACCACACAGATAATATTTATGCACAAGAACGACCCGTTATATAGTTAAAACGATACTAATGATTGAGCCATTGTTTGTAAATGAGTTTGAAAGATATGTCTTTACCCGGCTATTTGTTTTATATTGTCTCGTACAAAAGCTGTCGTTGCAGATCTAGGCTGATACGAAATTCTTCTCATCAAGAGAAAAAAATGGATTTTTTCACAGTTATATTCATATCGGAAAAATGCAAGGAACGATTGCAACTGTTATTTAAAACGACATGAGAAAAAAAAACGTCGAAATTTCTTCTGCTAAAGTCATTGGCTTTACCAGTCAATAGTTCTCGAAGCCACTTTCTCCAGCCATATATGATTCCGTGGTTCAATGGATTGCGAACTATTTTAATTAATGAATGAGGCTCGAGAATATGGCGGTTTTTTCTTCTGTTCGGTTCGTACCTTCACGTGGATCAAACAAGTTTTAATGTCGAATGGATTATTTTTGTATGGCAAACTTTTGATTTCATTTCAACTTACTTTAGTTTTTTTCGCATTTTAAATTAAATCACTAAAATTTTACTGAATAAATAAAACAAAAAAAATTAATGGAATCATAATTATTCCATTAAAATATATACGGTTTCAGAACATTTAACAGGTCAAATGAAAAGTTCCCGGCCTGACACATAGATGGCGCTACTAGAATGAAATCCATGTTTTTAGTTGGTACTAACCCTCAAAAGATACGCGTATACATTTGACAGCTGTCGGATCATTTTCAGTTTGTGAATTATAGTATTATGCGTAAAGCAACCTTTATTATTGTGAAAAATATGAATAAAAATGAATTTTGCTTGTTGATAAAATATTGCTTTTTGAAGGGACAAAATACAATTAAAGCAAAAACTTCTTTTCATGGATGCCGAGATTTCAGACACTGCTCCAGGAAAATCAACTATCAAGGATTAGTATGCTAAGTTTAGACGTGACGAAATGAGCACTGAAGACGGTGAACGCAGTGGACGCCCAAAAGAGGTTGTTACCGATGAAAACATTAAAAAAATCCACAAAAATGATTTTGAATGACCGTAAATTGAAACTGAATGAAATAGCAGAGACTCTAAAGATATCAACTGAATGTGTACGATAAACCCACTCCAAAGCGTGGGAGAACGCAACAGTTGGCTGGCAAGGTTATGGCGTCTGTATTTTGGGATGCGCATGGAATAATTTTTATTGACTACCTTGCAAAAGGAAAGATCATCAATAGCAACTATTACATAGCGTTATTGGACCGTCTGAATGGGGAATTCGAACTGCTTCCTCATCCACCGTATTCTCCAGATCTGGTCCCCAGCAACTATTTCCTGTTCTCAGATCTCAAAAGAATGCCCGCTGGGAAGAAATTTTCGTCGAAGGAAGAGGTGATCGCCTAAACTGAGGCCTATTTTGAAGCAAAGGACAAATCGTACTACAAAAATGGTATCGAAAAGTTAGAGGGTCGCTATAAACAGTGTATCACACTTGAAGAAAATCATGTTGAATAAAAAAAATAATTTTGCCATATAAATGTGTTTTATTATGGTAGGCCAGGGACTTTTCAATTGACCTGTTTTATTAATCAGATTTAACTAAAAACTGAATTTCTAACTTTTAAATTTTAGTATTTTTATCGAACTGTTGGGAAGACTATTTGTCACTAAATAACATAAAAACATCACTTTATCTTGGCTGGCCGCGCTCTTGTTCAGCAACCCTAAACTTTGACATGTTAACATCGTATGTACGATACATACCTCATATCGTTGTAGATAAAACCTAGCGCGAAGTTCTGTTAGGTTTATAATAGTTTAGAAATATTTAACTAAATTTGTGTAAATATTTCAGCATTTTAAACTTTGTTCCAATATAAGAAAATCCATTTGCCTCACTAGGTTAGAAATTCCAAAATGTTATCGAAAACAGTCGGTTTATGAAAAAAATATTGTCACTTTTTAATGTTGAAGAACCATCAAAACATTTGAAAGATAAAATAATGAATTATAGTAAGGTTTTTGGGTTAAGAACGGCCACTAAATATGAGAAAGTATATCGCTCTCGCAGTCATCATTTAGTAATTTACAAGAAACACCATCTTTGGATACACACCATCTCTGAGTAATAGTCGGTATCTAAACGTATCGCTGTAAATAGTCATAATCCTATAGTATCTGGATACAGCTATGATACCTTTGGGGACCTTATTCCGAAACACATATATTTTATTCATATTAAATTGTCTTTCAGAAAGTTATAATTAGTTTTTTTAGAATTTTAATTTTAATTATTTTTTTAATCATTAACCTTCCAGTACAGCCATCCCAACATAAAAAAATTACAAATAATGTGATAACACCATATTCATTTCTTCAGGTTATTATTAGATTAAAATAAGAAAGTTCCTAGACGAAAAACGTTACTGAATCGTCTGCAGAAAAGTCATTGGCCTTTACTTCGATACGTACTTGATAATGCAAGAAAACCTTGCAAAATACCAAGAGTGAAACTTGAGAAATTTCAATGAGTCATTTTTGTTTATGTCGTGTTAGCTGACAATAAATATGATAATAACGTTTTAAAAGTAGTGAATGAATTCGTACAGTAATCGTGTATTCTCTCGCTCTGATGTAACTGATTATTCAAAGTGTATTCATCGTTGAAACATTAATAAACTTATTTTTAACACGTGGATTTCAATATCTAAAAAATCGAACGGGTTTTGGTCAAATTAGTTTTTATTGCACAAAATAGGATTTGATAGCTAAAAGGAAAACAAATAAATCTCCAATAAATCAATTAATCCACTAAATAAATATGTTTACATAGCTTTAACTATTGAGCAATAGACTATATAGCACAAGTTCAAAATTCACTGCCACTAGAGTCACCACGTCAAGCTAAACTGAAAGAAATGTATCCCTATTTAAAAAGCAAACTTCCATACCAGGGTACCTCAAGCTTCTGTAAGGAGATTTTGAGTAATTTGGGCAGCATTAGATCAGAAACTGGGATGCTTCGGTGCTAACAAATATACCATCAATTTCTATACTTCTTATTTGTAGTTGATTGCCATTTATTATGTGTTTTGATGTATTTTGGGCAGCGATATATATTGGAGAAAATGAGAAGTACAAATGTAAGCAAATGTTAAACAACCTAATCCAACTATTAACTGATGCTTTTGACATTTTTCGATATAAAATAACAGTTTATCATTGTGCATTATTGAGTATACTGTATACGGATACTAATCATGGAATATTTAACCTTGCTACTTGTTTTCAATCTTCAGTGCTGTTGTTTGATTTCCCAATCGAAAGCCAAGGCTAATGTACAGCCTTCGATTACAAAATTTACCATCAGACCAGTGCAAAACAAGCCGACTACCAGGACGGCCCCACAGCCACTACCGAAACAAGTTATCACAAGACCAACCCAGCCTGCGCAGGTAACTAACCAGGCCACTAAACAAATCTTAACCTCCACAGCAAAAACAGTGCCAACCGTTTCGGCGACTGTTTCTTAAACTCCCCCAAAGGAAAAATTCCGCCTATGACGTGACAAGAAGAAGTTTATGGAGCTCATTAGAATTACTAAGGCACAATCAATTGATATTATAACCCGAAACAAAAAGGAGGGCATTTTCTTATTCGTTGCCACAAGCGTACGATTACCGTAAACTCCCAACTTTGCTCGAGGAAAGGAATTACCCTTACCATTCCTTCTGTCATCCGGAGGAGAGCATTCCGGGTAATAATAAGAAACATCCCAGAATCACTCTGCATTGACGAGGTACGTGAACTTCTGTTTGATCAAGGCTTCCATCCCAAATTTGTGCAAAGATGGAAATTAAAATCCGGGATAGAACTAATAATTGTTCAGGTAGTTGACCTCGCGAAGAGCGACAGATCATATATATGACCAAACTCGGCGTCATCACAGTGAAGGTCGAGGTCCAGAGGGGAAACGGCCAGCCAGTGCAGTGCTTCAAATGCCACCTTTTTGAGCATTCCAGCTCGTATTGCCGAGCCCCCCCACGGTGCGTCAAATCTGGCATCACGACACTAGATCCTGTACCAAAATCCCGGAAGCACCTCCAAAGTGCTGCAACTGCAGTGAAATTCACACCGCAAACTTCACCGGTTGCAGCTGCCGTCCTGCTCCAAGAAAACCAAAAATTCCGACCGAATCCAGGCCTCCACAAGGTTCTGCATGGAGTAACCAAGGTGGCAGGAAGCTAGCCCAAAAATTAGCCAGCGCCACCCAGCCTGCTCCAACTCAAACTCCTGCTCCAACCAATACACCGGACTTTAACTCCTCAATGCAGGCGTTTACTGACCCGCAGGCTTTCCTGCAAGTGATCGCCCTGGCTCACCAACTTGCTCGTCTTTTTCCAAATGTCGCCGCCTAAGCGGCAACATTTACCTGTTTCTTTAACTTCCAGCAGCCTTTTAATTCTTCGAAATGGCTGTTCCGAAATCTTTTATACTGATGACATGGAATGCAAACAGCTTACGCGGAAAGCAAGCGGAATTGGAAGACGTCATGACATTCTATGACGTCGACATCGTTCTCATCCAGGAAACTTTCCTGAAACCTTCGCATCGTCTCTCTTTCGAACACTTTTTTGTCTACAGAAACGATAGAACTCCGGGTCGAGGCGGTGGAACCGCCATTCTCGTCAGAAAAGGAGTCACACACGAGCTCCTTCCATCGTTATCAGTAAACAACTTCGAAACAACCTCCATTAAAATCGATATCCAAGAACGCCCCTTCGTGATTATATCTCTGTACAGGAAATCTTCTGCATTCAACTATGCCGAATACCGATCACTCGTCGCAGGAAAATTTCCAAAAATAATAGGTGGCGACTTCCGCTTCCAGAGCGAATCTCGCAGGTAACGCCATCGTAGCTCTAAGTGCAGATCTGGGCTACGGTCTTGCCTTGCCAGATGAACCCACCCATCACCCTAGTACAGTATCTCAAGGCGCAGCAAGAATCCTTGATTTCTTTATTCTTCAAGACGTAAATCGCCATTCCGAAGTTCGAGTCCTTGACGAACTAGACTCTGATCATCGTCCGGTCCTTCTCAAACTCGGAAACTGCGCCACCACCCAAGTTCCACTAACAAGATTCCCACAGGAAAAAAACCGACTGGAAAAACTACCAATCTCTTCTCCTGAAATCCGATCCAATTCCGAAAATTAACACACCAGAACAGCTCGAGGAAGCCGTACTCAAGCTAACTCGCGATATTCAGTCTGCTCACGAATCTGCCACAGTCAAAATCTCATCACAACCTCAGCCGTGGAAAAAACAACCTTCCCGCTTCTCTTAAACGTGAAATTCGCATCAAAAACGGTTTATGCAGATTAGCTCGATTCACCCTTGATGCTGCAGATAAAAGGGAGGCGAACAGAGCATGCAAGAGGGTAAGGGCGGCCGTCTCGACTTGGCGAGCAATGAAATGGAACTCATTTCTCGCGGACCAAAGGCTGGATGGCTCCCCTTCCTTCTGGCGTGTCTCCAAATGCCTCGTGGGGAAGACGCACAATGTCATCCCCCCCTGAAGTCAACGGTCACAGGAAATTTCGCAGTCACTGATCAAGAAAAAGTCGAGCTCCTTGCAGGGACCTACGAAGCTCAAATGAAATGCCTCCCACCCGCACAGAACACTAAAGCTAAAGACATTGACACTGTCATCAAAGAATCCAACTCCGTCAAAAGACCAGTAACCCCAGCCTTTTTTCTCAACCATTTCGTGTCTCCAAAGTCTCTACAGACTATGATCGGCAAACTTCAAACCAGAAAATCTCCAGGTTTCGATGGAATATCGATTACTCAGCTAAAAAACCTCCCGCTTAAGCAGCTCGCAGAACTGACAAACATCATTAACTCCATCGTGAGGCTGCAACACTTCCCGGTGCCTTGGAAACACGCACATCTAGCGGTTATACCCAAGAAAGGAGCAAAATCATCTCCATCTGATTACAGGCCTATCAGCCTTCTCAGCGCCATTTCGAAGCTTGCCGAGAGGGCAATACTCTACGCTCTCAACTCTTTCACAAAGGAAAACAACATCATTCCAGATGAACAATTCGGCTTTCACGCTCACCACTCATCCGTCCATCAGGCTACCCGTCTGGCCGCACACATCCATCATGGTCTTGACCAACGCAAAAACTTGGAGCAGTTCTTCTGGACCTAACCAAAGCCTTCAACAAGGTCTGGCACGATCGCAAAGTGCGTGCGGTTAGGCCTTCCAGAAGACCTAACCGCTCTCATCAAGTCCTATCTCTCGGACAGATCTTTCCAGTCGTAAACAAACCGATGCTGGCATACCTCAAGGTTCCCCGCTGGCCCCAGCCTTATTTAACCTCTTTATTTCAGATCTGCCGAGAAAAGAGCACATTGACGTCGCGTTTTACGCTGACGACACTGCTTTCTTCACGGCCGCTAGGTTCGAAGTTACAATTCATGAACGTTTACAGAAGCAGCTCGATCATGCGGTCAAGTGGTTCAAATTCTGGAGGTTGCAAATCAACCCCCTGAAAACCCAGGCCATCATTTTCCACAAGAAGCGTTATGCACTGCGCGTCTCGCAACTTAAGATCGACACCGCAATACTTCCATGGCTGGATAACGTCACGTACCTAGGTCTTCAATTCGACCGGCGGTTCGGTTGGCATTCCCAAATCCAGAAAGCAATCCAAAAAGTTTCGGGGATAGCAAACCTGCCTTCTTCTCTGATCTGCCCTTCTAGCAGACTTCCCATCTCCATCAAATGCTTATTTTACAAGATGTTAATTCGGTCCGTACTCCTCTACGGATCTAATGTCTACTTCAAGTTTGTTACACTCAACCAGGTCAAACGGCTTCAAGTTTTCCAAAATAAGCTCCTCAGGAGAATATTAAACGCTCCATAGTTTGTCAGAAATAATCAAATTCATAGGGAAACTGACACTCCAGAAATCAAGCACTTCATATCTCAATCATTCCACAAACAAAAACTCAGCTCAAGTTCTTCTGAAAACGAGCTTGTTCGCGAGCTAGTCGACATGCTGGGAGCTTAGCACCGTGTCACCGCCAAGCTGCCCCCCTTTTCCAGGCTGAAACGACCTCATCAGTCGCTACAGTCATAAATTTTGCACCCATACAACAGTACCCAGTTGTGTGTTAACTCAGGTTCGCAAATCAATAGAATCGCCGGGCCCCATGTACCCAATAACGGCTGCCCAATCAGCGGGTGCCATATCCCCAAATTTAATGCAGTAGCAGTAGTGATCTACAGGGGTCAACTGTGAGGCGGTTTCGGTTTAGTGTATTGGTAAGCCCAGAGGCAGTCCCACATAACCCGGTCCAACTTGTTACTCCAGGGCAAGTCTCCGCGACCAGGTATGCGTCATGCATTCCACCGCCTGGTTTTTAGGCCAGTACAAAAAAAAATGAATTTGAACCCTGCCACTGTATTTCAACAATTACACTTTCAGAAACACATAGTGACTCTACTCAGTCATATCCGAACTGTTGGTTTTGGTTTCAACTAACTTTCAATATAATGGTGTAGCGATCTTGAGGCATGTCGAATTTTACATCGTGGAATAACGGTCTACAAAATACCCAGATATATAATCCCAGATGTTGAACAGGGGCGGGGTGCCAGCAGCGCCAACTAGAACCCGATAACGAATAGCTGGCAACCCCGAGACGTGTATCTGGGATATTATTGAAGGGTATTTCCATTGATTCAGTGCTCAACCATCGTTTGGTTTAGACGTGCCACCATCGACTGCCCAAGCCTCGTCTCCAGGTAACACCGCTGCCATCCGTTTTATCTAGTTATATTTTTCACATTTTTTTATATAGATATATATTTCACCGAGCCACATCATTTACCCTAAAATAGTGATGATTTTGATGTCAGCGACAAAGAAATGCCTGATAGATCAACAAAGTTTGAAGACAATGAATTGTAAGACCTATTGAATAAAAATCCAAGTGAATCTCTCAAGGAACAAAGAACAAAGAACGGCAATTTTCATGGCCAAGTGTTGCTGTGTATACGATAAAATCATCAATGTGCACTGTATTACGAACAGATAAATTCGAAGAAAACTATTACTGCAGATATCTACCGATATCAACTGAAAAACCTGAATGACGCACAGTGTGACGTAGTATACGGTATAAGGACAAAATTCAATAATTTAAAAAGCCGGCTTGGTGGCGCAGTGGTAAATGTAAGAGGACGGTCCTTCTACTGTTGTGATAGCCGCGGCTTCGAATCCTGCATGGTCGTAAATTTTTTGTGATTGTTTAATATTTGTGATTGTCCTAGGCAAGAGTCTAAAATCCAAAAAGGAAAATGATCCCAGTCATGAGAGTAACCAGGCTGGGTAAGACCGGATGTCTTCTGGAATGATCTAAGTTGGTCACTCGCCAGTCGGTAGTCTTAATACCGAGGACTGTAGTTCGGAGCCCATGTAAAATAGTAGGTCCAGTCCAGAGAAACCCATAGTTGGTAAAAGGAGACTTTAAAATATTTTTTAAAAAATTTATAATAAAAGCACCAATTTTAGTTCTGCAAACGGTTTCTACCAACTTAATGCATGATCTAACAATATACTAAAATATATAATGATATGAAGCGACCATATCTCAAAGTGTATATTAGTTCTAAATTATCCACAAGAAAATGAATATATCTAAATCGGTCAAAAGAAAAACTTTTAAACGTAAATTACATAAATTATTTGCAGTTTGTCTAATGTTCGCTAAAGGACAGAGCAGCCGGAGGGCCGCGACACACCACAAAAAATTACTTGGTTGTTACTGTTTTGTTTTTTAGAGAGGTTCAAATATATCTGTATTTACAAAGAGTTTGAAACAAAAAAAATACATATTTTTCCATTTACAAATTGTCTTTAATATGCAAAAGCAAGGTTTGATGTCAAGATATTGATTGAATATTGATAATATAATGAATAAGATATTATAGATTGAAGCCAATTACTTCCAGATACCACCTGTGAAGTAAACTGTAAATCCTTTACAGTTCTGTCCGCTGACTCAGCTGCGCATATTCTTTTTTTTTCGTTGGAGCCTCTTCAAAAAATACCCGGGAGAGGAAGACTCTCCGATTCAAACTGGTATTTCTTATTCAGGAGAATAACAAAGAGACATGATGAGATACTCCACTGTCAGTTAATATCGAAGTAGTGTAACTCTTGGATAATACTCGAGCAGGACACAGACTCAAAGCATTTGATCTTTTAGTGCAATGAAGTGTATTAAATTAAAAAAAAACAGCAGACTAAGTAAGAGCTGATGGATTTCCTAGATAAATTAATGGTAATTACTAGTAAGAATGCATTAATAAAAAACATATTTATTGTTATGTTGGCCTCTAGTTCGTTAAAAGTAACTGGTGGTATGTTTGCAAATGTTTTAAGGAATGTTTAGTAACTCAACTTCGAGTCAAATTTAAAAGAGCAACATTAAGAAAATATTCACTATTCATTTTAAAATAACACTCGTAAATCTAAATTTGAATCCAAAAATTTACTTTTAATCCTATTCATAAACAACTTTCTCGTCGAATTTTTTTCCGTTGATATTTTCGTATTCCACACCAACCGTAACCATAATTTTTTTTGCGTCGTCTTATTTCTAATGTGTAGTAGACCGACATCCAAAGCGGACATAATTATTCGGATCATTCATCAGTTCTAGGAGAAAGTTGCAAAACCAGCTCCGATATGTCAACTTGTCGTCGCCAGAATGGGTAAAACAAGACGAAATATTGAAGACGATGTCCAAGATGACGCACAAACAATCCGACTTATAATTATTTTCTATTATTTATTTACATTACATATTATTAAAGCATTACGCAACTTCGATGAAATATCCTTTAATATCCTGTCTTTTTAAAAATATACATTATAAAACGTAAATAACGACTTCATAGTTAACAATGTTAATTCAGTCTAGCAGTCTAGTCACGATAAATGGGTAATTTATTGAAATATTTATGAAGTTAAACAGGGTCCAAGAGCACGATTTTATTCCTTACTAATTAATGCACTACTGGTCATTATTATTATTCCTAATAAAATAGTATTAGCATTTTGAATTAATAAGTATTTAGCATTTTTTAGAAGTTAGAAAAAGTAAAACTTAAATTCAGGTACAACATTAAGAAACATATTACTTAATACTACAATTTCAAATCTGTAACAAATAGAAAATAACAAAGAAAGTATACTGAAATGTGCCATGAAACAAAGAAAAATACAAAATATCTGTCTCACTCTCATATCTTTCTTGATAGATATAACTTATATCCCAATTGTCGGTTCTGGTTTCAACAATTTAAAAGTGGTGATTTTAATGTCAATGAAATATAATAAAAATAGTTCGTAAAAAATAAATTTCCAGACTTATTCTGACAGACTAGCAGTTGATGAGTTAATTGTTCTGTACTTACAGTTACCGTAATTATTCAGTAACTAACATTTAGATGTGAAGGAAAAATGCGAAAGAATGGAAAATTTTCTGTGGCGCATTGTGGCTGGCGATAAAAAGGGGATCTAGTACAATAATTTAACATTTATAATTGCAAATGGAAGATGAAGAAGAGGCGGACTATTCATGACAATTAAGTCTTGCTGCTTCAAATATTGTGGGAATATCAAGATGTACTTTATTACAAACTGGTAAAACCAAATGATAATATTACTACAGATATATACCGATAACAGTTTTATAACATTAATGACGTATTGTTGCAGAAAAGATTAGCAACAGCGAGTTACAGAAGCAAATTCATCTAGCATAACAACGCTAGGCTACACGTTGCAAAGATATATTAAAAATCGAACATGAAGTCTTGCTGCATCTTGCTCACTCACCAGACATAGCGTCAGAATAAATACAGATTCGGTAATACAGAAGACGCTATGTATTATCGAGAACACAGATCGATGTGGCTTTACATCCTAGCCTACAATTCCGATATACTGAAGAAGTATGCAAATGGATAGATAGTTTTATGATTGTCAAACCAACATCGTTATTTCGACACGATATCGTTATGTTGCCTATTGATTAATGTACATTGGACCAATTATTCTTAATGAATATCTCATAAAGTCAAAAAATGAAGTTGTGTTACAAGTAACTGTAAATGCCTATATGGCGCGGTTTTCTGTCAGTCTATAACAAACAAATGAATACTAAGAGACATAATTTGAATACAAATAATGTAAAATTACCAAAGAGCACAACAAGTTAATCTGCACAATCTATCAATCAAAAATGAGAACGATATATGAACAATCAACAACATATCCAGAAGTGTTTCGTTATTCCCTCAATATTCGGCTACTCTGAAGCAATACTAGCAGAAATTCAAAATAACATCAATCCAATGAACCCTCAATGCGATCTTAATGTACATACATTTATAATAACAATATATAAATTCGGAAGAAAATAATACTCTAAAATAATTATTGAGATAAACTACATAGATCGAATATAGAACAAAAAAAGTAAAAAATACAATGATGAGGATAAAGAAAACTATAGTGGAATTAGCTGGCTGCTAGGTTTTAAGAGTTGCAAGAATATATCAACACGATTGAGACAAAATTAAGATTATTAATAAGATTAATTTTTGGATAACCTCCAAAGAATTGTCTATTGGAACAATGGAACGCAAACTGTATTAGAGATATAGAAACGGCAGTTTTAATTCAGATTTGTAATTGCTAATAGAACTCAAAATCTCAATGAAAAAGCATCGCATCCAAGCTACTAAAGAAGCTATACAAGAGCGAATATCTTCAAGGAAGGCTATTTAAGATGTTCGCTCGAGTCGACGGGCTTTATATCGAGAATTGTAGGCTACCACCGGCGATAAACAATAGGTTGAGTATCAATCATCAAACCAATATTTTACTTTAGGATGCAAATATGGAGTTGCACTAAAACATCAGACTGACTAGTAACCCAACGTGATATTATCAATGCATATCGCTATCAACAACACTACATAATGACCTCAATATCAAATGGATTTACGAAGTTATCCAAGATTTCGTCTTAGAGCATGTAATAGGGTTACTAAATTACAGCAACCGGACAACACATGAGAAATTGAGAAGATTGAGGCGAATCTAACCATATGAACTTGTATAGAGTAAAGGGTTATCCTTAACTTCAGCTTAAAAAGTTGTTCTAAGCACATTTAACGTTCAATTTCAAGTTCCTAGTTGTTAAAAGCACCATAGGAGTATGCAGAAATATAAATATTAAACGCCAAAATGAATACATTAAGATGAATAATTACCATGAGACCTATTATATAGACCTACATTCAAATGTGTTAATTTGTTAAAAGATGGATTAATATTATCTTTTTACTAAAATATTAATTTGACTTGTTAGCAAGACATTAAAGAAGAAAATAATCTTCAGAGATTTAATAGAAGTAATACAAATTATAAATGATTTCTTTACAATTTATGTCCTTTGTCAAGAGAGACGGAGGCGGAAAATTGAATAAAAACTAGTATGATAGATTTTTTTTCTTATTCAATGGATACATCATATACTTAATAATCATAGTTTGCACAGAATATGTTTCTCAAATTTATTGCCGTAACAGATTTGACAGCGATAATTTATGGATCACTTAAGATATCTCTAAATAATTCCAACAAGCGGATAATTTAAATATGGAGATTGAACAGTGACCTAGACGGCCATACTGCATCATCCATGAGTCATATCGCTTGCAGTTTCCATAATCCGTTAAGTTCGCGGAGCTGAAACGAAACAAGTGAGAGTATTTCTGCAAACGGTGGTTCTGCCGCGGCATGCCAACTCCTGCGTTGTGGTGGGGGCCGTAACCGGAAGAGTCGACCACGAGACGGTCGAAGTGGTGGGGCAGTAAGTGGTCCGCTGACCCACTTAGCCGGCGGTTCGATGTTGTTATGGTCCGTTTCTTGGAAAGACTTCGGTAAATGGCCGTCCTGAGGCCGCTCGAACAGCTTTTTTTCACTTTTATTGGCTATTTTCGACGTTTGGCATGGTTTCGATTCCAAAGTAGGCGGTATTGGGGCGGCCTTATTAGGTTTATTCAGTTGCTGATGATTGAGTCTTAACATTTAATTGTGAGTTACCGGGAAAAAATTGCAGTTTTCGATCATTCTCGTTACATTATCTTGAATCGTCATCAACAACCTCTTTTTCAGTCTGCATGGCTGAGACTCACCAACCGTTAACATATTTTGAAAAAGAGCATAAAGAATATTATTTGTCACCTTGGAGGTCTTTAACAATTGAACAGCCTCAAACATCATTTAGGATTCCGTTATTTCCGGATGACTACGGAAGGAAAAATTACGTTTTTAAATAATTCTCACGTAAAATGTTGATCTATTTTATGGCACATAATTCTAAATCCTTGACAAATATTGGACCATAGACAATTTATTATAACGCTTATGATAACAAATTGTTGTCATGTAATTTAATAGCTTGAGAAGCTTCTATTTTAATTCTATTTCTTAATTAATGTTGTTAATAATAATTTAGAAAAATACTTTGGAACACAATAGTTTAAACAATTATGCGAAAGTTATTTAAAGAGATTCATGGCTTTCTATATAGAATGCCACACATTTTTTGACCGATCTGATATTTCTTGATGATCCCTTTATGACGTTGTTCACATTGCAGACCTACATTGCAAAAAATAGCACTGTTAGATCATTCTTGTTACATTATCTTGAATCGTCATCAACAACCTCCTTTTCAGTCTGCATGGCTGAGATTCACTCACCATTAATATATTTTGAAAAGGAGCACAAAAAAAATTAATTATCATCTTAGCCATTTTAATAAATTAATAAACTTGAACGTCTCTTGGAATCTTGTTATTTCTTGTTATCCGGAAGCAAAAATTACACTTATAAAATATTTCCACGTAAAATGTTGACCCATTTTGTACTATACAATTCTAGAACATAAACAAATATTGCACCATATCCAATTTATTATAGCGCTTATGAAAACAAATTAATATAATGTGATTTAACATACTAAGAAACTTACATTTTAATTCTGTAATTCTATTATTTAATTATCGCTGTTAATAATAATTTAGAAAAATACTTTCCAACATAATAGTTTATGTAATTGTGCAAATGGAATTAAAAAGATAGCATAGCTTTCAATATAGAATGCTACAAAATTTTGAACAATCTGATGATGGCTAATGATCTCTTCGCAACACTGTTCACATTGCATGGCTATATTGCAGATAATATCAGATTTAGATCATTCTGGTTATATCATCTTGTATGGTCATCTTAGGTCAACAATCATCAGATCGTCAAATTTAGGCCATGCAAACATGTCCTTTAATAATTCCAATAAAGCTCAGTATCTGAAATTATCCATTTACATTTTAATAGAGTGAAACATTACTTGTTAAATATTTTCGCGTAAAATGTTGACCGATTCTGGTGAAAATTCTAGAACATTGAAAAAAATAGCAGTATAGCCAATTTATAATAACGTTTATAAAAACAAATTAAGTTTATGTAATTTAACATCTTAAGAAGCTTCCATTTTAATTCTATTTCTTAATTAATTCTATTAAAAATAATTTAAAAAAATACTTTGCAACATAGTTTATATAATTATTTGAACGGTATTTAATTAGACACATAGCTTTCAATACAGAATGCTACAAAATTTTGATCTATATAATATTGCCTGATGATCTTTTCATGATATTATATGCATTACAGAGCTATATTGCAAAAAATAGCAGATTTATATCATTCTCTTTATATTGTTTGGTATTGACAGTAGTACATTTTAACAATATCAATTATTAGTTGGAATTATGTTATTGGCGTATGAATTAATGTTTAAAGGATTTTCTATAGATACATTAGTAACTTACTTTATGTTGAATCCTCACTGACAAACTTTTCAGCATGTGTCATCTTGACAAAGTGTGAACAATTTTCTTTTTCAGTTCATTGCAAAGTTTAGAATTTGTGCTGAGTGAATAACATTTGCGAGAAGTTTTACTTTTTATTTCAACTAGAAGAGAAAGACTACTAAGTGGCATCGAATGCTGTGTGAAGCTTATGGCAGCCATGCTCTATAAATTTCATTATGTGAATACTAGTTTCAACGTTTTGAAAGTATCGATTTTGATACCGAAAACAAAGAGCGTTTTGAAAAATTTTAAAGACGAGAATTTGAAAGCGTTAATCGATAATAAACCAAGAAAAAAGCGCGAAAAATATGCAGAATTGTTGAGAATAATAAAAGAAACCATTTTCAATCGCTACAAGAACATGACATGGACCCAAAAGCTTGAATATTTTGTGTGAAAATGTGTGAAATGCTGTTTCAACGGTAAAATCGGTAAGGTTTTTTTGCATCGCATTGTTACTAGTGATGAAAATCGGATCCATTACGATAATCCGAAGCGAAAAATATCATGGGAACCAACGGGTTATGCTTCAAAATTAATGGCAAAGCCGAATATCCATGGCTTCAAGCTACGTATTTGGTGGGATCAGCTTGGTGGGCCTAATATCGAATGAAACCGTAAATGGAGATCACTATCGACTACATTTGATGCATTGAGAGCCAAGAACTGCCCCAAAGATGCATTGCACCGATTTTTCACAATAATGCTTCAAATAAAAAAATATTTTAAAACTAAATTATAGGCCAATATATTACAAAGATAGCAGTTCTCGAACATTCATTACATTATATTACCTCTTCATTAATTAAAGACCTAATTCTTCATTTTATACCATTTACACCGAAGTCATTTGATAATTTTAACTAAAACTATCAGAGTATCACTATTTAGCACAAGACTTGTAAAACATACAATTTTACAAAAAAATACAATTTTTGGAAAATAGGCCCATATTTCACAATATATAATATATACATTTGCGTAAGTAATTTATCATTTTAACAAATTCCTTTTTTCATTTCATTCAAACAATTAATGCCGTTGCATCATAGTAACTTAAAAAAATAGTAAACAATTCTTGAATTTTCGAAATTCAATTAATGAATACCTTTTTTCAAGCTGTATGTAATACAATTAATTAAGGTTATGGTACCACAATAATCTAGAATATTAACAAATATTGTGTCAAGTTCATGGCTTAAATTGACAACGTCTGATGACTTCTCATTCAGACCTCATAATATAGTAAAACTATGTTTAACGTACGTGATCTAAGTAGGACATTGTAAATGAATATCAAATAAAAGTTGGGCAATAAGCACACTAAGAATTCGACAATTTATTCTATCACTTATACCGTTAAAAATTAATTTGAAACTTTTACTTTCCCCAAATATCCTACTTCGCTACGTTTTACTGAATCACATGATGTTTTTCATTATAAAGACTGATAATGGTTATAAAAACGTTGCTGGAATTTGTCTATATTTAATATATCTGTAAATGTTTTTGAAATTGAGTGTTTTTTTTATCAAGGATTTATAATTCAATTAACACAAAAGCCGGCTTGGTAATGATAGTAGTCAGGGCGGCATGGATATAAATTTATGTTTTTGATTGATTCTGCTTGTTTCTGGCGAATTGGAAGAAGGAAGTTGAGACGAACTTCCATCGTCCAATTATCGTTTTAATTGATTTTAAATTCGTTTTCGACATTATCAACTGGTCCCACTTAGGACGGCTTTAAGAAACGACATGACTAATTTTTTGGTCAACAATATCCAGGTGTGAGGAAGAATATTTGATGTCCTGCAACACCAACAGCAACGTATATATTGTGGATAGACTTTGTTTACAGGCGAGATAGTGTAAAATCAAATAACAAATAGCAATCCTAATTTCACCAGTAACCAGATTAGTTAGATTTTGTTGCCACTTAGCCCAGATAAGTACTAGCCGATAAAAATAAAATGATCAAATATATACCAAAAAATTTCCCAAAAATACACATTTTATATATATGAGAAATATAATAGTATACAAATGAATAGCTAATATTTTCGCAAATTAAATTAGATTATGGAATAGGCTGATTGAACTAAATAATTATAAATGATTAGGAAAAAATTGATGTGAACCACATTGACAAACTAGAACCGGTAAGTTTTATGTCATATAACTACAATTGCTAGCACAGTATGTTATTTTCTTTAGTTACTTATCAGCGATACCGAATATTTCAGATAATAACACCTTTAATCTTTATGCTGTTTGCTGCTGCGACTGCTACTGATGGAACAATTGCTGCATTAGAAAATCACATCAAAATGGATAATTAAAATTAAGTTATTATACTAAGACAAATATGAAAGTTAAGAAATAATAACAATGACAATTAAATACTTGTTATAAAATATGTATTAGTTTAAAATCTAAAACTGGAATTAATAAGAAAAATATTTATCAAATTTATCTATCATTATTTTTCAGTAGCAGCCAGTATAAATATTATTTTTATGGTTAATATCATACATTTTAGCTGTTTAATGTCCTTTGTTCATTTATAGTTTGAAAAACTAACAAAAATGAGCATTTATATTTATAAGCAAACTAGCAATACTATACTCAGTCAATTTTATTATGCTACAACGTCTCCTCTTTGCCAAGTAGGGTTTATTTGCATCAAGACTTTGTTATAGACTCGATTCACCAAGACACGGAAAGACCACAGCACAAACAAAAATGTATGAAAATGTAAAAAAGAAATAGTTTGGAACAGTTGTTTGTTGTTGAAGCCCATTGTTAAACAAGGACCGGTTAATTTTCTACCATATAATTATATTTACAAGTACATTGCGTTCTTTTTTTGTTACTTAGCAGCAGTAGCAGATATTTCTGATTATAATATATCTAATGTTTATGCTGATTTGATCCTGATTAGTGCTGTAATTGGGACTGATAGAGCGATTGCTACACTTATGCGTGATCCGTTGTTTTTCTTATGTAAGTTTGCTACGAATTATTCAACATTTGTGTGTGTGTTTGTTGTTGTGTTTTACGTTCATTACAATTACAAATTAATCTTTTTATCATATAATCGAGAGCATTTTCAAGTGAATAATTATTCTATATGTAATTAATTTTATTTAAGTAAATTTCAATACGTCAGTTTCATATTTATAATAAATACTTAAAGAATTAAATAATTAGAGATAGGTTATTAAAAGATCCTTATTTACGAAATTTCTTTATAGTCTGAAATAGTTTTATATATTATATAAGATAATTATTTTTAATAATCATAGCTTTATAAAGCAATTCTGGAGATCAACACAACATTTCTATAAGTATTAATTAATAAAAGTAATGCTAAAAAAAATAATAATATAATTTGTAATAATATAAATCAATTTACGCAAATTTAACTAAAAAACACAAAATTTTGCACGAACTAAACCAGACAGTAGGTAAAAGTGGTTGTAATAATTTAAAGGGATTTTACCTGATTCTCTAGCTCTTTACTCGTTCTATTCATAAGATTGCTAAAAATATAATTGTAAAAAATAATTCTAAAACATTAAAAACTACCGAATTCCGCAGATTTTTTCTGCAAATAGCTCAGGCAACATTTTATGAGTTTACGAATCAATCATAAAAAATCTTTAAAACATTTCTTTTTCTCTTTTACGATGTAAAACAGATTTTTTTCCAGTTGCCACCTTCCTATTGGATGCCATCTGATGAACAATATACCGCAAGAGCCACAAAATTTGTCGGCCTACTTTTACAACCGCTATACACTTTAGGTCCGCATCCTGATCACGGAAAATACGTTTCTGCGAACAGTGGTCTTCCGAGGTATTCTTAAAAACTACCACTATTAACAGAGATATCGCTGGTTATTAACAACCGGTTAACCCGTAAGGTTTCGTGCAGTTCGATACCAGGCTCGTACAATAAATCTTTGACAGAAAAAATATTATAGATAGATTTTGAATTTTATTTTGCCACTATTTTCTAATAATAATTAAACTTTATGAAATATTATTTTATAACCCTTCATATTAAACAGTTTATATTAATTAAATTTCTTTTCACATTTTGGGGCTTCACTAATCTTACACTGATGATTGCACAAATATATACACATATATATAAATATACATATATATTTACTTGAATAGTATAGTTTCTTTTATATTTTGAAATTCAGAGTATTAAAGAAATATCTGTAAAAGACAAGACACTTTAAAGACAAGAACAAAGTAGCGGATAAATTCTAGACACTTTTTTGAAAAATGTCAGTGATTTATGAAATTGAGAAAGCTGAAAATAAAGTATGCAATAAAATGCGATATATTATTCTAAAGGCAAAACGTGTATTCGGTTGATTTTATATCGAAAAATAAGTAAATCGCTAGATTTAGTAAAATGTTGATTACAAAGTAATTATTCGCTGTGTCTTAACCAATTAGTGCCAAAATAACTTATTTACAATAATTAATTATAATTTTTGAATCTTCAGTTACATTAATAAATAACATGACTAATTTTTGAAACATTTACAACACTACGGAATTCATTCAATTAATGTTGTTATGTGTTAATTATAACATGAAAGAAAAGCAAGTCAAGTAACACTGTCAATTTTAGTATCATATTTACATGAATAAATATGTGTTACATTGTTATTATAAACGCTGCCAAAACAAAATTCTACGATTAATTACCAATGCT
Organism: Rhynchophorus ferrugineus; assembly: GCF_030347505.1. Lineage (NCBI taxonomy): Eukaryota > Metazoa > Arthropoda > Insecta > Coleoptera > Curculionidae > Rhynchophorus > Rhynchophorus ferrugineus. The sequence goes on along the minus strand of NW_027472588.1, from coordinate 16,993,450 downwards.
TATCCCTACGTAACCATTACAGGGCTGCACGATGACTAAATCAAATGGATATATTAATCGAATTAATCTAAGATTTCGCCTTTAAACATCAAATAAGATTGCCAAATCACAGTAACGTGAAAGCAGTACAGCTACTGGCCAACACGCTGGAAATCACAAGATTGAAGCAAAGCAAACTGCACGAACTTGTATAGTGGATAAGTGTATTCTTAACTTTAACTTACGTAGTTTAGTTTTGTTTTAATTTGTTAAATACATACCGATGTACAAAAGCCGTACTAGCGTTGCTTGCCTATTAATGCAAGTACAAAAAAAACAGTGGTAATAAATTAATTTTTAAATTGAGATTGTACTGAGCATACCTAAAAAAATGTTGCAATATAACATATAAAGTAATAAAATTAATAGATAAGAAAAGTAAAGAGACACTTGCTTGAAATGAACTGAGCTTGAACTAACTACTATATTTGAAAATTGTAGGACCTACTATTAACCTGATCCTTGAAAATGCCGTAGTTAATAATGTTATTAGTGGTAAATTCTCGGAAAATCTTAATGTAGACAATAAAACATTTAACGCATACCTTTTCGTCCGCAAGTTCATCCTACACGACTCTATTATTACTGTCTATGTCTGCAAAATGTAATGCTTAGGTAAGTACTCTTAATGACAGGAATTATTGTTATTAGTTAATTCATCAATATTATCCAGACAGAATAATGATTTATTGAATATGTCTGGAACTAATAGAATATTAAATGTAAATCTTGTTCATCATCAATTGCTAAACGATTTAATTACATTTTATGAGAGCTTTAGAGAAATATTTAAATATATGAATTAATTATGTTTTGAATCTAAACTATTTCTTGCTATGTTGAAACCATTTAATTGAGTATTGAAAATCTCATCAAATTTACTATCTAAATCACTATTATTTATCACAAATATACTACTAAGTAATATATGTTAGGTTAAAAATTTATAACTATTTGAATACCAATTTGCCTACAGGAGTAACAAGAAGTAACAAAATGGAGGATTTTTAAAAAAATTACCGTGAATATGAAGAAAAATATGGGCGTAAAAAATAATAAAATTATAGTTAAACTGTTTAGTTTTAAAGTATATAATATTGTGAAATTTAATGGCAAAAATAAACTAATCATTATTTTTAAGTAGCAGCTAGTATAAATGGTTAATGCCATAAGGTCAGCAAGATATCTTTTGTTCAATGTATTCTCAATTTATCAGCAGATATTTGAAAAGCGAACAAAAATTGACCTTTGGATTGGACTTACTCTTCAATATAGATTCAACCGACTCGAAATAATCCCCATAAGACAAACAAAAATGTATGTCTATATTAGTGTTGTATAAAATATTTGTAATCGCATTCAAGCACATTTGCTCATCTCATAAGATTCGCAAAATTATTACCAATATTTTACTGGCAATCTCGAGACTGATTAACAGTAAAAGAAGAGCGACGATAATAAAACAATAAATAGTTTAAAACAATTGTTAGCTAGTTTTAATCTAGAAAATGAGAAACTTTCATGTGTTCATGAAAGTTTATGATTTAATTTTTACTTATTTTTTATAAAGTTTAAAATTATATTTAAAACAGAAATATTTTCATTATAAGATTATCGGATGCCAGGTTTCAGAATACTGAACAATTCTGCGTGATTTACATAACTTCTCAGAATACAGAACTTACGATACCAACTGAGGATTTATGAATGCCGACAAAAATGCCTTTAGAGAACAGAAATCACTTCCAGATAATCTAGTACATCCACAAAAAAAATCAATGATCCGTTGAGACTTGACGATGTTGACGAGTAATTAAACAAACTCAGCGAAAAACTTGATGAGAAGATCATTTACTAGATGAAGCACCTCGAGATTCTTTTTGAAACTTATAAGAGTGTTCACTCTGGAAATCTACTAACATATTTTAAACATCCATAAGTAAGTGCTTTTTATTTTAGTTCGATAAAAGATGGGTCATAAATAATTTAAAAAAAGCAAGTATATTTGCAGAACATTTGTAAGAGTGATTCCAATATAACCAAGGGGACAATGCACTACCATGCTTCGATCACAATAAATTGGTCTGAGAGCAATAGTAACTTAAATAAATATCTCATTAAAAATAAATTAAGCCCGCTTGGTTGGCGCAGTGGTAAAGGCAACAGCTCGGTTCATATACTCTTGCGATGGTAGCGGGTTCGAATCCTGCTGGGGCATGGTCGTAAATTTATGTTTGTGATTGTTTAATATTTGTGACTCCTAGACAAGGGTGTAAAACCCGACAAGGAAAATGTAGTCGCGCCAGTATCCCAGCTGGGTAAGACCGGATGTTTTGTGGGATGATTTCTAAGTTGGCCACTCACTGGTTCGGGGCCCACGTTAGACTATAGGTTCGGTCCAGAGAAACCCTCGTCCGTAAAAAGGAGACATTAAAATATAAAAAAAAATTATTTAATATTTATTTATTTAATATTAAAGCTTATTTAATGGTTGCATTTAAATAGACTGTATTATATTTATGGAAAACTGGTGAAGTTATAATGATACAGGTAAATACCTAAGGCAAGTGAACACTTTTGAGGAATTGATGCTAAAATGCCTCAACAAATTCTCGAGTAAAGAAAGCTGAAATCATCTCACCAGCTTGGTTTCAGGAATGCCACCTCAATCATTGATCATGTACATCGAATTACAGATGCAATTAAAAGTCTCTAGAATACGAAGAGAGGTTTTTAGCAGGGTGTGAAATAAAGGCCTACTTTACAAAATAAAGCCACATATATATATCAGCATATCTACCAGCTCTTAGATTTTTGTATATGTGATTAGCGATGCTTCAGTGTTAAATATAAAGGAAACTGATCTAAAACTCACAAAGGGAGCCTTGCCACCAAATAAGCGTAATGTGATCTTGTGTGTTATCTATGTTGTGTACAGAGGATACTTTATGTCATTGTTATATCTTCCCAATTGTTTACCTATTTTCTATGGTATATGTATGTCACCTAAAATAAATACAATCATATTAGCCTTATGCTACTACCCTAGCTACAAAATACTCTGGCTGCCGTAAACCATCACAACAGATGAGAGGCACGGAGCTCAAAATCTTGTACTTCATGCCTCAGAGACAAATTTTAAAAAAACACGAAGTAGCAGGGATAACAACTGTCCTAAAGAAAATCATTATTTTATCGTTTTCGTGAACAGGAACAATGAACAACCACAGACATTTAAAATGGAGTTAGACTTAGTCAGCTTCGTAAAACGATAAAAGCAAAAACTGATTACCTTTGCAATATAACATAAGTTTTGCTCATCAGGACATGTACAAAGATCGCTTCCTTTATTAATTTCCTGACAAGAAGCTATTTATCTGTTGTATATCAATATTTTAGTGTTTTATTTATTTATATGATAGTTGAATATATGTTACTATTGTTTGTTATAATATAACTAAAATTTGTATTTCAGTTCATAATAAAATTAATATTCAATTGTTTTTTTATATAAAATATGTAAAAATAATATGATGTAAAATATAATAGGTAAAAATTAAGACTGTTTAATTAAAAGTGTTTGTCATAATTTCTACTAATCAAATTAATTAAAATTAAATTCGAAAATTATATGCTGAACTACTTAATTGAAGTAGCAAATAAAACATAAATGGAACAGCTATTTTAAAGTTAAATGGTGGTTGTTATGCCATTTTTGTTTATAGAAAATATAATTCAAATAAATTAAAAATAAAACTGAAAGTTTAACATTTATTAGTAGATGGTTATTTTATTATTTTTGCGAGCAGGAATAGTGATTAACCTCTGATATTAAAAAGGAAATTAGATTTATTCAGCCCCCTAAAAATTGGAAAGAAAAAAGCTTATGATCTTTGAACGCTATCCAAATAAAAAAATATGTATTCATGCAATATATCTCAAATTTTTCCTCATCAAGACCTACAGAAATATTGTTTTCTCTATTCCTTTCCCAACAAGCTATTTATTTAACGTATCAGTATATTAATACTTTATTTATTTATATAATAAATGTATTTTTTCAGTAATTTTTAATTATTTAGTATTATTTATTTTAAGTATTTTTTGTTTTATATAATATATCTATAATTTTTTAAAATATGTGTTACTATTGTCTTTTATAATATAATTAAAATTGGTATTTTAATTCTTGATAAAATTGACATTGAATATTTTGTTAATATATAATATATAACAAAAAATTATAAAAACAAAATGCAGCATTCAGAATTTCAAAATAAATTATAAAAATATATTTAAAATCTCTATATATAGTGCAATTAAAAACAAAATATACTATAATATAAACATAGTTGTTTAATTGCTAATCTCTGTTTCGAAAAAGAGTCAACAATGGATAAAAATTAATCAATAATTCATTTAAAAAAAAGCGTACCCTACTTATTAAAACATATTTGTTATAATTTCTACTAATTCAATATAAATTCAATATTAAAATCTGAAATATATAGTTTCAGTAGCAAATAAAATGCATACAAATAGAATAGGTAAAATTTTAAATTTATTTAATTTTAATCAACGACATATATCAAAAATGAAGTCAGAGTTATTCAACTTCTTAAAACGATATTAGCAAAAAGCTTATAATTTTTTAAGGCTATTATATAAAATAATGGCTTCTTGCAATGTAACGCAAGTTTTTACTCATGAAGACCTGTAGAAAGATTGTTTTCTTTAGCAAGTTCTATTAATTCTGCAACAAGAGCGAGTTGTCTACAAATTTTTAGTGCTCATGAAAGAAAACTCCTCTTTTACTGATTAATAGGCTGGGATTAATTAGTTCTATTCTATTTACATAACTTAATTAAATATATTTTAAAAATATTATGTATTTCATATTTTAAATACATGCAAGATAGTACTTTGTGTAACAGTAAGTGTTGTATGATATTCTCTAATAACGATAGTATTTCGAACTGATCAGTTGTAATAAAATAAAAATATAAAAATAGATTAAAACATGATTAATATTGAACGGGTAATTTCATAATACAGAATTCACGAGATCACGATATATATATATATATATATATATATTTAATTTAATTAAAGGGTTATTCCGGATTAGTTCTATTATATTATTTATTATTATAATCTAGTATATTCTACTTACTTTGATAACTGATTGTATTTTGAAATTTAAATGAAAATAGTAAAAATTTTAATACATTGCGCTGATTCATAATGAATTGATTGTCTTAAAGAAATAAAATGAATCGAAGAAGCCAACGACACAATTTAAAACAAAAGCCAGTTCGGTTTGGTCGGTTCAACCGGCATCTAACTGAACTTGGAAGTTATTGGGACGTCACAAATAAAAAAGACTTTTTCGCTAGGTATTGTTAACTTGGATGAGCAATTTTTTTAATGGCCGCTATCAGATGTAGCGTAAAACACGATGAACCGTTTTCGGTTTATTCAAATACGGTGTCGGTGTGTATAAATAATTAATTTTTAAAGCCATCGAACGGGACCCAGACCAGCTGAATAAGTCGAATAAAAAATGTTACGGTACCTGCTGTGTGGTCGGCGATGATTTCGATGATGATGACGATTGATGATGATGATGTCCGATCCTCATATTTCGAACAGACGAGCGTCTGTTCCCCATAAGTTATCTCTAATCGGAATTATGACATTTAATGACGTCTTTTATTCCGTACTGACCGTCGTCTAGACAGCCGAAGCGACTTTTAGAATATTACCAATGAATTAAATCTGATTTAACAGATCGCATTATGTCGCATTTTAGGAAATATTTCCTTTATGACCCGGAACCTTATTAATATACAATAGATGATGCTGTCTTGTATAGCGTCGGTGGAAAACGCAAATGAAATTTTAATTTGCCCGTTAAAATCGTTAATTATTTTCGGATCATCGGAAAACGTTTGTTACGTTTAAAATACTGATAGGAAATTCGTGTTTAATTTACTATATATAATATACGGAATAACGTAGTTTCAATTAATGGCTGTATTTTTTAAATTACACAACCCAATGACGAAATAAAGAATCGCAGTTGTAGTAACAAATAAATCATTATGAGTCATCTTAATTATGTTTTAATTATATTTTTGTAATATGTTATAGGAAGAAAATTTTTAAAAAATATATTTAATTACGCTTATTTTTTGTTTTCTGTAAGATCTGTATGAAGTTTTAAAAATATATGTTACTATTATTTGTTACTGTCTAATAAGTATTCTTGAACCAACCAAATCAAACCAAACCAGAATATACAAAACAAGATATAAAATTAGGATTTAGGACAAAATATATGATAATAAATTTATGTACAAAATGTTATTAATGACAAAATATACTATAATATAAATATTAATTCAGATATGTTTGTATCTGTTTATGAAAACAATGAGTAGTGGATGAAAATTAATCAAGAATATTTTTAAAAACTCGTACTTTGCTTTTTATAAAATATTTGTTATAATTTCTACTAATTTCTAAATTTTAAAATTATGTAATTATTATAATATTATATAAAATATTTTAAATGATGATTTTTGTATCATTTTTGTGAATATGGAAAATACAATTTATATTTATTGCAAATAAAACTGTTGCCGGCTTAGAGCAGTGGTCGAGACGACAGGACGATCTTTTCACTGTTACGACGATCTCGGGTTCGAATCCTACTGAGGTCTTAAATGTGTTTTTCTGGTTGTTTAATAGATAAGAGTGTAAAGAAGACTTCCAAATATATCAGAAATATAATACTCTTGATTTTATTCATGAATATTTTTCAAATGTAGATTATGATAACTGTGAAAAAATGTTTTAAATATTTTTTTGTAATTTTCGAATACAAATAATTAATAATTATTATAAAGTATATATGGTTATGATACGTTAAAAGCATCATTTTTAGATATATTTGACTTATTTTTTGCTATATCTTGGAGTCCCTTTTTTGCCAATAAATAATATGGGCCCTGAACCACAATCATTAACATTAAATCAACAGGTTGGCGAGTGACCAATTTAGGGACCGTTCCACAAACATAAAATATAAAAAAGTAGGAGGGCCTTCCAGTTAGCTTGACCAGCAGCTATAAAGCCGAATTTGATAATAAGATAAAGTAAATGTGCTATCACACACCATCTGTGATTATCACCAGACATTATTTCGATGGAATTAAAAAAGAAATTTTATTTAAAAGGTTATCAAAAAAGAGTAAGACTTTTATCAACTTATATCAACAATTCATGAGATTTTTGGAACACTAAATTTGATTTCAGGAACTCATTGAAGTCTCCAATTCAGTTATAAGTCTCCTAATTAACTCAATTTCATATTATCGAGGTAGTTTTGAGCGGGGTTAAATGAGGCGAATAGAGTAGTTCAAGTATAATTATAAGTTGAAACTATGCGAGAATATTAAAAAAATTGTTTAATAAACTTTATGTATTACCATTGAAAAACAAACATATATATTGGTTGGGTCAACTTAATTTTTTTCCCTTATTTTTTTCTCATTGTTTGCTGAAACTTAAAAAATTATATTCAGTTGATCAAAACAGCTTGGCAATGTTCCTTTCACAGCGCAAAAGCATGAAATTAAGGCACTTTGTTCATATCAATTACGACACCATCTAAAGCGTAGTAGATCGCCGGCGAACAAATATTCCAATTTTTTTGGCTTATTTTTTCTGTCACGTTTCAATTAAGTAACCAGATCAAGTGTTTTTGATTTATAATTGCAATGCAATGCAAATTTATGAGAATTATGATTAATTGGATACTATATTGTCTTGTCTTACTATTTTTTGTTCACAATAGCAAAGCAAGTTTATAAAGCATATTAACATATTTTGTAGATAGTGAGAATAAGAATGAAATTATCTATTAGATTTACAATAAAAAACAACATTAACGGAAATAAAAATAAGCGTAAAACAATCAATAGACGATGAGTTATTTAAAATTCATTAGAAGTTGTAACCTAGATTTCTAGAGACATTACAGGATAAATAAGTAATTAATAGTCTCTCTAAATATAACTCCCAACACAAAACATACTAAAAATATTGGTCATACAATCAGCATGTAACTAGAAGCCTCAAAAATTTAAATTTTAAACGAATTACACATATTTTATAGTTTCGTTATATTATACTTGAATACTACGAATCTATTCTAATTTTCGCATATTTATCATAATCAAACAATAGTAAAATAGAAAAAAATCAAATACTAAAAGAAATCGAAACTTGTTTGAGATTTTTTAAAGGTTTTGAGTTCATCCCTTCCCAATTCGACCTAAATGATGTTAAATATTTGTCTGACCAATTTACGCTACGAACTGATGACGTATATTGTGCATATAAATAGGTTTACCAATTATTTTGAATATTGACGCGATTTCATTATATAAATTAGATGTCTTACATCAATTAAAGTAGCCATTTCTTGTTAAGCATAACTAAAAAACACTCCACAATTAACGTTGTTTAATGTTGAACTACTATTCATAAAAGTCCTAATTACAAAAATAATTATGTTGGCTTTTATATCTGGGTTTCTTAGAATATAACTGTTAATGTTTATGTACTCAGTATTTGTTTAAATTATAACATATTGTATAAATTATATATATATATATATATATATATATATATATATATAATGATGATAATCTATCAACAATTTGTAAAGCTATTGTTAATATTGTTTAAACAGCAGGAAGTTTTAATATAAATATTGTTTTTCGTAGTTAAATGTTCTGATTGTTAAGAATAGATAGTCTCCATTAATTTTCTTTGCAATATTACATATTTTATCAACATAAAAATATTTAAAACCATTTAATTTGTTTTCGCTTAAGAACTATATTTCAATTTATTATGTAAGATATTCATCATTAATATTGTCTTCAACATGAACAACATTAAATGGATCTGTACTTTGAGTTAAATATAGTGTTTATTTATTAATGCGAAATTTGGATTTACAACAAAAATTGTTTATTTTAATTAAATGAATCTAAAGCAATTCATTTTATCTTAAATATGCAAATGTGTTTTGACAAAGGCATGATAAAACAACCGCATAAATATTTATAGAAGCAGGAAAAACAATTCAAACTATATTTACGTTTAATCTCTCCGTACACTGAACCAGCAGCATTCGGAGGAACTACAATTTCAGTAGACCTGTCGGCCTTCACCCATTGCCAAGGTAAGTCATTGCTCCTTTTAGTTCAATACAATCAAACAAATAAATCAACAACAGATTAAATATACTCACCCCGGTAAAAAATATTCCAAATTATTAATACGTCTATGGCTAGGGTTATTTATCTGGACACTTGTGCACTATTAATTTTCTTAGTCTGAATATGACGGACAGTTTTTTTCTCTTCTCCTTATGAACACAATATAAATAAACACTAAATAATGTTAAAGTGATTTCTTCTCGTCCTCACAGCGCACATCCGTTTTTCCAATATGTTTTTGTTTTTCAGTTTAGACTGGATATTATCTGGGAAGAAATTGGTTCCGACAAACACACGACACTTCTGTTGTATCACAGTTTGGATTCGCACGATATAATCCGAATAAATAATCTACTCATCAAAAGAATTGCGAACAAATACAGGAGCTCTATATGTGTTTTGATGTCAGTACGAATTCACTTCAGGTCAGTTGACAGGTAATCCTGAATACAAGACCGCACAACCCGTTTGTCGATCGGCGTTAGGACGTACACTGAGGGTACTAGCAGGGTACTAACTCGCGAGGGTTGTTCTCTCGACGGCAGGGGCGGAACACTGAGTCGATCGTGACCGTGTCACCCCGTATCGGTATCTGTGCGACGTAAAAGACGAGACTGGACAACGAGGACCCTACCAAAGAGTTCCGAAACCAACAATCCCCCACCTCCCGAAGAATAACTGTACCTGTTGTAGATTTATACCGAGCTAACCTACTTCTTGCGGAGTGGAACTGTCGCTCGGTCGACTGTTCGACTCCCGAAGATCAGATTTTTCGGTACGATCGTAACGCGGACCGCCGCCTGGTCTTGTTTTTTTTTAAATTCTTTTTCTTGTTCTTCTTTTCGGCGATGTACAGGTTTCTGATCGCTCTGTACCATACGGAATCGGGTTTCTGAATATTGAACGTCGCTATTTTCGTAGTTGCGGAGCTGTTGGACGCGCTCTTGAATCATCGGGTGATGTTAATCAAAACACAAGTCTTTTGCATTGGTATTCTGATACCGGAAGTTAATTACAATCAGTAATTTATTTTATATTTGTGTATTTAGATTACTGAGTGTTAGAACATTTTAAAGAATTTCAATTAGTATATTTTTAAATATAGTTTATTAACTATATAGTTATATAGTTTATTTTATCTTTTTAATATTTTTACCGTTCTAACTTAAATTGATTTTAGTTATTGTTTAAAATTATTATTAATAATTATTAATTATTTTAAACAAATTTAATGCTATATGAATGCTATTGACGATTAGACATCTTTCTTCGGCTTTAAATCAACTAAAATTAAAATTTATTATATATAGTAACATTTAACAAATTGTATTTGAATAAGTTTTGTTAATTCAATGATCTAATAGTAAAAATATTAACAAATTAGCAACTTGGAAATTATCCTAGAAGACATCAGGTCTTACCCTATGGACAATCATAATTAGGAATATAACATAAGCCATCTATCATTATTACTGTTTAAAATGCTATTCGTCATTAGCCCTTGCTTCTTTAAAATGTTTTTAAATGCTCCTTTTTATATAACAAATGTTTATTTGGTCCGCTTGATTGGTATGAAGCCTAATGCTTGTCGAGTGAATAATTAATTGATGTATGACAATTCATAACAATTATGAGATTCTCTGTTGTCTTTAGGAGCTGTTGGATGCTCTCCTGTATCATCGGATAATGCTATCCTATACACCGTTTTATTGCATGTCATAAATAAATTTGATAGAAACACCCATAGATATACTGGAACCGGAAGTTAACTATAAATAATAAATTATTTTATATTTATGTTTTTATATTGTTTAGTGTCATAACATTTTCAAAGAATTCAATAACAATATTTTTAACTATATTTTATTAACATCTTCTTCTATATGAGGGGTTTTGATGATTAGAGATCTTTATTCAGCTACGAATCAACTAAAATTAAAATTTATTATATATAGTAATACGTACCAAATTTTATTTAAATTAGTTTTGTGAATTTGACGATATAAAAGTAAAAATATTCATAAAAATAAGAAATAAAAATAATTCAAAATCAACATAGAGAAGATCTGGTCCAGCTTGATTATTAATGTGACTTGCCTTATTGAATTTAATGCCAGATATTATTATTACTGTTAAAAATACTATTCGTCACTAGCCCTTGCTTTTTTATACGTTTTTATATAACTAATGTTTATTTGGTCTTCATGATTGGTATTAAGCCTAACGGTTGTCGAGTGAACAATTCATTGACAATGATGATGATGTCAATAATGAGATTCACACTTGTTTTAGGAGCTGTTGGGTGCGTTAATCTAGAATCATCGGATGACGCTATCCAAGACACAGTCTTTTCCATGTCGTCAATAAATTTGATAAAGACACCCATAGGTGTTCTGCCACCGTAAATTAACTATAAAAATTAATTTATTTTATATTTGTGCTTTTAAATTATTTGATGTTATAACATTTTAAAATTATCAATAAACATATTTTTAAATATATTTTATAACATCTTTTTGCTGTCAAAATTTAAAATCACTGTTAGTTATTGACTATAGTTATTATTAAAAATTATTAATTATCTTAAACAAATTTAAGGCTATATGAGAGCAACTGATAATTAAAGATCTTTCTTCAGCTTTGAATCAACTAAAATTAAAATTTATTATATATAGTAACATTTAACAAATTGTATTTGAATAAGTTTTGTTAATTCAACGATCTAATAGTAAAAATATTAGTAAATGAGCAACCTAGATGTCATCCTGGGAGAAATGAAGTCTTACTCAGCTTGATTACTGTTGCGACATATCTATGGACAATCATAACATAATTAGAAATATAATATAAGCCAGCTATTATTATTATACTTAAAATACTATTCGTCATTAGCCCATGCTTTTTGACATGTTTTTTATATACTTTTAGACGCTCCATTTTATATAATTAATGTTTACTTAGTCAACTTGATTGAAGTATTCTGGTATGTTAACTATAACCAACAAGTTATTTAACTATAAATATAATTGTATAACTATAAACAGCAACATATTTTTTATTCTTGTTTTTAGATTATTTATTGTTATACCATTTTAGAAAGATTAATACATGTATTTTTAAATATATTTTATAATATTTTCTTGTTTTGAGTTTTGTTGTTGTTTTTATAATAGTATCTTGTAATTATTTAGTAAAATTATTATTAATAACTATTACTTATTTTACTCAAACTTATGGCTGTATGAGAGCTATTGACGATTAGAGATCTTTTTTGACCCTTTAATCAACTGAAATTAAAATGTATTGTATTTAGTACTTATTAATCATCCTAGAATATTATCCGATCTTACCCAGCTTGGTTACTGTCGTCTTGCCTATGGACCGTCACAATTAGAAATACAATATAAACCAGCTATTGTTATTACTGTTATAAATACTATTCATTATTTGCTTTTTGACATGTTTTTTATGATTTTATGCCCTTCTTTTTATCTAACTAATCTTTATTTGGTCCGCTGGACTGGTCTATCAGATAACGAGTGACTAATTTTTTGATATATGACAGTTAATGACGGGAATGAGGTTCCCTCTTGTTTTCTTTTTTGGCTTGATGTGCTCTTGAATCGTCGGATAACGCTTAAGGTATAGATTTTTTTCCATCTTGTAAATACGTTTGATAATTGCATTAATTTGTATTCTGTTAGCGAAAGATGCCTACAAACAGTATTTTATTTTATATTTGTTTTGTATTATTTACAGCGCTATAACATATCGTTAACATTACATATAAATAATAATGGCGGCATGGTTGGCTCAGTGGTAAAGGTGACAGGACGGTCCACCTACTGTTCGGGTGGGTTCGAATCCTGCATGGTCGTAAATTTATGTTTGTGATTGTTTAACATTTGTGATCGTTGTTAGGCAACAGTGCAAAATCCGACAAACAAAAAGTAACCAGACTGGGTACGACCGGATGTCTTCTGGGATGATTTCTAAGTTGTTCACTCGCCAGTCGGTAGGCTTAATGTCGAGGACCGTGGTTCGGAACCCACGTTAAACTATAGGTCCTGTCCAGAAAAATCCATGGTTGGTTAAAGGAGACTCTATAATATTTATATAAAAAATAAACATATTTTAAATATATTATTATTATCTTCGTTTTACTATACAAGTTTAAAAGGATTCTATTAATTTACATTTTTTTAATTTAATTAAAAATAGTACTGTTTTTACTACTTTGTATTGTTGTCGTTTTATATTATTAGTACTACAGAAAATACTATTCATCATAAGCCCTTGTTTCTATATATGACAGCTAATAACTTTTTACTATGTCTAGTTAGCAGTTTAACACGTTACATTTTAAACAAAAAACTTTAATTTTAATAACAATGTAAAATATTGATTTTTTCCTTCTACAACCTATGAATTAATACTAAATTAATTACTAAAAGAGTACTATTTTTATCTCTGTTTTCTTAGATTTATATTTTCAATTAATATTATTACTATTATTATTGGTAAAAGTATTATTCATCATAAGCCCTTAAGTCTTTTTAGCAATTAGTATTTATCCGGACTGGACCTATTGCTTAACGCGAACAAGGTCTCAGAATAAATATACCAGTTGAGCTCTTCGCCGATACCATAGTCACCAAAGACCCAAGTTCAGGTGCAGTCTAGCTACTTACTTGTCTTTTACCTCGCAGACCAATCACTTTCATCATTTTTACTGTGTACGATGGACACCCGGTTTCGCCGACATTAAAAATTCTCTCTGGAGGACAGTTATGTTTATTAAATGCTTCTTCAAGGATGTTAAAGAAATTTTCCACTGCTTCTTTATTGAACCTTTGAACCTGAGCATTGAAAATTACTGTTGGTGATCGAATGGACAGTTTATGTTTGTGGCGCGTAATAAAAAAGATCAAGCCAAGCACGCCCGGATATATTATATCTAAACGGATGTTGAAAATTTTTTTTCACTGCCAACCTATAGGCCATTCTACTAACACCCTGATGGATCAAGCCATAAAAGTTACTTTCCACGATGAGAATGTATTTTACGAGGCTCTCCTCAAGATGAGATGGCAGGACAGGTCTTCTTCCTATAGTAGTATTGACAATCTCCTTGTGTAGCTGGTTACTGTGCACAAACCTCTTCAGTGTGGGTTTTGTTACACAGTAAAGTTTAACAGCTTCTTTCAAACCCATTTTCTTCTCTCTCACTGCTTTCACTTTTAATTTGGTGACAGTTAGCAGTAGTTAGCGGCATGACTAAAACCAACAAAAAAAAAACAAGATAGATACGATGATAAATATGGTGCGGGTAATTTGAAACCCGGTACCATATTACCAGCACCTAGGATTCCAGATTGAAAACCTTACTGTTTTCATATAATCAAGAAAACCAAGACTACTGAAAATAGACCTTAAAACTCACTTATGACAATCTGATCTTATACGATCTCTTCTTCCTTTAAGACCCACAGTATTTAGTTTAGACTAAAACAACAACTTCTCACGATATGAAGAAACAACAGCAGATAAGTACGTTGACGGGTAACACTAAACTTCCATAACCAAAGACATGGTCAAACATGACGCGAAATTGGCGCTAGTTGCGTGTATTTGTTCTATGATACTAAGTAAATATAGTTACCAGGGTTTTTAAAAGATGTCGCTACCGGGTTTTCATATACTAAGGGGTTTGATATTTCAGCAGGTTCCTAAAATAACATCATTGGTAAAAAAAATATTCATCATTAGTCCTTATTTATTGACAGCTTATTTTATATATTTTAAAGTCTCCTTGTTTCCTATTATTGTTTATCCCAGCTGGACATGCTGCTAAATATGGGCTTAAGCGATGTATTTGGTATTCAGATTATCGATTCGCAAACGACAAATTTATTGGTATAAGACAATTAATGACAATAACAAGGTTTCCACTTGTTTTTCGGAGTTGCTGGATGCGCTCTTGAATCATCGCATGTTGTTAATCAAGATATAGCTTTTTACATTTTGTAAATAAATATGATAGCATAACACAATTTGAAAAAATATCACTAAACATATTTTTAAATATATTGTTAATAACATCTATTTTTTACTGTCGAATTTTAAGACAGTTCATTCGACTTAACAATATTAAATAGTTTTAAACAAATTTATTGGTATATGATAGCTAGTACTGATTCTTTTTTATGTCAATATAAAAATATTTGATAATTTAATTTTGATCTTATTTATTGCACAGTGTTTTACTTATTATTTTATTTTATTACACAGTTGTTGATTTTCGAAATGTTATATTTGACAAAATATAGCAATCATTAATTGAATATATTTTTATGAATTCAGTGCCTTTGTATTAAAAACATTGGTGTTTTTAACACTTTTTTTTAATTTTATATTATTACTGGTACAAAATACTTTTTTAAAAATATATTGTAAAGTCTCCTTTTGCCAACTGGGGTTTATCTGGTCTGCACCTACAGTTTAACTACAGTGAGCTCCGAACCACCGTCCTCAGCATTAAGCCTACCGACTGGCGAGGGACCAACTTTAGAAATCATCCCAGAAGACATCCGGTCTTACTCACCCTGATTACTGGCGTGACTGGGATCAATTTCCTTGTCGGATTTACACTCTTGCATAGGAAAATCACAAATTTTTAAAAAATCACAAACATAAATTTACGACCATGCCCCAGCAGGATTCGAACCCGCGGAGGACCGTCCTATCGCCTTTACCACTGCGCCACCAAGCCGGCGGTAAAAGTACTATTCATCATTAGCTCTTATTTGTTAAGATCTTATTATAAGATTAGTTAAGACTATTAATTATTGATCAAAATTATTATTATTTATTAATAATTATTTTAAACAAATGTATTTCTATTAACGATTAAAGACTCTTCTTCAGTCTTGAATCAACTAAAATTAAAATTTATTATATTTAGTAATATGTAACAAACTTTAATCCAATAAATATTGCGAATTCAATGCTCTAATATTAAAAATATTACCGAGTGAGCAACTTATCAATCATATTAGAAGATATCCGATCTTACCCGTAGAGAAATAAAGATTTAACTTTATAGGAAATTTTGGGGAAATGTTTCGCGACGTCCAACATGTAGATGTTCGCTGTTTTTAACTTATTACTTGTTTTAATCACCATGCTATGAGCCGCAATGGGATCCGATTGGTTCGCTTCGTCTCTACAACGTTTATTAATTTGTTTCGGGCGCCATTTTCAGTGTACCTAACCTAAACAGCAGTGCATTTAGATTTTTATAACGTTTATTACTTTAACTGTTTAACGTTTATTAGTTCATTAGTATTTATAAGACGTTAGTATAATAACTAAAGTGAATTATCGATCTAGAAAGTGTTGTGTACCCGGATGCACAGATAGTAAAGAAATGCAGAATGGTTTTACTTCGAAAAAGTATTTAGCTGTCTTTACAAAATGGTTGATGATGTTGGAAAATCCCAATCTGACTGGATTAACCATTAAAGAAATGTATAATCGTTACAGCGTATTTTGTTGTAAGTTAAGGTACGTTTATTCATATTAATAATCACATAAAATATCAAATATTCATTTTTTAATTTTAGAAATTAATCTCTTTCCGAAAGAAGCTACACAAACGGCCATACACATTTATTCTTGGTTCAATTGTTGAAACTCCACTAAAATGCTCCTGAATGCAAACCTTTTAAGAGAAGATTAACCAAAGTTCAATACACTAGGAATTTTGGTGCAAAGCGATTCACGAATTAAATAGTGCAACAAATTTGTTAAGGTGAGGGGGTTAATTTTATTATAGAAAAAGAAACCTGTAATTATCTGAATAAATATATTGGTTTAAGGCTACTTAGTTAAGATAATTTGTATTTCTTTTTGAATTTATTGGAGTTCATGGATTGAAGAATATACATCCTTCGGCTAGTATGTTTGACAAATCATTTAAAGCGCTCATAAGTTTTTCATCTCATTTGCCTTTAGAAAATTGTAAAAAGGATTAATTCCATACTAACTGGGGATGTATTACCAGGAGTTCAGAAACTGCAACTTCACCTTATACCTTCAATTGCTGATGTTCCTATAAGAACAAATAAGGCAAGGTAATATCACATGCCTCAGAAAATTGTTTTATTTTACTGTCAGTTCTTTGAGCTATCTTTTCTATTTTATCTCACGATATTGCCACTTCGATAATATAACATATATTTTGTCAAACATCTTTAAAAAATGTAAATTTAAAACGTTTTAATTCTACGCTTTTTAGTGATCTTTCAGATAAAATGTTAAATATAATGTGCATCATATACTTTTGGATAAAACAGGTAAACAGGGCTCAAAATTTTCTTTCAGTATATGAAAACAAAAAGGCAGAATATTAGAGATCCTATAAAATTGATAGTCCTAAACAAATATGAAAAAGGGAAAAAAAGTTAAGAGATAATTCTGATTGGTTCCAAAGATTTCTGTTTATGGTAATATTTATATTTTATAGATATATTTATTTTTATAGTACATTTATATTTTATACATAATTTGCAGATATACAGATTATATTTATTTTATTTAGTAATTTTATATCAGATATTAAATTTAAATTTTATTGATCAAAATCAGGGCAGTTACGTGCTAAATTTTATCAGAAGATCCAATCAAATGTCTTCACAGCAAAAAGTTTTCCTTACAGGTGCCTATAACGGTGATTTAAATTGACCAATCAAATTACTTCAATAGTCAATATAACCCCATCTGGATGTTAGGCAAATCAAAACTTTTCCCCAGAATCCCCTATTGAGTTTCCTCTCTATTACTCTATGGTCTTACCCAACTTGGTTACTATTATTATTGTTAAAAGTACTATTTATCATTAGTCATTGCCTTTTGACATGTTTTGTTTTATGGTTTTAATTGGTCCTTTTTATGTAACTAATCTTATATAGGCCGCTGGATTGGTATTAAGCCTATCGGATGACGTGTGACAAATTTATTGTTATATCACAAATAATGACAATAATGAGTTCCTTGTTCTTGTTTTTCCAAGCTGTTGGATGCGCTCTTGAATCATTGGATAATGCTAATCCAGACACAGCTCCTTTCCACGTTTTAAACAAATTTGATGGTTTGATAGCAACATTTTAATAAAATATCAACAAATATAGTTTTAAATATATTATTTTACTGTCGTAGTTTATAACCATTCAGTAGAGTTAGCAATAATAAATCAATTTAAATACATTTATTGGTGTATGATAGCTAATAATAATTCTTTTTTTATAAATAAGTAAGACGATGTAAATGAAAGATTACCTATGGCTAAATGATAGTTTAAGATGTTTGATTTATATAAAAAAAGATCTCTAAAATTAATCAAACGGCGCTGAATTTTCAGGATTTCTAATTCTTTCTATTTTTTGGTTTTATATAATTTCTACTGTTAAATGTACTAATAATCGTTGATATATTTGTTGTTTTTAATAACTTATATCCTCCTTTTTACCAGAGAGTATCTAAACTGAACTGGGTGATATTGAATAATATCGACCGTCCCAGAAAACATCCAGTCGATTGGCTTTATTTGTTAGCTTTCATAAATTTGTGTACAAATAGTTACAATTATAAACTATCCCATCAAAACATAAAAAAATAAACTTCAAATTCCACGTGTTTATACCTTTTTGGATTTTTATTCCGTTTTTTCTTGCAATTTGTTTAAATTAATCCGCTCCCATATATATGAATTTGCTAAATTCAAAATCACCATAAAAAGTACCGCTCGAAGTGAAATATAAGGGTTATATTATATTTATTAGTTCTAATTTATATTCTGAGTCTACAGGCGACATCTGCTAACTGTAAAAATACAAATAAAGTAGTTGCTTGAATATTTGAACGGTGATACAATTACTGTGTAATAATAAATTTCATAATATTTTTGCTGTAACTAAGGTAAAAAAACACAATATTTTGATATAACTCTGGTTTGACGAGAGCCTAAAACATATAGATTACACTACTAGCTTTGCTGGATCCCCGACTGTAATAACAAAATTGTCAATGAAAAGGAAAGAAACAGTGAAATACTACAATTCTCCATCTGCTACTCAACCCATTCCACACTCAGAGGGTTTACTGCTTCTAGTGTAACGAAAAAGTTGGAAGCAGAAAATGTCAATCAACATTAGTTACCGTGATTAAAAAAAAAGATGATCAACCGCACAGATTGAGACAATGGTGACTAGTTATAAGATTATATCATCCATTTCTATTGGTCAGTATCATTGGTTTCAAAAACCCTATGCAAATATATAGCTCTCATATAGCCAAACCTCTTGTAGGTTTAATCAAATATGCTGAACAAAATAGAAATTCTGTGGTAATTTAAAAGTAATTGTCTGAAAAATGTTAACTCTAGCTATATAAATTTCATTTTTAAACCGCTCGTTAGAATATTTTCAAAGCCATGGAGCCAGAATAACAAACCGGCATTGGAGACTTAAACACCTCTGTTATGTTACAAATATCACAACTTTAAGGAGCAAATGAGAGCTGATCAGTCCTATCAGAGTCTTCTACAAAAATGCCATCAAGTCAGATATAATAACATTATTTAACAACTAGTGTCAGTCAGAATTATATTAGTTTAATCTTCAAACTATAGTTAGTAAACGAAATATACTTGATTTTTGTTGCAATAAATTTCTAGTTAAACAAGTAAATTTTTTTAGAATTGTTGTTCCAATCACTAATTAGTTTAAGAATCTAGTTAACTTAATAATAATTTTATGAATTAATTATTTAAATAATAATTTTATAAATTAATTTTTGGAATAATTGTATATTGTAAAATATTATCTATTATTTTCCTTTATTTTGAGTAGCTTCTTAAAAATCGAAATGGAAATCGAATACGATTAGTAGAACAGACGTTTATGATATTTGCAAAATAAAGCGAGTTTTGTCATATTGCAAACCCACTTGTCGTCAATTTGTCACTTCGTCGCTTGAATCAGACATGTAAATTAAAATTGATTTTCATCGAAGATTTCATTCTGTTTTAGGTTTCTTCATGTTGAATAACGTATTTTAATTAACATTTAAACGTCACAGATAAAAAAATATATATTTCATGATTTCAAAATTTTCCAATGATGTATAACATATTGCATTGTAAAGCTCTGATTGAATAAGACTCTCAATAAACTATTCCATAACGGATAATACAAACTTAAATCTTCACAGTGATCAAAGTGATAAAGCGGTTATCCTAGACAAGGCTATCAAAGATAACCCAATCACGCCAGTAACCAGAATGGGTAAGACGGGATGTCCTCTGGAATGATCTTTAAATTGATCAATCTCTAGTCTGTAGGCTTAATGTTGATGTGGTTTGAAGCCGGAGATATACAGTACATTCTAGTTAGTAAAAATATATGTGCATATTTGAATTAAAGTTTGTGCAATATAAAATCTCTATAGAAATTAATATTATTAGGAATTAACGAAAATACAACAAACAATAGGAAAATTTTTAGGCATAACACTGTCAAAATAAAATAAGGGTAACTAAGCTACGTGTTCTTCTTTCAAGAATTTCAAAACTATTTAACGCAAACCCGTGCTATCAATACATAATTTTTTGCTTTTTACTGTTGTAACTGAAATAGTCTCAATCTTGATTTTCTTGATTTTCAATTTTTCGGTTCCTGTGTGATTTTCTGGACTATTTAACGTTGTGTTGAATCACCAAGAGATGTTAATCGATATATCTTTTTTTTGACGATAGTGATTCGAAATTGAATGACGCAAAAAACGATTTTTTGTTAACATAAAAGCTGGTTAGTTAACGATAAAACCACAAATCATAATACTAGTTTGTTCAGTAAGTTCTTAGAGTGCAATATATTCAGATATACATTTAAAATGTTGACGCCCTTTTAAGGAAATGTTGAGTTTTAATATTACATCTTTCATAATTCTTTCAGAGCTATATTAAATTATTTGAGCAATATTTGATCATTAAATCAATGAAGCGGTTTCATGTTAGTATTCATAAATTAAAGGATCATTAGAATTGACCTACTGAAGTTGTACTGGCATATACGTTTTTTTATGAATATATTGAACTACCAAATATATAGGAAAATTAGACAGGCCAAGCCTATTACTTGCCATATTCTTACACCTGATGTAATTGAAAATTCATTGACGCGTTAAATTGTATACCAACGCGTAAACTAGAAGACTAGAATTATAAAATAACTTAAATATATCTCCTTTCATTTTAACAACAATCTATTAATAATCCTCTGAATTATATCATCTTTGAAAATCCTTTCTATTCAATAAATTACTATTATTCGGATTTTCGGTTTGATTGTTGGTAATTCTAAAAATTCTTTTAATTCATTATAAATTTACTTTTCCAACTTCCTACACACAGTGGTCAAAGCTCTGATATTCCTATTAAACCTCCCTAAAAATTTCATATACATTCATAGCCATCATATATAAGTATTTCATAAATTTTTATAGGCGTTTTAAGCAAACATATTATAAAAACTTTTTTCTTAAAATATAAAACAATAATAAATATATATCAATTAATATTTTTTGTCTTTTCAACAAAACATTAAGTAGTCTAGAAAATAACAATATTATTCCTACATATAATGCAGTGAAGTTCATCCAGAAGAATTGCCACAATATCCTTAAATTAAACTTCTTATATCCTTATAGAAACGGTATTGTTCATCTGACTGCCATTATATTCTCGTCTAAAATGAAAGAAGCGACTAAGGGAGTCTCTAAATTTTATAATGGAACATATCAAGTGCTCGATATTATCATAAGATGACATTTGTGTAAGTTGAAATTTATTGGAAGAAATTAAAGTATGGAAGAGTAAAATAATATTTTACCAATAACCAAATACAGACATATGTCATCCAGATCTGAGTTAATGCCAAAAAGAGCAATTTGGACATAACTCAGCGGTTTCAAACCTAGTATAAGCCGTCATAAGCGCTGTTAATATCTCATCTTTTCTGAATTATATTTCAACTATCTAACCAATCACAAAAAAGTGTTTTTGTGAAACCCACTCATGTAACTTCTACGTTCCCTAGAAGAACATGTCCACCTGACTATATCCATAATTGCCAACTCCCGCGTGCACATGATACTAAATATCTTGGTATATGCTTCAAATGAAGTGCTAAAACGCGATATTCCCCTAGAACCAGTAACGAGTGTAATTCAACGGGTTTGTGTGAAGTACTTCGAAAGAATATCACTGGATTCCAATGTACTCCCTAATCACCTAAATGTGCTAAGTGACAGTAAAGTGCGTAGACTAAAACGTCTAACACTATCCGATCTGATTATTGGACATATATAGACTTTAGAACAAGCTTTAAAATAAGACTAATTAATTAATTAAATTAGTATTTTGTAGAGATCACTTAATGAAGTGTTTTTCTACATACCATGTATATATAATATAAGCATAACAAATACTAACTGCCATCTGGGCAGATTGTGGAACTACTAAGAGTAATAAAAAAATGTTATTAACTTTATTTGTGGAAATTCATTAAATATAAATTGATTTACCAAGAAAAATTAAAAGTCTGTAATGAAGATAAAAAATCGTAACAAAGCAATCAAGAATCAAGAAAATGTAACAACCACAGCAGCAATTAAGTTCTATAAACTCTTGATATTTGGTTATTTCAGTTGCAGATTAATTATCTTTACAAATTCCGTAGTCAATCAAAGAGTTTAAATAAAAATAGAACATTCATAAATATTTAGTGTTTACAATTCAACAAGCACAATACCGGCAACAGTTGCATAACGCTCTTTGTTTTCATTTTTTTAACAATAAACATTTAAATATTATACAATACCGATCTTGTAGGCACATTAATTGATTGCAAACCTACCGTATACAAAATAAAATTAAAGCTACCAAATATAAAAATGCATAGTGTTGCAAAAATATAACAAATGATATTATTTTCACTTATTTAGAATATTCAACTTAATAGCTCCAAAACTGTCCACGTTAATTTTGCATTGAGGCGACATAATAAAAGTTTAATTATATCACTCAATGGATGCTCGATTCCTCAAGCAATATCAGCTAAATACCTTGGAATTCATCTTGACGGTAGATTAAATTGGAAGCATCACGTTAGACAAAAAGCAAAACATATTAGAACCAAAATAAAACAACTATGCTGGTTAGTCGGAAGATACTCTCAACTTGATCTAAAATCAAAGCGGTTGATCTATAATACAATTATAAAGCCAATTTGGACCTGTGGGGTGCAAATATGGGGTTGAACTAAAAATTCAAATCAACTAGTCATACAACGCTGTCAAAACAAGGTTCTTCGATTGATTACCAATGCCTATCTCTATGTAACCAATGAAGAAGTGCACGATGACCTGGAAATCAAATGGATTTGCGAAGTTATCCAAGATTTCGCCTTGAAACACGAAAGAAGATTACTAAATCATACTAATGTGGAAGCAATACAACTGCTGAACAGCGCGCAGGATGTCAGGGGATTGAAGGGAACAAAACCATAGCAACTTATATAAAGTGTATACATTTAGTGTAAACTATAGCTATAAGTTAATAATTAATAAATAATTATAATTTTATAATTGAGGAATACATACTGATGTATATTCTCGCACTCGTTTCACTTGTTAATTAATCCAAGTACATAGGAAAAGTAGTAATAAATTAATTGTAAATTAAGATTGTACTAAGCGTATCTAACAAAGATGTTATAAAAAAACTTATTTATAACGGTTAGTTCTTTAACCTCCTGTTTTTTTTTAATAAAAAATATAATAAAATAAATATAAAAAATAAGAATTGATTTATTTCATCTATTAAATAAATGAGTGTCTTTCGTGTCCAAACATTGGCTCATTTTTCTTTTTCTGTATAAGTCCAAAACAAAAAAAAATCATTCAAAAAATCTTATTACCTAAATATCTTATTAAATTAATACCAACTATTTTGCAGATGTTGCAAATGTATTACGGAAAATTTAGTGATTAGATATAATTTTACAGAGGGAAGTGTATACAGGTAGTAACAAAAGAAACTCAAAAGTAATCAGATATATTAAAGGGACTAAGCGATAAGGAAACACAGGAACGAAGGAAGCAAGAACTAAACGTAAAAAGGTAAATATGCTCTCTAATGAAATTATAATATGCAAGTATTAATTAGGTAGATTAGGCCTCCAGAAATTAACAATATATAAACAGACTTGCCTAGAACTCTACCTCATAGGTGCTGTGAAAAGGAGTGCAAATATATATATAATAAAACAACTCTAACCTACAAAGTAATATGGCTGTTTAATTAACTGTAGTTTAAATCCTTCAATAATATATGCATTAGATATACAATAATGTGAAAATAAATTATATTTTATAAGCTATTTCTGTTTCAGTATTTGGTTATGTCAGAGTCCAAATGAACAAAAGCTTAAATTTGGTGCGGCAGCGTTGCTTTGTACATTTTAATGTACATTTTTAATGGAACGATGGAACAAAGAAGATGGAACAAGTTCATTTATTTATATATCTAGTATGTTAATTGAAAAACAATGAAGCGGAATGGCTGGAAAAATAAATTAATTACTGAATTGAAAAAAAAATCAGTCAATATGAAACTGCAAGACGATATATACTGCCCACTTCCAGAACATATGAAAACAAAATACAAGTAACAGAAATAAAATATAATATGATGATGAAAAGAGTAACAAATATCGGCAGGATGAGAGCGCAGTGAAAAGACCCCGATATACAAATTCATTAGAAGGGTATAAGAATAACTTAATAAGGCAACTAAGTTGATGGGGGTTACTTATAGCGTCTATTATACACGTAAAACGAGAAAAGTTAAGAGAGTCTGCGAAGCGAGGACGGAAAGGAGAAAGATCAGAATGCGATCTCAGCAATTTTAGCACAAGGCAGAAAAGAGAAAATGATAAAGAACAGAAACAGGAAATAATAGGCTGAATTTGTTCGCAGAACATGAGAAAAAAGGCGCCAAGGATAATACACCTACCAATTTGGGTCTATGGGGTTCAAATACGGGGTTGCATCAAAATCAAAATTCTACGATTAATTACCAATGCTTATCGCTACTTAACCTGCGGAAGAAGTCCACGATGAACTCGAAACCAATTGGATATACGAATTCGTCCAAGATTTTGTCTTAAAATACAAAACAAGTTTGCTAAATCACAGAAATGTGGAAGAAATACAGCTACTGGACAACACGCAGGAACCAGAAGATTGAAGCGAGCCAAACTACACGAACTTGACATTTAATGAATAACTGTGTTCTTAACTTCAGCTTAAGTAGTTTATTTTTATTTTAATTTGGGAAATACATACTGATGTATTATCGCCTTGCTTGTCAATTAATACTACAGTAGTAATAAATTAATTTGTAAACTAAGATTGTACTAAGCATATCTAATGTAATATGTAATTAATAAAAACTAATCATAATATAAACAGAAAATTAAAATAAGTTGATAAATGATAAAATAAATTGAATGATACAAAAGTAAATACCACATATTTATTATATCTATAAAATAATTATTTGTTCTATTTTTACATTATAGGTCAATTAAAAAGGTGCATTTTATTCGCAAAAATCAATTCAACATTATATATAGTAATTTCTCTAATAAAACATATTTTATAAATTTAAAAATTTGAAGTAATTTTAAATTAATTAAGACAATCTTTTTGGGTTGATTTATTTTATATTAAGTGTTTGATATAGTTCATCCGTCCCGTCTAATACCCGGCAAACACCTTCGAAATGCCCCAGTGTAACCGACCAGTTGTGGTCAATGGACAAAAAGTTGAGATTTTTGAACCACGGTTGAATAACCTGACAATGAACTTCATTGTCATCGAAAATGAAGTTGGACCATCATCGGATGTTAATCCGCTGCCGAGCTGGAGTTTTATAGGTCAAGTTGAAAATTTAACAATGTGTTTATTTGACGACGGTGTCATTTACGATGTGTTAAATTATTTTTTATGTATCTATCATTTTTAGTGGGTAAAGTAGATTGAAGTACTGACCTAAGACTTGAGTATTTAAATTTCCTTCTTGCGTATGCTACTAATTAATACCACTATATTTAGTTTACCTCAATTTATAGTTCCTATTGTTATAATGCAAATAAAAATAAAGTTTTTAGAAAATGCATAAGCTGAAAAGTCCTCGGTCTATAAAGATATCTTGTTGGGAATTAATATCTTCTGTATTTATATAATATGTTATATATTATGATAATTATTTCCACTTAGTCCAAAAATATGCAGTAACAAATTGAGTTTATACTACCTTCCACTAAAATGAAAAATAAACTGACAGTTCTAAGAGAACCAGTTATCAAATGCCAATCTTACTGAACACCCTTTTATATAGAATTTCTCATAAAAAAAATTAAGGAATAATAAAGATTATATAGAGAACTTTCCATTATATTTTATAAGAGCATTTTTAAATTGGATTTTGAAATAATAAAAAGAGTTGT
This sequence comes from Rhynchophorus ferrugineus, assembly GCF_030347505.1. Classification (NCBI taxonomy): domain Eukaryota; kingdom Metazoa; phylum Arthropoda; class Insecta; order Coleoptera; family Curculionidae; genus Rhynchophorus; species Rhynchophorus ferrugineus. The sequence goes on along the minus strand of NW_027472588.1, from coordinate 16,966,482 downwards.
AATAAACATTGTCTAAGTGACTGTTATTTGTTCGCAATGCCGCAAAAAGCTGTAAACGCAATGAGATTTGGCAACAATGTATCGTCTTTAGTAATGGTATACAAGAGCCTGTTATAGAAAATCCCTCATAAAATTATATATAAGAAATAGTGAGAATTATATAGACAACTTTGCATTATATTTTATACGGGTTGTTTTAATATAGGGTATTGAACTCGATAAAAAGAATATTTATAAAACATTACTTGATCTGGACATTTGAAAAAGGAGCTTGCGATAGAAAAAATAAAATTATTGTTTGTTCACAAAAGATTTTAATCACAAGGAAAGAGATTTGGCATCAACGTATCCGTTTATATAATGATATATGAAATGTTGAGAAAACTGTTAACTGTTTCTTTAATAAACATATATTTGGTTAAAAAATATTCTATAATTAGCTGGATTTGGTTACATTTTAGTTATATATGTCAAATAAAGAAATTGTTAATATTAATAATTGGTAGTCAGTTTAAGAAAAAACTACAAATGTCAATTTGTTCTCTATATTAAATGATTAGTTATGAAATGGGATAGTTAATTATAATAACCTTGATCAAAAACTATTTTATAACAGTTCTATGTATTTACTTTACCCGGACTAAAAGGTATTTCTATAAAAAATCGATTTGAAATAGTGAAATATTAAATGCGTGTGAAAATACTCCAAATATACATGTTATGTAGTTGTTTTGGTCGCACTAAAAGGTTTGCATTTTATTTTCTATTTCCAGGTTGATCAGCTAGAACCAAATTGTCTTTTGCTGATGTCGAGTGGGGTTCAGGAGAAATAGGTTTTGTGGGCGACAAAAACCCTGGGTTGTCGACTGGGCTTGTCGTATTTGGTTTAACTACCGGGGCTTGTCGATGGGTAGGGATTTGATTAGGTTGTTTTCGTGTTCTAAGATACCAACGGAAAACCTCACACTAAGCATGTTCGTTAAGCTTTTCACGAACGAGATGCCTGCCTGTGTGTTTACGTCCCTCGTAAACCAAGGGACCGCAGTTAGTAACGCGCGGAATTTTGGACTGGAACACTTGGAGTAATGCAAGTTGTCTCTCAGGGACGTGCCCTTATCACACCCGTGCTCCGTAGAAGCAGACTAGAATTTTATACACAGCCGCTTTCTGGGGTATTACGAGTTTACTTTTTTTGCAGAGGAATGGGGAAAGTATTTATACGCCATTGCCTTTCCAAATAGCGTTATGGATTTGGGATAACCATTGGAACCTACGGTTGAATTGCTAACCGAGGTATGATACCTTCTGGAGCCAGGCGAATAGGATTTTCAATTTGGAGGCGGTATGCACAGAATTTCTTCTTTCGGTGGAACAGCCATCAGAATTTGTTTGTGTTTTTAGTTTAATTGATTAAAATGTAAAGTTATAATGGTTGTGGGCGAACAAAAAAGTTTTACACTGAAATTGTTTATTGTAGATTGGCATTTATTATTATAATTAAATACCGATATTAATAAAATTATCAAATATCGTATTGAAATATGGAGGGTTGTTCAACATCCATAAGTTACTTATATATTAGGAATATATTTTGAAATAATTACGTATGTATTTAGAGTTCTTGTAAAAGTATTACGATATTGTATTTATGATGAGATCCCTATATTTTGAGCGCATAATGCCAATGCAGAATAAATACTTGATTAACATGAGAATTCTCGCGGGTTTAGGAATTGGCAACGCTGAGTTGACTTATCCCAAACCTTGGATAAACCTTGGAGACACATAAACCCTTTGAATTAGTATAGATAAACTATATTTGAAAACCGTCTGTTTTAAACTTAATGTGATGTGACCCAGTTGAAGTATATCCATCAAACGCTAACTAAATTTGCGTCAGAAATTTAAGAGCAATTTTAAAGAAAAATTACTAGATAGTTGTACTATATGTGGCATAGCAGTCAGTCAATGTGCTGCCTATTACAGTTTGTAAATTCGTTTAAAAAGACCGCTTCTCATTTCGTTAGAGTTAAAAAGAGTTACAAACAATGTCTGATGTGTCCGAACTAGTAAACGAATTAGCCTCTAAAATTTGTCTGTTTGTCAAATATTTTTAAAATTCTTAAAATCACTAGTAATGATAATTAGGGGTTATAAACCTGTCAACGTTGTAAACTAAGTCATAAAGTTTAATGACATGAGTTATATCAGTTAATTATAACTAAAACTCGAATAATTGAATTAAATAAAATATTCTGTAACTTGTTCTTGACAGGCTTCAGTAAGACTAAGCTATATCATTAACCCATATCATCAATAAAATTGAGAATTGAGATATCTAGTGATTCGTCATCAAGACGTCAAATTTATTGCCTGTAACAGTTTGTAAATTCGTTTAAAGAAGCCGTATATTTCCATCTCATTTAATTCTAGTTAAAAAGAGATACGCCCGAACTTATAACTGAATCAGCTTATAGAATTCGCCTGTTTGTTAAATATCTGCAATATTTTTCAAAGCATTAGTAATAATAATTAGACGTTGTAAACTGGCCAACGTTGTAAACCGAAAGTCATACATTTTGATGACGTGATTTACATCGATCAACTATAATTAAAACTAGAATCATGGAATTGAATAGAATATTTTGTAACTTGTTCTTGAAGGATTTCAGCAAGGTTGAGCCATATCATCAAACCACATCATCAATAAAATTGAGAATTGAGATATCTAGTGATTTTATTCGTTTTACCGATGACACGCTTATAAAAGTGACAATTCATATGAAGCAGTCTTTGTTGAGCTCCGTTTACCATAGGGAGGTCTTCCTAGCTGTACTATTTGAACATTTCTTAACCAGAACTAATCGTTCTGAGTCCTGGAAACGTCATCGTCGCACTCAAAAGCCCCCGAGTTTACCGCAACACCGCTGTTTTGGTCAGACAAATTTTATGGTCCCATTTTGAGTCGACCTGTATAAACTACCTGTCCTATTTATGTGCAATAAATTATCGGCTGTCGCAAAATCAAAACGACAGGTACGTCCAATAGTCGAGGAAAAGACTGATGCCATCGTCCGACCGACAAACAATTCACTTGCGGCCGTATATGACCAACCGTGGTTAATTTTTGTTTTTTTCTTGCTTTTTTCTGGACAAAGTGGAGCGTAAAAATTCTTAAAGGTAACACTGTCCGTTTCTGGTTTTCAAAGGTAAAAAGCGTATACTCGTAAAATGGTTTCGTATGAAGCATCAACCTGATCCAATACGGCGATGTCAAAACGGCTATAAATATTGAAACGCCTCACTAAAAAATTACTCATTTAAAAGAGAAAAATGTATTTGTGGGACGTTTGGAATTATTATTTTATTAACATTTTATTTAGTTTTTTGCAACAAGTATATTGCAATATTTAACACTGTTAATGTTATAATAAATTATTACTAAAAATATTTATCAAATTAAGTACCGTTAAGTGCTTGTATGTATTTTGATCAATCATATCTATACGTAAAAATGCGATGTAACAATGTAAACAACTGTTAGACAACTTAGCATAATAGTTAAATTTGATAGTTTTAACATTTCCCAATATAAAATAATATTTTTTCATTTAGTATCATAGATTTATTCAATGACTGATCAGAGCTGATCAAAGAATGCTCAAAATTGAATTTTGCGATATTCATTTCCTTTGTTCGTAGAATCTAGTACTTTTAGAAACTTATAGTGGCGCTGCTCTTCTAATTTTGGGTTTAGGATTCAACGATTTGGTGTTAAAATTATGGTGCATATATACATATATTGTATGATGGAAAAGATTCAAAATGAGAGGCAAATGGCTATCATACGAATTAAAATAATTCTATTGAATGAAAATGCAAAAAAGAATAATTTTTGTGAAATATTATGACTGATGATAAAAAGGGCACCTACTGGGGCAATGCCAAGTCCAAAATATCTAGAACTAGATGGACATATGTATGCGTGTATGGTGTCATCGATCAGCAAGATACAGAGTTAATTACAAGCTTCTAAGCTCAAATTAAATTAAATATTATTTTAAACTTTATTCTCAATTAAACAATATTTTTACGAACATTTATTATACAATTTTTTTAAATTGATTTTTCAGTAAATTCGTGTTTAAAGTTAACAAATGACTTTAACATATTTTAACAGTTCTGCAAAAATTAGTTTACAATATAACAGCTCTTTATATCAGAAATATCAATGATGACTCTTAAAGACTGTTTTAAGGTCTAAATCAACTATAGTTATCATCAAGTTATGAAACATCCGTAATCATCGAGTCATAAGGTATATTTAAAATATAAAGTATATAATACTGTAATCTAACCATTTTCATTTAAAATACAAAATATAAATTATTTTACACAGTCAGGTATTTGGTTGTATTAATAGAATAGTAGTTCTATAGCTCCAGTAGAATCAATTAAAAAAAAAATTTCCTTTCGTGTATACTAAATTTTCAAATGAATTGAATGAATAAAACCTACTAAAAACAATCTTTCTACAAGTCCTGATGAGCATAAACTTGTATTATATTGTATGAACACATTATTTATGTTTGGATAGCGTTCAAAGATGGTAAGCTTTTTATTTTTATTGTTTTGGACTGACTGACTAAATCTAACTCTATTTTTGATGTCTATTGTTGACTACTGCCCCTATTCTTAAAAGCAATAAAAATTTTCTTTTTATGCCAGTACTGCTACTCCTATTACCGCCAGGCATTTCTCCTGTTTTTGTTTGCAATTTGCCTCTAAGGCACTATTAAGAATTTGTATTATTTCTGGCAACCAACGCATTTTGTAACTAGAATGAAACCATTGTGGTTCAGTTTAACTCACGTGATGGCTTCAAAAACATAGATTATTTCTTCAAAACTCTCTTTCAGTTATGATTTAGTAACAGGAAATTGTCTCAAATAGCCATTCTACAGATTCTACAGATTATATCGCCAATCTGCTTCATACAAACATTGAAGTAGTCAGAACTTTGCCATAATAAGAATTGTTTAATCTGTTTTATATAATATATATAACTTATTAAATATAATTTGAAAAAACTTAAAATAGCCTCTTAAGAATGAAAATGGTAATTGACTACTTGAATTAAGTTACTTGACAATTCGCCATACAGTACAGGTACTATACAGTCAAATTTTAAGACTACTATATTTAACGGTTGCTATTTTGCTTACGACAGCTATCAAGTGTTATTTTCTGTAGAATGCACTAATTAATAAAATCTATAAATGTATTTATGTTCGAACGTATTTTGAAAAAACAAGTTTTGCTACAAAATACCCCAGAGCCATGTACTTGAAGTACCAATTACAAATTACATTTTTCATGAGTAATTGAATTACAAATACCAATATATTTACACTTCAATTACGTATATTACTTATAAGTAATTCAAGTATCAGTATAGATTTTAGCAGCACGTAGCACGTGCTCGAGCATATAAAGACTTTATGATCATCTCTTCGATGCCTGTATGAAAAATGTCAAAACCATCGAATTTCACAAGTAAAAGTGTTTAACAGTTGATGAATTCATTGATACTTTGCATTTTAACCGACATATATCGCTGATCAAAATACATTCCATTTTACCATTCAACAAATTAATTATAATATCATTTTAATCTATTGCAGAGGCCCCATATTTCCTCAGTATTTTACAAAACTGTATTATTAACATTATCTACACTAATAACTATAGCTAATCCAGCCTTATTATATATATTTATTTATTTTATATTTTCATTATCGTAGAACATATCAATTTTTTACAAAAAATATTGAGTTCAGTGCAACATAACACACCGTTGATTTTTTTAATTGTATTAATTGATTGATCATTTTCAACTAATATATTATTAAGTAAACTAACCGCAAGTAATTAATATTACAAAATGGCTCAGCATGGGATACATAGATGTTATCTAACATCTTTTGCAACTGGAAATGTAAGCGAATATTACTAGGCTATTAACTTAAATTCTTCTGCTAATGGTGCCGGATAGATTAGTCTTTTTGTTTTGTTTTTATCCACATGTGCATAGCTTATTAAATAACAACTTTACAAGATACGGCAATAACATGCTTATGAATATTAATGGTATTTACGGAAAATGTGGATTTTATTCTTGTGTTGAATTAAAATGCATTAAATGAGTTATTTTATAAATATATTTTAACACTATATCAGTATTAAAAGCAGTTAAATTTAAGAAATGAATGATACTATAGTCTAAGCAAAAGTACAATTAGATAGATATTTACGCCCGATTAGGAAGGAAACTTTATCCGGTAAACCAGATAACAGAAGCACCTACAGTCTATACAAAATAATAGTGAACTCACGTCATCAAGATGTTTAATGTATTGCCTGCCGTAATATGTAAATTCGTTTTAGAATCAGATAATATTTTCCTTCTCATTTAGTTCTAGCTAAAAATAGAAACAATGCTGTGTGATACGTTGAAACAAGTAATTAAATCAGCCTACAAAAGTCGCTTGGTTGTGAAAGTCTGCAAAATTGATGAGATGATGTTTTAACGATTTGTTTGTTTTGATAAACTTCAAATCGCTGCTTGTTATTACTCTGATTGAAAATGCCGAAGCCAGGTAGAAAAAATTGCGTCTCTAGTCAGTTACTTCGATCAGGAACGAGATAATGGAGGCTCCCTCTTTCCAGTAAAATTCGTTAGGGTGAGCGTTTCTACTGTTAAATATTAAGTTGCTGCGGTTTATATTGAAAATATTTCAACGTGTTGTGGCTGCAGTGAATATTATTATGGACACGCTCACTAAAATATCTCAAGAAATGAAAAATATAATCTTGGATTCACCGAAAAGAAACCGTCCTCATACGAAGCAGGTGACGAATCCATATCAGCTTGAGATTAGCTCTAGAATGAGAAATTTATGAAATAGTACTATTAAGAATAAATGGTATAAAATTGGTTAGTAATTTTTTCAATATAAATAGTATTTAATACAATTATTTCAGAGTAAATGGTTAGTCTAGAATGTATCCATAGAAAGCTTAGCGATATGCAGATTTTTGAGAGATGTTGAACATATTTAACATGTATGTTCATATAACACATATAAGATTGAAATTGTATAGAAATAACCCCAATAACTACGAAGAAGGGAACCAAGGAACTTCCAGACAATATTTATTTAAAAAAATACAACCTTTAAAAGCATATAAAAAAATTAAGGAAAGTTTATTATTTAAATTTGTGTATATAGATGAGACATGGATATTTCAGATTAGGACATTGGGTCATTCATTGCAAGATAATAATAATAGTGCTACTGCAACAAAAGTTTGATCAAAAAAAGGAAATGTTGGAATAAAAATTGATAGAATTTATTCATTATTCACATATTCGATTTGAATGAATTCGATCAGATATATTGAAGAAGAAATTTGGTAAGAGGTAAATATGCTCTCTAATGAACGTAAAATATATTAACTTAACATAAAATTGTTATAAATAATGACGAAAATAAATAATATTTGATGATGAGTAATTTCCTTTATTACTCCATGATTTTAAAGTGGCCATTTTTTGGCACATTGAACAATTAATAAAATACTTATGACAACAACGGAAAGTTAGTTTAGTTTTGCAACAAACTAATGTAATATTCAACAACGTTAAACTTAGTACAGCGAGTAAAATTAAATCAAAATCTTAACACAAATCACAACAAATTCGTATAAATCTTTGAGAAAAATTACAATAACAAACAATTATAAAACTTCAAGATAAAAAAAAGTTTATATTACATAGCAGAGGCTACTCTTGATTTTTATTCGATCTGAAGATCACGGCGGCAACACATTTTTTGTTAAAACAAGTTTTTGTTTAGAAAAAGTTAGGGTTATTTTATACTGTATGTAGATCATCAGTGTTTTTGTGTTTTATTATTTTATGTAGATTAAAATTTGTTAATGCGGCAACATTGCGAAATTTTGACATCATCAATTTATATAACGTCAATTCACTGTTTACTGAAAAGAAGTTCAAAATAGTCCTTTAAGATTTTAAAGTTCTTTGTATTTTGCTACTTAATTACAACGCCTGCTATAATGATATAAAGACGAGATATTTCGAAATACACTTGAAATGCTCGACATTCGTAACGTTCAACTCGTCGAACACTTGGAGGAAGTGTTATGACAGTTCGCTAAAATTGGATAACTCATACAAAATGCAAATTAAATTCGAATCGTAACCGAGCAGACCCGAATTAATTGGCTTATTTTGTGATGAGGCAATTGGTAAAAATGCAATCCGGAATCATTAAAATATTTAGATGGGGCATATGAATACGGTCAGTTATGGACTGGTGGTTTTTTACTTTTACTTGCGCCTCGAATAATTGGTCGTGATTCGAACAATTCTTACATAGTTTACCATGACAGTTTCATTTTAAGACCGGTGTCGTGTTCAAGCACAACTATTAAACCTTAAATAAAATATAATTTAATTACATTCCACTAATTAAAAAAAAATCTGATTCCAAAATAAATTTTTAAAACAATAAAAATATTATATAGGTAAGTATAAGTTATTTATAATGGCGGCTAACGTCCAATTACATGTGGATACAATTATAGAATATATGTGTAGGAATTGTTTATCAGCCCGATGATGTAGCTGTAAATCTGTTTTCTCCAATGGAAGTTGCCACAGAAATTGACAACAACCTCAATCTAAAAAGCTCCTGGAATTGATGATAATTCACCTGGGTTATTAAAAGAGCTGCCACAAATTGCAATAATCATGTTACATTCGATAAGCTTTGTACAAACTTAATATACAATTTAATTTTTTACTACTATTTTGTTGTACTTGCATTAATATACAAGCAAGACGTGTACGGGATTAATACATCAATATGTATTTCTCAGATTGGAATAAAACTAATCTATTTAAGCTAAAGTTAAAAATACATACTAATCATACATACATAAATCAAAAATACACATTAAACTTGTTCCTGTGGTTTGGTTCGCTTCAATCTTCTGATTTCCTGCATGTTGTCCTGTAGCTGTATTGCTTCAATGTTGCTGCTATTTAGCAAACTTATTTCATGTTTTAGGGCAAAATTTGAATCACTTCGTATAACCATTTGATTCCGAGGTCATCGTGCAGCTCTTCTTTGGTTACGTAGCGATAAGTGTTGGTAATTAATCGTAGAATTTTAAGTCAAGTTGAGAACATCTTCCGACTAACCAGTACAGTGGCTTGATTTTGAGTCTGATGTGCTCTGCTTTTTGTCTGACCATGTTTTCAGTTTAACCTACCATCGAGATATATTCCGATGTATTTAACTGATTCTGCTTGAGGCATCCGTCAAGTGATATAATTAAGTTTTTGTCAATTCGCTGCAACGCAAAATTAACATGGACATATTTGGAGTTATTAAGTTGTATATTCCAGTCTGTACTCCATTTATAGATCTTGTTGACAGCTATTTATACTTTTTCTATAGCCTTAGATAGAGACACGTGTCAGCAAATGTTCCAAATATTGTTTCTTTTGTTGTTGGAATATCATCAGTATAAAGCAGATATAAAAATGGTCCCAGGCACTACCTTACCTTGTGGAACCCCAGCCGAAATAAGTTAAAGTGTTGAGAATGTCCCTTTTTTTAGCATAATTATTCGAGCAACCTTAAGGCATTCCAGAATATGGTTCAGTCTCAAACAGGCATTGATTCAATACAATGCAAACAAGTTGGATCTTATATGCCTATTTCGCAGCTATCTGCGGTATCAATGGGATAATATTTGAGAAACTGTAGTTAAAATATATTAAACCATTTATAGAAATATATGGTATTCCAGTTTGGATTTCGAAATCACCATTCGACTATCGACCAAATCCACAGAGTAACAGTGGTTGTTGAAAAGGCACTCGAAGAGAAGAAATACTGCCCTGAGATATTCCTGGACGTCTCACGAACTTTTGACCGGGTATGGCATTTGGGATTAATGTACAAAATGACCAAGTTGCCACTATTGCTATAAAAAATATATGCAGGAATATTTTTTTTATTAATTACATCTTATATTAATTATGCTTAGTAAAATGTTTATCTACAAATTAATGTATTACTGCTGTTTTGTTGTACTTGCAACAATACAAAAGCAAGGCGAGTACCGTGGTAATACATCCACTTTGGATTTCGAAATGACCACTTGACAATCGACCAAGTGCACAGAGTTACAGCGGAGTAACATCAGAATGTATTTCCCAACTTAAAATGAAACTAAACTACTTAAGTTAAATTTAAGTTTAAGATTTATACACTATACTATTTTTATGTGCTTTCGATTGCTTCAATTCTCTGATTTCATGTGTGTTACCCAATAGCTGTATTGCCTCTAGGTGGCTGTGATTTAGTAAACATTTTTATGTTTTAAGGCAAAATTTTCGATAAATTCTTAACTCAATTTGACCTCAAAGTCATAGTGCAGCTTTTGGTTGGTTACGTAGAACTAAACTTTGTTTTGGCTGCAATGGATTACTAGTTGGTTTCATCTGTTAGTGCAACCTCATATTTGCATCACATAGGTTGAAACCGACTTTATAAATTGACTTATGATCATTTCTTTCATTTTACTTTAATTTCAAAATATTTTCCGAATAAGCAGTACAGTTGCTTGATTTGTCTAATCTGTTCTGTTTTTGGTCTAACATGATGTTTCCAATTTAAACTACCTTCAAGATGGATGCCGAGGTATCTATCTCATTTTGATCAAGGAATCGTTCATTCGTCAAGTGATATAATTAGTTTTTCTTTATTATATCGCGGCAACGCAAAATTATATTAATTTATTTGTGCAAATTTGAAACATTCCAGAACATGCCTCAGTTTCAAACAAGCATTAAATATCTATGTCAACATGATAATTATTTTTTGCGGCAGCTCTTTCAATAACCCAGGTGATATATTATCAATATCAAGAGCCTTTTTAGGATTGACGCTGTTATCAATTTCCGCGATAACTTTCATTAGAGAAATCCTAGTTACAGCTACATCGGGGGATGTACCTATATTATATCCTATATCATTCGGTCGGAATACATTAGCTAATTTTTGTGCGAATAATTAAGCCTTTTCGTCATTGCATCGAACGCATTTATTGCGGTCATTTTTAATACTTTAATAACTGGTCTTTTAAATTTTCAAGTTGTTTTCCATAATGAATAATCTTTGTCAGTCTCCGTGCTTAATTCAGATACATATTTTCCAAGCAATTCTGTTTTCTTTAAATTATGTGTCTTTTGTTTTACAATTCTTTAATATTTTAATTTTCCTGACAATTAATTATATTAGACATTGTATTATCTATAACAGACCGTATCGTTTTGTGTCATAATCCAGCTCTAGCTTTTTGTCTTTCTTATATCACTTCAGTAATGTCGAAGGGGCAGTTTATCTCACATTATGATTTCTCTCTTGATGTTAAGGTAGTTTCTTTTGCACCTGATAAAAATTGTTCAATTATTTTCGAGTTTGTTCGTCGGCTCTACTTTTGAGTTTTACCTTTAAACTATTTTGTTCTTCATTATTAGCCCAGAGTTATTTATTATATAACCCAAGTTATGTAGTTAGTAAATTTCTTAATTAGTATTATGTTAAGATAAGTATTTTTCAGGATTGTCGCTCCTATTGTTGACAATACCGGACTTTAATTGATTAGATGCCTTTCAAGGTGTAAAAATTCGGTAGGATTGGCATTTTATTACTGTCGGTGGACCAGTAAGTGAGGTCACGTCATGAATGATAATGACGATTCGTAATATTAATTACTGTGAGTAATTCATTTTCTTTTCCAGGTGTTATTAATGGTGAACCCTAAGCTTTGTGCTTAACTTTAAAAATATCTCCAATAATAGACCTTGTGCCTAATTTTTAAAATCAGTCTCTGTATTATTGTTGTGTTATTTTATATATTTTTAGACAGTAAATAGTGTCAATGTTTATTTCAGTGCCATTCCTTTCGATGCTGACTATCATAGTTTGTATTTCTTATTTTTTAATCTCCATCTTATTTGAAATTCTGTATATTTTGTTTTAAAATTAGAGCTCGTCCACCTCGAGCATGTTCGTTAGGGTATGTTGTCCAGTAGGCATCATAATCCCGTATTTTAATATAATCTTTTATTAGAAAAATGGTGCTCCAATATGAGAGCTATATCTAGGTTTTTTTCTCAGAAATAGTTATAGTTCCCGGACCCCTATTTTTTTAGCTACGATATGATATAAGAGCCGAATATCTGTAACTTGTCATAAATAATTTTACTTCGCAGAATCGTTGATTTAGCGCGATTTGTGTTTCATATTATAATTCTTAGGAATGAATTACTTTCTTTGCTTTTCTTTCCCTATTGTGCTGTTTGCAACTGACTGAAATTGTGACGCATTTCAGTATGAAGTTATGAACAAATATGGCTAATAACCAAACATAATGTGCTAATTCTAAATGAACGAAACAGTAAATTACTGGCTAGCTCTTTTATTTGTATTGGACACCGTTAAAAGGCTGATATCAATAATATAAATGTATTTGAGAAGCGATTACTCAAACAACTTTTGATCTTCAAGTTATTCGATCAAGATGTGACAATAAAAGACTCAAGTAACAAAAAATCTCCATGTGTTTGAATAACAAATTGAGCACCTCTCCATCTCTAGATTTCTGCAGTAAATGACATCTCTAGAATTGAGATCAGAGAGGGCATAATCAATTTTGACGACTGATAATAAAAAGAATCGTATAACAATAAAGGAGACCATCCTGTCTGAAATGATGGAATATTGTTATACAGATACAAAACACAGATTTAAATCGAATAAAGTAATAAAAATATGGTGACAGGCCTGTCTGGCTCCTGTAGAAGGCAGACAGCAATTAGTTTACCACTGGTTATAAAGTGATTAACTCAATTATACTCAATTTTATTTCTTAAGAGGTTATAGTTGTATTCTGGAAATTCGTAATAAAATCCATTCAGTAGACTTATTGAGATTCATCTTCATGGAATGTGTTTAGCCATGTGATATTTTTATTAAGAAGATATTTTTTCAAATATATGATGTGCTATATGATGTTCAAATATTTGTGTGCATTTTTATAACAACTTTTCTATATTTACAAATAAATAATTCAAATTATGCATTGCGGTTGCTAAAAAACTAAATTGTATATTAAGTTAATAGAAATCTAGCTATTACTAGTTGCGTGATTTGTACGTTTTTCGTTTCATTGGAATATATTTACCGTGTAGCGCATATTACATAAAAATATTAGGCCTCAAAATTCTTCCTCGATATAAACGATTTAAAAAGTCCGGTAACAGATCAATTGAAAAGTCCCCAGACTACCATAGTAAAATACATTATTTTGACAAAATTAGTTTTTTTTAATTCAACATAATTCCCTTCAAGGGTGATACACTGTTTATAGCGACCCTCCAAATTTTCGATTCCATTTTTGTAGTACGACTTGTCTTTTGCCTCAAAATAGGCCTCAATTTCGACGATCACCTCTTCATACGACGAAAATGCCTTCCCAGCAATTATTCTTTTGAGATCTGAGAATACGAAATAGTCGTTGGGGGCCAGGTCTGGAGAATACGGTGGATGAGAAAGTAATTCGAAGCCCAACTGTCTTGTTGAAGCCATACTTCCTTTTTTTTCAAATGCGGCCGTTTTTCGGCGATTTCGTCCTTCAAACGGTCCAATAGCAATCCGCCGTTCTCAGTCATTCCTTTCTCAAGATAGTCAATGAAAATTATTCCATGTGCACCCCAAAAGACAGACAGACACCAAAACCTTGCCAGCCGACTGTTGCGTTTTCCCACGTTTTGGAGCGGGTTCATCGTGTGCAGTCCACAAGGATGACTGTCGATTGGATTTCGGAGTGAAATGATGGAGCCATATTTCATCCATTGTCATATATCGACGCAAAAACTCCGTTTTATTATGTTTGACCATCTACAAATAATGTTCCAAATCACCAACTCGTCGTTGTTTTTGGTCAAAAGTGAGCTCGGGCGCCACCACCTTGCACAGAGCTTTCTCATACCCAAATATTCGTGATTGATATGATGTACACGTTCAGTTGATATTTTTATAGTGATTGCTATTTCCTTCATTTTCTATTTACGGTCATTCAAAACCATTTTGTTAATTTTTTCAACCACCTTGGTTCCACTGCGTTCACCGTCTTCGGTGCTCATTTCACCACGTCTGAACTTAGGATACCAATCCTAGATGGTTAGTTTTCCTGCGGCAGTGTCCGGAAACTCAACATCAAGCCAAGTTTTTGCTTCAACTATATTTCTTCCCTTCAAAACACGCGAAATTCTTTTTTATCAAATTTATACACGCATATTCTGAGGCTCAGGGCTAACTAAAAAACATATAAATTTAACTCTAGTAGCGCCATCTATGTTTCAGGCCGGGGTTAGCCGGTTTTAATTGCCAATTATGACGATTTACTTAAATTATAAAATCATAAAATAGAGACAAATACCTCTATAGAATTAAAAATAAATAATGCTCTTGGCGGAGACTACCCGACGTATTTTAAAAGCAGCTTATTCTGATATTTTACAACCTTGCAATCAACTAAATCTGTCTAATTTCTTTGATTAAGATGATAAGTAAACCTTCAAAATTGTAAATTGAATTCTATGGCATTGTGTAAACTTAGGTAAACTCAATGCCATATAGTTCATCTTTTAGTGCCATTATTATATTACCTTCAAAATTGTCAGTTTAACTAAATTCAACTATACAATATTTTATGGCGATATTGTGTCTATAGTGTCTCCGTGATATTAAATTTCAGATTAATCCTCTAAAGCTATAATATATATTAGAAAGCTATATAAATGTCCACCTTAATTTAGTCAGGTCAAAACATTATTTATTGCCCTTGTAATAAAACTGAAAAGTTGCCCACAACTGCTTATTTGCATTTATAATAAAAATAAATTCTGAAAGAAGTATTTTGCATTTAATACTATTTGCATATCTACTGTATTTGGAATTCTAGATAATTTTGTTTTAAAATATGGCCAGGTTAAGAAAATTTAACTATAAGACATGTTATGGTAATTTTTACATTTTAATTTTGACAAATGCAGTTCTCTCTCATAAGTTTTGTGAGGTTTGAACCCGCAAGTATATCTTTACACATATAATGAAATCTACCTTCACATTATATCTTGACAAAAATATATTCGAAAAAATACCAACATGATATCAACGCTCGATCACGCAATGAATTTTTATTTTTTTAACAAAAAAAAACCTCTCAGAAGAGCTACGAAACATTGACGTCACTTACCGTTTTGTAACAATTACTTTGTAATATTTGTTTAAATAAAATGCACAAATTGTAATTTTTTATTTATACTGGTTGGTTCCCGCCTGGCAATATTTTACTGCCTTGGAACGACAATAAATAATTTATTTCAGGTTTATAGCTATATACAATTACCTCAGGGGCCCTAATAGTGCGGCCAAACAACTATATCACGCTCAGATTTGGAACGTCGTAGTCCGTATTTAATATATCACTACTTTTCATTCAAATCGAATTATTTGAAGAAATTACTTTTATTCCAAGTAAATTAAATACATAGAATTGTCACAAAATGGTTTTCCAAAAATAGCCATATAGCCATAAGTTAATCGATTTATATATGTATATATAGTTTCGACTAATTTTAACAGCGATATAATGTGTTCAAATATATTGTAAGTACTTATAGTAAATAAAATGTTTACTATTATTAACAATAATAGTATAATAGTGAATATACTATACCTTGCTTTGGTGATTCTGAAATCGTATATATAAGAAAAACGAATTATATAACGCTAAATTATAGAAATGTCCTAACTAGACTACAGATTTACCAAAAGAGTAAATTTCAAACACTGTGACTAAAAATACTTACAAATTTAACATACAATAGGAATTGATACATTGCGAAAGCTGTTACCTAAAGGAATTATCAAGGAGATATCAACGATCGATTATATAACAAACCTTTAGAATATAAATTTAAACTTTTATTAAAAATGTTAGAAGTAAATATTTTTATATATGTAGTTTATGATTAAATTGTTAATAATATTCAAAATTTAACTCAACCAAAATTAATTAACAATAATAGTATGAATTATTATTATTTGATATTGTGAATATTATTTCAATCAATATTAATCAGTATATCAATTTAAGTAGAATATAAACAGGTGGCTTTTTCTTATTTTCTTATAATAAATTATTAATATTATTACCAATTAATATTATTTCAATGCAAATTATTGCGATAATAACCATCAGTTACAGGGTAACAAACCAGCAAAATTATTATTACCTTTGAATAAATTTATGGTAAGACTCTTTGGCTTGGTTTTGATAACAAGCTTGTCTCGGAGCTAAAGAGAAGGTTCTTCTTAGCCTCTTATTCCCAACCACTTCTAGCCTCTTGTTATTGTTATGGTAACCCTCCCAAGGCTTAGTCATATCGATTAAAGGATGCAGAAAATCGCTTAGACCTAATATCTTTCTGATAACACGTTTTACCATATTTTAATATTTTATCTTTGTTTTTCATGCTTTGAATTATGCTCTTCTTTATATTACTCAAAGCATGAAAAACAAAGATAAAATATTTATCTTTCTTCATGTATTATCTTGAATACATTTCTCGGTCTATCCCTACCTATTTATTTTTAATCTGTCATATTAATGTTAAAATAATGTAGTTCAGAGTGTGTGTAGAAATATTTTAAAATAACATAACAATATTTGCTCTAAAGTTAGATGGAAATAACAACAAAATATATATTTAGTACCATAGGCATGATCACTATAATAAAGAATCACAAAACTATTGATTTAATATAATAATAATACACTCTATATTTAAAAAAAAATATTTTAAATTGCAAGTATGACTACTGAGATTTTAGTAGAAATAAAAACAAAATCTTTAAAAATTCGCAATATTGAAACCAATCAGAAACGTTACGAAACACTGACGTCACTTAGCGTTTCTTAATCATCATTTCCTCAATATGTATGAACTGTTTGGCGCCCCTCGATTTTTTTAGATTATTTATCTTCTATTTCACTGTTAAAAAATCGGTTTTATGCTACCAACACAAACAATATAAACAACAAGGCAAATAATCTATATTCAATTCATCTAACCGAAATAATATATTTTTAAAGCATACTAGTGAGTGAGTATTCCAGACACACCAGTCATGAAATGTGGTAGAATATTGAGAAAAGTCAAGTAAAATCAGCATAACACTTGACAACAATATTAGCTGGGAAACGTGTATATATAGTATTATTGAAATCAATGTCCCATATTTTACAAGACAAATCAAAATCGTATCGATGGAAAATTTACTGAAATGGTCTTTTTATGGTGATAATTTTACGGTACAGATGTTAATTTTATATAGTTTCTAGTAAATACTACAAAAAAGTTTAAATTTATAAATGTCTTGAAATATTAAATTATTCTATGAATTAATTCTTTTTTTTATATATATTTTGAAGTCTCCTTTTACCAATGGGTTTATCTGGACTGGGCCTACAGTTTAACGTGGGCTCCGAACCACGGTTCTCAGCATTAAACCTACCGACTGGTGAGTCACCAACTTTATAAATCATCCCAGAAAACATCCGGCCTTACCCAGCCTGGTTACAGGCGTGACAGGGATCATTTTCCTTGTCGGATTTTACACTCTTGCCTAGGATAATCACAAATTTTAAATAATCACAAACATAAATTTACGACCGTGCCCCAGCAGGATTTGAACCCTCGGCTATCGCAACAGTAGGAGGACCGTCCTATCGCCTTTACCACTGCGCCACCAAGCCGGCAATTAATTTTAAAAATAGATCTCTGCTTAGTATCTTTTAATTTACTTAACTTCAGTGACAATATTTAGGCTCATACGTTGTAACACAAATACTAGCCTGTAAAAACTTTGTAAAATCACATTTTTCGATATGTATAAATATGTATCACTCACCCTTAATCTGGTGAAGTGTAGCTCCTCGAAAATTTTGATGTACAAGAAAACAAATATTTAATATTAGCTTTTTGTGATATAACGCTAATGGGATTAGATTGACACTTGTTGAAGGCATATATAAAACTAATATTTTTCTTTGTATTTTGAGAATATATTGTCGTTCTGTAGTGAAGAGTATTGAATGCTAGTTAGAAGCCCATTTTCTTCTGTTTAGTTGGCATTCGAATCTTGTAGCTATATTTTATTAAATATACTTTTCTATATTATTTGGTAAGTGGAAAATTAATAGGGATCTATATACACAATAAACAAAACAAGCGAGGCCTAATCTTAAATGTTAGCAACATTGATTTACCTCTCAAAAGTAAAGGTCCTTAATATAGTAAATATTTACATTAGAATAATCTTATTACTCTGAATAAATTACCAATGTCCAAATTATACTGTACGGTTCCCGCATTACAAGGTTTTTAGCGTTGTATAATTACGTCATAGCCCTGACAACATCGTTACAGGATAGAATATCTAGTACTAACATAAAATTATTAAAATAATATATAAATAGGGTCTGTACCGATACAAACCGTCTGGTGCAAAACAACTATCATGTGAACTTTTCTCTCAAATTAATCTTAAATGTAGAAATGTCATAAAATAATTTTTCAAAATTAATCATCATAATTATTTTCTTAAATATTAATACAACAAATCTTATACAGAGCTCTAATGATTTCACTGGAACATATTATATTCTTAATTATATAATTTTCTAGTTTGAGATATTCGTAAAACTAACCCTATTATACCTAACTATTAATGATATTATATATAACTATTCAGGAACCGCCGAAGCCTGGTTCAAGAACCTCCAAAACAACACCATCTAATGATTCATATTCTCCAGTATGGTATTATTAAATAATTCATCTTGCAAAAGAATTAGTTTGGGTAATACGGTCGAACCAGTGAAGCGCAAAATTTTGTAAGACTCAATGCAATATCTAGCCAGCCATGGACGTTGTGTTTTTCGTTGTTGGCTTTTTTGCTGCTCCTCTAATATTTGCGGCCGACGATATATACGAGGACCGTTCACTCAGTGGCCATTTTTTTTCGCCATCTAATATTAATCGTGTTTTTCGTGTCTGATTCGAAACCAATAATAACGGTAGTTGAATACTAACGTTATCGGTGGTTTGTTTAACAGATTTTTTTTATTCTAATTTTATTTTTATTAACGTTTTGTAATGGGCATAATTAAATCGTTCTGTAATATTTGGATAATTTGTTCGGTATCTTTATAGGTTGAAGTGTAACAATGGTTTCCACAATATAGATTTTCAAAACTAACTATTTATCTACTTTACACATGTAATTCATCAAAGATTTTGTAAGCCAACGAGGTTACATTTGCTGATGATACTTGCCATAGCAATTAGAAAATATATATATATATATATATATATATATATATATATATATATATATATATATATATATATATATATATATGAAGATTCTGTGAAAGATAATATAAATAAAATACAAATCTATCAAATTAAGATCAAACGATATTATAGATACATCCAAGTAATATACATTGAAATAATCAAGGCGGCGTTGCAAGATAATAGCAATGGAACGTAAGAAGAATAACTTTTGCTAAGACTAATTAACAGTTGCACCAAGCAACTGCAATTTAAACTGATACGAAATGTCATATATTAATAAAACACAATATTTGCGAATAGTATTGAAAGCGAACCTACGATGGTAAGCTCTCGTAAAGAAGAATGCATTGTCTGTCATTCCACATCCGCCTATTCACCTTATAAAGCTCCATCACACCTCTGACCCTTTCGTAAACACTATAAACCGTTTCAAGAACAAAGTTTAAAAACTATTGGGGTTACTAGCACAGGAAAAAGTTATAAGAACCACTAGAAATATAATTCAACAATAGATCTAGATACAATTCGAAATATGTTATCCAAAATAATCTATCAACAGAATTATCAAGAATAATGAAGTAAACCAAGTCTGATGATCTGACATAAATCCTGGCAGCATATTATTGCTTGAAAACATTTTTAAAAAACCATTTATCAGAAATGTTTACATCCAGCTAGTTGAAAATAACAATATCGAATATTTTTTGTAAAAATGTATAATTCGTTCTAAACTAGGAACAGATTTTTCGATCCCATTTCATCCCAGTTAAAAAGAAGGAGAATGATCTCTGATGCTTTGGATCATGTAACTGAATTATTGACTATAACTATACACATATATATTAATTTACTATAACATTCGATTTGTTTTGTACTGGTTGAACCCTATTGTCAAATGTCTATAATATTCTTCAAAGCGTTAGTGTTAATAATTTGAGGTTATAAATCGATAAACGTTGACGTGATGGTACCATAAATTTTATTGAGATGCACTAACTGTTTCATTACATAGACTGTATCTAAAATTTGTATTTCATACCAGGAACCTTTCGGTCCCAGTAATGATACCTGCTACCCGCTAAAATAATGATCCACTACCGAACAAATATCTGATACAAGATTTCTATCGTTTTTTTTTTAAACTAATCATTATTTAATAAAACTGTAGAATCAAATACATATTAAAAATTATTCCATTGCTCGTTATTTAAATGGTTATTACAACAATTTCAGTTATAGAAATTAATTAACAGACATGTATACTAATTCAATAAAAATTCATTACTTATTGAGACGTATTCATATGTTTAAATATCAACTTAACAGAACGTGATTACACATAATACCGTCAGGTAAAAATTAAAATAGCGATTATCACCTGTAGAAAAGCGTTTCAACAGTCGCGGGCTTTTGAGAATGTCGCAAACTAGGAAGCAGTGCGGCCTTGCAAGGACGACGGAATGGTGGTTCTTTCACCTCAGTTTGTCCTTTGATTCGTAACCTGAACGTTGATTGTACTTGCCTGTAATAAATTTATAATTCGCAGTATCGTTTTCCATGAGCTAACAGTGATTTGTTATTTGTTTTGTTGTCTGTCCGTGTTCAGTAGAAACAAATTATACTGTATTATAATTCATTAATTATATATATATATATATATATATATATATATATATATATATATATATATATATTAAAATTAAATACTAAATATACTGATATCAAATAATTATATTCTATAATACGTTTTATATGGTTTTAGTCTTTTAATTGGCAAACACCTTTGTTTTTCAAATTTTAAAACTTTATTACACAAAACCTATTACATATTTATTCCAGAAAATTCTAGCTACCCACTGTCTCTGTCCATCTTTCGAGTAATATATAGGTACTGCATAGACAAAATACTTTCTATTCGGATTTCCTGGAATTTTATCCAGAACAGACCCAGTTTTGCCATCTTTGAAAGAACAAAATTGTTATTTCGCCATTAACGGAAATAAATGACAATCTGACGGAGCAATATCTGGAGAATATGGGTGTGGTACAGAATATCGAATTTTAAAGTTTCATGATATCCTCTTGAAACACATGGGCTTTTGTTAGGGATATAGCTGCCTTTGTTCTGTTCTGGTTTTAGTTCATATGGTAGCCAATATCGGTATGTTTTAACAATTTAAAAAGCTTACAATATGTGGGAAATGGCTTGTTCAATAATTAGCTTCTTTCTAAGTTTGCCAGGAATCTTCGTCCAGTATCTCCAATTTATCCCCTTCAATCTGGTATTAGTCGGCTTAGCAAGCGTTTGCATCCCTTTAAAAAAAACGGGAGCACCGGGAGGCCTAAAATTTTCGTAAGATTAAAAAATTTATATTGATAAAGAATATTTATACCTACAAATAAATATATTCCGATAAAACTAAATACACACAAATCAAGTAACCAGGAACAGCCTGGATGTTCCAGAACCAGCATGTTCAGTAGTGTAGTAAGGTAAGGTAAGTAAACTTTCTAGTTCTTAAAAAAGGTCGTGTATAGTTTAATATACAGACATATTAACAATATATCTCTGTTATTATATGCGTATATCTAATCTCATATTGAGAATATTATCAACACAAGTTTTAATAGCATAACATATCAATTCTAAATGATTCCCTCTACTTAACTATCGTCCCTGTGCGCTCTTCACTAATACACTTTTTGCTATATATTATGTTCCCAGTTCTATTATGCATGTTTCAGCTATAACAAAAACTATTCAAATCGTTCTCAAAATTATATTTACGTATTTCATTTTACACATGTCATATTTACTCACTTAGATGTATACCACGGTGAAATACTTGTAAAAGTGTTTCATTATAATCATTATGATCAATACTAATTTATAATAGTTTTACAAAGAGTTTTAATTTTCGCTTTTCAACATTAAAGGAAAAAATATCTGCATTTATATTACACAAGGAAAACCATTCAACATAGATATTGCTTGAAATGTTGTGCTAACTTTATCTAAGAAAATTATCATTAATTAAATTAAAGCTACGTTGCTCGCCTTTCTAAAAGATCAACACCTACTCCTGACAAGGACTATTTAACAATGTTTAAACTAGGAACAATTTAAGCCACTAATATTATGTATAAATGATTTATTGAATCAAAAATAGGAAGCCTATAAGAATTATTTCAAACTATAAACGAAAATACTAATAAGTACTGTAATATTTAATATATTTAGTTACAATTAAATTTCTATCAGTAATTGAACGAACTATTGTTTTATTAATCTTAATAATCAATAAAACTTGTAAAAACTAAACTTTGAAAAATTGGTCGAGAAATAATTTTGCCAAGACTTGGCAACATGTTACCACCTGCTACCAATCCATCTACCTTTAAAACCCTACATTACTAAAAAAACGCGTTCAATCAGCTTTAAATATAATACTTTAAATAGTTTATGCTATCAAAACTACGGCTATAAGAATTATTTCATCAAAAAACGCAAATTGCCACTAACAACAAATTTCCGAAACTAAATTGTCATTTGAAAATCGTAATAATCAATAAACATTATAAAAATCTATAGATTTAAAACCAGCACTGAAATATTAAGTAATTCTTTAGCAACCACTAAATAAGTAAAAATAATAATTTTGCAAAAGCAACAATAACCGATGTCGTAACCTCAGTCAGAAAGATATTTAACCAAAAAACAAAAATACATTACTAAATAATTAATAAAATATGTTCTTTAGGTGCATTCAAACAAACTAACAGTAGCATAACAAAATTGGGGAAGAGAAACAAAAATTTAACCTGCCATTGCTACTGTTTTTAAAACGTTCATTTATCAGCGATAGTCAGTTTAAGCTTATCTATAGTGCTCTTAAATTAACAGTCCATAACCAATCCACTACCTTTTGTGGTTTTGTTGGTTTTATCGGTAACAGGTAAATCGAATAGTGTAACCGAGTCAAAGCATTTTTACCGAAAACTGTATCAAAAGGTCTCTATCTTACCATCTGACTCCCTGGGGTGTGAATGGTTACACTTGCTGCTCGAATTCGTTTCTCGAAATTAAATTAAAGCATGAGTTTACAAATAACTGTCAGAAGGCAGTGTTAGTACTATCAATCAAGCTATAGTCGACATAAATTTTTAAATAAATTAATTTAGCTGTCCTAAGTTAATCAAGCATTTAATTTTTCTCTTAATGGAGATAATATTATAAGAGTAACAGAGAATTCCAGAAGTATTAATTATAACAATATGTAATTAATTATAATAATATATAATTAATTATAACAATATGTAATTAATTATAATAATATAATCAATTATAATAATAACAGGGAACGGAAACATTCTAAACAATAATTTGTTTTAAATTATGAGGATTATTAATTATATTTCAATAGAAGCATAAACTATAAAAATTCGTCATATTAAGTCAAAGACTAAGCTAACAACTACATTTCATTCTCATGTTTCTTATGTTAATTCAATAGTGACAAAGGAAAAATGATAAAAAAATACAATAAGGATTCATCAAGGCAAATAGTACCAACCTATAAAGAATCGACTTCTTGATGTTAATATTTCTTGCATACAATTTTTTCGATAGTATATCGAACTATTAAAACTTATATAATCATTGCCTATATTTAATAAATAAGATATAATTTCTACAAAAAATGCATGATTTATCTTTACTAAGCGGCTATACATACTGTTAATATATAATGAAGCAAGGAATTATTACAATTTTTGTTTATTTCAGGTCTTCGTTGCCATTTTAATGTCATAATTTAATTATTGTAAACTTTTAGGAGGTTGATAATGAGAGGAAGTATTTTAGACCCATCAGTTATGAAACCTGGTAAAATATTGGAAAATAAAGTACAAAATAGTACATAGTAAAAAAAAGTACTATTACCCTACCCTAACAGAATCACCATGTCGGATCTAATAAAGTAATGGTATTATTATTATTGAGATTAAGTGTTTTTCAAACTTTTTTAAGGCTACAAAAAGCTATAACATTAATAAGGACGTTGAATCTTACGTCATTTATCTCTAATTAACTTGAACTGTTGCATGTCTATGGAAAGAAAACAAAATATATTCAGTATTTAAAATTGTAATAATTATGTAGCTGTGGTTTTATTCGAATAAAAGAGTGTTAATAGGTCAATTGAAAAGTCCCCGGCCTACCATATTAAAACACATTTTTTGCCAAAATTAGTTTTTTTTATTCACAATAATTCCCTCCAAGGGTAATTCACTGACTACAGCGGACCTTGTAGTACGATTTGTCCTTTGCTACAAAATTGGACTCAGTTTCGTCGATCACCTCTTCATCCGACGAAAATTTCTTCCCAGCGAGAATCCAGATCTGGAGAATACGATGGATGAAGAAGTAATTCGAAGCCCAATTCATGGATTTTTTTACACGGTGTATTTTTTTGGTGAAGCAGCACTTCCTTTTTCTTCAAATATGGCCCTTTTTCGGCGATTCCGTCCTTCAAACGGTCCAGTAACACTATGTAATAGTCTTTGTTGATAGTCCTTCTTTTTCAAGGTAGCCAATGAAAAGTCTGCTTTGTGTCTGCTACTTCATTCAATTTCAATTTAATATCATTCAAAATCATTTTGTGGATTTTTTTAATGTTTTCGTCGGTAACAACCTGTTTTGTGCATCCACAGCGTTCACCGTTTTCGGTGCTTATTTCACCACGTCTAAACATAGCATACCAATCCTTGATGTACTGTATTTTTTCCTTCAAAAAGCAATATTTTATCAACACGCGAAATTCCTTTTTATCCATTTTTTTCACAATAACAAAAGTTGTTTCACTCAAAATATTATAAATCACAAACTAATGATTCGACAGCTGTCAAATTTATACACGCATCTTTTGACGGTTAGGGCAGACTAAAAACGTATGGATTTAATTGTTAGTTAATAAAGTTATAAGAGCCACTGTGTCAAACCGACCTAGAAGTAGGTAAAAGCATGAAATAACACGATTCAATCAAGGTTTAATAATTCTAGAACCAGGGGAAACAAAATTCATCAAAGTATATTTGTATTCAAAAATTGACCAAGGAAGTGTCCGAGTCAGTATTCAAGAGACAGTGTGTTCATTGATTACTTTTTTATCACTGCAATATTTTGGGACAATTTAATTAAAAAAGATTGAAAACTATATAAAAGAAAAAATATTTTTTCTCAAGATAACTCACCTGGTCACACAGTCTCCAAAGTCAGTAAATTAAAGTAAGAATTGTTTCAACAGCTACCGATCTGCCATATAGAATCTTTAAAAAAAAACGTGGAAAATAATTTTCACCAAACGAAGAAATATTAGTTCTAATGGACAGGTCTTGGAAAGGAAATTGAATGTTCCTTAAGATACTGAAATGTATTGATACTGAAAAATACTGAAATATATATTCTATATACATACTGAAAAATATTTTAATTCAGTGTAAAATTGGAAACATCATGTAAGACATAAAGCAGATTAGATTTTAAACTATACTAGTTTGTCCAAATTTAGCATAGATCAAAGAAATTGATTTATTAGTCAAAAAAGTCCATTTAGACATTGCGGATACAAGAATATTGACAATCATTACTACAAAGTTAGTCGCATAAAGTCTTACAAAAAAAAGCTCTGAATTTACAGAGAATACTATAAGTCATTTTAACATTTATACAATATATTAGGCATTAAATAATATATGTATATCCAGAATACCTCAAAATAACAAGCTCAGAATATTAAAATTCATACAGATTAAACAGCTCCTGTAACATTTACAATACAATTACAATTTGTTATATATTTTTGAGTAATATGCAGTTGTGCTAAATAAACTCTGATTAATTGTTGATTTTTTCTAGAAAATCTATTTCACGATTCTATCTCGATATATAAACCCAGTTTACCTCATAAAACTTCAATCCCGACAAACGCGTTACGTTTTCTTGTACAGATGGATTATACCTCGACACTTAACAATTTTCCTTTAGATTCATCTGATGATAATTTGACGATGTGGAATATAAGAACCGCTTTCGAAAAATATCGTTCCGCTAGCCCGCTTAAACTGTTATTTTACTTTGCTATAGAACGGGCATGATTTTGTCCATTGTCTATGGTTACATTTATTTCATTGTTTACAAAGAGAAGAAGAGGAAAAAGAAACAACGGCAATTTAATTTAACAATAGTTTCGCAAAAATGTCGTCGAGGCGATACCGCCTCTTGTAAAAAATTGCTACACATCTTTTTTTTAATATTAATTTAAAAATAACTGATTAAGTATTATATTCACAGAAATATTGATCTAGTTACAATGATTGGGAGCACATATCCTTTGCATAATTTTTACTGATTATAATATTTTTATAATATACCAAGATATAAAAAACCTTTTGTATCCTAAGTGACGTAGGTATGTTATATTTGAATAATCCAATTCAACTAATGCACCTCTTAAGACAACTAAATTTCGAAGGATAAAAATTTGCTGTAGAAATCCAACAAGCTGCTTGGAATAACACTCTAGAAATAAGAATACAATTAAAGGAATTATTTATCCGAAAAAAATCAAGGAAATAGTATCATAAAAAAAACGAAAACTAAGAAAAAATAGTAACAAATTAGAATGCCTGAAAATAAAATTAACAATTTTATACAACATAAACCAAAAGCCGAAAAGGTAAATACTACAAATTGAAAACTAATCTATAAATAACTATCTGAGAAATCTAACAAATGACAAGGAAACAAAGTGTTTGCTCACCTATAAGAGATGTATGTGGAAATTGGGCACGAATCGATCAAGAAAAAGCGAAAGCATTGACTGACTATCTAGAAAACATCTTCAAACTAAACGAAAGTGATATTGAATATAATTCCGGACATGGAATGTAAAAATTCGACGATTCAAAGAGTCGCGCTGATAGAAGTAACCAAAGTTATTCAACTTGAAATTAATCCATAGAAATCACCATCACCACGACTTAATAAGAGAATAATTGTTGCAAAACTACCAAGAAACCTTTCTTAGAAAACTCACAAACTTTATCAGTACAGCATTTACTATGGAAATAAAAACTGATTATCTACACCGAGACCTCTAGGAGGCATGAGGACATACTTTATTTTCAAGTCAATATCGAAGTAATATAACTCTTGGATAACACCAAAACAGGACACAGACTCAAACAAACAAACTATTTCAACTCATACACTACATCAAACTATAACAGCAGTGTTAATACATAAACATTGTTACACAAAAACTACGATAGGGCCAATGGATCCTCCTAGATATATAGCCAGATAACTTATTGTAAAGATAAATGGTAATTTATTCAGCAACAACTAATAACAATGTAATAAACAAGCAAAAAAATATTTAATGTCTGTTCTCTCTTGCTTCATATATAAATTCCGCCCATTTTCCACCTGCTGAGTTGTCCTGTTTCAACCAGTGTTATTCCTCACATCTGAATCTCTCTGATATATCAGTCCAGGTTCTCTTAGGTCGCGTTCTCAGCTTCTCCGGCTTTGCTTCTCGAATTCGTATTACTTGTCTTATACGCTGCATATGCTGTATGAGTCTTCACCATCTGAGTTGCTCCCTTTCTCTGTACTATTTACAGATTTAATATTGAGGACGTTTTTATTGTGTATTTTCTTATTATACCCCTTTTACACCTCTGATTTTCAACTATACTAATTTTAAAAACTTTCATAAAGGACCTATATCATGCTTGTTTTATACTAGTAATATCTAAAACATTAATATATAACTCTTTACAAGTATGATATTAAGGCAAACATATTATATATAGTACATGTATAGTATTGATAACCTATAAACATATACTATTACCTATTATCGTTTATCATATTTTCTGCTAGAGTGTTTCTATATCCAAATACAGTAATATAATTGGAAACTAAAGCAGAACTTTGTATGAGACTACAAAATATCATGGCTGCTTGAACGAGAATCTGAGCTATTACTACACAATAAATTTATACAACATAAAATATTAATACAACCATAATTTTTTACAACTATACGCTTGCACAAAGAAATACAATATCAATATATTATAATCCAAACATATCAAACAGAATTTTTTAGAGCATTATAAATTCCCTCTGGTATATTAAAAGTAAAGACATCCAAGAATTTTTAATAATATTGTATGAGTATAAAAACGTCAAATTATTATAACCACTTAACATCAGTGCACTTGAAATCAGCCCCTGAATTTGGACAATACTAGTTTGAAACTTTAGATCTGGACTGGATGAACGATATTAAGAAAGGTTACTAGATAGTGAAAATTAGTTGTAACATATATGTCATGTAATTTTTTATTAAAGAACCATACGTAATTTTAATATTGGTTTATAAATGTTTCATAAAATATCATCTAGAAAGCTTAAATAATGCAACGAATTATCTGCATTACCAACTTGTCTTGAAACGATGACTAAAACTGTAAAATAATTTATATAATAATCGAGATGTAAGAAAGTAATCTGCCCCAATTTTGGCAATTACAAACATTTGGTCTTCTGGAGATGGTGTCCAAGTTGAAGAAAATAATACCTCAAAAAGGTATAGTTGATTAATGGTTAAGGCAATAAATGCAATCTATATGAATTGAAACCATAAATTACTTAAATATTTATATTTAAATAGGTTTTAATATTTAATTCATGCGTTGACCTTGTATGCATATATTTAATATACTTAATGCCGAAACAGGTATATTAAAGCATAAATGTTTTATAATTATTCAACCGTAATGAAACCGGGAATATAAAATGATAATTATTATAATTAACTCACTAAAAGTTACTTGTCAATATTACGGACTACAATTTTGAATTTGGAGCGTGCATATTTAAATGTTTACAACTAAATTTATCCAGATCTTCATTAATTAATATTTGTAATTACGCAATAATTCAAGTAAATTTTCAAGAGTTTCTTTATGGTTTGTTCGTACCCTATTATCCGATTATTTTGTCTAAGTAATCTAAAAAGCTGGAAATGTTATAAATGTTTCTATCTTATAGACTATCATAAATAAGTAAAATAACTAGTGGCAAATAAGAAATATTAATGATTATTTACATACATAAATGTAATATTCTTAATTTTTGGCATCCGTTATCTTCCAAGAGTAGCTTGAACAAATGTATTTATTGAATATTGTGAAATATAAAATACTGTGACTTACTGACTGATAATTTATATGATTGATAATGATTTCTGTTAAATTTAATTCATCTGTGGTGAGTATGTCATTACAGTAGATTTTTTAAATTACTTTGGCTTATGTTTGAAATTTATTGAGTGTATATTACGTTGAAACTTCTAAACAAAAGGTAAATTATCTTCATCATAAGGTAATATTGTATAATATATAAAGGTACTTGAAAAATAATCTTAATAGCATTGAATATCTTAATATCTTTCTGTTAAACTATTAGAATTCCATGGACAGAGAAGCAACTAAAATTATAATGTTGTCCACCATGTACAACATGGAATATACACGGATAACATGAATTTTACATAGGATTTTTTTTATCTATCTCGTCGAATAAATGTCTTTTAATCGATCTAAAATAGCTAAAAATCCTCCTATTCTAAATGGCTATATGTAACCAGCACTTTATGACGTTTTTAAGCCTTAGCTTTATTCCACAATTAAATGAACTCGTGTCAGCTCGCGTGACGAGAAATATAACAAATAGAAACAAGACCTGAAAATGGCAGATGAGCTTTCGCCAAAGGGTAATAAAAATAGTATAGATTCTTTTAAGTTACTATATATATGAAGCTGACGTAATCAAATAACTGTCAATACAACAAGACGAGATGTATAGAAATACGGCTTTAACAATAACTTCGAATTATCTCGCATATATCTTAACCATCTATTGGCACAACATACTTACCTAAACGTCGCTCGTCAAAAGAAAACCATTATGAAAAATGACAGCGTGTTCAATCAAGATTTAGCAACACGGCTATACAAAGACCATTTGATGATGATGACCGTCATCGAAACGGCCAAATTGAATAAGTCCGAAACTACAGGTTTAATGAGCTTCTTCGCTTATAACTGGGTTAATAAAAAAACAAGATAAATTTTAATGTCAGTCGTATTGTTTTTTTTTTGGTTTAGACAATGTTACATATTAGTAAAATTATTTTATTGGACCTATTTGTAAATAAATAACTAAACTGTTGAGACTCAAGTTAAAATTTCTTATAAAATGTAAAAAATTTAATATGAAGACCCTTTTATAAACATCTTTCATTTTAATATAATTTTAAAAAGGAAAAAGAGAAAATAAAACAATATATAATTATTTATAAATATATAAATAAATAATTATATAAACAATAACAAAAATAAGTTTGACAACAAAGAGTTTAATATATATCCTCGAATTCGCGAATTAACCAAAATTCTCACTTGAATGTCAAGTTCAAGTTTAACAAACTTCGTCGATTATTTTAAGCTTATATATTATGTCTAAGTTATTTAACCATGTATGGGCATAATTAATATTAAACAGAAAAAGATAATATAAAACAACAAAATCAACCATTTAGTTAACTTTACAATTACTCAATAATATATCTTGCCCGGCACTAAAAAATACCTTCATTGTTTCCTAATAAAATTTGTTTGATATCCAAAAACAGCATTGGAATCCCTGTCTCAATTCAATAAAGCAAGCAATGGAATTCTAATGATATGCTTTAAATGATGATTTTTTATATTCTTTTAACATTACACATTATTCTTTCAAATTTTCATTAATTATGACTAAATTAAAATCTTCCAGAATACAGTAACTAATATTGTCGCTTACATAAAACACACATTCTGTATTTTTGTATATATATATATAACCATCTATTGGAACAACATACTTACCTAAACGTCGCTCGTCAAAAGGAAACCATTATGAAAAATGACAGCGTGTTCAATCAAGTTTTAGCAACACGGCTATACAAAGACCATTTGATGATGATGACTGTCATCGAAACGGCCAAATTGAATAAGTCCGAAACTACAGGTTTAATGAGCTTCTTCGCTTATAACTGGGTTAATAAAAAAACAAGATAAATTTTAATGTCAGTCGTATTGTTTTTTTTTTGGTTTAGCCAATGTTTTTGAGTATATATATATATATATATATATATATATATATATATATATATATATATATATGTATATATATATATTAGTAAAATTATTTTATTGGACCTATTTGTAAATAAATAACTAAACTGTTGAAGCTCAAGTTAAAATTTTTTATAAAATATAAAAAATTTAATTGAAGAATTTATGAATATATAATAAAATGAAGTTTTATCATCATTCATCATTTCATCTTTCATTGTAGTATAATTTTAAAAAATAAAAACAGAAAATAAAACAATATATAATTAATTATAAATATATAAACAACAACAAACCTAAGTTTGATAAGAAAGAGTTTAATATATATGCTCGAATTCGTAAATTAACCAAAAATCTCACTTGAATGAGAGTTCACTCATTCGTCTATTATTTTAAATTTATATATTATCTCTAAGTTATTTAACCATTTATGCGCATAATTAAAACTAAACAGAAAAGAGAATATAAAACAACAAAATCAACCATTTAACTTTAAAATTACTCAATAATATATCTTGCCCGGCACTAAAAAATACCTTAATTGTTTCCTAATAAAATCTGTTTGATATCCAAAAACAGCATTGAAATCCCTATCCCAATTCAATAAAGCGAGGAATGCAATTCTGGTGATATGCTTTAAAATTGAAGATAATTTTTTTATATTCTTTTAACATTACACATTATTCTTTCATATTATCATTTATTATGACTAAATTAAAATGTTCCAGAATCCAGAAACTATATAATATTGTCGCTTACATAATAACACACATTCTGTATTTTTAACCTCTTTACCCATACTTCAACACTTGTAGCGTCACTTCTATGTTTTGTTTCTGTGGTATTCAATTGGTTTTCTTGCTGAATATTATATAATGTCTTTATGTGTCAATAAATCTAGTCTTTTAAAATCGCCACTGCTTAGATTACCTCGAGTTTCATGCAATATAGCATACATTAGAATTTTAGCAGTTTGGCTGCAATGATATTTTTACCTGATTCTACAACTCCCACCTATCACCATTCTCGCAGTCTTATGAATTACTTACACTAATTTAAAAGTGATAATATTTTTAAGAAAATAGGAAACCCCAACCTTAAAAATCTTCAAGCGAACCAAACTTCAATGTTTCTTGTTCAATTTTAATGCTGTAGAATTTCAACACTATGATCAACGAGCTGTGATTTTTGTGTGAGATATACTCACATAAAGGGCATCGAATCATATTTATCTGTACTTCTACTTTCGCGAGGTCAACTATGCCTGAAATATAATTAATTTGGTGGATAATTCAATCTAATTTTAATAAAATTAAAATAAATATTTAATGGATACCCGATAGGATATTATGTCCCATAGGTCTGTTTAGTGTTATAATGGTTGTTTATCAATATTCACATCGATGATCTATCTATTACTGGCTACCATTTATAATCAAATTATCAACAGTATAAGAATAAATAAACTATAAACAATAAAATACTTAACCATACAAAACGGAGGTTTCGTCAGTACTAAGATCAAATACAAAATGGCCGCTGTGGTTCGTTGTATTCTACCTTCCGATTGTTTGTAAATGGCAATGTCACATAATTAGGCGGAAACTACTGAAGTTTACTGAATACTGGTTATGAATCTCCAAAAATATCCACTACTTCAACAGGGACTACTTTGCAAATAACGAAATCAATGCTATAAACGGTTTTCGACAAATTATTATACAAACAGACAACATTATTATATAACGAACATATTAAACAATAGACATTATCAACAACAATACTTGTAAATAAATAAATCGACATATAATATCAAATTTATTTGAAATAACACTAAACCAGTAAGATATTATACCGAAACGATAACCCCAAACAATGATACATAAATCCACATTAAAATATCGCATGAGAAACATGCACGACTATCAGCGAACGACTCCCACAAAACCTCACATCCTACAAATCCACATTTTTCTACCTTAACCGTGGTATCGCGGACCCCTCTTATTTACCGATGGTAAATCAAGAACTATTTATTATGTTCCGTTCGTTCCCATTGAACATATGCCGGTGATGGAGGTCCATCGATGGACAATAAAACGATTAAACCGAAATTTGTTCTATAAGAAACAGAACGGTGTATTAAACTGTTGAGAAAATCGTAGGGTGTTATCGGACAAGAAGTTAAGTAAAGGGTTGTTAGGATGTTAGTGGATCATTGCCCTTATGTATATTTAGGTCAAACAACATGGGCGTGTATTACATGATTTTTTAATATTTCGTATTATTTTATTTAAATGTGAGTATTTATAAGTTGAGTTTTAAATTTAAATTCATGGATTTTAACGTTGTGAGATTTTCTTCCGAAGGACTCTCTGGTTGTTAGATGCTTGCATCTCTTTTGAGCAGTGATAAATATTGATGAAAATGCGAACTATCAATATAGAAAAAATATTAAACAATCTAACCTAACTCTTAAAATCTTTGGTTTTGACATTTCGTACATAACACACGGGCTAAAGAGTCCAGTAAAGCAGAATATTCATGAACAAATTGAATGACATATAATTGTTCAATAGTTGTTTATATCGGTACAGCTGGGCTGATACACGGTTTTTGAAATTCTGAAGTTCGAAAATAGATCGATGACAGAATCACTTCCAAACCAACATCGTTCTTTCGCCAAGGTATCATCATGTTACCAGAAAGACGGTAAAATGATGGATAATATTGTTATTAATAGTTTTAAAATGCTGGAGTTGAGCTGCTTGTCTGGCCCTTTTAACATTCTAGAACGATTTCTATAAAATAAGGTTGAATGAAATGAAGTGGAAGTGAGTATGGACATACTCTATACTCTGTGTAGTGAAATATTATAACCTTACATATTTGCTTGTTTCCAACTCCTTTATTGGAGTATAAATTAACAAGACTATATTTAAATGTATTTATGAAAAATACGAAAGCCAAATTACGAAAAAAAAAATTGATGTATGTATAAATATCTTTTAAGTGAGACTTGAACCCATTTTAAGTAAGATTTAATGAAAAGTGAAAAAACATTTAGAATAAACTATTAATTAATTTTTTATATAACTCCTGCCAAAAAAGTACGAAAAAAATATTTGAGAATCCCTAATAAAGGAACTGTTAAAATATTTGTTTTGCTTAAGTTGGCACAACTGTTTTCTGGTAGAAAAAGCCAAGATTTACGGAAAGAAAACGTTTAGATTTTGCATTACAACAACATATATCTTCGTATCTTGTAAAGGAATTTCTGATCGGAAATTAAAAAAGGCCATATTCAGCAACATATTCATGAGCATAGATATTCACGAGCAGCCGCTGCGCTCATTCACCTGATATGTCACCGATAATATTTCAAAAGTAGTTAGACGTAAGTGCCTACTTCCAAATAATCATTTTATTTTATTAATTAATTAATCCTTGGTGTTTTAACAAAAGTGTATGTTCAATTGCTGGAATAACTGCCGATGATATATCAAAAAACGCTTTTATTATTTGTCTTCTCACGATTTAGATCTATATTAAAAGTTTTAAGTTTAAGTCTCTACTATATAAGTTGATAGGTAAGTTCTAGAACCATATCAATTAATAACAGTTGTTAAGCAAAAACAGTTTTTCTTTTTTTTTTTCTTTGCTAGACCTCAAACGAAATCAGTATTGTGATTTTGAAAATCCTATTTTCGAAAAATATGAGATTTTACTTTAATTACCTTTATTAACCCCCCTACCTTTGCTAACTTTTACTACCAAATTATTTTGCTTTTTGTGCCTATGGACTAACAGAGATTGAGGAAGTTTAAAGTTGGTGACACCTTAAATTTCTTTTACCACCGCTGCCTATAAAATTAGGATTGATCAACTAATTTGTAGTAAAATCACTTTCTAAAAATCGATATTCTAAGCAATATCGAAACAAAGGCGAAGTAAGTTTTTTTTGGTGAGATTAGATATTAGAAGGCTTATGATTGACCCACAATTTAAAACGACTATGACAGAACCTCAAAGAGAACTATGGATTGCTTTTAAGACAACAGAAAGACTTTTATTTCTTTATTACAAAGATGTTAACTATAAACAAATCGTAAAAAGATTTCTAAAAACATTTCAAGCTTAAGTTGCGTTATGAGTTTAGAAGTACTTTCTTCATTCCCACGTCGACTATTTTCCGAAAAATTTAGGAGATGAGTAGAGAACGAGATTAATTTTCTTATTAAATGTTCATAAGAGATGGAGAAACGATACCAAGGAAAATAGGACGTCTTAATGATATCATACTACTATTGAGCGCAAAATAGCCCTTAGAAAATATATTGCAGACCTGTGTATTTATTTAACTAACAGTCAGGTATTAGTTTTCATGTTATCTCAAAGTGGGAACAATTGCTAATTATCAATAGAGGTCTTTTGACTAAAAAATATAAAATTACTATTAGTATGACAATAAGCGTAATTAAAATAATATTTAAAATTCATTTATTTAATGAAATCTATTTAGACGGTAAATTTATCAGTTTATGATTTAATAAGACAAAATAATTTTCCATACGTATATGGCATTTAGAAATCGAGGTGCTATATTTAAGAGAAGAAGACCATCCAATTACCGCCATAAACGAACACCTACACTTTTTGACCGTGCAATTTAAACACATTAAACCAAAGAATTTATGCAAAATATTTTCTACATGACTCACAGATCTAAATCTTCTTAACGTTGCCTAAAATAAGATATGCCTCTTGCTTTCGAGGTCACTTCCTCAGATGTGTTTCAGTAAACTTATCTTACACTGTTTCAAACAATGTTAAACATATACTAGGTTAATGAATAAACTCAAGTATCTATACGTGAATTCTAAAACTGAAGTTACTAGTAGCGGAACCAAAATTTTGCAGATTCTCGGATGTGAAATTCGGTACTAAGAGAATATAAACGAATCAATACGAAACTGTAACAAAATGTAAATACACGTAAAAAAATGCCTAATTTGCAAAAGAAAATAATATTTTCCATTTAGATCTGTAATCAACTCGCCATGGCCAAGCCATTGCTAAAATTTACTTAGTCATTTAAAGTGCGAATTATCTCAACACCCAATATCTAGATTCACTAGATTTAGCTCTCTAGGATTTCTAGTTCTTTTCAGGTATCACGCATCAAAAGAAGATATAAATGTTTCTTTATAAGTGTAGGAATAAGTCTACAGAAAAATAGATTAATTTTTTGCATTGAGTAATTTGGTGCATTTATGATTTTTTTTTACATTAACTAATAAAATTTTCGAGGTCATCGAGAGTGTAAAGTTTACTGTAGATAATTAAAGATGTAGAGATAGTAAAACTCCTAGAGCCTTGACAAAAACTGGTGAATATGCTGGGTACGACCAGAAAGCTTCTAAAATAATCGCGAGTCAGTAACTATGTTTCATAAGCTACCAAACATGAAACTGTAATGAATAAAAAATCAGTGGCTGAATTCTACAGTCAACAATAGTCACAAAAAAAAACTGTTAACCTCGTAACATATAAGTTTTTTTATAATACATTTAAAATTTCATATATATTGTATTCAATACATTGTTCTATTATTGTATATATGCTTGTTGCTATCGTTTTGTAACAACGATATAGGTTTATCAGTGTTCCAGTTATGAATCCTTTTTCGCGCTTCTTCAACATTTCGAAACCATGTTCCGCCCAAGTCATGGTGTATTGATCTGAAGGACTGGTAATTAGAAGGCGCTATGTCTGGTTAGTACGATGGAAGCGCCAGAACTTCTATTCCAGCTACAATAGGGCCTCCTTCATACATCTTGTGGCCGAAAGTTATCATGCAAGAAGATTATTTTGCCTCTGTTACCTGCTATTGTTGATATTTTTGTGCAACGATACTTTGTTCAGTTTGTTCAAACGATGTCGGTAGACATCTGAAGTAATAGTTTAATTGAATTTTGAATCGCAATACATCCCAGAAAACTATTTTTTGTCTGGAAAGAAATGAAATCACAATGCTAAAGCAGTGCGCAATGGTATTTTCAACCATTTTTCTCTCCTATTAGAGCCTTCCCGCTACATATTAGAGTATTGAAACAGTTGATCCATCAAGTGTTAAATTGTCTGAAAGTCCTTCTAGAGAGTATGAGTTGAAAATATCACTGCACATAATACATGCAAGCACATATGGTTGTATGAGCTTCCGCTACAGTATAACACGTTCAATTTAACTTATATTTAAAGTATTTTATTAGTCTTAGAATAAAATATAGTATGCGAGTATTCATATTATTTTAAAAATTAAAAAATGTAATGTAAATATTTCTTAAAATTTAGTATTAATTAATTAGCATTAGGAAACAAGAATACTTAAGATATAAAATAGTCCTTTTGTGAGTTCTACCTGCGCCACTGCCATACGCTACTGTTCAACCTCTCAATTTCCCAGCCTTTTTTTGTGGATATTTAAGTACAGTTATGTCCGCTTTCTTTTATTAACCCCATGTGACAAAAACCCTATGCTTTACAGAAGTGGTAATAATAAAATTATTGGGTAACAGTGAATTATAGCGATCATTCCTAAGGAAAAAATACCGCTTTTTGCTGCTGTTAACTTCTGATGTCGACGGGAAGTGCGACGAACGTTGGTTCAGGGAAAAGATTTCGTTTTGATAGAATCGATGACTTTTTGCTGTTGCGTAAATACTGGGTTTCACAAATCAGAAATTTGTCGATACAAAAAATATCGGTTAGTGTTCCACCCTTACGGTGGTTTAACTGTACAAGATGTTAACAAATTTTAGAAATATTAAGCAAAAAATCAGTGGATATTACCCTTTCAATTATGTTAAACGTTGTAAAATATTCTGTAAAGTTTGACTGCTATCTATCCAACAGAGTATTTCAGAAGTAATAAAATGCCACAAAGTTGTATTACAAACTTTGTATAGATGAAGGTTACAAATCATTAGAAAAAATAATCTTCCCGCTACTGCAAAAAGTTGCCGGTAAGACCAATATAGGTCACTGTTCGAACCTTGCGTTTACCTATACAAAATTGTGTTTCTTGCTTTATAACAGGCCTAATAAATCTTAAACAAAAAAATCAATATTATTACAGTTATGTTAATAGAGCTGTAAAATAAATAATAAGATTTGACTGACACAGTACTTTAGTAATTTGAAATGATTTAAAGAGTCAAAAAAATTATTATACATTTGTTTACCGGAAAAAAGTGTTATTTCAACTCTTAAATACTTGAAGTTTACAAAGCGTTAAAGTTACTATAGGTTTTAACAGATCCTAAAAGCTCTAAAAGAAATATTTGATAAATACTAGGTTACTGTTTAACCCTTAGATTTACCTATACAAGATTTTCTTTTTTTATTACGGCTATGTTAATAGGGTTGTAAAATAAATATTAAAATTTGACTGACACAGTACTTTAGCAATTTGAAACGATTTAAAGGGCCAACAAATATATTATACATTTGTTTACCAAAAAAAATATGTCATTTCAACCCTTAAATACTTGAATTTTACAAGGCGTTAAAGTTGCTATTAGTTTTAACAGATCCTAAAAGCTCTAAAAGATATGTTTTATATATACTAAGTCACTGTTTAACCCTTGCAACCTATTTGTTAACCGATTTTGTTTCTTGGTTTATAAAAAACCTGATAGAGTAAAACAAAAAACCAATATTATTGCAGTTATGTTAATAGGGCTGTAAAATAAATAATAAGATTTAACTGATACAGTACTTTACAATTTGAAGTGATTTAAAATGCCGTCAAATTTATTATTTGTTTTATTTTATTATACCATTTCAACCCTTAAGTGACTTGAAGACTACAAGGCGTTAAAGTTTCTATTAGATTTAGCAGATCCTAGAAACTTTTTAAATGTTCTTCTTCAAATGTGCTTCTGTTCTTGTTCAGCTTGTTGTTTATTCAATCGCTGAGAAATCCCCTTTAGTTCGGAAACATCGGTTCGGTTTCATCTTCTGAAAAAAGAGAACACATTTTTTAAATTCCTTAGTATTTTCCTTTGATTCATGATCTGGGTGATAAGTTTTCTCAGTTTGAGAGCCACCTAAACAAAATTTACCCATGTAGTGTTTAGCGCAAAACAAAATGTCAATGTAAATATTAACGATTATCAACTTCCCCAGATGAAGGATGCTAAATATATTTGCATCTAGACCGACATCCTAACCAACCCAAATGTTTTGGTTTGTTAGGGGCAAATTGAAATTACCTTTAGATAACAATATATTTCGGTACACAAGGTTGTACTTTTGGTTCTAAGGAATCCGATTGTGGGGTATTTCTAGCAAATTTAATACAGACATCATTCAATGGTTCAAAAAAAAAGTGTTCTCTGATATAGTCGACTCTACCATCTCTAAGTGTACAGATATTTGAAAAATGTGTTAATGCCAGCTAAATATATGTGACTGCAATGAAGTGTGTAGACTAAGACATTTCAGATATTTCAAAAGGCCTTGGAGAAATATTTAAATCAGTGTTTTATTTTTATTATTAATATGTAAATTATTTTATCTTATTGCCCATTGGCCAGCTTTTTAAACCATTGAGGGTAATAAAAAATGCCCATGACCTATTGAAAATAGGCATGAAAATATTTATAAAAGTAAATCTGGAAGGGTTTTTGTATAAAATGTAGGTATAATATAGGCTTTATTACAAAAAAATATATAATTACAAGTTATATAATATTGTCTACCACGAAGGTTTAGGCAACTGTAACGAAATTAAAACTTTTTAATGTAAACCAATGCTCACAAGATCTTTGTTCGAATATTTTCGAGCTTTTGCTTAGTTTTGTAAAAATAAATATATACAGATGAATATTATTCTAGATAATTTGTTGGAACATTTAACTCTCCCAGTTTTGTAGCGTTAATAAAGTGGGATTTTTCAACAGCTGAAGGAAGGATTCCTAAATCTGTTTAAATTTAGGAATAGATTGTCAAATATCATTCATTAATATTGGAAAAATGGTTTCTTTAATAGCATTACCACTTTTCTTTGAATTTTCTTTTACAGAAAACAAGGGATTGTTAGTTCGTTATTCTTCTACTGAGAAAAAAATCCCTTGTTCAGACCACAAATACGTGACACATAATATTATTAATAGCCTAATAATTAAACCTTGATATAAATCAGACATTTTTGACCTCAAATACGAGGATACATTGAACATTTCTCAAATTAACAATACGATTTTTAATATTTTAACACATATAACTTTTGAATTGAATGCGAATAGATTCCCAAAAAGAATATCATCCGCTTCGGGATAATATGGAAGTCTGGGGGTGCTAAAACAGGAGAATAGGGAGGATGGCTGAGAGAATCGTACCCCAACCACTGGAATAATCTACTAAGAATATGCTTGATAGAAATTTGTCATGTCATTCAAGTCATTTTGTTGATTATAACACTATCTCTGTTAGACCAAGAACTTCTCACTTTACCCTCATATAAATTACGACGCCTCTTGAAAATCTTTCAAAATACATACGCAGTTTTTAAAACTACTAATCCATTTTAAGTAAGCAGTGTATACTAATTAAATTTAGCTCATTTTGTTCACATTAATTGATGATCGTCCACCAGTACTTATGCGATGTTCTTAGCAAGAAGATAATAAATCATAAAGTTGCGTTCTAAAACGATTTCACTCTTTTGAAATATTACGCATCAATTACAAAGTTTTTAGTACGAGCACATAGGTATGGTCGAGTAAGCATTTAGAATTATTGTAATTACAATAAAATTTCTAGTTCAGAGATTTTGTTAATATTTCAAAGCATATAAAATAACTATAAGATAATTATATACTAATAAGCTCACAAGGTTATACAAGCAGCACTGGGTGGTTGGGAAATATTGCAGTTTCCATGGATTTCCACTCGGAAAAATATCATATAATTATCGAAAAGAAACACGTATTGGTTTCACTGTTGCAATTAAAATATTTCGTCATATTCTCTCTTCTTTTTTTTTATATATTTATTCGCTATATATATTCCGAAATCAAAATAATGTTTAAATCATATATAATAATCCAATTAATATTGGCTAAAATAATGATAAACGGAGAAAGAATACTAATGAAATAAATTGATATTAAAAACATTAAATAACATTAAAAACCTCATCATCAAAATTATAATCACAACAATTATTATTATATCGTCAACATATAAAACTTGAATTTCTAAGATTTATCAATGCTGGACGAACTGCTTAACGTGGGCTCCAAACCACGGTCTCGGGAATTAAGTCTAATAATTTTAATGTCACCTACTCTAAAAACCAGATTCCAGAAGACATCCAATTTTACCCAGTCTGGTTGACAGGAATGGTTGTTGCTTAGTAAATTTGATAAATCTATATCTAAAGATGGATACAAAAAATAGCAAGAAACTAAAGCGTCTAGAAATAAATTTAAACATTTTTATAAACGGGAATTTGCATTTGTCACAAGCTTCAGTAGAAAAATTGTAAAACAAACGATTTGATATGATTGAAAGTAAATATAAGTTATTCAAATGTAAAACAGTTTTTTTTTTCGTTAACAACGTCGAGCTTCAAAAAAAAGTTCTTCTTGCACTTTATTTAAATAAAAATATCTGTTAGTAATAATATACAAATACAGAGTTCACAATTACTTTAAACATAAACTATTTAACGTGAAAGATTTGAGTTTAATTAATTAAGTGTAGACACTTAATGGAATCAAATTGGATTGAATTATTATAAATTGTTCAAAATCATCTAAACCTTCATCATATTCATCGAATACAGGCTCTAATTTGAGCATATGAGAAATGGTAAATTGCCTTTTAATACTAGAAAGATCTACACAGAAATGTATATGGACGAAGACTTATATGGAAGGTAAATATTGTGCCTTCCACAGGTTATGCTTTTTAAAGAAGTATCAGATATAACTTTTATCAGATATTCTACTGTCTTTAGACTTTGAATACTGGACACTTAATATAGTTTGATTTTGAGATAACTAATTCAGAAGGCAATTAAATGATCTGCGAAAATTGTTTACTTTAACTCACGTCGTACTTATTTCATTGTCATATTAAACTAATATACAATTTTCTAATTTCAAACTAACTTACTCCAATAATCTGAACTTTGTTCCAAAATAACTTCACTGTGGCTCCAAAATCGTTAGAAACAACACAAGTTGTTTTATATTAATCATCTCATTTTTATATTAATGCCTCTGTTCTTTAATATGGGCCAAAATTGTAAAATGGTCTTATGAATTACAGATTTCGTTCCAAATCATTTTCCAAGTAATATTCGGAATGCTAATTACGTAGTCGATTGCCAAATTACATTATCTCTTATCTCTAAGTCTGAAATGCAGGCATCAATGTTATCAAAAAGTTCTTATAATTTGATACTTTTGAGAACAATGTGTTCCAATCTAACAGCAGCAGAACCTCTGAATTTTCATGGAGGTTATTGTAATTCCCTTCAGTTTAGATCCAAAATTATAGTCCAAAATTTCTATAATGATACTGGTTAGGTTATTCTATTTTAATATTGTTCTTATTCTCTTGAGTAATATAATATCAAAATGTGCCGACTAGATTGTTAATGTAAAAGTATATCTGCAGGATTTAATATCATTCAGTTGCATCCTTTGTTTAACCAGACTATGGTATCATAATCACTTTCACCAAGTTCCAATATGTAGTTTAGTGGATATCAGTACATGTTTCGCACTGAAGGCTGCGTCAAATAGATAAACATTATAATATTAATAATCGGATGGAATT
The DNA here is from genome assembly GCF_030347505.1 of Rhynchophorus ferrugineus. Lineage (NCBI taxonomy): Eukaryota > Metazoa > Arthropoda > Insecta > Coleoptera > Curculionidae > Rhynchophorus > Rhynchophorus ferrugineus. The sequence goes on along the minus strand of NW_027472588.1, from coordinate 16,922,780 downwards.
CCGGTTATTTACTTGAATTTAAATTTATTTTCATCTCTTTGCTTAATTATTTTGGGACTACTGGTGCGATATTTTCAGATAAGCTATCACTATAAATTATAGAATATAGTAAATTAAGGTCATAATATAAGGAATAAATAATAATGTAGTTTATGACAATTAATCATGAGCTATTAGTTAGAAGGGGTTATTTTAAAATACCACATCAAGTAGTAATCCGTCGATACCAAAACTAGTAGTTCTAGATAGTTCTTCGATTAATTACCAACGAAGTTTTCCGAAGTTTTGCTATACATCAGTAAATCATAGCAATGTAAAAGCAATACCGCTACTGGACAATACGCAGGAAATCTGAAGATTAGAGTGTGAATTCACATGAGCTGATATAGCGTATAAGTGTTCATTGTATAACTTTAGCTTAAGTAGATTTAGTTTTATTTTATTTAAGGAAATACATACTGATGTATTTATCCTACATTCATCTTGCTTGTGTATTTCTACAAGTACAACAGAACTATAGCAACAAATTAATTTTATAAATTAAAATTGTATTAAGTATATCTACTGTAAAAAGTGATTTAAACATTGGTCTAAAAGTTAGGAAAACAAAACTCTTCAAATATTTTAAGAGATATTATAAATTGTCTAATTTATTATCTATATATTAACTGGCTTCGAGAACTTTTTGCTTCCCTTTCTGAGGAAAACGGTGATAAAACCTGGAGGCATGATATTTGGCATTTTTAGGCCCAACATTTTTGCGTAATATGCTCTACTAATACATAAATTCCAATTTATTTATTTGTAGAGTTTAAGACAAACAATTTTCCTGTTGTATCACAAAAACTTTTCTTAACACAAATTCTTATCAGAGACTAATAGTCAGCATCACATCACTCCTTGGTCTCTTGTTTCGATTCAGAAACATAATACTAGGCAAAAGATCTTATCCATAGTGAAGCAGTACGCATACACCTCTTAGTCATTTTTCTTAAATTCAGAACAACTACAGCACTCAACGTACACACTATTTCCTGTACTACAAAATGTCCCAATGATATTTAGTTGTACTGTCGAACGAATGCTTTTTCGCTAATTTATTGAACAATTTAATATATTAATAATTTTAATAAATATCGTACATTTTATGAAGTTAATATAAATACGAATAAAAACAATAAAATAACGCACTATTAATCAATCAATCGAAAATTATTTTTATTCGAAGCTACAAAATTGTTTATTTATTTAGCAGCAAACTGTATTTAACACCGTTCTTTTCGTCGCACTACCTATCGCAGACTGACTACAGAACTCATTCAGAAATTCCCAGTGCAAGGTTGACACGTTGGTCACACTGGTAGCATTTAGGTTACAGCATTAACTTCTCCAGTCCATTCATTCATTCGATTCCAAGGTCCTTTCTGTTTACATTTTACACATGTAAATAAGGAAATCTTTCGGTGAACGTTGGACGATTAGAATGTACCGTCCGTTACGGGGATTGCTAGAAAATTATTAAAAAATATTTTTATCATTTATTTTTGTTGGACATTTTAATGAAAAAGATACAATTTACTGTATGTCTGTGTGAATAAGTATAAAGGTGTTTTTAAAAAGAAACACATTATAGTTACTTGAAATTGAAGGTGTTATTTAATAAACTTCAATGATACGATTTAAGTCAAGTATGTGTCATTTTATTCGATGACTTGTAGCCATTTTGACGGTGTATTTTGCATTTTTCATATTGGTCGATTCTTGGCGATTACTTCATTCAGACTGTCAAAGTTTTAATTATGATGTTAACCATACAGAAGCACCATAAAGTTATTATTCCATGATCATGATCTAATGTTTGTATATCCAGGCTTTCCGAAATCACTTTAAACGATTGTTTATGCCATTTTAACTCAGGCAGTAGAATCAGAGCTCATATCGTTGTAATTAGCCATTTCCATGATTTTCCGCATATCAACAACTGGCCTACCAGGCCGCAACGACACTTTGACATAACTTGATTTGACACTTGTTATCACATTGGTATCAAAACTATAAATACTCTTCATATTTTGACCGTTTCACTTGAACCTTTATCAAAAAATAAACTATAATATATACTTTATTTTATTTTTAGTGCTAACCATCTTCGATCTGAGTTGAACAAAACAGAATCAACTTCCCAAAACTGGCAAAAATGTCCTTTCAGTACGGAATATTAGTTGTCATCTGGTCCAAGGTGTGTCATGTAGTGTATTTTGCATTTCTCATATTGGTCGATTCTTGGGGATTACTTCATTCAGACTGTCAAAGTTTTAATTATGATGGTAACCATACAGAAGCTGCATAAAGTTATTATTCCGTGATCATGATCTAATGTTTGTATATCCAAGCTTTCCGAAATCACTTTAAACGATTGTTTATGCCATTTTAACTCAGGCAGTAGAATCAGAGCTCACATCGTTGTAATTAGCCATTTCCATGATTTTCCGCATATCAACAACTGGCCTTCCAGACCGCAGCGACACTTTGACATATCTTGATTGGTTATCACAGTATCATAACCATAGATACTCTTCATATTTTGAGCGTTTCACTTAAACCTTTATCAAAAAATAAACTATAATATATACTTTATTTTATTTTTAGTACTAACCATCTTCTATTTGAGTTGAACAAAACAGAATCAAATTCACAAAACTGGCAAAAAAGTCCTTTCAGTACGAAATATTAGTTGTCATCTGATCCAAAGTGTGTCATCTAGTGTATTTTACTTTCTCATATTGGTCGATTCTTGGCGATTACTTCATTCAGACTGTCAAAGTTTTAATTATGATGTTAACCATACAGAAGCAGCATAAAGTTATTATTCCATGATCATGATCTAATGTTTGTATATCCAGGCTTTTCCAAATGACTTTAAACGACTGTTTGTGCCATTTTAGCTGCTGGGCAGTAGAATCAGAGCTCATATGGTTGTAATTAGCCATTTCCATGATTTTCCGCATATCAACAACTGGCCTTCCAGACCGCAGCGACACTTTGACATATCTTGATTGGTTATCACAGTATCATAACCATAAATACTCTTCATATTTTGAGCGTTTCACTTGAACCTTTATCAAAAAATAAACTATAATATATACTTTATTTTATTTTTAGTGCTAACCATCTTATATCTGGGTTGAACAAAACAGAATCAAATTCACAAAACTGGCAAAAAAGTCCTTTCAGTACGAAATATTAGTTGTCATCTAGTCCAAAGCGTGTCATCTAGTGTAAACCAATCGCATCTTACAGAGTGAGATACAGTTTAATTATTCCTCTATTGGAAAAATAATGAATGTCTTATTACTAGATATAATATAACAGTGGAAGGACAAGCATGGCGTAAGGAAATTCGTGGCATTCCTAAAATAAAATTCGACTATTTTTCGACTATTTATCTATAGTTTGAGAATACTGATATTTATCATTGCTGAAAAATAGCAAGAAGTAATAGTCAGGCGATATTATGTTTGTACTATACGGTGAAATATCAAAATTTTTGAACCATTCGTAGCTATTCGACCTATCATCAATAGAAGTATAGTAGAATAATCGGACATTGTAATGATGGAGAACAACAGTTTTCCTCTTACTCAATTCGGGCCATTTTCATTCAATTTCCTAACGTAATATATTTAACTATCACTTTAACTGTCAAATATTGAGAATTAAAAGTCTGAACAAATGGAAGTACGCACAGATGATCACCTCTTGTTTTATCAATCGTAGCTTTATCTGATGTCCACTTAACATCCCTTATTCTTATAAACTCATGAAAAACCAACTTTATGTAAATGATTCAAAGCGTTTTTCTAACATTGTTGGACTGAAATGTGGACTGATATTTATTCAAAAAATCTGTATATATAATAAATGGTTTGTGAATATGTCGAAAATATCGGAAAAAGACTTTTGAGGTGACAATGAAAGGTTCTTTTTTCCAAAATCTATATTTTGCCTACCAATTATACCATTACCAAAATTAACAATTAATTTAAAAGAAAATTAAAGGTAAAAATTAAATCAAAGTAGCACGTAGTACTGCTTACATGGTATTTAGAATCAGCCTAAAGATTTATTGCCCATATATCGTAAGTAGGTAAAACACATTATTTTGGCAAAATTAGTTTTTTTTTTATTCAGCATAATTCCCTTCAAGGGTGATACACTGATTATAGCGATACTTCAACTTTTCGATACCATTTTTGTAGTACGATTTATCCTTTGCTTCAAAATAGGCCTCAGTTTCGGCGATTACCTCTTCATTCGACGAAAATTTCTTCCCAGTGAGCATTATTTTAAGATTTGAGACAAAATTTTGAATTTTTGATTTGACAGGAAATATTCACTGGGGGCCAAATCTGCAGAATACGGTGGATGAGGAAGCAATTCTAAGCCCAATTCATGGATTTTTATAATCGTTTTCACTGATTTGTTCCACGGTGCATAGTCTTGGTGAAGCAGCACTTTTTTTTTCAAAGGCGGCCGTTTTTCGGCCATTTTATTCTTCAAATGAACCAATAACGCTGTGTAATAGTCGCTGTTGATGGTCCTTCCTTTCTCAAGGTAGTCAATGAAAATTATTCCATGCGCATCCCAAAATATAGACGCCTTGCCAGCCAACTGTTGCGTTTTCCCACGCTTTGGAGTGGGTTCATCGTGTGCAGTCCACTTGGATAACTGTTGATTGGACTTCGGAGTGAAATTATAGAGCCATGTTTCATCCATTGTCAGATATCGACGCAAAAACTCGGGTTTATTATGCTTGTTCATCGTCAAACACTGCTCGAAATCATTAACTCGTCTTTGTTTTTGGTTAAAAGTGAGCTCGCGCGGCATCCACTTTGCACAAAGCTTTCTCATACCCAAATATACGTGAATGATATGATGTACACATTCATTTGATGTCTTTAGAGTGTATGCTATTTCATTCAATTTACGGTCATTAAAAATCATTTTGTGGATTTTTTAAATGTTTTCGTTTAAACACGTTTTTACCGTTAATTTTTTCACCGTCTAAACTCAGCATATCAATCCTTGATAGTTGATTTTCCTGGGGTAGTGTCCCAGGTCTTTTAATCTATGAGGTCTTATAATTATATTTAATTTTGGTTTTAAATATATTTTAATACAATGTTGCGCATTATAATAGAATAAATTAAAGAAACGTTTTTAACGCGTTTAATTTAGTGTTATACTCAACACTTTGCGTGTAAAATACAAGAAATTCGACATCAAGCCATGTTTTTGCTTCAATTGTATTTTTCCAATCAAAAAACAATAATTTATAAGCACGCGAAATTCCTTTTTATCCATGTTTTTCACAATAATAAAAATTGCTTCACTCAAAATGCTATAATTCACAAACTAATGATCCGACAGCTGTCAAATTTATAAACTCATCTTTTGAGGTTTAGGGCTAACTAAAAAAACATATGGATTTAATTCTAATAGCGCCATCAATGTGTCAGGCCGGGGACTTTCATTGACCTATTATATTATATAACACGACTGATACGATACTTGAATTCTAAAAAATCGATGTAGTAGCTGGTAACGTGATATGATAAAGGATAAGGATTTCGTTTAAGTTAAAGCACGATTGGATTGTCTGTTAAAATACAATAGCTTTTAACTTAAACAGTTACTTGAAGCATTCCTCTAAAAGTGGATTAAAGATTCTCATGATTAAAGGATCAAAGGTCCTCTAACCATGAACTATTAGAATATGAAAACATCGATGCTTGGAAAACATCCCTGGTCCGCAAATTAACACACGCATCACAGTTTAGGATATAAGACCACCAAAGACTAACCTAGTCTACTGGAATTTATACAGAAGCTTTCAACTCAAGGTGCAAGTCCACCAAAGGTGGATTGCAGTAGCTCAGTTGCTCAGGCGTAGTTTTTTAAAATTTGATGAAACCAAAAATTGGGAAACCGATACATACAGGCTATATCATGAAAACTTGAGATCGCCGGAGGCAAATTGACGAACCAACCACAACTATGCTAACAAATAATTTTACTACAGCTGAAAGCTCTGGAGACAAGACGACGATTATATATGACGAGTAATATGTTTTCACCATCAGTGTTGTTTATGTTAGAATAGAATTGGACCAGCAGTATTGGTTGTACAGTTATCGAAACAAGTCGCAACTTCTTTCCGAATAAAATAGTGTTCAAGTAAAATAAATTTTTAAGTTAAACCATCCATGTTAATTTTTTTCTTGATAAAATAATGGAAAAAACTTCTCCTAATTATAAATAAAGTAGCATGGCCTTTTAATCTACGAGGTCTTACAATTATATTTAATTTTGGTTTTAAATATATTTTAATAGTATGTTACGCATTATAACAGAATAATTTAAAGAAACGTTTTCAACACGTTTAATTTAGTGTTAAACTCGACACTTTGCGTGTAAAATACAAGTAATTTTAAAGAAAGTATTCAATAATAAGGCGAGAACAATACCCGTGTAAATCTTCATCTAATAACCTCAGATGCAGCCGTCCAAATCTCGGTATACTTTCACCGATCACCCAATTAACAATTTGTCATTCCAATTCGTCAGTATTTAATCCGATATGTCGAATCAATCAAGCGGTTTACGTCGATATTAAAACCATAAAACACTTGCATCTGACGATCGTTCCGAGCGAATCCGAAACCAGAAATTGGCCTATTGGTACAGATTTGAAGAGAACCAAATCAGCCCGTCAGTAACATCCGAACCAGTCAACACCATCCGCCTGTTAGATTTGGTTGATTAAGACTATCTAGTCCATTTGATAAGTGGGTCGGATCTATGACAAAGATATTTTGTGTTTAACTGTACATCGAATGCTCACCGCAGATTACCTGAGTAGGTCAGAAACTAATTTGGATTATTTTTCTTTGCGGGAAAAAATATTTTATTCCGTACAACTGTATTTAAAAAAAAATTAATAAAATCTGATAAATTGTAATAACAAACATACAAAACTAGGTAGTTTTTTTAGATTTACTATATAGTTTACATATACTATAAACATATACTTAAAAATATATTAATAGTATATTACACTACAAGGGCCCTGCTGTTTTATGGACCGAGGTTTCAACTTTTGGCCCGTGTGGTGTATACGATTTTTTTTATAGCCGGTCAAAAGTACGTTATTAATTTAACTTTAAATTTTGATGAGCATGTTTTTGATGCCTGCCCCCGACATCAATAAACTTCTTCGGCAACGTATCTGTATTTATTATCAATCGCGCTTATGCATCAAAATTTCGTATAACATCTTCATCGTCCGTGGATTCATTAGATGAAATTGACGACGTATGACGTATTGTTTTTTCAGGATGATTGAATAGAGTGACGACAAAACAACATTGATGATTATTTTTAGGGTTAGAGGTAGCAACCATTAACAGCGGAAAGTAATTTGCTGTAGCGACAGAATAAATAGTTCCTAGTTACGAGTATAAGTAAGCATAAGGAATTATTTTTTACCACCGTTAGAGAGGGCGCGGGTGTAGTTCTCACAAGGAATAAATGTTTAACTTTCTTCCTTGTTATTAGGGATGAAAGTACATACTTTCGACCGAAGTATGAAAAAAACTCATATACAAATTGTAGGTAAGATTGTAATTAAATAGAGAAGTTTTTATTGCAGCTTTTTGTGTTTAATACTTTGACTTTGTTGGCATATACACAATTATTTATTGAAATGTTTCATAAATATGTTACATAATGTGGCTGAAAATCAGTGATACTGGGTTGAAATATATGGGTGGATGCAAGCTTGTTAATACAGTTTTTTGTGACTTCAAATAACTTCATAAATATAAACCAACTATCCTTAAATAATTTGATATAGAAGGGAAATGACATTATAATTAAAATAAATATTACAAAATTACTAATTTGTAATAATAATATAGCATCGATTCTAAAAGCATATGTTTCTAAATTACAATTGTGATTACTAAGATTGCAGTAGAAATAAAAATAAAATTTTATCACCATATTAAGTAAACAATAAACACGTAAACACAAAGCGTTAAGAAATATTGACATCGAACACTGATGTCACTTATAATTCTAAAACCAGTGCTATCAATAGTGCAATAAGCAAACAAAGAATACACATCGGTAAATTATTAAGCTAAATATCACAAATTTTAAAAGCTCCAAGTAATTGTTGCCTATATTCAATAGTCAACACACAATTTATCCTTAAATTTCTATAAAAAAAATATCCGACTTCGAAAAACAGGTTCTATATTCTGCTGTATATATATTTTTTAGTGTATATTCGCCGATTTTTCCGTCAATAATCGATTTTCAAAATTCATTTTTCATTCGAAAGAGTGCACCCCCGAGGTGGTCCCACTGGAACCAAATCAGGATATCTTAGAGCGAACGGGGGTAAATCGAGGGAAACTTAATAATCCAATACTTAATAAAATAACTACGTAATTTATTGAGTAAATATCTGACATTAAAAAGGGAAAAATAAAATAGTTTCGACGAAAAAATTCAACCGACTTCAAAAATTATATAAGGAACTCACTAAACATTAAAATATAATCAAACTTAGATTTTAAACACGAACAGAAAAGTTTTCCAATAAAATATGTATATAACAAGCGTTTTAATAACTAAATAAAAATATTTTTTTATTAATCTCCTAGAACGCCAACAATCTGCTAGTGAAAAATAGCATATGTATTGTTATATGATTTCAGTTGTTATAAATATCCAAACATGTAGAAGATCACTTCAGTAAGTAATCTACTGTACAACTTATAATCTTAATCTTATTCTACATACTATTCTAACTAATTTTAAAGTCTATCCTAACTTATTCTAAAAACTGTTCTAGCTTATTCTAGAGATTATTAAATCTCACTCTATGTGTCCATTAATCAGTTCGTGTAGTAATTTGCGTTTGAGCCTACGCACTTCACTGTCATCGTGCATATTTAACTGTTTGGCGAGTGCATTGGGATGCACTAATAGTCTTTCAGAGTACTTCACACTAACACCCCCTTATCAGACTCGTTATGGGTTTTATGGGGATATCGCACTGAATTAGTTTGTTGGTATAAAAATAAATAAACGTATCTTATATTCTACCATATACACACAATTTAGCTTAATACCTACCTAAATCTATTTGTCTGTTTACAATATTATTTTAACTACTATCAACTGTTCAGTCTGAAGTCGATGCTGAGCTCAAACAATACAAAACTAATAATAAAATATTGTGTTAAATGTGTGTCAAAGTTATCAATTGGTAGCAGTTAAAATAATATTGTAAATAGATAAATAAAAATATATAAATAATTGTAAATAGAATATAAAAGACGTGTAGCAGATAAGTTAAATAAGGTTTTTCTTTATTTTTATTAAGTTATTACAACGATTGTTATGTACATATTTTATTTTAAAACGTGTTTTTTTTGTTTAAAATGTAAGTTTGATTATTTTTAAATTTTTAGTGAGTTCCTTATTTATTTTTTGAAGTAGGTTCAATTTATTTCATTTATTGATTGATTTTCATAAATTCTTAGCTGACCCATAAGAATATCCAAAAAGTATATCAGTGAAAAATTCACAAACTGTAATGTTTAAATTTTAATTGAATAATAGCCTTATGAGTTTATAAAAACACACAAAATGTACTTACAATACTTACACCACCTTACAACACCTTATTTACCGCTTTCTACTCCATAACTCTCATTACAGACAAAGAACTGGTTTCAAGCTACTTTTTAGGGTCATATTTTGATTCAGGATCATAATAGACCTAAGTATGGCAAATAGTACACGTATTGTTTATTAACACGTATTGTATACACAGCTGTCGGAAACCAAAATTCTCACTAAAATGTTGCTAACACTGTCTAATGAAATCTTCAATCAACTTTATTTAATCGAAAAACTGATAACACTTGTCAACACTAGTCAATGAGGAAACGTATTAGCTCTATTCTTCATAGATAATTATTTAAAAAATCCAACCTGTCTACGTGAACGTGTCGTAGTTCGTGTGGCAAGTTTCGACTTATTTTGCCAAGTACTTTGTTTATACTCACTTTTAGCCTTGCCTGTTTTTCGTTAAAGTGGATGAACATAAATAACATGTTGTCATAAAATTCTTCGTTTTCAATATATTGACTTCTAAGATAGCTGAAACCGTGAGTTTATCGGAAGAAAAGGAAAAAAACTAAGTATCTTGCACAAGGAGTTAAAGATGTAAAAGATATGCGTAATAAATTGCAAGAGGCCTCCACTTACCTCCATGTCATTGTAGTTTAGTACCATATGGCTTGAATTTGCTCCCATACATGAAGAAATTTGTTAACAGAGTTTCGGATGAAAATTTTCATAGCGTTCTAGATTCTTATTTCCGAGGAGGAATGCCAAAGCTGGATCAAATGTGCTAAAATCAATAATGATCATGTATTACATTTTTCACTGATAGGCCGAGAACTTTGATGAATTATTGACTTTTTGAAATTCCAATGTTCGTCAGCCCTTGACAAAAGACACCTTTTTAATAAGTTTAACCAATTTTAACAAAAATGGAAGAACGTGTGCTGATCAAGCATTATTTTAAGTCAAAATACTATCACCAAAACCAAAAAAACCTTGATCAATACGATGGGACTCAGTACCACCAACAGTTAGGAAGTGATTTACTGAATTCCTTTGTAGTCAAACCAGTACAATTGACACCGAACTTCATGAATATAAATGAAATAATATTGTACTTGAAGTATCTGAGGCTGTAAGCATCTCAAATAAGCGGGATGGGTGCTGTGATAAGCGTAACTGCCTGATTTCTTCAAAGAAATGCGTCGCAGTGTTTCGAAACAGGGAAACAACACAAACCATTGGAGACCAAGGAACAATACAAAAAAAAGACGTCGGCCAGCCCCAGTTTTCTTTAGGTAAACGCAGTATTATACATATCGATTATATTAAAAAGGATAAAATGATCACCGGCCAAAAACGACCGTATTTGGTGAAGAAAAAAATGTTATATCATCGAGAGAATGTACGACAATGGCAAAAATCCACAAATTGAGCCACGAATTACTACACCATTATACATATTCCTCAGATTTAGCCCCATTCAACTATTTCACTGGCTTATCGGACCTCAAGAAACACTACTCTTGCAACATATGCTGATGATACAGTGGTTTTATCATCACACGAGGATCCACATCACACCAGGAATATCAGCCACAAGAAACCTCCAACTTCATCTTAACAAATTCCAATTATGGTTGAAAACGTGGCGTATCAAAGCAAATGAAACAAAATCTACCCATGTGACACTCACCCTTTGTAGAAAAACATGCCCATCAGTAAAATTGAATAATCATGAACTTCCACAAGCAGACAACATTAAATATCTGGGAATGCATTTCGATTGACGTTTGACATGGAAAAAACATATGAAAATAATGTGAATAAATTATGACATAAACACAAAATTATTTACAAAACAAAACGAATTTACAGTGATTATATTACAGTGACAAAATGCAAACAGTTTGGAGTTAAACTAAACTAAATGTATTGGCTGATAGAGCGTAAATCTAAATTATCATTAGAAAACAAGGTTTCGCTGTACAAGTCAATACTTAAGCCCATTTGGACCTATGGTATTGAACTGCGAGATACTATTAGCAAATCTAACATAGATATCCTCCAGAGCTTCCAGAATAAAGTGTTGGGACTCACCGTCGATGCCCCACATTACGTGTCCAACAAACTGATTCAGTACGATATCCCCTTGGAACCCATAACGAGTGTGATTCGGAGTGTTATAGCGAAGTACTCTGAAACACTATTAGTGCATCTCAATGCACTCGCCAAGCAGTTAAATGTGCGGGATTACAGTAAAGTGCGTAGGCTCTAGAGGTATCTCTAGAAAAAGCTAGAATAGTTTTTAAAATAAGTTAGGATAGACTTTAAAATAACTTCTGCATGACAGGATAGTTATATTATATTACTGAAATCATATAATAATACCAATTGCCCACGGGCAGATTGTTGACGTTCTAGGAGATTAATAAAAAAACTCACTTATCAAACTGTCCCCGTATATGTATATATTTATATAGCACTCAATTGTGTAGAATAATAGTTGATAGATAAGCTGTCAAAAAGAACAGAATTCCTTCCAATTTGGTGACTGGGTTCCCCCGCCGATCGGGCATTTGCATCTCTCGGACACGAAAAATAATTCGTAACGAGGCAGACCTTTAAACTTTGACGTTCAGATTTAGTTGGCCATTCTCACGATCGCAATGGTTTCACATAAATAACGTCGCCGAAGATGAATTTTGTTTATGAGCGGAGTTCAAGAGATAATTGAGAATATTTTAGAATCGTTAATGTTTCGGGGGAGTGGTGATGTATAAGCGTCCCGGATGAACCTTTCTAGTTTATACATAAGCCGGTATTGTTTAGTTGCGAATTTATTATCATTGTCAGTTTGTTGCGAAATATATGTCTATTGCTGTACTTCATACAGTAACTTCATTATTAAATATATATATATATATATATATATATATATATATATATATATATATATATATATAATAAATGGAAATTGTTCTTTCCCTATTAGCTTCCATATTTGTTGAAATAATTGAACCCTGATATATATCAGAATTTTATTTAGTTTTTTTTGTACATGTTGTTCAACGATATCTACTTAAATTAAAAATGCGAATTACCAATATCAATAAAGTGTTAGCAGCTTAATATAATTATTAAATTCGATAGTTTCGATATTTCTCTACATTTTTTAATTATTACTCTTAGCGATTCAACAATCTGGCCAGTGGACAATAAGCATTTGATTAAATGATCTCCTTTGTAATATATTATTATAATTGTTTAGTCCTATTCTAAATATATTTTGTTCTAAAATCCATATATGTCCTACCAGATTGGATAGTGTCAAACGTTTTAGTCTACGTACTTCACTATTACATCGCACGTCGTTGATTAGAGGAGAGATTGGGATGCACTAGCACTCTCTTGCAGTGCTTGATGCAGTGATTCGTATAGTAATATCTTATTATCCAATAATAATTTTGCATTTGTGCCCAATAACTCATCACATTTGATATAGTATAAGACATTTTCGTTTAGCAGGTACGTTCTTTTTCCAGTCTAGGCGTAAGTCTAGATGCATACCAAGATATTTATCACTCTCACCTTGCGGGAGTTGAGAATTATTGATATACACTGGTAAGCATGTTCTTTTACGTAGAGTGAATATTGATTCGTAGATTTTACTTCATTTGTTTTAATACGTCATGTTTTCAGTCGCAGTTGTATTTCTTCTTCGTGACGCTGAGATGCTAAGATAGCTATGTCGTCTGCATATGGTAGTGATTTCAAATCACAGTAGTGATTTTTGTAATGGGTAAATCGGCTGTAATGGTTTATCGTCTAGTTTTATATTGAAATATCTATCCGTGAAGTATTATTTTGGTAAATGAAAATGTAGATTTGTTACGGTTTATTGGATTTATTCTGTAACCCTGTGTACCATAATTTATCAAAAGCATAAGATATGTCCAAGAATATCGTGGAATAATATATTTTGGCATTTAAGTCCATATTTATTTTATTTGAAAGTCTGTTTTTTATTACTTTTTTATCACTTTGTCCAAATTGATGTTTTGGAATAATATATCCTTTTTCTGTTATATTATTAATCCTTTAAACATATATATTATTTCTCAAGAGTTTTCAAGATTATCGGTAGTAAACTTATAGGCCGATAGGAAGTGACATATTTTAGTGTTTTTCCTGGATGAGAGTCGTTATTAGTTTTGGTACTTTCTAAATGCTGCGAAAATATATTCGTAGTATTGCATTAAATATAAAGGTTAATAATTTTACACCCTTCTCTGATAGTTCTTGTAACATTTTTCCGCTTATTAAATCATATCCGAGAGCTTTGTTACAATTTATCTCTATCATTATTGTTTGTTTAACTATTTTTTTCATATGGCAGGCCCATTTGAAATGTTGTATTTGCGAAGCTGATGCTTTATTTTCTTCATCTTTGAATAACTCTAACTAAGACGAGAAAGGCTTAAATAATTTTTTTAGTAATTTGAGAATAGCCCTTTTTTTGCTTCTAGCCCAATCATTGTAATTTTTTTAATAGATGAATTATGTTTATGGGTCTTTTGAGCCTCCTCATTATATTCTACAATAGATAGTCTGTAGCCTCAGTTGGCGGGATATTTTCCAAGTATTATTGAATTCCTCTTTCCGCTTTCTCATTGCTTTATTGAATTTTCTTCTATTTTATGCAGTTCTACTTGTTACCAATTCTTTCGTAGCTTCCTTATTTTTATATTTTCCTGGATTGTACAAGATATATTTTTACACTGTTAAGAGTCGCGTACAAAGCTGCCTCATATATGTGTTTTGTGTTTTTGCTGTTTATTTATCAATTTCTCTTTTTAATAGTACCTTATTAACAAGTAGAAATACGTTGTAAGTAATGTGTCTTTAGGCCAAATAAGGATAAAATATATTTTTATAGGAAACTAAAGAGTCACAAGATTAAAGTAACACATGATAAAACCCCAGAGTGTATACCTATTATAGGTTATATTATGAATATTATAAAAAATATTCTTCCAGCCGAATCAGCGAAGATCTTCCATCTTCCATCCATCTCGACGCCAGGTTATATTGAAATTATCACGTTAGACAAAAATCAAAGCAGATCAAACTCAAAATTAAAAAGCGTACTACTTACTCGGAAGATACTCCCAAGTTGACCTAAAATCAAAGAGATTCGTGTATCAGTCTATTATAAAATCTGTTTAGACTTTTAAGGTTCAAGCATCAACTAGCAATCCAAAGTCAAAACAAAGTTCGAAAAACAATGACCTGGAAATCAAATAGATTTACGAGTTCTGTCCAAGATTTCACCTTAAAACATGATTTAATGCTTCCAAATATACAGCATCATGGAGCTAATATACACACCACTAGAAATTAGACAATACGCAGGAAATGAGAAGATTGAAGCCAACGGATTATACCACATGAATCTTTATCGTATAATTTGGAAAATACGTACTGATGTATTATATATTGATGCTCGTATGTTGATGCAAGTACAGCAGAACAATAGTAATAAATAAATTTTATAAATTAATATTGTACTAAGCACATCTGTTCTACGTATGTCTACATCCAAGTATTTAAAAGTTTCCATATGTTTGTAGCTGATATAATATATCATAATACATAATTTTAATATATTAGTTAATTCCCACGGGATTTGTGTCACCAATAAACATATTGGATTGATTAATTGTCTCAATTTTTTGGCTAAAATCATATTAGATGTTGACAATGAGCTAAAACATTATATCAGGATATCTGACGTTAATCCTGCCTTTGCAATAGTTTGCTATTGTAAACTTTTCTAGCTTTCTGTCACGATCTTTTTAAACAACATTTTTGTTAACTTGGCCATTTCTCATCTCCCGTTATCATACTTTTAAGATGTCAGTATCTGCTTTTTTTCCGCATTTTGCATACTGAAATACAATACAACTTTTTACAGTTAAATCTCGTGATGCCAAACATGGACGTCTTTTTCATGGCAAGATTTTCGACAAAATCCAAACTGCATTTTGTCAATATTTAGTTAATTTTTATGGATAATGAACAAAACGCAGTGGATGGTTAGTTTTTAGTATTTATTGGCTATGTAGCTTTATAATTTTACGAATGTCAATATTAACTATAGAAGGAAGATTACTTCAATTTCATTTAATATTGACCATTGATACAAATTGTTTAGATCTGCGAATGCTTGAAAGGCCAATATACTATTTTGTATAACAGGTTTAACTAAACAAATAAAATTAGTTAACCCATGTTTATATATTTATATTGAAAGATTATATAAAATGTTCAAAAAGTTAATAAAACGAAAATTAAAAATACCAATTTATAGTTGTAAAAATTAATTAAATCCTCAGCATATATTTGGTCAACAATATTACAACGGTCCCTTGATTTATTGATCCCATTAAAATAGAGGTTTTCAAAAAGGTTTGCAAAATAACTGCCTGCGGCTGCTTTACAACTTGGTTTACTGAAAATCGTTATCAGTGAGGAATGATTGTGAGATGATTATGGTAAAATTCTGAGGTGAATCTGATGTAAAACTCAACAACTCCCATATAACAGGTACATTGAAAAGCCCCGGCCTACCATAGTAAAACACATTTATTGGCAAAATTAGTTTTTTTTATTCAATGTAATTCCCTTCAAGGATAATACACTGATTATAGCGACCCTCCAATTTTTCGATGCCATTTTTGTAGTACAATTTGTCCCTTGCTTCAAAATAGGCCTCACCTCTTCCTTCGACAAAAATTTCTTCCCATCGAGCATTATTTTTTGCTGCGGTTTGTTGGCGATTTCATCCTTCAAACGGTCCAATAACGCTATATAATAATCATTGTTTATAATTATTCCTTTTACAAGGTAGTCAATAAAAATTATTCCATGCGCATTCCAAAATACAGACGCCATAAAGTTGCCAGCAGACTGATGCGTTTTCCCACGCTTTGGAGCGGGTTCATCGTGTGAAGTCCATTCGGATGACTGTTGATTGGAGTTCGGAGTAAAATGATGCGGCCATGTTTCATCCACTGTCACATATCGATGCAGAAATTCGGGTTTATTACGCTTGATCATCTTCAAACACAGCTCCGAATCATCAACTCGTCGTTGTTTTTGGTTAAAACTGAGCTCGCGCGGTACCCACTTTGCACAGAGCTTTCTCATACAGAAAATATTCGTGAATGATATGACGTACACGTTCAGTTGATATCTTTAGAGTGTCTGCTATTTCACTCAATTTCAGTTTACAGTCATTCAAAATCATTTTGTGGATTTTTTAAATGTTTTCGTCGGCAACAGTCTCTTATGGGCGTCCACTACGTTCATCATCTTCGGTACTCATTTCAATACGTCTAAATTTAGCATACCAATACTTGATGGTTGATTTTCCTGGAACTGTGCATCAGACCAAGCTCTTGCTTCAACTGTATTCTTTCCCTTCAAAAAGCAATATTTTATCAACACGCGAAATGCCTTTTTATCCATTTTTTTCGCAATAACAAAAGTTGCTTAACTCAAAATGCATTAATTCACAAACTAATCATCCGACAGCTGTCAAATTTCTACAGGCATCTTTTGAGGGTTAGGGCTAACTAAAAAACATATACATTTAATTCTCGTAGCGCCATCTATGTGTCTGGCCGGGGACTTTTCAATTAACCTGTTATTCTTGAGCAATTGCAACACTCCTTTTAATCCTTGATACACAGATTAAAGTATTTATTACCTGCAATATTCCATTAGTGCTTTATTAGGAATTGCATTTACTACAAAACCTGGGCCAAAATTTAAAAAAATGCAAATTTACAGGAAAATTCCAGTCTCCAAAACCATATCAATTACTCTTAGTTCTTAAGCAACAATGTTTCTTAACTGTTCTGTGTTCACGAAACGTCAAATGAAATCAAAAGCTATTTGCCAAAATTTAAATACCTTGTAAACAAAGGCGACAGACGATTCTTATTGTTCTCGAACTTTTTTAGGTGTTTTATGTTTGTTGTTTATGTTTTTTATTTCACATGTACATTCTGATAAAACAGACACATTAATATGCATTAATATTACACAAACTATTTCTTAATCTTTTTTAACCTAAACTTGCTGCAACTCTTTAATAGTTCCGATAATATGGGAATAACCCAAAGTAAAACAAGATATTAAACAACACTGCTAAAAATTAAATAACTTAGGTTAATAATGTTGAAGACCCTCACTTATCATTTTAATATCACTTGAAATATAAAATTTACGGTAGGAATGCCGACAAAATATCGATATATCCGTATATACTTTAAATTTAATAAATATTTAATTTTTAAATTTGTGGGTGATAGTTTTTGTCATCGATTTATCACATAAAAAATCATTAATATAAAAAATCAGTCATGATGTCATATCAAAAAACCTTTTAATAATTTTTAATAAACCTCTAAAATTGGCACTTGGTCTTAAAGATTTATTACATATCAGTACTTAATTCTAAAGGTTTATTTTATTACTTTTGGATACTTTTTAAAATATTTAGAGAATATCGATATTTTTTGGGCTTTTGGGCTAATATATAAATAATTTTATATTTTTAAGCAGAGCCTAAAATATTTTTTTTATATATTTTAAAGTCTCCTTTTACCAACTATGGGTTTATCTGGACTGGGCCTAAAATTTAACGTGGGCTCCGAACCACGGTCCTCAGCATTAAAGCCTACTGACTGGCGAGTGACCAACTTTAGAAATCATCCCAGAAGACATCCAGTCTTACCCAGCCTGGTTACTGGCGTGACTGGGATCATTTTCATTGTCGGACTCTTGCCTAGAACATTCACAAATTTTAAACAATCACAAACATATATTAACACCACGCCCCAGCAGGATTCGAACCCGCGGCTATCGCAACGGTAGCAGGACTGTCCCATCGGCTTTACCATTGTGCCACCAAGCCGGCTCCTAAAATATTTGTTTTTTTATTTAGGATTACGAATCTGACTGCCATTCCTGTTAGCTTGATTTGAGTGTATTTTGTTTTATTTGAATTTACTTATTTTTAGCACATATTACACAAAAATTAAGCGTAAAAGTTTTTCCACCATATACACTTTAACCACGCCTACAAATTCCTTAAAAAGGGAGTCTTAATTAGCACTAAGCCGATTTGTATATATAGTTTATCCAAGAACATAAGTCATCAATATATTTAATGTATTGCCTGTCGCAATTTGTAAATTCGTTATAGAATCAGACAATATTTTTCTTCTCATTTTATTTTAGTTAATAATAAACACAATGCTGTCTGATATGTTTGAACATGTAAATGAAACAGCCTGTCAAATTCGTCCGGTTGTCAAACATGCAATATTCTTAAAAACAATTGTGATTCTAAACCGAACGTTGTTTTAACGCTTTGCTTGTTGATATGTTTCAAATCGCTGCTTATTATTACTCTGATTGAAAATGCGGATGCCAGACAGAACAGATTGCGTCTCCAATCAGTTACTTCCAACAGGATCAAGATAATGGAGGCTCTCTCTTGCCATAAAATTTGTTAAACGGGTAAGCATTTTTAGTGTTAAATATTATGTTGCTGTGGTTTTTATTAAGAATATTTTTAACGTATTACAGCTGCACTGAATATTAGTATGGACATAGTCATTAAATATCTTGAAAAATAAAAAATGGATTCACCTAAAACGGTCCTCAACGAGATTAAGTTTTATTAGTCATAACATTTCTTCTTTGTGCTGGAAATAGGAATGTTAAATAACACTTGGTCTGAATGAAGTAATTCAGACTCATTGAAGAAGAAATTGACAAAAAATAAAATTGTGAGCAAATGTTAGATTGGAAATTAACAGCTTAGTTATTTACTTGAATTAAATTTTCTGAATGTGGTATTATGACTCAATGCAGACAATATTCAATACAAGTTGATGAGACTGGGAAAACTAAAGATGAGTATATATTAATATAAGATAACTGTAGAAAGTTGTATTTTAGGGTGTAAACAATTTATGTGAATAGATATGTGTGTAATTGTTCAGAATTATAAATGAGCATTAGGTTAGAACGTATGAGGAGAGGATGAATTCTAATTGTTTTGTATAAAACGTAAATACGTTAAGGATAATTCAGTAATTAATTTGATCAAGAACACAGATAGTAACAAAAGAAACAAAAAATACAGTGATATTAAAACGAACTGACAAGGAAGTACACTAACGAAGGAAGCAAGAACTAAACATAAAAGGATAAATATGCTCTTTAATAAAATACAGTGCTTGGCTATACAATTGTTAATTATGTGGGCTAGGATTCCAGGGTAGTTGTGTTGACAACCGAAAAAATATCGTTATCGATATAAAATATTGATATCGATTTCGATATTTTTAAAAAATATATCGATATATCGGAGAATATATATATATATATATATATATATATATATATATATATATATATATATATATATATATATATATATGTATATATATATATATTTTTTCTATCCCTATTCCAGGGAATAACACTACATAAAAAACCAGTCTAGAACTCTACCTCATAGGTTGTAAGCAAAAGAGTTCAATGTGAATATATTAAAGCAACTCTAATATATAAATTATTGTGACAGTATAAATAACTGTTGTCTAAATTGTTCGATAATATATGCATTAAATGAACTGTAATGTTAAAATTAACTATATGTATTTGTTGTAACATTAACACGTAGTAACATTTTTGTTTCATTTTTTTATTTAAATTAGAATTTTGTTGTATGTTAAAGCCAATAAAACTCAGAATTGATACTGCAAGATCGCCATATTTTGACGTCATAAATTCATATGACGTATATTCACAGCAACTTTGTATAGGCTCTAGATAGAATTATTTGCACAGTATGGATGTTGTGACTTTTTTTCAAAAACTTCCACAGCTAAATAGAACAACACAAAATGTCTAAATAAAACAGACTTACTAATGAGAAGATTCGAATTTATGACAAAATTACATCATTAATCGTGGACGTTCCGTAAATAAACAATTACGCGAGGGACCTCCTTTTCGCCGGCAGAACTGGGACAGCCGAATTCGAAGGCCAAGGAAAAATCTTCATCATATCGATACCGTTATTTCTAAGTGAATCACTGGAGGATGTTACGAAATCGGTCGCAATTTTGTCTAAATGTTCGGATCGAATTTAACGGTTCGCGCATGGGAAATGTACTGTTAGAATACTTTTCCTTATCTTAATTTTTTGTTATTGGTCTACCCAGCTCAGGTAAGGTTTTAAATAAACACCTGTTGGTAATTTTATTAACACTTTATTTCAATTTAAACGAAATATATTACGTGGAAAGTATTCTATAAATATTTTACAGGAAATCAGTCTAAAGGAAACAGAGTATTATTAACTCATTATGTAAATTATAGGATGACTGTAGAAGTAAAAGAAATACTTTAAGTCGGCTAGAGTCCAGGCTAGCCTAATATTAGATGCATAAAATGCTAATTCGCATTATTAACATTTAAATACCAAAATATTCTAAATAAAAGAGTCTTCCTCAACAGGGCAATCACCGTTTCAAAAAAATGTGTTAATTTGCCAGAAATATTGACTGTCTGTCCAGGGTTAACTTCTCTAAAATATCGACAACAACCACAAAATAAGTTACTTTCGTATCAAGGAAAGTCTAGACACCACAAAATAACTATTTCAATGTCTGTTTAATATAGGAAAATGTACTGGCTAATTGGAAGAAAATCACAATTAACAGTACATAATAAATTGCTATTATATAAGCAAATACTAAAACCTATATGGACATACGGAGTTCAATAATGGGGATGTTCTGCAAAGAGTAACATAAATCAAATACAAATTTTTCAGAACAAAGTCCTGAGAGGTATTGTGGGTACACCCAAATACTATAGGACTGATTACCTATATCGAGACCTTCAGATACCCACACTCAGTCAAGAAATCAAGAGAATTGCAAGGGGGCATGAAGAAAGACTCCATTCTCATACTAATATTGAAATATTGCAACTTTTTTATACCACCAGAACAGGACACAGACTCAAAAGAATCAAACCATCTGATCTTGTGTAGTGTGTAGTGAGGTGCATATATTAAAAAATTCAGCAGTGACATGTATAAACATTATTTCACCAGAAGCTGAGATAGGACCGATGGGTCCTCCTAGTTATATACCTAGATTTAAGTTATTATAAAGACAAATTGTAGGTTAGACGGAAACGACTAGTAACAATAGATTAATTAAATAATAAAAAAAAATAATGTGGTGTTCAATAAACCCTATCGTTGGACAAGATTTTATGGTTATAACATATTAAATTGCCGGTTTGGTTGGCGCAGTGGTAAAGGCGACAAGGCGGTCCTCTTCCTTTTACCTTTATTCATGAAATTAAATCTGTAACTTTGAATATTTCACATTAATTTAAATTTTCAATAATATTTATTTCTTATATTATATTATCCTTTGTGTAGCTCCTATATAGATAATTTCTCATGATTTTAACATTTTAATTCATTGTTAGAATTAATCTATTTCATTATTATTTTTTTAACTTAATATATTTACTAATATTTAGCAGAGAAAATATCAGCCTTTCCTTTACTGACTTTAAATATATAATATAAGAATATAATATATGGGTGATATGAAAATACATAAAAAATGCCGACATTCCAAGTATTTATTGTGTCGATAACTATTTTCTATTGTCCTATCGTGCGTTCTCATAAAATTACCATCTGAAAACTGAACGCCAAAGCAACACAATATCCATCTCACTTGGTAAAACAATGGCACCTCATTTATATCCGATCTTGGCTAGATCTCAGCCGGCGATACCATATACTCGCATTTCACAATCTGACCTTAATTATTGTAATTGGTGTCAAAAGAATACCAGTAATACTTAACCTATTAATACAGCATTTCAGTTTAACAAAATAGAACAAACCGTTCATTCAGTATCTCGTACAGTGTATAATCTGATGCCGCGAAATGTATAACAATTTTTACGTTAATTGCAAGTTTTTATCGATGGATCTTGCACTCTTTTTAAATCACGGACTTTTTTTGTTCTATAAATCTACATGAACAAGAACAGTCACTCGGTTGGCCTACTTTATAATACAGATCGTGCAACCATTATGTTACCCATCGATCAGAAACCTACGTGATACTGCGTCCAGTTTTGAAGGACGTTCGTTAAATTTTAGTTGGCTACCTAAATTCGTGCTTGAACATATCAGTCTACGATCAATGAATATCAATGAGAGGAAATAGTATTTCTGTGTGAATACGTAGACTATACTAGACTATACTCATGAAGTAATAGAGAGAAAACTCTATAGGGGTCTCTTTAGAAAAATTTCTCTACGTTCAACATCCAGATGGGGTTATAATCGGCCATTCAAGTAATTTGATTAATCAACTCAAAAGTCCTTATACACGCCTCTTAAAAATCATTTTGCTGTATAGGATGTATTGGAGTTCCATCTTTTTGTTTCTTATACTGAAAGCAAACTCTGAGTCTTTCCCTGTTAAAAATTGAATTAAATTTAAAATTGTTTAAAATTAATATTTTATTTGGAAGTATGGACTGTTCAATGCAAAGATTTTAGATTTACCTCTTTTTAGATATTTGCAAAAAAAAAATGTTATATTATCGACGTGGTCATTTCGCGAAATATAATAAAAGGGATAGCTCAAAAACCTACTGACTGTATAATAAAACAATTTTGTTGGAGTCTGTGGCATGAGATATTGCCTTACCTCTATAAGATTAATCTCAACATGTGGGTCTGCTACTTCATAATTGATTTTTTTTTGATAACATCCTTATCAGATAGGCTTAGTACAATCTTAATTATAAATTAATTTATTACTACATTTCATTTGTACTTGGATTAATTTAAAATTACTCAATTATAAAATTATAATAATTTAAGCTATAGTTTACCCTAAAGATATACATTTTATATAAATGCGTATGATTTAGTTCGCTTCAATCTTTCGATATCCAGCGAGTTGTCCAGTAGTCGTATTGCTTCCACGTTAGTATGACTTAGTAATCTTCTTTCGTGTTTTAAGGCGAAATCTTAGATAACTTCGCAAATCCATTTGATTTCCAGGTCATCGTGCAGTTCTTCGTTGATTACGTAGCGACAGGCACTGGTAATTAATCGAATGGTTTTGTTTTGACAGCGTTGGATGACTAATTGATTTGAATTTTTAGTGCAACCCCATATTTACACCTCAGGTCGTCACCTAGACCGTCAGTCAGTCCCTTAGGTCCAAACTGGCTTTATGATTATCAATGATAAATCAATCTCTTTGATTTTAGATCAAGTCGAGAATATCTCCCGACTAACCAGTATAGTTGTTTTATTTTGGATCTAATGTGTTTTGCTTTTTGTCTAACATGATGTTGAAATTGAATCTACCGTCAAGATAGATACCTAAGTATTTAGCTGATTCTGCTTTGAAGAATAGGGCATACATTTCATAACTGAATGTAAACAAAAATTACAATTACATTATTTTTTAAGTGTTACTAAATAATCCGAGATATACACTGCGGTTTAACATAAAACTTTGTTTGTTCGTATAGGAATATATAGAAGTGAAGATAGAGAGGCAAGCCACAATTTCTCAACTCTTGGTAATACATCTCCCGTTAGTAAGGAATGTAAATTATCTAAAGCGTTATGTTCATACTCTTTACGATTTCCTACAGGCAAATGAGATGAAAATAAAACTTATGATAAGCGCTTTAAATGACTAGCCGAATGATGTATATTCCTGAATCCATGAGCTCCAATAGATCCAAAATATTTCGAACTATCTTGGTTAAGTAGCCTTAAGCAAAAATATTTATTCAGATATTTATTCAAATTTTCTTTTTTTTTTAATGGAATGAACCCCCTCAGGGTGGTTATTACATTTTTAATTGATGACACTTTAACAAATCAGTTTTTAATACTCCTTTGGTGTTAAACATGTTTGACGACATATACCAAATCTCTTTAAATAACTATTATTGCTGCGGAAATCTGAAAAAATCTTCTTTGTACTAATTATTAAATTAATGCAATATATTGTATAAGGTTCTGGAAACATGAAATTGAAAACAAAGAATACGAAAATGGAAATAAGGATTCAACGGTAAGAAAAAACAGAAAAGTACTTACTGGATGACTTAATATAAAGCTAGCATTACAGTTCGGAGTTCGTGGTTCAACATCCTGGTTGAGGGCCTGGAACAATGGGAATAGGCACTCTAGATACAGTAAAATAGTTTAGAAATTAATGGTGACAATTATCAACAGAAATATGATTGATCTTCTCAATTTACTTTATATTTAAATTTGATTTTGATCCACCTCCATTTATACATATTCTGAATATTCCGGCTTTGAATCACTGTAGTATTTTCACCATCACTAAATTGTTCATAATTACTAATTTTATCTTCTAGAATAAGTTATATATTTTATAACTAAAATATCTATAACACATTACCGATCATAAATTTGTTTCATGCTTAACCCAGCCAGCTTAGGATTTTTAGTGTTATCAACCTATTTTTTAAAGATCGCCGGATAATTTTTCAATGCAATACGATGATGTATTTCCTTACCATCTGTGCATCCGGGCACACATTTCCTAAATCGAGAATGTATTTTATTTATCGTTCTTTCGGCTATTGATATACTATTGAACTAATGAGTAACTTAACATCTTCCTATGCTCCTCATATGTAAGGCACACTGAAGATGACACGTAAACTAAACAAGCAGCAAACACACCATAGAAACAAAATTAACCCATCAAATGCCGTCGAGGTTCTTAGCATAACGTTTAAAACAAATAATAAGTTCCATCAAAACACAACTTTCAATCCAACTTACATTTTTAACACAAAAAAACGTTTTAAAATAAAATATGTTCATAAAAATCGTTGTAATAACTGAATAAAAATAAACAAAAACCTTATTTCTACTACATGTATTTTATATTCTACTATATACACACAATTTAGCTTAATACCTACCTAAACCTATTTATCTATTTACAATATTATTTTAACTACTACCAACTGCACAGTTTAAAGTCAGTACGAGCATCAAATTAGATTTATAGCCGGCTTGGTGACGCAGTGGTAAAGGCGATGGGACGGTTCTCCTACTGTTGCGATAGCTGCGGGTTCGAATCCTGCTGGGGCATGATCGGAAATTTATGTTTGTGATTGTTTAATATTTGTGAATGTTCTAGGCAAGAGTGTAAAATCCGACAAGGAAAATGATCCCAGTCACGCCAGTAACCAGACTGGGTAAGACCGGATGTCTTCTGAAGTTGGTCACTCGCCAGTCGGCTTAATGCTGAGGACCGTGGTTCGAAGCCCACGTTAAACTCTGGCGCAGCCCAGATAAACCCATAGTTTGTAAAAGGAAACTTTAAAATATACATAAAAAAATTAGATTTATTTTATTCGTAATTAAAGTTTTTGTATATGTTACAAAATTATATTTTTATTTTTGTATTGTTTGGGGCGGCATCGAGTAAAAATATTTTATTTTTCTCTCTTTAGTATTATATATTTGTTCAATAAGTTAGTTATTTTATTAAGTATTGTACAACGGGTAGGCCAAATATTAAAGGTGCAATCCGGATGAGGAAAAATCGGAATAAAGAAACAATTATTGAAAATAAGGAATGCTTCAGGTCCCGGGGTCCGCTACCTAACCTAGGTGATTTGATAAATATTCTAACCAAACTAGAACATTAACAAAAATGTGTTGCCCTCGACAGAAATCGAACCCGCGACCTCTCTGTGTGATCTGAACACTCTAACCGCTACACAAATTCTTTAGAGTTAATTTATAGGCTTAATACAGACTATATTCTGTTCAAAAGCTGGGATAACCTTACTATTAATTGATATAAAGTAAATAATCTAAAACATTTTTAAATAAACATATTAATATAAAGTTTATCGTTATTGCGACCGTTCTTATAACAATAATCAGGAAAATTAATAGTTCCTTATCAATTATTGTCTATTTCATTGAAAAAAGAGCGGTGCAAATTTTGTTGAACAACAACAATAAATGAATTGAAAATCAATTTTAGTTTTCAGTTCCCTTATACGAATTTATTGAACACCCTGTTATAGAACCCGTCCTAGTTAACTGCATTTTATTACGTAAAAAATTTACTCCACTGAAATATCTAGGAATAACACGGTATAAATTAAAAATAAATATTCATACTACATAACATAAGTTTTTATAATTAGCTTCCACGAATTTATTGAACACCATAGCATCACTCCAATTTAAATACATTTTATTAGGTAAGAAGTTTACTCCTTTTTATATATAAGATATAATAAGGGATAAAGTAAATCTAAATTCTTATAACTATAAATAAACTTTTGTAGTATATCAATGATTGTTCCTTCCTTTGAAAAAAGACCGATTCACGTTATTTTATGACCACAAAGTTACACCGCTGATTTCTTAGAATTAGCTATTATACCCACTGCTTTTATACTGACTCTACTTGAGTGCAATCTATTAAACAATCGCATAATATGGAGAAAGGTAAACAGATTTCTCTTGAACACTGAGGTTTTATCTATATTTTGAGACAGCAAGGATAATTCTATGCTCTAAATTTCAGAAATAATGTGAGTTTCATGTAAAGGTGTATATTGTGTTCTTACATGAAAACGAGCTACTGGTGAAAATCAATACCGAATTTGTGGAAAACGGTTCTTATCAGACAAATGAGTAATTACTGCTGAAAAACCATTAATCCATATTGTAGTAAGCTTTTGTAGTATTCGTGTGCGAATTTATTAAACTTCCTTAAACTTTCTTAAACTTAAAATTTATTATCCTTCCTAATGTATTTATTTTATTTGGTAAAAAGTATACCTTATTAAGATAAGATGTTGAATAATGAACAAGAATAAATAAAACAAAATATTTATAACAATAAATTAGTTATTGTAGTTTCCTTCCGTACATTTATTGATCCACCTGTTATAATATACCTCCAACTTAAATGCATTTTATTAGGTAATAAATTGACTCTACTGAAATAACTCTGAAGAATAACAATAAATAAATTAAAAATAAATATTTATAGATATAACATTTTGTAGTTATATTATAATATTCCTACTACTTAACTGCATTTTATTTTAGGTAAGAAATTTACCCTATTAAGATAAGTTATATAAATATACTTTTGTAGTATAACAATAATTTTCCCTTCCTTTGAAAAAAGGCCGATGCACGTGTTTTATGACCACAATATTACACCGTCAATAGTTAAATGCATTTTATTAGGTAAGAAATTTACCCTATTAAGATATGACAGAACAATAAGTACTAAATTAAAAACAGATTCTTACAAATATAAATAAACTTTTGTAGTATATTACTTATTGTCCCTCTGAAAAAAGACCGATGCACGTGTTTTATGATCACAAAGTTACACCGCCAATCGCTGATTTCTTAGAATTGGCAATTTTTGCCCTTTGCTTTTATATTCATTGCAGTTGAGTGTAATATACTTAACAGGGGTGTGCAACTCCAATGGTAAGTAGTGGAGCAAAATTTTGCTTAGTTCAATCATTGGCAACGCTGACAACGTGAATTTGATTGGTTAGTTTAAAATAGTTATGTAGAAACCTGTAAGGAAAATACTTTATTGAATAATGAATGAATCCTGATACAAATAGTATTTAAATGTAAAATTAATTTATTGAAATATATACAAATATATATATATATATATATATATATATATATATATATATATATATATATATATATATATAATATACAAAAAAAAACTATTATGAACTCTATTCTAGGCAAAATTAAAATATCTATAATACTTCGATATCGCCTTCCCATATTTGTTTAGTGCCATCAATTTTATGAGATCTATTAGAGTTCTAACTTATCTTGATATATTGAAGGTAAACTTTAAATCCTTCCATGTTGATATTCCGTTAACTTCATTAAACCAAAAATACAATCACACCTCATAATAACTTTTAAAATTTGGTCTTGAAAACATTATGGTTTGGACAATTGAAACACTAAAAATTTATGTTTTTTTTTAAAGATATTTAGATATTAGAGTCTTTAATCTATGGAACTACTTAATATAGAATGTAGACAAATATTGCATGTTGTCTCTTTTTCAGAAGGTTTGTTAAATAGCCTAAAATAAGACTAAAATACAATATTAGACTCTTTTTTCAGAGCAAAGTTTTCTGGAACTGAAAATATAGACTCAACTGGTGATTTAACAACCTCAAGTGGTACTAGATCTCCCGTTAAAAAAGAATATAAGTTATCTAACATGTTCATCTTCTTCACAATTTTCTCCGGAAGAATGATGTGAAAAAATTGAAATGATGATGTGCCCTTTTAAAGATTTCTCGAACATGCTAGGTGAAGGATGCTGTTTCTACCTCTATGACCTCTAATAGATCCAACAAAATTCTTTAAGTAATCTTGGTTAAAATTTGTTAAACAAATGTAGTTATTTGTAAATTTAGACAAAAAAATTTCACTAAAATGTCCGTGACAGTCACCATGACGTTGATATATTTGCATTGTGGTTTATTTAGGTAACTTACTACTATTTACTTGATCAATCCATTTTTGGAAAGGAATGAGATGATTCTTTGGGAAACGATGTCTAATTTCCGTAGTGGATTTTTATCCCGGTACGCTACATCTTTTACTACACTGATGCATTGTCATCAATTTTTATATTATTACTCCATAATAATTAATGTAAAACAGAAAATATGCACAACGTAAAACGAAGATTTCTTGATCTAAACAAAAACCAAAACCTTCAAACAACAAACTTAAAAATGGACGCCCATAGAAAATGCTGAATTCACACAATTTGATCGACCACGTTGATTCCACGTTAGTGGCGGCACCAGGAATTTAAACTAGCCAATCACATTTTGCGATCGCAGCGCTACCCTTGATTGAACTAAACAAAACATTTCCCCAAGGTCGCCTATACCGTGAAATTTCTATTTTTTCCATGATACTTAATAACCACATAAAACGGAAAGAGGAATACAGGTTTTTCTTCAACTCTGAGGTTTGAGTCTGTTTAAAGTTTTTTTTAGTATTAATTATATCTAAAAACTACAATTAATTATACACAATAATTTGTAGGTAAGAGTTAAAACCTCTTATCACTATTGCTTTCAAGAATTTTGCATACGTCTGACAGCTGGTCGCCGTCCTGTTATTAGATGTACGCTAAATTATTTAAAATATTAGTTATAATTACTGCAGGTTATAAACCGACAAACATTATTTTAGCTCTTTAATTATTTTGGTTAAATTATGACGTCGCTGTGTAATATATCATATTATTTGTTTGAAAATGCCGAAAAAAATACATATTCGGGATCACAAATTGATTGCGGCTTTAATAGATTATTTCGAAAAGAAACGAGATAATGAAGGCCCCCTTTTGCTGGTATATTCCGTTAGAGAGGTAATTATTGATGATATTAAATAATATAAATCCCTAAAATTTTATTGAAAATGTTTTTAGCGGGTTGCTGCCGCGCTAAATATATAACTAAATATATAAATATATAAGAAAACCCGTCTACATAAAAAGTGGGTAACGAATCTTGACCATCTTGATATTGGCTCTATTCGAGGCCAAATATACGAAATGTATAAGAACAGTAAGTACACAAACTATTTTATCAATATAAACATAATTTAATAAGATTATTTTAGAGAAAATTGTCTGTCTAGAAAGTATACATAAAAGAGTTAGAGACATGCAGCTTTTTGAGGGCTGTAAGACATCCTTTCATACACTCTTACAGGGCATAGGGTTTAAACGGTGTAAAGATAACCTTCGAGAGGTTTAATGAAACTTCCTAATTGCCTAAAAAATAATTAAATTTTTAAAAGCATAAAATAAGACCAAGGAAGATAAGCTATTTGAATTTGTGTATCTTGATGAAACTTGAATATTTCAAAATGGTTCGAGGTGGCACTTTTGGCAAGACGCCAACAAAAAATGTGTAAAGACAACAAAAATTGATGGAAAAAGGTAAAAGTTACAATAGCATTCAATTAGGTTTTGTTTGTCATTATATTTATTAATAACAAATTGCAGATATATTGCTGGTCGAGAAGGATATCCATTAAAAACTGTTTTGGATATGTGGAAGGAAGCATTGTCAACCATAACACATTCGGATTGGATGAGCTGGATAAGACGCACAGAGGAAATAATTGATAAATAATGAAAACGTGAACATGTTTTAGACAGATTAGAAATTAACAGTTTAGTGATTGAATTGGACAGTGAATTGGAAAGTGAAAGTGACTGAAGGAAACTTTCAGGATATGTGATAATGCTGTGCAATGGGAAATTCCTGAAACAGAGTGATGAGAGTGGAAACAACTAAAGGTATGCACATAATTAATCGAATATAACTGTAGAAAGTGGTATTGTAGAGCGTGAAAGATTTGTGTGCACAGATACGATTGTAATTGTTCAAAATTAAACATGAGCATTAGGTTAGAAGTTATGAGAAAGGATACTAACTGTAGATATGGTAAATGCATTAGACAGAATTCAGTGATTAATTTTATAAAGAATGATCTACACAGGTAGGTACAGTGATACCAAGATGACTTGACAAGTAAACACATCATTGAAAGAAACAAGAACTAAACCTAAAAAGGTAAATATGCTCTCGAATGAAAGTGAAATACGTTTCTCAGATCAATAAATCATCAATTAGATGGATTAGGCCTCCAGGGGGATCCAGGGATGGAAAAACTAATCTAACCTACAAACTGTTATACCTGTGTTCTTAAATGTAGTTTTAAGTCCTTCGGTAATATATGTATTAGATCTACTATAACGTTAAAATAAATTATATTTGATAACATTTTTGTTGACCGAATGCCTTCTGAGATGATTTATAAGTTGGTCACTCGCCGGTCGGTAGGCTTAATACCGAAGACCTTCATTCGGAGCCCAGGTTAAACTGTAGGTCCAGTCCGGATAAACCCTAATTGGTAAAAGGACACTTTAATATATACAAAAAAAAAGAAATTTACCCTATTAAGATAAGATATCGAAGAATAGCAATGAGTAAATTAAAAATAAATTCTTATAAGTATAAATAGGCTTTTTTAGGATAACTTCGCGAATTTATTGAAAATCCTCTTAGAATAAACCAGAATAAATAAGTTTAGAATAAACTCCCCTAATTATATAAAATGGTACAGTGTAGGCAAAACCATAAAAGAAACTAACAGGAAAGGTGAAATTAAAAAATTATTATGTACAAATCAGACAATACGAAATACAAAGGTAAATAAACAGAAGAACCTGTAGTTTAATGATTTGATTGCATCTTGATTGAATCTAACAAGGCACAGAAAATGATTAATATGGTAATTGCATTGTATTAATTATTTTCAAGATACTTATTAATGGTTCAATATATTTAAAAATTTTCTTTAATAACATTATATCAGTTCAATATTCAAATATTATTTTCAAATTTAGGATTAATTAATAAAATATTTCGATATCAACTGTATTAAAATTAAACTTAGTTTTAGTTATAATTAAACGGTTTTACATTTAAATTTTGCTGAAATAATTAAGTTCCTACTCTCTCAGCTGATAATTATTTGATTAGTTTTAAAACTAATGATGTTTTCAATTAGCAAAACCTTGTTGTTTTTTTAACACATCAAGTAATATAGATGTCAAACATGCCATTTCTAAATATATATCAATGTTTTTATTCAAAATTAGTTCAATATTCAAAAGCTATTAAAAGTAGGGTTGTATAAATATTGTCGCTTCATATTTATAAAAAATACAAGAGAAATAATTATTCAAAGAATTTTTTCGTTAAATAGTATTTGGAAGATGTTCGTTGGAAAACTGTTTTACCATTTTACAGTTATTTTTTAAAATATATTCATTCATTACATTCAATATTTTGGCCAACTTAATTTAATGTAGGCTAAGTAAACATTAGTCAAGGTAATTAATAATAAAGTATTCCTAACAGACAGGGTTATACTAATTATTCTTAATTAAAATTTACTACTAATACATCAGGATGTATTTTCCACACTAAAATTAAATTAGACTAAATCAGTGACACTTATAAACGTGTATACACTTATAAACTTATACCTGTGGATTGGTTCGCTTCGTGATTTAGTAATCTTCTTTCCTGTTTTGCGAAGAAAACTCGTGCGAAAGTTCTTCTTTGGTTATATAGCGATAATCAATGGTAATTAATCAAAGATCCTTGGGCAGCGCTGAATTACTAGTCAGTTTTATATTTTAGTGCAAGCCTATAAGTCGAAATAGATTATGAATTAGCCAATTCAATCTATTTAATCTTAGGTTAAACTAAGAATATTTTCCAACTAACGACTATCTGATTGACTCGACTTGATATATATATATATATATATATATATATATATATATATATATATATATATATATATATATATATATATATATAGAAATATATATATAGAAATATATATATAGAAATATATATATAGAAATCGTCAAATTTTAATTAAATCATTAAAATTTACTTCTTACGAGATTAATACATCAGTATGAATTTTCCAAATTAAAATAATAACTAATCTAGTTAAGCTAAAGTTAAGAATACACTTATACACTAAACAAATGCGTGTGGTTTGAATAGCTTCAATCTTCTGATTTCCTGCGTGTTTTCCAGTAGTTGTATTGTACTTTATCACTTCGTGTATTCATCTGATTCCCAGGTCATCATGCCCCTCTTCGTTGGTTAAGTAGCGCTAAGCATTGGTAGAAAATCGTATCACTTTGTTTTAGGTGTGCCGGATTACTAGTTGGTTTGATGTTTTCAATTGTCAATTATACTTAGTTCATTTTGCTTGAGAACTCTGGTATGTTTTCTAAGCCTTGGGCAGAGATACATCTTTTGCCATGATGACTAAGTCGTCGAAAGATATTCTTGTTGATCGGTGTATAGTTCCTATGCTTATTTCAGTGCCGTTCTTTTCAATGCTAACTGTCATAGCTTGTATTTCATCTTTTTATCTCATCTTGTTGGAAATACTGTATATTTTGTTTTATATTTAGAGCTGTTTAGAGCATTTTTGTTCTTCTTTAACTTGTTTTGAGATTTTTCTACCCTGTTTGCTAACTGACTCAAAATTTTGGGCGATTTCAGCCTGAAATTCACTGAGCAATTTCAACATGTCGACGATAGTTGGCTCATCGGTTACAATTTCCAGCTTTTTTACTTTAATTTGTATATCATTAGATTTTTGTCGCATTATAAAAGATGTGGTTTACTATGACAACCTGTTTTAATGTTTTAAAAGATAGACGAATATAATTTCTTGTCTATAATAATCATCAAAAATTAGAAATTCCTAATAACATTTTTAGTTATGAAGATATCGAAAAATGAATAAAAGGCCAGATTCTTCATGGGTCATCCAATGTTATCGCATATAACCATAATGTTATAAGAAAAAATATTATCTATTTCATACATTAGAAATGCTTAGTCAATCTTAATTTATAAAATTAATGTATTACTACTGATATTTTATACTTGCATCAATATACAAGCAGGACGAGTATGGGATAACCAGTGTGTATTTCCTTAAATTAAATTAGACTAGTTAGACTAAAACTAAGATTAACCACTTATACACTTATACACTGTAAACCTTCATGTGGTTTAAATCACGGTTCATGATTCGCTTCAATTTTCTGATTTCGTGCATGTTGTCCAGTACCTCTATTGCTTCTACATTGCCATGATTTAATAACCTTATTTCATGTTTCAAGGCAAAGTCTTGGATAACTTCGTGTATCCATTTGATTTCGAGGTCATCGTGTAGTTCTTCGTGGGTTACGTAGCTATTAGCATTAGGAATTAATAGGAGAATTTTTCTATGGCATCGTTGGATTACTAGTTGGTTTGATTATTTTAGTGCAAACCAACAAGTCCAAATAGGCTTCATAATAGATTAAGGAATCAATCTTTTTGATTTTGGGTCAAGTTGGGAGAAAATTCCGACTAAACAGTGTTTATTTGATTTTGAGTCGGATGTGCTCCGCTTTTGGTCTATCGTTATTAGAAGTGCTAAAAATAACTATTTAAAACTAAATATTACTAAATAGGTATATTAAATAAAATTAGTAAATTAGTAAATACATTATTAATGAACAATTTAAACAAAATCATATTTATTTTGTTATTTTGATAAATGCATGAATCTTAATATTATTGTATAAATAGATCGTCAAGAATATTAAAAGCTTTTAAAAATATATGGGACCTGTTAATAAATCGGGCGTAATATTTAATGTTGATGGCGCCATCTATCAAGAATGGGTAAAACCGGACATCGCCGACGCAACCGCCGAAATAGTAGGGTTAAGTTGCGGTTCTTGTTAAAGACAAGAGGTGGGTTTTAAAAATCGCGTTGAGCATCTGTAGGGTTTTTTCTACGATACTAACCTAAATCGACGACGTATATGTAGTATGACATTAGAAAGCGAAAATATTTAACTATAATTAGACTGGTTCTCGTCACGAATCGCAACCGCATGTAGCGAATACCTTATTGTGTTCTAAAATACGTGTTCGTCGTTCTAACGATCGCCGATCCGATGCGTTATAAAAACGAGTATTCTGGACCTACTTACCGTACGTACATGGGTTGATTAAAAATTAGTTGGTTTCGGCCATTAAATGAACTACTAGCGATGGCCCTGTGGTCGAAATTCGACAACAATCTATAAAACTATTTACTAAAATTCAGTTTCAACTAACACAATTTGCATAAAATTGACAAAATATTAAAATTATAAAATACTTGTTGCATATTACTGGTTGTATGTTGAGTAGGGTTATTGGTCACCGAGAAAAATATATACTATACCTAAAATTAAGTACCAAAATACCCTAAACCTTTAAAATTACGTACCAATATATATTATGGTATTTTGTAATGTTTATGAAATATAATTAATCTTCTTGAAAATATATCGGCTGAAAAAAATATCGGTATATCAATATATCGGTCAAAACAATATTGGCTAAAAATATCGAAATTTAAAAAAAAAAAGTTGAGGTATAGGTTCAGGCATTTGTATCGCGCTGTGCATTGTTGCTATAGAACGAGTTTGACAGTTTTGGATATGCCTTAAAGTAAAAGGTCTACAAAATACTTGAGAAAGTATAGTTTAAATTGTTTACATAAATAGAATGAAATTTGACGATATAGGGCTAAATATATTAGGGCTTTGATTTCAACTAGTGATGGCACATTATACATGGCATATACTGATGGTATACATTGGCATATATGAAGGCACATTCGACATTGGCACACAATACATTGTGGTCGAAATTCGACCATTAAATTAATAATGTTTCTTTCATAAAGAATAAAAGGAATAATTTTAAAATGATATATTGCTAAAATTTGTTTTCACAGTATTCTCAATATAAGATCGGAAATATATTTGATGCATAACATTAATTGAAATAACAAATATTTGTATATTGAGACATATTAAAATATATGCAAATTATCTCAAGAACTAACACTCACTAATATTTTTTAAATTGAAGCTAATTAAGTCCAGGTACCATTAACTTTCAATAATCCACAAAGTATCTTTTTATTAATTACATCTTACATTAGATTTGTTTAATACAATCTTAATTTGCAAATTTATATACTACTGTTCTGTTGTGCTTGTAACAGGTCATTGAAAACTCTCCGGCCTGACACATAGATGGCGCATATGTTTTTTAGTTAGCCTTAACCCTCAAAAGATGCGTGTATAAATTTGACAGCTGTCGGATCCTTAGTTTGTGAATTATAGCACTTTGAGCACTTTTTGAAGCAACTTTTGTTATTGTGAAAAAAAATTAATAAAAAGGAATTTCGCGTGTTATTAAAATATTGCTTTTTGAAGGAAAAAAATTCAGTTGAAGCAAAAACTTGGCTTGATGCCGAGTTTATGGACACTGCCCCAGGAAAATCAACCATCAGGGATAGGTATGCTAAGTTTAGACGTGGTGAAATGAGCACCGACGACATTGAACGCAGTGGACGCCCAAAAGAGGTTGCTACGGACGAAAACAATAAAAAATCCACAAAATGATTTTGCATGGCCATAAATTGAGATTGAATGAAATAGCAAACACTCTAAATATATCAGCTTAACGTGTACATCAAATCATTCACGAATATTTAAGTATGAGAAAGCTCTGTGCAAAGTGTGTGCCGCGCGAGCTCACTTTTGACCAAAAACAACGACGAAGTTGATGATTGCGAGCAGTGTTTGAAGATAGTCAAGTGTAATAAACCCGAGTTTTTGCGTCGATATGTGACAATGGATGAAACATGGCTCCATAATTTCACTCCGAAGTCCAATCGACAGTCATCCAGCAGTGGACTGCACACGATGAACCTGCTCCAAAGCGTGGGAAAACGCAACAGTCGGCTAGCAAAGTTATGGCGTCTGTATTTTGGGATGCGCATGGAATAATTTTCATTGACTACCTTGAAAAAGGAAGGACCATCCACAGCGACCATTACATAGCGTTTTCGGGCCGTTTGAATGGCGAATTCGCCGAAAACGGCCGCATTTGAAGAAAAAGAAAGTGCTGCTTCACCAAGATGGCAAAAACCCATTAAATGGGCTTCGAATTGCTTCCTCATCCACCGTATTCTCCAGATATGGCCGCAGCGACTATTTCCTGTTCTCAGATCTCAATGGGAAGAAATGTTCGTCGAATGAAGAGATGATCGCCCAAACGATTTTGAAGCAAAGGACAAATCGTACTACAAAAATGATATCGAAAAGTTGGAGGATCGCTATCGCTATCAGTGTATTACCCTTGAAGGGAATTATGTTGAATAAAAAAAAAACTAAATTTGCCAAAAAAATGTAATTTACTATGGTAGGCCGGGAACTTTTCAATTAATCTGTTATCAATATATAAGCAAGGTGAATACATCAGTATGTATTTCCTAAATTAAAATGAAACTAATCTACTTAAGGTAGAGGTAAGTTAAAAATACATTTATACACTAAACAAGTTCGTGTGGTTTGGTTCGCTTCAATCTTCTGATTTCCTGCATGTTGCCCTGTAGCTATATTGCCTCCACGCTTCTGTGATTTAGCAAACTTATTTCATGTTTTAAGGCGAAATCTTGGATCACTTCGTGTGTCCATTTCATTTCGAGGTCATCGTTCAACTCTTCGTTGGTTAAGTAGCGGTAAGCATTGGTAATTAATCGTAGAACTTTGTTTTGGGTACGTTGGACTAGTAGTTGATTTGATCTGTTAATGCAACCTCATATTTGCACCCCATTTCCTTTATGGTTGACTGATAAACTAATCTCTTTGATTGTAGGTCAAATTGAAGAATATCTTCGGACTAACCAGTACAGTTGCTTGACTTTGTATCTAATCTGCTGTGCTTTTTGTTTAACATGATATTTCCAGTATAACCTACCAACTAAATATATTCCTGATTACAGCTGATTCTGCCTGATGAATCGCACATATATGTCAGGTGTTATAATTTTTTTATCATTTCGCAGCAACGCAAAATTAACATGGACAGATTTGAAACTATTAAGCTGTATTTTCATGTCTCTAGTCCATTTATAGATGTTGTTGACTGCTACTTGGACTTTTTCCACAGCCTTAGACAGAGATATATCTTTTTCCATTATAACTGTGTCATTGGTAAATGTTCCAAGTACTGTTTCTTTTGTTGTTGGGATATTAGCAGAATAGAGCAGATATAGGAGTGGTCCAAGACCGAGGTAGAACTCCAGCCGAAATAGTGTTACAAATACAGCCGACAGTAATTTCACATTGGCAATTTGCTCATTTTGTAGATTAATTCCAAATGTCATACACGATCAGAAGCTTGTGAGACATCCAGGAATATTGCAGGGCAGTATTTCATTTTTTTCAAATGTCAACAAAGTATTAATATGTGCAAATTACTATGCCACTGAACATTATCACAAAAACATCATATATAAGAGACTTTCAGAACTGTAATAACAACTTCAGAGCATCAAATATAAGTATACATGATCTTTCTTTCCTTTTATGTTACAATCGTAAGTATGGAATAATAAATGAAGTAATATATGTTTGTATATTTAAACAGAGGATATATGAATAAAACAATTTTGAAATTAATACTTGATTTTAGCGTATACATTAAGACAATAATGAAGACAATTTGTTACTTTTAGTTTTATAATTTAGAGATGTATATTAAAGGAATTTATTTACAATAATTAAATTAACTACTGATTTTCCAGCATTTCCAGCAGCAAAAGGTTCAAAGAACATGTTAATATTTATTAATGCTTTTAAATGTTTACAAATGCACTGTTAACAATTTATAATTTCTTCTATTTGTCCTATCTGTTCCATCTATGCAAATTATGTAGTTAGTTTCATTGTAAATCCTGCATATTACTTTATTTTTGTATTCGTATAGTCTTTACTTTTATATCTATATTACTCACCTAAAATATATATTACAGAAGCAATAAATACACCAAGTTGATTAAAAGAATAATTTATTTTTTTTAATTTTTAAATAAAATTGCATTATCCTTTGCTTAATTATTTTTCTCTTCTATCTCGCCTTTGCAGAGAGCTCATCTTCAGTTTGTCTTCTATGGCGTTCATGTATCTATTGTTTTCTACTGTGTCTCATACCACGTGTGTCCCAATTATATTCTATATAACTATTTTATAACTGTTAATATTCTATGCAATCTTCATTTTAACTCTTGATGCACACATTAACATATTCATTACCTGCAATATTCGGTTAGTGCTTTTGAATAAGAAAATAACTTGCTAATAAAGCTGAAATTAATGAAAAGTAACTACCACTAAAATTTACCAAAATAATTCCTAACAACTTTAGTAATTAGAATTAGAATTACCTTTATTACAATAATATTACTAATGCTCCAGAAGCATATTAATTAATAAGTCTATAAGCAAGAACATTCTCTCTTCTTTTTTGAGTTGATATTCTTCATCAGACATCAAATTAAATCAATGTTCTGACTTTGAAAACATAAACACTTTATGTCACTTTATGGTTTATTTATTATTTATTTATTCCATTGTTAGATATATATCGAAGTAGATCCATCGATCCAGAGATATCAGTGAAGAACGTAGATCAAAAGAATTAACTACCATCCGATTTACTAAAGTAATCTAGTATTATGTATATATTAATTATTATAAGAAATATTAAATTACTCATTGGAACTAGTGTTGAACTACTAAAGATAACGAAAAATAAGGTTATAAAAACAGATAATAAAAATTAACTGTATACAGCTACTAAAATTTCGTCCTCATCATCATTGTCAATCCCTATCCGGAGTTTGGGTAGAATGTCTACCTCTCAACTAATACGTTGGTGCCACAGGACTTCGAACAATCTTCACTAAACCTCGCTATAGTTAGCGGTCATCTGCTGCTGCTCTATGATAAATTCATTCACTTTTCATTCGACATACAGACAAAAGCATTGCAATATGCGTCTCTTAGTTTGTTCATTAATTATCCGTTGATTATCGCATGTTAAAAGAAAAAGCTCCTGTAACTTGCATGATTTAACTTATTACTTTGACGGTAGATGCCACTTTCTTCTCCCATATTACTGATCCCAAATCCTGTACTCGCTCTAACAGAATCCCGTTAAGATTTACAATAGCAGGCGATGCATTAGTTGTCTGTCCTTCACCTCTTCTTCATTCATTATCAACCCATATTGGTCTACAGTTATAAATAATGTTATAAAAAAGTCTCAGCAACGCATACCAGCGATTCTAAAGCTATCATCAGCAAAATAGAATCATTCAAGAAATTTGTAGCATTACATTGAAAACTTTTATACTAAACTTTAGTAACAACGTCTATAGATTTTCTTTATGATTAAGTACCACCATCAATAATTGTTATCTGAGAATTTATTTTTTTAAGTTAAAATAATATTTTAATTAATTTATTGAAATATCTTAATTTTAAAAACACTTTCTAAAAACGTAAGTATTATTTTTGTACAAGAAAAACATCAAAAAGAAAAAGTTGATATTGTTTATTTAAAATAAATAGAATGATCCAAAAAAATACCGTGCGGTATTTTTTTTTTCATTACTAACAATGGAATATGACGGTCTCTGTCACAGTTCTAGGTCAAATTGTCGAATAAACGCCAACCTATTGCCGTGTTAAAGTCAAAGGTTCTGTTTGAAAGGTCGACAGTCGGTGCGCCACGCTAGTCATTCAAATGGGTCACTGTCATTTACTGATTCATGATGTCGGATATGTGGTGTATCAGAATAAAATGCCGATTTTGGTGCTTTTAAAACGGGTCTTTCGCGTAAATGTATATTGTTTTCCGTATTTCGGTATTGTTCGAGGACGACAGTTTACTGTTTTCTGTGATTTGGATTTACTATCATACCATTACTCTCATTACGCGAGTATTGCGTAGATAGTTTTAACTGATTCACTTAATGTTTTAATTGTTTCTTAACTATTATTTAACAGGCGTTTTAATAATTATTTAGATTTTATTTTACTAATAATTGTTAATATTTAATGAAAATGTATTTGCTTCGTTAATTCTTAAAACTAGTAGATTTGTTTTATTTACAAACATTAAATTAATTAACTGACTAAATTATAAAAAAAACTTATACAACAAGGAATCTAGATTGAATATTATAGATATAAACATCTTTGAACGTGTCAGATTTCACATATATTCTCATATCCCATTTGAAAGAAGTTTAGCCATTCATAAATCAAGTGTTTCCAGTCGTATACATGTGTAAAAGGAGAGAAACTGACACAGAATGACTGAAAATGCCAATTCGAAATGTAGTCAATCCTTCAACAGCAAAAAGTGATAGTTTAATCCAGGAAATTCAGGACCATAAAGTCTTCAAAATGGAATGAATCTGTATTCTCCATATGTTAACCAAAGTAAATTAAACAAACTGAACGACGTATTGTTGAAAGAATAAACAGCAATAATGAATAACAGATGGAAGCATCCTTTTGTATGACAACGCTCGGCTATACGCTACAAGAGTTATCAACGATAACACTGTTGCAGCTCAAATGTACCTGGCATACTCACCAGACATAGGCTCTCCTGATTGGCACTTTGTTCCTATCCATGCAGCATGACTTGGCCAGCACCCTGGTCCGAAAAGCTGAAGAAGTTCATAGCTAAGTCAATGGTATGATCTCTGTCAAACTACCATCGTTGTTTCGACGCGGTATCGCTATATTAACAGAAATATGAATAATAATGAAAGAAATGGCACTTAACTTTACTTACTTGACACTTCATTCTTTAAATCGCTTCTTATTAATTATTCTTTAATATGAAATTTAGTATTTCTTTTGATGTTATTTTACTATTAATTATTAATATTTAATGAAAATTTATTTGCTATTGAATATTTAAAACATTAGATTTGGCTTCTATTGAAATTAAATTAATCAATTAACAAGTTGAGTGTGAATGGATTAAGAATGGTGAAGTATATGTCTTCATGCAATACATGTTTTTTTTTCGTATGAAAAAAGACAGAGGAGACGATAATCTAACACAGTTAACAAAAAAAACTCCAGGTCCAACCAATAAATTGTAAGAATATAAATCGAAAACCCAAATCGGCTAAACCCATCATAAGAATTTTTATATTGCTCTAACAGGTCAACTGAAAAGTCCCCGGCCAAAATTAGTTTTTTTTTATTCAACATAATTCGCTTCGAGGGAATTCGCTAATTCTGATTGTAGCAACCGTCCAACTTTTCGATACCATTTTTGTAGTACGATTTGTCCTTTGCTTCAAAATAGGGCTCAGTCTCGTCGATTACCATTTCATTCGACGAAGATTTCTTCCCAGCGAGCATTTCTTTGAGATCTGAGAACAGCAAATAATCGCTAGGGGGCAGATCTGGAGAATACGATGGATGAGGAAGCAATTCGAAGCCCAATTCGTGAATGATATTATGTACGATTCGAATATGATGTACACGTTCAATTGATATCTTTAGAGTGTCTGCTATTTCATTCAATTTCAATTTACGGCCATTCAAAATTATTTCGTGGATTTCTTTAATGTTTTCATCGGTAACAACCTCTTTTGGGCATCCACTGCATTCACCATCTTCGATGCTTATTTCACCACGTCTAAACTTAGCATACCAGTCCTTGATAGTTGACTTTCCTGGGACAGTGTCCGGAAACTCGGCATCAAGCTAAATTTTTGCTTCAACTGTAATTTTTCCCTTCAAAAAGCAATATTTTATCAACACGCAAAATTGTGAATGGAGGTAAAACGAAATGAAACAGTAGTGTTTACATTGTGTGACCGTTATTTATTGAAGTAATATAAAAATGTGGAAAATACAAGATAGATAATACGGATGGCAGCGGTTTTACCTGGTGACGAGGCTTGGACGGTCGATGGTGGCATGTCTAAACTGAACAGTGGTCAGATACTGAATGATTGGAAACCCTTCAATAACATCCCAGGTAAACGTCTCGGATTTGCCATCTAT
The DNA here is from genome assembly GCF_030347505.1 of Rhynchophorus ferrugineus. NCBI lineage: Eukaryota > Metazoa > Arthropoda > Insecta > Coleoptera > Curculionidae > Rhynchophorus > Rhynchophorus ferrugineus. The sequence goes on along the minus strand of NW_027472588.1, from coordinate 16,879,257 downwards.
TCGTTATCGGGTTCTAGCTGGCGCTGCTGGCACCCCGTCCGCGTTCAGCATCAATTCGAACTACTGAGTTTGAGGTGGGCATTGAATTAAACACAGTCATTATGCTATCAGAAATGCGTCAAAGTGGTTTTGATGTGACTAGTTACAAAGCTCTATCACATCATATGACAAATATACATTGAAACATTTACACTATTAGCCTTGGTAAATGGAAAATTGGTTCATGAAAGATGAGTATATTTTCAAATAACTTCTAGATAATATGCTTTTCCTAGAATGAGTTTCAAATCTGACAAAAACAATAGAACTCTGAATTAATTTTCATACATAAACTATCATAATTAATCATAGTTTCATAATTCGTAGTCCTTCTAGTAAGGTTTAAGAAAAATACAGAAAACCGAAAGCATCTCACGAATATTAGCAACAAAATCCCAAATTAATTTTAATAAAAAAGTAATCGTCATCGCATTCAAGATAATGAAATAGAAACAATCCATTAACTATCACGGACTGGGGATGCTAGATATCTTTACATCTTAAACTAAAACATTTAATATGTTAAATAAACACAGTATAATATTAAAAAGGAACAACTAATACACGTTAAATAAAACGAATGTTATTTAAAGTATAATATATACGATTTAAGCATTTGCTTTCTAAAAAAGACATCTGTTGAGCAAATATTGGTTAAAATAATAAAATAACAACAATCGAATTATTAACAGTTATCAATTTCTCTAGAGGAAAGATGCTCATTATTAAGTATATAAATAAGTCTATCCCGCTTAAGTCCTAGTGGAACCTAGTGGAAATTTATAAATCAATGATGATGTGAAAAATTCAAGCCAAACCAAATAATTAAGGAATGATAGTCAATCGATTCACACTTGGATATTGTCAATTCAATCACGGTAATCTAATGAACATAGATAGTCCACCGGACTGTGAGTTTTGTTCATATATTGTAAGAACATACCATCTTCTCAACAAGTATTCCCACTTTACCGCAATTAAGTTCAACTGTGGTTTGGCAGATCATATAATAAAATTACCCTTACCAGAGACAATATGGACATATTACTGGTATTCCTCAAGGAAATAAATTATAAACATAAAATTTGACACTTTCCTGATCACTTATTAATCTACATTGCTTAGTACCAAATTTGGCTTAGTGTTCGCTGTGTTGATACCAGCACCGTATCTCATATATTTCCTCTTGATACCTGCTATAAGACCTCCGTAATCCCCAGGATATTAAGTCAATTTTTCCAGTCCATTTTTATGTTTTTGTTTCATTTATATGTTTAAACCTAGTGTATATTTTTTAATATTTTTAATATATTCTATTTTATATAACTCTAGATAATTTATTACTTAGATTAATTGCTATAAATTGAAATTGATATATTTGAATCAGCATCATTCAACTCTAAGGTAGTGCTAGTAAGTCGAATATATACAGCATATTGTCAAGTAACAGCATGATATATAATATAAATGCATATGTTGGCACATAATATAAATGCAGAAATATTTGGGGAAATCGTTACACCCTACGAATTCACAAAACATTGCCCCTTCCACTTATTCTGGTAAATATTTCATCACTTAAAGAGCAGTAATTTCCTTCTCAATTCCTGGATATACTGAATAATTTTTTCAATACGAATACGAAAAATAGGAAAAAGCACTTAGATAACAAGATATTCTAAGTTTCTCATTGATTATATTTCAGTGATAAGAATAATAAAAAAATGTTAGTGGACATATTGTCCACAGACCTAGCAAACCTGCAGAACAAGTCGAATCTTACAGGCCTATTCCGCTGCAACCTGCAATATCAAAGATATTTGAGAAACTAATATTTAAACGTGTTAAAAATTTTGTAATAATACCAGATTTCCAGTTTGGTTTTCGAAATCACCATTCAACAATCGATCAAGGGCACAAAGTAACTGCGGCTATTGAAAAAGCGTTTGAAGAACAGAAATACTGCCCTGCAATAATCCTGGATGTCTCACAAGCTCTTGATTGGGTTTGGCATTTGGGATTAATCTGTAAGATGAGCAAATTGTTACCGCGTAACCATTGTCAATTGCTGGAGTCATATCTTTTCGGAAGAAAATTTAGAGTATCGCACGAAATGGTGTTCTAGACATTTAAAACTATTTCAGCTGGAGTTCCACAAGGTAGCGTCTTAGGATCTCTCCTATATCTGCTCTACACTGCTGACATTCCAACAACAAAAGAAACGTGTGCCTAGGGCAGTAGAAAAAGTACAAGTGGCAGTCAACAAAATCTACAAATGGGCGAAAGATTGGAAAATTCAACTTAATAGCTCCAAATCTATCTACGCTAATTTTGCATTGCGGCGAAATAATAAAAACTTAGTTATATCACTCAATGGATGCCCGATTCCTCAAGCAAAATCAGCTAAATACCTTGGAATCCATCTTAACGGTAGATTAAATTGCAAACATCATGTTACACAAAAAGCAAAACACATTGGAATCAAAATAAAACAACTATACTGGTTAGTCGGAAGATATTCTCAGCTTGATCTAAAATCAAAGAGGTTGATTTATAAGACAATAATAAAGCCAATTTGGACCTATGGGTGCAAATATGGGGTTGCACTAAAAATTCAAATTAACTAGTCACCCAACGCTATCAAAACAAGGTTCTTCGATTGATTACCAATGCCTATCGCTACGTAACCAACGAAGAACTGCACGATAACCTGGAAATGAAATGGATTTGCGAAGTTATCCAAGATTTCGCCTTGATACATGAAAGAAGATTACTAAATCATACTAACGTAACTAACGTCGAAGCATTACAACTGCTGGACAGCGCGCAGGATGTCAGGAGATTAAAGCGAATCAAACCATACGAACTTATATAAAGTGTATACCTTTAGTGTAAACTATAGTTGTAAGTTATTATAATTTTATAATTGAGGAATACATATTGATGTATTTTCTCGCACTCGTCTTGCTTGTGAATTAGTCCAAGTACAAATGAAATATAGTAATGAATTAATATAAATAAGATTGTACTAAGCGTATATATTCATAATTATATTTCTTCATATATATTTTCTTATATATATTATATATTTAATATTTAAGCGTATATTTTCTTCATAATCCTTGAATTGACTGGAAGATTATGTCAACGTGGATACCTTCCTGAAAATATGAAAAAGCACTTATATAACAGGCTCTTATATTCTTATATTCTTAGTTAGTTCGTCTTTGATTATACATCATTCAACTGTTACCCAAAACAAAATATTACCTTTAATTACCAATTTTATCGCCGCATAACCAATGAAAAGCTGTATGATTACTTCGAAATCAAATGGATATATGGATTATTATATAAATCACGGCAACGTGGAAGCAATACAGCTACTGGACAACACGTAGAAGATCAAAACATTGAAGCGAACCTAGCCACACGAACACGAACTTGCATACGTGTATTAATAACTTTAGCTTGGGTAGTACAATTTTATTTTAATTTGGTAAATACATATTAATGTATTAATTCCACATTCGCCTTGCTTGTCTATTGATGCAAGTACTACAGAACAGTGGTAATAAATTCATTTGTAAATTAATAATATACTAACTAAACTCTAAGATAGTGCTAGTAAGTCGTATGTACCCATCTTTCCATAATGTGCATATTGTCGGACAACAGTACGATACACGACATATTGGTAATAATATAATTGTATTAATATAATTACTTCATTAAAATAAAATCGCAGAACATATTTATTACGACCGTCAGACAATGAAACAATAACGACCAAAACTAACAACGGCAGAATGAGACGACGACAATAATAATAACAATAATAATAATAATGAGGAATTCTCCAAATGTCTAGTTGTTCTTCTTCGTTTGGGAAGCGAGCCGAAGCAAGTGCGGAACCGTCGCCGTGGAGTGTGGTACCGCAACAGAAACTGGGCGAGTAGGTCAGTGGGTCGGCTCGCCATGCAGATGTCCAACCCCAACCGGCTACGGAGACGGTAGCTTGATACAAGCGTAGAAAAGCAGCGTGATTGCGTGAGTCTCGTCACACCCATCCATCTTCGATATTTCTTCTTCACATGACTTTTTTTATGTCACTGTTACTGCTAGCTTTTTGTAATAGAAGCGCTATACAACCATATTCATAATATAAAACTAACAACGTGTTTTTAAAATAAGTTTTATTTAAAATTACTACTGAAAAAGAACTTAGAAAAGCGATTAAAACATTAATACACAAAACATAGAAAGATAAGGTGTGGCAAAAGTCCCGCTACCATTTTGATACTACCAAAGGTATGATAGGTAAGTTTGGTTTTCATGAAAAGTTTATATGGTTTTTTTTTCGTTATGATTGAAAAATTATATCGGCTAAATGGTGACCGCGATTCACTATGCTACTTTCGGCTCTTTTTAAGGCATTTTTCATGACATCCTGCTACATCTGAGGCTGAATGTCTTCAATTTCGTGACGAATATTGTCTTTAAGATGTTGAATTGTTTGAGGCTTATTCACATCAACTTCTGATTTTAAAAAACCCATAAGAAAAATTCCGGTGCTGTTAAATCCGGAGATCTAGCTGGCCATGCTAAACCGCCACTTCACGAAATTAATCTTAGTGGAAAATCGTCATTCAATAATTGAATTGTTGAACGAGATGTGTGTGCTGCGGCCTCATCTTGCTGAAACCACATGTCCTCTAGTCCTTGCTCTTCCATTTCAGTCACTGGAAAATTTCGAATCATGTCTTGGTACCGTTCAGCAGTAAAAGTAAAAGTAACTGCAACGCCTTGGTTTTAGTGGATGCAATGATGATGATGTTTCATGAATTAATTGAGGATTCTGTCTAATTCTGAAATTCGCATGTAAACGATAAATTGTGGTTTTGTGAGGCACTGAACGATTAGAATATTTTTGGCGCATTTTCCGCTGAGTGGCAATAATGCAACAATTATTTTCACTAAATATTGTCACTATTTTTGCTCGTTCTTGTGGCGTATATTTATCCATAATAAAGTTTGGACGTCACACAACACAATAGTTAAAACAAAACTAAGCTAAACGTCAAATAATCAAACTGGTAGCGGGACTTTCGCCCCACCTGTTATAGAATGGGAATCTAAATGTTTTGTGCGTCCAAATCACTAGAAGGCAAAACTATTACAGATTCTCTCGATTTGAAATTTGTGACATCTTTGACAGGTTATATTTATTTATTTTTTTATTTATATGTATAATTTTTAGGAAATTTCTTCTTATGACGTTAATCTTGTAGCATTTAAGGTAAGGTTGTTTATTTGAAAAATGTAAATATTGAAATTAAATTATTTTCTAAAGGTTTTTAAAAGTAAATAGAAACCCTCTTATGATCTCCTGCATAACATTTTCAAACAGGAAGGTTTCAGGTCGACCAGGTCATTATGGCCCCAATTATGGAATACCATTGTCTAGCCAAGATGCAATTCATAATTGTAATTTTAATAGCAAGTCTTTCATTAAAATCTACATCGATAACAGAAATGAAATACATAAGAGGAGTATGTTCACAAATTATCTCCCTTGACCAATAGAAAAGGAAAATATGACTACAAGTTAAATATTAAAATCAGAAGTAGCACAGCTCAAAAATAATTGGAAGTAAGTCTGTCTATTCTCTGCATTAAAATCAGTTTTAACTTCAGAAATAAGACATCTCAGTAAGTCACGAGTCTGACCTATAGATGGCGCCACCTTCTAATGTTCTACTCATCTAACCTAATAGTCCTAACCTTCAAATGACATGTCACAGTTTCATGTAAGGTTTAGATTTTAAAATTTCAATGATTTCCTAATAAAAAACAAAACAACTTTAAATGGTCAAACTGAACGAATTGTGGTCGTTGTTGTCCATGTCCATGTCGGACCTCTGGCTGTTTTTAAACGTCAAAATAATGTAACACAAAAAGGAGCACGAAGAGAAAATTAATTACGAATTCATAGAAACATATCTGGGCTATATTGTTAATGTACATGTGAAGTCACATGTGATCGTGTGTTTTGATAAAGTTACTGCAAAATACAAACAATTGAGAGGTATAATTCAAGGAATAACAACGGCCATTTTGGGTTTGTCTTGGCAGTGGCAAGAGTTTTCTTTTGTTGAATACATAAGTGTGTATCAAAGGAAGTGAGTCATTGAAAACTCCAGAAAAGTGTTAAAATAAATTCTTATTTTCCAGCTGGTATAAAATTGATAGAAATGGGAACATATGTAGAAATTAAAATTACTTGTGTAAAATATGCCTGTTAAAATCAGATACGTAGTTAGTACTATATATAAGTGTCAGTCAAGAGTAAAACCATGTTATTGTCTATATAGATCATTCATTAGTTCGTTTATATAGAGTTTGCAACTATTTAGATAGGTGTATTAAATAATGCTATTTGTAATCTCAGAATATCAATTAATAACCTAAATAACCATTGAAATATAACAAAATTTTAACATTATATTTATATTATATTGTTCAAGTATACGTATAATTTGCAAGAAATGGCACCGTCGCAAATTTATATCTTTGTGTACATGCCATAATTCTACAGAATTAGACTCTTGTCAAAATAACATCGTGGGGCATCGACGATGACTCGCAACACTTTATTCTGGAACCTCTGGAGGATATCTATATTACATTTGCTAGTAGTACCCCATAGTCCAATACCATAAGTACAGATGGGCCTAAGTATTGACTTATACCGCAAAACTTTGTTATCTAATGATATTTTTAGATTTACGCACTATCAGCCAATACATTTGGTTGCGTTTAAGCCCAAGCTGTTTGCGTTTTGTCACTATATGTTTTTTCCATGTCGATCAAAATACATTCCCAGATATTTAACGTTGTCTGTTTGCGGAAGTATGTCATGATTATTCAATTTTACTGAGGGACATGTTCTTCTACAAAGGGTGAATGTCACATGGGTAGATTCTGAGTCATTTGCTTTCATGCGCCACGTTTTCAACCACAATTCGACTTTGTTAAGATGAACTTGGAGGTTTCTTGTGACTGATATTGGATCCTCATGTGATGATAAAATCACTGTATCATCAATGTATGTTGCATCTGTAGTGTTTCTTGAGGTCGGTAGGTCAGCTGTATATAAAAGATATAACAATGGGCTAAAATATATTGGGTGTAGATCATCATATTTACCTTATCTTTAGTAGTACTGCTACTCCTATTACCCCCAGGTATTATTTCATGTTTTTGTAACTTGTCCTTAAGACATGAATAGCAAGATTTTGAACTATTTGCCTGTCATTTGTTGTAATACTTTGATTGAAACTCATCCCTTTTAATCGTGATGCAATAATAGTAAAATTCCTCAAATTATAATCCTGCAGCCGATCTAAACTGATTCATACAAACATTAAATTAGTTAGAAGGTTTTCGTAGTAACAATTGTTAACCTGAATTGACAGATAAATTATTATCATTAACACAAAATTCCCATTTTTCTTTCAATTGAAAATACAACAAATTTAAATAATTGTAATTTCACGATCACAATATCAAGTTACCAGCTGCTCCGAAATTTGGTAAACTCAAGCTATTTCCTAGATTTTTTAAAAATGTTTAAAAAATACAAAATAATAATATAATATTCATCAATAAAATTATCGTTCTAAAGTAATTTACTTTCTAAAAAAATATAGGTTAAACATAAACTGATTAAAATAACAAAAACCAAATTATTGACGATTAATGCATTAAATCTAAAAATAAAACTAACCTATTTAGAAAGCTATGTATCATCAAAACAATTTAGAATATTTTATTTAAATGTATATTAATATAACTTATATAACTGGTGTTTGTTTGTTTACAGCAACAAAACAAAACAGCTGTATAAAAATAAAAGAAAGTATTGTAGAAAACATCGATAAAATATGTCTACTCTGCTGGCTATAAACCCCATTTGTACCAGTATTTTAATGGTGGACGTATGCAGGCCCTATCTGAGTCCCATATTCATATTATCTAAATTGAAATACATCGTACACTGAATAGCGAAGGGGTCTATTCACCTTTTTTAATCAAGCTGAATAATGAGACTAGCACTAACTTTCTTCTTTTTTTTATGCGGTTTAAATAGAACACTAACTTTGACCCTGGATGATGCGCACGCTAGTTATAACTACATAAAATTAAGAAATCATATCCGACAAATTTTATGTTACAACTTAAACAATGTTCAAATTTAATAGTTTTGTTTATTAAATAAATGCTAAATTGGTATACCAAACACCGCTTCTTAATCTCTTTTAGCGTTACATCTAAATATTAACCGCATGTTCTGGTATATAATTGATGTAAATAAGCGATTCTAATCAGTTACTTATTAAACCATGTAATACTTGCCAATGCGGACATAACTGTGTCAAAAGAATCGTTAACAGGCACAGAACAAAAATGGAGACAACGTAGAAAATGCAAGTTTGACCCACTTGTCTAATTCTGCTTATTTATACAGATTTGGCGATCGCCAATGGAAATATTATTTTCATTAGTTTCTAAAAGCGAATTTATTGCATGTTCTTCTATGATATATAAGACAAATTTGCTAACAAAGAGCAAAAATGATGCCTTCAAATGACAGCTAAATACTAAATCAGTGTTTGAAAAATTTATTTGATCGATCTTATCCAAATGTTTGTGAAAACTATAAATGAATATGTTAAATTATTTATATTAATGCCGCAAGCACATAATTTCATATATCTAATACTTAAGTATTTAAGTTCAATAGCAGTTAAATCAATTACCTTATAACATATTATATTAAGGGCATATGTTTATTTCAATCAGTGTAACCTATTGGTGATAATGCTAAGCATATCTGTAGACAAATGTTAAACAACATAACTGTTAGATTCGATTGTTTCGACATTTGTCTACATAACTATAGTATATCCAAGATAGCAGTGAACTCACGCATAGAGTATACATAGAGATTTTACTTATAAAGGCAAAACCGAGAAAATGTTTTTAGTGATCCGTTCAATGCTGGCTCTGAAATAACTTTTTTGATTGCCATTTTTGTGTGTATGAGATAAAGTACGATCAGCATTTTGTGTCTTATAATCAGTATTATTTCATTATTATGTATCCTCATTCATTGTGTATCCATTGATTTTACCTGGTACGTATATAATTATTATATAAAGCATTTGTGTTCATATATATTATTAATTACAAGAATACAACAGAAGAAAACATAAAAATATTACCCGCACTTTAAAACCAAAATATGTCCAAATTGGGCCATGGTAAAATTACATTGAAGGTAAATGTAATTATACTACATGAAAAGTTTTTATTACTCTTTAAAAAGTTGCTTGTAAAGTGCCAATTTAAAACATAATTATTTTGAAGGGGTTCATTTACTTAAAACAAATGTATATTGGCTAAGATACTTATAATTAATATTTTGACTTAAGGTTAAGGAGCCTTAGAAAACATTTTCAACAAGGATGTTAATAAAATACATTAATACAAAATAATATAATACAATTTGTAGACCAACAAGATGAGCTTAATCTTATAGATAAGAGATTATCATGCTTGTTTTATTATGTTGTTAATAGATGCTTAAGCTATCTTACCAAAAAGTTTCTTCTTTCTCCTCCTCTAAGTCTTTCTCTTTACGATTTAACTGCTTTAATTATCCATTCCATAATTTTCACAGTAACATTGAAATAATAATCAAAATTAATTCAATACATTTTTGTGTTGAACAAATTAGTAAAATATTAACAGACACAGACCTTCAGCTGTGCCGCTCTGATTTCAGTATGAGGGAACAAAAAATAGAAACTTTAACATAATACATCTTATTAGAATCGATAGCACTGAAAAAATATGAAAAAGGGAAAAAGATCTATAAACAATTTTGTTTATATTTTCCACAACATATGCTGTTTTCAATTAGATTGAAGCCATTTTTATATGAACATACATATATTTTGTATCATTACATATTTATATTTCATTATTGTTTATTTATATATATTATATATATTCATTATAGATTTTGATTTGATAGATCAGATTTTGTATAAAATTGGTATTTATATAGAATTTTATATTAATAAATGGTACTGAAAAATTGCCTTTTGGTTTTATTTGAAATTAAATTGGTCGGTAAATTGTGACGTCTGATGTTAGTCACGTGATGCAAATGAAATCGTCGACTAACGAAATGCTCTCCTAATAAAATATTTTCATTGCAATTGCCTGTAATAGTAATTTAAACTAACCAATGAAATTCAGCGCCTTCCTGCTGAGACCACGCAAAACAATGCTGAAATTATTTGTATTAAGTTAACACTCTATGAACTCACGTCATCTCATTGTATAACGTCAAAACGTCGCAATATTACCACACTTTGAAATTTAAATTATTTTAACTTAAAACTAAAATAAATTTAATAAAAATATAATAATATAATATAATAAAAATATAGTAATATAATATAATAAAAATACAATTAAATAGTTATAAATATGTTTGAAGGTCTCCTTTTTACCGAGGAGGGTTTATCTGGATTGGACCTACAATTTAATGTGGGCTCCGAACCACGGTCCTCTGTATTAAACCTACAGCCTGACGAGTGACCAACTTAGAAATCATTTCAGAAAACCTCAGGTCTTGCCCAACCTGGTTACTGGCGTGATTGGGATCATGATCCTTGTTTTTTGCACTCTCGCCTAAGGACAATCACAAATGTTAATCACAAACATAAATTTACGACCATTCCCCAGCAGGATTCGAACCCGCGACTATCGCAACAGTAGGAGTACCGTCCTGTCGCCTTTACCACTGCGCCAACCAAGCCGGCAGTTACAAATATTAAGCATCGTTTTCAAATTTATTAAAACAAACAAAGCCTCAAAACAACATTAGCCAATTTATAACCTCTTTATCATCACTGATGTTCTGAAGAATTTTGCAGACATTTCACAACCAAACGGCTTTTGCGGGCTAATTTGGTTACATGTTCGACAGAATTGTACCTCTCTTTAACTGGTATAAAATGAGTTATTGTTTGAGTTACCTATGCAACACTTTTAGAAACTTATGGTAGTTCGGCTCCATCATATCTAAATTGCCGACTTTCATAGAACATTGCAATCAATATCGACACCTAAATGAAATATCGATGGACATAAAGCTCAGCACATAGTGGGAACTACAAGGTTTAGTGTATTATGAGCTGCTAAAACCGAACAAATTGAAAGACGTATTGTAGCAAAAGGACCAGGAGTAAAGAATAATAGACGCATCAGATCCTGTGGCTTCAGATTTATACCCGTTCAAACCGATGCAACAGTTTTGTTTGGCTGGCATAGGGTTTCTACATATTGAAAAAATACAATGTTAATATGTAATTTTGGTTCGCATTTGAAATATAAATGGGTGTTGTTTTATGTACTTCAATCTAAAGTTTAAGTGATTCCGCAAGACATAAAAATTACAAGAAAGTTTTATCTAATAGTATCTAACATGAAATCGTTAACATTTAAAATATTGTAATACTACGTACTATGCAATTTTAAACAATGCACATGATCTAGTTTAATATCTGATATAAATGCAAAGTAAATAAATCAATAATTAACAGCTACCGAAGTATTCTTTTTAACCGCATGGTAAAGCAAAGCATTCATGATTGCGGTTCCATCTCATTCATCAAAGTAATATACGGCTGCAAAAAAATATATTTAGTAGAGCATGCAAAGAAAAGAGAAAGTTATCGTTCTAGGTATCTAAGTTGTGTTAAGAACTAGATGTGGATATTTATAGTGTTGTAAAGGATTAAATATGATGTACATATAGATTATTCTTTCTGTTGCTTCTCTTTGCTATATTTTAAGACATCTGGAATTGCCTAGTTTGAGCTATCTTTTATTAGATGATTGTTACTTGACAACCCTGTCTATGGACATTACTTTGGAGAATAATTTGCTATATCATAAGTAGTTCTTCCTTACATATATAGATATGTACACATAAACATAGTTTCTAATATCTCTATTTTGTTTTAACTGTTGGACTATTTTAAGGTGTTGGCGTTATTGGTAAAGAGATTAATTTGGAACATAATATTTATAGGCCGTATTTTGGATTAGAACTAAAATAACAAAGAAATAAAAATAAAAAGGGATAAAATCCTATAAATAGAAGACATTTTCTTTGGTAGAGTATTTTTCATCAATTTTCCAGCTTCCATGTTTCGGTAATAAATAAAAATGAAACTTACAATAAATTTAAATAAATTATTGGTTAGAAAAAACATTGAAATGTATGGTTCCGTTGAAAGATAATTTTTATTTTACAGTATTTTGGTTTAGTATTATATATTACAAAAAAATGAAACAAAATAAATACTTACTCTTTCTGTCATCTAGAACAGTTTACACCGGGTTTCGAACCAGTATCAACATCACTAAGCCGATTGCGCTTAAAACCACCTCAGAAAATACAGGCCACATGGTTACTGTTTATCCGATTTTGCGTATAATATATGTATTTATATGTACAATCCCAATTACATCTATATCCTGAATCCGGAGAATTCGAAGCGCTGATTATAGCAGTCGTAAAAAACTTTTTAAAAATCTTTTACCTTCACCAGTCCAGATTCCAGATTCGTAACGTTTTTTAAAGTTGAAATACAACACAAATAAGTGAAATTTAACGTAATATTGAGCAAGTTACAGTAAACTAACATGTTAGACACAAGTTAAGACTATCCCAAAAAATTATCTTACAATATAATTTGTTATATTTAAATTTGTTTTTGAATTTTATGAGCAATCTGACCTAAATTATTTTTATTCAAACAATTATTAACAATATTGTTTATAATGTTGATAAATATTTTATATCTTATACTTATTTATAACCATATAAGAAATCAAATTAATTACTCATAAATAAAACATTCAACATACATAAATTTAACTTTAATAAAAAATAGTCTTATTATATATAAGTATCGTGAAATACTACATTTCCATATATTTATTATTAAATAAAGATAAAGGTCATTAAACAGAATCTTATTTAAAACTTATATCTAAACAATCAGCTTACAGTTTACGTAGGTCTAGAACAAATACACTACCATCCGAAGCACTAGCACCAACTTTGTCACCTCTAGAGTTCCAGCATACCTCAAAAATACCACCAGTTCCTTTATAGCTATGTACCAGTTGCCCAGATTGGGTGGACCAAATATGTACACATTTATCAAAACTGCCACTAGCCAAAAATTTTCCATCTGGACTAAAGGCTACTGAGTATACTGGTTCCGTATGTTTAGTGAGTGTATGTATGCATGCTCCTCGTTCTACATCCCATAATCTTACTGTAGAATCAAAACTGGCTGAAGCCAAGATAAGATTCATATTTGGGTTTTGAGTTCCTGGTCCAGTTGGGGACCATTTAATAGTATAGATTTCTTTAGAATGGGCTTGTAAATCATGAACACAGTTATCTTGTTTCATAGACCATATTTTTAAAGTCATATCATCTGAACATGAAGCCAGCAAGTTTCCTTGAGGATCCCATTTAATAGCATTAACTTCATTCTAAAAGAAAATGCATTAGAAAACTTTATCTAGAATTGTTTCACAGATATACTGACTGTGTGTCCTTGAAATGATTTAATTGGTTTATCAATAGACAATTTACACACATGAATGCACTGATCTGTTGAACAAGATGCAAAGGAGGTATTAGTTTGCCAATCAACATCTAATGCAGGTGCTGAATGAAAACTGAACTGTTGTGTGCATTGCCCACTGGCAGCATCCCATATTATAGTTGTTTTATCTACCTACAAGTATAAAATATGCAAATAGGATTTACCTATATAAACAAATAAACTTACCCCTGCTGATAATATATAATTGCCCCCTTTGTTCCATTTGAGAGCAAATATAGGGCCTTTGTGCTGTCCTAAAGTTCTTGCAAGAATTCCATCTGTATTCCAAATTCTGGCATAACCATCATAACTACCAGTTGCTAGTAGACTACCATCACACTAGAAAGTATTTCAGTAATTACATGAAACAAATTGTATATGAATAGTCCATACATTCCAGTCCAAAGAGGTTACATCCTTATTACTTGGAACTTCTGTACCACCTTTTTGTATACAGTGCCTCAAAACAAGCTGAGCTCTATACTTAAGACCAACACCATCACTCATATCCCATATTCTGGCAGTACTATCTCCTGACCCACTAGCTAGTAAGTCTCTTGTTGGATTCCATGCACATATAAATACCTCCGATTCATGGCCTCTCAATACTGTAGCTTTAGATGATGGTATTTCAATTGAGGTATCAACTTCCATATTTTCATTCTGAGTTGATGCTACAACTATAAAAACAGATTTGAATAACTTGTGCTTTCAGTTCATGCAAACAAATACAGTACCTTCTTCTCCATTAGCTTCTGTTCCCTCACTTTTAATAGTTTGTTTTTGCTGATTTTGTTGATTCTGTCTAGCTGCCACCACATCTGGCATAACTGCGTCAATAAGACTAAGACTTTCAACTAACCTTTGTTCAGTACCATCTTCCGCTATACTAATTTCAGCTTCAGTATATTGTAAACCTTTTTGCAAAATACTCAATAGCGCAGCCGGTGGTACTAAGGCACCATTTATATTCGTCTGCGATATGTGAGACTCTATGCCGAATGTATAAGCAGAATGCTGGAAACCTAATATAATTTTATAGCAACATGGCTCAAACATTGAAACAATAACATTGCCTTACCAGATTCTTGTAAATACCGATATACAAGGAAATTAACCTCATCACTTGAAAAACTCATTTTCTTAGTTCATTTAATTCATATAGTACCTATAATACAATAATAAACAAATATTAAAAATTTGACTGATAAATTAACAAGCCGTATCTCAACAAGCTGAATTTAATAAAACTGACACGACATAACAGAAGTTCTCTACTAAAATTGATATATGTTCAAATTAATATAAGCTTAATTTACATCCTATTATAAATTACATCCACAAAATATTGGCTTAAAAATAAAAACATTTAAATATATTATACACAAGATATTTTTTAAATTCATCCAGATTATTAAGGAATAATAATTATAGTTCCGAATTAATCATATACTATTTTCAATTCAGAAGATGTACCACAGAATATAGGAAAAGTTTTCTTTTTTTATGAATTTATACATAACCTAAAAATTCCTGGTTTCATTTATTTTATTTGAAAATCAAATAGCATAGTCAAATGGCTAATTCCAAGAGTATAGAAAGTGAACAACAATTTCTCGATTTAAACCCATTTGAAGGATTCAAGATAGATGATACTTCCTTATTATTTGAATTAGAGGGAAGACATCCATGCTCTAAATGCGGAAAATCAAGAAAATTTTTTTGTTATACTTGCTATATTCCAATTTCTCCTTTAGAAGGAAAGTTACCAAAGGTGAAGGTTTGTATAATTCGTTTTACCTTAGAGTTAATTCAACTAAGAACTTATCAGATATTATCTTAGCTTCCTATTAAAATTGATATAATCAAGCATAAACATGAAATTGATGGAAAAAGCACTGCCAGTCATGCAGCTTTGTTAGCCCATGAAGATATAAAAGTCTATACATATCCAGATATTCCAGATTATACAAATGAAAATGTCATTTTAATATTTCCTGCACAGAAGGCTATTAGTGTCAGTCAACTTGTTAATGGTGGGAATGTTGAAAAACTACTAGAATACCAAGAGCAACCACTAGATCAACTTCCAGCTGGTTATAATCGTAGCACCCTAATGAAAACCATTCCCCAAACTAGACAAGAAAGTGGTAGTAGCTGTAATGTTAAGAAATTGTCTATTTCTAAAGCAGTTTTTATTGATAGCACATGGCATCAATGTAAAAGTATTTATAAAGATGAAAAAATCAGGATGTTACCATGTGTAGTTATACAAAATCGAATATCTCAATTCTGGAGGCATCAGAAGGGCAGTCCTAGATGGTATCTGGCTACTGTGGAAGCAATACACCAGTTTATATTAGAGATTCATCTTCACTGTTGGGGTTTAAATCCAAAATATAAGGGTATTGAAAAATGTTTCACTGAAAAAAATTTAAAACAAATCCATTCTTTTTATACTGACAATGAAAATGCATATAATGGACAATATGATAATTTATTATATTTTTTTAAACATATGTATGATGTTATTCATAGTTACTACAAACATGAGGATTTATATGCATATAAAAGAAGGCTTATGTAACAAAAAGTTGTGTTTTATTTCTTTATTCCAAAAAATCTGTGTTACTGTATTAGCATACTTAGTATAGTACCAGTTTCTGAATACAACAATTCATTTAATATAACATGCTAGTAGGTATCTATTTAGTGGTTCCTTTATTTGATATAATCTAAATATGTAAATCAATATTATATTATCTGAATTAATGATTATATAAGAACAAGTAATATACAATTCCCTGCACTTGAAAATTTAAATAATATAATTTCTATATTGACTGATTCTTTCAACTGCTTTCAGTCGACTACTTTTGGTTAATTAGATATATATTTCTGTTTTAATTTAAATTATTTATTGTTTCTTATTTTATGACTACAAGTTAGTAGTTAAGTGTTTTCACTTTCCAGAAGAATTTAAATAAAAACAAAAATATTTTAAGAAATTCTATGTAACGCACAGAATTATTACTGATAGACACTCTTAAAGATTTAAAAATCAATTAAAGTTAATATAATTCAGATTTCTTGTTATTGGTATAAAGACATAGAAAAGCAATTTTATTTTTTTAATATTTATTCTTATATTTATTACAAAAACTAAACAATAATAATGAAAGTAATGAAAATCATAGTTCAGCTTCAAAAAAACCACAAATTATTTTCACTAATTGGACAATCATCAGTAACTAGTGATTACAATGCTAAAGGTCATACAGGCCTTTAGCCTTATTCATGATGTTTTAGGAATTGAAATGTTCTTTCTAACGACAATTTATGTCACGTATTTAAATCAATCAAGTCATATTTAACTTTCTGTCATGTGTCATTTAAATCATGAAATATGGAATTATTAATTGAATAGGAACAGTTTGTGTTTAAAATGAATCGTTTTTAATAATCTATGTTTCTTTTGCCCTTATCGGTATTCATATTTTCATATTATATATTAATAGTTTCTGTTTATTCCAAATTAGTTTTTGATACACACTGAACAATCCTGGAATCAAGTTAACTGCAAATCAACATATGAAAGTTACCGAGAAATTTATTATTTAATTATATTTTACAATTCAATTAATGCTATCAATTTTCGCAAAGCGAATTTACCCTAGAATATTTTTTAATATATATACAGATTTTGATTACATAATATATATAAATTAATAACTATTAAAACCGTTAAAATAATGAAAGTTTTAGAAATACCTAATATTTAGAAATAATAAAAAATTAAATATTTTTCAAAAAGTCAAAGGACAAGATGAATAATTTAATTTAAAATCAGTTATTATATATTTATTTTTTAACGCATCAAATAAATTATTGGTACGCCCCTGAATAAAAATTAAACTTTGAATCAAAATGTTGTAGTTTGTTAAGACGCCACTATAAAAAATTCGTATTTGTTGCTTGTAAGGAGAACCAGTGTGCCATGATTTTTTTCAACCCTATGATTTGCGTACTATGTTGCCGTTATGCATTTTGTATTTGTCATTATTTATAATTAATTTGTTTTAAACGGATTAAGTTTATATTTGTATTATACATAATTGAATATGTTTACACTGCCAGTTATTTCTTTAATACTGGAGCTACTCAGTATATCTGAAATGTTAAAGCAAAATATATTTGATTATGTTGAATTTAAAAATGAAGATCTTTCTGGTTTTGTTGACAACGGTTCAATGTCGAATAGAATCGTGCTTCATAGCTATTCCATTGTGGCTCGATGCCGTCGCTCCATGCAACTACTTTAATTTGTTTTTTTTAATGAAAAATGCGGTAATTGTCAAAATTGTTCTTTTTTCATTCTATAATAATTTGCTGCACTCCACAATGGGTAAGTTGACATTATTCAATATTTATTAACATAATTGCCATTAGGATACGCTCGTTACTGAATCAACGCAAAATTGGCAGCATCGGAATAATTTTCCGAACTCCTTATGCAGTTTTACTATATTAATATATATATTTTTTATTTTCAGGTACGGGAGAATCAAAGCAACGTCGTGTTCTACGCACGTCTTGGTACACGTTATCATTTCCTTAGTAGTAAGCCATTGTCGATTTTGATACGTTCTGTTATATCGCCCGTTGCTTTTTTTACATTAATTCAATTAAAACGGCTTCAGCGCTGGCTCCTGACAATTAGTGGTATGTGGCTAGTTTTTCGGTAGCTATCAGTTTCCATTGCCAAAGTGGCTTTAGGTAGTTCGTTGTTTTAGTTTGGGCTAGATTCAATCTTTAATTAAGAAACTTCAATCTTAATCAGAGCCAGCATATCCCAGCATCTCGTTCAGTAAAGTGAGGTGAGTTTATCTGTCAATTTCTAATATATCAATTTTTAATGTTGTGTTACTTTTGTTCAGGACATTTCGTGTGGGCAACTTGAGTGCTAATAAAGTGTGATCCAACGCTCGAGAGATCGAGAATCCTGTCGAGCCAGATGTCTTGACATCTTTGATGACATTTTCGGACGTCTTTCATGGAATATTTGTTTTGTGGAATAGTGTTCAAGTAAGTCCCCAAATGGTACTGGCTTGGAATGAACTTATTCGGGACCACAGCTGGATTACAGCTAACTTCCAGATGTCTCAAGGTAGTTTTCTTGTTTTTACGTTATTAGTAAAATATTGGCAAGTTGTAATTTACCAGATCAAACGGATAAGATTTCTGGATTTTGCCTCTTGAATTTAAAAATTTTCGATCATATTGGATAATGTTAATTTTATGATGATAATTTATATAACAACTTTCAGTGGTTTAATGACATCTTATAATATATTTTTTCTTGTTTTAGGTAAGTCAGCGGTATATTAATTTGGGTCATTTGAACGCGTTTCCTACGTATAAGTTAGTAATTAATGTGACTAAATGTGAATGAAGTGGGCGACCGAAGGAGGACAAAAACACAGGTAAAATAAATTCAATAATTGCTATTTTTCATTTATGATATATTATGCAAAATATTGAAATCAGTTTTAGGAAAAGGTAAACCATATGAACAATGGTTAAATTTATATTAATAATTCCGTAATAGACAAGGGCAAAACTTATTCATAATTAAAAAGTATAACCTTTAATGGTCGTTCAGCTAAGTGAGACAAATCGTTGATCAGTTATTTAGTTAATGTTTCACTAGAAGGTGTGCCTAGTCTTTATAGTTTTGTATGAAGTTGATTTATATACCTTTAGTTTTATTATTTATACTTTTACTATGAGGCACTGCTTCTTTGATGATGTTGGTAGAGCCAATTTTGTTGTAATTTGGAACTTTTAAAAGGTAAATATTTGAGGTAGTTTTATAGAGATTTTTATTTATATTTATTTTGCTTCAGAAATAATATGGCGTTTTAGCAGCAGCATAGAGCGGACAGGGGCTTATGGGATCTTCTGCTTTAATTTCCTTCGCCATAATATATGTCATATTGCTGTTGTACTACTGTCTGAATCATGTAATGATGATGAATGAATGATTTACTCACTTGATCACAGCCTCAGCAACAATCCGGATCATATTTTTTTTTATATCATCCAGGCACTGAAGATACTAAAATTTATACTTCCTTCTGTTTTTATCAATGTAAGTATATTTTAAATAGATTGAGCTATTGTACATTTTAACCATTTAAAATGCCAGAAGTCTTCAGAGAGCGGTTTATGGAGTAATATTTTTAATATCCATTTTATCTACCGTTTGAAGCTTTTAAGAGGTAAATACTTGATGTAGTTTTATAGTCATTATATATATATTTCCCGAAAGATTTGTTTTATTAACTATATGTTACATTATATATGCTTAGTACAATATTAATTTACATTAATTTATTACTATAGTAAAACAAATTTTTTGGCAAAATAATTTTTTTATTCAACATAATTCCCTTCAAGGGTGATACACTGATTATAGCGACCCTCCAACGTTTCGATACCATTTTTATAGTACGATTTGTCTTTTGCTTCAAAATAACGAACATTCTTTTGAGATCTGAGAACAGGAAATAGTCCCTGGCGGCCAGATCTGGAGAATACGTTAGATGAGGAAGCAATTCGAAGCCCAATTCATCGATATTTGCTATCGTTTTCACTGACTTGTGACACGGTGCAATGTCTTGGTGAAACAGCACTTTTTCTTCAAATGCGGCCGTTTTTAGGCCATTTCATCCTTTAAACGGTCCAATAACGCTATATTAGAATCGTTGTTGATGGTCCTCCTGTTTCAAGGTAGTCATTGAAAATTATTCCATGCGCATCCCAAGATACAGACGCCATTACCTTGCCAGCCGACTATTGCGTTTTCGCACGCTTTCGAGCGGGTTCATCGTGTGCAGTCCACTCGGATGACTGTCGTTTGGACTTCGGAGTGAAATGATGGAGCCATGTTTTATCCATCGTCACATATCGACGCAAAAACTCGGGTTTATTACGCTTGATCATCTTCAAACACTGTTTCGAATCATCAACTCGTCGATGTTTTTGGTCAAAAGTAAGCTCGCGCGGGCCCCACTTTGGACAGAGCTTTCTCATACCCAAATATTCGTGAATGATATGATGTATAAGTGTTCAGTTAATATCTTTAGAGTGTATGCTATTTCATTCAGTTTCAATATACGGTCATTCAAAATTATTTTGTGGATTTTTTTGAATGTTTTCATCGGTAACAACCTCTTTTGGGCGTCCACTGCGTTCACCGTCTTCGGTGCTCATTTCACCACTTCTAAACTTAGCATACCAATCCTCGATGGTTGATTTTCCTGTGGCAGTGTCCGGAAACTCGGCATCAAGCCAAGTTTTTGCTTCAACTATATTTTTTCCGGTCAAAAAGCAATATTTTATCAACACGCGTAATTCCTTTTTATCCATTTTTTTCACAATAACAAAAGTTGCTTCGCTCAAAATGCTATAATTCACAAATTAATGATCCGACAGCTGTCAAATTTATACACGCATCTGTTGAGGGTTAGGGCTAACTAAAAAACATAAAACTAATAAAACTAATTTACTTAATTTAAAGTAAAGAATACATTTATACTCTAAAAAAAGTGGATTAATTTATAGCGCCCGAAAACCGAGAAGCAATTTTGGGACGTGAGATGTCTACGCGGGTTTTCACTGCCGTGTAAAGTGGAAAGTTTTGGATTTTTGGAAGAGTGCTAATTGTTCTGGATTTCCAGGTGTGAAAGTCATGACAATGTAGCGGATTGTAGCGTGAGATGTATCTCAAAATTACATCGAATTGGAAGGTAGTCCTACATTATAGCTATTCTGGGGGTTTCCGATCGGACGGTCTACTTGGGGTAAGGCCCGCGGTAATCTGTTTCACCTTCGCCGCCCTGACAACCGGCCTGTTGTCAGCCGAAATTGTTACGTGAGAGGTCGGAGTTTGAAGTACGAGAAATTCGTCGCCGGTTTTTTAATTATTGTTTTACTTGGGATTAAAAAAACCGATGAGGCAGAATATTATATTGACGAGAGCAGCAAAATCCCTCCGGATCTCCTCGATCTCTTGTTTCTTGCGGCATCTCTTGTCGTTGCTAGTGAGGCTAGCTAGTTGGCTAGTCTTTCTCCACCTTGATTTGCACAGACAGATGTTCGAGGAGCTAATGCAGCGATTTGTTGAGGTTTCGGTTCTTGACTCTTTGGCGGTGGTCATTCGAATTCAACTGTTACTCTATGGTCCAGCAGGTATTCAATTTTGAATATGTATGCTCGTCGCGGGGCACTATGATTTGGGTGAGTGGAATCATCTATTTACGGGGATGGATGGAATCCCTTTTCCCAGAGTGCTTCTCTTACTTGGTCGTTTGTTATTGAATCTAGTAGGCCTCTGATGACGTCCTTGATCTGACTTGACGCTGTTGTAAGGATGCGAAGGAGTGGAAAGGATACTTCCTCTCCTCCAGGATTTTGGTTTCCAATCTGTAGCCGTCAACGATTTTGGGTTAGAATACCACTCCCTCGGGTCTTCGTCTTGCCGAATTCAATTGTATTGTTTTTAAATATACGGATGAATTCCATATATTTTGTTTTCTCTCGGAGTACTATCGGCGGGATTCTTCCATCTTTTGTGGTTTTGGATTGGTCTGGGTTGGTGTATTAGTAGTTTTGTCAGTTGTTGTTTTTCAAGTCTTCTTCGCTACATGAGGAAACAGTAGAGTTTACCTCCCCTTTCCCCTTCTGTGGTGCCTGCAGGAAGTTTTGTGTTTTTTGGTCCATTTTGTCTTGTGTTTGTTTTTTTTTTCAACTTTCCTGATTTACTTTCTTAATAAGTCGTTTTCCCGTGTAAGCGGAGCGGCTCTTTATTTGCTGTATCAGTGGGCATAGCTCCGAGGCAACCTTGTTCATGCCTTGGACGGATTTTATCCTTTCGCCCTTCCGTACAAATTCATCAGTGAGTTGTTTGATTTGGACTTTTAGTGACTGTTGGATTGTTCTTGTCGTTGAATTTTCCATTTCGAAGAGGGTGATCTGTGATTTTAATAATTGTTCTCGTGTTAACGTGGCGTTTGGGGCTGGTTGTGCCATTGTGGTATTTTTCTTTGTTTTCGGTTTCCATATTAGATTGCGGTTCGGTCTTCTTAAAGAGGGGTATATTGGGGTATCGAGTCTTTCATGGTACCAACACTTTATTGGGATGGTGTGTTAAATATATAACTTGTCTCGATACAAGAGCCAGTATAGAAAAGAGGAAGAAAAGTTAGTAGAGGGCGCTGTGACTTGTATCGAGTAGGTATACATTACCAGGGATCAAAATAAAGATTCTCTTTTGTTCCAAGGCCATAAGTGGTGTATTCCGTCCCGTCCCGAATCATAAGTGATTGGTAAAATGGGGATCGTAGCTCTCGATACTTCTGTCAATTCGAGCGCTCGACCTCGACTAAAACACAATGTTTATTCTATATATAATTATATTTTTTTATATTCATACTTATCTATTTATGCATTTGTTTCATATATAGGTTTTAGTATTAGGTTTATATAGATTACAGATTTCTGTATTATATTTTAGTAAGTTTCTAAAGATTTCGTGAGAGGGCGCCACTCGGAATTTATACAGATTGGCAATGTAGTATAAATTTATCTAATGCTGGTATGATGTTAATCTGGTAGTATAGCATTTTTAGCAGAGATGGAAAATTATTTTTGTTAAATGTGTTATAGAAAATATGTAATATTTTTATTTACATACTAAATGATTTAGCAGAACGGAAGCAGTTAGTGTTATTAACAAACATTCTTTGGTTTATTAAATGATGGATATGTGTCTGTATGTTGACATTTGTTAGCCTTGGGAACTAATGAATGAAAACGACTTTCGACTGTTTAGTAAATGACCACATTTCACTATCGTCTGGTTTCAGTCGCAATTACTTCATTCGACTAATAATGTGCGCAATTTATATTTCTACATAAATATATGATTTTATGTTTTGCTTATAATATGCCGATAATAGGAAAAACTCAAATTTCAATATTATTTATTAATATAATAAATATATAAAGTAGAAGTAGTAAAAAGTACAAACTTTTTTTTGATAAATAATAAAGTGTATTGATTTTATTTCAGTAAATATTGGGGCTCTTTTTGATTGACTTTTTCAATTTTCTATGTCTGTCAATGTTTATTCAAGCTTATTTGAGTTAGTGGTATTAAGTTTTTAACCTTTTTTGACTGAACACTGATATCAGTAATTTGTTATTCCTTTTGCCACTTGCAATTCTATAACAATATGAGATAAAACTTTCTATTTGCGGTG
Organism: Rhynchophorus ferrugineus; assembly: GCF_030347505.1. NCBI lineage: Eukaryota > Metazoa > Arthropoda > Insecta > Coleoptera > Curculionidae > Rhynchophorus > Rhynchophorus ferrugineus. Next base: position 16,855,124 of record NW_027472588.1, on the reverse strand, counting down.
TTTTTTTTCTAGAGTTAGAAAGGTGAATTTGTCATTTAATGACAAATGAAAATTGTTTATAAAGTTTATGGCTTTGCAGAATCAATTACAACATAATTCCCTGTAATAATTGAGATTATTAAATATACGGATGCTTGTGTGAGATTGTGGATATCACTGTGAGATATCAGTGGATGTTTCTATATAGTCCCGCCAGTTTATAAGCTCGATGGGACTAGCATGACGCCCGACAAAAGCTTATCGATTGTTTCGGCTCTGGAGCGTTTCAGGCACGTTTCAGGCAGGCACGGTCGCCCGCGACCTGAAATAACCTCGACTGGTGCTGCCCCCTGCCAGTGATGAACGCATCTGGGCCAAGCAGGCCTCTATTTAGGCCTCGCTAAATAAATAAGGTGAATGAAAACAGTATAGGGAGAGGAAAGACTATGTCGGACTTATGAGTATGGCGTCGGGCGAAAAAAGTGCGAAGAATTTGGGCGGCGTGTCTCCGACCCCCGCCGCCGATGGGGAATCGTCCGACAGCGATGGGGAGACCGAGCCGGCCAAGTCGTTCCATAGACGGTGGTCGACGAATCGCGAAATAAACAATTCGGTACGTTTTATGGTGTGTTCTTTCTGATCGTGGGGCCTCGTCCGCGAAGCCCGTGTTATTTGATGATGATGATGCTGTTGTTGTTACGTTGCTGCCCGTGAGGATGGCCGCATGCCGATTGTTGATTGTGTCTGTTCTTGTGACATGGATTACGAGTAGAATAAGTGCACTACGTTTGTTCGTTGTTGAGGTTTTTATACTACCGCCGTCATACGGCTTTTGTTCTGTAAAATTCCTTTTTGATGGATGGAGCTTTTTATTCGCATGTAATTGGACGCTTTTATTTATACCGTTTACCTTACCGATTATTGCAGCGATGTCGTTTCCATAGACTTTAATAAAGAGTTGTTTGTGTTTTGCGTTTTATTTGATATCTTATTTTTGTATGTAGTTGTAATTTCGACGCTGACAGTTATTTGCCTGTATCATATATACATTTGTTTTGTTGTAAAATATATAATTTTTATTTAAACCGTAACGTTGTATTTACTTTTTTTCATCTCATTACAGTGTAATGGTTAGTGTTTGTTCAAGCACGCCCCTAACCCGACAAGTTTATTCTCTTTTTTGTACATATCCGGATCCTCCCTTGTGTACCGTAAAAACATAACCTTAAAATGTCACCCGAGAAATAACCGTAACAAAGAGACACAAAACCTTGTTCTGTGTTTCAAACGTTTAAAATCAATGAATAACGAAATTTAGTTGATATACGTTATATCCAGTTCGGTTGCAATTTTCGACGTAACAGGTGTGTTCAATTAGAGCATAGAGCTGTAACAGGTGTTTGAAAACTTCATGAACGGAGCTTCTGCAGGGGAATTAATTTTATTCGCTGGTTATTGATTTTAAGCGTACCATTGTTGTGAGTTACACATTTTACATTATTTAAGGTGTTTAAAAATTCTATTGTATTTAAAAACTTAATTATCTTACAGTTATTGATAGTTAATACAATTCTTGTCAATTAATACATAATAATACAACCTGTACCCTTAAATGTTTATTTAATTTGTATTAATGCGCTACGTCATAAGCTTACTTCTGTAAAAACAGACGGATTTATACGCGTAAAAATGACTTTTTAATTATTTTTTGTTCAACTTATTTCAGTGTTCCAATCACTATAGTGATTTTCTAGAAGCCAAAATACAAAAATCATCTCCCATTATGTTTTGTTTAATTGTTTTATCAGTTTCAAGGTAGTCCACGAACAACCTTTAATATTTTATTGTTTTGATTTTGGGCCATGGTGATAGACGACCTTGTGGTGAAGTCTTATCCATAGTGGTGGAATGACGCATATGCAATGTACTTTTGTTTCAATGTTCGTCCCTACGCAGCTCGTCCGGCGTGTTTGAATATTACAAATTAAAATGTGGTCGAATTTCACTTTTATTTTTGACGAATATTTGGTGCATTACGATCTTATTGACAACTTTAAGCCCTTTAATATATCTGTATGTATTTTCATGCGATTTAAAAACATGCAGTTGGCCAACACTGATAACTTTTAAATTAACCTCAAAACGTCTCATCTGACCAAAAATCTCCTTCAAGGTAGGCATATACTTCTTCATTAGAGTTAAAAGGAACTGCCTTTTGATATCTCAGGACAATTATTGATTGATAGGAAGCAAGTATGTTGAATTGTTTAATATTTAATTCAGAATAAGAATTTTAGAAATTTTAATTTTTTTTAAAAAACGTCATTTTTTAAATCATGTATTGTATACTAGTTTTGTCAATTATATATCTAGGTATTTTGATACATTGTAGTATTTTCTTTAGATACATTAGAGATGTTTAGATAACGTTTATTATCTGGTGATTGTTCACAGTATAATATCACAGATAAACAAGTCTCTGTATTTTGCAGAACAATTCGAATGATGACAGTAATTAACAGTTACAAAATTATTAAATTTTTACTCAATAAAATCGGATTAAGGAATTTACAGAAATGCATATATTTATGTCGTTGATAAGTATATATTATAAATTCGTCGAGGATCGAGAAAATACCCAATGTCTATTAAAAAAAGATAAATGTTTATAGTTTTCAACTATATCAATTCACGTATTTTTCAACAAGCCTAGGATGCAAGCATAATTTTGTTTCCCATTAACTTCTGGGTTTCTAATTTCAGGGTTTTTTAATTAATTATCTGCATTTGTACCAAACAGTACAACACTTGAAGGTGATAAAATTGTGAATAAAGTATTATAATATTTAAGTTATAATTAAAATAATTTGGAATTATTTCAATAAATGTGAATACTTTAATAATAAAATCAGGAAATTTTTTCATTAATTCCAAATGACTTTCTCACAATTGAACAAAATAATACATAAATAATGAAATAAATAATATGATATTGAAATTTATTTTTAATTACTTAATATTGTTAATTCAAATTTCATTAAAACTAGTTTATTTTTATTAAGAAACCTATTTAGAATTGTATTTATTTTTTAAATCATTATTTATTAATTTTTATTTATTAATTAACTCTGCTTGAATTTAATTATTTCGATAAATAATTTTCTTCTGCGTGTTGTTAGTCTGATAAGTTAAATAAGTTAAAGAAATGAAAAGTCATTTTTAGAAATGAAAATGAAGTGACTGATTCATTACAAACAATTTCTTGCAGCTTCAACTGCATTTGAACAAATTTTACTATTAATCAATAGAAAGGGTACGTTTTCTCATTACTACTAAAAACAATTTTTTGGCTTTGTTTATTGACACATTATAAGTAGTATTAACAATAGTTCTTACAGTAATAATTTCATCATTGAGGATGTCGAGACATTCATTCGTCGGAGTCCGGTCATCGATGTCAATGAAAGGACTAGATGAATATCGTGATAGTGAACCGTTTTTTTAGCAGATAATGTAAGCGATGATTCATTGGTTCATACAATATTCTTTCAGTCATCAAGTGTCCAGGTTTTATGATTGTTGCACCATCTCTTTTGCAGCTTAGTGTTGGCTTCAATCGTAAAGAGTTTCGTAATTGCAATCGTTCCATAAATGTTAGATTAATGGAGTTTTCGTTGTAGTATTTAGACGAAACTATATTACATGAGTGAGTGTTGACTTCTGTGGTCATTTTTTCCGTGGTAGTTTCTACTTTTTAGCATTTATCTACTAAGTATTGCATAAAAACATGGACATTCCAAGGAGCAATGTTTGGTGAATATGCTGGGTGAACCAGAATTTTCTATTTACGCTTTTCTATGTCGGGTTTAATATTTCTTTAATATTTTACCAAGCGTTAATTACATCACATCACGTTTCCTCTTGTATAACAACCGTTCTTTTTTCCTTTATGGCATCAATTGAAATCGCCATTAATTTCCTATGACAGATTTGCTTCGTGTTCCATTTCCATATTTCCAAAAAAATTGCTTTTATATTTTTTTATGAGTATCTAAATTCATTTTAATATTCATTTGTTTTTATAAAACGAAAAAACGATAATGCAGAATATAATTAACTTTATAATTCCGAAATATTGTTCTGTTTTTGTATGTAATATCACAGCCGAGTTTCTATAGTTTTTTTTGTCGAACTGTGGGATTTGTAAGATATAAGAATTGTTGACTTGTTTACTTCCTCGACCTTCGAAGTTGCCCGAAAAGGAAAGTTTAGGAAAAGTAGTATTGAATTATTTTTCTCTCCTCTGTTTTCTTTCTTGTTTGGTGTTTTTTTCGTATTTATTAATTTCGTGTTTATACGTGGAAATTACTTGGTAACTTTCTGTTAAACAAGTAAAATGGAAATTATACAATACAAATATTGTCTTAGACGTTTGCATATATTTTGATCACCGATGTCTGTTTTGAAAATACGAATTATTAATGTAAATAACTGTTAAATATAAATCCGATACCCTTGATATTTCTCTATATAAAATAATGGTTTTCAGCTATCAATGTATGAACGCTCAAAATTGCTATTTATTTTTTTTTCTTGAAGAAATTTGCTACCGAAATTCATTAAAATATTACAGAAACTTTTGGTTATGCTACTCCGTCATATTCCAATTGGCAATTATTAAATTTTTTGCAATTTTTTTTTCAATATAATCCCTTTCAAGGGTGACACACTGATTATAGCGACCCTACAAATCGATACCATTTTTATAGTACAATTTGTCTTTTGCTTCAAAATAGGCCTTAGTTTCGGCGATCACCTTTTCATTCGACGAAAATTTCTTCCCAGCGAGCATTGTTTTGAGATGTGATAACAGGAAATAGTCGCTGGGGGGCAGAAGGAATTCGAAGCCCAATTCATGGATTTTTGTCATAGTTTTCACTGACTTGTGACACGGTGCATTATCTTGGTGAAGCGGAACTTTATTTTTCTTCAAATGCAGCCGTTTTTCGGCGATTTCGTCCTTCAAATGGTCCAATAACGCTATGTAATAGTCGCTGTTGATGGTCCTTCCTTTTTTAAGATAGCCGATGAAAATTATTCCATGCGCATCCCAAAATACAGATGCCATAACCTTGCCAGCTGACTATTGCGTTCTCCCACGCTTTGGGGCGGGTTCATCGTGTGCAGTCTACTCGGATAACTGTCGATTGGACTTTGGAGTGAAATGATGGAGCCATGTTTCATCCAGTCACATGTCACGGGTTTATTACGCTTGATCATTTTTAAACATTGCTCCGAATCATCAACTTGTCGTTATTTTTGGTCAAAAGTGAGCTTGCGCGTCACCCACTTTGCACAGAGCTTTCTCATACCCAAATATTCGTGAATGATATGATGTACACGTTCAGTTGACATCTTCAGAGTGTCTGCTATTTCATTCAGTTTCAATGTACGGTCATTCAAAATCATTTCGTGGATTTTTTAAATGTTGTCGTCGGTAACAACTTCTTTTGGGTGTCCACCACGTTCACCGTCTTTGGCGCTCATTTTTCTGGGGCAGTGACCGAAAACTCGGCATCAAGCCAAATTTTTGCTTCAACTGTATTATTTCCCTTCAATAAGCAATATTTTATCAACAATTCCTTTTTATCCTTTTTCACAATAAAAAAAGTTGCTTCCCTCAAAATGCTATAATTCACAAACTAATGATCCGACAGCTGTTAAATTTTATACACGCATTTTTTGAGGGTTAGGGCTAACTAAGAACAAATGGCGCATAACTAGTAGCGCCATCTATGTGTCAGGTACTTTTCAATTGACCTGTTATACAAATTTTTATTATACGAGAATCATAACTTTTTCTCATAAAGTTAATATAATATTATAATCGACAACACTAGTTCATTTCACAGAGACAGATACAGACATCCTGGGGTACGATTAGGATTGATGTATTTCTACCTACCGCGAATGATGAGAGGGTAGGGTTTTAATCAACGGATTTGTCTGTTGTAAAGTACCAAGGGCAATCCTCAAACTGAGCATATCCGTTTTCAGTTCTTCATGAATGGGAGTCCTGCCTGAATGTGTTCACGTTCCTTATGAACATGGAAGTATTGAGTAACGCATGGACTTTTTTTGATTGGAACACTTGGAGTAGTGCAAGTTGTCTATCAGGCACATGCTTGAACCTTGTGCTCGATAGAGTCAGAGTGACCGAAACAGCATTTTATACAGCGTTGTCATTTGTAAGATTGGGAGTTTGTCTTTTCTCCAGAGTATTAGAAATAGGATGCTCTACACACCATTGTCTTTGCGGATGGCTACTGGAACCTGTGGTCGAAATGGAGACCGAGGTATGTGGCTTTCTGGGGCTAGTAGACAGGGACTTTTTCAGTGTAAAGGTAGTACGCGCAGAGCTCGCTCTAACGATCGAACAGAATAGCTTGAGTTTTACTTGGGTTAATTTGTAGTCATCAGAATTTGTATCACACCATCGCCTAGTTGAGTTGGGTTTGGAGTCTGTTTTGCATTGCATCGGGATGATATCCGGTGGTAAAAAACGCAGTGTCAAAATTAATACAGGTGTACAAATTTAATAGAGCTGCGGCCAATAGAGAACCTTATGGGACTCCTCTGATACTAAGCTAGCCAGTAAACTTAGTTGTTTGGGCTTTAAAAATTAGACCGCCCTGCCAAACTTGGTCGAAATCTTTGGAGACCTCTAGAAAGACGGCACCAATCTTGCGAACTTTTCGAAGAGCCTGTTCGATCGTGGCTACGAAGCGAGTAGTTTGATGAAGGCTTGAATATTTAGCACGGAAACTCAATTGTTCGTCGAGAATTACATGGTTTGAATATGAAATTTAAAATATTGATAGTTGAGAACAATCAGGGAGTTTCAGAATTGAGAGCTGCAGACCTCTCGGCGAGACTAAACACTCTAGGAGATGATTTGATGTGAAATTTTTCCTTTTCAAGGAAGGAATAGTCTCAGTGCTGACGTCTAGCATCTGTCGTGGAGGGCATAGTGAAGGAATAGATCTTATTAGATCTTCGAACGTTTCAGCAAGGAGTTCGGCTTTTTCAGAATCGGTTAAGACGATATCCGTGTAGGCCTATAGAGGAGGGATATCGTTCAAAGTTTTCCTCTATAAAGCTTTTGGCAGTGCGCCAGAGCTCGTAAGGATCAGTGGAATTACCTAGATTTTGAAGACATGACTCCCATTTCATCTCATTCCAGACTTTCACCCTATCGTTTAATTCCCAGATCGCACATTGCGCCTCATGTTTATATTTTGTATTTGGTGTGGCACGAGCTCTTTTCGATAAACGGTTCTTATGCTTAATTAGCTCTTTTATTTCTCCTGGAAGGGTAAATTGTTGGGCTCCTGCACTACGCGTTTTGGCGGATTTTTCTGCACCTGAGCGGCTATTTGAATATCTACAATGAGCTTGATGTCTGCTTTATCTAGGTCGTCTGGAGAGCTGAGTTTTGGAATATGTCCTCTTTTGAGTAATTATATTTGATACAATCTACAGTCGGCAGTTTTTAGAGGTCTAGGAATAATTAAGGGTCAGGAAAAAGTCGTTAATTGAAAGTAGTATTAGTCTGTGGTCTGTATCAAAGTCGTGAAGAAATTGTAAGTCTAAAGGTTTGTTTACATTTTGTGCAATAAAAAATCAATAACAGTCAGCTGATGATCGGTATTTTAGGAATAACGAGTTGGTTCGCTTGGTATTCTATTAATACAAATTCCATCTCGCCTATTGCCATGGCGATACCGGTGGTATTTGTTCTTCTGATAACCCAGAATGGATGGTGAGCGTGGAAACATCCCCGACCGAATTTCGGCGATCTTCCTTGGAATAAAAATTTGAATTCTTCTTTAGCACGAGATATTCTTGGTTCGTTCTATTTAAGGTGTCGTGTATGTCGCGTCCATTCCCAGAGCTATAATCATTCCTTCTGTCCAATAATAATGTTTTAAATAAGCTGGAGGCCAGACAGCGGCAACAATTTGTGACCAAACACTGAACGATAATCTTCGACAGAGACCCAAAATGCCGCTATGCTTAGCTTTAGCTAAGTGGTATTTTGGAAAATAAATAACAGATTATCTCTCTGTCGCCCTGAGCAATGTAAGAGATTTTTTAATAACGTTACTCATTTATTAATTAATTGAAACATATTTAACAAACACATATATAATGTGATGTTAACTCTCAAAGTAATATAATAAATTCCCGAAAGATTGCACAATAACATACACGCTGAATATCAAACGACCAGTAATTGATAAAGAAAAAAGAAAAGAGAAAAACAAACGCAAAACTCTGCGTTACGTATTCAGATGCCAAATACAATCCTTTAAAAAATGTACATCATATATGACCGAGTAAATCCGATTACTTTTTCGTCGAACTGCGGGGTATGATTTAATTATATCCTTGATATTTGTTGCTGTCAGTAATTCGGAAAAAGCTTTCGCCAAAGCTTCGCCAATTTTCCAGTTCGTTGTCGATAGAGAAGCTTAACGTTTAACGCAGCCCCTGGTCGTTTTTATTCAAGTCAAAATGGAAGGAATATACGTGATTTCTGGTTATATAAAATATATTTATAAAGATACATAATATGACGCGAAATATATTATGATTCTTAAATATTTTTCTAACCTAAAAAAGGATATTTTGATATTTAATCTCTTGAGTTGAACCGCTAGAAATAAATTTATTAGGTTTAGGAAGTCGTCTTGAATTTTCCTCAGTTTTTTATTTTACTGTTACGAAACTGTTATATTTAGGAATGTTATTATTACGCGACTGCTTTAGGAATTGGATATATAAAAGTTTATTGTACGGTAAAGTGCCTGAAATATTTTAAAATAAAACGACACGACGCAATTTTCAGGAAAACATCTCCATATTTTTTTATATCCGTCAAAACATTTTCATCGTAATATAGGGATTTTCAATAAAGACAAATCGATGTTGGCAGCCTGTAGCTGTGTGTTTTGATGTTTTGTCGGCGTCTGTTTAACCTCTTGTTTATTATGCAGTTACTGATGCCAAATCACCAAGTTAACTTACAGGATGCAAACATCTATTGGTGAAAATATGAAGTATGCAATGTAAACAACTTAAACTAACTGTTAAAGCTAATGGTTTCGAATTTTTAATTGAATTATTGAGTTATTCAGCTTTATAAAATAAAGTTGTGCATCATTACAGGTGGAAATTAAGAAAAATAATTTTCATAAATATTTCCTTTAAATACTAGTTTAGATTTGCATATAACATTTTCAAAATATAGTCTATCTATTCCAAGTTTTGTATTTACGTCATTTAAATTTGTGATGTCAAATCGTCGCAATGTTGCCTTATCTACTCTGACTAAATTGAACTAAAATTTGCCTTTTACATACAACAAAATTATATTCTAAGTAAAATAATTAAACAAAAATACTATTAATTTAATTTATTTTAACATTATAGTAAATCTAATTCATATATTATCGAAGGACTTATAGTATATAGGTTAGGGTTGTGTTTGATTATATTTACATTGTGCTCTTTTCTAGGTGCGTTTTTTGTGTAGTTGTATCTCCTGGAGGATCTATCTAATCTATCTAATTAACAATTTAATATTTAAATAATATATTTTAATTTCATTACAGAGCATATTTATCTTCTAAGCTTAGTTCTTGTGTTCTTCAGTACAGTGCTTACCTGTAAAAACATTTTGATATCAATTTATATCTCCTTAGATTATTCTGTTAATTCCTGCATACATATTTATTGAAAAAACTAGATTTGTCCACTGTATTGTGTTACTATTCTTTTTCTCCTACACATTTTAACCAAATGCTCATGTATATTCTGAACAAATACTTGAAATAATAAGTCTTCTTTCACTTAATAATTGTATTTGGAACTCTTCGTGGGTTATATTTATACCATTTAAATCTTTTATTATCCAACATTGTGTAAGAGATGTTCTAAATCCATCAAAGAGCTGTATATCTCTACATATTTTCTATGGATACTCTCCAGACTAACAGTTTCCTCTGAAATAATTGTATTACGTTATGTTTATGTTGAAAACATTTCTCATTGTTTTTATACGCTTCATTAATTTGATCTCTTATAGATATCAGTGAATCCAAAATTTTATTGTTTTTAATTTTTTTATATATTTTAGTGACCGTGTCCATAGTGATATCCAGCGCAACTGCAACACGCTAACAATATTTTCAATGAAAACCTCAGCAACTTAATATTTGGTAGTACCAATTCTTACCTCTCTAACGCATTTTTCTGAGAAGATGGGGCCTCCACTATCCCGTTCCCGTTCGTAGTAACTGATTATAAACGAAATCTGTTTCTAACTCTGACTATTTAATGGCTTCGGCATTTTCAATCAGAATAATAATAAGCAGCAATTTGAAATTTATCAAAACAAGCAAAGCGCTAAAAGTACGTTTGCCAGTTTATAAACTTTTAAACGGTTATATGTTCGAACTTATTAGATAACATTGCACCTCTTATTAATTAGAATAAAATGAGAAGAAATAAAATGTCTGAGCTTAAAATTAATTTAGAAATAGCAATAGGCAATATATTAAACATTTTGAAGACGTGAGTTCTCTGTTATTTTGAATAGACTATAGCATGTACAACATATTACCCCATTATTCTATATTCAAGCATTTAATGATCCCTGTTCTTGTATCTTGAATCATGGAGTATCTCTTCTTCACTAGATTTACAATGTCTTTTCAATCGCTATTACCGCTTTTTATTTTATCAAATTCCAAACATATAACCAGCAGTTTTAGAATACATAAAAACATAATGTGTGTTATAAAATTTGGACGATCTAATAAAAACTTCAAAATACATAGCCGGAAAGGTATACAATTAACGTCAGCGCCAGGAAATAAGATTTTTGCATCAATGGGGACATCATTTAAGCTTACCGTTTTCGTCAGCATTTTTCTAGATGGTTCTTTGTAAATCTGGGCGCTTTTCGACATTATTTGAGGGACCTTTAATGAGATTTCCTCGCGTTTGACTAATTGAACGACGGAAGACTTGAAATTGGAATTTTGATTTGCTTACTTATCATTATTTAACATAAAATGGACTTTTTCAAATGTTTATTTATTTGAATAAAGAATATATAAAGGGTGTATATTTAAAACATATTTTGGCTTAAGTATATGTTTTGATGGCAAATAGTGCTTTTATTATGTGCTTACATATATTCTGATTTTTTTTTTCACATTAAAAGGAATTTTATAGAGATAAATTGGTATTATAACGATCATAAAAAGTAATTTGATTGATATACATATTAAACATTAATCAGTGATTCCTGTGCCGCTTTCATCGATGATGTTTTGCCATATTTTTTGTAAATTCATTAAGACTGACGAAGACCTTCTTGAAATATTTATTTATTTGATTGAAAGGTGGGAAAATTTGACTAAGACGTAAAAACATAATCACTTTTCGCATTTCGAAAACTAGTTTTTTTTATATGCTTGTATATTATATATAAATTTCTTACGATAATCAACCTGTGAGGTATTTTTAGCACAACCATTAATAGTTGATAATGGAAGGTTAAATTAATTTGTTGGTTCTTCTGGTCATGTTCAAGCAGCTCACTACTTTTCAATCCCATAAAGACTTCTATCATCATATCCTATCATCTTCCCTGGCAGGAATGTGAGCTGTGCAATACTTTAAATACTTTTTTGTGTTAAGCTTTTGAATTCGACATGTGTAATTCACTTTTCAGCATCCATCATTATATGTTTCAAAAAATGAATACCAAATTGAATTGTGGAACATTCAAGTTCTCATTGTCAATTTATGTGGAACTCATTTTCGAGGCTCTTTTGGTAAGCAGTCTTATGTGAATGGTTCAAGACTGTTTTATGGTCTATTTCGTTTTAAGATTCAAAACTTTAATAACACGGATGCTAATATGGCGTCATTGAATAAGTATTATTAGGGATATGCAATTCTAAAAGATCCCATCAGGAAAAGCCGAAAATACTTTTCCTCCGACCTATTATTCTGTGAGATTATACTGTTGTTAGTATTATCCCTCAGGAATTATGATGTGACTCGCTAAGATCTTTTCATTTGTTTTTTTTATTGGAGCAATCTAGAAATCTAGATCACTGTTCTCATTGATCACTAAGTGTCATTTATTTAATGATCATTAAGTCATTTGAGTATTGTGTAAATCTGTAGAATTATTTACGTGTATATATAGATTTATTTATCATGAGATTGATGTGATATTATCACGATAATGAGCTTCTGTGTACCATAAATGTTATTCTTGACTTTTACATAAAAGTTTCAACTCAAACTAAACTCAATAAATGATTAAAAGAATTATCTAAATTCATAAATATAACTAAGCCCAAAGGTTTGCAAATCTGAATAAACTATGAATAGTTGCTTGATTTTCGAATAAATAAAAAACTTTCCAAGTAAATACTTTAAAACTCCCTTGTATTATAAAAAGCAACTCTACAATAATTATGTTTTAAATGTATGTTAATTTTTATATTTAAATTTATTTGGTGCTTACATGTATTTTGATCAGCGACATATATTAATGAGAATGAGAAGTATTAGTACAAACAACTGTTAAAGCTAATTGAACTGTTAGGATGGTCTTGACATAGCTTTACATAAATTAAACGTTTTTATTTAGTGTTATTGAATTATTAGTGTACATAAATGCTAGTTATAGAAAATTAAAAACAGAATTTTTAACATTCACTACCTTTGTTGTTTGATTTTAAGTAATTTGCTGCCGGAGACCGTTAAACAACTGTACAAAGCTGTGATGACGCTGCTGCGTCATACACCAGTGGTTGGTTTTACTTGGAACAATTTGTAGGATAGAAAAATGTTGTAGACAATGAACTATCAGATTTACATTTAGCTTAAATTCTTACAAAACTTTTAGATAGAACTTGAATCATCGGTTTCGAGGCATTTACATGGGACGAGAAAGATTTAAAAAATGGGAAAAGCTCGAACAGTTTCAATATCGCCGTTCTATTACTAGGCCAGGCAAGAAGAAGAGTTTGAATAGAGTTGTTGAAGGTGTATAGTGACGCAACGAAAATTAAAAGACATCAAATATGACATCAGGCGCAAAAAGACGCGGATTAGCCTAGGAGAACCATCTATTTGGACATCTACGCGGAATGTTCATGCAATCTATTATGAGCTACTAAAACTTAGTGAATCTGTTACTGTCTATGTATGTGATAATTGAGCAAATTGAACGATATCTTGTAAAACATATTTTTAGCAAAAAAATTGAACCGCCTTCAAAAATTAAATACGGAACTCACTAAAAAGTAAACAATAATCAAATTTAGATTATTAACACAAAAATAACGTTTTGAATTAAAATATGTATACCTATTTATTATATACAAACATATAACAAATTGGATTTGTTTTATTCGTAATTTAATTTTGTGTATATGTCACAAAAGTATATTATTATTTTTGTATTGTTTAGGCTCAACACCGAGTTCAAATCAGTTGGTGGTAGTTAAAATAATATTGTAAATACATAAATAGATTTAGGTAGGTATTAAGCTAAATTGTGTGTATATAGTAGAATATAAAATACGCGTAGGTAGGTCAAATAAGTTTTTTGTTTATTTTTAATTAATTACTACAACGATTATTATGTAAATATTTTATTTTAAAACTTTTTTAATTTAATTTTTTTTTGAAATTTGAGGTTTTCCCTCGATTTTCCCCCTTGCCTCCATGAGATCCTAACTTGGTTCCAATGAGTCGGAAGTGCACTCTTTCGAATAAAAAAAAATGTCGAAAATCGACCCACAATTAACGGAGAAATCGGCGAACATACATTAAAAAAATATATATAGCCGAACATGGAACCTCCTCCTTTTTTGAAGTCGGTTGAAAAGACTCATTATAACTAATCTTAACCATTATCAGTAACAGGCGCCATGTTACAGATTCCAAGCAACCATGTTGCTAGAAATACGGAAAAAAGGAGTGGAGACTGATGGAAAATATATTCAGTAATATACCTTGTACCAATTTTTCTCAACAATTCCCATTTTAAAGTTAAAAAGTGATCAGAATACATGCAAGCATCTAATAATAAACGTCAGACAACCAACCTCAACTATTTCAATTAATACTGCTTAAGTTATTCGATTTCCAATTTCGACCCTTAGTGAATTGACGCCATTATTCAAGTAAAAAATACCAAACGATATAAATGGAGTTTGTGTTAGCTAATAAATTATGAGTGATTCCTCTTTAACATTTATTATTAATGTTCGCGTTACGAAGCAAATATTTTCAAATTAATTAATAACGATCCAATTCGCACCTTCGGTAATAAACTTGACCTCTCTTTGAGTAATGTTCTAATCTATCTTTATAAATTAACTTCCTTAATTTTGACGGTATCGTTTATAATCCACCAGAAGCCGTAATCGCGCACCATCATTTTTAGAACTTGAAAGATTTACGTTTATTTTTTACCAAGTTGACATGAGCATAACTGAATATCATAGAGGATTGTGAATTAATTCTGACGTTTTTTATTAAATATCTATTATAAGGTGTTTAAATAATTGTTGGTTTTCTATTCAAAATATTGTTCATAATTAGTTATGATTTAACTGATCTTTTCAGGCATATATAGATTTCATGTTGGAAAAAATTCTCCTTTGTTGAGGTGATCCAAAAACCAATCTACGAACGATTTTATTATTTATTTATCTGTATTTTACTACATATTCGCCATTTTTCTAGATGGTACTTCAGCTTCTGTACGTAGTCTCTTTTTTGACTTCTGCGTCCTTCTGGGCGTGTTGGTCATCCAAGAATTTCTTTAACTTAATGTGGTAATAATTCAAATTAAACATTTTGAAAACAAAAAAAAGGAACTACTAATATTTTCTTCAAAATAGTATACAATATTGCTATTACATTAATTTTAGACTATTAATTAATATTATTATTAATTGTTAAATTATTAGTAGATATCCAACCCTATAGTATTATATTTCAAACCAGACATTTACTGCAGAACAGAACATAAGTAACAGGAACTATAAGTTCGTTCAGTAAAAGAGTTATGTCATCTGAATTGATGATGTCAAAACGTCGCAATGTTGCCGCATCAACCCCCAATATAAATAAAATGTTTAAATAAAAATATTGTTTTCAAATATATTTTGTATTAACATCTCATCTAATATCTAATCCATATATCATCGAAGGACTTAAAGCCACAATTAATTATACAGTTATAATAGTTCTTAGGTTAGTATGTTGTATTTCATGATATTTACAATGAATTCTTTTTCATACCGCTTACGAGTTATAGTTCCAGGCGTGTTTTTTATGTTGTGGTATTTCCAAATCTACCTAATTAACAGTTGTATATCTAATTAGTATGTGCTGCTTACATTAGAGAGTATATTTACCTTTTACGCTTAGTTCTTAATTCCTTCGGTACCATATCCATATCTATGTACGTAAATCCATCACATTCTACAATAAGATTCCTACTATTATCGTATATTGATTATATACTCACCTTTCGTTGTTTCCACTCTCATCACCCTGTTTTGAAAATTGTTAGCTTTGAATCATACTCCCACATTCAGAAAGTTAATTTTAAATATGTCTAACATTTGTTCACGATTATTTACCAATTTCTTCTTCAATGTGTCTGATCGAATTCAATATGTCAACATGAAGAACAATATATCTGCAATGAATTATTAATAAATGTTACGGCTAACAAAACCTAATCAATTGTTATGCTATCATTTACCTTTTTTCATCATGAATGGCCATTGGGTGTATATTGGCCCCATCCTGAAATATCCATGTCTCACTTAAATACACAAATTGATATAATTCTTGAATTCTTGAATTTCTTGAATTTATAATATACTTCTAAAAATTGTATTCTTTTAAAAGTAACATTTTGTGGTTTCGTTAGACCTCTTCGATATTTTTCAGACCAACAGTTTTATTCAGTTCTGTGACATACATTAGATTAGATTAATATATTAGAAAAAATATTAACAATATCAATATTATAATAATTATTATCGCCAATTACTTGAAATTATTACATAAATGTAAATAATAGAATTCTAATTAAAATACTTTTGAAATAAATCCCAAATGGATTATTTATTTTCCAAATTTATATCTTTTCCTTCAAATTATTTCTCCTTAGATACAATGTAGTATTTCTAGTGAAAAATTTTGAATTTGACTTTTATAAAGGAATATGAGTCTTCAATTTTTAATTTAGAATAATTGTGTCTTTGGGGCAGTGTATTGAGATTCTAGAATAGTTAGAAGTTCGACAAAGCTAAACCTGGTTAATAAGATGATTGTACAGTTATATAAGTTGAATTTTTACGGAGAAAATTGAAAACTAAGGCTCTATGATAAAACACATTGTCCTGATAAGAAACCAAGAAATATCTTGGCCCATAATTCTGGCTTCATTATACGAATAGTTTCATGTAAATATTCCATAATATTTCAATAAAGTTTCTCGTTGACAGATTGGCTCCAAGAAGGGAATTTATATGGCATAATATATACAGCAATTTGTATGGTATAAATTATGTCTAATGTAAAACGTATGTAGTGTTAACGATTGATCGATTATACCGTATGCTATCGATTATTGCGCAATTATTTGAACATCAATAATACATGAAATTATTTGAGATAATTAGTATTATTACCCCATGGTAATATATAACCATTAACTTTTAAATTAAAAAATAAACTATTGCTGGTAATTTCACGACACTTACGATCGGTCAATGATGTTGAAATGTAAGTCGCACACACGGTTAATAAATCTCCGTTTGCCATGTTCATGTATTTTTTTGTGTATTATGGGCTACGAAGATTAATTAATTTGTCTCTTCTATCCTGAAAATTTATCTTTGAAGTGGATCGCTGTTGTTTTCGTTCATAGAGAAGACATGTTATATATCTGATTGTTTTGTTATTTTTTATAGTAATAAAGTATATTTATTAAATTATTTTATTAATTAATAATTGTAATACAGATATAATGAAATCGTCTTCAATGAAATTATTTTTGTTGTACAAGATTGAAGAGGTAAAAGTCAAAGAGAACCAACTTGGCACATTCAAATCATCAAAATGTAACAAACGATAATAAACACAACATGGAATGTAATTTAAAAATTTAGCAATATCTTTTATATTTCGGAATTTGAGATTAAAACAATAATATATGCAAATAAATATATAACGAACGACAAAAACGAAAGTGTGAGTTATTTACTTTTCAAAACGTTTTTCATCATTTATTCCAAAGGTTAGTTATAGTATTTTTGATTCTAATATAAGATATACTAATTATCCTGCACATTATCCTGGTGAAGAAACCTGTAGTTATTGATCAGAATTGCGACCATTTGCACCAAACAGTTTTACAGACAGTGAAAAATACCCAAATAATATGTTCTTAACAGTTTGCCCCAGTAGAAAGAATTCAGAATCAATATTCAAAGCTTTAATTTTACTATATTTGAGGATTATAATTATGTTACGAGTCATACTGTCATATTGTATAATGATTTGTGACGACTAAGTGCATTATTGAATTTAAGATATTGTCTTATACGATAAGATACATGCCTATTTTGCGGTTTCAAGCGATCGAACGTGTTACGTTAGCAAATCGTGTAAAATTAATAAATAGCAGTCTTTGACGCGGCCTCGTTATAACAAGTTAATTTAACTTAGATTATTATTCCAAACAATATCAAAAGCGCTCGTATAGCAAGAAGTTAGCGATCAGAACTATCAAACTTTGTTGAAGAATTAACATTTACCACGTGTTAATATAGGACGTCTCAAAATTGAAGCAAAATATGAATTATTAGATACTTGCACGCCAGACTATTAAATTCGATATTTTTAATGGAACGTTCCAAATTTGAACGTTGGATTTTTTGGATATTCATGACTTTTGTTGTTAAAATTAAAAAAAAAAGCTGCCGACGTCCATCTAAAACTTTTAGGAATGTTTATATTGCTCCGTCATTTTTTTAATTGTGGGTTTTGCGTTCAACGACTTAAAGGTGATGAATTAGGTGCCAATAAGATTGGAATACTTCTGGGATGAAAAAACAGCTCAAACTTTCAAAGAACTGTCAGATAGCCTATGGAAAAGATACAAAAGCAGGGGAGGTAGTTAATGAAACATGAATAGATTTAAAGTTCCATTTCAAACCGTTTCCACATCACAATTTCATTGCTTGTTAGGAAAAAATCTACTGGATCAAGCCCCAAGTGCAAAAAATGTTTGTTATATGAATTATTTCCTTGTGAATTTCAAAGCTTATATAAACGTTGCAAGATTTGTAAAGAAATACTGTTGCATCTCGAATGGATAGTTCTTCCACATCCAGTTTACTCACCAGACATAGTACCCTCAGAGTGTTATTTGCTCAGATCGATACAGCCTAGTTTAGTTGGCACGCAGTTTCGAAAGGTTTAAAAAGTGCGAAAATTGATCATACCTATAAATCCAACGCCGAAAATAGTTTATACCATCTTTTCTTAATAAAAGCCCCTTTAAAGTAAAAAAATGATTAGACTATATATATAGGCACCTAATATGCGCTATTTTTTAAATATAAAATTGTAATGTATTTAAAAAGGACAAAACGTAGTTCAATATCGAGTAAATGTCCTCATTGGATGTGCTCCGATTCTGTTATTAACTTTTTACATAACTGTGGGTTCCAAACTTTCACTATATTTAAAATATTGCTTTAGAAAGTCGCTTCATTCTGATATATAGAGCACAGTTTTTACTAATTCAGTTATCAGACTATTTTGGGATATCTAATAATTTATTCTCTTTACAATGGACCTAGATAAATAACATTACTATCGTATTTTGTATACAATTTGCCAACTGTGGCATTCAACGTTTCATAATCGTTAAAATATTATTCAACAAGACGCTGGTTTTTATCTACCGTAAACCCCAGCAGCTTTCAAACTTTTTTTTTCTGTTGCTAAAATTTTATCATAGAGTAATAGGGAGAAAACTCAATAGGAGTATCTGGAGAAAAATTCCGCTACATCCAACATCTCGATGGGCTTTATAATCACTCACTCAGTTAATTTGATTGATTAGTTTAAATCTCCATTATAGGCAAATGCAAAGAAAACAATTTGCTGTGAGGAAATTTGATTGGTTCTTTGATAAAGCTTGCTACGCAGGTGCGGCACGTGACAGCCTTGACGTCACGTTTCATTGACCAATGAAATTTAATTAAAAAGCAATCTAATTTCTGAAAAAAAAAGAAATAAAAATCAATAAATATATAAAAGTAAATATATGTACATAAAATAAGTATATAATAATAATAATAAGTATATAAAAATAGTAATAAGAAAAATCTTGCATACCAAATGATGCATAGCAAATATAATTCAAAATTATCTCTTCTGTATTCCTTTCCTCATATTTTCCCCTTTTAACATTTCAACCATATTCATGAATTTAATAGGATCTATTAGAGTTCTGACATTTTGATTTCTTATACTGAAAGCAAACTTCATTATGTACTGTTCAATTAAAAGGTTTCTAAATTATTTTTACGATATTTCACGTGGAAATACCCAAGGATAAAATGAAAGTTTCCGGAGCACGATATATTGCCTGAGTTAGTTATAATCGGAAGCAAACAAAAATTAAATTAATTTATTTTTTCAAAAGTTTTAGCAAAATAATCTGAAATACAGTTTATCCAAAGTGATTTTGAATATACGTCATCTAAATTTGTGCCGTCAAAATGTCGCAATGTTGTCGTATCAGCTCTGAGCTTTAGTTTAGTTTAGCTTTGACATTTTTGAGATATTTCAATGACCGTCTCCATACTAATATTCAGGGCAGCTGCAACACGATAAAAATATTAATATTTGAGAGTAAAATTGGTTAACTTTCTAACGAATTTTACTGGCAAAAGGGGACCTCTATTATGCCATTCCTGTTCGAAATAACTGATTAGAGACGCAATCTGTTCTGTCTCGCTTCGAAATTTTCAATCAGAGTTATTTCTCTGATCTTACTCTTCTCTTATTATGATAAGCAGTGATTCGAAATTTATCAAAACAAACAAAGCGTTAAAACAGCGTTTGCCAGTTTATAACCTTTTATCACTATTGTTTTGAAGATACGTTTGACAACTGGACGACTTTGGCAGGCTAATTCGGTTATACGTTTGTACTTGTCAGACATCATTGTGTCTCTTTTTAAGTAGAATAAAATGAAAAGGAAAATATTGTCTTATAAGTTGCGGCAGGCGATACATTAAATAATTAAATATCTTGATGACGTATGTACAAAATAACTTTTGATAGATTAGATAGGGAGATCTCGAGGTATAGAGTCAAGTTTCAATTTCTCAACTCCTGACAATACATCCCCCGTTAGTAAAGAGTGTAAATTATCTAAAGCTCCCTTATTTTCCTCTTTACGATTCCCTGAGGGCGAATGAGATAAAGTAATGAACTTGTGGTGAGCACTTTAAATGATTTTTCAAGTACGCTTGTTGGGAGATTTACATTAGTGAATCCATGAGTTCAACTATTTTCGTTAAGTAGTTTATATGTTCGGATACATATTCAAAATATTAAAAAAAAATAAATAAATCGACCCCCGCAAGCTAGTTATTATATATTTGTTTTATATATGTTTTAAAGTCTCCTTTTACCAACTATGGGTTTGTCTGGACTGGGCTTAAAGTTTAACGTGGGCTGCGAACCACGGTCCTCAGCATTAAGCCTACCGACTGGCGAGTGACCAACTTTAGAAATCATCCCAGAAGACATCAGGTCTTACCCAGTCTGGTTACTGGCGTGACTGGGATAATTTTCCTTGTCGGATTTTACACTCTTGCCTAGAACATTCACAAATTTTAAACAATCTCGAACATAAAGAAATTACGACCGTGTCCCAGCAGGATTCGAACCCACGGCTATCGCAACAGTAGGAGGACCGTCCTATCGCCTTTACCACTGCGCCACCAAGCCGGCAGTTATTATATTTGTTTTTAAGACATTTGTTTTTAGTTGGTCAATAAAATTTTGAATATCAATTATCAGATTGTTGATCTAAGAATAAAAGTATATCTTCTGCTAGCTTAGTTTCCTTCGGAAGGGGATTATTAATATGAATTTACTCCAACTTACAACATCAAAACTCGCAATCATAAAGATCATAAATTTCTTTCCAACTTAATCAAGTCAGTTTTTAAGGTTTAATATTATTAACCAAATTTTTAAAGGCAGCCAGATACTTCTTCGGAGGAAAATTATGCTGAACTATGAAATTATCTCTGCATCTATGTATACAACATCTCCTAGATCGAGTGTCCATTAAATTTATATTGAACTACCGATAAATATTATATTGATGAACTAATGACTAATAATTCAATCACTAAGTCATATAAAAATATCACGTAGTAAAAATATAGCGTATATAATACACGCTCCTACGTAAGACACCCTGAGAAAAACGACAAATGCACCATAGAAATCAACATGAACCAATCAAAGCCTTCGCAGCTATAGCATAGCGATTAAAACAAGTATTAGGTTCGAACACAGAGTAATAGAGTATCAACTCAATGGGGATCTCTGGCGAAAAGTTTTGTTTTGTCCAGATGGGGTTATATCGGCTATTCAATTAATTTTTTTTATTGATCTTCTAGGACGTGGGCAATAAGTATTATTATATGATTTCAGTTATATAATATAACTGTTCGGACATTTAGAAGATCATTTCAGTAAGTGATCTACAGTACAACTTATAATCTAAATCTTATTCTAGATACTATTCTTATTATTAATTTATTTTAAAGGGTATCCTACCTTATTCTAAAACTATTCTAGCTTATTCTAGAGATTATTAAATTTCACTATGTGTCTATTTAATCTGTTCGTATGGTAGTTTGCGTTTGAGCCTACGCATTTCACTGTCATCGCGCACATTTAACTGTTTGGCGAGTACATTGGGATGCACTAATAGTTTTTCAGAGTACTTCGCATTGACATTCCGAATCACACTCGTTAGCGGTTCTATGAGGATATCGCGCTGAATCAGTTTGTTGGACACGTAATATGGGGCATCGACGATGACTTTATTCTTCATCCTTTGGAGGATATCTATGTTAGATTTGCTAGTAGTACCCCACAGTTCAATACCATAGGCCCAAATGGGCCTAAGCATTGACTTATACAACAAAACCTTATTATCTAATAATAATTTAGATTTATGCCATATTAGCAAGTACATTTGGTTTAGTTTAACCCCAAGTTGTTTGCGTTTTGTCACTATATGTTTTTCCATGTCAAACGTCGATCGAAATGCATTCCCAGATATTTAACGTTGTCTGCTTGTGGAAGTTGATGATTATTCAATTTTACTGACGGACATGTTCTTCTACAAAGGGTGAATGTCAAAAGGGCAGATTTTGTCTACTTTTCTTTGATACACCACGTTTTCAACCACAATTAGACTTTATTAAGATGAGTTGGAGGTTTTTGTGGCTGATATTCGATCCTCGTGTGATGATTAAACCACTGTATCGTCAGCATATGTTGCAACAGTAGTATTTCTTGAGGTCGATAGGTCAGCTGTATACAATAGATATAACAATGAGCCAAGAACATTGCCCTGCGGAACATCCAAATATATTGGGTGTAGGTCAGTGTATCCGTCACCCTGTTTGACAATAAAATCCGTCTGTGAGGTACGATTTCAGCTGTCGCAAAAGCAGTTTCAATTTAACATAAAGTTCAGTGTTTCACACCTTGTCGAAGGCCTGACAACTAATTTTATTGGCCAATCCAAATTTACATTATAGGCACCTGTAAGAAAACATATCATTTTGAAGAATTTGATTGGTTTTTTAATAAAGTTTGCCAATCAGGTGCAGCACGTCACAGCCCTGACGTCACTTTTAATTGGCCAATAAAATTTAAATAATAAACAAATAATATATATATATATATATATATATATATATATATATATATATATAAAAGAATAAAATCATAAACAAAATACTTTGGAATAAGTCAAAATTACTTCTTCAGTATTTTCCATTTTTTATATTTGTTTAGTGCCATCAATTTAATCTATTAAAGACCTATTATGGGTTTACAAAAAGTGCATAGTATATATTTTTATTTCTAATATTCTATATGGAAAATCATTGTGTAGTGTAGAATTCAAAGGTTTTAAATTTACATTTTTTCAAGATATTTGACAAAAATATGTTATATTATTGACGTGGCATTATCGCGGGATAAAATAAAAGAGTTTAAAATAAAAAGACCTATTGAGAGTACGGTAAAACGTAAGATATTTCCTTGACTCGTTTATTCATATAGGAATATCTGGAATTGATGTTAGAGTGACCCCTCGTCAGTATGGAATGTAAATTATTTAAAGATTCCTTATGTTCATCCCCTTCACAGTTTCCTAAAGATCAATGAGATGAAAAAAATTAACTTATGTCGATTTCTCAAACATGCTAGCCGAGGATGTATATAGCTGAATCCACCAGCTAGATGCAAAAAAACTTGGTTAAGTAGCCCTAAGCCAATTTATTTATTTGGATAATTACACTTTTATTTTCTTTAACAAAATGAACCCCTCAAAGTAGTTATTAAACTGATGACACTTTAACAAATTTGTTCTTGGACAATTGTAAACTTGGACAATACATTTTACACCAAAATTCCTGGTGTATTGAATATCGGTTAATCTTCTCTTAATGGATTTTCATTCAGGATCTATTATTTTATTGCAGCTGCAACTATCGATATAGTTATTCGCATAGCTTCTCTCGGAAGAGGATTAATTTCTAAAACTAATGAAATAAATATTTGATATTTATATATATGAATACCTTAGAACAACAAAACAGGCTGTAATCGTAAATTTCTTTGGTACTTAATTCAATAGATTTGGGATTTTTAACATTATCAACCATTTTTTAATGACTGATGACGCAATATAGCTTGTGTCAGCCATACTGAAAATGGCGCTCAAAATAAATAAACAACAAACGTACCATAGAAAAAAACTGAGTCAATCAGATCCCGTCGCGGCAGTAATAAGTTAGCATCCAGTAATAAGTTAAAAGTGGCGACATCTAGATGTTGGACGTCGGGAAACATTTCCCTAAAATTGCCTATAAAGTTGAATCTCTATTTCTCTATGGGTTTAAAATACTGACATCTAGATATTGAACGTCTCGCATATTTTCTCCAAAATTACCTATAACGTCACCTTTCTGTCACAGTTACTAGTATTAAATATTTCATATGTCAAACATGACCATTATTTACATGGAAAAAATAACCTTTTAGGGGGAACAGAGCTCTAGAATTTATGGTCGAGAAAAAACCAGACGGATATATCAAATAAACAGCAGTTATGAAACAAAGAAACAACGGGCGCATACGGAAAATCTGACCGTTCCCATATATTTTAATTTATTGCTACATTTATTATGCTTATTTGGTTATTTATTTTTGTTGGTAATTTTTTTTGTCATGTTTCAGGCCGCTATAAAGGAAGGGTATATGTTGAAACAAACATGGTCCTTTCAACGATGGAGGAAACGATATTTTAAATTAATGGGACGCAAACTATACTATTCCAAAGACCCCAAGGTATGTAATTAGATCGTGTTAGATGTGTGCGGCGTGGAAACTTTGCGTTGATATGTTCGCCGGTTCATTAAGTGGACCGTTCATGTTTATTCTTGGAGACATGTTATAATACGAAACAACCAAGGGGGAACTTGATAGCCCTATAACTTACTTGTGATAATAAAAAAACAAGGATATAGTTACAAACAAGTTTAGTTAAAATAAATTGTAAATTTCACAAGATTTTGATATAGATCCGTTATGTATTAGACTATTAAGGGGACAAATCTTTATTTTTGGAGGCATGTTTTGCTCAATTGGCGAATTAGCCTATATTATTGTCATAAAATAGACAGACTTAGAGTGCGATCTCCGCTGTATTGAGTTGTAAAGAAGTTTTGTTTGTCCGAGCCACCTGAGGGTGCACAAAGCAGATTTATTTACTACAGCAGGAAAATAAAAAATACAATTTGTAATAATTCAGATACAATACACTGCAAATAAGAATACAAATTAATAAAATATTTTATTTAAATATTAGTTAACATTTGTATTGTACATTTTCAAAATGCATCAAAAACAAATATCTAATCTGACCATTAATAAAAAAACTACAAAATATAATATTTTGTATCAAAATTCACTTAAAAATGCAATATTTGAATTTACAGAATATAATAAATACGTAACGATATGTTTTAATGATAAATTTTTAATTACGAAGCCTCCTTTTCTTAATATATTTTTTATTGGACAAATTTCATATTATATGTAACCATGTAACATTTTCCATTTTGCCCTTTACTATCCTATTTATTATTTTCATTCACGAGAACAAGCTAATTATTATACTTTTTATTACATAGCCTTTGATCAGTATGTTGTGCATAATTACTTATTTTAAAAAGATCGCCATTTGCTGACAATTTATGAATGAGAATTTTCGTTAGATTCGGTTATGTATTGTATTACGTGATGTATTTACAATAATTAAAAAAGTCTAGACATAGCTTCCCACACAAACGAATTTTATAGGTTCCTGTTACAGTTAAATAACATTTATGTAATATAATATAATAGCAGATTCATACAAAAAATATAATGTCTTGCTTGAAATATAACCACATATAGACTTAATTTTTAGATTTTAGAGTTTTTAGTTTTATGTTACTGGTTCTTAGGATTCTCGTTCTTATTAGCATGAAGTTGAAGGCACCTAATTCGTCTGTTTCATCATTCTACGGAGTATCTGCGGAGAAACTTGTGTTATAATTTCCACACTTCTCTTACTTTCTACTTATTTCTAATTATTTATGAAGGTTCTAATGTGGCTGAGTAACTGCTGATTCTAATATTTAACCTGCAACCATATTTTTTTCCCATATATTAAAGGAAATGGAAATCTGGAAATAGTTTCACATCCAGGATAATATTCTTATGTTTTTTTAAACAAATAATACTTGCCTTAACTCCTATAAAAACAAAATAAAAAACAAGGCCATAACGACAAATGCTAAACACTTAAAACTTAACGTAGTACTTAAAATTAGACACAAAGATGTCTTTTAAATTGAAAGAAATAATTTTTTTGGTCTTAAACCAGGATGGGGAATCCTCTTACGGATACCTATATGAGAAGATTCGCAGGAAGTAATGAGTTTGAATATGTTATCACCTTATCAGCTGATCCCATGATCTTCACTGAAGTCTCCTAGTAAGGATGTGCCCGTGACCTGGACACCAATAGGAGGTACAAGGGCCTGGCGAAGGCTTGACATCATTATCAAACCATGAAGCTCGTGGAACCTGAGTTAATCGTCTGATGAGAAAAAGTCGAACGATTGGAAATAATAGTACGACGGAATAATATTCGGAAGACGGTGATTGGCTTGTTCTGACCATGGTATGGAGGCATTCTTGATTCCAAGATGTGAAATGCACGGTGCTTATGGATGATGGCTTGATTATTCTGTGGGTTGACTTGCAATCTCCAGAAATGTAATTACTAGACGGTCTCATCAAGTTGCTTCTGTAGCATAAAAACTGCCAGTTCTTACTTTTTCAGATGCACAACGAGAACATGGTGATTGTGTTCATTTAAGTTTCAATTATGCTTGGTGAAGTAAAAAAAAATGTGACGTATATTGTACGTATATAAATTTTATCTTTTTTCTTTGTCGAACAGCAAAACAGTCTATACAATTTCGGAACAGGCAGTATTAAAGTTTATTGAAAGTTCTATTTAACTAAATGCATGATGTCGCAGATATAGTTTAAAAAGTCTATTGCTCCAATATGCTTAGAAAGCGTTTACTGTTATATTATTACAATTTTCTTACTCCAATCAGTCCAATCAGTCAATGAGAGCCCGTTAACATGCACGTTTTTCTGATAATAAAAATATGGTTTATAATATTTAGATTAAGTAAAAGGGCCAATTTATTTTCTTATTTTTTATATCTTATTTCTTAATATCTTATTTCTTTTTATTTTTATTATATCTATACGCCAGTTAACTTTCCGGGATATTAAATTTCCTTTTAACATATAGAAATGTTCTTAACTTAAGTTTTAAGTGAATTTAAAGCTTAATTATGATTATTGTTTTAATAATATTAAAAGACTTACTACTTACTTACACTTAGAGACTTAGACTTAAGAGTTTAATTGTTTTTCCCTGAACTTTCCCATAATTAAATTCATGGGTCCATATGGGATTTAATATTAGTACTTGTATAATAGTATTAATTTATTATATACTGATAAAGGGAATTTTATTCCAATTAACCAAAATATTTTCCTATATTTCAACTGCAATTGTTTCTTATTCTTTTTAATTTGTTCCGTCCAGCGAAGTCTTGCATCAAGGGTCTTTGTTAATGTTAGTATTGTTTTCTGCTACTGGTGTTTGTGCGGTCTAATCATGTATTAACTGCATATGAACAGATGTACTTCGTTTTCTAGATTAGGGTCCTTTATTTGTTTTGTTACCGACCTGTTCTAACATTCGTGTTGCTTCTTCGCTATTGTCTCCGATAGCAATATTTATAATACGATTTAACCATTTTCCACTTATGGTATATTACAGACGTAAGGTAGGCGCTTTGGTCCCAATAATCTTCCTGGGAGTACACCTGCTTTAGCCTCTCTCGGTTGACTCGTTGACAACAGTTTAGTATGTTGCTTTGGTAACATTTTCTGTACTTTATCATCGTGCGAAACTTAATCGAAGTCTTGTGCTACATCTAACAATATATCTAAAACACTTCTTATCGTATTAATAGTATAGTATAGTATAGTATATCGTATAATTTTTATAGTATCTTCTCATGCATATCTAATAACAACTGTTATTATATGCAATTTTTGACTGTTTGTTAATAAAGTCAAACTAGGGTGTTGGTGT
Source organism: Rhynchophorus ferrugineus (assembly GCF_030347505.1). NCBI lineage: Eukaryota > Metazoa > Arthropoda > Insecta > Coleoptera > Curculionidae > Rhynchophorus > Rhynchophorus ferrugineus. The sequence goes on along the minus strand of NW_027472588.1, from coordinate 16,826,944 downwards.
TAGGTTTTTTGTCTCTATAATAGGACGTCGTATTGGTAAAATTTTATTATCAAAACCAGAGTTCGTAGTATCCAATTTTGACTGAAAAATCATTTGTGGTGATGATGTGCATTTTTTGATACATGACTCTGTTAAAAAAACATAATTGTCTTGTATAGAAGCACACAAATGATTATATATTTTATTAAGTGTATCCACCAAAATTTATTGTTTTATTGCTGTGATATTGCTTTTTAATTTTTTAAATCACCCCACTGTGAATGCTATAGGATTCAATGATATACACTTTTTTGTCCCAAAATATAAAATATGGATACAGGGGACAAATATTTCGACGCCACATGGGGATTCCATGATAGACATTTTGTGTAAATGATCTAATGGTGTGATTATCTTTCAATGAGACCTTGCTGACTACGAAATTTGTTTCTGTTTTAATGTTTTCTAACGACTTGTGTATCAAATACACAGTCATTAAAGTTGAACTCGAACGATGCCCTTAATATCAACATAATTTAGGAAATGACAAAGTGACTGAAAACACAGCATGATAAACCGCAGAGGATATTTGAACGATATTATATTCCATACGTGAGATTTTCAAATAAAATAAAATTCGTTAAAATCTCATACATCTCCTTTTTCATTCATTTTCAACATCGACCGGCTTTTATTGAAACGCTCTATATTTAATAATAAAACTGTTGGGTGGTGGAGCAAATAAAGCACTTTAATTATGCAGTTGAGTTCATGCAAGCATCAGATACATACGTGTATTGAACTCTACCAACACGTAGAGTATATTGAACTAGTGCGTAACAGTATTGCGAAATAATTTGGGCCGTATACGGAAATTATAAAGAATGGACGCTTTATGTTACATATGAAAGTCGGAAATATGAAAAACGAGATACCGAAAATTAATGATCTGGTGCTGGTATATTGAAAAAGGAACGCATAAAGTATCGATTGTTGCTTCCAGTTTTAATGGTTATATCATGTTTTATATTCCAGACAAAGCTGCCATTTATTTCAAATATCAAACAATTATATTGGCAATTTAATTATCGAATTCCATATATCTTGCTCATTGAATATCCCTAAATAAACACAATTAGTAGAAGAGTTTTAAAATATAACTGATACCGTAATTGTTAAATGTTAGGCCTGAAACTAATACTTGATGTTTATAAATATCCAAATTGGTTTTAAGTTATAAACAAATTATTATATTTTTGAACAAGTCTAACAAAATAAGCATATCGGCAGTGTTGATTTTGGTATGGAGATACCAAACCGGCTATAAAAATATGCGGAGCTTGAAAACTATCATAGACTGAATCAACATGTGCGATATATGCCAAAGGATATTATAACTAGCAAAAGAAAATGAATAGTGAAAAATTAACAGGTCAATTGAAAAGTCCCCGGCCTACCATAGTAAAACACATCTTTTTGGTAAAATTATTTTTTTTTATTCAATATAATTCCTTTCAAGGGTGATACACTGATTATAGCGACCCTCCAACTTTTCGTTACTATTTTTGTAATACGATTTGTCCTTTGTTCCTGTTCATTCGACGAAAATTTCTTCCCAGCGAGCACTCTTTTGAGACCTGAGAACAGGAAATAGTCGCTGGGGGCCAGATGTGGAGAACACGATAGATGAGGAAGCAATTCGACACGCAATTCATGGATTTTTGCCATCGTTTTCACTGACTTGTGACACGGTCCATTGTCTTGGTGAAGCAGCACTTTCTTTTTCTTCAAATGCGGTCGTTTTTCGGCGATTTTGTCCTTCAAGCGGTCCAATATCGCTATGTAATAAACGATGTTGATGGCCCTTCCTTTTTCAAGGTAGTCAATGAAAATTATTCCATGCGCATTCCAAAATACAGACGCCATAATCTTGCCAACGGACTATTGCGTTTTCCACGCTTTGGAGCGGGTTCATGGTGTGCAGTCCACTCGGATAATTGTAGATTGAATTCGGAGTGAAATGATGGAGCCATGTTTCATCCAATGTCACATATCGACGCAAAAACTCGGGTTTATTACGCTTGATCATCTTCAAACACTGCTCTGAATAATCAACTCGTCATTGTTTTTGGTCAAAAGTGAGCTCGCGCATCACCCACTTTGCACAGAGCTTTCTCATACCCAAATATTCGTGAATGATATGATGTACACGTTCAGTTGATATCTTTAGAGTGTCTGCTATTTCATTCATTTTCAATTTACGGTCATTCAAAAATTATTTTGTGGATTTTTTATTGAATAATCAATTATTTTTATTAATCAATCAGTTCATCAGATAAATTCAGTCTCAGCAGAATCGCTGGGTTATTGTTGCTTGTTGGGTTTAATACTCGTGTATATGAAATTACAGTTTATGAAATAAAAATTACATAGGATTCTTTCTTACGGTTATTGGAGCAATCTTGCTTTGTATTATTTTGATTTTATGATGTTTTAGTTGAATGTTGGTAGTTTTTGTACAGAATGGGTCATTTTTTTTAGGTTTTTATAATCACAAAATATTTTATAAGGTATAATATGTCATAGAAAACTAAATTGGTTTCTTAATTTTTTTTCTGCAAACTGGATCTTTTTTGAAGAATTTTTGACATTTAGTTAATCCAAATGGTTCCTGTAATAATCCGAGTTTATTATTTTACTGATTCTAATCATATCTTGATCGATCTTTGAACTCTAACGCCCTCTAGAACTAAACAAAAATAGATCAGTTATTTCAATTCAATGGCCTATAATTTTATAAGAGTTTTACTATTGAGGAGTAGATGGTACTACACGAACTTCTACACTTCTTTGTCCTAACAAAAGTTACTAGGAACATGTAAAATTGTTCCGAAATACTGGAATCTTCTACTAATATTGTTAGAATTACATGTAAAAAATGAACTAATTTGTGGTAACATTTAATAAGTGATAATGAATTAGGTCTTTTCCTAATTACCAATATCAATATGTTGTAATGTGCACTCGTTGTAGACCATTGAGTATTAGAATTTGACTCATCTATTAGATTATTGTAATCATCATCTATTAGCTCGATAACATATTTATTCTAAGTAATGTGTATTGCTTATTACCGTTATGCATATGCATTTGGCTAAGTGAAATATATTTATGAAAACACTAAAAATGCATCAAAAAGAAATTTATAAAATTGTCGATTTTCTTTTGCCCAAAGTTTCTGAATATTATTCTTGAATAGTTTATACATCAAAAAGGTATGAAAATTTTCCAAGATAGTATGATCCCTTAACTTTTTCTTATAAATATATCAAATAAAAGGTGTTTGAATATCATAAGGTCAGTTAAAGTAATTCATACATATTCTATAGGTATTTGTTTCCAAATAATTCATGGCCCCTATTCGTCCTTGACAGTGCCGATATATATCTTATTGCCTTTTATTAAAAGGTTTCCAGTCGTAGGGGTGCTTTTGCAGCATTCGATATCATTTTGTGTACGCCGTAGCTGCTAACTGAGAAAGGAAAGGTATAATAGATATAAGCTCGTCGCCAATAACACCTTCCTATAACTTTATATAAGTTTGCAAATATAGTAATATGAAATTTTGAATTAAAAATTACTTTGGTAGGTTTATATAATATTTTGTCAATACATTCTTATGATATGTCTGCTAAAGTCTATAAATCAAGAAAGCTGGATCCTAAATATATTATCTTTAGAATTCTAATTTAGAAATTAGCATTAGCAAATATAACGTTGACAGAAAAAGTAATTTCGATTTTATTATAGATTTATTAATAGGTCAATTGAAAAGTTCCCGGACTGACACCTAGATGGCGCTACTAGAATTAAATCCGTATGTTTTTTTTGGTTAGCCCTAACCCTCAAAAGATGCGTGTATAAATTTGACAGCTGTTGGATCATTAATTTGGGAATTATAGAATTTGGAGTGAAGCAACTTTTGTTATTGTGAAAAAAATGGATAAAAAAGAATTTCACGTGTTGATAAACTATTACTTTTTGAAGAGAAAAATACAGTTGAAGCAAAAACTTGGTATGATGTCGAGTTTCCGGACACTGATCCAAGAAAATCAACCATCAAGGATTGGTATGCTAAGTTTAGACGTGGTGAAATGAGCACCGAAGGCGGTGAATGCAGTGGACGCCCAAAAGGGGTTCGTAAGAGTGCCGAAAACATTAAAAAATCCAATCACCGTAAATTGATATTGAAGGAATATAGCAGACACTCTAAAGATATCAACTGAACGTGTACATCATATCATTCAGGAATATTTGGGTATAAGATAGCTCTGCTCTCGCGGCAAAGTGGGTACCGCACTAGCTCACTATTGACCAAAAACAACGACGAATTGATGATTCGGAGCAGTGTTTGAAGTTGATCAGGCGTAATAAACTCGAGTTTTTGCATCGATATGTGACAGTGGATGAAACAACATTTCACTCCGAAGTCCAACTACAGTTATCCGAGTAGACTGCACACGATGAACCCTCCCCAAAGTGTGGGAAACGCAATAGTTAGCTGGCAAGGTTATGGCAAGTTCATTGACTACCTTGAAAAAGGAATGGCCATTAACACCGACTATTACATAGCGATATTGGACCACTTGAAGGACAAAATCGCCGAAAAACGGCTGCATTTGAAGAAAAAGAAAGTGCTACTTCACCTAGACAATGCACCGTGTCACAAGTCGGTGAAAACGATGGCAAAAATCCATGAATTGGGCTTCGAATTGCTTCCTCATCCACCGTGTGCTCCAGATCTGGCCCCCTGCGTTTATTTCCTGTTCTCAGATCCCAAAAGCATGCTCGCTGGGAAGAAATTTTTGTCGAATGAAGAGGTGATCGCCGAAACTGAGGCCCATTTTGAAGCAAAGGCCAAATGGTACTACAAAAATGGTATCGAAGAGTTGGATGTTCGCTATAATCAGTGTATCACCCTTGAAAGGAATTATGTTTAATAAAAAAACTAGTTTTGCCAAAAATATGTATTTTACTATGGTAGGCCGTGGACTTTTCAATTAACATGTTAGTTAGCGTCATTCGTTCAGTTATTTAAACATTATTGCAAATAGACATTTCATAAGGTCATCGTATCATATATTTTTTTAATTTTCGAAAAAGGTAAAAAGGCAGTGCGGAATCGATAAGTATTTGTGTGGGGTGTATGATGGTGATCAGAGCCCAAGTAAGTGAAAGTCAGTGTCAGAATTGATTTTCTAGCTTTCGTTCAGAAAACTTGTGTGATGAGCTTGAAAAAGTCGATGAAATTCTTCAATATGTCGAGCAAATTCGGCGCTTGGGTTTCACATGAGTTAAAATTGAAAAATAGAATAAACTGTGTTTTGATTTGTGTATTGTTACTGAACCAAAACAGAGAAGAAAAAGTTTCACAAATACTTACGAAGCCTGCATTGACTTCAAACAAGGCGATGTTAAGTCTTTGTAGGAATTGTAATATAATGTTCATCATGAGCTGCTGGAACATATCCAAACCATTAATTTGACACTCGAGTCACGATTGAGGCAGCTGAACATAAAAAAGTACTTAAAGAAGTGAATTTTTTTTAAAGAGATAAAAAGCTATATGTTGTGTTTTACTATTACTAATATTATTACAATAAATCAGATAATAAATATTTTCTAACTATTTTCTGAATTTTATTTCCACAAATATATGCAAGTTATGTTTGCAATAATTGCGTTTCCTATTTCCATCAGAACTTTGGACTTGTGTGGAAATGTACGTATATTCACTTTTCTATCAAAATTCTGTACTGTATTGAAATATCATGTTGAAAGAAGCTGTTTTTTTAATGAAATTATAATATAACAATAAGCTTATTGACTGGCCAGTGACCTAGATACCATTATCGCTAAACAGTTTTAAATGTGTGCGTCTAAACGCCTTAACACTTATTTTTCCGAATACTTTAGTTTATATTTTTGTGTTAACAAAAACTAATGAATTTTTTTGAGGTAATTTATATTTTAAAGTATCCTTTTACCAACTACGGTATATTTAGACTGGACTTACTACTTAGCGTTAGGTTTGAACCATGATCCTCGGCATCAAACTGATCGACTGGCCAATGATTAACTTAAGGATCAGAAGATCAGCAGTTGTCTATTTATAATTATATCATATATACATTTTCAATGTTTCCCGATCTTTAAGTTATATCAAAATTAAACATAGCACTAAATATCCTATATATATTTTATCTTGATTTATTCATATTAAACAGAGTGTATACGGCGTCATTAATGGCACTTTTACGACACTTAATAATGATGAAAATTTTTTCTGAGGCGCCACGAAAGCTTTTACTTTTTTTTTTAGTATTTCTAATAGAGATTTTTTAAAAGTTTCTTTCCTTTTTATTCGGTTTCTTTAGCACAAACTCTATTAGAAGGGACTTTTCAATTCTGAACATTACGGATTGCCCCTTTAGTTTCTCTGAATGCCGAATGGACCGATCCTAAGGAGCTTAAAGCGACATTTCTCAAAAGGCCGAGATTTGAGAAAAAGCAAATAGAATCGGATAAAATGATTTATTTTCGTCGTTGATTTTTCAATTTTATTATATTTCTTTAATGTCGAATGTCTGATGTATTTTTTGCCAGAAAATGATTTGATTTTGATCCGTAGCCCTATCGGGCGATTTTCGAATCAAAATAATGGACGAGGGGAGCTCGAGCACCGATTAATATTTGGAGAATTCCCCAAACACTAACCCAGCATTTATTGGTAAAATAAGATTGAAAAAATATTTTTTAACCCGACAGTGGTTCGAGTAACTAAAATAAATAGATGAAAAATATATTGTATATGTTTAGGTTTTACTTTTATTAAATACTTGTGTTGATTATAAAATGTATATGTATTATTTAATATATTGTACTAGTATAGTGGTCTAACAGACGTCCTACTAAAAAAATTGCTTTTCGTTTGGATGGAATAATTCGTGTAATAATAGGTGAACAGTAATAAATAAGGTGGATAATAAAAAAAGTAGATATTTAAGTACCTCCCAACCAAACGCCGAGAGCTTCTGATATGTTCGAAGTGTTTCTCAAATCCATATTCATAAACTATTTGTTTTGTTTTAATATTTGTTTGTTATATTTTATTTGCGGTGGATTAATTTTAAATCTTAAGTACTTATTTTACGATGGATACTTTTGGTTTTTCATCTATGTCACTGTTTTTAATGTGCATTGAATTTTACTTCAATGAATTAGATGAAATGGTTTTACCCTTTTTAATCTTCTGACTAAGCCATCATTATATAGGAGCTGGAGAACCTCAAAGTTTATGGGCATTGTTCTTAATAACGTTATCGACAATTTCTATCTCCAGGTCCTTGCGCAAATTGTTGTTACTAAACTAGAATGGAACATCAACAATACTTTGCAGTACATTGTTTTGGAATATTTGTAAAATATTTCTATTATCTTTGCTCGAACAACACCTAGTGTTGAACACCATAAGTCCACAATGGGCTGAAGACTTGCTGGTAAAGAAAAAGCTTATTATGAACTTACAAGGATGTTTCTAAGGATGTAGAAATCCACTAGGTGTGGAATCTTATGTGTATGGTAAAATGTGAGTTTACTTGTCAAAATAGTTTCATAACCGCATGTCAAAGTAGCCTTTAAAAATTCTCTACCCTAGGTTGTAAACAGTCTCGATCCTCAATTTATATATTTGACATTATAGTTTCCGCCTATAATAAATTGATTTGCCAGAGATTTTTTAAAACTCTTATACATTTTTTATTTTATATATTTCAAATTTCATACTATTTTGGACTATGGTGGACTATATAAACTAGATACTCTGATGGCGTCCTTCTTAGTCATAATATTCACAGGATCAGGTCTGGATATCATCTGATTTGAATTCTATTTCCTCAAATTTTTGAATATATTCCTCTATTATTCGAGCACACTTCCCCTTTTTGCTGCGTTTTATGGATGATTTGTGCAGTATATTTTCTAGCTTCTGAATTTACTTAAGTATGTGTTTGTGTGTGCATTGTGTGCTTTGCAAAATTTGTTTCTGATATCAGTCTTGACAAATGAAACATATTTCCCTTCTGGCCAACAGTGGCGGCTTTTGGATGATTGCTTCGTTAGAACAGCTGAATTGTTCACAGCACATGTTTGAATTATAAATTATGCCGTAGGGAAATAGCGCATAGCATGTGATCCCTTGCTAATCCCACCAAGCGTATAGAAAAACCTTCTAGGCTGTCAATACTGGCTAGGGCACTGTTTACACTGTTTGCCGTTTTCTTTTCATTTTCTCGCACGTGGTTTACTTTTAATCAACAGTCACCGTTCATTTTTGGAAATGGATAGATTTTGTTGGTATTGAGTAGCGATTCACAAATGCGATTTCGGTACATGAGGTTGTTTTTACGTTTTTTATGTGTTACGTGTTGCATCAATAGGTTTAAGTTCTTTTTTATACACAGCCTGTTCCAAATGGTTTTAAATGATTTTCTGTTGAGTTACTGACGCTAAAAACTAGCAATCCACATGAATAATAATAGAAAAAGAAACTTTACTGCCTTTTTAGATTTTTTAGAGTCTTCAATTTAATTAGATCTATTCATGTTATATATTTTTGTTCCCTTATATTGGAAACAAATTTCTCATATATTTTCTATAAAATTCTTTTAACTTTTTTATTAAAAAAAACCATGGTACTATTTTAATAAGCATTTTTTTAGAGGGCAATATAATTGACACTACTCAATATTGATTGGCTTTATGACAAAAATCTTTTAGTTTAGTTAGATTTACTTTTTAAGCATAATTTTAACCTTTTTCTCTTTGAACATAATTTGGGTTTATATTCTGGCAAATATTTTTATATCTATTGGTAACTAAGTAAAATATATATTATCTTTTTATTAAGGTATATGTTTGTACATATACAAAAGCTGTACGTATATGACTGTACTATATAGAGCCAAAACAGTGCTGAGCCGTATATGTGGCTAATATGATTTATCTAGATAATTTGAGATATTTAATGTGACATAGCTATATTTTACAGCGGGAAATTTCTGAAAAGGAAAATGATGTCTCAATTCTTTGCTTTCTATACATTTAGTTACAATGCACTTTTTAGAACTAAAATGCATTTTAACGAACTTATTTTTATTATAGTTTATTCCCATAGTATTCTTTACATGACTCCAAAATCGCATATGAAGTTAAATCTCTATAAACAAGTCATTTACTTTGTAGACTTAATTGAGTTAACTATTCATAAACACCTGAAATGAATTTACATTACGAAATGTCGGGTTTTAGTCCATCTGGTCCGACTTTTAAAACTTGAGATACAGTCTAATGATCCTTTGTATAATACAGTAAAAATCATTGAAAAATATTGAAGAAATAACGGATTTTGTTACTAAGCTTAATATTAACCCTCTACTAGTGTACGTAGACTACAAATATATGATGGTACAAGAGTGAAAATATGTGGTAACAATGTCGTTGATATCAGTTGTTCCATCTACGTTACTAGCAATAGCATGCTATAAACATGCATGTTCCTCACCATACAATTTTTCTTCAAATAGTTCACCTTCAATTTTCTGTCTGGATAATATTGTATTTATGATCATAAATCATTAACTGATACATAGAAATTCATTGTCCTCGCCTTCTTGTTGGTTTTTGAACCTACAAAGTAGAAATATAAATAATACTTAAAAAGTAGGTCTCGGAGTCATAGTGTGGACCACAAGTGACAGCAAAAATGATCATAAAATTTTAAATTAAAAATTTAATACCCAGAGACTTAATAGTATGCGATGTCTGTAACATTTAAAATTTTTAATTACTCTTGCTGCAGTAACTGTAGCAAAAATAAACTACTTAATTAAATTTTCGTTTGCCATTTAGATTAGACACGTATTTCAACCAGAATTATAATTTTTCAGTACTCTATTTCAAGACTGAATATAAGTGTTGCTAAACCCATTTTGGTTTTAGTAAAGATTTTAGATTCTTTTATTTTCTTATATTTTCAAATATAATCTATATGTAGCATATAAATATAACGAAGAATGAAAATGTGAATGAAAGTTAATTTTCGACAATTGGTTTTCATAATTGACTATACGATTAAGTAGTTTAAGGTAGTTTAAAAATAAGTACGTTGTTTTAAATTCAAAAACAATTAAATATAGTAGGATAAGCTGAAAATTTCCTGGTTTGGCAATGGAAGATGATTTTTATTTTTCTACATAAATCTGATATTAATATTCCTTCTTTGAAGTAAGGATCTGAAAGGGTATGAAAATATTAATCTACGGTCCTTTTGCAGAAAAACTGTCCTTTAAATGTGGATATGTGAGGTTGATAAGTCAGGATAATAGGAGGATGGATATAATAGGAGGATAATTTGTCTTATTAACTACAACAATCTAGTAATTTTCTCTGTCTCTTAAACTTCTTCTTTCCACTTGTGCTTTGCATCCACTGTCATACATCATGATACATCGCACATTTAACAATTAATTTTATTCGCTAATTATGACTTCACTCAAGAAGAAACATTATACAGTGAAACGGAGCTGTTTCTGAAGAAACTAATCGATCGAATTTATATCCCGATTTTCGAAATTTATACAGTAACTAATGATCCTCTCAGTTCTCTTTTATGCTTTCCTACCGCTAAACGAACATGTCCAGGCTGAAACTATAAATGAATTGAACCGAAAAATTACCTAGACAGGAAAAAAAGGGCCGGAGAGAAACCCTTGACGATCTTCGAGAACATTACCTACCTAATGGGGAGGGGGTTCCTTTCTTGGAGTATATCAATTTACAAAATGACCTTATATATGTCTATCGTTCACTTACCGTGTCTTGCGTTAGACTGAAAAAACACTCCAAATTGATTTTATCGTGTGTTTAAGTACTTTGGGTCTAATATTATTATACACTTTTTTAATTTAATTGTGTTGGTTAGTTCTTTTTTCTAAAGTTAAATTTCAAATCAACTAAATATAATTTGCTCACTAAACTATTGCATACAATTTTGCAAATATATTATATATTATATGTATATAATAATATTAGAGCACCAAGTCTCGGTCACTCTGATGCTATTTAAAATACTTGTTGGATATTTGTAATATTTAACTTATATTTTCATTTCTAATGAGTAATAACCTTTAGTAAAATCTTATAGTCGGTCTTTTATAGCATAAATCTTAGTTTAATAGTATAATATGATTTACATAAAAAGAATGAAAATTAGGACAAAGAACGAAAATTAGGACTATTAGGACTTTGATTAAAATAACATTTGTTATTCTTATAAAAGGAATAAATTGCGGTAAAATAATTTTAGCCTTTACTAATAGACAGATTTAAAGTCCAATATCTTTAGTAATGCTTATTCAATGACGCCATATTATAGCGTATCCAAAATTAAGCCCTTGTAGTCCATCGTTCAAGAAGTCGATGAAATTCTTTTAAAAATAGAAGTTGACGATGTCGATATTGAATTAAATAATGACGATAAAGCAGTGCTGAGCCATTTATATAAGACCGAATAAGAAAAGAATCTCGGTACTTACATTTCCTATGAATTAGCACTTAACACAATACACAATATTTAATGGACTGTTGGAAGTAAATAAAATTGAGTCACTTTTTAAACTAATGATTACGTTCGATGAAAAGTGGATCAAACATGGCGTTAATGTGCTACAAAGATTTACATATAGCTGCAAAGTCTGTGTGATATCCAGGAAGGTGAATCTAAGCATTCTATGGGATTGGAAGGACATTGCGTATTATGGGTTCCTTGATAGAAAAAACCCAACACTTTCAAATCAGTTTAGCTTTATGAACAAATATTCAACAGTTGATCAGGTACTTAGAATCACAGATAAGACTGAATAAGCTTATGAAAAGAAAAAGTTTGACCAATCATATTCTTGGACGTCAATCTTCGATAAAAACTAGCTTTAAGCACTCATGTATAAACCCCAAAATATTACCGAGGCAATTCGTTGAAACTTTAATTTGCTACATCTCAGCCAAAATATTTAAAATTAAATAAGAACTTACTGGACTTATTCAACAAGGAAAGAAACAAAAGCAGATGTACTACAAGCCAGTGTTTTGGATCTTATTCTTAACCTACTCTATACATGCAACATACTATAGATGGAAAATTTTACTATGGCTACATTTGCTGCGCTACTTGTATTGCTAAGAACTAGAAAATTAAGTTAGTTAAGCAGCAACTAGAAAATAAGTAATAATATGAATAGGTGGATTCAAATATAGAGAATAAAAGTGACTTAGTGCATATTGAGTTCATCTACAACCAAATTGTTCATACACCAATAAATATAATAACACTCTTATCATATTACACTATCCTATACAGTAACAAGTAGCTTGAGATAAATATTGATTAAAAACTTGGTTGGAAGGAGCATATTAGAAAGAAAATAAAATTACTTGAATTTAATTCAATTTAAAAGAGTGTATTGGTTATTTGGAAATTATATTATATACCAAATTTTCCGTACATAATAAGTTGGTGCTGTACAAGAAAATAGTAATACCTATGCGGAAATAGAATTAAGTTATGGGCATGTTTTGTGAGAAATAATATAAACATAATGAGATAATACATAAGTATGTCAGTTCTAGTCTCGTTGATGCACTTGTATACTATAGGTACAATTAATTATACCTAGAGTTTCGAATTCCAGCCATAGTTAGAAAGGAAATGAAGAGATTCCCAACAAGCCATGAGGAAACACTGAAATATATATAAACATCGAAAAATGCTACTAACTTTTATTTCAGTTTGCTTTAATAGAGACTAAATAAGGGCTAATTGGTCTCCTACTTGAAGAATAACAAAATGTAAATAAGTCAAATTAAAATTAAAAAAATGTATTGGTTATTTGGAAGGAAATTTAAATTACCCGTACATAATAAGGTATTGCTGTGCAAGCAAATAGTAAAACCTGTATTGAAAATGAAACTAAGTTATGGGCATCTTCTGTGAGAAATAATATACTGTAATATACAACACATTACATGACAAACACCGAAAAGTTCTACTACTGTTATTTGACTTTATTTTGTTAGATACTAAGTAAGGGCCAATGAGCCTAGTTAGGTGTATAGTTTTAAGTCATCGTAGATACAATATAATTGAAAAGACAACAATAACACAATACATGAAGACCCAAAAGAATTATATATAAACACCGAAAAGTGCTACTTTCATTTGACTTTATTTTATTAGATACTAATTATTAGTGGAAAAATTAGTTGCTTGAATTAACCAAATTCTTATTTTGACACTTTACTCTTAATAACTAACGCGATTGAAGCTGAAGAAAAAAGCCACTAGAATCGGTCAAAAGGACGGTCAGAAAAGTACAAAAACATATTTAATGACCCGAAAAAAGTTGAAAAATATTGACTGGGAATTTCTAATTCATATACTCTCTCTGAAAAACTCTATTAATAGTGTAAAAGAGGCTTTTGAAAAAGATATGTTTTAGTTTTTCATTCAGGTATCTCAAAAGCTCAGGTATCTACATTGACATAATTATGGTTGTAACAGAAATTTGTCAAAAGATCATTGACCAAAATGGCATTGATTAATATTTGATATTCTTTAGAAAAAATTCGGTTTGGAGAATATTAAGAAACCCATTCAGAAATTGCTTCTTAGAATTGATTGATTGGAATCCATCGAGTCAGTAAATAATTTAAGGGTTGTGTTATATCACTATTAAAATGTAGTGTGGGTGGCTAGATATTTGATGAATAGTTCGATGGATCCTTAAGTAGATTAATTACTTGTAGATATTTGAAGTAAAGGCGTTTGTTAACATATCTCCATAAAAAAATCCGACTTCATCAAATTACAAGCTACTATTAGAGCAAAATCCAAAACATGATAATTTATTTTTGTAACCGGAATAGAACTGGTACAGTAATATTTCGAAAAGCACTAATCAGTTGTTAAAAGACCACACAGAAGTGGGAGATTCCTGCTCTTGAACGTGTTAAGGAAAATCTAATATCGAACTAAGGAGTGCTTCAAACTACGTGTGTATCACATTTATGGATCACCTTTATATAACAAGGTACCAGAACATACCCTTTATAATTTCCTATTAAAGTCTAATAGTTGAATCTCCAGGCACTTGATACATCGCAATGTCTTTGACATTTAAGAGTTGCACTTATATAGCTGCTACAAAAAGACTGCTTAATTAAAATTTTGTTTGTCATGCAGCTTAATCACGTTTCGAATTTTAACTAGACGCTCGCAGTGTTAAAAGCTTAAATAGGATGAAAATAGAGAAGATATTTTTATCTCGGGAAATTTAATTTTTCAATGTAGCAGTTCAAGAGTGAACGTAATTGGCACTAAACCTATTTTGGCTTTAATGGATATTTTATTATACAGTTTTTCTGTTATGTCTTTAAATAGATTTTATAAAAGGCTAGATAGATGTCGAAATTGAATTAAGTAAGCTGTATTAACAAAATTGCTATATATAGCTTCTTGCGTTGCCTTGGATAGGGTTTTTGAGGGATTTAACATGCATCTAATTCTTAGTAGTAGCCTGAGTTATGTAAATGGACTTGTGACTTTATAGGAAAATAATTTAAATTCCACGATCTTGGCTCAAGATAGAAAATGTCATCATGGGCATCACAAAGGACGCCAACGTCAACCCCGTCGTAATTGAAAAACATACATATATTATATTTATGTATGTGTATTTTCGCAAATATATTGGAATTATGAAATGTAGAGAGTTAAAAAAAACTTTTTGCTTTATTTTAGAAAACACTTTTTTGTACTGAAAAAAGTGCCGACATGTTGAACGTCGAGAACAAAATGATACTGAGGATTTAAATCTATTTTAATATAAACCACACTCCTATGACTAGACATCCCATTCATTACACCATTCAATCTTAACATAAAAAACCATCTCGATCATTAGAATCTGCAATATTCCTAGCTAGTGCCGCACCAATCGTGGATATAGCAGTTATATATGGATTCTTGGTTAAGTCAGCCTGTACAATGAGGTTACTAGATTTGCATGCCCTGAAATAACAAATCTTCATTAATAAAGGGACTGATCTCAAATTTATTGGTTTAAGAAATTGTTACACATATTGTGATAGATTATTCAGTTCATTATAGAATAGAAACTGGGAAAAAGAGAAAAAGGCTATCATATGCGCGTCTATTATGATATATTTCGATGAAATATATTCCCTAGATAAGTTAGTCCATAAACTTAATAATGTTATAACAAGTTATAATACATAGATGACGTCACTAGAATTAAATCCATATGTCTTCTAGTTAGCCCTAACTCTCAAAAGATGCGTGTATAAATTTGACAGCTGTCGGATCATTAGCTTGTAAATTATAGCATTTTGAGTGAAGCAACTTTTGTTATTGTGAAAAAAATGGATAAAAAGGAATTTCGCGTGTTGATAAAATATTGCTTTTTGAAGAAAAAAATACAGTTGAAGCAAAAATTTGGCTTGAGTTTCCGCAGTGTCCGAACACTGCTCCAGGAATATCAACCATCAAGGTTTGGTATGCTAAGTTTAGACATGGTAAAATGAGCACAGAAGACGGTGAATGCAACGGATACCCAAAAGAAGTTGTTACCGATGAAAACATTTAAAAAATCCACAAAATGATTTAGAATGACCGTAAATTCAAACTGAATGAAATAGCAGACACACTAAAGATATCAACAGAATGTGTACATCATATCATTCACGAATATTTCGGTATGATCATTTCATTATTTCACTCCGAAGTCCAATTGACAATCATCCTAGTGCACTGCACACGATGAACCCGCTCCAAAGCGTGGGAAAAAGCAACAGTCGCCTGTCAAGGTTGGAATAATTTTCATTGACTACCTTGAAAAAGGAAGGACCATCAATCGCGACATTACATAGCGTTATTGGGCCGTTTGAATGACGAAATCGTCGAAAAACGGTCGCATTTGAAGAAAAAGAAACTGCTGCTTCTCCAAGACAATGCATAGTGTCACAAGTCAGTGAAAACAATGGCAATAATCCATTAATTGGGCTTCGAATTGCTTCCTCATCCACCGCATTCTATTGATCTGGCCCCCAGCGACTGTTTCCTGTTCTTAGATTTCATAAGAATGCTCGCTGGGTAGAAATTTTTGTCTAATGAAGAGGAGATCGCCGAAACAGGGCCCTATTTTGAAGCAAAGGACAAATCGTACTACAAAAAAGGTATCAAGAAGTCAGAGGGTCGCTACAATCAGGTGTATCACCCTTGAAGGGAATTATGTTGAATAAAAAGAAACTAATTTTGTCAAAAAAATGGGTTTTACTATGTTAGGCCAGGGACTTTTTAACTGACCTGTTATAATACTCGTAAAATTATCATCATCATCACCATGAATCGTTTTCTTTTTAGCAATATTTGTCACTTTCTTCTTCCACATATTACTAATCCCAAGTACGTAATACAATATACAATATTATACACTTGTAATTTTTTTTTAAATAATATACACATACATATTATTGATTCATGCAACAGGCAATCTGTCACCTGTCAATACTGTTATATTTTCTTCATTAATCTTTCTCTTTGGTTTCTCTCATATCATTCCCTTGTGTTTTTGTATACATATATAACCTGTACATACCCGGATATAATCAAGAAATGAATAATGAATACCAAGCAATAATCTAAGACCGCAGATTGTTTCTTGTTCCGATTAACAATCAACGAATTTCATTTAAAGGACTGGAAAGGACTGTTTACAAACGTGGGGAATACGAATGAAAATCCTACAGTGATTACGCGCTTTAATTTTCCTGTCCTACTTTTAAGCAACGACTTCATTTTCTATATGTAATGAGAACACAGAAGGGGTTGTATTTCAGCAGTGAATGAAAGAACTTTTGTTCTTTTACCTCCAGCGTAATTAAACATAAATTAAATAGCGAACTGGTTGTTTTATGTTGTTATTGACTCTTCAGCTTTTGGTAAATTGGATTTGATATAATATATATTCGATGGACTTGTGTAATATACAAGTTCATATACAAGAAATAGTTCAATTTCATTTATAATAGATAAAAATTCAACGGAAAACGGTGGGAAAATAATATATTCGAATCTAGAAAGATATATAATTATATAGAAATAGAGTATTTTCTCGTAATTGCAAAGTATTGTTTTAAAATAACTAAATAACTGCCACTAATCTTGTCAAAGAGAAAAAGTAACAATTTTAGTACGAATAATTTAGAGCAAGGTTAATATCAGTAAAGGTACTTGAAACAAAATAATACATAGAGCAAGGATGACAGCAACTCTAAAATCTGTTGGTTACAACATTAGTATTCAGTACATTAGATTGACAACAATAAATGTATGAGAAACTCTCAGGACACTCGAGTGCCTCCCTACCTGTCAAAAATAAACCAGTTCATTGGTTGGTTAAGTGTATTAATTTAACCAATAAGTTCAAACGAATGTGTCCTTGTTGAACCCCAATATAAAGATGTCGATACATTAATGATGGCAATTGATGATCGAAGTGGTGGATTATATTTCCAAAAGGCCCCTGGTGGAACTGGAAAAACATTCTTCATACCATGGATTTTGGCTACTGCTAAATCTGGAATGTGTTAGCAGTTGCTTATTCTCAAATAGCGGTCATACTGTTAGAAGGTTGCTTTAAGATTGTCATTAAACCTTCAAACTAATTGGCCAAATTTCAGTTTTTAAAATCACAATGACGCACAAATGCTTTTTGGGAGCACTTGATTGAAATTGAAAGATTTGCTCAATGACTTACTGTCTGACGGTTTTCGTCATAGATTGTCAGTCATACTAAGATCGACTGCTGTCGATGAAATGAAAAAAACGCTTTCCTCAAATCATCAAATGTGTGAGGCTATGTGAAGAAACGTCAGGAAGCAAACATGAGAGTTGCATTGCCGAATGTTTCATCGAAAGACAAGTTCATCAAGAAAATATTACCGAACATCATTAATAATCAAAAAAATTACAAATGGCTGAGTGAGCGAGAAATTTTGGCAGCCAGCGAAAAAAATGTAGATGGCTTAAACGTCGTAATTCAGAATAAGATCTATTAACTCTGTAATAAAGGAATACTAAGCGACCAACCATCCAACTGAGTTTTTAAACCCACAACTCTTTGTTTAATAAATTAAACCCACAATTTACAACTGAAGGTTGGCTCGATCATCATAGTTTGAAATCTGAATCAAGTAAAATCATGCAATGGAACGCATCTGCTGAATAGAAAACGGACGATCAACGTGACTCATGGGAGGAAGCTCAAAGGTAAACTCAAAGATTAGGATGTTCTTTTTCCTAGGATTTCTATGATTCTGATTAAGTGAATTCTAACAAATCTCAGCGCCAATACTTCAATGTTTGTGATCTGAATCTAGAAACTACACGACATCCTGACAAAACAAAAAATGTCGTATATCACAAGATGCTTCATTGAAAAGAATCAACGCAAAAGCAATCCACGCAACAAAATACACAACTTCAATATAGCTAGTTTTGCTGACATGTCCCTAAAATATTTGATTTGAACATGTATATTGATATTTACTTTCTTTATATATTTTATATTCATAAATTATTACCCTTAATAAATATTTTGTATTCATTTTGTTATGTTAACGCCATTCTAAATTAAGTTTAGCAAAAAGTTACACGATATTCATTGACAGGCGGTACAAAGTTAGTCGGGTCAGCTAGTTACTAACATAAAAATTGTTTCCATATCCCACTCAATAAATATCCGGTTTGGCATGACTGTTGGAAGGCTACAGAATTTCCAGACAATGCTAAACTTACAGTGATTTTAACAAATTTTGTTCAAAATAATGGATGGTACTTTTTTTGTTAATTGATTCTTTTTGTCGGAGAAGTATTTCTAGGCTTGAGCGACGGACAGATAGTTATTATGGACAATCTGCGTCAGTGATATGGCTGGTATTCTGAATCTAAACGCATCATCAATTCATAGTTGGTGCTCTTACTACTAACCTGTAACATCAATAACTATCTCTATATTTTTTCATCGATTGTATCAATTTGTTTTATTAATCAAATTGCGACGCATAATTTGTTTTAGGTGTTGTATTTGAGACACTTTGCACTTCACTCTTTTCACTCTTCACTTTCACTGCTTTGCACAAATTCATCCGCAAAGATGTAGTTAGTTTGAAGTATTTATTTATCAAAGTACTTAAATGATACGATGGAATAATTTAAACTAAATGTTCAGAGAATGGTACAAATATATGTAAACGAATAGTTACTTACTTATGAATGTTAAAAGTGACACTTACAGATCGTACGGTTCCTTATGGGCTTTATGGTAAGAATCTGGATTCTCACGTAGGACACACTGTGAATGATAACTCAGCTTGGATACTAATACAAATATTAGAAGTGACAAATGCCGAGAATCTTTTTATTTCCAGTTTATTATGTATCTAACTGCTTTGTTTCGACGATTTACATATTGTGTTCAATGAAAAGAAGATCTTCCACCTACACTAAAATGTTTGATGTATACTTAAGGAGATTCACACTTAGGCCAGGTTTGACCAAGATATGTGGGACTGTCTCTGAGCGTATTCACTAAAAACACTTTTCCAGTTGATTTTGTGATCACAGATAATCGTATAGCCTTTTGGAAGCAGGAGAGCCCAGCGTGTCTAGGCGATTCATCCAACTGTAATTTAGCGCAGATCGATTCAGGCACCGGGAAATTGGCTTGTTTTTAAAAAACGTAAAAAATGTTAATTGTCGTCTAACAAATCGGTCAGCTCCAGAATGAACTTATTCTCAGAGTATTCTGATTTTTGTTGAGTTTCTGTGAGAACTTTGAGTATGAATGCACAAAGTAGTGGGATGTCGGGTTCCTGCTGATATTTCGAGTTTCCGATGAGTAATGGGATGATTAGGATTCGTCTGAGAGAAGCTTGCTTTGGAAGAATTGAAAATATTTTATCTGGGCTGGTGTAACGAGCTACTAGTCTTCAGATCAGCGCTATACAGATACCGTTACCTTTTTGTATGGTGAACTTAATTTGCGACGACGACTAATTTGCTGAGACCCCGGCCAAAGACTAGATATACGTACATGACCTTTTCTAGGCCATGGAGGAACTATTTGCTTCAAAAAAGGAAAGGATTTTGTTAATACAAATAAGTCTTCGGGCAGGTCAGCTTCAGCTTTGTGATGTCGACTTAAGACGCATTAAGCGTTTGCGGCCAGATGAACGGCCTGGTCTACGATTGAGTAAGTGGATCAGATATTAGATTCTAATGTAACACTCGATTGTAATATTTATTCGATTTAACAAGCATTATGTTGGGGAAGCGACATCTCCGGCACTTTAGGCAATTCGCCTTGTTTCTTAAACCCTAGTTGCTACTTCAACCTTAGATTTACAAAAGTCAGCGTGTAGGGTATATTCGCGGAATTATATATTATATATATATATATATATATATATATATATATATATATATATACTTAGAATAATTTACATATAATAAAGTATTTTTGTATAAGCAAATTTTTAAGGCATTTAAGACATATGGCACACAGATATGGGGTATACAAGAAGAGAATTTTGACATAATTCAGTAATTTCAAAAGAATCCATTTATGAGTACCATTCGTAGTTCGTAAATTTGCCAAGAGTTATAAGCAAAGCCATTTTTATCATATATAGTACTATACTGGAAGTACAGTTTGTTGACGACGTGAATCTAATAACACGACTTAGGCGGATGTAGTGTAGAAACATTTTGAGCTGTTGTAGTGTAAATATTATATTAAGTAAGGTAAAGATAAAGTAGAGTGCTAGTGTACATGCCAACATTAGTGTAACCAAGTCATTAGAACTTGAGAGTTTCTGGTATGATTTTTTTTGTTTCTAGTAATATAGGATTACACAATAATATTAATTTATTCAGATTACAATTTTAGTAATACCATTGAACTATTATTTAATGAAGATTTATGGATTGTGTACTGTCGAGTGATATGATTAAAATACCGGTATACTTCTGAGTAAAGTTTCTCCAAGTAAAGTTTATTCCTCAGTGCACCCAAACTTCATTAAAATGAAGCAAGGCAAGTTCTTTTTTTATGTAGGTGTCTTTTTTAAAAAGAAAATCTTCGCCTAGATATTTCCTTTATTAATTCTCAAACTATATGGCTCTGCACACATATATTATTTATATTACAATACATAGAAAGAATATATTCTATTTATATAATGTATAATTCTTTGGCTTAATATCCTCCATTAGAAACGAAAAGAACGAGCAACCTCAACAATGAAGAAATGCGCTTCTTAATTAATTGGCCCATTTTGGTGCAGCGGGACTGCGAATATACTATAATTTACACTATTTAATTTAGTATTATATTCAATATGAAAGTATTTATTTAGTTGGAAAGACATTTCCTGATCTCTTCAAAAAGTACAGAAGGATTAAAGGAAGACATTTCGTTAATCACTTCCAGGTTAGGTGTGTAAAAGTTAAAAAGGGTTACATTTAAGTGATGTTATATTCAAAAAGGATAACACAAATTTTGCCGTTTTAAAATTCATATTTTAAAAATTTTATTTAATTTATATAAGCATGTTTATGTTTAAGCCCAGTGACATTTAAGAGGACTTTCCTTCTTCCCTATATATCCTAAAATATTTATATAAAAGACTGGTTAGTTATGAAGTTATATATAAAGTAAATCTAACATATTTTATTAAAGGTCGAATGAAAGGTGGAACATAATTAAATTATAGAGTAACTTTAAATTAAATTAATTTTCCCAACACCGTTTATTTCAATAATATAAAGCTGGAGGACTTTTCCGTCATCAAAATGAACTACCAGAGGTCAACCACTACTACTTCTGTGTTAAACCTACAATATTTCAAAATGAAATAATACATATCAAATTGTAGATAGCGAATTTGGTAATTGTAAAAAAGTATTTACGAATTGTTAAATTTTCATTTCAGCTTTATTTGAAATAAATAAAAAGCTAAACTACATCAAGTTAATCAAATAAATTATTTGATTATTAGAGGTAGTTTAAAATTAATTTCTCTAATAGATTCTAAAATGCTATGATAATATAAAAATATAATTAATCTGTAGAGTAAATGAAAATTTAATTAAGTTTTCCGTTCAGGTTGGTTTTTGTTGATGTTTCGCCGAGTTTTCGTATTTTCGCTGAAACAGGCTATTATAGAGAACTGCAGTTTGTGATTCCTGAAAATGACAGTTGAAATAAATAGAGGTAAAAAATACATAGCCACGAAATGGACGCCCGGAGCTCCATAAGTTTATTTAAATTACTTCTTTATTATGGAGAATATTAGGCGATGTTAAAACCATATTATACGAGTTAGCATCTTGTTTGTCGTTTGTCGATGTTTTGTGCTAATAAACGCCTCTTTTTGTTTCTGTGGTTCGATTTTTCCAATGGTTATTTTCAATTTGTTCAAAATTATACGCTTGAAACAGTTCGTCGCAAATACACAAGTCGCGGAAAACGAATACTCTGTCAGCAGATTCATAACAGATATATTGTAGATGTTAAATTTTCAATATTGCAAGTGAATTTTAGAGAATACAATTATTTTTCCGACGAATTGGCTATTTTAAAAAATTTTGCTATTTTCTTTATGAACAATTTCCTAAGAAATTAACTTTTTAGCTATCTTCTTGCAGTGGAATTGAAGTGGATTTTGTCTGAAAAAATAATTTATAAAATATGATTTTTGATTTATTATATAGGTAAAAACAGAAAAGTTATAATAATTAATTACTAATTACTAATTATGTTTAAAAATACTAAAAAATATTTCAAAAACAAGTTTTGATATTGTTAAGAAGATACTGTAAAGTTAAAAATAAATGTAATCAATGAAATATTTGCATTACTTTCCACTAGCAGACTCAGTGAAGTGAAATTCCTAAAACAAGACTAATAAAGTATTATTATTAAACCTACTTCACCTTTTACTTATGCAATTGTTTTTTTATCTGAGAATATATTTTATGATATGTTTTGCATTGAAATTTATTTCAATCATATTTATCTATTTTCAGATAAACCCAAACTACATTTTGTGATCATATTGTCATTCAGCAAGTCACTCAGCAATTATCGCAAAAGATCAAATTATATCCAGTGCAAAATGTTCAGTATTCTGATAATATTTTCAAATTTATTTGAAACTGAAATTACCATTTATTGAGAAAAATTGTTTAGGTTTATATTTATCAGGTATTATTATTAATATTTTTGGCGATACCGTGTTTATGGAACGATGTCTCTTGATATCTATACCAAATAAATGTGCCAGATAAGTCATGCTGCATTGGTCTGATTAAGTAGTAACCAAAAGACGCGCGTTTTTTGTTTGGAAAACAATGTAACCGCGATGTTGAAACGGTTCAAAATGGTATTTTCACTCAGTTCGTATCGAAACTATTTTACTTCCTGTTGGGTGTTTCCTATTGCATGTAAGTATCTAGAAAAAGGTGATTTATATACTACTAAGCTATCCAAAAGTTCAGTAAGACTTTGAGCTGAGTCTTTGTCTGCCGAAAACGTAATTTTGTACACTGAGTTACTTAATTATACTAAATTGAAAACTATTATTTTATGTAGAGAAATATCAAAACCAACAAATTCAATAACTAGATTATGTTGTTTAACAGTTAAGGTTATGGCAATTTCACCAATATAGCTGATCAAAATAAATGTAAACGCCTAATAAATTGTGATTGATTTAAAACAAAACAATTTGGAATCTATGTTTTCAAAATGTTGGAACTTTTGATTGAGTAATGGATGACGTTACCTTTGTATCCAGAATGTCCTATGGGGACATACTTTCCAACAGAGCTATATTCTGGCTTTATTGAATAATTATAACCTGAGATGTGCCATTGTAAAATCATTTATTAAGAAAGACCGAAATTAATTTTTCCTCAACCTTATATAATTTGTAAGTTAGGTTATAACGCAAAAAAACCTTATGGTCACAAAATTTAAACAGATAAAAGGATACAACAACCGCGTAATATATATTTCATTCTCTACAAATAGCACTGCAGGCCCTAAATAAATAAATATTTCTTTTCTTTCAGTTCGAAAGGTCCATATTGCCCTATACGAAAATATTTTATGGCATTCTAAAAAGGCAATCCAAGTTCACGAGACGAAGGTCGACGAAATAAATATATATTCATACGCAAAACGTAACGTTGACTCTCGCAAAAGTTTAGAGGTGTAATAATTCTCTGTAAGAAGAAAAAGCAGAAGGGATAGAGAAAATGTCTGGGTGGAAAAATTACGTTTTATTTATTTTCTGAGATAGTTTTACCTATTCGGAACTGACAGTGCATATATGATCAGTGATGATTTTCAGTATTTTCCATTCACTGGCATTTTGAGCTGCTCGTACACAGAATAAATTGTCATTTACATAAGGTTGTAGAAGAGAAATTAGTTTCTGTTTTTTCCTAAAAGATGGCGTTACAGTAGCATATCTTTAGTAATAGTAATTCAATGAAACTACGCTATAAGCTCTTTGAAACTCAAACGAACTATTCACTCGAAACTTATGAAACCGTTGAAGAGTTCGGTGGAATTTTTGATGTCGATATATTGTTGCGGAACTAAGCATCAACCATTGAATAGTTTTGAATCATGTATGGGAAATTGATATTTAGTTTCCATGTAGGAAAACTTGGAAGCGAAAAGCTTAGTGGATATAATTTTATTTGTGAATTAAAAACCTTTTATATAATTGATTTTTATTTATTAACGACTCAATAGCCTTTGCGATTTCTGACGTCTCAATACATGATTACGGTACACATACATGTACCCAATTTAATACAAGTACACGTGTAATGTAGATGTCATATAAATAAGAGATTTAAAAGCATACACACAGTAGTTTAATTGTGAAAAATATAAAATAGTATAGCAAAAAAATCAGTAGTATTTGCTATACAAGTAAAAATTTTATCTTGAAAAAAAGTAATATTGTAGGTAGATAAACAAAACAAATCAGAATAATTTTTTTATAACATCTTTTTTATTTGTTTCATTTCTACTTGGATTAATTCACAAGCAAGACGAGTGCGAGAAAATACATCAATATGTATTCCTCAGTTATAAAATTATAATAACTTATAGTTATAGTTTACACTAAAGATATACACTTTATATATGTTCGTATGGTTTGGTTTGCTTTAATCTCCTGACATCCTGCGCACTGTCGAGCAGTTGCATTGCTTCTACATTAGTATCATTTAGTATTTTTCTTTGTGTTTCAAGGGGAAATCTTGGATAACTTCGCAAAACCATTTGATTTCCAGGTTATCGTGCCGTTCTTCGTTGGTTACATAGCGATAAGCATTGGTAATCAATCGAACAACCTTGTTTTGACAGCGATGAATGACTATTTGATTTGAATTTTTAATGCAACCCCATGTTTGTAAATCGAAACAATGAATATGAAACAAATCAGTATATATAAAGATAAATAAAGTTAGAGAAAATAAGCATAAAATAACTAATTAAAGATATAGGCCACCATATAAATCAGTCGTTTTTAGAAAATATGTTAGGTCTCGGGTCTGTCTTTAATGAGTGTTTTTCTTACCGTTCCAATCAATTATTAGATTCCGCTACTTCAGCACCAGAACACGCGATAATATATCTAAACATATAAATAATCTATAGATCTATAAAAAGTATCTACAGACTCTTTATTCATGTTCCGACATTGTCGACTTTATATATAGAGGGTATGGACAAAATAATATGAACAACTAACATATAAACAATATTTATTTATTAATAAAGTATTGAGCCACCATTTCATTTTAAAACAGCTTCGTCTATTCCCAGAATAGATTCGTAGAATGTTTGAAGAGTTTCCAACGGAATGTAGTATTGTTATTGTACCAAAAGAGCCGCCAATTGATTTATTGATGGAAATCTACTCGCACTCTGCTCCAAAATTTCTCATAATGGTTCAATTACGTTGAGATCTGGCTATTTAGCTGGCTGGAAAAGATGTTTGACAGTATTATTTTTCTATTTAAATTAAGACTGAACTTTTGACTATGTGTACAGACATATTATCGTTTTGGAATATGGCGGTATTTGGCGGCAATATGTTAGTCCTAATAGTAACTTGATCATTCAGTGTGTTAAGATATTCATTCGCATAGAAATCCAGTTAGTGTACTAGCTAAACATCACGATGTTTCCATTCAAATTATAATGGAACCTGCTCTATGCTTGATTTTAGGAAGCAAATGGCCCTTATCGTAGGTTCTTTTCGATCGAGGGTTTCCATATGTAAGTTTGTGGGAAAAATATTAACGATGATTCATCAAGCCATAACACATTCTTTTAATCATCAATTGTCCAAGTTTTACGATCCACTTCCTTTGAACTTTAGTGTTGGTTTCCGTTATAAGGGGTTTCAAAATCGTACTTTCCATGAATATTAGCCTTGTAGATCTCCCGCCGTTAGCCATATTATTCAAGTGAGTGTTGAGTTCTGCTTTCACTTTTCCCGTGATAGTTTTTTTATTGTCTGAACACAATCCTTATTAAAGTTCATCGATCTCTGTCGTTGAAATGTCTCGATAATTTGCCATATTTTGTGATTGCTGTCATTACTGTCATTAAGCAATTAAGCTGTTTCACACATTTTACCAAGCGCTTATTTTAATTGTTGCAAAACAAGGCGTATAATACAATGAAATATATTTTATTAGACTTGGCATGTAAACCTAGCAGTATATAGGCGTCGTTATTTACACGGAAGCAGTGTTGACAACATGCAGCAAGATGTACTATATTGCATGGTGTTTATATTATTTTATCTATCCCCGGTATATCTGGAAAGCGACAGAGATGTTATACCTTTGAATTAACACCAAAACATACTAAAACTGACAAGTTAATATCGGAGATGGGTCCATCAATGGAATGAAAAATGTTCGGTAATCTGCCTTGAAAATTCGGGCGATATTAAATGGCGAAAAATCTAAATACAACTTCAGCGTGATGGATGCTAATGCGTCAGAAAAAAATGTCGATAAAACAGCAATTTCTGCCTTTTTTGTCGTACTATCGATCTCGCGAAAATTCGTATAGGCATTTAACAGACGAAAAAAAGTATACTTCGCACCGCCGGGGATTAATTTTATTTGTTTCCCCGGTTCATGGATTCGGAATAACCGACAATCAATAATAATCGGATTATTTTCAATGAAAAATTTCGGCTTCGCCTTTATGACTAGCATTATTTCGAGATATGGAACGTTGTATTTTGCTTTCTAAAAAATTGTATCTCATTTTTACTGACTAGAGTTTAGCTAACATGAATGTTTCTTGCTATTACGCCTGTTGGTGAAAGTATCAGTGTAAAATACTCTTAAATAACCTAACCGAAGTGTTAAGTTTTGATGTTTTTGACGGTTATCTACTTAAATAACAGTTTTCCATTTAGTACAATTGAGTTATTCATTACATACAGACACGAACGATGGAACGTTCAAAATTACATTTCCGATATTTATTACTAGTGTTGTGATTGTCCATTCTGTATTTTTAGAAATTTGTAATGTTGCTTTAGATTTCAGCAATTTAAAGGTGATGATTTTGATGTCAATTCTAGAATGGTCTGAAGGACTAAAAGATAATTAATATCAAGCCTTGTCGTCGAAAATCCAACTATATCGCTTAAGAAACGTTCAAACGTCTTAGCAGTTGATGAATAAACTCTCCAGATAACGCGAGACAACGCTGGGCCACAAGTTCTAAGAGTTGTAAGTCACATCCAGTATACTTGCCAGATATAGCGCCTTCTGATTACCAGTTATTTAGATCGATATACAAGCAATATTGTTTGGCTGGTAAACGGTTTTGAAATTCTGAAGTAGTGCCAAATGTAGCGGTCATTATCACTGCCAAATCAATATCTTTCTACATGGTACTGCCATGCTGCCGGAAAGAAAAGTTATAGAAAATTATGGATTTTGATTAATATATATTGTACCAGTTTTTGCCAGTTTCCCTGTTAATGTAACAAACGATCGGAACATATACAAATGACTTAAGGACAACCGGTCTTAGCCAGCTTAGTTACTGGTATGACTGGGATGGTTATTCCATGTTGAATTTTACGCTCTTGTATCTAGACAATCACAAATATAATTTGAAAATGCACATAACCTAGTGGGTCATAGTGGGCTATTTTAAATCTTAGATATATTCATTGCCATCTTGACAAATAAGGTAAATTGTCTTCAGTATAGGTTACCACGGGACTCCTTAGGATATCAAACTATTTGTACTTCATAAAACGATATAAAATCGGTCTAGCAAGTACCGTTTAATAAGTGACATCTAATTGAATTTAAATAACAAAAAAGTAACAAATAACATTTGAATAACAAAAATCTATCTGACTGTTAAAATAAATTTCACTATTTGTGTGCATATAGAATAATAACTATATATTCTAAATGCTTGTAAGACTTGATTCTTTAGCTTTTTGTAGCCAAATTGAACTCGATCGGTATATCGCCTTTGTTATTGGAAATCTCCACTCTGGGGTAAATAGCAATGATTCACAAGAGCTTCACCAGGTGGAAATTAATCCATATAAAATTACTGTTTGGTGCGAACTTTAGACCGGCGGTGTCACTGGTCTATAATTTTTCGAAAACGGTGTTGGTGAGGCGATCAATATCAACTACAAGCATTACAGAATGATATTAAATTTTTTCTTTTGGTTTAAATTGAATAGTATGGATATAGACAAAATATAGCTCCATCAGATGTGCTGCATGACACATAGTGGACCTACGAAGGATAATGCATGAACGATCTGATGGTACAATAACCTATCGCGTAAGCGGTGTGAATTAGCTACTGAAATCGTGCCAGTTGACCCTCTTATGTTCTTAAAATCAACATAATCTAAGCCATAGCTCAAATTCAGCTAAATTCAGAAATGCCACAGTCACAAACCAAACATGAGCATTCTAAATTGAAAAATCATTTATACCTCACATCGATTTCAAGGTAAACCCGCCCTTATCGAAGATCCTATTTAGAATTAACATGTTTATTTAAAAAGAGTTATTATTTTTAAACCTAGTTATAATAATAACACATATTCTGTGTTATCAAAAATATTCCCGTCTTTTGAACAATTTAATATTCAAATAAAAAAGTATTTTATTGAATTTTAGACGAGTCTGCGATTTCTTCAGCCAGTTTTGTGGGGCTGGTTTAAATGCTCCATAAAAAAACTTCTAATAATGGAGAGAGGCGCAAGGACTTTCATTTTACATCACCTTCATTTAAATTGAAAATGTAAATTTTCTTTAACTTGGTACTAGTGTTTTTGGGGTTGTAATGAATAATTTTGGCGAAATTAGGTAATTTGGCAAGTGCTGATAAAAACCTTTTTTTTTAAGTAAATTCTCGAATTTTCTTAAGACCTATCTAGATATTAGACCTTGCTAATAACTTTGCAAACGTGTTTTTTTTACATTGGTTTTGATTAAACTAATATAAATATAAATTATTTTGTATAAGTATTTAATCAGTATTTTTCAAATTAAGTTGCGAAGGGTTTAGTGTAGTACAAGCTATTGCCCTATTGCCGACTTGATGGCGAAGTGGTAAAGGCGACAGGACGGTCGTCTTACTGTTTGTTATTGACTCATATTTGTGATTATCCTAAGCAAGAGTGTAAAATTCGACAAGGAAGACTATCCCAGTCACACCACTACCAAGCTGGGTAAGA
Source organism: Rhynchophorus ferrugineus (assembly GCF_030347505.1). Lineage (NCBI taxonomy): Eukaryota > Metazoa > Arthropoda > Insecta > Coleoptera > Curculionidae > Rhynchophorus > Rhynchophorus ferrugineus. The sequence continues at coordinate 16,796,932 of NW_027472588.1, read as the reverse complement.
CCGGATAACCTCTGGGATGATTTCTAAAGTAGGGCTTCGCCAGTGGGTAGGCTTAATGCCGAGCACCGTGGTTCGCAGCCCACGTTAAAAGTTAAAATTTGGTAAAAGGAGACTTTAAAATATATAAAAAAAACCTATTATTATACTTTAAAAACGATTTTACTTTATGGAAAATAGTGGCGACTTGTTGAACAGCTCTACAAACCGATAGTACCAATTTAAACCTACTGTAAGATAAATTGCACTCTTTATTCCTGGGCAGTTATTATGAGTGACCACCTTGTGAGCAGTGACTTACCTTTAGCTTTATTTTGAAGATCGTACTAATGATTTAACTACTTCAGCTACTAAGCTGGCGGGTAATAAGTTGTATTGTATCTAAAACAGCAACACTAAAATATAACATAATAGCATCTATTTTGTTTTCTGGAGGATGATTACAGATGCTTTTTTCACCATCGTAGTTTTTCGCCACCAACAGTAGGAGATCTGAAAAAATATATAATGTTGTTACTTTGGAACTGTTAGTTAACTAGTCGATTCCTTCAAGCATTATTTACGCTTTTATTGCAAATTCAAAATTGAGACGTCACCAGTTTTTACATATTATTGAAATTCAAAAAGTCGAAAACCATAAATAATATCCATAACTCTGACTGCCTGGTGGTCTAAGTGGCCAAGACGACGGAACATTCCTCTTGCTGCCGCGACTGTCGCGGGTTCAAATCCTGTCGAGGCATAATCTTAAATTGGTTTGTTTTTTCTATTTCTGATTTTTCACTAGGAAGGTTTAATATCTAGATAATATCGGATGATGAACTAGGATACAGGTTATGAAATAGCTCAGCAACTAAAAAATTCAAGAGGCTGACTTCATTAAAATCTATACGCATACGTGCATGTAGTATTTAGACTTTATTTTTAATCTATTTATTGACCTGTTCATGATAACTGGTAGCACTGAAAAAACTAACAATTAAATTCAATTCTTCTTATGTTTCTTGGAGAGACATAGAATCACATTTTGGCACTATGTCTTAGGATTCCATCTAATTATTTAGCACATATCTGTTGAAATAGGGAGTTATATTCCCGTCGAGGCCAAGTTGATATTAAAGAGTACGATGTTGTATAATTTTAATATATTTTTTTAATATATTGATTAGTGATAGGTACCAATTTCGTATTATGGCGTTAGATATTGTTGGGTAATACAGAGTATTCGCGAAATATCCATCTTAGTACATACTCTTTTTCTAGGACTTAGCATGTGCAATAAATGTTTCAGTAAGACCTTTACACACCATATAGAAAAATGATTGAAAATATTCAACGTTCATCTTCAACCTGTTGTATTTTTTGATAAATATTCACATTTTCGCTTTTTTTTTCAGTTCCCCAATTCATTTTTAACTCTGACAATGTTATCCCCTCCCCTAGAATAAAATGGTTACCCTTAGTATAAATTGAAGCTGCATCTTCAGATCTTAGTTGTGATCCATTAAATTATATTTAATCCACGTTCCTAGTTTCACTTGCAACCTTATCTTCACTTGCGGCGGTAACATAAATATGTACACTCTCTTCCAAATAATCATTTTCAATTTCACTATTTCTTCAGTTGTTAAAGGCTTACAGATAATTTCAAATAAACTTTGATTGGATAAACCTCGATTTTCGTTAGAGTTTATAAGATTATTATAATACAGGACATTGGAATATGGATATAGTAGATATAAAAACTATAGGTATAGATATGTTTTACATAAAATTAAATAAAATAAAGCAATAAAGATTTAAAAGTTATTTTTTAGATAACATACCATTATATATAATATGGAATAACACATTTTTCATAATATTCGTAAGGATACAAAACCAATATTAATGACACTATTATGATCCAGTACTATAGATAAATTATCAACCACAATGAATGAATAAGATCAATTGATATATAATTTGCAGGTGTATATTATATTTTCGTAAAATTGGGATAACATATGATATCAGTAACTAGAAGAATACATCAGAGTTTTATTAAAAAATACAATAAGCCAACTAAATTTATAATGAACATATCTATACGTTTTCTAAAGTTTTTCTTATTTAGTTCCATTAGCACCCTTTGAAACTCATTATCTAAAATCTTATCATTAAGATCAAGGAGCACTTTTGTTTTAGCCTATTTTATCTATAATTGAAATCTTAAGAAAAACAAAAAGGTTCATTATTGTAACTTTGTATATGGTTTTATATTTATAATGGCTTAGATCAAACGTCTTGTGCAACACAAGACTAAACCATTTATAAAGCAATTGACGGAATATCGATAATTGTAGTAACTGTAAAATAATTTATAACCTGTAATAATTGTTTTTTGATTTGCAAGTCTCTGTGAGTTCTATGACCTCTCAAAGTAGCAATGTTACGATGGAAACTACTACGTTACGCATATAACTGAAAATTGTCGCTGTTCTTGGGTTTCAATGTCTTATAAAACGTATATTTATTAGTACAAGAGTGGCGGTTTTAGAAATTGAAAGGCGTAATGATGCGGAATTCAATCCAAAACTTGTACGGTTGCTCTACTTGTTTGTTGTCCGGTTACTAGTAAAAAAAAAGAAAAACATCTCTTTTGAGACAAGTCACGATGGCTCATTAAACATATTTTTGGCGATTCTCAATCGAAATAAAAATGTAAAATTTATGGGTGGAGAAGCTAAAAAACTCAGTACATCGAAGCGAGATCAGGATGCCACATAAGGAAGATTATCCTGTTTATTTGGGGTAAACGAACAGGATGCTTTACGGTGGCTCAGAACCCTGAACACACAATGTCTTTTAGTTGATAATGAAACAGTCTAGTCATACTGCTGCCTAACAAGATTCTATGAAAAAACTTGAACTTGTTCTCCTGAAAGTGTGGTGAAGGTTATTGACTTCATCTGACTGTCGCCTGTTCCGATGAATTAAAATTATAAAGACAATAAAATAAACTTTCAAAAATTGCACACCTGTAATGATTAAAACAAATTCAGTACTAATTGTTAACTTCAGATTTATAGCTCATTAATGACGTTAAAAATATTGCCCTGTAATTAATCCAGGAATAAACTTTAATATAAAGAGTAATAAAGCAAACACCACGTTTTTCTTGCAAAACTAGGCCAAAGCAATTTGCTAGGTGTCGATCAAAAGGCACGAGAGATATATGAGTTTTCATTCTTGTCGTTGATTGTTCATCATAACGATGGGAATTTGAGTCGCTTTATTTCGATCTGGGTTAAACGGAAGTCTATTTATCGGACCCTTTTAGTCCGCACAAATTGGGCTGAATTTGCCATTTTTTTTAGCAAATATCAATTTATTAATCCGCATAGTTTCTCTCAAAACATATGGTTTCAGTCCAGTGGTTTTTGTTGAAAGACATATCGTTGTTTTCGGTACAGTAATTTGTTTTCATTATGACTTCTTTGTTAGAGACCTGGACATTTCATTCTTTCAATCATTTAAAGTCTCGAATAAATTATTATAGTTGAGGGCTAAATTGAGTTAATACCATAAGATTTGTACATATTATTGGTTTATTTTTGTGTTGTTGGTTTGTAGTGAGATAATAAATGATAATCATTTTAATTGTATTTGAAAGTGTTATACAAGAATATTAGGGCATTTATTCAACATTCTATATTAGTACTTTTATTTTTATTGTTAAGGTTTGATAAATTTATAGTTGCCCATCTGGAAAATAATATTCAAGATTTGAAATATTAATAATAACTTTAATAATTAATATTAAATAATTAATATATCATTAATATAATATTAATAGTATAATATTTTAAAAATAAACCTAAATTTCAACGTTTACCCCCTGGAGTACAGTTTTCATGGGGCCCCAAGTATTCGCATATATTAATTCAAATATTAAAAAAAATTTTTAAATATATTTTAAAGTCTCCTTTTACAACTATGGGTTTATGTGGACTGGGCCTAAAGTTTAACGTGGGCTCCGAATCACGGTCTTCAGCATTAAGCCTACCGACTGGCGAGTGACCAACTTTAGAAATCATCCCAGAAGACATCCGATCTTACCCAGCCTGGTTACTGGCGTGACTGGGATCATTTTCCTTGTCGGATTTTACACTCTTGCCTAGAACATTCACAAATTTTAAACAACCACAAACATAAATTTACGACCATGCCCCAGCAGGATTCGAACCCACGGCTATCGCAACAGTAGGAGGATCGTCCCGTCGCCTTTACCACTGCGCCACCAAACCGGCTTTTAAATTTATTGTTTTGAAACTTTTTTAGAAACTCTAAAATTGATGATACGTTTTCTACAGTTGGAAATGTTACTAATATTACAATTTTTAAATTAATCCTGGTTGCCATTTTGTGTCTATTAAAATTATGCTTCTTATTTTCCGCTTGACAGTCGCTTTATACCCCACACATTTTAGCTATTTCAGTACAATTCGATTCGATTTCAATCAAACTGTGGCACTGTTTATACCCTAAATCTTAGAACCAATTCCCTTTATTCTACAATATATATATATATATATATATATATATATATATATATATATATATATATATATATATATATATATATATATATATATATATATATATATACATCGTTATTCTCATTTAAGGTTTCAAGTTTAAATTCCCCCGATAATCTGCTTCTAGCGTTGTTGTTAGATCATTGTAAGTCTTGAATAATTCGCACCAAAATACTTGTTTCCCAACTTTGCGTTTTCATATTATCAATTGTATTTAGCGATAGTTTGCACATTTTCTGCAATGGGGAAACTATGTTAGGGGAATTTTAGTTATGATAATATACCTTTAGTACGAATAAGATTAATATTAAGAATTTTATTCTATATTGTATTATTCTAGACTAACTGGGATTGGAACAGCCAATCTAAAAATATTTTAGCGAATTTGCGGACGCTTCTATTTTTTTCAAAAATATACAACACGGCAGATCATGTACCATCTATTTGGTTGAAAACTATTCACTTATTCAACTTCATTTTCTACATCGATTGGTTTCAAATTCATCACATTCAAATATTTTTAGAGACATATGGTTATGCTGATCCATCATATATGAGATATTTCCATTTTAAGGAAGAAAAATGGTTTAAATTGACATCGCGTACTCATTTTTGTTCAGATACTAAAAATATAGTTAATTCAAAACGTCAGTGTACTCACATGACCTGTCAAAAAGTCGCAATGTTGTCACAGCAACTCTGAGTTTTAGTACATTTTGGCTTTGACATAACAAAATTCTAATTTAAATGAAACAATGAAACAAAAATGTTATGTATTATAATTTATTTTAACATTATAGTACATCCGATGCATATATTATCAATGAACATAAAACTATAATTAGTACAGCCACAATAATTTATAGGTTAGAGTTGTTTTATACATTAACAGTATTAACAGTATATATATACATTGAACTTTTTTCTACACTAGTATAGGTAGAGTTCTAGGCGCGTTTTTTTATATAATTAATCTAATTAACAATTGTATATCTGAATAATGTATTTTACTTTCATTAGAGAGCATATTTATGTTTTATGCTTAGTTTTTGTTTCCTTCGATGCAATGTTTCCTTGTAAAGTCATTATGATATTACTATATTTCTCCTTAGTTTGCCCTGTTACTACCATTTAATCTTTCTTCATAAAACAACATTTAATCACTGCATTTCACAGCATCCTTAATGCATTTGCAATATCTGCAAATCAGTTGGTATTATTTCTCTCCTCATACATTTTAAACAAACCCTCAAGTATATTCTCAACAATAACATGCATGCTCCTAAAGCTTTTACACTCTATAATACAATTTCCTACAAGTGAAGTATATTAATTGTATATTGACCTTTAGTTGTTTCCTCTTTCATCACCCTGTGTTGGTAATTGTGAGTATTGAATCATAAATCAACATAAAATTTTACTAAATCAGTGTTACTTTCAGAAACACTAATCCAGTTAATAACTAAGGTGTTTATTTCCAATATATCAAAAACTTGCTCAAGATTCTACCATTTGACAATTTCTTCTTCAATGTGTCTGATCGCAAACCGAAGGCGTTATTTTTGACAATGAATCTTTCCATAAATCCAAACAGTTCTGGTTTGAATATGCTTCTTGACTTGAATGTCTTTGCTAATAAATTTTTGCAATACTCCTTATCAACTCAATTTGATAGGGAGGAAGACGTAGTTAACGTTCAGTAATCTGATCTTTCCTTATGATGATATTTCCTTAGCGTATTTCTAAAAAATTAAATTACATAAAATGCAATTATACATTTAATTTATATTTACCGAGTAATAACTTGAAATAGTTAATTCTTTAATATGGTTTCTGTTGGGATTTTCTCCACCAGTGTACTATGCTATGGTGCATTGTACATAACAATAAATTATGGTTCCTCCAAGTTCTTTAAAAACTGATTTTCAAACTATTACAAAAATATGTTATGGTTCATTTCTGACTTGTAGGAAAGCTAGTGCTTGCACCAGAATTTAGGCCATTCCTGTTTTCAGCATGAAGAACTATATGTTTGCAATGAATTATTAATAAATATAATGACTAACAAAACATAATCGATAGTTATTCCAACGTTTACCTTTTTCCATCAAGTTTTGTTGTTGTTACACTATATTTATTATCAACTTGCCATGAGTGACCAAATATACCATTCCGAAATATTCATGTCTCATTTAAATATATAAATTGATATAATAATTCTTCCTTAATTTTGTTCTATTGTTTTTGTATTCCATTAAAAGCAGTCTCAAGTTCCATTAGACCCCTTTGTGGGTTATGTTCACACCACTTAAATTCTATATTACCCAAAAGTGTATGAAGGGATGTTCTACATCTCTCAAATAGCTGTATATTTTTCGGATTTCTTTGGATACTTTACAGATTAACAATTTTCTCTGAACTAATTGTATTAGGTTATGTTTAGGTTGAAAAACTACTTACTGTTTCACATTTCGTATATTTGATCTCTGATACATCTAACATCAAGCTGGTCTTGATTGGTCACCTGTTTCGCATAAACAGGGTTTCTTTTTGGTGAATTTAAGGTTATATTGTTTTTAATTTTTTTAGCTAATTTATTGACTTTGCCCGTACTCATATTCGGTGCGGCTGCAACGCGCAAAAATATATTCAATAAAAACCCCTGCAATATGAAATTTATTAAAACAAAGCGTTAAAACAACGTTTGCCAGTTTATAACCGGTAATTATATTTTGAATAATTTTGCAGATGTTTGACAAACGGACAACTTTTGCGGCCTCTTTTGGTTACATGTTCGAACTTCTCTAACAGCATTCTATCTCTTTTTAAATAGAATAAAATTAGAAGGAAACTATTGTCTGACTGCAAAACGAATTTACAAATTTCGACAGACACATAATGATCACGTAGGTCACTACTGTTTTGAATAGACTATAGTTTCTTGTATTGTACAATATTCGTAATACAGATTATCCCAATAGATTGCCATTTTAAAGTAAAAAAATGATTAGAGAACATGCAAGCACCTAACTAATATGTGACCACGCTGCATATTAATATTATGCCAAAAAAGCTGTGCCACTGTAATATCATCTGTAACGATTAAAAATATATCCCATACAGTTACTTTGATGTATACTTAAAATTTACCATTGTATTGGTCAGTTACAGTAAAAATTACGACGTTCCGCATGACGTGTGCCAAATAATAAATGTAAATTTGTGTAAGTGGAAGGCACAATTTAAAACAGATCGTAAAATATCAGAGTTTTCCGAAATAAACTGGAACGTAAAACGTCAGCGTTCAAAACGGTTTTAAAAATATAACTTTATTAATATGAACGAAACAAACGGGAAATGTTTAGTGAAGTTGTTGATGGAAAAATCGTTTTTACACACTTTACGCATATGGATGTATTTACACGATTTGTTGATGTGTATATTGTTTATAATATACGTAACTTTAATAATGTTTACGAATGATATTCTCGATTTTACATTAAATGAAATTAATATATTTTGTTTTAATTAAATTACAATTGTATTACAATTTTTTTAATTGCGTTTCTTGGTTATTATTATATAATATAATATTTGAATTAATTGAGTAATAGTGATTATTTTAAACTAGACTATGTTTATTTTATTATAAAACTCACATTATCATGCGCGGAATAACCTTCATAGATTCTTAGTATAGGCGCACTTTTGTCCACCTATCATTCGGTTGCGAGTCGTGGATATTGCTAAGGAGAGATAAAAGCAAGATACAAATTGTAGAAATGAAATACGTCAAAAGAGTCAGAGCGTAACGAAGATGGGTCGGATGAGAAGAAAAGATAAACCTCAACAATTTAATCAGAGGAAAAGAACATAGGGAGAAAACAATTCAGTTGATGGGGACACTTATATACATATATACAGGAAAAAATATAGTCAAGAATGCAAGGATGGAAAGGAGAAAGATCACAGGGTTATCTCAGAAAAATTCAAATGTATCAAGGAGGTACTGCAGCAGATAAGAAGAAGACTCATTATAAACAGAAAAATCTATAGAATTTGTACTTGAAGCAAGAGATAACAGACACTAAATATAACACACCTAAATACTACACACCTATTACTACAAATGGTGGTTTTTGATATATCATATATAAGAAGAACAAGGGTAAATAGATATATTCATAGAAGAAGAATAGCAGAAGAATATATATAAATATATATCTATATATAAATATAAAGAAGCGTTTTTTAACTAATTATATTTATTGATTTGGCGATTATATTTCATATAAAATCGTTACGCATAACGATGTTTTTATAAGATTTGTTGATGTGTGTATTGTTTATAATACACTTATTTTTTACGGATGTTTACGAGTTTAGTATACCGTATACTTAATGTTTTATATTAACCAAATATACCTTTGTTTAATATCTCTTACTTATTCGTGCTTTTAAAAATTGTTGAGTAAAATATTTTAATTATATTTTAATTAAATTCGATGTATATACTTATTACATATTAATCCGAAAAAAGTTAAGTAAATAAGTTTTCAGTTAGAAATACTGTTTTATAAATTTATTTAGGTAGAAATTAATAAATGGGGAGATTTTACAGAAACTTTAATAAAAAGAACATCAATCACAATATTCTTCATCTCTTCTTTTTCGTCTCCTTTTCTTCCTCATCGCCTTCTGGTCGCTCGAAAATGTCTAATTCAGTACCATCTTCATCATAGTTAGAAATTGTAGAAAATATAACGAAGCCTCATCGACAATCATGGAGTTTGTGATGATGAGAGTTTAAATGAACGCCAGCATCAGTCCTCGTTTGCATTCCGGATATATTAATTTAAGATAAATCTCGACATGGTTGGTCGAAAATTGAAAAACAAATTGAAATTCTTAAAAATATCGAGATATATATCGAGTATTTTCGATTCTATAGTAATAAGTTTAATTTATCCAGTTTCCATTCCATGGTTTCAACCTTGTACTATACCTTGGACTATAGATCGATAAACCTTCCATTCGTGTATCTCCAAACTCTGCTGATTTTACATGCAAGATACGGATCATCCGGATCAGTCTAGGGGAAACTCTTGTTAGTTTCGACCGCCAAAATTTGGGATTTATGAATGCTAAAACAATCTTAACGGAGATAAGGGTTTTACGACTATCCCTTTCTAGGTATTTAATTATTCAACAGACCACAAAAAGCAGAGTCCTGATCAATTGATTATTCAGTGTGAAGCTTTTTGCTTAAATAAGAGGACTTGATTAGGAAATACTAAGTACACTAAGCGAAATGGCTAGTCTATATAAAAACCATTAAAGATATATATTTTATTATGATAATTAAAGTTAGTTATATCATAATTGAAATGAAATGAAATAAATACCAAAACTAAAGATGTATATATATATATATATATATATATATATATATATATATATATATATATATCCTTATAATCCTTTTTGTTTCTAATCATTTCTATTGATTTGTTAATTATTTTATTTCAACGGAAAATTTATTCGTATTTGCCCCAAAATATCTATATCTCGTAAATGATGTATTTATTATAGCTTCCAAAGTTTACGTATTATATAAAAGCAATAAAAACAAGATATAATGTTAATAGTAAATCGTCTTTACTCATTCATTGCTTGTATATTTTAACAAAGTTTATATTAAGCGAATTGCAATATAAATAATTTTTTTAAAATATACAAGACGTTCTATTTATAAGGATATTTTGATTATTTGCGTTTGTATATAATTTATAACTTCGGGATTTAGAAAAACTGGGTTAGATATACATTTAGAAAAGTGATACTAATGCTTGTAGCTTCATCAAAAATAGTTCCCCGTCGGGTCTGGGAGACGCGTTGGTCAATTCGGGAACGGCCACGTGAAGTGCTATGGTCACTGCGATGTTCGAATTGCATCAAGGGAATATTTGTAAATTTATCTTTGTGATTTTTATTAGATACGATTGGCTAAAAATGAAGAATTACGCCAAAAATCACGCAGAGTAAGAAACAATATATCTTCTGGGATGGTGTTTAACCCCGATAATCCATGATAAGAACATCTAATACATAAGTACGTAAGTAATCTGTGTCACCAAAAATGAGAATAAAAATCTCATGAAATGGTTATGTTACATTCAAAATTTAACTATAGCCATACTTTCAGAATGTCACTAAATTTGTACTTTTATTGTCCATTGTTTTGAAAAGCTGTTGGAACTGTTCTTTTCTTGAAAAATGTCATATAACTTTTATTTATATAATAGATCAATTGAAAAGTCTCCGGCCTCAAAAGTCATCATTTCTTCATCGGATCATTAGTTTTTGAATTGAAGCAACTTTTGAATACTTGGCTTTATGCGGAGTTTCCGGACACTGCCCCAGGAAAATCAACCATCAAGGATTCGTATGCTAAGTTTAGACGTAGTGAAATGAGCATCGAAGACGGTGAACGCAGTGGACACCCAAAAGAGGTTGTTACCGACGAAAACATTTTAAAAATCCACAAAATGATTTTGAATGACCGTAAGTTGAAAATGGATGAAATAACAGACACTCTATAAATATCAACTGAATACATCATATCATTCACGAGTATTTAGGTATGAGAAAGCTTTGTGCAAAGTGGGTGCCGAGCGAGCTCCCTTTTGACCAAGAAAAACGACGAGTTGATTATTTGGAGCAGTATTTAAAGATGATCAAGCGTAATTAACCCTAGTTTTTGCATCGATATGTGACAATGGATGAAACATGGCTCCATCATTTCAGTTCGAAGTCCAATCGACAGTCATCCAAGTGGACTGCACACGATGAATCCGCTCCAAAGCGCGGGAAAATGTAACAGTCGACTGGCAAGTTTATGGCGCCTGTATTTTGGGATGCGCATGGAATAATTTTCACTGACTACCTTGAGAAAGGAAGGACCATCAACAGCGACTATTACATAGCGTTATTGCGCCATTTGAAAGACGAAATTGCCGAAAAATGGCCGCATTTGAAAAAAAAAACTGCTTCACCAAGACAATGCACCGTGTCAAAAATCCATGAATTGGGCTTCGAATTGCTTCCTCATCCACTGTATTCTCTAGATCTCAGATGATTCGACAGATTTCGTGTTCTCAGATCTCAAATGAAGGCTTGCTGGGAAGAAATTTTCGTCGAATGAAGAGGTGATCGCCGAAACTGAGGCCTCTTTTGAAGCAAAGAACAAATCGTACTACAAAAATGGAATCGAAAAGTTGAAGGGTCACTGTAATCAGTGTATCACCCTTGAAAGGAATTATGTTGAATAACAAAAACTAATTTTTCCAAAAAAATATGTTTTAGTATGGTAGGCCGGGGACTTTTCAATTGACCTGTTAGACGCTACTGCAAGTTATTCTGATACCGTTATTTATATTTTAAGATGGTCTTATATCAGTATAACTATTCCGAAAATATATCAAGTTTATGATATTTTTAACATTTGTAATATTGCAAGTAATTTAATAATTAATAATGATTAATAATAAGATCATTTTCAACCAAAATCAATTTTTTTATTACTATATCTAAAATAACTAACAAATATTGATGATTAGTTATACAAAGCACATATAATATATATCTAATAAAGCAGTGAATTCCTGTCATTTAAATTTATGACGTCAAAAGGTTGCAATGTTGCGGTATCAACTTTGAATATTAGTTTATATTGGCTTTGGGCCTATATTAAAATTCTTGGGTATATAAAATAATGAAGCAAAAACAATATTATCAAATACATTTATTATGAAAGCAGTTAAACTACAGTTAATTGTACAAGTAGAATAGTTTGTAGGTTAGCCTTCTTTTATTATATTACTATTGAACCTTTTTTCACGCCATGTATGAGGTAGAGTTCAACGCGCATATTTTTAAGTAGTGGTAGTGTGGGAGGCTTAATACACCAAATTGACAATTGTATTTTACAAGTAAATATAACTAACAATTTAATTATTATTGACAATTGTACAAGAAATGTACTTTACTTTCATTAGAGATAATCTTTACCTTTTTACGTTTGATTCTTGTTTCCTGTGTTGCTGTGTTTCCTTGTTAAGTCATTCTGATAACACTATATTTCTCCTTAGTTTCTTCTGTTACTGTGTACATTTTTTTTTGATAAAATTAGATTTAATCACTGCATTCCCTCTAACGCATTTTCCTTATCCGCAAGACAGTTAGTATTCATCTTCTACTCTATACTTACTTTATAATTACAGCATTTGTCGTTGCACTTGTTGGGATCTTTTTCACCAGTGTGCTGTGGTGTGGTGCATCTGGTATCCATAAGGGTAACTCACGTCTCGTTCGGGTTCTTTAACAGCTGGATTTCATACCAAAATATGGTATATATGTATGGTATATATGTATGTATATATGGTATATAAATATATATGGTATATATATATATATTTATATATATATATATATATATATATATATATATATATATATATAAACATGGTAGTCGCCCTTGGACTTGAAGGTTCTTCCTAGTTCCAGGATGAAGAATAGAATATCTGTGATCAGTTATTAAAAAATATTATTAACAAAACCTAATAAAATGTTATTCGAACTATTATCATCAACTTTTGTTCTGTTCACGTTCTTTTTATTAGAATCTTAAAAAGAGTATCGTCTGTATACACAAATCTTACTTTATTTTAGTATACACTAGTATACACCAAACTATACCGTCTAGAAGTTCCATTAGACCACTTGGTAGGTTATCTTATATCATTTAAATTATATTTTCCTTAACATTATATGAAATAATGACTTACATCCCTCAAAGCGCTGCTAGGTTTTCTATGAATACTTTCCAAATTTACGATTTCCCCTGTAATAATTGTATTAAATTATGTGTATATCGAACACTATTTGTTACACACATAGATGACGTGCGTTGCATGTGCTTTTTAATCTATAATATAGCTTTACTCTATTGCATTATACTAAAAATGCATTATACTCAATATACCTCTTGAATGCATTTGTTATCTTATGGTATTTCTTACGTGCCTATTGTTCTGGAACTAAAATATTATTTGTTGGTATAAATTGGTTTAATATATTCTAATCAACATATTTTCCATTATTTTCTATAACTTTCTCCATATTTTTGGAAACATGTCAATACTGTGTCGAGATAACGATGTTGGTTTGGCAGATATTCAAACATCTATCCGTTTTCGCATTCAGCATTTTGAAACCGTATACTAGTCATGCGGCCTCAACCTGAACAAGTGGTAATCAGAAATCGGTTTGTTTGCACAGTGTGTTCGATAGAACTTCTCATTTGAGTTGCAATCGTGTCTTGACTTAGACACCATATCCATATCCATGAATATTCCCCTTCGGTATGTATATGATTGATACCATATGCTACTAAAATATCTTCTATTTTTGCCAAGCATTTAAAACACGATATTGAAACGGTTTCACTCGATTCATGTGGTAACTATTTTCTCTCCTTTTGAATTTTTTCCATTGCATATAAATAGCTAGAAACGGTTGATTTATTCATTCAAAACATTCAAAAGTGTTAAGCTTTATGAAAGCTATTTGACATTGGAAGCTGTGTTTTCGTCCAATAAGTTTTGGAATTCATTACCTTTGAACTCTCTTCGTCATTTTCCTTTTCGTTCGCACCAAAACTGCCAATTTAAAATAATTGAAATCAAAACCAACAATAGGGATGTGATGGAGCAGCATCACCATATGTTTCTAATGTTGTAAATGGTTTTTCCATAATTAGTGTCTCTATACCCTCTATTATTGAACTAAATAGTAAATGGAAACCTGTTATTCTATATAGAGAAATGTTAAAATCATCGAAATACCTACAACCAGCTAATACAATTTACCACTCTACATCAGGCTATTAATTAAGATCACAGGAATGAAACGGACATTTTAGAAAACGAGAAAGAAAAATATTTGTTTGAGATGTATGAAGGGTCAAGTCGAAGAAAGCCTAGCCTGGAGAACAGGCGGGGTGATGAAATTGTTTCTATTTAAATTCGCTAATTTTAGCGTGTCTTTCTTTTGTAAGCTGGGTTCTTTTTCATGCATTTTTGAATACAATTTCTTTAAAATTGAATTTAAACTATAAGTGTATCTCTAACAATTTTGTAGGTAACTAATAAATATTCCTTTTGAATTTCAAAAAACTGACCCTTCAAAACAATTTCTTCTACAATTCCTGCTCACTAAAGAGAATGACGAAAAGACCCAGTTTCATTTTTAATCTGTTGTTCTAGACATAAACATACCCGGGGAGAATAAGGGAGAAAGATAACGAAATCAAGACACTAGTCGACGCAAATTTCAATGGAAATTTACTATAGACATAGCTTTTTGTTCTTGATATCTTTATTCACCTTTCAGTCTACCCGTCTCACCCGAATTATCAGCGAGAAGATAAACATTTCCGCCGTGGGATTGGTACTGGAGGAATTTCTTTATAAGCGGAGAAATTTAAATTATTTTATTTGGGGAATTCGTATTTTTTCCTTCTTGTTTTATTTGAATTTCAAATAAATTTACTTATAATGGGCCTTATGAAGTACAATGAAGGCAGTGAAAAAGAATTTCTTTATGTTACGAGGGTTGCTATTTTTGGACTTTGCCATATATATATATATATATATATATATATATATATATATATATATAAAATACTGCTTCACCAAGACAATGCACCGTGTCAAAATTCCATGAATTGGGCTTCGAATTGCTTCCTCATCCACTGTATTCTCCAGATCTCAGATGATTCGACAGATTTCTTGTTCTCAGATCTCAAATGAAGGCTTGCTGGGAAGAAATTTTCGTCGAATGAAGAGGTGATCGCCGAAACTGAGGCCTCTTTTGAAGCAAAGAACAAATTGTACTACAAAAATGGGATCGAAAAGTTGAAGGGTCGCTGTAATCAGTGTATCACCCTTGAAAGGAATTATGTAAGATAAACATTTCCGCCGTGGTATTGGTACTGGAGGAATTTCTTTATAAGTGGAGAAATTTAAATTATTTTATTTGGGGAATTCGTATTTTTTCCTTCTTGTTTTATTTGAATTTCAAATAAATTTACTTATAATGGGCCTTATGAAGTACAATGAAGGCAGTCAAAAAGAATTTCTTTATGTTACGAGGGTTGCTATTTTTGGACTTTGTATATATATATATATATATATATATATATATATATATATATATATATATTAAACATATTATAAGACTGGGGCATATTTGGAAATTACTGTGATAAATATCAGTAAGACACTTCAAAATCATTGAATCATGGATATATGTATATGACCTTGAAACAAAAGAACAAAATCGACTTTATGGTTCTTCCAATATAAGCCGAATTTAATATGTTGTTCACGGAAGAGGCATAGTGAAGTAAATTGTTGTTTAGCAATATATCAATTTAATCAATTCTGAATGGTATATGACCATTTATTAGCTAGAATTCCTTAAAGAAATTTGGAAAAGTCGAAGAGACAGCAAATCATTATCGGTATTAGCTTGGCAGCAGTGGAATTTTTGAGCGGCCAAAATATCGAATTGAAGGATGGCACTATTTCGGGCACATTAAAGACACATTTTGTACTCCATGATTTTGGACAACTGCATTCAAAACGTGTGTTTTGGAGTTTTCTCCATCTGAATGGAATGCAGAGAAATTGCTACGAAAATTTCTTCCAACACATAGAAATGTACATTGATTTTAACTGAGCATATTTGGAAAAATATTAAAGTTTTACTATCAAAATAACTTACAAAAAAGTAGAAAATAATTTATAAGTGCACGCTTTTACTTTTTCTTTTATGTTCATAGGTACTATATCTTAAGAAACCCCAAATATAGTCTTCATCATGTTTCCATTGTATACATATATGTATAAAATCATCAAGCAAATTCCATTCTTTTAAGCGAGAGCCTAAAAGCTCTGCTTTACTTTGTGACAAATTTAAATCCCGAATTGAATCATTAAAATTTTCTGTAGTAATAATATGGTGTTTTGGTTGTTCTGGTGTAGGTAAAAACTCCTTATCGGAATTACTTTTATGAGAACTAGGAGATGAGCTACTTTTCCGCGATAATTTTTTCGGTGGCTCAGGTATTAGTCGGGTCAGATCATGTGCGACTGGAGCAGAAGTGGATTCCAGATCAGGATGTTCGATAGGTTTTGTATTTTTACCTCAACGTCTTTTACTCGCATTCACAATGCAAAAGTAGCAGTCGTTAACGTGATGATCTTTTGGTTCTCGCCAGATTCTTGGTGTTGCAAATTTCATTGACCTTTTCTCACCTCGACACCAACCTAAAATATAGAAGTATAATTTAATATGTCTATTACATTTTTGCTGATTACCTTCCAAACATCTTTTACAATTATTACAAACATGTGGAGCATATGTCTTGTTTTGATTCCGAACAGGACAGTTAAAATATGCTTCGTAGGCTTCACAGAGAACGTGAGATGTATTTAGTTCTTATTTTACGTCTCGAATTTTAATAAATTGCCCACATATATGGCAAAATGCATTATCATCATATTTACACTTTCGCGACGACATTGTAAGGTATTCTAGATTTGTACAAAACACGTGATCATTGTTTATCACTCTAGTGCCATCTGTCAGTGCTATGTGAACGTTTAAACCCCACTCTGATCGCGCGGTATTTTTAAATGTATTAAAAATAATTAAAATTTATAAAAAAATTCAAATATGAGTATTATTACTATAACTATTACAAAAGCAAACTTTATACCAAAAAAAGGTATTTTCTTTTCGTTTTTGTTCATAACTAAGCGGAAAATCACAAAATAATCTTTGGGACAAAGAACGAAAATTGTTTTGTAGAGTCGTGTTATTAGGACATTTATATAATTAGGAAATCTTGTATATTGGTAGATATTTTAATAAATTATGTAAGCTTTCGTAAATCTTTGAAAAACTGCCTTTGGAACCTATTTGTTTGTTCGTATTGTTAGCGTCAGCGATTTACTTAGTGACGTTAACTTCAATTTGCCTTGATAGGTAGGTCACAGCTGACGATTTGAGCTAGATTAGGTTTTAAATTAACTAATTTTTAATTAACTATTTATACTGAAGTGAATCAGGGCTATAGTTTTCTCTATGAAAGAGCCTCTTTCTCTCTTTCTAGGTCTTCTCAACTCGATTTCTTGAACGTGACTGTTTTATCACTCATATTTCCACTCGGTGAGTCTGCAAGACCCGCCCGCAGAACATATTTTATTACATGGTGTATTAGCCCATTAATAGATATCTTTAGGTCTTCAGGTATAAAAATAAGGGTCGCAAAGCCGTCAAAATGTCAGAAATAATTCATAGATCAAAACTCATTATTATCATCAAAACAAACAAATATCTGTAATTCAGGATCACTAAGACTTTTTTATCATCCAAGAAGTGAAATGGAACCCAGTAGAAACTCAGAGTATTATGCTGTAGATAGAATTATGATGTAGATTTCTGAAAGCTCTATTAGTGTTTTATTAGCGTTTTGAGCCGTTCTAATAGCGGAAAGATTTATCAGAGTTCGAATATATAAATGTAATGCATAATCAAGCATGAAAGTGTAGAGTAGAAACACATAAATTTGCTTAATTGGAACAAAAGTGAAACGATTAGATAACGCAAGAAGTCAAGAAAACGTTGAATTTATGTATATTACTTTTGTTGCATATATTTCAATAAAAGATATCTAATGGCCGAATAAAGTATCAATACACACTTTGGTTAAATAACATTCAAGGGATCTAACAACTCTCTATATAAAATAAGTTCCACTTAGTATTATTGAGTGTATAAGATTCAGTGTATAATA
The DNA here is from genome assembly GCF_030347505.1 of Rhynchophorus ferrugineus. Taxonomy (NCBI): domain Eukaryota; kingdom Metazoa; phylum Arthropoda; class Insecta; order Coleoptera; family Curculionidae; genus Rhynchophorus; species Rhynchophorus ferrugineus. Next base: position 16,778,431 of record NW_027472588.1, on the reverse strand, counting down.
TTGTAATTCTGGAATGCTAAAAAATACATTTTCGACATTCTTTATTATTATACTCATCATTTAGAAATATATGACGCTGCAGTTTTATTATGTCTCAAACTTCAACTCTTTCTATCTAATGTTTTTTATATCAATTGCATAGAACGGCCCGAATGACCAAGAAACCCAACTCTTTTCAACCTGTTAGATAATTTTTAAATAGCCGAGTAGTCGATAAATCAACCGTTTCAAAAAATCCAAAAATTCATTGCTTGCCAGGCAAAAAATAGTAGTTTTACGTGGCGTAAAGATTTATAGTCGTAGACAAGTGCATAAGGTGGTATCAGGGAGGAGTCGAATATAGCTGCTGATGGAGATATTTATCGACGTCAATTAAACAAATGTAGAAGAGACCAACAATAGCAAGTCAATTTTGCAATTGAAAGGAAATTATTAGATTATGATATTAGGTGTTATGCTTTATCATTTATCCCGTCGTTAAAGCTTTTAATGTCTTTTTCTCTTTTAAAGAAGTGTTCGAACATACATGGAAGGGAACTAAACTTGGATTATATGAGGGTTAATACATTTATACACATATTAAGAATAATAAGCACGAATTTGTGGAAAGTAGAATAAATAATATTAAAATTTATTGAAACATTTCCAACGTAATGAAATATAACAAACTAATGATATTAATTCGCACGCCAGCTTGAAAGAAAATTTCCAATACTTTATTAATATTTAAGTTTGACATTTGCCATAAAATTTGGTACTGTACGATACAGTTGCAAATTTAAATAATCCGCTCGAAGTGCTCTCAAACGTTACTGCTTTGTTTTTAGCGTTTATCAAGGGAATATACGGAAAAGGGAAACAGGTATCCAGATAGATTATTTCTCTAGGGCGGTTTTTTTAACATTAAGTTTTCAAAGTGGTTTTTACTGTTCGCCTGTATCGTGTTCCTTATTTGAAATTTCAGTTGGAGCAATCGTTGTTTGCCCAGTATGCTTGATATTCCAACATCGTAAGAGTTTATAAAAAATATTTTTCCTGATCATATTTTAAATATTTGAAAAATAATTTCATTGATGTTCTTGTTAAAAAGTAGACCCTGCTCTTAGCGAAACTATTAGCATTATAATTGTAATGTAGTTCCGATAATTGTCTATATTCATCCTTGCAAAAAACACAATTAAGTTTCATGCGGATATTTAGAATAATCAAAGCCACAGATAATACATTATACTTTTTTTAATGACTTTAATTGACGCGAAGTTGACAGCCCATGGTGGTCATGTTCTTTTGTTTATACTATGTTACTTGATTAACTTGCCGTTTTTATTCACTAATGTCAGGTGCACCCCACATAGATTGAAAACACAGACACACACCTTTTTTATGTTCCCGCTGTCTCTCTTGATGTTTCTGGCACAACGTTTAATTTCTATTCTGATCGTTGGTATCTTTAGATCTTTGTGGGCGCTCTCACTTCTAGTATACTATGGGACGTTAACAATGCTGTAAAAACCATTGAACAGATTGGCCTGTGCAATCCCATAATTACATACCATAGGTCTACATGGGCCTCAATTTTTGTTTATGTAATAATTATTTATTGTGGAGCGATAAATCCGATTGTCGTTCAAGCAACCACTAGAGTTTTTTAAGACTCATACAAAGTTCTGATTGTTTCTTTTCAACATGCTCTTTGCGATTGTGCTCGGCATTCAGTGTTATGCCAAAATATTTTGCTATATTCGCATATGCTTGTGCTATACTGACAGTTGTTACCTTCATTGTTCTCTTTCATATTTAGGGATATCACTGGCATAGAATAAATACGATATTGGTTCAAGGACACTATCTCGTGGTACATCCGCATAGATGAGTTTCAAATCTGAATATGCAGCAACCTATTTTATTGTGAAGTGGCGATTAAAATATAGAATTTGAAAATCTGGCTCATTTAACTATGCAGTTTGTTTGCTAACTTGCATTCAGCCAGTTGAAAAAGTAACTAGCCAATATCCATATATAAAATTGTGTAAGAACTTGAAGTAATTTTTCCTCGTCGTTTGCGATAACTCAGATTTTTTCAGATTTTAAGTTAATGACTATTGATAGTGCCAAAGATATTCAGAGTATCTCTCGCAGAGCTAATGTGAATAGGCAAATAAAACCATGTGATATTTTCGTACCTCTTTTATTTCTTGAAAGTCTTAGGCGTATGTTGGTATACTACACTTATTTATTTTAAACAAATATAATCCATCCCATAGCTCATTCAGTCGGATCTTTGTGGCAGAGAAATTGAATATTGGACCATTCGGATCTATGCAGTGGTTAACACTTCCTATCCTAAGTCTATTAGTAATTACTATTGGAACGAAGATACGGAAAGGGAGATGTAATGTCATTACTATGAACGCTGCAATAATAAAATAATGTTAATATGCAACTCGGTATACAATGTCATTTGAACGACTGCTATTGCATCATATAGTTTCAAATACTGTGAAACAACACTTTGCAGGTCAGAGACAAGACATTTTCTTGAATGTGAAATATCTAGCAGGAATATATTAAATAATGTGATGGAGCTAAATATAATCTATATATCATAGTCTAAATCCGTAAACAAAAACTACATTGTTAAATACATCACCCGCCATATTTTCAACCAGTCACAACCGATTTCTTACAATATCCAGCGCATTAATCCCGCTATACTCTTCCATATTGAACAAATATCCAAAGGGATTCATTCTTCATCATTTCATACTGTTTTGCACATGTTCAATGTTCATGCTCATATTCCCGAAATTCTGATATTCCCAGCAGCCATATTAGTGCTTAGTGTTCACGAGTAGTGTTAATTTTGTATGTACATTATTCTTTAATTTTGAAATTTTTGGTATTGAAATGAGAAGAAAAAAAATTTCGGAAAGAGTCTTTAGCTGAAGAATATTGTATAACATTGTACATGATTTGTGTTAATCAAACAACTTAAACAGCTATGGATTTGGATAAAATTCTTTGTGACTATTGATAACATTTTCGTTAATCGATTTGACTTTGGTGATCTTCAAAATTGTACTATTTTTATTCAAATTTCCATGGTCGATTATAGTGCATATTGAACACATTCAACCAAACTGTTATTACACCAATATATATAAATAATAATATTATCTCATACAATAACAATCCTAAGTACCTTGAGGTGAATCTTGATGCACAACTTCGTCGTAAACAGTATATTAAAAAGCAAATAAAAGAACTCGAATTAAAATACAAAATGATTATACATACATGGTTATACAGAAGAAAATATAAATTAGTCCTACATAATAAGTTGCTGATGTACAAGCAGATAATAAGACCTCTTTAGACCTTGGAAATATGTAGTTCAGTTATGGGGACCTTTTACAGGAAGTAATACCAATATTAAATAAGTATTACAAATTAAAGTCCTGAGAAGTAATGTGCATGTACTCAGATACTGTAGGAAGAATTACTTACACAGAAACCTTCGGAATCTATCTGTTGACATGAAGGAAGACTGCACTCGCACACGAAATTGTATAAAAATAAATAACACTGCCACTAACTTTTATTTTAAAAGAGACTAAGTAAGGGCCAATGAGTCTTCTTAGATAAAGACCTAGTTAGGTCCTAGTAACTGTGGAGACAAATTGTAAGTTAGTCGGCCCCGTTCAGTTTTACTAGTTATTACGACTAATATTACTAGGCTTGCAGATATATTATAATATATTAATAAATGAAGAAAAAGTTCTATTGTATAGCCTGTATGGAATGTTTTCATAAGTTTTGATATCACCAAATGGTAATAGTCTGAGTAATTGAACTATTGCAATATGCCATTTGTGGCCTTACAACCCGAGCTTAATGATGCTTTCGTTTATACTATATAGCGTATATATTAAGGAATGCTCTAAGTAACAACGCAAAGGTTGACAATAAAGCGTCAACTTATTTACATTTTTTTCTTGATGAGTAAGTTGTTAGCGGTTCAATGCATTCAGAAGAGAACAGTATTTTTTATCTCTCTGGAATCCTACCGACCATGTCTGTTGTGAAACGTGAAGCATAATTACTTGAAAACGGTCTTATTATAATGGAAAGAAGAGGACATTTGTTGAATCAACGATACCAATGGTACTACTGACCCATTATTTTCATGCATTCTTGTTCTTATACTGACCTTACTATGGAACCACATTACTGCTTGCTATATATGCGCTATATATAGATAGGAAATTTCATGGAAATGATCAGGCGAATATCTTAAAATATGGAAAGGGAGAAGGAAGAATAAATTTGGATAGAATTTTACCTGTTTTCGTCGTACAATTTTTCCAGGAAGTATTTTTAGGATATATATAGTATATATGTAAAAAAGCTCGCATCCGGGTGAACTTTTTTTTGTTAATCCACTCATGTTTCATATCATCATTTTTGGCAGTCATACTTCCAATATACACCTAACGTGCTCTATTAATTTTTTCCTTTTTTATTCGATCGTGCTCCTCGAAGTAGAATCCGGACAATATTACAAGAAAATATTAGAATTTCGTTTTGAAAAATTGAATTTGTTCGTCACACTGTCGGAAACCTCCTACGCAAAGTGGATTTTGGTCCGCGCCGTTCAAGAAGTGTTTTTAAGGACTTTTCGGGCTAAATTTTTACCCGCCTCGCGTCAAATTCCATTCGTTCTTATAATGTTCTGAACGCATCGCATATTTGAGCAATTTTGCAGACGAAATGAAATTATTGGAGAAGTTCTTGCTAAAGAGGTACAAAAGAAAATTATTAAAAAAACAATACGTTTTTTAGATTTCTATTTTTATTCAGTTCTATTTACATAAATAATCGTTATTTGAAAAATAGTTTTGAAAAGTTGTGTTAAATAAAATGTCCTTTATTTCAATTAATTTTACATGGTATGCTTGTTAGGAGACCATAATTTTCATTTTGTGTTGAATACTAATAACAAAGTTTAGTTTAGTTTGATTCATGTTTTATGAGAGAACGGGACTTTATATGTCAAATATTGGGGTCTCATCTATTATATCATTGCGTATATTGTATATTAAATAATTGTTCGGGATTCTAGTTAAATGTGAAAGTGCACAAATATCAATGTAATTCGAATAATTGCCTCTATTCATTCTTGAGACACCTAATTATGTGTTATGCAAATATTTAAAATAATGAGTCCAATATGAACAACAAAAGCAAAACCTATATTTAATTGAAATTACTGCCGTTATTTTGTGTATATATTAGTTTTATAAGAGAGGTTTTTATGAGAGAACTGTACCTGTATGTTTGTAATAGTTTAAATCGCTAGTGACTACTTTTTCCATTCATCTAACCGTATACTCTTATCATATACAGTGGATATTACAACTATGTCCATTGCGTCCTCCACGAACGTTTTGAGCTCTCTCCATCTTTTCCACTCGAAGATATGACGTCGTTTGACCAAAATCTTGCAATTTGAGCGCATCAAATTTTTGCTATTGGCATAATATAATAAGTTGCCAGTTATTCGAATTATGCCGATGCCATTAAAGTCACCATAACCCAGACCAGATTCAGATTAAGCCGAATCTATATATCTCATTATTCTTACATGGTAGAATATTACTGGATTCTGTTGTATGTAAATCAACTTCGGATGTGTATTTTTTTAAATCAAAATCTGGCAACGTTGTACCATTGTAAAATGATTACTGGTAATTTTGAATCGGAGAACAAATTCCTTAGTTTTATATGTGAAACGATATTAAAACGCAAAGTAAGGTTTGTATTAAGACATTATTCAACATAGCTATTTGAATTTAAGGAGTGTTTAAGATTTTGTGTTACTTTCGCTTATATTTACTTTCGGTTATACCTGTATTGTTGGAACTATGAAAGAGTTATGGCAAGTATAGATAAAAAACCATTATGAATAGCATGATCACCTATATTTAGGGAATAAATTAGTGTGTTCGCTTTATCGGAAGATATATAAAACTGAGAATGAAAAATCCGACATGCGAAAATGTCATCCCAACATAGATTAACAAAATTCGAGAAGAACAAGATTCATGTGTCGTGTTTGTTTACAAAATATTTAGAATTTCGAAATTAGCTTTTGATTTAATGTGATGTCTGGTGAACACGTAAGATAAATTGTTCTTGTTTAAGGACTGATAATAATTGATATGGTTATGGAGACATAGTATATCATTATACTAGAGGTAATTCTAAATGTCTTTAAGATCTATATATATATTTTGGTGGTATAAACGAAAGAAAGAAAATGAAAAATGTGCTAAATTAGCAAATATTGATGCAATTTTATTTCAAAATGTAAATAAAGGAATTCTACTTTTAAAAAGCTTACTTTTGCAATATATATTTTACTTGTGAAATATGGATAAAAGATAAAGACTATATGAACACCTATGAATGAAGTACTGAAAATATGCAGCCGTTAATAAAATGAAGCTGACATAATTTGCATCTATGGAACGCATAAGACATATAGAAGAAATTATGAATTATTAACAGTACATTTGTAAATTATTTTGACTATAGAGAAAAGTTTTGAAAAATCAATACTAAATTTAATATACATTTTTAAATTTAAAAATTGATTTGCCTAATCCTGTTCGTTGTTGTTTTAATATATATGCTAAAGTCAAATATGATTTTAAAATAGTTTTATTCATATATTCTCTATTATTATTCCACATTTATGTTTATAACATAAAAGTAAAGATATCATGCAGACTTATATTCGATGCAAAGAAGTTGTTACAGTTCTGAAATTAATCTTACTCATGATAATTTGTTATAATGTTCAGTGATGTAGTAATTTAAACTTATCAATACTTTGTTTATTATTGAAACTTAATGGAAATTAGGTTTAATTAAATGCTATTTAAAGAAGTTTAGTTAATATTAGTTCCTGCGATTATGAATTAAATCCATATGGTTTTAGTTAGCCCTAACCCTCAAAATATGCGTGTATAAATTTCACAGCAATCGGATCACTAGTTTGTGAATTATAGCATTTTGAGTGAAGCAATTTTTGTTATTGTGAAAAAATGGATAAAAAGGAATTTCGCGTGTTAATAGAATTTTGCTTTTTGAAGGGAAAAATACAGTTGAAGCAAAAACTTGGCATCAAGAGTTTTCAGACAGTGCCCCAGGAAAATCAACCATCAAGGATTGGTATGCTAAGTTTAGACGTGGCGAAATGAGCACCGAAGACGGTGAACGCACTGGACGGCCAAAAGGGGTTGTTACCGACGAAAACCTTTAAGAAATCCACAAAATGATTTTGAATGACTGTAAATTGAAATTGAATGAAATAACAGATGCTCTAAAGATTTCAACTGAACGTGTACATCATATCATTCACGAATATTTGGGTATGAGAAAGCTCTGTATAAAACGTGTCCCACGCGAGCTCACTTTTGACCAAAAACAACGACGAGTTGATGATTCGGAGCAGGGTTTGAAGATAATAAACCCGAGTTTTTGCATCGATATGTAACAATGGATGAAACATGGCCCCATCATTTCACTCTGAAGTCCAATCGACAGTCATCCGAATGGATTGCACATGATGAACCCACTCCAAAGCGTGGGAAAACGCAACAGTCGGCTGGCAAGTTTATAGCATCTGTATTTTGGGATGCGTATGGAATAATTTTTATTGATTACCTTGAAAAGGGGAGGAACATCAACAGCGACTACCACACAACGTCATTAGACCGCTTGAAGGATGAAATCGCCGGAAAACGGCCGTATTTGAAGAAAAAGAAAGTGCTGTTTCAAAAAGACAATGCACCATGTTACAAGTCAGTAAAAACGATTGCAAAAATCCATGAATTGGGCTTCGAATTGCTTCCTAATCCACCATATTCTCCAGATCAGGCTTCCAGTGACTATTCGTTTCATTCGTCGAATGAAGAGGTGATCGCTGAATCTGAGGCCTATTTTGAAGCAAAGGACAAATCCTATTATAAAAATGGTATCGAAAAGTTGGAGAGTCGCTATAATCAGGGTACCACTCTTGAAGGGAGTTATGTTGAATAAGAAAAACTAATTTTGCCAAAAAAATGTGTTTTACTATGGTAGGCCAGAGACTTTTCATTTAACCTGTTATGTTTTAATATACAGATATTTAATATTCTAATTATTGTTATATGTCAAATATATCTTTGATTATGTATTGAAAATACTTAAATACTTAATTATTAAATTATTCTCTTTGTTCTGTTATGAGATAAATATGAGTAACTTAATAAATATCGTGGATCATAATTGTGGCGCTCTATGAAGAACTCCCAATATTGTTCGAGACCTTCATCTGATAATTATTGTTTATCCGGCGAATGTTAATAAAAATCGGAACCTTTATATCACGATTAGAAGCTTAACAAACAATAAAAATGAAAATTAATTGAAACGTAAACCCTACACGATAGAACTCCGGGTTTTTAGCTTCGAACTTACGGAAATTTATTCTCGCCCAATTTATTTAAACCGAGACCCCCGACTCCGGATTATAATTCGCCTTTATTATCCTAATTAGTTGAGGCGGCCCCCGTGTAGCAATACTCTTTTTTTTCACTCCGCCACTCTGATCCCGGCGAAATGAAATTTCCCCGAAAATTATTCCTATATTAAATTTTCGATTCTCTGAAAGTTATAACTTTCTAGGTGGCTTTGTTAGGTTCGGCCCGAAGAATCCGAGGGGCGTTGCCTGCTTTTAATCCGCTGAGGGTTTATTTTCAACCTTATAGATGTTTATCAAATTTAACCGACGAACTGATAATAATGGCGTTTGTTCCTAAGCGTATCAAGTTGTTACACGTACAAATAAAGCTCTTGCGCTCAACAAAAGAACACGTCGACAGTCAAAGTTATGTAAATATTGTCTAATTTGAAACTTCACATAGAAGAAGAATATAAAACTGACCTGACTGAAACAAGTCGTTGGTCGTGATTTTAATGGTTTAAGACTGGTGAACTTCTATCGAAGACAACAAATGTATTTGAAAGCCAAAGTTGTTATTATATTGAACCTAACTATATCAGAGATCACTACAAATTGAAATTGATATGTTTGAATCGAGCACGAAACGTAAACAATTTTTTTATTATTTAATTAATATATTGTTACTAGTCGTTTCCGTCTAACTTACAATTTGTCTTTATGCTAACTTATATCTAGGTATATAACTAGGAGGACCCATCGGCCCTAACTCAGTCTCTGGTGAAATAATGTTTTTACATGTCACTGCTGTATTTTTTATTATATGCACCACACTACACAAGATCAGATGGTTTGATTCTTTTGATTCTTTGGAGAATGGAGTCTTTCCTCATGCCCCCTTGCAATTCTCTTGATTTCTTGACTGACTGCGGGTATCTGAAGGTCTCGATGTAGGTAATCAGTCCTATAGTATTTGGTATTTGGTTGTACCCACAATACCTCTCAAGACTTTGTTCTGAAAAATTTGTATTTGATTTCTCTTACTCTTACGCCAGTACATTTTCCTATATTTCAATTCCAGTTCTTTTCTTTTCTTCTTTATATGTTCCTTCCAGCGAAGCTTTGCATCGAGATTCATTCCAAGATATTTAGCGTTGTTGCTATATGGAATGATAATGTTATTTAATGTTATTGATGCTTGTACGGTCTGTTTATAGGTGAACTGCACATGTATAGATTTACTGTCAGAAGTACAAGGTCATGTTTATTTCGATCAAGAATCTCGAACATGGATTATCACTATGGTCCTAAATATGGGCCAGCACTTATTCACATCATACTAATATCTAGTTGGCTAGACTTTTTTATAATTTTGGTGTATTTTACTTTTTCAGAATGGCACCGACAAAACCAAAAGTATCAAGGAAAAATTGGAATATACAAATGGTTAAAGCCATAAGAAGCGACTGCCACAGTAATAGGCAGGAAAACAGTGTTAAGTACACTGTTGAAAATTGTATTAGTGGAATATGTTTTGACGATGAAAATAATATTTTACGGATTAACAAGTGCTAATCTTCGCAGAATGGCATATATATTAGCAGAGCGTAACAACTTGCAAAATCCATTCCCTCCAATCTGGCAGAGCATGTTAAACATGGTTGTGACTATTTCTAAAATGATACAAAATAAACTGTCACTTAGAAAGAACAATTTCTTAAAACTTTTGGTCGAGATATACAAGAAGTGATAGAAGTGATAGACAGTGAAGTTAAAGAGGAATTTGATTCAGACATTGAGTAAAATGCCATAATATGGAAAGAAGTTCCTGACTCTGTAGGTGCAAATTGTATGTTCTGTCAGGAACTTTTTTCAGAAAACGCAAGAGGAGTACTCTGGATTAAATATTTGAGGTATGGGCTTTGGGTATATAATGATTGTACAGAGTCAGAATTTGACACTTGGACATGCGATATGTGCCCATATTTAGTTACATTTCTCTATGCTCAAGTTATTTTGTAATATGAGAACGTAGAATGGGTTGCCTAGAAATCTATATGGATATATTTGTTATAAAAAAAACTCGTTTGCACAACCTGTACATAAGACACGCAAATATGGACATTGCAGTGAGTTTTTAATCAGCTTAAAACTAGTATTCTAAACTAACAATATTGGCTCACGTACTCTGTGCCGTATAGAACAAAAAGATACGAGACCATGACAAGAAGATGGTTGATGAGATTCTGCGGAAATGTTCTCCAGACATTAAAAGTTATTTTATGATCCAAACGTGAACCAAAGCCCGGCATATTGCTGCAACATGACATTCTCGTGGCAACCGCTGTAATAATGGCGATTGCTATATGTAGAGTAAATTAAATATCAATATATTATACTGATATTATTGGTCATGATATTAAAAGTCTTCGACAAATGAAAATAAGCTAGAAAAGAAGTGGATCTAAAATTACAGTGAACTCGCGTCATCTAAATTTATGACGTCAGAACGTGCAATGTTGTTTGTAAGTTATTTTATTATATTTACATTGATCTTTTTTCCACACAGCCCATGAGGTAGAGTTCTAGGCGCGTTTTTTTTTATATAGTGTTATGTCCTGGACGCCTTACCCGTCTAATTAATAATTATATATCCAAATAAAGTATTTTGCTTTCGTTAGAGGGCATATTTACTTTTTTACGTTTAATTTTTGTTTCCTTCGATGATATGTTTCCTTGTCAAATTATGTTGATATCACTGTATTTCTCATTTGTTTCTTCTGTTACTCTCTGTATACACTATTTTTGATAAAATTATATTTAATTACTGGATTCTCTCTAATGCATCTACCATATCTACAAATCAGTTAGTATTTATTTTATCCTCAGACATTCTAGTCTAAAGCTCATATATAATTCCGTACAATTACAGACATATCGGTGCATCCAAATATTTCAAACCCTATAATACAATTTTCTACAGTTCTGAAGTTCATCTAAACCGAAGAGGTTATTGTAGACCATGCTTCTTTCTGCATATCCAAACAGTTTTTGTTTGTATATTCTTCTCAACCTACATGTTCATTGTAATAATATCAACTCAATTAGATTGAATATGCAGTGATAAGGAGGAATACGTATTTTGTGAACCTGTTTTTCAGCCATGCGATCTGTTGTCTATTTTTTTTCGGGCTAATTTTTAAATAGATAAATTGCAACAAATGGAATTAAAAACTTCATTTATATTTACCAAGTTCAGTTCCAACCTTCGTAGGGTGAAGACGTATTTTCAATACGGTCCAAGCTATAAAAAGATACCTTTCTTTAAAAAAACCCAGTATTTTATTACGGTTATTTAATTGAGTGTTAAAAACGCATAACAGACGCGGCTATCCGTCTCTCAGTGGACCTAAAGTGTAGTGAATACGTGTTTACGTGACCAGACAAAAGGACTGCATCTCATTTTTATTAGTGTTTAAAATTATTTCATCTTATTTTACAACAGTCCTTTTGAAATTCATTTATAGTATTTATAGTAAAAAACTAGTGCTAAAATAACATAAGTGAAAAATGAAGTGCGTGAAATAAACAATGTATTTATTTTATTTTTTTTATCCTCTGGAAGTAAATTAAATAAAATATTAAAAATTAAAAAATGGCAAACCATAGCGATTCAACCAAATCACCTGCACACTTTGATATAAGATTAGAACAAACAGCAATAACGCAAACTCCACCATCAGAATGGACTACAGTCATTAACAAAAAACGATTGAGAAGTCCAGAAGAAGAAATCGCGAGGAAACAAACAAGAATCAGTGACTATTGGTTGCAGAAACCGATAGAGACAAAAAACAGTTTTAGCAACCTGTCGGAAGAAATTGAAGAGAACATACAACCAAGCCCTGAAAAAGTTGTTCCCAAACCACCACCAATAACAGTCTATAAGGTAGGAATAATAAAAAACATCCATGACTTATTGAAAACTATTACTACGAACTACACAATTAAAACAGTGAGCTATGAAACAATTAAAATCCAATTGTTCGAAGCGGATCACTTTAAAGTTCTTATAAAAGAATTAGATGAAAGAAACACCCAATACCATACATTCAGGCCAAAATCCGAGAGAACATTTAAATTCGTATTAAAAGGATTACATCACGGGACGGACTTTAACACCATCAAGGTAGCACTAGATGAAAAAGGACACGAGGTCGTAAATATTCACAATATACGACATCACACGACAAAAAAATCTCTGCCTATGTTTTATATAGACATAAAACCTAATGGAAATAATAAGGCGGTGTATGAAATCACCAAATTGGAAAATAATATTATTAAATGCGAACCACCACATATAAAGAGAATTATACCACAATGCACAAGGTGTCAAGCGCACGGGCACACAAAGACTTACTGTCGCAAATCATATAGATGCGTAAAATGTGCAGGAGAACATAAGACAGGAGATTGTACTCGTAAAGTTCGCGATGAAAAAGTGAAATGTGTTAACTGTAATGGAAATCATCCAGCGAACTACAAGGGTTGCGTAGTTCACAAGCAACTACAGCAGAAACTCTATCCTGCCTTAAGGGAAAAAAGGCATCAACAAAAACAATCCACTACTACCAATCTACCACTACCCACCAGAACAAGTCAACCAGACATAACTTATGCCCAAATAGTTGAAAATGGTTCAGCACAAAAACGAGAGACAATATCTCAACCTACTGAAACTAGCAACATCTCAAGATTAGAAAATATGATGGCCAAACTAATGGATCAAATGAGTACGATGCTTGGTCTACTCACAACCGTCGTAAGCAAACTTGCCTAATGCCTGAAACCAATAGCTACAAAATCGCCGTCTGGAATGCCAATGGGCTCCAACAACACGCCAGGGAACTAAAAATGTTCGTAAATGAACAAAATATTGACGTTATGATGGTTTCCGAAACACACTTTACGGACAAGAATTATTTGAAAGTTCCTAAATATAAGCTTTATCATACAAATCACCCTGATGATAAAGCACATGGAGGTACAGCCATAATAATTCGAGATGATATAAAGCATTTCGAAAAAGAAAAATTCCGCAAAGACTACCTGCAAGCCACCAGTATAACCATAGAGGAAGCCCATGGACCATTAACAATTTCTGCGATTTATTGCCCACCCAAACATAACAACAAGGCAGAACAATTTCAAGAATTCTTCAGTACGCTAGGTAATACAATAGATACAGATACAATAGATTTCTGTATTACAAAAAATATTGATCCAAAAAAGTGTCAGGCAGAATCATGCTTCGACCTGTCTTCTGATCATTCACCAATAATAGTAACAATTTCTTCAAAAATTACCATCAAAGATAAACCCCCTTCTCTGTGCAATAATAGAACCAACTGGCCCTCATTTAGAGAAAACTTAGACCAAAATATCTCTCTAAATTTACCGTTACAAACTGAAATGGATATAGAAATAGCAGCAATAAATCTTACAAAAAATATACAGGAGGCAGCATATTCCGCGACTCCCAACAGTGAAACATTTCCAAGAAAAAATACACATATATCATGTACAATACAGAAAAAGTTAGCAGAAAAAAGAAAGTTACGACGAAATTGGCAACAGCAAAGGACTGAAGAGAATAAAAGAAAATTTAATAGGGCCATAAAAGAGCTGAGAGATCTAATCCAAATCGAACAGAACCAAAGCATTCAAGAATACCTAGAAAACTTGACATCAACTGAGGCTACAGACTATTCGTTGTGGAAAGCAACAAAAAAGCTTAGGAGATCCCAGCAGCATAATCCACCTATTAAAACAAGCGAAAATAATTGGGCGAGAAGCAATAAAGAAAAGGCCGACATTTTCTCAAAACACCTAAAAAATGTTTTTAAACCTTTCCAGTCTCAGCTACATAAAGATGACGAAAATAAAATTACTAGCTTTCTAGATTCGCCATTTCAAATGGATTTACCGCATGAGAAATTAACGGTCAAAAAAGTTTTTTTTTTTTTTTTTTTATTATTACTCTTCGTGAGTCCACAATCTGCCCTATTGGCAATAAGTATTTCTTCTGTTTATATTATATATACATGGCATGTAGAAAATCACTTCATTAAGCAATCTTCTGTATAAAATATTATCTTAATTAATTAGTCTTATTCTAATGCTTATTCTAAACTCTACATATGTCCAGTAATCAGATCAGATGGTGTTAAACGTTTTAGTCTACGCACTTCACTATCACGTCGCATATTTAGCTGATTAGCGAGTACATTGGGATGCACTGACACTCTTTCGAAGTACTTCACACAAACACGTTGGATTACACTCGTTATAGGTTCTAGAGGAATATCGCGTTGTATCACTTTATTTGAAATATAGTACGGAGCATCAACAATGGCACGCAACACCTTATTTTGGAACCGTTGAATGATGGATATATTGGATTTGCTAGCGGTACCCCATAGTTGAATTCCATATGTCCAAATGGGCTTGAGTATAGACTCATACAGCAATACCTTGTTATCTAATGATAACTTGGATTTGCGCCCAATGAGCCAATACATTTGATATAATTTTAGTCCTAGTTGTTTCCGTTTAGAGAGTATGTGCTTCTTCCAGGTTAGGCGTCGATCTAAATGCATACCAAGATATTTAACATGGTCTGCTTGGGGGAGTTGGCGATGATTGATATTTACTGGTGGACATGTTCTTCTACGCAGGGTAAACGTTATATGCGTGGATTTTGATTCATTGGCTTTAATGCGCCATGTCTTCAACCATAATTGTATTTGCTCCAGGTGGGTTTGTAGGTTTATTGATGCTGTGACTGGATCTTCATGGGATGCTAAGATTGCTGTATCGTCTGCATATGTTGCCACAGTAGTTATTTTTGTGGTGGGCAGATCAGCCGTATACAGAAGATACAGTACTGGACCCAGTACACTACCTTGCGGAACTCCTGAATATATGGGATTTAATTCGGTATGTTCATCGCCTTGATTTACAATAAAATGTCTGTCAGTGAGATACGATTTTAGTAGCTGATAGTCCGGATGAGGGAGAAGTTTCTTTAGTTTAACCTGCAAGCCCGTATGCCATACTTTGTCAAAAGCCTGAGATATGTCTAGGAAAGCAGCCGAACAATATCTTTTGGCATTTAGGTCAGCGTTTATTTGGTTTACAAGTCTATGCACTTGTTCTATAGTCCCATGCTTATTGCGAAAGCCAAACTGATGTTCTGGAATAATTTTTCTTTTTTCTATTATATAGTTTAGTTTTTTTATGTATAACTTCTCGAAAACTTTCGAGATTATTGGTAATAAACTTATAGGTCGGTAGGAGGTCACATCTTCTGGTATTTTTCCTGGTTTAAGTATCATTAATATTTTAGCTACTTTCCAGATACTAGGGAAGTAATTAATTCGTAGCATAGCATTAAATATATATGTTAATAGTTTTATAGCCTTTTCTGATAGTTCTTTTAAAATTTTGCCAGTAATTAAGTCATAACCAGGAGCTTTTTTAATATTAATCTCTCTCATTATTGTATGTTTAACTTTTTTGACCGTTAATTTCTCGTGCGGTAAATCCATTTGAAATGGCGAATCTAGAAAGCTAGTAATTTTATTTTCGTCATCTTTATGTAGCTGAGACTGGAAAGGTTTAAAAACATTTTTTAAGTGTTTTGAGAAAATGTCGGCCTTCTCTTTATTGCTTCTCGCCCAATTATTTTCGCTTGTTTTAATAGGTGGATTATGCTGCTGGGATCTCCTAAGCTTTTTTGTTGCTTTCCACAACGAATAGTCTGTAGCCTCAGTTGATGTCAAGTTTTCTAGGTATTCTTGAATGCCTTGGTTCTGTTCGATTTGGATTAGATCTCTCAGCTCTTTTATGGCCCTATTAAATTTTCTTTTATTCTCTTCAGTCCTTTGCTGTTGCCAATTTCGTCGTAACTTTCTTTTTTCTGCTATCTTTTTCTGTATTGTACATGATATATGTGTATTTTTTCTTGGAAATGTTTCAATGTTGGGAGTCGCGGAATATGCTGCCTCCTGTATATTTTTTGTAAGATTTATTGCTGCTATTTCTATATCCATTTCAGTTTGTAACGGTAAGTTTAGAGAGATATTTTGGTCTAAGTTTTCTCTAAATGAGGGCCAGTTAGTTCTATTATTGCACAGAGAAGGGGGTTTATCTTTGATGGTAATTTTTGAAGAAATTGTTACTATTATTGGTGAATGATCAGAAGACAGGTCGAAACATGATTCTGCCTGACACTTTTTTGGATCAATATTTTTTGTAATACAGAAATCTATTGTATCTGGTTTTTTATTTCTGTCTGAAGGCCAATATGTTGGTTCACCAGTAGAGATATGTTGTAAGTTATCTATCCTTATGGCTTTGAGCAGTTCTCTACCTTTTGGGGTTATTATTCTTGAACCCCACATTAAATGTTTTGCATTATAATCTCCTCCTGCTATAAATCTATTACCTAGCGTACGGAAGAATTCTTGAAATTGTTCTGCCTTGTTGTTATGTTTGGGTGGGCAATAAATCGCAGAAATTGTTAATGGTCCATGGGCTTCCTCTATGGTTATACTGGTGGCTTGCAGGTAGTCTTTGCGGAATTTTTCTTTTTCGAAATGCTTTATATCATCTCGAATTATTATGGCTGTACCTCCATGTGCTTTATTATCAGGGTGATTTGTATGATAAAGCTTATATTTAGGAACTTTCAAATAATTTTTGTCCGTAAAGTGTGTTTCGGAAACCATCATAACGTCAATATTTTGTTCAATTACGAACATTTTTAGTTCCCTGGCATGTTGTTGGAGCCCATTGGCATTCCAGACGGCGATTTTGTAGCTATTGGTTTCAGGCATTAGGCAAGTTTGCTTACGACGGTTGTGAGTAGACCAAGCATCGTACTCATTTGATCCATTAGTTTGGCCATCATATTTTCTAATCTTGAGATGTTGCTAGTTTCAGTAGGTTGAGATATTGTCTCTCGTTTTTGTGCTGAACCATTTTCAACTATTTGGGCATAAGTTATGTCTGGTTGACTTGTTCTGTTGGGTAGTGGTAGATTGGTAGTAGTGGATTGTTTTTGTTGATGCCTTTTTTCCCTTAAGGCAGGATAGAGTTTCTGCTGTAGTTGCTTGTGAACTGCGCAACCCTTGTAGTTCGCTGGATGATTTCCGTTACAGTTGACACATTTCACTTTTTCATCGCGAACTTTACGAGTACAATCTCCTGTCTTATGTTCTCCTGCACATTTTACGCATCTATATGATTTGCGACAGTAAGTCTTTGTGTGCCCGTGCGCTTGACACCTTGTGCATTGTGGTATAATTCTTTTTATATGTGGTGGTTCGCATTTAATAATATTATTTTCCAATTTGGTGATTTCATACACCGCCTTATTGTTTCCATTAGGTTTTATGTCTATATAAAACATAGGCAGAGGTTTTTTTGTCGTGTGATGTCGTATATTGTGAATATTTACGACCTCGTGGCCTTTTTCAGCTAGTGCTACCTTGATGGTGTTAAAGTCCGTCCCGTGATGTAATCCTTTTAATACGAATTTAAATGTTCTCTCGGATTTTGGCCTGAATGTATGGTATTGGGTGTTTCTTTCATCTAATTCTTTTATAAGAACTTTAAAGTGATCCGCTTCGAACAATTGGATTTTAATTGTTTCATAGCTCACTGTTTTAATTGTGTAGTTCGTAGTAATGGTTTTTAATAAATCATGGATGTTTTTTATTATTCCTACCTTATAGACTGTTATTGGTGGTGGTTTGGGAACAACTTTTTCAGGGCTTGGTTGTATGTTCTCTTCAATTTCTTCCGACAGGTTGCTAAAACTGTTTTTTGTCTCTATCGGTTTCTGCAACCAATAGTCACTGATTCTTGTTTGTTTCCTCGCGATTTCTTCTTCTGGACTTCTCAATCGTTTTTTGTTAATGACTGTAGTCCATTCTGATGGTGGAGTTTGCGTTATTGCTGTTTGTTCTAATCTTATATCAAAGTGTGCAGGTGATTTGGTTGAATCGCTATTGTTTGCCATTTTTTAATTTTTAATATTTTATTTAATTTACTTCCAGAGGATAAAAAAAATAAAATAAATACATTGTTTATTTCACGCACTTCATTTTTCACTTACGTTATTTTAGCACTAGTTTTTTACTATAAATACTATAAATGAATTTCAAAAGGACTGTTGTAAAATAAGATGAAATTATTTTAAACACTAATAAAAATGAGATGCAGACCTTTTGTCTGGTCACGTAAACACGTATTCACTACACTTTAGGTCCACTGAGAGACGGATAGCCGCATCTGTTATGCGTTTTTAACACTCAATTAAATAACCGTAATAAAATACTGGGTTTTTTTAAAGAAAGGTATCTTTTTATAGCTTGGACCGTATTGAAAATACGTCTTCACCCTACGAAGGTTGGAACTGAACTGTATCAAAAAAGTTAAACATACAATAATGAGAGAGATTAATATTAAAAAAGCTCCTGGTTATGACTTAATTACTGGCAAAATTTTAAAAGAACTATCAGAAAAGGCTATAAAACTATTAACATATATATTCAATGCTATGCTACGAATTAATTACTTCCCTAGTATCTGGAAAGTAGCTAAAATATTAATGATACTTAAACCAGGAAAAATACCAGAAGATGTGACCTCCTACCGACCTATAAGTTTATTACCAATAATCTCGAAAGTTTTCGAGAAATTATACATAAAAAAACTAAACTATATAATAGAAAAAAGAAAAATTATTCCAGAACATCAGTTTGGCTTTCGCAATAAGCATGGGACTATAGAACAAGTGCATAGACTTGTAAACCAAATAAACGCTGACCTAAATGCCAAAAGATATTGTTCGGCTGCTTTCCTAGACATATCTCAGGCTTTTGACAAAGTATGGCATACGGGCTTGCAGGTTAAACTAAAGAAACTTCTCCCTCATCCGGACTATCAGCTACTAAAATCGTATCTCACTGACAGACATTTTATTGTAAATCAAGGCGATGAACATACCGAATTAAATCCCATATATTCAGGAGTTCCGCAAGGTAGTGTACTGGGTCCAGTACTGTATCTTCTGTATACGGCTGATCTGCCCACCACAAAAATAACCACTGTGGCAACATATGCAGACGATACAGCAATCTTAGCATCCCATGAAGATCCAGTCACAGCATCAATAAACCTACAAACCCACCTGGAGCAAATACAATTATGGTTGAAGACATGGCGCATTAAAGCCAATGAATCAAAATCCACGCATATAACGTTTACCCTGCGTAGAAGAACATGTCCACCAGTAAATATCAATCATCGTCAACTCCCCCAAGCAGAGCATGTTAAATATCTTGGTATGCATTTAGATCGACGCCTAACCTGGAAGAAGCACATACTCTCTAAACGGAAACAACTAGGACTAAAATTATATCAAATGTATTGGCTCATTGGGCGCAAATCCAAGTTATCATTAGATAACAAGGTATTGCTGTATGAGTCTATACTCAAGCCCATTTGGACATATGGAATTCAACTATGGGGTACCGCTAGCAAATCTAATATATCCATCATTCAACGGTTCCAAAATAAGGTGTTGCGTGCCATTGTTGATGCTCCGTACTATATTTCAAATAAAGTGATACAACGCGATATTCCTCTAGAACCTATAACGAGTGTAATCCAACGTGTTTGTGTGAAGTACTTCGAAAGAGTGTCAGTGCATCCCAATGTACTCGCTAATCAGCTAAATATGCGACGTGATAGTGAAGTGCGTAGACTAAAACGTTTAACACCACCTGATCTGATTACTCGACATATGTAGAGTTTAGAATAAGCATTAGAATAAGACTAATTAATTAAGATAATATTTTATACAGAAGATTGCTTAATGAAGTGATTTTCTACGTGCCATGTATATATAATATAGACATAAGAAATACTTATTGCCAATAGGGCAGATTGTGGACTCACGAAGAGTAATAAAAAAAAAAAAATATTTACCAAGTAACAATTTAAAATGATTTACTTTTTAGCACAGTGTCCTCAAAAATTCGTGTTTTCCCAGGCATTTCTTCATTACAGCCTTTATCGATGCACTTGTAGGGTTCGTTTTCACCATTGTGCTATGTCGATAGCATTAATTGATTGTTCCTCTAGAATCCTTAACAATTGATTTCAAAATAATACACCAAAAACATGTTATGGTTCAGTTCTCCATGGTAGTCGCCCTTGGACTTGAACTCCAGTATGAAGAACAATGTATTTTCAATGAATTATTAAAAAAAAATTACTAACATAATGTAATAATTTGTTATTCCTTTACATTTTTCCATCCTCTTTTGTTGTCTTTACACTATTTTTTTATGGTCTTGTCAAGAGTGTCGCAATGTATCATTTTAAAATATCCAAGGATTTTGTTGGCCGACAAACACATCTTGGTTTTTGATGTTTTGTTATGTAACCATATATCCAAAAATTCCTTAGAATTTTTGCGTCATTTGTGCTGGTATGCGCGATTCAGTAAGCATAATAAACATTGAAATTGATGGAAAGGCTTGACTTTCCCTGGTTTTGTTGATGTTTTTGTTTTTGCACAGAATATAATACTTAGTGAGTACACAAACATCGCTTTTTTCCATATTTGTTAGAATTTGGAAGGTTGACTGCTACTAATGCATAATTAATGGATAGTAGTTGATAGCAGCGTTGATGTATTTAAAGTTACTGCGAGGGAAATTCAAGTAGTAAACAAACTGTACCCGTATGATTAAATCCTGGATAAGATACCTGCTAAAGATTAAGCTTTAATAAAATGCATTTAGTAAAATCCATTTTACCGTCGGAGCACGTAAACTATTTTAACGTAGTGCTCCAGGTAACAATTACAAGAAAGTCTGGATGATGTAAGTTATGGTCAATTCATTATCAGGGAATAATTCAATTTTAGCGTCTACACATTTTCCCTTTTAACGTCATACTATAAATATCCTTTTAAGATCGTCGCTCAGAAATTGCCTCGGACAGGTCTAATATTGAGTTTGAGATGGGTCAGCTTTAATGAGGGTTCATCGATCGAACGTAACGTACTTTCATTAAGACATTCCATGGCATTCTCCGATACAATATAATATTGTGCTGCCACAATTTGGTTTTGAATTAAATCTGTATTATGGGTACGTTAAAAGCAATTAATCCACAAAGCCAAATTGAGCCCATAGTTTACTAGGGCTTTAGACGATTTTAAATCAATTTGTTATATAAATTCGTGTTAAGTAAGTATGTAATACAAACGAACATGTTACACTTATTTGTTCACTAAGTACGTGGAGCATAATTATCTGTACATTATCTTAGCTATATTCGCAACATTTTGGATAGCTTAAAAATGAAACTGGCCTTTTGTTTCGACTTTTAGTCAATGCTCTTTTACACATCTTGATTATTTATAAATGAATTTCGATTATACTTGAATGTATACGTATTGAATGAATTGAATGTTCAGGTATAAGTTTATAATTACTACAGAGTGCAATTACAATGCTTAACTTGTTTGTTGAGTAGAAACTTCTTACAATTATTTGTAAACAATGATGTTAACTATGAAGTTTAACTATGAACTTGCTTGAAGTTTTAGAATGCGAATTCATCACATAGTGCTATATGGCTTTATCGCATATAAACCTAGCGATTTCTGAAAACTACACCCAAAGAAAATGTTATACTGAGAACAGTAACATTATTGAAATCATTATTGAGAACATTATACAAGAAGAGTTTTTCAATTTCTATTATTTTTTTCATTTTATTGAGAAAAAAAGTGGCCAAGGCGACACGACCTACTGTTGCAATAGTCGCGAGTTCGAATCTTAATGCGGTAGAGTTATACATTAATATTTGCGATTGTCCATAAGGTAAGAGTGAAAGATCTTACAAGGAAATACATCTCAGTCATGCCAGTGACCACGCTGGGTAAGAACGGATACTTATTTCTGATTATTTCTAATCTAAGTTGGTCACTTACCAGCCGAAAGGCTTAATTCCGAGGATTGTGGTTAAGAGTCTACGTTAGCAAAAATTTGAGTTAGCAGATAAACCCTAGTTAATAAAATGGGGACTCTAAACATAAAAACATGTTGTCCAATATTTTTTACAATTTTTCCCATTTCTATGGACATATGACGATAACAGGTCAATTGAAAAATCCCCGACCTACCATAGTAAAACATATTTTTTTGACAAAATTAGTTTTTCGTTTATTTAACATAATTTCCTTCAAGGGCAATACACTAATTATAGCGACCCTCCAAGGGCAATACACTAATTATAGCGACCCTCCAACTTTTCGATACCATTTTTTATAGTACGATTTGTCCTTTGCTTCAAAATTGACCTGAGTTTCGGCGAGCACCTCTTCATTCCACCAAAATAATTCTTCTCAGCGAGCATTCTCTTGAGATCTGAGAACAGAAAATAGTTGCTAGGGGCCATATATGGAGAATACGATGAATGAGGAAGCAAGTTCAAGCCCAATTAATGGATTTTTGCCATCGTTTTCACTGATATGTGACACGGTGCATTGTCTTGGTTAAGCGGCACTTCCTTTTTCTTCAAATGCGGCCGATTTTCGGCGATTTCGTCCTTCAAACGGTCCAATAACGTTATGTATTAGTCGCTGTTGATGGTCCTTCCTTTTTCGAGGTAGTCAATGAAAATTATTCCATGCTCATCCCAATACACAGACGCCATAGCCTTGCCAGCCGACTGTTGCGTTTTCCCAAGCTTTGGAGCGGGTTCATCGTGTGCAGTCCACTCGGATCTCTGTCGATTGAACTTCGAAGTAGTTCGGTTCCAACCTTCGTAGGGTGAAGACGCATTTTCACTACGCTTGAAGCTCTAGAAAGATACCTTTCTCTAAAAAACCCAGTATTTTATTACGGTTATTTAATTGAGTGTTATAAACGCATAACAGATGCGGCTATCCGTCTCTCCTCAGACCTAAAGTGAAGTGAATACTTGTTTACGTGACTAGACAAAAAGACTGCATCTCATTTTTATTGGTGTTTTAAAATTATTTCCCCTTATTTTACAACAGTCCTTTTGAAATTCATTTATAGTATTTTTGATCAAAAACTAGTGCAAGAAATAATACGTAAGTGAAAAATTAAGTGCGTGAAATAAACAATATATTTATTTTATTTTTTTATCCTCTGGAAGTAAATAAAATAAAATATTAAAAATCTAAAAATGGCAAACCACAGCGTTTCAACCAAATCACCTGCACACTTTGATATAAGATTAGAACAATCAGCAATAACGCAAACGCCAGCATCAGAATGGGTTACAGCCATTTACAAAAAAACGACTGGGAAGTCCAGAAGAAGAAATTACGAGGAAACAAACAAGAATCAGTGACTATTGGTTACAGAAACCAATAGAGACAAAAAATAGCTTTAGCAACCTGTCGGAAGAAATTGAAGAGAATATACAACCAAGCCCTGAAAAAGTTGTTCCCAAACCACCACCAATAACAGTCTATAAGGTAGGAGTAATAAAACACATCCATGACCTATTGAAAACCATTACTACGAACTACATCATTATAACAGTGAGCTATGAAACAATAAAAATCGAATTGTTCGAAGCGTAGCATTTTAAAGTTTTAGTAAAAGAATTAGATGAAAGAAACACCCAATACCATACATTCAGGCCAAAATCCGAGAGAACATTTAAATTCGTGTTAAAAGGATTACATCAAGGGACGGTCTTTAACACCATCAATGTAACCCTAGTTGAACAAGGCCCCGAGATCGTAAATGTTCACAATATACGACACCACACGACAAAAAAACCTCTGCCTATGTTCTATATTGATATAAAACCTAATGGGAATAATAAGGCGGTGTATGAAATCACCAAATTGGAAACTAATATTATTAAATGAGAACTACCACATATAAAAAGGATTATACCACAATGCACGAGGTGTCAAGCGCACGGGCACACAAAGACTTACTGTCGCAAATCATATAGATGCGTAAAAAGTGTAGGAGAACACAAAACAGGAGACTGTACTCGTAAAGTTCACGATGAAAAAGTGAAATGTGTTAACTGTAACGGAAATCATCCAGCGAACTACAAGGGTTGCGCAGTTCACAAGCAACTACAACAGAAACTCTATCCTGCCTTAAGGGAAAAAAGGCATCAACAGCAACAAAAACAATCCACACCTACCAGTCTACCCACCAGACCAAGTCAACCAGACATAACTTATGCCCAAATGGTTGAAAATGGTTCAGCACAAAATCGATAGGCGACATCTCAACCTACTGAAACTAGCAACGTCACTAGATTAGAAAACATGATGGCCAAACTAATGGATCAAATGAGTACGATGCTTGGTCTACTCACAACCGTCGTCAGCAAACTTGCTTAATGCCTGAAATCAATAGCTACAAAATCGCCGTCTGGAATGCTAATGGGCTCCAACAACATGCTAGGGAACTAAAAATGTTTGTAACTGAACAAAATACTGATGTTATGATGGTTTCCCAAGCACACTTTACGGACAATTGACTTTACGGATTATTTGAAAATTCCTAAATATAAACTTTATCATATAAATCACCCTGATGATAAAGCACATGGAGGTACAGCCATAATAATTCGAGATGATATAAAGCATTTCGAAAAAGAAAAATTCCGCAAAGACCTGCAAGCCACCAGTATAACTATAGAGGAAGTCCATGGACCATTAACAATTTCTGCGATTTATTGCCCACTCAAACATAACAAGTAAATAACAATATTTTATCAACACGCGAAATTCTTTTTCATCCATTTTTTTCACAATAACAAAAGTTGCTTCACTCAAAATGCTATAATTTACAAGCTAATGATCCGACAGCTGTCGAGCTTATACACGCATCTTTTGAGGGTTAGGGTCAACTAGTAAACATGTGGATTTAATTCTAGTAGCTCCATCAGTGTCGGGCCGGAGACTTTTCAATTGACCTGTTACTATTTCGAAAAAGTTATGTTGGTTTTGTAGGCCTTTACTATTTCGAAAAAGTTATGTTGGTTTTGTAGGCCTTTTTTCACTTCTTCGGCATTTCGATGAGGTTCAGCCAAGTCATGTTGCATCGATCTGAATAAGTGGTAATCAAAAGACAATACTAGACAATATACCAATACTAGACATTATTGGAAGCGTGACTGAGCGTTGCCATACAAGATGATGACGCAAAGTCTGCTACTCACTATTGCTGACTTATTTTGAAACAATACGCTATTATTTTTTTTAATTGGTGGTCTTTTTTAATTGTTATCTGTAGTAACAATTTCATTCAGTTTTAGTATCAGTATTATATTATATCTTGTTAATCAATCTAGCCATTCCGCTTCAGTGTCGTTATAGAGGGTTTTCATTTTAGTCGGCTAAATTTTGCTTAATACATTTAAATTTGTTTAATTTAAAATTGTTATGTTATTTGCGGATTTAAGTTTGTTTTTGTTTCCCCAATAAGTCCTGCTTCCTAAGTTGCATTCCTCTTCGAATATTTTGTTCTCCGGTCCGTTCTTTGTGAATGTCCTTGATCGACATTGGCAATATATTTTTTCAAATAAAACAACAAAAGCAATGAATGTCGCAAAACCAATTTTGAACCTTCCATGATTGGTATCTATATATGCTGAATAAACTGAAAAGTACTAATGGGAAAACTGTTAGATTTTGTAGAGAAATGTCAAAGCCCTAAGTCTGAACGATTTATAGTAATAAATAATAACCCAAACTTGATTATAATTTGCCGAAACAAAATAGTGACTAATTATTTTGACATTTACGAAATAATTGATAATGAATTTTAAAGCAATTTTAATTTGTTAATATAATAATATTAATCACACTAGATCTACGATTATTTAATTGTATCATATATTACCGTAATTGTTGCTGCTTGCCTACTAATTCGAATGGAATTTTCGATAGTATTAATCGAAATCGATGTAAATGTAGAATTCCATTGCAATTAATTTTGCATCGACAAAATTACGTTATGTCATCTCTGTTAATATATACGAGAGTGGCACAGTGTTCTGTTCAATTTATAAACTATTTTCTATGCCCTTTTAATCAGTTCCAATTATAATATGTTCCATTTTCCAAAATACTACCTGATTAAATTACTACCTAAATGACTATTGATTATAAAATATGAAGAAATAAATATGGTAGTACTGTTTGCTGTAATTTCATACCGCCGAATCAGCCTGTTTTCTAGAATTGCTTCGGGTGGTTGTAACTGGTTAACCTAAAACAGCCTCTGACTTTTTTTACGTAGTACACAAATATGTTAAGACACCTCCATCTATTTCAATGAGATATACTGCCAAACTTTTCTCGCTGATTGAAATAATTTTTACTTTTCTTAATACACATTTATACGAATCAATCTGTGACTATTCATGATATCGCATATTATTCCTCATTAGAGTAAAAAGATTTTGTACTATTACCTATTAATTTTATGCACATTAATGCAAAATCTATTATGAAATCATATATGATTACGCAAGAGTAATATTAATTTACCTTACCACCCTTACCCAATTAAACCACCCTCGTATCTATAACTCCTTATACCTCGTATAATTACAGTTATGTTACTATCATACATTAGTTGAAGTTAATTCTGATTATATTAAATATTTGCATTAATATTCTGATGCTAATGGCAGCTTCATTACGAAACGCACAAGAAAACTATTTTTGATGCTTCTTCCAATTCCTATGCCTTAGGGAATTTTTATCTATTAGTAGAATATTAAATATTTTTATATTCCCTCAATATAGGAGATAAAATACGAATAAAGCAAAATATTCTGACGTTCTTTGACGGCAATTAAATTGCCGTTTTCCAGTTCATGTAAAAGTTCTACACTGTCTTTAATACAATAAAACAAATCATTAAACAATTTTACAATAATTAATTATTATTACTCTGAAGAATATATTTTAGATGGTTATTTAATAGAGTTATAAAAATGACTATTCGTATAAATTCAATAGACTTAAATTACTAATTCTCTAATTTGCATCTAGAATCTATTGTAGTGTAGTGGTTTTTCAGAAGGTCTACAAAATACTTCTTTTTATCAGCTGACATCCTTACGACTTCAACAGTTAAGAGGAAATATTTTTGATAAATAGATCTTATGTTAAAATCAATTCTTTGTTATAGTTTTTTTTCTATTTATAGAGTTCTTTCTGTTTTTTGCCTTTAATTTTCTCGTATATCTCGTATAAATGTTGAAAAGAAATTGTTCTTGCAATTGAAAATGAATTCACTGAATCAATTTTTTTTTCTGACTGACACTGAACACTGTTTTTCTCTCTATTGTTGTGGCAGCCACTTCTTCTTTAATAATAATTTTCAATCTTGTGTATTGAAAAGTTGTCCTTTAAAAGCTTTTAAAGCTTTTAGGGCACTCATTTTCTTCTCGCGAACCATTTCGAGATGAATATGGCATAGCAATGGTTAAGACTATTTATCAAACGACACCAAGTTAAACTGTCAATTAGAAAGCCTACAAAAACTCATTTGCAAGAACAATTTCTTTTCAACATTTACACGAGATGTACGAGAAAATTAAAGACCAAAAACAGAAAGAACTCTAGAAATATCTCTGCGCTGAACTGACGATGTAGGGTGACTGAGATGTTAGGACGAGTGAATGCAACAGAAGATGGTCATTTGTTGCATCTTTCGATCGTTTGTTATTAAGAATTTTTTCTAGTCCATATTAAAGGACTAGTCCACATTTAGTTACTTTCCTTTATGCAATCCTAAATTGCAGAAATACTCAACATGTTTCCATTCATGATATATTGTCTTGCTTGGGTGTCTTATTTGTGTTACTTGTTAAGTATATCAGAAGTGAATTTTACTTATTTAACCAGAAATAAAATAAATATTACAAGGTCATACTGTGCTTTGTTTTTGCACTAACACCTCACTACAGCTTAATAAGCTTAGTCTGGAAAGACTCTTAGGTCGCCTTGTCAGACCCACTTCGTTTAGAAATCGGACTGCCTAACATTGATATGGTCAATAAGTCTTTGTCCATGGCTTTGGACAAGTTTTTTAAAAAATCGTATTATAGTTGCCAACAAAAATTCGATTTTCTCATTTACAACTATCGATACTTCTATAAAACAATCGATATATTCGGCAAAAAATTAAGGCAACAAATATAAATATATTGATAATTTGTCAACATCCCTAAATCATACAGTTGTAGTCTGGTTTATTAGGCTTTTGATGACATAATTTGCGATGGTTCTACCCAAATTTCCGAGATTCTTTTATCCACCGTGTATCTATATTTATTATCACTAAAAGATTAAGTAAATAAAATTATTTTCACAAATGTAAGTGACATTTTATATCTGTTCAGGAGTAAAAGTTACTTTTCCTCGCCGTCGGAAAATTAGATTATTTTCAGATAAGAAGCGTCCCTAGGGAAAGAGATGAAAGAAGTTTTATTTTGGTTGTCCCTAGAGTATAAAATAAATTTTAAAAGTACCGGTAGCTTATATAATATTTGCATTTATAAATTTAGAAATAAACATTTTCTCTAGCCATTTTAATAAATTTTTATATTATACATTTTTAATGGAATGTTTTAAAAGTTAATGTTATATCGGTGTTTCTTTTATAATCTCAATTATACAAGCATTTTAGCTTATTTCCGAAAATATTTTAGAGCACTGGAGCTATATTGGAATTATTTGCTAGTAATCATTCGATATACGTTTTGAATATATTGATTATTTATATCGTCATTGACGAATCTATACTGGTTAGTCGGCAGATACTCCTAACTTGATCTAAAGTCAAAGAGGTTGATTTATAAGATAACTATAAAGCCAATCTGGACCTATGGGGTGCAAATATGGGGTTGCACTACAAATTCATATCAACTAATCATTCAACGCGGTCAAAACAAGGTTCTTCGATTGATTACCAGTGCTACGTAACCAACGAAGAATTACACGATGACCTGCAAATTATATGGATTTACGAAGTTATCCAAGATTGAAACACGAAATAAGATTACTAAATCATACTAACGTGGAAGCAATATAACTGCTGGACAGCGCGCAGGATGTCAGGAGATTGAAGCGAACCAAACCATTTAACCAAAGTTAAATATTGATGTATTTTCTCGCACTCGTCTTGCTTGTGAATTAATCCAAGTACAAATGAAAGGTGGTAATAAATTAATTTATAATTAAGATTGTACTAAGCATATCTAATAAAGATATTATAAAAAAAATGAATCTATACATTAACTTAATCAATGCAGCATTTCGACTAAAACATGTCCCAGATGTTTGGAAGATGGCTGAAATAGTATAATTCCGAAATCTAGAAAATCGCCAAATGAAATAAAGGCCTATAGACGCATCCCACTTCTACTAATAATATCTATGGTGTTATGAGATGCTGATTAATTACACAAAGGCCTTCTATATACCAACTATGACTTAGTCGACTATCAAATCAAGACAATAGCAAGGATATATAAGGAGAGACTCCATTCTCATGTTAATATTGAAGAGTTACAACTCTTGTTAATACTAAAACAGGGCATAAACTCAAAAGAATCAAGCCATTTGATCTTGTCTACTGTAGTGTAGTGAGGTGCATTGAATAGAAACACGGTCTTAATACATACATATTTTTACACCAGAGTAAGATGTGGCCGATGGGTTCTCCTAGATATATACCTAGATTTAAGCTGTTGTACAAACAAGTTATCGGTATATGTATATTGAAATTATTTCCATACCACTTATGAAGTCAATTTCCAAGGACCTTTTTATGTGGTGATATTCCCTAATCCAGGTAGTTAACAATTATATATCCAAGCAATATAGTTTACTGTTATTAGAGAGCAATATATACGTTTTTACCTTTAGTTCCTGTTTCTTTCGTTGCAGTGTTTTCTTGTCAAATCTCTTTAATATCATAAAAAGTTATTGCTTTTATCCGTAGTTTCTTTTATTACTTTTTTTTATTGCTACCTATTTTAAATTATAATTAATCCTTATCTTTCATTATCTTTACAGTATTAATTATCTCCTTATAAATTCCAACTTAATACTCATTTATGTTCGAAAAATTATATACATACCCATACACATATTTTTTATGCTCTCCAAAATAATTTTCTACAGTTATACTATATTAATTATATACTTATTTTTATTATATGCTTTTAAAAACTGTATTTCTTAAAAACTATGTCTTAGAGTTCCATTAGATCCTTTTGTTAGTCATCTTTACACCATTTAAATCTTATGTTTCCTAGCAGTGTATGAAGGGATGACTTATATCGCTCAAAGAGCAGTATATGTTTAAGTTTTCTAAGGATATTTCCCAGACTAACAGTTTTCTGTGAAATACTTGTATTAAATTATGTTTATATTGAAAAAAACTACTGATGTACACTTCGCATATTTGAACTACACTAGCATCGATATGATACATTAAAGTGGCATCCAGAACATATCCACTGCCCGTAAAAATATGTAGGAAAACTTGAGGCAGTTAATTTATAGCTGTGCAATGTTTTTATTTGCCAGTTTTTTGTCGAAACTTGAGTTTCTACTGATAAAAGATTCAACTGGCTCTGCAGTTCAACTCGAACTTAGATATTATTTATTTGTTATTATTTATTAGTTATTTGCTAATTACGAGCACTATAGTATGATAATAACTGATTCATGTTGGTTCAAATTTAACGATTTCCTTTAGACACATTCTGCGTAATATATCTACATTCTGTATGACGTAGAATTCGAAGAATGTGCTATTTGACATAACATTTCATCTCAATCTCATATCTCTCAAATTCTGTCTAAGACTGGCTCTGGACACTCATTGAAAATTAGACCAGTCAAACCCATGCTACTGTGAGAAGTTGCAGCAAATACTTGGATGATATTATATTTATTGCATAGTGACATGTGCCCTTTAAATACAAAAAATAACTACTATCGCACACACGGCTTGTTTCATGCTATATCGACATGAACCTGTCCTTTTTGAAGAACTCTATAATATATAGCACATAATTCAGTAATCTTCTTAAATGGTATTTTGTTAGATCAGACACAAAAGTTCTATTTTTAAACCAAGCTTTCAACTCGCGGGGCGATTATTAACATGGAAGTTCACTGGAATTTCTACGCGCCTGAAAATGTAACTAAGTTCAGGGACTATAGGGATCCCGAATGAAATTTTCATTAATACTTTCACCGATCTGGAATTTTCGGATGAATGATTATCCTGCATTTTTTGTCATAAACACTGTTCCGTGTGATTTTCTCTCATTTGGAATATTTCAGGCCTTGTATATATTTTCAAAATATCTAAAAAATAATTACTTGACTGTTAACAGCCGTGTGTCCAAATAATTTTGATTTTATTATAATGAAAAGACTGTAGCAATACAATAACAATCGATCCAATTTTTGGCCTCTTAAAAAGTGAAGTTCTGTCTTCATTTCCTTACGAAATGTTGTGAAATCACTTGATCGCAATTTTAGTGCTTCAAACTATATGTCGATTAAACGTTTCCTATAAATTGATTTATCGTAAATGTAATTCGCTTTTGTAATCATAAGCGTTAATCCACGAATCATAGATCGGTAAAACCTATCAGAATATATTATCGCATAGGTCGGATAATACTAATCCTATGTTTCAAATACAAGATAAACAAAAATCGCTCTAAAATAAGAGCAATTTTCATTTTTATCGAACAGTTAACAATTTCATCTGTGTCCATGTTTACTAAAAAATTTTATATTTTAGATTATCTTCACTATACTTGCCTTTAAATTATCTTACTAAGACGGTTGCTCTTGCTGCTCGAATATTTTTCACCAAATCTCTTCACTGTTAGATTTTTTGGTGGTGTTTGTTGCGTCTTCCATTAAAAATACCGATTTTGCCACATAAGTGAGTAATTACTCGCCAAACAGTTAATTGCGCCCGATGATAGTGTACCATACGAATTGATTAATAGACACATAGACTGAGATATAATAATCTGTAGAATAAGTAAGAATTTTTTTTAGAATAAGTTGGGATATACTAGATAAGTATGGGAAATAAGTTAGAATAGTATCTAGAATAAGATTTAGATTATAAGTTGTACAGTAGATCACTTACTGAAGTGATTTTCTACATGTCAAGATGGCTATAATATAACTGAAATCATATAATAATGCTTATTGCACACATGCAGATTAATGACGTTATAAGAGATGAATAAAAAAAATTAAGTGAGTAATTTGTTCATCTCTCTTATATCGGCTATTTAGACGGCCGTACTTAAAGTAACTGGATGCTATTGAAATTTACAATAGCAGACAATCTGTCATTCGTCAATACTTTGGTCTTTTTTCATTGATAATGTCTCAAACCATTTACGCTAGTAAACATCAGATCGCTCAAGAATTTTGTACCATCATATTGAACGCTATGCCTATTTTAAAATAATTTTGGCATGGTTGAGATTTGAAAATCAGAAGGAAGATCACATCTCGAAGTTTCTCGGCAAACACTGATATTAATTTCAAATCAATTCAATTTTTTTCATATCGGCACACAGCCATTGTAAGATGCCCGAACAATTTAGGAGATCGTGTTCAACTTTCACAGCTGCCCAAAGTGAGTACTCGTATATACAGTAGAAAATTGAACGAAAATCAACAAAACGACAATCGCACGCAATCCACATCTAATTAGTTCCTCCATAAATTATCGGATTGTGAAATTGATCTGCGGAACTGCCATTTGGTCTACTTTTGCGTGAGGTATTTGGACTCTCACTCGTCTCAATCTTTTAAATATTCTTCGACAACTAATATGATAGTTATGTCTCGGTATTGTTTATGATTATCACCATCTTCTTTCCTCATTATTGTATTTCCTGTGCTGACGGTACTATCGGTGGTGGTAATAATGGTTGGTGTCGATTCAATCGCATCAAAATCCTAAGTCAAAACAACTATTGAAGAACAGACTAGTTATCAATCAGTATGATGCTATTTTCATGCAAAAACTTTCAAGTTGATGTGGTATTTCTAAATATTAAATAAATATATATTAAATATCGATATTATCAATATAATATTGTTTAGTACGATTCTAATTCTTAGCCGAGATAAATATAAAGTTGCTATACACAATAGACAGTCTTAACCATGAATGCGATCTTCTGTTTATAATGTTGTAATTAAATATTGTTTGTCTATTCCATTTGGGTGCCAAGTGGGTTTATTTATCACAAGGTGAAATTAAGAAATATTTATATTATAGGGAGAAATTAAAAAATATAATTTTAATTCAAATTTTTTAAAAATATATCTAAAAACTACATCTAATTTAACAACTGAATACTATTAAAAAATAATTAAACATTCTTATAGCCGTAAATATTATAAAGTAAAAAATTATAAATTTAAAAACCATTTGTTCAAAATATATTTAAAGATATAATATTTGAATATACTAAATATGGCCATAACATGTTACAATTTTGAATACAAAACCTTCTTTTATATATATATTTTTTTACTTGCACTATTCTTATTATATATATTTTTATGATCCACCAGCACAAGCAATACCTAATTGTTAGTTTTTCTATTACATTACCTTTGCTCATAATATCTGAATGAGAATTTTCGTTAAATTTGTTTTTTACATTCTTTTGCTAGTAAATTAAAAAACCCTTGAGATAGTTTCACACACAAGCAAATTATAATAGATCAGACCCTTAAAATAATTTAGATAACAGCAGCATATAATTATTCTTGCTTGCAACACATAAACTTATTATTTTACCACCATTATTCATACCACCTATTATTTTACACTTAATTTGTACTTATTTTGAATTCTTTTTGAAGATTCGCTGCAGCAACTGCCGATTTTGCTATTTAACTTGTAGCCATACATTCTTTTTCAATAGGTTAAGGGAAATGATCTCTAAATTTGCACATATTATGTAATTCAATTTAATTATCGATGTAAATTTTAATAAAAGACTTTCTATTAAAATTACAATTAGGAATTACATCTTCCTTAAAATAATGATCTTTCACATATGAGTCCTATTTCGAAGAAATAATCTGAAAGAGAAGAAATATTCCTATTCGTATCCTTGATGTAGGAGGTCATATAAGGTTTTCTGAGTTTTATCATTGTTCACTTTTAAAAACCGTTTCTCTGCTAGAGCACAATCCTTTTGAAAATAATTAATTTTACTTGAACCTTCACATCCTCAGCTCTTATTATGTTTTTGCATTTAAACAAATAATATTTACCTTAAATGCTACAAATATAACGCTATAATAATACATTTTCTAGGTTATACAAGAAAACAGAAAAAAACCAAGGCACTCTATCGAAAGGGGAAGAAATAAATGAGGAATAATAAATACAATTTAGCATTTTATGTCAAAATATTCCGTATAAGGGCAAATATTAAACAATATAAGAATTTTTAATAAACAACAAGTGTGTGTAATAAACAAGTTTTTGTCTTGCGCTTGGTAACATTGTATTTGTGAATTCGCTGCTCGTTACTATAGCTGCTATAACACACGCTCGCAGCTGTAAATAATACTCTACAGTTTAATTGCCGTTTTATGTCTTCCAACATAAGACATATTATATATCGTGCTCTGGGACACTTCAAATCTCTTCGCAAATATGGAGTTACTTTCACGTTTATATAAAATGCCGTAAATATCTATTAAAATACTCTTGATACTAGGCTATTTAATTATTTCTATTCGGAACACAATCTATTCGCCCAGAGTTGAGCCATAAATTCTATGTAATCTTAATTTTAATTAGCTTTGGGAACTATCGACTGAAATTAGTCGAAACAGTCGAAAGAGTCGATAGTCAAAAAACTAGCGATTGAAAATAGTAATTACTATTTTCAACACTGATTTTCATGATATCAAACGAAGATGTACGAATTATTT
Organism: Rhynchophorus ferrugineus; assembly: GCF_030347505.1. Classification (NCBI taxonomy): domain Eukaryota; kingdom Metazoa; phylum Arthropoda; class Insecta; order Coleoptera; family Curculionidae; genus Rhynchophorus; species Rhynchophorus ferrugineus. The sequence goes on along the minus strand of NW_027472588.1, from coordinate 16,742,786 downwards.
CCTGTATAAATTGTGAGAGATGGAGATAACTGCTTGGAGCAGTTTATTTGAAAAGTGCTTATTTTTTCCTATGGTAATTTAAACGAGATGGAGATGCATATATACCTTCACGTTCTAACTTTAAAAAATAAAAGGACAAAATAATTACTGAATACTATTACCATGCTATGAATAGTTTCATTTTAAAGGAAATATAATTACTTTTATATTTGAATGTTCTATGGATCTGTAAAAAGTAATGGAATAGTAACCCGACAAATGTTTTATCACACATTAATAATATATTAATTGCTCTTTTTTAAATAACGTACTATAATAAATATAGAAAATACAATATAACCTAAAAAAACTATAAACTACAGATGTACAATAACTATAAATACTAAATTAAAAATAATCATATACCGAATCATAGAAAAAATCTAATCCATGGCATAACTAAAAATGATCGCACAATACCAGAGCCTTTTTAAACAAAATAAATGTTTCATTTATTTTTGAATGGAAATGTTTTTTAATCACTATTCAAAAATATAATCACGTTCAGCTTTTCTTCCGATTTATTCGATTTACCCTCAAACCACAGAACATTTTGATAAATGCATCATTTTACTGAAGAGTTATAGAATAATAAAAATTGATTGTAAAAAAGATTTCTCTGTCTCACCTGTTGATAAAATATATTATATTATATAATAGCCAAGAAACTAAATTTTTGAATATTAAAGAGTTTTCCTATCAGAATATATTACATATAAATTAAATATATTACATGGAAGTTCTAATTATATTACATATAAATCTATACAAGCCTAAATTCGGTACATTTTTGTCCAGGTTGCGTCTAGGACGACAGAGCCAAAATGTTAATAATCAATCGAATGAAACTAGTAGAACCGAAAGTAGTAACTAAAAGTAGACGACTAACATTAATAGTAGACAGTAAATAGTAATAAAATCAGCCGGATCGAAAATAGCGACTGGTACAGTCGATAGTAAAAAGGAGTCAATTACTAAACAGTCGAAAGTTCCCAACGCTAATTTTTACATACCAGTCTTGTAAATTATATGTGTACTATGCTTCTCAGAATTATACGATTTATTTTGCGAGAGTTAAAGTAAGTAATTGGTGAAATGGGTGATCTCTGAATGATTTTTTAACGTTTCATGGGCGACTTGATGAAGAGGAATATAAGGCAAATATAAAGTTCACTAGCAAAGACATAATTAAATAAGATTATAGCCAGATAACCAAAAACTACCGCGGCAAACCTAACTGCGGAACTTAACATTCAGTTGTATAACACTGTTTCGACAAAAACAGTACAGTGGGAGTTCAACAGAGGAAAAATTCATGGAAAGGCTACAATTGAGAAAATCTTTATATTGGAAGTCAATACTAAGCTGCGAAACAAGTGGTGCAACCATAATTAAGCATGGACGTTGTTACAGTTTCGAGAAAAACAAAGGAAGGGCTGCAACTGCGGAAACCAATGCTAACTTGCGAAAAAAGTGATGTTACTTGTCATGTGTCATATAACTTGAACATGGAATTACACTTGGAGAATGTAGTATAATCCGATGAATCATTATTTATATTAACGGCTCAGTATATGTATGGAGAGTCCCAAAAGAGAGCTACGTTTTAGACTGCCTTCTCCCTTCAATTAAGCATGGGGTAAATTTTGTTATGTTATGATATCGAGATACTAAAATGGGCGTCCCATTTAAATGATTGGCCATATTGCTGGTGGATGAATATATCGACATCCTGAATTGTGAAATTATTACTATGAGTAGCATATTGCAGCCAGGCCTAACCATATTTCAAGATACGCCCACATACATACAAAAAGTTCAATGTTAGATCAAGGAGCATCAGAATATTATAAAAGATTTTTCTTGTTCAGCACACGTTATAACGAGATTTATGTTAGGTGATCATTAAACCAATATGTTTGGATGATACAAGAATGGGACAACATTCTCTTGGCGACCATTCAAACATTTAACGACTCTTTGAAGATTTACAACTCAATCGCTCTTTAACAAATACTCATTGTATATTATTTTGTCTATCCCTTGGACATTATTCTCTCATATAGTTATCCATTTTTGCTAGAAAATTCAAATTTTACATACATTTTGATACATTCTTTATATATTCATCTAAGAGTTCTCTTATTAGGTTTTGGTTTATTTTACATAATATTGTAGAAACCTAAATAACAATTATTCCCCCCCTTGAGGATATAAAATTGCAAGACAACAAAGTAATATTGGCGAAAATTGTACCTTTCCTATTATAAAAGTTTTCGTTGTATAGCATGCTGCTCGTCTAGGTCCAATTATGTTCGAAGATGTAAACTGACGGTGACGTCATAGGCGGCAAAACATTATATATATATGTATGTTATCGGTGTTCGCAATTATCGATGATGTTTGATGTACAGGCCTGAGGCATTAATACAAGAGAACTGTTCTTGAATTCAAACGAAACCTTGCCTTAAATCTTCTAAACTACAACTAATTTTTATAAATAATATTTAATACTAGAATTATAGTAGGTGCACCAGTCCAGTCCTATGCTATAAACAAACTGAGCATCTTATCGAAATTCAAACACATATTATTATTTATTATTATTCTCTTAGCATTCCAGAATCTGTTCAAGCCGGCTTGGTGGCGCAGTGGTAAAGGCGATGGGACGGTCCTCCTACTGTTGCGATAGCCGCGGGTTCGAATCCTGCTGGGGCATGGTCGTAAATTCATGTTTGTGATTGTTTAAAATTTGTGAATGTTCTAGACAGGAGTGTAAAATCCGACAAGGAAAAATGATCCCAGTCACGCCAGTAACCGGGCTGGGTAAGACCGGCTGTCTTTTGGGATGATTTTTAAAGTTGGTCACTCGCCAGTCGGTAGGCTTAATGCTGAAGACCGTGGTTCGGAGCCCACATTAAACTTTAGGCCAAGTCGAAATAAACCCATAGTTGGTAAAAGGAGACTTTAAAATATATATAGAAAAAGAATTTGCTCAACGGGCAATACGTATTTTATGAGATTTATTTTATGCAACATCATGTAGAAGTTCGCTTCAATAAGTGTTTAATAATGAGGTCGGTTGGTATTAAACGTTTTAACTTACGCACTTCATTGACATCATTTTAAACTGCAATTGTTTGGCGTCTGTATTCGGGTGCCTTTACACTCTCTGAAAGTACGTTACACTGACACTTCAGGTTGCACTCGTTGTCGTTTCTAGGGTGATATACCGCTGAATTAGGTTGTTACTAATATAATATGGGGCCTGAACGATATTAGCAAAGTGTAGCGCTTTGGTTTGAAGTCTCTGGTGGATATCTATGTTTAATTTGCTAGTATTATCCCACAGTTCGATACCATACATCCCTATGGCCGAATAATTGACTTGTACAACAATACCTTATTATTAATGGGCATGATAATGAATGAATAAATATGGTTCAGTTTAAGCTCAAGTTGTTTCAAACAAATGTTAGCCATATTTTTCATTTTCCTTCACTTTTTTGGGTTGGTGGCCTTGACGTACTTTAACTAATCGGGTCACCGTAACTAAAAGCGGCATTAAAGGTCATTGATAGCAGCAGAATTATTTATATTAAAATATCAGACGTTCATGTCTTTGTGTATATCATTTGGAATACTTCCATATTAATTACATATAATAATGCATATTTTGGTCAACCATATTTATTGCTGAAAATGTGAAGTGTTAAGTAAAACAACTTTTAAATAACGTAACATTACTATTCATTTCGATGCTTGTGATATTTTTAGTGTTGACAGTATACTCTGGGTTTAGGCATTAACATATTAATTTCTCCAATACATTCTTAAACTATATCTCTGCATTGTTTCTTTTACTTTACTTTATTGATACTATTTCATAACATATTTCAGGCTGTAAAAATTGGATAAAGTCACATTGTTCAATTAAATATGTATCAGCTACCTGGCGAAGCCCATCTAACTACTTGACATACAAGAAATCCGATATTTGATATTGGCTTTTTGTAATCTAACCATCAAGATATTTGATTAATACTGGTTGAAGACTTGAATTTAATTATTACTTTTCTTTGTATTTTAAGAATACAGGGTTGGTCAGTACTGAACAGTAGTGAATATTCAGTTAGAGCGCATTTTATTTTGTCTGGTTGGTATTCGAATCCTTTCGATTTCGAATTTGAATTTATGCACGTTAGAAAACCCATCATATTATACTAAATATAATTTCTCATGTTATTTGTTAACTGAAAAAGAACAAGATTATTAGAGATTCCTGTTCATAATACACAAAACAAATGAAGCCTAATCTCAAATATTATCAATAGTGTTATTTACCTCTATAATATGCTTACTTTAGGATAGTCTTATTGCTATGAATAAATTACCGATGTTCAAACTATACCAGTTAGTTGGCTCCTTGCAATATTTAATTACATATATCTCCCTTAGGACGAAAATACACAACTTTTTGGGATTTATAATATTACTAGGGACCTTTACATCATCGATATACATTAGAATATCTAATTATGTCACCTGATTGCTTTTTCCCCTTGCACCTATCATGCTTCTATTTCTCTTTCTCTTACGTTATGTAATACAATATCACAGTTAACCTCTCAGTACTCTCCAAAAACTCACATAATATGTTATATTAACACTATACCAATAAAATAAAACGAACGGTTTATTATATTGCTGTAATTACTTTTATTGTTTAAAAAGATATGGTGAAGAACAACTTGAGGAACGCAGGACAAAAAAGTATACACACAAATAATCCTAAAACTAGTTGGATGAAAACCAAACTCTCAAAGGACATGCAGCTTAACGGTGATTGAATCAATGTTTTTCAGACCTTCACATGTCTTGAGAGGGATCCAAGATCAGTGATGAAGATGGTCAAATAAGTTGATTTAAAATATAATTTTGAACATTTTCAGAATCGCGGATTTATTGCATATCAGGCAAAAATACCAGGGCATATCTGTGGCTTATCTGTGACACATTATATTGAGCATCTATTATGAAAATCTCAGGTTCAAAAAGTCATAAGTTAGTCTATGGAAGCACATCTGCAGCGAAGCATACAATCCCATGGGTATTGTATCGAATGAAACTGTTAGTGCAGATGTCCATTGAATACTGTTGAAAAAAGAAGTAGTTCAAAGTAATAGGAAATTCTGCTGCAACCAGCGTACTCATAAGATTAGCACTTAGTCAGATTGCTGCAATATTGCTAACTAGCACACGTTTTGAAAACGCTGAAGAAGTGAAGTGAAGTGCAGATGGTGTTACATGGTGTTACATGGTGTTACTCTATATATAAATAGAGAGAGTTAATGATAGAAAGATGGGAGGGATGTAAAACAAATTGTAGCAATTTTTCTCAATAAATGCCTTTTGTTAAAGGGAATAAGTTATGAGAATACATGCAAGCACCTAACGGAAAATTAATTATAGAAATAATGGAAGTTGTTTTATGTAAAATTTACTTATTTATATTGAAAAATGGTTTTCTCCAAGCAGTTACCTGAAATTAAAAATAAATTAGGCTATAACCAAAATAAGCACCTCAGCTTCGAGTCTTACGTCATTCGATAGCGGATATTCATTTTAATTTCTCATTTTATTCGCCCTTTTTGCGTAACAACCATGCTGATCGTGTCTTTTACGATCCTTAGTGTTTTTATGGTCGACGCCGCGAGTCGTAAACAACAACATCGATGTAATAGCTTTTTCGGCTAGCGGATGAGAAAAAACACTATTGTATTTAATTTATATTTCATTCAAGAATTTATGTAGAAAAATACTGTATTCGTACTATGTCGCGAAAAATGAATGCTAGAACGATTTTATCTGTTATGCATCTGTTAAGTGATATTATAGTGAATTATAAAGAGCTGATTTTCCTAACAATTTTTCAAAGTTTTATCAATGAATTTTACATCTTAGTAGTGTTGATCGATCAAACTTGTGTATTTACCAAAATAATATCTATATTAAACTACTAAAACTTATCAAAACCATAACTGGAGATTGCTATCGGCAATAGTTGAACTGTTTATTAACGAAAAACAATCGAAGTATTTCCAAAAAAACAGAGTAAAACCTATTTAAGCAAAAATCCGTCAAAAATTAAACATTATTATAATTTTGATTTAATTTAAACGGTATTTAATATATTTAATTTTTATTTCATTTATATTCGCGAATATTTATTCCAACTATCGCCATAGTTGCGAGAAATTGGTTGAGCTATTAACATTCTTGTCCATTATTTGTGAAAAAGATGACTAACGTTGTTTACAATATATACATAAACTACATATATACAATACACTTATATAATATATACATACAATCCAGACAAATAATTGTTCAATTATATACTATAATAATAATATGAACCTGATGTATAAACAGTATTCATTTGTTAACAGGCCTGAACAATCAATCGTCTGAGAAATAGATTCGCCAAAGTATTTGTATGAATTCCAACAGAATTTTGTCCCATTTTTAATCTAAAACATTTGCTGATGACCACAATGATGTTGGAGATGAAAGTCTATTCCTAACTCTCTGCTCGAACACTCCACATAATCTATCAATTATGCTGAGATGTACCAATTGTGTTCACCAAGGAAGACCTTTGAACCTTTTTGGCTAATTTTGTGGACGCAACATCATCTTAGATATGGCAGTGTTTGGCAGCAATATGCTATACATACTAAAATTTCATCATTTCATCATTTTTTTCATTCATTGAGGGTGCGTGAAGTTTATTCGTAGTAATTCGGTCAATGACGTGAATGACCAGGTGAATATCAAGATATTGCTGCTAAAATTATAAGGGAACCTCCCCCATGCTTGACTGTAGGAATTAGGCAGTCCGGTTCGTAGGCTTCTTCTCGAGTTTTCTGTACAAACACCCGAAAGTTTGTAGGAAATAATGTTAACGATGATTCATCAGACGATGGCACATTCTTTAAATTATCAAGTTAACGTTAAACAATATCTGAGAGATCACAGAACAAAGCCTGTAATGCACTGAAATATAACCTACAATATTTGGCCTGTAAGCAAACTAGTGTTCATATTATTTTATCTATTCCCTGTATATAATACTTTTATTTTTTAAATAAATATTTCTTTTCATTAAAAATCAATCTGTTAATATTAAGTCAGAATTCATTGTTTTAACGTTTGGTATAAAATATGTAGGTTGAAAGTTAAATTTACGTTTGTGTTATTCTTCAATTAGCTTGTTAAAATAATAGAATGCCGTCACATTTAATGGAGAAATTAGAAGCAAACAAAAGGAAATTGTAATGTAAAACTGTGTTCATTATTAAAATGTTATAATGTTGTAAGAGATATGTTACATTCTATTTTCTATATTATAGTTGAACTTATATACATCTGTGAATAACATACATATAGTCTTTCCAAAGTTATTTTGTACATACAAAAAGGCTGTAAAATTCTGTTATCAAATATAATTTATTTTAACATTCTAGTAAATCTAATGCATATATTATCGAAGGACTTTAAACTACATATATGTACAGAGTTATAGTAGTTTGTTGGTTAGGGTTGTGTTTGATTATATTTACATTTTATTGAGTTGGAGTTGGAGTACTAAGTTACGAGTTGGTACGAGTACGAGTTGGAGTACTAAGAGCGTTTGTAGTTGTATCCCCTGGAGGTTTAATCCACCTAATTAGTAATTGTATATCCATGTAATTATTTTACTTTCATTAAAGAGTATATTTACATTCAGCTCTTAGTTCTTATGTCCTTCAGCACAGCCTTTCTCCTTGGTTTGTTCTATTAATACCCGTTCTAATAAAGCTAGGTTTAATCACTGCATTCTTCTTAATACATTTGCCATATCTGCAAAATAGTTACTATTCTTGCTCTTGTGACATATTTTAACCAAATTCTCATGTATATAATTTCATGTAACATAAATATTTTACACTCTTCAATAACATTTCCTACAGGATTCATACAATAATTATATACTCACCGTTTTTTCCGTTTACACTCTCATCACCCTATCTTAGAAATTAGCAGCATTGAATCGTATGATATTCAAAAAGTTTCATTCAAGTATATAACTAAGTTGTTAATTTCCAATCTATCTAACATTTGTTCACAATTCCATAATTAGTTAATTTTTTTTCATTATGTCTGATCGAGTTCATTCTAACCGAATGTGTTATTAACCATTGCGGTTTCCAGCGTGAAGTAGAATATATCTGCAATGAACTTTTAATAAATGTTATGATTAATAAAACTTAATCAATTGTTATTCCAACGTTTACCTTTTTCCATCAACTTTTGTTGTCATAACATTATTTTTATTATCATCTTGCCATGAGTGACCATTGGGTATATTGTTTCATATTAGTATATGCTTTTAAAAATTGTATTATTTCAGTTCCATTAGACCTCTTCGATTCTTTTCAGACTAACAGTTTCCTTTGGAATAATTATATTAAATTATGTTTGTATTGAAAAAATACTCCCCCTTTCTATGTACCTCATGTATTTAATCTCTGATAGGGCTAAGATCAAGCTGATCTTGATTATATTTTTCATTACTTGAGATATTTCAGTGACAGTGTGACTCTCTTAACGAATTTTACCAACAAGAGGTGGGCTCCATTATCTCGTTCCTGTTCAAAGTCACTGATGAGAGACGCAATCTATTTTGTATGGCTTCGGAATTTTCAATTAGAGTAATTATAAGCAGCACAAGAAATTTATCAAAACAAGTGAAACATTAAAATAACGTTTGCCGGTTTATAACCTCGTTTGACAACCGAACGACTTTGGCAGGCTAGTTTGGTTACACGTATATTACTAATCAGACAGCATTATCTCTTTTTAACTAGAATAAAATTAAAAGGAATATATTGTCTGATTATACAGGGAATTTACAAATTGCGGCAGGCAATACATTAAATAGCTTGATGACGTATATACAAAATAACTTTGGGGAAAAGTGAATTTCAGTTTTTCCTAATAGATGGATAATATAAGGATGGATCATATCACTTATCTCTAGTAATACATATTCAATGAAACTATACTATAGCGCCCTAACAGCTATAGATATAGCGCCAAAAGACTTGGAAATTTTGGAATTGAATGTTCCAGAACTTGCCCATCATTTGTCGAATATATCGATAGGATTTTTAAAATATTCAGGTAGATCAACAAATTTCATCTTGTGATATTCCTATCGACATCGCAATTTTGAGACAAAAGTTCGATATTTTCGAACCGCTGCTGAAATAAAATGAAATCGGGCCATTTTTGAAACGGATGATTACAGACTATGAAAAGAGGTACAAGTTACATAATAATGTACAAATAATCGTAATCGAAGCCCCAAAGAGCTTTATAAACAATTGCAAGGACCACATTGATGTAGAAAACATAGAAAAGCTGATGGTCGGACGAAGGGCCACTGAAGAAATTAATGGAAAGTATTATTGTTAAAAATTAGTCTATTAAAGTCTATATAATAAAGTTATTTTTAACATACTTATTTTTAGTATATATAGGTATATACGAGGGATTGTTATATTCAAATTCAAACATTCGTGCTTGCATATATTTTTATCAGTAATATACGAAAATAAACCATTAAACAAATTAACCTAAGTGGTGCATTCGATGGCTTTGAGATTTATCTACATGAAATAATTACATATATTTTTCATTTAATATTATTGAATTATTCTGTGTACACATATGCTAATCATGGAACGTTCAAAATTATATCTTAGACATTCATTATTTTCGATGTTTGATTTGAAAAAATCTGTGTCGAAGTCCGTGAAACGCAGGGGCAGATGGTGATGTTGCTTTGTCACATCTCCATTGTTGGTTTTAGTTTCAAAGACTTAAAAATATATTGAAATAATTATTGAAATAAACACAGGTGCAAAGAGTAGGATGGGAAGTATAAGGAAGTCATTCAAATTGATACTGAAGTTGAAAATTCATTACTGTAAAGTTTTGCCATATAAAGAGCTAGACCAGCGATGTGTAGTGCTTTACAAGCTGCTAAAATTGCACGAAACTGAATGTCAGTTGAACAATTTAAACTATGTTTTGTTACAAGAAGAAACGCAATAACGAATAAAAGAGGCAAAGTTATCCTATTGCATGACAATGCTCGGTCACACGTTACAATAGTTGTAAAGGATGTACTGTTACAGATTAAATGGGAAGATCTGCTACACCTAGAATACTAATCAGATGTGGCGCGTACTGTTTCAAAATTCTGAAGAAAACTGTAGAATGAAAGCGAAACAGTTTTTCTCAATCTTTATGCATACAAACTCCTAATTTATTTGATGCGTTTTTTTTTTACTCTTCGTGAGTCCACAATCTGCCCATTGGCAATAAGTATTTCTTATGTCTATATTATATGTACATGGCATGTAGAAAATCACTTCATTAAGCAATCGTCTGTATAAAATATTATCTTAATTAATTAGTCTTATTCTAAAACTTATTCTAAAGTCTACATATGTCCAGTAATCAGATCAGGTGGTGTTAAACGTTTTAGTCTACGCACTTCACCATCACGTCGCATATTTAGCTGATTAGCGAGTACATTGGAATGCCAGACTGGCACTCTTTCGAAGTACTTCACACAAACACGTTGAATTACACTCGTTATTGGTTCTAGAGGAATATCGCGTTGTATCACTTTATTTGAAATATAATACGGAGCGTCAACAATGACACGCAACACCTTATTTTGGAACCGTTGAATGATGGATATATTAGATTTGCTAGCGGTACCCCATAGTTGGATTCCTTATGCCCAAATGGGCTTGAGTGTAGATTCATACTGCAATACCTTGTTATCTAATGATAACTTGCATTTGCACCCGATGAGCCAATATATTTGATATAATTTTAGTCCCAGTTGTTTCCGTTTAGAGAATATGTGCTTCTTCCAGGTTAGGCGCCGATCTAAGTGCATAGCAAGATATTTAACATGCTCTGTTTGGGGGAGTTGACGATGACTGATATTCACTGGTGGACATGTTCTTCTACGCAAGGTAAACGTTATATGCGTGGATTTTGTTTCATTGGCTTTAAAGCGCCATGTCTTCAACCATAATTGTATTTGCTCCAGGTGGGTTATTTGATACATAAAACACATTTTGTATTATTATTTTCTTACGATCTTCAAATAAGTTATAATTTGGTAACATTTTTGAGTTTGGTTTTGACTTTTGACCCATACTAGGTTATTTAATAATTTCGAGAGTCACAATAATACATTTTTAATTATCCATCATAATATTAACCATAAATAAACCAAAATTAAAGTAATTTGGTGCATTATTAAAATATCATGATTCAACTTGTTTAATTGCTTTTTATTAAAATATAATATTCAATAACAAAGCATTAAAAAAACCTGAAGTGACGAGTTATATAATTGCATGATATTGGACAGCACATCTCATTTACATCTATATTTACAAAGCTCACATTTCTTCGTAACCTTGTTTTAACAATTTATATATATATATATATATATATATATATATATATATATATATATATAATTGTATATATTCCCTTTATAGTTGATTGAAATGTTTTATTCAGATCTAACGAACAGACAGCTTGAGCTAGTAGTTTTTTTCCTTTAAAGCGACAACATTTTCTTATTTAGATGTAGTTGGTAACCAAAATGCCTTTTCGATTTTTAGCTTTTACTCGCAATAAGACAAAAAAACGCGTTCTCTGGAATGTAAAACGTAGCGCGAAAACCAAGTGGGATTTATGTATTTCCCTTTGGGGTGAAATTTGAATACGAGATCGGCGTTTGGTGGAGAGCGCACAGGTGTTGCCTGGAAAATACCAGTTCGGTCGAATAATTTCGGATTCTAATCAGCCGGAGAGTATGGCCCAGCGCCGTTGAATTGTTCACGGGTGAAAATCAAAGCGTCAATACAGAATATTTAAAATACTCGTATTTAACTGCAGAGCGAACGATAATTGATTTTAAGCTTGCAGAATGGGCTCTGTCGAAATTGAAAGTGACCGCAATATTGGACGGAAAATCACATTCAGCATTAAGACATTTTTGTGTCGTTACAAAATGTGGTTGCGTAAATGTGCGTATAAAATAAATTCTTGGGACACCATTTATTTGTCAACAAAACAACTAAAAAGGCTGAGCGAACGCTTAATGGGTGTCCCATTTGCGTGGAACAATAGAATTCGAATTCGACTTATGAGGTTATTTAAGTAATTCTATGGTACATGGCTTAAAAAAGTGTAGTGAACGTGGATCTTTGACCAGGAAGAAGGTTTCCATCAAGAACATTTTTTGAATATCCGCGTTGTTCTTCAGAATTAGCTTTTTCTAAGTTCTATCCCCTGATACTTGTTAAATTCTTTTGTAATAAATATATTCATTAATAAAGATGTGAAAGCTCTCACATAAAGGTATTCCGATTCTGAATTCTGTGTGAATTCGTTTTTTATTCCCTTCTTCGGAAATTGTCAAATATATCTACAAACTTATTAAGCAACCTAGATATACTTTGTTTTCTAAGATGCGATGTACCAGGTGTACTGGAAAGCCATTACCGGTTTTTCTAACAAGTGTTGTTAGGCTTTAGTATGCAATATTATGACCTGATACATATGTCATTTTATTCTACTGACATCAAGCTTCAAATCTATACATATTATATTTTGCGAAAGTAACACTGTCATATATTTATACCGCTTTGGAAATCTCAAGTTCCGTGCTTGAAAACATGCATTTTCGGAACTCTTTACTTTTCTTATTTAATAAAAAGAAAACTCCGCTGAAAGTAATCGTTTGCTGGCAGGAACTTGACTAGCGAGCATGCTATAATCTTAAAAACCTATGAGACGTGATTTCGAAAGTTCAGAAGTAATGATTTTGATGTGTGATAGAAAGAAAGTTGTGGTAGAATGAAAAAGTTTGAAGATGGGAAACTGAAAGATTTATTGAAAAATACCTATCCCAAACTCAAAAACAGTTGGCAGAATTGCTACATTATTAGTGACCAATTAAGAGCCACGGGAAAAATTCAAAAGATAGGAAGTTGGGAGCAACATCATTTGAATGGCAGGCAAAAGGAAAATCGAAAAATCGTCTATGATTGTTGTTTCAAAGGTATGATCGGAAGGAATTTCTGCATCGAAACGTGACAGGTGATGAAAAGTAAATTTATTTTGAAAACCATAACCGTAAAAATCATGATTATCACCTGGCGAGCCGGCCGATCGGTTTCAATCAATTTGGCCTAATCGTTTTGGTCGGAAGACGATGCTCTGTGTTTGGAGGGACCAAAGAGGCGTATTACGAACTGCTGAAACCTTGTGAAACAGTTAATAGTAATAACTAGCAACAAAAATGATCAAATTGAGTTATATATTAATCGAAAAATCGGATTCGATGGCACGAAGTGACTTTACAACACGATGAAGCGCCGTCTCTTAAAGCAAATCTGGTCAAGCAAGCATTGAATATAATTGGATGCGACAAATTATCACACTCGTCGTAAGCTCCAGACTTTGCTGCGTCCGTCTATCAACTTTCCGCACCAATGGGACATGCTATTGCAGAGCAGCATTTCGCCAATTTCGTTAGTTTCAAGTTAGAAATTTAGAAATTGCTTTAACCCTCAAAACTACAAAGAGCAAGAAACTGTAAATGTTCCAAAATAAGATGTTGAAGATGATTATGATTGCCCCATGGTATATCAGAAACAACGAAATACATTCAGAAACATGGAGACCATTAATCTCTGAATTCACAAACTCTGTCACCACTGAAAGGTTCATAAATGATTCTAATTAAGGAAGGCCTTTATTAAATTTCCTATTCATCATGCCCAGAAACTGAAAAAGCCCATGACTCATTATTTATGTTTCATACTAAAATCTCGATTCCAAACGGACAAATTGCATAGTACCATAGATTGCATAGAGTCCATCCCTTTTATTTTACAACCATAATTGCACTGTGGAACTTCTAAGGAAAAAAATGAATCATGTGACTTTCGCAAGACCCTTTGATAGCCAGCTTTATATTGCCCCAAGACTTTTGCAGAGATATAAATAAATGGTGTTCGAATTGGTCAATATTAGGCCAATACGACGGATGTATCCAAACTTTCCAGCTAGTTTATCTCAATTTTTGCTGAGTCACTAAATGTATATGTAGCTTGAAATTCTCGGGATGGTAGAGAATGCTTTTATTATCGATTAACTCTGATTTTCCTTTTAGTCGCTTACTTCAGATGCAGTGCGACTTTGGAGCAGCTTATGGTTCCTTTCAAATACGACGATCCACTTTTGAACCACTTACTTGGCGTCACTATAGCCTTTTCATCCATTTATAAGGCTTATCGAGCTTTGTGAAACCTTTTTTATGGCACATAGTCTTCGTTTCGAAAATAACCCGATTTCGTTTATTCTGAATACTAGCGACCCGCCCCGGCTTCGCACGGGTGCAATGCTGATACTAAATTAAATACACTACAGAAAATATATGAACGTTGTATATAAAAACATAGCGGCCCGCTCCGACTTTGCACGGGCATAAAATATATATGCCTATGTCACTCAATGAAAACATGATTAAAATCGATCCAGTATTTTTGGTTCATTCATTACTGCCCTTGGCCTGCACGCATTAAATTTGGAGTAAAATAATTCCTCTTCCCCTATACTTACTATGAAGATATCCTGCTATCTTTGGGATATCTAAATTCATACAATTTTTATTACATTACACATTTTTAAACGCAAATTTTAAATTTGTAATATCTCCGGAAATATTTGTTTAATTTACATGCTGTAAGGAACCATATTGATCTATATTAATTGCACACTGTATTTAAGGTACTTAATTCGATAAGGATTAATGCCGTATTGCTTAAAATAGCTTCGTAACTAAGCCATTTTCTCACGTAAAAAGTAAACAATAAAAATGGTTAATGTGGGTTATCCCTAAAAGATAAACATATACCATCGCGGACTTTTTTGTAGACCTTTTTATGGTGTACAATACTGTAGTATATTAATTTGATCTAACTGGTAGGGTTAGGCAGCGTTTTTGCTAATTGCTAAATAAGCCTAAAAAAATAGGTTAATTTACGACATCACGTTAGAAACCTCTAAAATTAGCAATGCTGCCTTAGTATATTATACATGTATTATACATATAAACATTCCTCTTGAATCACTCTATCTATTGAAAAAAACCGCATTAAAATCCGTTGCGTAGTTTTAAAGATTTAAGCGCACATAGGGATATAGGGACAGAAAAGGCGACTTTGTTTTATACTATGTAGTGATGTATATCATTCAGCTGATAACATTTTTTCAGTGTTAATACATATGGTGTTCAAGTTGCATGTTTCTTCTCGAACCTAGTCTTATATAAATGGTTGAATATTGTTTTATAGATTTATCTCACGATTAGCAAGCAAGGATGAGATTCATATTTAAAATCAATTACTCCACCACGAGAAGGATCAAACTTTGGCGAAGTAAACGAATGATCCTATCATTATATTTTAGCGACCGCTACGTCCCTTTAGGCCACCACGTATTCACCTACATCAAGTTCAAAGGTTGGCAATGCTGGTGGATTGGTACCATGCAGTTTCCGGCTTCAAAAGACCACCACAACGAAGTATCGCTCTCTTTTCTCTTTTATCTACCCTATATTGTAACAGCACCACTTCCATAGCGCTTCCGTACTTTACCTAATCTAATATTCTGTCAATTCTCCCGTAGATCATATGTATCATTTAACATTGAAATAAACAAGTTTTTATTCAACCAGTGTTTTCAGTTCCCGTACGAAATCCAATCGCATCGACGGCCACACATTCAATATCTACAATATCTATAATATTTTATGGACTGTTACTGGTACATTGAATTCCTTATATATCTCATATTACCCTATATTGTATTTTGAATTAAAACATGATCGAAAATCTAACTCATTTGTTATTCAACCCAATCTGTTAATAGTTTCAATATTATTGAATTCCATATGTATGTACTTTTAGAGAAGTTCTAGCTATTAGAGTCCGTTTTTGAGCCATTTATCGAAACCGAAATCCCCCAATAAGCAAATAATATGGAAGATCTGTAACAACTTTCAAGGGCACAAAGTTCATTGAACTAAGAGATATGAGTGTGTTTTCAATTTGTAAAGACATTGAACGAACTAAAATTAGAGATGGTATTCGATCCATCATTCGGTATTCGATGGATCATCGGAATTCCCAACAAGAACATGATCTAGGAGTATCAGGAATAAAAATAGATGGTCACACGAAATTTGAACAGAAGCTTGCAGTTTGGAGTATACGACTACCAAAGGTGGATTGTAGTAGGTCAGTTTCTCAGCCATGACTATTGAAATTTAGAGTCACCAGAACATGAGAAAGGTATACTTTGGAAATTTGGATAGAATATGATACTAACAAATAATTTTATTACAACTATGAGCTGTCCAGATGTGATAAGGACCAACTTCCCTTTGGTCGTTTGTTTTGGAGGGAGGTGTTGTATTTCACGACTTATACCGCCCAGGCTATGAAGATGTCTATAGTTGTTTAAACATATGACTTTGGTTATTTATGTCATAATTAATTTAAACCCTAAATATCGTGTCAACCTGTAAACTTACAGTAAACAAAATAGTAATTCAAATAAAATAAAAAAAAGTTTTAATGTTTTTGTAATTTTAAATCCTCCATATTTTGCAAATTATGTACCTAATTTCTATTATGGAATGCCGGGAGATTGTATTTAATTTATAATATTTATTTTCTTTTTTATTACAGGTAAGTCAGAGTCAAGTATCTTTCAAAACACCAGGATTCTTACAGCGGATAAATATGGTAATGTAACTGTTTTCAATACAAATAATTGCAATATCAAAATAATTATAATAAAATAAACAACATAATGTTTGAAAAGTCGTAAGAATATGATAAAATAAACACAATCCGTGAGAGCAACTTGTTCAACTTGTTGATGTGAAGCACGGATTTAACCGGCACATTAACAAAATGTTTGTTTTCATTGTGGATTTGCGAAATGTGGCATACCAATGCCATTTAGATTCCACTATTTGTTTATTTGCTGTTGAAAACTTAATAGCTTCGAAAATATGTTCACGTCAGAATGGGAAATATACGATATTTTGGATTTTAGTGCTCCTCGTATTTTTTTAATGTCTCTGAAGCAAACATTATGATTATTAGATATTGAAAGTTAGTGTTGGTTTATGTGTAAGGGCTTAAAAAAAATTGTTATCTTAACAGATGTTTGCATGTATGATAAATTACTTTTTATATATAATACACAGTAAGGCACAGTATATATTAATAAAAGTATTATTTTCTGCAACTTTTTCTAACGTGTCTAAAGAACTATGTTGGTTTGGTAGCTACTCAATCGTCGACAAATTTTTGCCCTTCTCCTCCGAATATCCCATTTGATCTGTAAAAATTTATTCCTCAAAATTCTTTCAAATTATTGAGAAGTGTTGTCACGCAAGCGAATTAATAAAGTGTTCAATGACGACGTGATGATGACAGTGACATTTGACGATCGACAGTATTGTAGTAGATCCAATTTTCATAGCAAGTCACAAAAAAACCACAGAAAATACTCCTTTTTTTAGCTGGTAAGCAAAGTAGCCGCGATGGTGAAAAGTTTCGAAAAAGCATTTTTAGTTTCATGTTACGTTTGGAAATAGGTTTAAAAGTTTTTTGAGAGTTTGAGCTGGATTTTCTTCGTAATTTTTTGGTTACCCTTTATCATTGATCTTAACATAACCACTTCTAAATTTTTGAAATTGAAAACGATGATTAGGAACAATATAATGATATGTTCCTAAAATTATTTAATGAGCTTCTACAATAGACTAATTCAAATAAAATAATAGAAGTGATAAATGTCATAAATCTAATTTTGAGTATTCCATGAGTAGCATATGCAAACTCTGAACAACTCAATAATATTGAATGAAAGACTGCTATTTCATATAGAGGAAGGTAAAGAATATCAAATTCAATAGTTAGGCTAGGTTGTATTATTACATCGATGCTTTCATTAACTTTTTATCGGTGATTAAAATTCATGAAAGCAAATAAAACCTGAAAATTATATTGCCTTAATGGAAGAAGCGGTGACTTGTTCAATCAATAATGCAGACGATAGATCCATTTCAATCATATTACAATATATATACTAAACCTTAAAATTATTCCAAGGTCAACTTTAAGCTCAAGTAAGTTAGGTGAAGAAATGTTTAAAGTAAATGTGGAGTTTCTTTTCATAGTAAATAGGTTGATTCCGTTTAATTAAATGAATGCAAAAATGAAATCTTATCATCTAGATTAGTTAAGAAACTAGGATGAATTCAAATAAAAAACTAGGAAATTTTTTGGAAAAAAAATTTTTAATGGAAAATGTTGAATACGATGGCTTATTGTATACTATACATATCATATTGCCGATCCAACCTGATATTTATATAAACGAAAATCTTAATTGTAAGCACTTTACTATATATCAGCCGCTAGGTAAAATACATCGTAAAAAATACATGCACTATGATTCTTGCTTAAGATAAATGATAATTATAAACAAAAATTAGCCGTGAATTAGCATTTTCCACAACACTGTTTGTAAATCATGTACTTCTGAGACTACCCTTGTAACATAACTTGGTTAATAAACAACGATAGATCCTTTCTCGAGTCCGATCAAATATCTTATAGAAGAAGGGGAAAAAGCAATTATTTTTCGAAACCTTTTCGGAAAAAAAGAGTGATTGTACTGGACCAACCTTTAGCTCCGCTGTTTACGGTCAAATTTCCAAGAAACCAATCTATTAGATAAAAGACTTAACTCGGGATGGTTTTTGTGGATAAAAGAAATTAGGAAAATATAAGAGCATTTTATATATATATATATATATATATATATATATATATATATATATATATAATATACATAATTGAAATATAAATAATTGAAATTCATCACTATCTACAGCTCACTCACTCAAAATATTATTATATTAATACATAATCAAAATATGGGAAAGATTCAAAAGATAAGAAGAATTGACTGACAGATAGAAAATCGTCAGTGAAATGCTATTAAATGTATGAAAGGAAGTCATTTTCCCATCCAACCCATTTCGAATATATCAAGGCCGAAAATCATGACTATCACTTGATGAAGCCGACGCTTTGGACATAAAACTATGCTCTGTGTCTGCTGTTGAAACTACTGAAACCTAGATAAGCTGTTAATACAACAAACAAACAACTTGAACTGTGTACTGAACCAGAAATATATACAAAACATTCAAAGATATAATAAGGAATAGCATGACAACTCACGACAATTAAAGAGGTACTGAAATCACTTAGAGAAGTTGTATCGTTTCCGCCGTACATTCCAGATCTGCCTTCATCTGACTATCGTATTTTCGCATCGATGGGATGCGCGTTTTCAGAGCAACCTATTTCGAAGAAGTAAGAAATGGGTCAATGAATTATTTACCTTAGAGACGTGACTGTTTTTTTGATGCCATCCATAGATTGAATGAAAGATGAGCATAATGTAGAGCATCAATGGTCAATATTTTGAATAAATAGTAAGAAATTACCTGAACGCTGTGTGCAGTTGGACACGCTCTTTGGTCAACAAAAGGGATTTTAAATATGTTCATGTTTTATATCTGATCAACACTGGTTACAACATTTTTGTATAAAACTTTAATAAACCCCAAAAAGAGTATTCTACCATCATTATATATAAAGTTAAGATTAATGAAATAATTTGTAAAAGCTTTACCTAAAGATGGTGATTATTTAGGTGTGATTATTTTAGTGATTATTATTACCACAAAGGAATGGGATGCTTCAATATCATGTCAAGTAGTTTTACCTAAGTTTCTGGTTAGTTTGAAAACCTATATATATATATATATATATATATATATATATATATATATATATATATATGTATATACAATCTCTCGCGGACACATAGACATTTCTTCTTACTTTTTTCTTGATTTTTGTTTACTATCTGTTTAATAATACATTTTTCAAAAACGTCCAAACATTCCAAGGATGTTTGCTCTATACAGTGTATACTTATCAAAAATCTGCTTCCTCTCAAAGTTTAATTGACACAAGATCTGAAGCTAAATGTTCTTATTGAAGGCCAACTAAGGTATATTTATTTTTCATATTGATTGCCTTGTCAATAATCTAAATTGTCAGATTTGAGATATAAGAAATCCCACGTCATTGCAAAAAAATAACAACTGCATCCACAATAGCTCAATGTTTAGTAAGAATGTTAAACTGGAGGCATCATAGAACTTTACTTCTCCGTAAATAATTCGTAGAAAGTAATATAATTGTCGCCCTAGCTCACGTGGTTTAATACCACTAGATTTCCTTGTCGGTTTTTTGAAGTCGAAAGTGTCCACAACTACAACCTTTCATGTATTGGACGGAGGTTCATCAATTAAACCTTATCAATGTACAATAGTCAAAGAATATACAATTCAAGAGTGCATATACATCAGTAAAGCCGGCAATTAAGCAAATGTACTTGATGTGCTTTTCTGTATATAATTTTGTGGTGTAATATATTTAATGACACAATTAAGAAAAATTCAATTAAAAAATATTTATATCATGCGTACATGTTTAGACATCTTAGACACCCTTTAGGTAACAAAAGCGTTGAGATAAAAATCAAAATAACTTGCAAGTAAACCCATCTCCAAAAGCTATTTGTGGAATGTTAATAATGAAAAGTTAACGAGTTCCTCAGGTATTATGTAGTGCTTGCGGGCGGAAGTGGTAACGTGCAATTTCAAAAAAGACGGGATGAACCGAGATCGATCTGATATTGATCCAGAGAAGAAATCTCAATATGGAAAAAAGGAGTTTAGCATTGTCCTAGGCTAGAACGAATGCGGCTGATCGTTAATAGTGGCAGTAGTTGGTGTGGTCTGAATTTTCGAAGTCCTGCGGCATTAATGTGTAATGGTTGAGAAGTAGGTATCTTCCATCCTTGAAATATAAGATGATGATCAATAAGAAGCTAATTATTTCGTTAAGTGGCTCGCTTTAAAGCTCAAGGATCTTGCCAAGGCGCTATCTAATTGCTACTTGAATTTATGAGCAAAATTGATAGATAACAATGAACAATACTTGAAATAAAACACCTTATTCTAATAAGTCGAAATATAGCTCTAAATCACTACAAATTTACAAAACAATTATATCAATAATTATTTATAACAATTGATTAATAATTATTGTTTTTAATTTAAGTTATCTAAAATAAGTGATCAAAACCCTGGATCAAAATTTCATGTTCTTCAATATTTATGCAAACACAAATTCCTCTGGAACTTTTTTTCGTGTATTTTGAGGAATTCATGGTATAAACCCAACAATTAACATAAAAAATGTCTAAACCAATTTACTTCCAAAAGAATCGTTTCTATTTTTGCGAGTTGAAGTTTTTTTTCCGAAATATTTTTTTAACATATATTAAGATATATTATTCTTTGTAAACTAACCGACAGAAATTGCCCATCATCTATTCCGTGGTTTCTATATATAATATAATTTATCTATATATATTATCTCCTAATGAAACCTTGAATTAAAATCAGAAAATAAGTAAGATAGTTGTGCAGTAAATGTGTTCTACATGTGTATCATATTAGACACAATAAATTTGCAGTTAGAGGTTTTTAAATTAACCAGAAACTTAGTTACAACTACTTGACATGATATTGAAGCCTCCCATTCCTTTGTGCTAATAATAATCACTAAAATAATCAACTTAAATAATCACCATCTTTAGGTAAAGCTTTTACAAATTATTTCATTAACCTTAACTTTATATATAGTGGTGGTAGGATATTCTTCTTGGGGTCTATTAAAGTTTTATGCAAAAATGTTATAACCAATGTTGATCATATATAAAACATGAACATATTTAAAATCCCATTTGTTGACCAAAGAGCGTGTCCAACTGCACACAGCGTTCAGATAATTTCTTACTATTTATTCAAAATATTGGCCATTGATGTTCTACATTATGCTCATCTTTCAGTCAATCTATGGATGGCATCAACAAAACAGTCATGTCTTTGAGCTAAATCATTCATTGAGCCATTTCTTACTTCTTCGAAATAGGTTGCTCTGAAAACGCGAATCCCATCGATGCGAAAATTTGATAGTCCGATGAAGGCAGGTCTGGAATGTACGGCTGAAGCGATAAATCTTCTCTAAGTGATTTCAGTACCTCTTTAACCGTCGGGCGTTGTCATGCTACTCCTTATTATATCTTTGAGTGTATTGTATATATTTCTGGTTCAGTACACAGTTCAAGTTGTTTGTTTGTTGTACTAACAGCTTATCCAGGTTTCAATAGTTTCAACAGCAGACACAGAGCATAGTTTTATGTCCAAGGTGTCGGCTTCATCAAGTGATAGTCATGATTTTCGGGCTTGAAATATTCGAAATAAATCCATTTTTCTTTGTCTCTTCATTACTTGTTACTATTCTATGGGAAAATGACTTCCTTTCATACATTTAGTAGCATTTCACTGACGATTTTCTAATTGCCTGTCAATTAATTCTTTTTATCTTTTGAATATTTCCCGTATTTTAATTATTTATTAATATATTAATATTTTGAGTGAGTGAGCTATAGATAGTGATGAATTTCAATTATGTAATAAAGTCTAATAATAATATTACAAAATAAATAATAAGTAATAATAATAATAAAAATGAATTGAATTATTAACACGTGAGAAATTGGCGGGCGATACAGCTTTCTATTATTACTTTCTAAATCAGAGGACTAAATAACTCAGGAACTTTATTGTTGACGTATTTATTGAATCGGAGTAGAATTTATAAAAAAGAAGAATTACATATTAACCTTTTATTTCATCGTGGGCAAAGAAATACGTGACCGAGCAGCTAGTTAATAATCAATTATTATATTTGTTCACGTTCTGTTAAATACGTATCTGTGATATGTTGCTGTAAGAGTTTCGACAACTAACTGACAAGTTATGTTAGTTACTAATTAAGTAAAGCCCTCAAACAAGGCGAAGTCTCTTCAGGTTAGATTTAACTTTCCTCGAACTTACGTTGGTATTTTCCGTTTCATAACGCATTATATTGAAATTAATATCACAGCTGGTAAAACAATTACTCTCTCTGTTTACCGTTGAACTTTAAACAAATCGTAGCCTTCTGCGATTAATTTATATCTAAGATATAGAGCTTTATAAATAACAAATAAAAATAAGAAGATATTAATGAATTCCACGGCTCCCTATTATTATTGAAGATGATCTTTAGATTGAACATTAATTAGTTGAAATTAATGTCGTTTAGTTCGTTAGAGGCTTTTATATTAATATGTTAGCCCGTACAAGATTTTGGCTTAGCGAACACATGTGGGCAGAGAAAGTAGGTAAAAAAGCTGTAATATATTAAATCAATATATATTCGTTCAGCTTCCATTATTTGGGTTTAAATGACCTTCATTATTTCCTATTCTCTTTTTTTGTGTGGATATTGATTTTTTGGAAATCTATTTAAAGAAATCTAATCCAATATATTTATCTCTATATAGTGTTTTTCAGTAGCGGCGGGTCGATGTTCAAATAGAGTAGTGTGTGAGGTATGCTTAAAAATTCTGTTATTTATTTTTAGCTTAAGTTATATCAACATCAGTGGGTTGAAAATTACACAACGAGATAATAACGTTGCCATTTATACAAAACGATTATATATATGGAACATATTAAATGCAGAAAGCGTGTATTTGTCGTTTTTATTGATTTTAGTTCTGGTTTCAACTGTATATACTGACACTCAGTTTGGGCAGCTTGGGAAGGTGAAAATTTTCTCCAAAGTATTATTAAACTTCAAGCATCTTTTAACTATTCTATTAGCTATGTGTAAATGTGAATTAATTTGTCAAATTTATTTGTGGTGGTTTTGTCGAAGTCTCTTTTCATCTCCCCACTAGTCTTCATAATAATATATTCGCTCCTACAGATCTTCAGGTTTCGAGAATTAAAAAAATCCAAAGTATTAATTAGTGACAGGTCGCTTGCTATGGTAAATCTCAGCGGTATTAATTTATAACAAGGATTGGAGTTCAAGTACTTGCGATCAATAATAGAGAGAATAATAGGAGAAGATCCTGAATAACTCTGAGATTTGGACGCTACTGCAGTGCGATATCTTGAGGCCTATCTAAAGCTTGAGCTCTTTCAAGTGCCAAGTCAAATCCTACATGTTTTTTTATCCAAGATCGTATTGGAATTGAAGTTATTCATTTGAGATGCGACATTTGAGTTTGAGTTGTTGAGTGATGTATTTGAGTGCACAGTTGAGGGACACATTCAGATATGCTTTTACAATGTTATACATTTATCGATGAAAAAAGAACGAATTTCTCCAAAATTTTAGTACCGAAATCGACTTTTTGGCCAGAAGATGCAAAAAGCAGCTGCGAAAATACTGGATTAAGATCATAGAAAGTGATCTGAAAAATATGAGACATTGTTCAAGGCCAGAACAGCAGCAGCAACGAACGGTCGATCGCTAACTATGACGATATTTAGTGAAGAATATTCGAAATTATGGGGAAATTAGGGCAGCGTATTAGTTGAGAATTAGACACTATCTTAAAGCTCTTGTAATGTAATGTTATGTCCACAAAATTAAATTTTTAGTCAAATTTTGAATCTTACAAATCCTCTGTGACAAATATTATAAAAATATATCATTTGGGCATGCTAATAAACGTTTATCTTATCAAGGTGATTTCCCATTAATCTATAATGCGGTCCTAGCTTAAAAAACCTGATTCTAATTCAAAATTATTTTTAGTATAATTGTACGAACTCAATGAACAACTGCATTAATATTTAAAAATTCTTAAATATGATGATATATAAAACAAGAAACCTTTCGAACGTGCTCATTCTTGCTGCAATGGTTTCAGAATTTGTTCAAGTCGAATTTTCAGGGGAGGCAAGTACTATAAATTAAATCGGTAGAATTTTTTTGGTAAATTAGATAAGTTATTACATAATAGTTTATATTTTCCGTTCAATAAAACAGTGAAATCACGTCATCTGAATTGTCGTCAAAACGTCGCAATATTGCCGCATCAACACTGATTTTTAGTTCATTTTTACTTATAATTATTTCTAATAGTTATAATTGTTTTATTATATTTATTTTTAACTCTTTTTTCCTTTACTGGTATCCCTTGGTACTATTATTTCATTAATCTTAACTTTATATATAGTGGTGGTAGGATATTCTTTTTGGGGTCTATTAAAGTTTTATGCAAAAATGTTATAACCAATGTTGATCATATATAAAACATGAACATATTTAAAATCCCTTTTGTTGACCAAAGAGCGTGTCCAACTGCACATAGCGTTCAGGTAATTTCTTACTAGGCTCATCAACACTGATTGCTACATCAACACTGATTTTTAGTTCAGTTTTACTTCTAATTGTTTCTAGTAGTTATAATTGTTTAATTATATTTATTTTTAACTCTTTTTTATTTTACTGGTATCCCCTGGAGGCCTAATCCAACTAACTAACAATTGTATATCCATATAATATATTTTAATATAATTACATATATATTTACCTTTTACGTTTACTTCTTGTTTCTTTCGGTACAATGTTTTCTTATAATGTCATTTGAATGTCACTCTTCTCTTTATTTCTAGTATTTCTCCATAGTTTGTTCTGTTCCACCTGTATAAGTCTATTGAAACTTAATGGAAATTAGATTTAATTAAATGCCATTTCAAAAGTGTTAATGACGGTAGTTCTTGAAATTTTTGCAAATATTTTAATACGCAGACATCTATTATATTAATTAACGTTACATATCAAATACATTTCTGATGTTACTGAAAAGCTAGATTTAATCGCTACATTCTCCCTAATGAATTTGCCATATCTTCTTTCCTGACACATTTTAACCTGTATGATGATGATGTTCTGAACAATTACACATATATCTGCGCATATAAATTTTTCACACTCTACAATAAGATTTCCTACAGTCATCGCATATTAATTATCTTTCACCTTTGTTGCTTCAACTTTCATCACCCTGTTTTGGAAACTGTCAGTATTGAAATGTTTACATCCATCTTTACATCAATTAAATATATTAACCAACAGTTTACGAACGAATGTCCTATATCACTCCCTGATTTTATAAATTTCATATAATTGATCTCTGATGGAGCTAACATCAAGCTGATCTTGATTCGTTATCCTCTTCGTATGAGGAGGGTTTCTTTTTGGTGAATCTAAGATTATATTTCTCATTTTTTTGAAATATTTCATTGACCGCGTCCATTCAGTGAAGCTGAAACACGTTAATTATATTTTCAATAAAAACTGTAGCAACTTAGGGCTTACAAATAACAATACGTACCTCTCAAACGAATTTTACTGGCACTCTCTCGTTCCTGTTCGAGGTAACTGATTAGAGACCCAAACTATTTTCTGTCTGGATTCGGTATTTTCAATAGGACTAATAATAAGCAGCGACTTGAAATTGACGAAAACAACCAAAGCGTTAAAACAACGTTTGCCGGTTTATAACCTGTAGTTATTATAATAAATATTTTGAAGAATCTTGCGGAGATTTGACAACGGGACGACTTTTGCAGTCTGGTTCGGCTACATGTCCAACTTATCAGACAGCATTGTGTCTCTTTGTAACTAGAATAATGTAAAGTGAAGGAAAATATTTTCAAATTTTAAAACGAATTTGCAAATTGCGACAGGCAATATATTAAACATCTTGATGGCGTGAATTAACTGTTATTTTGAATAGACTATAGATAGTTTGTAGACCCCATTAAAAGACGTGAAAATTATTGAAACAACTTTGTGCGGATTAACATAAACTTTAATCCGGCATGATTAATATAATCTGTATCGTCGTTTTAATCGATCTTGACCTAGAGTGTGGTCGATTGCCACCTGGCTCCGACTTGAGTTTTTCTCGCGCGTCCAGCATCATCAGCGTCGCGGCGCCCTAATCACCGAGAGGTCGTCGTTCGTGGCGTCGCACGCCGTCTTCGGCAACGTACACGATGACGTCACGGTTGTAATCTGGTCGACGAGACACCACGGGCCCCGAGCTCGGCGATCGCGCCAGTCTGATCGTTGCCCGACCACGAAGCGGACGTATCCAGGGCCGGATGCCGACCTAACCATCGCCAGCACCTGCGTCGTGATCACCTATGTGAGCTTTCGCGGGTTTTTACCCATCGACCGCTTCCCCTTTTCGTTTCGGCGCCGAATTCTCGGCTAGGACCGTCAGGTGAGTTTAGATATACGATTTTTTTTTTGGTCCCTGCTAACCTGTTAAACTATAAGCAACAAGCGTTTTTATTGTCACGTTATTTATTATTGATATAAACTTGTGATCGCCCTGTGGTCAAAATTCGATCACAATATATAAATTGATGATGCTTCTCTCATAATAGAGTAGAGGGAATATTAAAAATTATATTTAACTAAGACTTGTTTTCACTGTATTTTCAGTAACATCAGAAATGTATTTGATATGTAACATTAATTAATATAATAGATGTCTGTGTATTAAAATATTTGCAAACATTTCAAGAACTCTTGTCATTAACACATATGAAATCGCATTTAATTAAATCTAATTTCCATTAAGTTTCAATAGTCGAAGTTTAAATTACTATACCAGTGAACATTATAACAAAATATCAGTAAGTAAGATTACATACAGAACTGTAATAACAATCAGATCATCAAATATAAGTCTACATGATATTTCCTTACTATTATGTTATAAACATAAATATTTATTAATAAATTAAGTAAAAAAAATTAAATCAGATAATGTATGAATAAAACAATCTTAAAGTATTTTAAGTTAGTTTTAGTTAGTATGTTATGTTAAAACAATAAGGAATACAATTGTGGAACTTATTTATTACAATTTGGAAATGTATATTAAAGAATATATTTACAATCATTAAATTAACTATTGATTTCTCTAAACTTAACAAAACACTAAAACGGCATATAAACACATATCTTATTTCATTAATTGTTAAATACTTTAATACTTAAGAATGCTTTAAAACCTTTACAAATTTACTGTTAATAATTCACAATTTCTTCTATTTGTTCTATGTGTTCCATCTATGCAAATTATGCAACTATTTTTATTTAATCTCCTGCATATATTCACTACTTAATTTAGGTATTCTTTTATCTATATTTCTCAACTAAAATATTAAAAAATTAAAGAATAATTTGTTTACCTAAGTTTTAAATAAAATTGCTTGGTTCATTACTTATTTATTCCACTCTACGATATTTAAACCAGTAGCTGTAATTTTTTCCTGTCAGTAAATTTATTTCTTTGAAGTTATTATTTTATGTAATATTATTAAATCTGGCTCTAACAAATAGCTCATATTTAATTAGTCTTCTATGGCTTTCGTTATTCTACTGCTTTTTAGTTTGTTTTATGTCTTACGTGGGAACTAAAAACTCACCAACAAATAAGGAATTAAAATTATATTATATTTTAATATATTATCATTTCAAGTTATTTTATAATTGTAATATTATTTTATCGCTTGATGCACAAATTAATGCATTTATTACCTGCCAATATACGGTTACCTGTGTTTCCCATGTATTAAATTCATCGATATTCTTAAAATTCTAAATGTATTGCTAATGCTTATATTATGAGTATGAAAAAGCTGCATGCGCAATTTAAATACCCTGTGAATACAGGACAAACGATTCTTGTTATTCTCCAATTTTCTTAACGTATAGGATCAAATTTTTTCATGCCTTTCTTTCGCAGCTAAATATACCTTCAAGTAAACATAATTTAATATCTGACCATTGCAAAATAATCTTATCTTCTAGAAGGAATTTTATTTATTCGTCTATATTATATTTTATTTCCTTAAACTATTTACTATTGGATATTATTGACTTATTCCAGTGCTTATTCCAATCTTTAAAGTATTTTCGGGACTATTTTGTCCAAAAATTTACGAATAAGTAATGAAGTACTATTGCAGTTATGTCAGTATCTTTATCCAGTATTATTCTCTCAGATATATATATATATATATATATATATATATATATATATATATATATATATATATATATATATATATATATATATATATATATATATATATATATATATACCTCATTTATCTTCTCTATATTTAATTTATATTCTACATGCGGATTCTTTTTTTACACGAGACCTATCATCGAATATGAATTCTGTGACTCTATTTTTTTACCTAAAAAGTTGCATTGTTGTGATGCAAAATCCATGAATTGATTTGTAAATTT
Organism: Rhynchophorus ferrugineus; assembly: GCF_030347505.1. Classification (NCBI taxonomy): domain Eukaryota; kingdom Metazoa; phylum Arthropoda; class Insecta; order Coleoptera; family Curculionidae; genus Rhynchophorus; species Rhynchophorus ferrugineus. Next base: position 16,713,171 of record NW_027472588.1, on the reverse strand, counting down.
TTATCGATTATGTGATGTGGTGATAACACAACATAACCAATTATTTCGCGTTCATTATTCACGTGTTCACTAATTGGTGATATGATAGGATGACTCATGTGTCCGCCATACTCAACGTCTTTATGGCAATGTTTTTAAATGTACAAAACGAAAGCTATCCTTAATATTTTAAAAACTTTTTATACGTCGGATATCTTATTTATAAAAAAAATTAACAGGACAACTGTATCAAGTCAACATTTTTACATAAAAAACCGACAAACGCTATATCAACGCTGGCTTTAATAATTAAAAAACCAAACATGCCTGCCAACATTGTTAACTATTAAAGTCATATCAATTTGACAAAATTCCCGTTAGTTTTTGAATACACACGTTGTATATATATATATATATATATATATATATATATATATATATATATATATATATGTATATATATATATGTATATATATATATATATATATATATATATATATATATGTATATATATATATTTTTTTTTTATATAAAGACAATTTTCAATAATGCAATATACGTTTAAAAAACTAAGTGTAAAAATTTAAATTGCGGCTTGTGTAAGAGCACACAATCCACTATATTTAATCTCATGCACTGATGCCTCAATACTTGTAGTGTCACTTCTATCTATATTTTTATAAAATTCAATTTATTTCCTATAAATATTTACAATCTATAATGAAATATTTATAATCATATTTCTATTCGATTCTAATAAAAATAAATTACACAAGTCACATATATATCCTTTAATATAATATTGTCAAGCCGCACATACGTTTTAATGTATTATTCTCGTTATTTTCCTTTTTGTTTTTATACCAGCTCTCACCCTCTGATGTACTCTCATACTGGGACTCATCTAATCAATGGCGCAAATCATGATATGGTAATCAACTTTAGAGGTTGTTTAAATGAAAGTTATTTTTCAATTATTTCACTATTTCTATTTCAATTTTAATATTATGGCATAAATTTCGATGCCATAATATTTATAAATAAAATGAATGTATAAATATAAATATTTATAATTATAATATAATTTTTATAAAATATAATGCTGTATATATATAAATATATTACCCTATAGAATTGAATATAATTTATAAAATGAAAATAAATAATAGAAATGCCACTCACTTAGATGAAGGTGAATCTGTATTTAGATTGTAATTGCTAGAATATGTACTTTTATCATGTTCACAATTAAATAAACCATTGAAATTGAAATGTGAACCGTGCAGGAATTCTTGCTAAAGTAATATAACTAAAACAATATATTTAAATATAAACCTGTATGTTCTTAATTATAACCTATTTTATAAGTTTAATGTACTAATAAAGTTGGAGAATATCTAAAATGTATATATTTAAATTAAAAAGAATAATTTATATCATATCTAATATATCTATTCACTATTTTTCTAGATATCCCTTATGTTTCTTAAAATAATAGTCTAGAAGGAAATTAAGGGAAAACAAAATAATATCCATAGACAGAACCATCAATTCTCTCAAATAACCATTCTCCAAGAATAACCAAGCTCTATCAAATATATTGGAATTTAGATAGAACCTTAAATAAGTTGAAAGTTAATATTTATGCAGATTTTTGGAAACTTATAGACTGGTTTAAGTCCTTGTTTTCAAAGAGAAGAATTTGGAAAATAATAAAAGAACTAAATAGTTGAGTAAAATATATTAATAGGTTTTTTATTACAAACCCTTTAAAAATAATTAACTAAAAATGATAACGAGAGAGAATGTGTATTTAGCATATGCATTACTGACTGAAAGAGGAAGAAATTTCTAGGATATCTTAGTTAATTTTATATATGACAAGCCTGCTTTTCATGTATTTGAAGTTTAATTTAAACTAGCTCGATGTTACCAGAGTCTTTGCGGGTCTAAAGAAAATTATAGAAGTGGTTCAATTCTCCAAAATTACTTTTTATTTTAAAATAGTTCCTAGATGGCGGACTAGTCATCCTGTTCGTGTCATTTGCCCTGTTCATAAAGCTATCGGGACTTTAATTAAAATTTAATTTCTTACTATTTTTTCCTCTCAGATATTAATAATGCTTTTTAATTTTTTAATTTTTACATACATTTTTAATTAAAAATGTTTAGCCTGCATCAAACAATTTAGATAATATTTAATATTTTAAGAATCTCACCTTATTAAAACGCCAAAATTAATATCTATTAATAGATTATTAATAAATTAAAAAATACTTAATTAAAAATTAATATGCTGATGATATGTAATGGACACCGGTTACAAATACGATAAGATTTCGATGAAAGTTATCGATTCAAAATAAAGTGTCAGTCGTATCTTAATCTATTATGATAAATATTTTGAAAGAAACAAATACAAACACACTCTTCATTATGTGAAATATGTGTAATTATATGTTATTCTATATGTATATTATTTATATATATTTATAACTGACACTTTTTGCAAATTTACAATCACATCTTTGATAGCATCAGAACTTGTATCTGTTTTTTTTTTAAACCACTGATCATAATTCATTAGGATCTGAGTAACACTTTATTTTGTATCGCTAATTTTCATCAATATTTTAGCATATTAGTAACCGTATATGGTTTTCATTAAATATCATCAGCTATTCATTATATATATTCACCCCACAGTTCTCATTACAAAGTTACATCTCTTTACAAGCTAACGTTACTCTCTTACAAACTTGACAAGCATAACAAGATATTATTGTAGAAATAATATATTTCTAATATAGTACTAGATCGTCATAGAAGTTCCATGAATTAAATATTGAAGTAAAAATGTGTTTTGAACACTAAAGAAAACACGACAGCCTCAGCACGCCATAATTGTAATTACTGGCTTCACTCTTTCATCTTAAAGCCTTTGATATAATTCCAAAGAATGATATTGCAGAGCATCACGGATCAGTAAGAGTCTGCAACTGTAAATAAGATATTATTATAGTTTAGAAACATAGAAATACTGTTTTTTAATCTTAAAGTTGTATAATGTAGTAAGTAATATATATACATCTGAAACTTATACATAATTCGCCTATAAGTCGAACATTCAAACTTTGCGTGTTCGGTAAAATTTAAATGTAAAATAAAAATTATAATTAACTTGAATAAATACTCATATTGAGATCAAAATTAATTATATAACAGCCACTTACAAACACAACAAATAAATAAAACTAAACATGCGAGATCTTGATGTCTAGGTTATTGACTGACAGTTCTGACAACAAGACGAAAACGGACCTGAGCAACCAAGATTCACTGGCAATGTTGAAACTAAAAATACATATGAAATATTATAATAAGGATAAGTAATTATGATGACAGATAATTTTAATATAGATTTAATATTTATAAATTTAATAAGACTTTTAACGGAGGTGTTTGAAACTTTAATTAATATAAAAGAAACAAAACCAGTTTGTTGTTAAATAGGTTATATTTCCGCATCAATTTATTCAAATATGTACAATATTGTCTGCAGTAGTGATAGTATGCAACATGCCATTATTACATATTATTATCATATCATATTTTTAATAGCATGATATTAATATTGATATATATATATATATATATATATATATATATATATAAACTTAACATTCCCTACCAAACAATGTATTACATTTTACATTATTTACAATTATGTAAGATTTGAAAATTACTTTATCCTGATAATTTTGTTGATATTGTTGTATCTAGAATATATTGTAATTTTTATTAATATTTTAATTTAGTTACGTTTTCGAATATATTTTGCACTAGTAACACATGGTTTATTAATAGAATTGGGATTAATATTTATTAATAAACTCAATTTGTTCTCTCAACTCTCAACTATTATGTATTTTCAAAATACTAATACATGAAATATGTATCATAATTCATTAATATACGATTCACACTTTATTTTGAATCGATAATTTTCATCAAAATCTTAGTGTATTTGTAACCGTATACGGCCTCGATTATATATCATCAGCCATATTAATTTATAATTAAGTATTTTTCAATTTCTTAATAACCTATTATTAGAGATTAATTTTGCCGTTATAATAAGGTGAGTTTCTTAAAATATAATCTAATTTGTTTGATGCCGGCTAAACATTTTTAATTAAAAATGTGTGTCTTTTACATTATTAATATCTGAAAGGAAAAAATAGCAAGAAATTAAATTTTAATTAAAGTCTCGGAAGCTTTATGAGCAGGGAAAATGACACGAACAGGATGAATAGTCCGCCATCTAGGAACTAATTTAAAATAAAAAGTAATTTTGGAGAATTGAACCACATCTATAATTTTCTTTAGACCCGCAAAGACTCTGGTAACATCGAGCTAGTTTAAATTAAACTTCAAATACATGAAAAGCTGGCTTGTCATATATAAAATTAGCTAAGATATCCTAGAAATTTCTTCCTCTGTCAGTCAGTAATGCATATGCTAGATATACATTTTCTCTCGTTAGCATGTTTAGTTAATTATTGTTGGGTTTGTAATGAAAAATCTATTCATATTTTTTACTGTACTATTTAGTTTATTTAGTTATTTTATGTTTCAAATCTTCCTCTTTAACAAACAGGACTTGAAACAGTCTTCAAATTTCCAAAAAGCTGCACCTATACCAACTTTGATATTTGGATATTTCATTTAATGTTCAATCTAAATTTCAATATATTTAATAGAAATGGGTTATTCTCGGATTATTTGAGATAATTGATTGTTCTGGGTACTTGGCTAAAATATATTATATATTTTTAATATATTATTCGATTAATAATAAAATAACTAAGGTTTTCTCATTTTAAACTTGTCCTTTCTGAATTTCATCAAATTTTTACAGCCATATATAAAAAAATAATAAGTAAATTCGTAATCCTAGAATTAGCACATAATAAACATAATCATATATAGACTGTCGTAATGCGCATGCACAGAACTAACCAATCATGCTGTTCATTTCCTTGTTGTCTCTACATATATCATCATCTCTACATACTAATGATATTGCCTTTCATGGTCACTGAATCTCATGCGAGATGCCTTCAAGGAAATTTATAGATTTTTGTTCTTATGTTAATCAAACGTTTTTCCTTTCTTCGGGTGGAAGCTATCGCAGTTGATAAACGGATGGAATTTATGACGATAAAAATCAGTCACAAAACATAAAAACAGTCTGTTAGACATTGTCACTACTGAAATATCTAAATGCTTGATCTTCATTATCATAAAAAACAAAAACTTTTAATTTCATACTCACACTTCCAAATGTATCATTATATTACGAAACCGAGCAAGAGCTTTTTTAGAAACAATATTAATTTCGTTCCTAAATATCAGAGTTTACATTTAAAAATACTTCTTAACTCTTTAGCGAAATGGAATATCGGCAAATTCCAAGCAATTTCCAGGAAGTTTTAGAATTATATGCTGAAACTCGGCGCTTTTAATGCGTTACAAGTTTTTTTTCAGTGGCTATCGAAAACCGAAGCGAAACAATTTCCTGGTTTGGAAAATATTTTGATTCGATGCTTGTTTATTTCATCTATTCTGAAAATTACCGAGCATTTTAAATCGCACAAGCGACCACGAAATCGATAGGTATATTGAAAAACAATATGAAATATTTATCTTCGTTATTTTGTTTGTTTACTTTATTAGAATTTAGGTACAAAAACTAAATTAATATGTCTGCCGATAATATGGACAAACGTAAGTTATGCTGTAGAGTATTCGATAGTTATTATACTGTGTGTAACTAATAATTCGTTAAAATTAAAAAAGCAACATTTCCGGGAAGTGTTTTCTACTGCTCAATTTAAAGAAATTTCCTTTCGTTTGTTGTTTTAAACTGCACGGACTGACTGATCAAACCGAAACTTTCAGGTAGAAGCATCGAACGCTTAGACCGAGCGAAACCAATATTAGAGATTGTTATCGGGTTTATTTGGATTGCGGCATTTGATTTGTGCATATGAAGGAAAATATTCGTCTCTAAGGACTGTATAAAGGGAAAGTCGACATAATTATTTTGCAATGATAAAATCCGAGAGAGCATGTGTGTAAAAGTCTTACTGCCATTAATTATTAAATATTACAAGTCTTATCGATTATCATTTATTTAGACGAATGCTACGTATCTGATTGAGCACTAATTCGATTCCTAATAAGAAAAAAGCCGATTTTTGAAATGGTCCGAGTTTGTTTCTATTTTTGATTTCCTGCGTGTTGCCCGGTAGTTGCATTACTTCTAGGTTGCGTGAAATCAATTTGGTTCACTGTACAGTTCTTCGTTGGTTATGTAACGATAAGCATTGAAAATTAATCGAAAAAGTTTGTTTTGTTATCGCTGTGTTACTAGTCGGTTTGATGTTTTATTGCAACCCCCTATTTACACCCCATAGGTATTTATAGGCATTTTAACTGACTAGCAGATCATAGTTTAAGTTTAGAGTATCCTCCGAGTAACCAGTACGCTAGTAACCAGAATTTGCAGCCGGAATTGATGGTTTTTGAATACAGACAATGTCAACCCGGTTTGCTTAGAGTTTTTAAAGAAAATAAACAATAATTAAAATTAGAGTTGATAGAAATATTTTTTCTATCTAGTGCTCTTTTTTTTTCAATCAAAAATTAGTAAAAAGTGACTCATGAAATAATGGAAATACCCAATTGTTTCGTAGTGTTAAGAATATTTAAATAATTGCTTTAATTCTTAAATATTTAACACTCTTTGATGGATCAATTAATGCTGCACTTAAAATAATATTACCATTATCGTCAATATTATTAAAAGGTAGCTTGAGAATTTGAACTAAAATTTGCCTACAGTTTAAACCATCTATAGTTTCAATATTAACCACATCAGTAGATTGATTTTGAATATCTAACTGCTTACCTGATTCAGTTTTTGTAATGTTTTTTGTTGAATATTCCCGATGACTCTTGGATATACCAGTTTCTTTGAAATTTTATTCATTCATTCAATGGACTTGCTGAAATAGTTTGATCTATTTGTTTTATATCAAGATGCATAAAATATTGTTATAACTATAATAAATATACATGGTAAGTTTAATTATACAATGTTTAATGTAAAATACATTTTACGAATAAATTGTTTTGTTTATATAAATTTAAGATTTGTAATAACTAGAATCTAATTTATTCTATAAGGTTTACAACAAAACTACCTATATGAAGATCCTACTACTAGCATAAATTCGGGTTTAAACAAGCTTATTTACTTTAGTTGCTTGTACTACATAAAGTTTTACTATGTTATTTATTCTCTAATGCCAGTAATTTATGTAATTTCTCCGATATACAAAATATTAATTAATTAATTTACTTATATAAACTGTCAGATACAGAGACATCTATCCCGATCAATTATAATCTTGATTAATTATTGTTTGGAACTTTAAGATAAGAAGTATCATAAATTTTGCTTTGAACATTGTTTAATAGGTTATTAGTTAAACAAACACTTTTAATACGTGTTGTTTTCCTGTCAGTTGATTTTTCTTATAGTCTGTGTCAGAATAAAAATCAATTATATATTTGGATATATTATTAGGTTTCTAAATATACTCATTATAATTTATTAATAGCTGTAAAGAACAAACAATGATATAATTAACATTGAATTTGCCGTTATATGTACAGCAAATTTTACAGTATTTTCTTTTACTTATTGACTCTTAATTTACGTTTTGTCTCTTAACTTCTCTCGTCTCTTGTTATGACGTCTCATGTTTCTACTTACCATATTATCCATTTTTGTTTTTATCTTTTTTTATGGTCTTGCTATTTTCTATTCATGACGAAGTATAAAATTTCTCCAATTCTACATTAATTTCCTCTCTTGATTACGCCTTCAATTTTTATTCCTAGATATTTAAATATATATACTTGTTTACTTTATTCTGGCTCTCCCATCATCATAATTCTTTTGAACAGTTTAAACTATAAATTTTATTTAAAATATTATTTAATTTATATATATTTTATAAACAAAGTCGTTGTCAGACTTTCATTTTATCTTATGCCTCCTTTAGTTCTGAATCTTGATTAATTCTTGTATGGAACTTTAAGATAAGAAGTATCATAAATTTTGCTTTGAACATTGTCGAATAGGTTATTATTAGTTATACAAATACTTCTAATACGTGTTGTTTCCCTGTCAGTTTATGTAGTGGAGGCTTTGTCATAATGAAAATTAATTATATACTTGAATATGCTATTAGGCTTCTAAATATACTCATTATAATTTCTAATAGCTGTATTATTAAATAGTTGGATAATATATAATCTGATTCACATGTGGACCAATTACGATAAAGTAAATATTGAATAATTGTTATGATCTAGGCCGGATAAATAATTGTTTTATTTATTTACAATACCATATATAAGTTACAAAGGATATTCAAGAATTTTTACAATATTGAATTTGCCTTTATCTCTAGAGCAACGTGTTGATGGTTTATGGTTTAGGGATCATTTACGAGGGAATAATGTGTTTTTATTGTTGAACAATATTTCGAAAACAATAGAAGTTTGGGAACATATGTTGCCACTTAAGATAATTTAACATTCTGTTGTACATTCAAGGTTCAAAGTCACATGCAGTTCAGGTTCACATACGATTGTCGAAAATTAAATAAATTTATAACGTGTTTTCTTTGGTTGTGGATTTTGGTTTGATTTAACAAATTCATTTGAGGTCTAAGCCGGTGTTCTCCAAGAAACGCTGTTTTTTCATTACTTTTCATCTTAGTAGTGGATGAAAATATGTAAAAAGTTTTGGAAAGTAGCCGTGGCGTCTTGCATGATGCTACAAATTCCTTGAACGAGCTAATGTTCCCTGATGAAAGCGCTATATTCGCTAATGCAGATATTGATGTTCATGATGTAGTTCGCAATGAAGAGCTATATGGTTTGGGAATAAACACAAAAAATAACGCAGTATTAATTCGTGTAAGGTGAAATAGTCAGTGCACAGTGAAATTTGGAAAAATTAACAATAAATTTGGGCATACAACATCAAATGAAAATAATTAATATATTAGGGCAATCCGTAAGAAGTTTTTTGTCAACCTGCTAAATCCATTTTTACAATTCCCATTACAATAACGGATCTAATAACTTAAAACCAGTTTTATCAACAAATGTTCAGGCAAATATAAAATAATCGATCTTGGTTTATTGCACTCATAAAAATACTCGATTAATTGCTTATTTTGAAGCTTGAAATATTAAACATAATAAATATCTCCATCACTTTTACCGTAATTTAAATATCAATTATGCAAACACATGTTTCGATAAATATAGACTTAAATCAACGCCATAATGTAATAATACAAGATGTGTTATATAATAGAGAGGAATTAACATAATAAACAGAACCGTTGAATTGTAAAATAATTTTGTAATTTATTACTTATTTACTGTTATTTTGCGTTTTTACTTTATAAATATTTTGCTATGAGATTTACATCTTCTGAATAATTGGTTTCGGATTGGAGCCATGTTGATTCATTAAAATTAGCTTAGTAATTACTTAAACTTTGCTATTTTATAAGCTGGTTAATAAAAAAGGGAGGATTGTTCCTGCAAACACCAGGAGATTATGCAAAAACCTGTATATGTGTTTCCTATAAACCTGTTATCATAGCTGTCCACTATCCCTTCGTCAAAGTAAAAACACCTAAGAAAGGAACCTTGAACCTACTTACGGTTTCCATGGTGAAATATATGAGTGAAGTATTGTTAGGAAGTAGTTGGAAGATTTTAGCAGGACGCAAGCTAGGCTAGTTTCTTATATATCGCATGCAGATGTTTTCTATAATCCAGGAGATATCATGAAATCCACAGAGAATCCAGGTGTTTGTTCATGGAACCTATGTTGGAACTAGACACAGATGAAGGAACAGTATTCTATAAGAGAAAATATGTTGCTTTTGATGAAGTCCCAGTTATAAGTGAAAAGTTAGTTTACTATAATTGTTAAATGGCCACGGAGGAAATAGTCTGAGTTGATTTTTTACTGATTTGATTATCTTTGATGATGCCAAAGAAGTTCTTGGTATAGTTCGCAAGGCAGAATTAAATAGCGTGAAAATAAATAAAAATTAAAAATACCAACAATAAAAATATAGAACTGACGTAATTGAACTAAGATGATATTTTAACCCAATGTTGCGCGTTCTAGACACCAGAAAGGACACTAAGGGTAATATTTGTAACAGGAAATTAAAAAATAATTATGGTAACAATTTATTTAGATATTAGTGGGTATTTGAATAAAACATTTTTAAAAGACAATATCTATTCTGAAAAATGTTATACTTAACAGATATGAAAACTATTTATGAGCCCAGTTCGTTTTAAAGGGGAATATACTTAAATTTTTATTCTTATTCTTAAAACATTAAATACAACGTTTCGAAACAGATTAAAATTACTATTGAAATAAAATTTTGGATCGACTGGATTTACAGACCTAATTTTGGAGCGGAATATGCAGGCATTTTTATTCGTTATTTTTAGGACATTATATGTGTTAGTAAGTAATATCCCATTATATCCCATCTATTCCTATAAAATTAATGAAAAATACACGCTTTGCTTTCACTGGAATGTAAATTAAGGAATAATATATCGCATATATTTGAAGTACGAATAAAAATATCTTTGAATCATGTATTTGAAATACAATATACAGTATTTTAATTATTTTTATTCAGTATGAGAAATACAGTCAAATGCGCAAACTTGTTTTATATTGTCTCAACACATTTTTATAATTGGATAGCTTTCAAGGACCTAACTCCATTTTTGAAGTCTGTGGTTGATGTTCTGTTCGCACAAACAATAAAACTGTCATCATTTTTACTAATAGTGCTGTTTCGGGTACTCCCAGGCAATATTTCATTATTGTGTCATTTGGCATGGATTGCAAGGTTTTGTATGTTTTGTCTCTAATCTATTGTGATATTTTCCCGTAACTGACGTATCTTGTAATTAGGATGGTAGCAAGACTGCAGTATAGCTACATTTATTTCAAGTGATAGTTTAAAAACTTTTCAAGCCCTCTCTCTACGTTCTTTTTTAGTTGTGATAACGGTAAAATGCCTTAAATAGAAATTCTGGGTACGTTACAGCATTGTTGATGATTCACTGATTTACATATCTTCTGATTCTTCACTGCAGCCGGCATCCGACATTGTAGATATACATGTAGAGTAAATGTGATCACGCATCGTGATATTCGTACTAATGAACTTAATTAATATACGGAAGTTTCGCGAAGATAACCGTCTAAAGATGAAAGTGACAATTGACAGTTAACTCTATTACAGGATTGTCAAATTTAAAGATTGACATATCTAGCTGACGCTATCGAGCGTTATCTTTTGCAGATCACCGCTGTTAATGATATCGCTAAATATATTTGTATTTAAATGTATAAGTATTTGAAATAAATGCCGCGTCTCCTGCGACTAGTAATTGAAATACCAGTTACAAATTAAATTTTTAAGAAGTAATTACAAATCCATATATCTTTTTGTATTTCGATTACGTAGTTTAATTACAAGTAATTGAAATTATGCTCAACCCTCAAATTTCAAAAAGAAATTTTTTTATCGAAACCAATCAGAATTACGAATTTTTTTTGATATACTTTTAATGATAATTACCCGGGACAGCTATTTCGAAAAGGCTATGTAATAATAAAGTGAAAATATAAAAATAGAATATAAAAAGCACCTTTTTCCATGCACGTCTGTCTGAAACTTTTTAAATTATTCGGTTGCTGCTCGTTCCCCACGTTGGAAGGCCAAAAGGTCATCTGAAATATTAAAGTGCACGGGGAATTTAATCCATTCCCGATGTCTGACAGTATGTGTTTCACAAAGACCCCGGCTAACATTTTACGAATCGCTTAGGACTCTGAGTGGAAGGGAAGCTTTAATAATTAAGAGCCTTCTAGATATAGTTACAGTTAACTAGCTGACTGAAGACAATTAATATCAGAGGAAGGTTATTTTATATCAATTAGTGTTATCTTTGGTGGTTTATAACTTGTTAATTATAAATGTATGCATCATGTTCTTTGTTAGGATGTGAAGGGAATTAGTGATTATAAATAGAGAAAGTGGGATTGCATATATTGAGTGTTTATTGGAAATAAATATATTTATTGATGAAAATTAGCAGAATATATGTTAACTAAAATATTTTTCATCATTCTAGACAACCTTTTCCATATTATGAACTGCAATGCTGAAACGAATGGCATTGTCAATCAATTCGTGTCCTAGATATTTTCACTCCTCTAGGGTCTTTCTCCAAGTACAAAACTATCCGAAAATGTTTTGAGAGTTCGAGTTTTCATCTAATAACTCTTCATTCAATTCAAGCTCTACAATTTAAGCTCTACAATTGTCCTCCAACTTTTTGGTCATCCAGGCCCATCTCGCTACAGTCAAATCGTGGAAATCAAAACTGACAATAGAGGTATGACAACGCTGTTTCCTCTTAAGTATCTAAAGGCGCTGATTATAGTAACATAAGGTAAGTAAAAAGAAGAAGGAAAAAATTTTCAACAGAGATTTTATCCACGATGATTACTGACAATACCGTAGATTGGAGAACCAAATGGCAACCGTCTTTGTATTGACTTCAAAATTCTGGTATCCTCCAATATCTGCCTGATCTTACGATGGCTGTATTAGCTGTGTGCAAGAGCGATATGCTTTCTCAAAAATGTTCGTCGTTTTAGATGTCTCTCCACTATCTCTCCATATGCTAGTGGAGGCACTTATGTAGAAAGTTTTTGAAAACAGCCATGGCGTACAGTATGATGCTGCAAACTCTGTAACAGATCTGATGCTCGCTGATAATAACGGTATATTCGTTGATACAGAGTTGAGGTTTTCAGCATTCTTAATAATATAGTTGGCATTACAAACCCTTACTGACTTGAGAATTAATATAGAACACACCAACATATTCACAACAGTTAGAGTAAATCCAGGAGAAGATAGTAAAGAATATTCGAAATCCTGCGGCACCAACAGCGGTATATTAGCTGAGAAGTATACACTCTCCCCAAATGCCGGCGATGAAGTAATATTGACGGTGTCTTCCAGTTCCAAGCATTCTTCCATTTGCGAATTAAAAGAAAGACATTACTTAGAAGGTTAAAATCGAATTTAAAGGTCAAAATATGTATCGTAATGCAGAAATCGAAACCCATCTCAAACAAATTACATGAAGAACTAGTGTAAATATTAATAAGTGTATTAAAAATGTATTAACAAAAATGAAAATTCCATCTTTAATTTCGCAAATATTGATTTTATGTCACACTAATTAATATGATATATTTGTTTGCCTAATTATTAAGGACTCATAACCTATGTATAAAAAATAGGTAAATAGGTTTAATTTAAACGATCTAATTTTATTTATTTATAATGTACTATTTGGTATATAAATTAATTTCATTTATTCATTATCACTAATTAAGTAGCAGAAATATCTTCCTATTTTAACTATGTGCTGGATTTAAATAGAATGGAGGAATATAAAAATCGAGGACATCCAATATTATATATCACTTTTCAGCTGGTAGCTACTTTCGGTTAAATCGGTATAACCATGAGAATACTTCTGGTGTCGTTAAACAATCTGGAAAGTATATTTTTTGTTTCTTTTTCCTAAAATAAGTACAAAACAATCTCTGGTCGATAAATATTTAGCTTCCATATTTGTTTATTTTGTATATTTCAAGGCCTACTCTCAAAACAAGCAAAAAAATATATCGAAAGTTTTTGTTTTTATGTAATGTTATTGAAAACAATGTAATGTATAATAAATAAAAATATATAAGAAAGCTTTAAGTTTTCTCTTTTTTCTTGTTGAATAACACATTTTACGAGAAGTTGTACGTTATTCTGTTTTTAATAATTATACAAGTTTCTTATGTTTAACAACAAAAGACGTCGACAGTTAAATAATGTAAAATTGTGCGATTAAAAATGTCATGTCGTATGTGACATCCGTCAACAGTATAACATTCTTCTATTCGAGTTTTGAGCCGAGGAAATGTTATTTGCTTTTATGTCACTTCCGTAATTTGAGAAAATTACTTCGACTGCTGTTAGAGGCATATGGTAATGAATTTAGGTAAAATAATTTGTCGATAAAGAACTTTTCGAAAATATATGAAGACGCATAATATAAGGCATATATAAGGTTTGCGAGTAAAAATTTCGCATATCTCTAACAATACTTATTCAATGTAATCGTATTACAGCGCTCTTGAAAGGTCTATTAAACACTGTATGTATAAAGGTAGCGCCCTACAAATCCTACTCAGGTCAAAAGTTGTTGCTTTTTATATGGGGAGGTCTGGAAAGGTCATTTTCATCATATTTTGGTTTTTTATTTCCAAAGAATGAAGACATTAGGCCCATTGAATATTATTTGGCACTTATGGCGATGATAGTTTAAGTGAATGCTCATTTCTGAATCGCAGCTGAAACAAAATAAAATCGAGTAATTTTTGAACCCTATGCCTATGAGAGATAACACGGGTATCATATACGATAATATTGTGCCAAAAAATCGTGTGAAATAAGTTGTGCTCAAAGCCTGGTGAAGTTTTGAAAAAAGTTGCCAAGTATGCATTTATGCTAAGGGTTTGTTGGGAGATCAAATTAATTATTCACTTTCGCTACTCAAACCTGTCCAAACTATTCCTGCCATCAGAAACTGAGAAGTAACCTATTGTTTCCTATTACTGCAACACTAGACAACATTCATCTTTAGTGACTCATTAAAAAGTTAGTCTCTGGCTGAGAGTTTTATGCATCTACTTTGTAGTTTGGACCTTGTCTGGCTGCTTTTAATTTATTCTGGTTTCTACAAACCCCTATTAATGTTTTAAAATTGGCTCAGATTCAATTGGATTAGATATTTACCCTTAAATATCAAGAAGTTTTGCTGTGACGGAATTGTTTACTTACTTAAAACTGGCACAGGTGATACTGTCGGTTGGATTAGAGACAGGTTATGCTATAGAATAATCGGGTTTATAGTCGAATTATTGGGGAAAATTCCGAGGTATTTCAGAAGGTTAAGTACTTCTTGTGGGAGGTTGTGGAACAGTTGCTATTCAACTGATACGAAAGTCCAGCAGATTCATATGGAGGTAGGGACAGTTAGGCCTAAGTTCCAAGAAAAATTTTTGTTTGTAGTAAAGTGTTAATCTATGTTTATGTGAAATATGTGAAAATCTATGTTTGTTTTTAGTTATTTTATATGTTTTACCATTCTGCTTCTAAGTTTAGTTATTCTGTTGGCTTGACTGTAAGACAATAAAATGTTTGTTAATGTATATGTTAAAGACACCTTAACTCATAATATAATTAATTAACAAAATGCTATTTATGAAATGAATGTTACGACAGACAAGAAATATTGACTTGAATTGAATATTTTAATACAACATGTATAGAATTAGAAATGGCGACTAGCATCAATTTCACCAATGAATAAATAAAACGATTTATTGGTCTTTCCACGTACCTAGTTAGACTTCGATTTTCTATTTATAAGGATTTTGTTTGGTTGCACAAGGCCCCAATGTATTGTGCAATTTTTTTTTGTTGCTTTTAATCTCCCCCTCCATGAACCTTTTACGGCTCTCGGTTTTCCGATTTTGTTTATTGGCTTCAGACATATTTCCTTTTATAGACCCCGATTGATCGTAAGAAGAAAGGATGAGAAAGGTCTGGCCTAGTCTCACGAAATTAAAACGTGGAATGTTTAATAAGGTCTCTATTCAATCGAGCGAACATGAAAAAAATTCCTTCGGGTTTGTTCGGTGGAATCGTTTCGCTTTACTTTGGCTGCATAAACCACTTCAAAATATTTTTTCTGATACTGATATTGCCGCTTGGCTATTGATCATTTGGTTCGAATTGTCGATAACTTTGATAACATACAGGGAAATAAAATAATATGAACATAATATGATTAAATTTGTGATGACTCAGATTGTATTTCGGTGATATCTCAGATCCGGTTAGCGGGAGCATCTATGAAGAAAGCAGCTGATTTTTTAACATTTCACGAGCCACAGTATCCACGGTAATGACAACATACCAAAACAAGGTAAAAAACATCATCAACCATGAGGAATAGTGGGCGAAACCCAAAGTTAACTAGTGGAGGCCGACGAACATTAAATATAATTGTAACCAGACAAGATAAAACACTTTTGGATCCAAGGTGGCAGTTGAACTCAACGCTCATTTTAAATAGTGTTTCGAAAACAATAGGGCATCGAGAGTTCCAGAGAACTTAGAGAATATTGAGTCATTTATATATGGATAAGTTTGATGAAATATCTGCGAAGATGTCATACAACTAACATGTTATTATTCATATACTTGTCTCATTCAAATACTGCACTTTATATAGTTGTTCCATCCTTGGCATAATTCTTGGAAGAAGTTTACTATTATTTCTTCAGATGGTGTTGGGTTTAACAATAATAACAATAGAGCAGATGTTACGGCAATTCGTACATTCATTCACTACTTCTTGCGAAGTGTTTTCAAATTGCATGTTCCATCAAAGAATAGGATTAATTTTCCTCTATTTATATATGTAACTTAACGAAGAGTTCAAAATACGTTTTTTAATTTATTGTTTTACTAATTTGGAGATAACCATGGATAAATTACCGTCTGAATCCCAAATGACTTTCCTAGTACAGGTTTTTTATAATGATAAACAATGTACAAATATTTACATTACTTTTAAAATCGCATTTGAATGGATAAGATTTTATACGATTGTTAGCAAATGAGGTAACTTCATTTCGAACTTAAATCTTCCTTAAATCTTTAAAATCTGTTTTGTAGTCGATGCTTAATTTCAAAGCAAGGAATGAAATATGTCGGCCTCTCTCAACACTCAAAATATCACCAACTTTTTTAATGATTGGCTGTTCAAGCATTGTTAGATATTCAACATCTTAGCTGAAAACAAGCCAACCAATTCTGATACTAAAGTTTAGGTAAATACCACAAATACCAAAAACACTACACTATTTTTTACGGACCTACCCTTTCGAAAGTAAAAAAACAAAATTGACAAAAAATTTCCATTTAGAATATCTATTTCCAAGACGCTATAACTCTTGGTTAAGTAACCGCTGCCGCTACCTTTATATGTAGAATGTTGTACGAATCTTTGATTGAAATGCGCTTCAAAAGATATACGGACTTATATCTATTAAGCTCTTCTATTAATCAAACTGAAATTACTTTTTCCTCATTATAATTTTATAATATACGAAGTTATAGTTTTAGCAAAAAAAACCCAAAAAACTCAATAAAAAATAAAATTTTAACATAAACATATTTATTTCTCAATATTCCTTATATTTTAAGTATATTCAACAATTATTCTTCTATAAAGGTAAAATAATTCGAAAGCAACTCATATTCATTATGTATTGTTTAATGAAATAATAGCTTTTTGTCAAATATAAGTTTGAATAATTCTCACAGTTTCTTTTCTAATAACAAATAAAATTATTTCACATGCAAACTCAGGGAGGTAAGCTCGTTAATAAATTACAATGTCCTCGCCTTCTTTGAAGTCTACTCCCTTTTCAGTTCTATGTTTTGACTTTTGCTTTGTCCCACCTTCCATTCAAGGCTGTGAATCGATAAAAAGGTCCTGTTTTATTGTTCGTTATTCGCCCCATTGTCAGTGCAAATACGACTTTCATATGTATATGCTAAGTGAACTAATTTTAAGGGATTGATAATAGATGACTTAGCTTTCGCTATGTGGGATTTTGTATGTCAAGACTATATTAGATTATAATATCTATTAACTTAGCAAATTATAAAATAAAGTAAAAATTAGATCTTTCTGTCATAGCTTGCACAATTAAAAATTTTTAATGATAATGCCTAAATCTAATAATAATTTTTGAAGTACAAAAAATGGGAAAAAGTCGTAATTAGTAATACAAAATCATTTTATCATTTTACTATGTTAATAGGCTGAAGTTTGAAGACAAGAGATTGGAAGTTTAGCTGAAGTAAAACCATGGGAACTAGTTGTCCTAGTTAATGATTCAAAGAAATATGTTGCTGTGTAAATAATTTTAAAATATCAGAATATGTCAGGACAGGTGTTGAAAAATCCGTGAAAAGCTACATGAAAATACTTCTAGTCGTTCTTACTACAGCAATTAACTATTACTATATAATTTATTTACAGTTTTCTTTACAACTTCAATTATAATAGTTACATTTTATTAAATTCCTGTCAGAGTAGCAGGAATATAGTGGGTAATAACACTTAAGGATATATAAGATCAATATACATACAATTGGTTGTATTGTAATTACATTATGAATCCTTAACGACAGTTGCAATAGAGAACAAAATAACGCTTATATGAAAATGATAGAAGGTAGAATAGAAGTTACTAGAAGGCGTATCTTAGTGCCTTATGAATTGAATATTTTTATGATAATTTTTTCACTTTAAAAAGGCATTTATTGAGTAAAATTGGTACAATATATCAGGCTTATAAATTAACTAGTGTTGGGAACAATCGACTGAAATCGACTATCGACTGTTCAGTAATTGACTACTTTTTACTATCGATTATTTCAGTCGACTGCTTTCAGTCGCTATTTTCGGTCCGACTGATTTTATTACTATTTACTATCGACTGTTTCAGTCGTTCTACTAGTTCATTCGACTGATTTTTAACGTTCTGGCTTTGTCGTCCTAGCCGCGACCTTTAAAGTAATGCGCCGAATTTATACTTATATAGATTTATATGTAATATATGTGGTTTTATGTTTTTTTAATTTGCTTGTGAATAACTATATATTGTAAATTAATATAGCAGAATTTTGGAATGCTAGTTTTCGAGGGCAAGAAAATTGAATTATAAATGATAAACAGTAAGATACTTTTGACTAGTATAATAGGTAATACTTTGGACTAGTATAATACGTAATACTTTCTTGATAAACTTTCATAATTTTTGTCCAAGCCTCTTATTTGTCGAAACTTTTTTCCTAAAAACTTGAAAACTAAAATTAGATTCCAAAGGTTTCTGAAATTGCATAGATCCAAAAGATTTGAAGATTTTTTTACAGCAGCAGTTGTTAAATTTCTTTTAAAAATATTAACCGTAAAGAGGTGAATAAAGTATATTAAATATTTGTAATAAATACATTTTCTGATGAAGTAATGACCACCGAGTTATCTGGTGAAAGATATCCCAACGATGTCTTTAATTATACGATCATCAAATCCAGGATTTTAATAAGTGAATATTCAAAAAATTGCAAAATTGTCTATTAGATGTGATCAATAAAAGACTGGCAATTTTAGAAATGAATACGATATGCGGGAAATCCACATTTTTAGATCCTAGAATTAAAAAAGCAGGAAGAGGTATCTTCTATTCTAACTTCAAAAAATACAAATATACGCGTTTTACGTTTAGTAAAAAATTGATGCTCAAGGGAAAACATGGTCTAGTGCTAAAATATGCATAAAGTTAAAACAGAAATTGTTTCACTGTAATGCAGCAAATGTCCCCAATATGGATATATAATTAGTATACATTTTTTAGTTTTATTGATGGATCTAGTAAAAGCTTATCAATCGTTAATAAAACATTTTGTATTTACTGATGCATCTCGTTGTTCTATTTAACATACTTTATTTGTTTTCCAAGTTTTCTTAAGGGCATTAAATTGTTTTCGGTCTTAGACTGACTAACCACAAAACCTTTATAACTCTCTTTTTCCCAAAATGGTTGCTTCGTGTTTGGCGTGATTTTCTTTATATAAATCTTCGCTAACCCGAACAACAAAGAAGATTTTTTCCAATTACATGAAATAGAAACGTGTAACGTCAAAGAGAAATAACCGAAATAGTTTAGGGTTTAATTAAAGGATCTTTCAGACTTATTTCGTTTTTATATTTTTGTCCTATTGGTTAGAAAATAAACAATTAAAATAAATATTAGGCTAATTTATAAAATATCATTTAATATTTTAGGCTAATATTTTGTATTACTAGTTCAATTACAAATAATTATATTAAGATAATTTTGTAAAGTTTCATTACTAAAATTTTAACTGTAACAGACAACATGTTCATAATATTTATGAATAATTTTAGAAGCTAAATATTCCTATTAATATATACTTTCTGTTACTGATTTAACTTCAATCTAGAAAAGAGTAACGTGAAAAAAACAATTTAATTTTTTAACATATTTAACACATTGTTTTCTAGTACAAAACTAGTACTGATTTTTTGTAGTTTCAGTGGTTATAATGATTGTTTAATTAGGGCATTCGAACTTTAACAGAATATATGGAAAGGACCATGTTATTGAAGCTACTACGTTATAATTTAGAGATTATATTTTGGACAATTTTAAATGATATTTGGTTAAATTACTTAAAATTTTTCTGGTTTAATTAGAGGAATGATATAATGGAAGCTATCAAAAGTTTATAGAAATGGTAATATGATAAGTTATGGTAACAAGGTTTTAACTGATACCATGTAAGAAATGACTTCGAATCAGTGATTTTATTTCGGGTAAAGTAAATACGTGGAATTGTCATAAAGCGGTTATTCAAAAATAATATAGTCATCTAGCCTATTGTAGCTGTTTTAAAAGCCAATGGTGGTTCAATACCTTATTAGTGTATAAATAGTTTGTGTATTCATACAATTTTCACCATTCCATGTAAAAATTGAGGACGTGTTTGTTTCTTATTCTCCTAAACACTTTAAATGACAGCGATGATATTATTACCATAGAGAAATGGATATTTAACTTTGTAAATTTTGGACAAATGCTTCCCGACGTCCAATATGTAGATGTCGCCACCTTTAACGTATTACTTGTTTTTATCGCTATACTGCGAGACGCTACGGGATCCGATTGGTTGACGTCGTCTCTCTAGCGCCTTTAATGTTTATATGTTTCGGGCGCCATTTTTAGTGTGGCTAACCTAAGAAGCAGTTCACTTAGACTTATGTATCGTTCAATGATTAAGTTATTAGTTCATTATTATGTCTAGTATATTTATAAGACCGTAGAACAATAAGTAATGTGAATTCTCGATCTAGAATGTGACGTGAACCGGGATGCAAGAAGTATATAGCTCTCTTTCAAAAATGGTTGATACAGTTAAAAATTCTAAACTGACTAGACTAACAATTAAAGAATTGTTGTTGTAAGTTGAGGTACGTTTATACATATTAATAATCATATAAAATATCAAATATGTATTTTTTAAATTAAAAAATGAATACCTATCCGAATGAAGCTACACAAACCACCATACATTTTTATTCTTGGATCAATTATTTGATAGTTGAAACTCTACTAAAGTAATAGCTCCTGAATGCAAACCTTTTAAGAGGGTATTAACCAAAGTTCAATACACTAGGAATTTTGGTGCAAAGCGATTCAGGAATTAAATAGTGCTTAAATTTTAGTGCCAGAGTAAGAACAAATTTGTCAAAGTAAATTAAAAACTTAATAATCACCTTGAAGGGGTTTACTTCATTAAAGAAAAAAAATGTGTAATTATGTGAATAAATATATTGGCTTAAGGCTAATTAGTCAAGATAGATTGGAAATTTTTTTGATCTATTAGTGTTCATGGATTGAAGATTATACATCCTTCGGCTAGTATGTTTGACAAATCGTTTAAAATGCTCATAAGTTAATTTTTTCCATCTCATTTTCCTTGTGAAGAGGATTAATTCCAATATTGATGGGGGATGCATTACCAGGAGTTGACAAATTGTAACTTTACTTTATATCTTCAATTTCAGATGTTCCTATATGAACAAACGAGGCGAGGCAACATCACATGCCCCAGAAAATTGTTTTGTTATACTGTCAGTAGTTCTTTGAGCTATCTTTTTTATTTTATCTCAAGATATTGCCTCATCTATAATATAACATATTTTCTGTCAAACATCTTTAATGAAATGTAAATTTAAAACCTTTTAATTGCAATACACTTCACTATATAATGACCTTCCAGATAGTCTGTTAAAAATAATATGCACTATATACTTTTGGATAAAACATAATTTTAACAGAGAAATATTCCAAAGTTTTTAAGAAAACAAAAAGCCAAAACTCTAATAGATCCTATTAGAATGATGGGCCTAAACAAATATGAAAAATAGAAAAAACAGAAGAGATAATTTTGATTTGTTCAAAGGTTCTTTATATATGATAATATTTATATTTTATAGATATATTTATACTTATATTATATTTATACTTTATACATAATTATCAGTTTTACACGTTATATTTATTTTATAAATTAAATTGTTTTTTTATTTAAAAAATTTATTGGTCCACTAAACGAGACGTCAGAGCAGTTAGGTGCTAAATTTTATCAAAAAGCCAATTAAATGTCGTCACAGCAAAATGTTTTCCTTATAGGTGCCTATAATGGAGATCTAAATTGACCAATCAAATTACTTGAATGGCCGATTTAATCCCATCCGGATGCTGGGCAAAGCAAAATTTTTCTTCATAGCAGCCTATTGAGTTGTCTGTCTATTACTCTATGATTATTACTGATATATATTTGATTGAATGATAATGAGAATTTTCTGAGTATTTATCGAACAAGTGGTTTCGAATTTGGTAACAAACTTATTCATTTAACTTGCCATGGGTATTTAGCACCATTAATTACTCTACTTTAAAAAATGCCTATATTAAAGAGCACAAGAAAATTACATCTCAAGGAAGTTAAGTAATAATATAATGAATAATAAACTATTGAAAATAGAAACCCAACTCAAACTGATATCATTTTATGTTAATAGCTCGAAACTACATTGTACGAAGGTACTTGCGCCCTACGTTGACTAAAATGAATCGAGGACATCCCGTAATGTAAACTGCCGTACATCACTAAACCACCGGCTGCTATGTTGAGTAAATAAACAAATAAATTCTGATACCGTCGACGTCCAATTTTGCAAATCTGCCACCCTCATTGGGATTCGGCGGGATCGCTCGAAACCGAAAACCGTTGGAATCATGTAAATTTCGGTCAGGTCTTTTAACTTTACGGTCCATAAAGTTGCGGTAATAAGATTTCGTTGACGAAGGATTTCAATTCCGTTTAAGGATTGTTTACAACGGAAAATATGTATGAGGATGCACATATGTTAGATGGTAGTCGTTTATACGTGCCTACGGCATATTTGGGTTTTGTTTTCTTGTTGTCTTTATTGTATTTATTGGTTCAGTCTAGCCTGACTCATCAATAAATCAGTAAATCACAATTTCAGGTCTTTCTTATCCATTTAATAATGGCGAAAGTTCAATAGCAACTCATAAGTTTTAGTAATGGAGTAATTTTCCTCTTATATGTGATTGGGTAGGAATTTAATTATATTTTTTAATACTGTAGAAAGTATTTTGGTGTTGTTTTCCAATATAGTCTTTACCATAAATGCATTTGCTGATATATTTTTACTAGCTTTAGAATAATACCACACTTTCCTCTTTATTTACATTTGATTTTGCTCATTAGGCTTTGTTGTCTAAATATGGCATATTCGTTACGATTGAAGTTGTATTAATGGACGACGATTGGATCACATTATTATCCTGAATAAAATCCATACACTGGCCAACTAGGTTCAAATATCCATAAAAAACCTGTTTTACGTAAGAAAATAGTATTTTTCATTAAGATAACGCTCCGGATCACACAACTTAATAACCATAACTAAAATTATTGAATTACTTCAATCCTACTGAAATTTGATTTGATTAGAGTACTCCAAACAAAAAAAAATGAATGGTTTTAAAATTAACTATAAGCTATAAGCTGACTATTGGCTTCTGTTCAGATGAAAAGCGTTTATCGTAACCTTTACTAACGTTTTATTAGCATATCAAAAGACAATCCTTTAATATGGTTATGGAGATGGGTGACGTTTTATTACCGACAAGTTTTGCTCCACTTGGAAAGGGTCTGCTCACTAGCATTAGTTCGATAGTTCGGTAGCATTTATGTATCATAAAATAAAGATACATATAATACATACAAACGTATAAGTACTTTGTATACGTAGATACAATGTTGCGATGCATGTAAAAGAGTGGTGCACTTGATCCACAAGAGGGCCCAAAAATGGCCCTTTGAAATTGTACTTTAAGGCAATTAATTATATTCTTCACAATTATTTGTCCTAATATTATCACTATACACACAGTTTTTTGTTTCTCTGTCAAAATCCTTAAAATTCAAGTTGATGTCTTTAATATTAATATTGTAATTTTGTTGAGAGGAACTTATATTTTTTTTTATTATTTGATTAATACATTGTTACTAGTCGTTTCCGTCTAACCTACAATTTTCCTTTATGATAACTTAAATCTAGGTACATAACTAGGAGGACCCATCGGCCCTATCTCAGTCTCTGGGGATATAATGTTTATACATGTCACTGCTGTATTTTTGAATATATGCACCTCACTACACAACACTACTCAAGATCAGATGGTTTGATTCTTTTTAGTCTATGTCCTGTTCTGGTAGTATCCAAAAGCTGCAATATTTAAATTTTCTGATGAGAATGGATTCTTTCCGCATTCATTCCTCATGCCCCCTTGCAATTATCTTGATTTCTTGACTGACTGTGGGTATCTGAATGTTTCGATGTAGGTAATCAGTCCTATAGCATTTGGCTGCACCTACAATACCTCTCAGGACTTTGTTGTGAAAAATTTGTAATTTATTTATGTTACTCTTTGCAGAACATCCCCATAATTGAACTCCGTATGTCAATAGCAATTCATTATGTACTGTCAATAGCAATTTATTATGTACTGTGATTTTCTTCCTATTAGCCGGTACATTTTCCTATATCTCAATTCCAGTTCTTTTCTTTTTTATATGTTACTTCCAGCGAAGTTTTGCATCGAGATTCATTCCGAGATATTTAACGTTGTTGCTATATGGATTATTGGTGTTTTTGCGTTCTGTTTATCCTTATCGAAAGCTTGTGCTACATCTAAGAATATAGCTGAGCATACTTTTTTATTTTCGTAAGCTTTTTCAATAACATCAGTTATTATGTGAACCTGGTCAATTGTTGAGTGCTTGTTAATAAACTCAGACTGGTGTGTTGGTATTAATTTTTTCTCTCTATGATCGGTTTTATTCTTTTCAACAGGAATTTTTCAAAAACCTGAAATATTACTGGCATCAGTGATATAGGTCTATAGGCTTTTATTTCGTTTGGTGACTTTCCAGGTTTTGGGATCATAATAATTTCCGCCATCTTCCATATGTCTGGGACATGTTTAAATCTAATAATCAATACAGCATATTGATCAATTTAGTGATTTTTATAATTCTGTTACTTGGTAGTTTTTGCAGTAATTCTCCTGTTATTTAATCGTAGCCTGGTAATTTCCTAGGGTTAATATCAGTTTTAAAAACTTTGGTTAGCTCTTTCGGCGTGACTAATTCAATCATCGAATTTTCAGCTTCTATGTTCGGCAAATTATGTTCAATATCAGTTTCGTTTGGTTTGAAGGTTTTTTCTAGATATTCAGCAAATGCTTCTGATTTTTGGTCATTGTCACGTGCCCAATTCCCACATAGGTATCTTATAGGTGGACTCTGTAGACATGAGCGCATAGACATAGATATTTTGTGGCTTTCCAGAGTGAGTAATCAGTTTCTTTATCATCTGTTAAATTTCTCAGATAGTCATTTATAGTTTTGTTTTCAATTTCCTGTAATTCCCTTTTCAGTCTTTGCATTATATTGTTTAAACTATTTTTATTTTCAGGTGTTCTGTTTTGTTGTCACTTTTTTCGTAATTTACGTTTTTCAGATACCATTTCCTTCACTTATTTTGGATAATTAATTTCTTTAGTTGTACTCTTAATTTCTGGAGTATTATTTCAAGCAGCTTGTTGAATATCTACTACGAATTTTTCTGCTTTAAAATTTAATTGTTCAGTTGTCTTGAGCGGTATATTTAGTTGAATTCTTTTGTTCAATTCTTCAGCAAATCCTTCCCAGTCTGTTCTTTTGTTTGTTGACGTTAGGTTTCTTTCTTTTCTTATTATATTTTCGCCCACCGTCAGAATCACTGGCATATGATGAACTTAGCTCAAAATTTTCTTCGACTTTTATATAGAAATCTAACAAGTCTGGGGTTTTCTTTTAATCAGTCGACAATAAGTTGGTTTTCCAGTTAATATGTAACTACATCTTAGTTCAGCAGCTGCTTTATGTAGTTCATTGCCTTTAGTTGTTGTCATTCTGGATCCCCATCTTTATAAATTTTGCTCCGAGATTGCTTAGGACATTCAAATAATTTTCCTTTTTTTGACTGTATCTTGGAGGACAATAAATTGCGGCTATTGCAACCTTGTACCTACTTGATTTAATAGTTACTGCTGTTACCTGATATTCTGCTGTACTTAGCCCTGATTCTTGATGGTGAGAAAGGTCCTTTTTTATTATTATTGCACTTCCTACTTTTGCGGTGTTGGCTGGATGTATGGTATAATAAAATGTATGCCCTCTAAATGTAATAAAAGATTCTTTTGTTAAATAGGTTTCCGATATTACGCAAATATCTATTTTTTGCATATCTAGGAATACTTGTAGGGTAGCGTAATGTTGCTGGACTCCATTAGCATTCAAATTGCTATTCGGATATCTTTATTTACCATTTAGGGTTTTTGGGGCTACTGGCCTAATGTTTTTCAATTCTAGTTTTTTAATCCTTTCGGAAAAATATTCGATAATTTTTTCTTGTCTGTCCAGCTTTCCTATTAGTTTAAGTAACATTACTTTCGATAATTGGTGGTGGCCTGGGCATTCTAATTTCTTTATTCTGTTCATTGTTTTGTTTTATTTTTATTTGCTGTGGTGAAGATCCTGGGGAATTATTTGCTTTTCTTTTTTTATTTTAACCGTTATCCGGCCTACTTCTTTCTGCAACTCTTCTTCATGTGTTTCTTCTGTTAGAATTGGAGGATTAGAATCATAGATGGAATCGAAGACTTAATATCGTATCAATTACATACAAGTAGCCGAAGAAATACAGTTCGCTTTTAAAAAACCCGATGAGTCTTCGATCCATGTTGGTTTTCTGGTGACCTAAAAATATATAATTAGAGGCACTAAAACATATTTGCTATATACTTATATATTTGCTATATGCAAATATACACTATATTTGTGATTTATGCACATTTATTCACAGAGAAGTTTTGAATTTCTAACAAATCTATTTCTAACAAAATTAATTTACCATTCTTGTCATACCTTTAAATTTACACAATAAGGAAACATTATGAATATCCAACCTTTGATTGAGAGAGCATTTTTTAATATACACAACCTGTCCAGTAAAAATGACTGATGCGAATACTAGGATAAATTTATTTTTAGTTTGGTAATAACGTATCGTCTAGTAAAAAGCGTAGTTCCATCGAAAAACGTTCATTTTATTACCAGTCTCGGCATAGTTGGCAATCAGAAACGAATATAACATTACAATACAACAAAAAGAAAGACTGATGACGTATGTAACTGTAACTGTAATGATGCTAATTTTAGTTTGATTGAAAATGGGTTTTTAGTGCCTCTTACAAAAATTCCAAGAGATTAAACATTCAATATCCAATATCACATTTAAACATCATCTTCGCCGTATTTTTAAATAGTTATTTGTGATGTTAAAACTAAGCTAGACAAAAATATTAGGGGTTGTGTTGGAGTTAATTCGTAGTTTCACTTAATTAAAAACAGTTTATTTAAGATGAAATTACTCCAGCTGCTTCTTCTCATTTTTGAAAGAGACAAACTTCTCGTGTTTTGTTCTCATTTTTTCTCTCATCTACACTGGGGAAAAATTAATTTCGGATTTTCTTGATTTATTAGGATGGATATAAATATTTAGTAATATCTTTAATTCTTACAATATATAGAAATTTCTACGGAAAAAGGTGGCGTCATTAGTCTATCCGGTTAAAAATTGATGCATTTATGTCATATTTTGCTTTTTTTTACTTCTAAGAACTAAGAGTCAAAAGAACAGCGCAGGTTTATCGAAAATTGTGTTGTATTTATAGTGCAAGTGCTTAAGTAAATATCAATGATAAAATTGGTTTGCTCGTCTTCTTTCCGGGAATTTCGATTAACTACTCGAACAATCTACTACGAAACATATTTCTTTAAGCGATATCATTAAGGTATTAATCATAAGCAATAAATCAAATCTAAAATATTTATATGAAACTAGAATTCAATAGTTGAGATCCGTATGAGTTAATAGTGAAAATTTGAATGAAATACGATTCCGTCGGTGAATAGCCTACAGATAATAATAAAATTCTCATATGCAGTAAATTTATTGAAATATTTTGTTCTTTATGACTGGTAGTATTTTCTTTCATCGCTGGCATACTTTTAGTCTTTATAATTGAACTACGATAATGCTATTAAGGGAGTAATTGACATTACGCGA
This sequence comes from Rhynchophorus ferrugineus, assembly GCF_030347505.1. Taxonomy (NCBI): domain Eukaryota; kingdom Metazoa; phylum Arthropoda; class Insecta; order Coleoptera; family Curculionidae; genus Rhynchophorus; species Rhynchophorus ferrugineus. The sequence goes on along the minus strand of NW_027472588.1, from coordinate 16,684,469 downwards.
ATTGGGAGACAAATCTAGGTTAATTTAGGCCCTTTGATGTGCTTTTTTTCATTCTAATTGTTAATTGTGTTCTAAAAATATCCATCCTTTGAATTATAATTAACCTAAAATGTGCCACTCCGGTCTCAGCGTAGAATCATATCGAATGATTGATAATTGTTAATAATAATATTCAGTATTAATCTTTAGCCAATAATTTGATCATATGACTTTGATTTTTTCTTGATCTTCATCTAAAATGGCAACCTTAATATCCTACAACATTATTCACATATATTATTTAAATCGACATAATTGATTCAACATAATTTACATTTGAATAAAATCGAATTATGGAGAAATTTTAAAATTACATAAATTTTTATAATTTGTATATGGTTTGATTCAATAGTGAATAGAATAATTAGTGCACGATATATAACGAGTATCTTTTAAATATGAAATTTATTCTGGTTAAAAATATTACTAATTTTTTAAATGGTAATACTTAATTGCTAATTCATTTTTTATACCACCTGAACACTATTCAGGTACTGGTTCAAATTGTTTGTTTTTTAGATATATTATAGCCTCTTTTCTACCAACTGCTTAACCCTTACTGCTTAATAATGGCTCCAAACCAACGTTATATTAAACGTATTAAACCTACCCACTGGCGAGTGACCAATGTTGAAATCACGCCAGAATATACCCGTCTGACCTAGCCTGTTTACTGGCTTGATTGGGATAGTTTCTCTTGTTAGATCACACCCAGATAGACTCATAACACCTTTTTATGGTTTAAAATAAACAGTTTAACTTAAATTTCGATAGTATTCAAAAAATGGTTAACATATCAAGTACCATATCAATACCATATAATAAAATTCTCAGATGCAGTAAATGTATTGAAATATATTATTACTTATGACTGGTAGTATTTTCTTTCATCGCTGGCGTGCTTTTAGTCTTTATGATTGGACTACGATAATGCTATAAAGGGAGTAATTGACGTTACGTTACGAGAGTTGCGAGACAAATCTAGGTTAATGTAGGCCCTTTGATGTGCTTTTTCTTCATTTTAATTGTTAATTGTGAAAATAAAATAACCATCCTTTACATTATAATTAACCTAGAAAGTGCCACTCCAGTCTCAGAGTAGAATCATATCGATTGATTGATAATTATTAATTTATATTGAGTATTGATTTATGCAGCAATAGAACTATTACATTATTTTACTATTACATGATTTTACAGCAAGTTAATAATTCAGTGAGTCATCATACATAATGATTTACTAGGTAGAATTTACTAACCCATTATTTTTAAGATGGCAGAAATAAGAGAGATCAAATTCTTGTGAATAAACTAGTAGATTAAGCACTTCGTAGTTTATTTCAATAGTTTTATGGTTATGTTGATCTGGATTTATATCTATTATAGGTATTTTTCAAACATGTTTACATCTAGTTGGGCTAAAATGTTGCAAAAATAATATGAGTTTATTTTTCTACTATTTAGGAGGTAGTACATGAACAAAATTCATACTTCGACACTATATATTCTTTTTATTTCTCAATGATCTTTACTGGTTATACTTTGGATTATACAACAGAATTTTTAAGAATTACACAAAAATTTTAGATTTATTAATAAATAATTTCTGGTTTATACGAGTTTCTGTTTTTATTTATTATTTAGAATGTTTGTATAAAAATATTTAAAACAAACTACATTCGAACATTATTAAAGTGTTACGTCTGCAGTAAATATTACTTCAGTGAAGCAAATGCATCGAAGAACTTTATTTTAATCGATTTAATCTTCTGCATTTGTAGATTTAGAGCAATATTCCTTTGAAATTTACAACATTTCGCTACATTTCAAGAATGTAAAGAGATTATCTAAACAGAAAAAATTTTGGAGATTAAAACTGAATACAATTCGAATGTAACTAAGAGAGTATTAGTCTTAATCAACTCAGATTGCTTTGACAAAAAATGAGACAGACCGAAGTTCGAGAAGAAAATGAGATACAAGTTTCTCGACTTGTTTCAAAATATATGTTAGGTACAGATAACGACGCATTATGCTACTTATGCAGCACAATTGATTTTTAAAATGTAATATAATAGTATATATGTTATATTTCGCATGTAATCAAAGTTTAATATCAGTGTCTTATTCTAAGCGAGGCATATCATTGTCATTTTAAGTTAACAGTTCCGTCAGTTATTTATAGTTGTTTTAAAATTCTCATGAAAATAACTGTGCGAATATATTTTCTTGTATTTTTCCACTTTCTTGTATACGTATTTATAGGCTTACGTATAAAACACTATAATATGTCAAGCATCATAGTCCCTGAGTATAATAGATACAACTTACCGAACTCCCCTAGCATTAAAATTGTTATGGAAATTTTTGATTTAATTAGTTCATATTCACTTAATATAAGGCATAGACGCTTTTAAAGGTCGTTATTGGTTTGGTTTCCCAGGTGTGCCGGCTTCATTTTAACGCCACGTTATTATATTAAATAATTTCCCGAATATATTTGAATAATATGGTAGCGTAAATCGCTGAAATGATGAATCTAAATCGCTGACGAGTAAAATAAATATTTTTAAAAGGAAATTTCAATTTAAATGTTAAATACCGAGCGATAATTATGGAAAATGTATTTGCATATGTTGGATCTTTTGTGGAAATGATGTATTCTGGAAATTTGAAAATCGGAGATATGAGATTAATATTATATATATATATATATATATATATATATATATATAGATATATATATATATATATATATATATATATATATATATATATATATATATATGTATATATATATATATGTGTATATACATATCAAAGATATTAAGAATAGAGAGGCGAATCAAGGATAAGGCAAATTAACTAAGGCAAGCAATTCAAAAAAGATTTATTAAAATAGTTAATCCTACAATTAGATCTACTGACATCTGATCTGAATTCTGGCTATTAAGCTATTGCACATGGAAAAGCAAACAGCTGAAACTACCCTTGCTGTAGCATATTAACCTAAATACTAGCCTTAGAACGACAAAGCTGATAAAAAAGGTGAAAACTTCAGAAGGATTTAAAGAGCACCACGAAAATGCCAAGGTGATTACGCACTTGGTTAGCGGTAGAGAGCATTCAGTAGATATGTGAGAACTTATCAAATAAAAATCCTAAGATAGTGGCAACAAACTAGAGATCGTATAGATAAAGCCGTATATAATAATAAAACTAAAAAGCCTAGATGAGAAGTTCAAAAGCTGAAAGAAGAATCAATGAACTTTTATCTGCAAGACCTATATAATGCTCGCTCTGGAGAGCAACCAAGAGGATTAAGAGGTATACGGCCAGAGTAATGTATGTGTTACTTAAACAATCTGTCATAATGTACAGTCTCAACCAAGTCTAGATGAATTGATAATGAGTCAGAACGGGAACTTGAAATCGGAAATGAGTCGGCCCAAAAGTTCAAATTGATCAAGTATATAAGAATAAATACGAACCTAGAGAAAACATTCAAGCAAAATTTTAAAACAATTGCTTAGAAAAATATCCTTAACGAAATATAAAAAATAAATAAATAAATATAAAAAATAATCAAACTTAGATTTTTAACACAAAAAAACATTTTAAAATAAAAGATGTACGTACTAATCGTTGCAATAACAATAAAAATAAACAAAAATCTTATTTAACATATCTACCTCGTATTTTATATTCGACTATATATACACAATTTAGCTTAATACCTACCTAAATCTATTTCTCTATTTGCAATATTATTTTAGCTACTACTAACTGATTAAGCAATCAATCAATAATCAATAAATAGTATTTTGAAAATCGATCCGCAATTCGGCGGAAAAATCGGCAGCGAAATATATATATATATATATATATATATATATATATATATATATATATAATATAATATAATATATAATATGCGCAGAATGATATAAAAATAACAAGAGATAAAAAAAACTACATTAATCCATTTGATCTTTTTATGTTAATGTTATATATTTTATGTGGTATTTATAAGCTATGTTTGATATCAGTAATTAATTCTTTTTCACTTTCAGGCTGTGATTTTCGATGAAATCGAGCTCACCGATCTGTGCCTAGCCGAGTGTTCAACTAAAAACGTCAATCACAGTTTTCAGGTAAGTTGTATCGATAAATGTTGACCTATTGTTATAGTTTAAACCATTCACTATCTAATTTCTCTTTCAATTACAAATAACTTATTAGTTTGTATCATGCTTAATAATCAAATACTAAAGTAAAATATGGATATACTGAATATATGAAGAAACTGGTGTAGTGGAAATATTACCTTACTTTAGAAAAGTTTGTTAAATTTATTATGGAAAATAATTTAATACCTGAGACAGCATAATAATCTCCTTTGCGTCCGTAGGCAGAATTGAAAATTCTGGATTTTAGCTATAATTAACAGACATTCTACAGATTTAATTAATTATCTTAGAATAATATTCTTATGGCACAATCTAATTAAAATCTCATCGGAGAAAATGAATACTTGCTTCGAAACCCATGTTAAGTAGTTGTCTCATTAATGATTAGCTTATAGTCCTGATTATATTCTAGGTTGTGCAATAATTTCGAGGAAATATTTTAAACCGGATTTACTGTTGTTACTTACTGTTTTTTTGTATGAGAGTTATAGCCTCTTGATTTGATGAAAATAAAAGAAGCAAGAATATTTTGAGCTGTAAGAATCGGTATTAAACTGGCGTCTACATTTTAGTTTTTCTGTAGGAGAATACATCTCACCACTAAATTTTAGTACAACTTTAACAATCTAGTATAATTATATAAATAACATCTCATAAAATGTCAAATACTAATATAAAAGAAAATTTGTAGCCGTAATTTGGAAGTTACATTGTCAACGTTTGTTTTTTTAAATTAGTTTTCTTCGGGAGCAAAGTCAAATCTGTTGTGCTCGAAAACTTTTTTAATTTCCCTTTTATTGGAATCTTCTTTGAAAAGTTCTACTAAAGTACCTATTAATTTAGTTCGAGATTAAAAAATATGCTTTTATTTTTCCAAGACAGTTATATTTTTTAAGTAATTATAAAAATATTGGTGTAATTCTTCTTCATCAAATTCGTTAATTTACAAGATTTCCGACATTGTATATTTGAAATATTTTATATATAAATGTCTAAATATGATCAGATTTTTTAGCAGGCCTTGCTAATATTTGTTGCAATTTGCAACACTTGTGTTTGATAGGTTTGACTATAACTTTTCGATTTCAGTTGGTTTTACCAGGTTTGTTCCAACACGGCGACATTTATGGAAAGTTTTATCGCATTGTTTTATGGAAAATCAAAAAGTACTTCGGCAATATATTATTCTCTTAAAAATATATTGATGAATTCTATTTATGTCAACATTTTTCATGCTTTTAATATAGAATCAAATGGCAATCAGTAGTGCGTTTGACAACATTTACAAAATAAGGAAATGAACAAATAATAAGCATAGTATAGTAGGTAACATATGTATTGGATGTAAAATTAATCTAACGATGAAAAATTGATATATTACAAGATTGCCAACAAGGTTATTTTAAGAAAATTCAAATATAGTTTGCGGAAAAGGTAATAGATGGTTTTAATTTTTTTTTCATTTATTATCATAAACCATGGGACTTCTGAACGGGTAACGGGCGGACTTTTTTGGATTGAAACATTTGTAGTAGTTCAAGTTGTCTCTTCGAGACATACCTGTATCATACCTGTGCTCCGTTGAGGCAAATTGGACAGACTAGAATTTTATACAGCGTCGCTTTCTGTGGGATTGGAGTTTGCTTTTTCTGCAGAATAGTGAAAATAATAGGCTGTACACGGCATTTCCTTTGGCAAATAGCGTGCTGAACTTGGGATGACCATTGGAATCTGCGGTCGAACTGGAGACCGAGGTATGAAACTTTCTGGAGCCATGGGATAGGGACTTTATCGATTTGGAGGCGATAGGCGCGGAACTCTTTCTTGCGGTGGCACAAAATAGCCTTAGTTTTGCCGTAGTTTATCTACAGCCGCCATAATTTGTACCACGCTATCGCTTGGTTCAGCTGTACTTGGAACATCTTGCGAACAGCGTCGGGACAGTAACCGGTTGTGAAGAAAGCGGTATCGTCTGCGTAAAATACTACGTGGGAAAGTTTGAAGAGCGGGAAATCAGCCATATAAAGGATGAATAGTGCCGGGGCTAGCGGAGCATGTTGCGGGACTCCTGCGGAAATTTGTTTATGAGAAGAGATTTCGTCACCGATCCTCACTTGAAAGAACCTACCGTCCAAGTATGAATCTATCAGGGATATTAGGTCATTCGGTAGACCTAGCTGTTTCGTTTTAAATATTAGACCATGGTGCCATACTTGATCGAAAGCTTTGGAGACATCTATGAAGATGGCTCCGGCTTTTCGACTTTTTATCAGTGCCTGCTGGATAGTTGCTGAGACGCAGGCAGCTTGATGGAGGCATGAGTATTTGACACGGAAGCCGAATTTTTCGTCCGGGATTATGTGATGTGCGTCTGTAAAATCGTTTAAAGCATTTAATATCGCTTTTTTTGGCAAGTTTGAAAAGTGAACTAGTCAGGCTGATGGGCCTGTAGTCAGATGGATTGGACTTGGCATTTTTTTAAAGAATGACAGCGACAAGCGCATGTTTCCAGTTCATTGGGAAATGCTTTAACCTCAGGAGAGATTTTAATATTAGCAAGTTCGGATAGTTGCTTGCTAGTGAGGTTTTTTAGATAGTTTACTGTTATGCCATCTGGGCCTGGAGCTTTTTTAGAGGACATACGTTTTATGGAAAACTGAAGGCCTCTGGAAGAGACTATGGTCTTCAAAAGATGAACAGACTGGAAGTATTTCTTCTTTAGAGAGGGGATAGTGTCGTTTATGATGCATAATGTCTGTTGAGGTGGACCCAGAGAAGGATTGCATTTCATTTGGTTCTCGAACGGATGGTTTGGAAAGCGTACATCGCTAGTTTTAAGCCTAACTGTAGTGTTTTTAATAGGTAAGTTAAACACCAATCAGAAGCGCTACGAAATATTGACGTTCCTTACTATTTCCTAACCACCATTTCCACAAATCCAACGTTTAAACATTTTAGAGCGCTTGGATTTTATTCGGATTATTTATCCTATATTTTACAGTTAAAACATTGGTTTTTGTGCAACCATCGGAAAGAAAAGATATATGAATAAATCGAACTGGTATCTGTCAAGGCAAATAACCTAAATTCTCCCACAATCGATTCGTCGATAATACCTGTACTGTATGACCGTCAATAGGCGTATTTCAGTAACCATGAATTATAGCACAGTATTGAGGAAACCAGTATAACACTTGGCAAGAAATTTAGTAAATGTGGGTAATAACTCTAAAGAATACCCAATAATCGTACCATCATAATCACCACTTGAGACCTTCGAATATAGTATTATAAAAAGCAAATATCATATATTTGCTCAATCAATATTTTATCGATGGCAAAACTGTTATAAATACTGATAATTTGTAGTTACAAATGAAGATTAACTTGACAGGTTTATCTATAATACAAAAAGGTTTATACATATAAAGTTTTTTAATTTCAAATTCTATACATTTAATAATGGATGTTTGGTTTCTTACATTTTCAGCAGCTTTTTAGAATAAAAAGGTTTTTCCGGTATTGTATAAAATTTATTTGTAATATTTAGTTAAATAAAATGTGCAAATTTTAATTTTAAATTATTTTAGTACATGCAACTGCAATACTTCATCAAGTACTTTACAAAATCTCTGTTTAAACATGCTTTAATGTATTAGTTTCTCCTATGAATTCTTAGACTGGATCTCTGATTTCTTTTACTTTAGTTGATATCAGTGACAACAGTTAAGTTCATACATTGTCAATTGTCTGTAAGTATTATTCGAAATTTTTGAAACTGCTGTTTGCAATAACACGCATACCGGATTATAAGAACTTAATGAAATCACAAATTACTCTTAACCTGGTGAAGTATAGCCTATCTAACTATTTTTTGTACAAGAAACCAAATATTTGATATGGTAATGATCATGATGAATTAATATATTTCATGAATTAATATATTTCTTTATATTTCGAGAATATACGGATTTTGAGTTAGAAACCGATTTTTCTCTAACTATTTGTCTATATTAAATATAATTTTCTTACTGTAAAGAGAACAACATTATTAGGGACTCATATAAATATACTGCACATTATACAATAAAGAAAACAGACCAGGCCTAAATTCAAATGTTATCAACAGTATTATTTACCTCGATATTACTCTAATTATATTTTTTCGACATTACATTAAATTATTTAAAATCATCTTATGACAAATGTTACTGCCTCTCCTCTAATAACCATAACTTCTGTTAACTATCTTAATGATGTACAGCGAGCTTTTAAAAAGGCTTGAAAGTCTCTTGGTGCATCTTTAGACCCAGAAGTCTCTTAAGCTCCACATTAAAGGAATTATGATTTTACTAGAAAAGAAATAAAATTATCAATATCTATATATAGTTAATACTACTAAGATAATAAATAATATAGTGTCAAAACACATATGGCTAACTGAAAGAGCAGAATTGCAAAGGGTAAAGCAGTTATTTAGATCGATGCAGTTAGTCTTTAAATAATCTATTTTACAAGCAACCAAAATGAATACTATAACTAAATGCTATCTAAACAAGCTAATTTCAACACAGAAAAGCTCTGGATTCATTCAAGTTTATGTTCAGTTGTCTTGGAAACAAGCCTTTTGATATATCTAGAAATAATCATATTTATATAATGTTACTATTAAAATTAATTATTTTATTTGTAATTAATATTGCTTTAATATATGTTATAATATATCTTTTGAAACCATCTAAAATTATATTATGCACCACATATCTCTTTATAAACCCAGAAAAATTAAATCTATAACAATAACTCATTATATAAATAAAGCGCTGCTATCAAGATATAAATAATATGAACACTTACAAAGTAGCAACATTAAAAAAATAATAAAAAGCTCATTATGTTAATGGACACCTTGCTTTTAACGGAATTCCACTGAAATTAATGGTAATATGCTGCTATTATATGGAAAATAAATTGTTATATTATTGTGAAGCTTCTCAAGTATTCCTTGAAAATATTATTCTCATTTTGTTGATTTAGTAAGGTTGTTACAGTGCTGGATATATTTCGGTTTGCTTCTCAACGACCAAATTTTGACAATATTTACAAAGAATATAATACAAGGTGTCCGAAAAGATAATGTATTAGGTGCGTATGTGCAATCTGATGATATTTTCGCTTTAAAAAGTTAGTTATTGAGAAAACCGGTTTACAATATATGTTAATCATTTTCTCCCTAATTCCCCATCCTTATTCCCCAACTTCCTGGCAACATAACAATACTGTGTGGATTACTAATCACCCACGTAATCCAACAAACGATCTATATTCTTTAACACTTTTTTAGCATTTCAAAACCGGATGACAGCTAAGTAATACTGTCTCGATCTGAACAAGTGGTGGGGCGCTATGTCTGCTGATCACTCTAAGGAAGGCAGAAATTCCCATTTGGGCTGCAACAGTATATCCTCCATAATTTTTGCAATGTGTGAGTGAGCGTCATTGTAACAGAGTTTGACTTTGCATCTATAACTTCTTATCGCTGGGCTTTTTACAGGAATATCTCGTAATACACTATACCATCGTGTTCACAGCAGAACCTAATGGCCATGAATATTATTTCGTTTCCGTGTTGATGCGAATAGCTTTTCTTAACTAACCTATAGCTTTTTGTTCTTAAGAAAGGCTCAAATTTCAAAGACACATACAACGTTTTCACATATTTTTTATTTAAAATAATCAGACATTTGTTTATAATATTGTTGCTCAGCTGATATGGTGAAAAAGCGCAAGTAATTTAGTGTAAAAACCATTCAGTTTACTTTTTAAGCAATAACCTTATGATATGAGACTTTGTAGACAAATGTTTCTTTGGTGTAATGATTAGAACGCCATGCTCGCACGCGGAGGTCGCGGCTTTGATTCTCAGTCTCAACTCTTCATGTCGGTTCAATATTTTTGTTAGATATTTTATCATTTTATTGGATATCTTCATAATTTGAGTTGCAGTTGATAATTTGATACTTTCTTTTACGATATTATATTAGATTCCTACATTCATTTTAGTAGTACTTATAGTGTTATTGAATTTTTTTCATTATCAGAGTATAATTATTGCTATACAATACTTTAATTGTTCATATAAGATTATTGAAATAGAACCTTATTTATATTTGAATGAAAGTTTACATCTCTATGGACCTATAATTCCTCGACTGACACGTTCTGTTGCTGTATATGTTTCTCTTTAACTTGTTTAAAATAATTTGCCTACAGTTTCTGTTCATTGTTCTAAAGTACTAATATATTTGTTTTTGAAAATAAGCGCGCTATAAATTTCATCGGTGGTTTTCGTTTGGTTAAAGTATAAAATCAACTTCCGAAGGGTTTGTTTGGTTGGAATGTTATCGGACATTAATAATATAACAAAAACTTGTTTGTTTTGATTTCCATCGATTAAACAAAATAACGTATTATAATTTGTAAGTTAATAAACAGGGAACGTATATACTATTATAATTTAATGTCAAATCCACCAAATTCACGCAAATTTTATTAAGCGCTAATTAAACCTGATCACGCTTTGATATAACTCGCTCGAATGTTATTTATTGGAGAAGGGTGTGGTGTAAATAAACCAAATGATTTTCAACACATTGAAATGATGCAATTACGGATTTACTTTTGCAGTTCTTTAGCAATTCAATAGGTCCTGATAAACCTAAACGGTAGTTGATAAAAAGGATATATATATATATATATATATATATAAGACAAAAGAAAATAGAAAGCTTTACTTTATGGAGCAGTATCTCAAACAAATTCGGAGTTTACTACATAATTAAGGGCTTTTTACATTGACATATTAACATATGAACTGTATTTTAACTTAAATTATTCCGAAAGTTGCCAAGGATTCTAAGGATTCTAGATAAATTGACATTAATATTTCATTGTGTAGAAAAGCATACATATTTTATTTGCTCTACGAAAGGAATCATATTTGTTTCAGCTAATTATATTATTAAATAAAGTAGCTGATCTCAAGATAGCATCTTTTTTAAAATCGTATAGATTAGTAGAACGCCATTCTACAACTACTACATGTCATATATATCCATATTGTTCCATTTGGGCCAAAACAGAGCAGCATAAAATATCATTGTTTTATAGACATGACCATAGATTTCATTGATTGCACCATTTGTATGACAAACGTATCGTTTTCGAAATAAATCTTACCTTCTTTTATTTTGACTATTATTTTTGTAATCATTAATGCATTACTCTATAATATTAGATCTATTTCATTTAAATATATTTCTGGCGGCTTAGTTGGCACAGTGGTAAAGGCGATAAGATATACTGTTGCGATAGTCGGGGGTTCAAATCCTGCTGGGGCATGGTTGTAAATTGGTGTTTGTGATTATCCTTAAGCAAAAGTTCACAATCTGGCAAGGAAAACCAGGCTGGATAAGATCGGATGTTTTATATGTAATATGTAATATAACGTATATGTAATAATGTATATGTAATATAACATATATAGGATTTTATAACTCAGTCGTAAATTACGTCCTATGAAATTAAAATTAAAAATTAATAACAGTCTACTGCATTTCAATCAAGACGCTCTAACCTTAAATGTTGTTCTACCCTCTTACGGCGAGGTAATCTGATCAATTTTTAATAGATTTATATAGAAAGATATAAAAGGATTTTCCTGAAAAGGGTGTGGAGAATAAACCCTGCCATTTGAGATAAAACTTTAATTTGGGCTTGTAGCCCTATATCTAAGTCAGTAAATTATAACATAAGACGGTAGAGGCTTTTTTCGCCCTTTTGAGACCTGTATAAGTTATCGTTTGCAAAAATAATTATTTAACAAACTTTTTTAGACTTTAGAAGTATATATGGGAATATGAATTTGGTATAATTTATTTATTTTTTAATTATTTATTAACAGAAAAATAAAAACTAAAAATTGCAAATAAAATCCATTAATATTTGATAGAATATATTAATAGTTAACAATCAACTAATTTGGCCGTATATGAGATCTAATTCTTATATTCTGGGTGGTGAACAATTAATGATGAGATTAAACTGTTCATCCTTGACTTGATTTTAATATTTTTGATGAATAGAAGAGCCCAGATACAAAAAGGTTTCAGAAAAAAAAACTTCAGAAAATGCAACCTTGCTACTTAATCAGTTATAGTAGTTACGTCTACCAATATAAATTTAACATTTGCTGTTAGAACCTACCTAAATAATATGAATATATGAATATGCAAAAGATTTATTTATTAATAAGGTTTTGAGCTACAGTTTGCATCTAAAACTAAAAACAATGTATATACAGAGTGTCTGATTAATTTCCAACGGAATGTTGTGCCATTCCTCTAACAACACATCCATCCACTTATTCAGTGATCTCATTCTCTGATATAAGATTCTCTAACGGGAAAATTATGTTGAGGTCTGGGGATTGTGCTGGCGAGAGATGTTTTATAATCTGTTGATACTCTTGAAACCAAAAGTAAACCTTTTTGACTGTATATATCTATATGTACTAGTCATAGTAACTTTATGGATGATGTCGATATAATGAGGTAATGCGACCAGCGATGTTAATCAGGGGATCAGCTGAATACCACGATATTGCCGACCAAATAATAAGTGAACCTTCTCCATGTGTGACTCCTGATCATAGGCTCCTTTTGGGGTTCTCCACAAATAAACAGTTCGTAGAAAATAATATGAAGGGCGATTCATCGGGTCATATCATATTCTTCAAATCATCAAGTATCCAGGTTTTATATTAGTTTATCATTTCTTTCTCAGCTTAGTGTTGGGTTCCATTATAAAGGGTTTGCAATCACATTCTTCCATGAATGTTAGCTTAATGGAGCTACACCATATTGCTTTTCTCGAAACAATATCACTCAAGTGAGTGTTTAGTTCTGCTGTCATATTTTCCGCGATAGTTTTATATTGACTGGCCAAAATCCTTTTTAATGTCGATCTCTGCCAGTTGCCTTTGGATATAACACTCACTTCTAATTTTAAAAATATTTGCACATACTTCATGAACTCACCCTTGTAGAAGGATTTATTCAGTATTCGTCGAGTTGCACTACGCAAGTAATTTTCCTGTATTATTTGAACTAATATTTCTCTTTTTTTAATTTTTTTGTACTTTCTCTTCTAATAATATTTGAATAGCTTAATTAATTTGGAAATCATTGCGCTCGATCGTTTTTCATATTTTTCTTCAAAGGCCACTTTAATGGAAGTAAAGATTTCAATAGAAAAACATCGACTTTTAATAATGAAAGTGAAAGAAAGTGTATCGATGTTTTACGATATTCAAGCCGTACTTCAACTAAAAATATGTTTTACTTCAAATAATACGGTATGTGAGAGGAAAAATTAAATGTTCTTACCATAAATAGCTTTGTTAACTATGTATTTTCGAGGTAACTTTCGTCCTGTTTACTGTGTTGGTGAAAATCAGCCACAACAGCAAGTTTCAAACTTTTTCAATCTTAGATCTAACGTTCGGAAACTTCCTGCTCGGCTGCGTCGTTGAAGAAAAGCCGCATTTAGTAGGCCAAACCTCCTACTGATGTTAAAAGTAATTGGCACTAAAACGGTTCGGAAAGAAGTACAAAAGAAAATTCGTAAAAATGTATGGCTCGAGAGTTGGAGATGGCCTAGTTTTATAATGGGAAAGGCATTTAGGGAAAGTCAGATAGAGTAAATTCAAAGTTTTCAATTACCAGAAATCCATCAAAATATAATATAATATAGACGAAGTCATATAGATGCAATTTTGCCTAAGCTATATCAACTTTATTTAAATATTATTTATGTATTTTATAATTAAAAAAATATCTCAAAAAAAAACATAGTGTTTATTGTAATGTATTTGGATGCTCAACATATTTGGTTTTATTTTCTGTTGATGATTTTTTATCTATTCAACGAAGAATTGCTGAAAACTGAAAATGTTTTCTTAACATCACTGTGTTTGGTAACGACTCTGATCATAATGATATTGCACTTGCTTCATCAGGTATTGTAGCTACGTTTTAGATGTCAGTCAAACAGCTTATTCACCACTCAAGCTGTTGAACATGTAAACTAATAAAACTCCAAGGCCTTTGGAGGAATTCTACCACAGCTAAAGTGTTGAATCAAAGCAAATTGATAGCAAATTTATGAATGCCAAATTTCTGAGTGACTCAGTGGCACACTGGAAGATTTTGGAAGCATAAATAAATACCGAACTAGAAGTTTTAACGTTGCAATTTTAATAATAATCGGTGTTTAGAATAAATTAATGGTTTTGTCAGAAGAACAGTTTTAACATAGAACTAATAACTGAAAATCATTTTTGACCATTGATTGTATTTTCGTCCATCAGTTTGTCTATCCGAATATCCCTCTACGAAATTATTTTTAAAATTTTGGTGACTCCATAATGCAATAGTCCACGGCTAAGAAACTGAGCTACTACAATCCGTCTTTGGTGGCCGTTTACCCGGCTTCTGTCCAAAATCCAGTAGACTATATTAATTCACAGCAACTTCAGCACAACTTTGGTGGCCTTACACCTTGAACGGTGATGCATGTACCGGAAATCCACAGACTAGAGATGTTTTTCAAAGCTTGAATGTTTCCTACATGGAATTGTTTATTATTACAGGTCGCTATAGCTTCAGCTGCGGTACGTTTGCCCTAAGTCATTTAAACTACACCAGGAAACGCTTCGAATAAGTACAGAACGATTGTCAATCCAACGTCAACCTGTCCTCTTTCCTCCTCCAAAAGGGAATTCAACCTCCAAAAGGGAATAGCCTTATGACCTCCCCGGAATACTACCGACTGCGTTAGTTATAATATGTGAAAGGGTATTAATTAAAAAAAAACATTATAATATTTAAAAAATTAATTTATTCAAGAAAAGAAGAGGCGATTGGTTGAACGGCCATGCAAAGCAACACCAAGTGTTTTTATCTATTAGAAAACAGACCCCTCCATCTCACTTTTTTTTATTCTGGCCTAAAAACCAGGCGGTGGAATGCATGACGCAAACCTGGTCGCGGAGACTTGCCTTGGAGTGACAAGTTAGACCGGGTTATGTGGGACTGCCTCTGGGCTTACCAATACACTAACTACTGCATTAAATTTGGGGATATGGCACCCGCTGATCGGGCAGCCGTTATTGGGCACGAGGGCCCGGCGATTCTATTGATTCGCGAACCTGAGTTAACACACAACTGGATACTGTTGTATGGAGGCAAAATTTATTACTGTAGCGACGGATGAGGTCGTTTCAGTCTGGAAAAGGGGGGGAGCTTGGCGGTGACGTGGTGCTAAGCTCCCAGCATGTCGACCAGCTCGCGAACAATCGCGTTTTCAGAAGAACGGAATGATTGAGATATGAAGTGCTTGATTTCTGGAGTGTCAGTTTCCCTATGAATTTGATTATTTCTGACAAATCATGTAGCGTTTAGTATTCTCCTGAGGAGCTTATTTTGGAAAACTTGAAGCCGTTTGACCTAGTTGGGTGTAACAAACTTGAAGTAGACATTAGATCCGTAGAGGAGTACGGACCGAATTAACATCTTGTAAAATAAGCATTTGATGGAGATGGGAAGTCTTATAGGGCAGATCAGAGAAGATAGCAGGTTTGCTATCCCCGAACATTTTTAGATTGCTTTCTGGATTTGGGAATGCCAACCGAACCGCCGGTCGAAGTGAAGATCTAGGTACGCAACGTTATCCAGCCATGGAATTATTGCGGTGTCGATCTTATGTTGCGAGACGCGCAGTACGTAAGGCTTATTATGGAAAATGATGGTGTGGGTTTTCAGGGGGTTGATTTGCAACCTCCAGAATTTAAACCACTTGACCGCATGATCGAGCTGCTTCTGTAAACGTTTATGAATTGTATCTTTAAACCTGGCGGCCGTGAAGAAAGCAGTCCATCTCACTTCTTCACTATCCAGGTAGTTTAAGTAACAGTAACAGATAGTTTAATAATCTGGGCAGCACTACATAACATATATAGTGGTGTTTATTGCATTATGACGAATTTTGAGAAATTAGAAGGCTTTATTTTAAATATTGTGTATATTATGATTATTTTTCGAAAAATGTTAAAATAAATTCCGTATTGGAAAAACGACACGTGTTCAGAAGACAACATAATATAAGACGTGAGAAACTTCTTTAAAATATGACCGATCGCGGATAAACGTCAAATAAAAATTGATTAGAAAGGGCTTGTCCATTAGAGGATATTATCGTTCCATCAAGTTATTGATCCAGGTATTTACTGTCATCGACTAACACGACTAAAGCAAGGGAGTGAAAGGAAATGTGTTTGAAACTAATCCGTGCAGGCTTCAGAAGTTTGGTTCAGGGAAAATTTTCCGTCTTTAGGAGACTTAAGAACTTAAATCGGATAGAATATTACAGTTGACCTTGACCTGACCTGACAAATACGTACGCACATTGCTGCGAATTATCTTTCCATTATGTTGAACATCAACTGAAAACTTACATTTTTGCGAAAAAAAATCAAATATATACAGTAATAGAAATATTTTCTGTAACTTATATTTCGGGCAACACGGCCACACTGTTTCCAAAGAACGTTGATTTGGCAGCGATGTAATCATCTATCTATTTTTGAAATTCTTCACAATTTAGAAATCTTATGTCAGCCAAATCATAGAGCATCGATCTGAATCAATAGTAACCAGAAGGTGACCTGTTTGTCTAGTAAGTTGGTAGGTGTAGAGCTTCCAATTCAAGCTAAAGTATCTCAATCACTTCACAAATATATAGGAAGCTAAGTGTTGCTATGGAAGAGACTGGCTTTGCATCAGTCACTATTTTCAGCTAATCTTTTTTACAATAATACGTCATACAATTATCATACTCATTATAGACTACATTTTGCTTATTCTACCATATACTGAGCAAGACCTTAAATATTCCGCTTCGGTATCTATGTGGCTAGCTCTACTGGATTAGCCCAGCACTGGGGATTGTCGTACCAGATCCAGTTTTCATCGCTAGTCGCAATATTGTTATAAATTGAATTTTCAATTCTTGGATAAGTATTTTCCGTCCTTTGAGATCTTTCCCATGGCGTCATATAAACGTCTGGAAACAATTGACTTGTCAGTCTAAAAATTTGCAGGTGTCTTCGAACTGTCTTGGTTGTCCAAGCTATTCTTTGCCATTGACACAAAAATCATCACATTTTAATCGCTGAAATTAAAACCGTCAGTTTTTCTATGATGGAGAAGCATAGTCAGAGAAATAGAGGTAGTGAGTGTCGAAAATGTAATTTTGATTAGCGTCTCATGCATTGAATAATTTAATAATATCTAATGGAAAACTGTTACTTCATTCAGTCAATTTTCATTTCAGAAAATATCAATACCATCTAATATCTCAATTAGGTTGGGTTTTTTAACAGTTGATTACATTTATATTTTGCATTTTTGTCAACAAATATAGCTAGTGAAAGCAGTTGCAAGTATCTGAGAATATCAAGGAACCTCAGTTTAATCACGAATTTTAAATCACGGTAGTCAGATATACGAATATCAATCTGATCGAAGTCGAAATAATGTTCCATTCTGCACTTTTTGATCATATCAATTATTATTATCATTTTAATAAAATACCAGAAGGGGTTCAATTTGGTATGTTGTAATTCTAAGATTTACTTATAATTGATTAATAATTATTTTCATCTTGAAAATTTTTATCACTTGCCCTATAAGTTTTTTTAAGAATTCCGTGCAAATTTAATTAGAAAAAGACACAAATCTTTAATAGATCAATAATACAACAAAATAACATAAAGAAAGGAAAAAGGAACGCTAAACTCTATTGGCTGTATATTGTTATATGGTTAACCTCAAATATATAAGTGGAACCTTATGTTGAACGTTGTATATAGAGCTCTGAAGCATAGTTAGGATACGTTGTCATGCTGAAATATTACTTTGTTGTGTCATTTGGTATATTCAATTGTATAAACAACTGTTGTTGATAATGTTTTTGAGAGTGATCATGTTAAGATGGAGTGGCTTATAATAGTAGATCACTTTGAGCTGATCCCACTAGATACAAAACACTAGCTTCTATTTGGTCGTTGAACTTGATGCATAGCCGAAATAACTACTATTATCCACAATTGCCTTTTCCGTTAGTAGATAAGTGGATCCGTTTCACACCTCTCATCATGGTTTTATTCTTGGAGCAGTAGGTAACGTCTATTGGCGTTAATTCTACTAAGCCCAATTTCCTTGTTTATTCACCACTAGTTATTTAGAGAGTCTTTCAAATCGCCCCTGTATGGCTTAAATGAGCTCCCAACGTCTTCAAAATGTACTGGCCCCTTTTTATAGTATTAACCTCTGAATCCTCATATTTAGAACTTTAGAACCTATACAGAATTAAAACAAAAAATCAGAGCTTCCTTCCTATTATGTTTTGTTGGCACAAAGGCACCAAGGAGAGTTGTGTACGATCTAAAGCACTTAAACACGATGATCTTTAGAGTAACATGACAACGCTTTCATGTAAATATAGATACAAGCGATGTAATACTACTTATGTCACCTTCTACTAATCCCCCGTAAACTTATTTGTACACCTTATATATACAAATCTGTATTCGCTCTATACTTATCAAAATTAATATTATCATAGCTATTAATTTTGATGTTTTTTAAAGATAGTCCACCCAGAACAATGAAAATACACAAGTACAAAGCATAAATAGGTAAATTAACTTTATTTATGAATCTAGTTTGGTGTTTTTGTCGACCAAAGCGACACAAATGGAAATGCACGGTCCTAATAGCACTAATCTAATATCATTGTATTGAAAATTATAGCCTGAAAACACACTCATAACATTGTTAGGGCGAACGCGAACTTTTAGGACAAGCGTTTTCGGTTGAAACGTCGACAGTTGTAACAAAATTCTGCTGATCGTGATATAGCTCAGCGGGCCCACTCGAATAAAATTAAATTATCCACGTTGATTGTTGTCTATTATGTTATAAGACGTTTCTTCGCAATAATGTTCAACGGTTGATGGCTGTCTGTACGAACAATGATATAATTTATTTTATGAAACAGCGGTTTTCAATTGATATGAAAAAAAATTCGCTTACAGACTTCATCTATCAAATACGCTACCAGCTAAATGTGTTTCGTTTTACCGAGGCTCAGATAAATCAATTAAAATACCTTTCATTAGAAATAAGTCTGTTATAGCAAAAAAAGATCTATTAAATATATTTTTAAATAGTCTTTTAACGCTGAAGTGCATGAATACTATGAATGCAGCGGAAATGATGACTAAAATTTCAAGTGTTTTATTTTAAATCTGGAGAATTTTAACATTTCATATTTTCTGTCAACCATAAATGTTAACCATAATTATAGAAATAATAATTAGTTAGAGTGGACTTGATTTAATTAATTAAAAATAACTAATTTTAAACCTGATTAATTCCAAATAGAATAGTATATTAGACGCTTGTAGTTATAGTGATCAGCAATATGTGTCAACCTCTTAAAATTTGTGATTTTGATATCAATTGCAAGGAACTGGAGAGCGAAAAAAGTTTCAAGACAACGAGTTGCATGACTTTCTGGATGGACACCCAAGCCAAGTTTTCAAAAAACTTTCAGGCGACTTTTTAAAACTTTTTTGTGTAACAAGAAGCTGATAAGTTACCGCCACACAAATTAACTTAAAATTTCATTTTCAGACGAACCGTTTACGTTTCACCGACAATCTCAAACGCATAAAGTTATGGATTTTATTAAGGAAAACCATTCACATCCAGATCGGAGCGAAATATTCATGACCATAAAGTCTTACGGTGGGTTCATATGGTGGAATAAGTAAGGTGTGGTTTATTATGAGCTCATGACGCCGAATTAAATTGTTCCTGCAGATATCCATCGACGTCACTTGAAAAAAATTAGGAAGGCTTTTTACCTGCATTAGCGAGTTACATGCAAAGTCATCCTCATGCATAATAAAATTTGACTTGACCCGTTGCAAGAAATGCGAATGTTATAATATTGCAGCTCGAATGGGAACTTCTGCAGCACCCAGTATACTTCTCACATGGCGCCGTCTTATAACCGTTTATTCAGATTAATGCAATTATATCGTATCCAAACTACTTGTATCGCTACCAAACCAACACCGTTCTTTCGACACGGAATCACCATGTTGATAGTAAGATGAAAACAAGCAAGTATATATATATATATATATATATATATATATATATATATATATATATATATATATATACATACTACTCTATCCAAACTACTTCTATCGCTACCAAACCAACACCGTTCTTTCGACACGGAATCATATCAATCATATATATATATATATATATATATGCGAGCATATATACATACATATATATATATATATATATATATATATATATATATATATATATATATATACATATATATGGTGCTGGATAAATGATGAAATGTGAAAAAATGAACAGAATACATGGAAGCATCTTGATAAGAACAGCTCGAAAGAGCTCATTTAGAAGTTTCTTTATCACACTATTTTTTTTGCAAAGCGTTTCAAAACGTCTACTTCCTTGAATGACTGAATAATATCATTCTGAATGATAAATGATTTTCAACTCTCTCTAAAAATAGCCATAATTGCTATACCAATAGACACACATTCCAGTTAATTAATTTCTTAATATAATAAACACAGCATCAACAAAATCACAGATAACTTTTAGGCAGTTTTCTTTAATTATATAAAAATATGGTATCACAACACATGTTACCTGACAGTGGTCGATGAGTATCAAAATAGGATGTCATGACTAAATTCAGTGGAACAAAGTATGGACACTTTGATAATTGGATATTGTGGTTTTACATTAACTTTCATCATTTATGGTTGTTTGCTAGAGAATGATAATTAATCGCTAATTAATTATTGAAAAAAAAATACACCGCATAAAAATATGTTCTGTTCGATCACTTTTGAAAAGCATTGTAACATTTATGTTTGTTTGCTAGAGATAGATAATTAATCGCTAATTAATTATTGAGAAAAAATATACCTCATAAAAATATATTCTGCTCGATCACTTTTGAAAAGCATTGTATCATTTATGGTTGTTTGCTAGAGATAGATAATTAATCGCTAATTAGTTATTGAGAAAAAATATACCTCATAAAAATATATTCTGCTCGATCACTTTTGAAAAGCATTGTATCATTTATGGTTGTTTGCTAGAGATAGATAATTAATCGCTAATTAGCTATTGAGAAAAAATATACCTCATAAAAATATATTCTGCTCGATCACTTTCTTTCGAAAAACATTGTATCATTTATGGTTGTTTGCTAGAGATAGATAATTAATGGCTAATTAATTATTGAGAAAAAATATACCTCATAAAAATATTTTCTGCTCGATCACTTTTGAAAAGCATTGTTAATATATTATACATAAGGTACAAATGATACCTCTAGGACTGTAGAACCTTAATTTTTAAAGTTTTGAAGTATTTTAAAGTTCTACTTAAAAAGTTGATATTAAGAGAATTATTACACATGTACATTTTTTTAAAGTTTTAAACTTATTTAAAATGAAGCCAATAAAAATAAAATATTTTTATGTAACTCTCAATATAAATATTCTATAATATTAGAATTAAAACACTATTCCAACGATTTTTAATACTTAGATAATACTTGGGAGTTTTAGTTCAGAGAATTCGCCTCTATTGACCAAAACTAGTCGATTTTTCTAAAGATTCTTTTCTAAGATTCTACTAATCAGGTTATATACCAGATTATATATTTGTGCCAGAGAGGATTAATCCGTTTTGATTTACTTATATTAAAATTATTTTTGTGTTTCTTTCAAAATCGCTTGGAAAGTGCCTAAAACATTGCCTTTACCGAACTAAATGTTGTAGACAGACCCAGTGTTGGTCCAAAGCCGGCCAAAGTTTGGACCGTGTGTCAATATCATCGTTGACAATACTGATATTTTCAGACTTTTCCACAGTCCCAATAGACCTTGTACATACCGTTACCTTTTAGTGATCCGTTTTATGTTAGAGATTGGGAGGCACCTGAGACAAACCACTTGTTGAAATAAAAATAACTTTAATGGTGTGTTTCTTTAGTACTCTGCCAATGCGATCCATTGCTCCTTGAGGAAACTATAGGACTGCTAGGAAAATGTATTCGACTTTCCTTTTCTTCGTCTCTTTTAATTTTAGTAAGTGAGCATTAAATATTTTTGCTCCAAGGTATCTGATTCGTGTGTGATGAGTGCTCTGTAAATGAAGGAATTCAAAATGGATCACTTTGGGATGGGCAATGGCATGGCGTATATTTTCTTGGAACCGACAGTATGCAAAGGGATTTTTTTTATTATTATTTCTAAAATATTTTTGATGATAGGTATTATTGTTGTTATTTTTGACATAGCATCTCTTTTTCCCAAAGTCTCCGTCTATGTTTTTTTTATCAAATATTAGAGCTCTATAACATGTAAAAACGTATATAACTAATATTTTTTATCTTACGTAACTAACTTAATCGACATCTGATTAAGTATTGTATGTTCAAAAATATACTCTGAATTTTCATGAGTTCTTGAATATTTTTTATGTAAAACGAGAGTCTGACAAATATCATTTTTCTTAAAATATAACAGCTCAGATAGCCGACAAAACCGATCATTAATTACGCTTCAGGGTGTGTCCCAGATAAAAGAACCACTATCAATTGCAAATGAGAAATGGGAAAAGAGAAGTTATTGTTACTCATTTGTCACTTTTACATGGAAAAAAATTATAGGTCATAATATTATTCCATATTATACAGGAGTCCTGCAACTTACTATCCACTATTTCCCAAATAGTTCTTTTAGTTCTCAAATAATCTTTAAAGATACGTACTTGAACTTTTGTTTCTACTTTTCAAATATTTTTGGAGATATTCTAGTAACGCCACAGTTCGGTCGAAGTGAAAGGAACAATAATAGAGACCCTCTGACTATGTGAGTTCAGGCTCCCTTACGAAAAATTCCATATTCGTAATATATATTTAAAATTCCAATATATTCTAACCTGTTTTATTGAAATTCTTTTATATTAGGTGTTCAGTTCAAGTCAACTTCGAGCAGTTTTATTCGAATTCTCCAGATAACGTGGACGTACATGCTGTGAGTATGGTTAAAATATAAAATATAAAATAAAATAATTCGGTACACTTTCGATGCTTCAAAGGGGAGTAGACTGCTAATTTATCAGAAAGAATATCGAAAAATAGTTGTTAGGTGTTGCATATATTTTGTTCACTGATATTGATTGGATAATATGGAAGTCAATATTAATAAATACCGGCATCAAAATCGGCTGTTGAAGCCCAACAGACACTTTTAGAAACTTATGACGAGGCTGCTCCTTAACTTTCTAATTGCTTGCATTGATTTCAAAGATTCAAAAGGAATGATTTCAAAGATCTCAAAGACTGTTAATTATCCTAAAATATCGAAAGTAAAATGGCATAATTTATTGGACGAAACCAATCTCAAACTTTCAAAGAACTACAACTATTTCTATAACTACTAGTCAAAAGGTGGGCAAATAGTTACCACACAAAATGGCCGAAAATTCCATCTCAAACCAAATGAATACCGCAATCAATAAAAGCAATGTTTTGGTCTAGGAAAATCCATCCACTTGGGAAACGAAACGGAATACTCATGGCCATAAAGTATTGATGTGTATCTGATGGGATCAGTAATTCACTAGACATAGAACCTTCTAATTACCATTTGTTCAGACTCATGTAGCGTTGCTTCGTTGTAATAACAATAAATTAACAACAATAAATTAAAAAAACGTTAGTTATAAGGCTAAGACTGCCTAAGAAGTTTTCCAGGACTGCGTTAGAGGAATTGCGTTTTTCTTAATTTTTTTTTTGGCTTTTCTTGATTTGGTTGGCATAGCTCTGAACCAAAATTCTACTAAACCGATCTTCTCTATACATCCCTATATTTGTTCTACAAAACGTTTAGTATTTTTTTTATTCCGGAGGTACGAGCGATACCTAACGCATGATAATCTACCTTCCCTTTTAATTTCGCCTTAGTACAACATTATTTCCACAATTTTAAAGTCAACAATTTTTTGAGACCTTGTATACTTTGTCAATATATAACTATCAAAATGAACATGAGCAAACCAATTCTAATATTGACGGTTGTTTAGGAACCCATCATCATAAACTCCTCTACTAGATGTTGTATTTTTGTAAATAAAAATCAAAATATTAGCTGCGCAATCTCTAAAATATCTTTCTCTCCAAAATAGTCCATAGCTTGTTACCTCTCAAATGCTCTACTCTGTATCATCATTGAAGTATTACTAGATATATACGATTTAAAGCTATCTGTTAATATATATATATAATCATGGCATGTGCCCACCATTTCTATATCATTACTGTTAATTAGAAAACTAAAAACTGATCATCAATAACTTATCAACTAGCCTTCAATTTTACTTCTTTACACTGGAATGAAAAATAAGTCTCTTTAACACAGCTTTTATCAATTACGTACCAACCACAAAAAGACTAAAATCCTTCCTTAATGAATTTCCAAAAAGAAACTTGAACAAAGAGGTCCCCTCTCAAAACAAAAACAAATTCGGAGATTTGGAAATGGTGGATTTAATAATTCCCAATTTCTTTGTACTCCAATAAAGATTAAAAATATTCGCGGGCATAATTTTAAGTTTCGGATTTCAAAGTAATTCTTGATGAAAACGAAAATCTGCTTTCTCCCTACCCCGAATCCATCCCCGGTTTGAGCCTAGCCCTAAGCTATTATTAATGATCAATTTTGTCGGCCATTCCAGCAGTTAGGCTTTAAGAATAATGATTTTCGCTGTGCCTCTTCCGCTTCCCATAATAAATTTTGACAAGCGTTTGTCGTGAAAAAGTATATTATCTGCTTCACTATTCCGAATGATTCTATTAATGTTTACTATTGTGTACTTGTGTAATAATCGACATAATAAATACAAGGGCATGCGCAATAGTGCAGGTATTAATTGTAATTTAAAAATCACGTAAATGTATATGTGGGAGCTTTTCTAATATTTTTCGCTAACTCTTGCTTCAGTTTAGTAATCACAATATTCTTGTTGGTGCAGTTTCATCTTCTGAACTGGTAATCAGTTTATTTTAATAAACATCGGTCACCAAAATGTACGAATAATTAGGTCAAGTTGTGGGATATTTCCCTTTTTCGTTTCTTGTCCTATTTGCTATTTTTTCTTTAAACTGTCAATTATAGCTTATTTTATATTTGCAAGGGTGTTTTTTTGGCTGGAATTATAATTGAAACTAATTCCAATAATAACATGCACAGTTTCAGTAGGAATATGGATATGAACAAAAATTCTCTGTTATCACAATATCTATTCCATCAAAATCCATTGATCTATTGGAATTAATTGATAGTTTTTTTGCTTTAGTTTTAGTTATTGTTATCGTTTTGTTTTCATCCATTGTAATGACGCGTATGACAATGGATAAGCAGAGAGATAGAAACAAATAAATATTTAAATAAGAAAACACTAGTTTTCAGTGGTTTTTAAAAAATGCCTCGGTCATCCCTCGATAATATCAGAAAAATCTGTTAATAATAACAATATAAACGAGGACAATGACATATATTAAATAAGGCAATGAATAATATTATTATTATTAAAGATAAAGATTATAGGATTATAAGAGAAATATTATTACTATAAGATAGATAGTATTCGGTGCCACCATTGTACGAGGTCATACCGAGGCATATGTCCTCGGCATCCCAAAAGCAGCGTCGTTACGAAAGTGAAGTCAAGGGTGGAAAGAAAGACCATTCATTTCCAAATTTCATATTCACGTATGATCTAAGTTGTTTTATTTATACCAATGTGGAGTTACAAGGAAGAGTACACTATTCCTTATAACAGGCACATACCTTTACATCTTTGCTATATTATGTCTAAGAGTGAAGTAATAAACCGAATCGGCCAATCGTCAGGAGCCCTTGCTTCTCTAAGATGGTGCATGTGGAATAGAGAAATATTACTGTGGCGACCGTCACGACCCTTTAGGCCACCAGGAATTCACCAACAACAACTACAAAGGTTGGCAACGCCGGTGGATTGGTACCATGCAGTTCCAAGCTATTGCACTTCCACAGCGCTATCGTACTTCTTCTACCTAACCTAATATCCTTTCAATTCTCCCGTCGACCACATGTATCATTTAACATTGAAATAAACAGTATTTCTTCAACCAGTGTTTTCAGTTCTCGTGCAAATTCCTTCCAAAAATAGTAGTGAGTGTTCTGACAAATAATCGCAGCGGCAGCCACACATTTCGACCGACTGACCGACCCGACGAACATGACCACATTACAAACAATACTGAAATTTTCTCTTCGGACCTTTATCTTAGCATTCCTTTCATATGACTCCAAGGCAACTTAAACATAACTATATTTCAACATTTTTGAGCTTAATATCTTTTAAACGATATGCTTAAAGCAAATTCTTCATCTTCCTCTGAGATATTGTATTTGAAGGTATTAAAATGAAGTCACTTGATTAAAATGCAATTATATATAATTATATATAAAATCAATACACAGTTGAAGAAATCAATCAGTCAAGATCGCAGTAAGCCTCCAGCAGTGGCTTTGATGAAGACTATCTGAAGTTTTGCGTCACCAATACCAGCATATTTGTTGGAACACACTACGTAGGTAATAAATATGAATTAATGGAAATAATGAAATATAATGTAAACATTATATACCTTTTGAAGATAAAATAGTATGGCGTTTAAAAGTATATTCTATTATATATTCAAACAAATTTAAATTTAATGTTATCCAAAGCATTATTTAACTCGTACCAAAAATTCATCAATATGCTTTCTTTCTTTCCATCTATATAACGTTATTTTCATTTTGGGTGTTAAAATTTCAGATGTTTCCAACTGTTCCATCGAACATTTTAGAAAATATAGTGATACTAAAATAACCTTTCATATTTTGAAGACGTAAAAAGGTACCATTGTTTCGAATGCTGATTAAACATTTTATTTTTATTGAGATATTGAAGAAGATTCTACACTAGAGAAAACAACTATTATTGACTGGTTCAAGGGATCTGATTTAAAGGCTAGTGTTGTTAAACAAGGGTAAATGACAATCGATTAACCAACGACGATCTTCTATTTCAGAGTGGAATTACCATTAGCTGAGCGGACGGCAGTCAGTGAACGCTATTCAAAACAATCAAATCATAATTATTCTAGAAAAGAGACATAGGATTTCTGAAAAAAAATATTTTTCTAAGTAATGTCAGAAACTTATTGAGTGTTATTTTAAATTTGCCGTTTTGTAGTTATTTAAGGCAGTCCGCAATTGCACAATTTCTTTTTCTATGGTGATCAATGCTATTATATTATAGCTATTATAGCGTGAAACCGATAGATTAACACCTTTTAGGCTCGAGACTTACCAGGTAGCTCATATCTGAATCATTGGATTCTCAATTGGAACCGCGTTTATTGACTAAAACTAGTCGTGTTGCAATTGTGATAGATTGAATCTTGAGGTCTAGATAAGTTTATCCTATTCAAGCAAGAGCTTGTCACAGTTGAATCACCAACTGATTAGGACATGATGATACTTGCTTCTTCTTAGTCTATTGAATAATTAAAAAACCAAAGAAGCGATATGCCAGTTAGATATGTCTTTGTTGCAATTAATTGTTATTTAATGTCCAAAATTAAAGCAGCTTGATAGCGATATATTATAAAATCTAACAAAAGAACCAGTAAGTCAATGCTCTCCTATGATAATTATCAATTGCATTTGTTTTTACTAACGATTTGGTAACTATTGCTTCTTCGACGATAACCAGCCAGTTTTAGTCAACGAAACTGTCAGGCCATAATTTAGATAAACACCTTATTCCTTACCTGCAGAGCACTACTAGTAATTACAATAAAACATACAATACACGTCCTAGATTATGTCGAATATACTGCAAATGCATTTTACTCTAGTTAAAAAGAGACATAATGCTGTTTGGTACACCGAAACCTGTAACCAAATCAGTTCTGGTGATACTGATCGACACTGTTGTCAAATGTCTACAAAATTCTTCAAAACATTAGTAATATAATTTAAAGGTTACTAACCGGAAAACGTTGTAAACTAACATTCTAAGTTAATGCGACAATATTGCGAAGTGCTGACATCATATATTTTATTATAAGAGATTTTATTGAAAGTTGGTTGTTTTGTTGTATAGATTATAATTTAAAAAATTCCACTTATGCCAATCACCTTTAGTTATTTTTTGCGCTATGTATAATGACAGCGCTATATTACATAAATTAAAATAACATAACACTATACACGTATTTAATATATAATGATAAAAACCCTGTTCGCACTATGTATAAAAAGATTTAAATATTTAATGGAGCCGTAAAAGCGCCTGACAAAAGCCATGAGAATTTCGGAAACCCAAAACGAGCCAAATAGCTATTTTACAAATGCCTATTATGTCTAAAACTATCACAAAGACAAAGCCTATTGCTAATAATGAAATTGCTCTCTCGTTACGCGTTATACCATGCTTTGCTATATCAAATAAGGTTTAATTACAAAATGTTTCATTAACATTTGTCACACCAAGCGAATTAGATCTGTTAGTATTTGTGTAGCATACAATAAAACACTTTTAAACCGTTTCTGCGAATTTTAATACTGTTATATATTATTATATAATTGACAGTTCCTAATGAATTTAATACAATTCTGAATTGATTATTCCTATTAAATTCCTAAAAAATTAGAACATAACAGGTCAATTAAAAAGTTCCCGGCTAACACATAAATGGCGCTACTAGAATTAAATTCATATGTTTTTTTAATTAGCCTCAATCCTCAAAAGATGCGTGTATAAATTTGACAGCTGTTGGAGCATTAGTTTGTGAATTATAGCATTTTGAGTTAAACAACTTTTGTTATTGCGAAAAAAATGGATTAAAAGGAATTTCGCCTGTTAATAAAATATTGCTTTTTGAAGGGAAAAATACAGCTGAAACAAAAACTTGGCTTGATGCCGAGTTTCCGGATACTGCCCCAGGAAAATTAACCGTCAAGGATTGGTATGCTAAGTTTAGACGCGCTGAAATGAGCGCCGAAGATGATGAACGCAGTGGACGCCCAAAAGAGGCTGTTACTGGTTGAAATTGAATGAAACGTCAGACACTCTAAAGATATCTAAAGATAGCTGAGCGTGTCATATCATTCATGAATATTTGGGTATGAGAAAGATCTGTGCTAAGTGGGTGCCGCGCGAGCTCACTTTTGACCTAAAACAACGGTGAGTTAATGATTCGGAGCAGTGTTTGAAGATGATCAAGCGTCATAAACCCGAATTTTTGCGTGGATATGTGACAATGGCTGAAATATGGCTCCATCATTTAACTCCGAAGTCCAATCGACAATCATCCGAGTGGACTGCACACGATGAACCCGCTCCAAAGCGTGGGAAAATGCAACACTCGGCTGGCAAAGTTATGGCGTCTGTATTTTGGGATGTCCATGGAATAATTTTCATTGACTACCTTGAAAAAGGAAGGACTAGCAACAGCGACTATTACATAGCGTTATTGAACCGTTTGAAGGACGCAAACACCGCAAAACGGCCGCATTTGAAGAAAAAGAAAGTGCTGCTTCACCAAGACAATGCATTGTGTCATAAGTCAGTGAAAACGATGACAAAAATCGATGAATTGGGCTTCGTATTGCTCCCTCATCTACCGTATTGTCCAGATCTGGTTCCCAGTGACTATTTCATGTTTACAGATCTCAAGAGAACGCTCGCTGAGAAGAAATTGTCGTCGAATGAAGAGATGATCGCCGAAACTGAGGCCTATTTTGAAGCAAAAGACAAATCGTACTACAAAAATGGTATCGAAATGTTGGAGGGTCGCTATAATCAGTGTATCACCCTTGAAGGAATTATGTTGAATAAAAAAAACTAATTTTGCTTAAAAAATGTGTTTTACTATGGTAGGCCGGGCACTTTTCAATTGACCTGTTAATGAGTTATTTTGAGTAAACAATAGATTTGATGGTAAGGGACCCTCATATTTTATATTATGATATAATTTGTCAGATGCCCCTTTCGATGCTAGCGATCGTGGTGACTAGCTACAGCTACTTATGATTAATAGCTGAGTGGGCATATGTAAATTGGCATAGATATGAAAGGAGATCAATCCCCATGGTGATATTCATCTTTCTTCGCCTCTATGATATTATGTTGTCATCTGTCTCTCTTGCATTTGTTGACAAACCAATGTGGTTAGTTAAGCTAATGTGCATTGAATTTCTTTCTTTCCTTAGATATATCAAAGGAGGCTAGATTATACTATCGATACAACCCATTGTTAAAAGTTTATGCTTCTTTAACCAGTAATATGTGACTTCTTTTTCGTGTTCTATTATATTTTTTTGTTATCGTTAGTTTTTCATAATATTATGTTATTTACAACTACATTTCTCAAATGGACGTAATATATTCAGAATGGATGTTATTCTTATTTAACAAGATATTTAGATCTTGCTTTTTTTAATGAATAAAAGAATAGATTTAAACGTATTTATGTTATATAGGGTATATTTTGATATGGTGGCATATTTGGCTAACTCAAGAATTTATCAGCTGTGACGTCCCCAAATTAAAATAATTTAATTTTTCCAAATAGTAATCCATAAATTTTACCATTCAATTCAAAATCCTTAAAATATACACACTTTAATATTTTGCCTCAGACTAAAATCATCAACTTATCTACGTATAATTCCTACAATGTAATAGTACAGCATGGTATCTAATACTGATTAGCTAGTTCTTATTAATATTTTTCAGATACATTCATCTAAAGGATTTGGGTCCAATTACTTTTTCTAATTCACAAATTTCGGAATTGTTCACTGGATAGACAGGTAATTCGAGATTAGATAGGTAAAGATAATCAGGCCAGTAACCTGACAGAACAATTAGTTGATCATGAATTAACCGGGGACAAAAGTTCAAATCAAATTAATGGTAATCATTAAATAAAATTTATCAAAGTATGTAAATCGGGTAAGTAAGTAAAACAGAAAAACGCTTCAAGGTTCCATTAAAATACATCGACAACTGCTGTTAAGCTTAATTATAAAAATTAGTTAATTAGACTTAAGTTTAGTAACTAAAAATAGTTAAGCCTGTTGCACACCATTGTGATGGTGGTAAGTGTTTGTCTTATTTTGGTTTTGTCTAGCTGTATTACAAAACCAGAATAAAATAAACAATCAATATCAACCATAAAAATTAATTTGTAAAGCAAGCTCTCATCTAAGTTCAATTTTTACATATTTCTTTAAGAATTATTCTTCCAGGATGGCCTTTTGAAAATAATAGTCACATTACAAACCTTTTAATCCTGAAAAATAATATGATTTAATAACATCCTGACTCCAGTTTTTTACCATCGTTATTATCATCTGAATCAACATTGATATGTTTAGTTGCAACATGGGGTGTTAGTTTTATGTAATAAATCGTAAATGTCTAAAGAAATTTATTGTGAAAATATAAACTTGACAACTTCAACAACGTTTGATATAATAAATATATTTTCCGTCAGCATTTCTCGCCATTCTGTCAGTCTGCACCTGTTCAGAAGGCGTTATGTCCGGTGAGTTAACTGGATTTTTTTTACGAGAATACGTCTTTCATTTTATTCATTTAGAGTCAGTAGACATATGTAGTAACAATTTTATTAGATTTCAGTAGCTTATTACAAAATAGCTTGCTGATCCTATAATGCCCACAGCAAATCTTTATAGCTTTAAATATTTCACTTCATTGTCGATGTAGGTAGTTCTCCCAGGCTAAACAATTATTTCTTTACCTGATAGGTAGAGAAGTTGCGATATTAAAATGATTTAAAATGGTATTTTGATGTCTGGAGACAGCTGGCTCATCAACTGCTGAAAGATTTGGCGAAGACGACGTTTAAAGATATATTGATAGTTAATACTCAAAATACCAGGACTGGAAATCAAATTTAATCCCGAAATTTTTGGTAAGTATGGCTGGAATACTGGTATCAAATCCAATACTTTTCCTATCGTCATTCTGTTGGAAGCGAAGTAAGGTTGTGGAGCTATATCAGTTATCAAATTAACTAAACCAGACCGGATCATATTAGAAAATAACCAAAAGTTTTAAAAAGAGTATATTGTTAAAATTGAAAAATAATAATAGGGATAAAACATGCCCAAAATAACACAGCAAATTTCCGATCAAATTTATTCTATAGTAGAAGATGACAACAGAATAAGATCAACAGTTCCGTGCTAGCTCTCGAAGAGAACGGTCGTGTCCGGTCCGCCGAACCTACCTGCGCTTCCGAGAATTACCCGAAACTTTCCCTAAGACGGTCGACCCGTTATCACGTTTCACCAGTGCCTACGTAAAAAAAAAAAAAAAAAAGCGTCTGTAAGCGCCGAAAAGGCGTTTTTACAGACAAGGCAATGGCGTCATGTACGTCAGAGCCGACGTCGCCTCCTGAACATAATCCCAGTGTTTCAAATTCAAATGGACCATCTTCAGAAGACAGCCGAGAAGTGCTTATAACGGAATTGAGAAAACAGAACGAAGACCTGCGAAAGCAGATAGCTGACCTTAAAACGTTCGCAAAAGCCCAAACAGACGCCCTGAACAAACAGACGGAAAAGCTGGAAAAGAGCGAAAAGGCTTCCGAAGAGCTCAAGGAAGAAATAAAAACTCTCACAGCTACGATAACACAATTCATGAAGCATCAAAGAGATGCCATGGAAGTAAAGATTCCCGCTGCCATAGAAATTCAGTCCCAGACACCAGCTAAACCGACACAACACTTAGACCAAACTGAAGACTCAGAAGACGGTTTCACCTTGGTGGGAAAAAGGAAAAGAGGGCCCGTCACTCCACCTCAGGAAAGCCAGCTGCCGAAGGCCGGCAACAAGGGAAAACAGGCTCCCAAATCACAACCCAATCCGGTAGCCAAGCCAGCCACTAAATCTACCCAATCGAAAGCCAAGGCTAACGTACAGCCTTCGATTACAAAATTTGCCACCAGACCAGTGCAAAACAAGCCGACCACCAAGACGGCCCCACAGCCAGTACCGAAACAAGTTACCACAAGACCAACCCAAGACCAGCCTGCGCAGGTAAGTAGCCAGGTCACTAAACAAGTCTTAACCTCCACAGCAAAAACAGTGCCAACCGTTTCGGCGACTGTTTCTCAAAGTCCCCCAAAGGAAAAAATTCCGCCTATAGTGCTCCGTGATAAGAAGAGGTTCATGGAGCTCATTAGAATTACTAAGGCACAATCAATAGACATTATAACCCGAAATAAAAAGGACGGCATTTTCTTATTCGTCGCCACAAGCGACAATTACCGTAAACTTACTACCCTGCTCGAGGAAAGGAATTACCCTTACCATTCCTTCTGTCATCCGGAGGAGAGAGCATTCCGGGTAATAATAAAAAACATCCCAGAATCACTCTGCATTGACGAAGTACGTGAACTTCTCTTTGATCAAGGCTTCCATCCCAAATTTGTGCAAAGATGGAAATTAAAATCCGGGATAGAACTACCAATTGTTCAGGTAGTTGTCCCTCGCGAAGAGCGACAGATCATATATATGACCAAACTCGGCGTCATCACAGTGAAGGTCGAGGTCCAGAGAGGAAACGGCCAGCCAGTGCAGTGCTTCAACTGCCAGCTTTTCGGGCACTCCAGCTCATATTGCCGAGCCCCACCACGGTGCGTCAAATGTGCCGGGCATCACGACACTAGATCCTGTACCAAAATCCCAGAAGCACCTCCAAAGTGCAGCAACTGCGGTGAAACTCATACCGCAAACTTCAGCGGTTGCACCTGCCGTCCTGCTCCAAGAAAACCAAAAATTCCGACCGAAACCAGACCTCCACAAGGTTCTGCATGGAGTAACCAAGGTGGCAGAAAGCTAGCCCAAAAATTAGCCAGCGCTACCCAGCCTGCTCCAACTCAAACTCCTGCTCCAACCAATACACCGGACCTTAACTCCACAATGCAGGCGTTTACTGACCCGCAGGCTTTCCTACAAGTGATCGCCCTGGCTCACCAACTTGCTCGTCTTTTTCCAAATGTCGCCGCCTAAGCGGCAACACTTACCTGTCTCTATAACTTTCAGCAGCCTTTAACTCTTCGAAATGGCTGTTCCGAAATCTCTTATACTGATGACATGGAATGCAAATAGCTTACGCGGAAAGCAAGCGGAATTGGAGGACGTCATAACATTCTATGACATCGACATCGTGCTCATCCAGGAAACTTTCCTGAAACCTTCGCATCGTCTCTCTTTCGAACACTTTTTTGTCTACAGAAACGATAGAACTCCGGGTCGAGGCGGTGGAACCGCCATTCTCGTCAGAAAAGGAGTCAAACACGAGCTCCTTCCATCGTTATCAGTAAACAACTTCGAAACAACCTCCATTAAAATCGATATCCAAGAACGTCCCTTCGTGATTACATCCCTGTACAGGAAATCTTCTGCATTCAACTATGCCGAATACCGATCACTCGTCGAAGGAAAATTTCCGAAAATAATAGGTGGCGACTTCAACGCCCACCACCCCACCTGGGGGTGCTCCAGAGCGAATCCCGCAGGTAACGCCATCGTAGCTCTAAGTGCAGATCTGGGCTACGGTCTTGCCTTGCCAGATGAACCCACCCATCACCCTAGTACAGTCTCTCAAGGCGCAGCAAGAATCCTTGATTTCTTTATTCTTCAAGACGTAAATCGCGATTCCGAAGTTCGAGTCCTTGACGAACTAGACTCTGATCATCGTCCGATCCTTCTCAAACTCGGAAACTGCGCCACCACTCAAGTCCCACTAACAAGATTCAGGAAAAAAACCGACTGGAAAAACTACCAATCTCTTCTCCTGAAATCCGATCCAATTCCGAAAATTAACACACCAGAACACCTCGAGGAAGCCGTACTCAAGCTAACTCGCGATATTCAGTCTGCTCACGAATCTTCCACAGTCAAAATTTCATCACAACCCCAGCCGTGGAAAAACAATCTTCCCGCTTCTCTTAAACGTGAAATTCGCATCAAAAACGGTTTATGCAGATTAGCTCGATTCACCCTTGATGCTGCAGACAAAAGGGAGGCGAACAGAGCATGCAAGAGGGTAAGGGCGGCCGTCTCGACTTGGCGAGCAATGAAATGGAACTCATTTCTCGCGGACCAAAGGCTGGATGGCCCCCCTTCCTTCTGGCGTGTCTCCAAATGCCTCGTGGGGAAGACGCACAATGTCATCCCTCCCCTGAAGTCAGCGGTTACAGGAAATTTTGCAGTCACTGACCAAGAAAAAGTCGAGCTCCTTGCAGAGACCTACGAAGCTCAAATGAAATGCCTCCCACCCGCACAGAACACTAAAACTAAAGACATTGACACTGTCATCAACGAATCCAACTCCGTCAAAAGACCAGTAACCCCCGCCTTTCTTCTCAACCATTTTGTATCTCCAAAGTCTCTACAGACTATGATCGGCAAACTTCAAACCAAAAAATCTCCAGGTTTCGATGGAATATCGATTACCCAGTTAAAAAAGCTCCCGCATAAGCAACTCGCAGAACTGGCAAACATTATTAACTCCATTATGAGACTGCAACACTTCCCGGCGTCTTGGAAACACGCACATATAGCGGTTATACCCAAGAAAGGAGCAAAATCATCTCCATCTGATTACAGGCCTATCAGCCTTCTCAGCGCCATTTCGAAGCTTGCCGAGAGGGCAATACTCTACGCTCTCAACACTTTCACAAAGGAAAACAACATCATTCCAGATGAACAATTCGGCTTTCGCGCTCACCACTCATCCGTCCATCAAGCTTCCCGTCTGGCTGCACACATCCATCATGCTCTTGACCAACGTAAAAAGCTTGGAGCAGTTCTTCTGGACCTAACCAAAGCCTTCGACAAGGTCTGGCACGACGGATTGTTCGCAAAGTGCGTGCGGTTAGGCCTCCCAGAAGACCTAACCGCTCTCATCAAGTCCTATCTCTCGGACAGATCTTTCCAGGTCAAGATCAGGGCGTCACTTTCCAGTCGTAAACAAATCGATGCTGGCGTACCTCAAGGTTCCCCGCTGGCCCCAGCCTTATTTAATCTCTTTATTTCAGATATGCCGAGAAAAGAGCATATTGACGTCGCCTTTTACGCTGACGACACTGCTTTCTTCACGGCCGCCAGGTTCGAAGTTACAATTCATGAGCGTTTACAGAAGCAGCTCGATCATGCGGTCAAGTGGTTCAAATTCTGGAGGTTGCAAATCAACCCCCTGAAAACCCAGGCCATCATTTTCCACAAGAAGCGTTACGCACTGCGCGTCTCGCAACTTAAGATCGGCACCGCAATAATTCCATGGCTGGATAACGTCACGTACCTAGGTCTTCACTTCGACCGGCGGTTCGGTTGGCATTCCCAAATCCAGAAAGCAATCCAAAAAGGTTCGGGGATAGCAAACCTGCTATCTCCTCTGATCTGCCCTTCTAGCAGGCTTCCCATCTCCATCAAATGCTTATTTTACAAGATGTTAATTCGGTCCGTACTCCTCTACGGATCTAATGTCTACTTCAAGTTTGTTACACCCAACCAGGTCAAACGGCTTCAAGTTTTCCAAAATAAGCTCCTCAGGAGAATATTAAACGCTCCATGGTTTGTCAGAAATAATCAAATCCATAGGGAAACTGACACTCCAGAAATCAAGCACTTCATATCTCAATCATTCCATAAACAACAACTCAGCTCAAGTTCTTCTGAAAACGCGCTTGTTCGCGAGCTGGTCGACATGCTGGGAGCTTAGCACCGCGTCACCGCTAAGCTCTCCCCCTTTTCCAGGCTGAAACGACCTCATCCGTCGCTACAGTCATAACTTTTGCCCCCATACAACAGTACCCAGTTGTGTGTTAACTCAGGTTCGCGAATCAATAGAATCGCCGGGCTCTCGTGCCCATTAACGGCTGCCCGATCAGCGGGTGCCATATCCCCAAATTTAATGCAGTAGCAGTAGTGATCCACAGGGGTCAACTGTGAGGCGGTTTCGGTTTAGTGTATTGGTAAGCCCAGAGGCAGTCCCACATAACCCGGTCCAACTTGTCACTCCAGGGCAAGTCTCCGCGACCAGGTATGCGTCATGCATTCCACCGCCTGGTTTTTAGGCCAGAACAAAAAAAAAAAAAAAAAAAAAAAAAAAAAAAGAATAAGATCAATGCTTCGAACGGTCATGTATTTTTAAAAACATAACTGTGATAACTTATGAAAATGACAAAGTATTATTAGAAAAACCTTTTGAATACCAAACCAAACTAGTCGGTGAAGAGCCTTCGTGAAATTTAAATTTTATATTGGTTGATTAGAAATCTACATGGGATGGACAAAGTAACATGAACACTATGCAATGTAGCACGTCTTGTTGCATGTTGGCAACACTGCTTTTATGTAAATAATACAGTGCTTATGTATTGCTCAGTCTACATGCCAAATCTTGTCAAATGTATTATAAACTTTGTTCTGCGACGGTTACAGCAAACCATTATTAAAATGTGTAAAAACATCTGAATTGCGTAGTATACCTCAAGCGACAGTATTACTCTCACTTCAGTGTTTCCGCAGAGACCATGTGACAGGAGTTCAGCAAGGCTACCGTTCATGAAAGCGATTGTGGAACCCTTTATAACGGAAGCAAACGCTAAGCTGCGAAAAAAGTGATGCAGCGATCATAGAACTCTGATACTTGATGATTGGAAAAATGTGGTATGATTAGATGAATCATCTTTTACCTTATTTTGTACAAACGGGCGAGTTTATATATGGATAACCCCAAGTGAAGCCAAGGATTCAAGGAATTCTGGCCTGTTTCCTGCAGGCAAGCATGGGAAAGTTCCGTTATAATAATTACTGTGGATACTAATTAAGAGAAACACCTTTATGGTACAGCTATG
This sequence comes from Rhynchophorus ferrugineus, assembly GCF_030347505.1. Lineage (NCBI taxonomy): Eukaryota > Metazoa > Arthropoda > Insecta > Coleoptera > Curculionidae > Rhynchophorus > Rhynchophorus ferrugineus. Next base: position 16,645,977 of record NW_027472588.1, on the reverse strand, counting down.
GGGAGTACTACAGAAGGGAGTGAACAGTAGATTTCCATTCTCAACATCGTTCAAGATATTTGCGGATGTTTTAGTACAAGAATGAAGAAAACATTCCGTTGGAAATTATTCAGACGCTGTACATAAATATGCTGTAATATTGCAACTGTTATAAAAGAAAATGATGGCTCAACATCTTGTTAACAAATAAATATGAGGTTTATGCCAACTATGAATGAATACATTAAAAATGGTATAAAAAAATTAAATATATATAACATTTTTGTAACAAATTACAAAAACCAATCTAAATTTATATTTGGTTTGTTTTCTAATAAGGTGTAATAAATATTTATAACAAAATTCCCATAATAAATTTCGACAGGCATCTGTCGTGAAAAAGATTATGATACCATCCATCTCGTTCACTATCCGTAACGATTCCATTAGTGTTTCGCCGTGGAAAATGTGTAAATAACCTAATTCGAGCCGCATAGAAAACGATTTTTCGCGTTTTTACAATGGAAATTCCCTCTTTCTCCGCCACGAAACGAAATTGAATTGAAGCACGGCTATTTTTAAACTCGCAGTTCGCGATGATATGAAATATTTTCCATTTATTTCAGGTGAATGTGTCTCGGACACTGGCTGCATTATTTACCAAGAAATATTGGTTTTTTGTATTGTATATTGTTAATATAGATAGGAAATTTTATTTTTTGTTAATACCAGGGTCAGGCTAACATTATTAGATTATCAAGATTAGAAAAGAAATTCTTCAGATTTTTTGTATAATACATGGGCTGAAAAGTCCCGCGCTTAACACAGAAATGATGTTAGTTTTATGTCATTTGCTACTTTTTCAATTAGCACTGATATTCAAAAGAAAACTGTTAAAATTTCGTTAAATTCTATTCATAAGTTTGTGGGTTATTGTGCTAAGAGTGCGAAAATATCAGCAAACTTTAGCGCGATAGCGAGTTAACATCGTAAAGATATCAAAAGAACGTGTTGTTTTATATTGCATGAGCATTCAACTATGAAAAAGGCCTGTTCGAGGTGGGTGCCGCGTTTCATCACTGTTGACAAACAACAAGAACGTGTTGATGATTCTGAGCAGTGTTTGGCCATATTTTATATGACAATAAATGAAACATGGATCCATCACTTCAGTCCGGATTCAAAACAATCGTCATCCGAGTGGACAGCAACGGGTTACAGGCCTATTTTGAGGAAAAATATAAATCGTTCTACAAAACGTGATTAGTATTAATTGTATTTTAATTGTGTTCTTGTATTGTCGATTTACTGTTACGGTGGTGACATTCACAGAGTACAGAAAAATATATTACCCCTGTACTTTCCTTTGTTATACTTCTGCTTTAATTTATTTCGTTCTTGTATTGGCTTCTTCTTGTTTGAGTTTTTATCGATTTAATTGTAGAGATCCACAATTAAGGTTTTAATGACACGATTTTTAACTCTGATATCACAAAATATCAATGTAAAATAAACAACGGAACAAAAATAACGTTATAACATTTAATTTATTTTAATATTGTAGTACATCTTATGCATATATTTCCGACGAACTATAGTTAATTAAACAGGCATACTAGTTTATAGGTTACAGTTGTTTTATTATATTATTATGATTTATCTAGGTCTAAGCTACCTTATTAACAATTGTAAATCCAAGTAATGCCTTTTACTCAATGCCTTTCATTTACACATTTACCGTTTTATGTTTAGATCTTGTCTTTTTCGTTCCTTGGTTTCCTTGTGAAGTCAATTTGGTATATCTGTATTTCTCCTAAATTTTTTCTGTTACTGCCTTTGCTTTTTTTCCTTTCTAATATTACATTTACACACATATCAATACACATAAATATTTCACACTCTACAATACTATTTTCTAGTTATCCTATATCAATTATTTAGTCATATTTAGTTATTTCCGCTCTTATCATTCTATTCACTCACAGAAATATTTATATTTAATTTATTTTTAAAGAGTGGCAACTCAACTCCAGGAATCAAGCCATGTTTATTTCCACCATCAGCAAAAATATATGAATGTAATGAATTATTGGAAAACATTACGACTAACAAAATCTAGGTTATACGACTTGGTAATACATAACGATTGTGCAACGTTAGTTATCAATGCTCGGAAACATCAAAAAAATACAGCTTTAGATGTTGAGATAATAATTTGGATTATTGTCAACGATTTTTTATATATGAGGACTATGGAGGAATATGATTGAGCAAATATAATTTTCCGATATTTTGAATACACAGAATATCATCCTTACTCGTGATAATTGTTAATATGTCATATCTGGCTATTTTCAAATCCAAAAAATATGCCAGTCAGAAGAATAGATTGATAGCTGTTAAATATTATTTTCCTAATGTTAGTATATCTAGGTGCAGCTGGTTAAATGCTTATTAAGAATTATTAAGCGTTTTTTTGATATTCGAGAAGATGGGGCAAGATTACTAGGAGAAATAAAATTTGTTCAAGATCAGGAACTCCATCAAGTTACCGTTGGTGTTATTGAGTGTTCCTATTCATTGTGTAACATTAGTAGATATTTCGATTTGACACTATGTATTTATAGCTTCAATTTAAATTTCGTTTGTCTATTAGGGCCATGTAAGCATTCATCTAATCATTTTTTGCAATAAGACATTTATTGTGACAATTTAGTACAATAGATGTTATTCCCAATACTTCCATTTGTCACATTACGATGTGTAAATAGAATGATGTTGGTTTGGCAATAAGCTCTGTTATTCTGAAGCGAATCAGATGCGATCAGATGATCTGGTAACTACGATATATGCAGAACTTCCCATTCGAGCTTCAACAATATATCCTTTCACAATTCTTGCAACGTGCCATCAAACATCGTCATGCAAGAGGATGACTTTGAGTCTGCTAATCGCTATTGTTGGCTTATTTTGTAACAACACGTCATGTAACTTGTTCAACTAATCCCCAGTATCAATTTTAGTCGATTTTGGCACCTTGTTGATCCCACCATAGGCGCCAAAATGGATGGCTTTCTTAGATTAACCCATTACATCTTGCACTTAGAATTGCAGTAGTAATCTCGAATTACATTTTCACGTCCATCTTTCTTCGCCAGTCAGAATACGCGAAAAAAAGCTCATTTGACTAATGAAAAGTTAAGCTTCAATAAATTATTAATTCATTATCTTCAAACCATTTAAGTCTTCCTGGTCTTTCTTTGTTATTTACTATTAAATCACAATTTTCAAGGTGGTGTGTTATATAAGTGGAATACAACGTGGATACACTAAATGCCCTTTTTCTCGTTGCCTGTGGGGTAGTAGAAATAATGCAGCTCGCTACCGCCAATAATATGGGCCGGAATTTAAGTATGAAATAGGAAAATGCAATATTGAATGGGAAATAATTTTTTATCCTAATAATATATTACTGCCGCCATTGCATATTAAATTAATATGAGGAAAAAAAGCCTGGAGCAGTTTTAATTTGTTCATGTTTTTTTTGGAAACCATAGATCTGAAAGTTATGACGGCCGGATTGCTAACATGATTTCGAATTTCTTTGTTATCGGATGTTGAATGTCTCCAAAGATGCACATGTTACATCCTTATTTGGATAAATATAAGGATAATATTGGAGCTTATTCGGAAGAATAAGGGAAACGCTTCCATCAAGACATAAGAAATTTGAAAGGCGTTAAAAACCACTACACTGAAAGCATGATGGGGGATTATATTAGGGGGTTGATAAAATAAACTTCTGTTGAACATTGAAAGCTGACAGGAAAACTAAAACTCTTTATTTTTAAATATTTGGACTGTGTTTTAAGATAAATAAATCGTAAATGGAAGTTGGTTATAATTTAATAAATCATTATTATGTGTTAATTGTATGTATTTATATTGAGTTGGTTTTTAGAATTTCTTCATTCGTAAGATAAAATTTACAACTATTTTAGGTTTTAATTCTTATTTCTAGGTATAAAAGTAACAAAAATTAGATGCACATACCCCATGAGAAAAAATGTTGTAAATATTCATTCAAAATAAAACATTGATACTTTTTAATTTGAATAAACATTTATCAATCTAACAAAGTGTTTTTAGCAATTAAATACAAATGTATGGCGATCACACGTAACCCACATAAAACAATTCTTATTACGCCAAAGAAAATATTTGTGTTTCGTCAATATTGAACCCATTAAAAGTTTATTGCCTATCGATGCTCGGAATATTCCCTCAACTGTAATAAAGAGAGCGCAAATAATGAAATTAAACGGTCGGTACCGTAAAGTCAAAAGTCAAATTAATTTAATTTCCAGAGAGTAACTACCCCTAAGTTGGGCTTTTTTTATCTGGTGCTAGAACTATGCCAACATAACTAATTGATTTTGAAAAGGTCTTAACCCGTTTCAACTTTGTCTATTTAGGCAGTCGGTAATCAGCTCCGAAACTGACTGTAAAAAGTATAATCGCCCTAAAAAAGATTCAAATTTGATATATTATCTTTCATAGCAGATTTAACAAAAAATCAGTAATAAAAAGGGAAATATAAATTAATCTGTGACCGCAAATATATTTTTAATAAGTTTATAGAAATTAAACTAAAATGAAAATATAGTTTTTTACTTTTCAATTCCCACTAGAAATTCAAGTTAAATAATTTACTTAAAATAATTTTTGAGTTTATGATAAAATACCCGTCATTTCATAAGACGAAACACCATTTACACATACTAATTTTTGAGTTGTGAGAAGAATCTACTCTGATGAAGCTGAATCTAACAAATAAGCGCCGTACTGAAACAATTCGTACTTCAACCTGCTAATTTTAATGATGTCCTTTCGAGGTATATATCAACAAACAAATTCTCTTCAACAAGTTTTGATCCAACGGGTCCAAAAGTTTACTGAAATATTTTGTTTATTGTTTTATCGACATTTTATATTTAGGAATGTATATTAGGATTTTCTCTACCTTCTTGAAGACTGTTAAATTCCACGCTGGAAAATGAAATGTTATTTAGGGCTATCCACGATTTGACACATTTTTGGATAAGTGGAAGCGTTTAGTCAGATCATGTGGCGTCGATCTATACAAATAATAGTTGATAAAGCAATAAATGTGTGGTGAATGACATAGGATTTATCTTTTAACCGTTCCTTAAATTTTTTCATATGGCAGCTTCAAATTTCTCCAGATGAGATTGTTTTTTGTAAATTGTAATTTCCTGTAATGCTCCAAGGAAAAATGTTCATTGCATATTTGTATTGAATATGTCAAAATTTATTCACATTATACTATTAATACAATTTTATTTTATTAAAGTTAAAATACTTATATTTAGTGATTTTAAGGCCATAGTTTGGGTAGTTTATACGCTGGTATTCGATCTTTAACATGAATGAAAATATTCGGCTACAACGTTGTTTTAAAAATGGTTTCTTAACCATACGAAATATTAAAAATTATTTTTGCTATGATGTTTTACTCAAAATAGGTGCAAATGATTGGCATAAATTATTTAAAAAAAACAGATAAATATGCACATTATTATCCTTGAACATTAAATAATTCAAGGAATAACTTTTGATTGCATTTTGATTAATATGATTAACATAGAGCTTTATATTCATGGAATTCGTATTAACATGGAACATGAATAATAATATGAGACCATTTAAGATTAGTTTATAGTTATATCTAATAAACTAATAATTATTCAATATTAAGCGAGTGAGTTATGAGGTAGTATTCCAGTATAGAGTTCTCTAATTTAAAATACTGTAGCGGTCATACGATTTTGGCACAAATTACTATAAATATCATATCACTATAACAAAATAATTTGTTCATCTAACACATGCAAATAATAAAACTTTATTATCTTGAATTGTGGTTGAAAAATAAGCTTTAGCAATTGCCCAAATGTGGCAAAATTGTCCGCCAAGATCACAGGTTTTCAACCGAATAACTCTTAAACTGACGATGCTTAACCCAGACCTGCATAAACGGAATAATAAAAGTCATATCTATTAAAATAGCCTTGTATGAGTGTCATAATGAGAATATGCAATAATTTTATTTCAACAATGTTAAATTACATAGATATTTACAGCCTGTATTATGTATTAAAACTAAATTCAATTAAAAAAATAATTTGGTCCCTACAACCTTTTAATTACTTCCCAAAGAACTTGTTTCATTCCCTTTCAAAAGCGACTTGCCCTTATTGAAACCATTTCACCATTTTACACATCATAATACTACTGCTTGTTGCTTATTTTGTTTTGTATTAAAAGTATTTTTCCGTTGAGAATAGATCAGGACAAGAAGATATTAGCTGGTTAGTTATTATTATTTAATTTGAATTTGGTGAATATAATTTTTGAAACCTATTCAATAAGAACCTGTTGAAGACGTTCTGATATACAACAAATATATTAAACTAATACAATAAATAATATAATATAGTTAAAATCGAAACTAGAAAAACTCAAAACAGTTAAGCCATTAACCAGGCTGTAACTGGATGTCTTCTGGGTTTATCTCTAAGTTGGCAACTCGCCAATCAGCAGACTTAATGCCAAGAACCGTGGTTCGGAACCTATGTACGATCTCTCTTATGACATCTTTTTTATTTTTATGAGATATTGCACTCTTGTCCTACAAACAATCAAAATTATGAACAATATCGTATATATACCTAGAATTAAGTTATTTTAAGGACATATTTAATGACAAATATATTTAAAAAATTTCCTAGTATTTAATTGTGTAAATTTTAATTAATCTATGCTGTGTAAATACTTATATTAATTACTATTACTAGGCGTATGTTAATAACCCCTAGCGGGACTGTAAATTGCTGTTCCTATTACATTTGAGTCGTCGTTCAGGAAATCTTTCATTTCTATTCCTTTAACTCTCCTAAAGCCACTTCTGTTCCGTTTTCTAAACTCTACTATTTTAATAGATGAAGTAACTTGCGTAGACTTGTTATGTACTCTGATTAATTTCAATTCTTCCAAAACTACCGCAACAATATTTCCAAAAATTATTTAATATAAATCTTTAAGTTCTAAGAAATAATTTGTTGAAAATTAATTCACATACCTAATATTTAACCGTTGAAAAAAGGTGACTTTAACCGTATATTGCTAGGACCGAATTAAATACTGAGTAACAAATAAAGACTTTAACGCGACCCATTTAAGATGGTGCCTTCTGCAGCAGGTAAACTTTTGAGAAACCACTTTAACATAATCTTCTTAACATTTTCCGAATTTAAATAATCTGCTCTAGAAAACTTTGGCCGTCCGCGTACTTAGCGAAATGGGTTTGTTTTGGCTGTAGCAACAAAACAAAAACCGTATTTTACATTTCATTTGTTTTACTTTGATTTTTACATAAAATAAAAAAGACAAAAATGTGTTTATATTTCACAATGGAAACCAAATAGTACCAAAAAGAAAATTGCTTTCTTTTTACATAAGCTGCTTACTACTTTTATATGCACAAATAAGTATTTTACGTTCAACAAAAAAAGCATCTAAATATGTCTTCTATTTCATATCCTAAGATTGAACTAATAACTAATAATAGTTATTAGTGATTTAGTATCGTCATTAGTAGCGATATTAAGCGCTTTTCTCCATTTCTCACTTTACCGTCTTAGTTGGCGCAGTGATCACGGCGACTGGATGGTCATCTTAGTGTTGTTAGGTTCGAATCCTGCTGGAGCTGGTAGCATATATATGTTTGTGATTGCTCATAATTGTGATTGTCCAAATGGCAAGAGTGCAAAATCTTACAAGGAAAATGATCCCAGTCACGCCAGTAACCAGGCTGCGTAAGACCGGATGTCTTCTGGATTTATCTCTATTACATTATCTGTACTGCACTCTTGTCCTATGCAATCAAAATTATAAACAATTTTGATATCTTTTATAACTTGTTTTCATGTAATTCAGCAATTGTTGGAAAAAGTATTACTAAACTATTTATGAAACTTAAAAACCTAAATTTCATTTTGATAAAAATCTTCAATATGTTCATTTTAAGCTGTTTTCTTATTATAAAGAATATAATACAAAACATAACACAATAATAACGGTAAAAAAATACATATTTAGTGAGAGAAAAACATTTATTGAATTAAATATTTAATGGACTTATGCAGTCTTGGGACCAACTTGGATATATTAGCGAGCCATTAGACTAACTTGAGTAACCAATGAATTTATCTACTTGAGCCATAAGTGGTAAACTGAGCCAAAGTTCACCTGTGCGGGCCCAGAATTGGCCTCATCGCCCAAGGAGGCTCCTAGAAAACCTAGACTAGCTAATAATTATATGCATCTAAATCATTTACTCTCACTTATTTCATTGTCTACGACGACTACAATAGACTGCTGCATATTGAACGATTTATGGAAATAATATACTAATACACCTTTACCGAATTGTCAAAAAGATAGGGGGTAGATTACGAGATTGGGGGCATGTGATAAGTCAAAAATTTTGGGAATAATTTTTTTTTCAACTGCTCTTGTCTCAATACACTCAGTCCAGCATTTTTCCATTTTCTTAAATAATAAAGTTTCCCAAATAATGGGCGCCCAAAGTAAGCGTTTATTTAAGTAACGACCTCTTGATTCGGCACTAATCTGTTACCACACAACCATTTCTTCGGGTTTGAAATAAGAAATTTCAATTCAAAATAAGAAATGGCCACAGGGGGCTAAATCCTGGAGAGTATGCTTGATAAGCTCGCCGATCGTAGTCTAATTTATGGAGTTTTGGCATTGTAACTACAAACATATGCGCCTGATTTTTGTCTCGATAGAACAACACATTTTTATTCGTCAAATGCAGGTGTTTTTGCTTCAAATTAATATAAAATCTATAAAAAAAGCTCTGAATAATATTTTCCGGTGGTCTTTTTACCATTTTCAAAATAATAGTTATGAATGATAACAGATTGCAGCTGAATATCGCCAAACACTCCTTTGAAGAGCTTACATTTTATCTTCTTTAGCTTTTCCTTATCCAACTATTCATAAAAATGTGATATCCATATTTAATTGAGATTCCTGCAGCATCAGTCATTTAATGTACTTTTATGAATTTTATCGACGATTTCAGGTTTAACGACCTCCTTTCTATCCCAGGAGAACCCAGTAAACCACTTCTTAACCATCGAAAATCATAGGGCAGCTTCCCGATAGTGTTATTAAGCCATTCTTTGATTCCATGATGTTTTTTTTTATACAAAATATAATGCTTAATCAGCAATCAAATTACTGTTGTCCATTTTTGTTAAAATTTTAAATATTGTCAGCTGTGAATGCCTGCCAACCTATTAATAGATGACATTTGAGAGCAGTCATGATGCATTTAAAATTACTGCGAGGAGTATTCAAAAAGTTACTGACAAAATCTCATATAAAAAATTAAATTCGATTAAAATTCTTCATGTTTAAATACTTCTCTTATAAATGATATTAAAAATCAAATATTTGCAAGAATATAGCTCAAAATACATTAATATTTTACCAACTTAGTCTATTCACCTTGTCAAATTTCGAGTTCCCTACGAAACGTTCCTGATTGCCAAGAACATTTTCGAAGTTTAATTAGTCCTCATATAGTGTTTAATAGAGAATGATTAGAGTTGTGTTTAGTAAATATGTGTACCAACACAGACGTAATTTTGAACAAAGTTCTCCAAACACCGTACAGTCTCGAGCGCTTATACCTGATTTCAGCTTTTCCCGTCGGTTGTCGTACAAATTTCAGGTAATATAAGTGTTTGTAAACTTGCTGTGTGAATTTATCCGTATACATCCACGGCACTCTATTGTTACAAATAGCCTGAGTTAATAATGGCAAGGGAAATTTATTATACATTGAAACTGCAGAAGCCGCTAATTTATTAACACAGTATATGTATAGTCCAAGAAAATAGTAAAACGACACAAAGTTACCGCATCAACTCTGAGTTTTAGTTAATACTGTTATCAAATATAACTTATTTTAACATTGTACTACATTTAATTCATATATTATCGAAGGTTTTAAAACTACAGCTAATTTTAAAGTTATAATAGTTTGTGGGTTGGGTTTGTGTTTTATTATATTTACAGTGAAGTATCTTCCATACCACCTATGAGTTAAAGTTCTAGGGTTTTTTTTATGTAATGGTATCCCCTGGAGATCTAATCCACATAAGTAACATAGTTTTACGCTTAAGTCTTGTTTCATTTGGTACAGTCTTTCTTTGTAAAATCATTTTGGTAGCATTGCTTATCTCCTCTGTTACGACCTGCATATTACTGATCGAGTTCATGAAAACCGAAGGTGTTATTAACCATTCCTGTTTCCAGCATGAAGTACAATATATCTGCAATGAATTATTAATAAATTTTGACTAGTAAAACCTAACAAACGTTTGTTGTCTTAACATTATATTTATCATCACTTTACCATTAGTGGCTATTGGGTATATTAGTCCAATTCCGAAATATCCATGTTGCAAATTGAAATAATAAGTTTTCCTTTTTTTATTATACATTTTTGAAAATGGTATTCTCCTACAAGCAATATCTGGAAGTTCCACTAGAACTTTTCGTGGTTTATCTTTACACCATTTAAATCCTCTATTACCCAATAGTCCATGAAATGATGTTCTACATCTCTCAAAGAGCTATATATCTCTAAGCTTTCTAGGTATTCTTTTCAGACTCCAGTCCTCGCAAATAATTATTTATATGATTATACTGATAGTGTTAGTATCAAGTTGATTTTGATTCGTCACCCGCTTCGTATTAGGACGATTTTTTTTGGTGAATCCAAGAAAATATTTTTCATTTTTTAAGATATTCCAGTGACCATGTCAATACTAATATACAGTACAGCTGCAACACGCTAAAATTATTTTCATTAAGAACTACAGCATCTTAATCTTAACTGTAAAACTGCTTAGCTCTCTAACGAATTTTACTGGCAAGAGGAGGCTTCTATGAACCCGTTCCTATTCGATGTAGCTAATTAGAGATCAGAGAATCAGTTTATTTTGTCTGCAGTCGACATTATCAATCTGTTCAATGTCTGATTCTAAAAAATCACCTTTTGCTATGGCGTTTCCTTAGGTTTTTGGTATATTTAGAGAAAAGAAAATTTAATTCTGTTTGTCCATTTATAGAACTTTATTTATTTAATAAAATATATATAAATAAAAAATATATTGATGAATTTTTATTTATTCTTAAAATTTTTTATTAGTTTGTAATGGAAAAAGAAACAGCTAGACTTGTTCATTCATTTATTTCAATCCTTGACTATAGAAATGTCGAATCCACCATTATTAAAGTAAAAGCACATAAATCGGTCGAACTCTTTTTAAGATATTATGGAAATTATAAAGACAGCGTAAAGAAAAACATTAATAGAGAACTCCTTCATTTTCATTGGTTTCCTCAGATATGGAACAATCAATTTTCTCAATATATCATACGAGGTGACTCCCTTAAATAGCATCAAAACAAAGTTTCCACTAAGTTTAGGTAACTTACTGTGTATAGTTGTATAGAAATCTCCTACAAAGCTGGGTACTACAGTGCTTGTCAGGGGTGAGGATGAATTAAATTTTCCCGACATTAGGGAAAAGTTTGTATGGAAATCCTGCAGAGGCTGATAGACTGTAATGATATCAGTCACAAATAGCCTGATCTGGACGTTAAGACTCGTTAAATCAAAGTTGACATCAATATTAAATAGAATATTAATAATGTATACCCAGAACAATAAGGACCCAGAAAAAAGTTAATTTTGAAGAGAAGTAATGATTACAGAGTACAAAGATGTATGCCTCGAAGACATAAATGTTTAATTTGTGATATTATTATAAATCAATAGGTCGTGTTAAAATCTATATTAAAATTCAAGAAATCCGGCCTGGTTGGCTCAGTGATTAAGGCGACAGGACGGTTCTCCTGCTGTTGCTATAGTCGCGGGTACGAATTCAGCTGGGGAATAGTCGTAAATATATGTTTGTGATTGTTTAACATTTGTGATTGTCCTAAGGCAAGAGTGCAAAATCTGAAAAGGAAAATGATCCCAGTCACGCCAGTAACCAGGCTGGGTAAGGCTGGATGTCTTCTGGGATGATCTCGAAGTTGGTCATCGCCAGTCGGTAGTCCAGTAGGTCCAGTAATAAACCCTCGTTGGTAAAAAGGAGACCCTAAAATATATCAAAAACAATTCGAGAAAGAAAAAATGTTGCATTTATATCTTGCACTAAGGAAAATTGTTACAACAAGTCATCATTTATTTGTTGAGACCTATAGTGAAAGAAAGACCTATTTCAGGTAGAAGAACTGACTTTTCTAGCCCGGGAATTCAAATACTGCCAGAACTATTAGAATATTTAGTGGCTGATAATAAACGACAATATGTTATTTCGACAAGTGCCGGCGAATGCTTTTGCATCATTAACTACTTGACTAACTAATATGTTCGATTTTAAGAAGCAAATAAAAATACAGTAATGATCATGCTTTTATAACTAAATTGTTTTAAATTATAAGACTAAAAATTAAATAATCATAAATAAACAGAAAAAATTATGTGTAGATAAAAAATAATTATAAAGTGAAGTTATATACAAGATAAAATTAAATGTTAAAATAAAGGTTGACTTCCTTCAGGAAATCTAATAATTTGGCATTCGATTCATGATCCAAGATCCATCAAGTCAGTTTCGTCTGCGGGTAATCCAGACTAGTGATTGCTCAGGGCTTGAAAAACAACCACGATATATTAAGTTAGCAATTTCTCACATAATAGAGCAAAAAAATAACTTAAAAATGATTTATTTTGCTGAAACTACTGTTTTGACAATACTTTCAATATATGATTACGAATATTTCATATATAATATTAACTAAAGTAATATATATCTGTATACTAAAACATATGGAAATATATGTAAACTATCTTAAGAAGTATTAGTCACAAATAATTTTAAATGGCATTTAATTAACTCTAAACTCCATTAAGTTTCAATAATAAACAAACTATTGATAAGTTTAAAGTGTAGTAAACACCAGTGAACATTAAAACAAAGTATCATAAGTAAGATTATTTTCAGTACTATAGAAACTGTAGAACTACATATGCATGATCCTTCTTTACAATTATGTTATAAAAATAAATATGGAATAAAACAATTTTGAAAATTATAGTTGACTTTAGCATATATATTAAAACAATAACGAACACAATTACCTAGTTTATTTTTACAGTTCACAAATGTATTCTAAAGGTATGCATTTACAATCACTAAATGAACTATTCAAAGAAGAAAATGTCATATAATCACATATCTTATTATAGTAATCATTAAACACCTTAATATTTATAAATGCTTAAATATACTCTTAATAGTTCATAATTTTGTCATAATTTTTTTGTCTATTTGTCATAATTATGTATTTAGTTTCATTTTAACTGCTGCTAGTTATATTTATCACTTTATTTATATATTCATATAATTTTCATCTTTTATCTATATTTCTCATATAAAATATATATTTGAAAGACAATAAATATACCAGTCTGATTTATCAATTTATAATATAATAATAATAATTTATTTATTTAAATTTTTAAACAATATTGCATCATTTTTTGCTATTTATTACACTCTTCGATTACGCCATTGCTTATCTTTAATTTGCCTTCTGTGGCTTTCATTTATCTATTGCTTTCGACTTTGTCTTGTGTCGAAAGAAGATGTGAAAACAAAAAGAGAAAAACACCAGGTGTTTAAATGAATCTCGAGCCGGGAATTAATTTATGAAATGCGTCATGACGGCTTCCAGTCTGATTAAATGTATAATTTATTTATCTAAATTTTTGAACAAAATTGCATCATTCTTTGCTATTTATTCCACTCTTCGATTACGCCATTGCTTATCTTTAACTTGCCTTCTATGGCTTTCATATATCTATTGCTTTCGACTTTGTCTTGTGTCGAAAGAAGATGCGAAAACAAAAAGGGAAAAAAGGTTTAAATGAATCTCGAACCGGAAATTAATTTATGAAATGCGTCATGACGGCTTCCTTCCGTTGGCGAAGAATGAAACAGATTTCCAAAGACAAACTCCTGTCCTAATCTCGAAGTGGGAAGCTACCTACGTAGATAGACAAGGAAATGCCGTTTTAGTTTGTTTTAGATATGTCTTTAAGTGAGATTTGAAAGCTTCATGTTTCTTCCTTCGTAACTGTTATTATTTTTTGTTATAATCTTGTTATTTCGCAATAATATTTTCTTATATTGACTACGTGGATTTAAGCAAAATTCATTGAATCGTATATTTCCATAATACCAACAACTCACCAATCAATAAGGAATTATAATTCTACAAATCTATTCTATACTTGTTAATATTTCTTGCAACTTTTATTTTCGCTCTGATGCTTATGTTAGCATTGCTTAAAATATAGGTATATATTAACAGGGTATTCTATCAGAAGCTTGTGTATATAAGGCGAATATAAATCAAATAGAGAAAAGCAAAAATTATGTTCATACTTGTAAATTGTTGATCCCATCCCTCATTTTATAATAAGGCGAAAACATGATACCCTTATTTAATTAAACAACTAAATGTTTGCTTCTCCCGGAGATAAAGTAAACCCGTTGATTATGATGCGGGCTATAATGTTAAAATAAACAAAGAAGTTGCGAAAACAAAAGGAGAAAAACACCAGGTGTTTAAATGAATCTCGAGCCGGGAATTAATTTATGAAATGCCTCATGACGTTGGCGAAGAACGAAACAGATTTCCAAAGACAAACTCCTGTCCTGATCTCGAAGTGGGAAGCTACCTACGTAGATAGACAAGGAAATGCCATTTTAGTTTGTTTTAAATAAGTCTTTAAGTGAGATTTTAAAGCTTTATGTTTCTTCTTCCGTATCTCTTTTTATTTTTTGTTATAATCTAGTTATTTCACAATAATATTTTCTTATATTGACTGCGTGGATTTGAGCAAAATTAATTGAATCATATTTTCATAATACCAACAACTCACCAATCAATAAGGAATTATAATTCTACAAATCTATTCTATACTTGTTAATATTTCTTGCAACTTTTATTTTCACTCTTGATGCTTATGTTAGCATTGCTTAAAATATAGGTATATATTAACAGCGTATTCTATCAGAAGCTTCACTACATAGTATAAAACAAAGTCGCCTTTTCTGTCCCTATATCCCTATGTGCGCTTAAATCTTTAAAACTACGCAACGGATTTTGATGCGGTTTTTTTCAATAGATAGAGTGATTCAAGAGGAAGGTTTATATGTATAATACATGCATAATATACTAAGGCAACATTGCTAATTTTAGAGGTTTCTAACGTGATGTCGTAAATTAACCTATTTTTTTAGGCTTATTTAGCAATTAGCAAAAACGCTGCCTAACCCTACGAGTTAGATCAAATTAATGTACTACAGTATTGTACACCATAAAAAGGTCTACAAAAAAGTCCGCGATGGTATATGTTTATCTTTTAGGGATAACCCACATTAACCATTTTTATTGTTTACTTTTTACGTGAGAAAATGGCTTATTTACGAAGCTATTTTAAGCAATACGGCATTAATCCTTATCGAATTAAGTACCTTAAATACAGTGTGCAATTAATATAGATCAATATGGTTCCTTACAGCATGTAAATTAAACAAATATTTTCGGAGATATTACAAATTTAAAATTTGCGTTTAAAAATGTGTAATGTAATAAAAATTGTATGAATTTAGATATTCCAAAGATAGCAGGAAATCTTCATAATAAGTATAGGGGAAGAGGAATTGTTTTACTCCAAATTTAATGCGTGCAGGCCAAGGGCAGTAATGAATGAACCAAAAATACTGGATCGATTTTAATCATGTTTTCATTGAGTGACATAGGCATATATATTTTATGCCCGTGCAAAGTCGGAACGGGCCGCTATGTTTTTATATACAACGTTCATATTTTTTCTGTAGTGTATTTAATTTAGTATCAGCATTGCACCCGTGCGAAGCCGGGGCGGGTCGCCAGTATGTATATAAGGCGAATATAAATCAAATAGCGAAAGGCAAAAATTATGTTCCTACTTGTAAATTGTTGATGCCATCCCTCATTTTATAATAAGGGGAAAACATGATACCCTTATTTAATTAAACAACTAAATGTTTGCTTCTCCCGGAGATAAAGTAAACCTGTTGATTATGATGCGGTCTATAATGTTAAAATAAACAAAGAAGATGTGAAAACAAAAAGATAAAAAAGCCAGTTGTTTAAATGAATCTTGAGCCGGGAATTAATTTATGAAATGCCTCATGACGTTGGCGAAGAACGAAACAGATTTCCAAAGACAAACTCCTGTCCTAATCTCGAACTGGGAAGCTACCTACGTAAATAGACAAGGAAATGCCATTTTAGTTTGTTTTAAATAAGTCTTTAAGTGAGATTTAAAAGCTTCATGTTTCTTCCTCCGTAACTGTTATTATTTTTTGTTATAATCTTGTTATTTCATAATAATATTTTCTTATATTGACTGCGTAGATTTAAGCAAAATTCATTGAATAATATTTCCATAATACCAACAACTCACCAATCAATAAGTAATTATAATTCTACAAATCTATTCTATACTTGTTAATATCTCTTGCAACTTTTATTTTTGCTCTTGATGCTTATGTTAACATTGCTTAAAATATAAGTATATATTAACATGATATTCTATCAAAAGCTTATGTATATAAGGCGGATATAAATCAAATAGAGAAAGGCAAAAATTATGTTCCTACTTGTAAATTGTTGATCCCATCCCTCATTTTATAATAAGGGGAAAACATAGTACCCTTATTTAATTAAACAACTAAATGTTTGCTTCTCCCGGAGATAAAGTAAACCCGTTGATTATGATGCGGGCTATAATGTTAAAATAAACAAAGAAGATGCGAAAACAAAAAGAGAAAAACACCAGGTGTTCAAATGAATCTCGAGCCTGGAACTAATTTATGAAATGCGTCATGACGGCTTCCATCCGTTGGTGAAGAACGAAACAGATTTCCAAAGAAAAACTCCTGTCCTAATCTCGAAGTGGGAAGCTACCTGCGTAGATAGGCAAGGAAATGCCATTTTAGTTTGTTTCAAATAAGTCTTTAATTGAGATTTGAAAGCTTCATGTTTCTTCCTCCGTAACTATTATTATTTTTTGTTATAATCTTTTTATTTCACAATAATATTTTCTTATAATGACTGTGTGGATTTAAGCAAAATTCATTGAATAATATTTATCCATAAATAAATTTTTAAATATTTACCACAGACAGTGTTACTGTGTAATAATCCCATCAAGTACATTTGTAATCAACTTCATGTTGAAGCCTCATTAACACGAAGTGTGTCGAAGAAGAAGGAAAATATTTTTCAGTGCGTTGAAAATGTCTGAATTTGTATCGAGTATTTGTATCTCATTTGGGGGAAGTGTTACTTTCTTAATTCCATCTGACGAAAAAACGGCTATATGTCATCGAAATCTGTGTGAAGCCATAAGGCCTCCACCGATCTCACCATGCGAATACTGAAGACAAAAGTTTTTCGAACCGAAGAAAAAAGACTTCTGGACAACCAAAAGTTTGAATGAAAACGATAGGTTGAAGTAATTTCCCGATAAAACCATTAATGGGGTTCACCATCGACTACAATTGATGCGTTTAAGTCCAATACAGCGCGAAAGTGGTCGGAATACAAGAAGAGATACAACAAAGTTATTCTTCAGCATGACAATGCTGAACCACATGTTGGAAAACCGATGAAAATATACTTGAATACACTAAAATGGAAGGTGGTACCTCACCAGCAGTAGTCTCCTCGACCTTGGCCCTTCTGATTAAAAATTATTCCGACATATGAATCGTGGCTTGTTTGAAAAGAGCTTAACTATCTATAAAGATACGAAAAAATGGATCGATTCTCGGATAGCTTCAAAGTATACATCGTTCTTTCCATATTGACTCCATAAATTGGTTGAAGGATAGGAAAAGTACCGGTTATCGATTGACAGTACTTTGAAAAAATACACTGTTTCGTTTTTTTCACAATAAAACTTCATAAAAAAATATTTTAAAACGTATGAACACGAATAATCAACAAATTTGTAATATAAGACTCTAATCCATAATACTTTCCTTATGACAAATGACAAAACGTAAATAAAGGCCCAACTAGTGAAACCAAAACAGAAATAGAAAAAATATCAGAATTTTGTTTTTACAGTTATGGTCTCTAATTTACATCCCCAAAAATTAACTTACAGTTTTAGTAAATGCTTAGGAAAATACTAGATGGAAGAATAAATATTATCATATTTTTTAAAATATTTTAAATATTGTCCATTGTTTTCTATTACTTTGCACCAAAGTCCACCAGTTTCCATCTATAAACCCCCCAGGTCTCGATGTGCTGTATTATATGGGACTTTATAAAAATGGACTCTATAAAAATACATGGGAATACATAGATTTCTTCACCACTTTCACCATAATAATTTTCCACCATTTTTTTTTTGATATGGGGTAATAAATAATACATGCGTATTCATACCATGATCGGAATTATGTTTTTTAAAGTTTTAAGCCTAAGTTTAAATGGCCAAGAAGCTGTTCTTGCCATCAATATTAATTTTTTCTTCTAACAAAACTTGTAATTTCGCTCCTTTAAAAGTTCCTGGCTGTTGATGTTAAATGATGATATGATTCCATAACATTTACGCCAATGTAATTTCGAAGCAAATTCCTCTTGTTGAGATTTATATAAAAAGTAGCGCTATTTCGTCAGATGCCATCGCTTTCTACAAAATGTTGTAGGCTTTTGTAGATTCAGTGCTCTGAAAACTTACGTCCGATCTACGGTGCCTGTTAGTTCATGTCAGTTTTTATATTTTTTGTAACTCGGTTTGGGATGGCTAAATGAATCATCAAATTTTCGCACTTTCTTTTCATCAATTTCCAATGTCATTTTCATTTTCATAAAATTCACTTTCATTTTATTTGAAAGTTAAGTTAAAGTGTTCAGCGAATATTTTAGCTTTTTAGCTATTATTGATTTGAGTGTTCGTGGCTTTCTAGAAGGATTAGTGCATTTCTCTCGCATCTTTCAGGTCTTACAGATACTTTACGTATTTTTGTATTGATTTATGAATATATCATTTTTCTTTTCACAAACTTTGTATTATATTTTGTTTTCCGATATTCTGTTTTGTTCCTTTTTCCCCTGTTTTTCATTTTTCAACTACCATTTCTCTAATTATTTTCGAATACTTAATTCCTTTAACAGTCTCGTTAATTTTTAAAGTATATTTGATACTTGGAAGTAGGTATATAGAAAATATATTATTAATAAAATAGATTTAAATAAGAACATAAGATAATACATATTCTTTTGTTGTCTATTTTTGCTGTAGTTGTCCCTTAATTAAAAAAAAATCTGAACA
Source organism: Rhynchophorus ferrugineus (assembly GCF_030347505.1). Lineage (NCBI taxonomy): Eukaryota > Metazoa > Arthropoda > Insecta > Coleoptera > Curculionidae > Rhynchophorus > Rhynchophorus ferrugineus. The sequence continues at coordinate 16,626,395 of NW_027472588.1, read as the reverse complement.
AACCAAATATGTTAAAATCACGCACATAAACTAAAAGTACGTCATTATTATTCTTAAATATAGACGAAACCTTTGTTAGCACAATACCAGTAATACTCTTTTTATTTCAGCTTATAACCCCCTTTAGATCCTTAGTTCTTTGTTGTGAATCACGCCGAGAGATGGAAGAGTGGCTCAGCGCACTCACTGCCGCATCCCAACGCCGCTACCACGAACTGGAGCCCGACTGCCTCTCTGGCCAACATCATTGGTAAGTACATCGAGAAATCGATGAAATAATATGATAACGATCCAACCATAATAATGATCCAAACGTACTATGATTGAAATTAGAAATTTCTGGATCCCAAACTTGAAACTAGCCTATTATTTTCGATATAGATCGATATCTCATTAAACGCTACAGCTTCAAAATTGTCAGTAGTCAGTCAGGGATGTTAAACCTTTAAGATAGCGTCTGAAAATTTTCTTTTTTAGTAAACGCGTTTAAAAAACAAAATAATAATGAAACAAAAGATTTCGATGCTCTAGTGATAAATGTATAGTTTATATTACCATTAATCTATTATTGTCCTATGCAAGGGAGTCATTGTTTAAAATATATTCAATTTAAGAGAAACGTGAATAAAAGGTATGGAATGTATTGGATTTAAAAAAAAATTAGTTTACTTGAAAAAATTTTTATTTTGGGTGTGGAAAGAAGTGATAATGATGGAACTATTGTGCAGGAAATACTGAAGGACTATTGTCCTAAATACTTCCATTTTAGATGTGTCATAAATAAAAGCACTGTTTTGTTTTATATAAAAAGACGAGCCATATTGCTATAATCAAATAAACCAAAGGGATATCTGCGGCTTTTGTTGAACTCAAGATGTTACTATTGTAGTAAAATTATTTTGTAAATATAGAATGTTCCTTCGTCCACCAGATTCTTCTGAGATGCACTGGTTTTACTCAAATTTTCATGGTATACCTAAATTTGGAAGGCTGAGTAACCGAGCCACTTTAATATGTCTTTAGTGATCTTGTACTCCGAATTACGATACTTGTATTAAAATATAATCGCTAGGGGTCTATCCTTAATCCTAATAGGTAATGCCTGGAATACTTTAATCAACTGCAATTCACCTTTGGTGACTTTATGGACTGAATTACTTAATTTGACGCTAATTTCGCTAAACTATGTCAAGGAATGTTTAACTGTAAAACAATTGTTTTCTTTTCTTGCTAATGTTTCATTTTCTAATGAGTAAATAATTTTAATAATTTAACTTTAAGGAGGAATTCTACTGTCTATGCTACTTAGGAAACTTTTCTAAAACAGATTTTGTATTTATCTGAAAGCTATTTTAGCCTATTTTTTGAACTATTTTAGTGTACTTTTTATTCTAGCAAAAAGAATTTCTAACAAATATAAACGAAATCCTTAATTTTAAATGTTTCACTTAACACATGTCACAAATATGCATAAGCTCAGTCGAAGAACCACTATTTCAGTATCTATATGGAAAGCTACATTTCCTATTCTCAAGCAATTTATATTTATATATCCAAAAAAACTGTATTTATCTACCCTAGAAAGTTATTGCCCAATTTTATATCCCTTTTTCTTCAAATGAAATAAAGTGCAATATGCTTTTAAAGGATCATTTTGCAATGATCGAAATAAGTAGTAGTTAGAAAAGTCTGAGACCGAGATATGTAAACAATTGGGCAAAATGTCGCATCTAATATTTTTCAAATTAATTTGAATTTGCAGCACAATATCAGGTCGGAAATAAATTTCTTCTTAATTTCCGTTAGCTTACAGTACACCTTATGATCCTAGCAATCTTCTAGCAGTTATTTTTTGGTTAGGTTTACTGAAGAATTGATATATAGATTATTTTGCATGGAAATTATCTAGATGTGTATCTTCTTGTACGGCCGGTTTTTAGTCGATAACTAAAACGACTTCATCTTGTCGATGTTGAAGCAATATTGGAAGCTATGATTTTCAGCGTTACTTAGCTTCAATCTTACGTAAATCTATGAGTTTTTAAAAGTTTAAAAAGTGTTTTTTGATGTTTGTGCTTAGATGTATTTTTATCAGCAATATCTATTGAAAATGTAAATAAAGTGTAAGTTTAATCAAGTGTTAAATATTTGATTTAGCTGTAAATTAATAGTTTCTTCCATTGTTAATGCATTGAGTTTAGCATGTTTACATTTTGACGACAATCAAATTATTATCTGTTTTTAACGTCAAAATCATTATTTTTCTAGCCTCAAATCCAATTCGTAAAAGTAGTTTCAGACAGAGTATGTTCCCCAGAAACTTCCACAGCGAACATGATGTCTTTTTGTAGCAGATTTCTCCATAAAATTATAGAGGAATAATATATCCTACAAATATATTTGCTGTAGAAAATTATGACGATATTTAATGTATAAGTGCTCTAACGCGACAAATATTTCTACTCCTCAAAACTTACCATTTTATTATTTTTATAATTTTTTCACTTTAAGAAGGCATTTATTGAGAAACAGTACAATATATATATATATATATATATATATATATATATATATATATATATATATATATATATATATATATATATATATATATATATATATATATATATATATATATATATATATATATATTGTACTGTTTCTCAATAAATGCCTTCTTAAAGTGAAAAAATTATCACTTTAAGAAGGCATTTATTGAGAAACAGTACAATATATATATATATATATATATATATATATATATATATATATATATATATATATATATATTATTCAAAATATGTTCCATCTTTTTTTTTTAATTTTTCCCACTCTTCTAGTTTTCTGGTCATATTTCATGGTCTCCATAAAACGATTTCGGATTGGCAGCGATCTAATCATAGATCCCTTATCGCACTTCTTCAGTATTTCGAAACCGTGTGCTATTCAAACCATACCACATCGATCTGAACAAGTAGTAACCAGAACATGCTATGTTTGTTGAATACGTTGAATGTATCATAATTTCCGATTCGAGCTGCTCCAATGTATCCCCCAAAACACTTTCAACGTATAGACTAGTGCAGTCGTAGGGCCTGTTATAATAAGCAACTTGCATACGTTACTCAGTATTGCGGGCCAGTTTTGCCACAAAAAATCATTGAAATTGTTTAATTAATTTCGGCAGATTTTCGCAGTTTCATTAGGTTTAAGTAGTTCGTAATACACATGGCTAGCATACAATACACAGCACATTGTTGATCCCACCATATACACCACAAGAATTTACGGCTATAAATATACCGCTTTAATTCATTAGATGGTAATTTTCCTTCCATTTGATTCTAATCTCTTCAAAAATTCATATAGTTGATCAAAATACATACCAGAAATCAATTGATTTGTAGTGGACTTTTAGATTCAGTTAAGAAAGGTCTTCTTGAAAATTAAAAAAACTCTCCTAAGAGAAGTCCTACTCTACTAGCTATTCGCAAGACTTTGTTCCTTCCTATTTCAATTTATACCGATCGATACTACATGATCTAGCCCTAATATATCTAAATGGGGTAGATTTATCTGTACCCTCAAAAAGAAGAATTCACAATATAGTAGTAAAAATAAATTAATGTAACAGGTCAATTGAAAAGTCCCTAGCCTGACAAATAGATGGAGCTACTAGAATTAAATGCATATGTTTGTAGTTAGCCTTAATCCTCAAAAGATGCGTGTACAAATTTGACGGCTGTCGGATCACTAGTTTATGAATTATAGTATTTTGAGTAAAGTAACTTTTGTTATTTCGAAAGAAATGGATAAAAAGGAAATTTGCGTGTTGATAAAATATTGATTTTTGAAGGGAAAAAATACAGTTGAAGCAAAAACTTGATTTGATGTCAAGTTTCCGGACACTGCCCCAGGAAAATCAACCATCAAGGATTGGTGTGCTAAGTTTAGACTAGTGGTGAAATGTGTACCGAAGACGATGAACGCAGTGGACGCCCAAAATAGGTTGTTACCGACGAAAACATTACCATAAAATTGAAATTGAATGAAATAGTGAACACTTTAAACATATCAACTGAACTTGTACATCATATTTCATTTCACGAATGACCAAAAACAATGACGAGTTGATGATTCGGAGCAGTGTTTGAAGATCATCAAGCGTAATAAACCCGAGTTTTTGCATCGGTATGTGACAATGGATCAAACGTAGCTCCATCATTTCACTCCGAAGTCTAATCGATAGCCATCTGAGTGGACTGCACACAATGAATCCGCTCCAAAGCGTGGAAAACGCAACAGTCGCCTGGTAAGGTTATGGCGTCTGTATTTTGGGATGTGCATGGAATAATTTTCATTGACTACCTTGAAAAAGGACCATCAACAGCGACTATTACCGTTTGAAGGACGAAATCGCCGAAAAATACCGCATTTGTAGAAAAAGAAAGTGCTGCTTCACCAAGGCAATGCACCGTGTCACAAATAAGTGAAAACGATGACAAAAGTCCATCCATCCACCATATTTTCCAGATCTGACCCTGAGCGACTATTTCCTGTTCTCAGATCTCAAAATAATGCTCGCTGGGAGGAACTTTTCGTCATATGAAGAGGTGATCGCCGAAACTGAGGCCTATTTTGAAACGAAGGACAAATCGTACTACAAAAATGGTATCGAAAATTTGGAGCGTCGCTATAAACAGTGTATCACACTTAAAGGGAATTATATTCAATAAAAAAAACTAATTTTGCCGGGCCGGGGACTTTTCAATTATTTGTCAACAAGTCAATTATTTAATGCATTTAAAATTAATGTATTATTTTCTAATCTTAAATTAATTATTTATAATCCATCATTTAAATTCCTTTGTGTGCTTTGGCTCCTTTAAATTTTAAAACAGATACTAATGGAATATCTGAAGCCTATTTTCCGAAGCATCGGCGCAAATATATTGGGGTGGCAAAGTTAAAATATATCATCGATCGCTATTTGAATAATAATGGAAACAGTATTCACTTATGTATACTAATGGATATTTGAACGTGCGATGCCTGGCGATAACTTTCGAAGTTGATATTCCCTCTGGTTTGGGATTTAACGAGCGCGTTAAATCACCCCGCCCCTAATAGTCAACAAAACCGCGATCTGACCTTAAATTAGCCCCTAATTATGGAGAATTTTGCACGCACAGATAATTTAAATGTCGAAATATTAAAGCGCCTTTTAGCCAGATAACCGCAAAATTTACTGACAGCAAAATATATTTCGCAAGATTGATTATACATTAACAACCGTTTTTTTTAATTGATGGAATGAGTAAAAGTTTACTCATTTAGAAGCTATTACTCTTTGAAAATGAAGATTCCAGAAAGTCTTTTCTGTGCTATTTTGATTATTTGCTTCAGAAAAATGCAGCAAGAAATGTTTTGCTCGTTTTCGTTCCAAAAATGATCCTCGATGTGAGCCTACTCAAATGTAACATACGACATTATCAACTGGCAAGCAATATACTGGCTTAAAGATAAAATAAAATTCCATATTTAGTTGATCTATATACAACACGAAGTGTATCTCTAAATTATATAAACGTAGATGAGGCCTAGGATATGAACTGTGATCTTTATCACATACTTCTCAAATGTTTTTCACATTTCTGGCAATATAATGTCGAAAGAACGATGTTTTTGGCGGCGATCCTGTCTACAATGCCACGTAACATCAATCTTAAAAAATATGTGACCGTATCAGAACTTCCCATTCGATAAGAACGATGTACTCTCCATAATTCTAATGACTACTTCTTTAGCTAAGTATTATTAAAAAATAAATGCCACCTAGATTGACTATTAGATAAATAGGTACAACTGTTTTATTATAATAGCTAGGCTATAAATTATAGAGATTTGTTAAAAACTTTCACCAAGCATGGGATAATCCCCTAGTATTATCTTACGAACTAAATGTAATAATTATCGTAGAGAAATTAAAGCTGTTATTACCGAAAAATGTTTCTGAAATAACTGAAAACCAGATTCCCAGGAGATGAAACTTAATAAAATAATGATTCACGACAAATCAAATGAGTTAAAATTTACTATGTTTGGAACTATCTAAGAGAACTATCAAATAATAGTAAAGTTGACATTCACTTTCCATAAAATTAATTAAGGTTATTAAAATGAATTGATAATATAAAAAACACCTACTAAAAATATAGATGGTGCATGTGAAAAAAGTATAACAAAACTGTATAACCAAAATATGAATCAATATTTTTAGTTATGTAATTGTTATTAATTAATATATAAGGTAAACAAAATAATTAAAATAAGTAAAGGTATTTCAACAATGTTTTTATTAAACGTGCCATGTGATTAAAGGACTAGAGTAAACAAGTTAATGGGTTCTCTTTTATCAAAGTGTAACACGCTATGCTTAGTAAAATAATTATCTGACAAAGTATATTAGATTTATAGATATTTTCCCGGCTTTTTGATAACTATGCACACATGTTAAACTTGATATAGAACATTACATTAATAGTGACCATATGTTGTATCCCATATAATGAATATATGTGAAATATACATAGATGGATGTGTTGTAGTCATATTTGAACAAGTAAAGTAAATTTTGAATAAGTTCACAGTTTAAAAAAGTCAGATTAAAAAAACAAAACAACATATATAATTAAATATTTACATATTGGAAAAGATAAAACCGTTTAATAAGAATATCCTGATAACTAAAACTAAATCCACATGTTTTTTAGTTATCTCACAAAAGATGCGTGTATAAATTTGACAGCTGTCGGATCATTAGTTTGTAAATTATAGCATTTTTAGTGAACCAACTTTTGTTATTGTGAAAAAAATGGATAAAAAGGAATTTCTTGGAAATGGAAAAAGGAATATTCTTTTTGAAGGGAAACAAATGCAGTTGAAGCAAATACTTAGCTTGATGCAGAGTTTCTGGACACTGCTCCATGAAAATCAATCATCAAGGATTGGTATGCTAAGTTTAGATAGACTTGGTGAAATGAGTACCGAAGACGGTGAACGCAATGGATGCCCAAAAAAGGTTGTTATCCACGAAAACATTAAAAAAATTCACAAAATGATTTTGAATGGCCGTATATTGAAATTAAATGAAATAGTAGAAACTCCAAAGATATCAACTGAACGTATACAACAAATCATTCACGAATATGTGGGTATGAGAAAGCTCTGTGCAAAGTGGGTGCCGCGCAGCTCACTTTTGACCAAAAACAAGGACGCGTTGATGATTCGAAGCAGTGTTTGAAGATGATCAAGCGTAATAAGCCCCAGTTTTTGCGTCGATATGTGACAATGGATGAAACATGACACACTCATCTCACTCCTACTCCGAGGTCCAATCGACAAGTCATCCGAGTGGACTGCACACGATAAACCCGCTTCAAAGCGTGGGAAAACGCAACAGTCGGCTGGCAAGATTATGGCGTCTGTATTTTGGGATGCGCATGAAATAATTTTCATTAACTACCTTGAAAAAGGAAGGATCATCAACAACAGCTATTACATAGGGTTTGAAGAAAAAAAAAAGTACTGCTTCATCAATGCACCGTGTCACAAGTCAGTGAAAACGATGGCAAAAATCCATGGATTGGTCTTCGAGTTGCTTCCTCATCCACCGTATTCTCCAGATCTGGCCCCCAGCGACTATTCCCTGTTCTCAGATCTCAAAATTATGTTCGCTGGGAAGAAATTTTCGTCGAATGAAGAAGTGATCGCCGAAACTGAGGCTTATTTTGAAACAAAGGACAAATCGTATTACAAAAATGGTATCGAAAAGTTGGCAGGTCGCTATAATCATAATTATGTTGAATAAAAAAATCATTTTGCCAAAAAAATATGTTTTATTATGGTAGGCCGGGGACTTTTCAATTGACCTGTTATATGCTCCACATATTGTTCACGTCCCTATTGTTCAGTTTTGAATGCTATCATTACTCATCATTATACAGTGCTCATTATAGCACAAAAATCCGCAATAAACAGTATTTTTGTTCAGTTACCACTTTGTGAATTTATTGTGTAAACTATGTGTGTATGTGTAAAATTATGTAACTTATTAGCAAACTGATAGTAAAAAATAGATTTGAAAGGATTCCTATGGACTCTCAAATCGTTCATGCAGAATGGCGTCCCCTTTTTACCATATTCAATAAATTTGGAATACAAGAAAGTAGTTATCACAATTTATATAATTATGTAGTGCTTACATCAAACAGTAATTTTTTGTGCGGAACTTAATACCTTGTGAATTTATTGTTTTAACAGTTTTGTGATAATCTATAAATAAAACTTCTTTTATATCACAACTGACTGATTGACTATTGAAACCACATGTTATAAGAAAGCGGTTATCATAGCTCTTAGGATTATGTAGCATTCTCTGTTATATAAGTTATTTCTGTGTAACTTTTTGTGCGTGAATTGCCGGGTTGTGAACTACGTCAAATATGGCGTTGCTCTTTATACAGCAGTTACATTAATTAATAGTCATTTATCAATAAACTCTTAAATAATATCAAAATTAAAAATCAATTGTGTTCGGATATATAAATCTGACAAAAACGGATATTACAGGGCATTATTGAGTTGATTTAGTATAGGACTGATTAAATTGGATTAAATCGGATTCGAATTTATTCCCAGATAGGTGTACTATCCAGATCTAGCCCCCACCTATATAAACACTCTCAGGAAGGAAACTTGACTCAAATATAAAGACAATTTCTGAAAAAAGACAACTACCTCTTGGAAAGACAGAAAACTATATATATTTTGATTGGCTGTTAGATGAAAAAAACAATTTGAATAGAAACTTAAATGACTTAAATTTTAAAATAATACATTTGTTCTAATTTCAACTCCAATTATTTAATTCTTTCAGGTTGAGATCATATTAGAGAATAATTACTTTCATAACTCATACGGTTCATAATATTCATTTAATATTCATATTGAAAGAAAGTGGAGCAAGTATGTAAAAATTAATCAAAACCCAAAATTACTTTTAGATTCAGTAGAAAAAATATAATTAGAATATTGACATTTTCAAGCTTTAAGAGAGACATGCGGACGGGATTAAACTTTAAAGCTTTCGGTAATTCTTTAAGTGTTTGAACAGAATTTATATTCGATTTTGTAGGTCGCTTGATGGATTTTTAGGGCCTTTCAGTATAGAAAAAACAAACAGGAACCTTTTAAGCTTAAAATCAGATTATACCATTTTTTTCCATAACAGCACTGTCAAATATATTGGTGTTGTTATGGTTAGGGAAAAAGTAATTTAGATAAATGTGCGTTTAGATGGTTTTATAGTAGCTTATCTTTAATAATACACATTTAGTGACGCAATCTTATAATATGCTTGAATGGTAGCAGCAATAAAAATTCTACGTAGAAAGATAGCCCAATTATCTTGCGAAACAAACAGACAGAAATAGTAGTTGAAGTCCAAAGGAACTTCACTAACGGTTTCAAATCGTATATTGATGAATTGGATGGAAAGTCATTATGACTGGTTCAAGACAATGTGAAGTAAATTATCCTTAACTATCTACATCTAATGGAATTTATGCAGGCGATTGATAAAATGCCTAGAGTTGACTAATGGAAAAGGCGTTGTCTTTAATCAAAACAACGAAAGATCACACATAATCAGTGACTCATTGAGTTTAGATGGAAAAATGTGTTACATCCTCAGTGTATGACGGACCTTGGATTATCCCTCCATCATTTGTTTGAATTTTTGCATAAATCTCTGAACGGTATAAAGCTAAATTAAAAAGGAACTGGTAAAAATCAATTGGATCGTTTTCTCACCCAGAAATCTTAACTGTTTTCGGATGAATAAGTTATGGTTTTACCAGAAACGGACAAAAGGCGGTCTACCGAAACGTCAAATAAATAATTTATTAGTGTTTGATAAATACCTTTTTGTATATTTTTAGTTAGAGATATTTTCAAAAGTAATTTCTGTACAAAATATTTTTCAACTTGTCATTAAAATACAATGACATATATTTTGTAAGCTTTAATAACTACAAGTCTGAAAACTCAATTTAAAAATTTGGAATACTTCTTACACTATAAGACGGATATAGTTAATATTATAAAAATAATAAATGCAGGTAAAATATAAAAGCGTATATATACTAGTATAGATTGATGTTATATTATTCTAGATTATCTAGTGCTAGTGAATTTCTCGAGGTAGTCCCATTAACTTCCAACTATTCTATTCCACAATTTTCAGTTGTTCAGTTGTTGTAAGTTAAGTCTACAAAAATGTTCGTGTCAAATTATAATTATTAATCCTAATATATTTAAACTGTCATATGTCTCAAACCATACTTTAACATTTCGCAAAACAATTTTACAGAAGTTTTAAGTATTTTAAATTTATATCTAGCCATACATTCTAACCAAATGCTCATGTATTTTTGAACAATTTCTCATATATTTATCGACACACAGTTGTAACACTCAACAATGTAATTATTATATATTAAATACCTACTGATCTTCAATTGTTTCCACTCACAACAACCTGTTTTGGTAATTGTCGCTGTTGGATCATATTCTCATGTCCCAAAAAATGTCATTCAGTCACAAGTCAATATTCAGAGCAAGAGCTAGCTATATCCTATGTTTTCCCTTATACTCTATGAAGAGATATCGTCACTTAAAGAAGTGCATATCCCTATATAAGTTATAAGTTATAAGATGGATGGATTATCTATGGACCCAGAATAACAGTTTTATCTGAAACAAATGTACGAAATCATGCTTATGTCGAAAAAAATTCCAAAATAGAACTAATATCAAGGTTATCTTGATTTGTCACCTGCTTTGTATATTCTTTTCGGTAAACCGAACATTCCATTGTTTTTCTAAAATATTTTAACCACTTATACTAAGTGCAGCTGCAAAAGATTAAAAATATTTATTTAAAAAAGCAATAAAACCGCAACAGTTTAATATTTAATAATATCAATAACCTCTAACGCTTTTTGCTGGCTTGTCATTATCTCGTTCCTACTCAAAATAATTGATTAGAGTCGCCGACTAACCTCTAATTTTCCAATAATCAGCAATTCTCTAATAACAATGTTTTCAAGAATATTGGAAATTTATGTTCGATCAATACCAACAGAAATCGAATTTTATACATGTTTTTTTATACTAATTTCAGTTCAGACAGCATTCTGTCTCTTTTTAACTATGATAAAGTGAGAAGAAATAATCAGCTCCAAATTAAAAACGAATTTGACATTTTTACAATTGACATTGGGTAGTATATTCGACATCATCTATGAGGTATATTGGTTGTTTCATTGTAAGGGCTATATGTACCCATTATGAACACAGTTTGCGAAGCTTTCAAGTATTCAAATAAAATATAATTTAATCATGATATACTGTAGTTGCTTTTGTGAATGATAATATATTAGTATATAACATATTAACATATTAATGTTGTCCAATTATTAATTTTACTGATAAAGATTCCAGGTATATATTATTAAATGGATAATAATTAGAATCTCTAATGCTTTAAAAATTAAAGCAAATTTACTATTATCTTACATTACACCAACCTAATATTATCACATAAAATATAACACTCCTTTCCTTAATTTATTAAACCATTTCATTTCCTTTTAGCGGAAATACGACCTGGACTATATTCGCGCTGAATCCACACTAAATCGGTTTTCTGATACATTAACCTCTTAAGCGGAGATAAAACCACATTCAATTTAGCAGAATATCTAGGATTAGCTCGATCCGATACTATTTAAAAGTTAAATTATCTATTTTACCTTTTACCTTATACTTTTCATGTTATTACAAAGTAAAGGTATTACACTATAATAACGTTTTCAATTAACATTTACGCGAATTTCAGAATACCTGATTAATAGGTTTTAAGAGAACTTTTATAAATGGGATTAAGTTGAGGCAAATAGACTGTAAATATACACATATTATGCATTTTAATTTACTGTTGACTTTAATGAAAGATTTAAATATTTAAATTACAATTGGGATTTGGTCCATAAACACTTGGCCTGAAATGCAAGAAACAATATTAAAATACAGAACTTATACAGAAATTTATTATTGTTTTCAAACCCCTTTCACACACCAATTCTGCACCAGAGCAGAATATTTTAGAATATATAAATTCTATTTGAACCTTAACATACAGGAAGACAATATTTTTACTTTGTCTTTGCATTTCAATAAATAATTTAAAAGTGTCCTATAAGTGACGAAATTTTCTACACAAAAACATTAAAAATATATAACCTAAATATATCCTATAAATAGAATTAGAAGAACGAAATCTGCCTTGCTTGCTCTTACTTCTATATCTTCTGTCCTAAGATTCAGACGCACAGTAAGGACTTGCGTCTATTTAACTTTTATATTAAATATGTTTCTATATTTTGTGATGAGGATGTATCAAACAGTCTTAAGTACTTTTTTAATAAAATTGAGTAAGAACTTCCCTAACGGAGCCTTGCAAGATTAAATATGAAGTATAATTAATTCCTAAATCTTAAGTAATTATGTAACGTTCCACAAAACGACCTATCTGGAAAACTTTTAAGCTGCCGATAAAACTTTCGTTTTAAAAAATGAACCGTTTTACTAAACGAAATTACCGAGCTGAACCGATGCTTTTAAAAACTCCCCAAAAAATGTATCCAATAGCTGCTCTTTTATCAGATTAGTCATTAATTTTGCATCCATGAGTTTGACTACTAATTAAAAATAATTTCAATCATTAAGGCCAGGGGTAATAGACCTCCCAGTTATATTATTCAGCCCGATGTTAAATATTACAATTCTCGAAAATGCATTATCTTTAAAAGAAAATTTATTTTTGTTCGCCAACAAATATAATTTTTTAAATCAGGTCTACCGTGGCAATACCTAACGGAAAAAGTCATGAACTAGTACAGGACACTAAATATGAATATTTATAGAGATAAATCTTATTCTGTATCTTGATTCATGTTCATATGACAAAAAAAGCGGCAATAACAGGTAAGTTATCCTGTTAGAAAGAAAAACTGGTGACGCTGCACTGTTGCAGCTCGAATGGAAAGTTTTGCCACACTCGCCATACCCATTACGCATAGCAGCTTTTGATTATCACTTGTTCAGATCAATGTATGTGTATATATGAGTGGCTGCAATCTAATTGAACACATTACATATCTGGCAATTATAATCAAAATTCCCTATAGCTCTTTTTCCAATTTTTCATATTTCTTTAGTGCTATCAATACAAAAAAATTAAAATGTATGATATATATAAAAATTACTACTATGCTTTTATTGGTGATGGATTATCGACAAAATCGAGGAGTTAAAGAGTTAGCTTAATAATAAAACAGGCATGATCTCTTGTCTATAAAATCAAGCTCCTTTTGTTGGGCTACTAAAATGTATTATAGTATTAATGTATTCAATTGTCAACCTTTTTGAAAAGGTTATCTCAGTTAAGGAGCTTTTAGCCAAAATATTAAATATAATTATCTTGACCAATATAAATTTGTTTCAAGTAAATTAATGTTAATTATGTTAATTATGGTTTTAATTGATGACACTTTACAAACAAATTTTTAAAGGGTAACAAAATATTTTGATGTAGTATACTTTCATTTACCTTCAATGTAATTTTACCTCCGTCCCATTAGGAAACATTTTGTTTTTAAACTATGTGTAATATTCTCATGATTTCTCTTGTTGTACTCCTGTAAATATAATATATCTGAACACAAATGCTTTATATAAATAATTGTACACGTACCAGGTAAAAGCAATGCTAAGTCACACACATACACACACATCCATAATATGCACATACACTGGATACACAACACATTTGGAGCTGAAGATAACATTATAATTAAATAATAGTGATTATATTTAAAACACAAAAATGCTGACTGCATTTTATGCCAGACACACAAAAATGGCATCGTAAACAAACTCAAACGTTATAGAAATGAGCCAATCAAATGCCTTTGTAGGTCAATTCAAATGAACCAGTCAAAAATGTAGTCTCAGAGCCAGCATTGAATGGACTACGTACAACATTTCTTCGGTTTCGCCTATTTAAGTAACACCTCTGTATATACTCTATGATGGGAAATGCAATTTTTTAAATCTACTTTCACCGCAAATATTCCATGTTTCTCTAAACTTTCACAAATATTTCAAAACCGAAATTAGCCGAAGAGCAATTAATTTTTATATATACATACAAGATAGCACATTGCATAATAATTCTTAGGATTGCATTTTTTTGTAAAATTTTTGAGAAAATATTTAACTAACCTTCAAAACTTTAAAATCGTTTCAGGTACGCCCCGTCGTTCGATGCCAGACCCACGTATTGCAACGTTTGCCGATACAAAATCAACGCACGTCATCTGCTTCGATGCGAAGTATGTAAATTCAACGTACACAAGCGGTGCGCCGCGAAGGCCATCAACAATTGCAAATGGACCACCCTGGCATCGGTCGGGAAGGATATTATCGAGGACGCCGACGGGGTAAGTCTGAAAAAGTTGCCGCAGGAGGTCGTTGTCAAAATTTACGTTTATCTTAAAACCGATAGAGCGGCTAAGCTCCAGGAAACGGAATCGCGTTTCCCGGAATTGTTTTGGTTTATTGGTTTGCTCCTCTCCTCTTTTGTGCGTATGTCTTTTTGCCAATTTGTTTTCTTTTGAAGGGTATAAGGGGATCCGTTTTATGGCCATATCCAAACGTTATTTATTCGAGGATTTCGATATAATTTATTGTATTTTTCCGCGATGGAAATTGAAATATTTTATACATTTCCATTTGTGAAAATGTTCGAGAAAGAACAAAACTTTTTACTTTAAGATTTATACACATTAGATAAAATTAGATTTCTCGCTATACCTAGTTTGTTTCATTTTATATTTTGTATTGCGCACGTATTCTGATCATTTTCTTATATTAAAAAGATATTAATAAAAAACATAGTATTGCTATATATATTCGGTACACTATATGTTAATTAATATAACAGATCAACTGAAAACTCCCCGGCCTACTATAGTAAAACATATTTTTTGGCAAAATTAGTTTTTTTTTATTCAACATAATTCCTTTCAAGGGTTGTACACTGATTATAGCGACCCTCTAAATTTTCGATACCATTTTTGTAGTACGATTTGTCCTTTGCTCCAAAATAGGGCTCAGTTTCGGCGATCGATGAAAACTTCTTCCCAGCGAGCATTCTTTTAAGATCTGAGAACAGAAAATAAAGACAAGGGGGGAGGTGGTTCAGATCGGGAGAATACGGTAGATGAGGTAGCAATTCGAAGCCCAGTTCATGGATTTTTGCCATCTTTTTCATTCACTTGTGACACGATGCATTGTGTTGGTGAAGCAGAACTTTCTTTTTCTTCAAATGCGGCCGTTTTTCGGCGATTTCGTCCTTCAAACGGTCCAATGACGCATGCAATAGTCGCTAAATAGTAATAGTAGTCAATGAAAGTTATTCAATGCGCATACCAAAATACCGACGCCATAACCTCGCGATAACCAGCCGACTGTTGCTTTTTGCCACACTTTAGAGCGGGTTCATCGTGTGCAGTCCACTCGGATGACTGTCGATTGGACTTCGGAGTGAAATATTGGAACCATGTTTTATCCGTTGTCACATATCGACGCAAAAACGGGTTTATTACTCTTCAAACACCGCTCCGAATCATCAGCTCGTCGTTGTTTTTGGTCAAAAGTGAGTTCACGCGACACCCACTTTGCACAGAGCTTTCTCATACCCAAATATTCGTGAATGATATGATATACACGTTCACTTGATTTCATTAGATAGTCTACTATTTCATTCAATTTCAATTTACGGTCATTCAAAATCATTTTGTGGATTTTTTAAACGCGACATTTCTTTTTGTAAATTTTTTTCACAATAACAAGAGTTGCTTGACACAAAATGCTATAATTCATAAACTAATACACGCATGTTTTGAGGGTTAGTGCTAACTAAAAAAAAATTGATTTAATTCTAGTAGCGCCATCTATGTGTCAGGCCGGGGACTTTTCAATTGACCTGTTATTCTTCATCACCTTCATCAACTTTATCCCATTATTATAATAATACAACCAAAATTGAAAACTCCATCTTGGTTTGGCAGCGATCGGACCGATTCATATTTGCAATTATTTGTCGCAGTCAAACTATGCTATATCGATCTGACCAAGTGATAATGAGATGATAATTCTACAACAACACATCATCCAAAGTATTCAATTATATCCATTAATTTTCCGCTTCAGTGTTGATTTCTTGGAACTTTTGTACTTACCATTGTCGTAGTAAAACTCTACTTTTTGTCAATCAATAAATCCGTGTTCTTGAAGCAGTTCGTGTTGTAGTAATTTTTGCTCCTTTTGAATCTTTCGCATGGCATGTAAATCTCTGGAAGCAGTTGGCTCACCGACTGCTAAGCTGCGTGAAATTTTTTTGATAATTTCAGTTTAATTTTGATCTAATAAGCCTTTTTTAGTTTTCCAGGTCGTTCTCTTTATTCAAAACCGACAGTAAATTGCTAAAAGTGTTTGAGTCAAAAATTGAACAAAATATCTCGTTATATAAATCAAAATTATTTGTTTGTTACCTTAATGATGAGTAATATTTTTGGTACTTTTGACACTTGTAAAAAGGTCATGTTTTTCATCTAGCCGTACAATTGTTGTTGCAAGTCGTTATTGCCACAGAAACAAAATTACCTAACAGAGAAGACTATAAGGTTCATCCCATCCCATCATCAACCCATAGATATTAGTATTTATATTTTAATCTATATCCTACTTGTGGTGTAGCAGGACTTTTTTGAGTTTTTTGAGCGCCCCATCTTCCATACAAAAAGTCGAAAAATCTCAAAAAACTCTTCGTTACCGTTTCATTCGGCAAACATTTCCAGTTCGTTGTAATCTGCGTCTCTGAATTCGTCTCTCAACCATCCACTGATTGCCGCGCCTTAACATAATATCGAAGAAACACTTGTACATTTTGGCCGAGGCATCGTATTGAAATATTTCAAGTTTGCAGATATTAGACAGCACCAGTTGACAGAGACAACAACAGAGAGCCACACAGAGCCATGGCAGAATAAGATTCGAATTTTAGTCTTGATTATAAGACTAGAACAGAGACCATACCCAACATTATTTAAGAAGCGAAATCTGTTCCAGTTTAATGGATTTTTGATACTTATTACTTCAGTAGTGAACTCCTTATGCGTTATATCAGTCAGAAAATCGTTCATTCTTCAGACTTGTCATTTTTATAATGAATTTTTATTCCTACTACGTTATATTCTCATACCCTTCTATAACTAGTCTTCTGTTCTTCAAGTTGTACTGTATGTTTCATCAAAAAGGTCGATTTTTATATGTATGTAGGGTAACTATTCACTTTTCTTCATTTAGTGAACATGTCTAAAGCATTTTGTCATGCGTCTTTGAATATATTCTTCTGATTTTCCAATCTTAATTTAATATTGATTTCTTATATCGCATGAAAGGGAAACACACAAAATGCCAGAGGTAACAAATCTGAACGCGAGTGAGCAAGATAAACCGAAACAATCAATTCCTCATCACGCCTAAGCACCTCTCTTTTTGCAGCCCACAGTTTCAGTTGAATCTGAAGCTAGCTTTAAATGTCAATTAAATTTTAAATTTGCTATTGATTATATTTTGAGTACTACACTTTTAAATGCAAATTGTTACCGTTTGGCTAACTAACGAAAAGAGCAGAGCTTCAAGCAGTTGGCTACAAATATGCCAATTTTATTTAACAGCCCTAATATTTCAATTTGTTGATGTTTCTAAAAGCTCAAATCTGGTCTATTAAGTTAATCGTAGACCCCACAGACGTATATTGTTTGACGTTTTAGTGCTAACTAATGCATTTCGATCATTTCGAAAGAACTAGGGTCGACTTAGTTGGATAAGGTGACAGGACGGCCCTCATAGTATAGTGATAGTGGCGTGTTCGAATTGCGCTGTAGCCTAGTTGTGAATTTAAGTTTGTGCTTGTTTATAATTGTGATTGTCTAAAAGGCAATAATATATAATCCGACAAGGAAAATAATCCCTGACACCCCAATAATCAAACTAGGTAAGACCACGTGTTTTCTGAAAGGATTTCTTAGTTGATCACTCGTCAGACAATAAGCTTAATGCCGAGTAACATCGGTTGAAGCAACAAATCTAGTTCACATAAACCCTAGTTAATAATATTATTATTCTAAAATATACACCAACCTTTTTTCGGGTTTTATTAGGTTGTTCAATAATTTCATGTAACATTATCAATTTCAAATACCATAAGAAGAGAATCAACATTTAATGCTTAAAATTTCGGCATTCGTCAAAAATGGAGCAAATTTCGAATGAAAAATAAATTTGAGTTTGTTTCTTGTTTCACCATTGTTACTGAACCAAAACCATTGCCTACGGAATAATGTGATTCAAATTCCTGTTCAAAAAGTAGACCAAGAAAAGGTTTCCCGCTATTTTCTGGGATAGAAAGTAACTTTGTGAAAATATAAATCCATTTTCACATAATTCATATTGTAACTTTTTGGACTATTTTAATGTAAAATATGAAAAAATAAGCACCTGGTATAGAGAAAAAAAAATACGTACAGATACATCTCAAAGATCACTAATAAAATTAACTAAGCCGATTCGATGGCGCAGTAGTTAAGGCTACAGGATGATCATCCTACTATTGCGATAGTCGTGTGTTCGAATCCTGTCAGGGCATGGATGTTTGTGATTATAATTGGTTTTAATTGATACCATGATTTAGTGTCCACATTGATAAAAAAAAGACGAAGAAAAAAGAATCAAGAATTTTTGTAGAACTGGAACTAAGAATAGTACTGGAAATCAGCTCCAGATTGGTCGCCAGATTTAGGTCGCTCTAAATTGTAGTTCTTCTGGCACATAACAAAAAATTCGTGGAGAACAATTTTGAGTAGACAAAAAGGTAAATATAATTGGTGAGACAACACATTGATATGATCCATGAATTGGGCCATCGTTGGAATAAATATATTAAAATTACAGAAAATTATATAAATCATATACCTTTCAGACACTAATGAATAACATATATGATGTTTTGATATATTCATATTAGTCATAGTAAGAACTTCATCATTGACGATGTCGAGATATTCATTTGCAGTAATCGGGGCAGTGATATGAATGAGAGAACTAGCTGAATACCACATCACTACCGCCCAAATCATAAAGGAGCCTGATCCATGCTTGAGGGCCTGTCCGGATCATAGGTTTCTTTGGAGTCCTCCATAAATAAGCCTGACCATTTGTAGTAATAAACGTAAACGATGATACATGGGACCATAACACATTCTCCCAATCAGAAAGTGTAAAAGCTTTTTAAAGTTTCACCACTAGTTTGGCAGCTTAGATTACTCATCAGAAACTCTCTCGCTAAATGTGCACCGAATATTTGTCTTCCTTCAAAGTGTTAAGAGATTACACTTTTCACCGATTGCCTGTTTTAACCTAAAAACTTAGCATGTACAGTGAGTGTCGCTTTATTTACATAACAGGTCTATTGAAAAGTTACCGGCCTACCATAGTAAAACACTTTTTTATGGCAAAATTAGTTTTTTTTATTCAACATAATATCCTTCAAGGGTGATACACTGATTATAGCAACCTCGCTTTTGAGATCTGAGTACAGGAAATAGTCGCCGAGGTCCAGATCTGGAGAATACGGTGGATAAGGAAGCAATTCGAAGACCAGTTCATGGATTATTACCATCGTCTTGACTGACTTGTGACACGGCGCATTGTCTTGGTGAACCAGCACTTCTTTTTCTTCAAATGTGGCCGTTTTTCGGCGATTTCGTCCTTTAAATGGTACAATAACGCTATGTAATAGTCGCTGTTGATGGTTCTTCCTTCGTTCGTTCATCGTGTGCGGTCTACTCGGATGACTGTCGATTGGACTTCGGAGTGAAATGATGAAGCCATGTTTCATCCATAGTCACACATCGACGCAAAAACTCGACTTTATTATACTTGATCCTCTTCAAACACCGCTCCGAATCATCAACTCGTCGTTGTTTTTGGTCAAAAGTAAGCTCGCGCGGCACCCACTTTGTCCAGTGCTTTCTCATACCCAAATATTCGTAAATGATATGATGCACACCTTCACTTGATATATTTAAAGTGTCCGCTATTTCATTCAATTTCAATTAACGGTCATTCAAAATCATTTTGTGGATTTTTTAAAATGTTTTCGTCGGTAACAACCTCTTCACCGCCTTCGGTGCTCATTTCACCACGTATAAGCTTAGCATACCAATCCTTGATGGTTGATTTTCCTGGGACAGTGTCCGGAAACTCGTCATCAAGCCAAGTTTTTGCTTCAACTGTATTTTTTCCCTTCAGAAAGTAATATTTTATCAACACGCGAAATTCCTTTTTATCCATTTTTTTCACAATAACAAAATTTGCTTCACTCAAAATGCTACAATTCACAAACTAATGATCCGACAGCTATCAAATTTATACACATATCTTTTGAGGGTTAGGGCATATTTTCTATGACAAAATTTTAACATGCAAATTATATAAGGATTCCTACTTGTCACATAACTTCGCAGAATATCTAATAGACGGAGGTATTTTCGGCATAAATTGCGAAGATATAATTTTGGGAAGTGTTGGAATTTGTGGTATTTAGATTGGTCCACAGATATTCGAAGAAAAACCGATTTTAGAAATTAGGACGGGCTGAATAATTAACTGTCGACTATTCTCAGCGATAAATTGGCCCATAACTCACCAATAGTTTCCACTGAATCATGAATTACTACTTGTAGCAATATGCACATGAAACATATAGTTGGATAATAAATAATTTTAACGTCTCCATCTATTTTGTACATAATCTATAATTTTAAATTGATATCATTGTTATTCTTAGCTACATTCGCAACATTGCCAGAAAATTAATGGCTTCGATATATCTTTTTTTCTAGAATCTTAAATTAAAAGATAGTTTTTGTCTGAAATAATCGTGTTCGATCCTTCACATCCCTACCCTAGAAAGTTTTGAAACATTAAAATATTAGACTTACCTAATTAGTCTTTAGACTATCCAATAAACAACTATTAATGATTAATTAAAATAAAAAAGCCATCTGAATCAATATTTGCATGACTCTAGTCAGTATTTTTCAGAAAATACGTATTTCTTTATATACGTTTACGTTTTGGGTGGCTTAAATCCTTAGCTAATGCAAGCTGAAAGCAGTACCTACTAATTAGAGAAATGCAAATAGATTTATTCATTACATGTACCCGTACATTAACATGTTACGCTTTTATTACAGAATATACTTATGCCCCATCAATGGATGGAAGGAAATATTCCTGTCCTTTCCAAGTGTTCAGTTTGTAATCAGATATGTGGATCTGTTCTAAGGTAAGTGTAACTAGCTTTTTAATTACTAAAATGTGTTTACTATATATGTATTTACTAACTATCCAAATGTACCTTAAAACGCCTCTTAATCTTTAAAATGTCCATCAAATTTTGATACCTACAGGAATGAAAATACCTTGTAATTTTTTCATGTTTCTTCTTTGTTAAACATTGTCTTTCGAATCTGGACATTCGTCCAAAAGATTGCAATGAATTATCAGTCATATAAAAGACTATAAACGTATACTCATATCATTTTTTCTAAATAATATGTATATTTGAAGAACATATTCGGATATAATCTTATAATACCCTACCGATGACAAACAATTCTATATGTACTACAATAGTTACCAACCAATTTTCAAAATATTTAATCGAATAAAATTTCAATGTTTCTTGTTCATTTTTATCACATCGACTGGCATGTCATTCTGAAGTTGTCACAGCCTCAATTTTATCTAATTTATGATGGATTAAATATATAACTGAATCTAATTTTCAAAATTAAATAAATTATAAACAGATGACGCCTGTATGAATTCTCCCCAAATTCCTGCTCAGGTATCTGACAATATTCACGACTAAACGCCTTATTCGTTATTACCAACTACCTTAATCTAATATATGAACGATATTAGAGAAACAACAATATAATTCTTGACTTTATATGTAAGAAATTAATAGAAACAATTCACTTAGTATACACAAATCCAATAACTTCTTAAAGTACTTATAAAATGAAAAATTGATTAATAAACTCGGGTAATGAAACGAATAATTCTCAATACAAAAACTAAATAATATAAATAATAGTTTTATGTCCGATATAAACAAGCGAGTGATACGAGAGTTCTGACCAGCTCCAATGCCAAAACGAAAAGGTCATATTCTGCTGACTAGATTAAAATGTAATAATTATT
The DNA here is from genome assembly GCF_030347505.1 of Rhynchophorus ferrugineus. Classification (NCBI taxonomy): domain Eukaryota; kingdom Metazoa; phylum Arthropoda; class Insecta; order Coleoptera; family Curculionidae; genus Rhynchophorus; species Rhynchophorus ferrugineus. The sequence continues at coordinate 16,603,868 of NW_027472588.1, read as the reverse complement.
CTCTTGTAATACATATTTTTTACCAAAGAAATAATGTGTTTGCAGTCCTACATATATTAGAGCTCACCCAATCGACGGTTCAATTCCAGTTAGGCAATATGGCTGTTATTTTTTGAATGTATGGATTTAACTGATCGAGAAAATAACTCAGCGTACAATCATATCGCCCTTAAGCTTTTTTAAGTAACTCTTTACTTCTAGATTATTGGACTTTGCTTAAGAAAACATTCTCACTGTGATTAATGAACGTAATGTGTGCCAAAGTAATAGGTGCTTCTAATGCAGGTTTTCGGACACCAAACTTGATATTTTCGAAAATATTATTATTACTTATATATAACGTTGTTATTTTAATAGTAGTATAGAATAATATATGTGTAACATGTTTAATAAAATCTATTACAGAAACCGAAAACTAATTACCGACAAACTGATTGCAATATACTAATAGACAAAAGGTTCTGAAGCGAGTTAGATGAACCAACCAGCATATATTAAACGGCATGTATTCTGAAGTCAATTAGATGCAGATTAATATGTATACCCTACATTCAGACTTCAAAAGGGGCATAATTTATTTCAACTAGGCAATGCAATTCCGATTTCGAGAGATCTCAATCGATTCTATGAGATCAATTGATGCCAAATGCTTCTCCTCAGAATTACATCCAGCTTATGTACAATTTGGAATTGTTTCTTGATTATAAACCTGTTGGTAATGCCTATTCAATGTGAAACGTACATACAATAAGGGAAGAAGGGTGTATGTAGTTTAGACATTAGTCGAAGAACCAGTAATCTGTCAGCGAAACTAAGCTATTTTATAAGATTTTATAAGCGTAGAACATATGCTCCATATCAGGAAAACAGAAGATCAGTAAAATATCTCGTAACGATGGCTATATTGGAAAATAAAAACACACGACAGTCGATCCAGAAATAAGGGTTCCAAAGAACTCTAGCCCCATAGAAAACTATGAAGCAAAATCCGGCAACATCGGTATGCACACCTGTTCCTTTATTCTCCCAAGCCGCGTCTCACTATGCCATTCAATCTTAACTATGTGTTAGCGGATGTCGGCGAAAAGAATATAGATTCTTCTATTTAACAATACGAACAACAATTTCTTCAACGATAACGACTATAAAAACTCTTAAAACTTTTAATACCTATATTTTCTTTTAAAAAACAATGGACAGGGGTAGAAATATGAAATTCGGAAATTCGATAACTATGAAAATATTTCGGAAAACATCGATCAAGAATAATATCGATATATGGATATATCCACTAAAAATAAACATATTTAAGTAAATTTTAAAGAATAATTTAAGATATTTTCACTGCATTCCTAATCTCGGCTCCGTCCGAAATATAGTTTCCCATCGTTGATCCTAGATCCTGATGTGTGAGATCCGTTCAATTATTAAACTCAATTATTGAGGACAACGAAACGTGTATGTTTTAATTTGAATTCCCGTCACGAAACTAAAATCCATACACAGGTGTGGACACCAGTCGCAAGAAACTCCTTCTGCTAGAAAAGTCATATTCAGTATTTTTTGGACCGTAAAGGATATATTGCTCATCGATATTGCTTAGACGTAATATTACAAGTCTTGAACACCACATCCAACTTGATGAAAAATATGCCTCAATATAGGTAATCATAACAAAATATACAGAACCTAGCGTTTGAGTGACATCAGATTTTCAGAAGAATAACATTATTGATTAAAAATCAATTTGAAGTAAGAATTACAACATCCGTTGTGTTCGTAACATTTAGCTTCCATTGATTTCTATTAGGCCTATAAATTATTAATCACACTCAACACTATTGTGTTATTTAGCGGTTTTCCACACGCTCACTTAATTTTTACGAACATTAAACTTTTTTAAACGACCTTTACCACCAGCGAGATTCGATACTACTTCGTTATTACCGACGAGATAAACTTTTAAATGGCTACCCGCTGGTTTCATTCCATCATCGAACTTAAGTCATCGAACGTTAAAGAAGACTAAACGTCAATTTTTGACTTCAAATAAAATCCTCCTGCTGGCCAACTCATGGACTTATGAGTAACAACACCCGCCCACATATCAACCGTCAAACCCAGAGACATTTAATACACTTTGGGTGGATTCTGTTATACCCGATAGGCTGATTGGATTTGTGATCTTACTATCCGAACCTCACGCCTAGTGTTCCTTGTGTGCACTAGTTCCCAGAGTTAAAAGAAAACTTGAGTGACTAACGCTTCGGGAGAGAGAATTAATTCAAAAGAGAGGTAAAAAATTTTGTCAACGAGTTGGCGACTGAATTCTGAGATATTGGCATGCACAACTGTCTACAAAAATGCATAGAAGGTGGCCATTGTATTCATATTAGCGGGTAAAATCACAAGACATATCGTCATTAAACGAAATTATACCTAATTCGTCTTATCTTCATTTAAAGCATGTATAAACAGGAACAATTTCCACTTGAAAGGCAATGCTGACATAACTTTGTTTACGCTTTCAGTCACCCCAAAGACAAAAAAACTGCTACACAATAAAGAATAAAGAAGCTCCTTTCGCAACGTCTGATCATAAATAGGTTTTTAATGCTCCGAATTTATTTGGACCAGGGTCGATATTAATTTTCTCGCATCGTTGTTTTTTCGGACATTTTTTTGCTGTCTTATTAATTTTGCACGATCAAATTTGACGCCGACATCAAAGACCGACGAAAAAACAACTTTAAAAGTCTTTCAGAGAATAAATTTAAATTTACTTTCAGGGATATTTAACGTAACCCAGTGTGTTGTTTACTATTGCCATAAAACATTCTCATAAACAGAGCTTATTCTAATTGTCGTAAAAAATACGTGAAAGCTTCTTCTGAAAGTCTAGTCTGGACTAATATTTTGTTTAACCAATTATTTTACATTTCTAGAAGGTATAAAGTAACTGATTATAAATTTATATTGCAGAAAACTAGAATGAAATATAAATTGATATGTTAAGTACTTCAATAAGTTTTGTGATCAATAAGAGGCGTCATTGGGTCTTTTTTTTATCTAAAAATAATACTACTTCTTCAGACGCTTATAATTTTTAAAGTGTGAAAAGGATTTGAAATAACCAAACTTTTGAACATTGGAACCGAATGTTATCAATTGTTGAAATATAATATGACTAACACAAATTATATATAAAGCTTAGTAAAATAATCACACATACAGAGACATGACACACTCAAACAAGGACGTATCGTATCAGCTCAATATCCGGGTATCAGGTTTTTGCCTCCAAAGGTATGGCTACAAACCCAACAAGTTTACAAACGAAATAAGGTTTTGTATAATTGCTAAAAACCTTCTTCACGAAGTCTCTGATATTTTGTATGTATTCTGTTGTTATATAATACCTCTAATGTAAGAAAAATTTATATTATGTAATTTTAAATAATTAAATATAGACAACTAAGACGAAATGTATCCGAATATATAGGAATTTGCTCTCTTATATACAACCGTAATTTATCTTATATCCTTTTAATTTGACTTATCTAGGACCCCACATTGGTTAATCCATTAGAGAGACCCTATTTATTGGTTATCAGACATTTGTTTAATGAAGCTTAATACGTCGTGATTCTGATACGGTGGATTAATACTGACTGACGTATTAATATGCTCTTATCATAAGTATATAGTACAATGCATATCTATAGTGCATTTAAACATTATCTGTATTATTGTCATCACTATTGTTATAATTGGAAAATTAATTTTACTGAATATTTGACTACTTCCACATTAAGAAAATTCCTAAAAAATTACAAAATTATCAAAATTAATAAAATAACTAGCAATTAGGTGCTTGCATATTATCATCTTATCACTCAAAAAACATTTATTGGAATAAATTGACATCTTCATCGTTTTCTACATATTTTTCCTTCTCTTTGGTAACTTGACAAAATCAAGTGCTAATCAAAAGGCAACAGCTGCATCTGAGTATTGTTTTGCAATCATATCTCGTTCAATTGATTCGATTGACCTTGATAGATATCTGCAATAATACTTCCATTCGGTTTTAGCAATTTGTTGTAATACTACACCATGCTCATACCATCCTATGTAACCAAGACTTTATGGTCATTACTAACTCATAACTTCTGTTTTTAAAATTGTTGTAGTTCATTTCTCATCGCCAATCACAATGCTCAATAGAAAACGGTTCGAAATGGGAATTTCAGTTAATTTGTATAGAAACTCCCTAATTTTAGAATTTATTCTATTGTGTTTTTAACCATATGGAAACAGTTGATACATCAATTGCTAAACTGTCTCAAAGTTGTTTGAGTGTTTGAGCTGGGTTTTCGTCCAATAAGTTTTACAATTATCTTCGAACTGTTTTTATCTTCCAGACTATTCTTCATTCACATTAATAGTTCGGCCTCAACTTTCGTAGAGTCAAGACATGTTTTTCTCTCGAAAACATCTCTCTAGAAATATAGCAAAAAATACATCTGTATTTTATTACGATAAACTTTTAGTGAACGGCCTCAAAAAGTGAATCGACTACGTGCCACCAAGAAAAAACTTTCCAAGTTTTGGCCTTATAATACTAGGACAGTGAAATCAAACTCATGTAAAATTTCATACAAATATTAATCAAAATGTATCCAATTGCACTTATAAATGAAAACAAAAAGTTGAAACCAACTAATTAGCAGTTAGACCAAAAACTGTTAGAATTATGTAATGAGCTTGTGGCTCAGCGATTGCTTATACAAGGTCCGTCACAAAATATCTAGGCGAAACAAAGTACGAATACAAGAGGTGGGCGAACAATCCGAATGGACAGAAGTGAAGAACAAAAAGAGGAAGAAGTTCCGAGATGACACCTTCACCACTAGTTCAATCACACAGAACATAAAAAAAGAAGCAAGAAGGTAAAATTCATCTACCTCCCCCGATTAAGTCAAGCAATATTGGTAATTTTATTTTATTCAGAACACAAATAAAAGAAGTAGCCACTAACCGAGTAGAGTTCAAAGCTCTGTCAAATAACGACATTAACGTTACTTGTACAAATGAAATCGATTATAGAGCTATAAAAAAACAGCCGAATCAAATGAAACAAAATAAGGAGATGACGGAAATCCATTCAGTAAGAACAGTACCACACATATCAATTAAAAAGTGATAAGTGGTACAGTGTAGTTATTAGGGGACTACCGTCAATAACAAGTCAGGATGATATTAAATGCGAACTAGAGGCTTACGGATATGAAATCGCGACCGTTACGCCTATAGTGAAAAAACAAAAAACTCAAATGGCGAAAAACTTATTAGCAACAAAACCATCTATGACATAAAAGTCATAATAGATTGCAAAATAAAAGTAGAACCCCCGAAGAAATATAATAGTATTCCCCAATATACAAACCGTCAACAGCTGGGGCTTACTAAAAATTTCTGCTTCGGAATACATCTCGATGGTAGTTTAAACTGGAAGCATTATGTGAGACAAAAAGCAGAGCAAATTAGTCTCAAAGTCAAGCAACTGTACTGGTGAGTCGGAAGTTACTCTCAACTTGATTTAGAATCAAAGAAATTGGTTTACCAGTCATTCTTAAAGCCTATTTGGACCTATGGGGTGTAAATATGGGGTTGCACTAAAACATCAAACCAACTGGTAATCCAAGGCACCCAAAACAAAGTTCTACGATTAATTAACGATGCTTATCGCTACGTAACCAACGCAGAGATCAACCATGGTCTCGGATGGATAAAATGGATATACGAAGTGATCCAAGATTTCGCCCTAAAATATGAAATAAAGTTGCTAAATCACAGCAACGCGGAAGCATACGGCTACTAGTATATTTATATTTTTATATAAGTATATTTTTAAGGTTAGCTTAAGTAGATTAGTTTTATTCTAATTTGGGAAATACATACTGATGTATTTATCACTTTCACACCTTGCTTGTATATTAATGAAAGCACAGCAGAACAGTAGTACTAAAATTTATTTATGAATTAAGATTATACTAAGCATATCGAATGTAAGATGTAATTAATTTTTAAAAAATTCACATTAATACTAAATATGATGGAAATGATGGCTATAAGTTTCTAAAAATATTTCATAGCAAATTTCTTCAAATCAAACAATAAAAGTAATGAATATGGAAAATGATATTTTGAACATTTTATAATTAGTGTCTGTTACTTTATGTGTAATAATGTAAATACAACCGAATTTAACAGTTAGACTGGATTGTTTAACAGGTAATGTTGATTAAACTGTGTGTAAGCACCTAATATAAGTTACTGGTCAAAATAATTAAGATATATATTATAAATATAGCAAGTGACATAAGTCAGATTAGATCATCACTTCCAGTATATTGGACATTATTTGGTATCAAAATTATATTAATCAATATATTTATTAATAAATTCTTGCCTTTATTAATAAATACTTTATTTTAAAATTTATTTCAGTTTGCAAGATTGGAGATGTCTATGGTGTCATTCCACGGTACACACACAGTGCCGACCCAGCGTACAAAAACAGTGCCCTTTAGGACCAGCCAGGGTGAGCGTCGTACCACCGACAGCTCTACATTCCGTGCAAGATGAAGCCTGGGAGGTAGTGAGACCACAGGCGTCAAGCCCCCTTCTAGTTTTTGTCAATTCCAAGTCAGGTAAGTTACTATAATCATTAGTAGCGTTGATTGCATATGCTCTATATATCCGCTACGTGTTATATGTGGTTGGGGAAACAGCAATTGAAACTTTTTGTATTATATGATTTTAAAGTATATCTCTGGTAATAATTATTCATCGAAGCGACATTAAAGCATATTTGTGCTTCTACGCTTTGAACATGGATATTCTTCCATTTCTATACGCTTCCATTTCTGGAAACAGAACGAAACTCAAACGATTAGTAAGATTTACGAAAAGTCATCAGATCAGATACGACAATAATGTACGAAAAGGATTGTAGTTGAAACGAAGCCCGAAGAAGATTCATAAAGAGTGGCGAAATATGAGGTGGTACCAAGAAACGTAGTGCTAAGTATTTGGTGGAACCGGAAAGGAATTATTCATCATCATATATTTGAGTTTCTACTATCAACAATTAATGCGATTGAAGCAGACGGGAGAACAAAATAAAAACAGAAAAGGCCTCTTGTCTTTTACCACAAAAATGTACAAAAATCAAAAGAAAATGAAGAAAGAAAAAGTAAAAAGTCCCCCCATAGATTATTCACATTATATTATTTTATAGTAAAATGTCAAAAACAGGATTGCTGAACAGAAACAAAATCAACCTGTTTATGCTCAATTATTGAAATAATATATAATTTACACAAAAATTTATTTATCGATTTATATATTTAAATTTACTATATTTTTATTTTACTTATTTAAATTATTATTGACACTTTGAAGTGTGGCTAAGGAAAGCCCAAGGCAAGCACTGATAGAAATAAGTAGTAATAATTAATAAGAAAGATAATGAGGCAATTATCCTATACAATAGTACACTATAACCATTTTATCTGCATCATTATATCTTGTAACATCAATCGAAATAAATAATTATAAAAATGATGAGCAGAGTAAATATTATATAAATAATCACCCTGTATAATACTATTCATCATTGCACCTTCTATAATTTTATTGTGCTTAGAAATATTACAACTATATTACCAACTATATACATATACTATCAATTACGTAACTGTAATATTACTCTCTTTTTAACCTTTTGATTCGCAGATGTTTCTTGAATTCTAAAAACAGTTAAAAATTACGTATTAGCAAATGAGACGAATAAGAAGGATGTTACATGAATATGGTTTTGTCTTCAGCTAAATATTGAAATGCTACGGCTCACGGTATGGGGCGATGAATTATTATCATATAAAACGATTTCTTCGCTTGACGCTTTACACAATAATAAAAGGATACTCTTCCAGACATTTACAATTTCACAATGACCTGTTTTTCTTTTCTAATTTAGCCTACACTATCAGAACCCTGTTTCTGTGCTACTAATGGAGTACTCAAAAGGTAATCGAGGTTGTAATGTGCTCTGGTTAGTTTGCAACTGTGATGAAATGCTTTATGAGTACATTCACAGTTTACTTTTTATGTTTTTCTGGACAGCTAAGTAGAAAGCTTATTAACAATTTACTTAACAAATTTAACAACAATGCTGCAACTTAACAATTCAAAGATTTGATCCTCCAAAATATCAATCATTAACAGCTACGAGACTTTCAGCAACAGCTTAAATCAATTTGCTTTTGGTGATTATAAATCGTAAACTGCAAAAATGTTGTCCAAACTCTGGGATACCTAACCATGATAGGGTAATTTTTGCAATTTCAGGATTTCTAAATCCCAGGTATCCGAACAAGAAGGTTTTTTCAAGGCTTCGATGCTTTCAAATTCTGATGGCTGATGTCTAAAGGTTGACTAGTATCGTTCATCCTGAAAGACGATAATTTTGACAAAATTCCAGTAAAGGAATGTAAGAGATGCTTTTTTTTAATTCAAAGTAATTGGCGATCCAAAATAAAGGCATTCTCTTTTGTTCTATTTTTTCCACTTAATTAAAGAAATTCGTTGGAAAACTGTCTTATAAATTACCTGGAGAAATCCTAGCAGAAGAAGCCGCGAATTGTTGAATCTACGAGGCAATAACCAATAAAAAACCGGTGTTTCATCGCTAATATGATAATATGATGACATCTGATGAATCTGAAGATATGGCAGAAACTAACATCTTTAAATGTGCAATATTGATCTAGTTTCTTTTATTTGGACGCATAGGATTTTGTTTTATTTTTACGCGTTCAGTCGATCAGTTAAAGGATGACCTTTTTTGAGAACAATATACACAACAACACACATATCCAATATATATATATATATATATATATATATATATATATATACATTTAATTAATTAATTATAATTGTATATTCTTAGTTGACACATTCTTAGTTAAATTTTTCGGATGAAAGAATTATAAAGATAAAGAAGTTGAATTAGATAACGAAACATAATTCATAACTTGAGCTTAATAAGCTTAAAAATATTTTTTAAAAATATAAAAATAAGCTTCTAAAGCGACATTATGACAAAAAAAGCATAAAATATCGGTTTCGCACAAAAAAAAATTCATCGAAAACGTGTACTTTCTAAATACCTCTCCCGAAACAACGGGAAAAGTTTCATTAATTAGGCTTTTATTTATATTCTTTTAGCGGTCACCACGTCATATAATTAAAAAGCAGCTCGTAATTTTTGTAATTGTTGAGCTCGGGTTTTATTCTCTGTTTGCTTTTGTTAATTAAAATGATTTCGTGATTAATTTTCTTTTTAGGTGCGCTGGTTTCTGCGAAATTTAACATAGCTTTTGTTTCATTCCGTTTATTTACTTTTGGGTAATATTAAATTGTTCAACAAGTTTGTGGGGAACCATTTATTTGTTAACAGTAGAAGTACATTTTTTTATTCATTAATATATCATTATTAGTCGTTGGCGACTAACTTACAATTTGTCTCAACAGTAACATATAACTAAGTACTTATAGGAGGAGGTCGTGCTGGCCTTACTTAGTCACTAAGAATATAAAAGTTAGTAGCACTTTTTAGTGTTTTACTATTTAGTACACTTCACTGCATCATTACAGATTCAGGTTTGCTTCTCCTGAGTCTGCGCGCCCGTTCAATATTATTCTACAATTGCAGCACATCGACGTTTATATAGTGTGGGGCAAGAGTCCCGCTACAATTGACGCAATTAGTAGTCCTCTTAGTAGCAAAAATGGAACTATTATTTTCAATAATTATTATCACTATTTCTGCTCGTTCTTGTGGCGTATATTTATCCATGATAAAATTTGGACGTCTACACAACACAATAGTTAAAGCGAAACTGAGTTAAACGTCACATTACCAGGATGCCGCGCCATCAAAATGCTAGCCGGATCTTGTCCCACCTTAGTGTCAAATCCAAATCGTAGCGGGACTTTTGCTCCACCCTATATATATCCAAAAGTCTCAGTGCAAATATTGAAACGCTCCAAATAGATCCACAATATTTCTCAGGACATTATTCTGAAATACTTGTGTTATATTGATATTACTTCTCGCAGAACGTCTCCGTAACTTCTTTCCATAGGTCCATATATATTTCAGTATCTTATACAGCAGCAACTTATTATTTACGGATAATATAGATTTACTTTCAAATAAACTATACTTTATTGCATTTTCGTTCGAGTGGGTGGTTTCATACGCTCCTTGCAATGAAGTTTTTCGTCAAAAATCTTCCCAAGGTACTTAGAATTGCTAGTGTATGGAGGAATCAGATTCATATTTATTGCTACATGAATAGTTTGGTGGTAGTTGAATTCTATTCGCATTGATTTACTTTAGTTTGCTTTTATTCTCCATGTCTGGATCCACTTATTTATATTATTACCTGCTTGTAGCAGTGTCATCAGCAAATATATCAAGAAAAATATTTCTATTTATTTATTTATTTCTATATTCAGTACCCAAAATACTGCCTTGCAGTACCTGGCCACTTTTGTTTGTATCATTATTGAGTTTCTTCTTATTTAATTCTGAACATCCTGGCTGAGATGTAGGAGATTGAGAGTTCATTTAACATTTCATATTGCATAAGAACATGTTTCATAAACAAAACTTTACACATAGACAAGCGTTTTTGGACCTTTGGGATACATTATTCTGAATCACGATGTTTCTAAATCACAATTAGCATCTTAAGGAGGAGTGTGAATCTGAACTACGGCTTCAAAATATTCGTGTTCAAGAAAATATTTAGTATCAATGATTTTGGATACAAGCATAACTTTGTTCGTAGATAACGGCTCGTTATTATTCTTACCCATTCTTCTAAAATCAGTGAACTAAATATATTTCAAGTTTTAAAAATGATTTAAAGTCATCTTTTATTAACCTATCAGGGATTATTTGGATTGGACTTATTAACATAAGATAAAGAAACGAAAAGATGATAGCTGTCGTAAAAGAGTATTTTAAAACGTTTCAAAGAGATTATATAGCAGTTCCTAAATTATAGTATCCTTGAACTATTCCTTGAAAATTATACTAAATTATACCATTTTCCATTTCCTAAAAGCTACGTCTAATTCTCAAAATAGACTTAGGAACTTAATATAATATTTAGTATATTTTTTTATATGAAAATGATATTGCCCTACAAAAATTATATATGTGACTTAGTTTATTACAGTATTTATATATCGATTTTTTAAAATATCTATGATCCTTACACTTATGGACCGAATTATAATTTAAATTAATTATGATCTTCTCTAGGTATTTGGTTATTTGGTTACCCTTAGCATTCGCCCTTAATTCCTTAAACACAAGCATTAATTTTTGTATAATGTCCTGTTTTAACGACTCTGAATATTGCAAATTTGGCTATTTTTGCCTTAAATTAATTTACCTTTACATTATATTTTAGAGCCTTTCCATTATATTTTTAGCCTCGAGCACATTAAAAACTAAATACATCCTAATCGTCTTGTCAGAATGGCCTAGGTAGTTCTGTTTTTACGTCCAACTATTTACACCTGACTAAAAAGGTATTATCATTTTCAACTTATTTTTTGTTTATTTAAAGAATAATAAATGACGGTTTATTAAGTATGTCGAAAATATTTTGCCTAGAATACTGCTAATTTATATTTCAGTATGAAAAAATCCTGCCAAATGTATGGGAAGGGAAACTAGTCCTAGTTTCCCGTTTAGCAAATTGGTGAAAGGGGGTTTGCGTATTTTAAAAATTATGATCTTAGTCTATCATATATGCTTTTGCGGAAGCTTTTACTCTTCAGGTAAAAATAAAATACGATGCCTTGGAAAAAGAGAAACTTTTCGCCGCACTAAGATAAACGTGGAATATTCATTTTGACAGGCAACTCACGACTACGACCCGGTTAATTTAAAACTTCCCCGTGGTTGGAAAGTGAACGCGAAAAAAAAATTAAATATCTTACCGGAGGGCAATTGATAGAGAATGTTGGATGGTAATTTGCGTGTTATGTCACGGTAAAATGAACGTATATAGGAATAACTTTTTATTTATTTATTGATATAATTATGTTATACCACTAAGAAACTCAACATTTTTAATAATTTTGGCTTCTTTTAATGACATGACACGGGTCAAGAAGAATAATTAATTAACATAAAAAAGTAATTAATTGCTGTTTTTCCTGGATGTTTAAGGGAAGGTACTCCAAAAGTATGTTTATTTTTGCTTAATATGTTTCTTTTACGAAACGGACGTTTTTTACCACTTCCTAATAAGCTCTCTCTTGAATGTTTTATGATTTTTATAACTTCTTTTAAGAATTTTTAATATGATTAAATTTAAGGTAGTTGTGAAATGTGTGCATTAAATAAGCGGGATTTGATATTTGAAATATATTTTTAATTATATTTAAAGTAGTTCTTCATTATTCAAATACTTGAATCGAGATATAAAAAGTTAATTAAACCCATATTAGTTTGCAAAGCTTCGAAAATCATCTACTATTGTATAGACTTAACTAGATAGATTTAACTACAATCAATAGTAATCAAAGTAATTGCTAAATACATCATAATCGTCTTGTCAGAATGGCCTAAGTTATATTACGAATGCCTTAGGTAGTTCAGTTTTTACATCCAACTATTTACACCTGACTAAAAAGCTATTATCCTTTTCAACTTATTTTTTGGTTATGTAAAGAATAATAAATAACGGTTTATTAAGTATGTCGAAAATATTTTGCCTAGAATACTGCTAATTTATATTTCAGTATGAAAAAATCCTACCAAATGTATGGGAAGTTCTAGTTTCCCGTTTAGCAAATTGGTGAAAGGGGGTTTGCGTATTTTAAAAATTATGATCTTAGTTTGCCTAACAAACGTTGGAAGAATTATCCAAAGAATAATCATTCCTCCAAGACCTCTGTTTTGTAATAATCTCTCACTTGAATATTTTATGATTCAAAAGAATATTGATATTACGAATTAAGAATTGGAATTAGCCCCTTTGTGAATCAAAGAGCTTTTTTAATTTGCATTTTAAACTGTTCGTCACTGTGAATCTTTCATGTACTCCTGTGGACCTTACAATGTTCAATGTGTTTATACAATTGATTAATCGCCAAGGATTTTATATCTAACGGAAGATGCTCAGAGCAAACTACTACTGTCGACTATCCTTTAGTTGTTTCCTTCAGGAGAGAAGGCAGTTTGTTAATTCTTTTATATTCCTTTTTGAAGTGACGACAAGTGTGTATATTAGTGCCTGTTTCGTGTGTGTGTTTATTGTAGCCTTACTTCACATTAGCAAATCGACGGTATCGTCAGTGCCTCGATGAATAACAGGTTGCCCCTTTCTATTCTCAATAAGAAATTATTTAAATAAATCAGAAGTGTGTTCTAAAGAATCTATAAGGCTCTGCCGTTTTGAATTCATTCAATTGACCATAATAAAGCAACTCATCAAGAAAATAAACTAGATTGACTTCCAAGTGAAGTTCGAACAGAGTATTGCAATTGAGTCAAAACGGGCTGAAATATCTCAATTACTTATATTTGGAAATAATGAACATTTGAAGAACAGCCCTAGTCTGAAAGGGGTAGGTCACCCTAATCTGTAGAGTTGCTGAAAACAATTATAATATCATATACTGTATGAAAAGGTTTCCGAATTTTGGATGGCTGCAAATTGCAATACTCTAGGGCCAAGAAACTCAACTGCTGAAGTACACCTATGGGAGGCGGACACACAAAACTGCAAGCTTCTGTCCATATTCTAGTAGACTATTATAGCAACACTTCGAACTGCAATGCTTGTGCTAGGCATCCAAAAACTGTATGTGTTTCTCAAAACCTACCCTGCTACAAAAATTACCCGAACTACTTTACCTGTGTACCCAGATTATCTAAGTACTTTTGCTCGAACTTCTTAACTCTTTTATTTGAAAATAAAGAAAGAACTTCTACAATACAAATAACTGTGTAATAAGTTTAAATTATATTCTAATAGACCGATTCCTTAGAATATTGAATAGCCAACACCTATATATTTCAATATACATATATATATATATATATATATATATATATATATATATATATATATATATATATATATATATATATATATACATATATACATTCTACGTTTATGAAATAAGGATTTTTTACATTTTTCTTTCTTCGGAAGTATCAAAGGTCACATTATTCATCTTGACGTTGTGCCTCAGCGTCTATCATATATGCTTTTGCGGAAGCTTTTACTCTTCAGGTAAAAATAAAATACGATGCCTTGGAAAAAGGGAAACTTTTCGCCGCCCTAAGATAAACGTGGAATATTCATTTTGACAGGCAACTCACGACTACGACCCGGTTTATTTGAAACTTCCCCGTGGTTGGAAAGTGAACGCGAAAAAAAAATTAAATACCTTACCGGAGGGCAATTGATAGAGGATGTTGGATGATAATTTGCGTGTTATGTCACGGTAAAATGAACGTATATAGGAATAACTTTTTATTTATTTATTGATATAATTATGTTATACCACTAAGAAACTCAACATTTTTAATAATTTTGGCTTCTTTTAATGACATGACACGGGTCAAGAAGAATAATTAATTAACATCAAAAAGTAATTAATTGCTATTTTTCCTGGATGTTTAAGGGAAGGTACTCCAAAAGTATGTTTGTTTTTGCTTAATATATTTCTTATACGAAACCGACGTTTTTTACCACTTCCTAATAAGCTCTCTCTTGAATATTACGAAGAATTTTTAATATGATTAAATTTAAGGTAGTTGTGAAATGTGTGCATTAAATAAGCGGGATTTAATATTTGAAATATATTTCTAATTATATTTAAAGTAGTTCTTCATTATTCAAATACTTGAATCGAGATACAAAAAGTTAATTAAACCCATATTAATTTGCAAAGCTTCGAAAATCATTTACTATAGTATAGACTTAACTAGATAGATTTAACTACAATCAATAGTAATCAGAGTAATTGCTAAAAATCTTCTCAAAATGTTGCAATTTAAAATAGCCATAAATTATATATTTAGAGAGTTTTAGTAGGATTCGATTGATGTCGACTTACTCGCAGAATGAACTACGCTGTGTTCTGGAGAGTGGAGCATGGAATATAGGAACGACATCGTAATAAACACTAAAAGATTATCGCATTTTAAATCTCAAAAAGGAGTAGATACAGAGCAATGTCCATTAACTTACCTAACCATAAATGAAATTGTCACCGTATTTTGAATGATTGTCATCAGAAGTCACTGTGGGCGACAAAAGAACGGCTTCTAGTGCAATTGCTTTTCGATCTAAATCAGATCATTTACCCGTTTTCATAATACACCTTGCAAATATGTATTGTATCCGTATACAAACCTATTGAACAAAAAACTCAGATGCCGTTAAAAATAATTTCTATTGAGGTTTTATCGGAGATTTTAATGCACATGCGCTACGCTAGAAAGAAATTTTAGGAAATTTTGTCTATGAAGAAATTATGACTATTTGCCTCATTAAATAATTTGTGGTAGGTAACATTGTATATCAACACTTTTAACCGCAGCCACTAGAAATCATTAATTCAGTGCTATTGAATTCCTGTTCCTGGCTTTTTTCTAGGTTTAGCGATGTAGGCTGATGCATGGACCTGATTGTGAACCTATCTTCTCTGGGAAACAGTGCATCTATGGCTTCAAAATACATGTATAAAAAGTCGCATACAATTAATCACGACTGGAAATAATTACAGAATTGATAGCATCACCGAAAATTTCAAATAGGAACGATAAATGTATATTAGGAATTTGAACAGCTGAACGATACAAATATTAAGACGACACAAAAGCAATTGTCAGATATAAATGTTCAGTGTACATTAAACTATGTCTACAAATCCGATATAAATCAAAACCTTAGATATACTACGAATATATGTAGACCGTTAAAGAACAATCACGAGAAAAACTCATCTTTTTTAAAAATATTGCAAATTAAATATGTATCTTTGGCAAAAATTAAAAAGAAAAAACTAGAAAAGAAGCTGCTTCAAATGGGTTTGGGGCGGTTTAGAAGTAACTGTACCGAAACGGAAACAATAATCTATAGACAACAATATTAAAATTGTGAAAGTCACACCATTAGCCTTTCAAGCGACGATATAGTAATTTCGCCAATAATTTATATGCCAAAACCAACAATGGATGAATTAAAAATAGCAATGTAACTGCTAAAGTGCTGTAAAACAGTCGAATAATTATAGCCGGTGAAGCTTCACGCTCATTTTACCAAATTCTTCAAAATCTTCACTACATCAAATATAATGCTCAAGTGTTGCATAAAACTAGGAACAAATTTAATGGCTGCAAATTGCAATACTCTAGGGCTAAGAAATTCAACTACTGAAGTACACCCACGGGAGGCGGGCACACAAAACTGCAAGCTTCTGTCCATATTCTAGTAGACTATTATAGCGACCCTTCGAACTGCAATGCTTGTGCTATAAATACAAAAACTATAGGTGTATCTTCCCGAAAAGTTATCAAATGCATGAGGTTTTATAAACAATAACTTTAATTTAACTTCAGAACTCTTTTATTTGAAATTAAGGAAAGAACTTCTACAATACAAATAACCGTGTAAGTTTAAATTCCAATATAGTAATTTCGCCAATAATTGATATGCCAAAACCAACAATGGATGAATTAGAAATAGCAATGTAATTGCTAAAGTGCTGTAAAACAGTCGAATAATTAAATCCGGTGAAGTTTCACGCCCACTTTACCAAATTCTTCAAAATCTTCACTTCACCAAATATACTGTTCAAGTGTTGCATAAAACACGGAACAAATAGATGCAAAATCTGAAATCAAAAATTATGAGGACGTTGTCATATCATAAGCAAATTCATTTTAATTAACAGCGTAATAAATATATTTAATAAAACAATAAATTCGTCAATTTAAAATCCCCAAAGGTGTAACCTAAATAATCTCAGTAAAAAAATAAATTCTCTGTTTATATGTTTCTTTGTCCTTTGTTAAAAATAACATCAATTATATTAAGCTTATTATTAGATTACCCGAAGAACAGAGTGATTAATTATTTGAATTACAAAAGGAAACTTCAATTTTTAAGTTTCTTATTCTTTTGTTACCCAGTCTACGGGCTTAGATAAAATTATTTTTCATTTCGTTACTGAACATTGGAAGTGGTAGAAAAACCTTATTTCAACAACTTCACGTTAAACCTGAAAAAGCAGCAATTGTTTCAAAATTGAAAAGATGTGGAAGTTAATTACCGTTTTTATTAATTTTCATTTTCGTTTCGACTTTCGACACTGGCATTTACTCTGGGCAGCTTTGGAAGCGGATCATTTTTCCTTAAAAAGTATCAAATTTTATCAGGTATCTTGTGATATTGCCATTAGCTGTAAGCGAGTGCGAAATGATTTGTTGAACTCGTTTGGCATTCACGCCAGTGTTCACTAAAGAGATGTCATCTCAACAAAGTAGTGGATGGTATTACGCAAAAAATAGAGTGCAATATGAACTACTTGTTCGACCTCGCTGATATACATGCTAAGGCTTCGATCGTTTTTTGCTATATAATTAGCATTGTAGCAAATATAGTTTACTAATGGAGATTTAGGCTGAATAATAAACAACATCTTAAGCAGACTCTGGCAGAATAACATAACCGCTATAGGCTACCAGCGTCGACCTATCTAAATTTAAAAAACCCTACATGTGTATCTATGCGTTTGTAAAGTTTATTACATCTAAATTATTTTCAGGTCGCTACCGCTATTTTTTATCAGAAAGTAAAGGATTCGCGCTTCGAGCTAAACACAACGGGCCCGCTTTCCTCCTTTTTAAAAAACGCGAGAACATGAAATCTGGAACAAAGAAACACTTGTTACGAAAAGAGTAAATTCGAACGAAGGTCTTGTACAATGAGCGTCCCCTTAAAATCTGCACAATTCACTGACAATTTGAAATCTGAAAAAGAAAGAAAGCTACGTCTAACAGGAGACTGCTGTGGACGATAATAAAAAAAACTTAATAGAAAGGGAAAAAACAAAACAAGACTTTTTCATTGTTTCATTGTTTTAGTCTTGTCACTTGGAGTTAACCATAGCTTACATAATTTGAAAACATTATATTAATGCAAAATAGCTTTATACTGTTTTAATATATAAAATAACTGACCATAACTGACGCATAACAAAGCTTGAGATATCCCAAACAGCATTGCCCGTATATAACTGTCCTTTAAGTCATTTGAATATAATTTCTGATGTATAGATTGTTCAATAAGTTCGAAAATGAAACGATAGCTTTTAGAGATGGAAATACAAAAATATATTTATTGCTGTAAAATAACTTATTTTATTAGAAACATTTAGCCTATCACATCACGATAGTGGCTTTAAAGATAACTTATAAAAGGTTTCTCTTACAACAGTGAAATGTGACCATCCGCTTTTTTTTGTGTTTTATTAGCACATAGTCCACGTCTACAACGCATGCATGCAACTTTGTAGATTGAAGTCGGCGTTTGAGATAAATCGTAAAAAACTATTAAATGGCCGTTATTAAACATCAATGTTTATGTTAGAAGTAGCGTTGGGAACTATCGACTAAAAACAGTCGAAACAATCGACAGTCGCAAAGCAATAGAAACTGTCGATAGTCAAATTACTAACTACTATTTAGTAGTAGTAACTACTAATTGAAACTACTATTTTCAGTCAAATGCACGATTCGACTGTTTTGTTCAATTCGTGATGTCAGACGAAGATGTACGAACCCTGTACTATATAAATTGTGAGAGGAGAAAGGACAGAGATAATTGCTTGGAGCAGTTAATTTTATATGTGCTCATATTTTCCAACGGTAGTATAAGCTAGACGGCGATGTACATTTTCCTTCACGTACTAACTTTAAAAAAGAACAGGAAAAAATAATTACTCGAACCAAAAATAGCGACTAAAACAGTCGATAGTACAAAGTAGTGAATTACTAAACAGTCGATAGTCGATTTCAGTCTATAGTTCCCAATGCTAGTGAGGAGTATTATTTAATCATATCATAAACAGATTCCCTAAGATGTTAAGACAGCAGTGTATAAACTTAATTATCCGAATAATAAATATATTTAGTAAAATAATTAGTTTATTTATTAACAACAATAAAAAATCCCTAAAGGTTTAACGTAAAGCATTTCGGCAAAAAAATAATTAGAGTGTTCTGTTTATATTTTTTATTTGTTTTCTTTAAAAAGTAACATTAATTATTTTAAGCTTTTTAAAAGATTAACTAAAGAACAGAGTGATTAATGATATGAATTTAAAAAAGCGAAAACTGTTTTTTTAACTGTCTTTGTTGCCCAGCCTTATTGGTGACGTGAGTAAAATGGTTGTTCCTGGACAATTTCAGTTACAAACATTTCCAAATATAAATATACTGAGAGATTGAAATCCGCAACCAGTTGCAGTTAAAGGATCGTTGCTGCAAGTTAAGATTTTTTTGCGGGTTTCGAAAGTCTAGATTTATCAAGTAAGGTATCTAAGGTGTTAATTAGCTAATTATAGAAGATATATGTGTTATTACAAACTATTCATAAAGTGAAGTAAAATAATCGTGAACCATCTACCTTAAGATGAATTTGAGAATTTCGAGCGAACCAAGGGTTCTTCATGATTGCACTTATTATTTTATATTAAACACTTGTAGTTCTATAAGTTTATATAACGACATAAATATAAACCACAGTTGTAATCTGTAACTAGTTGTATATAACTACTATTTTATATAATATGGATTTCACCAGGTTTAAAAGTTTACTTAGTTTATCTATATTACAAATATAATGTTAAATCTTAGTGGAACACAGAAATCTATAGTCGCAGTTTAGGCTTTCGGAGCTACGGAAATGAAATGGTATACACACTCAGATGTTGAACTTTAAATTATTGATGTATTGAAATGTGTATACACACTCAGATGTTGAACTTTAAATTATTGATGTATTTAAATGTGCAATGAAAAATAATCTTTACCACGTCTCCAGTTTATTTTAGTTTATTTCTGATATCCTCAGCCTAGCACTACGGAAGGTCACCGTTCCTATTATATGAGTAGGCCTTATATGACTTCGGACTCTGCAGTATTCCTAAATAAATAATTTCCGATTTTGCCTTTGAAGCACCTTCGTTCTAGGAAGGATTGATGTCTTTCTTCCATCAATTTGCCTTTGATAACCTTTAATGACCCAAATTTACATGGCATAATTTCTATAGAACATTTCCCCAGTTTTCTGGACCCTACCAATTCCAATAGTCCAACGGTGAGAAACTAAACTAGTTCAATCCACTTTTGGTAGTCATACATCTTGAACTATCGTGAACTGTCCAAATTCTAGTAGAATATATTAGTTCTCCGCAACTTAAGCTCTCCTTAGATGTCTCTCCACATTATGTAGAGAATCCACGAACTAGGGGTTCTTCTTTAGTTTGTAGCTGGACTCCTAAGTTGACTTCTCCCAACGTTACTCTAAAATCAATGCACTTGGTTTCTCTATTAACCATACAACGATTACTTAGCTTTAATAGAAATCAGCACAATCAGTGAATGGTCTGTGTTTAGTTTTAGATTTTCTTCAATTTGTATATGATTTCGTGAAATAGAAACATTTCAATGAAAGATGACGTAGAAATCCAGCAGGTCAGAGATATTATCTGGCCAATATAACGAAAATAACCTTCTGAAATATTCATTTTCAAAATGAATGGCACCCTTTTACGAAATGAACGACGTACGAATTTTACGAATGTATTAAGTAATTATTGGTTGAAATATTTTTTCTAAATAATCAAATAATCAACATTTCAATCGACAATGTGATAGAGGACCGCAAAATTATCCTTATTTAGAGAGTTTTCAATGCTGCTATTATTTTATCTTGCATTATTTTCTTATAATTTGTTTAATAAGTTCTTGAAATGTAATCTTAAATTACATTTTAGTACTAAAAACCGAAAATGTAATGTTTCAGTTAAAACTAATCTTTAAAAGAAAACTGTTAAAATTTTATAATATTCTACCGATAAATTTGTGTTTGTAATTTCGTGTTTTAATCTTACACTTACGCCACAAATGAGGTGGGAAAATCAGAAAATATAAAAAAATCTTCAAAATCGTTTCGAGTCATCGAAAGGTTAAGTTGGGTTAGTTAGCTAACATCGCAAGAAAATCAAAAGAACGTGTTGTTTTATATTACATGAGCATTTGACTATGAGAAAGCTCTGTTCAATGTGGCTGCCGCATTTACTCACTGTTGTCCAATAACAAGAACGTGTTGATAATTGTAAGCAGTGTTTGGTTATACTCAAACGTAACAAACCGAAGTTTTTGCTTCGATATGTGACAATGGATGAAGGATGGATCCATCACTTCACACCAGAATCAAAACAATCGTCATCTCAGTGGACAGCAACTGGTGACAGGCCTATTTTGGAAATTCAAGCAAAAGATTCTATAAAAAAGTTTCTATAAAAGTGGTATTGAAATGTTACAGCGGCGATGATTATGTAGCTCTGGATGGAGATTACGTTGATGAATAAAACGAATTTTAAACTAAAAAAAATCGTTCTCTTTGTTACGTCTTTACGTTTCACATACACGTCTAATAAAGGTAGCGTAACATGATTTTTTACCATAACAAAAATTACACCTATCCTAACTTCAACCATATAATTTCCCTTCTGAATTCTCATATTCTTTTTATATTCGTAGTGTAACTACTACGACGTCATTTCATCCGTGCGAAGCCCCGATTCGTAGATTAACATAGAAAAATATCCTCACAAACCCTATCCCGAAAAACAATCAAATAAAAATATGTAAATTAATGACATCAGTATTCTCTTATCAAGACTCGAAAAGTACCTTTTATGCCAGTTCCATTTTCCTATCGGACAGGAGGGAGATGTTTTGTTATCAGTCTTTGGTCGTGAGCAGCCTTTTAAGATGGATTTACCGATTTTTTCGCCGATATCTGAAAAAACAACGGTATTTTATTTTCGTTCGTACTACCAAAGCGATTGATTTCGTAAAAAGAATGTTCCAGTGAATAGATTAGAGTTATTAGATTTATGTGATTAGATTTGAGATTAGTTTAAATCTTTTATTCGAATAAAAAATTCTACTAATTTTATTAGCGCATATAGAGGGTGCTTCAAGATCTAAATTTGCTACCAAAATTACTGTGACACCTAGTATATAGTAAAAATAGACCTCTATACGAGATATGAAATGATAGCATCTCACGAAATGAAGCTCATCAGAGAGCCCACCTGTTCACATTACTAACTCATAGTTGGTATTCGGGAAGGCTTCTACTTCTCAACCAATAGGCCAATGGTGTTCGTGCCGCAGAACTTTGAACTATTCTTCACTAAATTTCACCAAAGTTGGCGATGAGTTGCACCTATTCTGGTGTCAGGCATTATTAGTTTTCTATACTTCAGATTGCTCTCAATGATTTTGATTAACTTCTCTTTCGGAGCTGATCTCTGTTCTTCTAAATGAAGAATTTTGCCACAGGAGTCTGTGAGGAATCCATTGACAATTCGCTCAACTGTTCAGTGTTATCTGTGTTTTTACTGTAAAATTTATCTCTTCGTTTTCTTTTAAAAAAGCTGATGCTGTTGTAATTTGGCGTATTGGGCTTATTTTCTCCGTGGTATCAATTTCTATAATTTTCCTATATTACTGATCTGATTAATTATTTAAATTGCTGCACTGGCTCAAATATAATATAGTCTATAATAAAAATATATGAAAAATATATAAATCAATAATATAAATATATAATAGAAGAAGAGTCATCAGTTGTCAATATTTTGTTATATTTTTCAGGCATTTCTCAAGCCATATGGCTCTGAATTTTTAACTATACCATTAAAAATGCTAGAACCCACAACATCTGTATTATTAGCGAACATCAAATCGGAACCGCATGTCCGTTTTTAAAAAAGTTTGGTAATCACATCTTGACTTGAACCAATAGGAATTCTTTTGAGGAGAATTTTAAGTTATTCTTTCACTCTGTCTGAAGTTGAAGGGCTCAAAATATAGCTATAACATTGACAACTTGATGTTTTAGTCACTTTAAACTATCTTCACCAGCTGCTGTATACTCAGCTAACAATGAAACAAAAACAACAGCAAGAAATAAAACAAAACCTTACTTATTTCGCTATAAAGAGCTACAAATAGAAAATATTTTTTCTTCATTGTTTTGAATATAATAAAATTATTGCACTAAAACATGGTAACTAAAAAAATGACTGTTTATTATAATATTTTAGCATATGTTGTTTGAAATGTAGTACTACTAGATTAAATTTAGGATGATCTAGAAATGTCCTTTTGTTGCTGTGTATTGAGTTTGTTTGTTCAAACCCTCGATAGTATTTCTTGGAAGGAATATGCAGGAATTTTAAACCTTGTCTAATTCTACTTTAAATAATACATCTGGTAGTCTTTCCAAGAGTCTAGATTATGCAAAGATTGTAAAGCGAAATAATGAAATTATTAAGATAAAGAATTATAACCCAAAAAGTTCTAGTGGTAGCTACAAAGGTTAGGAGGTTATTGATAAAATAACATATATACCACATATAAAGCAATATATTGCATTTTGTTGCATGTTGGTAAGACTGTTTCCGTGCAAATAATGCGACTAAATAATGCAAATAACGAGTATCTACCGCTCAGTTTACTTACCAAGTCCTGTATATAATATTTCAGTATATTATACGCTTTATTCTGCGATAGTAAAAATAGGCCATTGGTGAAATGTGGTGAATTGGCAATCGATAGGTTTATCCTTTCAAGGATGATATTAATCAAGGTACATATATAGTAAAACATCATCGGCGAAGAGAAAAAAGAGGCGAACCTCGAAGTTGACTGATAGACACTACGAACATTAAAAAAGATGATGGACATTGCCAAGCATAGGGTAGATTCCATTATGATTCGAACAGCAATATTGCAATATTCAGATGGTCATCTCATTCACACTAGCCCGATTACTACTAATAAATATCTCGATAAACTCAACGATGGAGTTCCTACTGTGACCGTTACCATACTTCAAGATGATAAATGCGCGCATATACAAAACTTAAATAGTTCAGTCTTAGTTTATGGAGCATAAAAATATCATCAAGCGTCATTCCTGATCAGCACAATAGTCAGACAATAATCAATAAGCAGTTTTAAGGCAATGAGATTCAGACATTCTATGAATCTATTCCGTAAAGAATTGCAGCTGTTTGAAAGGCAAATTGTGACTCAACATCTTATTCATATTATTTCCATCAGCTGTATATATCAGACGTGGATGTATTAGCTTCTATACCATTCGACGCAGTCCTGACAACATAATATGTTGGAAAACAATGAGAACATATTCAACGTTCAGAAAATATTTCGAAATAACTCTCCGGAACTCCGGACTAGTTAAATTGATTAAAAATCAATTTAAATTTCATTTTTCTCACATCTCAAACTAAGTTTCGGCATACTATGACATGTTAATTTCAAAAATCGGTAATGTGTTTTAAATTGTATATTCCGAACGGTTATTTAGTTACCAAAGTTGTATTGTTTTAAAAATGGAGTTTCGAGTTTCGAAAATTCCGATATTCGAGTTCTGACATAAAATATGTTCGTAAAATATTTTAAAACTCAACAAAACATTTCAGAGAACGATATTAATTGAGAAAAAAATTATTTATTATAAAAATAAAACGGAATTACTCTACTGATTAATTGGTTAGTAACAACGCTGGCATATTACGTTTCAAAGTACTTCTTAAGACCATAATACTATCTATATTATTCCAATTAAAGCCAATCATAATATGTAAATACTTTTTAAGTTTTCTACAATATAGAAACAACTTTCTTATATTTATACTTATATTCTCTTATATTCAACTTATCTTATATTTAAAAAAGTTTTGTTATTACTATGTTACAAGTTTTCTATCTTTACATGTAGCGATATATTTTATTGAAAATACGAAGTATTAATGCAAAAAATAAATGTTAAACTAACATAAATATTAAATTCGATAGTTCTGGCATTTTTCTACAGAGGCAATTATCAAATGCTCAAAAATGTGTTGCAAATGTAAAAGAACAGAGAATGGCTACTACACGAAATAACTGAAAATCACATTTAGAATAATTCCAATATATTTAAAACTCAGCTTCATTGCATGGAAGCCATCTACATCGACACCGAACTGGTAATGAACATTTACATTCAATATAAATTTGACAATGTAGCTTTTGAACCCATTTTAGGTTTAAACTCTACGTAATATTTTTACAGATTTTCTCCTGTCATGCTATGTGCTTCTGTAAAAAATATTGTTTTATATGAACACAAATGCTCTATATAAATTCTTGTAAATATACCAGACAAAAACACTAAGATTTATTTTTTCTACACGTGCACCTGATACACAACACTTGTGAGATTGAAGATGCATCATAATCAACTAATACTGATTATAATTTAGTCAGAAAGCATAGAAAAATATGGAACGTACAGTCTCTCGCCAATCTAAAAACAAACGACTGAAAATAGTAATTACTATTTCGACCGTTTTTCTATTCGTGATAACAGACGAAGATGTAAAAATGCCTTCTCTCTTCTAAAAAGTAATAATGACATAATATAATAAAAGTAATTGCTTTATATCTATTCTACTCCAATATGTGCTTACGATTTTTGTTCAAACGTATTATAAATGAGACGGAGATTTGATGAGACAACAGTTTCGTTTTGAATGATGTAAAATAATTTTTATGTTTTATATATCTGACTTGACTGTTAAGAAGAAGTGAGTATAGACCACTAAATATTTGTAGCGTATTTTCTCGACCAATATTTATCAACCATTTAACCATTGTACCATTTCTAAACAAAATGATAATTTTATTTTCACTAATTTGATCACTAGTCTGGACTACCTTAAGCTTATTATTTGTTGAAACTTCAATGAAAGAAGATTTAACATTGAAAAGGCTTCAACAAACATTGTTGTTCTTTTTAACCTTGTAGATTAATAAATAATTTAAAAAAAAAGAGTTCCAAAATGCTAATATATTAGAGTACAATATATTGTTATTTACAACATATTACAAACAAAAACACAAAAGCATATATATTACATATAAATCTATGTAAGTATAAATTTGGTACATTATTTTGAAGGTCGCGGCTAGGACAACGAATATGTATATGTTTATAATGTTTTTTTGGTAACACTGCTGTCTTTCCATTAAATGTACCTCACTATACTACACGACACAACATCAAATGGTTTGATTCTTTTGAGTATGTATCCTGTTCTAGTGTTATCCAACAGTTGTACTTCGATAATCACATAAGAAGGGAGTCTATTCTCTTAACTTCTTACGGCTCTTTTGATTTCCAGAGTGGTACTCCGTATCTGAAGATTTCGGTGTAAGTAGTCAGTCCAGTATTATCTCGGTAAACCTGTAGTACTTTTCAGGATTTTGTTCTGGAAAATTTGTATTGTATTTATGTTAGTGTAGGAATGTTCGACTGGTCGGTAGGAAGGTTGCTGTCGATGCGACTGTTTGTCCGAACACGTAATGAGTGTATATTTTGTAGAAGGAGTTCGCACGGTAACTGAAAATACTCGTTGAATAAAACTTGTTTATTTCGATGTTAAATGATACATATAGTCGACAGAAGAATTGACAGGATATTAGGTTAAGTAAAGGAAGTACGGAAGCGGTATGGAATTGGTACTGTTACGAGCGGCCGCTATATTACTCTCCTCCTAGTGAAGCTGCCGTGGGACATACGTCATTCTTCTTGGGGCGATCCAATTTGTTTAAGGGTACCTATAAATCTGGTGCCTAACGTATCCCGTTTTGTGGTGTAAGGATGTTCATGCGTTGATGTCATGCATAATGGGCTTCTGTGGTCTTCGTCCTTCACGTTAGTCTCTTGGGATAACGTTGACCATGTGATGTTGATGAATTCCTCGTGCTATCCTTCCATGCACGCGTCGAGCGCCTGTTGAGTTGGTCCGTTGGTTCTACTGTAAATGGTCGTGGCGGTCGCTACATTAGTTTTCACAGAACATCTCCACAATTGAATTCCGTTTGTCCATATAGGTTTGAAAACTTGCTTGTATAATATCAATTTATTATGTACTGATTATTGTAATATTCTTCCAATTAACCAATATATTTTCCTATATTTTAACTAGAATTCCTTCATTTTCTTTTTGTCCCTTCCTGCAAAGTTTTGCATCAAGATTCAATCTAAGATACTTAGCGTTGTCGCTGTATGGAATAAGACAATTTTTTTTTGGCGCTTGTGTGATCTTATTATAAGTGATTATCTTATTATATTGCCTGTTGTAATTTTCGTGTGGTTTCTTGGCCATTGCCTCCGACAGCAAGAATAGCAGTATCATCACTAAACGCCATTATGATATTTTCCATTTGTGGTATATCATATGTGTAGAGTAACATATGTACAGAATTGGCCCCAATATACTTCCTTGTGGTACATCTGCTTCAGCTTCTTTTATTCTAAAGTAGACTTTCTCTGGCATGACTCTAAATATTCTAGCTGTAATGTAAGATCTCAATAGCTCAGTATGTTGTTTCAATAACATTTTCTGTAACCTATAAACAAGGCCATACCTATCAAAGACTTGTGCTACATCTAAATATACAGCTGAAAATAACAGGTCAATCGAAAAGTCCCCGGTCTGACACATAGATTGCGCTGCTGGAATTAAATGCATACGTTCTTTAGTCAAGCCTAACCCTCAAAAGATGCGTGTACAAATTTGACAGAATTTGTCAGCACTCCAAATATATCAACTGAACGTGTACATCATATAAATCACGAATATTTACGTATGAGAAAGCTTTGTGCAAAGTGGATGCCGCGCGAGCTCACTTTTGACCAAAAACGAGTTGATGATTTGGAGAAGTGTTTGAAGATGAACAAGCCTAATAAATCCGAGTTTTTGCATCGATATGTGGCAACGAATGAGAAAAGGCTCCATCATTTCACTCCGAAGTCCAATCCAGAGTCATCTGAGTGGACTGCACACGATGAACCCGCTCCAAAGCGTGGAAAAATGCAACAGTCGGCTGGCAAGGTTATGGCGTCAGTATTTTAGGATGTGATTATGGATTACATAACGTTATTGGGCTGTTTTAAGTTCGAACTCGCCGAAAAACGGCCGCATTCGAAGAAAAAGGAAGTGCTGCTTCACAAACACAATGCACCTTGTCACAAGTCGAATCGTTTCCTCACTTCGAATTGCTTCCTCATCCACCGTATTCTCCAGATCTGGTCCCAGCGACTATTTCCTGTTCTCAGATCTCAAAAGAATGCTCGCTGAGAAGAAATTTTCGTCGAATGAAGAGGTGGTCGCCGAAACTGAGGCCTATTTTGAAGCTAAGGACAAATCGAACTACAAAAGTGGTATCGAAAAGTTATATAATTAGTGTGTTACCGTTGAGTGGAATTATGTTGAATAAAGAAAACTAATTTTGCCAAAAAATATGTTTTACGACGGTAGGCCGGGGACTTTGACCTGTTACATTTTTACCTTCATAGGCTTTCTCAATTAAGTCTCTTGCACCTGGTTTCAATAAAATTCCATGCACCTAGCTAATCATCGAATATATGTTAACAAGCCCAAACTGAAGTGTAGGTATTTTTTTTCTCTATAATAGGTTTTATCCTTTTGAAAAGGAATTTTTCAAATACCTTAGATATTACTCTAAGCAATGAGATAGGTCCGTAGGATTTTAGTTCATTCGGTGATTTTCCAAGTTTGGAGATCATGTTAATTTCAGCCATCTCGCCTGGAAAATGTTTTGATCGAAATGCTGCATCAAGTTAGTGAATTTTTTAATTCTCATTTTTGATAATAAACACACATAATTGATCATATTAAAAACCATCGAAGCAACAAAATCTTAAACAAAACCCATGACATTTCGCTGTAATACTCACTTCATTACTATATTTTTTCATTAATCTTATTAACAATTAATCCGTAAATATAATAGTATTAACCCATTTTTTTGGCCATTCCTCCTGAAGTGGACGCTCCAAATTAAGGTCGTACAGCGTACAAGAAAATTCTTTAACAAATGACTCTCGTAATGAACATAAACCAAACTGAAAGAAAGTTTTTGCGAGCCTCCGGGTATATTTTACCGGACCCAGATCGTTGGTCTTAATATTCGCACCCCGCTTTTTTTTAGCACGGTCGCATTTTCAGTAACGATCTTTTCCGAGTTTACGTGCCCGACCTTTTTTCCTGTTTAAAAGCCCTTCTATAATTCGAAGTGGCTCTCCGAAATCATCGGAACATAAACTTTCATTTGGAAACCCCTTATAAATAGCAGAGAATTAATTCTTCCGTGGCGTTTTTATCGAATTGAATTAGGACGAGATTTTCTTTTTTTAGTAGAGAAGCATAAAATAAAGACACATAGAAGGCGATCTCCCATATGTAAAGTTGTAACCACGTGTTGCGCGTCATAATCACCAGAGGTCGCGCTTAAAAAAGTTTTAATAATTTTTATTTAAATATTAGTTAACGATATCTAATCTGACAATTATTGTGCTTAACTTATAATTATATTAACTTACTTACTTAACTTACTTACTTAACTTACTTACTTAACTTACTTACTTAACTTACTTACTTAACTTACTTACTTAACTTACTTACTTAACTTACTTACTTAACTTACTTACTTAACTTACTTACTTAACTTACTTACTTAACTTACTTACTTAACTTACTTACTTAACTTACTTACTTAACTTACTTACTTAACTTACTTACTTAACTTACTTACTTAACTTACTTACTTAACTTACTTACTTAACTTACTTACTTAACTTACTTACTTAACTTACTTACTTAACTTACTTACTTAACTTACTTACTTAACTTACTTACTTAACTTAGTTATTAAGATAACACCTTTTTCATTAACGTAATAATATAATTTTGACTATAATTTTACATATACACTTAAAATGACTTTTAAATATACCTATTTTTTTAATATAATATTATACATAATGCATGATATAATTCAACACTAAAGAAGCAAATTTACATGTTTACATATATGATTATATTTGAATATATAGATTATATGATAATAAATTGCCCTTTCAAATCCTATTAACTTTCCTCATATATCAAGACAAAAACGGCTAATTACTATTTTTCATATTGCAACGTCCCATTGATGATTATTCAGAGAATTAACTATATTTTAAAATACTGGCATTTGATGTTATAAAATATGATGAACTATTTTAGATAAACTAGGTATTTTGGCAATTAATGAAAAATCAAGATATAGTATAATTCACTAGTAAATTAAAGTAGATTTCTGGCTCCACATAATCACTACATAGTATAAAACAAAGTCGCCTTTTCTGTCCCTATATCCCTATCTGCGCTTAAATCTTTAAAACTACGCAACAGATTTTGATTTTTTTTTTCAATAGATAGAGTAATTCAAGAGGAAGGTTTATATGTATAATACATGCATAATATACTAAGGCAACATTGCTAATTTTAGAGGTTTCTAACGTGATGTCGTAAATTAACCTATTTATTTAGGCTTATTTAGCAATTAGCAAAAACGCTGCCTAACCCTACGAGTTAGATCAAATTAATGTACTACCGTATTGTACACCATAAAAAGGTCTACAAAAAAGTCCAGGATGGTATATGTTTATCTTTTAGGGATAACCCACATTAACCATTTTTATTGTTTACTTTTTACGTGAGAAAATGGCTTATTTACGAAACTATTTTAAGCAATACGGCATTAATCCTTATCGAATTAAGTACCTTAAATACAGTGTGCAATTAATATAGATCAATATGGTTCCTTACAGCATGTAAATTAAACAAATATTTTCGGAGATATTACAAATTTAAAATTTGCGTTTAAAAATGTGTAATTTAATAAAAATTGTATGAATTTAGATATTCCAAAGATAGCAGGAAATCTTCATAGTAAGTATAGGGGAAGAGGAATTGTTTTACTCCAAATTTAATGCGTGCAGGCCAAGGGCAGTAATGAATGAACCAAAAATACTGGATCGATTTTAATCATGTGTTCATTGAGTGACATAGGCATATATATTTTATGCCCGTGCAAAGTCGGAGCGGACCGCTATGTTTTTATATACAACGTTCATATTTTTTCAGTAGTGTATTTAATTTAGTATCAGCATTGCACCCGTGCGAAGCTGGGGCGGGTCGCTAGTATAATATATATGAAACAATAGCAAAACAACAAAATGATATGTAGCAATTCATACTCGGGATATTATGATTATATATACACCAAGTGTTTGGTTTTTTTAGTGTTGTACTGCCTGGTATATATTTGTATGAAGTTAAAGACACAGATTGATTTTTTTCAAAAGAATCTGTGGAGAAGGACATGTTATAATTTTCACATTTCACATTTTACACAAACCTCTCAATTTATATTGGAGACTGAACAAATTTTGCTAATTACAGTGTTGAACTTGTAACCATAATTTCCTTTTCGATAGGTTAAAGTAAATGGATCTGTGAATATACCTGTCTTATGTATCTTAACATAATTGTTGCTAAATATCATAATGAAAGATTTACCCTTTAAATTACAATTAGCCATTTCCATGTATACACAGTTTAGTCTATCAGATATAATCACCTAACATGACAACAAATGTCTTCTGCATGTTATTCTA
The DNA here is from genome assembly GCF_030347505.1 of Rhynchophorus ferrugineus. Lineage (NCBI taxonomy): Eukaryota > Metazoa > Arthropoda > Insecta > Coleoptera > Curculionidae > Rhynchophorus > Rhynchophorus ferrugineus. Next base: position 16,571,841 of record NW_027472588.1, on the reverse strand, counting down.
TATATACAAAGGTATGCGATATTAAAAGATTGAATATCTCTCGAAAAGTCGCATCATAAAGGAGGAGGGATATATGAGTTTTAGAGCGGCTATATTTGTACTTTTTAAATTAATTTATTGTCGACATAAGCTTGCAAGACAAATAAATAAAAATATCAATTATTAATATAAATCGCTCAAAACTATTGATAATGCCAAATTTATATTCATAATTCACTAGTATAGGAGAGCTGTGATAGAAGTATCAATAATCAATCATGAAACATATGGCACATGGCATACACATGATATAACTAGATCTGTTAGCCGCAAAACACTATACTAAATTAGGTTCAAAAGAAATTATTGAATTAACATTTTATAAAGAATGTACCAAATCCGAACATACTGCGGATTTTTAATTTTTTTTTTATATTTTAAAGTCTCCTCTTATCAACTATGGGTTTATCTGGACTGGACCTACAGTTTAACGTGGGCTCCGAACCACGGTCCTCAGCATTAAAGCCTACCGACTGAAATCATCCCAGAAGACATCTGGTCTTACCCAGCCTGGTTGGGCGTGACTGGGATCATTTTCCTTCTCGGATTTTACACTCTTGCCTAGGACATTCACAAATTTTAAACAATCACAAATATAAATTTACGACCATGCCCCAGCAGGATTCGAACCCGCGGCTATAGCAACAGTAGGAGGACTATCCCATCACCACTGCACCACCAAGCCTTTACCACTGCACCACCAAGCCGGCGAATTTTTAAATTTAAATAATATATATACAACAATACGAACATATTTTGCAATCAAAATTGAACGACTATTACTTATTATATGATTACTGGACATCTATAGATTTTAGAATAAATTTTAGAATAAGAATAATTAATTAAGATAATATTTTATACAGGAGACAGCTTAATGAAGTGATTTTCTACATGCCATGTATATATAAAATAGACATAAGAAATACTTAGCCAGAAGGCGAGATTGTGGAATCACAAAGAGTGAAGAAAAAAGAAAAAAAACTTATTATATAAATCAGTAGTTTTAATAATAATTGGATGATTATTATTTGGTTGTTACAACCATTCTTCAGCTTTGCATCATTATATATCATTTTCACACAGCTATTAACTTTTTCATCAGAAATTCAATTGATAGCTCAAACGATATTTTACAAATTAAATTTAAAAAAATTACATAATAAATATATTGTAACCAAAGTGATTTTGTAGAAGACTAAATAAAGTTAATGTTCATTAGTTAACAATGTCAGTTAATTAAAAATTAGGCAAAGCGCAATTTATTAGCTACTAATATATTGAATTGAATCCTCATTTCGTTAAAATGATGAAAGTCAACTCAATCAAAATTAAATTAAACTGACTCTACAATGCAATTAAAAAACTTAATTAAAACATGCTTTTCATAGAAAGAAATGTTATCCTTCCTGTATTCAAACCATTCACAATGACCTGTATACTTTCTAAATACCCCACTCCTTTTATCCAGTACCCTCCTTTCTCGGGAGCAACCCCGGGGGTGGAAATTATAAAGTATCCCGTGGAAATGGTAATTGCGTAGATCCTAAAATACCGTTCATACCGTATATAAATTGAGGCGGCTGTATGCCGTTGACCCCAAGGGAGATCTCTAATCTCTCAGTAGCGATCAACAATCCCGGCCCCGAGAACGGATCCCACCGTACAGTGCCTGCATATTTAGGGAGAATTAAGTACGAGCTGATATAATTAATCAATTAGAGAAAGCCACATCATCGTTGTTAAATATAATATCATTCGGAACAACACAGAGCGGTTAAATCTACGAAAGACCGTGGTTATCTTGGAAATTATCCCAAATATAATATAACGATATCCATATTAAATGTTTAAGAATGTACAGCTTATTAATGTTAAAATATACTAGTGATAAAAAGTTAATCGTGTTCCTATCATAATAAACTCAAGCAAATAACTTAAAAATGATATGTTTATATTACGGAAAGTTGTTTTGACAATATTTTCAATAGAAGATCAAATATATGTGATATATAACATGAATTACAGTAACCACTGAACTACTACATTACTGAACAGTGTAACAAAAGTATCATAAGTAAGGTCATTTTCAGAGCTGCAGCTACTTTAAAGTATCAAATAAAAGTAACATAGTAAGCTAAGGGTTATTAAACAACTAAATAAAATTTGAACATTATTAAATGTACCCTAATAATTAATAAAAAATGAAAATTATTTATACGACATATTATTTGTCGGGGCCGATGTTTGACCTTGAATTGTGCTTTAAGTAGCAGTAGAAAAAGGGTTGAATGTATAAAAAAATATTTGAAACAAAAGTTATAGAGAATTTTATTTCCTGTAACATTCGTAATAAATGCAAATAGCTTTAATCCCCTAGGAAGCGAGACATTTGCAAAAAATCTTAACACGCGGGCACGAGATTTTGATTCTGAAGTTTGAGACAGCTTTTAGAATGTCAAAATGGAGGTTGATACGGACTTACAGCTTATTACCTCTCATTTCGAGGTTGGCCCTCTTTTTTAGCTTATACTAATGACTTACATGCTTATATGACTGGACTAGATAGTTGGTATGATGTCTACTTCACGCATTGGTTCACTATTTTAAACATTCTTTACTAAGGCTCACCAGAGTTGGCGCAGTTGCTCTAGCCTCGGTCAACCAGCTATTTTAGATCTCTTTCTGTAATTTTGATCAATGACTTTTTCGATACTATTCGCTGAATCTTCCATCCAATGGATCAATTTCATTATGAAGTTTGTGATAAATTCATTCACTTTTTATTCGACAGACCTTTCCAAGTCATTGTAAACTGCCTCTGGATTTTTTTCCTCATTTCTCTTTAATCAATATCCTCACTACTAATACGATGTCGGAAACAAACATGTAGATTTTGCCATAAGCATTGCCTTTGAAAGATTTAAGCTCGTAAATATCAGATTGAAACATTGTCCAAATATTGGAGTAATACATAATGAAATTTGCTCTCTTCCACACAGATTATTTTTATATCACAAAAAATATAAGATAACAATTAATGTCTTATACAATATAATTGAAATATTGGATATATGAGATAAAATCAGCATTTGGTGTACTAAAGATTGAATTTTCTATATCCGTTATAGGTCTTTTACTATAATCTCAAAATCTATACTATTCAATTCCATGTTTTCAACTTCTCCTGTATTCTATTGACTAAATTATTTTAAGAGAATATTTCTATAAATCTCGTTAATCTATTATCAGAGTTGATTGAAATAATGGTTGAAATTGATGAATTGGTTGAAAAAGATGGCAATTAGCTACTGACTTTTATTGTAATATTATTTTATTCTAATATTATTATATTATAATATTATTTTATTATATTGCAGTTTTCGAAGAAAGAATTTTTATTATACTGTAGAGCCCTTCTGGCTATCCATTAACCAAAGTATATCAATAAATTTTGTTTCTCTGTTTCTCGAACAGTTGCATTCTACCGAGGATATGTTGATGCTACAGTTGTGCTAGACCATATGCATCCAGCGATGTTTTAAGGTGTCACAAATAACAATGGTTAAAAAACTTAACGAACCAAAGTTATTTGAGCCGTTTGAGTATTGGAGGACGTCTCTTAGGCATAGTAATGTGTTAGTTAACTAGAGTTAGGTTAAGAAGGCAGTAGCTGGAATATTTGCCACCTACACCGTCATTGTGGCATCAGATTAGACTCAAAATCAAAGGACTGTACTGGTTATCCCTGTTTGACTTAAGATCATATGTGCATTTTTATTCGATAAAAAAATACAATTAAAAAATCTATTAAAATACTTAAATACGTAAATATTATACATTCAAAGAACTAACATGTTTCTTAGCCAAACCAGGATCAAGCTTGTTCTTTATTGTTTACTATGTTAGTTTTACATTTTAATGAGATTGAACACCTCTCTGAACAAAATATAATCGATATAAAACTATAACAGCTATGCAATAATATCAATGGCATTTCCCGGAAACACTAAACCACGGTATATTACATTCACCAATTATACAACTCACTAATTTGAAATGTTTTTGAGAAAACAAAATATCAAAACTTTTAAATTAGTTCCGTGCGATGTCGATCATAATTCGAAATGCAACTTTATTACCCTCGGTATTTTCGAACTTAATAGCAAAATCAACATTTTTCGTTTCAATTAGTAGAATATTTCAAACAGTTTTACGATTGCGGGTCGATTATATGATTGTAAAGAGATTAAATGGAATTACGGATTATATTACGGTAAATACAGTCGTACAAAAGCGAATAAGTGCCTTTAACGTAAAAATTGTACAGAATATATTTACTACGATTCTAACTAAAACCTATTTCGTTAAACAATAATTTCTTTCTACATTTCCCTAATCTTTTTTCATTATTCTCTTAACATTCCTCAATATGTTCATTGAGCAATAAGTTTGATGATATTTATGTTATACAATGGCATATGTAGAAGATCGCTTCATTAAGTGATCTCATTCACAAACTTATAAACTAGTATAATACATAATTTAATTACTATTCTATGTTATTCTAAAAACTATAGTCAATTTAAAACAACGGTGTACCCACGTCACCTGGTACGTTTTGACTTTAACATACCAAAATTCTAATCTAAATAAAATAATGACACACAAATGTTATATATTATAATTTATATTAATATTATAGTATATCTAATGCATATAGTATCAAAGAACTTAAAACTACAATTAAATTTCATACCACAACAATTTATGGGTTAGAGTTGTTTTATTATATTTATATTAAACTTTTTCCACACTAGAATAGGTAGAGTTCTATGCGCGTTCTTTATATAGTGGTGTACCCCGAAGGCCTAATCCACCTAATAACAATTGTATATCCGAGTAATGTATTTTACTTTCATTGGAGAACAAATTTACCTTTTATACTTAGTTCTTGTTTCCATCGATACAATGTTTCCTTGTAAAGTCAGTTTGATTTTACTAAATTTCTCCTTAGTTTGTTATGTTACTACCTATATACATCTTTCTCGATAAAACTACATTTAATCACTGCATTTTCCTCAATATATTTGCCATATCTGCAAAAATGTTAGTAATATTTCGCTCCTCGAATATTTTAAACACACTTCCATGAATATTCTGAACAATAACACACATGCTCAAAAAGCTTTCACACTCTAAAATACAATTTCCTACAATTAAAGTATATTAATTATATAATGATCTTCAGTTGTTCCCCTTTCATCACCCTGTCCTGGTAATTGTCAGCATCGAATCATAAACCAACATTCATAAAGCTTTATTCAATCACTGTCACTTTGAGAGACACTAATCAAGTGAGTAACTAAGCTGTTTGTTTCCAATATATTAAAAATTAGCCTACGACTCTACATTTGTCAATTAATTCTCCAAGTTGTCTGATCGTGCTCATCCAAACTAAAGGTGCTATTTTCAACAATGTCTCTGTCAATACGTACAGAAAGTTCTGGTTTGAATATCCTCCTCGACTTGAATGTATATTGTAATAATTATTTGTAATGCCCCATATCAACTCAATTGGAATAAATGTGCAGTGATAGGGAGGAAGATATAATACTCTGTGGCTATAACGTTCAGCAATATGATCTACCATTTATCTTTTATCAGACTTATTTCTCAAAAAGTAAATTCCATAAAATGCAATTAAATATTTCATTTATAATTAGCGAGTAACAATTTGAAATAGTTCATTCTTTAACATGGTTTCTTCGAAATTTAATTTATGTACTTTTAGCCATTCCTTAATTGCAGCCTTGGTTGATGATCTTGTTGGGATCTTCTCCACCAGGATACTATGATATGGTGAATTGTACATTGTACAAGTACTTTAAAAGCTAATTTTCAAACTACTGCAAAAACAAGTTATGGTTCACCCTTGGACTTAGAGGAAAATACTAATTCTGCACCAGGAACCATTTCTGTTTCCAGCATGAAGAAAAAGAACTATATGTCTGCAATGAATTATTAATAGATGTTACGACTAACAAAACGTAATCGATAGTTATTCCAGCGTTTACCTTTTCCATCAACTTTTGTTGTCTTTAGTAGTGTAACGACGTAAATATAATTATTATTATATTATTATATAGTTATTATTTATTACCATCTTGCCATGAGTAACCCATTCTGAAACATTCATATATCATCCAAATATAGAAATTTGTATAATAATTCTTCATTCACTTTGTTATATGTTCCATTAAACCTCTTCGTGGGTTATATTTACACCACTTAAATCCTATATTACCCAACAGTGTATGAAGGGATATTCATATCCCTCAAAAAGCTGCATATCTTTTGGATTTTTAGGAATACTTTCCAGAATAACAATTTTCTCTGAAATAATTGTTTTAAATTATGTTTCGCTTGAAAAAACTACTTATTTACTATTATTTACGTTTTCATACATTTCGTATATTTAATCTCTGATACAGCTAACATCAAGCTGATCTTATTTCGATACCTATTTAGCAAAAAAAAAGAATGTTTTTTTAGTGAATTTTAGGTTATATTGTTTTTTTATTTTTTGAGATATTTTAGTGACCGTACCCGTAAGTATACTATTTTGAAGAATTTTGCAGACGTTTGATAAACGCAAAACTTTGTCAGTTTTCTCTCCAACAGCATCCTATATCTTTTTAAATAGAATAAAATAAAAGGCAAACTATTATCTGACTGTAAAACTAATTTACAACTTTCGACAGGCTCATATTAATAAGGTGCGTCACTACTTTTTTGAATAGACTATATATGTCTATTAATTAAATCGAATCACTTCACTGACATCGCGCACATGTAATTATTTGGCGAGTGTGTTCGGATACACTGAAACTCTCTTAGAGTACCTTACACTAGCACTTCGAATCACCCGCACTATGGTTTCCAGGAAGGTGTCTCGCTGAATTACTGATGTGTTTTTACTGGAATAATATGGGACGTCATTGATGGCACGTAGCACTTTATTTTAGAATTTCTGAAAGATGCTATGTTGGATTTGCTATTAATACCTCACAGTCTGATAGGATACGTCCATATGAGCCTAACAATTGACTTACACAGCAATATCCAAATGTCCAAAGATAATTTATTTCCCCATATGAGCCAATACATCTGGTTCATTTTAAACCCAAGTTGTTTAGACTTTTTACTTCGTTTGCGCTCGTCTCTTCCAATTTAAGCGTCGATCCAGATGCATTCTCAGATATATAACATTATCTGCTTGAGGGAGTTCATGATAATTAAGATTTATCGGAGAACAATTCCTTCCACGAAGGGTGAACGTCTAATGAATAGATTTTGTCTCATTCGCCTTGATACGCCCTGTTTTCAACTACCAATTACTTTTGTTGAGATAAAGTAATATTGTTGTTGAATTGTTACAAGAAACCATCTGCAAACCGAAAGCTTCAATATTTTGTGCCGTATGAATTGAAGCAGAAGAGACATTGAAAGGCGTTTGGTCATGTTTGAAATACTGCTTTAACGGCAAAATCAAAAATAGTTTTGCATCGTATTATTAGTAGCCCATTACGATAATCTAAAACGAAATAATCATGGGTACCACCTGGTCAAGAATTCACATCAGCGGCACAACCGAATATCCATGGCTCCAAGCTAATGTTCTCTATTTGGTGAGATCAGCTTGGTGTAGTATATTAAACCATCAATGGGTATCGATATTGATGCGATTGAACTTAACACTGCGCGAAAAACGACCGGAATACGAGCAAAGACGGAACAATGTTTTTCTTCAACATAACGACACTCGACCACATGTTGCAAAATCGGTGAGAATATACTTAAAAATAGTAAAATGGAAGTAATACTCCACCCACCTTATTTTCCAAACCTTGCTCCTTTGATTACTACTTCTTCCGACATATGAATCGCGATTTGTCTTAGCAACTTCTTTCGAAGATACCAAAAAATCGACCATTTCGAGGATAACCTCAAAAGAAAAATGTAGGAGCTATCAATAGTCAACAATTAAAATAAAAATACGTATAATAAAAATAGGGATGCAAAATAAATATCGATATATATATATATATATATTGTTATATGTATGTATATAACAATGTGTATATATATGTATATATTGTTATTCTGGAAAGTGTTCATAAAAATCCAAAAGATATGCAGCTTTTTGAGGGATGTAGAACATCCTTTCATACACTGTTGGGTAATATAGGATTTAAGTGGTGTAAAGATATAATGGAACTTCCAGACATTGCTTTTATAATAATACAATATTTAAATACATATAACAAAGTGAATGAACAATTATTATACAAATTTATATATTTAGATGATATATGAATATTTCAGAATGGTGCATTGGGTCACTCATGGCAAGATGGTAATAAATAATAACTACATAATAATATAATAATAATATAATAATATAAAAATAACTATATTTATATCGTTACACTACTAAAGACAACAGAAGTTGATGGAAAAGGTAAACGTTGAAATAACTATCGTTTATGTTTTGTTAGTCGTAACATCTATTAATAATTCATTGCAGACATATAGTTCTTCTTCTTCATGCTGGAAACAGAAATGGTTTTATTCCTGGTGTAGAATGTGTATTTTCCTCTAAGTCCAAGGGTGACTACAATGGAGAAAGGAACCATAACTTGTTTTGCAGTAGTTTGAAAATTAGCTTTTAAAGTAGTTGTACAATGTACAATTCACCATATCATAGTACACTGGTGGAGAAGATCCCAACAAGATCATCAACCAAGGCTGCAATTAAGGAATGACTAAAAGTACATAAAATAAATTTCGAAGAAACCGTGTTAAAGAATGAATTATTTCAAATTGTTACTCGCTAATTATAAATGAAATATTGAATTGCATTTTATGGAATTTATATATATTTATATATATATATATATATATATATATATATATATATATATATATATATATATATATATATATATATATATATATATATATATATATTTAAGGCTTTTCCCTACTTTTAATTTTAATTTTTTGCTAAAAACATGGATATTACAAAAAAACTTGTTGCATCATCCCTTTTTTCAGAATATACCTGTATTTTCCTATTTACTCCAAATAATTATTATAAGTGATCTTCGACGATATTTCTCTTGTAATAATGATTATATTATAATAAAGGAATGATTTCCGTAATTTCAATTTATATTGAAGATTCCCGTCATTGTTGAAATTTCACTGTGTGAGATATTACGAATTTTTATCAAAGCATAACAAAAGTTATCGATTCGGATAAAAAAATGTTCGAATTTAATTTCAGGAGACAATCAGGGCGTCAAGTTCCTGCGGCGTTTCAAGCAGCTTCTCAACCCGGCTCAAGTGTTTGATCTCATCTCGACTGGTCCCCGGCTCGGTTTAAAGCTGTTTCGGCACTTCGATCCGTTCAGGATATTGGTTTGCAGCGGTGACGGTTCCGTCGGCTGGGTATTATCCGAGATCGACAAGCTGGATATGCACGTGAGTAGACCTAATCAGATATTGTATTTCGGGTGGGTTGTTCCGGGTCAACAACCCATCCGATCGGTTGCTTCGGGTGAACGATGTTCCGAACACTAAAATAGTTGATAACAGTTGTAGCGTTGCGGGAAATGTTTTTCTTTCGGCATAGTAAACATGTTTTGTTCGGATTTCAAAGGAGGAAGAAGGTCGATGCTCGCGATGGCTGGATGGAAAAATAAAAGTCTTAAGTATTGTATTCTTATCGCAAATGCAGGAGAATAAATATATTAATATATTTAAATTACTATTAATCAAATATTTTCGAGAAAATGTATTTAATATAAAAATAGCAGACTCGATAGACGTCCTGTTGAAAGGCCATTTTTATATCGTGTAATGTGTAATCTAACTTAACATCTCTTTACATTTTGGTGCAGTGATATCATGACGATGCATTGGTATTTGACCTGGCAACATCATATTGATTTAATTCCAGTTAAAGTTACATGTAAATGTGAACAGATATGGTCGACCGTATATACGCACACAAGCTATGGCGTCTTAAATATAAACTTGCGTATGACCCGGACTACCAATATATGATGCTGGAACAATATATGGGGCATCGATGTTGTCGATATCAGTTGTTCCATCTACGTTATTATTCATTATTTAAGATTTTGTGACTTATTTTTGCTACAAATTTGAATGATACTAAAAAACTGTTATGGTATTATACCTTGAAAATGATCATGAAATTGTCCTGTACAGTATACGTTGCGCCAAACGGCGTTATTTGGGAACATCTATTATATTTTTTAAATGTTGGCCGAAAAATAGTTGTGGACTTGACAATTGTGGATATTTTACTTTTCTTCGGACACAGCACAATAGAGAAGACTAACTGATTTGTTGGGACCATATTCGATTTCCAGCTCGTAATGGAATGCTGATTGTTCCTAGATCACAGGAACACTGTGTCTACAGAGTCGCTCAATTTCATTGTGCGGTACTCACCATTGTTCTGTTTGATACACACAAACTTCTATGACTATAAGTGCATATGTTCTATGGTTATAGTATTTCAAATCAAGTTTTCTCTTGGGCATTGTAAATAATAAAAGTATGGAAAGTTTTTGTGCACTTAATATTCACGTTACTGAATCGATATACCTAACAAAGATATTTGCATTTGTGTGTAATTATCCTATTAGTGGCTTGAAATTATCTTCAATGTTTAATACATTATATAGTCCAAACAAGATGTTATAATAATGACCTTTAGTTTTAATCAGAATGTAACAATTTAAATTACAAAATTTCCGAACGCACCCATAAATATTTGGTAACCAGTAAAAATGTTGATCATTTGTGACAATGAAACTTTTAATGACAATTGTTTATTGTCTTTAAAAATCCAAATTAACCAAATTGGTCATTCTCGAATTTTAGCGAGACTAGCGAATAGCAATTCAATTATATATCTCAAGGTAATTGTAGCATATCTATACGTATATATATATATATATATATATATATATATATATATATATAATAAAACCACATAAACAAGAGAAACGTCTTTAATGATAACTGAATATCTTCATTTGGCGTCGATGTACTAAATGGTCCAGGTTCCACCTACGTCTTTTCCCGTTCGGATTCTCAAGAAATATACCTCTCGTTGCGTTTCAAATTTTCTTGTGTTATCGGATAATTAGTGAAAGACACGTGTCTATATATTGACTTAAGGTTGTATACATATGGATTGCATTGATTGGCCCCTTTGATGCAACGTTTTGAAGTCTGTAGCTATTTTAGAATCCTCCTATTTGAGCTAGTAGCTATTTTGAGTCAGGTTCTTGTATTTGCATTGAATGCGGGTATACCAAACTTACAATTCCTTATCATTTTTTCACCTAAAAAAATCATTTATTTATTGGTACAATATACATTAATGAAAATATTTGCTTTTCCCCATATATTTCCATTACACTGAATAACTTTTTCGCATCTTTCTGCCAACGTAGTGATACCGTGTCAAAAGAACGATGTTACTGATGTTGATTATCGGTCCATTTTCGAAATTCAAGATTTCAAAATCGTGTGCCTGTCAAGCTGATATTTCATCGATCTCAACAAGTGGTTATCATAATCTGGGTGCAGCAGAGTCTTCAGCAGATCGGCCGTTGTCACAACAGAAGATAAATTTACGTCTGTTACTTCCTATTGGTTTTTTTCAAAAATATGTCATTCAAGTTGCTCAAATGGCATCAGAAGACATCTCCAGTAAAAGCTTCGTTCAGGTTTAGCAACTCAAAATGTTCTTTTTTTTGCATAGTAAACAATGAAATCGCGATGACCGAAATGACTCAAAGTGTCGTTTTTCGCCTATTCTTATTGCAGCCATTGTTTCCTTATTTTTGGATCCTTTTTTGTCGCAACCAATCGTCTGGAAATAGTTGACCATCAACTGCTCTGTTATTTAAAAGCTTGTTCAGAGCGTCATAAGTCTTTCAATTGATTGTCTTCGGATTTTTCCGTCCTCTAGACCCTTCTGTATCGATATCAAATTCTCCATTTTAGAGATCGTTGAAACCAAAATCGGCTATTAGAATTCGCTGCAGATTTCTTCAAATAAAGCATCAAAGGAAATTAATGCCGAAAGTGCAGTTCGTTCTATGATTCGACTTATATACTCAATAACTTAATAATAATAAATGCAAAAATATTATTTTATATGAATAAGTGTCAAAACCATCGAATTTAATAGTTGTAATTGTAATTTATTGATCAAATCAACCTGCGAAAACTGAGTTTTAATGTTAACTCACAAATAAAAATAACAAAAATTAATGATCGCAGTTTTTATCCCAAATATATTATGTAAATGTATATGAAACAATAAAACTAAAATAAACAATATTTATAATTGGTAACCATTGTGTATAAACATTTTTGGTAAACACATTTTACAAAAAAACATATTCATTCATTTGTAATGTCTGTTTAATGAAAATGGAAAATTCGTATACGTGTATTATTGTTTATTATATTATGTTTATCTTGTTTTCTATATAAATACATAAAAAATTCGAATTGAAAATATATTTACATCCATAATTATTACGGAAAATATATAACTTTAATTAAAGTCCTAATTAAACAACGTAATTATCAACGTATTTTTATTAATAGCTCAACGAAATTGCATGTTATAACGGTAAAGTCACTTGCAGCTGATATAAACTTCATAACGAATTGCCTATACAGAGTCAGTAAATTATTTCATATATTCTGAAAAAGAAAATGATTGCTCATGGAATAGCATCTAAATTTAACCTAATTTTTGCTCTAAAAAATTAATTAATAATAGCTTTATTAAAATCTTTAGGTAGATGTTAGAATAACTCTAGAAAAGAATATGTTTCATGACGGCAGTAACAATTTGTATCAACATGGAATCGACTTTTTGAATTATTATATATGATATCTTTGTAAAGTCGTATCGTATCTTACAACAACAAATAATAATTTTAATACAGTTAATACAGATCATATAATGATCAATAATTGTGATATATTGCCTTACATTGAAAAAAAATAGATCTAATAATACTGTATTCAATAATACTGTATGTTCTGACAATGATCTAAGTATTATTCCTTTTCATTGATGGTCTGCTACTTGTAAATTATTTGCACCTACTTCACTAACTAGAACGGTAATATCATCATATATCTGTAAATTCAGTCACGTGAATTATTTTAAAATACTTATGATATATTACTTATATTTATGAAAGACAAATTAGAAAAATTGAAAGAGGCTTTTTTTGAGATATAATATTCTTTCTTCTAATTTAAAGGTCTCCTGTTTTACTATCAGGGATATAATGTAGGCTAGCTTGGTCAATGATGCCACGAAAATGAAAAAAATATATATTCTCAGCTTTAAAAATTATGCCAGTGTGGTAGTTAACTTAGCAATAGAAAACTAAATTTGTTATCCGCTCTTTTGACCTTTACAATGAGACAAATATCAGAAGGAATTAAATATTTTTTAAATACAACTGCTTTAGAAAGTTCCGATAATAATTTGATGGTTATTAATTTACAAGTTTGCAAAATATTGCATCCTTTTTTACCCACACTTGACCACGATCTCTCTACAGACGCGCAAATCTGACTTTCACGCCACTTCTTGGTCTTTTGTTTCATGGTGATATATCCATGAATAATGCACAAAATCCTTTAAGTCGCTTCTACTTATACTGCTCTTTATACACATAATACTCTATATTTTCAAAATTTCGAATTAAATTTAACATATTAATGAAGCTATGGTCTTAAGAATTTTGAGGTATGTTTACGAAAGCCTGGTCGTCCGCGAACTAATTGAACAAAATGGATAAACTATAAAGACAAATATTAAAATAATATGTTTTTCTCTTGACTGAACATCATCTCGACTGTTGGACAATCACACCAAATTAGAATGAAATTTATCATTTCACGAATAGACTTTTGAAGTAATGGTAATATCACAGCAATTATTTTTCTTTATATTGCTATTGTACTAGTAAGTGATTAAGTTAAAACCAGATATTTTATTATGAAAACTAACAATAAACACACAAAAATAAACCAATTAACAGCTAAACGGTTTGGATTCAACAACAATTGCCACAATATTTATTTAGTCAATTCTAAAAAGAATAATTGAGAAGTGCAGCAAGCCTGGATCAACTAACGATGTTTGGCCTATTTAACGTGTGAATAACAAAGCAACGGGTGAGAATGTTATTAATTACTAAGAAACATCAACTTGACGCCACGGACAAACTGCTTTTAGCATCCACTAACTAAAGATATGCGTCTTCATGATTTCACAGCTGATTTTGAGCAAACACTGGAGTTATTGTTCGTAAACATTTATTTGATATATTTGAGGTTCAGAAAAGTCACATAAGATTATTAGAAAACAAAAGCATCAACAATGTATCACTGTGTGTTTTTCGGACATATATGGACTCTTTATAGTTTCAACAAACCTGTTTCTATCTAGAAGTTAGGCAGATCATGGTCATGTGATTATGATTTCAAATAACTTGATTTCTTTTTCATGGAATTATTTGAAATCAGAGACCAATTCAAAAAATATCCAAGGGTTCATTCATGAAAGTCGGCTATATTTATGGTTAATATTTCACATGGAATCTGTGGAAGGATTAAATCGAACATGATAGTATTATCTAAACAAATTCAAACTAACATCGCTATATTCATTCAAGCACATACCACATTGGCATTGTTAGTGACCGAGGTGACAGGTTGCTAATCTTGCTGCTGCGATAGTTGCTGGTTGAAATTCCGCCAAGGCATTATGTATTAACTTATAATTGTAATTGCTTGTAATTGTGATAATCTATAATCAAAAGTATGAGTTCGACTAGAAACAACCAATCCTATCAGTAATTAAGCTGTATGATACTTCTACATACTTCACAATCATCGGTAATATAATATCGCTTATGTCTAATGTAAATTACTTAAACAATTAATTAATTGTGTGCTTTTAATCATTGAATACTTCGTTTAATATAAAACGAAAATTAAATCGATTTCAATATCGCATCAAATTTAAATATCTAAATAAGGGACTTTAATTACACCGCTGGAAAATTAATATTATTATCATAATTTTGCATGGTTAAATGGTCCAATATAGATATTCAAATTTGTGTTAATAAATCTATCAAAAAAAAATTATTATTGGGGTTTTCGCTCTCCACTATACCAGTATATCAAAAAATGTATAATCTGCGTCCGCTTGAAAAATTCTGAAGAATAATTAAATGATAAAAAAGTTAATCTGAGTTATTTATTATTTTGGTCTATCTCCCTTTTATCAACTAGTGTTCGGTCTGTCCTCGCTTATTGACATATTGACAAGAATTAATCAACCTAAAAAACATCCTATAAAACATCCGGTCTTCTGATTACTGACGAATTACTGATACTCAATCTGATTAGTACGATTGAATCGATCGAATTTTAGACTGCTCCTTATGAACAATCAGATATAAAGTACATTCATGCCCTGACAAGATTCAAATTCACAATTGCCGCAGCAGTAGTAGGACCGCCCTGTCGCCTTAACTACATTGGCTACCAAGCTAATACATGTCATGTTTTGGCATCGCGCTACTGGTTTTCCCAAGATATACTTGCGATCTTTTGCGTTAGAAATCTGTTAATTACATTACCTAACATAACAAATCAATCTGTCACAACTTTCCACATATTATTATCGTGCAATCAGTGAAAGCAACGTCTTCAACCTTTGTTGTACTTGATATTTTATTTTATTATAAAATAGCAGCTGCTTTATGCAGTTTATTGCCTTTAGTTGTCATTCTGGATCCCCATCTTGTATGTTTTGCATTGAAATCACCTCCAATTATAAATTTTTCTCCCAGGTTCCTTAGGACATTGAAATCATTTTCCTTTTTTTGATTGTATCTTGGAGGACAAAAAATTGTGACTATTGTAACCTTGTATCAACTTGATTTAATAGTTTCTATTATTATTGCACTTCCTCCTCTTGCGGTGTTAGCTGGATGTATGGTATGATAAAATGTATATACTCTAAATTTTATAAAGGATTCTTTTGTTAAATGGGTTTTTGATATTAGGCAAATATCTATTTTTTGCATATCTAGGAATAGTTATAGAGTAGCGTGATGTTGCTGGACTCTATTAGCATTCGAAATCGCTGTTCGGATATCTTTATTTACCATTTCGGGTTTTTGGATCCATAGGCCTAATGTTTTTCATTTCTAGTTTCTCAATCCTTTCGGAAAAATATTCGATCATTTTTTCTGGTCTGTCCAGCTTTCCTATTGGTTTAAGTAGCAATTCGTTGGTGGTTGCTTCATCTTCCTTTATGTCTCTTTGGTTATTTTGACTGATACTTTGGGCATAAGTCATTTCACCATTAATATTGTTATATTTTTTTAATTGTTTTGTTGTTTAACTTGAGCTACTCTCCATTTCTCGTCTCTTGTAGTGTTTTAGCAACTACACATCCTCTATAACTTGCCGGATGCGCTTCATTGAAGTTTGCACATTCCGGCTTAGCCTCTTTGGGTTTTCTACACTCTGTGGTGATATGTTTACCTAAACATTTTACACATCTAGGTTATCTTCTGCAGAATTTCTATGTGTGTCCATGCAATTGGTATCTTTTGCATTGCGGTATTAAGTTCGATATTTTTTAGAGTTTCTATTTTTATTTCGACCCCTAAAATCCTTTTAATTCTAAAAATCGTTTTTGTGTCCATATCATGTCCAAAGGCTAACATAAATAGAGGTAATGGCTTCTTGTGGACCAACAATTTCTCCTTTATTATTTTTTTTCTTTTCTTTTCTTTTTTAAAAATATTTGTCGAATTTAAGCATTTAAGCCCATTTTGGTTTAGTTCTGCAATAATTTTTTCACTTTTAGCTGTTGATGGAAGCCCTGTAATTTTTTTATTTTGTTCATTATTTTGTTTTATTTTTATTTGCTATGGTGAAGATCATAGGGAATTATTTGCTTTCCTTTTTTATTTTTAACTGTTATCCAGCCTCCTTGAATGAAGAGATGATCGCCGAAACTGAGGTGTATTTTGAAGCAAAGGACAAATCGTACTACAAAAATAGTATCGAAAAGTTGGAGAATCACTATAATCAGTGTATCACCCTTGAAAGGAATTATGTTGAATAAAAAAAACTAATTTTGCCAAAAAAATGTGTTTTACTATGGTAGGCCGAGCGACTTTTCAATTGGCTGTTATGGATGTATTGCAGTTAAATTATTTCCTTTCTGTCGATATGTGCTTCTACCAAGTGATTCTACCATCTGATCACAGATGGGCAGATTTTCTGCGGAGTGTGAAGGTTGCTTGAACTAATTTATTTGTATTGGCTCTAATACGCCACTGTTCAAGCCATATTTCGATCAGAATCAGGTGTAGTTAGGGCATTTCGGATGCGGAGTTGTGGTTCTAATATCTTCAAAACAGTGTGCTATCTGTGTATACGTCGCTGTACGTACGTACCTGTATGGTCACATGGCATAATGCTATGGGACACAACAACTAACACTACCATAGAAATACCAGAAAGGTTTCAACATAAAACGACGAATTTGAATCCGTGAACAGTCAAGGAAGGAATTGAGTCATGCAGAAATAATTATCAAGCTAGACTAGACCAACACAAAACCGGTTCTCCAAGCCGCAGAACTGCAATGAGTGAGCAGTTTAAGATATTATCGCTTCAATACAAATACCATACCAGACCTAACATCAAGATTCTCCGACTGAAGATGAGGATCGCAACAATGGGGGCACAACTCAGCAAAAGATATATCTACCGATGAAAATCTGGCATCATATTAGATTATTGTATCAAAGAAACAGGTAGCTAAGCAGCAGGACATATATAAAAAAATAAATCATATCTAACTTTACTTTCTAATTTTTTAGATTCAGTTCTATTATTATATTACTTCGAATGATTCATCCACCTATCTGTAAGCATTACTTTAGACAATTTTAATAACTTAAGCTATCTGAAATCATGCTACTATATTTTCAACCGCTGTCATTACAACGCCACAACAAACTTTACTATAAAATAAATTCTCCAGTCCCCGTATTAGCTGAACTTTCCGTCCTTAAAGGAGACCTTAAATATCGTAATTTCTTTTAATGACCTCTTTGAGGCCCAGACTATTTAAGCTCCCTTCAAAATATCATATATTTTTTTATCCTTGGGTAATACATATTCTTTTAAAATATCCCCACGTCTAGACGAAAACATATACTTTCATTTTTCTATGGTTTCCAGTTATAGTGATGTTTATGAAATGCAAGTGATCAATTCAAGTGCCAAATATTAAATATTTGCAAGTATTACGTTCATAAACAAATCTAAAGCCTATTTTCCTCGATTAAAAAGACAATAAATATTATGTGCTTGCATGCATTTTGATCAGCGATATATTTTGGTGAAAATCTAAAATATTGACGTAAACAACTGTTAAACAACTTGACCTAACTCTCAAATTCTATTACTTTGACATTTATCTACATAACATAACAGTTTTTCAATGAATATTATTGAGTTATTCTATATTAACAAACGCTCAAAATTGTTATATTGAGTATCATATGATAAGCGTCTGTTATTTTATTTAATTAACTTTCCTTTTGATTTTAAGATATTTGCTGTCAAAACCCATCAAACACCTGTAGAAACGTCGTCATATCCCAAATATGTGATGATCAAGTGATGATTTTGATATTATGGTAAAGAGCCGCTAATAAAGTTTGAAGAATAAATTTCAAAATTTATTGAACGAAACCCAGCTTCTCACTCAATTAAAACACTATTGCAAGGAAATTGCAAACAGCTCAGCAGTTAATGAATTAACTTTTTTACGTTTATGAGAGGTCTACGTTCGGTAGGAAAGGTACAAAAGGAAGGAAATTTCTAACACACAACATCGCGGTTTCATACTATGCCAAACAGGAAAATAAAGGTTTTCTGTAACATATAATGAGTGACAATAAAAAGTGGATCTACTAGTACAAATCCAAACCCAGAAAGTCAGGGCTTAGCTCTGGAGATCCATTTACTCCATATACGTATGGTGAAAAAAGCGAAAACATGATCAACAAAGTCTAGTGTATCACTAGTCGCTAAAATTGAACGAAACTCCCAATACACAATCACATGTCACAATAACACACTTTGCGAGATTTATTAAGGATACAGCATAGCAACTCAAACCAGAAGTTCTTCGGCATTCAGCGTACTCACATAGTGTCTTTTTATTACCCCTTGTTAGAATCAATGGCTTAGATGGCACACGGTTTCGAAATTCCGAAGATATACTAGCATAAATATTTTTCAATCAATTTGTTGATGTTTTTAACCTGCGATTTAGGAACATCAAATATTAAACTATGTTCTTAACTATCTATGGACTCTATTCGCTAATTTTAATTATTACACATATCTGTACCTGTTGCTTGTTATTTAACACGTTACTTAATTCTAACTTTACGTAACTTCTTCTAATATATACAACAAACCTTAGATCTAACACGTCAATTGAAAAATCGCCGGCCTGCCATAGTAAAACATATTTTTTTGGCAAAATTACTTTTTTTTATTCAACATAATTCCCTTCAAGGGTGATAGACTGATTATAGCGACCCTCCAACTTATCGATACCATTTTTGTAGTACGATGTATGCTTCAAACAGTATGCTTCAAAAGGCCTCAGATCCGATAACAGAAAATAGTCGCTGGGGACCAGCTCTGGAGAATACGGTGGATGAGTAAGCAATTCGAAGCCCAATTCATGGATTTTTGCCATCTTTTTCACTGACTTGTACGGTGAATTGTCTTGATGAAGCAGCAATTCCTTTTTCTTCAAATGTGGCCTTTTTTCGGCTATTTCGTCCTTCAAACGGTCCAATAACGCTATGTAATAATCACTGTTGATGGTTCTTCCTTTTTCAAGGTAATCAATGAAAATTATTCCATGCGCATCCTAAAATACAGATGCCATACACTTGCCAGCCGACTGTTGCGTTTACCCACGCTTTGGAGGGGGTTCATCGTACGCAGTACACTCGGAAGACTGTCGACTGGACTACGGAATGAAATGATGGAGCCATGTTTCGTCCATTGTCACATATCGATGCAAAACTCGGATTTATTATGCTTGATCATCTTCAAACACTGCTCCGAATCATCAAATCGTTATTTTTGGTCAAGTGAGCTAGCGCGACACCCACTTTGCACAGAGCTTTCTCATACTCAAATATTCGTGAATAATGTGATGTACATGTTCAGTTGATATCTTTAGAGTATCTGCTATTTCATTCAATTTTAATTTACGGTCATTCAAAATCATTTTGTGGATTTTTTTATGTTTTCTTCGGTAACAACCTCTTTTGGGCGTCCACTGCGTTCACCGTCTTCGGTGCTCACATCTAAACTACGTCTAAACTTAGCATACCAATCCTTGATGGTTGAGTTTCCTGGGGCAGTATCCGGAAACTCGGCGTCAAGCCAAGTTTTTGCTTCAACTGTAATTTTTTCCTTCAAAAAGCAACATTTTATGAGCACGCGAAATTACTTTTTATCAATTTTTTTCACAATAACAAAAGTTGCTTCATTCAAAATGCTATAATTCACAAACTAACGATCCGACAGCTGTCAAATTTATACACACTTCTTTTGAGTGTTAGGGCTAACTAAAAACGTATGGATTTAATTCTAGTAGCGCCATCTATGCGTCAGGCCGTCTATGTGTCTTTTCAACTGACCTGTTAATTATGTCAAGGGCATCTAAACTACCTTGCAAATCATAGAAGATAGAAATATTTCCAATCAACATCTAATTTTGACTGGCTGCAAAAGCAACATCGTTTTTTTTTAACACGATACCGCCAAATTTCCTGAAAAATGAGGAAAGTTATGAAAAATAATGGAAAATATTTTGTGTACCAATTTTTCACAATGAGTGCATTTTTATAGTGAAAAAAAATATCAAGGACTACAAACAATCACCTAATAATTTCAAGATTCCTCAAATGATTTCCCATTGAATAAACAACTAAAAAAAACACCAGCTAAAAAATACTACAAATTTTACCTGCCAAAATCTAATACACAATCTCCGATTTGTTAGATAGGCATTTTAGCAATTAAACCTCGGCAGCGATGAAATATTTTCCAAAAATTAATAACCGTGCTAGTTTCTGAAAGTTTCAAAGTTTTGTTAATAAATTATAAAAAATGTTTAGTCCTTCATAGTGTCTTTAAAGTATATGTATTTAAAAACAGGTAGTCAACGTTAATTCAAATCAATTGTTCTTAAGGTTGGTCAGCCAGCGCTTGTCTCATAGTAATTTTTCTTGGACTTAAGTAGGGTAAATCTATTATAGACATATTTGCGCTACATTATCAACACATCATATATAAAGTCCGTACTGGACATTTAGATATGCATAGAGATAGTACCTCCTGACCTCACCTAACAGTGAGTGACACGAATCAAAAGTTGTGAAAATATAACATTTAGTTCAATAACTACCATATGTAACAAAATATATTATTTTAGTTTCAGCTGCGAAGGTAACTTATTTTATCTATAGTCTATTCAAAGTATTTTTAGTAATGCGTCGTGGATATTTGTGACGTCGAAACATTACAATGTTGTCGTATCAACTCTGAGTTTTAGTTCAGTTTGGCTTTAACATACAAGAAAATTCTAATCCAAATAAAATAATTGAACGAAAATGTTACCAAATATAATTTATTTAGACATTATAGTACATCTAATACATATATTATCGAAGGACTTCAAACTACATTTAAGAACACAGGTATAATAGTTTGTAGGTTAGATTTGTTTTGTTTACATTGTACTCTTTTCCACACTATCCATGAGGTAGAGTTTCTAGGCGAGTTTTCTTATGTAGTGTTATCCCCCTGGAGGCCTAATCCACCTAATTAATAATTGTATATCTGAGAAACGTATTTTACTTTCATTCGAGAGCATATTTACTTTTTCCGTTTAGTTATTGTTTCCTTCGATGGTGTGTTTATTTTGCAAGTCATCTTGATATCACTGTATTTACATTTCTTCTTCTACTACCTGTGTACACCATTTCTGATAAAATGAATCACTGAATTCTGTCGAATGCATTTACCATATCTACAAAACAGTTAGTATTCATTCTCACCTCATACGTTCTAACCTATTGCTTATGTTTATTTTGAACAATTACAACCATATCTAAGCACACACATTTTTCACTCCCTACAATACCATTTTTTACAGTTATATTCAATTAATTATGTGCATACCTTTAGTTGTTTCCACTCTCATCACTCTGTCTCAGGAATTTCTAGCATTGCACAGCATTATCACATGTCCTGAAAGTTTCCTTCAGTCACTTTCATTTTACGATTCACTATCCAATTCAATCACTAAACTGTTAATTTCTAATCTGCCTAAAACATGTTCACGATTCCGTCATTTATCAATTACTTTCTGTCATATCTTATCGAGTTCATCCAAACCGAAGGTCTTAATATCGATCTATTGATCTGATTAGTCTATTCTCTTCCTTCCACATATCCAAACAGTTTTTTTATGGAATATCCTTCTCAATCAGCAATATATCTAGTATTAGCTATTCATAAATATAATTACCAACAAAATCCAATTCAATTCTATTGTAACTTTTACCTTTTTCCATCAATTTTTATTGCCTTTACACTTTTTTGTTACAGTTTTGCCAAGAGTGCTAAAATGAACCATTTTGAAATATTCAAGTTCCTTATATTATTTTATGCCTTTAATAGAATATATTTTTAAGGTAATGTCTGGAAGAACCATTAAATTTCTCCGAGGGTTATCTTTACATGTTAAACCCTATGCCCTGCAAGAGTGTATGAAAGATGTCTTATATCCCTCAAAAAGCTGCATGTCCCTAATTCTTTTATGTATGCTTTCCAGAGAGACAATTTTCTCTAAAATAATTTGATTAAATTATATTTATATCGATGAAATAGTTTGTGTACTTACTGTTTTTATACGTTTCGTATATTTGGTCTCGAATAGAGCCAATATCAAGATGGTCAAGATTCGTCACTCACTTTGTATGTAGACGGGTTTTCTTGTGTGAATCTAAGCTATTATTCTTCATTTTGTAAGCGATGTTATTCACAGTACCCACAGTAATATTTAGCACGGCAGCAACCCGTTAAAAAACATTTTCAATAAAATTTTAGGGACTTATATTATTTTATATCATCAATAATTACCTCTCCGTTATCTCGTTCCTTTTCGAAATAACCTGAATGAATATACTGAATATTTATTGTTTTCGGCATTTTTACACAATAATATGATATTTTACAGAGCGACTTAAGATTTATCAAAATAAAGAGCTAAAATAATGTTTGCCGGTTTATAACCTGTAATAATTATAACTAATATTTTGAAGAATTTAGCGTACATCTGACAATCGGACGGTGACCAGCTGTCAGACGTATGCAAAATTTTGGAAAACAATAGTGATAAGAGGTGTTTAACTCTTACCTATAAATGATTGTGGCTGTATAATTAATTGTAGTTTTTAGATATAATATAATGTTAAAATAAATTATATTTGCTAACATTTTTGTTCAATTATTTTATTTAGAATAGAATTTTTTCGTATGTCAAAGCCAAACAGAATTAAAACTGAGAGTTGATACGGCAACATTGTAATGTTTCGGCGCCACAAATATCCACGATGCATTACTAAAAAAACTTTGAATAGACTATATATCAAAATCTTGCAATACTTAATTTTTACTATTAACTCTAAACCGCTTTAAAATATAAATACCCAATTCCATCTAAATAAAACGAGTAACCGCCAATTTAATTAAACCGTTATTTGATTATCAATAAACCATCTACACAGAAATACTATTCACATTTTGCGCAATATATACATTGATATATATCCTGTTTATTTAATATTATTAAACATCAACAACAGTTTAATTTAATCCGCAATTAAATATTACCCGTTTTTGCAACCTAGACGAGTATACTTATATAAAAACTTGTCTATTGTTTATTTATACCGAAATAAAACGATTTAAATGATAATATAAAATAAATATAAATTAAAGGAGAAATAGAATTCGAAATATGATTTGTTTTATTTTCTAGAAACAATGCCAAGTGGCGGTGTTACCTTTAGGCACCGGAAACGATTTGGCTCGGGTCCTGGGATGGGGAGCCAGCTGCGATTCAGACGCCCATCTGCCACAGTTATTGGAAAAATACGAACGAGCCAGCGTCAAGATGTTGGACAGGTAAATTGTTTCGGATATTCCTAAATATTTGCTGTAGTTTGAAAAATACACGAACAGCTTACGATGCAATAAGAACCACGAGTCGAACGATATGAAACAACACAATATAATTTTCTTAGAGCAACCTTTTTTACGATATTAGACTGGGACAGATAAATGCAAAATTGTAGAGAATAATTTTACAAATAATAGTTTCAATTATTTCTATAATAACTACTAACTCAACAATATCACAGCTTGAATATCAGGTATAAATAAACTACACTGTATATTAGGTAGTTCAATAAGTTCCCGAAATAACATCTAGATATCAGGAATAGAACTAAATATGTAGCAGATCTATAAATTAATTTTAAACGATTTACAATAGATGATGTTACTGTGTATTAAATCGCGTCGGGTACATTTATAACCATCTTCATATTGATGCCTCAATAACAGGCTTCATTTTTCAGTATATGTCGTAGCATCATTAACAAATTTTTTCAGTGTGTTGAAGATATCTGAATTTGTACCGAGTAAATCACATATACGCGAAGTTCTACTTTCTATCGCAATTTGTAGAAGAATGCATCGAAAATTATCGAAAACTTTGTGGTACTTATGGCAACTATGCTCAATCGATTTCGATATGTTTCGACGTTTTAACAGTGCAAAGTATGACACCAAAAGCAAAAATAGTTCTAGACAAATGCAAGAATGTTCATGTAAAATGCAAGAAAAAATATGCAGAATTGATGGAAGTAACATAAGAAATAATCTTCAATGGCTTGAAGAACGTGATAGTGATACAAAAGCTTGTATATTTTGTACCGTATAAATTGAAGCTAAGAGATATTGGTCATGTATGGTATATGTATGGTCATGTTTGAAAAGCTACTTGAAAGACAAAACCGTAAAGATTTTTGCATCGTGTTATTGCGGGTAATGAAAGGTGGATCCATTAGGATAATACAAAGCAAAAGAGTCATGTGGGCCACCTGAACATGCCTCAGCATCAACGGCAAAGAAAAATATATCCATGGTTCTAAGATAGTGCTCTGTATTTCCTGGGATCAGCTTGGTATTTTAGGTTAATGATGTGGCTCGGTGAATGGAGGTAAAACGAAATAAAACAGTGGTGTTTACATTATGTGACCGTTATTTATTTGCTATATAAAAATGTGTGAAAAATACAAATGATAAAACGGATGGCAGCGGAGTTACCTGTTGACGAGGCTTGGGCAGTCGATGGTGATACGTCTAAACCAAACTAGGGTTGAGCACTGAATGACCGCAATACCCTTCAATAACATCCCAGATAAACGTCTCGGGGTTGCCGCCAGCTATTCGTTGTCGGGTTCTAGTTGGCGCTGCTGGCACCCCGCCCGTGTTTAACATCTGGGATTATATTTCTGGGTATTTTGTAGACCGTTATTCCACGATGTAAAATTCGACATGCCTTAAGGTCGCTACAGTGTGGTGTACTATGATCTACTAAAATTTAGGTAAACCATCAGTGGGGAACGCTATCGACTGAAATTGATGTATTTGGGCCGAGAAATACCCGTAAAACTACCAATATACGAGCTAAGACAAAACAAAGTTATTCTTCAAAATGGCAATATTTGACCACATGTTTCAAAACCGTCGAAAACATATTTGGAAATATTAAAATAGGAAGTACTATACTACCCGCCTATTCTCCAGATCTTTCTGTTTCTTATTGCTTCTTGTTTCAATGACGAGAGACACTTTCACTTCTTATGAAGATACCAAAAAAGTGGATAGCCTCAAAAGATACATCGTTCTTTCGAACGGAGGAGCTTGTTGGCTAAAAAATCGAGAAATACATTCAGATAAGACTATGAAAAAGTTTTAAAAGATCCGTATGTTACTTGATAACTATGGACGAGACCTAAGCCTGTCACAATGGTCATGAAAAAATATATCACTCAAATAAGTTAATCATATCATGTAATAATTAAAGTCATCTTATTCTATAATCTTACTGTCAGCGAAAAATTCACATACATTCGACATGCTATTGTAATCTGTCAAAACTATTGTAATCTGTATCTCTGAATTCGTTAAAATTAATTACTTCATTCCTAACAGGATCTTGGAGCATTACAAAACGCTCAAGCCTACAGATATCAGATTGTAATGGTGTACAAGTTTCAGGCTCATATAGAAGAATTAGCAAGGCATTTGAAAGAGATGGATCTTAGAAGGAATTGAAAATCCATCTTATTCGCCGAGTTTAGTTCTCTATTCCTTTTGGCTCTTTTTGCACATCAAAAACGATTTTTGTCATATAAAGACATAGAAGCTACAGTAAAACGTGACAGGTAATTTGCTGGCTTTCTAGAAAAACACTCCAGTAATGAGATCCAAATTTGGTAGGTTATTGACATAACAAACTCTATACAAGAGTTTGAAGAAAATAATAATATTAATTTTGGAAGCATAATACTTGAAAAACGATTTTCTTTAAACAAGGAAGTAGAAACTGTAGTAAAATATGAAAGGATTATTAATAAAAGCATATTGAATTTGCAGAAAATTGTATTAACGAACGATATCCTTTTTAGAATAATAAAACGTGTATGACAACGTAACGTAAAATGTTCAAGGGTAACAAAATTTTTTTGAACAAACCATCTCTTTATAGTTCCCCAAAGCCTTTATATTCTGTTCTAGACCTAGAAATTTTAGGTGTGATATTGAGTAAAATAAAAAGAAGTAACAAAAAAATGTATTATCCATTTTTTAGAATTGACAATAGTAATAAAACAAAATTAGAAATTCAAAGAGAATTGCGGTATAAAAAAGGCGTGAGTTTCCGACTCGTATATTTCTGCATAGTTTAACTCTTGCAGTATTCTAAAACAAACAATTGTTGGTTAAAACAGAGGTCCTCCTGGCATATTGAATTCTTAATATAACGACCTTTTTTAAATAATTAAAAATATCCAATTTCAAATTTCAGGTGGAATTTCAGATATCGTCCCTATTAGATTAAAAAATTATTTTCGAGAATAAACATTCAAAAACTGCAACAAAATTTGGAGCAGCGTAACTGAGATAATGGTACGAAATACTCACAATTGGTTAATAATTAATCCCTCATCCATATATTGCACCTTGTTCTACTTCAGTATTAACGTTATCTTAAGTTATTTACGCTCAATGAGCTTTTCCGATTTCTTTAGAAGCATCAGAATCTTGCAAATCGGCACAGTCATTTAGTAGCTTAATAATATTTAACAATTTGAATTGACACGATTCGTGTCAAGAATTAATTCAGAATTAGAAAAGAATTAGACCAGAATTAATGATTCATTCTGGTGTTGAGCTACTGAATATGCATGGGATAGATAAAATAATCTGTACACTGAATAACACCTAGCAATATAGTGCATCTCGTTACGTGTTCGCAATACTGCTTCCTCGTAAATAATGTGACTTCTGCGACTGCTAAATCAAGGGATCAATGAAATATATTATAGCATACCTAAAACATGGTAAAACAACATCCACAAAGAGGAATAGTGTCCAAAACGCAAAGTTAACTGATAAAAAGTATTATTTCAGACAGCATCAAACTACAGCCGTAAAAATAACAACATAACTCAACACTCACTTGACTAATACTGTTTCGACAAAACAGTACGGCAGAAGCTACACAAAGCCAACGTTCATGGCTGTGAATGGTAAAGCCTTTACAACGAAAACCACCATTAAAATTGATGATGAGAACAATACGGTAAGGTCGATGAATCACCGTTTACATAATTTTGAACAAATGATTGAGTTATACATGGAGAACCCCAAAAGAAATCTACTGTTGGGACTGCTTCCTACATTCAACCACCGGACAAGTTCCATTATGATTTGAGCGGCAATATCGTGACATAATTTGCCGAATTACTACAAATGCATCCTCAATAGTGAACTTCTTAGTATTGCTAGGATATTGCTGCCAAAAGCTGCTATATTCCTAGATGAGCGCATTATGCCCATACCCACAGTCATATCATCAAACATCATTCGTAATGAGCCCAATCGATAGACGTTAACATAACTGAACCGTTATGGTTCAAACACTCGAAGAAATGTATATATTCTACGAAGAATTTCAGATGCCTTAAAAGTAAATGGGAGCTCAACACCTTATTAATAAATAAATATTGTTCATATTATTGTCAGATTATGTGTTCAGATTATTTCGTCCATACCCTGTATATGGAGTAAATAAAATATGTATAGGGTATGAAATATTTTCCTGAGGAGAGGATGAAGAGCTTCTCAGGTCATTGAGCAAAGTCTAGCGCTTATTCCTCTGACTGGCCGAGACTTATTTGTTTCACCATAAAGGTCATTGCATCTCATAAACATCACGAATTTTGAAAAATCTTTTTGCTATTATGTTCTTAAAGACCTAAATTTTCAAAAATATCGAGTTGAAAATACGTCTTAAACACAGCATTTAAGCACTACCATATCTCTAAAATATTTAATTTTTTTATTATTATTTAATTATTACGTTGTAACTAGTCATTTCCGTCTAACCTACAATTTGTCTTTATGGTAACTTATGTAGGTATATAACTAGGAGGACCTATCGGTCCTATCTCAATCTCTGGTTAAATAATATTTATACATATCACTGCAGTATTTTTTATTATATGCATCTCACTACACAATACTACACAAGATCAGATGGTTTGATTCTTTTGAGATTGTGTCCTGTTCTGGTGGTATCCAAAAGCTGCAATATTTCAATATTCTTATGGAGTCTTTCCTCATGCCTCCTTGCAATTTTCTTTATTTCTTGATTGACTGTGATATTTGAAGGTCTCGATGTAGGTAATCAATCCTATAGTACTTGGATGTGCCCACAATACCTCTCAGGACTTTGTTCTGAAAAATTTGTTTATGTTGTTATGTTATGTTACTCTTTGCAGAACATCCCCATAATTGAACTCCGTATGTCCATATAGGTTTCAGTATTTGCTTATATAATAACAATTTATTATGTACCGATAATTGTGATTTTCTTCCAATTAGCCAGTACATTTTCCTATATTACAATTACAGTTCTTTTATTTTCTTCTTTATATGTTCCTTCCAGCAAAGTATATTTAATATATCGTTAACAAAATATTTTTATAATCGTCTTGATAATTCTTAAATAAAGTGGCGTAATTACATAGTGAACTTCAGATATAAATAAAAACAAGTTATTTATAAAACGTATTTAATAAAACGTTGTCATGATCTGTTTCGAATAATGTAGAGATTAAATAAATCAAAACTGCTGTTGACTGTAGGAAACAATACTGACAGTTTCACTCTTATTTTTGCCATCAAATTCACAACTGTGTCTTTTCCCGAAGTGGCTTGGCATTGTAGTTGATGTTTCTCATTCTCCCAGGTCTGCCCATGATTTTGATGGTGATGAAGATTACAAATTCTGGAAAATCCTTTTGCCATCATACTCGTAGAGGTCTAAATTTTCGAAAATACCAATTTAAGACCCCTTATATACTCTCCAACACAACATTTAAGCACTGCACGATATTTAACTTTTGTCATTCTTAAAATTCCACTGCCATATCTACTTTATTGCTTTGCAAACCAAAAAGAATTTGGCAAATTGAATTGATAGAAATGAAAACTGGCAACTAAACATAACATACACGTGGAAACGTATAATTGAAATATTATATTATATATATTATTATATTGAATAATTATATCCGAAATACCAACCCAATATAACATCTTTATTGCGACTTCTGATTACATATTTCGTATATGAAAGAAATGTCTCCAGATATTAAAGAAAATGTTATGAGTACATTCGACTCCCTTGGTTCATAAAAATGAATTAACGAACACGTATCCAACAAACAACGGCAAACGGTAACAATAAAAAAACACGATTTTATAGGTGGAGCGTGATGGCATTCGAACGAACCATCGCCGTCCCAAAATTATCTTTGACCCCCGGCCAACCTGAAGGACAACTTCACATACAGATTACGCAATACGAGGAGACCCTTCAAGGTCATCTCCAGAACATCCTCCAATCAGACGAGACCTCAGTTATAATTAACTCGGCAAAGGTAAGTTGTATTATCGTTGTCTATCGTTTAATTAATATCTACATGTACATATATAGATGTAGGTAACTGTTAAAGCTAATTATAACATATGAACGTTTAACGAAACAATATCAAAACCATATTTAGTCATTATTAATTTATCGTCAAAATAATTTTTTTTAATTTTTAAAAGTTATTGTAAAAACCATTATAAGATTTATAGTATTTAATATATCGTTAATAAAATATTTTTATAATCTCTTTGATAAATCTTAAATGTTCTTTCATGCGAATTGTATTAAAGTGACGTAATTAAGATGTTTTAATATTTTCATATCATATAATGCTTGAGACAATCGATGAAAAAAGTCATCCGAAGTATTTATTCAAACACTGTCGTGCTGTCTTTCGATCAATGCAGAGTTTCGATCAGTCAATCAAATTTTTTGTTGATTGAAGGAATGAGTATTGACTATTTCATCGGACTTCAGAGGGTATCTTATTTTTGCCATCCAATTTACAAGTCTATCTATTCCCGAAGTGATATTATAGTTGATGTTGCTCGTTCGCCCAGGTCTGTCCATGATTTTGATAGTGTTGATGATTCGGAACTTTAACATATATCAGTTTTTTGTCACCACGCATGAACCAATATTTGTCCATATCGAGAAAACAGTAATTTGAATACAATGTTCCAACAAAGTATTCCAATGAAAATAATGTTACATTATTAAACGAAATATTTGGCATATCCAACAAGACGAAATAAAAATATAAAAGAAACAAACTGTGATACATGCTGAAATAAACATTGGAAGAATATTTCCAAAATTAGGCTCAAGATTTCAAGATCATTAGAAGAAAATATAATGTTGAACAAACAGCTTGAAGTTCACGATTAACAACACCTGGAAGAGGAAATTAACTACTAGTAGCAATTTTTTAAATATTATTTAATTATTACATTGTTACTAGTCGTTTCCATCTAACCTACAATTTGTTTTTATGATAATTTAACTCTAGGTATATAACTAGGAGGATCCATCTCAGTCTCTGCTGAAATAATATTTATATATGTCACTGCTGTATTTTCTATTATATGCACCTCACTACATAACACTACACAAGATCAGATTGTTTGATACTTTTGGGTTTGTGTCCTGTTCTGGTGGTATTCAAAAGCTGCAATACTTATTCTGCATTCAATATTCTCATGAGAATGGAGTCTTTCCTCATGCCCCCTTGCAATTCTCTCAATTTCTTGACCGACTGTGAGTATATCAAGGTCTCGATGTAGGAAATTAATCCTATAGTATTTGGATGCGCCCACAATACCTCTCAGGACTTTGTTCTGAAATTTTGTATTTTATTTATATCACTTATAAATATTGTTATTATGTTATAATGTTACTCTTTGCAGAACATCCCCATAATTGAACTCCGTATGTCCATATAGGTTTCAGTATTTGCTGATATCATAGCAATTTATTATGTACTGATAATTATGATTTTCTTCCAATCAGCCAGTATATTTTCCTATATTTCAATTCCAGTTCTTTTCTTTTCTTCCAGCAAAGTTTTGCATCAAGATTCATTCCGAGATATTTAGCGTTGTTGGTATATGGAATAATAGTATTATTTAATGTTATTGGTGCTTGTACGGTCTGTTTATAGGTGAACTGCACATGTACAGATTTACTTTCATTAATTCTTATTTTCCAAGCTTGTGTCCAATTATTTATATTGTCACTTGCCTGTTGTAATTTTCGTAAGGCTTCTTCACTATTGTCTTCGACAGCTATAACCGCAGTATCATCAGCAAATGTATCGGTCTGTTACATAAAAGCTACACTAACAACAAGAGAATAATCCAAATATGAAATAAATTGCTCGGTCGAAATGCGAGATATAATAAAAGAACGAAGAAAAGTTGGAAGAGTATGGCACAGAGTCTTTTATTATTAGAGCTTTAGGCATTAGGCACAATTATTAGAGTGCTGCCTATTAAAAATGATCGAAATGAATGGATTCGACGCAAAGATGAAAATGCTGAATTATTCGCACAATACTTATTTAATATATTTCAAGTGAATGATATACAATCTATTATATCAGTTTATCGAAATAACTTTAACGGAAGTTACCACGGAATTTACAACAACCTCAATCCTAAAAAAATCTCATGGGATTGATCTCCTGCCACAAATAATTATGCTTAAGAATCCTGACAAATCTGTGGAACAATTCGGATCATGCAGTCCCATCTCGCTGTTAGCTACGTTATCCAAATTATTTGGGAGACTCCTATTAAAACATATTAAACCACTTATAAAAATACTAAAAATTTTCCTTGGAACACAATATGATAGTATGTGGATTAAAAGCACTAAGGGAGAGGATTTAACAAGAAAGTCCTCTGGATTGGTTCAGATAGACCGTATCTTGCTTATAAAATCAGAAAGGTTATTAATTTCACTCGGATTGGTACCTGTTGTTTCTTGGAGAGGTTTACTAAGGTATGTTGCAAGATAGGCCCACATTGTCTCCATTCGGTTCCAATAGAGAAAGTAAAAGTAAAAGGAATATTATATAATGCAATATTGATATTTTACTATCTCTACTTTGTTTTACTATGAAGTCCTATATATCAAATCAATGTATTTAGGAAATATCTATCTTCCTCAAAAGTACAACAGTCACGAACAATTAATAATTAAGTCAAATGCACATGTCTAACAGGTCAATTGAAAAGTTCCCGGCCTGACACATAGATGGCGCTACTAGAATTAAATCCAACCCCCTACCTAAGCTACTACTAGCCCTAACCCTCCAAAGATGCGTGTATAAATTTGCACAGCTATATATCACATTAGTTTGTGAATTATAGCATTTTGAGTGAAGTAACATTTGTTATTGTGAAAAAAATTGATAAAAACAAATTTCGCGTGTTGACAAAATATTGCTTTTTGAAGGGAAAAAATACAGTTGAAGCAAAAACTTGACTTGATGTCGAGTTTCCGGACACTGCCCCAAGAAAATCAACCATCAAGGATTGGTATGCTAAGTTTAGACGTGATGAAATGAGCACCGAAGACGGTGGACGCAAAAAGAGGTTATTACCGACGAAAACATTAAAAAATTCACAAAAAGATTTTGAATGATAGTAATTTGAAATTGAATGAAATAGCAGACACTCTAAAGATATCAACTGAACGTGTACATCATATCATTCACGAATATTTCGGTATGAGAAAGCTCTGTGCAAACTGGATGCCGCGCGAGCTCACTTTTGACCAAAAACAACGACGAGTTGATGTTTCGGAGCAGTGTTTGAAGATGATCAAGCGTAATAAATCCAAGTTTTTGCATCGATATGTGACAATGAATGAAATGGCTCAATTATTTCACTACAAAGTCCAATCGACAGTCATGTGGTAGAACTGCACACGATGAACCCGCTCCAAGTGGAAAAGTCAACATTCGGCTGGCAAGGTTAAGGCGTCTGTATTTTGGGATGCGCATGGAATAACTTTCATTGACTACCTTGAAAAAGGAAGGCTCCTCGACAGTGACTATTACAAAGCGTTATTGGACCGTTTGAAGGACAAAATTGCCGATAACCGGCAGTATTTGAAGAAAAAGAAAGTGTTCCTTCATCAAGGCAATGCACCGTGTCAACAATCCATGAATTGGGCTTCGAATTTCTTCTTTACCCTCCGTATTCTTCGGATCTGGCCCCCAGCAACTATTTACTGTTCTCGGAACTCAAAAGAATGCTCACTGAGAAGAAATTTTCGTCGAATGAAGAGGTGATCACCGAAACTGAGGCCTATTTTGAAGCACAAATCGTACTACAAAAATGGTATCGAAAAGTTGGAGGGTCGTATAATCAGTATATCACCCTTGAAGGGAATTATGTTGAATTAAAAATAACTAATTTCGCCAAAAAATATGTGTTTCACTATGGTATTTAGGGGACTTTTCAATTGACCTGTTACATTAATTATACTTCTGATTATATTATTTGCTTCCGAAAAATATCTACTTTGAAATAATTTGAGTTGGAGTTCAACATGGGTTCTCTACCAAACATTATAAGCTTCGTGAACTTCATTATAAGTAAGTTTCAATTCCTATTTCAATAAAAAAAAACGGTAGTTGTAACAGAGATCTTTTACAAAATCGTTTTAAGTAACTCAAAATAATTCCTGGACCAGTAATAATTAAACTAGGCTAGAAACAAAAGTCAATCATAAATAAAACTGAATCTGCCTCTTTTTATAATCTCTCCATAATTGATTACCTCCAGATTATAAACGACTTCATACTGTGTTTGCAATACAATGATGCTTCTTGTGTATATCGAAGATTGTAGTCAATCTATTTTTTACATAAGCGCCTAAGCATTTTGTTTATTTACTAAGTCAGTTTAAAAAATCTGTGACTATTTAAATTTCCCGCATAGTAACTATGAATGCATCAATAGGCCCTCAACTATGTGTTAATAAATTACTGTAATAAGCTTCGACATTTAGTTTGGATTTAATATTTGCTATTCACAGCAGACAAACACTCGAGTTAAACGAAAATTACGTTGAGAAATATACTTTCTGTATTTTTGTCTTACATCATTCAGAAATCACTAATTCATCAAATTTCCCTCATATTTCATTTCAGTATTGAGAATAAACATAAAACGCTGTATTAAAAATATATCTGCCTTAAAAGAAAACTAATTAATAATGAACTGGGATTATTATTATATATCGGCTTGGAACTTTTCAGATAATTTTGTAAATCTCTAATATATTTGTGACAATTTCCTTAATAATCTAGATAATAAATAAGGAAACTTACCAAAACTGGATAATGTTTGCGATATATAAAAGGACCGTCCCCTACCCTCCCTTTGAAAATGATATAAGAAAGAAAAAAAAAGAACTTTTATATGCGGTGATGAATGGCAATTTTTTACATGCCTGTTGAATAACTTTTCTCCTGTTCCTTTTTTTATTGCGAATCTCTCGATCGAATACAAAAGAATCTTGATTTATTCCGTTCAAAAACAGGACAGGGTTTCTAACAAAAGCTCCTGTAAATCGTCTGTAATCTCCGGCAGCCCTGTAATTTTTTCTTGTGGTATTAGCGATTATTCTAACAAGAAAATTGTCAAACTTAAAAACTTTATATCGGGAAACTTTTTGTCTGTTTAAAATAAAACAACTACCTAAATATTAAGCGCCTTAATATATTCTAATTGGCGAGATATATTTGCAAAAATGCGATGTATCAGTGTCAATAATTGTTAAACAATCAGAAAACCTAACCTAACATACCCAACTTCTTGTGTAAGTTTAACAATTTTGACATTTCTCTATCGAAAATAGCAGTTTTCAGTTTAGTCTCATTGTGATATTCGGTGTTGATTTTGTTGTTAAATTTGAATAAATCTGGTGCCGAAGCCCATGAGGTGCTTTTGAAAACCGGTGCTGACGCGATTTCATCGTATCTCAATTGTCTGTTTTAGTTTGAACGACTTAAAAGTGGTGATTTTGATGTTAATTATAAAAAATTTATGAAGGACCAAGAGAGTTCTAGGATAATTAATTGCAAGACTCAATGGGCGAGAACCCAGCTCAAACTCTCAAATTACTTTCAGATACTTTAGCAGTTGATGAATCAACTGTTTCCATAAATGTACATGCGATTAAATAGATCAAAAAGGAGTTAAAATGACTGCCACACGAGTTGACTGAATATTACATTTTCAACGGCTTTAGTATCGTAGTTGCGTTTCTTACCAGACAAAAAATAAAAATTTTCTGTAGCGTATTGTGACTTGCGATGAAAAGTGAATCTACTAGGACAATTCTAAGCATAAAGAGTCAAGGGTTAATCCAGGAGAGCCATCCATATCGATATCATAGAGAACTATTCATTGCCATAAATTCTTACTATTTACTATTCTACTATATATTTGTATTACGAGTTGCTGAAACCTAATGAAAGTATAACAGATAGCTACTATATCAAATACAAAGAAATGTAATGTCGTATTGTTGCTAAAATCTATAAATAAAAGAGACATGTAGCAAGAGTTGACATGGATAACACTGTGCATCTTGAATGGAAAGTTCTGCCACACACGTCATATTCACCAGACATCTGCCATGCTCCTTTTGTTTACCACTTCTTCTACTGGGACAATTTTAAAATGCTAAAAAAGGGTCAATTATTGAATAGCTACAAAACCAACATCGTTCTTTCAACATGTTACCACCATTTTAAAAGAAATTTGGCAAAAAATTCTCAAAAAAGATATAAAATATTTTGATTAATTTATATTAAACAAATTTTTCCCAATTTCCCAAAAACTTTTAAAGTGAAAAATGATTGGAATACATGGAAATACCTAATAAATAAACAATATTAAAGATTTGTACACATACTTTCATGTTCTTCAAACATTCAATCACCAAATCTGATGCTTGTTTTCAATCTGTAATGTAAATACCTTATGGTTATAAAAGCCTTTTAAACCGAATATGTTATATAATCAATTTATTTCCAAAACTCGCTTTACTTCCTGTATTATAGAAAACAACAATTTTAAGCTGGATTTTAAACTACTTATTTATTAAACACATTTGTTTCATATAAGTCGTTAAAACGCAGCTTTATACATACATAGACTTGACTAATGGAGCTATTCAATATTACAATTAATTTAAAAACTTATTTCAACTAGTGGTTATAAAATCCTTAAAAATTTAATGTGCATTCTTATATATATCCCAGATAGACTGCTCTGTTTAGTTTTATTCTTATGTTCCGTTAATTGTTGAATTCGGGTAGCCGCACAAAGCACGCTGCAATGCTGTACCATGAGGAGTTAATCATAAGTATGACACATTTATATATTGCATCCCAAAGTGTATCCGGAACTTAAATTTACAGATATGTATATCGTAAATTGTTAGCAAAATAGCCATATCGTAAGCAACAAAACAGATAGACTTATAATGCGATCTCCCATGTATAAAGTTCTAATGTGGTTTTGTTCGCCCGAGCCACCAGAGGGTGCGCAAATCAGTTTTATTTACTACAGGGGGAAATTAAAAAATAGGATTACAAATATTATTTACATTTCAGTGGAAAATTAAAAAATATATTTTATAAAATATTTTATTTATATACTAGTTAACATTTGTATGAAATATTTTAAAAATGCACCAAACAAAAGTACTTTGTGTGTTTGATACACACAAAGTGAATGATTATGTGTAATATTAGTTCTGTTATGATGTGGGAAGTACAGACTCGTCTATTTCGAAAGCATCTGCCAGAAAAATGTGTTACAATTTTCAATCTTCAAACCTCTAAATTTACTTCCTTTGAGAATAATATATTTCTATTTACTTCTAATTCTTTTTTAATATAACCGTATTTTCCTTTTCGATAGACCGAGGAAAATGATCCGTGAATATTTACATATTACATATTTCAACATACTTATCGATGTACATTTTAATGAAAGATTTACTATTAAAATTACAATTCATAATTGCATCTTGGTTAGGCAACGATATTCCACATATTGGGTCCATAATCATCTGGTCGGTCTGAAATGCAAAGATTAAACCTTTCTGTTCATGTAGTTCATGTAGGAAATAATAAGAAGTTTCCTGAAGTTCATTATTTACTTTTAAAAATCCTTTCTGTGCTAAACCAGAAAGTAATTGATTTTATTTGAACCTTGACGTCTTGGAAAATAACACACATATAATGATTTTACATTTAAATAAATAATATTTACGTTAAATGCTACAAAAATACTGACATAAAAACCACTTTCCTTACAATTATATGCAAAAATAGAATAAAATTAAAATAACCTGTCACTTAGAGGTCACAAACAAAAAAAGGAACCTGTAATTCGAACGCGCAAAACACGTGTGTGCCCATTTAAGTTCCCATTCTATATTTCTATGTTTTGTAACATAAGTAAATGATTTGACAGTTGAAATTTTAGGGTTAGCAAAAATAAAATACTATTCAAGAAAAAATATGTTTTCATTATTACACAATATTTCGAAAATAATAAAGAGATGATAAGGAAAGATACGGTAACATCTTCTTCAAGTGTTATATTGCAGACTGTTACTGAAAATCTTAGAACATCAATTCCTAATTGAATCGTGGACACTAAT
This sequence comes from Rhynchophorus ferrugineus, assembly GCF_030347505.1. NCBI lineage: Eukaryota > Metazoa > Arthropoda > Insecta > Coleoptera > Curculionidae > Rhynchophorus > Rhynchophorus ferrugineus. The sequence goes on along the minus strand of NW_027472588.1, from coordinate 16,533,020 downwards.
GGCACATGTCCAGACACCATAGAAAAATTGTTGGAGTGGATTCGATGAATCAATTATTGGAGCCTAATTTAAAACAGAATGATCATAAGTGTACATACATGTATTGCTTACAATAGAGTCTATTTTCACTTTCGCATTGATTAATTCTCACGTGAAGTAATGCCTACTGCCTACCTCCTGGAAATATCATTAATATAGACGATATGTGGTTTGCAATGAAATAATTCGGCATTTGCAGTCGTGTAATCTCTCATTTCAGTGATTTTTTTTTTGGTCGGAGTAGTTTATACGATTTAACACCAATTAGTTTCTTCTTAACTTATATTTTAGCAAGAGATTCAACACTAAAATGGTTAAAACACTAAAATAAAACAATAAAATTCACACTTCATGGACTAAAAAATCAACGCGAATGATTCTTTAAAAGACCAATTTATTTTTATTAAAGCATAAAATTTGTTGTAATTTAAAGTTAGATATATATCTAGAACCCATCAATTCTTAGTCAGTATAGTATAGTAATAGTGTTTATGTGTTAATGCACTGCTATATTTTCTGTTGAATATATTTCACTGCACTACAAATTCAAATGGTTTAATCAAAGAAATCCTCTAAGACTATTTTTGCTCGACTATTTGACGTAACTATGCATTTTTGAAGGTATTGGTGAAGATTATTACACCAATTAATTATTACAGTATCTATCACAAATGTGCAATCTACGGTACCACTTATGACTTCGTTCAGGAAATGTTGCATTTTATTTATAATACTTTTCGCCTATCGATTCGAAGGATCCCTATAATTAAATACCATACTAATTCCATTCCAATACTTGTATAAGAACAACTTATTATATAAGGATAATTTCTTCCAATTTGTAAATATACATAATACATCAAGAATTATAAATTTAACTGATTTTTAAGTATACCTAACAAATGGCTTTAGAGGTAATTTTAGCAACAAGAACACGTAGTGTTTTAAAATTTAATGAGAGTGTACAGGTAATATATCTACATAAATGTCAGCAGAATGTGCGTATGTCTCGCTAACATACTGTTCATACATTATACATATTACTTTGGACAAGCTAAAAATAAAAATGTAAATTATATCTGAGTACGAATATCATACAATAAAAACATAATGAAAACGAACCTAAAGTTAATACCAAACTAAATGGTCACGAAAATAGAAATGTAACTATTGTGCAAAATAGAAAATAATATATGGTAACAAGGATATGTACTATCAGATGTCTCCCTGACAAGTTACTGCTTACAGTTCTGGTAATGGAAAAACAAACGAGTGCTTGAAATAAAAATCCGGTATCCCTGTTTAAGCGAGGCAACTTTTGCATAGAAACAGAAGTTGACAGATAGTGCACTACATTCAGTTATTTATCACGGCGTTTTCCGTAGCCCGTCCATTAGATGAGTTCTCGGTAAATATTATATGTAGTTCTCGACAGTTTTTAAATTAATTTTCTCTGTATTCCATGTAACCAATAGCCCGTTCAATAAAACAGTGAAGTCACGTCATCTAAATTTATGACGTCAAACCGTTGCAATGCTTCCACATCCATATTGAGTTTTAGTTAATTCTGATAAATAACAAAATTTTAACCCGAATAAAATAATAAAACAAAAATAATTCTATCAAATATAATTTATTTTAACATTATGGTACATTTATGCATATAATAGTTCTATTACTTTTGAAATGAATTCTTTTTGAACACCACATATGACTCCTATGACCGCTTTTTTAGTGTACTGTTATGCCTGCAGCCCTAATCCACTTAATAAACAATTTTATATCCAACTAATATATTTGACTTTCATTAGGGAGCATATTTATATTTTAGGTACATTTAGTTCTTGTTTTCTTCGTTACACTGTTTGCTAGCTAAGTCATTTTGATATCACTGTGTTTCTCCTATTACTATGTGTGTACATATTTCATAATAAAACTTTCGATAACACTGCAGTTAGTATTTCATCTTCCCTCATATATTTTAACATAAATGGTCATGTATTTTCTGAACAGTTACATACATATCTATGTGCACAGTTATCATACAGTTACCCTATATTAGTTACATAGTTACTTTTAGTTGTTTTCATTCTCATTACCCTCGCCAGGTAAATGTCAGCATCAAATTATAATCTAATATCCAGAAAGTTTCATTCAATCAATGTTATTCAGTTAAGTCACTATTCGAGGCAATAGCTAAGCTATTAATTTCGAATCTATCTAACACTTATACAATCTATGTTCATATCGAGTTCATCTAAGCCAAAGGGGTTATTCTAGACAATATTCTTACCATATATCAAGACAGTTCTTACTTGTATATAATTCTCAACCCGCATGTTTATTGTAATAATTATTCGCCACACTCCTTATCAGTTCAATTGGATTAAATATACAGAGATAGAGAGGAAGATAGAATAATCTGTGGTCATATTGTCACTTTGAATAGACTATATATAAAATGTATGGTGTATTTTATTATAACGTATTGTTTAGTAAGTTCTGTGTTCGATATGAGATTGCGCTGTTAGGTTCGTTGCTGTATTTTTTTATTGTCAGTTCATTATTTATTTGTCAGTTCATGAACTTTTTCGGCACTATATTGTGAAAAAAATTCAGCAAATCGTATTTACTTTAAACAAAATAAAACGTACGTTCCAATGCTATTTTATTATCTGTTTCTGATCATTACTTCGCTTTCAAAAAGTATTTATATAGAACAATTTTTACCATATATATTAATCAAAATATACTCCACAATTTTCTACATTTTTCTAGCAATATCGCGATATCGTGTTGAAAAAACAATGTTGGTTTGGCAGCGATCCGTTTACATACTTCTATATTTCGAAACCGTGTGCCAGCCAAGCCATAATGCTTCGATCTAAACAAGTGGTAATTAGAAAGCGACGTCAGCCATGTCTGGTGAGTGCATCAGAACTTCTCATTCAAACTGCAACAGTATATCCTTCACTAATCTTGCATTGGTTGGCCGAGTATTATCTTGGAATAAGATGACTTTGCTTCTGTCACTTCCTATTGCAGGCTCTTACTCGCGGAAGAGTAGGTCATTCAATTCCTTCAGTTGACGTCAGTAAGCATCTACAATAAGAGTTTCATTCAGTTTCACCAGCTCGTAATACACTACATTTTGCAGATTCCAACATATTCACATCAAGACTTTATGGATATTAAAATTCAGCCTCGGTGTCGATGTGGATGTCATAATAGATTGTCGTAATAGATCCAATTTCCATCGTTAGTCACAATACGCCACAGATAACTTCTCTTTTTATTTTGAAAGCAATCAAACCACCCTGATGAAGCGTTTCTTATCGCCTGTAAACGTCTCGATAAAGTTAATTCATTAACTGATAAACTATCTCAAATTTATATCGACGGTTGGGGTATTCAAGTCAAACAAGAAAAGTAATGAATGTCGATAATGTTGTCCCAAATTTTGATAAACGAAATATAGTTTCAACAATTATAATTACTATATGTGATATTTGGATCTAGCATCATAATTCTAAATCTACGTGGTGTTTCTATTTCGAATGACTTGATCTACTGAAATCAGTTAAAAGATGTCTAACCAAAGTTATTTTGTACATATATCATCTAAATTTGTGACGTAAAAGAACATCGAAATGTCGTCATATCTACTTTGAGTTTTAGCTCACTTTGGCTTTAATATACTAATGCATATATTATCGAAGAACATAAAACTACAATTAAGTACACAGTTATAATAGTTCGTAGGTTAGGGTTGTGTTTGTTTATATTCTTTCTATTCTTTAACTCTTTTCCATACCACCTAAGAGTTAGAGTTCTAAATTAGAGTTCATAATTATATCATCTGGAGGCATAATCCACCTAATTGGCAATTGTATATCCGAGTAATATATTTTACATTCATTAGAGAGCCTGTTTACCTTTTACGCCTAGTTCTTGTGTCCTTCGTATAGTGTTTCCTTGTAAAAACATTTTGATATCACTCTATTTCTCCTTCATTTATTCTGTTAATACCTGTGTAGATATTTCTTGATAAAAATAAATTTAATCACTGCATTCTCCTTAATTCATTTGCCATATCTGCAAAACAGTTACTATTCTTTCTCTTCTGACACATTTTAACTAAATTCTCATGTGTATTCTGGACTATTACACACATATCCGTGCACATAAATCTTTTACTCTCGACAATAACATTTCGTACAGTTGTCATATATTAATTATATACTCACCTTTATTTGTTTCCAGCATGAAGTACAATGTAACCGAAATGATTTATTAATAAATGTTATGACTAATAAAACCTAATCAATTGTTATTCCAACGTTTACCTTTTCCATCAAGTTTTGTTGTCATAATGCCATTTTTATTATAATCTTGCCATCAGTGACCATTGGATATATTGTTCCCATTCTGAAATATCCATATCTCATCTAAATGCATAAATTGAAATCTTCCTTCATTTCCTTTGAAATAATTGTATTAAATTATATTTATATTATCTCGTTGCTGTTTAAAATAACCGATTAGAGACGCAATATGTTCTATCTGGCTTCGGAATTTCCAATTAGAGTAATAATAACCAGCGATTTGAAATTTATCAAAACAAGCAAAGCATTTAAATAAGATTTGTCGATTAATAACCTCTTATCACTATAGTTTTGAGGAATTTTGTATATGTTTGACAACTGGACGACCTTGACAGGCTATTTCGGTTCCACATTCGAACTTACCAGACAGCATCTGGAAGACGCATGAGTTTGAAGATGAGCCAAAAATTATGTAAGTGGTAAAAGAATAAATCAAATAAAATAGTTATAATTAGTAATAATAGTAAATAGCGAATTAATATACCAAATGTTTTACTTTTAAACTTATTTACTAGACGCAGCTTTTTCTATCTTTTTATCTTAAACGTCTAGATCCCAACTCATAAAATAATTACATTTAGGTAACTTTCAGCAGTATTTATCGGGATGCTAGTCTTCTAGAGTAATATATTCAAACCGGCCTTCTATTTTTATTATTTTTAGTGTAACGATTTGTCTTTACTTTCAATATAGTCTTCATCATCTGCAAACACTTTTTCTCTCCACCCATACTTCTTTCCCTGAACTATTTCTTCAAGATATTTAAACAGCCATTTATCACTCGGGGCTAGATCTGGGCTGTGCAGTGGATGATACGCATTATATTCAATATGACTATTGCATTTATAGGCCAATGTATTATTTTGAAAATAATGAGAGTTCTTTTACTAAGTCCACTGACAGTTTTAATGCCAATACCAGATTAACTATACAATTTTTAAACATTTTTTTGAAGATTAGAGTTACTAGGTGAGGTTTCAGAAGGTTGGGTGATGACGTCATATACGCCTAGGCTCTTATTGAGGGGCATTAGGTAGAGCATGTAAAAATTAAAATAGAATAGAAAGCACATAACGTAAGAATCAATTGAAAATCGCAGTTTCTACAAATTGATTTACAACTTTAATTAAATAGCTAAAATATTTTCTTTATTAAATCTCTTGGAACGTCAAGAATCTGCCCGTGGGCAATAAGTATTATTGTTTGATTTCCGTTATATAATATAACCATCCTAACATGTAAAAGATCACTTCGGTAAGTGATCTGCTGTACAACTTATCAACAACAACAATCTAAATTTTATTCTAGATACTATCCTAACTTATTCTAATGACTATTCTAACTTATTCTAGAAATTATTAAATTTGACTCACATGTGTCTGGTCCGTGTTCATTACGGAAGCCAAATTGATGGTCTGGAATAATATTTCTCTCCTCTGCGATTAATTTTAATCTCTTAATGTATAGTTTTTCGAAAAGTTTTGAGACGACAGGTAACAGGCTTCTAGGACGATAAGAAAAGACGTCTTCTGATTTTTTCCTATCTTTAAGAATCATGATTTGAGCCACTTTCCAAGTACTAGGAAAATAATTAAGTCTTAGCGTGGCATTAAATATGAATGTTATTGATTTGATGCACTTTCCTGAGAGCTCTTTCAAGATTCTTCCAGTAATTAGGTCAAAACCAGGAGCTAAGAAAGTCAATTATGTTATTTTATTGTGTTGCGGGTATTTCAGATGGGTACGGATTAAATACCGTTTTTAGGTGTTTAGAGAAAACTTCCGCTTTATTTTTATCATTCCTAGCCTAAGTATTGTTGTCAATGTTAATGGGTGGATTATGTTGTTGAGCTTTTTAAATCTTTTTTGTTACTTTCCACAGAGAATATTCCGTTGCATCAGTTGGCTTTAAGTTTTCTAAATACTTTTGAATTCTTTGATTTTGTTCCTTATTTATTAGCTCTTTCAGCTCTCTTGCGGCCTTGTTGAATTTTCTCCTTGTTGAAAACTTATTATTTATTATGTTTAAATATATATCTATTAAAAACTTTTAATGTCTCTTGAAAATTTTATTAACAAATTTAAATTTATCGTATCAACTATATAAAAAAGCATTCGCTTAAAGTTAATTAAAGTATAATAGCTGATATTCACCGGCAGCAAAGGTTCGTCTGTGTAGAAAATTAATTTAGCTGCTAATATAAAACAATAATCCCTGGTTTTATACAAAACAATAACCTTTTGTTATTTCTGAAAATTAAAATTTATTAAGGGAAGCGCGCTGGTGTATCTTTCGCATTACTATATGGACCCATAAAAGCAATTTAATTGGAGAATTGAAAAAAAGAAATTTACTTTAAAATACGATCGTTTAATTTATAAGCAGCCAGTATTTAAATATAATATTTATTCATATTCATTCAGAGTTCCATTGTTTTAAAATTAATTAGAAATTTGAATAATGTATTGCAACTTACAATCCAATAAGAATAATAATATTAGAAATTCAAGTAGTCTTCCCATTTAATTTATAAGTACATTATTGTGTTTAAATGTGTTTTTAAATTCCATTTTATTTAAATTTAATTTAAAATTATATTTTGTCGTTTACGCTGTCTCTGATTTATCTCAGACCGTTCACTACTAACTTTCCTTTGTTAATTTACTATTATATCTATTAAACATAGCTGCAAAACGTAAGAAGTTAATTTTCTAGAGCCTATACCTGACCTATTACATTTTACCAAAATGGTAAATAAAATGGGAACAATATTCAGAGCATTCTCTGTCTTATTATGTTTGCAGATATTACAGTTTGATGTTAGACATACCAAAATCAGATAACTAAATAAAATATAAATAACTACAAAGACATCGAAAATTGCAATTAATTAATCATTATTTTCTTGTTTTATAAAATTATTTCTCATCAAGCGGTAGTGTGTTATAGAACAATCATTATATCTAATCCTTATAATGTTTAACCTTTCTTGACTCATTATTTATCAACATCGGCTTATTTTGAACAAGTCATTTCCTGTAATGAAAAAATTCGTTCTAACATTCCTAAAGCACACTATCAATCTTCAGTCAAGCTAAGTATCTTCTTTTAAATTTATTCTTACAAATTTGCAAATAAATAATAATCATTGGTAACTTGGCTTCTGAATCAGAGAAAGTATCATGCAATCTGTTCCATCTTATTAAATTCTGTCTCTCCTACTTAGATTTTTGCATTGCCTGTGATTCATTTCTAAGACATTTAATTCGACGCCAACCAGTTAATATATCAGATTCAAAGGAAACCTACCCATATAAAGACATTCAGGCTCCGTCGCACAACCGCCCATCCTAAACAGAAGTTGATAAGAAACCTTTTCCATTCCGTACCAATTTTCTCGTTTCTTCAAGTAACAACACTCTGTGGACTGCAGACGCAAACTGTTGTCTAAAACATTCGCTAGTTATATCCACAAATTACTCGCAAGTTAATAGTTCAGATAGAAACGACCTCATAAATATTAATTAATAACTGATAAATAATCACTCTCCGAATGTGGCTACCAAGATGAATTCAACCACTGATAGTTGAGATGAAACTCAATGCACTAAAGCTGCTTAATAATAGTTGAAGAAAATATATGAAAATATCTGAATGTATGAAATCTAAAATTATATTGAAAGAAATAATATTGATATTTATTTCCAAGTTTTTTTCGCCTTTTTAGTCAGTTATAAATCCATTAAGCTGTAGGTGAAGATTCCTATGCGAGATCCATATAACCCAGATATTACTCAAAGCATGTAAGGAATAAATAATCACAAGTTTGCGAATATGACTCTTAAAGTGAGCTTATAAACTGTTTATATAATTTTGTCATAGAAATAGTACAATTCTTAAGAGTTCCGTATCTGCAAAACAGTTACTACTCTTAATTTTAATCAAATGCTCATGTATATTCTGAACAATTACACACATATCTGTGCACATAAATTTTTTACACTTTACAATAACATTTTCTATACTTATCATATATTAGCTATATACTCAACTTTATTTGTTTCCACTCTCATCACTCTAATATTTGTTCACAATTCTGTTATTTGTCAGTGTCTTCTTCAATGTGTCTGATCAAGTTCATCGAATCCGAAGGTGTTATTTACCATTCTTTTTTTCAACATAAAGTACAATATATCCGCAATGAATTAGTAATAAATGTTATGACTAATAAAACCTAACCTGTTACATCAATTGAATAGCATATTAATTAATTCATTCCTATTCAATTATCCATTCAAGAGTTGTTCTTAACCAACATAAAATTCAATCAAACAATTTTCACGACTACTATAAAATGTGTTTTAATCAAAATTATTTCAAATATTATCTGATAATATAAATATTCTTGCCTTTTATCATATTACAAAACATACAAGCTTAAAATACTCATTCTAACAGATAAAATATTATTGATGAGATATCATGCAAATAATTTTTTCGTCTGATTAGTCGGATAGTTTAAGAATTCTTCAACAGCTTTATTCATTTTTATGTGGAAATACAGTTATAAGGACATTAAGCTGCAGGTGAAGAATCCTGTGCGAGATCCACATAACCCAGATATTACTCAAAGCATATAAGGAAATAATGATCACAAGTTTGCCAATATGACTCTTGACTAATAAAATGTTTATATAATTTTGTCGTAGAAATAACACAATCCTTGCCAGTTCTTTTCTTACTTTAAACTAAATCAGTGCATGAAAACTGTGTAATAATAATTTATTAATTAAATTATTTTAATTTTTAATTTTTATTTGCTTTGAAAGTAATTAATAAATACAAAAACATTTCTTATTGACTTTCATATTTTCAACTTCCTTATTTTACCTATAGCAAATTTCATGATTTTCTAGTATATAAGTTGAGGCAAAAACTTAAACAAATAAGAATATTCTTTGTTCTCTTTATACGAACGCAGTGCCCATTGGAGCAAAGCTTATTAGGTAAAATATAACTAAGTCATTTCTTTGAGACCTTTAAAATTTCCACTGTTTACATCACTGTAATTAATATATTAAAGCTATTTTGATGTTTAATAATACATGTTTGAATAACAGTTGACTATTATTGAATAACTCCCAATAATTATTATAAATTAATCAATTTGTGCAATATTTCCCACTTGTATCAGCACACAACAAAATATCAAAAGTTGTGTTGTGACGCAACAATATTTGATTATTTGATTGCTAACCTTCCTTTCTTTCTCTATTGTCTAACTATTTTAATATGCTTTTTTACGAATTTAAATATGTACTTTTTTACACATATAAAAGTAGAAATATTTAACATTTTTTTATAACAAATTTAAGACTCTAATTTCTCTAATGTATAAGTTCATATAGCACAAACTCACAATCATGAGGACGCAACCTTATTCAAGCAGACTATCTATTCACTACATTATGAAATAATCAGTCATATCAATATACAGCCGCTATTTATACATATTCAAGCCAATCGATCTCGTGTCACACTCAGCAGGCTTCACAAACCTTATTTGCATCTTAATCTAACCTTTATCCAATCTTCCTAACTTATTTAACAATTCTTCACCATTAGTACATATATTATTAGTATTTTCTTTAAATTAAATATATATTCAGTCCTACAGTAAGTAGTGTAATTGAACTACTATATTTGAAATCCTTTAAAATTAAAATATCAAGTACATTCTATGGATTCTGCAAAATTGAGGACTTTTCAACCAATTTACTGTCTAAATGATTTATATAAGCAATATCTCCTGAAGCTTCCGCCGTACTGTTTTGGTGAAACAGTATTACCGAATAGAGTCTGAATAATAATATTCGTAGGTCTCTACTAGTTAACTTAGCGTTTCGCCCAGTATTGTTCTCCGCCGATGATGCTTTACTTTAAACAAGGTATGACGCTGATAAAAAATAACTTCACTTGAAGGTTATATCGTTCATATATGTTCAAACTTAAAATATGACCTTTTAATTCAAATAATTTAACATTCCTTGATTGGTAGCGTTTTCTTTTCTTGAACCTAAAACTGTTATTTGTACATCTAGTATATAACTAGTTCGATAATATATAAAGTTCGACAATATTTCACCACGAGATGATCCACATTCCATTATAAAGTTTCATAAATATAAACCGCAGTGTACGATAAAAAAAATCGCTGCGACTGCGATAAAAAAAAAAGTTGAAAACTTGGGAAAATATATCAAAAAAAAACTTCAATCTTCGACCTAAAGTAAACCATTAATTTGAAAAAGTTTATGCAAGGAGTTTGTCTTTTATATACGAGAATTGATATTAAACCAATAATATATCGACGTCAGTAATCGAAATATATCAGAACCAGCGAAATATCTCGGCATACATATCGATGGTAATCAGACTCAAAATCAAAGAACTGTATTAGTTAGTCTGAAAATACTCACAATGTGATCAAAGATATCGGTCATCATTTAATCATAAAGCCTATCTGGACTTACGGGGTTTAAATATGGGGTTGCAGTCAAACATCAAACCAGCTAGTAATGCAACACTGCCAAAATAAAATTCTTTGGTTGATTAGCAATGTTTATCACTACGTAACCAACCAAGATATAAACAAAGCTACGAACTTATCCAAGATTTCGTTTTAAAACATTACACAAATAGATTACAAAGTCAGAGCAACTTGGAAACAATGCAGCTATTGGACAACATACTGCAAATCAGAGGATTGAAGTGAACCGAACTAAACATGAACTTGTATACAGTATAAATCTAGATTACATAGTTTAATTCAATTTTAATACGTAGTGATGTATTTATCCCATACTTGTCTTACTTGTGTACTGGTGCAAATACGACAGTTCAATAGTAAATGAAATTTATAAATTAATATTGTACTAAATATATCTAGTGTAAAACATAATGACAAGTCAATTGAAAAGTCCCCGACCTACCATAGTAAAATATTCAAGTGTGATACACTGATTATAGCGATCCAACTTTTCGATACCATTTTTATAGTACGATTTGTCCTTTGCTTCAAAATAGGCCTCAGTTTCGTCGATCACCCCTTCATTCGAAGAAAATTTCTTCCCAGCATACATTCTTTTGAGATCTGAGAACAGGAAATAGTCGCTGGGGGCCAGATTTGGAGAATACGGTGGATGAGCACTTTCTTTTTCTTCAAATGCGGCCTTTTTTTGGCGATTTTGTCCTTTCCTTTTCGCTATTGATGGTCCTTCCTTTTCCAAGTTAGTTAATGAAAATTATTCCATGCGCATCCCAAAATACAAACACCATAACCTTGCCAGAGGACTGTTGCATTTTTCCACGCTTTGGAGCAGGTTCATCCTGTCTATCAGTCCATTCGGATGACTGTCGATTGGACTTCGAAGTGAGATGATGTAGCCATGTTTCATCCATTGTCACATATCGACGCAAATACTTGGATTTATTACGCTTGATCATCTTCAAACACTGCTCCGAATCATCAAATCGTCGTTGTTTTTGCTCAAAAGTGAGCTCACGCAGCACCCACTTTGCACAGATCTTTCTCATACCCAAATATTCGTGAATGATATGACGTACACGTTCAGATGATATCTTTATAGAGTGTCCGCTATTTCACTCAGTTTCAATTTTGTGGATTTTTTTATGTTTTCATCGGTAACAACCTCTTTTGGGCATTCACTGCGTTCACTTCCTTCAGTGCTCATTTCACCACGCCTAAACTTATCATACGAATCCTTGATGGTTGATTTTCCTGGGGCAGTGTCCGGAAACTCGGCATCAAGCCAAGTTTTTGCTTCAACTGCGAAATTCTATTTTGTCCATTTTTTTCACAATAAAAGTTGGTTCACTCACAATGCTATAATTCACAAACTAATGATCCGACAGCTCTCAAATTTATACACGCATCTTTCTAGTAGCGCCGTATATGTGTCAGGTCGGGGACTTTTCAATTGACCTGTTAGAAAATAACTTTTTTTTTAAATTTAATTAATATATTGTTACTAGTCGTTTCCGTCTAACCTACAATTTGTCTTTATGCTAACTTAAATCTAGATATATAACTAGGAGGATCCATCAGCCCTAACTCAGTCTCTCGTGAAATAATGTTTATACATGTCACTGCTGAATTTATTAACATATGCACCTCACTACACAATACTACACAAGATCAGATGGTTTGGTTCTTTTGAGTATGTGTCCTGTTCTGGTGGTATCCAGAAGCTGCAATATTTTAATATTCTCATGAGAATGGAGTCTTTCCTCATGCCCCCTTGCAATTCTCTTGATTTCTTGGCTGACTCTGGGTATCTGAAGGTCTCGATGTAGGTAATCAGTTCTATAGTATTTGGGTGCACTCACAATATCTCTCAGGACTTTGTTCTGAAAAATTTGTATTTTATTAATGTTACTCTTTGCAGAACATCCCCATAATTCAACTCCGTATGCCCATATAGGGTTCAATATTTCCTTATATAATAGCAATTTATTATGTACTGATAATTGTGATTTTCTTCCAATTAGCCAGTACATTTTCCTATATTTCAATTCCAGTTCTTCTCTTTTCTTCTTTATATGTTCCTTCCAGCGAAGTTTTGGATCGAGATTCATTCCGAGATATTTACCGTTGTTGCTATATGGAATGATAGTATTATTTAATGTTATTGGTGCTTTTACGGTCTGTTTGTAGGTAAACTGCACATGTACAGATTTACTTTCATTAATTCTTATTTTCCTTATTTAGCTTGTGTCCAATTATTTATATTGTCACTTGCCTGTTGTAATTTTCGTGAGGCTGCTTCACTATTGTCCCCGACAGCTATAATCGCAGTATCATCAGCAAATGTAGCCATCGTGATATTTTCCATTTGCGGTATATCACAAGTGTAAAGTAGATAAAGCATTAGTTACAGTACACTTCCTTGTGGTACACCTGCTTTATCTTCTTTTATTGTAGAGTAAGCTTCTTCTTGCTTGACTCTAAACATTCTGGTTGTAATGTATGATTCTAATAGTTCGGTGTTGTTGTGATGTGGTGTGTTGTTTTTTTAGCATTTTCTGTGGTTTATGAACAAGGCCTTCATGCCATACCTTATCGAAAGCTTTTTGACTTTCGTAGGCTTTTTCAATAACGACTGTTAGAAAATAATGTAATAATAGTTTCATAAACTTTTATAATATCGTTTTCTGCAATCTACAAACAGGACACAAAAGCTAAGATCCATAAAAAATATATTATTAACAACTCAGATCGTTATTAAAAAAGCGATGACTGTAGTAATGCTCAGTTGTCATCATATATCGGTGGCCTAAAAGTCACTACTATGATGATGACTGATATAAACCAATCTCCGCTTGTAAACAATTACCCAAAAAAGGCATGTTGTGGTACATGTATGATGGAATAATTATTAGTATATGCCAGTAACAACATTTTGCTTGCTTTATTCGTTTATTCTCTGTCAACATCATTAATCAGAGTTTCACTCTTCCTTAAAATCTCCTCATATCTTCTCTTTTTCTCTCATATATTATATTTAAGAGAGACGTTTCCAAACTCTTTAGGATTGTCTTTACTACGCTATTTTTGCACAGATCACTTCCATACAAAATTACTGATTAACTAAATATTATTGACATATATTTTCAATTTAGCGGTCCTCGATATGTTCTTGAACTCTACTATACTTCTACCGATTGCCACGATGTAGTTTGGCCTTCTTCTAATCCTTTTTTATATTCTAATTTTCTCCTTTTAATTACTCTCTCCGAAATAACTAAAACAATATGCTCTCCCAAATTCACACTATATTCAACAAAATCATATCTATATAAAGAATCACAACTAAAAATTAATAGGTTTGTTAACGCAACCATGCAGACCCATGATAAATAATTAAAATAAAAACAATACTTTTTATTCCCGTCGAAACTTTCCATATATATCACGGCTGTGCCCATTTTGCATGAATAACTTTTTAACAAGTCGACCGAATCATGAGTTTTTGAACAATTACTGACTAAAACGGCAAGTGCGATTCTATCAAAAATAATTGTATTTAAATACGACGAATTCGCTTTATTTAAAACCCAAAAAAACACCACTCTATATTTTAACCATTTTATGTTCATTAATATACTCATTTCTATACCCAGATTTTATTTTAGAATCTATATTAACCGCTTTCCGATAATAAGATTGTATCGAAAAAATATTATCCGTTAAAACACCCATTAGTTGATCCATTGGAGACGTTAAATGCGGCGAAACGAGTTCTGAAAGCTCAGTAGGTCCGAAAGCCTTCGGGGATTTTCCATTTTTTGTCAAAAGCAATTTATTTTGCCTGAGGACGGTCTTTTGAATGCTATTCTGGAGGGTCCCAGATGCTGGTGAAATGGAGAGATGACGGAATAGGATTAAACTAAACAAAGTGAGATGGACCGAAAATATGATGCGACGACCTAAATTGGGAAATATCCAGGTTCGACACGGGATAACGGCCAAAGGAATGGTTAAGTGTTTGTCGGGAAATATTTCTTAATACGTCACATAAATATATTTCAAAAGAGAAAAATATAGATAATGCTTCAGATGATTGGTGGTACTGAGCGTATTCTTTGGTACCGCATAGATTTTTCTCCAATCACTCACCTACGTTGTCAAGGATGATATTGTATAGGGTTATTGGCCATTTCCATTAATTCCATTAGTTCCAGGGTTCCATTAATCCATTAACATTTTCAGAAACACATAAACATTATACATTCGAACAGTCATCAAATTTAATATGCAATATATATAATATTTGTTTTTTTTTGTCCACGTTGTTTGTCGGGTAAGAGAACACATATTTTCACGATAGTAAAAAATGATACAAACTATTCTAAAGTTTACTCATAAGAATTTTAATGGTACGAATATTATCTTCTATGATATATTAAATATACTTAAAATATTTTTGATTATAAAAAAATAACAATATATAGATAGGAGCAGATATTATTGAAAAATTTGTAATGTTTCTCACCCTTTTATATAACCTTAGCTAATCACTTCCAAGATAATCTAGAGCTGCTACAATTTTTGCCAACATAACCTATAACTTATAACACCTATAACTTTGTTGTTTTTTCTTTGTAGTATTCTCTCACATTTCAAAGTCTTAAGGTTCTTAGTCTTTCCTGTTCAATTTTCCCATTAACACAAAACATGTCGAGTGATATTTCTCTGTAGTTCTACTTTCACTGAACTGAATCCAAATTGTAAAATAAAACATAAAATTGACCCAAATATCTGTTCGGTGGTTTGACAAAAATAATTGCTTACTATTTGAAATTACAATCTGAACATCTTATAATACTCAAAAATAATATTTATAAATTGCAGAATAAATTAATTAATAAATAAAAATCTCAACAGTTTCAGTACCAATACGAAAATGAATTCATTCAATTGATGATTGCATATCTCGATTACTTTCAATATGACAATATCGTACAATAACTCGAAATTTACCGTTAGTTACGTTAAGTTAACCGAGTACTAACAATGTGTGACTCAAAGTAGCCACTACTGGGGGTTGGCAGACATCAGAACTCCTTGAGGTAAACATACATAAATAAATAAGGGCTGAACCCATATCTTT
Organism: Rhynchophorus ferrugineus; assembly: GCF_030347505.1. Classification (NCBI taxonomy): domain Eukaryota; kingdom Metazoa; phylum Arthropoda; class Insecta; order Coleoptera; family Curculionidae; genus Rhynchophorus; species Rhynchophorus ferrugineus. The sequence goes on along the minus strand of NW_027472588.1, from coordinate 16,516,902 downwards.
TTTTTAGCACTGTAAGTAGTAGATTTTGTATGTATTTATTAACAAATTGCAAACATCACAGAGAGGCTACGATATAATGCGTTGATCCGATTGTAGTGAAACTTTGATTATTTGTACAGCGAATATAGGCGCAGAGAATCTGTAATTCTTCTTCGAATCAATTGGGCTTTTAAAAAATTTCATCAAATTTGCAATTAAAAGAAAAATTAAAAAGAACATGTTGATGAAGATGTATTGTTGCCACACCTATTAATATTTCTGACAGGTATACTATTCGAGTTGAAACACATTCTGTTGTGATTCACGTTGTCAATGACCATTAACAAGCGCAGCAAGTGGAAAATTCGCTCTTCTCTGAGCAACTATAGATGACTTTTTCAAGCGTCAAAGAAGTTGAGTATCAACAAACACTTCAATTAATAGATTATATAATCCAATATTCTTATATTACAGCCAGTTTGCCTACAAAGAATTAATTTGTTGTATAATCATCATTCAGAGTGACATTTAGATTCGAAATATCGAAAATGAAGTGCTTTAAAGACAACTATAATTCATACGGTGTTATTTTTGATCACTTGTAAGCAAGTCAATTTATCCATTGTTATTATCAATGAAATTATTTTTCATTGTTCTGTGCTGGCTGCTATTAATGGTAATGTTATTGAACCTACAACCTAAAATCCATACCAAGCAGTAGCTTATTGTGGATGCATTGCTAACTGATAATGAAACATGATTACATAGCACCAATAACGAATGTTAACAATTTAAGCATATACTACCTAGGCTAAAATAATAACTATAAACTGCCAACATTACCGATTACCTCATTAAAGCCTTCCGCTATGGCCTTTATTGAAAAATCAGTGGTGCTTCTCATTTGCATAACCCAATATATATTAAACTATGTGTTGAACTGGTAACTGTTCAAAAGTTAGTTTGCAGATATCACAGACAGAGCAATGAAACTACGTAATTTTTAAATAATTTAATTTATCCCGTTTCAATTTTTATTTCTTCAATCAAAATCAAATATATATCACCAATATATATGTCAGTAGTGAACCCAATAGACCGACCATTTACTTTTTGTTTGGATGGAATAATTTATCTCGTATTAACAAAATAAATACTATAAGATGTTCACAATGAATATTCCAAAACATCGTTAATGTTTTTCTTACATGCTCTCCATATCGTACCTTCTCTGGTTTAAAGATAATAACTTAGTTAGGACCATTTGGTTGTGATTAAACAAATAAAGCCCAAAAGTTGCCACATTTTCTCTCTCCCTCCATCTGCTCAATATGGTTTTATAGACAACGTGTCTTCTTTATTTTTGCTCCTCGTCATCCATACAGTAAATTTACAAACAAAACTCCTTAATAGCTCCAAATCTGCCCACGTTCATTTTATATTGCGGCGAAATAATGAAAACTTAATTATATCACTCAATGGATGCCCGATTCCCCAAGCAAAATCAGCTAAATACCTTGGAATCCATCTTGACGGTAGATTAAATTGGAAGTGGAAGCATCACGTTAGACAAAAAGCAACACATTGGAACCAAAATAGAACAACTATACTGGTTAGTCGGAACATACTCTCAACTTGATCTAAAGTCAAAGAGGTTGATCTATAGTACAATTATTAAGCCAATTTGGACCTACGGTGGTCCAATGGGGTGCAAATATGGGTTTGCACTAAAAATTCGAATCAACTAGTTATACAACGCTGTCAAAACAAGGTTCTTCGAGTGATTACCAATGCCTATCGCAATGTAACCAACGAAGAACTGCACGATGACCTGCAAATCAAATGGATTTGCGAAGTTATCCAAGATTTTGCCTTGAAACACTAAAGAATATTACTAAATCATACTAACGTGGAAGCAATACAACTGCTGGACAGCGCGCAGGATGTCAGGAGATTGAAGCGAACAAAACCATACGAACTTACATAAAGTGTATACATTTAGTGTAAACTATAGCTATAAGTTAATAATTAATAAATAAATATAATTTTATAATTGAGGAATACATACTGATGTATTTTCTCGCACTCGTCTTGCTTGTGAATTAATCCAAGTACATAGGAAAAGTAGTAAAAAATTAATTGTAAATTAAGATTGTACTAAGCGTATCTAATAAAAATATACGCCAGTTGAAATCGAAAATATTTTAAAAAATTCCTGAACCTTATCCCGAACCCGGTACGGAAACTGTACTCGAATCCACATAAACACATACAAAAAAAGAAGAGTTCAAATGCATACGCACGGACAAGATCTGTTATTGACACTATGACTTTAATAGCCAATCTTGATCCAACAGTTCCATATTTGACTAATACTTCTCACAAATTACTGGAATATTCGGTGAATAGAACCCCCATCGATCACAATCGGTCCCGATCTCCCATGATTTCGCAATAAACAAACGATAGATTAAATTTTCTATCTGCTATTGAAAACTAGATCCGGTAAAAATCCAGAAATTACATTCAGTTAAAATGACAGCCGCAACAAAGCCTTTTGCCGATTTCTCGTCAAAGTTTCCATTAGACGGGATCCGAACTAATTTTCCATCGTGTGTGTTTCTGCTAACAAAAATATCTCCGCAATAATGGATCCAGTATCGCTGTAGAGGCGTCGTTCAAAGGCTTTACCGTGAAACTGATTCCGTTTGTTGGCCCATGTTCCTTTCGGGACTATTTAATTTTCACTATTAGAAGTGGTAGTTGTGCGGTCGGAACGATAACCCTTTGGGGGAGCGCTCTGAATCGCAATCGACGACGTGTTAAATTCTATGAGAAGAATTTAAATTAACCCACAACTACGTCACACCAGGTCTAAAACCCATCATATATCAAATTACATATAGTTCCTTCGATAAAACAGGGAACTCACGTCATCTGAATTGATAACGTCAAAACGTCGCAATGGTGCCGCATCAGCTCAGAGTTTTAGTTCATTTTGGCTTCCACATACAACAAACTGCATTCTCCATATCTGCAAAACAGTTTTTCTTTCTTTCCTCGCACATTTGAAACAAATGCTCATGCATATTTTAAACAATTTGACACATATCTCTGTACATAAATCTTTCACGCTCTACAATAATATTTCTCACAGTTATCGTATATTAATTATACAATCACCTTTAGTGGTTTCCACTCTTATCGCCTTTTCTTGGAAATTGTCAGAATTGAATGATAATTCCCTATTTATAAAGTTTTATTCAAGTGAGTAACTAAGCTGTTAATTTCCAATCTGTCTAACATTTGTTCAGGATTCCATTATTTATCAATCAATATGTCTGATCAAATTAATCCAAACCGAAGGTATTATTAAACATTTCTGTTTCCAGCATGAAAAACAATATATCTGCTATAAATTGTTAATAAATGTTATGACTAATAAAACCTAATGAATTGCAATTCCTACGTTTACCTTTTTTCCATCAACTTTTGTTGTCTTAAGACTATTTTTATTATCATCTTGCAATGAGTGACTATTCGGTATATTGGTCCCATTCTGAAATATCCATGTCTCATCTAAATATGCTCTTAAAAAGTATATTCTTTAAAAAGCAATGTCTGGAAGTTCCTTTAGACCTCTTTATGAGTTATCTTCACTGTTTAAATCCAATAGCACCCAACAGTATATGAAAAGTTGTTCTGTATCCATCAAAGAGCTGCATATCTAAATTTTCTACGGATGCTTTCCAGACTAACAGTTGCCTCTGAAATAATTGTATTAAATTATGTTATATTGAAAGAACTACTCACTGGTTTTATTGATTTGTCACCCGCTTCGTATAATGACGGTTTTTTCGGTAAATCCAAGATTAGTTGAGATTAGAGTTGACGATTCGGAGCAGTGTTTGAAGATACAAGCGTAATAAATCCGAGTTTTTGCATCGATATGCGACAATGGATGAAACATAGCTCCATCATTTCACTCGGAAGTCTAATCTACAGCAATGCGAGTTGACTGCACACGATGAACCCGCTCCAAAACGTGGGAAAACGCCACAGTCGACTGGCAAGGTTATGTCGTCTGTATTTTGGTATGCGCAAGGAATATTTTTCATTGACTACCTTCAAAAAGGAAGGACTATCAACAGCGACTATTACATAGCGTTATTGGACCGTTTGAAGGACGAAATCGCCGAAAAACGACCGCATTTAAAGAAAAAGAATGTGCGGCTTCACCAACGCAATGCACCGTGTCAAAAATCCATGACTTGGGCTTCAAATTGCTTCCTCATTCTCCGTATTTTCCAGATCTGGCCCCCAGCGACTATTTCCTGTTCTCAGATCTCAAAAGAATGCACGCTGAGACGAAACTGAGGCCTATTTTGAAGCAAAGGATAAATCGTACTACAAATATGGTATCGAAAAGTTGGAGGGTCGCTATAATCAGCTTATCACCGTTGAAAGGAATTATGTTGAATAAAAAAACTAATTTTGCTAAAAAAATGTGTTTTACTATGGTAGGCCGGAGACTTTTCAATTGACCTGTTAGTAAGCTGCTGTTGTACAGGCAAACTCTAAAACAATATAGATGATAGAATCCACTTATGAGGACATTCTGCAAAAATTTATATAAATTGTATATGTACCCTAATACGCAGCAGTTATTGATGAAACCTTCAGATACCGTCTCACTCAGAAAACCATGCGAATGACAAATATACATGAGAAGAGTCCCCTCTCATATTAAAATTCTTGGATAACACTCAAGCATGACACAGGCAAAATATAATCAAACCATTTGATATTGTAGTGCAATGAGATGTGTGACTAGAATCAATAGCACTGCATATATATGCTGAACAAAAATTAAATTGTCAATTAATACATTTTTTTTACTGCAGGGTCTTAGTAAGGACCGATGAGTTTTCCTAGATATATACCTAGTTTTAAGTTACTGTAAGAACAAATCATAGACTAGTTGACAACAACTAATAACACTATTTTACTAAAAATTGTGTTGAGAAGGTAGTTCGTATTAGTTGTATTTTAGTTATTTCCTATTTTTGAATAAATATGCAGAAAAAGGCCAACTTGCTTCAAGAGTTGAAAACACCATGTAAGTTGTCCACTAGTCCGTACTCCAGCAGATTCTTGGAACCAATAAGAGTCCTATCAGAGGTCAATCACTCATATAATACATCAAACATTACTCAATAATTGGTTAAAAGGTTTGAAGACACATGTACAATAAAAAAATAAAATCTAAACGTTTAGGGTTTTATTTGTTTATTGTTAAGTTTCTTTTATTTCTTTAGTCTCTATTTTTTATAACATGTATATTTCTAAATATGTATGTTCTGAATGTGAATGTATAGCATTCTAATAAAGACAAATTCAAGGAAAACATGGAACATTATATGTGGCAAAACAAAAACGAAACACATGTATCCAATTTTGGACAAATCAAGCTATTTATGTATAGAATAAAAAGAATTAGAAAAAAACAAAAAAATTAATAAAGCCATTTAGCAAAAGAGAATACACATACCAAGCGAAAAACACCCCGGTGTTCAGTCATTATCGAGCATGTACTCAAGATAATGGAATAAACGAAACAGTTCGCAATTTCGACCTAATGTAAGTGACCCCCTATTATGAGCATTAGCAGTAAAAACCTTGCTTGTAAAGACACGCTTCGCTTGAATATGCTTTTTAACATTTTACAGATGCACATTTCCCGGCAAGGTAAGAAAGCCACATTTGGACGAGTTTTCCCTCTATAAAAGTATCAACAAATTAGGCTGCGGCAAGGACTCCGCATAATTTTTCTGCATAAATATAATGAACCCTTAGGAGGAACATTAAAAGAAGAGTATAAAATCCTATGTGAGAAGATGAAGGGAGTTAAACGAAAAATGTAATAAATTCGCAGACCGATAAAATCTTGTCATAATTGGTTTTATCTGAATGTTAAGACGTTGACATTTTTTTCAATATCAAATGCATACTTCATTTTGCTTATTTCATTTTGGCGACTTCTTTCGAAAAGTTATATTATAAAACGATAGTTTTCATTATGAACCAGCTTGGTTCCATAGTGGTCAAGACGACAGGACCGTCCTCCTACTGGTGCGACAGTCGCGGGTTCGAATCCTATTGGGGCATAAATGTACTTGTTTGTGATTATAATTGTAACTGCCTTCGTAGCAACAGTCGAAAATCCGGCAAGGAATAACCATTCCAATCAAGCCAGTAATCAGGCTGGGTAAGACCTGGGATGTCTTCTGGGATGGTTTCTAAGTTGGCCACTGGGAGGTTGTGCGAGGACCGTGGTTCGGAGCCCACGTTAAACAATAATTCCACACTAGTTAAACCCTTGTTGGTAAAAATGAGACTCTAAAACATAAGAACAAAATATAATACTTAGATCTAATAAATATGTACCAGTTAAATCAGTTAAGGTTCATATCAATAAATCCCATTTAAGGACTTAACTACAATTAATTACGCACATACAGTAGTTGTGTGTGCCTGCAGAGCACCTTTATTATATTGAACTTGTACTCTCCCTTAATACATTTGCTATATCATCTTCATTAGGAGTTAGTATCCTTGTTTTCAATGAAGTATGATTTAATAACCATGTTTGTGTTGATTCCTTCATTTTGCCATCAATACTGATTTCCATTACAATAATAAAACTATGTTCTTGTATAAATAATCTAAAAACTCATTTTCACCACATTTTCACGCTTCTTGTAACACCTTATAATACCACTTATGGTACCTATATTACGTTTGACCAAGCATTAATATATTTTGAATCGTCATCACAATACTTTATTAAGTTCGTCTAAAAGAGGTATATAGCTCACATTAGGAACTTACCATATTGAATACAATATTAGAGATTTTAAAAGAAAGCATCCGATGTGCAGATCCTGCCAAAACCAGCTACCAAGACTTTACGATTTTAGTGGACTCTCACTTTCACACACATCATAACGTTATTGAAGTTTAGTTAATATTCAATAAAGAAAGTTGTTTAATAGTGAAATTTGTAAAGTTACGAGAAGCCATTTGCAATATGTAAATGTAATTAAATTAATTACTAGTTTATAAGAAGAAACGGAGATTCAGAGAGGAAATAGACTCGATATGATCTGACAGTAATGTTTCACAAACTTGATACAATTCTCGACTAGTTTTTTTTTATTAAAGAGGACTAGTATCAAGCTTCACTTGGTGTCCACTTTTAGATAAATGGTTCAAAACCTTGGACGTTTTTAATAATATCATCTACATGTTCGTATCGTCATGTTTCTAGAAATATAGGTAAAAGTTGCTTAAAATGTTGTAAAGTATCTTAGTTATTTTTCCTCAATAAATGTCTTTTAATAGTGAAAAAAGATCATGAAATGATGCAAGTACCTAAATGTTATGAAAAATCGAAATTACTTTTGCCCAACTTCATATAAATAATGTATATGTAATTAGTCATCAATTTTATTTACCAACCTTTATTAAATGTATAATCACTTAAATTTGTTACTACAATGTATTCATTAACATTATGATTAAGAAAATGATTGAATAAAAAAGGCGTCATCATAATATACTCCTAAAGGGATTTTTCATTTAAACTGTTCATACAAGTAAAGACTGATTTTAGCCGGATGAAGCGACTACCTCCATGCCTTATCCAATTAACGAGCGAGAACTTTTTAATTGAGCATTTAATCAATATCGATTTTTGTTCGGTGCAGTGTTTCCGAATCAAATTTACTTGATAAATTCGTCTTTCGTCAGCGTGAAATGTGATTTTCATTACAGGTCCTGTGCGAGACCATTAAGGATTTACGGACGCAAATAACGGAAAGCTCAATTACCCGAGGCGACGAACAACTGGTTAAACTGAGCGAAATCCTGCAACAGAAGCAGGACCTATTGTTGCAGGCGTTAACTAGCGACGTCGATGTTGCCATATTCCCATCGGCGCCAGTGTCTGAGGAAAGCTCCAAGAAACAGGTATTGACATCTAGCTAATATCTTTAATACTTTATTTAGTAGAGGACTACATTGATTATAAAAATATACTATGATTTGAAAATGTTGAGCTAATAGAGAGGTTTAAATTAAATTAAACAAGTGGTGTACTTGAACAACTTGAATTATATTTCTATTTATAAGGCCCATATATAAGGGATAGACAAAATAATATGAACACCTGACATACACCATATTTATTTCTTAATACGTTCACTGCTAATAATGCGTTAGCGCGTAATATGAAGCTTTCATTGGACACCAATTACGCTTCAACGCGTTATATGTGCAATGGTCTTTCTAAGCCTTGCATTTAGTTCAGCATTAGCAGTGTACCCGTAGAGTATTTATTTCTTAATACGTTCGCTGCTAATAATGCGTTAGCGCGTAATGTGAAGCTTTCATTGGATGCCAATTACGCTTCAACGCTTATATGTGCAATGGTCTTTCTAAGCCTTGTATTTAGTTCAGCATTAGCAGTGTGCCCGTAGAGTATTTATTTCTTAATACGTTCGCTGCTAATGATGCGTTAGCTCGTAATGTGAAGCTTTCATTGCATGCCAATTACGCTTCAACGATTATATATGCAATGGTCTTTCTAAGCCTTGTATTTAGTTCAGCATTAGCAGTGTGCCCGTAGAGTATTTATTTCTTAATACGTTCGCTGCTAATAATGCGTTAGCGCGTAATGTGAAGCATTCATTGGACGCCAATTACGTTTCAACGCGTTATATGTACAATGGTCTTTCTAAGCCTTGTATTTAGTTCAGCATTACCAGTATGCCCCTAGAGTTGTATCGGCATTATCTGAAGTCTATAGGTGCGTCATTTACGTGCTTGGTTTTCTTACGTGCTTGGTTTTCTTTCAGTGCATGTTTTCCTGTTTGATTTATATATATTACAGAATTGAATATGGCGTGAAAATATATGGATATGTCAGGGCTCTCTCGTCCTAAAAGTGGAAAAATAGATATGAAACGTGCCCTAACTTTACAATAAATATTCAGGCAATCGTATTTCAATTTACGAATTTCGATTATATGTCATAAAAAGGTTACTAAAGGCTCCGGCCAAACCTACTTCCAGAGCGGTTATCAGCGAACATGTTTTGAAAATACGAAAGGAGAAGAGAGCAGGAAATATAATGAGTAAGCAATGTAAAAATTGTTATTTACAAAAAAAAGAAATAGCGCTATTTATGTATGCAGTGTACATGTTGTGTATCCTGGTTACTGTTTAGAATACACAAAAATTAGTCATGAGTGACTTCTTATGATTTATCTGAATAGGTTTTTTATTTATATTGTGAGTTTTAGTGAAAATTTATATTAGCTTATGGTAGTTCATTTATTTTTATTGACTTCTCACTTTACTTGAATAGATATTTTGTTTGTTTGTAGTAACATTTTCTTAGTTACTTTTGTCTCGTTTTTCTACTGAATATTTTTTATCTTATTTTAGTTCCCATTCTATATATAATTTTGTTATGATATATTAAATAATACATACTAATCAACAATGTATTTTCCTATTCTGTCCATTTTTATTCGCCACCCGCTCGTGCGTTTTGCGGCCATCGGCAATAAAATTTGGCCTCAGTGCCAATATCGCTCTTGCGCGTGACACAAAAAAAATAAAAAATTTGTAAAATCTAGACTGGACACGCGTTAAAAAGCATAATTAGGAATATTTTATTGTTGTAATCAGAAAAAAAAAAACGTAGTCGACATCTAGGGTAAATATTTGATCCCAGATCGGCAGCGAACGTGTAAAATTTGATTTTAAAATGGTTGCAATTCTTCATGGATCCTATTCTAATGGATTCTAATATATTCTTATACTTAAAAATTAACCAAATATTTCAATAATGTTGAAGAAGAACTTCCTCACTCTGTGCTCTAAAATTACCCATAACTGTTTAATTATGTTTAGATTTGGCATCTATGCTGATCAGAGAATATATTTTATGATATTCTAATGAACCTCAAACTAAAACTGAACCTTTTTGGCTGTATATATAGGTGCTTTATCATCTTAGAATACGTGTTTGGAAACAATATACTAGCCATATTAAGAACTAAAGGGGATATCGAGATATTCATTCGCATTTCATTACAAAATGTCTCGCAATCGCAGCCATTCCATGAATGTTAGCTTTGTGGAGCTCCCGCAGTACTACTTTTATCGAATGAGTATTATTCAAGCAAGGGATGAGTCAGTTTTTCCAGGGTAACTTCTGGTAAGTAATCTCGAAGTCTGCAAAAGGCTGAGTTCTTGTATCTGGCGTGAAATTGGCTGAATGACAATAACAACTCAGTGACAACAGTAAATGTGTGAGTGTATATAATTTCTTGATGATTATATCCCAAAATTGAAATAGCAGTATAAAATATAGATTTGTGTAAATTAATTTGACTTTATACAGTTAGATACATCTAATGACCACGTCTCCACTATTTGTTTATACATTTGTATTTGTCTGATACTTACTGGACAATTTGGTCCTTTGCGGTACATAACATACACCTACTTGTTTACAAATATAACTAGATTTGTCTTAGTTACTTAAATCTTTACACGTTTTTGCAAAGGTGTCTTTTGATGCATTTAATATAATTATTTGGATAAAATCAGAAAATCCCACTAAGAAAATTAAAGATGCGATTTTGTAAATATTATTGGCGTACAACAATCTACCTAACAATATTTATCTGTTGGGTAGACACCTCCAACTTCATAGATAGTCCAATCCCATTTACAAAGCTAGAGAGCACTGTTAATTCTATCAGTCATATCCTGACTAAAATCTCTCAATATGGACGTGCCACAAGAACAAGAACATTATGTATTTCCTGAAAGTAATGAAAAAACTATTGAGAATCGAGAAGCTGTATGTGAAGTTAGATTTAAAAAGGATGTTATTATTTCCATTTATCATTAAAAATCAAAATCTTAATCTGAAATACTATTTGATAAGGCTGGGGAAGAAAATTTACCACAACAAACATTCATTGTATTTAAACTAAAATAAGTTAGGATTATATTGGTATGTGAACACTATTTTAATACTGTAACTTGTTAGATTTAATCATATTTGGGGAAAAAGTATTTTCAGTTTTTTGTTTTTCAAAGAAAAATTCAAATACCTATCAATGGCCAATGTGCCGTTTTAATCGATGTCCTTACTACTTTTCTAGAATACCTATAACTCCGACTAACTGCAGAAGAGAGATTGTGATACTTGAAACTAGATGGCGCCATTAAGATAATATTGCAGAGATCGAAACAAATAGTCGAAGCGAAGACTATTCGGCTCTAAAATTAATTTACCAAAACTTCTCTGCTCATCGTGATTGATTTTTGCTGTCAGTAGAAGTAATGGTCTAGCGTTGTCACACTTTTAGATAAAGCCTCCTCTTGATATATTCTGGCTATTCCTTTTTTATTCTTGCTTTTTTTTCGCTTTTTGACAATAAAGATGGAATTTCATCATTTGGTCAAGTTCGAGTATCTCCTTTTCTTTCAACCGAAGGCATAGCATCGCCATCCATGAGGTCCACAGGACTTAACAAACTGCTTGCAAATTGTATATCGTACTTTCTGTTACTTTATTGTCCTAAGTGATCCGTGTTTATTCGTTTGAAAAATAGTGAGATTTCACCTGCTTTAGCATCAGATCAAAAATGAAAACTCAGCTAGTTACATGTTTAGTATGAATTCACATGGAATGCACTTACCGAACTTCTTCTAATATCCACCGTTAAGTAAAATATTCAAATCCATCTTATAGTTTATGTTTACTTTCATGGCAATATTGCTCACCAATGTTCACTTAAAAACTTATCACTATAAGCACCACTCGAATCTCGATGAATCTTCGTTGCATTTTGGAAGTAAAAATGCGATATGAAACGACAGTTTCTGTCTGGAATCTTTATTTTAAAACCCCAAAAACAGTTAACTAAGTAAAAAACTTATGTAATGGTACATCATCTGAAATGTTCTGTGACCTATTACCTCCTAAATGTGCTATAGAAAGTCTTGAAAGCTTTAAATTTTAACGAGATCTATTTCCTTATTTTTTCCATATTTTTATTGTAACTTTATAAATAAAACATTAACAAGATTATAATTTATAATACAGCAATAAATAATGAACTTTGTTATTCAATAAGTTTTACATTAATTAATTTTTTAACTTACATTTCGAAAAAAATAATCCTTAAAACTTTGTGTATTAAAGTCGAAATATTCCCGGAATAATTCTTATTTAATTAAATCGATTTAGTCAAATTTAATTTATGAAGTAGCATAAAGGAGTTGATGAACACTTCAGAAAGTCTCGTTAAAAATTGGATCCTTATCAATTGGAAGTAACCTGTCTAACGAATTTATAATGGTACCTCGTTAACATTAAGGACTTTCTTATAGAGTTTTTGCTGATTAAACGCTTGTTTAGTTTATAAAATGAAGCTGAGATTAACACGTAATTAATTTACTTGTATCCGCCTAATGATTAAAATAAAACTTAATATTATACTGTAATATTGTTCTCAAACTCAAATAGTTGTTTCATTTTTAATTAAACATTTAATTAAGTATTTAAATTTAATTTCTTTAATTAATGAACTAATAAATAATGTAACAAAGACAAATAAAAAATACATCACATAAGTGTGTATTAAGAATATATATTATATATTAAGACTTTAAATATATACAAATTTTTAATAATTATTAATACTGAGCAAAATATAAAGGATGTTCAGTAAAACAGTAAACTCACGAGATCATGATAAATTTATGACGTCAAAAGGTCGCAATGTTGCTGCATTAATTTTGCATCTTAGTCCATTTTGGCTTTGACATATAATAAAATTCTGATCTAAATAAAATAAATAAACAAAAATTATTACATATAATTTATTTTAATGTTATTATAATAGGTAGAGCTAAAGTCCCGCTACCATTTCGAATGCGCGCCATTCGTTATGTGACGTTTAGCTCAGTTTCGCTTTAACGCACGAACAGAAATAGTGACAATATTTATTGAAAATAATCATTCCATTATTACATCTCAGCGGAAATTGCGGAAATATCCTAATCTTCCAATGCCTCACAAAACCGCAATTTATCGTTTACATGCGAATTTTCCACAGTAGTGTTGCAAAGCCTCCAGAAACATCAATTCGGGGACGTGGTTCCCAGTTATACATTTCTGCATGCAGTTTAAGGTGAATTTTGAAAACTGATTTGAAAATGTTCCCGTACAAAATTCAATTAGTCCAAAAATTGCTAAAGAGAGATCCTAATCAACGAGTTAAATACAGTTATGCAATTCCAAGGCAGTCTGGTGAAATTGAAGATTTTTCATCTTAATATTTTAATATTCTAAATAATATTCTGATAATGAGCGATGAAGACCATTTTCTTCTCAATGGACATCTTAATAAACAGAACAGTCGGTTTTAGGGAACACAGAATCTTCAATTAGTTCATGAAACATCATTGCATCCACTAAAAACAACTGTATAATGAGGTATTCATGTTGGAAACATTATTGGTCCCTTTATCTAATGACCAATGTGTTGCTGTTATTGTTACTGCTGAACGGTATCAAGACATGATTCGAAATTTCTTGTGCCTGAAATGGAAGAGCAAGGACTAGAGGACATGTGGATTCAGCAAGATGGGGCCACAGCACACACAACTCGTTGAACAATACTATTATTGAATGACTTTTTTCCATTAAGACTAATTTCGCGAAGTGGCTATTTAGCATGGCCAGCCAGATCTCCGGATTTAACAGCACCAGACTTTTTCTTACGGGGTATTTTAAAATCAAAAGTTTGGATGAATGATTCAACAAAGACAATATTCGTCACGAAATTGAAGAAATTCAGCATCAGATGATGCAGGATGTTATGAAAAATGCCTTTAAAAGAGTCGAAATTTGCATAGCAAATCGCAGTCACCATTTAGCCGATAAAATTTTTCAGTCAGAACCAAAAAATAAATGTAAAGACCAAATAAACTTTTTATGAAAACCAAACTTACTTATCTTTTTTTTGAGCAAAGTTATAGGCAATCAAAATGGTAGTGAGACTTGTACCCCACGTTGTAGACAGTCAAGATAGTTTGCAGGATAATTTGGTGTTTTGTATTATATTTACATTGAACTCTTCCACACCAACTCTGAGATAGAGTTCTAGCAACGGTTTTTAATGTAGTGTGTATGTACATGTGCTGCGTTAATGTTTATCCGCCTAATTATTTTAATTTTATTAGAGAGCATGTTTACCTTTACCTTTTACGTTTAGTTCTTGTTTTCTTCGTTGCAGTTACTTTGATATCACTGCATTTATCCTTAGTTTCTTCTGTTACTGCCTGTATGCACATTTCTTGATAAAACTAGATTTAATCACTTCCTCCTCCCTAATATATCTGCCACATCTGCAAAATATTTAGTATTTATTCCTTCTCTCCTTATACATTTTAACCAAATTCTCATATATTTTCTGAACAATTACAAACCTATCTATGCACACAGTTATCCTACCTTTGAAGATCAATATGACTCCTTAAGCATTATACGAACCTAATAACTAAGATCTAAGATACTAATAATCTATTATTAATCTACCGTAAAATAGAGCCTTGAACAATATATAACGAAAAGTTGATATTATTAAACAAATCTGCTAGCATCATTAAAATATAACATGATATATTATATCCCAAAAAAGTATATAGTGCACATGTTAATAATTTATAGCGACAAAAAATAAAATAGCGTTTAAAATTGAACATTAAATTTAATAACTTTACGAAAGTAGGTCAAGTACGCAGATAGTGTTCTGAATAGCAAACCGTCAACCAGAGTTATTTTACAGGAAAATATTAAACTTGCAGGTAATGACGGTAGCATGTCGTCGAAGTCTCTTTAATCTTGAACCACCGTAAATTTACAATATAAACTATTTAATATAGATTTAATTACTATTTGTGAAAAATCACTTAACTATAAAGAACGGATACTAGTTGACGTTACAATATTAATATTATTTTGATCATAGCAATAAATAATTCCTTAAAAATCAACATTACAATAAGAACTCTAATTTATGTTAAAATGTCAAAACACTTTTTACATTTTATTTATCTTTTAAATTTAAAAGAAGGACTTGTAAATATTGTACATTGTTTTCTATGACACTGAGATATAACTCAAGTAATAAATGAATGTCGTTGCGAAAGAACCATAGTACTATACAGGAGAAGGCCTTCTTTATATAGTTTTCCTGTTTTGCATCGGATTATCCAAAGTCTACGAAGGAGATTTTTGACAACTTGTGGAATTCTCATAAAAAATAAACTTTTCTGTACTATCCAGGACAATGACACCATACACAAAACATAGTGGGACATCATCGGCGAAGAGGCATAATGGGCGAAATCCAAAGTTAACTGGTAAAGACCGACTAACATTAAAAAGGATTGTGACCGGAAGCATAAAACTACGGCGGAAAAAGTGACAGCAGTACCCAACACTCACTTGAGTAGTACTGTTTCGATAAACTCAGTACGGCGAGAGCCACAAACCTAACATTCATGGACGGGCTGCAATGCAAAGAATCCAAAGGTAAACTGCGAAAGAAGTGATGCAAAGATCAGAAACTATGGACACTGAATGATTGGATGGCATGGTCCGATGAATCATTGTTTAATTTTTTTTTCCTATAAACAGACGAATTTATATATGGAGAACCCCAAAAGAAGCCTAGGATCCAAACTACCTGCTTGCTATAGTCAAGTTTAGGAGATCCAGTTATGCTTTGGATGGCAATAGTGTGGCATTTTATTAGTCCTCTTATTCACATCGCTGGCTGAAGTACTGCAGCTGGATACTTCGACATTCTCAATAATGAAGTTTTTACTACGCCTAGCATATTGCTGTCAAACTTTGCCATGTTCGAAAATGATAATGCACTGATACGCACAGCGAAAAGGGAACATCAGAATATCATCAAAAATCCCCGATCATCAGAATCCCCAGCCCTCAACATATTTAAAACATTACACTGAACATAATTAATCATGGAGAATTATAAAACTCCTTTCTAAGACGGCTGAGCTAGACGAAAAAGTATTTTTCAGCTAGGATATTAGATTTACAAGAAAAGCACGCCCTCAGGCTACAACACAACAACACTCTTTACAGAAAGCATCATTCTTGTGCAAATTTCTATGCTTTCATTGCATCCAAACTAGATTCCTTGATGAATGAACTTAATTACCGAACAGATTAAAACGATTAATTTCCCAAAATAGATGCATTTTAAAACATATAAATACAAAATAAACTAAATAACTAATAATATCCAACTCACACCTACTGTTAATCTATTTTGGAAAAAAAATTGGAATTTAAGATGTATAAATACCAAATTAATATGACAAAGCTAGAGACTATGACAACAACATATGTAGTTTTTCCTTTTTCCTTTTTTTTTTAATTATTCAACAGACTATGACAAATGAGGGTCCTAATATGTTGATTTATCTGCTGTGACAGGCACTTGGTTGAATATATTAACCTGATGAGAAGATCTTCAGTATTAGTTCCCGCTCTGTAACGTCGGCTATTTTCAATCAATAAACGCGGCTCCAATCTACGAACTAATAATTCAATTGCACGTTTCATAAGATAAAACGTCAGCATCAAGAACACTACAAATTGATTTCTGTGCTTTTGAAATATTTTTCCTTTATTTCAATCCGTGTAAAATGTGCCGTTTATCAATTATTATCGTAAACTTTGCTGTTCTAAGAAGTAATACAACTCAACACCAATTGACTTTAACTTGTCATCTAAGAAATAATGTTCTAAATATAATTTTAACATCGAACAATCCGTAAAAGATCAACTATATATACTATAACAGATTTTTCTTTTAAAAATTGTTAAAATGAATTCCCGAAGTGTACGTAGAACCACTCCATCAAAATATATATTTTTTTTGTTGAGTCGTTATTATCATGACAAGATTTGTATACAATTTAAAAAATTTAAAGGAAACTTAAGTAAAACTTTTTTAGATTTAAATCTCCTTCTAATCTCACATCTCATATAGAAGATAATTGAAAAATATTAACACATTGGCGTTCTTTTTATATTGGTTTGTGAGTATAAAGGAACTCATTTTAACCAAGTTTTTTAAATTAAACAAATCTATTAATCAATCAAATAAACAAATTAAGACAAAATATCAAATTTTGGGATAGTTTTTTTGGTTTATCTTAAGCACAAACTGCTTGACAATGTATGATTGATACATTGCATAAATTATAAACTGCTTGATTATGTATGAGTTTTATAACCACAAAAGGGAAATTACGAGATAAAAACTTTGTTTTCTCCTAAAATTTACGTATCCAGCGCCTCCTTTGGGATACGTATCCATGATTGAGACTAAGGTACAAACTAGAATTTGGCTACAACTAATGCTTATTACTAAAAAAAACAATACAACCAATAAAGTAACATAAATTTATTCTAATACTAAAAAGGTAACTAATTGTATGTTATAATATATTGTTTATCTAAATTAATTTTATAGGTAACTGCTTAAGCTTCTAATAATAAACAAAATATATATTTGCTGAAAAATAACCAATTTTGGAAATAATATTGACAATAAAAGAACCTATCTAAAGATATCTAAACACCATAAGAATGGATTTAAAATAAAATATTAACTTTTCTAACTTTACAAAAGTAGGTCAAGTACACAATGGTGTTCCAAATTATAATCTGTTATAATAGGCAGAGTTACTTTAAAGGGAACCTTTAAACCTGATGCGGATGACTGACAATCACTTTAGTCATATAGCAACAATGTTCAAAGTTCTAAATTACGTAGGGTGTAAAAACAAAGTTTACCTGTTTAAGTATGCCTTCATTGTTTGCTAATAAATTATGATAAAATTCATGTAACATAATGACATGTTCTAATATTAGTTTAAGATTTTTTATCAGCTTATTTTTTATATCGATAATTTTAGTCGTTAATAATTTTGGTCCAAATCAGCATCCCTTTATTTGCGACAACTTTCTTTCGATTATTCTATTCTCCTTTATATCTTATTCAAATCGTTTCTGACGGACTAGTAAAAAGTATGTTAAATTAAGGCATAACTAAATACTTAAATCTACACAAAAATCGACACATAGCTAAATTTCTCTTATCATAGCCAAAATTATGTTAAACATAGCGTTACTAATGTTTTATAATAACAATTGATTTTGATTGATTTTAAACTATTATACCTTCAAATCCTCCTCTATATCATCATTTTTATTATTATCATTATCTTCTATCTTTATTATTATCATTGTTGCACTTTATAAAGGTCTTTAGGCGGCTTGGTTGGCGCAGTGGTAAAGACGACAGGAAGGTCCTCCTACTGTTGCGATATTCGCGGGTTTGAATCCTGCTGGGGCATGGTCGTAAATTCATGTGATTGATTAATATATGTGATTGTCCTTAGGCAAGAGTGCAAAATCCGATAAGGAAAATGACCCCAGTCACGCCAGTAACCAGGCTGGGTAAGACCGGATGTCTTCTGGGATGATTTCTAAGTTGACCACTCGCCACTCGGTAGGCTTAGTGCTGAGGGCCGTGGCTCGGAGCATACGTTAAAACTGTAGGTCCAGTCCAGATAAACCCTCATTGGTAAAATGGAGACTTTAAAAATATTTAAAAAAAAGATATTTATTCTGAGAAATCACATATTTCACCGATCACTTGTTTTAACCATTACAAAATAAATCATATATTACACTGAAGTATAACCTACAAGACTTGATATGTAAATTACCCGACACTTTCGGAAGAAGTGTTGCTAACATTCAACAAGATGTACTATATTGCGTGATGTTCATATTAGTTTTTCTACCTCTGTATATCTAATAAATTTTAAAATTCTTATTTCTAAGATACGAATTTTGTCTATAGAAAACATAAAATAATATGAATTGTAGCTTAATATCGATTATAAAATTCGAACTAAAGGTATCCAAGATCAATTTCGAACATTTAAAGCTAAATGTCAACCTATAAATTTAAAAAAGTAGGTCAAGTGCACAGATAATGTTCCGAAATGTAAATTATTGGCTTGAGTTATGTGAAACGAAAATACTGAACCTGAAGAAAATGTCTGGTAACAAACATACTGCTGAAATATCTTTAATCTTAGAACACTGTAATTTACCAACGTACTAAAGCGGGTGAAATGTAGCGAAAACAAAATTAAATATCGTGTACGAAATACCAGAATGTGTAGGCAAAAAAACTGTTATAAAATAAAGCAAAATATTTTAAACATATTATTATAATGAAATAATATCGGGAGGCGGACATTATTTTAATATACATCTTTATTATTTTAGAATTTGTATTAAAATTTCTTCATTAAGATTTCAATTTAATATCTTATTTGTCATTGCTTTGTCAATTTTGAATTTTCCTATAATATGATCTTTCCATATCGTTCTAAAATATTAGGTACTTCCATGTAGTTTTATAGACATAAAAAGCTGTTAAGCAACTAAGATAATTGTTAAATTCGATGGTTCTGACAATTATCTACATGAGCTCACAATTTTCCATTTACCATAGTTATTAGGAAGATTATAATGTTCATTATTATTATATTATGAAGATTACGGTTACTAAATTATATGCATTATTGTTATTATTATTATTATTAATATTAGTTTATTATTATTCGTTTAATAGTGTATGTTAGGGGATTAGGGAGAGAAAACAATGTTATAATAAAATATAATTTACATTCTCGCTCATTTAAGTAAATGAATGCGCAAAGACTAGTTAATTTTTTTAAACAATTAACCAAGTTGATTACAATGGGAGAAGAAAACAATTAAAAAATTATGTGTAAATGACTTTTCTTTATATTTTAAAGTCCCCTTTTTATCAACGAGGGTTTTGTACGGTTTATAGAGGTTTTATAACGAGGGTCTTACCCAGCCTGGCTACTGGCGTTATGAGAATCATTTTCACCAAAGTCAAATTTTAAACTCTTGTCTAGGAGAACCACAAATATTAAACAATAACAAACATAAATTTACGATCATGTCCCAGCAGGATTCGAACTCGCGACTATCGCAACAGTCCTGTCGCCTCTACCACTGCTCTAACCAAGCCGTCAAAGGACATTTTAATATATCTTGCCTAAGGATAATCACAAATGTTAAACAATGACAAACATAAGTTTATGATCATGTCACAGCAGGATTCGAACCCTCAACTATCGCAAAAGCAGGACTCTCGTTAATGCCGATTTTTTTCCTGCTACTGATTGAACAACGTAACTAACAAGAAATCTACCGTTTTGTTCGATATGAGCTTGTTTAAATAAGTTTTCTTCAACTATTTTCTTGACGTGTTATTGACTAGTGAACTTGTACTCAGACTGTTGATTTACTAAAACCATCATAATTTCGTCTCGTTACTCTTCTCTCTGGTTCTCGTTATTGTCCGAGAAGGTGGTATCAAATACTATTTTCGTAACTCGATTGGTCATGGTTTTTAGAGACAGAGTTTCATGTGGACTGAATTATAAACAGGAAAGGGAGTCCATTATACAACGATATACATTTTATATTTATTTTGATATTGAAATATAAGAATCTCAGATATTGGTGGGTTATACTAAATTTATTAGTATTATTGCAAAAAAAACAACTGTGCAACAAAGTGCTGTCTTTTTATTACTTACTCTATATATAATTTCCTCAGCTACCCTTCAGTTAACTAACTTTGGCCTTGCTTTTATTATACTGCCCCAGAAATTAATACCATATAATCAGCAATTTTTTTCATTAACCTATACATATCATATTGGCAAATAATATTTATTTTCGCTCTATTTATGAGATTTGCCAATTTCTTATAAATAAATAACGAAATCTAGAGTATTTAACAAAGTATTAATTTATATGTAATTAAAACTTTGGGCGACTTGCCGAAAGTAGGTCATGTAGATAGATAGTATTTCGAATTTCAAGTTATTATCGTGCTTTACGCTAAATAAAAATACTCAGCCTGAAGTAAGCAAATGGTTCGTAACATACTGTTGAAAGCTCTTTAATCTTGGAGGTCTGTGATTTACTGACATACTAAACTGTATGAAATATAGGTGAACCAAAATTAAAAGAGTACATATACAAAAAGACGTTTTTCTCTGATATAGGTTAAATATTTTCTAAATACACTTAGTTGGAAGTATTGAAAGAAATTGTTGTAATGAATATAAACTAAACTACACAAACAAAACTAAAAATGGCAACGGTGAATAATTTAAGGAATACTGTAATATGATATGATAGTTTTAAGTCGATAATGTTATCAATAATTAACTACTATTTTCTCATAGCTATCAATACCTATCAAGCAATTATCGAATTCACACTCAAAAAACTCTCTTGTTTCTATGATGACTAATGAGCACTGAACCGATATCCTCAAATATTAGGCAGTATTTATTGAAAAGATCAATAATCAGAAAGGGAAACATGTAGTGAATACAGCAGGGTCCCTATCCTGCGGCTAACGCGGCCTAATTTAAACACTTTGAAAATAATTTTCGCAGATTATACAACATGTGATTGTACTTTCTAGTATTGAAAAATCGCTTCATCACTTTTCTTTTAAGAACTTTTTTTATTTTTCTTTTGTTTTTAATTTCTAACACTGCATCTTAATACGTCTTCGGCATTCCACGTTTAACGTTTAATATTCCTAAGTTCCATAGTTCCTAAACATTTCAACAACTGACAGGAACTTTTCATATACTTAAGTAAGGTAAGCCTTAATATATAGAAACAATCAATATTCTTCAGTTATTGTTATCTTCAAATTAAAGATAGCTCTCGCTAATGTCGATTATTTGGCCTAAAATTTGAGTATTTTAAAAAACATAAGCTGCTCATTAATCACTAATATTTCAAGGTTGTATTGATCCAATCTTGCAATATTGTTAAAGCAATCAGATAATTATAACCTAATTAATTAAAGTAGTTAAGACTACTAATATTTTTATTAATTATCCCTTAACATATTCTATAGAGTATTCTATTGCTTTTAAATGATGTTGCTACAATTGTTGTTGACTTTCTGGCATATTAAACTCATAAAATCATGGTCCTTGGCAGTTTTAATAAGTTTCATTATATTGGAATTCATAGTTAGATTCACTACAAAAGGAAAAGCTCTTCTACAGGTAGTCAACGAATTCAAGTTCCCCACATTATCGACCGGCAATTCAACATATAGGCCTACAGGTATAAATAAAATTCCGGATTTAATTGACTTTCTCATTGTACGAAATTAACAAGTCAATTGAAAAATCTCCGGCCTACCATAGTAAAACACATATTTTTGGCAAAATTAGTTTTTTTTATTCAACATAATTCCCTTCAAGGCTCCAATATTTCGATACTATTTTTGCAGTAAGATTTGTCCTTTGCTTCAAAGTAGGCCTCAGTTTCGGCGATCACCTCTTCATTCGACGAAAAATTTTTCCCAGCGAGCATTCTTTTGATATCTGAGAACAGGAAATAGTCAGATTTGGAAAAAATGGTGGATGATTTTTTTTTGGTGGATTATTGCCATCGTTTCCACTGACTTGTGACACGGTACATTGTCTTGGTGAAGCAGCACTTCATCGGCGATTTCGTCCTTCAAACGGTCCAATAACGCTTTGTAATAGTCACTGTCGATGAGCCTTCCTTTTTCAAGGTAGTCAATGAAAGTTATTCCATGCGCATCCCAGAATACAGATAAGATTATGGCCTTGCCAGCCGACTGTTGCGTTTTTCCACACTTTGCAGCGGGTTCATCGTGTGCGGTTTACCCGGATGACTGCCGATTGGAGTTGGGAGTGAAATGATGGGGCCATGTTTCATCCATTGTCACATATCGACTCAAAAACTCAGGTTTATTACGCTCCGAATCGTCAACTCGTAGTTGTTTTTGGTCAAAAATGAGCACGCACGGCACAGATATTCGTGAATATCTTTAAAGTGTCTCCTATTTCATTCTATTTCAATTTACGGCCATTCAAAATCATTTTGTGGTTTTTTTTAAATGTTTTCGTAACAACCGCTTTTGGGCGTCCACTGCGTCCACCGTTTTCGGTGCTCATTTCACCACGTCTAAACTTAGTATACCAATCCTCGATGGTTGATTTTCCTGGGGCAGTGTCCAGAAACTCGGTATCAGGCCATGTTTTTGCTTCAACTACATTTTTTCCTTTAAAAAAGCAATATTTTATCAACACGCAAAATTCCTTTTTATCCATTTTTTCCACAATAACAAAAGTTGTCAAACAGTCAATCTCAACAGCTGTCAAATTTATACACGCATGTTTGGAGAGTTAGGACTAACTAAAAAACATATGGATTTAATTCTAGTAGCGCCATCTATGTGACAAGCCGGGAACTTCTCAATTAACCTGTTATATAAACATATATGAGGTTTGGGATTGACCAAATGCGACTGATCAGTTAGCACTTAGTAGAATTTTTAACCAAAACTTAAATCAACTATTAAATTATCATTTCAACTAATATATGAAGATTAACTAAACTATGAAATAGAGAAATTTATTGGCAGCTTGCAACAAATCGAATGGGATAACTTCTAGTGTTATATGATGGACTGAAGGTAACATTTATTTCCAAAAAAGACGTATAAGGTATCAAGTTAGATACCTACGAGGATTTCTTGGATAACAAATAATATAAGGTTGACCACAGCACACACCAATTAGAAAATGTTGATGGAAACAAGGGATTAATGGATGGATATAATTAATCCAATGAGGATAAAAACGAGAATCTTACCATAAAAGATAGTAGTAGATAATAGACTAACAATTTCAAAATAAATTAGAAGAGACATTTTAAAACAGCTTCTAGGTAAATCAATTAGAGTTCAGAAAAGAATATTCAACTTATACAATACAATATACAACTCATTAAATTCATAGAATTATGGTCGTAATTGAAAGATCACATGAAGAATGATGAGTTTGTTCCGTCGTTATTCCAGATATTACATAAACCTTTAATAGGAAGGGCCTGTAATATGAAGGGCTTATTTTAAATTAAGCAAAATTTCAAAATTGTTAAAAAATCTTCTATTTCGGATAGAGCCTTCAGACTTAAGTATTTGGATATCTATTTTGAATTGAAAAAAATGCGGGAGTTCCGCAGTGTAGTGTGTTGGAACTGGTCGTTTACTTGATGTAGACTAGTGATATTCCTAAGCTGTGATATAATACAGTAGCTACTAATGCTGACGATGCTGCCATAATAACTGTAAGTTAAAACCGCAAGGAAGTAGCAATGAAACTGTAAACGTTATTACTATAATAATATTATTAAATGGAACAAACAAGTAGTTTTACTGACACTAAATCTGTTCACATCAATTTTGCTTACAAGAGAATTCAACACATATTACAATAAATATGGATATTATTAATGGCATATGCTAACACAGTAAAATATTTAGGAATGACCCCGAACGCCAAGCTGTGCCGAACAGCTCATATAAAGAAAACAGATCCTTATAAGAGGATAAGTAGATTTATTTTGAAAAGACGCAAAAAAATATGGTTATGACCTGGCAAAACCGTCCAAAACTGAAAGGCCAAATCATTTTGGTCGCAAAATAATGCTCTGTATGTCGTGGGATCAGAATAGTGTGGTATATTACGAATTGTTGAAACCTGGTCGAATATTTAATAGTGATCGCTACCGACAACAAATGATTAATTTGAACCATTCATTGAACGAAAATCGTTCAGAGTGGACCTAACATACGATAAAGTGACTTTACAGCACAATAACGTCTTGCCTCATGATGCAAAACCGGCCAAAAAAGCTTTGGAAGCACTTGGATGGGGCAAATTATTACACCCGCCGTACTCTGGAGACCTTGCCACATCCGATTATCAACTTTTCGTATCAATGGGAGACGCACTTACAGAGCAGCACTTCACCAATTTCAAAGAGGTTCGAAAATGGCTCGATAAATGCTTTTGCTCAAGGGACAAACAGTTTATTTGGGATGGCATCTATAAATTGTATGAAAGGTGGTTAAGATACATAGAACCAAATGATCAATACTTTGAAAAAATAAATTACACACTTTTCTTGAAAATTATGTAGTTTTTCTGAAAAGAAAAACGGTAGTGACTTTCCGGTACACCTAATGTTAGAAATCCTTCTTTGTCATATCAATGTTGTTTGTGCCAAAGCAGGTATAGTGCTAGTGTATCCAGATTTTAATGTGAGAATCTCAAGTTTTTTGTAGTGTGTAAGTGTATATATATTTTAATAAAGAAAAAAAGATATTGACTGGTATCCAATCTTACATTTTACATCAGACAATTTTAAAATACTTAACTTAACTTACTTATTTAACATAATTAAAACCTTATAAAAACTGTTGAGATGTTGGAGAGAAAACAATGTTGTAAATTAAATGCAATTTATTTTCTCTCTTCTTTGTGTAGATTAATATCCAAAGACGAGTCGTTTAATTTAATTAATAATAAAAAATATAGACACTTAAAGATATTAATCAATGCGTTCTGGGGAAATTAATTAGATGGAAATGATGGACCTACTTAATCGTATGCCTAGTTTTGGAGATCACTGACACAGGAATTTAATAGATTTTGATTCTTGACTAATTCTCGATATTTTTTTATTCTTCAACATTCTGGTCTTCTGGTCCAATTCTTCAGTAATTTTTACTTGCCAATTCTCATAATTATTTAGTAATTCTGATACATTTCCTTATCAATTCTATCTCCTTAATTCTGTCTAATTCTCATGTTCTTCGTAGTTTCAAATATTCAGTCAATTCTTCATTCACTACAGTGTTTTATCAAAAATATTAATTCTTAATTATTTTATTATTAAATTATTTTATTCTGGTCAATTAGTTCATCAATGCTGTTAACAATGCTGCTTCTCGTTCTGAATGCGTCGTGTTTTATCGCTGAAGTTCCTCAATCGGGTTCTTGATGGTGGTGGCCAAGGGTGGTACAGAAAACTCTTTTGTGTACACCGATTCGTTCAGAATATCCAAGTGGGATAACTCTTCTAGCTAAGAACTTCTCACGCCGATAGAACAAGTGTGTTTCATACCCTTAAGGAATTCTCGAAAATTCCACAATTTCAGACCTTCTTGATGTTTTTGGTTATAGGTGTAATATATAGATAGGTATAACTTCTAACAGGCTTCGTCCATCAGCCTCTGTACTTGAAACCCCAATATTCTAAACACTCAACAACTAGCCAATTGTATAATGCTTTCTTGGTTGGAATGTTATCACCAGACATTTGATACCATGCGATATTATATGTTGCCTCTCTTTTCCCATAATAAATATTAGGAAAAACAGTTTAATGGTCTAATAAATTAGACCCCTAAACTATACAAAAAGAAAAAATATTACAATTTTCGTAAACTTAAATTTAAACGACTTCTTTAAATATAAATAACTAAAATTGCGTCGCAACAGAAGCACTTATTATAATACACGTAATAAGCATCTTATTGAAATTACTCTTGTTTTATTAAGATAACAAGCAAACACATAATAACGTTTTTTTTAATTCATCGATATAGCCTTCTGCATTTTAAAATGTGATGTTCATTTTATTCCAGGACGACACCGACAGCGAAATCTCGTTCGATCGCGGCAAAAGTGAAAAGTGCGAGAAGGACCTGAGCAACTTCAACTTTCGGAAGCATCGCAGAACGTCACGGTTCATGGAACGCGAAAAGGACGCCCTTAATAACCGCGCCAATAGCCTGAAAAAGGCCCTGCGCAATCTGGTGAGTCTACATTTTACAGCGTCGCTACGGCAGAATTGATTGCGTTCAGCGCCAGCGAACCGCCGCCACAGCCGGATGGCCAGAAATGTATCGGCCAGATACGGGACCGTTTTCGCAGAATAAAGGCGATTATTTACTATGAACGTGGCTAGTGACGTGACAATGAATCCATTAATAAAGCTCACCGATGGGCGTCAAAATTTCGAATGGAAATATAGCAAAATCTCACGATAAACGGGGCTATAAGTTGTATAACTGCATAGATTTAGTTTCAAATTTATTAAATTCCATGTCACACAGTTTAGACATCATTTATCCCAATTATTTCAGTTTTTTTTTCATGGTTTTCAAAACGAATTTATTCATATAATTTTCAATTACTATTCAGTAATATAAGGCTCGTTTTAATCCTTAACTTTTGCTATTGTTATAGTACAATCATTGCCATTTCTCTGAGAGTTTTTTTCACAGACCTGTCTTTATACCAGTTTCACACCGTTAAGAGTAGATACCGTATTTTTTGTAGAAACCCTAATAAATGGTAATCAGGCGGGATATACAATAGATGTATAGTAGATATATAGAGTACCATAGTTGATCTTAAAGTTATTGAATTTCTTATAGAGAAAGGCTAACAAATAACGCTAGCCATCTTAACTATCTTCAAGAGAAGAGCATATTCGCAAGAAATGTAGCATGAGTATTGGATTTTCCAATAGTATGCTCCCTAGTTGTAGGAGATGGCAAATATGACCCAAATATATTTTCTGTCTTTCTCATGTAAAAATCATTATTACATACATGTAGAAAAACGAGTCTTGAAACTGTTATTAAATTTCCAATATCTTAGAACTATACTCGTATAAAATAATATTTTTATTACATTACAATATTTTAGTACTTACAAAATTTTATTGATAAAAAAATGTAATCAATATGAAATGTAATCAGTAGAAGCGGCAAAAATTGAAATAACCTACTGGCGGAACATGTGTTTAAGAAGCCATAACAAAATATCGAAAGGTTGTCTGTTGATAACATCTACCTTGCAAATCAGTGAAGTCTTTTCTTGAAGTCAGTCTTTTAAATAAAATTATTCTGTTAGAGTGTGAGCTATAGTTCACATTAATATAGTTGCCCCTTTTCGAACGTCAGATGGATATTCCGACTGCCTAACAATGATTGATTTGTTCACATCCTGGATGGAGATGATTCCAAACAAGAGAAATATCTGCAGGAAAATTAGCCGTTCGCTAGTTAGTGTACCGTCAAGGTTATTAACAAATAAAGATCAATAGTTCGAATCTGCTGCATTATACAGTCTAGCAAGAAACATAGGAACAAAAATCAGCATACGCCCATAGGCTAATCGCGAGATTGAAAATCTCCATAAATCAATTAAACCTGCATTAAAAGCCACGAAATGGGCCGAACAATGAAAATACCAAGATAATTATTTTAAGAATCCAAGAGGAAATAGGATCACGGGCCGTACTAGGTACAACAAAGAACAAATAAATATTTCTGGAGACTTTCCAGCCACTCTCCCTCAATTTTTGATAAACTCTGAAGATGTATGTGATTTAACGCTGTCGTGATGCTTGCTTAAATTGAATTAGTTGCTGACAATAGGGAATCCAATTATTAATTTAACGATGTTTGAGCTGCTCATGGTAAATTACACGGGTCAACACAAAATTTTACTTTGACTTTAAAGCATTAAATTCCAATTCTTTAGGCCGTAATTAGACGAAAAATATATATGGCATGAAAAACTTTGCTTTTTTATTTAGGAACCCGCTTGAACGATATTTTTCAAAATCTGTGGTGTTAATTTTTAATTGAAAATGAAACCACTTAACTGAACATTTTAATTATTTTTATTAAATTTTACTATCAAAATAACTTACAAAAAAGTAGAAAATAATTTAAAAGTGCATGCTTTTACTTTTTATTTTATATTCATAGACACTATCTCTTAATAAACCCCAAATATAGTCTCCCATCATGTTTTCATTGTATTGGCCTTCATAACGTAGTTCGAAGCTCATAATGTCGTAGTGAAAACATTCTTCCTGCTCTCCTGAATACGCTCCCATGTTGTTTTTGAAATTATCTAAATGAGCATGCAACATATGAACTTTTAATGACATCTTGCAGCCTATGGCCTTAAAAATATTTAGTATATTTTCAACTAGCTTTTTGTTAACATCATCAAGCAAATTCCGCTGAGAGCCTAAAAGCGCTGCTGTACTTTGTGTCAAATTTAAATCACAAATTAAATCATTAAAATATTCTGTACTAGTAAGATGGTGTTTTGGTTGTTATGGTGTAGGTAAAATCTCCTTATCGGAATTACTTTTATGAGAACTAAGAGATGAGCTACTTTTCCGCGTTCCGCGTTTTTTGTCGTGTCAGATCATGTGCGACTGGAGCAGAAGAAGATTCCATATCAGGACATTCGATAGGTTTTGCGTTTTTACCTCTACGTCTTTTACTCGGGTTCACAAAGCAAAAGTAGCAGTCGTTAACGTGATCTTTTGGTTGTTGCCAGATTCTTGGTGTTGCAAATTTCATTGACCTTTTCTCACCTCGATACCAACCTAAAATATAGAAATAAAATTTAATATGTGTATTATATTTAATTCACCATTTAATTAAAAGTTGCTGATTACCTTCCAAACATCTTTTACAATTATTACAAGCAACATGTGGGTTTCGAACAGTTAAAATATGCTTCGTAGGCTTCACAGAGAACGTGAGATGTATTTAATTCGTATTTTAACGACATTTTAAGGTATTCTAGATTTGTACAACATACCTGATCGTTGTATATCACTCTAGTGCCATCTATCAGCGCTGTGTGAACGTTTAAACCCCACTCTGATTCTACGGTATTTTAAATGAATTAAAATTAATTAAAATTCATAAAAACATTAAATATAAATATTATTACTATAACTATCACAAAAGCAAACTTTATACCAAAAAAAGGTATTTTCTTTTCATAACTAAGCGGAAAATCATAAAGTAAGCTTTCAGACAATGAACGTAAATTTTTTCGTAGATTGGTGTAATTATTTTCCAATCCCACCAAATACTCAGACCTTCTTTGATGTCAGTGTGGGTTTTCATTTGTTTGTAAAGCTTTTCCGGGCTTCAACAACAATTTTTTCCACATAGTATTAGCGTAGGTGATTCATTTAATATTTTATTTAAATAAAAATTCATTATCATTCATTTGAAAATGGTAATATATCGTTCGGTTTTACCAGCGACTTACAAATATATACTCGGTCCATTAAATATGTATCTGTTACTTAATTTGGAACCTGAGTATCGAGCCATATATCTTTTGATAAATGGCAACGTTTTATTTTGTAAAGACTTCGCGAGATGATTTTTTTCATCTCAATTTTCGCATCGAAATCACTGGAATAAAAGAAGCAAAATAATTTTGACACCAACGATTATTTAAGCGATTATATCACTAATACCACACAAATTTCGATAAACCTACCCTCCATTTTCTCTTTTCAAGAACAAGAAAATAAATGAACAAAAATGACCTACTGGAATATCCAGTTTAAAGACATAATATATACAGTATATATAATCTACAGTATTATATGGACAACTCTTCAAACGCGCTTTAACATGTTATTAGACATTAAACTACTTTGCAGAAAAACCTGAAGCTACTTTTCCCCAACCTTAGACAATATTTGAAGCAATTTAAAAATCAATTTTAAACTTGATACTAAATAGTTCCAATAACATGTCAATTAAAACATTATTCATACACTTAGCCAACAGTAGAACTTTGCCTGTTTTGCTTTTAGTGAATTTCTGTGAAACAATAGTATTATGTATAAAATATCTCTATTACGAAATAAAAACATTGGATATTTAAAAAATATTCCCTTTTAGCATTAATTCTACAAAATATAAGAAATAAAAAATAGGGTAAACCTTAGGTGAGTTTCTTTTTTTTATTTTAAACGATATGTACTAATTTTGATAACATTTGATTTTTCCAATATGAAGGGACCCACATTGAAATGCAATTAAACGAGCTCTGTGTGATGCCTTAACGAGAGAAAACTTCCGTATTAACCATAATTGTGGATGGAATATAATAGTTCCAGTTTTCAATGATTCCTCCATGTGATATTGGCTAAATTTGACCGATGGTCTGTATTATGTTGAAGTTAATATACATAAGTCGATTGCCTATTGACATAAATTGTCACTTTAGAAAAATCCACATGAAAATCTTCCAGCACGTTAAAATCGCACGGTTCTTGTAGCCAATTTAGGTAACCTTTACAAGACATATCTTCAAATAATTCATGTAGAATATCCATCATGGCGTTGGCTACTTCTTAGCTGGAACTACTTGTTGACAGTGGACGTACTAAAAAAGATCCTTCTAAGGACTTTTTGTGGATGCAGAACTACATGGTAAACATGGTATAGGTTCGCTTCGTTCCATTTACATATTTGAACTCGCTAGTCACTCACTTAATCCACTGTGATAATTTGGCATCACTAGCTGAATTTCTTGATTGCGAATTGTCTTTTTTTATTTTCCTTCGCCTTTCGACTGTATACACCGACCTTCAGTTTGGGAAGTTTTACAAGCTGAACGTACTCCTCTAAAAATTACTAAACTTCTGCAGGAATGTTACTATGATTGCATAGCTGAGTATCAAGTGATTAGTCAAATTCACGTAAAATCCAAGCCGGTATTCACCAAGACAGTATCGCCTGTCTGCCACCTTTCATCATAGTACTGGACGCAATAATTAAGGTCTTTAAAATAAGACATAACGTTCAATATAATTCAGTATACGTCTTGACCGTTGATACAAATGTTGTTCCTCATATATAGTTCATATTGAAGAACCATGTGGTTTGGGAATTAAGGAAGGGAAAACCGAAGTACCAATAACTGATGGATCGCCTTCTAGTGTAAATTACAACTAAATCCAATTATGCAAATGCATGAGTATGTACCGTAGAGTACAGTTGAATGAGCAAGTACTTAAGGTTAGTGACTGGAACAGGAAAAGAACGTGGCATCCACTTCTTAAGTAATCAGTCGAATCGGCCAAGGCGGTAGCGTGTTTTTTTCCCTAAGATGGTGCATTCAGAAAAGGCTAATATCCGGCTCTTTCGAACATTTATCTTACCAATCCTTCTGTACGAGGATTCTGTTCTGAGGTATTAAGATGGTAGAATCAGTTCACAATTGAGAAACAAAACCGCAATTGCAAATTATACAGACTTGGATATGTCGATCGAAAGTTCACTAATTTCCTCACAAACTTATTGTTTTTGTTACAGTAACACCAGCCCTTAATATTATCCTCAAAACCATTTAAATTTCATTCATTCTTTCAACATCATTTTATTTTCGCATATCGGTCACAGTATTAATTACTTCTTATTTTAATAACCTCTAGAAAGTTCACATTCTTCTAGGTCCAATTTTTCTTACCTTTCTTGTATCCTGAAATTAAAATCCCACTACAAGCTTGGATAACCTATCATCATCTCCTTTAACTGGGCTGTTAACAATCTCTAATGGGTCTATGGCATTTATCTACAAACGAGAAGCTTCCGAGGAACATTATTTCAGTATCCAAGTTTATCCCCTGGAAGAATGGGGTTAAGAAGTTCGCTTTTTCGTAATTGTCAAATTAAACCAAGCGTAAATTTCAAAAGGGCTGAAATATTTGAATATTTTAACAGTTTTCTCAATACAACTGAAATGTTTGCAATAGATCTACTAAACGAATAAAATCAGTAACACCAAACTATCTATATTGCCACCAAACTCATCTATTCATCAACGATAGGAACTAATTCAACGTTATTTAATTATCTCATCTTTTAAAAGAAAATAACCAAAAATTCATTAGATTTAGCTTGGAAATTTTATTTGAAAGCAAACTGTGTAGTTCTGAATTAAAATAAGAAAACAAGAGACTCCAAAGCCAGTTTGTGTTCAGAAATCAGAAAATATGCGTCAGATTTATTCCTATAAATTGTATAACTCATACATGATATTTATAATATATTAATTAAAACAAGTTCAAAAACAAAGTTCTTATTCCCCATTGAATCGTGAAGCATAAAACACCTCCGACTCCGAACTAAATTTCAAACGTTTCCCATTCAATTGAGAAAGTTGTTTTTCATGCTTCTCGCTTCGAATGTATTCGAAATGTTTCGCGAAACACAATAAAAATTATTTGAATGCTCACACTCTGGCCCCCATAAATTCGGAGGGTTGTTTCGCGGGGGTTGCTGATATAAAACAAAAAAAAATACCTTTGGTTATTAATATGGAACAGTTTAATCAAGTAGCCTGGAAAGATACGGCCAGAATGTGACGTGAATTTTAACAAAACCCTTTATGTCGCTTTAACATGTATGCAATTTCACACCATTTAAATCGTACATAGTATTTTGTATTCATGGTAAATCCTGGAAAATAGCTCATTCATTATTGTGTTAATATCAGACAAGAGTTTTTTGTATTTATAAAAAACATTACGTGTTTTTTCCTTATTATATAGAATTATATCGGATAGTGTAATATTATACACACAATATTAATACAGAACATAGTCACAGACTTCAGAGCTACTTCGGAGCTTTACTTCATAGCTTATTAAACTATCAAAAATTACACATCAAAAATATCAAAATAAATTGCACGTTAGCATGTCATAATAAGCAAAATTTGAAATAAATGAGATAAATTAAATACTATACTATATTGATAAATTATTTTTGTATTATTTATATGATCAGAATCACTAAAGGCACTATTAACTGGAGCTACATCTCAATAGAAATTATTTTTGCCTTAGATCCGTACACTCAAATCTTGGTTCCAAATGAATCTATCTCTTGGAATCCCATAAGAATCAATTCGAACAACAAAAATCCTTCAGAATGAGGATAGTACTAAACCAAACATCATCAAGATTCAGGTCCAAGTATACCATCAAATTGGTTTTTTGTTTACAATACTTAATGCCGATCTATCTATCTATAAATCCATTTTATGTATGATGGGGAGCAAAAATTAATATACGCTGTCTATACAACCGCATGGAGCAGAAGGAAAAGAGAGAAATTGTAGTACATTGCAGAGTAAGTTTTTCAACACCATTTCCAATAAATTACAAAGCGACGTTATTATCATTAAACCAGAAAATGTCCCATATGAAGAGCACTTGGTATTTATACAATGTAACTTTTAATGAAGTTACAGTTGTTATGGCTGACCACCCGTTTAAACGTCGTGATATACGTATACAACATAGAGATAACACATTGTAAGATGATCCGAGACAATCATCGTTCTTACGATGCCTCACAATATCCATTGATATTTTGGAAAGGAGAAGAGGGATATCATTGAAACATTCAACCAAGAAATCAAGTGACAGGTACAATGATGTAATGCCGTGGCAATCAATATAATGATATTCTCCGATGCCGCCAGCTTTTTCACCAATACATTATCGATATGTGTGCGAAAATTGTAAGTAAGCGATTACGATGCATTAAGCTTAATCAAACGATACTTCATTCTGAGGACTATATACATTTGCTATCATCAGTAACGTCTCATATTACATATAATCTTTGATCATATACTGGTAGACTGCGCCATAAGTAAGAATATGTTCAAGACGTCATGATGCTCATCACCAAATATGTTCATCACATTTCAGTGTAATCAAAACTGGGATGAAATTAAATTATTATTATTGCCAGTTCAAACATCAATGCATCGCTATGATATCACTTCACGTATGCTCAAACAAAAATCATTCATAAAGTTTATTATATATCACTCAGTATGAAAAATGAATAGTACAATGTCTGTCGGTCTTGCTAGTTATATTTTAGAGATATTTTCCCATTTATATATCGCAAGATAGCTAACCTCTTGCAGCTCGAGCGGGAGGAGAAAAACAAGCTTTGGCATATTAAAATGGACTCTTTTTCCCTGTTATCTTTTCAGAATAGATTGATTTCCAAATTAAATTAAACAGCCCACTGACTGGTCACTGCCAGTTTACTCAATCTTTCATTATGAAACGAACTGGGAGTCCCAATAATGGGTAACCAAAGTCACATGTTTTTACAAAATGCAGACATTGTTTAAAGTCGTGGGTTCTCTGATTCATTGAAGATTTTTTTTGCGTCAAAATTCCTTCAAATTATATTCTTAAGGAAATTATTTATATCGTCTGGTGTAAATTGGTGTTTAAAAGTCTGGTGCTGTTAAATCCGGAGATCTGGCTGGCCATACTAAATCGCCACTTATTATATAAACGTCATTCAATAATTGAATTGTTGAACGAGCTGTGTACGCTGTGGCCTCATCTTGCTGAAGCCACATGTCCTTTAGTCCTTGCTCTTCCATTTCAGTATAAGAAAAACTCAAATCATGTCTTGGTGCCGTTCAGCAGTAACAGTAACGGCAACATATTGGTCATTTTCAAAAAAAAAAAAAGGGACCAATGATGTTTCCAGCATGAATACCACACTATACTGGATACTACTTACTATTTTGTTTTTTTGTACTGGATGCAATGATAATTAATGAACTAATTGAGGATTTTGTGTTCCCTAAAATCGACTGTTGTGTTTATTAAGATGGTCACTAAGAAAAAAATGGGCTTCATCGCTCATTATCTCATATATTTAGATGAAAAATCTTCTTTTTCACCAGGTATCCTTAGGATTGCATTACTATACTCAACTCGCTGATCAGGATCTCTCGGTATCAATTTTTGGACTAATTGAATTTTGTATTTATCCATAATAAAATTTGGACGTCTACACAACACGATGGTTAAAGCGAAACTGAACTAAAGGTCACATACGTCACACTTTTGCCTCACCTGTTACCTAGCATCACTTTAAGGTCACTTATTCACACATAATTTTTTAAAATTAATTTTAATTTTATTTAAGTGTTTATTTGTAAATTCTTAACATTATAACTGTTAATGGACCGTTGTTTAATTGTTCCTTGGAACGTCCATTAGGGGGATACCATATAGTTTCTCATAGGTCTCGTATATTCCACATAGGGTCTCTCTTATAGTTTCTAAAAAAATACTAATACTAGAAGCTGCCCTTCTAAATAAATAATATCAATCGCCAACATTAATATTGATCCAACTAATTTGCTAAATCAATAAACGCTGTTCGTAAATAATAAAACATGATGTCTCGGGCCTCTTCACTAACTAATTATTGAAGTGGTCGGCTTTGCGAGAATGGAGAACAAGTTTGGAGAACTCCCCGAACTAAGATATTATTTGGTTATTGTTAGTAAACAGCCTAAGATTGGGGCTATTAAGGATTAAGGGAAGGGAATCTGGAGAAATTAACGAGATCCCGTTGCGTATTCAAATAATGTGCGCCACAGTTGGCTGAAATAGGATAAACAAATAAACTTCATCGATTAATTCTGCAGCAAAGTTTTGACGCTTGGGGAATTAGTAGCCAGTATATGTTATGGTAAATTATTATTTACAGACTTGGCTTAATGACTGCTTATCCTCCCATTTCTTTACATATTTATAAATGCTGAAATACTGAGTAAACTAAATTAAAGATCTTTTTTATAGTTCTCCAAGAACCTTACCAGAACTAGAGAGAAAGCATAAAGACATTTTTTTTATTATTTAATTAATACATTGTTACTAGTCGTCTCCGTCTAGAAGGACCCTTCGGCCCTAACTCAATCTCTGGTGAAATAATGGTTAGACATCTCACTGCTGAATTTTTTAATATATGCACCTCACTACACAACACTACATAAGATCAGATGGTTTGATTCTTTTGAGTCTGTGTCGTGTTCTGGTGGTATCCAAAAGTTGCAATATTTCAATATTTGTATGAGAATGGAGTCTTTCCTCATGCCCCCTTGCAATTCTCTTGATTTCTTGACTGACTATGGGTATCTGAAGGTCTCGATGTAGGTAATCAGTCCTATAGTATTTGGGTGCACCCACAATACCTCTTTGGATATACCTCTCAGGACTTTGTTCTGAAAAATTTATATTTTATTTATGTTACTCTTTGCAGAACATCCCCATAATTGAACTCTGTATGTCCATATAGATTTCAATATTTGCTTATATAATAGCAATTTATTATATACTGATAATTGTGACTTTCTTCCAGCCAGTACATTGTCCTATATTTCAATTCCAGTTCTTTTCTTTTCTTCTTTATATGTTCCTTCTAGCGAAGTTTTGCATCGAGATTCATTCCGAGATATTTAGCGTTGTTGCTATATGGGATGATAGTGTTATTTAATGTTATTGGTGCTTGTACGGTCTGTTTATAGGTGAGGCATAAATAGAGGTAATGGCTTCTTGTGGATTAAAATGTCTCCTTTGTTATTTTTGGTCTTTTCTTTTTTAAAAATATTTGTTGCATTTAAGCCCATTTTGGTTTAATTCTGCGATAATTTTTTCACTTTGAGCTGTTGATGGAAGCCCTCTTGTCATAACTTTGGTGTATCTGGATTGTTTTTCTTCATAAGAGTCCCATTGCAGTTTCAGCAACTCTAAACAATCTATTATCCTTGTGAATATTGTACGACATTCGGCGTTCAGTTTTATTTGTCTATTGTTTAGTACCGTTGCTTTGAATATTATATAGTTGGACCTCAGTGTTTCGTATAGCAAGTCAAAGTCGGTAACATTACTTACGATAATTAGGGGTGGCCTGGGCATTCTAATTTCTTTATTTTGTTTTATTTTTATTTGCTGTGGTGAAGATCCTGGAGACTTATTTGCTTTTCTTTTTTATTTTTAACCATTATATAGCCTACTTCTTCTGCATTTCTTCTTCATGTGTTTCGTATGTAACAATTGGAATACTTTTGTTGGCTTGGTAATTTATCGTTGTTTTGTCCTTGCCGTCAGAGCTTTGTTTATTTAGTTGTAGCTGGAGGGCATTTATTTGTTTTTGCATATTGGTTAATGCAATTTCAAAAGACTCCCTCGCGCAGACTTTCCATTCATCCACGCATTGTAGAGTGCCTGTTCGTTCTGGATTCTAGTTGTGTTCTCTACATTCGAAACTGCAATATTTGATACGCCTGTGATATTTTTTTTATATATTGTTGAAATAATCCTGTTATTTTTATGGTTCAAATTATCCTACGCCGCATTTGTGGTCCAGATATTGAGTTATCGACCCTTAACATTTTATGGCATTTTGCATTTATTTGCTACTGAACTGACCTTTTTTCCGATCGCACTTTCACTTTTTCACCAGTCTGTAAAATGTTATTGCTAGACTTTTTTTTAACGCCGCATTTGTGACACAGATGTTGCACTTTTGTTTCGTTTCACTGACCGTCTCTCCGAACACGTCTTTACTCTGTGAAAGTCACACGTCGACTACATAAAGACATAATAAAGTAATTTTACATTACAATAACTATAATTGATAAATTTCAATATTTCGTTTACTACAAATGCTAAAAATAAGTATTTATACTGTGGCATATTATCTAAGTGTTCTCAACGTGATGAGTTTTTGAATAAAAGATATTTTTTCGGCAATAAAGAGACCTTTCAAATAATAGATCCAAAATCAAGGCTTTCAAAATAGTTTTTAGGTTTGTTTCATTGATGGCTTACTACCCAGCCTCTCTTTCATGATTTAGATTTAAGTCATGGTGACTACAAGTGTATTCATCCGGGCATTGTTTTATAGTCATTATCAATAATATAACCTTTAATGAAAATATACCAAAATCATTACTGTTTGAGGTATTAATTCAGCATTAACGAATTTTTTTTCATTTTTATTATGAAAATACGACTAAAATGAATTTTTCAAATTACATTGACTACTTTGCTTATTCACGAAAAACAAACACTTAACTGTTCTTTTTCTAGTTATTAAGACAATCAAGTATGTTAAAAAATACTGACATTTAGTCACATGAAATATGATTGAGGCAAAATTTTATAATTAATAGAAAATCAACATATACCATCGTTTACCGATGTATTAAAATATATTCCTAAGCTTGATGTGGGAACATATCGGTATATAAAATAAAATGTAGAATAAATATTCCCTAATTACTAACTTTCAAACAATATTTGCGCTAGAACGTAATCCTTTGGAAAGTAATTAACTCTATTTGAACCTTCACATCTTGAAAAATAACGTATTAGCCTAT
Source organism: Rhynchophorus ferrugineus (assembly GCF_030347505.1). Taxonomy (NCBI): domain Eukaryota; kingdom Metazoa; phylum Arthropoda; class Insecta; order Coleoptera; family Curculionidae; genus Rhynchophorus; species Rhynchophorus ferrugineus. Next base: position 16,477,677 of record NW_027472588.1, on the reverse strand, counting down.
CCCAAGACAATTCTGTGACAATCTAATTAAGCCTTATGTACTGTATTATAATAATATACCATTTTTGTGTCTGTAAAGATTTTCTGGTAAAGCTCTCAGGGGACTAGAAATATTATTCCAACAAACTGAAATTAGAAGTTAAAGCTGAACAAATTCAAATATTCAAATATATCAAATATATAAATTCGAATAAGTAGTATTAAATTAAAGCCTAAAGGTATGTTCAGTAATAAATAGTTAGTATAAAGTAGAAAAACTTATGTAGACAATGTAATAGACATTTTGATGCCGAACTCTGAACTAAATTAAATCAAACAAAGTTTCAAGGACTCAAAGTACAATGGGCTGACGCCGATGTTTTATTTCTAGCTATACTGAACCGAAAATAGAATACTTGAAATAATACAAAAGTGACTTGTTTGTACATCAATCCCTTATTAGTCTCTAATATACATTACATTTGATATTTTGTTCGTAATATAATCAAATACGGGTAAAGTTTTCAAATTACCGTCTGACCTTTATATTTATATTTATCAGATATTTTTGAAATCCAAAATACCATACATATTTTAGCATTAACATAAAGGAGCTATTTCAACTAAAAATAAAATTAGAAGTGCGTGAAGCTAGAAGTTAGAGGGAACTAAATCTGACTACTGTTGGAGTAATTTGTATTTTAATTAAATTATTTTAGTAATGTTTTCAAAACTCTATGGGTAGGTACGTTTTCTTAATTGATTTCACTGCTAAACAAATTAAATGATAAGAAAGATGAATATGAAAATTCTCCATCTCAACATTTCTATTCAAAATCAAGGTTATGCGATGCTGAAGTATGTTTTTTTTATTGACAATCCTGCTATTATAAGCAAGATAGAACAGAAATAATAATAACTCTCGTCAAAATACAAGCGACCAATTAGCGTTTTTTTTATCTCTCAGCCAGTCTAATATTAAAACTAAACATGTTATAATTATTTTATCTATTCTTACACGAACTCAAATTATTTTAATATATTCAATTGTCGACAATGTTACTTCTATGGTTTTTAAGATTTCTAGCCTCTTTGATGTTTTACCAGAAAGCATCCTAATCTAGTTCACCTTTACTTAATTTAATCATATATTTAATGGACCAAATCTATAATAACGGCAATGAAAAATAAATACGAACGATAAATAATGCATCAAATATAAATAATTCTGAAAAGAGCATGCTTGGAGCCCAGAGGAGCTTGAAATGTAATTGGAAGGACAGTATTGACTCCAAGGTAGATGTTAATATGTGTTTGCTAGGATTATAAAGGAATTTTCAATAATGAGCTACTTAACCTCGGCTCAACCATAAGTTTGATTCCCTACTTGTTCATCAAAAAGTGACAAAATTCGTCTTACGTATAAATAAATGGCGCCTTTTATGACACGACAAAAAAAACGAAGAGTTTTTCCCAGAGATCTCAGTGTATCTACAGTGAAAGTTGCATTAGGAAAATGGCAAAAGATCATCAATCAAGCGGCATATATATCACTGATTAGTGTATGAAATATATATGAATAATGCCAATTCGAAAAAATAATGAAAAACGAAATTATTTATTGCTGATTAACTTATTATTAATTAAATTTAGTAACACGGAAGATATACTAGTTCGTCTGATATCCAGTTTATAAGTTCAGAGCGTTTCAATTTTATTATTAATTCCTAAGATTTTACGGACATAGATAGACGAAAATACTATCAAGATGAAGAAATATTGCTTCCTCAAAAATCTTAATATGTCAGGAATTTAATTTTGCGTATCTATATTTCTTGTAATCTTGTAATATTGTATATATTACTGTACAAAAATATTAAATGGTAAACTTCCTTAAATCCTTCAAGTAATTTAACTACATAATTATCAAAAAAGATTTTATTTAATATATTGAATATAGTTAAAGAGTAAAATATATAAAACTAAAAATATATTATAGAATAAATAATTATGCTACTGTCTTTTCAGGTTCAGCATACGGAACAAGTGTTTGAAGATCGAACGCGCCAGCTCGATCCTGATGTGCCAACTGTTAAAATTTCATTAAGCAGCGATTTGGAGAAAAGCCCAGCCAGCAGATCCAGCATGGGAAAGATGGATTCATTAAAAGTCGTACCCAGTATCGAATCAGGCTCCAGTTCAGAGGGCAGTTCATGTCCTTCTCCTACAGGGTAAATATCAACAATTTTCAACGCTGGTCTATATTAATATCTAGATGAAAATACTTTGAGAAAATCTCTGTGAATGAAGCAGGAAAGGCAAAAATCTTCATAAATTAATTTTAGTTAACGAATGACACAAAAGGATAATTGTTATCACAGAATTACTGTATCGAAATCTGCCGCTGTCTCAAAATTTATAATTAACACGTTAGTATAAATATATAGCTGTAGCAGGAGAACTTGCCCGTAGCCTAAAGTCAGTATGATATAATCATTTGATTCTTTGCTAGACAATTAGATACTAACAGCTAGCAGAAATCGAAATAAGTATTCAAATATTTGTCAAGGAGACAATGACAAAGTGGAAAACAAATCTAACTATTCACGCTGAAGAAATTGGGTATGTTAACATCAAGGGAGAAATATTTCAAGGAGACTCGCTGTGATGATATAACGCTGCGGTGGGAAATCAAATTTCAAAAACATCGACCAATATAAATCATCTACTTTATTACGATCTACTGGAACCTATATGATAAGTCACAAGAAATGGACTACTTACTAGATAACGTAAGAATATTTTACATCGACAATGTCGTGGACGGCAACATGGAGTTCGAATTAGACAGAAACACGATACTCAACGATTACGAATACTCAATATAATCAGAGAGGAAATATTAAAGACCCAATAACTTAATTAAATAGTCGTGCAAAGGCGGTTTGTATAAATATCTCAAAAACTACAGAATTTAAAAAACCGCACAATGACAAGGCTAGCGAACAGATACAGTTAAGGCCAAAATTAATATGTCGTTAACGCTAAGTGCCAACTGTATAAGTTCTTGTTCATCAAAGCATAATCCCACCAATTAAATCTCTTGTTCAAATGTAGGTCTATCTAGAGTGCTCTATCTAATTTGCAAGATTTAAAATTATGTCCTTCGAATATCATTCGAACTTTCGAACCAGATTCCTTAAAAAATGTATTCACTTTGGAAGTGTTTTTCCTCAAAATTTCTTGAGCTTGAGGGACATAAGTAAAAAGATCTTCCAAATGAGCGATGATATCTAATACCCATATCTTCAAGAGGTAATAGGTATAGTTCAAGGCCAGAGTATATACTCCCCTTTACTTTTTTCGACTCTCATCACCCTGTCTTAGAAATTGGCAGCATTGAATCATATCATATTCAAAAAGTTTCATTCAAGTAAATAACTAAGTTGTTAATTTTCAATAAATCCAACATTTGTTAACAGTTCCATCATTTGTCAATTTCTTCTTCAATGTGTCTGACAGGGTTCATCCAAACCGATGGTGTTATTAACCATTCCCGTTTCCAGCATGAAGTAAAACATATTTGCAATGAATTATTAATAAATGCTATTACTAGTAAAACCTAACCAATTGTTGTTCCAACGTTTACCTTTTTCCATCAACTTTTGTTGTCACAACATCATTTTTATTATCATCTTTCCATGAGTGCCCATAGGGATATTATTCCCATTCTGAAATATATGTTTCATCTAAATTTATAAATTAAAATAATAAGTCTTCCTTTATTTAATTATATGCTTTTAAAAATTGGACCACTTCAATACTTTTCATATAACAACTAACAGTTTCCTTTGAAATAATTGTACCAAATTTTGTTTATATGGAAAAACTACTCATTGTTTTTATAATGTCTGATAGAGCGCTGATCTTGATTCGTCACCAGCTTAGTATAAGGACGGTTTCTTTTCCGTGAATTCAGCATCATACTTTTCATTTTTTGAGATATTTCAGTGGCCGTATCCATAATAATATTCATTGCAAACACTAAAAATATTTTCAATCAAAATCGCAGAAGATTTAATAAAACAAGCAAAGCATTAAAATAATGTTTGTCGGTTTATAACCTCTTATCACTATTAATTTGAAAAATTTTGCAAACGTTTGACAACAGGACGACTTTGACAGGCATATTCAAACATATCAGACAGTATTGTGTCACTTTTTAATTCGAGTAAATTGAAAAGGAAAATATTGTCAGGCTCTAAAACCAATTTACAAATTGCGGCAGGTAATACATTAAATATGTTGATGAGGTATCTACAAAACTTCTCTGGGTAGACTATATTTTCTGTTTAACCAAAAAACCTTGAATAAATTTGAGGTTACCCTGTATGTAGATATATCTGGCATTTCTATTTTAAAATCTATATTGGAAGAATCGATATCAAGAAATCCAGTAAATAAAACAAATATCAGGAATAGTAAAGCAAAATCGAATAATTTTATGATTCCACATCAATATATTTCTTCTAAACAATGCATCCAAAAGGATAATTTATGCCGCGTTTTATTTGAAAGGCATGTTTTATTATTCGAATTCATAACGTGATGTAATGGAATATCTGAATAGGAGTGGACCGTTGCCTATCTATAGATGGAATTATAGCTATCGAATTAATTCATTTTCCCATCAATATCAGTTTTAAATGTATTCGATATATTGGCAAAACCTGATAGGATTCTGATTTTAGTATAGAATTTGATTCCGCTGCTTCAGTGCAACGATTATTGCGTACCCCAGCGAATACAATTTTAATTTAAATCTGACAAAAGCTAAAATAAAAAAAAATAAAATAATAAAAAATAAATATATATTTATATATATATATATATATATATATATATATATATATATATATATATATATATATATATATATATATATATATATATATATATAGGTGTATTGATAAAATATTGCTTTTTGGAGGGAAAAAATGCAGTTGAAGCAAAAACTTTGCTTGATGCCCAGTTTCTGGACACTGCCCTAGGAAAATCAATCATCAATGATTGGTATGCTAAGTTTAGACTTGGTGAAATAAGCACCGAAAGCGCCTAAAAGAGGTTGTTACCGATGAAAACATTAAAAAAAACAAAATGATTTTGAATGACCGTAAATTGAAATTGAATAAAATAGCAGAAACTCTAAAGATGAATTGAACGTGTGCATCATATCATTCACGAATATCTGGTTATGAGAAAGCTCTGTGCAAAATGGGTGCCGCGACTTTTTACCAAAACAACGACGAGTTGATAATTTGGAGCAGTGTTTGAAGATGATCAAGCACAATAAACTCGAGATATAATAAACCCGCTCCAAAGCGTGGGAAAACGCAACAGTCGACTGGCAAGGTTATGGCGTCTGTATTTTGGGATGCGCATGGAATAATTTTTATTAACTACCTTGAAAAAGGAAGGACCATCAACAGCGACTATTACATAGCATTACTGGACCGTTTGAAGAACAAAATCGCCGAAAAACAGCCGCATTTAAAGAAACAAAAAGTGCTGCTTCACAAAAACAATGCACCGTTTCACAAGTTAGTGAAAAAGATGGCAAAAATCCTAATTCATGGATTCAATTCCACAAATTGGGTTTCGAATCGCTTCCTCATCAACCGTATTCTCCAGATCTGGCCAGACTGGCGGCTATTTCCTGTTCTCAAATCTCAAAAGAATGCTCGCTAGGAAGAAACTTTCGTCGAATGAAGAGGTGATCTCCGAAACCGAGGACTATTTTGAAGCAAAAGACAAATCTTACTACGAAAATGGTATAAAAAAGTTGAAGGGTCGCTATAATCAGTTTATCGCACTTGAAGGGAATTATGTTGAATAAAAAGAAAACTAATTTTGCCAAAAAAATGTGTTTTACTGTGGTAGGCCGAAGACTTTTCAATTGACCTGTTACATACATATAGATAGCATATATACATATATCATAACCTTGGATTTTTTATTGTTTTCTTGTTATAATTATAATCTCTACTCTCATAGTCTCAAATTTGATACTTTGTCTGGTTTATTGGTAATAACGTAGTTTTTTAATCTATTGGAAACAGTGTTGAACAACTGTCCCCAAAGTTGCCACAATTTCTCTGTCCCCTCCAATTTTATAGTACACCTAGCCCTGAATCTTGATGATTCAAAATTACGACCAATCTCGTTCTGAACGATTTTTTTTGCTTCCATATGACATCATTTATTGACTTGATTGATTTACCCCTGTACTTAAATGCCTGATAATATCTGCATGTTTCTTTCATATTGCCGATGGCGACTTGTGAAAATATTAACTTGAATACTTTTATTGTGTTGCTCTCGACTTCCATTTACACGCGTGCTTGCAGCCTACTATCTTAGTTATATATTAATTGATTAATTATTATTAATATTATTGATTTTTATTAATTAATAGATTATACACAAGATCTCCGGATTTAAACCATGCGTATATTGGCTCCATTTAATTTTAAAATAGAGAATAATCCGAGTTTGGCGCATGCGTATACACAACTTTACTTATCTTTTTTCGTAATTATTAGATTTAATGTCGTATATATCAAACAGGTAAATAGGTTCAGGAAGTAAATAACAATGGTAGAATTTTGGAAATAACCCATTTTAGTTAAAAAAGCATTGAATAAAACGAAATAATAAAAATATAATTAATAGACGTCCAGCTGTTCTATTTTTATAAAAACATCATATTACCCATCATCATTATTTTTTATAAATAAAAATACACAAATATGATAAATAACTGATTTAATGTTGAAACTATATATAAGGGGGAAATAAAAATAGATTTTTTTTAAATAACACACATTTTAATTTTTATTTAAGAAATTATCGAATAAAATTAAATAACAAAAATAATTTCTATATGCCTTTCTATTTTTGTAAAAACACGATATTTAAATAAATTTACATAGTTAAACAATCAACAAGAACTCCAAGAACCATATAAATAAACCTTAGCCATAAAAAAGACCAAAATCGTCCACTCTGTATGAAAGGAATTTTCCTAAAAATCTCCAAATATTATCGCTACTATTCTTGATTCACAAGCCTCATTAATAAATTGACTACCTGGAGCTTTCCATTAATATATTGTACATTTACTAGCCTAGAAGGAATGAATGATCATATTTTAGAGCTGAAAGACATCTCAGTCAATACATTACCACTTTTACAAATCAATAATTTATTTACCTATACTTTTATATAATAATGCATTGTATTTTCCTTTTCATTAGATTTTTAGGGTGTCGTTGATAGTTTTATATTTTGTTTATTTGATCCAGATCTACTTTTGTTAATGACTTGACCACTTCCAACACAACAAGAAACATTTTCTTCTCTGTTCTTATTATCATAAAATTTAGGCATATGTTGATACCTATTCCAGGTTGTTGAAAATGATGTGTTATAAATTTGGCAGCTAAAATTCCCACTATAAATAAAACCGATGCGATCCGATCGGCTCGAAAAGATTGGACCGCCATTATGTTACTGCATTTCATTTGATTAATAAATGTGTTGAAGAATTTTCTGTAACGGGGAAATAGTTGCTTCTATGTATTTTACGCTTTCTTTTGAAGAAATGCGAAGTATCAATCTAACTATTAAGCTCAATGATTTTGACATATCCCTAAATATAATATTTTTAACTAAGTATTGGAAGGCGCAGAATTGTATTTTTGACATTCATTATTTATTTGATTTCAAGAAAACGCTGCTGAAAACCACATGTTTTATTTTTATTTCCAACACAATTTTTAAAATAATATGCTAAATTAATTCACTTTTACATTTATACGAATCGATTCGCTTGAAAAACATGAAAATATTCTAAATTATTTTGTTCTAAATCCACTATACATAATTATTATATTGATACTAATATATTTCTGAAACATATTTTATTAAAACCGCATTACTTGATTGTTGATACTTGATCTAAACTTGAGTTAAAAATAAACCAGTGACTTTTGCAACAAACCAACATCAGGTGACGAATGAGACGTAACAGATGTAGGCAATTCACACGCGATAATCGAGTAATAAAAAACTCGTAACTGTTTAAACCTTCTTTTATCGCGATCATAATCAATTGTAGTTAATTAGACGCTGTTAACTTGGTTAAACATTTTAACACAGCTATTTGTTATCAAAAGATTATTTCACAGGTTATACATTATTAGCATTGCTATATCTAATGATTATTTAATAGAATTTTGTAAACCGAAATTTTTTCACGAATGCTTGCATTAGATCGGCCCAATACTATTTAATCAGTTTCTTAGGTAATCCAAGAACAAAGATTAATTTCTAAACCCTATAAATATTTCTTAACCAGATTAACACCATTTCTTCACCTTTTTTCTTAATTCAAGATCGTGGTACTAGACCCAGGTCTCGTCCATAGTAGCGAATAAATCACAATTTGTAGTAAAACTTAAAATGCTATTCAAATGTATCCCATTCTTAGCAAAACCAACATCCCCGTGGCTTCAATATTTTCAAGCTAAATTTGATCATCAAATTTTTTATATGTTCTTATTCGAATTTTTTCACAAAGATGTATTTATTACAATAACGTAATAATGATTATTTTACTCTAGTGACTGCATCAATGCTAATATCATTAAATATCCTCTTTATTGTCGAATAACGATGTTATCTCAATTATTCCTTGGTTCCTAGCTTTGTCTGCGATGCTCTCATAAAATTATTAATTTTATTCTTTACCACAATCATCTTCTAATTTGAAAGGATATCTGTACTCCGCATAAACTATTCTGTATTCCGTTATTCACTCTTATTTCTCTAAGTAATTATTATTAAACGTTCATTTCAGTACAAAGAAAACAGATTCATTTCTCCAACTCAAAAACCATCTATAAATGTCCGAAGAAGATCAGAGGAAGATTCTAGATATATTTAGACATATCAAAAATATCAAGCCGGGAGGATATTGATCAGCTGCCCATTAATCGTGTATCTTAAATTTCAAATCAAAGTGTTTTCTCTTCTAGGCATCTAACAACGTAATAGGCATTATATTTTCATTCATAGATACATAGAACTATAAATTAGGTGTCTTTTTAATAACTTCCTTACATTTCCCTTTGTATTTGATTCTTTGTTTACAAGCCATTTAATACTGACGTTCATTTGTAACATTGTAGAAAACCGTATTTCTCAAAAAATGTTTGAAAGCTACGAAAATTCATACCGAATTTTGACAGTGTGCTCCTTCAAAAAACAATTATTCTTAGGGAGACTAGTTGGTTAAAAGATCTTGGTCGTCCAAGATTTCAAGATTATCGACGTGAAAAACATCGAAAAAACGTATCAACATCATAGTTCGCCGCTAGAATACAGAATATGGCTTTAGGAGATATCTATTGACCAAATAGTTTAAAAGAACTTTTGGGTATGGAAAATATGTGTGCATAGTAATGGGTGTTACCCTTGATTACAGCTCCGCAGTGAATTAGAGGTTAGAAATTAGTTAAAAGTTTATTCGTTAGATTTAGCCTTCTTAGCTTAAAAAAAATATAAAAGAAGTTGCAGATCATTTTGCATGGTTTAAAAATGGTTATTTTAAATTAAAAGTTAAGTAATGAGCTGAACAGCTAACCAGTAGAATAATTAGAATTAGACTTATCAATAGGGGTTAAATTACTGAAAACTTTGAAATTTATAAACAAAGAAAATATTAGTTTAGAAATCACAATTGATGACCTCTGTCGAAGAGATTTGTCATTATGGAAACGTGCACTGAAGGAAAACAGTCGGAGGAAACAACCAAAAGGCATAGATAATACATTTTTCAACACAACAACACTTATCTAAAATGCAAATATGCTAAAAGACTTTTTTGAAAAACGCTAATCAGGGTTCTATTCTAGTCCTATACCCAGTTGTTACCCTGACCGATTCACTTAAGAAGGAATGTATGAAGTGAGAAAAAATATAATAGAATAATGCATTAATAGAATAATGCATTAAAAAGTGAGTGAATATAGAAAAATGCATTAAAAGGCAATGACTAACATTTTTAATATATATCTGTTTTTTAAATATTTTTATTAAAAAGTTATGAACTAATTTCAATGCCTAATTATTTTTACTGGAAACATTTATATTTACTCCTAAGGTTTGATCTATTCTATTTTATATTAATATTTTAAAGTCCGTTTTTTGTTAAAACATGAAATTTATTTTTAGTTTACTACCGCTTCCATAAAGGTCTAATTAGTTAAAAAATTCTCTGTTTCAGATCTGTTTTAACAGCTCGATTAGTGTCTCCCATACCGGATATAAGACGAGATTCGGTGATGACCACAACGGATGATCAAGAGCTACTAACACTGCCAGTACCACCCGATTTTGCTGATAGTAGACGATCTAGCCGAATTCAACAGTGGTACGTTTACAAATTGTTTCGTAAGGGCCTAATCCAATTAATTAACAATTGTATATCCAAGCACTATATTTTACTTTCATTAGAGAGCAAATATACCTTTTACGCTTAATTATTGTATCCTTCTGTACAGTGATCCTTGCAAAAGCATTTTATTATCACTTTATTTTTCCTATTTATAGTTATGGAACTGTTACGGAATTTGTTAGTTTATAGTTTTATGTTTGTATAATAGTTTGTTCTGTTAATACATGTATACAGTCTTCTTGATATAATTAGATTTAATAACTGCATTCTCGGTAATTAATTATCCACACTCTACAATAGGATATCCTACAGTTATCATATAATAATTATATACTAACCTTTACTTGTTTCCACTCTCATCACTTTATCTTAGAAATTGGCAGCATTGAATCATATCATATTCAGAAAGTTCCATTCAAGTGGATAACTAAGCTGTTAATTTCTAATCTATCTAACATTTGTTCACAATTCCTTCTTCAATGTGTCTGACCAAGTTCATCCAAACCGAAGGTGTTATTAACCATTCGTGTTTCCAGCATGAAGTGCAATATACCTGCAATGAATTATTACTAAATGTCATAACTAACAAAACCTAATCAATTGTTATTCCAATGTTTACCTTTTTTCATCAACTTTTGTTATCATAACACTATTTTTATTATCTTCTTGCCATAAGTGACCATTCAGTCTATTGGTCCCATTCTAAAAATCCATGTCTCAACCAAATAATTTTTGACAGTTTCCTTTGAAATAATTGTACTAAATTGTATTTCTATTGAAAAATTATTCACTGTTTTTATACATTTCATATTTTTAAACTCTGATAGAGTCAACATCAATCCGATCTTGATTCGTCACCCGTTTCGTATGAGAATGGTTTTTTTTTCAAGAGGAATTCAAGATTATATTTTTCGTTTTTGGAGATATTTCAGTGACCATACTAATATTCAGTGCCGCTACAACACGCTAAAAAATATTTTCAATAAAAATCGCAGCAAATTAATAGTTAACAGTAAGAAATGCTTACTTTACGAATTTTGCTGGCAATAGAAGGCCTCCATTATACCATTCCTGTCAAAGTAACTAATTAGAAACGCAATCTATGATATCGGGCTTGGAAATTTTCATTCAGAGTAATAATACAATCAACAACGATTAGAAATTTATCAAAACAAGCAAAGCACTAAAATAACGCTTGCTGGTTTATGCCCTCTTATTACTATTGTTTTGAAGAATTTTGCGTACGTTTTACAACCGGAGGACTTTAACAGGCTAATTCGATTACGCGTTTAAACTTATCAGACAACATTGTGTCTCTTTTTAACTAAATTAAAATGAGAAGGAAAATATTGTCTGCTTCTAAAACGAGTTCACAAATTGAGGCAAGCAACACATTGAACATCTTGATTACGTATGTAGAAAACTTCCTTGGATAGACTATACATAAAATATATTAATATCCAATGGCAAACAATATTTTATCTAACATTACCAAAAAATTTGGAATATAATATAATATAATAATTCTCTAAGTTATATGAAAATATGTCTAAAGCCATATGAATCCCCTCCATGTACCCTAAACACTAAAACAATAATAAAACAAGTAAACTTTGTAGCCTGAGCCATCGACAACGTCGAACTTTTTTTCAGTCACAAAAAACAGGACTTACTTAGAATCCGAAACTTTGCCCCATGACGTCTACCTTGAGCAATGGCTCGAGAAAGTTACTATCTATTTCAGGCCGTGAGGATTTAAGTGAAACGGGCAAATTCCTTAGGCAAAGTTTCCATTTAAAATACAGCAGCAGACGGAGATTAGATTAGAGATAAGACGCTATTGGTTTAATTGTTGGCCTTAAAATTTTAATGCGAATTACTCGTCCAAATCTAGGAAATTGAAAATCTCCGCTCTTGATAAGCAAAGCGTTAATCGACTCGCATTCTTACTATTATATCGTTGCCAGTGATATTTCGTTGAACTTCAACCTTTTCGTTAAAATTTTTAATGAACTTCTTCTGTATTCTCCTAATTACATTTATATTATTTTATAAAATACTTTGTAAGATCCATTAATATTCACTTCAAGGTTATTCTCAATTCAAAGTTATATAAATCATGCAAAAAAACTTTAAGTTTACTAAAAATAACTGTTTTAAATTAACGGAAAGGCAGTGGTAACCTTTAGTGTACTTGACATTTTATTAGAACTAGTGACTGTTCAGTAATCGAAATTCACATTTTATTAAGTTAATCGTGTTTCTCTGACAATAAAGAAAAACTTGCTTTGACAACATTTTCAACATAAAATCACAAAAACATATGATACATGTAATACATAATATTAATCATTAAATGAACAATAGTATTCAGCACTTAAAACTATAAAGTGAATAATTAAAATGATAGACAAATAGTTTAAAAAATAAAATGTCGTATCAGATATTTATTGCATTAACCGTCAAACGTTTTAAAATTTATCAAGGGTTTAAAATATTTACCAAATTACTCTACTACAGAATCCTTAATAACTAGTGATCACCCTATGATCGAAATTCGACCACAATTAAGGGAATAAATTTAAAATTGAACTACTATACCACAATACTATTTTCAGAACTGTAAAGCAGAGCATTTTTTTTGTTTCAGAACATCAAATATAAGTATACATGATCCTTCTTTAATTTTATGTTCTTAGATATAGAATAATAAATGTAGTAATACATGAATATTAAAACATAGAATATATGAATAAAACAATTTTGAAATTGATATTTGACTTTAGCATATATATTAAAACAATAACGAACACAATTAGACAATTTATTTTTTACAATTTATAAATGTATATTAAAGTAATTTATTTACAATCATTAAATTAACTAGTGTTTTTTAAAACATATATAACAATACTTTAAAACCTTTAAATTTACTGTTAATAATTCACTATTTATCCTAAATCTATGCAAAACGGTAGTTAGATTCATTTTAACTGCCTCATATCATATTTTCATTACTTCACTTATGTAACAAGTCAATTGAAAAGTCCCCGGCCCCACACATAGATGGCGCTACTAGAACTAAATTTGTTTTTTAGTTAGCCCTAAACCTCAAAAGATTCATGTATAAATTTGATAGCTGTCAGATCATTAGTTTGTGAATCATAGCATTTTGAGAGAAGTAACTTTGATTATTGTGAAAAAAATGGATAGAAAGGAATATCGCGTGCTGATAAAATATTGTTTTTTGAATGGAAAAAAATAGTTGAAGCAAAAACCTTAGCTTGATACCGAGTTTCGGGATACTGCCCCAAGAAAATCAACCATCAAGGATTGGTATGTTAAGTTTAGACGTGATGAAATGAGCACCGAAAACCCCAAAAGAGGTTGTTACCAACGAAAGCGTTAAAAAAATCGAATGTAAATTGAAATTGAATGAAATAGTACTCTAAAAACATCAACTGAACGTATACGTCATATCATTTACGCATATTTGGGTATGAGAAAGAAAGTAAAGTCGGTGCCGCGCGAGCTCACTTTTGACCAAAAACAACGACGAGTTGATGATTCGGAGCAGTGTTTGAAGATGATCAAGTCTAATAATCGAGAGTTTTTGCGTCGATATGTGACAATGGATGAAACATGGCTCTATCATTTCACTCCAAAGTCCACTCGACAGTCATCCGAGTAGACTGCACACAATGAACACGCTCCAAAGCGTGGGAAAACGCAGCAGTCGGCTGGCAAGATTATGACGTCTGTATTTTGCGATGCGCATGGAATAATTTTCATTGACCAATACCCTGAAAAGGAAGGACCATCAACAGCGACTATTACATAGCGTTATTGGACCATTTGAAGGGCGAAATCGCTGAAAAATGGCCGCATTTGAAGAAAAAGAAAGTGCTGATTCACCAAGACAATGCACCGTGTCACAAGTCCGTGAAAACGATGGCAAAAATCCACAAATTGGATTTCGAATTGCTCCCTCATCCACCGTTTTATCTAGATCTGGCCTCCAGTGACTATTTCCTGTTCTCAAATCTCAAAAGAATGCTCGCTGGTAAGAAATTTTAGTCGAATGAAGAGGTGATCGCCGAAACTGAAGCCTATTTTGAAGTAAAGGGCAAATCGTACTACAAAAATGGTATCGAAAAGTTGGAGGGTCGCTATAATCAGTGTATCACCCTTGAAGGAAATTATGTTGAATAAAAAAAATATATTTTGCCAAAAAAATGTGTTTTACTGTCATATTTTATTATTATATTTTTTTACACAGTGTCAGTAAGTTTATTTATTTCAAACTATTATTTTATGTAATATTTTAGAATATCACCCTTGGAGGTAGGTCATTTTCAATTAAAATTTACTTGCGTGTCCAATTTTTACCTCATAAATTATTTCTCCGTATTTTAACCATGCCATACTTCACTCCACTAGGTTATCCCGTTTTTCTCAAAAATTTTCGTTAAGCCCATTACAATACAGACTACTGCAATTCGCTTTTGGTGGCTGTATACCATGCCTGTAACTGT
This sequence comes from Rhynchophorus ferrugineus, assembly GCF_030347505.1. Taxonomy (NCBI): domain Eukaryota; kingdom Metazoa; phylum Arthropoda; class Insecta; order Coleoptera; family Curculionidae; genus Rhynchophorus; species Rhynchophorus ferrugineus. The sequence goes on along the minus strand of NW_027472588.1, from coordinate 16,462,645 downwards.
AAGCTTCTGTCAAAATTTCAGTCGACTAATTTATTTTACAGCAACTTTCCGTCTTGCTTTGCTGGCTTTATACATTGGACTTTGATGGTTATCGAATTGCTTCGAAATCCTACCGAGTATTATGAACCGTCTATGAAATTACTATAAAACTATTCTATTTGAACGGAAAGAAGTGTCGACTTATTGGAACTACACTACAGACAGTACTACAAAAAAGCCCTCTCTTAATATAAATGAAACGCTGTAATGTGAATACACAACATCACTAGACATCACACCAATTTCTTAGAATATCCAGTGTCGTATTAATCTCACTATAGAACAATTTACTCTTCATTCAGAACAATACTGTTTGCATCCAACTGATTCAAACCAATTGAATCACCTTGAAGCCTCAACCATATGTTAAAAAACGTTTAACAATTTCTTAATATATAAAATCTTAAGGAATTCATTAAAAAACTAAAAGTCAGTGCTAAATTAGGACTATTTGTCTTGAAATTGATAAAAATATTTATTGTGCAGTACAGCCCCGACGTTTTTTTCCATAATCTGCATGAATCTGGTATGATAGTGGCGTGTGAAGCACACCCAATCGTAATATTTTTCACAAACAAACGATTATTTAAGAAAACATTTATTGGGGGAATCTTTTTCAATTATTTATAAACAAATAATTTTATATAATCGTGTGTTTTTCACTACAAGTTATTAGTATATTTTCAAGTAGACTAGATAGAACTTTAATTATAAATTATTTTTAAATCAATTATTTTATACTTCGAAATCTTCACAAACTTCCCTCTTATTATGATTTAGTTAATTTATACTCTTACAAGATATCAATCCAAACAAACTTATTATTGTAAAACCAATACTACTTTAAATCACATGACTGTTTAGAAATAAGTTATCCACGATAAATATTGAAACGACACTTTTATTTCTTATATACGTATTTTAAATTACAGTATGGAAGAACAAACTGAAAAAATCCTCTTCGAGACTGCATCGACTCTGATAACGATCGAAAAGCTTCAACAGTCCAACGAAAAGGTAGAGAAAAAAGAAGCTGAAAAACAACGAAGAGATTCAAAACCTGACCAAGATGGGGAAAGAAGTACCATCGATGACGAAAAGGTAAGGAGTAAATAATTTAAATGAATTCCTAAAGTTGTGGACGCGATCTTAACTTTATTTATATTCTGGGGGGAATCTATTTTGCATAATCTCAAAATTTCCAACCTCACTTTTGTCTTTACGCTTTAATTTTATTCAAAATTTTTTACCAACTAATAAGTATTCTAGAAAATATGAGATATGTAAATAAATTTTGAGTTTTTTGTTGATGTAATAAGTTCGTTGCTTTTGTTTTGTATTGTTTGTATTTGTTTTCTGGTAACTTTAAATAAAGCCTTATTAAAACAAGTTCGTAAAATGTATTTCATTCAAAATACTATCCAATTTTAACTACGATCTTTTCCACAAAAAACTTATCTTACCTTGAGGCAACAAAAACTTCGCGAGCTCCTCTTCAGTTTGGCAAGAAAATGAGCCTGATTTTTTCATCCAACTCAACGTCTTAAAAGTCAAAAAGAGGACAAAATCACTACTACACTAAAATCAAAATAGCAGTGATTCCTACAAATTTTGTTTGGTTAGCACAAAAGTTGACGTGGTTAGAGTACAAAGAAAGTATGTTATTTACTCTTTAGTAACAGTAGTATGCAATTTTTATATACAAAACGAAATTATTTAACATGAATACTTGTGAATAATTGTAATTTATTGGTAAAAATTAAAAATAATAATGTAAACAGCCTAACCTGATAGTTATATTCCATGGTTTTAATATTTCTTACATAAAATAACAGTTTTTAATTCAATTCTATTTCTTCAATTCAATTCAATTTAGTTCATTAATACTGAGTTATTTAGTATCGTCGACGTATATCGTCGTTGACCATAAAGAGCTGAATATTGTATTTTTGGCATTCCTTACTTTTGTTGCTGATTTGAAGAAATCTACTGCAAAACCATCAAGTATTTCAAGAAACTTATATTTATGTTGTTTTATCATATCCCAATAGTTATTTTTGGCTTTAACGATGTGCAGAGACCGGGTGTCCAGAAAAATTTGAAAACTCATGATTTCACGGCTTTCAGGGTAAAAAGGAAGAGTTTTTTGAGACGTTCTGCCGCACCCAGCATATTTATCAGACATAGCACCTTTTGATTACCACTTCTTAAGATCGATGCCGCATAGGTTGGCTTAAACTCGATTCCGATCTACTTTATACTTATGCAAAAATGTATCGTTGATTGAATGCCAGAAAGATGAAAAAAAGTAATACAAAATTATGAAAAATATTTTCATTAGTATATAATGTAATAGTTTTTCTTAAGAGCTACTAGTGAAAAAAATATCAGAAGACATGCTAAAACCTTATATAAGATACAATTTAATGCTAGTTTTTTAAAGCTATGTTTTGTGAACCACTCAAAATCTATGTATGCCTTATATTGTGAATTATCTAAAATTATATAATTACATTACATTACATAACTTTGAATATTGATTTCAGGAATGCTCCAGTATCATATCAGCGATATCCAACGAAGAAGTAAGCATCGCCAGCGAGATATTGGACAAAGGGTCATTTGTACCGCGTAAAGGCAGCGATGGTGAAGACGTCAATGGTCACATATGTCACATCGATTCGCCAGAAACCGACACATACCCGACATCTGATGTAGTCCAGGGTGAGTCTCTCATGGACGACATCAGTTCTATGCTCGGAGAAATGCTCTATGGATACGATCAAGACAGTGTGGCTGATACTTATACAGATGACACAACGTTATTCCATAGTGAATTAGGTAAGCGCATCAATTAATATATGATTATCACTATGTGACTAAATAAATAAATTATAATCTCTATATGGCTATATATATAACAGGTAAATTGAAGTCCCCGGCCTACCATAATAAAACACATTTTTTTGCCAAAATTAGTTTTTTTATTCAACATAATTCCCTTCAAGGGTAATACACTGATTACAGCGATCCTCCAACTTTTCAACGATACCATTTTTGTAGTCGGATTTGCCATTTGCTTCAAAATAGGCCTCGGTTTCGGCGATCACCTCTTCATTCGACGAAAATTTCTTCCCAGCGTGCATTCTTTTGAGGTCTAAGAACAGGAAATAGTCTCTGGGGCCAGATCTGAAGAATATGGTGGATGAGGAAGCAACTCAAAGCCCAATTCATGGATTTTTGACATGGTGCATTATCTTGGTGAGACATCACTTACTATTTCTTCAAATGCGGCCGTCTTTCGCCGATTTCGCCCTTCAAACAGCCCAATAACGCTATGCAATAGTCGCTGTTGATGGACCTACCTTTTTCAAGGTAGTCAATGAAAATTACTCCATGCGCAGCTGACTGTTGCGTTTTCCCACGCTTTGGAGCGGGTTCATCGTATGCAGTCCACTCCGATTCCGCGCGGCACCCACTTTGCACAGAGCTTTCTCATACCCAAATATTCGTAAATGATATGATGTAAATGTTCAGTTGATATCTTTAGAGTGTCTGCTATTTCATTCAGTTTCAGTTTACGGTCATTCAAAATCATTTTGTGGATTTTTTAAATGTTTTTGTCGGTAACAACCTCTTTTGGGCGTCCACTGCGTTGACCGTCTTTGGTGCTCATTTCACCACGTCTATACTGAGCGTACTAATCCTTGATGGTTGATTTTCCTGTCCTGGGGCAGTGTATTTTCAACTGTATTTTTTCAATTTAAAATAAATAATAGACTTCAAAAATATTAATTTATTCACAAATCATTAAAGATACATATTTTTTTTTATCTAGTTTATACGTTCACTAGCACACCCTAACAATTTTTCTTTATCCCAAAGAGACCTCTCTTTGAATATTTGTATTTGTGGGAATAATCTAAAAGTTACTTCTGAAGCGTCCAACAGTAGACTGATAACATTGAGTCCCTCATTTTCCTTTAGGCCTTTTTCCGCCTGCTTAATGTTCTGGTGATACCGTTCACCTTGCTCGGGAGAAATTTCCGGAAAGTAGACGAGATGCGGATAAAGAAAATGTACTTTCAGACACATTAGGCTTGAAATGCTTTTAGCATTCTTGTGACTATTTTTTACTACTATGATTTTAGTTTAATTTCCGAATAACTAATTCCAATTTCTTCTAAGTTTCCTTCAAGCGTGAAAAGACGTCATTGTGCTGTATCATATTAAATCTTGCATAATGCATCCGTGAATCCTTCAATATTGATACAATAAAACAATTCCTCACATCATGGAATTTTTACATATTATTTCATCATACACAAATGCATAAAAATTAATTTAAAATATACGAACGGTCCTTTTGTTCTAGACCGGTATTATTTAATAAATGTCAATTATTGTAATTTTAACTATTTTATCTAATAAGTTCTACTAGTCATACTCGATAAAATATTTATTTCATAATTTCAGTTACAGTTTAATAAATTTCCTTAATAAATATGTTTATCTTCTTTATCAATTTACTAGTACTAATTATCAACCGTAACCAATTAAATTATTTATGTTTGTATTGTAGAAGAATAACAATCATTAATTATTTTAATTCCTTGGTATTTGTGGGCTGATCAATAAAAACCCAATTAATTTATTTTTATTTTCTGTATTTTTTCATATAATTCTCGGTCAGTTAAATATAATATATTGTAATCTAATGATTTAAAATTTCTTTTTCATCAAAATAGACCTATCACCAGTGGATGGAGTGGATTCATGTTTCATCCATTGACACGTATCGATGCAAAAATTTCGGTTTTTTACGTTTAAACATGGCCAAACACCGCTCAGAATCATCAACACATTCTTGTTCATGGTCAACAGTGAGCAAACACGGCACCCACCTTGAACAGAGCTTTCTCGTAGTCAAAGGATCATGCAATATAAAACAAACACGTTCTTTTGATATCCTTACAATATTAATAACTCACGCAACTCCATTTCTCAATCATTCAAATAGATTTTGTAGATTCTTTTAATGTTTTCTGGTGTTACCATCTCATTTGGACATCCACTTGGCTCTGCATCATCGGTGTCTCTACGGCCACGTTTTGAAGTCAGAAAATCCACGTTTTATTATTATTTCTGATGAAGCGGAGTACTTATAATACTTCTCAAGAGATTGCTTCGCTTGAATAGTATTTTTACCATTACAAGCAGTTTAATATTAAAACACAAAAATAGCGTCACTCTGAGCTCAATAACTCAGAAACTTATGAGTAGAATGTCATAAAATTTTAACATCCTTCTTTTGAAGGCTAGTACTAACTGAAAAAGAGGTGGGTACAATAAAACTAGCGCCATATCTGTATTAGACCTGTATTTTTCAGCTCATTGGGATTCAAGAGTTATTAAAAATCTATTTCAATATTCACTATTTTATCTGGTTAAAGATTGCATATCAAAAATGTGTACCTATTACATAGCATAATCATTCCTCAATCCAACATACGTGTATACATCTCAAAACAGATAAATTATACTAGGAAACATTCAAGTTGAAAGTTATATCAATAGAAAGTTATAGCATTTTCTGTCACATATCCTAATCAATAACCTATAAGGGAAAATTTCACTTTTTATGAATATTGTAATAAAATGAAATAAAAAAACCACGAATATGTAATGTTAATAAGATCATCCTGATTATTCATCCATATATACCAATGAGACTACTCCAGAAATAAAATAAATTACAAGTACCCCTACTAAACCAAGTGAACAAACTATGAGGTGTGGATTTCCAATTCCTAATCTACACTAAATCTCGCCACAATTGGTGATTAACCGCTACTTACGCCTTAAACTATGTCATAATCCTATTTTTCAAATTGCTTTCTATTATTTTCGGCCTTTACTTTTTCGGAGCTTCTCGAAATACCCAAAACATCTATTTCGTCGCAGGAGTATGTGAAGAATTCATTCACCTTTCATTATATAGACATGTCCAAGCCATCGTATGCCTTTCTAAATGTGTTCTTAACCTGTGCACTGATTGTCTCAGGTCCATACAGATGTATCCCAATCTTAATCAATCTAAATCCATCCATAAAGTTAAATTGCTAATAGTTATAACTATGGCTAAGATTTTACCTTGCAACATTTAAAAAATTACTTTAATATCCTAACCTAATATTCGATTCAATATATTAATCCGTGATTTTATAGGTTTTAATTAAGAAAATTAATATCTCTGGTAAAATTGGTTATCAAAATTATCTAATAACCTTTTCAAATACATGACATAATATAAAGTATTGCCATTTGGCGCGTAAAGTTAATAGTCCCAAAATTTATAGCCACTAAAAGTTGGAAAATTACAACTCTTGGCGATAATATGGACGCTTTAAAGTACGTCTATTTCTCCCAATCACCCAGAAGTATCCCAATACTGTAAATCGCCAGCCTATACCAAATGGTCAGTAGTCTTCGAATGTGAATTATCCTGAAGGATTTTTATGTTTTAAGTTGATAGCGCAATAACTATATCGGATAAATTTTCAATTCCGTTGCATACAAGACGTCTTACCCTTCTTAAAATAGAAGTAATCTCATATGCAGCAGCAACTTTATTTTTTGTTCATCTCAAAAGTATAAGAATTCTCAAAAAATATATTTATTTATCTTACGTTAACGCAATGAATCCTAAGGAATATTCTGCGATATTCCAGTTTTAGTCACTTAAACGATATGCCAAATATTCCTTACATTCGAAAATGTATCACAGGGTTTGACGAAACCAGTATAATATTGAAAAACTAAAAATCCAACCAAGGCTATTAATAACAGTAGAATATGTGGAAAAAGTTAGTCGGTCTGTTCATAACGATCCAAACCTTTCAATTGTACAGTTACTCCGCATTTGATACCAACATCTAAAGCAGCACTCCTACAGTATTCAATTTGTTCAAGGATTAAAGGTTACCAGTCAGAGGCAATTCAGCGCTTTTCAACATTTACCAATATCTTGCTTACAGATAATGTTCATTTTAATCCTAATGTACACGTAAATCATCCAGTATTACGAATCCATAACGCAAGCATCCTAGTTCACTTAAAGAGACCGAAAAAACAGCGATTTTATCGCGAATAACTTTAAATAATTTTAATAAAGCTAGTTACATTTTCAACCGAGCTAGTGCCATCTTTTATTCAGATTTTATATACACACAGAAAGTGGAGATTTAACTCTATAAGCAATGTTGGAAAAATTTTTCTACTTGTTTTAATAGCTATGCTAAGAGCCACCAAGGCATTTGTCCACACCAAAAAAATAGTGCTTTTAATGTTTTTCTACGCTTTTGTGATTAAATTATAATCAAAATTATAATGCATATTCGATCTAAGGTGCTCAAATCAGGTGCACAGGGAGCTAAATAATCAGATAATCAAAGCTAAATTCCAAATTATCTGGATTTATTAAAACCTGTTTTTCACCCTATGACCAACATATATGCGATATAAATCCAAAATGTGTTCAAATGGAACAATGCCAAAAATATGAAGACAAACGTGACTAAAGTAGAAGAAGATTTGTAGCGCAAACTAAATCAACATATGAATAGTGTAATTTCTTTTTTAAGAGATATATTTTGGTTAAGTGTCAAAATCAGTATGTTGTGGCATAATTAACCAAGACAATTAGGATTTTTATTTTGGATCTATTAGAAATCATGGAGTTAAAAATACCTATGTAAAAAATAAGTTAAATGAAATCTTTAGTTATGCTATTATTATGTTATTACTCTCTAGATCAAGATCACTAAGATAAAGTTTATAAAGGCAGAGTAATATCACATACCACACCTAACAATTATGTCAAGATTGTTTTATTATATTGTGGTTAGGTTTTTAAGTTAGCTGCTTTATTTTTGTTATTTTATTTCTAATTTCTACCAAGTTAATAATGTGACGGTAGTTTTACATATTTTTTAAATACAAGCATTAAACATTTTTGTTGTATAATACGTAATAGAAGAATGTTAGTTATAATTAGTTAGTTCATTTATTAACATGGACAATTGTTTTCTTTACGGTTGCCTATAATAGATATTCAAACTGGACAAAGTTACTTGAATTGGCGATTATACACTTTTTTTTGGCAAAATTAGTTTTTTTATTCAACATAATTCCCTTCAAGGGTGATACATTGATTATAGCGACCCTCCAAGTTTTCGATACCATTTATGTAGTACAATTTGTCCTTTGCTTCAAAATAGGCCTCAGTTTCCTCGATCACCTTTTCATTCAACGAAAATTTTTCATTCTTTTGAGATCTGAGAAGAGAAAATAGTCACTGGGTGCCAGATCTAGAGAATACGGGGGATAAGGAAGCAATTCGAATTTCTTTTTCTTCAAATGCGGCCGTTTTTCGGCAATTTCGTCCTTCAAATGGCCCAGTAACGCTATGTAACAATCGCTGTTGATGGTCCTTCCTTTTTCAAGGTAGTCAATGAAAATTATTCCATGCGCATCCCAAAACACAAACGCCATAATTTTGCCAGCCCACTGTTACGTTTTTCCACGTTTTGGAGCGGGTTCATCGTGTGCAGTCCACTCGGATGACTGTCGATTGGACTTCGAAGTAAAATTAGGGAGCCATGTTTCATCCATTCTCACATATCGACGCAAAAACTCGGGTTTATTACGCTTGATCATCTTCAAACACTGCTCCGAATCATCAACTCGCCATTGTTTTGGTCAAAAGTGAGCTCACGCGGCACCCATCCTACACAAATCTTTATCATATGCAAATATTCGTGAATGATATGATGTACACGTTCAGTTAATATCTTTAGAGTGCCTGCTATTTCATTCAATTGCAATTTACGGCCATTCAAAATCCTTTTGTGGTCATTTTTTAATGTTTTCTTCGATAACAACCTCTTTTGGGTGCCCACTTCGTTCACCCTCTTCAGTGTTCATTTCACCACGTCTAAACTTAGCATATCAATTCTTGATGGTTGCATCAAGCCAAGTTTTTGTATTTTTTACTTTCAAAGAGCAATATTTTATCAACACACGAAATTCCTTTTTATCCATTTTTTTCGCAATACCAAAAGTTGCTTCACCCAAAATGCTATAATACACAAACTAATGATCCGATAGCTGTCAAATTCATACACGCATCTTTTAAGGGTTAGGACTAACTAAAAAACATATGAATTTAATTCTAGTAGCGCCATCTATGTGTCAGGCCGGGGACTTTTCAATTGACCTGTTATGTTGGAGATAGCGAAGCTTTTCTCCACAGACCCCTATTGACCTTTATCTCTATTACCATATGTTTATATAGTTCGGAATCTCAGAAAATCCTTTTTTTATGTATATTATGATAAATAAAAATAACAATGGAAAAGACTAATTCAATAATTTGTACGAGAACTAATATAAAAATACATAAATATTAAGTATTGTAATATCTATCTAAAAATAGTATTTATTGAATTTAAACAAAATAGCTCTAATAAAAATTATCGATTTGTCGTATTTTACGTAACTACCAAAATCAAAAACACCGTTATCGTCAATAAGAGATTTAAAATGAGAGAATTAGTTTTATCGGAAAATATAGCTGAAAACAAATATATAACAACGTTTTACATTATTTTAACATTTTCAAAATATATTTCGTGAATGCCGCATATTTTCCTTTGATGGAATTTATAATCTAAATGACTTTATGTATTAAATAACTCCCTAATTCATTTTCATAACTCAAACCTTTTTAAATTATATTTTACTATTATTTATTTAAGTATCCTTTGTATCAACTAGAGTTTATTTGGATCTTCTTCTAAACGCGGTCCCAATATTAAACAATTTGGCTAATCACTCAATTTACGTATCATACCTAAATACATCCGGTTTTATACAGCCTGGTTACCGGCGTAACTGGAATGGTTGTTTCTCCGTATTTTGCAGGGATGCGAAAGAAAATTTCTTTTGTGGTTTATACTCAAACTTAACAAAGTATAGATTACAGAAAAAATAATTTTCTAACAATATGCACCATCCAATAATATAAAATAAAAATATTAGTTATTAATTATGATACATTGAAGTAATTAACTTAACAACGATAATCACTTTACAGAGCGCAAAATCAGCATTAAACGTGACTCATTAGAACGAAAAAAGCGAAGCAGTTTGCGAAGAAAATCGGCACCAGTAACGGCAAGGATGGAGGACGATGCTCAGTATGGATTCGAAAATAGGGCTTTTATGTCACAGCATGTCTATTTGGATAATAGGTTCGAGTACGACCAGCCCAGAAAGTATTGCAGTTTAGCACAGTTTGTAGAAGGTAAGGATTAATAGGGTTAGGAGACACTTGGTATTTTTTCTCCCTCCCTAATTCCAAATTTAAAATTAGTTCCGTCAAAAATGTTATTAATTGAAATAGCTGAAGAGATTTATTATGTTAAAAACAAACAAAAAATTGCGTTCTCTCCCATAATCCATACTCTATAAAACACCTGTTAAGCATACCTCCTCGGTACATTTTATTTGCTTAAAAATACATAACAATACTTTGCATTGCAATCAACTATCAATACATTGCAAGCAACTAACAAAGCTTAGAAGCAAAGAATTTTTACTTGAATGTTTTATACGTTGCTGGTTAAGCTCGGTGAACCATCACTATAAGTTCAAAATCTGATCTGTGTATTTGATAGAATCAATCCTAGCCCATAACTGGAAATCGCTATTGACTACAACCAATTATATCAAGCAATAAAGAAAAAATCACCGTAAACCTCTGAAAGACACACAGGTCAAGTAATACTTGGAAACATTGAAATTGGAAATCTTGCCCCATCAGCTGTATTCTCGAATATTGTTCCAATTAATTTCATACGGTCTATCATTTCATAAGTTCCACCAGCACGGTTCTTCTCTTGCTCGAATGATGAGAAAATATATTAAGTAGTGATAGAAAATATTTTTGATAATATTGTTTTCAAATATATATAAAAGAAACTATTTTTTTCATCATAAAATAGATTACAAATCAACACTTAATATAACACATGAAATTTAAACAAATATCAGACATATAATATATAAAAATACTTAATCATTTAGTTGCATTTGACAAAATGTTTTAATTTACTTTAGTTTTAATCAAGATGTAATTAAATTTTTTAAACCAAAAATGTTAAAATGTTAAAATGAAACCTCTGTAAAACCTTTTCTGCGAAAGAACAAGCTCTAGTTTATGAAAAGTAAATGCTCGTAGAAATTTTAATTAAGGTTTGTAACACAAAGGAAACTACACTTATATATATTTTTGCAATATTTGTTTCGTTTTGAAGATAACGTTTAACCGATAAATGTACTGAATAATAAGAATAAATGAAATTACTCATATTATTTTTAGTTTATATATATTCTGGACGCTTAGTTAAACTTAGAAATGTGCCAGATTTCCGACATTGATTTCTAAATCGTCACTCAACAGTAGAGCAAGTCCATAAAGCAAATATAGATATACACAGCGGTTATTCAGAAGGCTTTCGAAGAAAATAAATACTGGCCCTTAATATTCCTGGACACCTCACAACCGTTCGACTGAATATGGAATTTAGGGCTCATACATCAGATAAGCAAATTGTTGCTGCAGAACTATTGCCGGAATAATATATTTGTGAAAGAAAATTTGGAGTCTCGCATAAAGAGGCATTCTCAATATTCAAACAAATTTCGCCTGAAATTTCACGGTGTAGTGTCTTAAGACGACTTCTATATCTCCACAACAAAATAAACAGTAGTTGGAAGCATTTGGTAATGAATTATTGTAGCTATAGAAAACCACAAATTATAGTCAACAGGATTCACAAATAAAATTTATTATAAATTTATAATAACATTAGTGAAAAACTTTGGAATAAAATGAGAAGGAAAATTGCTGGCTGATTTTATAATAAATTTACAAAAAGTACGAAAGGCACAGACGATATCGTGATGTTAGTGAGTGAGTTCATTGCTATTTTGAATAAACTAAATATTGCATCGTGTTCATATAATTTTTCTATCCCCGGTATTTGATTTTAATATTTTTTTGTTATAGAAAATATAAAATTGAAATACATCATTGTATATTTCAATACAATAAATAGGACGATTTTTCTTGCACTTGAATTTTTGTAGATTGCTTTCATATTATAGGAAGCGACATAGCACGGCGATCCTTCAAGAGACGCAGCACGAACAAATCCACCAAAACCGAGACCAACGTCACCCGCCAGAGCACCCTGATGGAGGAGACCGAAAGTCTATCGACCAGTCATCGAGGCAGTACGACCAGCCTCAATAAACTGGAGAAAGAACTGTCGAACGTATCGGCCAGTACCGTCAAGGCGGCCCTGGATAAAGATCTCGACGAGAGCAAGGATAACGACCAAGTGAGTAGCGTTACTACTGCGGAAAATGTAAAAATTTCGCCCGAAAATGCACGTAAAAGGAAATGAACGATAGAAAGGTGCACGTACGTTTTCGCTTGTTATACTTTGTGCTTCTCTTCGTCCGAAAAAAATATGTTTGTTTCTCTTTGTTGTCATATATTATTCATAAGGATAGAGAAAAATAGGGTTTTCACGGTTTTATGTGTCATTGATGTGACTGGATGAATGATATTCGACTGGACCATTTTAAATATACCATTAATCATACAAACAAAGTGAAATCCAGCTGAGTGATATTATTTTAAGTATTCTCGCATTCACCGATCATTAATTCTGGACGAACATAAAGGAATTTTGATGTATTAGTTAAATCCCAAGATGTTTTTTTTGTTTTTTAAATGTTATTAGTTCCCCATAGAGGGCGTGATTTATCGCGATATTAAAATTGTATTACTGTATTTAATATTATATTTTTGAGTCTCCTTTATCTTAACTAATTAACGGTTTATCTGAGACCTACTGATTAGCATAGGATTCGAACTATTGACAAGCCGGTGGCCAACTTAGGGAACATCCCAGAAGCCATAGGATCTTATCCAGCTTGATTACTAGCGTGACTGGAATGGTTGTTTCTTGTCAAATATTACGTTCCTTCTTATTTTCTTAAACAAATACAAACATAAACTAAATGCCCCAGTTTGGTTGTAAATTAAAATAGTAAGTGGGTGAAGGAATAAAGTGATGGGATAATAAGATTATTTGATGTTATGTTTGCTTCTTTGGAACCACGTTAAGATATGATTTTGGAACTGAAGGAAATCGGGGGAAAATCGAAATCCTCAAATTTCAAAGACACGTACAATATTTTCACATTATTTTTTATCTAAAAGAATCAGATATTTGTGTTTAGTGTTATCGCTGAGATGATATGACGGAAGATACAACTCCTCAACGGTTATGAGTCACAGTATAATTATAACAATATATAACAATTTGAAGTTATTTTGATAAACCGATGATGTAAGTAGGGACCGGGCCGCTATACCCTTCAGGGGTTTAGAGGAGTTTTTAGTAAGAGTTTGCTTACCAAAGTCGTTCAGTGCAAAGACAGTTCAATTTGCTTTTTAAGCACTAACCATCATATGGGAAGCTTACACGCGGAGGTTGCGGGTTCAATTCCTGGCGGGGGCAACGATTTTTTGTTGTTGTTCTAGTTTGGTTAGAACATTTCTCAAATCACCTAGGCTAGGTGGCTTATTTTTAATCATTGTTCTTTATTCTTATTATTCCCCATAATAAGTGCCTAATTTTTTGAATGAATATTTAACAGTAAAAAAATTGAACCGACTTCAAAAAATATATAAAGAATTAGTGACTTAGTGAAAACAGTTTTAAAATAAAATATGTACATAATAATCGTTGTAATAACTAAATAAAAATAAACAAAAACCTTGTTTCTGCAGATATCAGACAAGTAATAGTCACAAGAATTATGTCTCTGAACTATACAATGGATGGTATCAAGGTCTGTATATCATGTCATGGTATGGAGTCTCGTGTTGCCAGATCGAGTTTATTGCGTTTCGACAACAGGTCGCAGATATTAATTCAATTTGTCACGATACTCAGGAAGAATCCATGCTTTTTATGATCAACCTGATGTGAATAAGTCGAAACAATATGGTCGATTCTTAGCTCCATATAACAACCTTGTTGATATGGATTTTGCTGGAATTTTTCAAGAAATCCATCAGTTTTTTCAGTGATATATTTTAGATCAAAAATAGCAAAACAAAAAACAACAGTAAGCAAAGCATTTCTACAGAATAAATATTGAGATTAAAGTACCAGTAGCATTAGCAGCAGTTTTTTTAACATACTTGCATGATGTTCTATCCTTTATTATAATATTATGTTTAAAATAACTCAAAGTAACGTAAAGTACTCAAAGTAAAAACGCCATGATTTTCTCCCCAGGCCCGATAAATTTAACCAATAATTTGTTAGGTAAAATTATAGTCACTCCATACTAATTTCGTACTATACAATAAATATACTCAATTTACATACTAAATGTAAACACTAACAACGTCTAAATACGAGTATCATGTTTAATAATTTGATTGTTTATTTATCAACAAAACTTATTTGGAAATTAATTATCCGCGTAAATTAAACGTCCGAATCCAGCCGACCACACGCTGTATATCCAAATGGGGCTGAATGTTGTTTTGAACCGGCTTAATCACAAACAGAAAACTGCAATTACTAACTCAATATAGTCGAATTCAAAGTATTATTACCAGTAAACCATTATCAAATAATATGTATCTAAATGAAAATATCTAATAATATACGTAGCTATATAAAGAAATCGAGATATTCATACGTTTGACAATTCCATATAAAGCATTTCTATTAAAATCAAAATCGTAGAATATATTTAAAAAAAGTTGGCAAACAATCTCTTTCATTTCATTCATTATTTTATTTAAAAACTGATTTCAAGAGTTCAAGGTTTTGATTATTGACAACTTAAGAAAATATATAGTATTAGTAATTGAGTAAGTATGTATTAAAAGTGATTAATAGCTGTTTTATAGTGTTTA
The DNA here is from genome assembly GCF_030347505.1 of Rhynchophorus ferrugineus. Classification (NCBI taxonomy): domain Eukaryota; kingdom Metazoa; phylum Arthropoda; class Insecta; order Coleoptera; family Curculionidae; genus Rhynchophorus; species Rhynchophorus ferrugineus. The sequence continues at coordinate 16,447,530 of NW_027472588.1, read as the reverse complement.
TGATTTCCTTCAATTTTTAATAAAATATTAATGGCGACAATAGAAAATTATTTCGAAATTTACGATTTAAAAAAGTTTAATTATCTAAAAATAATATAATATGAATAATCTAAATAATGTTTGACATAAAAAATGGGAGAAATACAATAACCGGCGATTTTAATATAATTCCAAGAGAGATTACAATAATAGTAGCATAACGAGAAAAGTATAAACCAGATTGAGACTAATCCACTCTAGCTTTTTAATCAGACAGAAATATAGTTGCAATACTCTTTACTTATGAAACAGCCACTCCAGTCAGCCCAGTAACCAGGCTGGATAAAACCTGATGTCTTCTAGGCTCTAAGCTAATAACTGACCTGTTGGCTCAAAGCCTACATTATTAAATAATCCAATAGTAATACATAATTTGTATCGAGTTTAAATATGACAAATGAAGCGTTTAGTTAAAGCAAATTAGAAACAAGCATCTTTAATATCCGACCTTAAGATCATTAGGAGTGAATCAAAGTTGTTCAAAATACTGCTATCCATTAACAATTCAAATTAAGAAACATTCATACCTGAGGAATTGCAATGCTATATATGATGCCATCTAATGCGGACCAAAGTTACTCAAAAGCCTCAATCAGTGAAAATTCGAATTTGGACAGGTTCAAGTTGTTGAAGCTTTTTTTTGTTCTGGCCTAAAACCAGGCGGTGGAATGCATGACGCATACCTGGTCGCGGAGACTTACCCTGGAATCACAAGTTGGACCGGGTTATGTGGGACTGCCCCTGGGCTTACCAATACACTAAACCGAAACCGCCTCACAGTTGAATCCTGTGGATCGCTACTGCTACTGCATTAAATTTGGGGATATAGCACCCGCTGATCGGGCAGCCGTTATTGGGTTAACACACAACTGGATACTGTTGTATGGGGGCAAAAGTTATGACTGTAGCGACGGATGAGGTCGTTTCAGCCTGGAAAAGGGGGGAGTTTAGCGGTGACACGGTGCTAAGCTCCCAGCATGTCGACCAGCTCACGAACAAGCGTGTTTTCAGAAGAACTTGAGCTGAGTTGTTGTTTGTGGAATGATTGAGATATGAAGTGCTTGATTTCTGAAGTGTCAGTTTCCCTATGAATTTGATTATTTCTGACAAACCATGGAGCGTTTAATATTCTCCTCATGAGCTTATTTTGGAAAACTTGAAGCCGTTTGACCTGGTTGAATGTAACAAACTTGAAGTAGACATTAGATCCGTAGAGGAGTACAAACGGAATTAACATCTTGTAAAATAAACATTTGATGGAGATGGGAAGTCTACTAGAAGGGCAGATCAGAGAAGATAGCAGGTTTGCTATCCCCCGGACCTTTCTGGATTGCTTTCTAGATTTGGGAATGCCAACAGAACCGCCGGTCGAAGTGAAGACCTAAGTACGTGACGTTATCCAGACATGGAATTATTGCGGTGTCGATCTTAAGTTGCGAGACGCGCAGTGCGTAATGCATATTATGGAAAATGATGGCGTGGGTTTTCAGGGGGTTGATTTGCAACCTTCAGAATTTGAACCACTTGACCGCGTGATCGAGCTGCTTCTGTAAAGGTTTATGAATTGTAACTTCGAACCTGGCGGCCGTGAAGAAAGCAGTGTCGTCAGCGTAAAACGCGACGTCAATGTGCTCTTTTCTCGCCAGATCTGAAATGAAGAGATTAAATAAGGCTGGGGCCAGCGAGGAACCTTGAGGTATGCCAGCATCGATTTATTTACGACTGGAAAGTGATTCCCTGATCTTGACCTGAAAAAATCTGTCCGAGAGATAGGACTTGATGAGAGCGGTTAGATCTTCTGTGAGGCCTAACCGCACGCATTTTGCGATGAAACCGTCGTGCCAGATCTTGTCGAAGGCTTTGGTTAGATCCAGAAGGACTGCTCCAAGCTTTTTACGTTGGTCAAGATCGTGATGGATGTGTGTGGCCAAATGGGTAGCTTGATGAACGGATGAGTGTGAAGCTCGAAAGCCGAATTGTTCATCAGGAATAATGTTATTTTCCTTTGTGAAAGAGTTGAGAGCGTAGAGTATTGCCCTCTCGGCAAGCTTCGAAATGGCGCTGAGAAGGCTGATAGGCCTGTAGTCAGATTAGCTCTAAAAACTGACTATTCAGTTGTTCAGAAAATGCGCCCACAAATAGTTTTATTGTAACTGAAAGCTGTAGAGATAGTTCAACCACCTTACGTACATCCCTTTGGTCGTTTCTTCAAGAGGGATGTGTTATATTACGCGACTAATATGGCTCCTATTCTTTTTGGCGTAATAAGTGAAGTGTTTATAATTAAGGGATTCGATTAAAGATATTAAAATGATATTGGGTTGGTAGTAGTATCGCTGGCACTGTCGATTTAGCAAGTCGCCACTTATTGTCTTCAAAATAATATATATACCAGTTTATTTTTTATTATTCCAGTATTATATAAACCGGTAAATTTCGTACCACTTACATCTGTCTTGTGTTTGGTCAAATATTATGGATCTAATTTAGTTATAAAATAAATTTCCGAGCTCACTCATAAACATAAAAAACAACAAGGACAAGCAACAAAAATAGATGCCATGTGGCAATGAAACTGTTGATGAAAATGACATTGACACCTTGTATGGGAAAACAGAATTGTTATTTCTACTATTTTTCTTGCAATTATTCAATATTTTCCCACCATATAAACCTTCCCTGGACATCCACAAATATTACAAAACTAAAATTAGCCAAATTGGTCCAGCCATTCTCAATTTCCAATCCATTTTAACTAAAGTAAAAACTAATAAACAACAATACAAACAACAAAGCTTGTTTACAATTATAATTATCCATAAATCATAATAGTAAAATCCGACAAGAAAAATTATCCTAGTCACGCCAGTACCCAGATTATATAAAATCAGTTGTCTTCTAGGATGATCTATAAATTAATTACTCGCCAGTCAGTAGGCCCAACGCCAAAGACCGTGTCATATCCCTAGTTCAGTCGAGATAAACCCTAGTTAGTAAAAATGAGACTCTAAAATATTAATATATTGTATAGTTATATTTATTGTTGCGACGTAATTACATTTACTTATATATAAGATAATTATTTAAATTTAAATTCTTATTACTTTAAAATATAAGTTATTATTCATTTAACTATTTCTTAATATTTGTGACATGTGAAAAGAATGTCATGAGACAATATTGACTTGACGCAATATAGAATATCGCATTGTATCGAATGGTGGGTAAAGCTAAGCCATGATAAGAAAGGCACCGAACAAACAGAAAACAAGAGTTAGCAAAAGCAGACATCCCTTTTGGTTCTTTGTCTAGTGTTCCAAATAATGGAGGTACAGATACCGAAACTAGACGAAGCATGTCAGAAGTTAGACCTGGTAGAGGACCCCTTATGGTGGCTATAATCATAAACTTAAAGAAGGCCCGAGGTTGTGGAATTCGAAGAAGAAAAGAGAGAAGAGTCTTTCCCTCCCGAAATTCTGAACGATTCGGTATGCAGAAAACTACCTTCTAACCATCGTCTAACCAAGAACAGGAACAGTAAAATGTCAAAAGTATAGAATCAGCGAAAATTAATCAGTCAGAATTAAAGAATACGAGAAAGTCGCCAAATAATTGAAGAACTAACAACAGAACATTAGGATTAGCAAAATAATTACAAAATTAGTCAGGGAACGTAAATTAAGAAAGAGTCAAGAGAGTCAAGATTTAATCCGAATTAAGAAAAAAATATCAAGAATGGGGGTCAAGAATCAGAAACAGTAGAACTCTTATATATCGTGTTTATTATCACCAATTAAGTTCGATGACAGAATCACTATTATCCAAAACCAGATAGACGATTTAGTAAGTTATTTTCATCCAATTCATAATTCTTTTCACTATTACCTATCGACTTATGCAAATAATAAATTGTATTTCATTTGCAACATTGTTTTCTCTCCTTAACAACTCAACATTTATCTATTATTTTTATTTTAAATTTATATTCAGGAAAGTATAAAAACTATAAATAATATCAACTCAGCTGAATAAGCAAACCACAATGTAAAATACATCATCTAGACATTAAGGAAAGCATGAATTAGATCGTGTTGGCTAGTTAGAATTGTGTGTACGACCAAGCGGCGTGACTGATGCAGAGATGAGTGATCTTAGCCCCCCACCCAGCAGCCCATCATGTGTCCACCCTCTGATAAAGCCTAGCCGTCCTTTTTTAGTGCAAGTTCCCCCAAGTGAGCGTGATAGTAGAGCCCCCCTCCCCGATTTTGACCGAGCAGATGCGCTACGAGCGCATGGACACCATCCGCATCGAGATAGAGACCGCCGACGACGACCTCGACTACCGCAAGTCCGACAAGTTATCGGTGAGCGACGTGAGCAACAACAGCTCCACCACCAACTTACTGACGGTTAGTACTTCAGACGAGGTTGCTGCTTTTCAATATTACGTGACTGTATTTTTGTGCACTTACCATCTCAATCGACAATCGCTTCCGGCGTGTTGTTCTTCCATCATCTCGATCTGTTCTCTCTACTGCACTGTATTTTATATATAAATAGTTTTTTTATTTACCTTTTCTACTCTATTCATTTGTCTATTTTAATTTGTAATCGCATCAATAAGCAACTAATAAATGACTAGTACGTACTAGTATCGTATTTGATAATTCGACCGTTTGTTTATCAACAAAACTAATTTGGAATATTATCCGAATAAATTAAACATCAGATTCCCACCGACCACGCACTATATCCACGCACATATCCAACTACAGCTAAATGTTGTTTTAAACCGAACTAATCACAAACAGAAAATTGCAATTAGTAACCCAATATAGTCGAGTGCAAAATGAAGCAAACCGTTACAAGATATTATATATGCTGATATATAAACAATCCATATAAAACATATTATTACTACATGGGTATACAGAAAAAATATAGAGATTTCGTACATACAGATATCCCCATTTTTCAAAATAATTGGAAAATAGTTAATTTAATTATTACAAAAACCTTTTTTGTTTAGAGCCAGCAATTAAAATATTTATGTATATTATTATTAAATTATGGTAAAACTGTTTGAATTGGCCAAAGGAAATCACAAATAAACAAGGCGGGTTGGGAAATATTATTGCAACGCTTTCAGGTTCTGCTTACGCACATTTGGATACAAAATGAGTTATGATACAAAAAAGGATATAGGATTAACCATCCAGGACCCTATCAATTGCCGGAAAAGTATTTAAGGAAACTATACAAATAAGACTTCAAAGAGCTAGAGAAGAAATAAGCCGAAAAGAGCACCTGATCATCTTGATCTATCCTCCCTGTAATTTTTCTACTTTATTCGTTTTCCGAATTTAATTTATGACATTAATAAGTAACAAATAAATGATAAATTGTATTATGCTTTTTAAACTCAGTAGAAATAAAGGATGTTTCAATAAGAATGGATTGATGTTAAAATGTAATCAACCAAATTGTATGTGAATTAATTTTTTTTAATTTAGGAGATTAGTAGTGACTTAAAACATAACGCCCACATAAAGAGGTCTAATAAATAAAATATCAAAGCTACATATTTTATAATGCGTGGTATAACCATACCCTCAATTCGTTCATCAGAATATCCATCGTTGCATCCGTTGCATGACAAGTAGAGACATCCTACTGCAAGCATATATCGTTCAGGCCTTCATCGTTCTATTTGGCCGAAAGGAAATCCATTTGTTTTTATTGCATAACCTACTAGAGGTCCGATAATTTTAGAAAGACGAAGAAATGAGGAGATACTCTAACGGGGCGCTATTTTTATTTCTATTTATTTGACGTACTGGTCAGGGGTGTGCAACTCCAATGCTAAGTAGTGGAGCAAAGTTTTGCTTAGTTCAATCATTGGCGGCGCTGGCAACGTGAATTTGATTGGTTGGTTTTAAATAGTTTTGTAGAAACCTGTAAATAAAATATTTTGCTTTGATTGGTCTGCCATTTCGCCGGATTACTTTGTGACGTCAGATTTACTGGCCAATAGTATTTAAATGAAAATCAAATTTAATTTATTAAAATAAAATCCTACACAAATATACATAAGTGTAAATAATATATATATATATATATATATATATATATATATATATATATATATAAACAAAAAGCAAAAAAAAATATTATGAACTCTATTCTAGGCTAAATTAAAATATCTATAATTCTTCTATCAACGCCTAGAGTTCTAACTTATCTTGATATATTGAAGGTAAACTTTAAATCCTTCCCTGTTGATATTGCATTAACTTCATTAAACCCAAAATACAATCACACCTCATAATAACTTTTAAAATTTGTCTTGAAAATCATTATGGATTGGACAGTTGAAACACTAAAAATGTATGTGTTTTTTATAGATATTTAGATTTTAGAATATTTAATCTGCGGAACTACTTAATATAGAATGTAGACAAATATTGCATGTTGTCTCTTTTTCAGAAGTTAAAAAAAAAGTTGCTAAATAGCCTGAAATAAGACAAAAACACAATATTAGACTGTTGTTTTTCTCAGAGCAAAGTTCTCTGGAACTGAAAATATAGACTCAACTGGTGATTTAACAACCTCAAGTGGTATTAGATCTCCCATTAAAAAAGAATATAAGTTATCTAACATGTTCATCTTCTTCACAATTTTCTCCGGAAGATCGATGTGAAAAAATTGAAGTGATGATGTGCCCTTTTAAAGATTTCTCGAACATACTGTTTCTATCTCCATGACCTTTAATATATCCAACAAAATTCTTTAAGCAATCTTGGTTAAGATTTGTTAAACAAATGTAGTTATTTGTAAATTTAGACAAAATAGATTTCTTTAAGGTATTAAATCCCCTAAAAGTAGCAATTAAATTTTTAATTGATGGCACCGTAACAAATATTTTCTTAAAAGGCAATCAAATTTAAATATACAATAGCTCTACTATAAAATTATTGAACACTGATTGTTCTAAAAAATTAAAGTATTACAAATATTTTAGGGATATTTTACAATTAAAAGTAGTATTTATTACTACTAATTATCCAGTTATCTTAATTATTACCTTCTTGTAAGACATCTTTATGTAGAGGTATCACACTGAGAGCATACGAACAACTTGGTAGATTAATTGAATTTTATTACTACTAACATCTCCATAAGTAGGTTTTGATTTTCTGTAAACAAACATTATATAAACAGACATGTAATAGATAGATAATTTTATATGTACCTGATAAAAACAATATTGGATATGCATTTACCCTAATACCTGTTCGTGAAGGAAGGGTAATTCTAAATTTTTCACTAAAATGTCCGTGACAGACACCATGACGTTCATATATATGTATTGTGGTTTATCCAGGTAACTTACTACTATTTACTTTATCAACCCATTTTTGGAAAGGAGCGACATCATTCTTTGAGAAACGATGTCTAATTTCCATAGTAGATTTTTACCCCGGTACACTACACCTTTTACTACACTGACGCATTGTCATCAATTTTTATATTATAACTCTATAATAATTGATCTAAACAAAAAACAAAACCTTCAAACAACAAACTTAAAAATGGACGCCCATAGAAAATGCTGACTTCACACAATTTGATCGACCAATCACGTTCAATATTAGTGGCGGCACCAGGAATTTAAACTAGCCAATCACAATTTACGGTCGCAGCGCTACCGTTGATTGAACCAAACAAAACATTTCCCCAAGGTCGCCTATACCGTGAAATTTCTATTTTTTCTCTGGTACCGGTGTTGGCTGAAGTATAGTGTCTACTGAATCGGTCTTCCCAAATATGGCTACCAAACGTTGGAGAACGCGCGAAGCTCTTGCACTAACAGTCATTTTTAAAATAAAATTTCGTCTTTTTTGATCGATATCAGTTAACGAGACCGCGCCAAAGAATATGACCATTACAGGCAACTAAAGGTTACTCATTAGGTACTCAACTCAACATTCCCTTAAGTAATGCTGTTTCGACAGAAACGGTATGGCAGAAGCTCCACAAATCTGACATTTATGAAAGGGCCGTGATTGAAAATTTCTTTATAAATCAATACAACGCTAAGCTAAGGAAAATGTTCTGCGACTACAAGAATTCGAATAGTCTAATGAAACATCGTTTGCAATACGAATGAATATTCATTATTCTCAATAATGAAATTTTTACTATCACTAGCATATTTCTGCCAAACACTGCCATATTCCAAGATAACAACGCGGCCATGCATTCAGCCAGTAAACTTCAGTATTTCTCTGAGGAGTATCAGAATATCATCAAACATTTTCCCTGACTAGTACAATTGCTAGACCTCAACATAGTTTAACCGTTATGGAAAGCTTTAGCTTCATCTCCAACATCATTGGAAGTGTAGAAGCAACATTCTATTGGAAACTATTCAGACACTCTACGAATCTATTCTGCGAAGAATTTTAGCTGTTTTAAAAGCAAATGGTACCTCAACACCTTATTGATAAATAAATATTGTGTATATGTTAGGTGTACTTCGGTATAACTTGTAATATATAGTCTATTCAAAGCTTTTTAGTAATGCGTCGTGGATATTTGTGACGTCGAGACATTACAATGTTGCCGCATCAACTCTGAGTTTTAGTTCAATTTGGCTTTAACATACAAAAAAATTCTAATCTAAATAAAATAAATGAATAAATATGTTATCAAATATAATTTATTTTTACATTATAGTAAATTTCATACATATATTATCCTGTGACTTAAAACTACAATTAAGAACAGAGATATAATAGTTTGTAAGTTCGATTTGCTTTGTTTACTCTTCCACATCACCCATGAGGTAGAGCTTCTAGGCGCGATTTTTTATATACTCCCCTGGAGGCCTAATCCACCTAATTAACAATCTGAGAAACGTATTTTACTTTCATTCGAGAGCATATTTCTATTTTATTTCTAGTTCTTATTTCCTTCGCATTTGCCATATCTACAAAACACTTAGTATTCATTCTCTCCTCATATGTTCTAACCTAATGCTCATGTTTAATTTTAAACAATTACAATCATGTCTGTGCCCACAAATCTTTCACGCCTTACGATACCAGGTATATTCAATAAATTATTTGCATACTTTTAGTTGTTTCCACTCTCATCACTCTGTTTCAGGAATTTCCAGCATTGTACAGCATTATCACATATCCTGAAAGTTCACTTTCACTTTACGACTCACTGTCCAATTTAATCACTAAACTGTTAATGTCTAATCTGTCCAAAACATGTTCAAAATTCCACCATTTATCAATTACTTCCTTTGTATATCTTATCGAGTTCATCCAAACCAAAGGTGTAATGGTTGACAACGCTTCCTCCACATATCCAAACAGTTTTTGATGGAATATCCTTCTCGACCAGCAATATATCTGCAATTAACTATTAATAAATATAATGACCAACAAAACCCAATTGAATGCTAGTGTAACTATTACCTTTTTTTGTTACTGTCTTGCCAATAGTTCCACAATGAACCATTTTGAAATATTCAAGTTTCTTATATTATTTTATGCAATGTATTTAATTGAATTCTTTTTAAGGTAATGTCTGGAAGTTCCATTAAAGCTCTCCAACGGTTATCTTTACACTATTTAAACCCTATGCCCTGTAAGAGTGTATGAAAGGATGTCTTACATCCTTCAAAAAGCTACATATCCCTAATTCTTTTATGTATACTTTCCAGGGAGACAATTTCCTCTAAAATAATTTGATTAAATTATGTTTATATCGATAAAATCGTTTGTGTACTTACTGCTCTTATAGATTTCATATATTTGGTCTCGAATAGAGCCAATATCAAGATGGTCAAGATTCATCACCCACTTTGTATGTAGACGGGTTTTCTTGGGTGAATCTAACGTATTATTCTTCATTTTGTAAGCAATGTTATTCACAGTACCCACAGTAATACTTAGCACGGCAGCAACCCCCTAAAAACATTTTTAATAAAATTGTTGGGACTTATCTTATTTAATATCTATTGTCTTCGGCATTTTCAAACAGAGTAATATGATATATTACGGAGCGATTTAAAATTTATCAAAATAAAGGGCTAAAATAATATTTGCCGCTTTATAACCTGTAATAATTATAACTAATATATTGAATAATTTTCTGACAACCGGATGGCGACCAACTGTCAGACGTATGCAAAATTCTTGAAAATGATAGTAATAAGAGGTTTTAGCTCTTACCTATACATTATTCTGGCTGTATAATTAACTGTAGTTTTTAGATATAGTATAATGTTAAAATAAATTATATTTGGTAACATTTTTATTCAATTATTTTATTTAGATTATAATTTTATTGTATGTCAAAGCCAAACTGCACTAAAACTCAGAGTTGATTCGGCAACATTGTAATGTTTCGACGTCACAAATATCCACGACGCATTACTAAAAAAACTTTGAATAGACTATATTACAGGCAGGCTTACCCATTCATCCCCACACTAACTTAGATTTGCTGTTTATTCTGATATTCTATTGTAAACAACAAATTCTTTTCAGTTTCGAAGGTTAACTAAGCTCGTAAAATATTATTTGGAAAAGTTTTATAAAAGTCATCCGGTGCTGAAAACTTGGCCATTTGTATGACGATATTCTAAAATAAACCAAAATTTAAATAAGCCTATTAAAATGTATGAAATTTTTTTGGAAATTATTATTGGTATATTTAACATGAAATGTAAATAAATATTCTAGAATATTACATTTTTTTTTTCATTAATTTTCAGCCTATTATTATTGAGTAATTAACGTCGGAATACATGCAAGCGATTTTTCATCAAAGTTGATTATTTCTTGAAATTTCAAATTTTATTTAAATTACCTGTGTTAAAATGTAATTAATTATCTCTCGTATAAATATAATATAACAATCAACGTTTGTCAAACTTAAATATACAAAATAACTAAATTCAAAATTGTATTTACTTAAAAAACAGTTAATTAATATTTAATATCATTAAATAAATTCTTAATTAATTGATGTAAAATAAAAGTGTATTTAATAAAACTCTAATAAAATTAGTTTAATTATATATGACTTTTACGATATTATTTTATGTTCGTAATGAATATTGTTACATATATTTTAACACAGCTATAAAATTAATTATTAAATGAACATAACCCTTTCACAACACTGGTTTCGGAAAACGTAAATTTCTTTCTTATGAAATGAAAACAATTATTACGTCCTTGCATGTATTCTGATCAGTTCTTTACTTCAAAAAGATTTTTCGAACGATTTCGATCATTTTCGAACTATTTTCTATTTTTCTAGTAGCATGGCGATTTGGCTTAACAATGATCCAGAAATCAATCAATTTTCGCACTTCTTCGGCACTTCGAAACTGTGTACCAACCAAGTCATGCTGTCACATAGTTTCCTAAAAATGCTTAATTGGCTTTAGCTGCAGATTTCTTCAAATTAAACAACAAAACTAGTAAAAGTTGAAAATACAATTTTGTGTCGGTGTACATCAAATTTAAAAATTGTTTACATTGATATAATGCATTACATCTTTATCCCCAAACTCTTTAAGTCAGTAATTGAAATACTAGTGAGTTAAAAAATCCATAAAATGGTTCATTATTTTTTATTTTATACAACTAAACCCTCCCTGTAACCCGGGAAAACCCTCCACGGATATTTTCCGACTCAGTCTTCTGAATATTCATCTCTAAACCGGATTAGTCTCAAGTTATAATTTTATTCAAATTCTAAAACGTAATTCGGTAGCCGAAGAGTTTGATATCTGTCGATCGATTTTAACTTCAGTTTTAATAAACATTTTTTCAATCAAATATTTTCGTAGCTTGGCTTTTATTTTTAGAATTATTATCATTAATTTTAACTTATCTTTAAAGAGCTCGACGATAAAGATGTAAACAGTCAGCAAGATAACTGGCATTATTTCTTCGCACAAAAATTGTTTTTAAGTATTACAATTTTTCATATAGACTACTATAGAAAGTGATTTTGAGCCTTGGCAATACCAACTGTTATTCGACTTCCTCCAATACTAAGTGTTGTTCGGCTTCATCTGACATTTATATTTGGAAATATTACCTTTTCATAACCCTCTTCAGAACGTTTTGTTATTTGAGCACAATTTGTGTTGTCTACAGTGACTTCAAGTATATGTTCTTCGTGCATATGCAAAAGTGTTTTGATTATATAGAGAATATTAAATATATATAAAGCCATAAATTACAGCCTTTTCATTATTAAGCTCAAAATATAAATAGCAACCATCGTATTACTGATACAATGAATGCTGATGAATGAAATTTTAAGTCCTTATATCTGTTTTAAATACATGTTTAAATAAAACTATATAGCCGACATACATTCTGCGAAAAAAGTACTAAATTATTTTTGTTGTCAAGTTGATAAAATACCGTCTATATGACGCCTAGTTTCAACACCATCTTATGAGATGTAGTGGAAAATTTTCCTCATTCCACTCTACCACCAACGCCTTCAACTGAACTCCATGGTGATTCAAAAGTTGAGGTTATCATTTGCAGACACCCATTTTCATATATAGATAGAGAAGATATAACAAAGATTAATGTGTAGAACTATTATTATTCGATTATAAACAATGGGTTTAAGAAACGTTTTGACAATAAAGAATGTTTCTATTTGTTGAAATAACAAAACAACAACTTTTAGGCAAAATTCATTGTTCAGTTCAAAGCTCTTCTCATGTTTCATACCGTTATCGTAGAACGCTTTCAAAATTGGCTTCAACTTCAGCAGTTCTCTCATTTAAAGAGCCTCTTTCATTCCAATATTATTTTGAGGTCTGCAAGCAGCCAGTCATCATTGGACGCCACATCTAGACTTTACAATTCATCAATTTGACCATCGTTTCAATCGGCCTTTGACTGGTGACACGGTAAACGATATTATTTATTTTACATTTAAGGACATTTTACCTTATTATTTGTTTACTATCCAATAGATTTTTCATCCGTTGTTTTGAAAACAGCAAAATTTGTTACATTTGTTGTTACAGTATTAACTGAAACATTAACAATATTTTTTTTTATAAGATTAACAATATTCAATTTAAACATTACAGCAATATTTTTACATATTTATCTCAATTATTTACACTTATATGTCGTCAGAGAGAATTATAGAAATATGTTTGCTTAACTTCAGTCAATAAAATGGATAAAATAAATAAATACGGATAAGTATCAATAATAGATAAACGACCAATATTATTCATAGTACCAAAATGTCGACTTCCGACCTAAGCAGGAAGAAAAGGGGAATACTCGCAGTCTTAATGAGAATGAGGACATTCTTATTCTACCAGTCGAGAAAGAAAATTAAACTGCTCCATCATATCCCAAAACTGAGGATTTTGATAACATTGACAAAAAGACCGAAAAATTCGAATACAATAATTTGCAAGACGTATTGAACAAAATCCCAGCTTAGACAAGCGGAAAACTTAACTGCTAATAAATCAAATATTTAATACCTTTATTTAATTACCTGCCAGAAAAACAGAAGTGTTTTCAGTAACGTATTGTGACTAGCAATGAAAAATGGATCAACTGCGACAACACAAATTGCGAAATGTTGTGGGTTAGTCCTGGAAATCCATTTACATAGTCACCAAAGCGAGATATTCATCGTCATAAACTATATCTATGCATATGGTGGGATCATCAATAAATAGTGTATTAGGAGCTGTTAAAACCTAATGAAATTGTTACTGCAGATGTCTATTTATGGAAATTACCGAGTAACAAACACAAAATCATACTATTGCATGACAACGTTCAGCCACACGTTGAAAGTGTTGTGAATTACACACTGTTGCAGCTCGAATGGAAAATTCCGCCACTCCCAACATACTCACTAGACATAGCGCCTTATGGTTACTACTTGTTCAAATGGATGCACCATGAATTCACTGGCACACGTTTCAAAATGCTGAAGGAAAGCGAAAATTGATCGATGATTGGATTGCTGTCAAACCAATATAGATCACATAGTATCGCCATACAGTCGTAAAGATGGGAACAAAAAGTTGTAGAAAATTATTAATTATTAAGATAGTTAAATTATCTATATTGTACCAATTTTTCTCAATAAATGCCTATATAAAATGGTAAAATCAAAATAACTATTAACTATTAAAATAAAATTTGCATTGTTATAAACTAATTTTTTATATATTCTTCAGAAATATGTATTATAAAATTATGTGTTATTGAAAATTATTGTAACCATTATAACTGTATTATATCATATATATAAATTTAATTTTATCATCTAGTTACGTAGTAAGTATAACATATTGTAAATGTATATTAGTATGTTTTATGTTCTTGTTACATATTAATATTATTTTACTGCACAAATCACAATAAACTTTAATGTACTAATTGCATTACGTCACTAATTTTTTTCTAATTCGAATGTGTAATCCGATGAAATTATGAACTATAATCTTTGTGGATTTCCTCCAGTAATATTTTCTTTAACAGGTCGATAATGACTATCATCCCTTGAGATCGCCTGCGGCAACTCGAAGGATATCCTGCTGCAGCATGCTGAACCCGCAAGAAGCCGCCGCTCTAGCAGCCGCCGCAGCTACCACCAAATTCTACCAGGAAAGCGAGAAAAAGGACAAGAAACCCGAAGACAAAGAACTGAAAAAGAAGAGGAAATTGCCCATTATCAATCCATTAGTTCGATTACCATCATGGCCAAGTAAGTAGTTACGAAATAGTTTTATACACAATATTTATTTATTAATAAAGTGTTGAGCCACTATTTCCTTTTAAAATAAGAGGTCAATTGAAAAGTCCCTGACACATAGATGGCTCTACTATAATTATATCCATATGTGTTTTAAATAGCCCTAACCCTCAAAATATGCGTGTATTAATTTGACAGCTATCGAATCATTAGTTTGTGAATTATAGCCTTTTGAGTGAAACAACTTTGGTTATTGTGAAAAAAAGGAATTTCGCGTGTTAATAAAATATTGCTTTTTGACGGGAAAAATTACAGTTGAAGCAAAAACTTGACTTGATGCCGAGTGTCCGGACACTGCCGCCGAAAAATCAACCATCAAGGGTTGGGATGCTAAATTTAGACGTGGTGAAATGAGCACTGAAGACGGTGAACGCAGTGGACGCCCAAAAGAGGTTATTACCGGCGAAAACATTTAAGAAATCCACAAAATAATTTTGAATAACCGTAAATTCAAACTGAATGAAATATCAGACACTCTAAAGATATCAACTGAACGTTTACATAATATCATTCACGAATATTTGGGTATGAGAAAGCTCTGTGCAAAATGGGTGCCGCGCAAGCTCACTTTTGACCAAAAACAACGTCGAGTTGATGATTCGGAGCAGTGTTTGAAGATGATCAAGCGTAATAAACCCCCGAGTTTTTGGGTCGATATGTGACAACGGATGAAACGTGGCTCTATCATTTCACTCCGAAGTCCAATCGACAGTCATCCGAGTGAACTGCACACGATGAACCCGCTCCAAAGCGTGGGAAAACGCAACAGTCGGCTGACAAGGTTATGGCGTCTATATTTTGGAATGCGCATGGAATAATTTTCATTCACTCTCTTGAAAAAGAAGGACCACCAACAGCGACTATTACATAGCGTTATTGGACCGTTTGAGGACCGTTGAGATATTAACTGGCTGTGTAAGAGCCTTCATCAATGAGAATATCGAAATACTTGTTCACTACAATTCTAGATGAATACCATGATATTGCCACCGAAATCATAACGTAACCTCCCCATGCTTGACTTTGCGACACAAGCAATTCAGATCGAAGGATACCTTTGAGGATCACCGTACATAAACCCAGCCATTTGTAGCACACAATATAAAAGCTGATTCATAGAACCATAGCACATTATTTCAATCATCAAATTCCCAGCTTTTATGATCAACGTTAACCGCGATGAACATTAAATAACATAGAGATTAAGACTCAGAGATCACACGTTTAACCGCTCATCGCTTGTTTATATGCACAAAACATATACCCGACGCATTATTTACATCGAAGCAATGTAGTCAATAAATAACAAAATGTACTATAGGGCATGGTACAAATTATACAAAAAGCATTATACAAATGTGACTGAAGTGTATTAATATAGACAAAATGTTAATGGACAGGGAAACAGTTTTAATCAATTAAATTCTAATATAAATCAACTTTAATACACTTTTTATATTTTATAATATAAAACATTTTATTTTAATTTAACGATGTCATCGACAAAACACTTTTAATTACAAACTTTTATAGCTTAGTTCAAAGCAATCTTCTATTTATTGATAATAAATGTTTTAGTGTTTTTTATATTGTATTTTAAATATTATAAAAAAATTTTACTGTAAGGTAAGCGTTTTTTTGCTATTTTTTATCTGGCTTTATTTCTTTATTAATAAATTGATATTTTTATTTACCTGAAATATCGATTAAGAAAAGTCCAAAAAGTAATTAATAAATGATATATTTTAAAGAAATATCAAATTATTTATTAATATAATGGATTGAGGAATTAGTAATTTCATTTTTAAGGCGAATTTGTTCATATAAATTTTAAACACCAATCAGTGATAGATGTGTCATTTTGATCCATGACCTGTACTCATGCGATTTTTGTAGTAAAACCATAAACCTTTTGTAATAGTAAGTTTGATGTATTATGTAATTATGTCATTCTATGCTGATGCACCAAAGATGTATGTGATCTAGAATTGTCTTAATGAATGACAATGACTTTCCAATTGATAAGTTCTGGTCTTTTCTTAATAACGTGCTATACTAGTTGAAACTAGTTGTAGACTAAACTAGTATAAAGTCTAATTTACGATTTGGCAGCAATTCATGATAAACAATTTCTTTCCAATCCTACTAAACACTTAAATATTCATTGACATCAATGTGGATTTGGCAAATGTTTTTTAATCTTCTCAGTATTTCTACCACCATCTTCTTAGCACTTTTCATCGCCCATAATCGTTCATTTCAAAAGTGTGTCAATTCAATTTCATTTTAGTTATTCAGAAATGGATTTATTATCAGACTGTCACAGCATCGAGTGTAAATAGGTAATAGTGTAAAATCCGACAAGAAAAATGATTCCAGTCACGCCACTAACCAGGCTGGGTAAGACCGGATGTCTTCTGGGATTATTTCTAAGGTTGGTCACTCGCCAGTCGGTAGGTTTAATGCCGTGGACCGTGGAATGTAATGGACCGTGGTACATATAAAGCACGCTGTGGGACGGGTTCAGTTAATAAGTTTTACAAGAAATATGCAACTTAAGTCCATCTATTAGGAAACCCCAAAATTATATAATAAGTTGCCTTTAAAACGATTTGTCGACTTCTAATTTATTTCTACTATGAGATTTTCATCTGAAACGATTGAAGATTATAGATAAAAAGACAGAACGAGTATAATTGATATATTTTTCTTATAACATTTTTAAAATTATATATTCATCAAAATATTACATACAACAAATAACAATAATAATATCAGAATGATAGTTAAGACTGGAGCCTTAACAAATAGAGGAAGACTAAACACACGAAATTATTACAATTAATTACAATATTAATTTCAGATGTAACAACAAGCAGGGGCTTCATCAGTAAATGCCTATTGGCTAATGCTGATACCCTATGTGCAGCTGTCAGCCCACTGATGGATCCAGAAGAAACGCTCATGGAAGGTTTCTATGAACGCTGCGTGATGAACAACTATTTTGGAATAGGCATCGATGCGAAAATATCCCTCGACTTTCACCATAAACGAGAAGGTATTTGTTATCGAATAATGTGAACATGAACTTTTATTTATTTAGTATATTTCCAGAGCATCCAGAGAAATGTCGGTCGCGTGCCAAGAATTACTTGTGGTATGGTGTACTTGGAGGAAAGGAACTGCTACAAAGAACCTTCAAAAATTTAGAACAACGAGTTCAGTTGGAATGTGATGGGCAACGCATACCTTTACCTAGTCTACAGGGAATCGTTATATTAAATATTCCAAGGTATTAATTAATCAATAGTCTCCATTACATTATTATTATATTAACAGATATAAAGACAAACATTCATTTCACGTATTTTTTATAGGAAAAATTAATCAATTTCTGATCAATAAATAATAAAATACATTGAAATAGCCGACTTAATAGATTGCTCAATAATTCGTCAATAACAAAACTAAAAATCCGATGAAGTTTAATATATCACCTTTCATAAAAAAATACACAGCATTTTAGGATTTTTTTGTTTTAATTTATTAATATATCATTACTAGTCATTCCCGACTAACTTACAATTTGTCTCTATGACTTAAAACTAAGTACTTATATAGAAAGACCTTAGTACTTATATATATAGACTCAAATAAAAAAAAAGTTAGTAGCATTTTTCAGTGGTTATACCATCCCTCTATGACAGTTGAAATCCGAAGGTCACAGTATAAATAATTGTTCCTGTAGTAACTGGATGTATCAACAATACTTCTCGGGACTTTGATCTGAAATACTTCTATTTTGCTGATATTATTTCTCGTAAAACATAACTCATAACCCTTATAATGAAATGCGCAGATCCATATAGGTTTTCGTAACTTATTGTGTATGGATAAATTGGATTTTCACAACTTTGTTTTATAAACAAGAAGTGATAACTTGTTGGATCCACCGAGCTGCGATACCACTTGAAAAGGATCATCGCCCTAAGTGTCATCAATTGTTGTAATATCCAAACTGATATAAATCTATTTTTCGTTTCCGTTTCTTTTTCACGAAATTACTGAAAAACGTTGTAGTGCCTTGATTTTAAGAAATGTACCATAGGTAGAGTAGCATGATATTTCGCATTCGACATATTTATAATTACATTAATGTTAAAGTTCTATCTCTGTTATTAATTAATTGTAAACAATTATTTTTCGATTATGTCGAATTACAAACCCACAAAGAAATTGTGAGAACCTTTTTTCTATTTGATACAAAGAATATTGCTGAAAGAGCTATTAGGCACTTTTTCCATCTGTAGCAACGTATGATTATTGGTTTCGGCGTTTTAGAGGTGACGGCTTCAATAAACTTGTCCAAGAACATGCCGATCAAGCAAAAATGTTCTAATATATTACCGAATAAGGGGACGCAAACTGAATATTTGGAAGGATTTTGTCAACGATTGTAATTGTCGTTTGAGCTAACCAGAGAAAGAAAAATGATTGGTCTTAATTAGTTCAGTCTTTAAAAACTTCAACCTCAAGTCTTCAATTGTTGTTATTTCTATTGATAAATTAATATTTTATTTCAACATGATAGCGTTTTATAACAGTAACAATGTATTTCTAATATAATATAATATAATATAATGTCTAATCCTCCAATTCCTTTTTAATCCGAATACATCAGTACACTTTCTTTACTAACTGCTATTATTTATTTAAGAATAACGACTAATTCTACTCGGAAATTTAAAAAAAATGATTAATATGGCTTATTGGCTTCGGAATCCCTATAATTTTGGGGTTAGGAAATATCTGAGATATCTTCAGAGTGTCGTTTAAATGTAACTTAGATATTGTATTGCTTCAGTATCCTTTCAGTTTCTTGAAAAATGAAAGGATTTCCAAGAAAACTAATTTGATCTTATCTTCTTTCGGTACTTTTTATAGTAGTGAGCACCTTATTGCTCATTTGGGGGCTATTTTTATTTTTACCCATCAAGCTGTATCACCTCAGACGGTGGGACAAAGTTATTGATATTTTTTTAGTTGCAAGTGAAATAATTTAAATAATAAAACTTAATATATTAAACGTATTACTTAATGTTTACAGATCCCACAGCAAATATATTTTATACAAAAAAAAACAACCAACTAGATCTTGAAAATATTATCTATGGTTTTTTATGGTTTTTCAAGTTTGAAATTATCGTTATAAAATATAAACATTTATATATTAAAATATATAAAATGAAATTAATGACAATATATAAAAATATATTATTTATAAATATAGACTTTTATATTTGAAAATATATTATTAAGTACGAGTACGAGTATTAGAAAATAATAACATATATTATAAAATCTTAGATTCATGGGAGGCATCAACTTCTGGGGAGGAACAAAAGAAGACGACGTCTTCCTGGCGCCCTCCTTTGATGATAAGATCTTGGAAGTTGTCGCCGTTTTCGGATCCATGCAGATGGCAGCTTCCAGAATGATGAAATTCCAACACCACAGAATAGCTCAGTGCCAAAGCATACAAATAAATATTCTAGGTAAAATTACATAATACTTATTAGATGTGAGAGGTAATTTTAAAAGTAAATTCACATTAATATTTCGATTATACCAAGTGTTTTTCTGATTACCTTATCAATTTTAATAATAAGTTGAGAAAGGATAATTTGGTTTATCCATGGTAATTTAGCACCACTGACGAAATAACAAAACAACAGATCAATCTAGCGTCAAAACAGCATGACCATCACCAGACCTATGTAAATGCATATACGAGGGCGATCCGATAAGTAATTAACCTCACCGCCCGGTACACAATTGGTTTAAAAATTGTTTAATATGTTTTAACGTGGTCGCGCGTCGGTTTTTGATGACCAGGTGTCCCAAAAGCGGCTACCACGGAGGATAACATGACCAAAATTCACGATCTCATATTAGAAGACCACCGATTGAAGATGCGAGAGATAGCTGAGACAGTAGGCATCTCAAAAGACCGCGTGGGTCGTATCCTGCATGAAATTTTGAGAATTAGAAAGCTGTCGACGCGATGGGTGCCGCATTTGCTCATTCCGGAGATCAAGCGCAGCCTTGAGACCACTTTAGAACAGCATTTGACGCTGTTTAAGCACCGTTTTCTGGGATTCACAAGGGGTGACCTACATCGACTACCTGGAGAAGATCAAAACGGTAACAGGGCTGTACTATGCCGAATTACTGGACGGATTCGACGCAGAACTGCAGAGAAAAGGTATCATTTGGAGAATAAAAAGTGCTCTTCACCATGACAACGCGCCGGCTCACACCTCCGCAGTCGCCAATACCAAAATTGGAAGAATTTTGCTACGAATTGCTGTCCCACCACCGTATTCTCCAGATTTGGCGACTTCTTTTTGTTTTCGAACTTGAAAAATTAACTCACAGGCAGAAATTGAAATTTTAAAGAGATTGGAGGATCGCTGGTTCAAGTATATCAAACTAAAAGGGGACCATGTTGAGAAATAAAACGCCACTTTTCCAAAATTTTCGTTGCTCATTTGAAGGCTAAGTACTTATTGGACCACTCTCGTATATGTAAGTATGTGCACGTCATAGATGACGTCGAATATGAATATACTGCCAAATGTACTTTGTAAAAATGTAAAATTTATTTTAAACTCAGACCTTTCGTTTTCCTTTTACCCTATTTAAAAAGAGAAAGAACGCTCTCTGATGCGTCGGCACACGCAACCGAATAAAGAGTCTCTAAAATTCGATTTTTGTTGATATTAGTCGACCCTGTCAAATATTTACAAAATTTTTCAAATCCTTAGTGATAATAATGAGAGATTACAAGTCAATGTAAACCAACATTAGATTAATACGGAAACATTGCGATATGATGACATAAATGTCAGGACGAATGCCATAAATTTTGATGCCTTATTGGTTGTTTTATAGAATAGACTACATAAATTATTCTTATATCCCAAGTTGTATATTTATACAACAATATTTTTTCAGGTGATGAAGGAGTACCTATCCAGGTTGACGGAGAAGCTTGGATTCAGCCGCCCGGTATAATACGGATTTTGCATAAGAACCGAATGCAGATGTTGGGCCGAAACAGGGCGTTGGAGAATTCGCTGAAGAGCTGGGAGGAGAAACAGCGCCAGAGTGTCGCGGGTCAAGGCGGTACCAAACCCAGACTATCAATAAGCGGCGCGAGCCATGACAAGTCCAGAAGTAGCTTGACCAGGCAAAGTATGCCTGGTGGTCCATCGGAAAGTAACAAGAGTTTCTTGGGGGTGACGGTTGAGAAAATACGACAGCATTCATTCAGTGGAGCGGTATTTATTATTACCATTATTATATTTCATTATCAATTTCATTCGTATCGTTTTATTTTGATTCTTATAACATTTTATATATAAGTGCTTAAACAAATATCATGTTAAGAGTTTACGCTAGCCTGAAATTTTAACTATTATTAGAACAATTTAGTATTTATACCAAATCTAAGTACAATTGCAAATAATATTGTAGGTTCCTCAGCACATAGAAAAAGAGAAACATACGGTTACATTTGTGGAACGGCCTCTGGATCGTCCAGAAATAGACATACTGTTTTCGGAGGAAGAACATTACCTACTGCTCAATTTCATCGAATGCACTACATCTTTAACCAAATGGATCAAGATATTAGCAATAAGTCACACATTAGAAGTAAGTACAACATTCTAAGGAAATTATCTTCTAAGCATTTGTATTAATTTTTGTTAGAGCAACAATTTCAAGAACGATTTACCTTTATAATCAAAATAACACATTGGTTGAAAAGTTCCGGGCCTAACAGATAGATAGCGCTAGTTTTCTTGAATTTGTAGAGATGTTCGTCTTGTCGGTCGAAATGTGTGACTGTCGGCGCAATTGTCTATCGGAACACTCGGAATTCGCACGGGATCAGAAAATACCGGTTGAATAAAAACTTGTTTATTTCATGTGTTAAATACTACATGAACCGCTATGAAAATGGTACTGTTACAAGGGGTAGAGAAAAGAGAAAAGAGACGTCCTCGTGGTGGTCTTTTATAGACGGGAACCGCATGGTACCAATATACCAGCATAGCCAAAATTTGAACTCAATGTAGATGTAATAGTGATGGCCTAAAGAATTATAGCGGTCCCTACATCACTCCTAATGGAGCTGCCGTAGAATCTACCTCCATGTGGTGTAGGTTCCTGAGCACACCCGCAGTCACGCAACCAATCGCCCAGAGACTGCTTATGAGATGGGGATCCAACCTTAATCAGGAGTTTTTCGGAATCAGCTGCCATCGAAGGAGTAGCAGGACGTAGTTCGTCTTAGGGCGTTCCGATTTGATCTAGGCTATCTATAAGTGTGGTGCCTTACGTGTCCCGTTTCCTGTTGCAAGGGTGTTTATGCGTTGATGTTATACATGATAGGCTTCTGTGGTCTTCGTCCATCGCGCTAATCCTGTGGGAAAACGTCAACCATTTAATGTTGATGGATTCCTCGCGCTATCCTTCCATGAACGTGTCGAGCACGCGGATCCTGTTGAGCTGGTTTATCCGTTAGGTACTTCGATCACGTCAAGATCACCAATTGTAGGAATTTTCGTCTTGTCGTTCGGAATGTGTGGCTGTCGGCGCGATTGTTTTTCGGAACACTCACTACTATTTTTGAGCAAGGAATTCGCACAGGAGCAGAAAATACCGGTTGAATAAAAACTTGTTTACTTCATGTGTTAAATACTACATGTGTTCGATAGGAGGCTGGACTGGATATTAGATTCGGTTAAGTAAGTACGAAAGCGCTATGGAAGTGGTATTGTTAGAAGGGGTAAAGAAAAGAGAAAAGGTAGGTCGTCGTGACGGTGTGTCCAACCTTTGAACTTATGTAATAGTATATGTAATAGTGGTGGCTTAAAGTGGTCGCTACAAATTCACCGCTTTTTAGGTAGTACTAACCGTCAAAAGAAAGCTGTTAAAATTGCATGATATTCTACTCATAAGTGTGTGAGTTATTGTGCCAAGACTGACACTGCTTTTGTTATTTTCAAAACAATGGATCAAAAACAATTTCGTATTTTAATTTTACACTGCGTCTTGATGGGAAAAACTACCGTTCAAGCGAAGCAATGACTTAAAAAATGTTATAAGGACTCCGTTCCATCAGAAGCAACAATAAAACGTTGGTTTGTTGACTTTAAACGTGGTCGTAGAGACACCTAATTAGGTGGTAACACCGGAACACATCAAAAAAATCCACAAAATTGTTTTGAATGATCGAAAAGTGAAGTTGCGTGATTTAAGTAACACCATAAAGATATGAAAAGAATGTTTTGGTTTTATATTGCATGAGCATTTGTCTATGAGAAAACTTTGTTCAAAATGGGTGCCGCGTTTGCACACTGTTGGCCAAAAACAAAAATGTGTTGATGGATTCTGGCCATGTTTAAACGTATTGAACCGATATGTTTGCGTCGATATAAGACAATAGATGAAACATACAAAATTCAAATAGATCAGATCTGGAAATGTGGGAAGTAAAACAATTTGAAGCATATTCATTCAATTTAATTATTATTTTGATCGATTAGTGACACTCTGCATTGTCTTAGTGAAATGGTCAGTTATATGCTTTGGTATGTAAGGCCCAAATCGATTATGTGGCTTGTGATATATCTAAAGTATTAGAAAGTATCAGTAGATTTGATTCAGATTAAATTTTTGCGCTCTTCTGCCTTTTAGAGATAATCGATGAACAAAGTAACATACGCATCCCAAAATACGATAATCAAAGCTAATTTGTGGACTTTCTTATGTATTGTTGGCAATTTGGGATGACCAACGCTATCAGCATGATCCGTGTTTGTATGACCACTATAAATGTATGACCATTTAAATTTAACATACCAGTCAATAATAACTGATAGCGTCGGTAACTATTCAAGTGTATTTTCGATTCCATTTTTAGATCCGATCAACACTCGAAGTTCTTTTTTGTTATTTCGAAAATGCCAAAGTTAGTTCATTAAAACCACTGTAATTTATAATTCAATAGTAAAATTGACACGTATCATTTCAAGATTAGTAATAACCATAAGTTCTCTCAACGGTAACATTATGTATTAGGGCTAGAACTTCATAAGTGATACGTAATGTTATTTAAAAACTTTAAAATACTCTTCTTCGAGAGTGATACATTCACACTCTATAATAGCTTTTTCGATTTGTTTGTTGATTTCTATAGAACAATTTGTCTTTGCTTTCAAAATAAGCTTGAACTTTCGTAATAAACTCTGCATTTTAATTCAACAAACTGGCACTGGAATATTATTTTTATGTCTGCAATCAGCCAACAGTTAGTGGAGGCCAGATCTAGACCATACGATGAGTTAAACTAGACCATCGCTGTTATCGACTGATGATAGATATGTTTTTTCCTTTCAAAAGGCTTTCTCAACGTAGTTCATTAACAAAATTCCATGTTATCCCAATCCTAAAATACAAAAATGCGAGTGTCATAACTTCGCCAGCTGACTTTTAAGTTTTTAATCACTTTGGACGGCTTTCACTACTTTTCGTTCTAACCCCTCTACTCTGACAGATTCTTTAATCATCTTAATACTTTTAATTAAGGAGCGTAATAATTAATCTATGTTTTATTGTCACATGGACGAGAAATCCTAATTATTTCGCTTAGACAGCTCCGAACGGTGTTCTGAATCTTGATTGATTGATTGTAAACAAAAGTTAATTCACTAATGCCACTGTCACTTTTAAACTAAACTTCAAGGTGTCAAAAAATGTTGACGTGTCTCTTGAAGGTTTTAACTACTAATTTGTGTTTAGAAAACTTAGGTAGTGGCATCCTATATTGGTCAAGATTGCGAGTGACCATAATATTATATGTTCTGTTATACATTATAATAATTATTATGCATTGATGAGGTCTATTTTAATAATGTTTTCTGTTATTTAATAATAAAATAAAAAGTAATTAAATAACAATAAATAAGAAGTTAACAAAACATATTTTTTATTTGTTTATAGAAGTTGTATTTTAATTAACAATAAAATGGAACGATCACTTATATTTTCAGACCGACCTGTATTCGTTGGCGACTAAAACTGACACCTGCCTGGAGAAAATTCACCCCAATGGAAAACTGCTAACAGGTCCGGCTTTAAGATCGGAATTCACAAGACTTGTGGAAAGTGTACGACAACTTTACGAGGACAGTTGTTGTCTGCTTCATGACAGGGGTGACAAGCTCAAATTAAGAGAGGACCTCGAAAGTAAACTGAGCGTCACCTTAGCCAACATGGAGATGGAGTTGAAAAAGTGCGTGATGTACGACACACCAGAAGGCAGTCTTGTAAGTATATTATCATTACGGAGCTATATCCAGTGGACAACTGACGATATTTATTCAACGTTTGACTGATTTGTGTAGGTGTATCTGCAACCGATCCACGAAGAAGGCGAACACAAGAAGAAGGGCTTGTTCTGGTTGAAATTCCGAAAAAGTGTGTCCTCCGAACGGAGACAGTCAAGCTGCAAAAGAGAAGTTGCCTCCTGGGGTACTCAAGAGGTCGCCACATGGTTAGAAACTCTCCAGTTGTCCGAGTACATTGACAGCTTCGAGAAGAACGACATAAGGGGTCGGGAGCTGCTAAGCTTGGCCAGGCGTGATTTGAAAGATTTGGGTGTTACTAAGGTATGTGATTGTAGTAATAAATCCATTGTTTTTGCATGATATTATATATTTTATCTAACGTGCTTCAACTTCTTGGCAAATACAGGTCAAATACGTGCCGCCTTGTTCAATAAATTGTTATCATTTATACGGTAATTCCATTATGCTTCTGTTATGGAAGATGCTCACAGATATCGTTATATCAAAAAACTAATTTTCGCAAATCAATTTTCCCAATCCTCCCAATTTCATAATTTTTTACCAGCAATATAGTTCGTCATTGACAGGAATAAGTAGTTCTATAAGGTTAACGCATAAGAATCTCCCATAGCAAATCGCTATTGATATGAATGGCATTGATAAAATAAAATTCCTAGTGGCCAAACTTGGCTGCTTGTGAACTATTATTTCCTTCAGACGGTTCTATTGTTCACAATAGGGGTTGAAATTAAGAGTTTGGCCGTAGGGTAGCAACTTATAGTATACAATTCCTCTCAAACTCACGACAAAGCCGTCCTAGCCGTTAGTCATGTGGTTTTTTTGACCACCTTTTGTAATAGCTCACCACACTTCGGCTACGGCCGTTTTCACTTGACGATGTCGTAAGTAGTTCACTTTTCATTACCAATCATCAACCGCTTTAGAAATGAGTTCATTTTGTTGATATTTAACACCACATGGATGGAAATTAAATTCATGGGATTTTTTTCTTTAGCTGGTCTAGCACAAAACTGTCAAATAAACTTTTTTAATACGAAACCTCGGCTTTCTAATGCCATCTAGTGTAAACCGATCGAACTGTTGCAGCGCGAATTTTACTAGTCAAAAAATATCATTTTCCTATTATTTTTGTCATAGTTTTTATTGGAAATCTAGTATACCAACAAAAACAGTTAGTTAATTAATTAAGCAAAATGGTTCAATAAAACAACCAATGCATGTCATCAAAATGTTTGACGGCAACATATCGCAATGTTGCCACATAAACGTGGAATTGTGGTTTACAGCGTTTGCCGGTTTATAACCTCTAATTATTATCATCAATATTTTAAGTAATTTTACCGATATTTGGCAACATGGTCCACTAGCACCAACTCAAATCGAATTTACAGACTGACTGAGATACATGTTTCGTCGTTTCAAATATTCTGTATTTTTAACTAGTATAAAATAAGAAGGAAGAATCAGCTCAAAGTTTAAAAGAAATTTTATATTTTTACAAACTGCAAATGACATACATTGAATGTATTGTTAAAGAGGCAATATTAGCCCATTCAACGTTGTCATGTTACCTCATCAACGTTAAGTTCTGGTTCATTTTGGCTTCGACATATAACAATATTCTAATTTAAATAATATAATAAAATAATATAATCAAATATAATTTATTTTAACTTTATAGTATATTGTAACTTGTAACGCGTATATTATCGAAATACTACAGTTAAGTATATAATTTGTACGTTGTTTTATCATATTTACATTGAATTCTTTTCCACTACATGTATGAGGCGTGATTTCTAGATTTTTTCGACATTTTCCATTAGAGTAATCACAAATAATAAGTAACGATTTGAATTTTATAGAAACAAACAAAGCTAGTTTTGAAGAATTTTGCAAAGATTTCATAATCAAGAGCTTTTTATAGGCTGGTTTCTTTACATATTCGAACGTATCGAAGTTTTAATTCATTTTGGCTTTGATATATAACAAAATTCTAATCTAAATAAAATAATTAGACAAAAATAATGTTATAAAATATAATTTATTTTAGCGTTATCATTATCTCGTTCAAAACAAGGTTTGCCGGTTTATAACCTGTAAATATTTCCACTAATTTTTTAAGATTTTTGAGGACTTTTGATAACCAAGCGAGTTTTGTAAGCTCATTCGAATACATGTTATGAAACTTATCAAACACAATTGAATCTCTTTTTAACTAAAATAAAATAAGAAGGATATTTTTCTATATTCTCGAATTTTAAAACGAATTTACAAATTGCTATAGGCAATACAATCGGCATCATGATGACGTGGATTCACTGTTATTTTGATAGGACTATAGACAATTCAACAATTATTCTCAATAGAAGTTTGATTGATTGATTTTGGCATTTCTATTTCAGGTTGGACACGTTAAAAGAATTCTACAAGCAATCAAAGATTTATCCCAAGGTGTATAAATATTTCCCAAACACCGAAAAGAAACAAACCAAATCATATCAGCCATGACGACAAAGGGTTATAAGCGAAATAAATTCAAAGTTCCTTAGATTAGTCGACGATACCGTACGTTTTCAATCTAATTAATTAAATTTTTTCGAATATGCGGGACAAAAATAAAGCGTTCACCTAAAAAATATACTCATCTATATGGTTTTCATGACCCTAACATACTTAGGTATAACAACTTTTTATATAAACCTATTTGTTGTAGATTATTATTTTTTAGATTTCTATCCACAACTCTTGACACGTTGAATGTATTTAATATTTATAGGCCCACTGTGATTTTCCAAAATGTGTTATCTCTTAAATGATAAGCAAATATAGTATGTAAGTATAATTATTTTTAAGTAAGATTATCTTAAAACTCTTTAAGAATAGACAAGGTGTAAAAACAAAATAGATGTCAAATAATGTCTGCCTGCCTTGTAAAAACATTGGCCCAAGTTTGTATGTCCTTCCGAGTTTATTTTGAAACGAATAATTTTCCCCATCATATTGATATGAGTGCAGAAAATGATAAGCGTGGTTATCAAACAAAATAACTAAAACTGACGTACGTCATTACAATTTAACACTTGTAAAAGAGGAATAAAATTTGTCAATTTAATGTATAGTATACGAACTTAAAATCAAGTGTGTGTTAATGGAATAAAAGGATTTCCGAAAAAAAAATTAAATGAAAATATTTTCTGCACCCATCAATTACTATTATAACCGAATATTCTAAATTTTAAAGCAATTGTATTTATATTATCAATTAGCAATATTCAACATCTTTACCACTCGTTGCTGATCCAGTTCGGAACAGGCATATTAAATAACAAAAGAAATAATAATTTCGATATAGTTTATAAGTCCACAGTGAAAACTTGTTTTATCCGATCAACTTGTGCATCCTGATCTCACCGCCAGGTACAAAGCTTCATGGTGCACGAAACGGACTGATAAAACATAATCAATGTACAAAACTAATACTTCCTTTTCGAACTTCCAAACGTTACGTTTTGCAAAATTGTGCTGACAATCATCTGTGGTGTTTTTAAAAAAAGTCGTTTCAAATTTAAGAAGCCTTATAATAAATTCGAAAAATAAACGCTTAATGTTCTTAATTATAACAATGTTTAAAAATTTGTAAGATAACTTGAATATTTCACCTCTTGAAGTTTTATGTATTGTTACTATATGATAAGTGCCAGTGCAAAATAATTCTCGAAAAATTATTTTTGCTACTTGTATATTTTTTGGTATAACATTGACACTGTGAGGATTCGCGCTAAGTTATGTGGGACTGTTGGAATATTCTACATAAGAAAATTAGTTATACTAAATTATATCTGTGAGTACTAAAGAAAAATGACAATTGACAGAGAATTGATGCCATATGCACAGGTTCGAGCCCAACTATGTTAGCATATGGTCAAAAATCTTACAGAATTACTTTGCACTCTAAAAATATATAATTCTAAGCAAAAGAACATAATACATGACATGAAAATGTAGTTGTCAACTAAAAATATTCGGACAAGTGTGTGATTTAGATAAATATGATAATTTAGTCAGCCTTAACTGTACTCTACTGTGTTAAAAATACTTTATTGACCATTTTTATATTACAGTACCTAATACCTCCTACAATTTAAACATTCTAAGGTGGTTTATCTGTATAGGTTTAGACTTTATTGTTTATAGATGAAATCGAGAGAAACGATTTCTCAGCGGTGGTGTTTTTATATTTGCTGTCGTTCAAACCGTTACAAATTAAACCACAATGATTTGTACCCAAAAAACCAGCTGTAAGCATTTAATTATGATCTCAGTATAGATTTAGGTGTCGTTTTAGTTAGGTATATATCCCTAGTTGTTGAGTGTATTCATCAATCATTATAAATCGAAACAAACAGATCTTCCTCGTAATCACAAACGTATGTTCTTATGTGTATACGTGAAATGCGTAAAACTACACAGTCATGACATAAACCATAATTTACTTTCCGCATCGTTCACTGAAGAATCGCTTCTTTGTATGTCATATACGTATATGAAATCCTTACTATGTGTCGCATCATATTCAGTATAAGTACAATATTTCGTCATAAATAACTGTATTAATATATAAGAAAATTTATTATCAATATACAGTATAGGATGGTCTATACTGTTAATATTCATAAATAGATTTGAAAAGGAAATGTAAGAAATAATGATATGAATATCCAGTATATTTAGAACAGACCTAGTTCGATTTCTGTGCCAAAAGATCCAGTAACAAACTGGAAAATAAATAGTTTTAGACCATTTATATACTGTACTTCCTGTATTCAAAATAAATATAATTAATTTCTAATTGTTTAGAATAGGTTTATGTCAAAGACAAACTTTATATATTTCAAATTTGTTTTAAGATTCGATTTTTTAAGAATAACCTTTTTTATACATATAAAAAATCATATTAACGAAAAACGGATAAAACTTCCTTTTGTGAAACATTTTACAAATATTTCTAAACTATTTCGAATATATAACATGAAAACAATATGTCGTTCGTTAAATTTGTAAAACGCATATCGTTATTTATTTATTATTACTGTTACTGTTGTTATAATTCCATTTCCAATTATCTGCAAAAGTAAATTAAATTTTACCACACCCAAAAATTATGATCCTGTGATAGCTCTTGAATTCAAACAAATGAAATCTACAAAATCAGTTTTGAATACATGATATTAACACTATTAAAGTGTACCACAAAAACAATTTTTTCTATTAAAAATTTTAATTGTTTTAGTTTAATTTTTTTTTTGTTAGATGGTTTTCCTAAGCTTTTACAAAATTTAATACAGGGTAGCAATGAACACTCCCCTATTCATTAAAAAGGACCATATTCAACGTTACTTTACAATCCATTGTGTATTTTAAACACTTATCTCCCCTTCAGACTCCTTTCTCCTTTATCAGTATTTTAATATAATACACCTATTTAATAAAACATCCTTAGTTAACAAACTATGTATTAAAGGAAAACCATCTTAATTTAGAAAGACCTGAACAATGATTACATTTACCTTTATAGTATATTAATTTATTTGATATTTTTTGTACTATTTAAATAAACTAGTTACCCAATAAATTACATATGATCTTACAATTAAATTTTTATTGCACCTATATTTATTTAAATGTTCAAAATAAAGTCAGTTGTTTGTTTAATAAATACACACTAATTATCAATTAACAATTTTTATTTCACAGATTCATATTTATTTAAACACAAACTTATTCTTCTAATAGAATCTTCTTTTCCAAGTATATCCATCATTTCTGCAACACTTGGTCCTTCCTAAAAATTACAAATTAAAACATGACTGTAATCCATATAAATACCTTTGTAAAATAGAGCAGCAATAACTAACAATAAGAGTGTAAAATAAGGTTTAGATATTTTATGATGCTTACCTTTAAACCGCTCAAAATTAATCTAAGATCCTTCATAAAACTGCTGTATTTCAAATTATTTTCTTTACTAACTCTCTTTAAAATAACACTTATTTTGTCTTTATTTAAATCTTCCTCATTTGCCAATTGAATCTTTAAAACGACTAAAGCTTTGGTAATGTTTTTTTCTATATTAACTGATGAAGGTTGAAACCAAATAAATTCTAAATTTTTAGTAAACAGATCCGACAACTTATGAGTTCTAGTTAATGACCACTGTAAAATCTTAATTATATAGTCATCAGAAGTTTGCAATAAATCAACTCTAGAATAGAAAATTGTGTTCATATTGCCTTTAATATAGTAAAAACAATGTTAATAATAACTAACTCACCTATCAGGGTATGTTTTGTGCAGTAAATCCCTAACAATTGGCACAAGCTTCTTTCTTGAATCCTCATCTTCAAATTGTCTTTTTAATTCCAGATTATTAAACTCCAATAACATATCTGACATAAGCTTCCCTGAATGTGAGTTTATTCTTGATACATCAAACTGTAACATTAAACCGTGAAAATATGAAACAATTTATAACAAAACTTTTACCTGATGACATAACTCATCAATGGTATGACACTTTGGTTTTACATTTTGTTCTTGATCTTTCTGGAACCCACCACCAGAATGTGTAATATAATTAATAAGAGCTAATGGGAAAATATAATTGTCTCTATAGAAACTGATCTTAATATCACCCTGCCTTTTACTCAGTTTGGTACCATCTGCATTTAATAGTAATGGCAGATGTCCGAAATTTGGTGCATTCCAACCAAAAGCTCTGTAATAATATTAAACCTTCTCATGCCCTGCAACAAATAATAAAAAAATTATACTCACCTACCTATACATCATTAAATGTTTTGTAGTTGAAATTTGCCACTCCACCCCCCTAAATACATGTGTTATATTCATCAAATGATCATCAACAACATT
The DNA here is from genome assembly GCF_030347505.1 of Rhynchophorus ferrugineus. NCBI lineage: Eukaryota > Metazoa > Arthropoda > Insecta > Coleoptera > Curculionidae > Rhynchophorus > Rhynchophorus ferrugineus. The sequence goes on along the minus strand of NW_027472588.1, from coordinate 16,414,261 downwards.
AGCAAAATGGTAAGTAGGGTATCCATCAGTTTTTATAATAATAGGATCACCTTCATTTAATGAGATGTTATAACTAATTTTTCCATAAATCAGGTCATTAAAACTTTCCTCAGTATCACTAATCTACACAATATATACTAATAAAACTGTTATATTACCTTTAATACTGAATAAATTACCTTGAACCTAATACAGTATTTGTCTCCTCCAGCTATTCTAGATTTAACTTCATCCTGAGTTAAGTTACGACATTTATTATCATACCTTGGTATTTGTTGAGCTTTAAGAGCTTCTTTCCTTAATAATTGAAGCCTTCTTTCTGTGCAAAAACAATGATAAGCTGTACCATTGTTAAGCAATATATTAATATGATCCCTAAAAATAAACAAACAGTATTACTAAGAAACTTTCAAGACATCAAAATATTTTAATTACTTATACAAATCTAATCTTTCTGATTGTACATAAGGTCCAACATGACCTCCCTGCCAGGGACCTTCATTTATATGAATTCCGGCCCAAGTTAAGTCATCTTTTAAAGTTTCTGCAGCACCAGGAATTGTTCTAGATTGATCCGTATCCTCTATGCGTAAAATAAAAACACCATCATATTTTTTAGCATATAAATAGTTATATAAAGCTGTTCTTAAACCACCCAAATGCAAATAACCTGCAACAAATCAGTAATAAGTAAAATCAAAAGTGTAAATAAAGCTACCTGTAGGACTAGGCGCAAATCTAACCCTAACTTGTTCATTTCTATAAAATCGCAATGTGGTTTTTGAACATCTGTTATTCTTTAAATTGCGTAAAATATGTTTAAACATCATTTTTGCGCAATATTATACCTATAAACCAGTCAACCCCTTATATACTCATATTTGTTAATAATCAATTATCAATATTCTCTACTAGAGTGGGTTATATTTTGTTGAAAATTTTAGTGCGACTTTGACAGTTAGCTGTGTTTATGCAGCATTTTGAGGTTAATTTGGAGACACTGACTAGAATCAGCCACAAAATAACGGAACTATTAATCAAATGTTTTCTTTTCATTAATAGATTATTACTTAGTAATTATTTTTTCAAAATGGTGAGTAAAATAAAACCGAAGCCAAAAAAATAAAGTCTAAACTATTTGTCCTCTATAACTGTCAAAAGTGATTGATTTTCTAACCTATGTTACTATAAAATATTTGTATTTTTTAGTATAAATTTAAATTATCGCAAAGGGAAAAGGTCAAAAAATTCATATCTCTAACCCAAACTGGAGAAACTACCGCTATATATTGTTTAACGCAAAATGATTGGAAGTTGGACCTTGCCAGTGACAACTACTTTCAAAACCCCGATGCCTACTACAAAGAACCCAGGAGTATAGATAAAAAAAAATTAGAATCTCTCTATAATAGATACAAAGATCCAGCTGAACCTGACAAGATAACTGTGGATGGTATTATGAAATTTCTGGAAGACTTAGGACTACCACCAGAATCAAAGCTAGTGCTAATTATTGCATGGAAATTTAGAGCTGCAACGCAGTGTGAATTTACAAGAGATGAATTTATTAACGGAATGACAGATTTAGGTTGTGATAGTATTGACAAATTAAAACAAAGACTACCTACTTTAGAAAATGAGTTAAGTGACAGCTACAAATTTAAAGACTTCTATCATTTTACATTTAATTTTGCTAAAAATCCAAATCAAAAAGGATTAGATTTAGATATGGCAATAGCTTACTGGAATATAGTTCTCAAAGGAAAGTTTAAGTTCTTGGATCTATGGTGTACATTTTTACAGGTAATTAACTGTTATAACTGAAAATATTATCGATGTTAATATATACATTACTGTCCATAAGTGTACTAATTTTTTTATCATTAGATGTATTAATTATAATAAATTAAATTTTAGTTTTAAATAGACATTGATTAAATGTAATTGAAATATGAATTATTCCATATTACATCAAATCAAAATATAGTAATAAAAACAAGCTAAGTAAAAAACTCTGCTCCAGACATCTATTTAACAATAATTCTGAAAATCTGTGAATAATTGTCTAATTTTAAATGTGATTCTTAATTTGTTCAGATTTTTCTTTATGAAGGACTCTTTAAAGAGCCGGTGTTCATTGTATAAAATCTGTTCAAAATGTGTAACCTAAATCTATGCTGATGTTATATCCTATTGTAATTTGTATTAAAACTGTGCATTTAAGATTTATTTATTTATGTGATACAACTTTCTAACATTTTTTAATATAATAAAAAAAAGGAGAAAGCAAGCATTACTGGTACCTCAATATTTATGTTCAATTGCATTGCTATTAAACATCACTGAAATGAATTATTTTGAAATTAATTGATAATTTTATATTTTATAATGTTATTACTAATAAAAGCAATATATATTGTAATGTTGATTTACACTAACTAATATATATTTATTATATTGTTATTTTTATCTATACCTTTTGTTATAATTAATAAAAGTATTATGGATGGTACTGTTTATATGAAAATATCAAAGGTTTTTTTATATATGACTGAAAAAAGCATTACTTTAGGAAAATCATAAAAGATCAATCCCAAAGGATACTTGGAATTTACTATTGGATTTTGCTCAACATATAGCTGATGATATGAGCAACTATGACGAAGAAGGTGCTTGGCCTGTACTGATAGATGACTTTGTAGAATGGGCCACTACTAGGGCAAAAGAAAATCAACCACACAGCACCAGCCAACTTGAATAACACAACATTTTTTACTGATTATTATTGTTTATTAATCCTTTTTATCTACTTTTAAAATACCTGTTGCTTCAAAGGAGACTTTTTGGATAAGATATTTTTCATTCAAAATGTATATATTGATGAGTACAATGGAAACCCACTTTCCTACACTTTGCGTCTAATATGATATTAAAAAGAAAACATTAAGAAGTTGATTTATAATAATATAATTTTAAGAATAATTGTGTATTTTTATAAATTGTAGTAAAATTAAAGAATTATTATTTATTATTAATTAAAATGGGAAGGGTTTTCATGTTATTCTAGTGTATAAATTACTAAATTGTAAATTTGCAGAAACTTTTAAATTACTCATGTTAAAAATCAAGTTAAAATTTCATTTATTTATTTAATTCAGTATCTCTTAAGTGTATAATGCAGTGATGTTTTTTAATTACGATCAATTTCATAATGCTCTTAGTGCTAAGTATTTAAAGTTAACACAGGTATTTTTATGATTGCTTCTATACATGATTTTTTTTGTTCAGAATAATACCAAATATCAGAACTGAATAAAATATATTTGCTTACAGATTTCTAATATTTTTTCAGATATAGATTGTTTTTTTTTTGACAACTAACACGTCAGTTTTTTTAAAGAGTTTTTGTGAAAAATACATTCTGTAGATATTAAATGTAAATAGATACAAGATAGTTTACATGATATTTACAGTGAAACTGTGTCTTGTTAGAATACTGATTAAACTGTTTCTAAAATAAAACAAAATCTTGTTATAATTGTGTTTATTATTAATTCCAATTGTATTTTTATATATTAATAACGTTAATATTTACTTTTGTCACTTTTAATTTGTACTGATTATCCGGAATTTAATTATTAACTTTTACTTAATTTAAATAGCTTTATAATGAATTTTTATTCATTCATTCATTATATTATATTTCGTAATAATTCTTTTAGATTTGGTTTATATTTCAACAAGATTGAATTGGAAATTATACATATTTATTGTCAACAAAAATCCGAATCATTTATGACAGATACTAGGATGGGTAATTCGGTTTCTGTTTTTTTTTTTGTTTGCTTCTTGTTTTAATCAGTCGTACAGATTATCTTATCTTATTTGATATTCACAATATCAGATTTTGTTTGATGTAAAATATATATGAATTGCAATAGGCAACTAATAATATTATTAATGTAAATTACTTGTTTTATTTATGAAAATGTAAATAATGGAGGTAAACAAATATACTCATAAATAGGTAACGATAAAACATAATTTGTTACGCTTTATGTTTGAAATAAAGAAATGACAGTTCATATAGCTTAGGATCAGAATTATAACATGCACGTATAACGTCCCTAAACCAATGACAAAGATATCCTAATTTAGATCGATGACAAATGGCTATGAATGCTCCTTTTTCAGCCGTATGCTGATGTGAATCGAATAAAGTTACCTAAAACAGAAGTATTAACCTATATGGAATATATTATTGCATTTAAATGAATTACAGTTTGAGGTTTATCTTGAAACAGGAACAGAACGGTTCGTGAATCTGCAATTAATATCACATAGAGATCATTTGACGGTTTATTTTTCAATTTCATCCATTCCATATATGTATTTTTAATGTTTTCAAATAATGACTTTGATAAACGTTCCATAAATATGGAACTTTTCTGTAAATAAAAAATTGTTATATAAAAACTTAATCGTAATCATGAAAGGTACATGACCACTTTTTAATAATATAGTATAAATTAAAAATAAAACTTTATGAAACGTTTACCCACTCAACCAAGTTGAAAGTTTGATTTTCCGTGTACTTCAAAGCTTCCGGTACGTTCAAATTTAAATGTTTTAGAAGCCTTCTCATCTTTAACTCTTCATGTATTTTATTACCTTGAAGCATACTAATGGCTAAGAATTGAATAAGATCTTTATTTGTCGAGTATTCGCTTTCGTATATCTTCAATGAAACAATACGGACCATTAATTATGTGTTGATCGTATTATATATATTATTTTACCAATAATTTCTTCTTATCTAAATGAGCCGCTATAAGAACCACAATAAGAGTACAAGCATTGCTTCCGTTGGTTTTATTGTGGACATTATAATGAGATTGGGAGAACTTTGGCTCAAACCACATCACAGTTATGTTATCGTCGAAAATGCGATCGATTTCGTATTGCGGAAAGAATGGTAACTCTATGGTATTGGACATCATGTTCCTTTCATTTGTAATTTTGATTTTGGTCGGTCTGTATGTGGTCGTTGTAAATTACTATGACATATTTCGATTTTTATGGTGGTGACATTAATTGTCATAATAATTTTATTGTCCACCACCTTTTCTATATTTTCTATATATAAACTTCGTTAATAGTAAGTATACAAAAATATTTTTAGCAAAAAAATTAAACCCAGAATAAATTAGGAACTCACTAAAAATTAAAAAAATAATCAACTTAGGTTTTTAATACCAAAAAGAACATTTTAAATAAAATATGTACATAATAATCATTGACTTTGAAGTAGGTGCCGAACCTAAACGGTTATATTAATTTAGATTTGTTTTGTTGGTAATTTAATTTTTTGTATATGTCACAAAATTATATTATTATTTTTTGTATGTTTCTTTTTATTTTTTATTTTTCTCTTTTTAGTGTTAGACATTTACAATGGGTAATGCAGTAAAGGTGCAGCCCGTATAAGGAAAAATAGGAATAAAGAAACAATGATTGAAAATAAGGAACGCTTCAGGCTCCTGGGTCCGCTATCTGGACTAGGTGATTTGACAAATGTTCTATCTGCACTAAAACAACAAAAAATTTTCTTCGTGCCGGGAATTGAACGCACGACATCCTTTGGAAGCTAAACGCTTTAACCATTACACAATAGAAGCAGTAGTATAATATTTCCACGAGGTCTTATATGATAGGATTAGTGCTTAAAAAGCAAACTGAATGGCTTTTGTACTGAACGACTTCTGATTTTCCGTCATTAACATTATACCCAAATATCTGATTATTTTAGTGAATTTATGTGAAAACTTTCTACGTGCCTTTGGAATTTGTGCGTTTCCCTTGATATATATATATATATATACATATATATATATATATATATATATATATATATATATATATATATATATACATATATATATATATATATATATATATATATATATATATATATATATATATATATAGCCGAACATAGAACCTTCTTCTTTTTTCGAAGTCGGTTAATCTTTCTTCCGTGAAATTTTAAGAAATATTTAAACTAAACTTAACGATGAGATATAAAAATCATTTGTTATCATATATATGTTTAAAAGGTTTCTAAATACGATCTATATTTGCTATTTAATTAGTATGCATAACTAATCATCAGGCGATTTTTGAGAATATTTATTATGTTTACAATATACGTTTTGTTTATCATATAGTCAGAGAATAGAGAAAGTCATAGAATAGTCATAGCCTCTCTATTCTATGCATATAGTATATCTAAAAAACAATCTTGAAAGAAACTGAATTATTTCAAATTAGATTAAAGTGATTTGTTGGCATTTTCATAGTCATTTATTACTGATTTTTAAAGTTAAAACATTTGTACAGTAAATTGTCCATTATTTTATCCTATTTCCTATAGAAACCATTATCTATCAGACAAAGCATTTCAAACATTCAAATTGATAACTTTAATGGTAGTGCAGTCAGTTCTATTTATTTATTTTAGAAATGATATACTAGAGTAATCTTATGTTTAAATTTGATGTATTATAGTTATTAAATGTAAATTTGACTAGTACCAATCAGACCAATCAAAATGCGCATTATTAAATTATTTTAGTATTTAGAGTTATAGTAAATATTTTTAAACGTTAAGTAATGATCATATCCACGTCAGAGTCGTCACATTCACTTTAAATTATGTATTAAACAACATTACTAAATTTGAATTAAAACTTGTATTTAAAAAATGTGTTTTATTAATTGAGTATTGAAAGTTGTTAGTTACGACTTTTATTTATGATTGTTTTCATGAATGGCTTCTGAAGAAGCATGAATGAAGTGAAATACTACTTATTCGAGTCATTATATATTTCCATATATATTTTCAATGGTTATGCAAGATGCAAGATACAAAATTACTTGATCTCATTCTGTTGACTAGCTCCATATCCTATTAAGGTTTACGCAGCCAATAACAGAAGCTTTTCACATAATCGTTAAAAATAAATATGTTAAGTTGTTTAATAATTAATCGATGTATTTATTGACAATAAAACCTAAAAGGTCTAAGTGTATTTTCATAAAGGTGGGTAAATCAGAGTTATTGGTGCTTAAATGTGGATCGTCATCCACTTGTAATACATTTATATATTTTATGATTTTAAGATGTTGACACAGAATTATTGTAAGCACACACCAACTACATGATGTTTTAAGTAAGACAATATTATACCCTAATATACTCTGCTTTAAGAAGTCTCCATTCGTTTCCATTAAATTCCCCCATTCCCCCCATTAATTTTTATCTTATAAATTAGACGATACCGACTCTTAATGAGATTATAACGAAAATCTCAGAAGAACATTTCTGTATCACTTTCCTTCCAAGATTGATCGCCATTTTATATAATATACTTGATTTGCCACTCTTGGACTCTGATTGACTTTAATGCTCTGGAAACTTATTTTTTTCGATACCGGTAATATTTCATTAAAAGAAACTAAATAAAACTAGAAAATCCAGACAACATATAAACAGTGTTCATGACATAGTTATCATTTAAGCATTATTTTATTTATATTAGTCAAAAAATTGCTTAGAAAGGACATCCACTTTTTGACAAGTAATGACAATATAATAATGAGATATTTAATAGCTTCAATTTCCTGTACTTCTACCTTCAGAGCCTACTGCCCACGGCTTGTTGTTTATGAGATAGTGGCTAAGTGTAATTTGTTGTTATTTTTATGTTTATATTATATAATTATTTATTACTTAATAGAAAAAATTAGCAGACGGCAATACGTGCTATATGAATTATAGGTAATATGTTATAATTTAGTGACACTAATTTTCCAGAGACATTTTTTTTTTTTTTTTTTTTATTACTCTTCGTGAGTCCACAATCTGCCCTATTGGCAATAAGTATTTCTTCTGTTTATATTATATATACATGGCATGTAGAAAATCACTTCAATAAGCAATCTTCTGTATAAAATATTATCTTAATTAATTAGACTTATTCTAATGCTTATTCTAAACTCTACATATGTCCAGTAATCAGATCAGGTGGTGTTAAACGTTTTAGTCTACGCACTTCACTATCACGTCGCATATTTAGCTGATTAGCGAGTACATTGGGATGCACTGACACTCTTTCGAAGTACTTCACACTTACACGTTGGATTACACTCGTTATAGGTTCTAGAGGAATATCGCGTTGTATCACTTTATTTGAAATATAGTACGGAGCATCAACAATGGCACGCAACACCTTATTTTGGAACCGTTGAATGATGGATATATTAGATTTGCTAGCGGTACCCCATAGTTGAATTCCATATGTCCAAATGGGCCTGAGTATAGACTCATACAGCAATACCTTGTTATCTAATGATAACTTGGATTTGCGCCCAATGAGCCAATATATTTGATATAATTTTAGTCCTAGTTGTTTCCGTTTAGAGAGTATGTGCTTCTTCCAGGTTAGGCGTCGATCTAAATGCATACCAAGATATTTAACATGCTCTGCTTGGGGGAGTTGACGATGATTGATATTTACTGGTGGACATGTTCTTCTACGCAGGGTAAACGTTATATGCGTGGATTTTGATTCATTGGCTTTAATGCGCCATGTCTTCAACCATAATTGTATTTGATCCAGGTGGGTTTGTAGGTTTATTGATGCTGTGACTGGATCTTCATGGGATGCTAAGATTGCTGTATCGTCTGCATATGTTGCCACAGTAGTTATTTTTGTGGTGGGCAGATCAGCCGTATACAGAAGATACAGTACTGGACCCAGTACACTACCTTGCGGAACTCCTGAATATATGGGATTTAATTCGGTATGTTCATCGCCTTGATTTACAATAAAATGTCTGTCAGTGAGATACGATTTTAATAGCTGATAGTCCGGATGAGGGAGAAGTTTCTTTAGTTTAACCTGCAAGCCCGTATGCCATACTTTGTCAAAAGCCTGGGATATGTCTAGGAAAGCAGCCGAACAATATCTTTTGGCATTTAGGTCAGCGTTTATTTGGTTTACAAGTCTATGCACTTGTTCTATAGTCCCATGCTTATTGCGAAAGCCAAACTGATGTTCTGGAATAATTTTTCTTTTTTCTATTATATAGTTTAATTTTTTTATGTATAATTTCTCGAAAACTTTCGAGATTATTGGTAATAAACTTATAGGTCGGTAGGAGGTCACATCTTCTGGTATTTTTCCTGGTTTAAGTATCATTAATATTTTAGCTACTTTCCAGATACTAGGGAAATAATTAATTCGTAGCATAGCATTAAATATATATGTTAATAGTTTTATAGCCTTTTCTGATAGTTCTTTTAAAATTTTGCCAGTAATTAAGTCATAACCAGGAGCTTTTTTAATATTAATCTCTCTCATTATTGTATGTTTAACTTTTTTGACCGTTAATTTCTCGTGCGGTAAATCCATTTGAAATGGCGAATCTAGAAAGCTAGTAATTTTATTTTCGTCATCTTTATGTAGCTGAGACTGGAAAGGTTTAAAAACATTTTTTAAGTGTTTTGAGAAAATGTCGGCCTTCTCTTTATTGCTTCTCGCCCAATTATTTTCGCTTGTTTTAATAGGTGGGTTATGCTGCTGGGATCTCCTAAGCTTTTTTGTTGCTTTCCACAACGAATAGTCTGTAGCCTCAGTTGATGTCAAGTTTTCTAGGTATTCTTGAATACCTTGGTTTTGTTCAATTTGAATTAGATCTCTCAGCTCTTTTATGGCTCTATTAAATTTTCTTTTATTCTCTTCAGTCCTTTGCTGTTGCCAATTTCGTCGTAACTTTCTTTTTTCTGCTATCTTTTTCTGTATTGTACATGATATATGTGTATTTTTTCTTGGAAATGTTTCAATGTTGGGAGTCGCGGAATATGCTGCCTCCTGTATATTTTTTGTAAGATTTATTGCTGCTATTTCTATATCCATTTCAGTTTGTAACGGTAAGTTTAGAGAGATATTTTGGTCTAAGTTTTCTCTAAATGAGGGCCAGTTAGTTCTATTATTGCACAGAGAAGGGGGTTTATCTTTGATGGTAATTTTTGAAGAAATTGTTACTATTATTGGTGAATGATCAGAAGACAGGTCGAAACATGATTCTGCCTGACACTTTTTTGGATCAATATTTTTTGTAATACAGAAATCTATTGTATCTGGTTTTTTATTTCTGTCTGAAGGCCAATATGTTGGTTCACCAGTAGAGATATGTTGTAAGTTATCTTTCCTTATGGCTTTGAGCAGTTCTCTACCTTTTGAGGTTATTATTCTTGAGCCCCACATTAAATGTTTTGCATTATAATCTCCTCCTGCTATAAATCTATTACCTAGCGTACTGAAGAATTCTTGAAATTGTTCTGCCTTGTTGTTATGTTTGGGTGGGCAATAAATCGCAGAAATTGTTAATGGTCCATGGGCTTCCTCTATGGTTATACTGGTGGCTTGCAGGTAGTCTTTGCGGAATTTTTCTTTTTCGAAATGCTTTATATCATCTCGAATTATTATGGCTGTACCTCCATGTGCTTTATCATCAGGGTGATTTGTATGATAAATCTTATATTTAGGAACTTTCAGATAATTCTTGTCCGTAAAGTGTGTTTCGGAAACCATCATAAAGTCAATATTTTGTTCATTTACGAACATTTTTAGTTCCCTGGCGTGTTGTTGAAGCCCATTGGCATTCCAGACGGCGATTTTGTAGCTATTGGTTTCAGGCATTAGGCAAGTTTGCTTACGACGGTTGTGAGTAGACCAAGCATCGTACTCATTTGATCCATTAGTTTGGCCATCATATTTTCTAATCTTGAGATGTTGCTAGTTTCAGTAGGTTGAGATATTGTCTCTCGTTTTTGTGCTGAACCATTTTCAACTATTTGGGCATAAGTTATGTCTGGTTGACTTGTTCTGGTGGGTAGTGGTAGATTAGTAGTAGTGGATTGTTTTTGTTGATGCCTTTTTTCCCTTAAGGCAGGATAGAGTTTCTGCTGTAGTTGCTTGTGAACTGCGCAACCCTTGTAGTTCGCTGGATGATTTCCGTTACAGTTAACACATTTCACTTTTTCATCGCGAACTTTACGAGTACAATCTCCTGTCTTATGTTCTCCTGCACATTTTACGCATCTATATGATTTGCGACAGTAAGTCTTTGTGTGCCCGTGCGCTTGACATCTTGTGCATTGTGGTATAATTCTTTTTATATGTGGTGGTTCGCATTTAATAATATTATTTTCCAATTTGGTGATTTCATACACCGCCTTATTATTTCCATTAGGTTTTATGTCTATATAAAACATAGGCAGAGGTTTTTTTGTCGTGTGATGTCGTATATTGTGAATATTTACGACCTCGTGGCCTTTTTCAGCTAGTGCTACCTTGATGGTGTTAAAGTCCGTCCCGTGATGTAATCCTTTTAATACGAATTTAAATGTTCTCTCGGATTTTGGCCTGAATGTATGGTATTGGGTGTTTCTTTCATCTAATTCTTTTATAAGAACTTTAAAGTGATCCGCTTCGAACAATTGGATTTTAATTGTTTCATAGCTCACTGTTTTAATTGTGTAGTTCGTAGTAATGGTTTTCAATAAGTCATGGATGTTTTTTATTATTCCTACCTTATAGACTGTTATTGGTGGTGGTTTGGGAACAACTTTTTCAGGGCTTGGTTGTATGTTCTCTTCAATTTCTTCCGACAGGTTGCTAAAACTGTTTTTTGTCTCTATCGGTTTCTGCAACCAATAGTCACTGATTCTTGTTTGTTTCCTCGCGATTTCTTCTTCTGGACTTCTCAATCGTTTTTTATTAATGACTGTAGTCCATTCTGATGGTGGAATTTGCGTTATTGCTGTTTGTTCTAATCTTATATCAAAGTGTGCAGGTGATTTGGTTGAATCGCTGTGGTTTGCCATTTTTTAATATTTTAATATTTTATTTTATTTACTTCCAGATGATAAAAAAAATAAAATAAATACATTGTTTATTTCACGCACTTCATTTTTCACTTACGTTATTTTAGCACTCGTTTTTTACTATAAATACTATAAATGAATTTCAAAAGGACTGTTGTAAAATAAGATGAAATAATTTTAAACACTAATAAAAATGAGATGCAGTCATTTTGTCTGGTCACGTAAACACGTATTCACTACACTTTAGGTCCACTGAGAGACGGATAGCCGCATCTGTTATGCGTTTTTAACACTCACCAGAGACATTTAAACAAAAATTTATTTCAGTTAAATAATATGAAAACACTGAGGAATATGACGTACTTTAGGTAAGAGCGATATGCGAAAAGGACTGCCGAGTAGGGTACTGCTACAAATGAAATATATATCTAAATGTATATAATTGCCAGTGCCTTGAAAATAATATCCAAGTTATAGTGTGTAAACATTCATGTTATTTGTTTTTTATAAGAAAAGCAGCCCTACCACAGCTATAGCAGCAAAAATGTGAGTGGAATTGGTGAAGATTACTGTCTACTCATTTAAACACTTCAATCGCATAAAAGTGGCATCACTTTTGCCTAGCATCAGGACTCACTTTTTATAAAGCGTCTCACAAGGTGACTTCTGGTTTAAGCGACTTATATTTCTATCAGATAACATAGTGCAAAGTCGAAAAATAACTGTAATTCGTATTCAGAGAGGATATCACAAAATATCACCTACTCTACAGTAGATTTCTTGTGCGATTACTTGTTGTTGCATTGCACCTAATGTTAAAATTAGATACTGAAGATTACTCCATCATTCTGCATGTTATTGTAAAGTTTGTTTTGACATTCTGGCCTTTACTAAATTAGCTGCTTGCAGTTATATTTATCAACAATATCTAATGGTGAAAATGAGTATAGTGTGAATATGTGAATATGAGTATATAAAATGTATCAATATAAACAATTGTTAATCAACCTAACAGTTAAATTCGATAGTTTTGACATTTATCTACTGTATACATATTCTAATATAACACAAGGTCTGAAAAGTCCCGGGCCTGAAGCATAGATAGCGCTAGTTCTATTGTATTCACCGCTTTTTCAATTAGTACTAACCTTCAAAAGGAAGCTGTTAAAATTTCATGATATTCTACTCATAAATTTGTGAGTAATTGTACTGAAAGTGACTTCTTATTTTCAGAACAATGGATCAACAATTTTAATTGTTTTTAATTGTGTTTTAATTTTATACTACTTCTTGATGGGAAAAAATACAGATCAAAGCATAATAATCGGCTGGAAAGGTTATGGCCTCGTTATTTTGGGATGTGCGTAGTGTAATATTCATCGATTATCTTGTGAAGGGAAATATCATCAACAGTGAATATTATATAGCGTAATTGGGGTGTTTGAAGGCTGAAATTGAAAAGAAACGACCGCACATAAACCGCAAAGAAAAAAATTGTTGCACAAGACAACGTATCGTGTCACAATTCAATCAAAACAATGGCAAAACTACATAAATTGAACCTCGAATTACTCTCACATCCATTATTCTATTCGCCCGATTTGGCTCCTAGCAACTACTGGCTAACCGCAGACCTCAAAAATGCTCACCGGTAAGAAATTTCACTCACCTTCATTGCTGAACCATCATGTTTGCTAAAACACCATGTTGTTTTTTCGATACGTTATCACCATGTTACAAAAAAAAATGAGAAAAGTTGTAGAAAATGATCGGAAGTATTTTGATTATTCATGCGCGAAATATTAAGGCCAATTCAATATCATAAACCTTTAAACAATTAATATTATCAGTTTAATATACTTTCATGTGGTGAAGCTTAATAGCTTCCTTTACAGACATTTTAGAAGTGTGCCTAAACTATAAAACTGCTGCAGAAATTACGACTATACATGACTGATATCAAATATCAAAAGGAAAAAATTCCAAAAATTTCATTCCAAGATCAATTTTAACAAAGCCGGCTTGGTTGGCGCAGTGGTAAAGGCGACAGGGCGGTACATCTACTGTTGCGAGAGACGTGGGTTTGAATTCTGCTGGGGCATGGTCGTAAATTTATGTTTGTGATTGTTTAATATTTGTGATTGATACCTAGCATGAGTGCAATATAAGGCAAGGAAAATGATCCCAGTCACGCCAGTAACCAGGCTGGGTAAGACCGGATGTCTTCTGGGATGATTTTTAAGCTGGTCACTCGCCAGTCGGTAGGCTTAATGCCGAGGACCGTGGTTCGGAACCCACGTTAAACAGTAGGTCCAGTCCAGATAAACCCTCGTTGGTAAAAAGGAGACTTTAAAACATAAAAAAAATTACAAAATCGAAACTAATTTCCCGCCATTACTTAGACTCACTAATATTTGTATATAACAATTGAATATTATTATTATTATACGGCAAATTGTAACGTATATGGTTTACATTAGCCACTGGTACTTGCTATTATCATATTTACCATTCTTAAAATCTCCCACTTATTGAGCGTGCGCAATAATGAATTTTGACCAATTTAAAAACATATCAAAGTCCTAATTGTCTTGGCTACTCAGTCAGTCAACATGAAGTGTGTTAAACTCTTGTTCTTGGCGTTGATCGCCTTCGAGAGTCTGACCGACAAATTGGTCTCGTCTAGTGACAGCAAAATTGTATGTTACTATAACAGCAAATCGTTCCACCGATCAGGTTTGTCCTAATTATTAGTATTTTTACTATTTCATTCTATGTTTTAAGACCACTATTTGTTTTTCTTCAGCTGATATTTGATAAAAAGGGAAATCATCGTAAATTTAAATCTACACATAAAGCGAGAATATTCGACTGTAAAAGAATATTATGCTCAAGGCGATAGCCTCAAGAACACTTTCATTTTTATTTTCAAGAAACAATAACAACATGAACTGCTTCTATTAAGTAAATTTTGTTTCTAGAAAATTCGAATATTTGTCGTGAAATATCACTTTAAACATTGATTGAAATCCCATCTATCATTTAACAAAATAAATTGTCGTTTATATAAAATTAGCTCTACATAAGTGCACATTATCTAATTAAATTATATTTACATTGCTATTTTTCTTTAGTTTATCAAATATTTCTGGGAATGGTCATACATAAATCTGTCCATATGATATCCAATATTTTCAACAGCCGCTAGGTTATCAGACTTGATAAAAGTTAATTTCGAAAAAGACTATTTTGTTTTATTCTGGAGTTCTAGATAGTTTATTTGTAATTATTTTAAAATGTAATAATTATGTATAATTTTTTAGGTTATCAGTCCTAATTTTTTAAAATTTATTTATTAATTTCCTAGTCGTTGGCGACCAACATACAATTTAGCTTTACAATAAGTTAAATCTAGTTGTATAGCTAGGAGAATCCATCTTAGTTTCTAATAATGTTTATATATTTTTTAATTATATGCTCCTCACCACAGAACACTACACAAGATCAGATGGTTTGATTCTTTTGAGTCTGTATCCTGGTTATGGTCTTATCCAAGAGTGGTATTACTTCGATATTGACATAAGAATGGACTCTCTCCTCGTGTCTTGTAATTCTCTTGATTTTCTGAGTGAGAATCATTATCTGAAAATTTCGGTGTACGTAACTAGTGCACCTACTTCTCAGAACTTTGTTCTGGAAATCTCGAATTTCTATTACTTTTCGCAAAACATCCTCATAATTGAATTCTATACGTCCATATAGGCTTCAATACTTACTTCTATAATATCAACTTATTATGTATTGATAATTGCGATTTTGTTCCAATTAAACATTATATTTTTCTATATTTGAACTCCAGTTTTTTCCTTTCCTTTTTTACTCATTCCGAGATACTTTACGGTAGCATTGTTACAGAATAGTATGGAATGATATTACTATTTACTATATTGTTATGCTTATATTCCTTATGCGATCTGATTATACGTGAACTCCACATGCACAGATTCACTTTCGTTAACTTTAATTTTTCAGGTGAGGGTCCAATTATTTATATTTTTCTTTTTTATTATTTTTCTTTATTGTTTCCGACGGCATGAATCGTAATATCACCATCAAATGTAACCGACATATATTAGATATGTAGAGTAAGTAAAGAATTGGCCCCATTACGCTTCCTTGTGGTACACCTGCTTTAGCTTCTTTTATGGTAGAGTAGGCTTCCTTGTTTTTGACTCTAAACATTCTGGCTGTAATATAAGATTTTAATAGTTCAATATGTTGCTTTAGTAACATTTTCTGTAACTCATGGAAGGCCGTCATGTCATACATTATCAAAGGCTTGTGCTACATCTAAGAATATAGCTGAACATAATTGTTTAACTTCATAAGTTTTTTCAATCACATCTGTTATTCTATGCACATTAGATATTACTGGTAGTAACCTGATAGGTCTATAGTCATATAACATCTATAACATCGGGCATATATTTTCATAATTTAACTTATTATATTGCCTTTTTTGTTTTTTGTATTGTTTTTCGTATAGTTATTACTATAGCAGTTTTTCATAATTTATGTTTTATCAACTGTTTTTATGTTTTATGTTTTATAGCTCATATTCACAGTGTTTTTGTATAAGAAGGTTCTTATAAAATAAACGACAAAGTTTTATGAAAAAACTTGTTTTATAATGAACGTCTCATATTTAAAGATCATTAAAACACAAAATCAAAATTATAACAAGGTCGTTGTACAAACAGCTGAACAGAGATGATATTAAGTATATTTTTAAAGATATAGTATAAACATAACAATAATAACAGACCAACAATCAACATATAATAAAATCTATTGATAATAAAATATGCAACTTATACATTTTATAGTCCCTCATAATATGATTACTTTTACTTGTTAAAATAACAATATTTAGCATACTGTGTAATAAAGAAGTAAATAAATGCAAACAAATGCTTTCGTCATCGTGTTAGTCATCAACGGTACGTTTGTTATTCATGAAGACCTGCTTAACAAGCACAAACTATTACTGAGTTAATTAGATTACAAGGATTTTAAAATAGTTGGTAAATTACAGGAAGATAGGTTGATCTTGATAATTTAATTAACCAAACGTCAATAAAAGGAAATAAATTTCGTGTTCAACTATTCATTGCTTTTTAAGCAAAAGAATTGATTGGCTAATGGTATACATAATTCTAATTATAAGTTTTAAGAAATTTACACATTTTAACTTTTTCTTACTTATATAGTATTCTAGACTTTTGACATATTTGAAATATAACTTTCCTAACGTACAATGGATTTATGCCAATAATTTTATTCCACATCGATAACTAACAAAAATAAATACCAATTATCATATATACCTTAATAATGTATAAAGAATTTGTCCATATAATATAATTACTTTATTAATTGAATCCTAACCTATACATTTATAATTGCACATGTACATAACACATGTATCTTTATTATACAGCTAAACGTCAGATTAAAAATTACCTAGATCTGGAGATTTATTAATATTTTAGTTTACTATACTAAATCATACTGTAAATTACTGTATATTACGAAAATAACTACATGTAGTAAATATTCGATTTTAAACCTGCACATAATATTAGTGCAAGAAGTGAATTGTAAATATTTACCAGCATTTATTCAGCCGAACCATTATTAAATCAATTAATCACATATCAGTTATTTTTTTAAGTTTACATAAGAAATTTCTTGGGAAATAATATTGATTTGTGTCATTCTATTTTTAACGGTAGTTTACAGTATTTATGTGCAGTTAGTTAAATAACAAAAAAGCCATTGTAGGATAAAATCGAGAATATAACCATTCCCAACAACCACATTCAATAGAAATTTATTCTGTATACATAACGAATGTTTAATTATTTAGAGGAACTAAACTTGACAAAAAGGACGGTATTCCCCCGCTCAGTAGTATTCGTATTGGTTTTTGTTTAAATATTCATAATTAAATAAAACATGAATTATAGAATATATTAATTGTTTGGAATTGTCTGATATTATATATATTTTGAATTATTCTTTCCGGGGTTTCATATATGTTGGATTTCCAAAATAAACTTTAATGTTCTCACAATGTTTCGACAATATATCATCACGATTTTTTGTCTTGTCTTTTTACTCTACCTCGCATTATAGGAAAAATAGCACCTCCCAAAGAGATATATGAGGTCGTTTTTCCGCCTGAACAGCATTGAATTATAGTTGCGGAAATCAACAGACTAGGAGATTTACCTTATTGACCTTGCAAATTGTTGTGAAATACTTTTTCCGAACTCCATTAATCAGTGTCAAGGAATTTTTTAAGTAACTTTGGAACAATTGCCAATATCAACTTGACGGAACTGTGCTTTAGTGTTAATTAAACAAACAATCAAATTAATTAATTCCAAATTATTTTTTGTTGATCAGACTGCTCCTATTCAGTTGCTGACTATCTTAACAGAAATTCTGAAGCATCAGAACAAGTAGTCAATCAGTCAACTAAGAAGAAAATTATATTATTATAACAGCCTTCAATAAAATTGCTTTTGTGGCGATTTCCTTTAAATAATAACAGGAACTACAATTATTTCAAATATGCAACTTTAATATACTATTTTCTGTGCATTGTTAAGTTTCTCGTGCAATACAATAATCGAATAGAAAAATATAATGAATCTTTCATAATATTAATTTATTTTTATTGTAATATTTTTAGGCAATGGTAAACTTGACATACCATTCCTGGAACCAGCATTACAATTCTGCACCCATTTAATTTATGGATATGCGGGTATCAAAGAAGAAAACTTTAAAATCCAACCATTGGACGAGCCCTTAGACATCAATAAGCAAAATTACAGGCACATAACCGACTTAAAGAGGAAGTTTCCAGGATTACGCGTCCTACTTTCAGTTGGTGGTGGTAACGATGTGTCTGGAGAAGGTAGCGAAAAGAACTTGAAGTACAGAACGCTGGTAAATATATTTTTGTTTATTTTAATAGATCAGTACAAATATTTTCGGTATTTAATTACCTTAAACAATCCAGTGTTATTTTGAACATTTTGACTAAATCGTTGTTCTAACATGTCAAACAGAATTATTATTGTTTTTACTATTTTCCTCGCACTTATTTTATATTTTCTTGTCATATAAAACTTCCCTGAACTTCTACAAATATAGTAAAATAAAATTCGGTCTAGCTGTGTTCGAGTTTTAGCAAGACTAACGAACAACAATTTATTTTTTCATATATAGGAAATATTGATACTGATTTTTTAAATTTTCTAGTTGGAATCTGTTGAGACTAGACTGGCTTTTGCCAATTCCGCACAAGATTTGGTAAAGAACTATGGCTTCGACGGACTGGACCTCGCCTGGGAGTTCCCTGAAAACAAACCAAAGAAAATCCGCAGCAAAATTTGTAAGTCACCTGATCACACGCTCTAATTAACACAATAAAACATGTCGATCTTAATTATATAGCTGGATGGTTTTCAAACCTAAAACACAAAATTGTTGGCGAATCCATTATCGACGAGAAAGCAGAGGAACACAAAGAACAATTCACCGCTTTGGTCAGGGAAATCAAAAACTTATTCCGACATAATGGACTTTTGTTGACTCTCTCTGTTTTACCCAATGTTAACAGTACTGGTGAGTCAAACTGATATAAACGAAGGAGCGAGAATTTTACGTTTCATTTTACAGTTTACTTTGACCCCAGACAACTCAGTCCCCACATTGACTTTGTTACCTTACAAACTTTCGACTTCAGAACACCAGAACGAAATCCTAAGGAACTGGATTACCCTGCGCCATTATATGAAGCATTAAATAGGAAGTTTGACGAAAACGCCGATTTCCAAGTCAGATATTGGTAAGTGCAAATTACTAAATCAAATATTTGTCTTGTTAGCATTTCGTACGAAATTCTATTCCAAATTATATCTTTGGCTAGCATAACAGTATCATTTGCAAATAAAGTTATCAATGTGATAATAAAACAAATAAAGATAAAGTTGCTCAACGTTGCTCAATAAAAATGTCTGATTCCTGCACCGATATATACTTGTTTTTTCAAATAGCCTATTTATATGAATTTTTGCAGTGGGTGCCTTTCATTAAAATCTCTTAAAAATAAGAATATTACGATATCTGAGTGATATTACCAAAAATTATAATCTGAACAGTACTTGTTCAATAAATAATACTAAGAACTAAACATGTTTGTATTAAAATCTCTTGGGTTCCATCGGGATGCTTAGGTGCTCATATTTTGCACTAACACCACAATAGACTAGCTTAAAGGCTTAGTTCTCTTGAGCCGTCATGTCCCAATATTAACGTGGTCTTTGTTCGTGGTCCATATCCAAATCTCTATGAAGATAAGTATTTCTGAAGTACCATAGAGCATTAAGAGCACTCCTCAATTTCTTGCTCTAATATCACTGAATTATCTTCAGATTGCTTTTCTTGGCACAACCACATTTCTGGATGTCATATATCCATTTGTACTGAAGGATGCACTTAAAAATTATGACGTTACATTGCTGTTACATTTACAACATTTGAAGGTGTATAATCTCTGATTATTATCAATCGTTTTGAAGAATTTTGCAGACATATGACAACATACAGCATTCTATCTATTTTTAACAAGGGTAAAATGAGAAAGTAATACGGTATAAGAAGCTATAATGTGCATTGGCTGTTTTATTGGAAGAACTATATATATAGCAGTACTTTACTGTATATTGACAATATAGAATTTAATCCAAATAACTAACCATTCCTCTAAAGGTAATATCCAGTTATTTTTTCTTATTTACATGTGCCTTGCAGCGCAGCTTCGCCACTTCCTTAAATGTTACTGTGTTAGCATATGGCACTTGAATATTATTTATTAACAGATTTATTCTAATTTCATTTTAATTAAATCTGCATGGCTGGGTCGAATTGTTAATGTTGTCTATTTGAAGCTGACAAAAGTTTATATGGCAGCCGTTAAAAAGTAAGTAGTAGTGTTAGTAGTAGTGGACAAGGTTCGCGTCAGGAAGAACATAGTCAAAATATTTTGGGAGCCGAAAAAGGATCCTAATGACTACCTTGAAAAATTCAGAACAATTACAAGCGAATATTAGTGCTACTTTCTTGGCCATCTAGATGGCAAAGTTTACGGAAAGAGGCTTGAGAGTGGGACACTGTTGCTGAAAAACCGTTCAACCAAACTAAGGAAGACTAATAAAATTATGTTTTAATTGTAAATCGCAGCCTTTCGTTGTTGGGTCGAGAAATTTTCACCAAATCCTCGTATATGTTTACAAAATCCTAAAAGACCCATCTTAATCAAATCCAATAATGATATGACGGTTTACAATCCGTCAATCTTGCGAAGAAATTTAAAATTTATCAATTACAATACTTAAAGTAAATTATAAAAACGGTCTTCGAATATATTAAACGAGATGTTAATGACCTATTTTGTTTCATTGTAAGGTATTTCCCCAAGAAATAAAAACAAATTAACTCCATTTTCGTTGATGGAAACGTTTTAAATATCAATAATTCGATAAATCATAAACTGGTTTTCAAATATCTTCAGACAATGATAAAATATCCATTGGTTTTAATAAAAAAATAATTGAGTTAAAGAAATAACATAGCATTTTTTCTAGTATTAGATACGAGTATATAAGGAGCAAGTTTTTATCTTGATCTTTAACGCATCAGTATCAAAGATTTATTTCACGAAATGACCTTCGTCGTCTTGCTCTGTATGTTATATAACACTCGGTTAATCATGATACACGATTACCCTGAATTTTAAATAATAAAAACAAAATAATACGTATACTGGTTATTCAGAGCAATCGTGAATCATTATTAACAAACAATGGCCTCTATTTGGACACCTTGTCACTTAATAATGCAATTCTATTTTGAGCTTTGGTATCACTGTGACGCTATTTATTCATTAACATTTTATTGCATTGGTGTTATATTCTAGGTATTAGTAATTATCTGGTTTATCAAGCAATTAATTTAATGCAAAATTCTGAAAAAGCCTCGATATTCTAATAAAATATTAATTTACTCGAAGAAAAGATCTTATATTTTCATGTTGAATTTACTTTAAACTGAGATTATATTAGGTGTTCGCATGTATTTTTATCAGCGATGTATAATATTAGTGAAAATGTGAAATATCAAAGTAAAAAATTGTATCAAATCACAGTTTTCCATTGTTCCCA
This sequence comes from Rhynchophorus ferrugineus, assembly GCF_030347505.1. NCBI lineage: Eukaryota > Metazoa > Arthropoda > Insecta > Coleoptera > Curculionidae > Rhynchophorus > Rhynchophorus ferrugineus. Next base: position 16,392,010 of record NW_027472588.1, on the reverse strand, counting down.
TTTCCAAGAATTATTGCATTGTTGAGTATATCCAGACTTTGATTATTAATCGCCGCTGCTAAATTACATTTTGGGCATTACTTTTTGTTGAATTGAACAAAGCTGCTGTCGATACTGCCATCAAATGCTTTAAAAAAGTTATGGTGAAGCTATTCGGTCATATACCAATTATCGGTTCTAGTTTTAATGTTTGCAAAGGGGTGATTTTGATGTAAATGACACAGAACAACCTCCGAACAACCAACGGCCGAAAGAGTTCGACAACAATAAATTGCAAGAATTATTAATCAATCAACTGTTTCCAGACGTTTTCATGGGAAATATCCAATAGGAGGGAAAATAGCTACTACAAGATTGACTGAAAATAACCTTTCGAACTATTTCACCATCGCGGTTTCATTAGCTGCCTGGAAAAAAGAAATTTTCTGTTACTGGGGGTGAAAATCAAATCTACTAAACCGACTGAGCTGCTAAAACCGATTGAAACTATTACTGAAGATATCTACTGACGTCAATTGAACAAATATAATGATGTATTGTTGCAAAAAATACTAGCAACAGATAAAGTCTTCCTCTCGCATGGCAACGCTCAGCCACATGTCACAAATTGTGAAGGATACACTATTTCAGCTTGAATCGGAAATTATGCCGCATCCAGCGTATTCATCAGACATCGTCTTTTTACCATTTATCTTAGCTTAATACGATTTCGAAATGTTGATGAAGTGTGAAAATGAACCGATGATTGTATCGTTGTCAAAACATCATCTTGTAACATGGTATTTATGTTGTCAATAAGATGAGAAAAAGTTGAAGAATATTTTGATTAATGTAGATTAATTACTCTCAATATATGCCGTCTTCAAATGACATGATCAGAATATATGCAAGCACCTAGAAAACTGAACAATCATTGGCGAATCTGTTTCTAAGTTTTAGATATTATATTGTCCTCATTTAATATTAAAATCATATTTAATATATGACCGAATATAGTTCAAATCTTCATTTCTGAATTATTTCTCCTACCAACTAAAAATTATTAGACCAATCAAAGCAGTGGGCTTTACGTAGCTGAGCTCAAAAAATAAAATCGAATATTCAAAGAAAGTTATAATGTCATCTATAGCCCATCTAATGAAACAGCCAATGCACGTCACAGATGGCGTCAAAAAATATTACAGCAGTAATAATAATAATAACTCGAAGAAGACCTTTCCTTCTCGTGTAATTCTAGTTAAAAAGAAATAGAATGCTGTCTGATGCTTCAGAATGTCCAACAATAAAATTCGATTTGTGTTAGTTCTTGTGGACCGTGTTGCCAAATGTCTTCAAAATCCTTTATAGCATAAATGATAATAACACTGTGTGACACAATTTTTCAAACATAAACAAGATTACGTGTTTTGCATTCCTTATTCATTGTTTAAAAAATTGTCTATTGGTATGGTTGTCTAACATATCGCGTACTTAGTAATAGTGTGAATACTATTTAAGCTTAAAAGCTGAATTACTGTACAATGGCAGCCGATATGTCTCCCTCCAAACCTATTGCATATTCAGTGATTTTAAAAGAAACATATGAAAACATGAAATTCATTTTAGACTTAATCAAATATAAAGAAATATACAACTGAAAATATTATGCTAATTTAAAAGTTCTTGCTATATTGATTGGACTACAGAGAGGTTTCACGAAATATTGTTTTATCTGTTTGTGGAACAATAGTGACACCAAAAACCACTATGAAATTAAAGATTGGCCAAAATGAATTGACTTTGTGGTAAATCATACAAGATATGCATCTCTTATTCCAGAAGAAAATGTGATTCTTGCACCCTTACATATAAAACTTAGATTAATGAAATTTTTGTCAGGGCCATGAATAAAAATCATAAAGGATTTTTGTATTTGAAAACTGTGTTCTCTAAATGAAGTGATACTAAATTAAAATAAGGTATATTTGTTGGCCCACAAATACAAACAATTATAAAAAACAATGAATTCGATGAAAATCTTACCATTTCGACGATATCGACTTTTTACCCTCTAATCTTGGTATGATATGGTAAGAATAAGAATAAGAATAGAAATGATAAGTAATGAACAAGGTGAACCCTTTCACCAGGTTATAAAATAAATAGCTATAGATACAAAATAGAACTGTTTTATATATATATATATATATATATATATATATATATATATATATATTTATCATAACTTTAAAATGGTTAGTTAAAATTTAGTGTTGTAGAACAACAGAAAAAATTGCCACACAATGTAATTAGAGGTTATAAACCGACAAATGTTCTAAACCAAAATTATATGTTGATGAGTTGAAGATGAGTTGATTCGGCAAAATTGCAACGTACTGACGTCATAAATTTTAATGACATACATTGACTGTTTTATTGGACACGCTATATAATCACAATAAGAATATCAAAAGTTTGATCTGAAAATGATATATCTTCTTAATTATGTCGTTTTATATTATATTTCAGGCTTAAGGAAGGTACTCCAACCAACAAAGTCCTTCTAGGAATCCCCACCTATGGTCGTGCTTGGAAACTCAACGAAGATTCCGGACTCACTGGTGTACCACCGCTCGCCACCGACGGCCCAGCAGAACCCGGACAATATTCAAACGAAGCTGGCTTACTGAGCTATCCAGAAATATGCAACAAAATCGCCACACCGAAGGAAGTTCAAGCTGGTTACCTGGGTAAACTGAGGAAGGTCAATGACCCAACGAAACGTTACGGTAAGGCGTCATCTAAAACTCAATCATAATTCTCAAACCAGCTTCATTAGTTTTTTAACTGTACCTTAATGTAGTACCTGAGCTTTTGCGACATATAACGATTATTATCCACATATATTTCTCTCTCGTTTGCAGAAGAAGAAAATCGATTTTGGAATGTAAGCGATATTACTAATAGATACGGTATGTAACGTTGCTTAAGAAGCATTAGAAAAATCCCCTGTATCCCTTAAAAGTCACAATTCATACTAAAACTGCTCACAAGTCTCGTCCCAAGCTAGAAGTAAAAATAATTAAAATATGGACACTCATATTTTAAGCTTTCAAAGGTTTATACCAGATTTTGAGGTAAATCTATTAAAACTATTTTAATCATTTGACACCATTATCAAGCAGATCTATTGAAAAGTCCCCGGCCTACCATAGTAAAACACATTTTTTTGGCAAAATTATTTCTTTCTATTCAACATAATTCCCTTCAAGGGTGATATACCGATTATAGCGACCATCCAACTTTTCGATACCATTTTTGTAATACAATTAGTCCTTTGTTTCAAAATAGGCCTCAGTTTCGTGGATCACCTATTCATTCGACGAAAATTTCTTCCCAACGAGTCCGAGAATAGGAAATAGCCGCTGAGGGCCAGATCTGGAGAATACGGCGGACGAGGAAGCAATTCCAAGCTCACTTCTTGGATTTTTGCCATCGTTTTCACTGACCTGTGACACGGTGCATTGTCTTGGTGAAGCAGCACTTCCTTTTTCTACAAATGCGGTCGTTTTTCGGCGATTTCGTCCTTCAAAGGTTCAATAACGCTATGTAATAATCGCTGTTTGATGGTCCTTCCTTTTTCAAGGTAGTCAGTGAAAGTTATTCTATGCGCATCCTAAAATATAGACGCCATAACCTTGCCAGCCGACCGTTGCGTTTTCCCACGCTTTGGAGCGGGTTCATCGTGTGAAGTCCACTCGGATAACTGTCGATTGGACTTCGGAGTGAAATGATGGAGCCATGTTTCATCCATTGTTACATATCGATGCAAAAACTCGGGTTTATTATGCTTGATCATCTTCAAACACTACTCCGAATCATCAACTCGTCGTTGTTTTTGGCCAAAAGTGAGCTCGTGCGGGACCCACTTTGCACAGAACTTTCTCATACCCAAATATTCGTGAATAATGTGATGTACACGTTCAGTTGATATCTTTCATTTATCATTCAAAATCATTTTGTGGATTTTTTTTTGGTATTCGTCGGTAACAACTTCTTTTGGGCGTCCACTGCGTTCACTGTCTTCGGTGCTCGTTTCACCGCGTCTAAACTTAGCATACCAATCCTTGATGGTTGATTTTCCTGTGGCCTCAAGCCCGGTTTTTGCTTCAACTATATTTTTTCCCTTCAAAAAGCAATATTTTATCAGCACGCGAAATTCCTTTTTATCCACAAACTAATGGTCCGACAGCTGTTAAATTTATACACGCATCTTTTGGGGGTTAGTAACTAACTAAAAAACATATGGATTTAATTCTAGTAGCTCTATCTATATGTCAGGCCGGGACTTTTCAATTGACCTGCTATGTGGATTATTCAAATCTCCTGGGTAATTATTTTAACTAACTGGCAAAATAATGGTTGATCTTTTGTGGAAAAATATTTTGATCAATTATTTACTTAAAAGATAACACATCATTCAATAAGTCCTATGCCTTACTAATAAGATACATTTTTGGGCTTTATTCATCAAGATACTTTTTCAACAATAGTACCAACGCTGCTATTATTTTTAACACCTTTTTAGATCAATACTTAAAATAAAATTAATATTTGGTTTGAAAATAGACTTTAACTGGGGTTAAACTGCCTCATTTTACTTAAAGCTACGGGTTAGATCGGAACTATATGGTGTATAGCAAGGCAAATGGATTTGTGTAATTTTTTGAATTTCAGGAAGCTTTTTTTTATTTCTTCACTCAGTTAATCCAATAACTGCCAACTAATGTGATGCTATTAATGGTTGCATGGATGCATACAACCTAATAATTATTATTATTCAAGGAGTAGAGCCGAAATAAAACTTACCAAGCCATTGATGTGCTTTAATAGTATCTTTCCCATCAAAAAGCAATATTTAATCATCACAATTAAGAATAATTTTAATCACTGTAGCTTTTAAACGAAATGTCAAATTTTCTGTCAATTTTAATATTCGTTTGAAGGTTAGGATTATTAGGTTATATTTAAGAAAGTTAGGAGGTAAGTGTTGTCATGTGAGGCCTGGGACTTATTGTGTGACCTGTTACTTCCTTGAGGTTTTAGAACATAATAATTGAATATCAATGTAATTTTGGTATGAAAATAATAAAAGCACTTTGTCACTAAATATCAGTAACTAATATATGATAAATTACTTGTGTATATATATATAATATAATTTAACTGATATTGACAATACAGTTACACACTCAAATAGAGATGGAAATTTGTTGTTCTATTTGTGTAAATTAATTTATAAACACAGCCTTAATTTCCAATAATTAATTAAACAATAATCGATGACTGTACGATACGTAACCTTGACAGTTTTGCATCTAAATATTTTGTTAGGTAACTTTTTACAGAATGTTCGGCAGATTTATTTGAAATTTGTTTGTCACGTTGTCGATAATGTTGGCAAACTAAATCAAAGAAACTCGCGCAAGTTTTCAATAAGCTGAAGTCATCTTATTGTCTCCCATCGTCGGGTGAATTGTTTTGCCACTATATGCCACCATACACCAACTTTATCATGCAACGGTATGGTAAGCCACCTTGCAAACTGCCTTTTTTAATTAGATCTTTCTCTCATTGTTTCTGTTGAATAATTTTTCAGATCAGAAAATAGGGAATAGTTGTCGAACATGAAAACAATGACTAATTCACTTAACCTTAACGTGAAAACAAAGCAAGGATGATTACGTCGATTGTTTTATAGATAATAATTTTGTATTTATTTTGACTTGATTTTTTTATTTCGGATGCAAACATTTTTAGGTGAAGAATTCTTATAATTGCACTTAATTATACTAACTTACTATATGATGTACTTATCATACAGTCCTGGTATTTTAATTAATATGTTAAAAAAGCAAACACAGTTAGTTCGTAACTAATATGTTTTAACATTTTCAATAGAAATATTTCTTCGTGATAAGAAGCTGGCATAATATTTAATTCAATAGTTGTTTGGCTTCAATATTTCCATCTCTGCTCCGCCCGTAGTTATTCTAAGGTGTATTTGATATAACATCAACTGATTATTCTTTCTAGGTTCCTACGCTTTCCGACTTCCAGACAAAAATGGTGAAAATGGCATTTGGGTGGGATATGATGACCCTGACACCGTAGGAAACAAAGCTGCATACGCCAAAGCCAAAGGCCTAGGTGGCATTTCTCTGGTGGACATCAGTTTGGATGATTTCAGAGGCACTTGCACGGCCGACCTGTTCCCCCTTTTAAGATCAGCAAAATTCAGACTGTAATCACGATGTTATTTTTCAAAACATTCCATGTAGTTTAATTTCCATTAATGTTATGTCACATGTTATATATAATAGAAATGCCGATATTTTTGTTACTATGTTTAATAAATAAAATATTTTCCAATAATAAATTGTTTTTTATGACATTAAACATTTCATAAAATACTTTACTACTAACCTTTAATTTCAAGTAAATATTTTAGAAAATTTTTATGCTTTTCATTTAATTTTAAAACATAAAATGTAGACTTTTTCTTGATATTGTTTCAAAATATAAAAAATATTTAGATAGATTATAGTCAGATATATATAAATAGATACCTATAGATCTAATCATATTGCCTCTTTCGTCTTAATATTCTTTGCTCTATAGTCTATTCAATTTTTTTTGTGCGTGCGTGTTTAAGATGTTTAATGTATTGCCTGTCGCAATTTGTAAATTCGTTTCAGAATCAGACAATATTTTCCTTCTTATTCTATTGTATTTAAAAAGAGATATAATGCTGTCTGATAAGTTCGAACATGAAACCGAACTAGCCTGTCAAATTCGGCTGGTTGTTAAACGTACGCAAATTTTAAAAAAATATTAGTTATAATACTACAGATTATAAACTGCTGTTGAGCAATATATCACAATCTGATTGCGTCCTTAATAAGTTATTTCGAAAATCGGAGGAATCATCAGTTATTATTATGGACAATGCACCATATCATAGCACACTGCTGGGAAAAATCCCAACAATAGCATCAACAAAGCCTATAAGTTTTGAAGTGACTATGCTAAAAACTGAACTATTTCAAATTGTTAGTAGATAAATATAAATGAAATGTTTCATTGCGTTTGTTGCAATCTACTTTTTTTAGAAATAAGCGCGAAAAAAATATATACAGTAGATCAGATGGCTGAACAATATGGTCACATAGTATTACGACATCCTCCCTATCACTGTATATTCAATCCAATCGAGTTGATATGGGAAGTAGCAAGGAATTATTATAATAGACATGCTGGTCGAGAAGGATATTCTATCAAGAACAATTTGGATATGTGCACGGTAGCATTGTCAACCATAACACATTCGGTTTGAATCAACTCAATAAGACATACAGAGAAATAAATTTGTAAATGGTGGAATCGTGAACATGTTTTAGACACATTGGAAGTTAACAGTTTATTGATTGACTTGGACAGTTACTTGGAAAATAACGGTGACTAAAACAAACTTTCAGGATGTGTGATAATGCTCTGAAATGCTGGAAATTGCTATAGAAAATGGTATTGTAAGGCATGAAAGATTTGTGTGCATAGATATGATTATAGTACGTCAGAATTAAACATGAGCATTAGGTTAAAATGTATGAGGAGAGGATGAATACTAACTGTTTTGTAAATATGGTAAATGCATTAGGTAGAATTCATTAATTTGATCAAAAATGGTGTACACACGTAGTAGCGGAAGAAATAAAAGATAAAGTGATATCAAAATGACTTGAAAAGTAAACACACCATCGATGGAAACAAGAACTAAACGTAAAAAGGTATATATGTTATCTAATGAAAGTAAAATACATTACTTTGATATATAATTGTTAATTAGGTGGATTAGGCGCACAACCCCCTTGACTACACATACAAAACATAAAAAACCACAACATAAATAAAACTAGAACTCTGCCTCATGGATGGTGTGGAAAAGAGTTCAATTTAAATATAACAAAACAATTCTAACCTACAAACTATTTTACCTGTCCTTCGATAATATATACATTTGATGTACTATAATGCTAAAATCAATTATATATGTTTGATAACATTTTTGTTTCATTATTTTATTTAACCGTCCGGTCACTGACGAAACTTTCACCATTCGTTCAATTACCGGGTACCCGAGTACCCACCTATAGCGTGGCAGATATGCAAGTCATTAGTGTACTGAATAAAAAAAAAAATATGTGTAAGCTGGCTATGTGGCAGATGAAATAGCTATAGGGACACAGTTTATAGTCCTCATAGAAATAACAATATATACCAAGCCAATCGATATTTAGGTACTTGAGATGTCCCTTTCCCCTTTTCATGTCGTACGAAAAGAAAGAATTGAATGAAAGAAGTTGAAATACTACAAGCGTAATAAGTGTGATATATATATATATATATATATATATATATATATATATTATGCATTCTTGGCTATTTTGATAGCTTCTGGATAAAGTATGGTGGATATATGATGGTGGATATATTACACTGTAAAATCGAAAGATGATCGTGAGAAAAACGTTGGTGAAAGACTTGGTGGCACCGTATAGAGGATCTGGTAGAAACATTATCCATTGTAATAATTTCTTCACTACTCTTCCGCTGGCAAAATTTTGACTATCTTGCAATTTGACAATTGTTGGCACCTTGAAGAAAAATAAAGCATACATTCCACCAGCAATGGCTGTATCAAAAACGCGAGAAGAATTATCCACTGTGTTTGGTTTTCATGAAAAAGTTACCCTATGTAGTTATGTGCCAAAAAAAACAAGGTAATAATTATGCTATCATCAATGCATCATGAAGCTAAAATTAGTGATAGTGCAAAGAAAAAACCCGAAATTATTGAGTTTTATAACTGGTCTAAAACTGGAGTAGACACGATGGATAAAATGTTTGGTAGATATACTACAAAAAGATCAACTCAAAGGTAGCCTCTAGCATTTTTTTACAATATTGTAGATATTGTCTGCCTTGCATCATATATTCTGTATTATGATAATAATAAAATGATTGTTAAAAAATCGTATAAACGACGATTATTTTATCGGCAATTGGGCAGAGAGCTATGTACTCCATTCGTTGAAAGTCGTTCGAATAATGCACAAATTATGAGGCATTTTTCAACGAAAGTGGCGATTAAATATCTCTTTGGTCGAGCTATCAATCTAAATGCGCATCAGCGAACATCATCTGTATCATTGACACCTCAGGTGCAGCTCGATTCAACTGGGTGGAAAAAGATTATTGGTGTATGCTATGTCCCCAAAGTGAATTTAAAAAACATCGCAAAACTAGAAAAATATGTTCGGTATGTGAGAACCCTATTTGTGACGAACACTGTATTACAACCACGACATGTGAAGGATGTACGAAATAATTTAATGTACTTCAATTTTTATATGGCACTGTATCATAATAAGTAAAATAATGTAAATAAATAAATAGTAAAAGAATGGAAAACGATATTAATACAATAAAATAAAACGGAGTTATGTATTTCTTACTTACTATTTTTGTTATTGTTTATAATAAGAATTATTGTTTAATTATTGTTTAAATAAAAAAAAATACAAACTATATTGTCTATTATCAATTTAAAAGTGAAATTAACTAAATACTTTAATAAGCAGTCTCTGAAGTGTGTATCTTAGTGGGTACCCGGGTACCTGGATATTGAACGGACAAGTTTGATAATTAATAACTTTTATTAATTAATTGATTGTAAAAAATTTGAGGAAAAATGGGTGTCAAATTACTTCAATTTTGGGGATCCAGACGGCCATAAAAAAAAATTACGGAGAAGTTAATATATTTTACCTGCGGATTGAAATGGATACCCGGGTGCCCGGTCATTGACCGAGCGGTTAAACTAGAATTGTGTTGCGGCAACATTGCGATGTTTTGACGATTTTTAGACGATGACGTATGTACGAAATAACTTTGAATATACTATATATTCTTTATTCATCAGCTGCATAGCAACATCACTTTTATATGCATGGAATCAAACATTCTAAATTTGGTATAAAAAATATAAAATTATTTGTGGAAAAAAACAATCCAATTGACAATAGTGGAAACTCAATGAGACATTTAGCATTCACCTTTTTGTTCGTTTTCCTTGAAATATCTTTTTGACTATTACATTAATTTAGAAATGTTTATGTCATATAAGATATATATTTATACAAGATAATTAAATCAGAATCACGAAGATGTAACTTGTGACGTTGGTCAATTAAAAAGTATTTAAATCGAACTCATTATGTTAATATACGAATTAATTTAGATAAAAATATAATAATTTTTAAAAAGTATAAGAAAGAAATTACTACACTAAACATACCTGTTATCCACACCACATATTAATTTCATTTTAAGTTTTCCTTAGTGAAAATACTGTTGTGTTTTCTGAGAGATGAATTCCGCAATAAGAATTTATAAATAATTACATATTGCATATAAGTAATATTTTATTGGCCTAAATAAGAGTCGATCAAAAGGCGTGATGTCAAGAGAATAAGATGGATCAGACAGAACATACCAATGAAAGTCTTCTTGTTTTTTTTTAGTATAATCAGAAAGTCTTTGCTTCTAAATTAAGTACGATCACCATTTTTCAGCTCAAGTTACAATTTGATGACATTTTTTTCCACTTTTCGAAACAAATGTTGAATTCGATTTATATTCTATAAGTATAGTTCCGTTCTAGTCTACTCAATTGACTAAAAACTATGCGATTGACGAAGCTAATTAAGACGAATAGGAAGGTTGCCTAATGGTTTGAGTTAATTTTTTTTATGAAAACCATGAAGAATCTGTTTTTATAGGAATTTTTAGGGTCATAAATTAACTATGACTTATCGGCCCATAATTATGTTCTTTTTAGACGAGTAGATCCTTTATAGATTAGAATTTTAAACTTTTTCATGGCCGTTTTACAATTGGACATGTTTAATGAAATAGGAAATATTTGTTTTTATTTTTCATATTTTCATTATTCTTTATTTTACAGTTAAGTAATTTTATATTTATAGTTTAATGTGTCTACTTTTTCTAGAAAATATGTAGTACCACACCTCTATCTCTATATTTATTATACTGTGGTTTTGTTAATACCGTCTTCTGATTACGGCTGACGTCTACATAGTACTACGGTTGAGCTCATTTCTTTTTTTATTATTTTAATAATGATATTTATATATGTATATTATTGAATCAAAAATCGATATTTTTTATTACTATTGGCGTTTTGGAAATCATTCGAAAGTGATCGTGCAAAATTTAAATTTCTTTAGAAATGTTTTGTTCCCTTTTTATTTTCATTCCCTTGGCAAATCCTATATAATAAACCTCTTATAGCAGTTTGAAATCTGAAATCTATCAGACAATTTTTCGCTAAATACTAGATTTCTGCTTATGCTTCTCTAGTTCATTTGAGGTATTATGGTTTCTTAAGATATTATGGTTCTCGTTGTAGTATCACAAAAAATTCGTAAAAATAGAATGAAAATTCAAAAAAATCAGATTTGTAATGATGAAAATGTCAGTATAATTTGATGTTAGGTAATATTTTATTAGTTGTTGTCATGTAAGAAAATATTTTTACAAGTTTTTGATGTATGAGAAGGTCCAGAAGCGAGAGTGGGCTAAATATTGGGAAATAATTTGGACAATAAAACACTTCGATGAAACAATTCGTACGTTAATTCTCTTATTTTAACTATGGTTTATGTTTGTGGATGAACTTTGAACACAAACCGGCTTCCGACCAAAGTGTCTCATTCATGAAATGATGAATGAACGAATGAATGATGAAATGACACACAACTTAATATGCCCTTAAAATTATTAGATTAAATTGAATTGGGTAAGAAATATTTATCATATTCATATGAAAAAAAATTAGTATGTACATCTCTTAAATCGCGTTAATTTCCTGATTTTTAGTTATTACAGAACATTAGGAAGCTCTATCACTATTTAACCCGAATTAACACTCCATGATTCATCAGCCATTGGCAAATTTGCGTAATATATTGACGCAATGGTCTGACAACACACTGGTTGATTTCAAAAACACATGGTAATATTGACTTAAAGGAAACAAGTTGTAAATAGTGGTTGAAAAACTTAAATTAAATTCTAAATTCTAAAATTAAAATTCTTAAATTAAAATGTGCAGCATAGTGCATATTGACCAGATATTACTCCTTCAGATCGACACGTAATGATGCAACTCGATGATACTATATAGTCGAGTTGCAATTCCCGTAAAGAAAATAAAATTTTAGATCTAAATTTAAAAAAAAACATGTTTTTTAACGAGTTTTTTAACACATAAATCGTATGTTGTTTCAAAGATGAAGCATTAAGTTAATTAAAGACGGGCCACGAATAAAATATTAGGGTACTTGCATGTTGATGAATATGTAGCGACCTTGAGGCATGTCGATATTTTACATAGTGGAATACCGGTATACAAAATACCCAGAAATATAATCCCAGATGTTGAACACGGGAGGGACGCCAGCAGCGCCAACTAGAACCCGATAACGAATAGCTGGCAACCCCGAGACGTTTATCTGGGATGTTATTGAAGGGTATCTCCATTGATGCAGTAACTAATTACCCAAGCCTCGTCTCCAGTTAACACCGCTGCTATCCATTTTATCTATTTTGTATTTTTCACATTTTTTATATAGCCAATAAATAACGGTCACATAATGTAAACACCACTGATTCATTTCATTATTTCCAATTCATTTTTTTTTTGTCCAAATTTTATTTCTTTCACAATCTTTTGAACTCCTAGAGATTTTTATATCACTGTTTAATCATCAGCGCCTCGGCTAAATATTTCCTTCGGCGCTATGTTTAAAGCATAATGTCTTCATTCGCTCACCGTCTCCGTCATAATGGCAGACATTTTGATTTGAAAGGCTTTGGGCAGCTTCGGTCGGATACCGTTGCTATTTGTTTTTTCTGAATTATCGTAACGTATGTGACTACGGATTAGTCACAGAGCAGCTCCAGAAGCTAGATACCGATTGCGGTCACCGTAGACTCGTCATGTCTTCGCCGAGGTACCAGAATTGCCAACGTCTCGTCGTCGAAGAAAATAAGCTACCACGTCGTCGAACAATCGATCCTCCCGCAGAGTCGATTACCGGAGCCATATCCAAAAAATAGCTTGTTTTCAACGTCGTCGATGGATCACATTTAAGTGCCAAAACGACAATGAAGCAACGGTATCTGTAGAAGATATCAACAGCCGTGCCAGATCGCAACCATACCAACCATCATACAGCACATTTTGTTTGGTAAATCAGTATTTTGTATTTGATTTTTTTCATACATTTTTGTATTTTTATTTGCTTAAAATAATTGTATGTAAAATTCTGGCAGACGAGTATTGTAGAAACCTTGAGGCATGTCGACATGAGGCATGTTGTTTACATCAAACGCATAAAGTTATGATCATGATCATGGAAAGTCCATAACCATATCAACACCCCAGCGGAATATTCGTGTTCATAAATCGTGCTATTCGTATGGCGCTGGATCAGAAAAGTTTAGCGAATTATGTGCTGCAAGAACCTAATGAAACTATTATTGCAGATATGTAAAAAGAAACCATAGCAAGTTAAAGGCGTAAAGTCACACGTTGTAAGAGTTGTGAAGTACTGTCGCAGCTTGATTGAGAAATTCTACACCCAGCGCACTCACCCGGTAAAGCGCGTACTCATTATCATTTGTTCAGATCAATACAGCAATGCTTGACTGGCACTCGGTTTGAAATGCTTAAGAAGTACGAAAATGGATCGATGGTGAATCGCTACCAAATCAACATAATTATTTGCAGTGCCGACTGGTGCAAAAGCGCTGTAATGCTGCAGAGCTCCCAAAAAATAAATATGTAATATCACTAAAATACTAAAATATTTAAAAAAAATGAAACTATAGTGATAAATAAATTGCAATAGAAGTGCGACCCACGGAAGTAACTAACTACCAGTCCACGCTATCGCTATTGTTAATATTTATCTGAGCCACATGATCGTACTCTGCGAGCTTCTTCAAACACCCGTGTGGCACTCTCCGTCTCGTGTCCGACCAAATGGTCTAAAACAAGGGCTATATTTAAATGGAGAATTCGCTGAATTTAGTCCAGCGCCGTATGGCCGTATGGTATGTAATATCGGTTATCTGTATCCGAATTTTTCACGACATTCACACACACTACCATTTTGTGGAAGCAATTCGCACGCAAAACTCTGGTTGAAGAAATACTTGTTTATTTCGATTTATAAATGATACATATGGTCGACGGGAGAATGGACAAGATGTTAGGTTCGGTAAAGAAAGTACGGTAGCTCTGTGGAAGTGGTACTGTTACAAGGGGGTAGAGAAAAGAAAAGAGAACGAGACGTCATCGTAGTGGTCTTTTATAGCCGGGAACCGCATTGTGCCAATCCACCAGCGTTACCAACCTTTGACTTTGGTGTAGGTGAATGCATGGTGGCCTAAAGAGTTATAGCGGTCGCTACAGTTGGTGGTAATTTACTCCTACGACATAGTAACGGGTACAACGTGGAGGAGATTCCGTAGCCTTTTGAAATGACCATTCTAATGTAGTGGCACCAGGTGAATCATTTATCGTAAATTAAACCAAGGTATGTGGCCTTATCGGCCAGGGGATTGTAATGTGAAGATAATTTTTAAATATTCTTACGAAGAAAAATTGGAATTTAAAGGAAAAGGTTACCAGATATTATTATTGAGAAATCTGGCACAAGTAGAGGGAAAATTTACACCTGCACATTTAATAGAGACATTTATTTTAAAAAATTAATGGATTTTTGGATGTAATTAATGCATTGTACTATTTTCCCTGCTTACTTTTTGGTAAGCTTGGACGGAAATAGGGGTCACCGATCTAGAGCACCTTTGAAAATAAATAAACATGAAAACTTTAAAATCCATTTGTTAATTAAATTCTACGTATTGGATAAAAATACAGAGACATAAATGTGACAAAGTATAGGTATATTTTATTAAAAATTATAAATTGCAATCAAATAAATTTTGTAGAATGTTTGTATTGGCTTTTCGGGGAAACGATGAGAGCGATACTTCCCAAAATCCGGGAATGTATCGTGGACTTAATAAAATATAAATTTTTCGCCTGAACTAGATGCAACTTTAAGTAAGCACCTAAAGAATGCTTCAGTATTTAAAGGTACCTCCAAGGAAATAGAGAACGATCTGTTACAGTGTATTCTTGAAGTTTGTTATGGACAAATAATTGAGGAAATTAATAAGTCTTCATTTTTGGTGATCATGGAGGACGAAACAATTGATGTTGCTGCAATATCTCAACTAGTATTTATTTTTAGATATATTGGCGATGATGAGCCAATGGAGCGTTTTTGGAACTACTTAATTCATGAAAAATGTGATACATAAATACTTAGTAAAACAATTTTAAGCGTTATAGATCCTTTAAATCACCCAACGAACAGATAACAGATAACAACAGAGAACGGCCAACATGCAAGCGTTCAACCATTAATTAAAAAAATTATCCCTTTGCTCACTATGTACACTGTTATGCGCACCAATTAAATGTGATTATGTCTAAAGCTGCTTCCACAAATAAGCAAGTACGAATATTTTTTGGCAATCTACAAGACATTCCTGGGCCTTTAAACAGTTCACCGCAACGAGTAGATATGTTGAACAGAATTGTGAAAAGAAGAATCCCCACGACGCTCCAACCCATTGGAACTTTAATATATGGACTATTAATGTTGTGCACGAAAACAGAAACCATCTCATTGAATGTATGGAAATATCATCATGTGATGCCACCCCTGTAGATATCCTTTTTAACCAACTTCAGCAAAGAAAAATCGAAGCTACTAGAATGAGAGGCGAGATCGATAAATTTGAACGCAGTATTATTCAAGTTCGAAATAATATTGATAACATCATTACTGAAGCATCAGATGATACAATAAGTCATGAGCCACCATAAAATAAACGCAAACGTCCAAGCAACAGAAAATTTAATACCGTATTTCCACTTTAGAAGTCTATGATCTTATAATAAATTGTGCAAAAGATCGATTTCATTTTAAAGAACATCACTTTGCTTTTCGGGATACTCTGGAGTGCATTGCGATAAATTGCCTGAGGTTCCGTATGTTCTTTCTAACCCACACTTGATAAAGAACGATTACGAACTGAATTGTCGGTTATTTATTCCAGAAATGATATTGAACATTAAATGGTGCACTAATCTTGGATACGTTGAAGAAGACTAGACAACTTTTAGAAATCGTGGTAACAACTTCCACGACAACATCAAAAGCTAAAAGTTTCTCAACACTAAAGCGCATCAAAAGTTTTCTCAGAAATTCAGTTTTAATGAAAAAATTATTACCAAATTTGCGATTAGATAAGAACGCAGGATGGGCTTAGTTTGTAAAAAATATGTAAGTATTTTTTGCAAAAATTGCAGAACAGCTTAAAAATTTTATCAGGATCCGCCACAGATTTTAATTTATGAATATGAATTATATTAATGAATTTATCAGGATTCGACACGATATGGCCATATTGCCAAGACGGTAAAAAATGGAAAATATTTGGATTAATATATCTAATTTTTCAAGTGAAAAGATGATCAGCATACAATAAAGCACCAATTACATTATACCAATTTCCTACCAAATAAAACTTCAAAATTACAACAAAAACATCAAAAATTATTAGTACACACTATAAATTCATACAACAAAAAACACTACAAATTTAAACATTTAACAGTAACAATTAACGATGTGACTGTTAGAAATTTCCAATATCGTGTAGGACAACCTTTAGCTGGCTGTTTAAGCTTTCATCCCCTCCATAGTAGATTAATAAAAAATAAGAAATCGTCAGTTGACCAGTTGATTGTTGGTTTAGAAGGCGATCAAAGATGTCGGCGATAATACCGCTCCTGCTGGCCACAGCGCTCTCCGGAGTTGCTCTGGGTATTCCCCAACCACCTCCACTACCCCTTCCAAACAGCAAAGTGGTGATTTGCAATTACGAAACTAAATCGCATCTGAGAGAAGGTACGTACTTCGACAAATTATCATATTTTCACTAATAAATAAAAATGAATCATTTAAATATCGAATATTTATTATTATTATTTTACTGCCTTATAAGAACTACATTATGTTATGAGATAAATTAGTTATACCAAAATTTAAAAGTCAGAAATAAGATTTATGGTAGAATAAATGAATTATTCTACTCGAACTTCAGCCTTAAAAAAGATACATTTTTATTTATGTATGAGGACATATCGTATTTAGTGTCGAATTCAAATTAGGTAAATAAGTAGACATATATCAGTTACTGACCTTACAATACGACCTTCTGTTATCCATAAACGTGACTAAATATTTCAAATTTGGAATAGTCAGTGTTGCTTTGTAAAATATAGATGAGTTTTTATATTATTGTGTCGTTGAAGAATATTTATTGTAATCTTTTTAAAACAATTAAATGCAATAACAAATATTGTTTTCAGATCAATAAATTTAACAAATTTCGTTAAACAAATATCACAACATGATACAAAATATCTATTAAAATCAAATAACGTTTTACTATCAAATTATTTATTTAATCTTAATCAAAATGTAATTTCCATATTTTTTCTCAGAACCAAATATCTATTAAAGTTATTAAGAAATATTCCAACAAATTTGACACCAGGTCAGTAATACCAAAACAACATAACAACAAAATTCGATAAACAAATTACTTTGATAACAAGCGGTTGGTCATATTTATTTATTTGCTATATACAAATCATAGTTTATAAACAGATAAGGTTTTCTGGAACAGGAGGTTAATAAAATAATAATATTTGTTATTCGTAGCCGATTTGATTAAAATATGATCTTAATAAATTATAATTTCGTTACTGTAATTTCTAAGTTATTATAGTTATTATATCTATTTATTTTCACAAGTCTCTTTTCAAACCAACTTCGCAATTCTAGAAGAGTTTTGTAGATATCTAAAAGGAATGGAAATTCAAGCTATATGATTAATGCATTAAAACTTCCTATCCAATCTCTCTCAATGTTTGCCGAATCACTAAATATATTTTTTTAATATTTAATTAATACATTGTTACTAGTCGTTTCCGTCTAACCTACAATTTGTCTTTATGCTAACTTAAATCTAGGTATATAACTAGGAGGACCCATCGGCCCTAACTCAGTCTCTGGTGAAATAATGTTTATACATGTCACTGCTGAATTTTTTAATATATGCACCTCACTACACAACACTACACAAGATCAGATGGTTTGATTCTTTTGAGTCTGTGTCCTGTTCTGGTGGTATCCAAAAGTTGCAATATTTCAATATTAGTATGAGAATGGAGTCTTTCCTCATGCCCCCTTGCAATTCTCTTGATTTCTTGACTGTATATATAGTATCTGAAGGTCGAGACCTTCAGATACCCACAGTAGGTAATACCACATGTAGGTAATCAGTCCTATAGTATTTGGGTGCACCCACAATACCTCTCAAGACTTTGTTCTGAAAAATTTGTATTTTATTAATGTTACTATTTGCAGAACATCCCCATAATTGAACTCCATATGTCCATATAGGTTTCAATATTTGCTTATATAATAGCAATTTATTATGTACTGATAATTTTCATTTCCTTCCAATTAGCCAGTACATTTTCCTACATTTTAATTCTAGTTCTTTTCTTTTCTTCTTTATATGTTCCTTCCAGCGAAATTTTGCATCGAGATTCATTCCGAGATATTTAGCGTTGTTGCTATATGGAATGATAGTGTTATTTAATGTTATTGGTGCTTGTACGGTCTGTTTATAGGTGAACTGCACATGTACAGATTTACTTTCTATAATTCTTATTTTCCAAGCTTGTGTCCAATTATTTATATTGTCACTTGCCTCTTGTAATTTTCGTGAAGCTTCTTCACTGTTGTCTCCGACTGCTATAATCGCATTATCATCAGCAAATGTAGCCATCGTGGTATTTTCCATTTGTGGTATATCACAAGTGTAAAGTAGATAAAGCATTGGTCCCAGTACACTTCCTTATGGTACACCTGCTTTAGCTTCTTTTATAGTAGAGTAAGCTTCTTCTTGCTTGACTGTAAACATTCTGGTTGTAATTTATGATTTTAATAGTTCGATGTGTTGTTTTGGTAGCATTTTCTGTAGTTTATGAATAAAGCCTTCATGCCAAACCTTATCGAAAGCTTGTGCTACATCTAAGAATATACTTTTTGAGTTTCGTAACTAAATATATGTATGGTCTCACGTTGTCATGATGGAAAACAGTATATCCGACCTTCCTACTAATAAATTGTGTCCATTTTTTAATAGTTTATTTCAATGAAATTGACAAGAGAGAGTCAAATTAATGGTTTTGTAACGTTTAAGAAGCTCATGCTGAAGATTTCCTTTCCAATCCCATCAAATACTTAGTTTTTTTGACGTCATCTCAAGTTCTTCACATATTTTGCTTAATTTCTGACCAGTTTGTGTATCATTCACTTTATATAGCATCGGTTGCAAGATATCCGGGAAATAAAAGTGACTGCATCATAAATAGCAAAGTTCCTACATCTGATATTGTGTTTAAGCTTTCACCTGAGTCTGAAACTTTTTCCAAATTGACGAGAATACTTTTGTAATAATCTTGCACTCCATAGTGTGCATGATAGTCTTGTTAACTTTTTCCCTATGTTGTAGCAGAACTTCGTAACGATGTGTTGGGAAAAAAACCTAACTAGTTTAACGAATAAATAATTCATGGTACGATCATCAAGATAAATCGCTTATCAAATTGAGTACTTCATAATGAATAAAATTTCAGCTATAACCGCAGCATTATCATATGCTTAGCCTCTACAGTTGCTCATACCGAGACCATCACCTTAAAACTTACTGAAAAACATGTTTGAAATTCCGTCAACATTTACAAAAGATTACTTTTGTTCGTTATTATCGCTAAGTCACTGCAACTCGATCTATTAAAACTCGATCTATTAAATGTCTAACTGTTAGTTCATATGGAACCCAAGTATCGAAGTTCTTTTGATATCCAGTGTTACGTATACGGTTAAAATGTTTTACAGTTTTTTAATTTCGTAACGATATGTTTAAAGCGTAATAAATGTTGAATGAGTAAACGCATGAGTTGCATGTCTTCATTGAATAGTTATTAATAGAGATATGTGACTTTAGAGACTAGACAAGCTGTTTATTAGGAAAACCCAAAATTACTTTTTTCAATGTTCACCAATGTCGTGTTACTGTAACAACAGCAGACTTCCTATTAAAAATTAATAGATTATAAAACATGAATTCCTAAGATAATACCGTCATAAAAAGTGATATATAGAGTGAATGATCAACAAAACAAGAAAAATATAATATCAAGAAACCAAAATTAATAAAATAGTACAAATTTGTTAAATTTAAGTTAATCCGAACCAAAATAAGTAGACAAAATAGACAAATACCGGCTTGATTAACAGAGTGGCCAAAGACCCAAGGAAATGACGATCCTCTACTGTTGCGACAGTCATGGATTCGAATCCAGAGAGGCCATAGTTGTAAATTTATGTTTATAATTTATGATGTATATGATAGGAATGCTAAGAATCTCTAAGTTGGTCACTTCACAACTTGGTAATTTTTAATACTTAATACTTCATTCACTTCAATACCCGAAATTTCTTCTGCATCATACACGTACCGGAGGTATCTGCTCACTTTGTGAGCTAAAGTTATAACGAACTTGAGTAATTTGCTGATCTTACTAGAGCCTTGTGTAGCGAAGTGTAATATACAGGGTAAAAGTTACGATTACTACATTTAGGGGGTAGATGTAGTAAGTAACGCCATTACTTTGACACATAGCTTGGTGAATTTTCTTGGGCTATCTCTCGAAGCATAAACCGAAATACGTGATATTCTGGACATAAGGATGACAAACTTGAAAATTTTGATATGTCGTTTGCAATGAAAGACAATTGCTTTGTTTTGCCCAAATTGGTTTTAGCCAAAGAGTGAGCAGTATCGCTGGTGAATGGGCTACATTCACTACTTATTGCTAATTGGGAGATCATCTATATACTAACTGAATAGAGCTGGAATTAGATGAAGGGCCTGCGGGGCACTAGTATTTGGTTCTTTCTTGGTTGACAATTGTCTCTAGACAAATATGCAGTAACAAGTAACAGTGCTATATGTCTAATCAAGATCATTAAGTTTTTTAATAATAATACGATCAGGACCAGGTGCTTTTTACGGGGTAATACTTTAATTATGCTTAAGCTTACTTATGGAGATATCAGGATCATTTAGAAGTGTAAATCACTTTTTCTGTTGCCTAGTTATCAGAGTGGAGAAAATGCTTTATGCATAACCGTCTAGGAAACCCAAACTCAAGTTTATAGGGTTGGATAGGTTATGCGATAGTTTGGACAGGACTGCGACCGCGCATACGTTACTAAAACTACTCTTTTCAGCTGATATGAAGCTCATCGTTGAGCATACTTTTTCGGATTTACATTATGGCAACTGTAATCGGACATTCTTTAGGGGGCACGAGAGTACGGTGGCAGCTAGTTCTAACTAACGTCACACAGTGGAAATTAAGGTTACAAAGAGTTTAACCAACCGGAATACAAAAACAACAAAGAAACTAGAAAGGTCGGCCACAGATAAAAATAATAATATTTCAAAAAATATCAATATATCGGCGAACTACTCGTAAAACACCGACACCAAACTACGCAAAATTCGCTTGATACCCGAGGGGAAAAACAAAAGTTCGATACGCTTTTAGCTTAGAACATATCATATCGAACTTTTTCCGCTCCATTCCTACTTTTCCACAAACAATTCACTTATCGATATTCTACTTTGTAACTAAAAGTTTGATACTCTTATTTATAACTATTGATACTTCTGTGAAAAAAATATCGACCCAAAATATATCGACAGACTAAAACAGACCGACTCTTAGTTGATGCCTAACAAGTCGCTCACTTCCGTGTTGAACTTATTTCCTGAGTGCATGGGTTTTAATTGAGAATCCGTGAATAGCTTAGAAATAAATTCTTGGATTGATGAAAAGTCTCGGTGAATTTGAAATCTTCTAACCAACCATGTAAATCACCAAATTTATTTAAGGTTATCGTTTTTATATATACTGGCGCTCATGTGGGAAATCAAGCTGCTGCTAACTTAACGCCACCTTCGCTCTTTTCATAACTTGTATAATTATTCAAATTGGAGATATCAATACATTATTTACAATATACCATAGTATGTTTAATGCTACTTATATCAATATGTGGTATGACCCATAACTAAGATAATAGAATATCTTATAGATTATACAACCTTGATGATTCATAACGAAAATTGTTCTGAACGATGCTAAACAGTCTTAATGAAATAAACAAAGTGTAGGATGACATAATATTTAATTTAATATGTAAATGGCTAGTTCTAGACAACGTATTGTTTTCGTTTTCCTTATGTTCCATATGGCATAATATAGCTTTAAATATTTTGAGAGCGATTTGAATGAACGCTTCGAATCTTAGAATATTTAGTTGGTAATCATATTAACCAACTTAGTTTAATCTTCATAAAGTAAAACTGTAGTTCGTAGAAATATTAGGTCTTTGGGTATCAGGTATTCGGATCATTGTTTCACTTAAAAGCCATTTATTGAAAAAAAACCGGTATCATATATATTAATTAAAATAATTTCCATAAGCTTTTACATCTTTTCATCCAACGATCAAATCATCGATTCATTTTCGCATCCCTTCAATATTTCTAAACCATATGCCAGCCAAAACATACTGCACCGATCTAAAGAAATGGTAATCATTATGAAAGGAAGCGCTATGTCTGATTAGTACTAGGGTTCGCCAGAAATCATACTTTGAGCTGCAACCGTTTATCATTCACAACTCTGTAACATGTGGTCGATATTGAAACGGTTCAAACGGTATTTTTCAACCAATCCATATTCCCTCCTTCTTGATATTTCCACTCGCAGTTGGTTCATCAACCGCTAAGGTATATTTTTGAGAGTTTCAGCTGGTTGATCTCCAGTAAGTCTTGTAATTCATTGTCTTCGAACTATTTTGATCCGATTTAGCGATTTTGGTTTGGCTTTATCTTTGACACCAAAATAGTCACTTTCAAATAGCTGAAGCCACGCCGATTATTGGAATGTAAGGAAGCAGCATCACAATAGGTTTCTAAAGGTGTTTTATGAGTTTCGAAAACAGATTTCTTGGAGTGAAATTTTAAGCGTTCTTTGATTAGCGTCCAATAACTCAATAATACTAAATGAAGAGCTGTTATTTTCTAAAAAGAAACTAAAAAGTAAACTAAAAACTTTCTAAAAAGTCAAAACCATCGAATTTAAGAGTTAGATTATGTTGTTTAACAGTTGTTTACATTAATGTTTTTTACGAATAGTTATCGCTGATCTATATATATATATATATATATATATATATATATATATATATATATATATATATATATATATATATGCAAGCGCCTAACAAAAATTAAAATGTTCTTCGTATTATTCAGTATATACAAATGATTTCAGGCCAAGGCAAATTTGAACTTGCAAATCTGGAACCGGCCTTGCAATATTGCACGCATTTAATATATGGCTACGCCGCCATCAAAGAAGAAACTCTCAAATTAGTACCACTTAACGAACAATTCGACGTCATCAAGGACAACTACAGACAAGTCACCAATCTCAAAATTAAATATCCCAGACTGAAGATCTTACTGTCGGTTGGAGGTAACGACGATGTTAGCGGAGAAGGAGCAGAAAAGAACTTGAAATATAGACAAGTGGTAAATATAACAAACATGTACAGGTTATATATCGTCTATTCGCAGTTTTTTTGTACATACGTCATCAAGATGTTTAAAATATTGACTGCCGTAATTTGTAAATTCGTTTTAGAATCAGACAATATTTTCCTTCTCATTTTATTCTAATTAAAAAGAGACACAATGCTGTCTGATTAGTTCGAACACATAAACGAATGAGCCTGTCAAAGTCATCCGGTTGTCAAACGTATGCAAAATTCTTGAAAGCAGTAGTGATAAAAGGTTATAACTTTAACCTATAAACTATTGTGGCTATATAATTACCGGTAGTTTTTAGATGTACTATAATGTTAAAATAAATTATATTTGACAACATTTTTGTTATTTTATTTAGATTAGAATTTTGTTCTATGTCAAAGCCAACGTGAACTAAAACTCGACGTTTTGATGTCAAATTTAGATGATGTACGTACAAAATAACTTTGAACAGATTATATGTACTTAGCTTAGTTTAAGGATTTTTTTTATTAATACATCTTACATGTCAGTATGTATGTCCCAATTTAAAATAAAACTAAACTACTTGAGCTAAAGTTAAGAGTAATACTTCTACACTATAGAAGTTCGTATGTTTTGGTTCGCTTCAATCTTCTAATTTCCTGTGTGTTTAGTAGGTATATTGCTCCCACGGTACTGTGATTTAGTAACCTTATCTCATGTTTTAAAGAAAAATCTTGGATAAATTCGTAAATCCATTTGATTTTGAGGTCGTGTAATTATTCTTCAGTTATGTAGCAATAAGCACTGGTAATTAATTCAAAAACATTATTTTGCCAGCATTGGATTACTAACTGGTTTGATGTTTTAGTGAAACCCTCTATTTGCACCCCCTGAGAGTATCTTCCGACTAACCAGTACAGTCGTTTTTTATCTAACATGATGTTTCCTATTTAACCTACCATCGAGTTAGAGCTGAGGTATCTAACTGATTCTGCTTGAGGAATCGGGATTCCGTCAAATGATATAATTAGGTTTTTGTCATTTGTATCATATTTTATCATTTCTCCGCAACGGAATACTAACACGGACAGATTTGGAGCTATTTAAGCTCTATTTTCGGGTCTTTAATCCATTTATAGACCTTATTGACTGCCACTTGCATTTTTTCTAGAGCATTGGACAGATAGATATATTTTTGCCATAATAACTGTATCGTCACCAAAATGGCTTTATGATTGACCGATAGTTAAGAATATGACAAAATAATTTAAATTTAAAATGTAAATATTGGATTGATCAATAAGTTCAAGGAGCACTATCTATTTATATTGAAATGTTATTGATATATCTCAATTCATTAGGTATTATTCTCTTAAACACCCTGCAGTGTCTAAATTATTTGTAAGAAACTTATTAAGCCCCTCCTAATATTTTAGTCTAGAGGCATGAATATTAAGTATTTTTTCAAATGAAATAAAAATACAAACAATATTTTCACTATCCATTTTTTACCAGATATTTATTAATGTTTAAAGAAATCATTCTGATCAGAAGCGTTAGAAACTCGTATTTTAAGCGCTCAATAAGGGTTGTGCTTTTAAAATGGGAATGAAGCCTTCATTAAAAATTTCAATTATGTTTTCCAGCATGTTTATGTACAAGTGCAAAAATCCACATCAATAAATTCAGAGATTCATTATCATTTTGGGTTTCTGAACGTAAACAAATCAGTAAGATCTCAGATGATAAACTCTTGTAAAAGGGCTTTATAATTTTTAATAATTCATCACATAGAGGAGGGTTTTCCTGATCAAATTCGTCTAATGTATCAATAGATCAATATTAATATGAATAGATACAATAAATCGACCCGGTTTATATGAGGTAGTACTAAAAGAGCTATCTCCTCGAAAATAATCTACAAATATTCTTAAAAGATTAAGTTTTGAGAAAGTATGAAAAAAATCAATGTTTTCAAAGTTTTACCCCAGAATATTCCCTTAATTTAGTTTTAAAATATATTTATTTATTTAATTATTATATTTATAGTTAGAATCATCGGCTCATAGACTTGCTTTTATCAACTCAGCCCACACTATCGTAAAAGGATTTGGTTTTGACGGTATTGATTTGGCTTGGGAATTTCCAGAAACTAAACCAAAGAAAATAAAGAGCGGCTTTAGTAAGTAAAATTCCAATTAAGATATAATTAACTTTAAGCAGACTTTTAAGTTTGAGATTTTAATATGATATGTTTATAAGAAATTGTATACATTATTTTTCGAAGCATTTTCCATCGCTAAGTACTATAATACATTACCACACCTTTTTGACAGGTATGGAAAACGAAACTTCGTTTGGGGATATCAAATGTTCACGACTACTGCTTTGTTGTTTTGATATATCCAGAAATGAAAAAATGTTTTTTACTTCTACAAATTGGCACATATTAAGAAGCATAGAAGAGAGAATTGTTTTGCATGGTCTAAAAACTGGAGTCACTGATACTGTGAGCGGCAAGATTGTGCTGATGTCGTAAATTTTGATGACGTATATTGGCTGTTTTATTGGATAGACAATAGCTTTATATCCAGTAGAAACAAGCCAGTATTATTAGAAATCTCGCCAGTTCATCGCCTGGATTTGATCTTATTACCGGAAAAATATTAAAAGATATTTCAAGAAAAGCACTAATTAAGATCATCAACATAATAAATGCTTAATTTAGACTACAATATGTACTACAACTGAGAAATGTAGCTGAAGTAATTATGATTCCTAAATCACGAAAACCACTCCAAGAAATTGCAACATACAGCAATATCTAATCTCCACTATTGCCGACATATCCAATTTATTTAAAAAACTTTTACTTAAATTAATAAAAAACCTTTAAACAATCATTGACAAAAACCATCTTATTGCAAGTTCACAGAATCACCACATACAAAAAAAAATTAGAAGAAAGTATAGTTTGAAATATTTTTAGATATTGTTCAATCTTTCGATAATGTTTGACATGTGAACCCTCATATAACTGACCGATACTCCAGAGTCAAACAAGAAAATGCCTACTCTGACCTGAGGAAAATACAAACAGGTGTATGACAGGGAAGTGCAGTGGGACCAGTCCTTTATCTGATTTACCCTCGGGACTTGCCAACATTCAATGAAAATTTTTTGCTACAATTGCAGACGACCAAGCCAATGAAAATAACAACACCGAATCAACTGAAAAGTTACAAAGAGCTATTGTCAAAATACAATTCGAAACAGAAAAATAACGCATAAAATAAAAAAAGTGTATAATGATTACACCAAAAAATTAATCAAGCACAAACCAATACATATAAATCAACAAGTAGTCCCGTATAAAGTCAAATATCTTGGCGTGACCCTTGATGTTAAACTCAAGTGGAAGCCACATGTTTAAAAAAAGGGAAGAAGTTAAACTAAAATGCAAATGTACTTATTATTGGCTAGACATTCAGCCCTGTCAGTATATAGTAAGCTTTTGCTTTACCAACAAGTCTTGAAACCAATCTGGACTTATGGTGTTCATCTCTGAGATCGTACCCGCTAAAGCAACAGGAATATTAAACAAAGATTCCAAAACAACGTACTGCGAGGTATAGTTTATGCTCCATAGTACAATCGTAACGCTATGCCGAAAGGCATGAACAGAGGCCCCATCGGCACATTAATTTTGAGGTTTTCCTGCGCCTAGTTTATGATGACTTACTCAGAAGATTAAAGGGAGTAAATCTATTTAAACTAATTCAGTGAACCTATACGTAAAACGATATACACTAAAAACAGTGACATAGATGTTAAGCCTAAAGTGTTTAGCGTAGAAAAAGTACTTTGTAAACTTAAACCGTAGCAAATTAGGTTAAAAACAAATAGCGTATTAATGTTAATATAATAGATTGCTATAATAAATAATAATAATAATAATAATAATAAAACTTGTTCATATTAATGCAACATATCTAAGCTGACGCACAGAAATATAGGAAAAAGTTGTAGAAAATTATGGAAAATAGTTTGATTAATATATATTGTACCAATTTTTTGAATAAATGCCGTTTTATAAAGTGAAACAATTATCAGAATATATGCAAGAACTTAATATACTTGATATCATAATGTCTGTTTCTAGAAAAATTCTGGTCGTCCTTTAAGAAGACTTTCACTGGCGAAACCGTAATAGACGAAGATGCAGATAAGCATAGAGATCAGTTTACATCTCTGCTCAGAGAGCTGAAGAGTACTTTCAAGCCGGACAATCTGATGGTGACTCTCACTGTATTGCCTAACGTAAATAGCACTGGTATAAACAATAACCACTTAATTGACGATTAAACTAAAATTATTTCATTTGTAGTATACTACGATCCTAGAGCTATAGCCCCGAACACGGATTTCGTAATCTTGCACGCATTTGATTTCTACACTCCTGAACGCAATCCCAAATTAGCTGACTTCCCAGCACCTTTGTATGACCTTATCGACAGAAGACCTGATGAAAATGTAGACTCATGGGTGAAATATTGGTATGATAATTTATTTCTTTGCAAAACTCGTTTTTAAATGTTAAGCGTTTGAAGCTCTAATATCACCATAAAAAGTACCGATTAGCTACAGTTAAATTACATTTTCAATTTGTGGAAAATTTATTTCTTATAAATTGACACACCTGTTAGTGACACGCTCTAATGACAAAAATGTGAGCGAGAAAAGGTGGATCCAATGGATGTTCTCATAACACCATTGTAACAGGTCAATTGAAAAGTCCCCGGCCTGACAGATAAATGGTGTTACTAGAATTAAATCCATATGATTTTAGTAAGCCCTAACCCTCAAAAGATGCGTGTATAAATACGACAGCTGTCAGATCACTTGTTTGTGAATTATGGCATTTTGAATGCAGCAACTCTTGTTATTGTGAAAAAAATGGATAAAAAGGAATTTCGCGTGCTGATAAAATATTGATTTTTGAAGGGAAAAATACAGTTGAAGCAAAAACTTGGCTTGATGCCGAGTGTCATCAACCATCAAGGATTGGTATGCTAAGTTTAGACGTGGTGAAATGAGCACCGAAGACGGTGAACGCATTGGACGCCCAAAAGACGTTGTTACTGACGAAAACATTTAAAAAATCCACAAAATGTTTTTAAATGGCCGTAAATTGAAATTGAATAAAATAGCAGACACTCTAAAGATATCAACTGAACGTGTACATCACATCATTCACGAATATTTGGGCATGAGAAAGCTCTGTACAAAGTGGGTGCCACGCGAGCTCACATTTGACCAAAAACAACGACGAGTTGATGATTCGGAGCAGTATTTGAGGATGATCAAGCGTAATAAATCCGAGTTTTTGCATCGATATGTGACAATGGATGAAACATGGCTCCATCATTTCACTCCGAAGTCCAATCGACAGTCATCCAAATGGACTGCAAACGATGAACCCGCTCCAAAGCGTGAGAAAACGCAACAGTCGGCTGGCAACGTTATGGCCCCTGTATTTTGGGATGCGCATGGAACAATTTTTATTGACTACCTTGTAAAAGGAAGGACCCTCAACAGCGAATATTACATAGCGTGATTGGGCCGTTTGAAGGACGAAATCTCCGAAAAACAGCCTCAATTTAAGAAAAAGAAAGTGCTGCTTTACCAAGACAATGCACCGTGTCAAAAATCCATGAATTGGGCTTCGAATTGCTTCCTCATCTACAGTATTCTCCAGATCTGCCCCCCAGCAACTATTTCCTGTTATCAGATCACAAAAGAATGCTCTCTGGGAAGAAATGTTTGTTGAATAAAGAGGTGATCGACGAAACTGAGGCCGATTTTGAAGCAAAAAACAACTCGTGCTACAAAAAAGGGTATCGAAAAGTTGGAGGGTTACTATAATCAATGTACCAGCCTTGAAGGAAATTATGTTGAATAAAAGAGACTGGCCGGAGACTTTTCAATTGACCTGTTATCTGAAGTTGAATTTAATGAAGATATTTTTCAAAACCATAAACTTTATTCCTTTGATGATATAAGAACCCTTTAATTACAGAGATGATCACTTACAAGATAAAAGCCAAAATGTACGGTAATCCAACCACCTGGGAGTTGTTTTTTCTTTAAATTAGAATATATGTAAACGCTTTTAAAAAGAAACAATCACATTTCAAATTAGTGTTAGGATATATATATTTAGTTTAAAAGAAATATTTCCATCTATTTTATAACGCAAAAATTTAATCTAATAAAAATTTAAGTAAACACAAACTTAAAATTAGAATTAGGCAGTGCTTTTAATGATATTGGATAAATGATGATGATATACACTATTGACATTACTGCGCATTTCGTGATTATCCATTATGATAGAATATATCTTCCTTGCAATACATGAATAGAAAATACACAAAGCAAAAACAATTCTGAAAAGAAAACACGATTATTATAAATGGAGTACTAATGAAAAAAATTATAGATATTATAAAGCAAGTGGGGGATAGACAACAAAAATGTTAAATGATAAGTTAATCATAAATGGAGAGAGGTAGGAATTAGAAAAATTAGAAAAATAAAAAAGAAAAACTGAATAAAAGAATGGGGAAAGAACAAAGAGAAGAAAGATGTAGAAAAAGAGTCAAACAAAAATAACAATCTCGTTTAAAGTAAGGAAAACAAAAAATGGTTACATGTACACTGTACGCCAAAGAAAAAGGACCAAAAGAAGATTAACAGCAAAATTTTAGTAGAAAAAAATACAACGATAAAATATCAACACAATAAATCAATAAAAACAATCAATATTGAAGAAAAAAACTTGTGTGTATAAGAAGTGGACTTCATGACTGATCTTCTGTAAAAATATCGATTAATGGGATTTTAATGGGATATCCAAACAAATATTTCTAAGAGTATCTTTTCTATATTATAATAATTCTAAATTTTAAGGTTGGGTAAAGGATTCCCCGCTAACAAACTTATTCTGGGTATACCAACTTACGGTAGGACATGGAAATTGGACGAAGACGCTAAAATCGATACAGTTCCCCCAGAAGGCTTAGACGGTGCTGGTCCACCGGGACCTCAAACTAAAGATGCCGGCATTTTGAGCTATCCTGAGATATGTGTTCGAGTTCAAGGCGGTGGTAACGTGTCTCCTCAGGGATACCGAAAAATCGTAGATGTAACCAAAAGACGAGGTTAATAACAATATATAAACAAATATATAAAACGTAGAAGTGACAATAATTTGATTTTTAGGTTCTTACGCCTACAAACTTCCGAATCCTGACACTGATGAAGAGGGCATATGGATTGGATACGAAGATCCGGATTCCGCCACGAATAAAGCCACCTATGTTAGAAACAAAGGTGGGTTAAAATAAAATAGCAGAAATATATTACTACCAACGGTATATCTGGTTTTAGGTTTGGCTGGCATTGCTTTGGACGATTTAACCCTAGATGATTTCCGAGGAGTTTGCACTAGAGATAAGTACTCTATCTTGAAAGCTGCGGTAGCGGGACTTTAAACAAAGAGTAGAATTAAACATTATAAGCTGTTATATAATATATATGTTAAATATAAATTACTAAATTAATTATACAACAATGCTTTATTTGTCAAAGTGTTTGTATTCGAAGATAAAACTCCACCAAGGACAGTTCCAAATCTATTGAAAAAGAAGTGTGCTGATCACATTGCCGCAGTAATCAAAACTGCGAAACCAAAAAAATAGGCCAATGGACCTATGAATATACTTTTAAGAATATACTAAGAATAGCCTAAGTGATGGTAATACTAAAGCAGCGAAAAAACAAATATAAATTTTTAGTGAATTTGTCAATACAGTTGAAAACACAAATAAAAATATTGTAGTGTTATATATTAACAAAAACAGTTTTTGCAGTGTGGCACCATCTCTGCAAAAAATGCTATACTAACTGGCTAATATCATATCAACATTACAGAAATCTATATTAAACTGAAAGTTTTTCGAAATTTTTGGATGGCGCCCTCTTAAGAAAAATTGAGAAACTTGGCATAATATATTACAGAACTCTATAATCTGAGGAAAAGCCATACAGAAACCTATAACGAAACTTTACAGGAAACTGTACCAACAAATATATATTACAGGCATCTGTATTAAAATATATTACTAAGATACACTATAAAACAGTTACCTGTAATATAAAGCAAAATAGTTTTGATAGAAACCTGTAACTATTTCTTTTTATATTCCGTATAAATGTCAGAAATTATAATTTGAAATCACAAAATATAGAAAATTCTCTTATATTTTGTGTTTCAAATAAACAATATACCCGTTTATTAAATCCATGCAAAGTTAATCATTAATTTATAAAAAATATCTATACTTTCAGTGCGATAAAGTCAATGCAGTAATATAGATATGTTGCAATTATAGATTGTTACTGGTTAATTATAATCTCATACATTTAACAAACAAAACTAATGCAACTCACAACTGCATTTTACCCATTTATTTGTTTATTTATTTTCATTGATAAACTTAAATATAAATTTAAACCTTAATAATTAATTACCACTCAGACATTTTATATTTAGGACACTTCAATATATAAAATACTAAAGGATACTATTTTTTACTCTTTGATAGAAAGTGTCTGTTAATGAAAATGCAGTTATGAATACAAAAACAAATATTAAAATTAAACTTAAACAATATACATATATACATCACTGATGTTACTATAAATAGAATTAAGTTTATAATAATACTTATAACTAGTTCTAATTTAAATATAATTTAAATTTTAAATGGGAATATTTTAATATAAGTTAGTCAATATTGCAATATTTTAATATAAGTTAGTCTTCATTGCAATTTAGATGAAGTATCAGTTATTCTATTCTCAGTACTTCTGAAGACATCTCCCTACCTAACAAATAAGTAGAAGTTGTATTGCTAAATGTAAAAAGTACTATAAACTTCAGTATCTTCACTGCCCATTGACTTACTGTTCCCATTTACTGTACAATAGGATGTAAATGGTTTTAGATGGCAGATGGTAACAACGCAGGACACAAGTCGGTTACTAGGGTTGTGTTGAGGTGACTTCACGACATCGCGATTCATTCAATAATATCTTATACAGTACCAATATGCTAAAGATTATTAAATAAGAAATTGATATAGGAGATTACAAAGTGTATATAGGATACTATATACACATACTATATCTGACTATAGTTTAGAATCAAGCTATTCTTGGATCCAAAATTATCCAATACGGAAAATAAATACTATAGATAAGAAGAATTAACTGAGAAGAAGTCTTAACAGAAAACAAGTGTTGAAGATAGAAGTGATTAGAAAAATGCATAGAAACAATTGGCAAAAAATCAATCAAGTGTCAGTTGATCGCTGTTGGTTGTGCACTTAAATGAATTGTTGAAACTTTAAACTGAAAGAATGCTTTTGGAAGCATCTGAGAATATAATAACTCAAACCTATAATAATTCCAAAGTGCAACATAGGTAGTTGTTTTAAAAAACAAATGAAAACAGGTACCTTGCATGATGGAAAGAAAGAGAGATATAATTGTAAAAATTAAAGAAGGATTAACCTGGAACTGGTGTAGCCTTCATTCAATAAATTCAAGGACGTTGGTGGTTCCTCGTTGGTAAAAGCTGTCTTTTGTGCTTATACTATAAATTCCATATTATTTCTGACAAAATAAATAAATAAATAAAAATTATTATCAAGTTATCTCAAGTATTTACCTTTAAAAAGCTTTAAACTGAAATAAAACGGATAAGAAATATCACTACCCAAATTAAATGGCAAGAAACATGAGAGTTGAATGTTGTGCTAGAGCAGATGTGATTTAATTAATCGTTAAAAATCCGGATTTAAAGAATATTTTAGGCAGAACCTCAGTAAAATTGATATATGTAATAGTCCAAATATGTGTATATCGACTCATATGAAAATAATCTTCTTCCATAAGATAGAAATATAGAGATAAAGACATATTTAGAATGGAATGGCAAGGACATTGTTTAAATATAGAAATGTTTTAAATATATGTTAAGTAATAGAAAACACTGACATAATACTTGAAGATAAGAAAACAAAGCTAGAAAGGTAGGCGTCCCCATTGAAGGGATGTTAAACCGAAAGCACAGGTGCATTAATCTGGGACTAGTTGTAGGCTACATTAAGAGATGGTAAGGCCATTGGTGATTCCAAAGTTC
The DNA here is from genome assembly GCF_030347505.1 of Rhynchophorus ferrugineus. NCBI lineage: Eukaryota > Metazoa > Arthropoda > Insecta > Coleoptera > Curculionidae > Rhynchophorus > Rhynchophorus ferrugineus. The sequence continues at coordinate 16,357,740 of NW_027472588.1, read as the reverse complement.
CCCCATTATGCTGCTAGTGGAAATGCCATATTATCTCTAAAAGAAAATAAAAATAAATAAAGATTTCTATAAAAGTACCTCAAATATTTACCTCCTAAAAGTTCCACATCAGAACAAAATTGGCTCTATTAACATAATCCACGAACAGTACCTCATAATAAAATTATAGCTTCTATCATTATTTAAATGGTCAAAAAACTAAATTACTGACCAACAATTTTTCTTACCGAGCTGGAAGATGATTAAAAGTAATACCTTTTACTTATAAATAAGTGTTGGTCTTGTCTATTTACGATGTTATTAATACAGATTTAGTACTAGATTCGCCGATACATATATATAATATGTATTTAATCACTATTCTTTAGGTTTACCTAATTCCTAAAAATGATCTCAATATTTTGGGTCAATTATTTATTTTACCTGTGTTTTTGTTCTTGTACAGTCATCCACTTTATTCACATTTAATCACATTAATTACTAAATTTATTTTTATTTATATATTTTTTTATTATATATGTAGGAATCGCGTTCAAATCCAATTAATATACCGCCCACTTACCTAAAACAAGAAAAATCACATAATTAGTTACCATGAAAGTACTGAAAATTACTGTCAAATAAATTAATAAAACAGGTCATTCGAAAAGTCCCCGGCCTGATACATAGATGGCGCTACTAGAATTATATCCATATGTCTTTTAGTTGGCCCTAACCCTCAAAAGATATATTGTATACATTTTGAATACATTTGAGAGATGTCGGATCATTAGTTTGTAATATTTTTAAATATTGTTCAATCTTTCGACAATGTTTGTCATATACAAGCATACAATTAAAATGCTTCTCCCTGACCAATACTTAAAAATTTAACTGACCGATACTTCAGAGTCAAACAAGAAAATGTCTACTCTGGCTTGAGGAAAATACAAACAGGTGTGTCACAGGGAAGTGTAGTGGGACCAGTCCTTTATCTGATTTACACTCGGGATTTGCCAAAATTCAATGAACATTTTTTGCTACAATTGCAGATGACCAAGCGAATGAAAATAACACCAAATCAACTGAAAAGTTACAAAGAGCTATTGTTGAAATACAATTCGGAACAGAAAAATAGCGCATAAAATAAAAAAGTGTATAATGATTACACCAAACGATTAATCAAGCACAAACCAGTACATATAAGTCAACAAGTAGTCCCGTATGAAAATAAAGTCAAATATCTTGGCGTGACCCTTGATGTTAAACTCAAGTGGAAGCCACATGTTTAAAAAAAGTGAAGAAGTCAAACTAAAATACAAAGATACTCATATTGGCTGGCACATAATTAGTTACCATGAAAGCACTGAAAATTACTGTTACTATAATACTAATAATTACTGTTAATATAAATTAATCAAACAGGTAAATTGAAAAGTCCCCGGCCTGGCACATAGAAGGCGCTACTAGAATTATATCCATATGTTTTTATTTAGCCCTAACCCTCAAAAGATGCGTGTATAAATTTGAGAACTGACGGATCATTAGGTTGTGAATTATAACATTTTGGGTGAAGGAACTTTTGTTATTGTGAAAAAAATAGATAAAAAGGCGAAATTCCTTTTTTTGATAAAATATTGCTTTTTGAAGGGAAAAAATACAGTTGAAGCAAAAACTTGGCTTGTTGTCGAGTTTCCGGACACTGTCTCAGGAAAATTAACGGTGAACGCAGTAGACGCCCAAAAGAGGTTGTTACCGACGAAAACATTTAAAAAATCCACAAAATGATTTTGACCATAAATTGAAATTGAATGAAATAGCACACACTCTAAAGATATCAAATGAACGTGTACATCATATCATTTACGAATATTTGGGTATGAGAAAGCTCTGTGTAAAGTGGGTGCCGAGCGAGCTCACTTTTAACCAAAAACAACGACGAGTTGATGATTCGGAGCAGTGTTTGAAGATGATCAATCGTAATAAACCCGAGTTTTTGCGTCAATATGTGACAATGAATGAAACATGGCTCCATCATTTCACTCCGAAGTCCAATCGACAGTCATCCGAGTGCACACGATGAACCCGCTCCAAAGCGTGGGAAAACGCAACAGTCGCCTGGCAAGGTTATGGCGTCTGTATTTTGGATGCGCATGGAATACTTTTCATTGACTACCTTGAAAAAGGAAGGACCATCAACAGCGACTATTACATAGCGTTATTAGACCGTTTGAAGGACAAAATCGCCGAAAATCGGCCGCATTTGAAGAAAAAGAAAGTGCTGCTTCACCTAGACAATGTCACAAGTCAGTAAAAACAATGGCAAAAATCCATGAATTGGGTTTCGAATTGGTTTCTCGTCAACCGTATTCTCCAGATCTGACCCTAGCGACTATTTTCTGTTCTCAGATCTCAAAAGAATACTCGTTGGGAAAAAAATTTCGTCGAGTGGAGAGGTGACCGCCGAAACTGAGACCTATTTTGAACCAAAGGACAAATCGTACTACAAAAAGTTGGACGGTCGCTATAATCAGTGTATCACCCTTGAAAGGAATTATGTTGAAAACTAATTTTGCCAAAAAATGTGTTTTACTGTAGTAGGCCGGGGACTTTTCAATTAATCTGTTATTACCATAACGTAATCGTCATATGATGATAATGATAATAATGATAATGATAATGATGATAATATATGTCATTATATAATATCACAAAATACCATCCAACATGATTGAAGAATTTTAAATTCAAGAGGTGAAATCAAGCTGATAAATTAATTGGGAATAATATTTAACTTATAATGTAAAAACAACGAAAATACCTTGAATCATCTGGAAGTTAGCTGTAATCCAGCTGTGGTCCCCAACAAGTTCGTTCCAAGCCAGTACCATTTGCGGACTTCCTTGAATACAATTCCAAGGAACAAATATCCCATGGAAGGCATCTAAAAATGTCAACAAGACGACAATTTTCGCTGGACAGTTCGCCATAGCTGTTTATCCTTCGAAAGTTGTTATAGTACCGGCCTGGAACCGCGACGCGACTTTATTTGTACTTTATCTGTAATAAATCAAATTTATATATTAAAATTTCATACAAAAATATTCAAGAAACTGAAATTTACCTGATTTCCCATATCCTTTGGGCTTCTTTGCTTCAGTCTTACCCCAATACAAACGTAACGTGCACTTCGGGTGCTCGAGATTTTTTTGGGAATTCGGACGATCCCTACAAAAATTATTAATGACGCGATATCGGGCTCGACGGGACCCTTGTTCTCTCGAGAATTGAACCCCACTTCACTGTCACTGTACACTCACGCTGCGCACACGAAATGTCCTAGAACAAAAATAAAACAAAGTTAAAAATTGATATATTAGAAATATAAGAAGAAAAGCTCACCTCGTTTTTCTTAAGAAGATGCTGGGATATGCTGGCTCCCATTAAGAAGCTTCAACGCTAGCCCAGACCAAAACAATGAACTGTCTGAAGCCAATATGGCAATGGAAACTTATTTCCACCGAAAAACTGGCCACATACAGCTAATTATTAGAACTGAACCGGCGCTAAAACTGTTTTCAATTTGAATTAGTGTAAAAAAATGTGATCGCTCAAAAAGAGAATAAACAAAAACAATGGATGATTTTACCGCGCCGGGGGTCGTGACGCTGGGCATGTTAATGCACAATCCGGATGGTCACCACGGGCCTCCCGACATCCTGGGCAAAAATCTTCAACGAATTGCTTGCGTGACTAGTCCTGATGACCGCCGAGTCCCACATTATCACCGGAAAAGGAAGAACGAAGATCTATCGAACCACCACCAATGACAACCCATACTAGCCCACTCATCATCTATCGGTCGAACTTCCGGGTCCCCAGCTGTAGGAGACCCGCAAGGCGATCAACTAGAAGTTGCCGAAGCAACGGGCGATATCATACAACGTATCAAAGTCTGCAATGGCCTGCTACCAAGGGAATGATAATGTGCACCAAGACTAGGACGATCCAGGCTCGTCAGCCACATTAACGCACCCAGGTAGTCACGCGCGTAGGACACGAGATTACTTTGATTTTCCCGTACCTGAAAAGAGAAAAAAACATAACAATATGGTAGAAATGCATAAGGAGTTGGGAAAATTATTCCGACGCAATTGTCAATTCACGTTGATTAAATGACGGACGTACATTAAGAGCAATGGATATGAAATAATATTAACTTACCCGTTGTGGAGCACAGCAAGTCACTACAGAATAAAAAAAAGAACGAATTCGACTAAAATTACCGTATTTTTAAGAAAAAAATTAAACTAGTTGCATGAAGCGACGGTATCGAGCCACAACGATGGGCACCGCTCGTACAACTATGAAGAAACACCAATGAAGTACGATCCTATTCGACATCGAAGCTCACCGTTGTCAACAATCCCGGAAAGATGTTCATTATTAAATTCAACATAATAAAATAAATTTTGCATTAACGTTTGAGATATATCCAGTCGTGCCGGTATTAAACAAATAATTGGAGGTTTAAACCTATTCAATTTTTTAAATATAAATATAAATTTAATTTGTTTAAAACAAATTATTTATATATAATGACAAATTCAAAATGCATAACGGCAACATAGTGTGCAAAACACAGAGTTGAAAAAAAATCATGGCACACTAGTTTTCCTTATAGGCAAAAAATATGCATTTTTTATAGCGCCGTTTTAAGAAACTACAACATTTTGAGCAAACTTTGAATTTTTAATCAGAGGCGTGCAAATAATTTTATTTGCCAAATTAAAAAATAAATATATAATAAATTATTTTAAATTAAATTTTTCATCGATGTTTTGAATGTTTGAAAAATATTTAAGATGTTTTTATTGTTTCAATATATGTCCAGTATTTCTGAAAATGTCATTATTTTAGCGGTTGTAATTGGGTTTAAATCTAGTTAATTATTGTTAAAATATTGAAGTAAATATTTCTTATGCTTAAAATTTGTTAATCTGCAATTTGTAATTTATATATAATGCCTGATTACAAATATAATATAAACGTAATTTTGATTCGCAAAAATTACGTAAACTATATTAACAAGATCACATTTGTATTTAAAAATTATTTTAATGCTACATGCTACACGACATCACTTGTCATCATGATACAAATTTAAATCACTAAAATATCATCAACGTCTGTATTACCTTTAGCATTGTAATTATTAATTACTGAAATTAATTTATCTGGTTTCTATGAGACTGAAATAGAATTACTTTCATTATTGTTGTATATTTTTTTTATATTTTTTATAAGAATAGATATTATTTAAAAAATTGCTTACTGCAAATTGGTAAGCAATTTTTTTAATATAATATATAACAATAATATAACAATAAGAAGCATTATTCTATTATTATTTTAGGTAATTTGATTTAAACCGATTTGTAAATCTATGATAGTGGCTATTAGTAATAACTATTCCTGTTGTGTACAATATCTTAAAAGATTTTGGTTTTTATTGAATTTTTCTTTTAGCATCTTATTTTAATAAGCAAAGTTTGAAGTAACAAATATATATATATATATATATATATATATATATATATATATATATATATATATATATATATATATTGCTTGTATTTGTATTTTTATATATCATATTTACAGCTTAACTCAGTAATTTATTTTATTTCTAAAATACATAATACATTATACTAAATACAGATTAAACTCACAGCATATTGAACAATTTTATAATAAATTAAAGGAACAAATGAAGTAATTATTAACTTTTTCAGATTTTTTCCTTAGGCATTGAAAACAGGTAGCAGACTCGATTGAAATAGTCACGACTGAAATTAGTCAACCAAAAGCAGTAAACTGAAAGTATTTGAATGAATCTAAAAAGTAGTTAATAACTAAACAGTCGATAGTTTCCAATGCTAATTAAGAGGAATATATTAATTATTTTATTTTAACGGAGAGAAGTAAACTGTAGGAATGATATTGGCAAGCCCATCTTATTCCAACATAAACAAAACCCCCTTGGTCTGCCAGTTTACCTTTGATAACCCTCTAAACTGCACTGTTGTTACCCAAATTTCTATAACTATTTATTTGACTCCACGGTTGAGAGACCATAACCCGAAGTTTTTTGGTGGTCGTGCACCATGAGCCGCAAGTCTTCTGCTCAAATGAACTGCGACGTGTGTATCAGAAATTTACAAACTGGGGCTGTTTTTCAAACCATGGATATTCTGTAATCCCAATAGTTCACGGCTAACGGACAGCCATTGAGGAATGATTTAGATAACTGAAGAGCTATAGTTAACGCGTTTTTTTTTATTGACAATATAATTGAATGAATTCAAAAGAAAACACCGTCATTACCTCCTCAGAATCACAATCAATGCAGAATTTAAAGCATCTTTTAATTTTCTTTAAAAAAATATTTTAATGGAGAAATTGGCGACTCCTATCGACTATACGAACAATAACACTAATCCCATTCTATTTTAGTAATAAATACATAAAATAAATTTTAATAATAAACGAAACGCTTTAAAACTTCACTTGTTATGTCTCAAACTGAATCTGATCACACCAATTTTTCAGAACAAGGTCCTTCATTAACCAAACGGTCGCGCGATATAATATATATGAATAAAATTCCTACAAACAATGGATTAAAAAAAACATCAGATTAACAACCTTTATTTGAAAGGATAATAATAAAATATTTATATAGGATATTATTAGTGTGGGTACAGATCTTAATATTCGGCGCATTGATGAAAAAAGACAAAACGTAGTCTAATCTCTGCCTATGCATGTTTTCTGCGAACGCGCCGAATCAGCTCGAGCCGAATGCCCAGGTCTGTACCCACCATTACATATAAATAACAACTATAAAACTTTTATGCTTATGTATACAACTAGTTTTTAAAAACCGCCTTTCCTTCCAATTATTGAAGATTTCATACCACGATTTGATTTACCCTAAAAAGTAAAACAAAGTTATTACGTTGTTTTAAGCACTAACAGTTTTTTTCTACCTTTGCTTTGTATTTCAGACTAATTGGCCGTATAAGCTGTACTTTACCAGCCCCACCTCTAAATTGCCGAAAATCTACCATCGAGTAATCATAGGCATTAGGTTCCTGGGACCCCCCACCTCTATTGGTATTCACGTTTTTATTATTATCGCTGTTTCTAGTCCAGGTCTTGTTGTGACTATGGGTACCTTGAGATCTGGAAAATAAACCAAATATATGTAAAATAAAAAGTTTTGGTTTTAAAAATAGAAATGTATACCCATTATTTCCTTTCTTGTTTTTCTTAAATTTATCCTTGTTATTGGCCGGTTTTGGCCGTTTACCAGAGGATTCGGCTGGTGATGGTTGCCACTTTCGCTTACCACTCGTTTTTACTTCAGTCTCATTTCTTTTAGAACTACCAACCACAATGGGCACCTCAATATTCGGAATAGGTGTATCAAGAGAACTTTTTGGATTCTTCTCGGTGCTATTATATTCTTCACGTTTCCTTTTTCTGCTACCGCCCATTTCAATTAACGACAATTTTTCCTTGTTAACAGCAGGTTCAGGCTTACCAGAACGAGATAGAAGCAAGAAGTGTTGATGTACCTAAAAAATTACATCATCATTAATAAAGCTGAATTAGGAAACTAATAGCAAATATACAGTTTAAAAGGCCAAAATAAACAAAGTAAAATATGTGAAACATGAGAATACAATAATGACAGCAAGTAAAAACAAAAATATTTAACTAAATGGGATATTAGAACATTTATTAGTTCAACAATCTTATAGCAAAACATATATCAACTTACAGACTCTATACTTTCTTCAACAGAAACATCATTTTTTAAATCTATAACATCAGCAGTTTCAGTTGGCTTTGGTAAATCTTCCTTGTTTTTCAACTTATCCTCAGCTAACTTCTTTTCTTTGGCCTTTATAAATGGCTTAACCAATTGATATCGATCAAAAGGACTTAGAAATTTGAAACCTTCTCGGAAACGTTTAAACTTTTCAGCCAGATTCAAATTCTAAAAATATAAAGTTAAATTCCGATTATCAACAGATAAATTATACTTACATCATCATCAGTTATATGAATGGGGTTAAATACACTACAAATAGATCGAGGTTGTTCAATTAAAGTATCAAATGAAGGATTCAAACTGGCTTTACTGTTTCCCAATAATGTAGGTAAATCATCTCGAAATTCTTCAACATTTGTTAAGTCATGAGGACAATGCAAGGGACTGTCAATGTTTATTTTAGACATCTTTTTCGTCGTACCTCTAGCTCTAGTATCTTCTTTCAAAATCGGCTAAAATATTATTATTAGTGTAATATATTATTATTACTGTTATTGTCATTACATCGTTTATTACAAACTTACTTGTTCAAAAGGTTTTTCTAAAGCCTTTAAAATAATTTTATGAAGATCAAGTAAATTAGCTTGAACTAGAGGTGGCACCGGATTGCAACATGCTATTATACCTTGCATTTCTCTTGGTAGCCTTTGAGCAATCTCAAGCAACATGTTATTGGGTAATACATACCTGCAAATATCAACATTTACATTGACAGGAAAACATATTAATGATTTACCTACCCAGTACTTTCATCCTGCTCTCGTGAAATATAATCACGCCACTTGTAGAGTTCTTTAAGAGCGAACATTTGTCGGTTGTCAAACATCCTATTACACCTTCGATACAGTTCTAAATGACTATCCTCGTGCCACTTAGGTTTGGAGTACCTCTAAAATAAAATGCATACAAATAATAACACTTATTAGATTCTAAGAAGAACTAAAAAACTTACTATTTTACATAAGTCTGTACTATTTTGTATAGCAGCTTTTAATAAGTTATCTGCACCATTTGCTTTTGAAATAAGCTCATTTCTCATTTTCTGGTAAATAAAAATTAAATAGTGAGTATCTTCTCGAGCATAATCCTTTAGCTCTTGTGGTAAAGGTCTTATTCTCCAGTCAGCTAATTGGAATTGTTTATTGGGCAAAAAATTGCAAAACTTCTGCATTAAATATGCTAATGATAATTTTGAATAACCTAATTGTTTGGCAGCAAAATATGTATCAAACATATTAACTACATAAAGAGATAAATCCCTTTGCAACCAAAGCACATCAGATTGTGCACCATGAAATATCTAAAAACAAATAGTTATATAAATACATCCATTTTTCCTCAACCAAATACTAACCTTAACAATTTCAGGTCTTGTAAATATCTCATTTAGTATCCACAGTTCACTTCTTAATGTCAAAGCATCAATTAAATAATCTTTATCTTTAGTTGAAATTTGCATCAAGCAAGTAATACCCATAAACGACCTGTATGAATGATGTTCTAAGTCAACAGCAATCACATTTTCTTTTCTTAAATCTTCAACCAAATCATGTAATTGTTCTTGTTTGGTGATTTCAATTAATGGTGTTTCATTTACTGGTTTAGGATTGGTAATAGAAATAGATGTAAGCTGATCTTCAGGTGGATTGAATCTCTCTAATTCATACAAATAGGGGTGAGAAAACCTAAAATTAAATAAACAAAACGGTGATCTAAAATATTAACTAAAAATGTATGCATTTACTCTACACCTCCTTCAACCTCTTCTAAAAGTATAGACAAGGGTTTCAATGAATTAGGTTTCTCTTTTATCTTGGGTTGCCAAGGATTTTCATTAGTGTTATCTATTTTGTCTTTAAACAATTTTTGTGGTCTTACTATATTTTCAGCGGTTAATAATCGAATTCTGGTTTCACTATTGTGTAAAGGTTCCTATAAAATATGAAATTTTAATATTCTAAGTTATAAACTATTATTTGAAAAATGTGCTTACATTTATTGTTTATTATATGTACATAAAATAAAAAATGCATACCTTTGAAGTCACAAGTGAAGAACTAACAGAAAATTTTGCATTTGATCTGTTCCAAGAACCATTGACTTTTACTAATTCAGCACTGACAGTCTGTAACTTCACAGGTTCTGTATTAACTTTTCTTATGCCATTCAATTCATCAATATTATTAGCCACTCTTTCCAATAATATATCATTTGCATCTATTAACCTCTCTGTTTTAGACTCAAGTGTCATATTTCGCATTGTGCCCCCAACATCATTTCTTGTTAAAATTAAATTAATGTTATCAATAATATGATTGGCTTCTGTATTCAACACAGACTTTACAGAATCAAAAGTAGTATAAAAATTCCAATCTCTACCAGCCGGCAAACAATTGGCTTGTTTTATACTTTCCATTAAGAGCTTGTAACCATCCTGTGAAAATTTTTAAATAAAATATAAACAAATCAAAATATATAACCTTATATATGTACCTTAGTGAAATCTGTTAATGAATTATATCCCGGAAAAATAGTTTTCTGATCACTTTGCTCCATTGTCGAATTGCTAGAACCACAATGAACTTGATCTGACATGTCTCCAATTTTTACATAATCTAAGAATACTAATAAACAAACGTAATAAAATGCGTTCACAGTAAATTACTCATTTTCTTCTTCTTTTTCTCCATAGAAAATAATTCTCTTCTTTTTAATATATGTTCAACAATACTTTTTAATACAACTTTTTGCCAACAAGGAATATTATTGATTACGGAATAACAAGTATACCCTATTTTAAGTTAATGAACCTTTTACTAAAAACAAAATTACTGTTATTTTAGAAATATTACCTTTAGATAAAAAAATGTTAATTCTGACCAGGATCACCAACTGTCAAATAATTAAAAGGAATCGAATGTCTACAAAAATAACTGACAGTTATATTACCCTATTTGAAAATTGTATTTCTTTGCAATTTTGGTCGGTTTCGAGAGGACTTTTGCCATAGAATTTTATCTAATTGTTTATGATTTTCACCACTTAAATTATTTTCTAATAGAATTCATTGAAAAGAAAGACGTAAGTATGCAATAGTACAAATAAAATATGTATTTCAAAGCGATTACTAAATTAACATCGTGTAAAATTTAGGTTATAATATAGTGACCTTTCCAAAAAATTACGGAAATTTCCTAAGAAGGGAACAAAAAACTGTGAAAGTATTATTTTACCTTTTGTCTGCTAAAGTGATAAACAATATTTTTATAAAGTCGTGAATTTCAATCGAATAATAATTTTGAGTTTTTATTTATTTTTAAAGAATATGCCATCTGACGCAAAGAAGAGAGAACAGCAACGTAAAAAGGAGGCTGCGAAAGCGAGACAAGCAGGAAAGCGGCCCCAGAAAACAGAAGAACAAAATGATAAAGCAAATGCAACTAATGGATCAACTCAGAATGGTTCTGGTGAACTTAGTGTGGAAGGCATGTTACATCCTTTGTTCATATTTATATATTTAATTGATTTTTATATAACTTCTATTTATATTTTAGAAGCCCTTTGCGCTAAACTCGAGGCCGACGCAAAATTAAATGCTGAAGCAAGAGCTTGCACTGGTTCTCTTGCAGTACATCCAAAATCAAGAGATGTAAAAATTGAAAATTTTTCGATTACGTTCCATGGATCTGAAATGTTGCAAGATGCAATGCTTGAGTTAAATTGTGGAAGACGGTATGGACTTATTGGTCTTAATGGCTGTGGAAAATCTACACTTCTGGCAGTGTTGGGTAACAGGTAATATCTTGATACTTAATCATGATAATTATTGAAATAAAATTTTAAACTGGAAAACAATACCATATAGAACTTGTTATATATTTGTTTTTACAGAGAAGTGCCTATACCTGAGCATATAGATATTTTCCATTTAACAAGAGAAATGCCAGCATCTGATAAATCAGCTCTTCAATGTGTTATGGAAGTTGATGAAGAGAGGGTACGTTTGGAGAAACTTGCCGAGACCTTAGTTGCTTGTGAAGATGATGGTAAATCATTAACTGTATTAGAGAGCTAGAAATAATTTTTTTATCTTGGCAGAATCCCAGGAACAGCTTATGGACATTTATGATCGCCTTGAAGAAATCTCTGCTGATACTGCTGAAGCTCGCGCAGCTAATATTTTACATGGTCTGGGATTTTCCAAGGAGATGCAGCAGAAAAGAACTAGAGATTTTAGTGGTGGCTGGAGAATGCGTATTGCTTTAGCCAGAGCACTGTATGTTAAACCTCATCTATTACTGCTTGATGAACCAACCAATCATTTAGATTTGGATGCTTGTGTGTGGTTAGAGGAAGAATTAAAACAGTAATTTTTGTTTGATTTAATGAAAGTTTTACATGACTGACTGATTTTTTTATAGTTATAAAAGAATTTTGGTTCTAATATCTCATTCCCAAGATTTTTTAAATGGAGTTTGTACAAATATTGTACATATGAATAAAAAACGACTCAAGTATTATACAGGAAACTACGACGCTTTTGTAAGAACTAGGATGGAACTTTTAGAAAATCAAATGAAACAGTATAACTGGGAACAGGATCAAATTAATCATATGAAGGTACTTTATTTTAGTATAAAATAATATTATTATAATAAAATAGGACATTTATGTTGACATACAATTTAGTGTGTGGAATATATATATAATTTATACTAAAATTTTGCTACACATTTTCAGAATTACATTGCAAGATTTGGTCATGGTTCTGCCAAATTGGCTAGACAAGCCCAATCAAAAGAAAAAACTCTAGCTAAAATGGTCGCTCAAGGTCTAACAGAGAAGGTTATCACTGATAAGACAGTAACCTTCTACTTTCCAAGTTGTGGTACTATCCCTCCTCCAGTAATTATGGTACAGAATGTTAGTTTTAGATACAATGACACCACACCATACATTTATAAAAATTTAGAGTTTGGAATTGATTTAGATACCAGATTGGCCTTGGTAGGTCCTAATGGTGCTGGCAAAAGTACATTGTTAAAGTTGCTTTATGGGGATGTAAGTTTAATGAGTGGTAAAAATATGCAATAATATAATAAAAATACTTTTCAGCTTGTCCCAACAGAAGGTATGATCAGAAAAAATTCCCATCTAAGAATTGCCAGATACCACCAACATTTACATGAATTGTTGGATCTGGACTTATCTCCATTGGAGTATATGATGAAGTGTTTCCCAGATGTAAAAGAAAAAGAAGAAATGAGAAAGATTATTGGTAGATATGGATTAACAGGAAGACAGCAAGTATGTCCAATCCGGCAATTGTCTGATGGGCAAAGATGTAGGGTAGTGTTTGCCTGGTTAGCTTGGCAAGCACCTCATTTACTCTTACTTGATGAACCCACTAATCATTTAGATATGGAGACCATAGATGCTTTAGCTGAGGCTGTTAATGATTTTGAAGGTGGATTAGTACTTGTTAGTCATGACTTCAGATTAATTAGTCAGGTAATATAATCGATATATTTAAGGGATCATTGTATTAATATATTTGTATAGGTTGCAGAAGAAATTTGGATATGTGAAAAAGGAACTGTTACTAAATGGGTAGGAGACATTTTGTCTTACAAAGAACATTTGAAAAGCAAAGTATTAAAGGATAATGAAAAAAATGTTAAACAAAGATAAACTATTGCACAGTAGAAATGTTATTAGACCTAACATTTAAAATGTCCAAGCACCATTTTAAGAAAAAAAGAAGGAACTCAAATTCGAACTAATTTATTTTGCTTTTTATTAAATAAATGGTGGTTATTTACCTTATAATTTTTTTTATTTATATATTTTTATGTATAATAAAGAAAATTCTTATAATTAACAAGACATATATTTTAAAAATACATAAATATATGCTTAATAACAAAAGTGTGATGGTTACAGAGATTCTTAAAGTCCATTTGTTAGTAGAGGATATTTGGTAAAATTTTCTTGGCAAAGTGAAGCTTCTCTTAAAAACTAAAAGAAAAACTTCTATTTAACTGACTTTATTCAGATAAAATCAAATATATTTACCATAACATGGCCATCCATTTCTTCTAAAAGCTTATCGATCCATTGAAGATTAAATTTATCCTTTTGACCACATTCATATTTAGCAATTAATGCTAAATGAGTAACTGCCAATGTCAGTGCTGCTGCTCTAGCTTCTAACAGTCTTGGATCCAATGGTGGGTACATGCTTCTTACCATGTCATCTACTCTGCTAGAAATTCTTTTTGCACTTTCTACAATTTGTCCAAAATTGCCCGATAATGGTGTTGAATTCATTGCTAATGTGGTTAAGCGTTCTGTGAGATATCTGCAGGTCTTCAATATAGCCAAACAATGTGGTATTAATCCTGTTGCATCATCTATCCACTGTTCATCAGTTAAAATACCATCAAAATTTAAATTTACTTCTCCTAATTCTAATTCTGGTCTTTCTGGTTCAATTAGTTGTTTTTCAGGTCTATAATAAAACATCTTCAAGGACTCACACATCACAAAATAGTTGAATTACCTGGAAACATCATGATGACTATCTAAATAAGTCCCTTTATGAAGAAGTTTCTGTCTTCGACATATGACTATAAGAATAACAAATGCACTAACAAATATTGCTGATAAAACGCCGAAGGCTATAGCTGCGATCATTTCTGCATATTCTGGAGACATTACTGTAATTAATATCACAGTTAGTTCAAACGCTTTTCTAGACGGCAATATCACGTGCTATGTAAAATAATTTAAGTGTCAAAGATAGTTAGAAAGCACATTTTGTTGATTCAGACTGCAAATTTAACACAGATATGTTATAAAGTGAAATTAAGAACCACCCCCGTTCTGACACTACCTGTCACAATCACCTGTTGATATACTGCATCGTCAAAACAATAAGCAAAGATATAATTGGCGCCATCTAATGATCAAATTTTATACTAGAGTATAATATATTCACCATTTAATCAACAAAAATTCAGCCAAAAACCTAGTAGCAATGTTTATTTTAATCCTGTCTGTAAATTGAACTTAAAACTAAGGCGATTTTGAACTGATGGTCTTCATTAAATGGTATAGAAGTCTGTTCTGAAGGAAACAGACACGAGAACAGAGACATTGAATAAGATGAGAAATTTAATAAAATGATTTATTGACATTATAAGATTATGCTTATTAAACCTCCGACTTCTCAGAGATATTTTTTAAAATTAAATATTATGATAACAGCCTAGCAAGATTTGAACATTTATTGAACGCACACTTTTTTTAGGAATTAAATTTTTTCGTCTTAGAACAATACATTTAAAGGTTAATCGTATGGGAGACACAACTATTAAAAAAATAAAAGACTTTGTTTATCTAATCATGTATTTTATAAGTAATACAAATAAAAACTAATAAAAAGAAAATAAAACCTCTATGTAACTTATTTACAAAGTTTTACTACACCTTTACCATTACCTCTTAAGATGTAATAGCACCAAAAAATAAAACTAATGTATTCTAATTAATCCATAGTTTATATATATTGATAGAGCTAAATTAGCATAAAAATATGTTATATAATTATAGTGTAATATATTAAGTTTTGCTATTGGAGGTACTGGTAATAACCTTCTCCTTAATAACAGAACCAGCCTCATTTTTATTAACACTACCCACTATACTACTTTTCTTCTCTTTTATGCCTTGTTTTGTTTCTTTAACACTCTCTTTCATAGTTTCAATTAAATTATCCTTTTTACCTTTAAAACCTTCCTTGGTATTTGAATATAATTGCTTTAGTTTTCCTTTTGGTAATGGTTTTATATATCCCCACTTTCTCAGATATTGAATAGAAACTGTTGTTCCTCCTAAAGTAACTGCATATCGTAAAGGTGTGACAATCTTATATAAAGCATAAGCAATGGCTACATAGCCCATGCTTGAGTTTCGCATTGAATTAACAATTTTTTCACTGAAATTCATAAGCTCTAAAGCTGCTGGTATATCTACCCCACTAAAATCACATTACATTATAATAGATCTAAATTGTATATTACATATTACCTGCAAGCCAAGTAGTAAAAACCACCAAACCATGCAGCTGATGATAGTACATGTACGGGAACTAACACATACCAATAGTCTTTATACATTTGTTTAAACCTCTGTATGAGCGATGGTTTAGGTTCCTCTTTATTTTTGTCTTTATTAACATTGACACTCTCTTTACTGTTTGTAGTATTTGAGTAATATCGAATTGTAGTACAGGTGCCATAATTAGAGATATTTATTTTTGAGACACTTTTTAACGAATATGGGCTTTCGTATACACTAAATTTTAATTTCGGTAATAAGATGGATATATTTCTTTCCTTGAAAAACTGGGGCCTAATAGAAGGCGATCTGCAAACTCTTCTAATTATAACTAAAGCCATCTTGTTTCTTAAAATGTACAAATTATGTGTCTTTAATATAATAACATTAATAATTTGTCATGATAAAAGAACTTTGAGCGAATAAGTTATTATTAATTAAATATTATACCATATTGCAAAGTAATGATAGAAAAATTATAATTTAAAGTTAGGTTAGATTAATTCCGTCACCTTTATGTCAATACATGATTCCATTTTTATTTATTTATGATGTAATTTTATTCATTTTTATACTCAAAACTCCAAAATTTAAATATCTGTGACCATTAAAAATAGCGACCAAGTAATTTAATTCTTATATAATACAGCATTTGTGTATATTTGTAAAAATATTGTAAAAACCCACTAAAAAATAGAGATATTTTAAGGCTATGTTGATATTTGTTCCTATTGTTGTTTACCTGTTACTTTAAGATAATTATAATGATTTAAACTTTAGGATAGCTCAGTTATGGTACCCTCAGGAAATGAGTTAGTTATAAGAGTTAATATTTAATTTGACTAGTGTTGAAATATAATGATGGGGAACAATGACCATTATGTCGCATTGGAATGCAAAGATTTGCAAGCTAGTGCTATGTCTATAGATTTTACAGGAAATTATGTTTTGTTAGCAGGGTAAGTTATTTTATCTGCTATTTTGAATTAATTTTAGCACTTAAATGAAGTACTCATAATTTTCAGACGAAGATGCATTGCTGTTAAAAATCTTCAAGACAAGTCAACGAATGTTTTAAAGGTGCAAAGACAAAGCAAGTATGAAGTTGGTGTGGCTGAATGGAACCCTACAGCGTATAACAAACATATGTGTGTTATATCGGTATGTTCATATAGAATTAATGTTTTGTACTATCTACAACATATATATATATCGATTTGTTTTTTGTTTTTATTTTGTTAGTTAAAAATACTGAAACGTACATATAATGTTGTTACAGATTTATCATTTGTTTAACATGTTCATTCAATAAACTTTTTAAGACATCTATGCTGTAAATGCAATGTAAAAGTTAATAATGTAAAGGTTATTAATTATTATTTAATATTTGTTTATATTATTTTATTTAATATATAACATAATTTTTAAATATGTAAAATTAAATAAATTAACTTGAATTTTTTAAAATAAATGCCAAAAATTGTGAAAAGTCTAATGAAATACTTAATACTTATAAGATTTCCTTAATATTAGCTTTTTTGTACACAGTTGTATTCCAGAAAAATAATAGTATATATTAGTTAATACAATGTTGTATTGGAATATAATAAAATTAGTTTCAGTTAATATGTTGTTTTAGAGCAATGAAAGAATTGAATTGTTACATTGGAGAAATGAGTCCTTAACAGTTTCACACTCACTACGAGCACATACTCGTGTTGTTACTGATATAAATTGGCATCGAACTAATCCACACGTACTAGCTACCTGCTCGACTGACACCTTTATTCATATGTGGGATATAAGGGATAGTCGAAGGCCTATATTATCACTTTCAGCAGTCGCAGAAGCTTCCCAAGTTCGATGGAATCGTATTTCTGAACACACAATTGCTAGTGCTCATGAAGGTACACCACCTAATGCTATACATTTCAATACAATTATTTAATTTTAATTGTTATTTGTTATTAGGTGATATAAAAATCTGGGATGATAGGTATCAATCATTACCAGTGCAGTATGTAGCAGCTCATGTAGGAAAAATATATGGTTTAGACTGGAATCCATATCTTGAAAATCAAATTGCCTCTTGTAGTCATGATAGTACTGTTAAGTTTTTTGATTCAAGAAACCCAAGAAAACCCGATTTTGTGTTAAATACTAATGCAGCGGTGTGGAGGGCAAGGTAAAAAACACTAAGTAATCAATATCAATTTTTTTAATATGATCAATGATTACATTGATCCTGATATTTAGACATTTTAAAAATATGAGATGTTACTAAAATAACCCTAATTTTTATTTTTTAGAAAAATTATTCATTCACATTAATGTTATACGCTTTAAAGTATTTCCAACTTTAAAGTTATTTACTTATTCTTTTTATTATTACGGGGACTGGGGTATTATTGGTGTTTTTTTGTTAGAAATTTGCAAAATAGCGATAAGTGCGAGCAATAAATTGTTCATAATTATTTTTTCTCTAATTGTGATTAGGCGATTATTCAAAATGGTTTTTTTCCTTTTTCCAAAAGTCATTTTTCATATTTCTACAACTTTCTGCCATTTTGTGTCAGACATATTCTCTGATCTTTTATTTGCGAGAAATTCAAAATCGGCCAACATTTTTAAAACACATTGTTCTTTGGATAGCTGAGAACAATTCAACCAATCCATCCTGAAAATATACAATTACTTTCTAAACATGCTTACCAACACAACAAAAGATCTTGCCAATCGGACCGTCAGAGCCCGTGAATCATTCCGTTATATTTAGAACACTCTTATTTTGTATAATTTTATAATTTAATTTATTTAGGTACACACCATTTGGTAACGGATTGGTAACCGTTGTTGTACCTCAGATCAGAAGAGGAGAGAATAATTTATTACTATGGAATATATCAAATAAGGCAGCACCTATGCACACGTTTGAAGGGCACAAGGACGTTGTTCTGGAATTTGCATGGAGACCCAGCAAGGCAAATAGTAAACATTTAGAATTAATCACGTGGTCAAAGGATCAGAGGCTTTTAGTATGGAAAATATCACCTTTGTTGCAGAAAATGTGCGGACATGAACCAGAAATCATTAGTAATTTCGATGAACGTAATTTAGGTATATTTTTATTTCATTTCATTGATAAACGTACATTTAAGAATTTTAACTAGTAACTCAAAAATAATACAAATGACCGATTTTGGTAATGTTATGTGTAATTACTACACTATAAAATAGTGATAGCAACGTCTTATAGAGTTGTAGCAAAAGAAATATTATTAAATTAATTTGTATGGGTCATTATCTACAATTATATTTTTGCAAGTTATAAAATAAAAACAGTTCTAAGATATTTATAACGAATAATAAAAAGTAACATTTATATGTTGCAGTTATGGAAGGTCATATTTGTAAAAAGGCAGCGAGGTTTCAACCGTTGCAACAAGAATTCTCATTATTAAATGTTCATATACCAAACTTGGAAATTAAGAATATGAATGTGAACAGTAGAATTGTGAATGTGACAGCTAAAGTGAACAGCTTCACAGTAAACCTGCAAGTTAATTTTCCTAGTGATTATCCTTACGGAACACCGCCAGATTTCCAGATATCAACAGGGTCCATTTTGGATGCTATTGTTGAATCTAAATTGCTGCAAACCTTGGTTCATCTTGCTCAACAGAGAGTATCAAAAAATCGAACTTGTTTGGAGCCTTGCCTGCGACAAATGGTGTCTACATTAGAACAACTGTCTAAAGATAGAGATAATGTTAAATTGTATAAGAGACTTTATGGCGAGCAGGGAAGCCCAATGACTTCTTATAATGATGCGTACATACCGTTCCCTAGAACATCGGGTGCAAAATTTTGTTCAGTAAATACATTAGTTTGTTTTGGTAGACCCATTATTACCAGAAGAATTGGAAGTAAAAGTGAATCTGTTGGTACTCCCAGAGACTTGTCAGCGCTCGAAGGGATATTAGCTAAACGATCAACAGATCAAATGACAGTTTCAGCTTATTATTTCCAAAAACAGAAACAAAAGTATGTATTCTGTTATTTTGATTTTGAATCTAATAACAAGGTTATAATCTTAATCATGTAGATCCAGATCTAAGCATGCGTTAGCAAGGGCTTCAAAAGCTATTGTACATATATATGATGGAAGTAATTTATTCCTAATAAATAGGCAGCTAGCTGAAGAATACATATTAGAGGGCGATGTGGCTACTATATGCAAGGTAAAAGCAATTAGGAATTAAAATGTTGTATGTTCACCAACTGTTTTTCTCATAGCACAATGCTGCAGCAGCTGCTGTAGTTGGACGTGGTGATTTAGTTCAGGCATGGACCTTAACTGAACTAGTGCTTGCTCAAAAACAGATTGATAAAGATGGTTTATGGGCTTCTCATCCTTGTGGGGATTACCTTATTGAATCTTTGTAAGTCATGTGCTTTTTAAGTATCTCTAAATCGGTTTTCTGGGCAGTATCCTAATTCATTGTAAAATTGTTCTAGGATTCAGCATTATGCTTTACAATCTGATCTACAAATGGCTGCTATGCTATGTTGCATATATAGGAAAGGACAACAAATTTCTCTACAGGAATCTCAAAAATCAGCACAGTCTCCAATGGTAAGTATGTTTTTTTTGCGTTAGATATTAAAGTTAAATTGTCTTGCTTTACTTCAAATGCTATTTGTATACGTCACTAATACTCATAATATATCAACAAGAATCAGCTAAAAAATTCATTTACAAATCATTATTAACAAATTATACTATTTATTCTCCTTATTAAATTATTTTGAGCTAATATTGAGTGATGCACATATTTCGATCAACGATATCTATTGGTAAATATGTGAAATATCAGTGCGACCCCAGTATTAAGTAACCTAACCCCAACTGTTAAATAAATAAAATGTAATAACTAAAATAAAATGTCAATGTACCACTATATATTGAACGATTTAAAAGTGGTAATCTAGAGTCAATGACAAAGACTGACAAAGAAGGTTTGGAGGATCAAAAATGTCCAATGAATTCAAGACGAGGACTTATAATATATATTTGAGAGAAGGAGAGAAATACCAGCCATATGAATTGATTGAATATGCCGTTTTCAAACGTTTCAACATCGCGATTTTATTGTTTGTCAGTAAAAAAAGGTAATTTCTTTCTGTGATGTATTATAAAAAGTGGATCCACTAGGTCCATGAAGGTCGTCGACATCGATAAAGAAGCCGAATATTTATGCCCATAAAGTCTTACTATACATTTCGTGCTCTTGTGGGATCAACAAGGTATAATGTATTATAAGATACTAAAATCGAAAGAAACTGCGACTGCAGATGTCTACTCACGCCGATTGAATGAATTAAATGACGCATTTTAAAAAAAAAGGACTAGCAATAGTGTTGCAATTTGGTTGATATGTATGACTTGACTGGCATATGATTTGGAAATGCTAAAGAATGTTATCAGAAAGATGGGAAAAAATTGTAGGAAACGATGGAAAATATTTTGGTTAAAATATACTATACACATTCTTCTTAATAAATACCTTTTTAAAGTGAAAAATGATCAGAATGCAATCAAGCATCTAATATTATTAGTTCAAAATAATAATATATAGTAATTGATGATACAAAATTATCACTATTACTTTTAAATGAATGTCAAAAATCTATTCTTAATCAATATAACCATACATACAGCAAAATTGTATTGTGATATTATAGTGTACATCTACATCATTTCACTCTTATTTTTTAGCATATAAGGACAAACAAATGGTGGCTTAAGGTAATTCTTAACATATATCATCTGCTAAAAATGTGGTGTTCTTGCTCTTTTTTGTCTGGTGTATTTAAATAGTTAGTTTTCCATAAATATTCAGTAAATTCTAGTAAAATATCAACGTATATCATTCCTGCATTTAGTTATAGTTCGGTTTCAGAGGTTTATGACATTTTCAGAAATGTAAATTATTATAGAGTGAAGAAATAAATAATATTGCTAAATACATGCGTGTACATTTTTATTGTTGATAAAAGATAAAATTTATTGAATATTTTTAGGGTAGGTCATCTGTTACTCATTTTTCTGTTATTTTATTTCCTAGTACGAGTTATCACGTTCATACAGTGGCGGCTGATGCATAAGCGCTGCAGTACTGCAAAGCTCCCAAAAAAACTAAAAAACTCTCAAAAAATAATTATGTAATCTCACTAAAATACTAAAATATTTTCTATTACTTACCAAAAAGCAAATCCTAAAACTTAGTTCAAAATTTTCTTCGACTTTTATATAGTTGGATGTTATGTTTCTTACTATGAAGAAATCTAACAGGTCTGGGGTTTTCTGTTGATCAATATTCGGACAATAAGTTGGTTTTCCAGTTGACATGTAACTACATCTTCGTTCAGCAGCTGCTTTATGCAGTTCATTGCCTTTAGTTGTTGTCATTCTGGGTCCCCATCTTGTATTTTTTGCATTGAAATCACCTCCCTCCAATTATAAATTTTTCTCCGAGGTTTAGGACATTCAAATAATTTTCCATTTTTTTATTGTATCTTGGAGGACAATAAATTGCGACTATTGTAACCTTGTATCTACTTGATTTAATATTTACTGCTGTTACCTGCTTTTCTGCTGTACTGAGTCCGGGTTCTTGATGGTGAGAAATGTTCTTTTTTTATTATTATTGCACTTGCTCCTCTTGCGGTGTTGGCTGGATGTATGGTATGATAAAATGTATATTATCTAAATTTAATAAAGGATTCTTTTGTTATATCGGTTTCTGATATTAGGCAAATATCTATTTTTTGCATATCTAGGAATACTTCTAGGGTAGCGTGATGTTGCTTGATTCCATTAGCATTCCAAATTGCTATTCGGATATCTTTATTTGCCATTTCGGGTTTTTGGGGCCACCGGCCTAATGTTTTTGAATCCTTTCGGAAAACTATTCGATAATTTTTTCTTGTCCGTCCAGCTTTCCTGCTAGTTTAAGTAGCAATTCGTTGGTGGTTGCTTCATCTTCCTTTGTGCCTCTTTGATTATTTTGACTGATACTTTATACAATAACTTTGTTATATTTTTTCGGTTGTTTCTTTTCACTCATTGTTTCTTGATGTTTAACTTGATGAGCTACTCTATTTCTCCTCTCTTGTAGTGTTTTAGCAACTACACATCCTCTATAATTGCCGGATGCGCTTCATTACAATTTGCACATTTCGGCTTAGCCTCTTTGGGTTTTCTACACTCTATGGTGATATGTTTACCCGAACATTTTACATATCTAGGTTCTCTTCTGCAGAATTTCTGTGTGTGTCCATGCAATTGGCATCTTTTACATTGCGGTATTAAGTTCGATTTTTTTAGAGGTTCGATTTTTATTTCGACCCCTAAAATTATTTTAATACCAAAAATGGTTTTTAAGTCTGCATCATGTTCAAAGGTTAACATAAATAGAGGTAATGGCTTCTTATGGACTAAAATGTCTCCTTTGTTATTTTTGGTATTTTCTTTTTTTTTTTAATATTTGTCGCCTTTAAGCATTTAAGTCCATTTTGGTTTAGTTCTGCGATAATTTTTTCACTTTTAGCTGTTGATGGAAGCCCTCTTGCCATAACTTTGATGTCTCTGGTTTGTTTGTCTTCATAAGAGTGCCATTGCAGTTTCAGCAACTCTAAGCAATCTATTATTATTGTGAATGTACGATATTCGGCGTTCAATTTTATTTGTCCATTGTTTAGTACCGCTGCTTTGAATACTATATAGTTGGACCTCAGTGTTTTGTAAAGCAAGTCAAAGTCGGTAACATTACTTACGATAATTGGGGGTGGCCTGGGCATTCTAATTTCTTTATTTTGTTTTATTTTTATTTGCTGTGGTGAAGATCCTGGGGAATTATTTGCTTTTCTTTTTTATTTTTAACCGTTATCCAGCCTACTTCTTTCTGCAATTCTTCTTCATATTCTTCTTCTTGTAGCTGGAGGGCACTTATTTGTTTTTGCATATTGGCTAATGCAATTTCCAGACTCTCCCGCGCCGACTTTTCGTTCATCCATGCATTGTAAAGTGCCTGTTCGTTCTGGGTCTAGTCGTGTTCTCTAGATTCAAAACTGCAATATGTGATCCGCCTGAGGTCGATATTTCCATTTTATCCGTTTTTTGTGCAGTGTTCTCCACATATTGTTGAAATAATACGGTTACTTTTATGTTTCAAATTATTCTACGCTGCATTTGTGGTCCAGATGTTGAATTTTCGACCCTTAACGTTTTATGGCATTTTGCATTTATTTTCTACTGTACTGACCTTTTTTCCGATCGCACTTTCTCTTTTTCACCAGTCTTTATAATGTTATTGTTAGACTTTTTTTAAAGCCGCATTTGTGACACAGACCGAACACGTCTTTTATGTAACAAAAATGCGTCGTATTGTTTTACCTGCTTACTTTTTGGTGGCTGTAAAGATTGGACGGAGATAGGGGTCACCCATCTACACCACTTAACTTTGAAAATAAAAAGAGATGAAAACTCTAAAATCCATCTTCAAAATTTGTATGGAATTTGCATTACTACAATAATGCAACAAATATTATTGTTCAATTAGATTGTGCATAATGAAAATGTGTCAAAGAATAAGTATATTTTATCAAAAATTATAAATTGCATTAAATTTTATGGAATGTTTGAATTTTCTCTTCGGGGACATGATAAGAGTATATTTTTTTCGTGAGTACCTAAAGAATGCTTAAAAGCACCTCTAAAGAAATACAGAACAATCTGTTACAGTGTATCCTTGAATATATAATTGAGGAAATTAATCATTCTTAATTATTGGCGATCATGGCGGACGTATAACCGATATTGCTGCAATCTCAACTGTTGGTTATTTTTACATATGTTCGCGATGGTGATCGAGTTGAGCGTTTTTGGAACTACTTAATTCCTGAAAAATGTGATGCCGGAATACTTAGTAAAACAATTTTATGCATTATAGATCCTTTAACTTAAAATGCACCCAACGTGTAAGCGTTCAAGTATTAATTAAAAAATGTATCCCTTTGCTTACTATGTACACTGTTATGCGCGTTACGGTGCTCCAATCCGTTGGAACTTTATTATACGGACTATTAATGTTGTGTACGAAAATAGAAACCATCTCATTGAGTGTATTGATGAAATATATCAATTCTCCAGCAACACAGTCTGTAGTGCAGCCTCCATTCGCCGTACATTAAATAATCCGGTCTTCAATTTTTAGCTAACTTTTTTCCATCATGTAATGCCCCACGTAGATATCCTTTTCAACCAACTGCAGCAAAAAAAATTTGAACGCAGTATTATTCAACTGTGAAATAATATTGATAATATTAGTGAAGCATTAGATATAGTAAGTCATGAGCCACCAGAAAGTAAACGCAACCGTCCAGGCATCAGTAAATTTGATCACCGAATTTCTGCTTTAGAAGTGCATCTAGTAGTTGCACCATTTTTCTTTTCGGAATACTTTGGATAGTATTGCGGTAAATTTTCTGAGGATAAAGTCATTTCCGTACGTTCCTTTTATCCCACGTTTGATAAAGAACGATTACGAATGGAACTGTCAGTTATTTATTCAAGAAATGATTGCAGAACACTATATAGTGCACTATCTCTTCTAATTTTTTTAATAGCAAGCTCAATACTAAGGTGCATAAAAATGTTTGTCAGAAATTCAATGAGCGAATATCGTTAACAGCTCTTTCCATGCTATCTATTGGAAAATATTTTATCTCCGAAATAGAAAATTTTAATGACAAATGATTACCAAATTTGCAGAACAGAAAGGAACGTTGGATGGACTTTATTTATAAATAAATACGTAAGTTCTTTTTTTTGCAAAAAATGCAGAACACCTTAAAAAATTTTATCGGGAGCCGCCACTGCTATTGGTATAATAAACAATCTAGAAGTGAAGATCTAAAGATCGATTAAGATATTTTTGTTAGACTGATTTTTTTTATCTAAACGGATAAAACGAACAGGTGATCTATTCTTTAGTAGTTTTTTATTATATTGGGAAAATATTCCAATGTGTACGTATCAGAAAGATTAGAATAAGGATGTACGTTATAGACATATTAATTAAAACATGTTTTGATGTATTACATAATTAATTGTTATTTGCAGTTCAGTGGATCACCATACCACACAATACCTCCAGCCGATATAGTACAGGACGGGTGGGGTTTTCCAGCAATTGCCAAACACATTCGGTCAACATCGCTAGACAATTTGAAGATGGAGGAATCCGTCATAAAACCAAAATTACCAAAAATTCCTTACGTTGCTCTCTATGAATATTACAAAATTGCATACGCCGAAACTCTGCATCGTTGGAGGTTTTTGTATAATAGCGCAGAGGTAATTTTTGCATAATCACTGATTAATCCCCTTTATTTTCACTACATCGATATGCTTGTGCGTCTAAGGCAGCTTAATGTTATTTATTTTTTGCACATTTGTCTTAGTAGGAAGTTGGGTGTTCACACTTTTCAAGCCATTGCTTCGCTTGAATGGTATTTTTGCCATCAAGAAGCAGTGCAAAATTAAAACATGATTTTTTATGCATTGTTTTGAAAATAACAAGTGTCACTCTTAGAACAATTACTCACAAACGTATGAGTAGAATATCATGAAATTTTAACAGCTTTCTTTTGATGATTAGTACTAACTGAAAAAGCGGTGAATGCAATAAAACTAGCGCCATATGTATTAGGCCCGGGACTCAATCAGGACATGATTATATTGATTTATAAAGGAATAATTAATAACAATTATTTATAATATTGTTATTAGTTCTATGTTCTGGTTTTACAGTGACCTAAAACTAGATATTTATCTATGATCATCCATTTGGTCGTTGCTTATAGGTTACATATGGATATTTGAGATTTCCTTCTGATTAACCAATATATTTTTTATATTTTAGTTTTTTTCTTTTTGACATGCTTATTCCAATGGAGTTTTGTATCGAGTATAATCATGCACTTATTTTGAGTTTGTTTCAAGCCTGAGGGTCAGTTCAAATGCCTTTTTCCTCCTTCCTTTTTTGAAACGTCAGATCTCGCAAAAATTATTATCAATCGTTACTCCCTTTTCAAACTTTGTATTAGTTTTCGTGTTTAAGGGTGATATTGATAAATCTTAATGTCGGACTAGAAGGCCTAAAGTACTCAAAAAAAAAAGTGTTAGTAATAAATAGTAATTAAGCAGGCCTATAGTTCTTTTTTATAGAATAATGAAAGAATATTATATGTAATTTAATAAACATAGTACTTTTTATTTTTTTATAAAGTTTTTAATTTTTTTGATTTTTGGTATTACATATCGATATATAATTATAATATTAATGTTAGAGAACCCATGTTATCGCTGGTTAAGTAGACATTTTTTACAGGTTATGAAATATATGGCTATACCAGTGCAAATACAGAAAGGTATCGAATTCCTGCCTGATTGTGATAGGTGCCACAAGATAACCAGACATTCTCTTTGTGATAAATGTAAAAGGTTTCCCTTTCATTGTGTCATATGTAATATGGCAGTTAAAGGGTTAGCAAACGCTTGTATCGTTTGTGGACACGGTGGACATACTAAACATCTACAAGAGTGGTTCGCAATCATGAACGAGTGCCCGAAGTGCGGCTGTAACTGTCTCCTAGAGACAGCCGATTTACTTAACTTGACTTAAATTTATAGTTACTTCTGCCTGGATTATTAGTAATTTTGTTAGTACTAATATTATTAAAGTGATATCATCTAATGAATAAATAAGATTTTCATATTGTACATGAAAAATTACCTCTTAAGAAACCTGTTATATATGTTGTTTTACTTTATATATTTTCATGTGTTTAACACAACATTTTTAAACAGTATATTATCTAGACCTTAGATCAAAAGAGATCTACTGTAAAATTGTAAAACAGATATAATATATATTCACTTTAAAGTTTAGGTATTTTTTCTTTTTTTACCATATTGTGTATGTGTTTTCTGGAATTATTGTTATTTCACGACCACTACTAATATAATTCGATATATTTAATGTATAATTATTTAATATTATTATGCTACCTTTAATAATGCATATAGTTAAGTGATACTTCTGCTTTAAATTTGCAGTTATAATAATTATACTATTTTTTTCAGATTTACGTCTGTTCTAATATATACTTTAACTTGTTGAATGTTGAACTGATTTAATAAATTGCCATTAGGCTGTGATGTTAAAAACGTTATCTTTGTGGGTGTTAATAAAAGATTTTGAATAGTTTCAAACATTAGTGAGTATTTTACTATTTAATCTTGTTCTATTTATCTACTAAAAGTTATGATGTCTTGTGATATCTAAATATTTATAATAAAAATTGAAACAATAAATCAGGTCCCCTTTTCTTATTTTACGCGTTCCTTTTTTATTTCATCTTTCTCTATTCCTATTTCCAACAAATCTTATTTCATATAGGGATGTCATGGATTAATTTGTTTTATTATTCACAATTGCTTGTGTGAGAGCTACATCTTGGGTAAATTGTTAATTCCTTGTTTATAATCCCATTTTTGTAAATTAAAAAATTGGTGCCCACAGTTTATTACCTTCAGCTCAATATCCGCAAAAACTCTTAGCTGGTTTATATAGATGTGGATCCCAAAATTAATGAGAAGTTCAGCAATTATGAATATTTACATCCTCTTTCACATTAACCTTTTAATCAACAGTTCTCGATATCGATCTTCCTTTTTTCATAAAGGCATCCATCCTGTTATTTTTTTCTGGTAATTCTCATGTCTCATTACGTTAGTCTCTCTTTTATTTTTAACTATTAGTTTTAATTATTAAATTCCTTATACTGCTGGACTGAAGGTGTTATCAATCTGTCATCCATAATTTTTTAATTTGATGTAAAACTAGGAAAAAAATGCATTATGTATACCAAGTCAGGTAATCATACCCAACGGATATGATAATGGAACTCCAGCAAATCGGCCATTTTCCGCATACATTTATTTTCCAAGTTTTTAGGTTGATTTGAGAATTCGTGAAAAATTGGGAAATAAAGTCCAGATTAACCTAACTGCATCCTCATGAATTTTCCTGACTATTTAGGATTACCTTGTTTCGAAAAATTTGAAGTCGGCGAGACGAACTTGAAGTAGATGTTGGATCCGTATAAGAACAAAACATGGACATTTAAAATTTTATTTTTCTTGCCTACAGAAAATTAGGTGTATGAAATCGAAAACAACACTAAATAATTGTCTTGAATACTTAAACTTAGATATGTCTATGGATACAAATAGTTTACAATATGTTGGTTTTATATAATAAAAAGAATAACAAAAATAAGAAATGTCTTTTTTGATAAATGCATTAATTAAAATATAAAGAATTCTCAAAATTAAAAAATAAGACATTATGGTACAAAAGCTAATACCAACATACCGTAAAATAACCTCAGTAGTATTTTGATTATTGTTATTGATTAATACTAACAACTAATATAGTTGCCTTACCAAACATTTCACCCAAAAGTGTCTAAGTTTTTAAGCTTTTATTCAAATATGATCTTAATGATAAATATCAATATATATATATATATATATATATATATATATATATATATATATATATATATATATATATATATGTATATATCAATTTATTCTATAACATCTACAATTAGAGTCTTTATGCCTCAAAAAAAAAACAAAAAATAAATATATTTTCACGATAGTTTTGTATATTCCTACTTGCATTATAGATCTGGAGTATTTATATCACAACTAATCTTTATATATATATACGTATAAATATTTTATAAGTTTCAACAAAATAAAAAGAGAAATTTTAGTGTATGATCCGTTCGATCATATAACAAACTCTGCCGCTGTCATTTCGTTTATGTAGTCAACTTTGGAACTTATTACGTTTAAAAACGCGTTTTCAATTAACATCGATTTTTGTTATTTACAATTGACGCCACATTCAAAAAACGATAAATAATAATTAAACACTTTCCATTTCATTATTTGAAAGTATCTGTACAAGTTATCACTGCACTTTTTTCTTCACGAAACAAGACACTTTAATAGAGATTAAAACATATTGAGAACAGGTACATATCTCTTTTTACGAGAATAAACTAAACCATGCATTTAGTAATTCTATACTTCGTCATGAAAGTATAGAAAATGTGGCGTCAACATTCGCGGAAACTACCATATACGATTCTCCGTTTGTGGCGCCCTCATCACTCCTACACCACCCCCTAATCGCCTGTAGTTCATACTACCACAAAGGCGCCATTGATTTTGTTCTGTGTCATAGAACTCGATCGTTTTTAAATAGGCAGTTCCATCAAATCCACCTACCGCATACAGTTGGCCGTTTACAACAGCTAAACCAACCTGGAACAAAACAAATTATAGTAGATGAAACATCGAAAATGTCAAAACCTACCCCGCTTCTTCTAGAGGTCATCGCGACTATTGGACTCCATGTGTTAGTGTGCGGATTGTATCTCTCAGCGCTGCTAAGTTCCATACAATCATCGCGACCACCAACTGCATAAATTAGGTTATTGAATACTGCACAACCAAGATGCTTTCTTCTAGTAGACATCGGACTGACCAAAGTCCATTTATTGTGGCGGGGGTCATATCTAGAAATACATAATCAGTATCAGGGCGAGTTCTAGCGTTTACGCCATTACAGACAGATTAACGCACAAACAACGCTCATATACACAAGGAACTTTTTTCTGAAAATGTTTTGCTCAAAGGCCAATCTCAATATTCAACCATCAAGGCGGTATTTACAACCTCGGTTTTGGGGAAAAATCAACATTATTATCAATTTTAGTATAATGATTTGCATTATAGATTGATATCCATCGCATTTATGTCAACAGAATCATCACTTAATAATTTTTAATAGTGTCTTTGTAGGGAGTGACTGAGTTGCTCAAATCTAGCACGTAATGCATTAAGCGCTTAATTGTAAATTAAAAAACATTTTTGGGATCTTTGATCAGTTCATTTCTTACTTATGAAAAATTGTATTAGTATTAGGCTAAGTGATGTTGATTCAAAATTCAGATTCAATCAGATGAGCCAATTTTTTTGCATCAATAATAGTTTCATTGCAATTTTGTATTAAATTGCTATATAGAACTTCATATTTTTAGTACATCTTTTGAATAATGCATTTTAATTTCTAATACCAAATAATAATTTAAAAAAAATAGCTACTGCATATTAAATATAATAATATATATAATTCTGTTGTATGGCTTTGAAACTTCGACGCGTAAGCTTGAAGATATTCAAAGGCGATGTTTGAACGTACTTCATTCTATGGGGTTCTATCTAAGATTATATTAAAAATAGAGCTATTCAATACTAATAATAGAGAAGCAAATCTACAGTTATAGATTACAATGGTTGGAAGATCTCCAGTGAAAGATGACAAGAAATTCTAACATTTCGGTAGCGAAATAGACCCTGAAAGCAAGTGTAATATAATTAAAATAATACAGAGCAATCTCAAAAATATATCAAAAATATGAGAACAGTTGGGCTGATTACTTTAAAATATATAGTTTTGGAACATCAATAATATTGGTATCAAGTTTCTTTATATAGAGAAACAGACACTCTCCCAGAGCAATGACACTGCAAACCCCGAAATTCAAATTGCATTGTCTAAATTCTCATTAACTGAGTATCTAAAAAAATAATGATCTTCACTTCAATTAAATTTCTGAGATACAGAAACTAAATTATTGAATACTTTTCAAAGTTCATAATAACTAATCATAAATACCTTTCAACAGTGTTTAAAGGTGACTGGCCATCAGAACCTCCAATAGCATATAAGTAACCTCCTAAAACAGCGACTGCAACACCCAGTCTTCTTGTGGTCATCGGTGCTACTTTAGACCATTTATTCTCTTTTGGATCATATCTGCAAAATAAGATGTATAAACTCAATAATAATTCTGGAATTTGAACTCAAGAATATACCATAAAAACTTACCTTTCAACATGATTTAAACACTGAACACCATCTTGTCCACCAACAGCATACAATAAGTTATCTAACACCGCGACACCAACACTTGTTCTACAAGATGTTGTAGGTGCCACATCACAAGACCACTGATCTGTTTGAGGATCATACCTGGAACAAGTTAAATTGAAAAAAAGAATTAATTATCATTAAAATCCTTTTATTCATTTAATGAAAAGATAGTATGTATTACCTTTCTATACTATTTAAATAACTCTGACCATCATGTCCTCCAACTGCATATAGTAGGTCATTCAAAACAGCAACTCCTACTCCACATCTCCTTTTGCTCATAGGTGCTACCATTTTCCATTCCATTGTTTGTGGATCAAATTTTTCTACCGATGCTATGGCATCTCCACTGCACCAACCTCCAACAGCAAATAATACTTCTCCTGAAATAGATAAGATATTAGCATATTTATTATTAAACATATAAAAAAAAAGAATTTTCTTAAGCTCACCTCTACGTGTGGGTTTCCTTGGTCTTGTTCTAGGTCCTTGCATTAAAGGTCTTTCCTGTGGCAATAATAAGTAATTTTTTGCTTCATCTACTAGATCTCTGCAAGATTCATCCGATCTAACCAGCAAATCTGACCCCACGGTTCCAACAAGAAACTTAGGGCTAAGCAATGGTAATCTAACATGTTGAAGAACTGATGGCAAATGTTGCCGCCTTTCAGCTACATTATATTTAACCCATGACATAACAGCATTGAAAACCTGTTCTTCTGTTCTAACATTTAATTCATCACTTGAAATTATATCTACCAGTTGTGAAACAGGAAGTAGCATAAATTCTTCAGATTCCATAACTTCTTGAAAGTTATGTTGAGTGAATTTATCTGCTATCCTTAATAATTCTCTACAGGAATGAGTATCGGCAAAAGCCCTGATCCCAAGGCAGTTAGAGGGATCAAGTTGCCTCTTAAGGAACTCACAACATATGTCTTGAATCTCAGTTAGCTGTAATAAACATGCTGCTGGCAGTAACATTTGTACATTTGATTCTTCAACAACAATGTGTGAAGTATAACAAAACTCTAAAAGTCATTTTACTATCTAAAAATGTTAATTGTAAAATTATATCTTACCTATTAGCAAGTCCATAGCTAATTCATCAATATCTCTAATTGTAACTTCAGTCTGTCTAGATTCGGCAAGTTCACCAGTAAACATTGCTCTAAAATAAGGACTGCACGCACTTAAAATAACTCTATGGGCAAAAATTTTCCGTCCACCAACATTTAATACAACATCGCATAATTCCCTATGTCGTCGAAGCAGATTCAATTCCGTTAATGTATTCTTGGGATGCTTATCAGATGTATGTGATAAGCGTGCTGGAGATGGTGGTCTATCTCCACCTGTTGTTTCACCCATTCTGCAAGGACCTCGCGAATGCGAGGCAAATTGGAGGCGTAAGGGCGGTGACGCCCAACCCCACACCGAATCTATCTGTTGAATACAAACAAGTAATGTTAAGCACAATAGCTAAATCAAAGAAAATTACATAATTTGAATTTAATAGTCATGTAATACTTATTAAAATAGTATCGTATTTCAACATCAATCACGTTATAGAAAGTAGCAATATACGCATCTTAGAAAGCCCAAAAATTCGAAATGTTTAGAATACAATTATGCAAATAGAGCTAAAAGGAATTGCGAAATATCTAGGAGGGTGAACCTTATTTACCTTTAAATCGTTTATGAACTCGGGTGCAAAAATGATGACAAAATTCTGGTGACTATTTTAGAAGAGAAAATAAATAATTATAAAATATAAATTCTCATTTAACTGTATACTTTAACAGTCGAGTACAATTTGTTTTGACGTTTTCAGTATTTCATGTCATATGTCATACATGTCAATTTATATTGTTATGGAACGATCACACTAAATTTATAAGAATAGTATAATTTAATATTAATGATAACACATAAATGATTTATATATAGCTATATAGGTGTGTGCATTCTGATATATAATTAGTATATTATTTGTATATAAAAAAACATACCAAAAATATTGTTGGTTGCCTAAGTAGGATGTAAATATTTACATATAACTTTTTAGAAAACTAATTAAAGTGTAAAAGTAAAAAAAGTATTGCTTAATCTGGTTTTAACATGATTTAATCTACTAATTATTTAGACAATTCTAAGTTTAAGGTATGTTAAGATTTTAAGATTAATTGGATTGGCTTTAAGGTCTTTAAATAGCTATGGAAATTGAAATTTTATTATTGCCAGTGGAAGCTAAGTTTTAACCTTATTACAAATTATTTTAAAACGTTATAATAATCTATCTTTATTTTCTTTCTTTTTGTGAGATAATATCTTGAAAGAAAATTTACTTATAAAAAACTTATGTTGATGATACCGTATATTAGAGTGTAAATAAAATATATAGAAAATACATTTTGCTACACATAGCCGTCAGCCATTTAATAATACCATAAAAAGGTAGGAAGAGAAAGAAGAAAACAGTGGCGTAGGTCAATTCAAATTATATAGTTTTAATTAATAATAAAGAGATATAA
Source organism: Rhynchophorus ferrugineus (assembly GCF_030347505.1). Classification (NCBI taxonomy): domain Eukaryota; kingdom Metazoa; phylum Arthropoda; class Insecta; order Coleoptera; family Curculionidae; genus Rhynchophorus; species Rhynchophorus ferrugineus. Next base: position 16,323,058 of record NW_027472588.1, on the reverse strand, counting down.
TTTCATATAAATTTTTCGTTATACATTTCTCGCTTCTTGACACGCTATCTTTTTGTAATCTAACTGCACTTTTTTAGTTTTAGTCATTGATTATGTAATAATGTAAACAATAAGATAAAGAATAATTTCTTTTATGGTTTAAGAATTTACGAATCATATTGAGTTAAAGAATGTTGAAATTCGAAAATTTCTAAATGTTGATGTTAATCTTAAACTTGAGTCATATTTAGCATTTGTTTTGATTACAATGAATTAATGTACTAGTACGTTATTTTTTTTAATAGGTACTCAGTAGGGTAGGTACTCAGAAACTAAGATTGTGGCTTATATAACAACACACATCTTATATTTTTAACCTTATTTACCTATGGTTCAACACTTACTTCACTTTTATGTTTTGTACCTGGAATTCAATTGCTTTGCTTGTTGAATATTATATAAATCTTTATAAGTCAATAAATTTAGTCTTTTAAAATTGCTACTATTTCTTTTTCAATTCACAAATTTCATTCAGTATAGCATCCATTGGTATTTTAGCAGTTAGTTTGACTGCAATCATAATTTACTTCGATATCAATGTTCAATTCAATTATCTTCTTCAATTTTAATGATGTGGATTGACTAAATGATCAACGAGCTGTGATTCTGATGATATATACTAACATAAAGGATACTTAGTCACATTTATCAATAGTTTTTCAGTAGTTAGACCGAACTAACAGGTCAACTGAAAAGTCCCCGGCCTACCATAGTAAAACACATTTTTTTTGGCAAAATTAGTTTTTTTAATTCAATATGATTCCCTTCAAGGGTGATACACTGATTAGGAGCGACCCTCCAACTTTTCGATAATATTTTTGTAGTACGATTTGTCCTTTACTTCAAAATAGGCCTCTTTTCATTCGACGAAAATTTCTTCCCAGTGAGCATTCTTTTGATATTTGAGAACAGGAAATAGTCCCTGGGGGCTAGATCTGGAGAATACGGTGGATGAGGAAGCAATTGGAAGCCCATATCATGGATTTTTGCAATTGTTTCCACTGACTTGTGACACGGTGCATTGTTTTGATGAAGTAGCACTTTCTCTTTCTTCAAATGCGGCCATTTTTCGGCGATTTCGTCCTTCAAATGGTCCAATAACGCTATGTAATAGTCGCTGGTGATTGTCCTTCCTTTTTCAAGCTAGTCAATGGCAATTATTTACCTTGCCAGCCGACTGTTGGCAAACTGTTGGGACAACGTTCCCACGCTTTGGAGTGAGTTCATCGTGTGCGATCCACTCGGATGACTGTCGATTGGATTTCGGAGTGAAATGATGGAGCCATGTTTCACCAATTGTCACATATCGACGCAAAAACTCGGGTTTATTACGCTTGATCATCTTCAGACACTGCTCCGAATCATCAACTCGTCGTTGTTTTTGGTCAAAAGTGAGCTCGCGCGGCACCCACTTTGCACAGAGCTTTCTCATACCCAAATATTCGTGAATGATATGATGTACACGTTCTGCACGTCTGCTATTTCATTCAGTCTCATCAAAATCATTTTGTGGATTTTTTAAATGTTTTCGTCGGTAACAACCTCTTTTGGGCATCCACTGCGTTTCACCGTCTTCGGTGCTCATTTCACCACTTCTAAACTTAGCATACCAATCCTTGATGGTTGATTTTCCTGGGGCTTAGTCCGAAAACTCGGCATCAAGCGAAGTTCTTGCTTCAACTGTATCTTTTCCCTTCAAAATTAAATATTTTATTAATACGCCAAACTCCTTTTTATCCATTTTTTTCACAATAACAAAAGTTGCTTCACTCAAAATGTTATAATTCACAAAGTAATGATCCGACAACTGTCAAATTTATACACGCATCTTTTGAGGGTTCGGGCTAAATAAAAAACATATTTTTTCGTATATACAGACTTTCCAATTGATCTGTTAGAAGTTACCTTGCTTGCTGATATATACGATTGTTTTGAAGATATTAAAAATGGGTGTTGTCAAAATTTTAATTGACATCTTTGAAAAGTTTTAATCATCTGCTTATTGAAAAGATAAAATCAACATTTTTTCTCATTCTATTATTTACCATTAAACTTTTGTCACACAATACTTTAACACAGAACTGCGCTATCCTTATCAGTTTTATTTATGATAAGGGGAATTATAATTGTTAGCTACTATTATATAATAAGGTGTTCAATACGTTTGTAAGCTGGAAATTAAACTAAACCGAATTTATAGTTGAGTAGCTCTATTTTTCAATATAATTATGTTTCACTTTAATAAATATCAAGTTATTGTAGTGCTTTTCTGGCTTGTCAGATAAACATAGTGCTATTACATTTTTGTAGAATGGTCATTTTCTAATAATTTTTTTGTATTAATAATAAATCGGAGGGAGCTAATTCTGTTGAATAAGCTGTATGTTGAGACAATCCATATTTTACCTTGAATCTTGATTATTTTTTATCTAGTTGATCCAAAAGGTTACAGTAGTAATCTGAGTTTATTGTTTTGCTAGTTTGAAGATAACATACGACCAGGACTCCTTTTATATCAGAATTTCATTCTTTTATTCAAGAATTGTTTGATATGACTTAAATGAACCTTAATTTATAACTTTAACAAATTATTATATTTTTAACAATAACATACATTATTTTAACAAACTATTTTATAAACAATTATTTTTGAAGAAGTAGTTTTACCATTTTAATAATGTTTATCACATTTAATATAATTCAATCACTGCATGATTTCCATTGTTAAAAATGTTTTAATATGTCAACTTTAAGTATAAACAAAGAAAAATACAATACAATCTTTAATTCTAATGTTGACGAATAGATGATGAACCGCGGACTTATTGAATAATCTGGTATATAATTTGATTTTGAAAAGGATTTTTGTTTAAAATAGCTATTGTTTATAATAATAAAAATATTATTGATAAATAATCTGTGTGAGAAAGAAAATTTAATATATTTTGAAGTAATCTAACCTCAACCCTACTTTTGTCCGAAATAGAATTTCTGTGGGATTATAGGTAGTGGCTATTTCGGCAGTTTCCTCTTAATTTTGCGACGTGGCCATTTAGAACCAGTTTTGTTTTGACCCTGGAACTGGCAAGGGCTCTAGAAATTATAAATAGTAGGCAGCAATGGATAGATCTTCGATTTGTGAATATTATAAAAAAAAGGTTTTATAGCAGTTCTAATGTGTAGAGACATCCGTGTCGTATGTAATTCTAGTGCTGTATTTGTGTTTTTTGAAGTTAGAATTGAAGATAATTTCTTGTATCGCCTCAGCATTATTTGTAATACCAAATACTGATTTTCTAATTCGACGATTGCAGATAGCAGAAGTTGAGGATTCTCTTTCAAAATATTCTCAAACCATTAAATGTTTAGCTGAATGCATCATTCTACTGAAAAGTTATAAAATAATAAAAATAGATTGTAAAAAAAATTCTCTGTCTTACCTGCTGATAAAATAAACCAAAAAAGGTTACGACCATCATTATTTTCTTGTATTTTTTAATAGAGAAGAAAATAAATTGTTGAATATTTAATAAGAGTTGTCCTATCAGAAAATTTCTTTATTAGAAATATTTAGTATAAATATATTTATATATATAATTATATATATATATATATATATATATATATATATATATATATATATATATATATATGGCCTACCTAAAGTTTAATGTGGGCTCCGAACCACGATCGCTCCTTTACCACTACGCCACCAAGCCGGCAGTATAAATATTGAATATAGTTTAATATCTATTCTTACATAAAAGAGGTGATACTTTAAGATTAATATTATTTTTACGAAATTTAACTTCTATCGTGAAAATTTCTAATCGTTTCGAATCGATGAAATTGCTGGAAACTTTCGAAATTTAGTTTTCAAGATTTTAGGAAAGAAATTTTGACAATCAAAAGACTAGAACAATGATCCAAAGATTAGATCAAAATGAAAAAGTTAATAAAAAAAATTACCCATTATTGCCATAAAAACAGATAAAAGTATTTAACCAATTATTATTCGCAATTTTAATCTTTTTACTCTATTACATTAACAAAAAATATTATTCCAAAATGCTGCTGTATTAATATACAATATATTGTTATTTACTAAGTAAGAAAAAACTTTATTTACTAAAGCAAACTACCAACAAAATCATAAAACTATATATATTACTATACATATTAAATTCGGCACATTTTTGTCAAGATCGCGGTTAGGACGACAGAGCCAGAATGTTAAAAATCAGACGAATGGAACTAGTGAAACCGAAAATAGTAACTGAAAGTAACAGAAAAGAAACAGTCGATAGTAAATAGTAATAAAATTAGTCAGACTGAAAGTATTCGACTGAAAAATTCACTAGTAAAAAGTAATAAAATCATTCGAAACAAAAATAGCGACTGAAACAGTCGATAGTAAAAAGTAGTCAATTACTAAACAGTTGATAGTCAATTTCAGGCGAAAGTCTCCAACCCTACTAATTAGCATTACTCTAGATAAAAACAGACAGAATGAAGTCTAATGCATGCGAATATATAACCACATCGCTCTATAAAATTCAATTTGTGTTGATACTGGTCGACATTGTTGTTATATGTCATAACATAACCTACAAATTATTGTGGCTGTTTAACACATTATTTTTCTTTAATTATTTTATTTATTTTAGTATTTTGTTGTTAGAGTTAAAATAAGCGGAAACTTAAATTTGATACGGCAACGTTGCATTATAAATTTTTATGACGCAGATTGGCTGATTTATTGGAAGGGCTATATATTAGGTTATTCAAATATACGTATAATTTATAAGAACTGACAACGTCGCGTGCCAGGCGTTTCAAGAATTAGACTCTTGTCAGATTATAGAACATGTTTTTTTTATTTTCTAGTATTTCAACTTTTATATTGAAATCATAGAGTAATATATACTCTATGATTGAAATCTTCCAAATTATCGATGTGATCCGAGTTGCTTATGATTGAAAATGAACAATCAAACGTCGAAATGTGTTAGAAAACCATGGATAGGTTAATGTACAAAAGAAATATTTTATATCTAAAATACCGTGTCATTTTAATTATACCTAGTCAAGTTGAAATCATTTAATGAACGGTACGAATAAATAGTTGGGGATTATAATATTGTTATTATTTATTTTGAACGTAAATAATCTACGTGACATTGATTTCATCATCGAATTAAACAAATAGCATTTTGTCATCAATACATGAAGGCGTTCTGGCGTTTAAGCGAGAAAAATGTATTTGCTTGACATCATTTCTAAAAATATATCTCAGGCTCATTTATAAAAAAAGTCTGTTTTGTACAATTTATTTTTTGGGTGCACGCGGACACTTCGACTTGGAAATATTTGAACAAAATGCAATTTCAGCGGCGAGATGTCTGGTTTGTTTTAACAATTATTACTATGTCGAAAACGATTAGATGACACATTATACAGGAAGGCAATGAAATAATTTATGATATAAATAGACGTATGTAATGTTTCATTTAGAGCCATGCGAATTTGACGTAATATACCTATATGGACTCTTATTAAAATGTTTTCTGCTGTTTCATCGTTTTTTATAATAGCAATAAAATATAAATAAGTTTTAATATTATATGAATATCTCAACATTTTTTGCAATTATTCAATCGAAACAACCGATATCGTTTTAATATATTATATAATTTTGTTTATACCTTAAAGGCTTAAAGATGAGCAAATTGCTACAGCGGAACTATTATCAGTTTCTGCAGTCATATCTTTTCGAACGAATATTTAGAGTTGGAGTTGACTGGCATTCGCCAGGGAAGTGTCTTGAGACCACTTTTGTATCGGCTGTACAGTGCTGATATCTCAACAACAACAAAAATAGTACTTGGAATATTTGTCGACGACACAGCTATCATAAAAAAAGTTCTCTCTGTCTAAGGCTGTAGAAAAAGTACAAGTGTCAGTCAACAAAATCTAGAAATTGACTAGAGACTGTAAAATACAGCTTAACAGCTCCACATCTGCTCATATTAATTTTGCTTTGCGGCAAAATGGCAAGAATGTAATTATATCACTGGACTGGTACCCGATTCCTCAAGCAGAATCAGCTAAATGCCTTTTTATACATCTCGATGGCAGGTTAAATTGGAAATATCATGTTAAATAAAAAGCAGACCAGATCAGACTCAAAATCAAGCAACTGTACTGGTTAGTCGGAAGATATCCTCAACTTGACCTAAAATCGAGGAGATTGGTTTCTCAATCAATCATAAAGCTAATTTGGACCTATAAGGTGCAAATATGAGGATGCCTTAAATCATAAAACCAACTAGTATACAATGTTCTACGATTAATTACCAATACTTGTCGGCCCAACGAAGAGTTGCACAATGACCTCGAAACCAATTGAATTTACGAAGTTATTCAAGATTTTGCTTTAAAATATGAAATAAAATTAGTAATTTACTGATTGCCTAATTACGCAACGTAGAAGCAATAGCGCTAATGAACAACACGCAGGAAGAAGGAAGCGAGCCAAACTGCACGAACTTATATAGTGTATAATTGTTATAACTTTATCTTAAATAGTTTAGTTTTATTGTCTTTGGGAAATACATACTGATGTATTAATCACGTACTCGCCTTGCTTGCTATATTGATGCAAGTACAACAGAACAGTTGTAACAAATTTTTGTGAGATAGTAAAGATTGTACTAAGCATATTTCTTGCTTAATGAGTGTAAGAGAACATTTCCTTCAGGTGAACGAGTGAAGAGCAAGGTGAACGATTTCACTAATACATTAAAGAAATGGAGAAATGATACCAAAAAAAATGTAGCATCTCAATGATACCCGACTACTGTTAGACTTTTCAGACGGACCTTCTGACATATATTCTTCCCACAAGCGAAAATGTATAAAGAGGGGCCTCACTGGGAAAAAGAAAAGGTTTTAATATATACAATTACACTATGTATATTAAATAAAAACATATGTACCGTTAATGGTTTGTAAATAGTATAATATTTTTCAAATCCGATCTCTTTTATTTTAATGTAATAACTCGTTTAACATAGTTAGCCAAACTTATAATTATCAAGAAACTTTTAATCATATGATAAAAAAGAAATTTTGGATTCAGCATTTAAAAAACATAAATAATATAATAACAAAATGAATAAACATTACAAAAGCAACAAGCAGCTATTAGTTTTGTTTTGCAGATCTGTGTATTTAAAATGCTAATTATCAGTACTGGGAACAATCGACTGAAATCGACTTTTGACTGTTCAGTAATTGACTACTTTTTACTATCGATTATTTCAGTCGCTATTTTTGGTTCGACTGTTTTTACTAGTAACTGTTTTCAGTCGCTATTTTCGGTTCGACTGATTTTATTACTATTTACTATCGACTGTTTCAGTCGTTTACTTTTAGTTACTATGTTCGGTTCTACTAATTCATTCGACTGTTTTTTAACGTTCTGGCCTTCCGTCCTAGCCGCGACCTTGAAAGTAATGCGCCAAATTTATGCTTATATAGATTTATATGTGATATATGTGGTTTTTTTTGTAGTTTGCTTGTGAATAACTATATATTGTAAATAAATATAGCAGCATTTTGGAACGCTAGTTTTCGAGGGCAAAAAAATTAAATTGTAAATTGTAAATGATAAATAAAACTTTCACGATTTTTGTCCAAGCCTCTTGTTCGTCGAAACTTTTTTCCTAAAATCTTGAAAACTAAAATCAGGTTCCGAAAGTTTCAGAAATTGCATAGATCCAAAAGATTTGAAGAATTTTTTTCAGTAACAGTTGTTAAATTTCTTTTAAAAATATTAACCGTAAAGGGGTGATTAAAGTATATTAAATATTTGTAATAAATACATTTTCTGATAGGAAAACTCTACTTTAATATTAAACAATTTATTTTGTTGGCTGTTTGTTTATGTTTAAAAAAAGCACCACAGTTTTTATTTGTTTACGAAAGGACTATCTTAACAGAATGTGTTCAACTTTTAAAGCCCATTGAAATAATGACCATCGAGTTATCTGGTGAAAGATATCCCAACGATGTCTTTAATTATACGGTTAATAAGAGGACTGCAACATTCCATCAAATCCAGGAATTTAACAAGTGAATGGGGAAAAAATAACAAAATTGTCTATTAGAGGTCATCAACAAAAGACTGGCAATTTTAGAAATAAATACGATATGCGGGAAATCCACATTTTTAGATCCTAGATGTAAAAAGGCGATACAAAAAGTTATCACAAAATAGGTATCTTCTATTCTAACTTCAAAAAATACAAATATAGTTCCACAATTCGAAATTCAAGACAAAACTACTGACCAAGAATGTATTGACATCTGGATATATTTTGATAAAAAATGGCTAGAATGAAAGAAGTAATTACTCCAAGTACTGCAGCAACTTTACAGATTTAGCAGCATTTGGAAATTCTATTTATTGGGCGTTTAGAAAACCCACTGGATTTTGGCAAACCCATAAAATGAAACTACCTGAATTATATCAGTTACACGTAAAATATTCCTCTATACACACAATATCTATCCCCTGGGAACGAGTTTTTTCAAAATCTGGGCAAATAATTAACGAACGAAGAAATAGCCTCACGGGAGAAAAGTTGGACATGATAATATTCACAGTAATTTAAAAATATTTCCGTTCAAAAATAAATAAAACTTTTATTTAAAAAGGGTTTGGTAGTTATTGTACGATCATTTTTAGGTTCATCATGGTTTAGATTTTTCAATGATTAGGTATACGTTTACATTTTATTTAGTAGTTATGGTTATTGAAAATCTAGTTTTTAGGTTTTATTTAAGTTGTATTGTACTATTTACATTTAATATGCTATGTTATTTAAAAATAGCAATTAATATATTAAAACACAATAAAACATTTGTGGTGTTATTATTCCATTCCTCTCTGTCTCGCTTATACTACCATTAGAGAATATAAAGACATTAAAAATTAACTGCTCCAAGCATTTATCTCCGTCCTTTCCTATCTCACATTTTATACAGACAAGAATTCGTACATCGCCGTCTGACATTACTAATGGAAAAAAACAGTCGAACCGTGCATTTGACTGAAAATAGTAATTACTATTTTCACTCGTTATTTTTTTGACTACCGACTGTTTTGCGACTATCGACTGTTTCGACTGTTTTCAGTCGATAGGTCGCAACGCTATTAATTATCATAAGTAACGTTCAAACTTAATCTCGTTCTGATGGAAGAACTTGATGTCTATGTTAAAAATAAATGAAAATTTATAAAATAGAGATAGGGATAAATAAATTATTATACATTTATGAAACACTCCCTAACTTCGTCCTGCTGATGGTAACTTAATCCAAATAAAATATTGAGTTATAATTCTAATGAGTTCAAAAGAAACTTTAGTATTAATGTTAGGTTATAAACTAATAAGTGGCCAAGTACTTACAGCTGCCAAATATGCCTGCCTTATACTGCTGTTGTAATATGTTTATTATGTTCAGCAGAACATTGCGGAAATTATTATAACAGGTGCGAAAGCTTAAAAATTGTTCCAAAAGTTCATTTTGAAACGTTTTAAATCAATTATTGAAGAAAAAAAATTCAGTTCGGCTCATCAGTTTGGATTTAGAAATAAACACTCGACAATTGAACAAGTACATGGTATTATGGATGTAATTGAGAGAAGGCTTGAAAATAGGAATTTTGTTCTGCTATATTTTGAGACGTGGTCCAAGCCTTTGATAAAATATTATATGAGAGCTTGATTATCTGACAAAATACCGCAAAGCATAAGATACAGTGACGAATATTCAGATATTAAACCCATCTGTGCGGGTGTACCACAAGGTATCCTTGGGCTAGTTTTGCACATACATTATTCCGATGAAATCCCTAAATGTGAAAGAGAAACAATAGTTATATTTGCCGATGTTACTACCTTACTTGCTACAAGTAACAACACTGAAATAACTGTACATAGATAACGAACAGCTGTCAATAAGACCACTGAATGGACTAAGAAATATTGAATAAACTTAAAATGCTACATATACCTGTAAGTCATAATTAGTCTTAGAAGTCGGCATGTGAACACAGTAAAATATTTGAGTATGTCGCTGGATGCCAAGCTCAAGTGGAAAGAGTACGTTAAGAAGAATAGAATAAAATAAGAGAATAGAAGACATTTGCATGATGTTAAAAAAATATATTGGTTGTGACAAATTGTGGACCGCAATCTGTGGACTGAAGACCGCGGACAAAAACCAATCCAATATAAATATGATTTATCAAAACAACACAAAGTTTTTCGAAACATTGTTAACGCCCCATGTTACATTAGAAACAGCTAGTAAGATTGTGTGAACATAAAAACATTGCATTACTCAACAAGAGTAGACTTACATTTAATATCAACATATATTGCATATGTTAACAAAATATTTTATAAATTATTATGTTTAAAGGAGCTAATTATCGTTTAATTTATCACAATAAATTATAATTCAGTTACTGCACTATTTCTATTGTTAAAACTGTACTAATAACTAACCAAAAATCAAAATCTAAATGTACTAATCAACTTTAAGTATAAACAAAGAAAAATACAATACAATTTTTAATTCTAATGTTGACGAATAGATTATGAACCGCGGACTTATTGAATAATCTGGTATATAATTTGATTTTGAAAAGGATTTTTGTTTAGAATAGCTATTGTTTATAGTCATAAAAATATTACTGCCGACTTGGTTGGCGCAGTGGTAAAGGCGACAAGACGGTCCACCTACTGTTGGGATAGTCGCGTGTTCGAGTCCTTCTGGGGCATGGTCGTAAATTTATGTTTGTGATTGTTTAGTAATTAGTCCTAGGTAAGAGTGCAAAATCCGACAAGGAAAATGATCTCAGTCACGACAGTAACCAGGCTGGGTAAGACCGGATATCTTCTGGGATGATTTCTAAGTTGGTCACTCGCCAGTTGGTAGGTTTAATGCCGAGGACCGGAGTTCGGAGCCTCGTTGGTAAAAGGAGACTTTAAAATATACAAAAAAAATATTATTGGTAATAATCTTTGTGAAAAAAAAAGAATATATTTTGAGGTAATCTAACCTGAACCTTACTTCTGTCAGAAATGGAATTTCTGTGAGATTATAGGTAGTGGCTACTTTGGCAGTTTCCGCTTGATTTTGCGACGTTGCCATTTACCAGCGATCGAGAGGTAGAATCCAATGAACTACGGCAACCACTTTTGTTTTGCCCCTGGGTCTGGTAAGAGCAACAACAGCAACAAGTTGGAGTTTTAGTTTATTTTCGCTGTGACAAAATTAAAATGTAAGTAAAATAATCAAACAAAAATACTGTTGTCAAACATAATTTATTTTAATATCGTAGTATATTTAATACAGATATTATCAAATGACTTAAACTACAGTTAATTATACAGTCACAATGGTTTGTAGGTTAGAATTGTGTTTTATTATATTAATATTGAACTCTTCCACAGCACCTATGCATTAGAGTTCTAGGTGCGTTTGTATTTTGTAATGTAATGTATTTTACTTTTTTTTATAGAGTATATTTACCTTTTTGCATTTAGCTCTTGTTTCCTTCCTCGCAGTGTTTCCTTGTCAAGTCATTTTGATATTACTGTATTTGTCCTTAATTTGTTCTGTTACATTCTCCCTAAAGCATTTGCCATATCCATAAATCACTTGGTATTTCTTCTCTCCTCGTACATTCTAACCAAATTCTCATGTATATTCTAAACAATTACACACATAAATATGCACGTAAGTGTTTCAAACTCTACAACACGATTTTCTATCTCCACCTACTTTCACTTTTAGTTGTTCCCACTCTCATCACCCTATCTCGGTAATTATCTGCATTAGTATTATTATCTTACATCCGGAAAGGTCATTTTCTGAGTCATTATCCAAGTTATTACTAATACTTGTTCACGATTGCACCATTCGTCAATTTCTTCTTCATTTTTTTGATTAAGTTCATCCAACCATGTGTCATTCTCGACAATACTTATACTGTGTTCTAGGACTAAAACCATTCCTATTTCAGGCACGAAGAATAATATATCTACAATTAATTACTAATAAATATTATGACTAACATAACCTACAGAAATGTTATTCTAATGTTTATTTTTTTCCACCAAATCTTGTTGTCTTTACGCTATTTTTATTTTGTATTCCATTTTGAAATACTGATGTCTCATCTAAATACATAAATTGATATAACAAGTCTTTCTTGATTTTATTATATGCTTTTATAATCGTCTTATTTTAACAGCAATGTGTCGAAATTCTATTAGATCATTTTGTTGGTTATCTTTACACCTTAAATGCCAGATTTGTCAACTGTGTGGGAAGAGTGGTTCTACATCCTTCGAAGAGTTGCTTACCATATATCTAGAGCTGTCAAAACAAGGTTCTTCGATTGCATGATGACCTGGACATCAAATGGATTTGCGAAGTTATCCAAGATTTCGCATTGAAACTTAACTGCTGGACAGCGCGCAGGATGTCAGGAGATTGAAGCGAACAAAACCATACGAACTTATATAACGTGTATACATTTAGTGTAAACTATAGCTATAAGTTAATAATTAATAAATAATTATAATTTTATAATTGAGGAATACATATTGATGTATTTTCTCGCACTCGTCTTGCTTGTTCATTAATCCAAGTACATAGGAAAAGTAGTAATAAATTAATTGTAAATTAAGATTGTACTAAGCGTATCTAATAAAGATGTTATAAAAAATATATCTAGGTATATCTATCTAACTACCTATCTATCTATATACATTCACCTAAATTAATTATATCAAATTATGTTTACATTGAAAAAAGTACTCATTGATTAATTTGATTGAAAATATTTGACAAATTCGATTTCTGATAGAGCTAATATCAATGGGCTCTTGATTCGTCACCCACTTCATATGAGGACGATTTTTTTTTGGGTTAATGCAAGATCATATTGTTTTTCATTTCTTGAGATATTTTAGTCACAGAGCCGCTGCAACCCGTTGAAAAACATTTCCTATAAAAACCACACCAACTTAGTATTTAACACTATCATTACTCTACCTCTCTAACGCATTTTACTGACAAGAGGGTGCCTCCATTATTTCGTTCGTGTTTGAAAAAGAGTAATAAGCAGTGCTTTGAAATTACTAAAACAAACAAAGCGCCAAAATAACGTTTTTATGCTTCGTAAATTTAAAAACTTCTTATACAAACAAATACCTTGGTATTCTTAACATTAGTATAACATTTGCTTAGAGAATATCATATATTATTCTATAGCATTAACTACTAATTTATTCACATTTTTTGGTGCTGTTATTAATAAGATACATTGTCATGGCAAGTCATTGTTGTCATAAAATATAATGTTATTTTAAGAGGTTTATGATTGAATATGATTCGTTTGCTCAATCACCAGGACTAGTGCATTTAAGACTTCAGGGAAGAAAACAAGATTAACTATATGATCGGGTAGATGAACACATGCACACACAAAATGAATAATATTTCAATTTATTTTGGATATGTATGACGTTAATATTAAATATTCTTTGTATATATGGATTCTTCTCTTGTAACTTTATTTTTCATCTAGCATCTTTACACTTTTATACTTCAGACATGTACAATATTGCAACAGTATCAGTACCCATTTCTTAAATATTTTTATTAAATTTACATCAAATTTTTTAATAACCACTAGACCATCTTCACGGTTAATATTGATATATAGAAATTTAACATATACTTTATCAGTGAGTTTTGAAAATTGCTCTATCCTAATAATTTTGTTGATATTATCATATCTAGAATATTTTTATTTTTATTTGTAGTTTTAGTTACGTTTTCAAATTAAGTCTACTTCAATTCAAGATTTAAAGATTAATATTTAAAACAATCCTTCACAATTATAAGAAGCACACTTTTGTCTATCTTGTGTAAATTAAATGTGAACAAATCATAGTCCATTGTTTAAAATACATCATTATTTGTCTCAATGGATATAGCAAAACTGTTTGGAAATAATCAAGAAAATATATTTTTTTGCACAAGAAATAAACCGCTTCCAGAAATTTCATATAATTTTCTCAGTCTTTGTTTTTCTTACGAGCACAATAGCACCTGCTAAACATAGATATCTAAATATATTCTTTGCCTTTCAAAAAGTCGTGCGTGATTCATATGATTTCCTGACAGCAAGATACACAAACCTTTAATATAATTGGTTAATTTTATCAACTTCCTACCAGTTACTGAGGTAGAATTAATTAATTCAACATAGTTTATACACGTCATCACACGACATATATAATAAAAATCATTGATCGTGAAAATCTCTATATATTGTTTAATAAATATTACAAAGCCTAAAAACTATAGTCATTATTACTAATCTACTTACATTGTATAGAAAAAAACATACGTAATAGCTAAAATCAGTCCTTGTAAAACATTATGACACACATTTGGTCCTTCATTGATATAATTAAACTTAGTTTTAGTTAATTTTTTTTTTCATTGAGTGGGTTCAAACTTAATTTCTGACTAGAGATTTTTTGGGGTCGTGTTGACCGTTCTTCTATGTGATATAAAACATGATTTGAGCCCACAATGACACTCCTTAAATCACAATTAAAAGCTATTTATACACTTAACAATTAATCTAAGTCCACAAAAAAAAACAGTTTTCACAAAAATGATTACAGTACAAGTATCAATATATAAATACAAATTGAATGCAAGACAAACACTATTAAGTTTGAAAAATGTATGATAATAATTGTTTTGTCGAGTATAATATATAAAAGTTGTTTTTTTATAAGATTTAGGAATATTATCAGCACTTAAGAGATCAAATTAATCCTTAAAAACACTGTTGACTGAAAATCTCATAGCATAACATAACCTATAATACGGTATATATATATTGCCAGCACAAACTATATTTAAGATTAAATACATTTTAAAAGCATATTTTTAGAATATTATGTTATTACTGGTAATCAATATAAATAATACTATAGCAGATATAATAAATCAAAAATGTTTCAGTCATCATGATTGGAACATTTATTAATAACCAATTGCCAAAAAAAACGATACACAAAAACATAAAGTAATAGTTTTGAATTAGATTTCTTGTTCACAAAACGCCTCCAATATTTTCATCTATCGAATTTGAAGTAAATATTTTCATATAAAATATCACTAGATATATATAAAGCATCCCTTGTGTTCTTTTATAATAAAAGTCGTAGAAATTCTGTTCTGACTAATCAAGTAGGCGTTACCATTTTTTTACATTGATTTTGTTGGCTCCATTCGCACTTCTAAAATTGGAGATTTTGAAACAATAAACTGTTTATAATTATTATGCAGAGTCGAAAAGAATGACTCGGTATTATGGGGGTTCGATAACGTTAGTGTTTAATATTCACTAGGCAGGTATTTATACGCCTACTTGTTCCTCCTTATAGAGCACGATGTATTAACAAACAATATTGCTTTGGACAAGGTTACGTTGTAAATACTGTGTGGCTAAACTTTGCGGACGTTCATGTTCAAAATAAGTATAAAATTTAATGTTACTGTCTCAATTTTTTTTCTCTTAAGCTACATTTTTATTAGGTTAGATATCAAACATTATCCTGTCAAACAAGACATAACCTATATGTGTCATCGAATATTGAAATTAAGTAAATTTTAGTTTACTAATTAAATATACAATAACAATATGCAGCACAATAGCGTACAAGCACATAATTATAACGTTAAAATAATTATGGTTGGTGCATTAATAACTTTTTAAAGCAATTTATTGTGTTACAAATACAGAGAACAATTAAGACATTTCTCTCACATGTATTCATTCATATTTATATTTTACTTTCTAATTATATTTTTTAAATTAGGATGCTTCAAATAAAAACAATGTACGAGTTTTTGATGAATAGAAAGCCTGGTTAATTAATGGTGGCCAAAATAGTATCATAAGCTGTAATGTGCATCATATATTTTAGAAAGTTATGAAATTATTTTTTCCAGTATTTAATAAAATACATAAATGGATTTGTATGCGACCTTCTTTTATACTTTCACTTTTCCCTTTTTTGGTCCTATACCAATATATAAATACTCTAACAAATAGCAGTTGGCTGTGATACTACGTCCCTTATAACGGATATTATTTAAATTTCTTTCGCACACTGTAAAACTGTTCCAATTTACGCCCATTCTCTCTTATTATTTATAGTTTGACTTAAAGACAGTACTGCTAAAAACATTATGAGTTTTCAAGCAAGTTTACCAGCATATATTTGCTATATAAGTGTTTGTATAACGTTAACCTAACTTATTACTAAAACCAATAATATTTTCATGTCTTTATTGTTATAGATAATACTGGTATTTATGTAGACGTACGGTTTTTCTTTGGTTGTAATTAAATATAGATAATGAACGTTTATACGAAAAATATGTTGTAATTGAATTGGACAATTTGATGATTTTGGTACGGCTGTAAAATTCCTAAATCTATCTAAACCTTATATATATGTTGTAGTCTTGATGATACAATTTTTAATTAACTTAATATTAATTTAGCGGACTTAAAAGCTGAAATGACCTTGATTAGCGTCAGCTCGTTTCACTGTAACGATGACTGATGACCCAGGCAATCATAAAAAGTATATAAGTCGAGTATTACTTATAAAAAGTATGTTATTAAATAAAGTAAATGGATATAAGTTAGGAAACTATTCACGCTTTAGTTGTTATGGAATCTTATATTTTAGTCATGCTCGATATATTTGATGTTGCATTTTGTTTGGCGTGATAGATAAATCTATATATAAAAATATTCTAATAATCCAAAATTTGGAAAAGAATTTTTGTGAGGCTGATGCTTTTAAAAAAATTATAAATTATATATTTTTATAAAACTCTGTTGAGCAACAGTCTTGTGATTTTAATCAAATGTTATCGGTGGTGCTTTTTTTGAATATGGGTCATTTATTGAAATCAAATGCTTTGTGTGTAGTATTCTCTTGATATTTTAGGTAAAATGTTTTAGTTTAGTTTTAGAGCTAGAAAGTTAAATTGTTTTAAAAGCTATTAGAAATAACTTAGAGCCTATTACTTAATTCTCGGATAATAGTATAGAACTGAGGAGCCGGGCAATTGCCAGTTGGACGCGTGCAATTCGATCAACTGCAACAGAGTACGTCGCACGCTGGCCGAACCCGCACTGGCTAGGAAACCATCGCGCACGTTACTCAGTAGGATTTCTAGTTGCTGCGGTAACTCCGTTTCCAAGTCACGTCCGATAGACGTCAGCACAAAAAACAAACACTCCGTCTCGGATAAACACTTGATCGGTAAACTGACGCACGCCTGACAACATTTTGCCAACACCGACAGCAGCACCAGCTCCGGCTGCAACGTCTCCACTTGATCTTTGATTTGTTGACGTTTCAGTTGTCCGTACAGCTCGGTGAGGAACCACATGAAGGACGTGAACCGGGTTCCGTCGCCCGCTTTTATCCCGCGCAGGATCTTGTCTCGTTCCTGGTACCATTGCTGACAGGTGTTCAACAGGGACTCGAGGAAAGTCTGGTTCTTCTCGCCCTCGATGATGGTGACGCAGAGCTTGGCGATCGACTCGCTATACTTGATCCCTTCCACCGCCTTCTCCATGATGATCTTCACCAGATCCATGAGGGTTCGCGACGGGAGCTGGTTGGGATCTTCCACGGCCCGTTTCAAGTTTTCTTGGTCGTCCTCCGCGAACACTTTCATGTCGATGTCTTCCTTGATGATGCTCTTCAGCTTTGACGCCAGGTTTTGGGAGTCGGCGGCGCCGAGACTCTTGGAACGCTTCAGCGATTGATTCTGGGGAGGGTTCTGATAGTGGTTCGCGTTCCAGTTGTTCTGGTGATGAACGGTGTGCTGATTCTGACCGGAGAAAACGGGCTGGGCGAACATCTCCGGGGCGTACGTATAATTGGGTCGGGGTATTGTCGTGACGAGTTGTGCGGCGGAAGCCGAGTGCAGTAGGGGCAAGGGCATACCGGCGGGCAGGAGCGAGATGAACCCCGGATGATTGACGTGGCGCAGTATGTTACCGCTGGATTTCGAGTGTTGCAGGGGCATGGGGTCGAATCCCATGGCGAGGTGAAGGTTACCGCTGGATTTGGATGATTGGAGGTCGTTCATGGTGAATTCTTTCGCGTGCACGTTCAGCTTGCCGCTGATGTTGGGCAGATCGGTGCGTACGTTCGGCGGTCGATATATTTCCATCGTCGGTTTGCCGGTTTTGATCGTTGCCATCGTCTGGCTGCGTCGTTTCATCTGGTCCTTGCTCTGCTTGATGAAGCTTCGTTCCCTGGTGATGATGCCGCTGGCCACGCCGGCGGAAAAGTCCGTCTTCTGACTGCGCTTCACCTGAGACATCTTCGCCGACACACTACGGACACCGTTTCCTATTGATAAATACCCGCGTGGCGACTAATCGACGTTCGAGTACCCTTGCCTATTTTGGCACCGGCAAGGCTGCAGCGCGGACAATCTCATCCTTTTCCTTCGATGCGTTCGTAGCGATTGACTTGACCGAACTCGACGCGACAGAGGGGAAATTACACTGGGGACTGTGAGTCGCGGTGTAACGTATGTATCGGTCCGTCCGAAACGCGGTAAATTTAGAAGGCGTATTTTTAACATCGTTATAAATAGGCTATGTTAAAAAATTCTAGGCGTTCGTGCCGCTCATGCGCGCATTATATAAGTAGATCGAGATGGGAAAAAATCGGGAGACGTCGTCGCTCGAAGCCGGGCTCGATCGACGGCGTCCAGTGGGAGTGTTTCGCGCGATGACGATGTCGTACGAAAGGTCGTCGCAAGCCGAAAGGTGGAACCGGGCGAAAGCGGGAGCCCGGCACCGTCGAGACGGAAAAACGCGAAGACAAGGAGATGTTGCTCATTTAGGTCGTGGGTTGGTAACCGCGTAATTGCGGGTGCTACCGGTAGATGGGAGTGCATCGCGTTTAAATATAATTGCACTCGTCAAAGTATGTTGAACCCGGCAATTAACGTAATGTCATAAATTCGGTATTAAGGCAAGATCTTCGTCGAAATAACGCCATCTGTCGACTAAAATACATTTTTTGATGTTCTTATCATTTTTTCACTTCAGTCATTTCTTGAGAAAAATTGGTGTAATAACAGGTCAATTGAAAAGTCCCCGGCCTGACACATAGATGGCTCTACTAGAATTAAATCCAATTGGTTAGACCTAACCCTCAAAAGATGCGTGTATAAATTTGACAGCTGTCGGATCATTAGTTTGTGAATTATAACATTTTTAGTGAAGCAACTTTTGTTATTGTGAAAAAAATGGATAAAAAAGCATTTTGCCTGTTGATAAAATATTGTTTTTTGAAGGGAAAAAAACAGTTCAAGCAAAAACTTGGCTTGATGCCGTGTTTCCGGACACTGCCCCAAGAAAATCAACCATCAAGGATTGGTATGCTAAGTTTAGACGTGGTGAAATGAGCACCGAAGACGGTGAACGCAGCGGACGCCCAAAGGCGGTTGTTACTGATGAGAACTGTTGCTACTGAAACATTTAAAAAAATTCACAAAATGATTTTGAATGACCGTAAATTGAAATTGAATGAAATAGCAGACACTAAAGATATCAACTAAACGTGTACATCATATCATTCACGAATATTTGTGTAGGGTATGAGAAAGGTCTGTGCAAAGTGAGTGCTGCGCGAGCTCACTTTGGAACCAAAAACAACGAGGAGTTGATGATTCGGAGCAGTGTTTGAAGATGATCAAGCCTAATAAACCCGAGTTTTTGTGTCGATATGTGACAATAGATGAAACATGGCTCCATCAGTACACTGTGCGCATGAAATAATTTTCATTGACCTTGAAAGAGGAAGGACCATCAACAGCGACTATTACATAGCGTTATTCGACCATTTGAAGGACGAAATCGCCGAAAAATGGTCGCATTTGAAGAAAAAGACAAGACAATGCACCGTGTCACAAGTCAAAGTAAAAACGATGGCAAAAATCCATCCATCCATCGTATTCTCCAGATCTGACCCCAGCGACTATTTCCTGTTCTCAGATATCAAAAGAATGCTTCCTGGGAAGAAATTTTTGTCGAATGAAGAGGGGATAGCCGAAACTGAGGCCTATCTTAAAACAAAGGACAAATCGTACTACAAAAATGGCATCGAAAAGTTGGATGGTCGCTATAATCAGTGCATCACCCTTGAAGGGAATTATGTTGAATAAAAAAAACTAATTTTGTCAAAAAAATGTGTTTTACTGTGTTAGGCCGGGTACTTTTTAATTGACCTTTTATATATTATTTAAAATGTTTTAAATTATATTCTTAAACTCTTACTCTTCTTATCTTATCTTTCTTATATTTCTGGTGACATAACGATACCGTATCGAAAGAACGATGTTGGTTTAGCAGCGAGGATAGGCTACAGAAGCAACTCGATAAGACGGTCCAGTGGTTACATTTCTGAAGGTTGGAAGTCCATCGACAGAAAATCCAGGCCATCTTCTTCCATAAGAGGCGCTTTGCACTGTGCATTTCGCGTCCTAGATTTGACCTTATATTGATCAGTTCAAGGTTTAGAGGTTTCTGCAAATAGATTAAGGTATTTCCAATCTGATGCTCCAACTCATCAATCGGGCCAGCAGGTTCCCACTCCCCATAAACACTCTCTTTTATAAGATGCTGATTCGTTCAATCGTTTTATACGGCTCCAGCTAATATCTTAAACACGTTACGCCTAACCAGATGGAAAATCGTCAAAATTTTTCAGAATAAACTACTCAGGAGAATTCTTAATGCTCCCTGGTTGGTTAAGACCAACCAATTTCATAGGAAAACAGATGTCCCCCAAATTCAAGATCTTATCTTCGAAATTTACTCAAGGGATTTGTCTACTCTTCTCTTGTTTCTAGTGTAATTAGTATATTACCGAGTTGACCGATATTCTAGGCCATTAACCCACCCGGCTCTTCATGTGACTCTCCGTGTAACTGAGGTTCCGCGAGATTCATAGTGTGATAATCACGCCATGCTTTCAGCAGGCACATGTGTCTCCTAACGGTGTCCTGGCCACGGTCACCTTCCTTACTAACAGAAAGCAGCATCAGTGAGGATCATGGGATCAGTTGATAGAGAGAGATTTAGTGGGTACATTAGAGTCCTACATAACCTAATCAAACTCGCTACTTTCTGCGAGTCTCCCCATCTAGGTGTCCGTAAAAGGATTCCCCAACCCAGTTTAATTCCAAAAAAATAGTTTAGAAGCTATCCGATCATCGCTCCAATTTCGCACATTTTCAGTATTTCAATCCATGCTGCATAGAGCTTAATAAGTGGTATTCAGAACTTAACATTCAACCTGCAACAGTGTTTTCATCGCCATTCACTATACGTCATAGCAAACTGTTTTGTTTTGCCAGGCAAGCAATGAAACTGGTATGTTGAAATGAGTTGAAATGACGTTGTCAGTCAATTCATGTGGTAATCATAGAGTATTATATCGAAGTTTAACTTAAATAGGCGAAACCTAGGAAATGTTTCGCGTGGTCCCACCAATACAGGCACTGAGACCACTTTTTTGAATGGTTCGTTGGAATTACTCCACAAAGGTATTTTGATTGGCACATTTGTGTAACGCGATTGTTTGTTTCAGTTTGTTTATGACGCCATTTTTGCGTGCCTGACGTAAAGTATGGTCAGCATTTTTGTGACTTAATTATAGTCATTATTATTGGATCATAATGTATCTTCAGTCTCAAAATTGTTATATATTTGGTGTATGTGCGGAAATAAAAAAGAACGAGATGTCGTTTTCCTTGTAAGAAACAGCCCAAGTAAGCTAGATTGAAGATATGTGCGTGACTTAGCATTGTTTTTACCTGGTACATATACAATTATTTATATAAAGCATTTGTATTGATATATGTATAGATGTATATTATCTTTAACAGGAATACAGCAGAAAAAATCATGAAAATATTACCTACAGTTTAAACCAAAAAAAGTGTCTAAATGGAGCATGACATGGAAATGAAGGTAAATATAATTATAATAGATAAAAAGTTTTAATACAAAGTCATTCTATATATATAGAGCCAAATTTACCCTTTAAAGTAAAAAAGTTGTTTGAAAACAATTAAAAACATAATTATTTTGGCTTTCATTTACCTAAACAAATGTATATTTGTTAAGATACTTATAACTTGTTTGTTTTAATATATTGTTAATAGATCTTTAAGCTTTCTCTTTAACTCCTATATTTTATCATAACAAGTGCATAGTAGTAATTTTGGTATATATCATAGATTTTAATATACATTTTAATTTTTTGTTGCTGTTCTTTAAAGTATTACTTTTTGTTTTTTTTTAAATTATCCGTTTCACAATTTTCATAATAACATTGTAAAAATAAAGTTTCATTACATTTTTGTCTTGAATAAATAGATACAATATTAACAGACATGGACTTAGTTGGCTTTCAGTATGAAAAAAAGATAGAAATCTTAATATATCTTGTTTAAATTGATATAGAAATTGATAAAAAAATATGAAAAAGGTAAAAAAACTATACATAATTTTTATTATATTTACTAGCAGATATATTTGTAGTTAACTATTTTTTATTTATATATTATTATTATATATAGATACTTATATATCATTATTATATATAGATACTTATATATTAGCATTTTAATATTTTGTATTTGCGTTTATATAGAATGTTATTTTAATAATTTTTTTTGAGAAATTACATTTGGATTTTATTTTTTATTTCAAATTAAATTGGTCATTAGAATGTGACGTCAGGGGTTAGTTAGGTGATTTATATATCAAACGATGAAATGCCTTCCTAGTAAAATATTTTCTTTACAGGTATCTGTAAACAATTTTGAAATTCTACGTATTAAGTTAAGACTCTATAATTACTCTATGGTGCTAACCACCCCTTGGAATATTTTCCTTGGTATGTGAATATCTCGAAATAGTTGATTAAGCGTTGAGCGTGATTGAGCGTTCCATGATTAACGTCTGTCTGCATAAAATAGATTAATAACACTAATTGGAAATCTGTTTTTGTACGTAGGGAACCGGAGAAACCGTCGAATCCAATAGTTATATTAGCTTTAATCGTTGTTTATATTGATACTCCTCATTAATGATCAAAATTCATAGAAGAACCTAATATATAAACACAAAATGGAGTGTATTTTTTTATTATCCTTAGTGATTCAGCCATCTGCTCAATAGGAAATAAGTATATTATGATAATTATTATTTACATGACTAAAATCTTGCTCTAAAATCTATATAGGGCCACTAATCAGATCGGATGGTACTAAACGTTTTAGTCTATGTCTACTTCACTGTTATCACTCATAGCTAGCTGATTGGTTTGAGGAACATTTACTTAAATGAGCTGCATTGAAAGTACTAAAACTTTGTATTATACTCGTTCTAAAGGGATGGGTTCTGGATGAATATCATGCTCTATTATTTCATTAGAAACATAGCACAGAGCATCGACTATAGCACGCAACACATTGTATTGAAAGCCTTGAATGATAGCTATATTAAATTTACTAGAAATGCCCCATAGTTGGATTTCGTAGGTCCAAATGGGCCTATTGATTAACAATGGACCGAACAATATATTGTTATCTAAGGTCAATTTCGATTTGCGTCTGACAAGCCAATTTTGGCAACATTTGGTTTAGTTGAAGTTCATATTGTTTTCGTTTAGAAAGTATGTGCTTCTTCCAAGTAAGGATTTGGTCTAGATGCATGCCAATATATTTATAATCCTCCTGGGGTATTTGGCAATTATTAATATTCGAAGATTTATATTTCATCTGCATATCTTGCCGCGGTGATTTTGTGGTTGGTGGATTAAAACTAAACAGATTTATTAAGGACCCAAAACACCTGTGAAGTGTGTTCATAATTAAGTTTTACAGTGAAGGATTTATCTTTATCTTATATATATATATATATATATATATATATATATATATATATATATATATATATATATATGTCTTTTTAGCGTTGTGCTTATTTGGTTTGCCAGTCTTCATGATATATTCTTCGTCACAAACGACTTAGCTGATATGTGACAGAATTTTATTAAAAATAATATTTTAATTAATTTTCAAATACAGTCAGAATACTTGAAACGATCGATACAACAATAACTTTTATCTTCCTTTTTCGCAACTCTATATATTCATTTTTGATAATATTTGAATAGAACGAGTCGAATACATATTTTGGCTTCATAACTGGAGTCTCCATTCTCGTGCGCAATTACATATTGGTAAATAATAGACCTTGAATATTTCCAAAGTACGAAAATAAAGATCGTTGATATACGAGCACTGTTAGTACGCAAGGTAGTTTATTTTAGTGGTCTGGAACAAAAGGACATCAAGCGATGATTAATCAATATTGTATAGTTGGCGAGACTTTTGAACGCTCACAATATTTTCTGATATTTTAAGGAAAAACGTGTTTGTTTAGGTAGAAGTACATAGGTATCAGTAAACGCCAAACTATTGAGACAAAGTTTATTGTTTCTTATTACATTGTTTATAATTTGTACACAAATGTTTTTGAAACTTATTAAAATGATTTAAAATTCCCCAGTGTAAATATAATATATATATATATATATATATATATATATATATATATATATATATATATATATATATATATATATAAAAGAAGAAAATGTATTAAAAATATATTAAATGAAGAAAATTTAAAAAATAATTTGAAAAATTTGGATGTTATATAACCTCATGTAAAGAAAATATCTTTCCCTTCAAAGACCCCGCAACACATTCTTTGAACTTTTGAGAGTTTCTTGCAAACGTCATTATCATCATCATTCTTCGTCAAGGCTCCAATTGGAAATGTCAGATGGAGATAGCAGACGTCGTATAATTCAAAAAATATATGGGATAAACAGAAATGCTACCTTAAGAAATAATATATTTTGAAAATTCGGAGGAAGTGTAACAACAATTAAAAGTATACAGAAAGGAGACAACTTATTTGGTCAGGCCGCTTGCAACATATAAAAATAAAGCGATAGGTTATAATGGAGTGGGAAGCAAGGACGAAAAAGAGAAAGATCAGAGGACGACTTAAGTGAATGTAGGACGAAAGTATCAGGGAGATACTACAAAAAAGAGGAAAAATCACTGCCCAAGTAAGAATATTAAACAGAATCCAATATTCAATAAGTATTTTTTATGTCTATATTTCATTAAATAATCTCCTGCATAAAATACTATTTTAATTAATTAGTCTTATTCTAATGCTTATTCTGAAGTCTATATGTGTCCAATAACCAGATCAGATGGTGTTAGACGTTTTAGTCTACGTACTTCACTGGCACTTCACTAGTACATTGGGGTCCGCTGACACTCTTTCGAAGCACTTCACACAAACACGTTGAATTACAAGTTACTCGTTCTAGAGGAATATCGTGTTGTATCACTTTATTTGAAACATAGCACGGGATAATTTTTTTTGGAACCGTTGTATGATGGATATATTAGACTTGCTAGAGGTTCCCCATAGTTGGATTCCACATGATCGATCAAATAGGCTTGAGTATAGATTTATACATAACTATCTTATTATCTAATGATAACTTGGATTTGCACCCGATAAGCCACTACATTTGGTAGAGTTTAAGTCCAAGTTGTTTGCCTTTGGCTAATAAAATGTAACGCATGCTAATGGTATAAAATATGGAAGCGTACTTCTTTGAAATATATTAATTTTGTTATGTTAGTATCCAAACCAAGTAGTTCTTATGTTTAATTTTGGTTTACAATTGCAATTAGTCACATATATTTTAAATAAATGCTTGCTTTTATTATTTATAGTGAGTTTGTAACAGATGTATAATGCATCAAGTAATTTCTTTTTAATAATTGGGGTAGATACATAGTTACAATTTAATTACTTTAGCTGTTAATAGATAGATATGTTATTTCTGTATTGGTGAAAGCACATCTGGTTGAATGAAAGAAAGGCGTAACAACTTATGAAGGGGTACTAAACCACATGTGTTAATTTCTTAATTTTATATATTTATTTTTCTAATTATTAATAGTTAATACAATTATTAAAAGTAACACTTTACTCCTGAGGAAACGATTAAAGGAATATACGTGGTTATTGTCCTGTCAGAACAGCTTTCAATTGTAGTATAGACTATAGCTTCACCCGCCAGTTTGCCTTTGATTATCTTCTGAGTTACACTATTTTTCATCACATTTCCATGGTATGGCCTGTATGGTAAGGGTTCCCAAGTATTGGTGGCTCCAAACTACAATAGTTTATGGCCGGGCAACTGAGCTCCTGCAATCCGTCTTTGGTGGCCTTACACATTCTGCCCAAATAAGAGATATTAACAGGTCAATTGAATAGTCCCCCGCTTGACACATAGATGGCGCTACTAGAATTAAATCCATATGTATTTTAGTTAGCCCTAATGTTCAAAAGATTCGTGTGTAAATTTGACAGCTGTCGGATCATTAGTTTGTGAATTATAGCATTTACAGTGAAGCAACTTTTGTAATAATATCAACGTGTTGATTAAATATTGCTTCTTGAAGGGGAAAAATACAGTTGAAGCAAAAACTTGGCTTGATGCCGACTTTCCGGACCCTGCCCTAGGAAAATCAACTATCAAGGATTGGTATGCTAAGTTTAGTGGTGAAATGAGCACTGAAGAGGTGAACGCAGTGGATGCCCAAAAGAGGTCGTTACCGACGAAAACATTACAAAAATTCACAAAATGATTTTGAATGACAGTAAATTGAAATTGATTAAAATAGCAGACACTTTAAAGATATCAACTGAACGTGTACATCATATCATTCACGAATATTTGGGTATGAGAAAGCTCTGTGCAAAGTGGGTGCCGCGCGAGTTCACTTTTGACCGAAAAGAACTACGAGTTGATGATTCGGAGCAGTATTTGAAGATGATCGGGCGTAATACACCCGATTTTTTTGCGTCGATATGTGACAATGGATGAAACATGGCTCCATCATTTCTCCCCGAAGTCCAATCGACAGTCATCCGAGTTGACTGCAGAGCGTGGCAAAACACAGCAGTCGGCTGGCAAGGTTTTGGCGTCTGTATTTTGGGATGCACACGGAATAATTTTCATTGACTACCTTGGAAAAGGAAGGACCATCAACAGCGACTATTATATAGTGTTATTGAACCGTTTGAAGGACGAAATCACCAAAAAACGGCCGCATTTGAAGAAAAAGAAAGTGCTGCTTCACCAAGATAATGCAGCGTGTTAGAAGTCAGTGAAAACGATGGCAAAAATCCATGAATTCTAATTGCTTCGTCATCCACCGTATTCTCCAGATCTGGCTCCCAGCGACAATTTCCTGTTCTCAGATCTGAAAATAATTCTCGCTGGGAAGAAATTTTCGTCGAATGAAGAGGTGATCGCCGAAAGTGAGGCCTATTTTGAAGCAAAGGACAAATCGTACTACAAAAATGGTATCGAAAAGTTGGAGGGTCGATATAATCAGTAAATCACCCTTGATTATGTTGAATAAAAAAAACTAATTTTGCCAAAAATATGTGTCTTGCTTATGGTAGGAGACTTTTCAATTGACCTGTGAGATTAACTCACAACATTTTGTTTCAAACTATGTATATTTCCTAATTCCAATAATTCATCGCTAGTGGATTTCGTAACTTCAATCCGCCTTTGGCGAGCTTATCATTTGAACAGTAATAATTTTTACCGAACTTTACTAAACTATGTCAAGAAATGCTTCCAATAACTATGGAAGAATTGCCAATCCAACGTCAACCTGTCTTCTTGTCTTCGTAAGTTTCTTTTCTTGATAAGTAAATTGTTTTCGGTTAAATAAATGAGTTTAAAAAATAATATCCTTATGATCTTATTGCAGTTTAATATAAGTTTAAAATAAGAATTTTTTATTTATTTAATTTATTAATGATGTGCTAGTGTTGAACATTAAAAGTATATAATTTAGTATTAAACATGATTATTTTCAATTTCCGTCTAGCTATTATAATAGTAAAATTTTGTGGTTCGTTATAATTAATAAAACCTGAAATGTAATAAGAAAACAAAACTAATCACATTTTAATATAAATATATTTGGGAAGGACCTACAAAATGAACGTTTCTGAAAACTGAACATCTAAAAACTGAGATCGTTAATATCCTGACTCTTTCTTTCTTAAGAAACCATAAAACAGATGAATTATAAATTCATGTTACCTTTCGTCACCACCATATCTCTTCTACATAAATACACTTTCTTTTAGACCGTTTCTTTCTCTTCTAAAGCTTAAATTCGTTGATTACCAGCTAGTACTGTTCATTTTTGAAGTTCTAATTTAAGAGCAGATAATACGATGCTTAATCAGAATTGTCTCGTTGATGAGACATCAAAATTCTTAGCAAATTTCCACAAAGAACAGTTTGGCAAACTATATTTTTACTCGTGTTACCGCTAAATTCTGAATCATAAATATATTTGGTTGAAAAGTTCTTGTATTTATTTTAAGTGTACAAATAAGTGTCTACCGTTCGGTCAAAGGCGACGCCACTAATAAATTATGTTAAACTTGTCTGATTTAAATAGCTATATCGTAAGATAAGAGTTCCATCGACAATAAAGATTTAAAATAATTATTTTTTGTTTTCAAATTTTCAGCTGAATGAGTGTCATGAGCTGAAATTCAATTTGAAGGAATTTATGGTTGATTATCTTTGATTGTCCGTGGAATTATGTAATAAGAGGTGTCACTTAAGCAAGAGTAGTTGTTTTGGGTGATTTTAAGAATTTTGAATTGAATTTCGAAGTCAAGGAACATTATGTAAAGCTGAAAAAGCTTTCTTTGATTTTTTATTGCTTTTCTTGATTACTGCTTATTTTCAGGAAATACGCACGAAATATCTGGTCAGCATCTAATAAAACTTGACTTGAATTAGCATTAATATTAGGAACAATTGATTTTGAATAAAAAAAAATGGATGTTCAAAAGAAATCAGTTTTCTTGAAGAAATACGAAAAATCAGAGATGAATGGAAAGTGGGTTAGATCATCATTTGATGACATCATAATCAGTTTAATACTGGGTATTAGTCACGACTTAAACTGCAATCAATTACAAATGAATATGTATTTTTAATATATCTTACTACATTATCATATATATTTTATGGACGTAAAAATTGTAGAAATGTCGGAAACAAAAATAATAATGAGGGATTAGGGATTATAATAATGATATCGTTATAAAGAATCTCAAACCTAATTAAAAAAATTACCAAAACATTATAATCGTCATAGAACGCTAACCAGTTACAACAGTTTGAGTATTGATTTTTATACATGTTGTTATATGGAGATAATTACGTTTCACGTTTAATCTTATCTCTTGATTTCATGAGATATTGTCTTTTCACTTTTTCGTACATCATTGTCATATGTGGTCCATTTTTCTTCACCTGTAATTATTCATTTACTTACCTGACTTTATCGTCATTTCGCGACTATACAAATGCGCTTTTGCGTTTAATTGCCATTCAAAAAAGTGGACATCAAATAATCCACAAATGATACATGATACATGGTCAAATGCACGGTTCGACCTAGTCAAATGCACGATGGTATGTTTTGTTCAATTCGTGATGTCAGACGAAGATGTACGAATGAATACTTTCCTGTATAAATTGTGAGAGAGGATAGGACGGAGATAATTGCTTGGGTAGTTAATTCTATATGCGGTTATATTTTCCGACAGTAGTATAAGAGAGACGAAGATGTATAAATTCCTTCACGAACTAAGTTTAAAAAAGAGAAGGAAAAAATAATTACTGAATACTATTATAATGATTATACGTAACATGCAATTTATAATTTAATTTTAAACGAAATAGAATTACTTTTATATTTGATTGTTCTATGGATCTGTAAAAAGGAATGCAATTTTTCTATGGAATGGAATAATACCCCAAATGTTTTATTGTATTTTAATGTATTAATTGCTATTTTTAAATAATATACTATAATAAATATAGACATTACAATAGAACTTAAACAAAACCTAAAAATTAAAGATGTACAATAATCATAAATAATATATAAAAATTAAACATATACTTAATCATAAAAAAAACTAATCTATGACATAATTAAAAATGATCTGAATGAAATGATATAAATGCTTTATTTATTATTGAATGGAAATATTTTTCAACAAAAATCGAGAGAGCAATCGAAGTATTACCTATTATTGTCATAAAAATAGTCAAAATGTTTTACTATATATTATTCTCTATTCTAAATCTTTTTACCCTCTTACATTAACAATCTTGAAATATATCGTACCAAAATGCTATAATATTAATATACAATATATTGTTATTTACAAGCAAACTACCAAAAAAAACTTAAAACTATATATATTACATATAAATTTATGTAAGCATAAATTAGGTACATTTTTTCAAGGTCGCGGCTAGGACGACAAAGCCAGAACGTTAAAAATCAGTCAAATGAAAATAGCGACCGAAAACAATCGACTGAAACAGTCACTGGTAATATATATACAAAATGTTCAACTTTAACGTTCAAGGTAAGAGAAAGGGGTAAAACGATAATTATTGGAGTTATGGGAATGAATCTTGAATCATATTTTATAATCAATCTCTCGTAGAAATCCCATCAATCGATCACTATTGTCGCCGACTATAGAGTTTCTATAATTATTCAGGTCGAATCTCATCCTAATGGAAGAAAGGCGATGGCAGTCGAACACATGGTGAAAGTCAGAGACAGGGAATTTGCCACAGAATTCACAGTTTGCTGAAGCGCTTGAGGACATCAAGTGGCTATGCGAGAAATAATAGAGTCCCAGTCTCAGACGAATAAGTTTCATTGTAGGAGGAACAGGAATGAGACTGAAAAGTCACTTTCGATTCCAAAGAGTTTGTTTAGTCTATCCTCCAAAATCCAGCGTCTTTACAGTGCGCCTCTAGTAAAGGTTCTGATGATGGGATAAAGGTCAGTGTGTTCTCGATAGGGAGTCGCCGCGGCATCTGCTTTTTCATTCCCAAGTATCCCAAAGTGAGAGGGGCAAATACACTAACGTCAACGAAAGACCAATCAGCGATCGTAGAAAACCTCGTTGTTTCAACGGTGCGCATCAGTCTCTGTTCAGTAACCTAAAAAGGTTCCAATGATGTTGATGTAAATATACCAATCATTTTGTGCCTTAAAACTCCATATAACTATTCAATTATGTTGAGGTCGATTATGCTGACCATGGAAGATGTATATGATATTCTGATGCTCTTCAAACCAAGAATGATTTTTTGGCTGTGTGTATGGGTCCATTATCATCTTGGAATATGGCAGTGTTTCGCAACAATATGCTGCTGATTTCTATGATATTTTCACTCAAATCATAATAAATGGCATGTTTAACTCTAGGAAGTAGGGAGTCCAAATCGTAGATTTCATTTGAGGTCCTTGAGATAATTGGAAACTTGCCCATTATAGACAAAGGCACAAGTAAGTCCTGTACTGGATTTGGATCCATCAGTATAAATGTGTCTGTGTCTGGATAGAGGGAGTATATAGTAGTATCATCAATTTTTCTAACAATAACACTGTTGTACCACGTACCATTTCAAAGTTATGATAAATAAATAAAGTCCCATAACTAAATAAAGATAGTATGTAAATCATCATATTCATTTATTTATATTATAAATTTTATTTAAAAAAATAGTAATATATATTTACAAATAGACAATAAATCAACATAGCTTAGGTTTTTATAGTGAAAAAAATACAAAAAAATATAAACATTTCCGCTTCTGAACAGTAGAATTCTCTTTCATTACAAACCAGCAGTAATCTTCGTTGATAAGTTCTTTCTATCTGTCTTATATGCTTGTGAAAGCGCTTACCTTGTTCGTCACTCACCATTCCAAGATTAGGGGGGGAAAACTTAAATGAAAATGTAAAAAATGTATTTTTAAACCTCATTTTAAATATTTGTAACAAGTCATTCACTAAAAACTCAGCATTTTCAGCTTTAAGATTGCTTAAAAATCCACGAATTATTTTCTTTAGATAACATAGCATTGTTTTTCGAAGTTTTTTTTTGGGCCAATAAAAATAACTTCTTTTAATGTAGCATCATTTAATTTAGAGAAAATAGTTTTCAGATACAAAAATCCTTTAATATTTTTATCTATAGCTTTGATTACATTTTTCATTAATCCAAGTTTTATATGTAAGAGTGGAATATCATATTTAACGTGTCATTTACCACATTCAGTACTTTTTGGATAATCATTAACTTCATAGTGGTTTTTGTTGTTTCTACTGTCCCATAAATAGACAAAACAATAATATTTTGTGAAACCTTTCTGTAGTCCAAGCAATATAGCAACAAATTTAAAGATCAGCAAACTTTCCAATTGTATTCTTTGTATTTGGTTAGGTCTTAAATTAGTTTTATGTTTCTTTTAAAATCACTGAATATGCAAAAGGTATGGAAGGATATCGGCTGCCATTAGTGGAGTAATACAACTTTTAAGCGTAAATAGTATTCACACTAGTACTAAGGAACGTGACGTGTTAGACAACTATATTAATAGACAATGTTTTTAGCAATGCAATAAGAAATTCAGAGAGGTGACCTAATTTATCTTAGAAAAATCGTGTCACACTGTAATTTGTAATCATTTTTCTTTTTTTTTTGTCTTCAGATTACAATTGCAATTCACGTCAACGAGGCGACGCCATTTTTTGAGACCCCCACTTTATCAGGCTGTAACTTTTTGGTATTTTAAATTTCAGTACTTTCAGGATTCAAGGAAATCATTTACTGAAGCGATTTTTTATGTGTTATTATATAATGCAAATCACATAAGATACCCTTTGCTCAATGCGGATATTCAACAATCTTAAGGATTTAAAAAATATAGTTTGATTACTTCTAGTAGCTAATTGTTTTTATGTTAAATGCCGAATACGGTGATATAACCGAACATAAATCATTCGGTTTTATTATTTATTTATATTGGCCATCACGCTGTGGGAACTAGCTACAGTTTTATAAACATTTATAGTAACAGAAATATTTTTATGAAATGTGGTGTAAATCTAAGATAAATAATTTATAGTTTATAAGAAATGATATTAACTGTAACGATTTTATAACAAAAATCTGAAAAGAGTTTTACAGCGAGACTATTTTGATAAATTTCCTTAATATTTTAGTCTCCTTATACCAACTATGGGTTTATCTGGACTGGACCACGGTCCTCAGCATTAAGCCTACCGACTGGCGAGTGACCAACTTTAGAAATCATCCCAAAAGACATCCGGTCTTACCCAGCCGGGTTTACTGACATGACTGGGAACATTTCCTTTGTCGGATTTTACACTCTTGCCTAGAACAATCACAAATTTTAAAAAACAATCACAAACATAAATTTACGACGATGCCCCAGCAGGATTCAAACCTGGGGCTATCGCAACTGTAGGAGGACCGTCCTATCGCCTTTACCACTGCGCCACCAATCCGGCTTGATAATTTTTATTTGTGTGCGAGCATTTACTACGCATCTGCTATATGATTAGGAGGAGGTTATATGGTTAGGAGCAAATTTATTGGTTAATGGTGTAGTATACAAACTAATTGAAAACGACTGGCACAAATATTAACCATTACCATTAAAATAATACCTATTTTGAGGTAATTATTGAATTATTAAGCTATTGTAGCTGCAATAATATATTGATTAAATAAACAATTTTTATTTTCTAATATATTTAATTGTTCTTTTTATTATATGATAATAAACTGAGATTCGTCGAAGAATTTATGCGAATATCTCGAATACATTTTTAACGCGAATAATGATTATTGGGCATATTTTTTATTTATACCGAATGCCGAATAAAAATATTGCCGAAGAATTCGAATAACTTGTTTTATACCAGTTTTTGTTTTGTACCAGTTTTGGCTATAATTAATATAGTATAAAATGATAAGCATTTTATATGTGACGTAGTATTTACATAATATATTTGTGATCTACAATTTATTTCTTACATTACTGATCATAATCGCAATTTACTCTTTTTATCAAGTAGGGTTAATCTGAATTGCGTCTACTTATTTAGTGGCCAACTTAAAGATCCAGAGGACATCTGACCTTACCTAGAATGTCACTGAAATGATTGATGACTACGTATAATAATTATTTTAATTATTGGTTTTAAATAAATATAACTTGTTAAGATTTTCTTCGTTTTTTATTGGATTTTGGATTAATCTGTAAGATGAGCAAATTGTTATCGCGTAACTATTGTCAATTCCTGGAGTTATATCTCTTCGGAGAAAAAATGGCGTTCTCGACATTTAAAAATGTTGCGGCTAGAGTTCTACAAGGTAGCGTCTTAGTACCTCTCTTGTATCTGCTGTACACTGCTGGAATCCCAACAACAAAAGAAACACTACTTAGAATATTTACTGACGACACAATTATTATGGCAAACGACATATCTCTATCTAGAGCAGTAGAAAAAGTACAAGTGGCAGCCAACAAAATCTACAAATAGACGAAAGATTGGAAAATTCAACTTAATAGCTCCAAATCTCTTCATGTTAATTTTGCATTGCGGTGAAATAATAAAAACTTAATTATATCACTCAATGGATGCCCGATTCCTCAAACAGAATCAGCTAAATACCTCGGCATCCATCTTGACGGTCGAATAAATTGGAAACATCATGTTAGACAGAGAGAAAAACACATTAGGACCAAAATAAAACAACTATACTGGTTAGTCGGGAGATACTCCCAACTTGTTCTTTATTTTTCAGACAATCATAAAGCCAATTTGGACCTATGGGGTGCAAATATGGGGCTGCACTAAAAATTCAAATCAATTACAACTACAAATGAAATGTGGTAATAAATTAATTTATAATTAAAATTTTACTAAGCATATCTAATAAAGATGTTATTAAAAAAAAATTGGCTGGAAAAAAGTCTGCAAATAACTTATCATAGTTGGCTTTAAGTCATATATCTATGGTGAATGTGTTTTTATATATTTGATTTGACAAGCACATGAACAGAAATGCTGGCCATTTTTATTTGTAATTACTTGATCTTAAGTTTCACATTTTCGACAGATTGATGGACAGGGATTAACGACAAGGTTTTTATGTGGTCTTATGACTGTTTGGAGAAATGCGGATCCGGCCTTATTTAGGCCTACTCATAGAATAGTTAGACATAGAAGGTAATTTCTATTAAAAGTTGGGACTAAATTATGTTCCTCAGAACCACTAGAGAGCGCAACAAGCGGAAATATTTATCAGGAAATTAAAAAAAAAACATGCTATTTAGCATTTGAATGCTAAATAAGAAAATACTATAACATTTATCTAATCCGACAATTAACATTTTACAAATATGAAAAAATTTTAAAGATATAATATAATGTAAATGAGAATAGACATATTTACCATATAATCTATGTAGAAACATAAGTTACATTTTTCATTTTAATTTTAAAATCTCACAACTTACTTTGTTTTAAAACATATTATATTCGTAAGTACGAAGTAGGTAAGTACCCCAAGTCTAAGATTCTAAGATTTTAATGTGGTAAGAAATTCTGGTAATTCCGATATGGGGCGTGTCGTTATGTTTTCCTTTCCATTTGGAGAATGATTCATGAATAAACAGAGACTGTCTATTTGAATTAAATGTATATAGACTATAATGAAAGCTTTGTTATTTAAATAGCAGTTAGTAATTGCATATTTTAAGAAATGCTGCTATACATTTGGGTCTGTAGTCGTCCAGTTTAAAATACAATGCGGAAATCCTTTCCTCCTCATATACGACCGACCCTTCATTTTATCAGTGTTGACTTTTAAAAGCCATTTCTGGTTTACAACAACCTTTGGAAAACTATGTGTCCTATTAAAATCTTGGTATGGAACAGCTTTGTTTCGATTTTACATTTAAACTTATTATTTTTAGTGAAACCGCTACAATAATTGCCTGATGAAACAAACTGTTAGTTTCTAAATACCCCTTTTCCTACTTAATATATATTTTAGTATAATAACGTTTTAATAAGCAATAATTTCTTAATAAAATCTTCGCAACCAACTTCTTCGTAAGCAACTAAAATGATAAATACTACAAAATATCTTCAAAATATAAAGCTGAAGCAGATCTCAGTCAATACATCCTGTGTATTTTCCTTGTCATTAGATCATTAGGGTGTCGTTGATAGTTTTATATTTTATTTATTTGATCCAGGTCTACTTTTGTTAGAAAATTTGATTATTTCAATGTATATGTTCCTATATCTTAGCAAAAAGCTGTGAGATTTCTTCTTCTCTGATTCTCTGAATTTCACATTCTTCGACTTTTAATCTCAACAAATTCCAGCTATACCTTAGCTATAAAATAAAATTTAAAGCATTACTAAAATGTTATGTTTAAAATAAATGTTTAATTATTACCAGTTACTACAGTTTTTGCTACTATTCTTGATGGACAAATCTCATTAATGACTTGACTACTTCCAACACAATAAGAATCATTTTCTTCTCTGTTTTTGTTGTCATTAAATTTTGGCATACGGTGACACCTATTCCAGGTTGTTGAAAATGATGTGTTATACATTTGGCAGCTAAAATTCTCACTATAAATAAAATTGATGCTGTTTGGATTTTATAACTTTAACCTTACATTCTGCAGTTACCCTTGTTCTTCCATATTTTGAAACCAATGTATGTTAGACCTCCAAGAATAATACAACAATTTAATTATTATTACTATAGGAATATTAATGTAACACAAAATCTAAAGATTCTAGATTTTTTGTTGTTTTAATCTGATCGACCGTACCGATCGACTCGTAAAGAATGGACCGCCATTAGAAAAGGAATACAATATAGTTTCATTTAGTTTATTTTTTTCTATGTATATTTATATATACATAGAAAATATTCTACAATATATCAAAATATATTTCCATTCTCTTTTTTGGAGAAAGTGCAAAAGTGCTTTTAAATTGAATACGTATTGAGATTGAATGTTTTATTCGTTTATTGCTATTATATTGATGGATATATTTGGTGTTTATATTTATTTTGGACAACAATATCTATTGGTAGACATGTGAATCATAAATGTAAATAATTAAAATCAATTTTATCGTATTTACATATCTTTAGATAAAATAATAGTTCCACTTAGTGTTATTGCGTTATTCAGTGTATACATGTAAATCTTCGACATTCATTACTCTTGTTGTTTGATTTGACGAAATCTGCTACCGAATCTTATCAAGCAGTTTCATAAACTACTGGTGATGCTGTTCCATCATATATTAATTATTACTTATAATTTTAACGATATAAAAGTGATGATTTGGTTGTCTGTGGGATTAAAAATATTTGAAGACTAGAACAAGACAACTTTGCAGTTGGTGAATCAACTGTTTTCTACTACACCACACGAATTGACTGAAAAAGTATTACACAAGATATCATACTTACTATGTTATCAAATAATTCGCACTTTTATTATTATTGATATTTTGACTTATATCGTATAGTTATTTACGTATTATGTTCTTTGTTTTTGTCTATCATTTGTTTTGAATAAATATATCTTATTATTTAATTATTTACAACGTACTCTTTAAGTAGTGCGTATTATTTAATGTTAACTACGGTGATTTAATAATTTTTAGTTCCCAACGAGATACAAAAAATTATAAACGACATATGTGCTTCTGTTAAAATAGTTCTATAAAAAATTACATAAATAAACTGTCACATCGTCGATGACGTTTAAGTATTCGTTTGATGTAAATTCGAAATGAATCGCATGTACATTGTAACGATGTTTTCTATTTTTTTTTTCGAACTTAACCTTGAAATATATATTTTTGGTTTATCCTTGATTTTCCTGTTTTTCGAAAATTATTTAAAGTATTTCAGTTATTACTCGAAGAAAAAGTTTACTTTCTTACTGATTATTAACAATAACTCTAAAAGGCGTGTCTAATATGATTATTAAAGAAAATGAAACGTAATATTTTTTTACAAAATATTTTTAAAATTGTTGATTAGTTACGTTGCTTACAATCTTGACTGGAAAAACAAGAAATAGGAATATATTTGCAAAAATTAATTTCGATAGTCATATAAACGATGTAGATCTACGATTCAAATAACATTATATAAGTTACAGTTATTCGCGGCGCATGTAACTGAAACATATTGTATCTTGTGTGATAATGCTAGATAAGCGGGTGGTAGTTGAAGAAGAAGAGATTTTCTTGAAAGGTTTGAGTTCGAAAAACGACAAGTTGAAACCTTGGCGCCTTGAACCTTCCACCACAGCCCGCAATTGTAGGAATTTCATTAGAGAAGTCGTAGACAACCTTGATCTTCAACCCAATCCTGAGAAACCTGTCGTTGCTTTATCATTAGGTTGGTATGAATTATTTGCTTTACTTGTTATTTATTATTATTGTTAATCAACACATTCTTGCATTTAAATTGAGTTTGGACAACAACTATTTTTGGTGGAGTCGGTATTCGAAGTTTATATATATTCTAGATTTGCTGATGATGCCCATATTAATATTTATATGTTGGTAGAATATTTAGAATATTAATGGATCAGTTTCAAATCTAAATCATAGCTCAACACTAGTTCATAAAGTTCAAAGCATAAAGCAAATGTAAAAGCAAGGCATTTATTGAAAAAATATTTCTATAAAGTTTTCCCATCTTTCTGGCAATATGGAGATATCGTATCGAGAGGACGAAGTTGACCTAATTGGAGTGGTTTATGCCTGGTGAGTACGCCAGAAACTGTCACCAATGGCGAACTTACACTTTTGTCGCTAGCTATTTTGCTGCCCCTACTAACCTTTGCAATTCTATACCCTACAGCACAATTATTACATTTTTCATTTTTATGATTTCCGCTCTATTGCCCTGATTGCATCAGCTTCTTCCCGTTATTAGTTTGATGATGTGATTAGTGATATCTTTGTGTTAGTTCCTAGACAAACCATAATTTAGAGAAGGTCACACAAGAAATAGTTTGTGGGTATATTTCTGAGGTAGGAAATATTTGATCATGTTCTACCATACATAAATATATACAAATAAAACTAGTTAAACAATACAACTTATACAATATAATGTAGATTTGGTAAATTTATTGCACTTACAGGCTAAAAAACAACAAACAAAAACAATATTAACATATATTACTTTATTGTGGGATTTTAAATCTGCAAAATATTTAATTGTAGCCTTGTATGATATCCTGTTTGCTTTTCTTGACTTAAAGTAGATCATAGGTAGTTTTTCACCCCTTTTAAACAAGAAAAGGAGCTTTTCTCGTACTCTGTGTATTTGTCTCTGGTGTATATAGATTCATGCGAGGTGCTATATCAAAGTTTAGATAAATGTTGTCCAAATTCTGTTTTCGCAGGAACGATGATACATATTTTTAATTACCCAGAATCTGGTTTTATCAACTTTTTTGAAGAAAGGTGATATTGGAAATGTAGGCATTCCAGAACTAAGCCAGTTTCTAAGCCATTAGGATACATTTACTCATTTTGGTTAGAAATGAAACTTCTCATTGTAGGCCTCCTGCTGTTTTTCTTACTGGGATATATCCTTCACAACTCATGTAACATGTGACCGAGCGTTGTCATGTGGCTTGTTCCAACGATATCAGCAGATGTATACAGTAAGCATATATATATATATATATATATATATATATATATATATATATATATATACAGCCCAACATAAAACTTCTTTTTCGAAGTCGGTTAAAAAGTGTTTGATGAGCATTGGAAACAGATATCTTCTAATCAAATCACAAAAATAATAAATGTCGAAAAATACTCTATAATACTAAATATAAGAATATAAGAACTAAATATAGAGAAATATCAAAACCATCGAATTTACGAATCAGGATATGTAACAGTTGTGTACTTTGATACTTCCCATTTTCACAATAGATCTTGCCGATTAAAATAGGCTTGTTAGAAGCAGTAGAACCTTTTAATGAAGTAAGAAAATAATTCGAACTATGAAAAATCCTATTAAAAAAATTGTAAACATACAAACTTTCAAATTATCCATAAAATATAATGTAGTTGTTCTATTTTGAACCAGAACATGTGTGGGACATTATAACGATTTTTCAACCTTCATATTTCTATCCTAAAGGTATCTATTAATGGACTAATATTTGCATCTAATATGTATTTATAAGCCATGTAATAGTATATAGGAAGCATTCAAGTACGAGAGGTTGAGTTAGATAGATTAAAGTTTAATGTTACCTGGGTTCCCTTCATTGCAAATGGTCTAAATAAATAAAATAAGGCGCAATGATTGTTTTATTAATTAAAAAAAAGTTTAATGGAAGTAATTACTTGTGGGCAATTAAGGCGTAAAATGAATCAAGTTATTAATACAAATAAAAGGGCTCCAAAAAAAAATGTTGAGAACAAAATCATATACAGAACATCTTAAAGGTTTATCCTCGTCCTTTTATTTCAGTATATTTTTATATAGACTAATTTTATTTACCCGGCACTACAAAATTGAAAATACTTCCCTGTCAAATGCCCGATTATATTGAAACCAAAAAGTGTCCAATCTAAAAATGAAGATGAATAAAAGTGTTCAAACGCGATACGTCGACGTATTTTCAGATTACTACCAGTCACAACCGGGCGTGAATCATGACCATTCGGAACGGGAATGATTAAACGAAAGAATTAGGATGTACATGTGTTTTCGTGGACGTTGTTCTTGAAAAATTATGATCGCTTTTTATATTTCGGGTAACTGCGTAGAAAATAGTTCTCCGCTGCCTAGAAAGTTTCGAAGGCGTTAGCGTATGTTATTTTCGTAGCGGTCGATGTTAGCACTCACCAGACTAAATAATAAAAAAAAAAGATCGGGAGTGATCTCTTATTGATAAATCGACTTCGGTTGATACGGAATCTATTTAGATTGTTCCACATTTTTTTCGATCGACTAATGCGAACTTTGATGGGGGAATATTTTTAAAATGTAATTTTATTTTAAATTATCAGTTTTGATAATGCGCATTATAAATTGACGGTAGAGATTTGAATGATTGCCCTGACCAGATTCTAGCAGCTTATGATAAACAACATTTTTTAATTTAATTTATTAGTATACTATTACTAGTCGTTCCAGACTATCTTACAATTTGTCTATGCAATGACTTGAAACTACGTACTTATCTAGGAAAACCTTTACTTACTCTCTAATAACATATGGTAAAAGTTAAGCACTATTCAGTGTTTTTATCATTTAGTGAACTTTACTACAGAAATACGCAACATCACACCGTTTAGGTTATTTTGGGTATGCGTCCTAGTTCAGTGTTGACTGAAAGTTACAGTTAGCATTTCGGTATATACAAGGCAGTGGAGTCGTTCCTTTTGCCTTTTTACGAATTCCCTAATTTCCTCTATGAGAGTTAGAATTCCGAAGGTCTCGGTGTAAGTAATTGTTCCAGTAGTATCTGGGTGCATCCACAATACTTCTTAGGACTATTCTGAAATACTTATAACTATTTATATGATATATTTATATAAGTGATCTACACTTCACTGCACTGCATACTTCACTATTTTCACTTACATTTAGCTGAATGACTGTACGTGTGTAAGTACATTAGGTTGTATTGACACTCTTTCGAGGTACTTAACACTAACACTTATATTCGTTATGGGTTCTGTATCATTTTATTAGAGATGTAGCATAGGGAATTGACTATAACACGCAACACATTGTTTTCGAATCGTTGATTGGTGACTAAATTATATTTGCTAGAAATTCCCCATAGTTGAATTCCATAGGACCAAATGAGTTTAAGTACTGATTTTTACAGCAATATCTCGTTATCCAGGGATAACTTTCAGCATATTCTTGTCTGGGTGAATTGGGAATTGTTAATATTCACTGTTGGACACGCTTAGATTTTGTTTCAATAGCTTTAATAAGCTATGTTTTCAGCCAGAGTTGTACTTTATTATTAAAGTATATTTTCTTTATGTTATCATTGGCTTCTCACGAGGTTCTAACACTGCCATGTCATCTACGTATGTTGCTCAATTAATAATTTTTATGATCAGTAGATCAGCAGTATTTAGGAGATATTGGACCCAATACACTGCCTTTTAGTGAAGCTTATATATATTGTAGGAACAGCTTTTCCTTTATTTAATCCTGAAGCTCTGAGTGCTATACTTTATTAAAATCCTGAGATACTTCTAAGAATACAGCAGAATAATATATTTTAATATGAATGTCTTTGCTTTACCAGTATATGTATTTGATGTTCCGTCTTACATGTTTGTTATGAAACCCAAAGTGATGTTCTGGAATAATATTTCTTATTTCAATTATTGTATTAAATTTCTTTGAATCTTTAAAGTTTTTTTGAGATTACAGGTAATAAACTTATAGAATGTAGGGGGTGGTATCTTCTTATTTTTACCGATTTTAGTATCATAATCATTTCAGTAATTTCCCAATTGCTTTGGGAATAATTCTTTCATAACATTGGGTTAAATATAGTCATAATGTTTGAAGAAATTTTGCTGTTATTAGATTTTAACCAGGAGCTTTTTAGCTTTCCATTTTTGACGTTATTGTTTGGTGTATAATTGACAGTAATTGTTTTGAGGGTGTAGATCCATTTGAAAAGGGGAATTTAGTGAATAACTTTTAGTTCTTATAGATAGATGTAGATATTTCAGAAGGAAAGGGTTTAAATGCGTTTTTAAAATTATTAGAGAGTAATTACACCTTTTTGCTGTTTCTAACTCGATTATTTTCACTAGTCTTAACGGATGGGTTATGCTAAAGTATTCTTGCTAAATATTCTTGTGTGTTATATATATATATATATATATATATATATATATATATATATATGTGCTCTTCTATAGTTTTATCTGTATTTTCTGCTGAATTGTGATGTTTTTCTTGGCGGTATTTCATTGGTAGGAGTCCCATACAATGCTGCCTCCTGTGTATTTTTCTGTTATATATTTTACTGCTTCTTGACGTTTCTAAGTATCACTGTTTTTAAAGACAAATTTAAATAAGTTATTCTATGTAATTTTTTCTACCTGTTGGCTGTTATGAGATTGCTGGGAAAAGGAGGTTGTTATGTTACTGGTGAATAATTAGACTATAAATGATAAAGTGTGATTCTGTCCTACATTTGTTTGCATTGATATCTTTCTTGATGCAAATATTAATAGTGTCAGAATGTCTGTTTT
This sequence comes from Rhynchophorus ferrugineus, assembly GCF_030347505.1. NCBI lineage: Eukaryota > Metazoa > Arthropoda > Insecta > Coleoptera > Curculionidae > Rhynchophorus > Rhynchophorus ferrugineus. The sequence continues at coordinate 16,279,390 of NW_027472588.1, read as the reverse complement.
TATCGCTTGGTCAATATGTTGGTGACAAGTAGAGATAGATTGTAGGTTTTCTGTCTTCATTATTTTAAATAATTGATGAAATTGATGTTATGCAGCGTCCTATTATTCAATATATTAAAGAAAGATACGAAATGCTCGATCTTTTCATGTTTAGGTTTACAACAAATAGTGGACATTGTTATTGGTTCATTAACTTCTTCTATAGTTTGACCGGTTGAAACATAAGGTGGTAAAATGAGGTTCGGAAACCATTATTGTGTCAATATTCGGTTCAGCTATAAACATCTGTCATAAATCGATAAATATCTTGAATTTCATTCAAGATATCTCCGGTACAATTTTTTAAAATTAAAAAAGCAAAAGTATTATTTTATGATTTCCGTTATAAAATATACAATCTTAAATATACAATATGCGATCTTCCGTATAAAGTCTATCCTAATTTATTCTATAGACTATTCTAACATATACTAGAGATAGATTATTATGGCATTTGGTTTAGTTTAAGTCCAAGCTGTTTGCGTTTTGTCACTATATGTTTTTTCCATGTTAAACGTCGATCAAAATGCATTCTCAAATATTCAACATTGTCTGCTTGCGGAAGTTTATATCTATTCATTTTTACCTGGGTACAAGTTCTTCCACAAAGGTTGAATGTCACATGGGTAGATTTTGTCTCATTTGCTTTGATATGCCATGTTTTCAAGCACAATTCGACTTTGTTTAGATGCAGTTTGAGGCTGATAGTTTGTGGCTGACATCAGATCCTCGTGTAATGATAAAACCGCTGTATCGTCAGCATAGGCTGCAACAGTAGTCTTTCTTGAGGTCGGTAGGTCAGCTGTATATAATCGGTATAATAGCAGACAAAGGACACTGGCCTGTAGAACACTTGAATATATTGTGTTGGCCAAATTTTTTTTCAATTTAATCTCTACTCCAGTGTACCACACCTTGTCGAAATCTTGAGATATATTGGAAAATGCAGCGTAACAAAATTATATGTTATTTAAGTTTTTGTTAATTTGGTTGACTAATATGTGTATTTGTTCTGTTGTTCCGTGTTTATTACATAACATTATCTCTCTTCTGCGATTAATTTGAGTATCTTAATGTATAATTTTTCACAAACTTTGGAGATGATAGGTAACAGTGTTATAGGATAATAGGAGGAGAGGTCTTCTAATTTTTTGCCTGATTTAAGAATCATAATGATTTTAGTAACTTTTCAAGTGCTAGAAAGTAATTAAGTCTTAACATGGCGTTAAATATATATTAACTTGATGTACTTTTTTGAGACCCCTATTTTAAGATTTTTCCAATAATTAAGTCAAAGCCAGGAGCTTTTTCAGCATTGTTCTGTTCCATTATTGTCATTTTGCCCTTTTTGAAAATGATCAACTGGAATCTCTATTTCCAAAGCTCTTTAACTTTTGAATGAATTATAGTACATACTTCGGTGAATAAGTATTATAAGAGATCAATATATCCTTTTGTTAGGAAAAGCCGAACTTATTTTTATTTATTTACGATTTTTTTTAATCGATAGGAGACCCAACTATATTTGGCAACCTTAGACCACCGGAAGAAGCTATTAAAGCCGTCACGACCATCCTACAGGAAGGTTCATGCAACGGTTATGCACCCAGTACTGGGCACGAAGCAGCGCGCAAAGCGGTCGCAGAATATCTCAGCTTCGATGGAGTCGAATACGAACCTAAAGATTTGATATTATGCAGCGGGTGCTCGTCGTCCTTGGAAATTTGCATTACAGCTCTAGCGGACGGCAATAAAGGTCAAAACATTCTGTTACCCAGACCCGGTTTTGCGATATATAGGTTAGTATAACTTTTTTACGCGATTATAATTTTATTTACAAAATGGCGAATGCGCTACTGTCTAACAGGTTCGGTTAATATGTGCATTTTTAATTAATAAAACATTTTGTAATAATCGTTTGTAAATCACTCCGTTACCTTGTGATAGCCTGCTTAGTTACATAATAATAACACCTTTGTAACATCGTTTATAATACGATTTAGAAAACCTGTTTGATAAAGAGAATGTTTCATCATATACAGATGATGATTGAATATATCATCCACAAATATATCTTTTAGTTGATATAAGATATGAGATATTAGGCCAAATAATTGAAATTATAATATTTAAAGTATTTAACTAAAAATGGAATAAAGCATGTTCTCAACTTTTATAAACAATTTTTAAATTATAGATTTTCAATTATTTAATAAATTAAATTTGTACCAACGATTTTATTAAGAGAATGATGCTTGTATATTTACAATTTATTATCTCAAATTCAATTCTGTAATTTATAATTGTTGGTCAACTTGTACTGATACATTGATAGAATGGTGGTTAAATATAATTAAAAAAATTACCAGGAAACATTTAATTTACTTAATTTCATTCAACAAAGATTTAATTTTTCATATTTAAATGTATTTTAGTTATTTATTTGAAATTGGCGATTACGAAGGGCGATTCTTACTTAATTTAATAAAATATTAAAATCCATATGTCATATTTAATAGTGTTACGGTATTGACGTTGATTTTAAAGACAATATTAACATTTTTCTTTCTGTATATCTATTTAGAACCCTGGCTCAATGTATTGGGATAAATGTCAAATTTTACAACCTTCTTCCTGAAAATAAGTGGGAGGTGGATTTGGAACAGATGGAATCTCAGATCGACAACAACACCGCGGCAATAGTGATCAACAATCCATCCAATCCGTGTGGATCTAATTACACTCCAGAACATTTGGAAGATATCCTGAAGATAGCTTACGTGTAAGTTTTTTCATATCCTATTAATTGGTTTTGATTGTTTCATTCCTTATTTTATAACCATAGAGAAACTAATGTATGTTTATAACTCATTACTCTCTCTGATGTGTTGTCATGTTATTTTCAGATAACGGATTTCAGTTAACAGTTATAAATTGACGCCAAAAAAATTTCCAACTGTCATACGTTTAAAGCACAGAATACAATTTTGGAGTTATCTATAAGCAACTGTGGAAATTTTTTAATGAATTTAAATGTTCTTGTCTTCATGTCAACCAATAACAATAACTGTTGGAGCTAGAGGGTTTTGAACATTTGCAAGCCTTTTTTTTTTTTTTTTTTGTTCTGGCCTAAAAACCAGGCGGTGGAATGCATGACGCATACCTGGTCGCGGAGACTTGCCCTGGAGTGACAAGTTGGACCGGGTTATGTGGGACTGCCTCTGGGCTTACCAATACACTAAACCGAAACCGCCTCACAGTTGACCCCTGTGGATCACTACTGCTACTGCATTAAATTTGGGGATATGGCACCCGCTGATCGGGCAGCCGTTATTGGGCACGAGAGCCCGGCGATTCTATTGATTCGCGAACCTGAGTTAACACACAACTGGGTACTGTTGTATGGGGGCAAAAGTTATGACTGTAGCGACGGATGAGGTCGTTTCAGCCTGGAAAAGGGGGAGAGCTTAGCGGTGACGCGGTGCTAAGCTCCCAGCATGTCGACCAGCTCGCGAACAAGCGCGTTTTCAGAAGAACTTGAGCTGAGTTGTTGTTTGTGGAATGATTGAGATATGAAGTGCTTGATTTCTGGAGTGTCAGTTTCCCTATGGATTTGATTATTTCTGACAAACCATGGAGCGTTTAATATTCTCCTGAGGAGCTTATTTTGGAAAACTTGAAGCCGTTTGACCTGGTTGGGTGTAACAAACTTGAAGTAGACATTAGATCCGTAGAGGAGTACGGACCGAATTAACATCTTGTAAAATAAGCATTTGATGGAGATGGGAAGCCTGCTAGAAGGGCAGATCAGAGGAGATAGCAGGTTTGCTATCCCCGAACCTTTTTGGATTGCTTTCTGGATTTGGGAATGCCAACCGAACCGCCGGTCGAAGTGAAGACCTAGGTACGTGACGTTATCCAGCCATGGAATTATTGCGGTGTCGATCTTAAGTTGCGAGACGCGCAGTGCGTAACGCTTCTTGTGGAAAATGATGGCCTGGGTTTTCAGGGGGTTGATTTGCAACCTCCAGAATTTGAACCACTTGACCGCATGATCGAGCTGCTTCTGTAAACGCTCATGAATTGTAACTTCGAACCTGGCGGCCGTGAAGAAAGCAGTGTCGTCAGCGTAAAAGGCGACGTCAATATGCTCTTTTCTCGGCATATCTGAAATAAAGAGATTAAATAAGGCTGGGGCCAGCGGGGAACCTTGAGGTACGCCAGCATCGATTTGTTTACGACTGGAAAGTGACGCCCTGATCTTGACCTGGAAAGATCTGTCCGAGAGATAGGACTTGATGAGAGCGGTTAGGTCTTCTGGGAGGCCTAACCGCACGCACTTTGCGAACAATCCGTCGTGCCAGACCTTGTCGAAGGCTTTGGTTAGGTCCAGAAGAACTGCTCCAAGCTTTTTACGTTGGTCAAGAGCATGATGGATGTGTGCAGCTAGACGGGAAGCTTGATGGACGGATGAGTGGTGAGCGCGAAAGCCGAATTGTTCATCTGGGATGATGTTGTTTTCCTTTGTGAAAGAGTTGAGAGCGTAGAGTATTGCCCTCTCGGCAAGCTTCGAAATGGCGCTGAGAAGGCTGATAGGCCTGTAATCAGATGGAGATGATTTTGCTCCTTTCTTGGGTATAACCGCTATATGTGCGTGTTTCCAAGACGCCGGGAAGTGTTGCAGTCTCATGATGGAGTTAATAATGTTTGCCAGTTCTGCGAGTTGCTTATGCGGGAGCTTTTTTAACTGGGTAATCGATATTCCATCGAAACCTGGAGATTTTTTGGTTTGAAGTTTGCCGATCATAGTCTGTAGAGACTTTGGAGATACAAAATGGTTGAGAAGAAAGGCGGGGGTTACTGGTCTTTTGACGGAGTTGGATTCGTTGATGACAGTGTCAATGTCTTTAGTTTTAGTGTTCTGTGCGGGTGGGAGGCATTTCATTTGAGCTTCGTAGGTCTCTGCAAGGAGCTCGACTTTTTCTTGGTCAGTGACTGCAAAATTTCCTGTAACCGCTGACTTCAGGGGAGGGATGACATTGTGCGTCTTCCCCACGAGGCATTTGGAGACACGCCAGAAGGAAGGGGGGCCATCCAGCCTTTGGTCCGCGAGAAATGAGTTCCATTTCATTGCTCGCCAAGTCGAGACGGCCGCCCTTACCCTCTTGCATGCTCTGTTCGCCTCCCTTTTGTCTGCAGCATCAAGGGTGAATCGAGCTAATCTGCATAAACCGTTTTTGATGCGAATTTCACGTTTAAGAGAAGCGGGAAGATTGTTTTTCCACGGCTGGGGTTGTGATGAAATTTTGACTGTGGAAGATTCGTGAGCAGACTGAATATCGCGAGTTAGCTTGAGTACGGCTTCCTCGAGGTGTTCTGGTGTGTTAATTTTCGGAATTGGATCGGATTTCAGGAGAAGAGATTGGTAGTTTTTCCAGTCGGTTTTTTTCCTGAATCTTGTTAGTGGGACTTGAGTGGTGGCGCAGTTTCCGAGTTTGAGAAGGATCGGACGATGATCAGAGTCTAGTTCGTCAAGGACTCGAACTTCGGAATCGCGATTTACGTCTTGAAGAATAAAGAAATCAAGGATTCTTGCTGCGCCTTGAGAGACTGTACTAGGGTGATGGGTGGGTTCATCTGGCAAGGCAAGACCGTAGCCCAGATCTGCACTTAGAGCTACGATGGCGTTACCTGCGGGATTCGCTCTGGAGCACCCCCAGGTGGGGTGGTGGGTGTTGAAGTCGCCACCTATTATTTTCGGAAATTTTCCTTCGACGAGTGATCGGTATTCGGCATAGTTGAATGCAGAAGATTTCCTGTACAGGGATGTAATCACGAAGGGGCGTTCTTGGATATCGATTTTAATGGAGGTTGTTTCGAAGTTGTTTACTGATAACGATGGAAGGAGCTCGTGTTTGACTCCTTTTCTGACGAGAATGGCGGTTCCACCGCCTCGACCCGGAGTTCTATCGTTTCTGTAGACAAAAAAGTGTTCGAAAGAGAGACGATGCGAAGGTTTCAGGAAAGTTTCCTGGATGAGCACGATGTCGACGTCATAGAATGTTATGACGTCCTCCAATTCCGCTTGCTTTCCGCGTAAGCTATTTGCATTCCATGTCATCAGTATAAGAGATTTCGGAACAGCCATTTCGAAGAGTTAAAGGCTGCTGAAAGTTATAGAGACAGGTAAGTGTTGCCGCTTAGGCGGCGACATTTGGAAAAAGACGAGCAAGTTGGTGAGCCAGGGCGATCACTTGTAGGAAAGCCTGCGGGTCAGTAAACGCCTGCATTGTGGAGTTAAGGTCCGGTGTATTGGTTGGAGCAGGAGTTTGAGTTGGAGCAGGCTGGGTAGCGCTGGCTAATTTTTGGGCTAGCTTTCTGCCACCTTGGTTACTCCATGCAGAACCTTGTGGAGGTCTGGTTTCGGTCGGAATTTTTGGTTTTCTTGGAGCAGGACGGCAGGTGCAACCGCTGAAGTTTGCGGTATGAGTTTCACCGCAGTTGCTGCACTTTGGAGGTGCTTCTGGGATTTTGGTACAGGATCTAGTGTCGTGATGCCCGGCACATTTGACGCACCGTGGGGGGGCTCGACAATATGAGCTGGAGTGCCCGAAAAGCTGGCAGTTGAAGCACTGCACTGGCTGGCCGTTTCCTCTCTGGACCTCGACCTTCACTGTGATGACGCCGAGTTTGGTCATATATATGATCTGTCGCTCTTCGCGAGGGACAACTACCTGAACAATTGGTAGTTCTATCCCGGATTTTAATTTCCATCTTTGCACAAATTTGGGATGGAAGCCTTGATCAAAGAGAAGTTCACGTACTTCGTCAATGCAGAGTGATTCTGGGATGTTTTTTATTATTACCCGGAATGCTCTCTCCTCCGGATGACAGAAGGAATGGTAAGGGTAATTCCTTTCCTCGAGCAGGGTAGTAAGTTTACGGTAATTGTCGCTTGTGGCGACGAATAAGAAAATGCCGTCCTTTTTATTTCGGGTTATAATGTCTATTGATTGTGCCTTAGTAATTCTAATGAGCTCCATGAACCTCTTCTTATCACGGAGCACTATAGGCGGAATTTTTTCCTTTGGGGGACTTTGAGAAACAGTCGCCGAAACGGTTGGCACTGTTTTTGCTGTGGAGGTTAAGACTTGTTTAGTGACCTGGCTACTTACCTGCGCAGGCTGGTCTTGGGTTGGTCTTGTGGTAACTTGTTTCGGTACTGGCTGTGGGGCCGTCTTGGTGGTCGGCTTGTTTTGCACTGGTCTGGTGGCAAATTTTGTAATCGAAGGCTGTACGTTAGCCTTGGCTTTCGATTGGGTAGATTTAGTGGCTGGCTTGGCTACCGGATTGGGTTGTGATTTGGGAGCCTGTTTTCCCTTGTTGCCGGCCTTCGGCAGCTGGCTTTCCTGAGGTGGAGTGACGGGCCCTCTTTTCCTTTTTCCCACCAAGGTGAAACCGTCTTCTGAGTCTTCAGTTTGGTCTAAGTGTTGTGTCGGTTTAGCTGGTGTCTGGGACTGAATTTCTATGGCAGCGGGAATCTTTACTTCCATGGCATCTCTTTGATGCTTCATGAATTGTGTTATCGTAGCTGTGAGAGTTTTTATTTCTTCCTTGAGCTCTTCGGAAGCCTTTTCGCTCTTTTCCAGCTTTTCCGTCTGTTTGTTCAGGGCGTCTGTTTGGGCTTTTGCGAACGTTTTAAGGTCAGCTATCTGCTTTCGCAGGTCTTCGTTCTGTTTTCTCAATTCCGTTATAAGCACTTCTCGGCTGTCTTCTGAAGATGGTCCATTTGAATTTGAAACACTGGGATTATGTTCAGGAGGCGACGTCGGCTCTGACGTACATGACGCCATTGCCTTGTCTGTAAAAACGCCTTTTCGGCGCTTACAGACGCTTTTTTTTTACGTAGGCACTGGTGAAACGTGATAACGGGTCGACCGTCTTAGGGAAAGTTTCGGGTAATTCTCGGAAGCGCAGGTAGGTTCGGCGGACCGGACACGACCGTTCTCTTCGAGAGCTAGCACGGAACTGCATTTGCAAGCCCTGGATATTATCAAAGTTCTATTTACTAAGAGTCTTTTTATATTGCCTTAATCTATGCCTATTTTGAAGCTGCTCAGAGCACAAATAAATATAAATTAAAATATAAGAACTGAAAAATAAAATTTAGCTCTATGTTAATGTCTCTATGCTCTAAATCAAACTCTTATAATAACGTTTATGCTAGGTTATTGTTATTATTTTAATTATTTTTTTTAGTCACAGAATACCAGTAATTGCCGATGAAATATATGAAAGACTAGTATTCCCTGGTAAGAAATTTGTATCAATGGCAGCTTTGGACTCGGGAGTCCCATTATTGATATGCGGAGGCTTGGGAAAACGCTTCTTGGTACCTGGTTGGCGCATGGGCTGGATAGCGATACACGATGAAACAAACGTTTTAGAACATGTCAGAAAGTCATTGATCAGTTTGAGTCAGAGAATCATTGGAAGTAATACTTTAATACAGGTAAATACACTCATGTCCCCTTTATATTAATTATTTATTTTGATTAATATTTAAAAAAATCATTGATATAAACTTGATGATGATGTTTAATATTTAATATAATCTATCTAAATAGAATATTTTGTAAAAACTTAATAATTTTTAGTGAATATTACACTGATTTATTATATTATAACAATATGGTGAAGGAATTTATTTAATTCTATATTAGAACTGATGTGCTAAATCAATCATTGTTTTAACATAGTCTTAACATCAATTGACATAACAATAAGTTGTAATTCTTTCTCTCGCGTTACATTCTCCGTTTTACTCATGCACGGTTAATCGTTGGCAGAGTTTGATCTTTTTCAGTCTGAGATTGATACATTGTCCGTCTAATAGCAGGGCAGAGCCTTTGGAGGTTCATGGAAGTATAGCCTGGCTTCGTGTTTCTAGGTCCCATGTAATACCTCATTGCATACGTACAAACATCTTGTTCTGAAACATTTGAATTTTTCTTCATTGAAATTCCGGATATAATTTCACAGTTATATAATAGTCATGATCATATTATTTATTGATTATTGGATTGTCTTATTGGACGCCAAATAATTTTTTTAACATGTAGCTTTTGATTGAGATTTGAGCTCGTTTAGTTTTATTTTCCTTATATATATATATATATATATATATATATATATATATATATATATATATATATATATATATATATATATATATATATATATATATATATATATATATATATATATATAAATATATATATATATGTAGTGTTAATTGTGCTAAAAATAGTTATGGTTAAATAAATGAGGTATTAACATGATATAAATATAATAAATGAGATATGTATATGGCGAATGTAAAATAATGTGTTTTATAAAATTAAATAATTAGGGAACATATTCAAATTTTAACAATATATTTAATATAATAATAATATTTGTTAATATATAAATATAATGAATATAATTTACCTACGATTCATATAATAATAACTTGTGGTTTACAGGGAGCTTTACCTCAAATCCTGGCAAATACCCCACAATCGTTTCATGATGACCTGGCAGAAACGTTGGCTTTACACGCAAAAATTGCATTCGATCGTTTGAGCAATATAAAAGGATTAACACCATATATGCCAGAAGCAGCAATGTATATGATCGTTGAAATCAATCTGAGAAACTTTCCAGAGTACGAAACCGGACTTGACTTCGTAAAAAAGTTGATGGAAGAAGAATCAGTATTCTGTCTACCCGGAGAGGTTAGTTAAAATTAATTACATACACTTTTGTTCTATTTTTAGTAAAGGTTAATATTATGTAGGAAACTTTTTCGGGTATTTTTCTAAATTTCAGTTCTGAGCTTATAATGTAAATGTTGTTAGGTATCCAAAAATATTGTTTATATAAAATGATTTCATGGCATTATTTACTGCCATTAGTTACTTACTTGCTTTCCTTTCTTTCGCAAATTTGAGATCTTATATCTAAATAATAAGTTATTACAGTGACACACGAAAAATATTCCTGCTAATTATCATTTCCATCTTTCTTCTTATCGGGAATAACAATAAAACAACAATTAATGTTTATAGTGTGCCATATTTGCCAGACTATAATATCACTGCCAGATTTATTTGTTTCAAAGGTCTATATACTTTTATTGTCATATTATTTTATATCTGATATCAGCCTGTTGCTTAGACATTTTTTGTACATGTTACTGTTGGAAAAATTAATCTTGAATACATTTTTCAGTGTTTTGAAATTCCCGGATTTGTGAGAATAGTACTGACAGTTCCGCAGGACATCCTGGAAGAGGCTTGCGACAGAATTGCTGAATTCTGTAACCGTCACTTTATAGAGTGACAAAATATTGTGTTTGTTGTTTTACCAGAAATGACTGAAACAATTTATTCTAGTCTCAACTTGATTCTCAAACGCTTACTATTTAAACCTAGATTGTATGTATCTAATAAATTATTATGTTGGCATTTGTTTTGTTTTAAACGATCTTACCTCGCCTAAAGTTCTGAAACTTTTTTAAAATTTCGTAGCCCTTTCTCTATTCATATGATTGAGCTTCTTAAATGAGGTTAAGACTAAAATATATTTCCAGAATATATAGAGAAATACATTGTGATATAGAATAGAAAATAATATTAAATAATCTGATCTTTTAATAACTAATTATTCTATCATCATATACGGTTTATCATTATATTTTAAAATTGTTTTTAAATTTCGTTGTGAAAGTATTTTGATACACTTTAATATGAATTAAAAATAGAGGCTGTAAGTAAATGAGAAACAATGATAAGTCTAATTTGATTTACAATTTCAATTATTACTAAAACGTTTCTCTGGAAACTGGGACTGCCTCTGGGCTTACCAATATACTTACCAATAAATCGGAACCGCCTCACAACTCATAGCTACTGCATAAAATTTGGGGATATGGCACCCACCAATCGGGCAGTCGTTTTGAAGATATAGAAGGTTTGCTATCTCCGAACATTTCTGTATCGCTTTCTGGATCTGGGAACCAACCGAATCGCCGCTCGAAAAAGGCCTAAATACGTGACGTTGTCCAGCCATGAAATTGTTGCAGTGTCGATCTTGAGTTGCGAAACGTGTAATGCGTAACGCTTCTTATGGAAAATGATGACCTGAGTTTTCTGGGGTTGATTTGCAACCTTCAAAATTTGAACCACTTGACCGTATGATCGAGGTGCTTCTGTAAACTACCTGAATGGTATCCTCCAATCTGGAGGCTATGAAGAAAGCAGTGTCGTCGGCGTAAAACGCGACGTCAATGTGCTATTTTCTCGGCAGATCTAAAAAAAAAACGATGTTAAATAAGGCTACGACCAGAGGGGAACCTTGAGGTATGCCAGCGTTGATTGGTTTTGTATTCTAGGAGGCCTAACCGTACGCATTTTGCGACCAACCGTCGTACCAGACCATGTTGGAAGATTTGGTTAGGTCCAGGAGAAGTGCTTCGAGCTTTTTACGTTGGTCAAGAACATAATGGATTTGTGCGGCTAGACGAGTGGCTTGATGGACGGAAGAATGGTGAGGGCGAAAACAGAATTGTAGGTCAGGAATAATATTGTTTTCTCTTGTGAAATAGTTGAGCACGTAGAATATTGTCCTCTCAGCAAGCTCCCAAATGGCACTGAGAAGGCTGGTGGTCCTGTAATCAGATGAACCCAGTGTTCTGGGGACTGCTTATTGCTCGTTAGTTTCATCAGCTATAAGCTCTGATAAAATTCATAAATCATATGACAATTTATTTATATTTATAATTTCTGGCATATTTATTGTTTGGTAACATCTTGCTTCAAGAACAGGAGAAAGACTTAAGAGTTAAAACATGAATAGGTTGCGGAAGATCCGCTGACATGTCTATTACCAAAATCTTAATTATCAAAGGAATGAATCTAGAAGTTAACAAGCCATACTGAGCAAACCGCACTCAGTTAACAATATTTTTGCTGCTTCTTCGTGGACGTCGTAGAACTTCCAGTAAACTTTAATACAATCTTTTCTTAGAATATATAGTCTGTATAATATAATGTATTTATTTACACAGGATTTATTGATATAACAGTATAAGATTGTCATTTGTATCTTATACCTTAAAGCTCATGAAAGTGTTTGGATTAGCCGATAAATGCTGTTGTTAATAGACAAGTCTATTCGAAATGTCAAAAATGCAAGCCTGTAGGAATGTTAGTTAATAGTTATAGTTTAAAGTGTTGCCAAACATACAATCTACCGATCTTTGCGTTTGCATCAGCGTTTGAAATGTATGTTCATAACCTTTTCAAGGTGTAATCAACATGTATGATTTAACGTAAATTGACGTTGGAGTTATATAAGTCCAATTAAATACAGCATTAGCTTATATAAAACGTGAGGGTAAAAATAGAAAAAACAAAATACTGAACAAACTATTTAGTGCGATCACATTTAAACGCCTAGAAAAGGTAGAAGGAAGGCCTAGATAGATAAGAAATTCGCAAAAGCATGTAAAAAAGGATCTGTTTGAGAAGTTAACAAAATACAATAGAAGGTTCATATATGTTATATGATACCATAAGTCTGTGGCAGTTAAAAAAATTAATTTAAAGGTTAATATGTTTTGAAAATGATGGTATGCCATTACTTAGGCCCTTAGTTACAGGGTGTGTTGCCTTCTGGCTATAATTCTCGTTATAATGTAATAAATCTAATGGATACTGTTAGCGTCATCTTAGATGACTTAGTAGTTGACACATTAAGTATAAAATGCATAGCTCATTAAGATTACTGTTTTATATCGACAAATACATATAAAAATAAATATTAGTTAGAACGTCAGTTAGTTAGTATTAGTGTCAATGTCAGGATTCCGTTTTTAAAACAAATTTGTTTGGTATTTGATATTTAAGATACTAGTCCACGGAACAAGATGTGCTCCGTTGACCGGGAGTACTTTACAAGTACAAGTAATAAGGTGTAAGAGTCCTAGGATCCTTACCGTCCTGTGACTTGTCGAAAGCAGTCCTTCAGTTTCTAACTGTAACCTTATATTCGAGAAGAAAATTCGATCAATTTTAACCAATTTTTCTATTTAGTAGTATTTCTGAAAGTAAGGACGAATAAATTGAAATCTACTAGAAATCATCAAAAGTTTTATTAAATTAATCGATTCTCTGGATGACAGCGGCAGTAATATATTATGTTGTTCAATATGTCTTCGGACTGATATGTTAACATGTTTTTTGAAAGGTGCCACTGTTGACAAACTAATTTGACATTTGATTTTTGGCAAGCGATTGGCAATTTTAGTGTTACCACAATACATATAACTTAAGAATTGTTTTGTGTGGTTTAGCAGAAATGCACTGAGAAAGCCATTTCGCTGCATTTCATTGGTTAGTTTAAATTACCATTCACACCTGTGAAGAAAATATTTTATTAGAAAGATTAGATTTCATACCCATCACGTGACTAACCCCTGACTTCATATCCTACTGACCAATTAAATTTAAAAAAAAACCAACAAATAAATCAAATGGGATTTCTTAAAAATTTATTTATTTCTAAAAAATTTTTATATATATTTTAGTCTCCTTTTACCAACTAGGAGTTTATCTGGACTGGATCTACAGTTTAACGTGGGCTCTGAAACATGGTCCTCAGCGTTAAGCCTATCGATTGACGAGTTCTCTCTTAGGTCTTGCCCAGCCTGGTTACTGGTTACTCTTGCCTAGGACAATCACAAATATTAAACAATCACAAACATAAATCTAGGACCATACCCTAGCAGGATTCAAACCCGCGACTATCGCAAGTTCCTATATTTTGTTCCCTCATACTACTAAGACTAAGTCTGTGTCTGTTAATATGTTATATACTGATTGAACACAAACATGTATTGAGGTAAATTATAATTATCTGATAATTAAAATGGTTAAATTGTATCATATATGTCAGAAAGGAGAAAGCCTACCAATAAGCTTAGCCAAGTAAGCGAAGTAATATTTTAAAGAACAGTAACATTTTTTTAAAATATTTGATATATATATCAAAATTACTGGGTACTTATTATGGTAAGATCGGAGAGTTAAAGAGATAGCTGAAAGATCTATTAATATAACAAAACAATCATGCGATACTAACATATCGTGTCTACAAAATCAGTATCAACTTGTTTGTCTACGAATTGTATTATTTTATTTTGTATTAATGTGTTCCTTTAACATGCTTGTTGAAGAATTAATTTTTCTGACTCCTGTGATGTGGCCTTAAGCCAAAATTTTAATTACAAGTATCTTAGCCAATATACATTTGTTTAAGTAAATGAACTTCTTCAAAATAATTAAGATTTTTATGGCACTTTACAAACATCCTTTTAAAGGGCAACAAAATTTGGCTCTATATATATTAAATGGTTAGTATAATCACATTTACGTTCAATGTAATTTGGCCATCGTCCCATTTAGACACATTTTGGGTTTAAACTGTGGATAATATATTCATTTGTTCAATTGTATTCCTGTAGAAAACAATATATAATATTTGCCGAAGACATTTGAGATATTTTTAATTGTCAGGTGGGAGTTATTGGCAGAACAGATTAGGTAGTTTCATAAGAACGGAGTTTATCTCGGAAGATCATCTCTAGAGGAGCCTTTTTGATAAGTGAATTGATTAAGTTGAATATAATTTCTTTGTAGTCTAACTATGTTAATGTTTGTGCCAATACAATCTGTGGGGAGACCGGCATTTTAATTTTAATTTAAAAAATTCGAATTTAATCATCATCAATAGCTATATACAGGAAAGGAGAAACATTGCCTATAAATTAAAATATTTGACCAAGATTCATGACCTTCTAGGGGAGTCTCGCTGAAAAGTGCCTTAACAAGATGTAATTTAAGGGTAATCAAAGAAAATTTTAGCTGTAAGCCATGGAATACTATCAGAGTCGTTACACTGTTTTTCAATGATTATGTTTAATTTGGTGACTTTAGTAATATATTTTAGATATATGGACAATGGGCGTTATTACAAAGATGGAGGACTTCTTCTAGAGGCTTTCTTTAATTTTTATTCAGATAAAGTTTCGCAATATGTTTAAATTGGTTATCACGCTATAGTAACTCATATTCTAGCTGTTTTGACATTGAATGAATAACAGTTCTTTATGAGATATTAAAATTTGTATTAGCAATAGTATAATAAACGGTTTATGAGATACGTACCCTGTCCTTTAATATAAAAATGTATATATAATGTTAATTAATATGTAATAAAATATTTAGTTAACCATTTTTTCATGGAAACTACATTAACATTGAATAGTAATATAAATTTAAAAGGTTAATTTAAGTTTATTGTAACAACTAATCTTAATACTGGATATATCTGATGTTTACTGCTTTTTATACCGTAAATATACTGGTTTACGTAAAAAATGCGGTTGGATTTTTTTCTATATGATAGAAATATTGTGATATCATTACTGTAATAAAATATAATAGGGTTAAGATTACAATTATAAACGTTTGTTATTCCTAATAAAATGAAGTTAATTGTAACTATTGTCGCAATGGATTTTACGTGTTTAATTTTGCGTATTCTTGATGACTTATATCAAACCACAATTTCGTTATCGGCTAGTATGATTTCGCAATAAGATAATCTCGATTTAAACTTGATTATATTGTTATTATTGTAATAAGTAAGAGGAAGAGTATAAAATGTGAAAGGTGTTAATATATCTTTTTATAAATAATATCTTGAAACTAATTTATCCCAGATAATATTAATTAAGAAAAATGGTGAGAGAAAACGGTGAAAAAGCAGATAGTTTATCCGTCGAGGGCAATACAGCTGAAGAGGGATGGAACATAGAACCGTCTACAGCGGCGAAAAAATGCCGGAATTATGTGAGGCAAATTGTCGAGAATATGGAATGCAAGCCAAACCCGAAAAAACCTTTTATAAATTTAAGTTTGGGTAAGAATACTTAATGTAATATTTATGATAAAACAAAAATCCTATATAATTGAATGAATGAATGAATCACGCTGTATGTAAAGTTGAAATGTTTACAGTTGCAATGTCTTACCCTGGTTGTAATCTTCCAACTAAGAACCTTCTTCTAAGAACTAATCTTTCAAATGGTTCAATTTTTAATGATACTGTCTATATCTGCTTTAATTTCAGCGATGAGATAATGTTGTCTTAAAGGAAGCCGATCAATTGCAATTTATTGGTAAAAATTTGGAAGTCTTAACCGCAATAGATGAAATCATACTGGCAAACTGTTCATGCAATATGTTTATAGTAGCGCTTGTTATGTGATACGTAGCACCATCCTGTTGTAACCACATTGTAGGTTAAAAATTATCTATTATTATCGTTTTGTGCTTAACATCAACTTCAACTTGGAGTTGATGAAGTGGGATGTGCAGTTATGGACTAATGAAGACGGTGGTCGCCCCAAATAGTAATTTTGTGCGAAAGCATGCTACATAGTAAACTTTGTGTGGATTGAATTTGTGTGAAATGATTGAAAAAGTCCCTGGCCTACCATAGTAAAACACATTTTTTGGCAAAATTAGTTTTTTTTATTCAACATAATTCCCTTCAAGGGTGATACACTGATTATAGCGACTTTCCAACTTTTCGATACCATTTTTGTAGTTCGATTTGTTCTTTGCTTTTAAACAGGCCGCAGTTTTGTCGTTCTCCTCTTCATTTGACGAAAATTTCTTCCTAGCAAGCATTCTATTGAGATCTGAGAACAGGAAATAATCGCTGGGGGCCAGATCTGGAGAATACGGTAGATCAGGAAGTAATTCGAAGCCCAATTCATGGATTTTTGACACGGTGCAATGTCTTGGTGAAGTAGCACATTCTTTTTCTTCAAATGCGGACGTTTTTCGGCGATTTCGTCCTTCAAATGGTCCTGTAATAGTCGCTGTTGATGGTCATTCCTTTTTAAAGGTAGTCAATAAAAATTATTCCATGCCCATCCCAATTGCCTGCCGACTGTTGGGTTTTCCCACGCTTTGGAGCGGGTTCATCGTATGCAGTCCACTCGGATGGCTGTCGATTGGACTTCGGAGTGAAATGATGGAGCCATGTTTCATCCATTGTCACATATCGTCCCAAAAACTCGGGTTTATTACGCTTAATCATCTTCAAACACTGCTCCGAATCATCAACTCGTCGTTGTTTTTGGTCAAAAGTGAAGTCGCGCAGTACCCACTTTGCACAGAACTTTCTCATACCCAAATATTCGTGAATAATGTGATGTACATGTGCAGTTGATATCTTTAGAGTATCTGCTATTTCATTAAGTTTCAATTTACGGTCATTCAAAATCATTTTGTGGATTTTTTAATGTTTTCGTCGGTAACAACCTCTTTTAGACGTCCACTGCGTTCACCGTCATCGGTGTTCATTTCACCACGTCTAAACCTAGCATACCAATCCTTGATGGTTGATTTTCCTGGGGCAGTGTCTGGAAACTCGGCATCATGTCAAATTCCTTTTTATCCATTTTTCCACAATAACAAAAGTTGTTTCACTCAAAATGCTATAATTCACAAACTAATATTCCGACAGCTGTCAAATTTATAGACGCATCTTTATGGCTAACTAAAAAACATATGAATTTAATTCTAGTAGCGCCGTCTATGTGTCAGGCCGGGGTCTTTTCAATTGAAATGTTATGATCGCAAAAATTTATAAGGTCTTGTGGAATAATAAAATATTTTTATCCCATCCAGGATGCGTTTAAGTTGTAGGGCGTTTTGGTAACTTAAAACGTATGAACACAAAAAAGTTGTCGATTGAAAAATGTTAAGTTGCCAAAGACCAAGTCAAGTTCCAAACCAGTTGTACTCGTTTTATGTAAAAATAAGGTAATACTAAACTCTAAAATATGTTTGCTTGTTGATCCAATCTCTCTAATTTTCATATTAGGACTTCAAGAGCCACAGCATTTGGACATATTTCCTAGTTTGGAACTAATATCTTATACCATTTATATGTCTTGCATATGTGTGTGTAACGAGCGTAATTCACTATACTACTGCATCATGTCTAGCGGTGAAATTTATTTAAATCACCTAAAGTTTATATTCCACTAAGGTGTATTCAACTCATCTATCTAAAGCGAAATTCTCCAATCCAAACAGTAAATTGTTCACAAAGCTATTAAGAATGAACTTATTCTTATATTTCACTAAATATTGGTAAATAATTGACAACTTACAAACTTAGAAAACATATTTCGATATCACAAGGCGTAACTGATTTTCTTTTTTTGCATAATACCTCTAAATCATAACTGACAAGGAACCAACAATTTTATATACCTATTGACAACAATTCACATATCTACAAATTTTGGTGATATTGAAATACTTTAAATTATTTAATATATAATGGTTTTACATTTAGCATATATTATTGTTAAATAACATTTAGGTAAACAGTAATTTATTTATTACGAAGTAGAGAGAATTGGAATTTTTTACCAAATATTCTATTGTCTTTATTTTCAAGGCTATAATATACAACATTATTAATCCTAAATTGTAGTAATCCAATGTACTCGTGTTTTACAACACGTGTGGCATATCTACTATCTAAATAATTTTTAACGTAAAAAATAAATCATTTAAATAATAGCTTTATTAAATGTTAATAAAATATTTTGGGATATTTTTTTAAATAACAAGCTCCATCTTATTTTGTTGTATTGTTTGGTTAGTGTAATATCTTTAGTTTTATTAACTAAAATTAAATTTTTCCATTTAAAATATTGTATTCTTTTTAAACTTCTAAACGATAGTTCTAAACTTTCCTTGTTACAATTCTAATAGCTTCTTTAATCCCGAATACATAGATCTTATAATATATGTGGTATATTGTCCTGAAAACCGTTATGTATTATACTACAAAAAGGTTTAAAATCTGTATTTTTCAAATTATATCTGCCAATTTTTTTAATTAATTACATCTTACATTGAATATGCTTAATACAATCTTAATCTACAAATTAATTTATTACTACTGTTCTGTTGTAGTCCTTTTGGATCTAACCAAGGCTCTCGACAAGGTCTGGCACGACGGTTTGATCCCAATATGCGTGCGGTTAGGCCTCCCAGAAGACCTAACCGCTCTCATCAAGTCCAATCTATTGGACAGATCTTTCCAGGTCAAGATCAGAAAAACACTTTCCAGTCGAAAACAAATCGATGCTGGCGTACCTCAAGGTTCCTCGCTGGCCCTAGCCTTATTTAACCTCTTTATTTAAGATCTGCCGAGAAAAGAGCATACTGACGCTGACGACATTGCTTTCTTCACTGTAGCCAGGTTCGAAGTTACAATTCATGAACGTTTACAGAAGCAGCTCGATCATACGGTCAAGTGGTTCAAATTCTGGAGCTTGCAAATCAACTTGAAAACTCAGACCGTCATTTTCCATAAGAAGCGTTACGCAGTGCGCGCCTCGAAAATTAAGATCGATACCGCAATAATTCCATGGCTGAATGACGTCACGTACCTAAGTCTCCACTTCGACCGACGGTTCGGTTGGCATTCCCAAATCCAGAAAGCAATCCAGAAAGGTTCGGGGATAGCAAACCTGCTTCTCTGATCTGCCCTTCTAGCAAACTTCTCATCTCCATTCGGTCCGGACTCCTCTACGGATCTAATGTCTACTTCAAAACTTATGAACAAGGCCGTCATGCCATATCTTTTCGAATACTTGTGCTGCATCTAAACATATAGCTGAATATACCTTCATAGTATTTTTAAAATACATTTTTTATTCTATGCACCTGGTCAATTGTTGAATGTCTGTTAATTAACCCAAACTGGCGTGTAGGCATTAGGTTTTTTTCTCCCTATAATAATTTATATATGATCTACTTATTTTTTCAATAGAGTCGTAAACTTCTTGAAAGGAAAACGCTGTCTCGTCTTTTTTTTTGCTTTCTGTACACCCGATTAAACTTCTTAGAACTAATATGCATTATAACTAATCAATTTTGATTATAATTTAGTCACGAAAAAGTAAAAACATGTTAAAATGAGTATCTTTATACCCCGCACAGAAAATGGAACCCAAAAAAAAACTACAAACGCACCATAGAAATTAAATGATCAAATGCCTTCGCGCATAACAAATAAAATTGATCGAAAAGGCGATTATAGTGTGTCTCGATGTTGGACGTCGCGGAATGGCCTACAATTAATTCACAACCCTAGTTTTTAGATGTTAAGAAAAGTTTATTTCTTTATTAATGGGTTGAAGTGCCGCTCTAGGATTACTATAATATTTAAAATAATGGGTTATCGATATGTCGCTGACAATATGTAAATATGTCAGTATTAGATTCATTATTTTTAGAAGTTTTCAATTATTTTGTTAGCCTAGCATATGTTCCCTTTATCACGTTCTTTTAATTTTTAGGAGATCCTGCAGTATTCGGAAATTTGAATCCCTGCAAAGAAATAATAGATTCTCTTGTTGAGGTTATCAATGGAGGCTCTTACAATGGTTACACCGCTGTTGTTGGACATCAGTCAGGGAGGCAAGCCGTTGCGGAACATTTAAGCTCTGATGGTGTCAAATTCGCCCACGAAGACGTGATTCTCTGTAACGGATGCACGAACGCTTTAGATATTTGTATCACTGTCTTAACTGATGCCACTAAGGGACATAATTTACTCATACCTCGACCAGAGTTTCCTATTTACAGGTGAGATCTTTTTTTAATTTTATAACAAAAACTGCTAAACATTTCCAGAAGGTGATCATAAAAACACAAAATATTTTTTATCGTTTTCAAATAACACAACTTCGGAAATAATCTATTTATACTAACGATTAATCCAATCGTCAAGATTTTTGGTCAGAAATTTGCTCACAGTAATAATCTTTTAAGATGGTGCATTGTCTTAAAGGAAAATTCAAGTTTTTTTTCATAAATCTATTTTTTCGATGAATTTCATTTCGTCACTGTTTCATTCCATTTAGCGATGTTAATTTTAATTGATGACGTTGATGCGTAGTACAAATCAGCCACTACATTTCAATTGCTTCTGATGTTTTTATACAACTTTATATATGAAAATATTATATATATAAAATATATTTTTATGCACCTCACTACATAACACTCCACAAGATGAGATGGTTTGATTCTATTGAGTTTGTGTCCTGCTCTGGTGGTATCCAAAAGTTGCAGTACTTCAATATTCTCATGAGAATGGAGTCTTCCCTCATGCCCCCTTGCTATTCTCTTGATTTGTTGACTGACTGTGAGTATCTGAAGGTTTCGATGTAGGTAGTCAGTCCTGTAGTATTTGATACAATACTTCTCAGGACTTTGTTCTGAAAATTTTGTATTTTGTTTATGTCACTCTGCATCCCCATAATTGAACTCCGTATGTCCATATAGGTTTTAGTATTTGCTTATATAATAACAATTTATTATGTACTGATAATTGTGATTTTCTTCCAATTAGCCAATACATTTTCCTTTATTTCATATCCAGTTCCATTCCTTCTTTGTATGTTCCTTACAGACAAGTTTTGCATCACGATTTATTCCGAGATATTTAGCGTTGTTGCTATATGGAATGATAGTATTATTAAATATTATTGGCGCTGTACGGTCTGATTGTAGGTGAACTGCACATGCACAGGTTTCTTTTATTTTCCAAGCTTGTGTCCAATTATTTTCGTGTGGTTTCTTCACTTTTGTCTCTGACAGCTATAATCGTAGTATCATCAGCAAATGTAGCCATCGTAATATTCTCCATTTGTGGTATATCACAAGTGTAGAGTAGATAAAGCATTGGTTCCAGTACACTTCCTTGTGGTAGCTTTAGCTTCTTTTATTCTAGAGTAAGCTTCTTCTTGTTTAACTCTAAACAGTCTGGCTGTAATGTACGATTTCACTAGTTCGGAGTGTTGTTTTGGTAACATTTTCTGTAGACTATGAACAAGGCCTTCATGCCAAACTAAAGCTCGAATGCTTGTGCTACATCTAAGAATATAGCTGTTTACTTTCGTAGGCTTTTTCAATAACATCTGTTTTTCTGTGGACAAGGTCTACTGTTGAATGCATGTTAATAAACCCAAACTGGTGTGTTGGTGTTAGGTTTTTTTCTCTATGATGTGGCATGGATATGATTTCTTAGTGATAATAATGTTTTGATAATCTCTTCAAATCCTAACGAATAATTTCTGGCGCTTTTTTGACATAATTTATTTTTACTGTAGTTTTTGTATGCGTAACACAAAATAAACATTAGACCTAATATATTTATCAAATCTAAAACATATTTACAGAACTATAGCAGGCACTCTTGGTGTAAATGTCAGATCGTATAATCTTATACCAGAAAAAAAATGGGAGGTAGACCTAGAACACCTGAAGTCCCAGATCGATAAGAACACCAAAGCGATTATAGTAAACAATCCATTAAATCCTGCTGGCTCAAATTATTCTAGAGAACATCTGATGGATATTTTAGAAATTGCACGTGTGTAAGTAATATATTAGATATTAGATTTTATTTTTAAAGACTTTTAAGGTAAATAGCAAATTTATTATGTACAATTATGTGTATTAAATATTGGATTTCTTGTAGTATTACTGAATGTCATGTTAGAAAACTCTATTGGAAACTTCTTAGGAAAATATGGAAGAAATTTTGTGAAAAAATAATATTATAGATGGGGTGGAAGCCAAGAAGCATTTATTCTAGAGCAAGATTCAATAATCTTGAAATACGTGACAAAACATTGTTATGTAACAAAATCACTTTGTGGTGTTTTAGTAGCACTAGTACTAGCAATCCCCTCTGGTATATTATCTTTGAACTTTCTCTTCCCAAAACATATATTATTGCCTATATAAATAATCATACAATTATCAACATTAATTTACAGTTATCATATACGATGATAAATTATGATTGGCCTGGTTATCAGCCTGAAATAGCTATGAAGCAGGTTTCTGTTGTGGAAGTTATTACAGTAATTAACAACCTCAATCTTCATAATACTCCTGAAATTGATGATATTTCATCTGGGTTATTGAAATAACTGGCACAAAAAGTAATCATCATGTTGAGATACATATTTAATGCTTGTCTGAGACTGAAGCATGGCAATCCAGCAGAACAAGTCGAATTTGATAATTTAAAAAAACTGCTATTAAAATGTATTCATCATTTAAATAATTTGAACCAAGTGATGAAGTAAGAGCAGATACTGATAAGTATTCCGAAGAAAATTAATACTACCCTGCAATATTCCTGGACATTTCACAGGTATTTTCACAATAAAAGATGAGAAAATTGTTACCGCCCATCCTGTCATCATTATTTGAGAGATGCCTAAGTTCTCAAGGGCTCTCGGCTTCAATTTTGATAACAGGTTAAACTAGAAACATCAATTAGTCAAGAAGCAAAGTAGATACTCACAATCAAACGACTATACTTGTGAGCCGGAAGTTATTCCTAACTTGGTCTAAAATCAAAGATACTGGCTTATCAATAAATTATAAAGCCTATTTGGATAAAATTTAAATATGGAGTTATATTAAAATATAAGGCTGACTGCTAACCCAAAGCTGCTAAAATAAAATTATCCAAGATTTCACATAAAACATGAAATTAGGTTACTAAATCACGGCAACGTGGAAGCAATGCAGCGCAGGAAATCAGAAGATTAACATTTGAATTTGTATAGTGTAGTAGTGATGAATTTGTCTTCAGTGTGTATTGATGCATGTACAGCAGAATAATATAATACATTAATTTACAAATTAAGATTTTACTAAGCATATTAATATACAATGTAATAAAAAAATTATTGTTAACATTTATTATGGCAATAAATCAATTTCTAGGCATCGCATCCCCATAATTGCTGATGAGATATATGGCGGTCTAGTATTTCCGGGAAAGAAGTTTGTCCCAATTGCATCCCTTGGCTCGGACGTACCTATATTAATTTGTGGTGGATTGGGAAAACAATTCCTAGTACCTGGGTGGCGAATGGGATGGGTCGCAATATACGATAAGCTTAACGTAATGAGAAACCTTCGGCCATTTTTAACATGCCTGTGCCAAAAATCTTTAGGCTCCAACACTCTGATACAGGTATTTATTACAAATATTAAATAATAATTAAATAAAATCAGACTGTAATAAAAAGGTCTGTCAAATATAAAATATGTTTTGTATTTTGGCGAATGCGCCGGTCATATTTATAATTAAATAATTTATGTTTCAGGGTGCTTTACCGCAAATATTCAAGAGGACGCCTCAATCGTTTTACCAGGGAGTTACCGAGAAACTGTCGCACCAGGCGATGTTTGCTTTCGATAAATTAAGTAAAATAAAAGGACTGACGGCGTATCTGCCCGAAGCGACTCTCTACATGGTAATACAATTCGACATGAAACATTTTCCTTTCAAAGATGACATAGATCTCATTAAAAGGCTAATGGAGGAAGAATCGATTTTCTGCTTGCCTGGAGAGGTATATGTCTCATTTCTTTAATTAGTCAACTTACGGATGTACAAATAAGTTTTTTTCCCATGTAATAAGTTTTATTCATAGAATAAATTTTATATTATTGCGTTGATGGCAGAGAACCAGCAGAAAAAATCGTGCTAATTAAACAGAATCAATAACTCAAACTAAGAGTAAGATACTTTCAATGCCTCTTGGCTTCATTTCGTACGCAACATAATATCCAAGCTTTTGAATCATTCCGATGTTCTTAAAGCTATTGGATATGGTGTCTTGTTTTACTCCCAATAATTCTGCATATTCTTATAGCATTTTACACGGATCATCATCGAGATTGCTTTCAAATCGTCAGCTTAAAGTTTTTTGGCTCTCCAGAACACTGTCTTTGGAGTCAAAATCGCCACTTTTAAAAGTTCAACTGGAGCAATCTTGCAATAGACTTCATTCACACAGCATTCGATTACCTTTAGCTGCCTTTTTCTTAAAATTGAAGTAAAAAAGTAAAAATGCCGCAAATGCGATTTACTCAGAACAATTTTCAGTGTATTGAAAAGTTTTTTATCCATACTTCGACAAACTGATACATAACGAAAAGTGAAGCGTGTTGGTGAGGGTTCATCATGAAATTGGTTACAAATCTACTCAATCCAATTTAATACACAGAAACACCATCTGCTGTACATCTTTTAACATCAATTTATTTGTCTAATGATTAGTTTTTTATGATTGAATTTATCTCTAATACTAGAAGAAGAAATATACTTCAAAAATATATATTGATAAATTCGCATTTCATCCATTATTTCGTAAATGTATAAACAAATTATTTTTATATGATTACCATCAACAGTCTCGTCAAGAATTCCGTCTGTATCATCGTTTTTAACAAAGTAGTGCTGTGTAAATTCCGTGAATATAGTCTATCCAATAAAGGAACCCAATCGCGTCATCAAAATGTGTGACGTCAGTACGTCGCAACCTCACCGCATTAACTTAAAGCCTTAGTTTACAGCATTTACTGGTTAGTAACATTTAATTAATATGACTAATGCTTTGAAGAATTTTGTAGACATTTGACAACCTGGTCGACCAGTACCAAATCGAATTTGATTGACTGATTTGGATTTATTTTGGAATGTATCAAACAGTAACATATCTATTTCTTTTTAACTAGGGTAAAATGAGAAGGAAATATCCCCTCATAGTTTAAAAGGAAATTAACATTTTTAAAAAGTGTATTTGGTAGTATATTCAACGTCATCTATGACATGCATTGGATGTTTTATTGGAAGGATTTTTATAGAGCGCTCAATAAAATTATGAACCACGTCATCTAAATTTATAACGTTAAAACGTTGCAATGTCGTATTAACTTTGAGTTTTGCAGTATCAGTTTTGTCTGTGACATAACAAAATTCTGATCTAAATACAATAATGAAACAAAAATAATGTTATCAAGTATAATATATATATATATATATATATATATATATATATATATATATATATATATATATATATATATATATATATAAATTTATCAAAACAAGTAAAGTTCTAAGACACAGTTTGCCGGTTTTTAACCTATAATAATAATTATTAATGTTTTTGTTGAAATAATGAATTTTGCAGGCTGATTACATATTCGAACCTATCAGACAGCACGTATTCACAGCTCTTTAAGTAAAATAAAATGAGAAAAAAATCGTTTGATTTTGAAATTAATTTACAAATTAAGATAGGCAATTAATTCGACATACTGATGATATTTGTTCCCTGTTATTTTGACTAAACGATCAATAAATGGGAGGTAGACCTAGAACACCTGAAGTCCCAGATCGATAAGAACACCAAAGCGCTTATAGTAAACAATCCATTAAATTCTACTGGCTCAAATTATTCTAAAGAACATCTAATGGATATTTTAGAAATTGCACGTGTGTAAGTAATATATTAGATATTAGATTTAATTTTAAAGTCTTTTAAGGTAAATAGCAAATTTATTATGTACAATTATAGGTATTAAATATTGGATTTCTTGTAGTATTACTGAATGCCATGTTAGAAAACTCTATTGGAAACTTCTTAGGAAAAATATGGAAGAAATTTTGTGAAAAAATAATATTATAGATGGGGTAGAACCCAAGAAGCATTTATTCTAGAGCAAGATTCAATGATCTTGAAATACGTGACAAAACATTGTTATGTCACAAAATCACTTTGTGGTGTTTAATAAAAATAATATTATAAAGCACTAAGACAAAGTTTGCCGGTTTATAACCTGTAATAATTATTATTAATGTTTTTATAAATTTTGGAGACTTTTAACAGCCAGGCGAATTTTGTAGGCTGATTACATATTCGACACGTATTGACAACTTTTTAAGTAAAACAAATTGAGAAAAAAATTGTTTGATTTTGAAATGAATTTACAAATTAAGATAGGCAATTAATTCGACATAAAAAATGTTGGAATATAAATTATATAAGATCTTAATATATTTTAAAGTCATTAAATATTTTAAATAATTTAAATTATATCTAAACAATATTTTTAGTGTTTTGGCATTCCCAGCTTTGCCAGAATCGTGATCACGCCACCTATCGAGGTAATTGAAGAGGCCTGTAAAAGGATCAACCAGTTCTGCAATCGTTATTATGTTGAATAAATCTTAAGGCATATTACCTGATTGCCCCGCTTTACATTTTCTGGCTTCAACTGAATTAAACTAATGTTTATAAAAAGAATTGTTTTATTTACTGTTATAAAAAGCACCCGATTCAATTTATATACAAAATTATAATTATAAAAAATAATGTTTTAAAAGATAATTATATTACAATTGACACATTCAGTAGTGACAATGCGTACGTGTTTATTACACTATATTATCAGTTACGTCTTTTGAGCATAGCATTATCCACTTAAGGCACAAAAGAAGTATATTTAAAGCTACATGTGAATCGTAGTAAGGTCATATTACAACAGTTTTTGAACTGTGACAACCTGTAACAGACATAATTTAATACTTAATAAAATAACCCAATACCTTAAAACAAAGTAGGGTAGAAAGAATTCGCTATGTGGTGTGTGGAATTATATATGAATACCTATTTATTATATTCGTATTATTGTGTTATATTAGATATTAAGCTCATCCTGCTTAAGTTAATAAACAATTAATAAAATAACAAGATATGTAATCTAAAATCATTTCCTATTAAAAATATAAATAACAAACAATAATATAAATATAATAGCTGCTCCTAAATAATCGCTTCTTAAAAATTAACGTTTCTACCTAATTTTAAAATAATTAATATGATATATAAATAGAATGGTATATAAATAAATAATAAAGGAATGGCTTGCTCTGATAATTTAAAAAATATTACTCAGTTAATGGAATAAAACATTTGAAATGTGTCGCTGAACCGTTTAAATTAATATAAATATTTATTAAATTCGAGAATATTTGTTCATAATAAAAAACATTATTACTAACTATGATATAATAAAGGAAGAATTAGCTTAAACAGAGTTTTTAAGGCTCTACATTTTAAGAATAATTATTTTGGTAGCAAATTGAATAGTTTCAATTGTTATTAATATTATAAATAGTGGTAAAGTTGTATTATTTTGAACATAAAACAGTTGATATGGTTGAAACTTACATGTTTCAACTAAATTTTATAGATGATCTTGAGCAATTGTTCACGTCGTCCAAAAACTAAATGACACCGCAATCACCTTTTCGAGCCTTCTTATTGGTTAGTTTCAATTGGGATGCTAAGACCCACGAAGACATTTTATTGATTCATTCTAGTTTGTTTCTATTTATTTTCTATTTGTTTGTTTAGTGTCCGTTTGTGTACCATTTATCTGTATACATAATATAGCTTTTACAGTACAGTAAGTTTAGCCTTTTATTTTTTGTTACTAAATTATTATCAATATTAGCTGATTATAATGCGTCTTCGATCTAAGAAATATGTCCTGGATGTATAGAAATTTAAGATATAATTTTCCAAGTTAAAAATCCTAAATTATCTGGATGAAGAATAGTACAAATTAGTGAACGTATTCTTCAGAAACAAATGTGTGACAGACGCTGTTTAAGAACCATTCAAATGTCTTGATGATCAAGTCTTTTCTCTACATGTGTCTACAATGAAAATTTAAACAAATCAATCAAGTTCTTTCATAACAACCAATTACTCTTACCTGTCATAATGTACTTCTATAGAAATTATTTCAGTTTTAACGTAAATCCAACTTTCATATTTTCTTCTAACCACTATTACAAATGTTTATATAATTAGCAACAATACTTGCAAAAAAAACAAAAATCGAATAAAATATCATGATACAAACAATAAATATTGCTTAAATATTACCAATAGGTCAATAAACTCATTAACAACATCAAATGTTGATAAATGGAATATTGTGGGACATGAACAACATTATAACTAATTATTTTACACATTTAATAAAAGTTCATATAAATATTACTAATATCCTTCACTGCTCTTTATCAGATACTTGTTCTGGCACACACATAAACAGTTTCGCGCACCAGTCGTTGCAATCGTCGAAGAAATTCTGTAACCAACTAGGTTTATGTTTCCACCAGATGGTAACGTAATATACCGGTATACCGAAAAGAACGAACGATAGGCCAACGCCTACTTCGACGGGACTCGCATAACAGGGAAAGGTGACTAGGAAAGTGCAGATGAGGAAGAATATGCAGGGAAGGGCGAAATTCACTTTTATCGGTCGTAGAGCTTCTGGTCGGGTGTATCGCATGTAGAGCAACCCCAGGACGCTGATGGTGATGAACAGGGCTTCCACGAACTGGACATAGTTGATGAGGATGTAGACGTCCGCTACCAAAAGTTGGGCCAAGGTGATGATGCACTGAAAAATAATAGAAAAAATCACCAAAGGAATTTTACTCAATATGTATTTATTAATATATTATAATAATATTTGTTTATTATTAGTAAATAAAGAATAATGTCTGAATAGTACTCAACGAAATATTGTCCCATTCTCGTACCAAATATCTATCTGCAAATTTCTTTAAATAATAGAAATGTATTCCTCACTATCTACTTTAAAACTTCCCATAACGGTTCAATTATGTTCTGATGCGCCTCTGAAACCAAGACTGAGCATTTGTGACTGTTTGTATGCTTGCATTATTATATTGGAATATGGAAGTGTTTGACAGTAATATGCTAGTCACGGTAGGAACTTTGTGGAGCTTTCGCCATACTATGTTTGTCAAAACAGTATTACTCAGGCCAGTGTCGTCACTCTGCCATCACTTACCATTTCCTAATAATATGAAATATGTTGGTGTTGAAGGAACTATTTTGTTTGTCAGCGATCTATTTTCTAACTTCCACAAAATTTCAAAAGTGTGTGCTAGGCAAGCTGTGCTGCATTGATATGAACAAGTGGTATTTAGATGGCTTTATATTTGGCAGGATTATCCATTCGAACTGCAGCAGTTTATACTTCGCAACATCTGCAACGTGTGACCAAGTATTGTCATTAGCAGCTCGTAATGCATTAAATTTTGCTGATCCCCCCATATATACAGCAAAATTTTATGGTCATGAATATTCCGTTTGGGTGTCAATATGGATGGTTTTCCTGGATTAATCCATGAATTTCTTGTTAGGGATTGTCCAATAGTAAATCCAATTTTTATCGCCAGTCATAATGCCAGTCACAGAAATATTTTATTTTTTATTGGCTGGTAATGAAACCATCATGTTGAAATGGTTGAAATTATATTTTGAGACAATTCGTGTGGCCTTTTAATTGTCTTCGAATTATCTTGGCCCTCCGGGCCTTTCTTTGTCATTGAAAACTAATATAATTAGAAAAAAGACACATTACTCAGTAATCTCAAGCCTAACTAATAAAACAACCATTTCAAGGTAAAATCAGTTTAATTTTTAGTAAACCGGTTTATCTTTAGTTTCGTTTTAATATTGTTCAAAATCAACTTTAACTTCGATAATCACTTTTTTATTTAAGCCTTGCTTCTTTCACAGCATTCATTTTATTTAACATTCATTTTTATGGACTTGCTATCATAATAGTAAAAGTTATTTCACTGAAACTGGGTTAGGTTTAGAAATGCTCGGCACTTATTCAGTGATGATAATCAAATTAATGCTAATATCATGAATTTATTATATCAATAGAATAATTTAAGTTGAATTAGGAACTTAAAGAATATCTTATTGAGGATATTTAAATAATAATTTAACAATAGTTGTCTATCAGTAATCACTTCTATCTTATCTAGTTTCTTCGCTTTTTTTATCTTTGATCTCATCGTTTCAGTGTTTGGCATTGCAAAGACGATTTGTAAATTTTCCTACTTTCGAAAGGGACAATAATTAATCAGAAAAAGTAATGGCCAATACTGCGATTGGAGGTAAAGTTTTTTATTTAAGAAATTCATGAATGTATATGGCAAATTGTTATTATATTGTAAAATTATTAGGTCCTATTCCTGTCTGTATAATACTTCTTTTGATTTCGATACACAACTTGTATCACTTGAAATTATGAGTTTGAAGTGCCAGACAATAAACAATAACCATCTAATCAAATATAAACCAAATGCTTAGTACTATTAAGTACTTGCACGAATGCTAATAATATATCCTTTAATCTCTTTCATCTCTTTAAAAAAAGACATATTCTACAACTTTTTCCTATCTTTTTGGCGATATTATAATACGCACAACATTTTGAAACCGCGTGTCAGCTACGTCAATGTGAACAGGTGGTAATCAGGAAGCGTTATGCCTGGTAAGTATGCTGGGTGCGGCAGAATGTCCCGTTCGAGTTGCAACAATGCTTCCTTCTCAACTCTTGTGATGTGCGTTCGAGTGATCTCAAGCAATATGATCACTTTGCGTTTGTTATTCTTGCTGTTTTTTTTTGCAACAACACATAATTTAATAATGTTTAATTGACCTTTGATTAATTTAATTGATTAGTTTAATTAGTCTTTGGCAGCCCATAATACAGTAGATCTTGCTGATATTACAATATGCTCAGCAATGTTTTATGGCCATCAATATTTAGCCTTGGTGTCGATGTGGATGGCTCTCTTGGACTAACCCACAACTTCCCCCGCTTGAGATCGTTGTAGCGGGTCTATTTTTTATTGTCAGATACAATACGTCAAGAAACTTTTCTATTTTGTATGACAAGCAATGAAGCCGCGATGTTGAAATGGTTCGAAGTATCATTTCGTTCGGGCAGTTGCCGTTTTTTTATGAGAATATAGCACAGTAGCATCACCATAAGTTTCTATAAGTGTTTGATGAGCTTAGGCACCAGATTTCTTCAAATTAAACAACATGGCGTCTTTGTACCTATTAATACTGAATGGAAAATTGTTATTTTATCCTTTTGAAAACTCATTTAACTCGTAATATTGCTTTGTATCAGATTTCAGAAAGTGATGCTTCATGAAACGTAAAAAATAAATAATTTCCTTATTTCGTCGTTTCATTTCAAGTCTTAATTAAAGTGCACCCAAAAATATTCGATAGTAAAATTATGTATTATTTGAGAACATAATAAACATATAAACATATAAACATAATAGTCAATTTCGAGTTTAAATTAATTCATTTGATTATGCTGCTCGCTTATAGATGTGGAGCGACAACTTATTCAAGGTCAGAATGTTTATCGAAATTCAAAATATATCACGTTTTCATTATAAAACGTGTTTCTATTATATGAAAAACATAAAAATAAAATAACTTTTGAGAATAACAATTTAATTTTATGAATTTTATTTTTAATTGAATAAACTGATAATGCACGTAATCAAACGATGTTTAAAAACAGAAAAGTAGTTTAAAATTGAACGAACTAGATTAACTGCACTGTTACAATTTCATTTTAATTGGATTATTGGGTAATTGGTATCAGCTGCTCTTACCATAAACACCAACGAGGGCACCGGAGTTAGTCTTTTAACGTCAATGAGGGCAATAGCTCGAGGTAGATGTCCAGCCCTGGCCCCGACAAAAAATAACCTGGCGGACGCGAAGATGGCACCATTCAAGGAACCGAAAGTGGCACAGGCAACGAACAGTGGCATCACGAATGATACTAGACCGAGCATTTTGTCACCGAACGTCATGGCTACTGCGTTTGAAGCCAATATATCGTAGGGGCTCAGAACCGCGAAGTAGGCTATGTTTGTTATAACGTAGATGGTGGTGACCAGAGGCATCGAGATGCAGATTGCTCTAGGTAGATTCCTGAAAGAAATAAAGAAATGTGAGAATTCAAGTTTAATGGAAAATGTATATGGTTATATGAAGGCAAGTTACATTAAAAAATTAAATGCTTGTATGTAATCTGATCATTTGTTCACCTTAAAAACATTTATTGAGCAAAACAGTTACAATATAAATTAATCAAAATATTTTTCGTCATTTTCTACAACTTCTTATATTTCTGGAAACATATATATACCGTGGTGAAAGAACGATGTTGATTTGGCAGCAATCCAATTATGAATCTATTTTCATACTTCTTCAATATATTGAAACAGTGTACCTGTTAAACTATGCTGCATTGAACTGAACAAGTAATAATAACAAAGCCCTTTGTTTAGTAAGTAAGCCAGATGCGGCAGAAATTCCTATTCGAACTGTAACAATGTACCCTTCACAACTCAAGTAACGCGCGTTTGAGGGCTGTCATGCGAGACTTTGCGTTTGTTATTTTGGTTGGTATTTTTTTGCAACAAATCTCATTCAATTCGTTCAATTGACGTCATTATATGCACAGCAAGATTTTATGGCCATGAGTATTCCGATTCGGTGTTGGCGTGGATGACTCCTGAATTAACACGTAATTTTTTTAAGCTAGGATTATCGTAGCAGATACAAATTTGATCGCCAGTCACAATATGCCAAAAAACTCTTCAGTCAAGTTTTCAGTCAATTCGTGTGGTCATTTTCCCTCCTTGTGGATCTCTTCCATCGCGTATAAAGCTCTGAAAACAATTGATTTCTCTGTTAACGCCTTTTGAGAATGTTCTTTGAGAATCTGATTCGATTTTTGTCCAATTAACCTAGTAATTCATTTCCGTCGAACTTTTTGCTCCTCCTTGCCTTTGACATCAAAATAACTGGTTTAAACCATTGAAACCATTCCAACAATTGGGATTTGATAGAGTAGCATTACCATAAGTTTATGAAAGCGTTTGATGAGCTTCGGCAATAATTAAACAGCAAAAGCAATGAATATCGAATATTTTGAGCATGGACAACTATTATTATATATAGACGTAGATAGATACCAAAACCATATCATTTAATAGTTAGGTTAGGCTGTTCAATAGTTGTTTACATTGTTACTTTACATTTTTAGTAATTATAGGGCTGATCAAAATATATGCAAACATCTGTTATATAAATATAACACTACAATAGCTTTGAGACAAGTACTTTTTATAGGCCCATTTGGCATTTTTTTTAGCATCTAGTATGTCAACGATATATTTTCCCAATATTTGCACATTAGCAAATCATATTAAAATATATTGGTTCAACGAGTTTAAAAGCTATTGAATATGTTTTTTTAGTAAAGTGCATAAAGCTAATTACAGTTCAACATAACAAAAAAATCAGCAGTTAGAGCATATGTTTCAGCATTATGATATATTAACAGAACTAACATTGCATGATAACTTGATAAATATATTATATTAATATACATGGGACTATATTGAAAAATAAAACAATTAATTTCCAACACCAGTACTCGTTGAACCTACTCGTAATCATTATTAAAATGACAGCGCTTCAATAAAAATAATCATGTTTAATTTCATTTATAATATAGATTCATTATGGTATTGTCAACTTCAATATATTTTAATAATTAACAATAACAGGTCAATTGAAAAATCCCCGGCCTGACATATAGATGGCGCTACTAGAATTAAATCCACATGTTTTTTAGTTAGCTCTAACTCTCAAAAGATGCGTGTATAAATTGGAGAGCTGTTGAATAATTAGTTTGTGAATTAGAGCATTTTGAGTTTTGAATTTTTGTTATTATGTTATTAACTTATGTTATTGTTATAGGAATTTCGCGTATTGATAAAATATTGCTTTTTGAAGGGAAAAAATACAGTTGAAGAAAAAACGCGGCTTCATGCCGAGTTTCCGGGTACTGCAACAGGAAAATCAACCATCAAGGATTGGTATGTAAGTTTAGACGTGGTGAAATGAGCACCGAAGACGGTGAACGCAGTGGATGCCCAAAAGAGGTTGTTATCGACGAAAACATTTAAAAAATCTACAAAATGATTTTGAATGACCGCAAATTTAAATTAAATGAATAGCAGACACTCTAAAGTAGTGTTGGGAGCAATCGACTGAAATCGACTATCAACTGTTTAGTAATTGGCTACTTTTTACTATCGATTGTTTCAGTCGCTATTTTTGGTTCGACTGTTTTCAGTGGCTATTTTCGGTCTGACTGATTTTGTTACTCTTTACTATCTACTGTTTCAGTCGCTTACTTTTAGTTACTATTTCCGGTTCTACTAGTTTATACGACTGATTTTTAACGTTCTGACATTGTCGTCCTAGCCGCGATCTTAGCGCGGAACGTTAGTTTTCGAGGGCAAAAAAATAAAATTGTAAATACTTTTGACTGGCATAATAGGTAATACTTTGGGCTGGTATAATAGGTAATACTTTTTTGATAAACTTTAACGATTTTTGTTCAAGCCTTTTGTTTTTCTAATCTTTTTTAAATCTTAAAAACTAACATCAGGTTCCAAAAGTTTCAGAAATTGCACAGATTCTAAAATATTTGAAGAATTTTTTGCAGTAGTAGTTGTTAATTTTCTTTTAAAAATATTAAGGGTAAAGAGGTAAAGTATATTAAATATTTGTAATAAATACATTTTCTGATAGGAAACTCAACTTTATTATTCAACAATTTATTTTAATGGCTATTAAGAAGAGCACCACAGTTTTTATTTGTTGACGAATAGACTATCTTAAGAGAATATGTTCAACTTTTAAAGCCCATTGAAATAATAACCACCGAGTCGATCACGATCTCCTTAATTATACCGTTAATAAGAGGACTGCAACATTCCATCAAATCCAGGATTTTAACAAGTGATTGAGGAAAAAAATTACAGAATTGTCTGTTAGATGTCATCAATAAAAGACTGGCAACTTTAGAAATGAACACGATAAAAATCCAAATTTTTAGATACTAGATTTAAAAAAGCAGGATTGCAAATAATCTTCCATTCTAACTTCAAAAAATATAAATATAGTTCAACAACTCGAAATTCAAGACACAACTACTGACCAAGACTTTACAGTATTTGGAAATGCAACTTATTGGGCGTTTAGAAAACCCATTGGATTTTTGGCAAACCCATAGAATGACACTACCTGAATTATATCAGTTACACATAAAATATTCCTCTATACCCGCAACATCTGTCCCCTCGGAACCAGTTTTATCAAAATCTGGGCAAATAATTAACGATCGAAGAAATCGCCTCACGGGAGAAAAGTTGAACATGACAATATCCCTGAAGAGTAATTTAAAAATATTTCCGTTCAAAAATAAATAAAACTTTTACTTAAAAAGGGTCTGGTTGATATTGTAAAATAATTTTTAGGTTCGTCATGGATTAGATTTTTCAATGATTACGTTTACATTTTATTTAGTAGTTATGGTTATTGAACATCTTTAGTTTTTAGGTTTTGTTTAAGTTGTACTTTACTATTAATATTTATTATATTAGGTTATTTAAAAATAGTAATTAATATATTAAAACACGATAGAACATTTGTGGTGTTATTATTCCATTCCTTTTTACAAATTCACAGAACATTCAGTATAAAAGTAATTCTACTTTAAAATTATATTATTTATTACATGTTAATAGAAATTAGTAATATTTTTTCCTTTTCTGTTTTAAAGTTATCACGTGAATGAATATATATACATCTCTGTCTCGCTTATACTACCATTGGAGAATATAAACACATTTAAAATTAACTGCTCCAAGCATTTATGTCCGTCTTTTCCTATCTCACATTTTATACAAACAAGAATTCCTACATTTTTGTCTGACATCACGAATGGAAAATAACAGTCGAACCGTGCATTTGACTGAAAATAGTAATTACTATTTTCAGTCGCTATTTTTTTTACTATCGACTGTTTCGACTGTTTTGCGACTATCGACTGTTTCGATTGTTTTCAGTCGATAGTTCCCAACGTTACTCTAAATATATCAAATGAACGTGTACATCATATCATTCACGAATATTTGGGTATGAGAAAGCTCTGTGCAAAGTGGTTGTGCCACGCGAACTCACTTTTGACCAAAAACAACGACGAGTTGGTGATTCGGAGCAGTGTTTGAAGACGATCAAGCGATAAACCCGAGTTTTTGCGTTGATATGTGACAATGGATGAAACATGGCTCCATCATTTCACTCCGAAGTCCAATCGACAGTCATCCGAGTGGACTACACACGATGAACCGGCTCCAAAACGTGGGAAAATGCAACAGTCGGCTGGCAAGGTTATGGCGTCTGTATTTTGGGATGCGCATGGAATAATTTTCATTAACTACCTTGAAAAAGGAAGGACCAAAAACAGCGACTATTACATAGCGTTATTGGACCGTTTGAAGCATGAAATCGTCGAAAACGGCCGCATTTCAAGAAAAAGAAAGTGCTGCTTCACCATAACAATGCACCGTGTCACAAGTCAGTGAACACGATGGCAAAGATCCATGAATTGGGCTTCGAATTGCTTCCTCATCCATTGTTCCCCAGATCTACCCCTCAGCGACTATTTCCTGTTCTCAGATCCCAAAAGAATGCTCGCTGGCAAGACATTTTTGTCGAATGAAGTGATCGCCGAAACTGAGGCCTATTTTGAAGCAAAGGACAAATCGTACAACAACAGTTTATCACCCTTGAAGGGAATAATGTTGTATAAAAAAATATTAATTTTGCCAAAAAAAATGTGTTTTATTATGATAGGCCGGGGACTTTTTAATTGATCTGTTACCATTTAAAATTATTTATTTTAGTCCTAATTAAAACACGGCATTTATATTTTTAATTTACTAAACGT
Organism: Rhynchophorus ferrugineus; assembly: GCF_030347505.1. Lineage (NCBI taxonomy): Eukaryota > Metazoa > Arthropoda > Insecta > Coleoptera > Curculionidae > Rhynchophorus > Rhynchophorus ferrugineus. The sequence goes on along the minus strand of NW_027472588.1, from coordinate 16,241,561 downwards.
TTTATTTTAAAGCTAATACTAAAACTATTAGATTAAACTCTTCCAATACTTTAATTTAACTTTAATTTAAATTTAACTTTATTTGATATATATTGTTTTTCTATTAGATCACTTAGATCAAATAGGTAACATTAGATAAGCTTATAAACGGTGTTAACATAAATATATATTTGGACATTGGCTATAATGTTGTTTTGAACCAATTAAATAACATTAACTAAGAAAAGAAGTCCGATATATGGATTACGTGAGCTATTGAGTCATTACTTGATGGCAACAAACACGATAGACCGAATTAATATTTGAAAAATATATATTTTAGAGTTTTCTTTTACCAAATAAGGAATTCTGAATTATCTGAATTCGACTTATTGCTTAACGTAGGTTCCTAACCACGGTCTTTGGCATTAAGCCTACCGACTGGCGAGTGACCAACTTAGAGATCATCCCAGAAGACATTCGGTCTTACCCAACCTAGATACAAAATACAAACACATATTTTCAATACATACCTATATGGATTTTGAAGTTCCTCGGTGACGTAATTCAAATAATTCCATCCGGAGTAAGAGAATAGGCCGCTGTAAAAAGCCAAAGCTATAAAACCAGGATCCCAGTTTGTTCCTTCCATTGGAGCCTCGAAGTGTTCGTAGTGGCCGGTAAATAAATAATACGCTCCAGCGCCAACTATGATCAGTAGAGCAAATATTTTTGTGGCAGTAAATATGTCAGTCACTCTTGTTACCCATCTGGAAAATATTAAATCAGTATAAATCAAAAATGTTTATTTCTAGTTAGATATATTTAGATATTATTTTATATTACTATTATAAAAATGTTGCGGCATGAACGAATAAAGTGAACTATCAAATGAATTTATTTAAAGCTTCTTCTTCGCTACTAGTTTTTGACGTCTTGGTCTCGCCTTTTCACTAAGAGCCTTGGTGGTAGGTCTGCGGAAGATTGATTTATATTTCCTTAGATGTTAACTTATAGTCTTATATATTAATTAACATAATAGTTTCTGGTTTATTTATATATTTTGAATAAAGATACATTCATTAATAAATATATATAGTGAATATATAGTGATATTTTATAAAAAAAGGTTAGTTATTTGTTAATTTGTTGTTAATATGTAAATATTTAATTAATTTATATAAGTTGTCTTTGTGTTTCATCATGACAACGCTAGACTACAGACATCTTTAGTGACTTGACAAAATTTAGAAAAGATTAGCTTGGAAGTTTTGATGCACTCACCATATTGCCAGGACCTTGACTCCTCTTGCTAACATTTATTGCGATTCTTAAAAAAAAAATTCTGAATGGTGTAAAACTAGCTTCAAAAGAGACTTGCGAAAATCTATTTGTTTAGTTTATCGCCCAGGAAACTCACACTTTCAATGTAGGTAGAATTATGGTTTTACCGGAAAAGTAGCATAAAATCACGGATCAAAGCAACACATATATAACAAACAAACAAACAAACAACAAAATATAATGAAATTTGATTTAAAGAAAACGAAATTACTTTTTCATTGACCTGTTACAGTCTGTCAAATAGTGCAGTATTCCATATGTGTTTAGAAGAATCAAGACTATATCAGGACAATATTTGTGATCAAATAAAAATATTTTCTAAGTATAACTTACTGCTAAAATGCAAGGATTGTGGTGCGACACAATAAACTCGTTGTGTTACCTAATTTAATTGATATTTGAATTCACCGTGTGCAAAATAAGTGATGAATATTTGATTGCCTTTTTATAAAGTATGGACGGATAGGTGGATGGCGAATGGAAATCTCAAATATGCCTAACACTCTGCCCCATATGTTAGCTATCCCATGTTGGAAGGATTACCTCACGGTACATAATCTAGAATTTGGTTTGGGTAGTTTCAGGATTTTGGTATAAGCGGCAGCTTGGCGCTGCTGAGAGCAAGTTTTATACAAAAAAGACATATTACAAGGGAATTTCCATGTTTTCTTGTTCCGTCCCCGTTAACTGATTGGATACTTGAAGCCCACGCCATAAAAATTAAGTGCCCCACAAGTGTAAGGACGTAAGTTTAATAAACAACAGGAAACATCATCAAGTATGTTACTTTGACTAGATAATGATTTATGCTGTTACATACATTTAACACACTGAATTCTCTATGGCACGCCACTGTTACGAATCAACACGCAATTCGTAACACGCAAAATAAATTATTTGATGCCTTGGCTCTTAGTGTTTTCGGTTTATTTACAAAGGAATGACGTCACATGATATACGTCTTAGTGTGAATTTAAATCTGGGAAAATCTGATCTTAGGAAATTAAAAAATGCCTTCTCATACCGCTTTAACTCTTTTTTTTTTTAATTTTTAATCAAAATCAAAATCTTTAAAAAAATTTAGCTCATGTTATTCCGAAATTGTTTATTCGCCAAATTTGTTTCCCTCGAACTTTGCATTTGTATAAACTCAATACACCGTTTCAAAGACATTGTTTTTAGTCCACAAGTAGACTAGAGGAAACATAACTGAATTACCACCTCGTTGGCAGATTAAATTAGAAACATCATGTTAGATAAAAAGCTGAGCTGAGATCAGATTCAAAACTAAACAAGTATACTTGGTTGACGTCGAAATCAAATATCTATTTTATCACGTTATACGTTCAAGTTATACAAAATATTTCAATTATGCACTGAAAATCAGAACACTGAGGGGAACCACGAAGTTAGTCTCATTTTACTTTTATTTGGGAAATAAACATTAATATTTTTATCGAGAACCCATACCGCGTTAGCTCTTCAAGATTTTTTTTATCAAAAATTCAGCTCATGTTATTCCAAAACTGTCTTGTTCGCAAAATTTAGCTCCCTTGGACTTTGCATTTATATAAACCGAATACACCGTTTCGAAGACATTGTTTTTAGTCCACAAGTGCGTTAGAGGAAACCTAACTGAATCACCACCTCAATCATCAATAGTTTTAATGAAATAACTTTTTTCTTCTTTGCAAATCATATTGATGATCAATGTCTATAGTCTATCCAAAGTAGTAGTGAACTCACGTCATTGAGATGTTTAATGTATTACCTATGGCAATTTGAAAATTCGTTTTAAAACCAGAACATATTTTAATTCTCATTTTATTCTAGTTAAAAAGAAACACAACATCTGTCTGATAGTATTGGAATATATAACCAATTTAGTTCACTCGGACTTTGCATTTGCATATACTCAATACACCATTTCGAAGAAATTGAACGTTAGAATAAGATTAAGTTAGATTAAGTTAGAATAACTTAATCTAAGAGGAAAGATATTGATTTATCACTCTATAAAAATGCCTATTTGGACTTATCGGGTACAACTATGAGATTGCATTAACTCATCAAACCGACTAGTAACCCAGCGCTGCTAGATTAGCCTCTTCATCGATTAACTACCCAATACTTATTGCTACTATTGCTACGTAATCATAGAAAAACTGTATGTTAGCCTCGAAATCAAATATCCATTTTATTACGTTATACGTTCAAGTTATACAAAAAATTTCACATCTGCACTGAAAATCAGAACACTGATGGGAACCACGAAGTTAGTCCCATTTTACTTTCATTTGTGAAAAAAATATTGATATATTTATCGAGAACTCGTCTTGCATCCGAATTGGCCTAAGTACAAACGAGAACATAAAACATGTTACATTTTCTTAAAAGTTAAGGTAATTGAAACCAAATGGAGGATGATTTTTAAATGTTATTCAACAATAATAATTCAACAACTATTGGATTACTTTGAATGGGAAACAAATTTGGGAAAATAAAGTATTATTATTTTTTGATCGCACTAGCATTCATTATTAATACTTACTTTACATTATAACAGTTAATAACTGTAAGCCCGCAAATAGTGGCAGCCGCTACTAAAGTGACGGCTTCGATGGGAGCGTCACAATCTCCCCAGAATGGCTGGAGAATATATTGGGCGAAGGTCAGTGATGTAATAGCATTGCCAGTGGGCACCAGAATGAAGAGAGCCACCCATAGATATAGAAAAGCTGGTAAGGGTCCGAAAGCCTCACTAATGTAGGCATAATCACCGCCAGATTTGGGTATCATCGTACCTGTAAATGAAAAATTGTGTATGAGCTAGCTTTTATTTATATGTTATATCGGTATTACATCTGTAATGGTAAACATATATTGTTTTTATTAACACAATGTCGATTTCTTCTGTAAAGCTATTTCCAGTTGATTTTAATTTTTTTCCTTTTTGAATGTTTTGTAATTTAATTAATCATCGATAAGCTGCAGAATTTCTACCACAGAAAAAATATTATGTAAAAGAGCAAATAATCTTATATAACAGACACTTTTGATATTAGTCTTTGACAATCTAAATAGCAATTCTTATAGCTTAAGAAGACTTCTCAAAAAAAAAAAAAATATATATATATATATATATATATATATCTATAAATATATATATATATATATATATATATATATATATATATATATATATATATATATATATATATATATATATATATATATATATATATATATTGGTTGATATACAATGTGAGCCTACCAAGAAGCTTTCAAGATCATTTGTCATCAGTCTGCATGTCTACATACGGTAATTTTTTGAATTCGTGTGTTAGTTAAGTTTCATCTTTAGTTCGTTCTTTCCTATTTCTCTCTAATACATCTATTTTTGTTGCCGGCATACATTTTGTTATTATATTTATATTTTCTGTCTGGTCACCTCTTACCCACTCTGGTTAGTTTTACCTACTATATCTTCAGTCCTTTTGTACTTTTTACTCATATTTATTTAGTTACTTCCTTTAGAAGTTCTTAAAAAATACTTATTGCTTGATATACAAAGGGGTTATTATGAATGAATTCAATGAAATCATATTAAGTCCGTTTGATATGTTTTATAAATAAAGTGAATAAAACAACCTTTTAGAAGATAGCGTCATCTGTTTATTGGCTCAAAAGTTATTGCGTTTTGTAAACTCCAGAAGTTCATTGTCATCATATCTTGATTTCTTACTCCAGGAAAGGAATAAATGGTCCCTTAATGGCGATGAGTTTGAGTAGTTATTGTTTCATGTATTTGGTATTTGGAGAGTTTATAATAAACTACACAGTTGTTTATACCAATGTACTTCATCCACATTTATAACGTCAGCACATCGCAATTTTGTCGCATTGACATAGAATTTTAGTTTACAACGTTTGCCGGTCTGTAACTTCTAATTATTATCACTAATATTTTGAAGAATTTTGTAGATATTTGACAACAGGGTCGATTAGTACCAACAGAGATCGAATTCTATAGACTGATTGTGACGCATCAAATATTGTGTTTCTTTTTAACTAAGGTAAAATCAGATCGAAAAATTCTACTGAATTTTACGTTTTTACAAACTGCATTTGGCAATATATCTGACGTCATCTAAGACATGCACTGGCTATTTTATTGGAAAGACTATATCTACATATTTTGGACAAATAATGATGATAATAGTAAGACCCAACAAGAATATTATATGAATTATATACTTCAGATTTTTTAAATGAAATTGTACAGTAAAATACAAACTTCTTTCTTTCTGTATATAAAAAACATATCACATAAAAACAAACAGAAAATCAAACAATATATTTAGATAATAAAAAGACTACCGAAATCCTATATAGCTCTGATTAGAATTATCTATAATACGATAAGTGCGAAAAAACATGATAAGATATTGATTTATGATAAATATACATCTAGATTAAACGATTACTACTAATCTGAGGCTTAGAAATCAGTTATTTTTGCTTTATGTACTGTAATAATAGTAACTATTATGTATTTTAAATGAAAACGCCGTTAAATGATTATAAACAACGGTATTTTCGAGGTCAAAATTACTGCAACACTATTATCGTTTATTTCTGATTAGAAATATTGAGTTATTATATGTTAAACTGGTAGTGTAATTATTAATTATTAATTAATTATATTTTCTGACGCAAGGGAATTAAATATATATATATAGAATTAAATATATATATATATATATATATATATATATATACATATATATATTTTTTTTAAGTCTTCTTTTACTAACGATGATGTATATGGACTGGACCAACAGTTTAACGTGGGCTCCAAACCACGGTCCTCGGCATTAAGCCTACCGACCTGTAAGTGACAAACTTAGAAATAATCCCAGAAGACATCCGGTCTTACCCAGCCTGGCGTGACTGGGATCAGTTTCCTTGTCGGATTTTGCACTCTTGCCTAAAGACAATCACGAACATAAATTTACAACCGACCGTAGGAGGACCTTCCTGTCTCCTTTACCACTGCACCAACGACGGCTCAAATAATTTTAAAATCAGTCTAGAGGCTTAAAAATTGCTCATGAAGTGGATCATCCACCAATATTACTATCTGTAAGTGCCAATGATTCAGCGATTTTTTTATTTAAAAGCACACAATACATATACTACGACTAGTCATTAACTACAACCATATATATGTAGTATTTTTTATATTGTTCTTTAAATCCAGGTTTAGGATTTAGACCAAAACTTACCGTGCTCTACCATTGTTTTTTGTTATTAGCTTTCACACCTAACTACATTAGTTCAAAGGGTTTTTGTTTCTTAATTTTTCGAGTAAGTCTACTGTTGTCGAGCAGTTAGAGGACTTTGAACGTTTTTGTAATCATGATGATGTTGGTGATGATTTTTGATGATGTCTCTTAATGTATTGCCCATCACAATTTGTAAATTCGTCTTAAAATCAGAAAATATTTTACTTCGCATTTTATTCTATTTAAAAATAAATATAATACTGCCTGATAGCGTTCGAATATGTATGTTATGTATGTTCTTCAAAACATTAGTGAGAATAATTACAGACAATAAACCGCAAACGTTGTTTTGGTACCTTGCTTGTTTTGATAAATTTCAAATTGCTGCTTATTATTACTCTGAATGAATATTCTAGAGGCATTAGATAGTTAAAGTCAGAAGCAGATTGTGTCTTTAATCAGTCACTTCGAACAGGAATGAGATAGTGGAGGTCCCCTCTTGCCTGTAAAAAGTGTTACAGAGGTAAGTATCGATACTGTTAAATAGTAAATTCCCGTGGCTTTTGTGGTTATTTGTATCTGAAGATTACAATTTCTAAAAGCATATAATAATATCAAGGAAGACTTACTATTTCAATTTGTGTATTTGGTTAAGAAATGAATATTTTAAAATGGAACATTCGGTCACTCAAAGCAAGATGATAATAAAAATAGTATAGAAACAACAAAAGTTCATGGCAAAAGTTACACGTTGGGAGGAAAAATAATATTATTGGATTATGTATTATTAATATTAATATATACTAATAATTCTTTATAGATATATTGTTCTTCATGCTGGAAACAGGAGTGGTTTTATTTCTGGCGCAGAGTTTTTTTGACTGATTTAAGAATCAGCACTTAAAGAACTATAAACAATGCTCCATACACTGTACACTGGTACACTTATGGAATAGATCCCAACAAGCGGATTGACAAAGGCCGTAATTGAGGAATGGCTTGTAATACATAAAGTCTTGAAGAAACCATTCTAGAGAGTGAAATATTTCAAATTGTTATTCGTTAAATATATAAAATGTGTTTAGTTGGTTATGTTCCTTCTTTTTTTGAAAAAAAATCCAGAAAAAAAGATACATAGTAGATCAGATGGCTGGGACAATAATGCCTTCCTCCCTATCACTACATATTTAATTCAATTGAATTGATATAGTGACAAATAATTATTACAATAAACATGCAGGTCGAGAATTATATTCCAGTAAAAACTGTCTGGGTATGTGGAAAGAAGCATTTTCTGCAATAGCTCCTTTGATTTTGATGAATTCCGTCAGTCATACTGAAGAAAAAATTAACAAATGATGGAATCATCTTACGTAGAATGGGCAACAAGTGTTACATACATTGGAAATTAATAGTTTAGTTATTGACATGAATAGAAATTCAGAAAGTGACAGCGACCGAATGGAACTTTCCGGATGGGAGATTATGATCTAATGCAGACAATTACCGATATAGGGTGATGAGAGTGGAAACAACTAAAGGTAACTATATAATTAACAGGATTAAATTAGAATAACTTTATGATAACTCTATGAAATTGTTTGATTTTTATCCTGTGTAAATGTACATGTGTAAACTTTTTTGGCATAAAAGTTGTAATAAATTAAAAATATTTTACGAAAAACTGCAGTTATGCCACCAGTTTCTCACATATCATTAGAACGTATAGAGATATATCAGTAGATATATTTAATTGCACGAAAACTATAAATTGGTTATTTCTATCAACATTAGAATCAGATAAAAGTAAAGGAAAATTCAAATTCTACAAAATAATCAGTGTGGTTCAACAACACCTAAATTATATACTAAAGCTAATATATTAAGTAAGTGCATGAAAAACATCATATATTTTAAAGCCATAAATGGTGCCGAATTTCCTGTAATCATGTTTTAATTAGATAAATTATTATAGTTATTTGCTTTGGTAGTATAAGAAAGTAAATAGAATCGAAAAAACAAAGATGGAAAATGTGCGATTTCAATTAGAACAATTTGAAATCAGGTTTACTTATACTTAACAACGGTTTACTTATACTGAAAGTGTAAAATTGAAAACTGATCAAAATGAAAGTAAGATTTTCTTTACTCACGATAAAACAAAAAATCCTACGAATTTTTAATAAAATGAATAAATACTTATTTGTTTTAACTTATTTATTTTTATATTAAACTCTATTATAGATATATTGCTCTTCTATTATAGATTTCTATTATGTATATTGATATTAAGAAAATTAAGAAAATTAATATACAGGAACATAACCAATTCATTCTTTACAAATGAAGGCTAAATGAAGGTTTACGCCTAACAATAAAAATCTTTGCAAAAATATAGCAACGGTTGGAAGATTGTCAGCTGACCAAGAGATATTTAGTACAAAGCATAACAAGCCATATTTTAAGTGATGCTTTCTGTGTCAAATATCTGTTATCACAATGAGTGCCGTATACACTGACTATAACCAAAGCGCATCCTAGTTGCGTCTGGTCAGCAACAATTGAATCATTTTAGAAAGGCTATTTTGTATTTCATTTCATCATTGTGGATGAGAATTGGATCTTCACAATGATCCTGAGTAACTTTTCGACTCCAAAATGAGTTCGTGTAAATAAGTGTTGTGCTAGCTCAAAGCGCGTCCAAGGCTTCCTTGACGGTTTGCGCAACAGTGATTTTGTATTTGGTATCCTTGACGAACCTTATCATGGTGAAAGATTAATTTATCCTGTTATTTTTAGAATATTGAGGGAAAATGACCTTCATTGCTCGGTTCAACTGCATCATTTGTTGTTGTTGTTGTTGAGGTAATCCGTAATATTTTGTAAATATGTCAATTTATTTGCACATATTTTATTATTATTATATCGAAAAAGTCATTTGTACAATAATAAAATCGTTTTTTTCCACATTTATTTCGACTAGTTTCATTTTGCGTATAGTGAAATAACATATATTTAGAATGTACTACTATCTATTTGTTTAACATAAATCTTACTTGCTAATGAATGCATAGAAAGTAGATTATACCTGCAGCTGTTCTAGGTCTTAAAAAAATCTAGATGTTATTAAACATATATATGATCTTTATGAATGACTTGCAAACCGCAGATTGAATTTAGTTATAAGTCTATTTAGTCTTATTATGTATCAATTTCTTATAATACAGTTTTTACTATTTTAACTACCTTAAAAAATGTTTAACGTGTCTCATAAACATAATATCGAGGTAATTAGACCGCAATTGTTTTATTTATTATGTATGTGAGTCTATAATAACTTTATTCTGGTTTCAGTTAAATTATTATCATTATTTAATATCATGTGATGGGTTTTACAAGTGCATGAGGGCAGCATACATTACTTCAAGTTTTGAATGCCAAACAGAGAACAAAAGGTTATTTTAAATATACTAAATGATTATATGGAAAATGTTAATCAAGTCCCATCATGGTTAGATTACAAAAAATGAATATCTTGGTTCTTGTATATCAAATAGATATTGATGACCTCAAGTGCTGTTACCGAATCCGAGTAAAGTAATAGAATTGCAGACCTAGTTTAATTATTCATGTTGGAATAGGGACAATAGATATATAGAAATTAAAAATATTGTTTTTTACTTACTTTTTTAATGCAGTTAATTTTGTAACAATAATTTACTTAAATGCGAATACTCGGTTCTAATTTCTTGTGACTTCTTTCATCGTATAGTAATGATTTTTGTTGTTCCATATGAAAATACAAACATGGTTTTAGATCTGTCGAAGTCTATCATATTAGATACGGTTCTTGATTTTGAGTGTCAGCACACAAAATAATATAGGAATTAGTTAAAATGATTGAGAAAGTTTTTCATCGTTGATTTTAATCCGCTGCTGTAATTTGTGTTTCTGCCCTAGCTGAGCAAATGTTCTACATATAACGGTCGATCTTTTCATCTGCAAAACAATGATCGATCGGATCAAATAAAACAACATCAGTGATCGACAACGATCAGTGATGAAGAGTTACTCGAAGAAGAGCCTCTGGTTTGACTCTAAACATTCTGGCTGTAATATAAGATTTTAATACTTGCGGTAACATTTTCTGTAGGTTATAAAAAAGACCATACCTTATTGAAGGCTTGTGCTACATCTAAGAATATAGCTGAACTTACCTATTTAACTTTTTCGATCACACCTGTTGTTCCATGAACCTGGTCAATTGTTGAATGATTAATAATAAATCGGAACTGGTGTGTAAGTATCAAGTTTTTTCTCCCTATAATAGGTTTTATTATTTTCAATAACATTTTTTTAAAATTTCAATTTAAGTAAAACATTTTTTATAAAAAAGCTAAGACTCATTAGTTATATCTAATAACTTGATTATTATTGATAAAAACAATTAACTTAAGATATATATAAATCTTATCAGATCTGCTTTATATATAAATTATTTAGTATATTATAAAATAATATGCTAAATAATTATCTAAATTCAACATATTACTTTAGTATAATAATATTGGCTCATTGATCAATAATGTATATGAATAATAGGTAATTTTATAAATCATGTTCATATCACGACGCCAAGAATAGTTAATATAAGTTTAGTAAAGAACAACTAAACAACTATTAAACCAGTTTTCTATTTATAATATGGATTAGAATGCCAAGACATATATTTTGTAACATTATTTTTGTTATTTTAAACATTAATACTAATTAATTTTATGAATTATTATTCAAAAAAACTCCTTAAGGTTATTTATTGTCAATTTTAAGCTGAAAATATGTTTGTTGAATATGAATAAGATAAAATATTATGTTTATATTACTGTTGTTCTACTATATTTATATTACTGTTGCTATATCATTATACAAATATAGCGTAGCCTCGTTTTAGTCATTCCGCATGAGTAACCCCATGAAATTCGAGAAATGATAAAAGAAAGACGAAAAGCTAGAAGAGTATGGCACAGAACTAGAAATGGTGTATACATGTTTCAAAAAATTAAGAATCAGACAAATCGAAAGAATATAAACAGAAAAAACCGAAAAATATTACACTCTATGGAAAGCAACGTGGAGATTTAAAAGACCAAATTTTAGAGTACCGCCTATTAAAAATGATCAAAATGAATGAATCCACCGCAACAATGAAAAAGCTGAATTATTCGCAGAACATTTAGCTATCTTATTCCAACCGAGTGATATAGAATCTATAACAGATATAAATCCTGTTTATCAGCCCGATGTAGGTGAAAAACTGATTTATCCAATGGAAGTTGGCCCAGAAATTGACCACAACCTCATATCTAAAAACGCTCCTGGAATTGATGATATTTTACCTGGTCTTACAAGTTGGATCTTACAGGCCTATTTTGCTGCTACCTGAGATATCAAAATAATTTGAAAAACTGCTGTTAATATGTGTTAAACACTTTATGGAAATACCAGATTTTCAGTTTGGATTTCGAAATCAACACTCGACAATCGATCAAGTACACATAGTAACAGTGGTTGTTGAAAAGGCACTCGAAGAAAAGGAAAAGGAATAATAATTAATAATTATTGCCTACTGCTGGAATCATATCTGTTCGGAAGAAGAAATTAGTCTCGCATGAAGGAGCATTCGCAACATATAAAACCATTTTGGCTGGAGTTCCACAGGGTAGTGTCTTGGGACCACTCTCATATCTGCTCTATACTGTTGACATCCCAACAACAACAGAAACAGTACTTGGAACATTGACGGATGACACAGTTATCATGACAAAAGATGTATCTCTATCTAAGGCTGTAGAAAAAGTACAACATAAAAATACAATACAGCTTAATAGCTCCAAATCTGTTCATGTTAATATTGCATTGCGGCGAAATGACAAAAAAACCTAATAATATCACTTCTCCGATGCGTCAAATACCTCGGAATATATTTCGATAGAAGGTTAAAGTGATCAAAGATTTCGCAATACTGCTGCTGCTGGACAACACGCAGGAAATCAGAAGATAGAAGCGAATACAACCACACGAACTACTTTAATGTATAAGTGTATTTTTAACTTTAGCTTAAGTAGTTTTACTAGTTTAGTTTTATTTTAATATGGGAATATTTACTGATGTATTAATCCCGTACTCGCCTTGGTTGTGTATTAATACAAATACAACAGTAATTAATTTAAAAAAAATTAGCGTGAGTGAATATATTTACACCAATGATGAAGTGATATTGACGTTATAGCAGAAATTAATCAGTTTGAATGAAAGATAGGATCCAGTCTCATCCTTCAATAATGAAAGGAACTGTAATATCTTCACGATGAATTGAAATTCTATACAAATTTATACTATATAAATACTATAAAACGATAAATTGAATTAACGTTAGTCCAAGACTGTTGATCGTATCATGATCTCACCATATGCACTGCAAAATCTAATGGTATGAATATTATTCCGCTTCGGTTTCTATATCGATGGCTGTGTGGGACTGCAGAGTTTACCGTAGTAGAACCACTATTCATCGCCAGTCACAATACGCCACAAAACAATCTTCTTTTTATATCAATTTTTACTCCTTTTAGATATATTCATCGGATGTAAACATCTGTTAATAGTTTATTCATCAAATGTTAAGCTGTCTGAAAGTAACTTGAGAGTTTGACTTCGGTTTTTGTCCAATAAGTCTTCCAATTCATAGCCTTTGAACTTTTCCCAGTCCTCAGGCCATTCTCAATCACATAAAAGACACCTGTTTTATATTGTTCAGATTAAAACCATAGGTTTCTAAAAGTGTTTAATGAGCTTCGGAGACAGACTTTTAATTTAACATTTAGGTTTGGTTGTTTAAGTGTTGTTTATATTGTTTTCTGATCAAAATATCTTTCATACTTACTACCACAATTTTTTTATCTAATAATTTAAATCAACTATATAAAATAAAAATGTCTGATTTCGGTCGAACATAGTTAAATACAGTGAAACTTCGAACTCAAAATGTCCATTAGGGAGTAAAAATATTCATATCCGTGTGGCACACATATCTACTACCTATTTATCTAATTTGGTATCAGTAATAGGAAAGACCCTACTCTACATGTAACGTGACGGAGCTAAAAATTAATTCAACTAGTGCCACTAAACATTGTTGTAGTGTGTAATAGGCATAGATCGCTTTTATATTCTGTGTGGTTAATAGTACCTTTATTAAAATGTTATATTACTGTAAAATAATTACAAATAAAACGTATAATACTAAATTATTGTTATTATTATGTATCTATTACTAAAACTATTTATATATTATTTATAGTAAAAATATATTAATATTTATATAGTATAAATAATTTTAATATTAATTATTTTGTTAGTCTTGGTTTTAAATTAAATTATATTTTACACTAACAAACATTATTTATTAAATCTTATTGAATATATTTATATTATAAGGTGTATATCCAATCAAGAAAATCATTTTGAATTTATTTTTGAAAAATATTGATAACATCTCTGTAACAGTTGAAAATTGGTACATTCAGCCGAGCTCACCCTTGACTTGATTAGAGTAAATAGCAATATGTCTTACTGATTAAAAGATACAATTAAAAATAAGTAATTTTGTCGAATTTATTTCAATAATCACATCAAATTAATTTCATAAATTAATGTTTTGAGATAGCGTGTAACGAAAAGAAGAATATAACAAGTCAATTGAAAAGTCCCTGGCCTGACACATAGATAGCGCTACTAGAATTAAACCCATATGTCTTTTAGTTAGCTCTCAAAAGATGCGTGTATAGATTTGACTGTCGGATCATTAGTTTGTTAATTATATCATTTTTGGTGAAGCAACTTTTGTTATTGTGAAAAAAATTGATAAAAAGGAATTTGGCGTGTTGATAAAATATTGCTTTGTGAAGGGAAAAAATACAGTTGAAGCAAAAACTTCCGGACACTGCCCCAGGAAAATCAACCATCAAGGATTGGTATGTTAAGTTTAGACGTGGTGAAGTGACCACCGAAGACGGTGAATGCAGGAAAGAGGACGCCCAAAAGAGGTTGTTACCGACGAAAACATTTAAAAATCCACAAAATGATTGATTTTGAATGACATTAAATTGAAATTGACTGAAAAAACTGAATATTTATATCGTATCATTCACGAATATTTAGGTTTGAGAAAGCTCTGTGCAAAGTGGGTGCCGCGCGGGCTCACTTTTAACCAAAAACAACGACGAGCGGAGCAGTGTTTGAAGATGATCAAGCGTAATAAACCCGAGTTTTTGCGTCGATATGTGCCAACGGGTGAAACATGGCTCCATAGATGACTACCATATAAAAGTCCGATTATGTGACACTGTAAAAAATATCCTTTTACGAAAAAAGTGTCTTCAGAAAGTGTATTCTTTAGAATACTTCTATTAATGTAATGTTTTCTACTCAAAAATATACCATTATCTATATTTTAATCTGACGAATTCAAAAATTTCTATGAAAAGAAACTATTAGCACTAATACTTGAGATACGAGTTTATATTTTCTATATTTTGCATTTTCAATTTGATTTAAACAATTTCTCAAATTAGTTTTTGATATTGTTTCCACCTGTCCAAATATGAATAATCTAGCTGTCTGGTTAGATTATTCATAGAAGGTTATAAACGGCGATACTGGTAATTGTAAATGTGTAGAAAATGTTCTTTTAAAGTGTAAAATTTGTTACTTTAACATGTTACTATTCCGATTTCACTCTATCTACCATTACATCATCTAAAAAAAAATATGTGCTATTGTCACATACATTATCAATATCTTCCAAGAATATACTTAGAGAATCCAATAATATACAAACTTCATGTATTGGGCTAAGCCATTACTCGTAGTATCAATGGTAAAGAATTTAGTATCAGGGGCGATCTATATCTAATATGACTTCTTATAAAATAGAACATAAACAAGAATAACAAACAATTATCTGAATGACTTGACCAGAAATTTAACGTTTCCTATAACCTACATGTTTTATGATTCAGTAAGAAACCATTAACAATATTTCAGAAAATTTTCTCAAACATCTCTCAAAGGAATCTTTTGTTTCGTTCGTATATTTTTTTATCAGATTTCTTCAAGTTTTCATTTCAGTTAACAATCGATTGACCAAACTGGAAATTTTCCTGTATTAATGGAGTTCAAAGGTGAATATGAAATTAAAATTAATATGATGTAAGTACAATATTCGTGAATATCTTGAATGGAAAGGAGGTTATATATGTGAATCAATATTTGAATATAATTGCAAATTAATACTTTTCATATTGTTTATTTTTATACCATAAATGTATATTCATGGTTATTTGAAGGATAGATTGTAATGAGCGCAATTGTATTCTAATCAACATATTTACGTCTACAATTTTTGCAAATATAATGTGAGCATAAATTGTTTATTTGTCATTTCAACGATCTTTGTATAACCTTTTCGATAAAAACTATCATATTTTATCTCCTCATATATACATTATTTTAAAGGTAAGTTAAAAATGAATAAATTTTAAGCCCGCTACTTTGTTTTTAGTTATTCATAAAGCGGGCTCCTATCTTAATTACATTCAAGAAGCAAGATCAACTAATAAACTACTGAAATCGATACAATCCATATTTTAAGAGATTTCTTATTACAAGAAGAGTATTTCATAACTTTAGAAATATAATTCGAGTGAATATAATAAAAAAGACAGCTAACTATTTAAACGCTAACAGTATTATAAACGAATACCTTTACTAATAAAACTAATACCATACAGTAAAATTGGAAAATAAATTGGAATTTCTTCTCTTCTACATGCACCATCTTAGGGAAACGAAAGCTTCTACAGTTTGGTTGATTCAACCATGTCACCTTCTTCTTTTGGACCTGTGCTTGAATTGCTACACCGTTAAGGTTTACAATAATAGGTGATTTAGTGTGTGAGTGAGTGATTAATTATCAAGCCATATAGTCCTGCAATGTAGACCATATTATGAAGAAGCGACAAAAAAACTAGATCCTTAATTCATTTCCGTTTTATTATTGCGAATTACTCTATAAATATTAACTATTATTGATAATGTCGATTTTTTATAGCCGTGATATGAAGAAATCTGAGCTTAGTGACTAAGACATTTTACCCTATCCATTTATGAATGCAATCATATATTTATTATTTTTTAGGTACTCTTATCATGTCTATTCATTCATACAACTTTAAATCCAATCAGCACGTTACATTATTATAGTATAGTAGTGAATGCCTGCACACTGTTGGGGTTGTAATAGAATTATTGTTTATGTTATCTATAATGTTACATCGAATAGCAATGACTGTGAAAATATACTTTTCATTCATGTTCGATTCCTACACTTTAAAACAATAGTAAATTATGAATGGAAATATTAGGTATAAAGACGTTTCGTTATGGTTACTACGGGTCGCTCTTTTGATAACGTTATATTGACGATAAATGCCGTCACCGGTGCTTGTGAGTTAGTTCATTAGGAAGTTCACAAAAATAAAGTAATTTCAATGTTTCTTTATGAAAAAATGTGTACAACAATTTTCTATTCACAGGAGACAAAATCATCTGAAACCCATGAAATATAGTGCATCTTGTTGCATGTTGGCAACACTATTTCCGTGTAAAAAATACGTCGCGTATGTATTACGCAGTTTATATGCCAAATCTTGTATGTTATATTTACGTATATTATGCGTTCTGCGATGGTTAACATAAATGATCGGTGAAATGTGTGATCTATCAGATGTTATTTAAAGTTTCACAAGCGACAGTATCTAATGACCGTACAGGATGAAAAAACATTCATGATTAAGAATTTAATTCAAATACATATTATGTGTTTATTCAGAGATTCTTTAGTTTAGTATACCAAAACAGAAAAATATTGTCACATTATTGGTATCAACAGATGTTATTCAAACCGCATTATAATATTAAAAAAGAGTTAGAGGTCAGTAGAAATTTTTTTTAAACCAAGTAAACTGATAGGTTATAATAATAATTATGACATTTGTTCTTCCGCATAACCTCATGAAATAGAAGAATATGTGGCTTTAAACAGATAGGGAACGGACAGTACAACATAAAAAATAAGAACTGAATATAACATATGTATATGTGATAATATTAGAAGTAAGAATTATTATATATTTGTATTCATTAGAGAGCTCTTGATTGTTGCATTTTAATGATATTTGAATATCTCTTTATTATTCTGTTATTGCCATTTTGTTATTATGTAAATATTATTTAACGATGCCATGAATTTCTTTTAATTCATACATTAATTATTTTTTATTTAATACTTACTAATGTTATGTAAAATATCTAATTTAAGTAAAACCCGATCATATTTTGTCAGCACATATTGGTATTTTTTAATACAATTAATTGTTTGGAGCATCCTTAAAAGGACATTGCAACAAGAATAATAATTAAGCGTTGTTTGTTTTCGTACATGGGAAAAGTCGATGGAATTTTAAAAAATAATTTTACATGCATTCTCAAATTAAACGTAGAAATGGGGAATTTCAAATCGGATGTTTTCAGTTGAAGTTATTCAAATTTGTTTAAACAACATATGTACTTTCGTCAAAACATTTTTGTAAATATTAATTTAAAGATAGAGCTTTGGTTATGAGATATAGCAAGTGAACAATTTATTCCATTCTATTGTGTTTGTTTATTTTATATGTTGTAATCTAGTATTGATATCTCACATCAATGTGATAATAAAATAGTGCAACTACTTATTATAGTTCATAAGTTTTATCTTATTTTGTTCATTTTATTAGATTCATAGTTTACTTTTATTTATATTTTCTATGCACACGGCAATAATGTATTTAATGTAAACAAATAAAATAATAATAATATAATTTGTCTACTTTATAACACAAAATGAGTAACAAGTAATAATCATAATTAAAGGAAAATTAAGTAACATCAAGGATCAATCTGTTGATGAACCTCTGTGCATGAACCTCATGAGTGCCCATCATAGAAGAATTGATAACATAGCGCAACAGTGGAAGGTGTCCATAAAAAATAGTAAAATGTGCATCATCATGTACTAGAAACCTAGGACTGAAAACATCCTGAACCGAAACTTAAAATATATGAAAACAATGGTAATCAATATCAAGCTTAATCCTTACAGGAAGTTAACGAGGTCTTTGATCAAAAAAAAAAAAAAATATATATATATATATATATATATATATATATATATATATATATATATGTATGTATATATAATGAATATAATAAGTAAAAACGATTCAATTGATACTTTGTGTATAAACTGCGCAATATTAAAAAAGATATTAAACGTATTAATATGTATTTCATTTATAATTAGTAATATATAGAATATTGTATTTACTTTTGCACTTGACTTGAAGTGTGAAAGTTCAATCATATCTCTTTTCAATTTGTATTATCTACAAATGAAATAAAAATAATGCGTTGTACTAAATCTTCTCACGGCATGCTAACATAATACTTTCAAATTATCATTCTTAATCTGGACTATTTTTAGATAATCGCTTCAGTTGATACACTGTAAGTATGCAAAAGTTCTCGCTTTCTTTTAACATAAATTAATCCATCATTAAATATGATATTCCTGGACATCTCTCAAGGGTATGGTATTTGGGATTAATCTATAAAATGGGCAAATTTCCAGCTCAGAATTATCTTCAGCTCACAACAAAAGGAACAGCACTTGGAACATTTGCCAACGACGACACAATTATCATGGGAAAAGATATAACTCTCCCTAAGGCTGTCGAAAATGTACAAGTAGTGGTCAACAAGATCTACAAATGGACAGTTCATATTAGCTCCTAATCTGTCCTTCTGTCTATATTTATTTTTCGTTGCGATCTAGTAATCCAACGCAGTCAAAACAAAGATCTACGATTACCAATGTTTATTGCTACATAACCAACGAAAAGCTGCACAATGACCTCGAAACCAAATGGATATACCAAGCGATTCGTCTTAAAATATGAAATAAAGTTGCTAAATCACACCAACGAGGAAGCAATACAGTTAATGAACAACTTGCAGGAAACCAGAAGGTTAAAGTCTAACAAACCACACGAACTTGTATAGCGTTTAAGAGTGTTCTTAACTTTAGCTTAATTAATTTATTATTAATCCCGTACTCGCCTTGCTTGTCTATTAATGCAAGTTCAACAAAAGGGTAGCAATAAACTAATTTGTCAATTAGTTTATGCTACTCAGCAGATCTAATGTAAGATATAATTGTTAAACAAAACTAAATATTATACAGTTTTATGAATGTCATTGTTAAAAATCTTATTTTTATAGTATTTTCTCAATTAAGGAAGGAACTGCCATGGCAAGCAATTATCATATACATTTTTAATCTTAGTTTGTGACTGAAGGTTGTCTCTTTCTCATTTCTAAACTATTTTAAGATACAAATAATTATGCTTAAAAAAAAACTTGTCGTTTTATCATCTCGATGCTACCTGACATCCAAAATGAAGTATTGTCAATTTATAGTGTCGAATGTTTTTGAAAGTTAGTTTAAAGGATGAAATGGCTTTCGAACCTACTTTTGCTGAAGGTCCACAGGGTAGTTTCTTAGGACTACTGTTATATATGCTCTACGTAGCCAATACTCCAACAAAGGAAATAGATGGAACATTTGTTGATGACACAATCATCATAACAAAATATACATATCTACCTAGACCTATAAAAAAATAAATCATCAGTTAACAATCATCCACAAATGACCCAGAAACTGGAGAAACTCAACCACATCTAATTATATCACATGATCTCGAAGGCAGATAACATTTCCTAGAAAAGGATATGTCTGAACTATTCAGCTATTAATGAACTGAACTATTAATTTATTGTTCTTGGTAGCATCTTCCATTCATGATCCCCTTGGAATTTTACAGCTTATAATACGACATAGATTCACTTTCAAAATCTATCCACTTTAACTCATGTGACATTAAATTTTCCTGGTCTCTTGGGCAAGAAAAAATATTTACAATATATTGTTGGATGATAATAAAAAAAGTGTGAACATTTTATTACAAGTGAAACCATCTGTAGTTAAACTTATGAATACATTCAATATACAATATAATGATACCGATTAATAACAAATGCTTTTTGGTGTTTCTTCGGGTGGATAATATTAAGTTCCCACAGTTCTAATGGTGCTAATCATATAACTCCATGTTAAATTTCAGAGCAGCTGCGTTTCAGATAATGTTAAGATAAATCTGTTTTGAAACCGCAAAATTATTAAAGCGGTTTGAGTGTATTATGGTACGCACGTAAGTTCACACACACCAATATTGGCTCAAAAATATTCACATCTCTATTGCAGAACAAACAACCGAACAACTTTTGAATTGCGGTGAAAGGAACCTGTGCTATTAACAAAGAAAGAATATCCGATCAAAAACATCCTGGAAGTCTGAGGAAATAAAATCAGAAATAGAAACAAAAGAAGAAAATAAATCCTAGAGAAACTCTTTGAACGAATAGCTATGAAATATAAAGAATAGAATAAAATGTATGATGCCTCAGGTAACAAAGAACAAATGCATACAATTTCAGAAAAGGATAGAGACAAACAGTAGAGAAAATATAAAATGTCTTCAATAGATTAAAATATATAAGAAAAGATAAAGATATATAATAACTGACGATGCAAAAATAATTAAAATATGGATATTTTATAGGAATAGGATATTATATAATAGAAATATTTTAAGGAATTGCTTTGTATGTAGGAGTCGACATACGAAAAATGTACCGACTAGTAAGAAACGAAAGTGAGATTATAGAACAGGCTAATATTGAAGAGTTACAGTGCTACGGATTTAACTAAATAACGGGAAGCAACCGGGTCAAGACAAGATATGACATAGATATATTGGAAATATACAACAAAATATGAAAAGGGGAACTAAATCCGGCGAGATTGGAAAATGACATTTACTATTCCGATACATAAATAGAGAAACAAAAGAGACTGCAACGCTTATAGAAGGATTACTCTGATGTGTAACATATAAATCTGCTGTCAACAAGTAATAAAATATCGTCTAAAGTTAGTAGGAGTATACAATACCGTATAATAAGCATAAAGAAGTTTAAAAAATTATTAGAAAAAGTACAAAAAATATAGATAAAACTAGCATTCGCCATGAATAGTAAATTTCTGTAACAAAAAAGATAAAGAAAATATCTTAGATCTTAGAAGAGTGAATGATAGCAATAAGTATAGATACAGATATAAGAAAATATTGCAATATAGGATCATTAGAAGAGATGCATTATATAGAATGGAGACAATTTAGTTGATAAAGCAATTTACAGTGTGCGGAAGAAATAACAGGAAGGCATCAGGGAGATACTGCTGAAAAGAAGAAAAACGTCGGTCGAAGAATATTGAACAGAAATAAGAAAGTATGAGCCGTCCAGAACACGGGACCCAACCAAATATAACACACTTACATTACATAGTGACCCAAAAAAATGTTTTATATAGTCTATTTTAGACTATTTTTCAAACATACAATTACTCTGCTAAAACAAAATTACTAATATCTGTAAGGCAGACGTCCTATGATTGTTTTTATATTTCGGGATTTTAGATCAAAATTACTTATGCCAGGTTGTATCAGGCTACATAAATTTTTCAAAATTTCAGTACAATTTTATGGGTTTGAAATGTTTTTAGAGCACTATTAACTCCAATAACATGTATTTTGAATGCAACAACTGTACTGAGAAATGTAAGCCAAGATGTCAAGAATTATGAAATAATAAGATAATTTTATGTTAAATCACTAATAAATTATAGGTGACAATCTAAATGATTTTCTATAAGCTTCGTTGGTATAAGCGATGGCGTTCATACAAGAAAACCTCTAAACACACACAGTTTTAAAAATAGCAACCTTTTGTTCTTTTTACAATCATCTGAGGAAAACTCACAGCCGACAAAAACACACTCAACTTTGTATCAAAGCAAATATATCTATGTAAAGATGTTTAATATTTTTATTAATAATTCAAATAAAATATCAATCTCTCAAAAAACATGTAATTACACCATTTTATAATTATATTAAAATTTAAAAACAAACCAACTTTTTTAAGTTGTAAGTGAAATTTTATGACATCAGTAAGATCGTAATGTATAAACAGTCTAATTTGTAAAATAACTAATTATTTTATGAACAGCAAAAATTCTTATCAATTTTTATTTAAAACCATACGTAAATATAATGGCTATTGTAATTGGAATCATTAAAAAAACGTCTTTGTCTTACGCTAAGCGTAATTCTAACAAAACATTTTTATTGACAGAACGTTTAAAATGTACAGTCTAATAGCAATTGTTAATAATCCATCCAAGTTGATAAAAAGATATTTTGTTATTGTTTTATTTAAAAAGATAATAACGTCTAGTTAATATGAATATTATGCATGAACGATTTGAATATATCTGCTGGTACCTGGCAAAGCTAGTGGTGGTCCATATAAGAACCTATACAGCTATGGATACTATTGACCTATGACAACATCCAAGAAATAACTAATTGATTTAATCGAATTTAAACCATGGTTATAGAACAGGTCAATTGAAAAATCCTCGGCCTAACACATAGACGACGCCATTAGAATTAAATCCCTATGTTCATTAGTTAGCCCCAATCCTCAAAAGATGCGTGTATAAATTTGACCGCTGTCGGATCATTAGTTTGTGAATTATAGCATTTTGAGTGAAGCAACTTCTGCTATTGTGAAAAAATGGATAAAAAAAAATTTCGCCTGATGTTAAAATATTGTTTTTTGAAGGGAAACAATACAGTTGAAGCAAAAACTTGTCTTGATGCCGAATTTCCGAACACTGCCCCAGGAAAATCAACCATCAAGGATTGGTATGCTAAGTTTAGATGTGGTGAAATGAGCAGTGGACGCCCAAAATAGGTTGTTACCGACGAAAACATTAAAAACATTCACAAAATGATTTTGAATGACTGTAAATTAAAATTGAATAAAATAGCAGACACTCTAAAGATATCTAAGAGTTGATGATTTGGAGCAGTGTTTGAAGATGATCAAGCGTAATAAACCTGAGTTTTTGCGTCGATATGCGACAATGGATGAAACATGGCTCCATCATTTCATTCCGAAGTCCAATCGACATCCAAGTGGACTGCACACGATGAACCCGCTACAAAGCGTGGGAAAACGCAACAGTCGGCTGGCAAGATTATGGAGTCTGTATTTCGAGATGATGATATAATTTTCATTGACTACCTTAAAAGAGGAAGGACCATCAATAGCGACTATTATATAGCGTTATTGGACCGTTTGAAGGACGAAATCGCCGAAAAACGGCCGCATTTGAAGAAAAAGAAAGTTCTATTTCACCAAAATAATGCACCGTGTCACATGTCAGTGAAAATGATGGCAAAAATCCATGAATTCGGCTTCGAATTACTTCCTCATCCGCCGTATTACCCCAGCGACTATTTACTGTTCTCAGATCTCAAAAGAATGCCGGCTGGGAAGAAATTTACATCGAATGAAGAGGTAATAATGTTTTATTTGTTTTTCTATTTTCATTTCATATTTAATTATCTATTAGTAATCTAATCAAAGAAAGCAATAACATAACAGAAACAATATATTAGATTATTAACCTTTAAAATGCTTCGATCTTTTGAAATATGGTTGCATGTGTGGATGCTGAGAATCTTTTGGAGAGGTAAGATAACTCTAATATATCCAAGATCTAAATGCTATTATATAATGAAATTTTGTATAAACTTGTACTATTTTATTGATTATATTAGTGAATGTTTCTTTATTTATAATCCGTACAAAGAAAAATAAAGTAAACTGGAATATAAGGTGAAATAAAAACATGTCAAAAAAACTTTAGGCTTCAAAGTAAAATTATGAAATCCTTTTTATATATTTTTTAGAAGACTATAAGACTTTTAAGAAAATAACATAGACTAACTAGACTAGACTAGACTAGATAAACTATTTAAAAAAATTGTTAAAAGATATAGTCAAAATAATACCACAAATTGCGAATAACAATAAAAGAGAGTAAAGGTTTAGAGAGCTATTAATAAATTAATGCTAATATAAATAACTAACATACACTTTATGACAATATGTCAATTTTTAATCCTCTTCATTAGGGATATATAACGTGTAATTTAAATCTTATATTGTAATGGAATAACAATAAAAATTTATTAAACTCATAATGGAATAAACATTACGAGTTAATGATAATTGCAGATCTTATAATTGCGTCAAAACATTTTCTAATTGTTAACAGCTGAAATTACGACAATTAAAACCATTGCTTCTATTTGGCTTATAATACCTATCTATATAAGTTTTGTTATTATATTTCACAAAAGAGCATGTGATAAGTAACATGAAATTGTTTGGTTTGAAAGAACAGTATTAGCAGTTACTTTTTGTTCTACTGAACTTTAATTAAAACATAAGAAATACAAATGCGAGACAAATACTACTAAACTACTTTAGACTGCGTTCATCTGATTTGGTTTGTTGATGTTTGAGAGAAAATTAAAGTTACGTTGCGTTAAGCATTTGTCAAATTCAAAAAACTTTATTTAGGTAGCGTTGGATTAGTAGTTGGTCTGATGATTTAGTGCAACTCCATATTTGCACCCCAGAAGCTCAAACAGGCTTTATAATGGACTAATAAACCAATCTCTTTAACTGTAGATCATGTTGAGAGCGTCTTGCGATCGAGACGAGATATATCCCTAATTCTATTTGAGTAAGTACCCTCAAGTACTATAATTTTTTCTTTATTTCACAGCAAAGCAACGTCGTCATGGATATCTACTGACTACATAAATACAAGAGAAGATTTTGTAGTGGTTGGGTAACCGATTTATATCCGAAGGAGGTTAAAATGCTAAATATCGTATTGGCTTAAGATTATTAACCCCTAAAGCAAATAATCTACAACATATGTCTGGAGAGCCAAATAAAAAATAATTTCCCGACATTATAGATTTTTACGTCTCGAAAGATTATTAACACCTAAATGTGTAAAGCTAAATCATGTTTTGATTTTTCATCTGAACACTCACCAGTGGTCATAACAATCAGTTCAAAAGTTATTAATACAAATAAACCATTTTCTTATTCAAGAAAGTCGGTATTGAAACAAATCGGCCATTATGTAGAAAAAAAATTAGTTGGATGAGAATTACATAAAACAAAGATGGATACAAAAACAGTACTAATAAATACAAATAACATCACGTTTGACAAAAATCAAAACACGTCAGAACCAAAATAAAACAACTATACTGGTTAGTCGGAAGATACTCTCAACTTGATCTAAAATCAAAGAGGTTGATCTATAATACAATTATAAAAAAATTTGGACCTATGAGGTGCAAATATGGGGTTGCACTAAACATTCAAATCAACTAGTCATCCAACGCTGTCAAAACAAGGTTCTTCGATTGATTACCAATGCCTATCGCTACGTAACCAACGAATAACTGCACGATGACCTGAAAATTAAATGAATTTGCAAAGTTATCCAAGATTTAGCCTTGAAACACGAAAGAAGATTACTAAATCATACTAACGTGGAAGCAATACATGTGCTGGACAGCGCGCAGGATGTCAGGAGATTGAAGCGCACAAAACTATTCGAACTTAAATAAATGTGTATACCTTTAGTGTAAACTATAGCTATAAGTTATTATAATTTTATTATTGAGGAATACATATTGATGTATTTTCTCGCACTCGTCTTGATTGTGAATTAATCCAAGTACATAGAAAAAGTAGTAATAAATTAATTGTAAATTAAGATTGTACTAAGCGTATCTAATAAAGATGTTAAAAAAATACAAATGTGCAAGATGTAAAATGATATGCAACTTCAAATAGTGAAATATAACTGAAAGAAAATAATTAAGAAGAAAAAAGGAAACCACAAAATATCTGACAAGAAACAAAAACTGAAGAAAAAAAGAGGAAATTTAACAAGGCAACAAAAAAACTGAAAATATTAAACCAAGAAATGGCCAAGTTTGGGTCTCTGTAATAAGAACATATGTTAGTAAGGATCTACTCACAGCAATCTTTTTCAGGCAGCTTAACAAATCAATTTTTTTTTAAATCGAGAGTTACAGTACTAGGTCAAAATTAGGAAAAAAATTCATATAAAATTTGATTGATATTTTTTCTCACCATTTATAAAACAACTTATTTAATTTATTAGAACTTTATTATGTATAAGTTTTAACATGTTAATCAAACAAAATATATAATTGTTTGACAAAATTACTGGATTAATATCTAATAATACCAAAACATCAAAAAATAAAGTAAAGTAGCCGAAATTAGCAAAAAAATGATGCAATATCTGAATTGAGTTGACAAACCGAACATCACTTATCATTAGCCAACTTCCATATCATTAATAGCAGTCAATTAATTATTATTTTAAAGTGCGTGAAATAAACAATGTATTTATTTTATCATCTGGAAGTAAATTAAATAAAATATTAAAATATTAAAAAATGGCAAACCATAGCGATTCAACCAAATCACCTGCACACTTTGATATAAGATTAGAACAAACAGCAATAACGCAAATTCCACCATCAGAATGGACTACAGTCATTAATAAAAAACGATTGAGAAGTCCAGAAGAAGAAATCGCGAGGAAACAAACAAGAATCAGTGACTATTGGTTGCAGAAACCGATAGAGACAAAAAACAGTTTTAGCAACCTGTCGGAAGAAATTGAAGAGAACATACAACCAAGCCCTGAAAAAGTTGTTCCCAAACCACCACCAATAACAGTCTATAAGGTAGGAATAATAAAAAACATCCATGACTTATTGAAAACCATTACTACGAACTACACAATTAAAACAGTGAGCTATGAAACAATTAAAATCCAATTGTTCGAAGCGGATCACTTTAAAGTTCTTATAAAAGAATTAGATGAAAGAAACACCCAATACCATACATTCAGGCCAAAATCCGAGAGAACATTTAAATTCGTATTAAAAGGATTACATCACGGGACGGACTTTAACACCATCAAGGTAGCACTAGCTGAAAAAGGCCACGAGGTCGTAAATATTCACAATATACGACATCACACGACAAAAAAACCTCTGCCTATGTTTTATATAGACATAAAACCTAATGGAAATAATAAGGCGGTGTATGAAATCACCAAATTGGAAAATAATATTATTAAATGCGAACCACCACATATAAAAAGAATTATACCACAATGCACAAGATGTCAAGCGCACGGGCACACAAAGACTTACTGTCGCAAATCATATAGATGCGTAAAATGTGCAGGAGAACATAAGACAGGAGATTGTACTCGTAAAGTTCGCGATGAAAAAGTGAAATGTGTTAACTGTAACGGAAATCATCCAGCGAACTACAAGGGTTGCGCAGTTCACAAGCAACTACAGCAGAAACTCTATCCTGCCTTAAGGGAAAAAAGGCATCAACAAAAACAATCCACTACTACCAATCTACCACTACCCACCAGAACAAGTCAACCAGACATAACTTATGCCCAAATAGTTGAAAATGGTTCAGCACAAAAACGAGAGACAATATCTCAACCTACTGAAACTAGCAACATCTCAAAATTAGAAAATATGATGGCCAAACTAATGGATCAAATGAGTACGATGCTTGGTCTACTCACAACCGTCGTAAGCAAACTTGCCTAATGCCTGAAATCAATAGCTACAAAATCGCCGTCTGGAATGCCAATGGGCTCCAACAACACGCCAGGGAACTAAAAATGTTCGTAAATGAACAAAATATTGACATTATGATGGTTTCCGAAACACACTTTACGGACAAGAATTATCTGAAAGTTCCTAAATATAAGATTTATCATACAAATCACCCTGATGATAAAGCACATGGAGGTACAGCCATAATAATTCGAGATGATATAAAGCATTTCGAAAAAGAAAAATTCCGCAAAGACTACCTGCAAGCCACCAGTATAACCATAGAGGAAGCCCATGGACCATTAACAATTTCTGCGATTTATTGCCCACCCAAACATAACAACAAGGCAGAACAGTTTCAAGAATTCTTCAGTACGCTAGGTAATAGATTTATAGCAGGAGGAGATTATAATGCAAAACATTTAATGTGGGGTTCAAGAATAATAACCTCAAAAGGTAGAGAACTGCTCAAAGCCATAAGGAAAGATAACTTACAACATATCTCTACTGGTGAACCAACATATTGGCCTTCAGACAGAAATAAAAAACCAGATACAATAGATTTCTGTATTACAAAAAATATTGATCCAAAAAAGTGTCAGGCAGAATCATGTTTCGACCTGTCTTCTGATCATTCACCAATAATAGTAACAATTTCTTCAAAAATTACCATCAAAGATAAACCCCCTTATCTGTGCAATAATAGAACTAACTGGCCCTCATTTAGAGAAAACTTAGACCAAAATATCTCTCTAAACTTACCGTTACAAACTGAAATGGATATAGAAATAGCAGCAATAAATCTTACAAAAAATATACAGGAGGCAGCATATTCCGCGACTCCCAACAGTGAAACATTTCCAAGAAAAAATACACATATATCATGTACAATACAGAAAAAGATAGCAGAAAAAAGAAAGTTACGACGAAATTGGCAACAGCAAAGGACTGAAGAGAATAAAAGAAAATTTAATAGGGCCATAAAAGAACTGAGAGATCTAATTCAAATTGAACAAAACCAAGGCATTCAAGAATACCTAGAAAACTTGACATCAACTGAGGCTACAGACTATTCGTTGTGGAAAGCAACAAAAAAGCTTAGGAGATCCCAGCAGCATAACCCACCTATTAAAACAAGCGAAAATAATTGGGCGAGAAGCAATAAAGAGAAGGCCGACATTTTCTCAAAACACTTAAAAAATGTTTTTAAACCTTTCCAGTCTCAGCTACATAAAGATGACGAAAATAAAATTACTAGTTTTCTAGATTCGCCATTTCAAATGGATTTACCGCACGAGAAATTAACGGTCAAAAAAGTTAAACATACAATAATGAGAGAGATTAACATTAAAAAAGCTCCTGGTTATGACTTAATTACTGGCAAAATTTTAAAAGAACTATCAGAAAAGGCTATAAAACTATTAACATATATATTTAATGCTATGCTACGAATTAATTATTTCCCTAGTATCTGGAAAGTAGCTAAAATATTAATGATACTTAAACCAGGAAAAATACCAGAAGATGTGACCTCCTACCGACCTATAAGTTTATTACCAATAATCTCGAAAGTTTTCGAGAAATTATACATAAAAAAACTAAACTATATAATAGAAAAAAGAAAAATTATTCCACAACATCAGTTTGGCTTTCGCAATAAGCATGGGACTATAGAACAAGTGCATAGACTTGTAAACCAAATAAACGCTGACCTAAATGCCAAAAGATATTGTTCGGCTGCTTTCCTAGACATATCTCAGGCTTTTGACAAAGTATGGCATACGGGCTTGCAGGTTAAACTAAAGAAACTTCTCCCTCATCCGGACTATCAGCTATTAAAATCGTATGTCACTGACAGACATTTTATTGTAAATCAAGGCGATGAACATACCGAATTAAATCCCATATATTCAGGAGTTCCGCAAGGTAGTGTACTGGGTCCAGTACTGTATCTTCTGTATACGGCTGATCTGCCCACCACAAAAATAACTACTGTGGCAACATATGCAGATGATACAGCAATCTTAGCATCCCATGAAGATCCAGTCACAGCATCAATAAACCTACAAACCCACCTGGATCAAATACAATTATGGTTGAAGACATGGCGCATTAAAGCCAATGAATCAAAATCCACGCATATAACGTTTACCCTGCGTAGAAGAACATGTCCACCAGTA
Organism: Rhynchophorus ferrugineus; assembly: GCF_030347505.1. NCBI lineage: Eukaryota > Metazoa > Arthropoda > Insecta > Coleoptera > Curculionidae > Rhynchophorus > Rhynchophorus ferrugineus. Next base: position 16,210,853 of record NW_027472588.1, on the reverse strand, counting down.
AATATCAATCATCGTCAACTCCCCCAAGCAGAGCATGTTAAATATCTTGGTATGCATTTAGACCGACGCCTAACCTGGAAGAAGCACATACTCTCTAAACGGAAACAACTAGGACTAAAATTATATCAAATGTATTGGCTCATTGGGCGCAAATCCAAGTTATCATTAGATAACAAGGTATTGCTGTATGAGTCTATACTCAAGCCCATTTGGACATATGGAATTCAACTATGGGGTACCGCTAGCAAATCTAATATATCCATCTTTCAACGGTTCCAAAATAAGGTGTTGCGTGCCATTGTTGATGCTCCGTACTATGTTTCAAATGAAGTGATACAACGCGATATTCCTCTAGAACCTATAACGAGTGTAATCCAACGTGTTTGTGTGAAGTACTTCGAAAGAGTGTCAGTGCATCCCAATGTACTCGCTAATCAGCTAAATATGCGACGTGATAGTGAAGTGCGTAGACTAAAACGTTTAACACCACCTGATCTGATTACTGGACATATGTAGAGTTTAGAATAAGCATTAGAATAAGTCTAATTAAATAAGATAATATTTTATACAGAAGATTGCTTATTGAAGTGATTTTCTACATGCCATGTATATATAATATAAACAGAAGAAATACTTATTGCCAATAGGGCAGATTGTGGACTCACGAAGAGTAATAAAAAAAAAAAAAAAAAATTTTAAAGTAATAAAGTAATAAAGAGTTTTCAAATCAACTTTGAACAATAAAGTAAGTTCTTTCACAACGCTTTCGATATTTTTATTTCAACATTTCAAATAATCAATTGTATATCAATTATTTGTCAAAATTACTTGATTAATACTTCAGAGTATAAAAAATTATAAATTATTGGATTGGATACATGTACATTACCGCAAAAACCTGATATAATATCTCTGACGAGTTCTGTGCCTTTGTAAATACGCCAAAAATGAAGTAACAGTTACACATCTGCATGTTAATAGGAAACTGTTTACAGATATCTTAAATTTGACAAATCAAGATACTAAAAAATCAATACCTACAGTACTAGGCTAAAATTAATAAAACAAATCAAAGCAAATTTGCTTGAATATACTAACAAATGCAGTAACAAAATAACAGTAAAAGTATTCTAACTACTTAGAAAAAAATTACACTATAATTTTATGTATAGGTTTTAATATCTTAATAAAATATAATAATACATTAGACATATTCTAAAATATGTTATAACAATTCTCAAAATATGGCCGACTTAGTTGACACAGTGGTAAAGGCGACGGGACGGTCCACCTACAGTTTCTATAGTCGCGAGTTCGAATCCTGCTGGGGCATGGTCGTAAATTTATATTTGTGATTGTTAGGCAAGAGTGCAAAATCCGACAGGGAAAATGATCCCAGACACGTCAGTAACCAGCTGGTAAGACCGGATGTCACTCGACAGTCGGTAGGCCTAATACCGAGGATCGTGGTTCGGAACCCACGTTGAACAGTAGGTCTAGTCCAGATCAATCCTCGTTGATAAAAAGAAGACTTTAAAATATAAAAAAAAATACTCAAAATATTAAAATATTAAAATTTTGGGTATCTTCACTGTTATTAAGAACAGTTAATTAATTAATTATTATTATTTAGATATAATCTTAGTGTAACTTAAAAAAAGACAAAATTATGGCCTAGTAAGATAAAAATTAGAATCCACTTTAAATATTCCACACCATTTATAATACAATTTTTTCGATTCAGTTTATTACCTATATATAGCTATATTTTGATATATACCTATATTTTATATTTTGATACTTTCATTTTAATATTTCAAGTCTAATACGAATTATATTATATCTAATAACAATAAGCAAAATATAAAATATTATTTTTTGATTAAGGTAAGATACCAAATTCTAAAACCTGCAAAAATGATGTAATATCCCAGGTGAGTTGACTAACCGAAAACTCTTATCTTTAGCAAACTTACATATTATTAGCCACATCTATGCAATATTTAAAACATTTTAAGTATATGTTTGAACTATAGTATGAGTAGTGAATATTATTAAACTATAGTGTTAAAATATATTTACTACTGTTTTTTTAAATATTTTAGAATCTCATTTTTACCAGCTAGAGTTCTGAACTTCTGTTCTGAGAATCTGAACTAAGCCTACTGTTCGTGGACCCCGAACCCCGGCCCTCCGCATTATTTCTACCGACTTGGAGATCATCCCAGAAGGTCTCACCCAGCCTGGTTACTGGCGTGACTGGGATCATTTTCCTTATCGTATGTTTCCTTATCGGTCCAGCAGGATTCGAACCAGCGACTGTCGCAAGAGTAGTAGGATCGTCCTGCCGCCTTTACCACAGCACAAACCAAGTCGGCCATATTTAAATAAAAAATAGTAATAAATATTACTATTTCCGGACTTTTGACTTCCAAAAGTAATGAACAGTCAATGCAAACAAACAATGCATACAACAAACATGAACACAAGAAATCAAAAACAAAATCTAAACAATAACTAAAGCAAAGAATTACAAGTCAAAATGTAAAAATAGCGGCATCTACATACTTCCTTGTCAACAAGATAATGTTAGCTAAAATATTAGTTAATAAATCAAAAATTTAAAGCAGTTCAAACATCTGTAACAATCACTAGGTTAAAAAAAACATTTAGAAGTTACTTTGAATGAAACAATTATTAATTAATATAATGATACATCTGGATTTTCATGAGATTTAGATATTAACAACCAATCAAAACACAATATTTTCAATTCAATAAAAGTTTATCATTTATAGCTATTTTTATTTTAATATTTAAAATAATTGCTGGTTAATATTAAGTATTTGACAAACAACATAAAATGGTAGTTAAATACAGTAGAAAATGCTTAAAAATATGTAATAACAATAGTCAAATATATTTTTTTTTGGGTAAGATAAAGTTGCGAATACTAACACTAGAAAAATGATGTAATATCCCAAGTAAGTTAACTTACCGAAAACTATTATCTTTAATAAACTTTCGTATTATTAACAACTGTTAATTCAGTATTGTTTTAAAATATTTTTAGTGTATTTTGATTGTATTAACCTTCAAAACTAAACTAACAAATCTAAAAAAAATTCAAATAATACACTACATTTGTATTAATACATCTAATTATTGATACCGAATAATAATGAATAACATGTAATCAATAATGTTTTTACACAATTTTTAAAAAGAATAATTTAATTTTCACGCAAATAATAACGAAAAGTCAGGGCTTACTAACGCAGACATTATTGGCTAAGGTAAGGTAGCGAATACTAAAACTAGCAAAAATGATGCAACATCCGAACTGAGTTGGCCAGCGAAATCCCTTATCTTTTAACGAACTTCCGCATCATTAACCGTTAATTATTATATTAAAATTATTTTATTTTATTTTGATTGTATTATCTAGTTGAAAAAAAAATTTCAAAACATATAAATATTTTCAGTAATACATCAAATCGTTGATGTGAATAATGAATATACAAACAATATGTTTTAAATAATTTTTAAATAAATCACGAATTTTCACGCAAGGGATAATAAAAAGTTGAAATCTGATAAATAATATGAACATAATATAAGGTTGGAAACTAATTATACAATTATTATTAATAAGCAATATAGAAATAAACAAAATGATGCAATATTTCAGTTGATTGATATTAAAGTTTCTACTTCCATCTAAAAATTATATTCTTGCGGTTTTTATTTATTGTCATTCTCAATTCATTCGATAATAATGTTGGCTTATATTTCAAAGTTTAAAAAAATATATGATGATTTTTTTAACTTTGAAAGCCATCCCCCACACCTAAAGGAATCAGAAGCGTTGATGAATATATTATTAGTAGAAAGTCATAACACCTTTTATGAGTATTTAAAAAAAGTGGCCAAAATAAAATGAAATAATGACACTGGGTATCGTAATATCATTTACATGTATAATAACATATTAACATATGCGATAACAGTAGGAATTCACCCTTGTATTTGGTGATGAGCTAACATGGAACAATACCCATTAAAAGTTCAGTCATATATCTGTTTTATTTCTAGTTCTTTTTCTATAAGTTTGTGAGTTGGCACATTTGCGAAACTGATGCAACATATAAGGTGGGTAACGATAACCACCTACTTTCACTTTGCATCAATTATCTACTTTATTTTTTTGCATTTTAACTATTGGAAATATTTAAAATTGTATAGTAACAATTAAAAAACATACATTATAAATATGTAACATATATAAGATCAAAAATTATAAAAATTAAAATTATGTAAGTAAAATTATCAAAAGCAGATATTTAAGAAAAAATTACAATATTAAAGAATAAAATATCTGTTGAAAGAAAAGTGGCCGACAATATTTGACGAGTATTAAAAAAGGATTGCAATGCCCAAAGCAGAACCCAAGTTGGTTGACATTAAATATTCATGTTAACATCGATATTACTCGAATATTATGTCACACACAAGGAAAATTCGAATTAACTGAATATATGAGAAGATTGATTAGTGATGATCGAAGTACAAAATGTTTTGAAGAATTAAATTTATATTTAAAACAACATTTTAGTTTAACTAATAATACCGTATATATATATGTATATATATGGATATACTCAAAATTTCTCTTGATAATATCCACCATGGAAGTTGTTAAATTAAATTAAATATATTCTTGATATAAACGTACCAAGTTCCGCATAACATAGTGCCCCGAGCATTGACAATATCCCTGACATAATCCAAACGACTATGGCCATTCCCACGGAACCTGAATACCGAAGAACTCCTTTGGGTGACACGAAAATACCCGATCCCACAATCACCCCAACGATAATCGCCACACCATCCACCAAAGTCAGTTGTTTCTTCATCTTGAACTCATCACCGGAGTGTTCCTCCTCCATGGCGTTTTTCTTCGTCATCCTGTTTGTTTTTCTTTTTTTTACGATCAGAACTTAACAGAAGTTAGTTATTGTTCGCGCACATTGCCTTGTTTACAACCACGTGGTCTCTGATACGATAACCTTGTATTCGGTTGTCGCGTACGGTACGACGCTTTCTACCAGATGCGAACGTACAACTGAACTATTCGAGTTCCGTTAGGGCTTTTCGGCGAAATGATAGACCCCCTCTCTCGGTGAGCTTGATGTGTCGGATACCGGGTATTCCAGGTCAAGTGGCAATTTTGCGAGGGTCCTTCCGACACCCTTTAATCGTTCGAAACGTTAATCTAATTTGTACGATTGTTATAATTATAATCATCTTGATTCATACAAAAATAATTCGTTTATTATTGGGCCATGTGTTTCTTTTTTCAATATGCTGATGAAAGTTTAGATTACATCATTAGATATGTTCACTTGTAGTACTTGAAATACGTAATTACAGCACAAATACATATTTGGTATTTGTAATTTAATTACTTTACAACATTTTGGTCATCAGACAGAAATAAAAAATCCCGATGCTATAGACTTCTATATCACAATAAACATCGATACAAAAAAGTGTCAGACAGAATCATGTTTGGATCTGTTTTCTGATCATTCATCAATAATAGTTATAGTTTCTTCAAAAATTATCTTCCAAGATAAACCTCCTTTGTGCAGTAATAGAACTAACCGACCGCCATTTTGAAAAAAAATAGACAGAATAATCTCTTTATACATATCATTACAAATAGAAATTGTATATCAATAGTGAATGAAACAGCAGAAATGAATATTACAAAAAAAAATATACAGGAAGCAGCATATTTTGCAACTCCTAAAGGCAATCATTTCCAAAAAAAATATACACACATCATGTACAAATCGGGATGAAATTGGTAACAAAAAAGAAATGGCAACAGCTAAGAACTGAAGAAAATTAAAAAAATTAATAAAGCAATAAAAGACCTGAAAGAGTTGATTCAAAATGAACAAAACCAGGGCATTCAGGAATATTTAAAAAAGCTGACGCCAACTGGCACGAAAACTCAAGAGGCGTCAGCAGCAAATCTCGTATTTAAATAAATGAAAATAATTGAGCTAGAAAAGGCCGACATCTTCCTAAGGTAACTTAGAAATGTCTTTAAACTTTTCCCGTCTGAGCGATCTAAATATGACGAAAATAAAATTACTAGCTCCTGAATATGACCTAATAACTGAAACATATTACAGGAGCTATCAGAGAAGGGGGTAAAATTATTAACATTCATATTCAAAGCTATACTACCAATTAATTATTTTCCTAGCATCTGGAAACTAGTTGAAATAATAATGATTCTCAAATCAGGAAAATATATAATATAATATATCCATCATACAAGGGTTCCAAAATAAAGTGCTGTATGCCAATGTCGATGCTCCGCACTATGTTGCAAATGAAGCGATACAACGCGATATTCCTTTAGAAGCAATAACGAGTGTAATTCACCGTGTTTGTGAGATGTACTTTGAAAGAGTGTCAATGCATCCCAATGTACTAGTTAATCAACTAAATACGATAAATGAAGTGCGTAGCCTAAAACGTCAAAGACCATCCGATCTGATTGTTGGACATATATAGACTTTAAAATGTAACGCAAAAAATACTTATTAAGAATAATAAAAAAATTGTATAATTTTCATAAATAATTTCTCGACGGTAGTAGATAAGATAGACCTTGATGGTTTTTAAAATTCCTTTAATCTCCCTTTGTCAGTAAAGGATCAATTATTGCCTCTTTTAAGCTGATGATCCACTCTCCGATCACTAACTTAAACTGAGAGTGAAACAATATTTTCCATATGTTTTGATCATTTCTGTCGTCATTTGGTCGACTCCAGCTGTCTTACCACAATTTAATGATTTTATTGATTTTCAAAATTCCCCTAGTGATAGACCATGACTGTAAAGCTACTTGAATAATTTCCTCCGTCGATGGAAATACCCATTGTGTGACTTTACGAAGGTTCAATTCTTTTGAATGTTGGTAGATCTTCTCCTACCGCGTTAACATTCGATATTCATGTTTTTATGCAATAATTTAACTATTCCAATAGTTTTTTCTTTCTTTTTCTTACTTTAGCTTTTACCATATTACCTATGTTTAATCTAATTAGTTTAATCTAGTTTAATATTTTTCGATTAGTTTTCTTTCTTCAATCATATTTAGACATTTCTGAGATACACAGGGCTGTGTTTATATCAAGCCGATGTGTTCATTTTAGTGGCACACTCAATAATTGTTTCATTCAATTTGCTTTTCTATTGCATCAATATCTCTATCGTTTAGGTGCTCTAGTGCCTGGAACGGATACTACATACCTGTTTCGGACTCCATTCGCTTCATTCGGTATTATTTATATGCTATTTCTTACAACTTGTTTGTTGGAGTTATAGTTATACTACTGCGTAGAGGAGATAGTGGTTAAATCCACAATCAGGTGCTGGTTTTAGATTTTATGACGTAATCTTCATGTTTTTGAATATGTTAGATCCGACTTCCCGTCATAGGAGGACACGTTACTTGACAATTTGAGTAAATAAAAAAAATTGAATCTACTTCAAAAAATAAATATGGAACTAACTAAAATTAATAAAATAATCAGACTTAGATTTTGAACACAAAAAAACATTTTAAATTAAAATGTGTACATATTAATCATTGTAATAACTAAATAAAAATAAACAAAAACCTTATTTAATTTATCTATCACACACATTTTATATTCTACCAAGTCGCTGGTTTGATTGCTAAACGTTTGGGAGCTAAACGCTTTAACCATTACACCATAGAAGCTATTGTCTAAAATATTTCTACAAGATCTTATATGCGTCAACAATCTGACTAATGGGCATGTAGAAGACCATTTTAGTATTTAATTATCTGTATAAAATATATTGTTCGAAATATTGCTCTAAAGTCTATATATGTTCATTAGACAGACCGGATAGTAATAAACGTTTCAATATTTTAATTTACAGTTACCATTCATATTTTGCTCATTGGAAAGTGGATTGGGATACACTGATGTTCCTCGAAGTACTTAATACTAATGCTAACTAGAAAATTACTACATTCTATTTAGGAATGAAAGAATGACCTCTGTCTCTGAATGATTACTATATTAGATTTGCTAGAAATTGCCCATGATTAGATTCCGTAGGTCTAAATGGTCCTTAGTATTGACTTACTCAGCATGTTACTTATCTTAGTTATCTTGTTATATAAGGACAACCTTTAAATAGTTTATAATATATATATATATATATATATATATATATATATGTATATATATATATATATATATATATATATATATATACAAAAAAAACATTTTAAATTAAAATGTGTTCATAATAATCGTTGTAATAACTAAATAAAAATAAACAAACACCTTATTAAAATTATTTACCACACGTATTTTATATTCTACCACATACACACAATTTAGCTTAATACCTACCTAAACCTACTCGGTAAATGCGAAATTTAAAAATGCGAAATTAATGTGTGGGAAATGGGCACCGAACCCAAACAGTTATTTTAATTTAGGTTTGTTTTGTTGATAATTAAATTTTTTGTATGTCACAAAATTATATTAATATTTTTGTATGTTTTGGGCTCGGTGGCAATCAAACCCGCGACTTCCGTTTGGAAGCTAAACGCTTTAACCATTACACCATAGAAGCTATTGTCTAAAATATTTCTACGATATCTTATATATATATATATATATATATATATATATATATATATATATATATACAAATATTCTATATATATATATATATATATATATATATATATATATATATATATATATATATATATAAATATATACAAAAAAAAACATTTTAAATTAAAATGTGTTCATAATAATCGTTGTAATAACTAAATAAAAATAAACAAACACCTTATTAAAATTATTTACCACACGTATTTTATATTCTACTACATACACACAATTTAGCTTAATACCTACCTAAACCTATTCGGTAAATGCGAAATTAATGTGTGGGAAATGGGCACCGAACCCAAACAGTTATTTTAATTTAGGTTTGTTTTGTTGATAATTAAATTTTTTGTATATGTCACAAAATTATATTAATATTTTTGTATTTTTTGGGCTCGGTGGCAATCAAACCCGCGACTTCCGTTTGGAAGCTAAACGCTTTAACCATTACACCATAGAAGCTATGGTCTAAAATATTTCTACGAGATCTTATATATATATATATATATATATATATATATATATATATATATTTATATATATACAAAAAAAACATTTTAAATTAAAATGTGTTCATAACAATCGTTGTAATAACTAAATAAAAATAAACAAACACCTTATTAAAATTATTTACCACACGTATTTTATATTCTACTACATGCACACAATTTAGCTTAATACCTACCTAAACCTATTCGGTAAATGCGAAATTTAAAAATGCGAAATTAATGTGTGGGAAATGGGCACCGAACCCAAACAGTTATTTTAATTTAGGTTTGTTTTGTTGATAATTAAATTTTTTGTATATGTCACAAAATTATATTAATATTTTTGTATTTTTTGGGCTCGGTGGCAATCAAACCCGCGACTTCCGTTTGGAAGCTAAACGCTTTAACTATTACATCATAGAAGCTATTGTCTAAAATATTTCTACGAGATCTTATATACGTCAACAATCTGACTAATGGGCATGTAAAAGACCACTTTAGTATTTGATTATCTGTATAAAATATATTGTTCGAAATATTGCTCTAAAGTCTATATATGTTCATTTGACAGACCGGATTGTAATAAACGTTTCAATATTTTAATTTACAGTTACTATTCATATTTAGCTCATTGGAGAGTGGATTGGGATACACTAATGTCCCTCGAAGTACTTAATACTAATGCTAACTAGAAAAGTACTACATTCTATTTAGGAATGAATGAAGGACCTCGGTCTCTGAATGATTCTATATTAGATTTGCTAGAAATTGCCCATAATTAGATTCCATAGGTCTAAATGGTCCTTAGTATTGACTTACTCAGCAATATCTTGTTATATAAGGACAACCTTTAAATCGTTTATAATATATATATTTCTTCCAAGATAGATAATAATATATAGCTGTTAAAAATCACTTATTATGCGGGACGGGACGGAATTAATAACACCACTTATGGCTCCGGAACAAATGAGAAACTTTATTTACATCTTTCTCTTTTCTACAATTTTGAACAGCCTCGATACGAACTACAGCTCCCTCTACTAATTATTCTTCTTCTTTTCTACACTGGCTCTTGTCTCGATATAAATCGTGTATTTAACAATGCATCCTCCATCCGAGGGAGCTGACAATTATTAATATTCAGTTTAGGGCATCTTCTTACATGCAAGGTTCATCTTGCTCTATAGGAAACGGCTTATCCGTAAATAAGCTTTTAGTAGCTGAAATTGTGGATGAAAGAGAAGCTTTTTTAGCTTAACCTTGGAGGAAATAGTGACTGAATAATTAAAAAAGAGCAAATGGCACAAACCCACTCTTGCCAAAAATTTATGACGTATTAATGTATTCAATGAATACTTCATAAAATAAATCAATGGAGTTGAACCACATGATCTAGGTGGCTTGTCCAACACTAGATCCCTCCATTGCAAAACCTAAACCACACAGAGACACGTTGTGGACACACTTATTTTTCAAACATTACTATTTTTTATCTGATCTAGGCTTTATCTAATCCCAGATTTAAATAAAGAAATTTTAACAATTAACGAATATATAAATTAAAAATCAGGTTCATCGCTTAGATTAAATTGAATTGAACTGCTTGAAAATTTTCTGTATTTTTGAAACATTGTTGTTATATTATAAATATAGTTAAAATATTATTTTGAATAATATTGTTAAACAAACAAACAAACTCTCATATAGAGATATTTTGATTTACTCCAAATTCTCAAATAACTAACCGTTTTGTATTCTCGGCTACCAACACATAAATTATTATAATCTATTTTATCAAGCCTGTTAAGTAAATTATGTAATTAATTAATTATAAAATTAATTTATTAATCAAAAATTAATATTTGATTATCTCCATAATCGTTAGACTTCACTTAGATCATATTTAATTATTTTTAAGATAATTATACAACCCATTATTATTTTTAGATTAAATTATATGTTGAGGAAATTGTTATCGTAGTTACCTTTTTTTGCTCTATTGTATTTTAGTTCGGTAGTGTTGTGCTTGAATGTTAATTAATCTACATTTTATGTTATGTATATATAAACAACCTTGCGTTAGATTGGTTGCCTATATGGTCACACCATAAGAGCTAATAATCCTTCCTTTTATGAATATCTTGTTGTGTTACTAGCAATTATACCGGGTATCTAAAAAACTACATAAAAGTTTAATTTATCCCAACACGAAAGTATTGTATCGTAATAAACTTTTAATTCGTAATAATTTTTATTTAATCGGATTCATATGTTTATGTACCATTGTGTTAAACATAGAATAAAGAAATTTAGAAGTGAAAGTTATATAGAAAAATCGGGTCCCACGTTTAGGCTTTTCGGAATCCCCGTTACGCGGCGAAAAGTAAATGAAAAATGCAACAGCTATATGCAGGGGTGTGCAACTGCAATGGTAAGTAGTGGGGCAAAGTTTCGCTTAGTTCAATCATTGGCGGCGCTGACAACGTGAATTTGATTGGTTAGTTTAAAATAGTTATGTAGAAACCTGTAAGAAAAATACTTTGCTTTGATTGGTCTGCCATTTTGCCTGATTATTTTGTGACGTCACATTTATTGGCCAATAGTATTTAAATAAAAATCAAATTTAAATTTTAAAATTAATTTATTAAAATAAAATCCTATATAAATATACATAAGTGTAAATAATATAAATATATATAAACAAAAAGCAAAAAAAAACAATTATGAACTCTATTCTAGGCAATATTAAAATATCTATAATTCTTCTATAACGCCTTCCCATATATGTTTAGTGCCATCAATTTTATGGGAACTATTAGAGTTCTAACTTATCTTGATATATTGAAGGTAAACTTTAAATCCTTCCCTGTTGATATTGCATTAACTACATTAAACCAAATATACAATCACACCTCATAATAACTTAAAATTTGGTCTTGAAAATCATTATCGATTGGACAGTTGAAACACTAAAATTGTATGTGTTTTTTAAAGATATTTAGATTTTAGAGTATTTAATCTATGGAACTACTTAATATAGAATATAGACAAATATTGCATGTTGTCTTTTATTCAGAAGTTTTGTTAAATAGCCTGAAATAAGACTAAAATACAACATTAAACTCTTGTTTTCCTCAGAGCAAAATTCTCTGGAACTGAAAATATAGACTCAAATGGTGATTTAACAACTTCAAGTGGTACTAGATCTCCCGTTAAAAAAGAATATAAGTTATCTAACGTGTTCATCTTCTTCACAATTTTCTCCGGGAGAATGTTGTGAAAAAATTAAAGTGATGATGTGCCCTTTTAAAAATTTCTCGAACATACTAGGGGAAGGATGCTATTGTTTCTACCTCCATGACCTCTAATAGATCCAACAAAATTCTTTAAGCAATCTTGGTTAAGATTTGTTGAATAAATGTAGTTATTTGTAAATTTAGACAAAATAGGTTTCTTTACGGTAATAAATCCCCTAAAAGTAGCAATTAAATTTTTAATTAATGGCACCATAACAAATATTTTCTTAACAAGGTAATCAAATTTAAATATATAATTCCTCTAATATAAAATGATTGAATATTGATTGTTCTAAAAAGTTAAAGTATTGCAAATATTTTAGGGATATTTTACAACTAAAAGTAGCATTTATTATCACTAATTATCCAGTTATATTAATTATTACCTTCTTGTAAGGCTTCTTTATGTAGAGACATCACACTGACAGCATACGAACAACTTGGTAGATTAATTGAATTTTAGTACTACTAACATCTTCATAAGGTTTTGATTTTCTGTAAACAAACAATATATAAACAGACATGAAGTAGATAGATAATTTTATATATACCTGATAAAACCAATGATGGATATGCATTTACCCTAATACATGTTCGTGAAGGAAGGATAATTCTAAATTTTTCACTAAAATATCCATAACAAACACCATGACGTTGATATATTTGCATTGTGGTTTAGCTAGGTAACTTACTACTATTTACTTGATCAACCCATTTTTGGAAAGGAACGAGATCATTCTTTGGAAAGCGATGTATAATTTCCGTAGTAGATTTTTACCCCGGTACACTACATCTTTTACTACACTGACGTATTGTCATCAATTTTTATATTATTACTTCATAATAAATAATGTAAAACAGAAAATATGCACAACGTAAAACGAAAATTTCGTGATCTAAACAAAAACCATAACCTACAAACAACAAACATAAAAATGGACGCCCATAGAAAATGCTGATTTCACACAATTTGATCGACCAATCACATTTCATGTTAGTGGCGGCACCAGGAATTTAAACTAGCCAATCACAATTTGCGATCGCAGCGCTACCGTTGATTGAACTAAACATAACATTTCCCCAAGGTCGCCTATACCGTGAAATTTCTATTTTTTCTATGGCTATATGTGTGTTTCTCTCTCGTTCGGCTTCAGTATTAATAATTCTAACCTTAATAGTTAACGGCCATTTTTAGGTAATATGTATAGAAGTTTTTCGGTATATGTTTTTATATACAGTTGACAATTACTTTAGATTATTCTGTGTATTTTAATTTATTAGTGTAATAAAAAGAAAACCTTAAGGGGATCTCTTATGATCTCCTATGTAGGTCCAGGAAAGTTTGTAATCATTTTAAAGATGAAGACTATAGACCAAAAAGGTGGAAAGTCATGGCTGAAACAAGATGTAATTCCTACTAGTAATTTAAATAATAAGTATTTTGTTAAATAATAATGATTTATTGCATTGAAATAATTAAGCAATATTTATTGAGATTCTTTACCTTTACTACAAGACAAGGAACATATGCCCCCAATGGCAATATTAAATCACATAAATTTTTTGAAGCTGATAGATATATATAAGAGATTCTTCGACCCCAACAAGACCCAGAAGTAAGTATATAATAAGAAACTTATGTTTATTATTAGAGAATGGAGGTTCTAACTTGAAATTTATATGTTCATTTACAGATAACTCAGCCTGTCCCATCAGTTTCGTTTCAGGTTGGATGAAAAACTAATGGCTTTATCCTTATTGAAATGCAGTGGCAGATGATATAAACTGTTATCAAATATGTTCTGCTTGCCTTCTAGAAGAACCTTAATGCAGATACTGAATAAGGTTTCTTTTTACTGCTGGAGTAGTAACCTCTAATTTTGATCGTTAGTTCAGAAACTTGACTGTATAGACCGAACTGCAGTTGTCATATTTGATAAAATAATTGTAATAATGTAAATAATGTAATTGTAATATCTCAATAAAATATATTTAAATATATTTATTTTTTTATTTCCCCAGTAAAATTAAAAGAATTTTTTTTAATTTCCCGCAAAAATTTTTTACTATACATTTTTAAATTTCCCGTTAAAATTTTTAAAATTCCCGCTAAACATTTTTAAATTTCCCGCCGTAACTAAATGTCATACGACGCATGCGTAAGCGCCCTCATACGGGGATTCCGAGCGAGACTTACAACCAATTTTAACATAGGAGATGCGCTTTTAAGTTTCTTTATTCTATAGTGTTAAATTTCGACTCAATTTTGTCATTTTGTCGTGTTTTTGAAATGTCAAACAAACGTAGCGTCATTTTGGAGCTCTTTTTCCAAGGAAAATGCCAATGTGAAATCGTTCGTTTGATCAATCTTACGCAGTCGACGCAGACAAAAGAGAAGAACCGGGTACCGCTCGAAAGATGGCTCCAAAATGTCGGGTCGATGCTCAGCTATGGGACTACATGCTCTTCACGGACGAGAAGCTGTTCACCGTTGAGCAAGCGCAGAACCACCAAAATGACAGAAGATGGTTCGAAGAAGAAGTTTAAGAATACATTAAAAACTATCATTGATATATTCCTTATACTTCCCATACTAATTACCAATGAATTACTATACAATAAAAGATACGATAGCATATTTGTCCTGATAAAGGCAAAGATATATTTGGTGGAAAAAGGTTTACCTAAAAACAATTACCATAATTAACAAATTAATTGATTACCTAAAAACTCAATAATGTTAAAACGCATCTTGATAAATATATAACTTTTAAGTATTTTATTTTATTTCTTCTTAGTGTATCAAGTACAATACCTTCCCAAATAGCTACCTTTTCAGCATTAATAGTACTCACTCTTTTCCTGTACTCTTTTCCTTAATATATAATTCTCTAACTACCCCTTTTCAGCATTAATAGTACTCACTCTTTTCCTATGCTTCTGCAATGTCTATAAATTGGGCGATTAAATGAAATTATTTAATATATAATTCTCTAACTACCTTGCAAAGTTGTAGGACATGATTCTGAGATTCATGTTGGCAACTTGTACCTGCCTCGATATTGAGCCTCATAGCATATTCAAAAAAATATATATATCATTTATATTATGGATCTGACAAGAATTTTGCCGAAGTTCACAGAACTCTGATAATCTTTTTGTCATCGGCTTCAGTTGTACACCAAGATCAGAGTGAAATTTTTACTGCTGAATATGTCTTATTAATTTATCCTATTTGCAATAACTGAAACTAAATTTACCTTTAACAAACCATATTTGTAATCCTATTTAAACGCTGAAAAATTAAATGTTATTAGCAGGCGTTCTTTTTCAATAAAAAGAACGCCTTCTTGCTATTTTATATCTACTCTATTATTCTTTTTTGTTCCAAAACAAAATAAGTGTTTATTTTAGAAAGTCTTATTAAATACATATTTTCCTAAAATAAACACCGCCTCTTATAATTTTGGTTTGCCGCGAAATCCGTTGCATCGACCAATATACAAATAACATAGTGTTGAAAGTAGTCGAAGCTCGAGACCACGATGATTTTCAATATATCCTGTCGGCTGAAGCTCCCGGTACGTCGGCCGTCGTCCAACACCGCAAATATCCGCAGTCCGGATCGCACTCCGATGGGCTACAGCATGTAGTCCATTTTAAAGGCCAGGGTCTATTTTATATGCCACAAAAGTTTTGAGGAGCTGAAGCAATCGCTGCGTCAAGAATGGACCAAAAGACCTGCGGCGCATTGCCAAAAATTTCAAGTCACGTATAAGCTTGTGTATAGCTACGCGAAGAGACCAATTCGAAACCGGCTTAGTATATTATTGCTAAAGGTCTATGTTAATATTATTAATTGTTGTTTTGCTAAATTTATCTGATTTGATAAAATTATCACTTAAAATGTTTCATACAGTTTTTGGGACACCCTGATATATATTCGATGTAGTTTTTGAACTTTCCTCAAGTGCAACATCAAACATATTTAGTTGCTGACACAAAAGATGAACATAACTTTTATGTTTATTAATAACACTATGAATAAAACTCACCAACAGATGTGGTAATATAATTTTTCAGGAATACATTATTTTTTTGATTTATAATCTAATGAATAATTTATTTATGATAATGTGTCTGTTAATAACTTTATGTCTAATGTACGATCTAATAGGTTCCATCTCAACTGAGGAGTTGAACAACTGATATTAGTTGAGAAATTATATTAGTTCAAAAATCAGTTTTTTTCATATTTTCAAAACGTAACCCTTTAAGAATACGCCCTTAACAGGATTTTTTAAAATATAAATTATTTTGGGAGATATAGATAAACATGTCCAAATTATTGTAATTAGGTAACATCAAGCTGACAGATGTTAGACTGTAATAGTGTCCAATAGAGATGCCGAAAAAATATCGATATTTAATAAGGTTTAGTGTACTTTGGTACTTAGTTTTAAATATTTATTAAAATTATCAATATATATTGCAAAAAAAAATCAATATTTTTTTCTCTTATATATCGATATTTTTTAAACTTATCACATTATTCATATATACCCCCAGTGTCCAAGTCTCGGATACATACAAAAAAGCATACTAATCTCAAGCACTTGAACTTCTACAATTGCTTTAACTGGATCCTGTTCAGGTTTATAGCCGCAGGAGACCCGCCATTTGTTTCTTGGAAATGACTCAATGATCTCGCTCTTTCTACGACACTGTATTGTTTAAACGTTTTTTTCGATTACTACTTCTAGTATTTGCACAATTTTCATATATGTTCTGAACAATAATATATTGAAAAATAATATTCCAGTAACCGATGTTACATGAGATTATTATTGAACATATTTTCTTTAAGCAGTTGTCAGACAATTTTTCCACATTATTTGAGATACTTTGTATTACGAAAGAATAGAAAATAATTTGTTAAAAATGTAATTCACTGCAATTATATGAAAAATTAGAAAAATATAACATTTAAATATTTTTTCAGATTTCATAACAAGATTCGTACAAGAAAAATATAAATATTTAAATTGTCGGCTTGGTTGGCGCAATAGTAAAGACGATAGGACGGTCCTTCTGCTGTTGAGATAGTCGCAGGTTTCGAATCCTGCTGAGGTATTGTCGTAAAATCTATGTCTATGATTGTTCTAGGCAAGAGTGTAAAATCCGATAAGGAAAATCATCCCGGTCACGTCAGTAACCAGGCCAAGTAAGTCTGGATGTCTTCTGGGATGATTTCTAAAGTTGATCACTCGCCAGTCGGTAGGCTTAATGCCGAGGGCCGTGGTTCGTAGCATACGTTAAGCTGTAGGTATAGTCACTAAAAAATCCAAGAGGCTGGCGTGACTAAAACCAATAGAATTGAACTATACAGCCGCAAAATCCGCCTGCTCTTCTTCAACTGACGTAAACGTAACCTGTATAATTTCCTGATAAAATGGAAAGAGACATTCTACGAAAGTGTTTACAATTTTTACCACCTGTTTTTCCCTGTGTGGAAACAGTTTTTGCAATAAAATATTTTTAACAAAAAAATTGCACCGACTTCAAAAAATAAATAAGGAACTCACTAAAAATTAAAAAATAATCAGACTAATCGGTTGGTAGTAGTTAAAATTATATTTTAAATATATAAATATATATATATATATATATATATATATATATATATATATATATAATAAATAGGTTGTATAAGCTACATATTTTATACAAAAACTTTTTTTGTGTTAAAAATATAAGTTTTTTAATTTTCAGTGAGTTCCTTATTTTTATTCCTTATTGTTAAAAATATTTTATGTTTCTCTTTTAAGTGTTAGATATCTACACAATAAATTATGCAGTTATTTATTAAGTATTACAATGGGTATGCCAAGTAAAGTTGCAGCCGGTATGTGGAAAAATAGAAACATAAAGTAAATAAAGAAACAATGATTTAAAATAAGGAACGCTTCAGGTCCTAGGGTCCGCTACCTAACCTAAATTATTTGACAAATTTTCTTACTAAACTAGAACAACAATTATACCTCATTATCTGATTATTTTAGATAAAAAATATGTGAAAACTTTGTATATGCTTTTGAAATTTGAGGGTTTTGTTCGATTTCCCCCCTTTACCCCATCAGATCTTGACTTGGTTCTAATGGGACCACCTTGGAAGTGCACTCTTTCGAATAAAAAATATAATAATAATTTTGAAAATCGGTCCACAATTGACGGAGAAATCGGCAAACATACATTAACAAAAAATATACAGTCGAACATAGCCTCCTCCCTTTTTGAAGTCGGTTAAAAGTTATTAAAAAAAGTATTAACAAGTTAAAAAAATTGAATATCCCACTGAATTCCGTATCAGCCTGTATTTTTTTTAATAACCTTATATATTTTAAATAAACGAAGGTATCTATAGTTGGTTTATCGAACTGTGACATAAGTATATGGCCTTGGCTACACTACACATTTTATGTTGTATTTAGAATAATGGTTTGTGTTTTGTGTCTGCTCACTCTGCCACTTTTATTTTCGACTTAGTACCTGGTAGCACGAGGCAACACTCATCATAATCACATACGAGATGATGAAAATCCCCAAAATATAACGAAATCAATCATTAGTGTCATAAAATTTTGTTTAATTTTTTTATATACACCCTCAAAAGGTTCCGGGCCTAAATACATTCAATATTTTTTCTTTGTAAAATATTTCGAACTGTAAAAAAATAAACAATGAAAATTATTGTCTACATTTTATAGGCATATCTTACCTGTTTATATCCGACATGGCTTTTAATATTATATAAACTAAAGGTGCTTGGTTGTATAACCTATTTAAGCGACTAAAGTGAGTGAGAAAAATAGATGGAAATATTCGAATGGATATTTTATTTACAAGAAAACATTTAATTATGAACATTTTAATGCATTTTCTGCTTTTTTCAGTTATATCATTTTGAAATTTGAACTTTCGCCAACAAAACAAAGCATGTGTCACTTTCATCGTTTCTATTTTAAGAGAACTGGTAGCTAATAATGATACAATCAGGCTTATTTTGTTTGTTTACGTAACCGCCAAGATTATAAGGAACTTATCTAATCTTCATTCAGGAGAAATTCAAGTCGCGGACATTTAAAAGGACGATGATCGATTCATTACAGCAGAGATTTGACACATTCATCCAGTTGTGAGTACACTGTTAAAATGTTTATACACTTTTAAAGACAAAATCAACAAATACAAAAACAAATTATTTTTTGTGTATTTTTTGTAATATAAAAACCACTAGAGGATTTTATGATTATATGAAATAATATATCCCTCCAAATTCTTTATTCGTCTGTAACTTTTAAATAACCTTGTATATTTTAAACAAATAAATATATCTACTAGAGAGGCGACTCTCCCGGCCTTAACCTACATACAGATAATATTATCAAGCATCCATTTTAGAGTACTTTATTTGTTTGGTTGGCGTAGTGGTCAAGGGACAGGACGGTCCTCATTGCCTCCTCATAGGGTCATGCGGGAAACCAGGCTGGGTAAGTCCTAATTGGTAAAACGGAGACTAAAATATAACAAAAAAATTATTTGCTTAAAAAGGAAAAAACGATCGTTTGTATTTTATCAAATATATAGGAGGCCTATATTTCGGAAATTACACGAGATCTATTGAAATGCTTGACAGATTCGTAATCAACGGGTCTTATATAACACTAGCGACCCGCCCCGGCTTCGCACGGGTGCAATGCTGATACTAAATTAAATACACTACAGAAAAAATATGAACGTTGTATATAAAAACATAGCGGCCCGCTCCGACTTTGCACGGGCATAAAATATATATGCCTATGTCACTCAATGAAAACATGATTAAAATCGATCCAGTATTTTTGGTTCATTCATTACTGCCCTTGGCCTGCACGCATTAAATTTGGAGTAAAACAATTCCTCTTCCCCTATACTTACTATGAAGATTTCCTGCTATCTTTGGAATATCTAAATTCATACAATTTTTATTACATTACACATTTTTAAACGCAAATTTTAAATTTGTAATATCTCCGAAAATATTTGTTTAATTTACATGCTGTAAGGAACCATATTGATCTATATTAATTGCACACTGTATTTAAGGTACTTAATTCGATAAGGATTAATGCCGTATTGCTTAAAATAGCTTCGTAAATAAGCCATTTTCTCACGTAAAAAGTAAACAATAAAAATGGTTAATGTGGGTTATCCCTAAAAGATAAACATATACCATCGCGGACTTTTTTATAGACCTTTTTATGGTGTACAATACTGTAGTACATTAATTTGATCTAACTCGTAGGGTTAGGCAGCGTTTTTGCTAATTACTAAATAAGCCTAAAAAATAGGTTAATTTACGACATCACGTTAGAAACCTCTAAAATTAGCAATGTTGCCTTAGTATATTATGCATGTATTATACATATAAACCTTCCTCTTGAATCACTCTATCTATTGAAAAAAACCGCATCAAAATCCGTTGCGTAGTTTTAAAGATTTAAGCGCACATAGGGATATAGGGACAGAAAAGGCGACTTTGTTTTATACTATGTAGTGATATGGAAGGATTTAGTAATTGTGTAATTGTGATAGTATAAGAGATTAATTGAAATGCTTGCTATATTCCTAATTAGCGAGTCTTATTTACTATGGAGAAGCTCATCTAGCGGATGTTTCTCCTAATATGGCCACCATCACCACCAAAAACCACAACAATCTGTTGCTGAAATGGTTACTCTACAAATCTGTCACGTATTTGGTGTTATCATATATAGTAAAGATGTTGAGTCCATGGGTATCTTGCCTAGTCTTCCAGTTCGGATCTCTTCCGTAATTTGACCGAGTTCCTCACCAAATTCTGTGACGAAATCGATCTTTTGGATGAAAGACACAACGAACAGCTCCGACAAAGACGTGGAACTAACCTTGCCAGCTAGAGCTTACCGTTAATCGTGGCGAGATCTCGTAAAGAATATTCGAACTTTTGCGGCACCAACAGCAGGGTATTGGTTGAGCTGTTGACACTGTCTTCAAATGCCGAGTTATAAGCCATCGATTATTTGTGAATGTATAAAACTTTCGTCAGCTCCTAAATAATTAAAATAGACACATTGAATATTAGATTGGCTATCGTCCTACACGCTGACTAATTCTGTTTGTTTACGTAACCGATAAGAATATAACGAACTTATCCAATCCTCATTTAAGAGAAATTCAAGACGCGGCCAAAAACGAACGAAAAATGGTAGAGTCATTACAGCAGATATCACATTCATTCAGTTGTAAGTGCACTTTTAATATGTTTATACACTTTTAAGGACAAAAAATTTTAAAAAAAACAAGAAATTAAAAAAAAATTGTGTATGTTTTATGATATAAAAACGCTGAGGATTTTCCTCTATATGAAATTGTATTTCCCTCCAAAGTCCTCATTCGTCTGTATATTTTAAATAAACTTGTATATTTTACATAAATAAATATATCTACAATATATGGTAAAGAGGCAGTACTCTCCACCATAACCTACATAATGTATGATGAGCTAACGCAAAAAAATAATATAAAAAAATAAGGTCAGATATTTATAACGAAACATCTCGAAATCAATCTAATTGTAATAAATCTTTATTGGGTCTTTTTACGTATATACACATAGGTTTTTTTACTTTACCAAACATTTACCAAGAATAGTTGATTTGGCCTTCGATCATCTGGTAATTAAATTTAAATAATGGATCGGGTAATTTGGAAACCAAGAAATTTAGATGGCGAAAGTAACTCGTAGCATTTTACAGAATAGAAAGCTGATAACGCTGCAAAACAAATGTTATCATCAGTTTTAGAGTACTTTGTTTTCCAGCTTCATTGGCGTAGTTATCAAGATGACAGGACGGTCCCTCCTTGGCTCCTCATACTGTTGCGATAGAAGCGGGTTCGATTCCTGCTGGGGTATAATCGTGAATTTATACTTGGGGTTGTTCAAAAGACAAAAGGGTAAAATCCTACGACGAAAATTATCCCAGTCAAGCCATTAACCAAGTTGGGTAAGACCGGATGTCTTGTGGAATGATCTTCATGTTTAGTCTACGTTAATATGGATATGACCAGTCCAAATAAATCCTAATTGATAAAAAGGAGTCTAAAATATAACAAAAAAATTATTTACTTAAAAAGGAAAAAAAAACGATCACATATTTTATCAAATATACCGAGCCTTGCGATGAATTAACTGTTCTATTTGATATTATTTATCTTAATATAATGTTTTACCTCAGTATACATGTTGAAACTGGTTCTCGTTTTCTAAAATTGGTGATTTTGATTTGCAAGACAAAGACAAATGCTGGAGAATTGTATATTTGTTGGGCAAGCATACGGATATAAAGAAGAATAAATTCTGATTCAATAACTGTTGGAAATTATTGTGTTGATGGGATTCGCCGTTTTTTCAAAAATAGAAAAAAAATTAGTACTTATAGGTACTACTTATAGGTTATAGGACAATATATAGGGTTTTCCAATAATGGCGGATTGATGTTAAAATGCTATTTAAAGTCCCACATATACCATTATGTATTACAATATATCATTCTTGATCGTGTTGATCAATTCACCTTACCTTCACCATACATAATTATCATGGAATATTTATACCTGCATTGCCATTTAGTGAATCCTCGGGGTCATAATTGCCTAAACCTGTTATACATCTATAAATGTGCCTTGTTGTAAAAATTATGTTTAGATCATATGGAGGTCCTAACAAATACTTATTTCGATAATAATGTTTTTTTTTATCAATTGAAGGTACTGCTCATTCTAGTAATTTACCACGATGATACTGATGGTATTAGTAAATAAACATTAGTGTTTCCATGTATCATGATCACATATTCACTTTAAAATGGGATTTATTGAGACAATGTATATTAATTAAAATATGTTCCTATTCCAACATTACGTTGACAATCCAATCATCGATCGTATTTCTTCAGCATTTCAAAAACCTTTTGCCAGCCAAACCATGCTATCGCTATTTCTAATATATGCTTACGCTTTTTTGTAAGAATGCATCGTCCATTTCATATAGGTAAACACCTTGATGATTTTACCATATGCACAGAAAAACTTTGTGACCACAAATATTCCTCTTTGGTTTTGAAGTCGATGATTCCCCTGAACTAACCCATGATTTTTGCAATTATAATTGTCGTTCTTATCCACTTTTCATTATCAGTCATAACATACCACAGAAAACTCCTCATATGGCATAGCAAGCCATGAAACCGCTATTTTTAAATGCTTCAAAATACATCGAATACATGTCTGAAAGACCTTTGAGAGTTTGAGGTAGATTTTCGTCGAATAAGTCTTGCAATTAATTGTGTTCGGATTTTGTTGATCCTTGTTCCTTTCCATTGAGATTAAAAGCACCACTTTTAAATCATTGAAACCAAAACCAACAATTGGGATATAACGGAGAAGCATCACCGTATAAGTATTTGATGACAAGTCTCTTCAGTCAACAAAAGTAATGAATGTCGAAAATATTATTAGTTTGGGGTTCAAATGATTAGCGTCAGTATATACTGAATTAATCAAAAATACCGAAAAGACCGGATAGTCATTAGAGGTACTTCTAATAAATGTCACTAGACTAAGTACGCAATGTTATGATTTAATACATATGTCATCTTATTCTAGTGACATCAAGCTTTAAAGCTATACATGTTATATTTAAAAGTAACACCAGCATATATTTATACCTCTCTGAAAATGTCAAGATTCGTGCCTGAAAACGTGCATTTACAGAACTGATAGAAACACGTGAGGTATGGTTTCGAAAATTCAAAAGTGGAGATTTCGAGGTGCAAGACAGAGAACCATCTCGTAGATCCAAAAAGTTTGAAAATGCGAAACTGCAAGAATTATTGGATGAAGACTCAACCATGACCCAAAGATGAGTTTCTCAAAAAATTGGCAGAAGCATTAAATGGGACCAAAAAACGATTAGCGAACGATTACGAGAAGATGGGAAAAGGTGCCACATCAATTGAATCACAGGCAGATTGAAAATCGTCTGCGAAATGCTGCTTCAATGGTATCATCGTAAGTCATTTCTGCATCGAATAGTGACACTTGGCGACCAAGTATCACAATCCCAAGACAATGATCTGTGTTTAGTGGGACTAGAGTGGCGTCGTGTATTATGAACTTTTGAAACAGTTAATAGTGATCGCTACCGACAACAACTGATCGAACCATGCAGTGATCGAAAAACGCCCAGAAAGGAATTACAGCACAATAATGCCCGTCTCATAAAGCAAACCCGTTCAAAAAAGACTTCAAGACAAACCTTGGGCCGTCCGACTATCAAATTTTCGCATCAATGGGATAGGCGCTTGCAAAGCAGCGCTTTGCCAATTTCGAAGAATTTAGAAAATTAGTTTTGCTCAAGGGACAAATAGTTTCTTTTAGAAAGGTATCCATAAATTTCCTGAAAGATGGGCAAGATGTATAGAATTAAATGGCCAATACATTGAATAAATAATTTTTTCCATTATCTTGAAAATTGTTTTTTTAGAAAAAAAAACGGTAATGTCCTCCCGGTACACTTGGTATACAAAATCAAACTACTATAGCAAAATAAATACACTTTTAATTAAATACTTGACATATAAAATTAACAGCCAACATAATAGCAAAGGGCACTTTTCAGTCTGGTCAGCCATCCTTTGCAGACACAGTACTTTTTTAATCCACCGTTTTTTGTAATGCAGGTGGTATCGTGTCGATATAAATTCAGTCTACTGACATCTCCCAATAGATTAAAGCTACCGTTTATCAGGTTATGATGTACCGTCGCTTCAAACATGGCGTAAGGATTAGTTCTTATGATGATTAGAAAAACGTCACTGGTTCCGTTTTGTCTCGCCTTTCCGACGGATATTACCTCTTTAAGTTCGAACTCCGCGCACAGGTAGGCTTCGTCCGAGTAGGCCTCGATGATTTCGTTGATTTGATTAACGAGAAAATGTGCCACCAAAGAAACCACGGTTTCTTTAATACTGATGTAGTTGTATCCACTGCAGGTGCACCAGTGTTCCGGTATACACGCGTCCGCGCACGACCGGTTCTCCGGTATTTGTTCGAATATCGACTTGGCATTGGAACAAGCCACCGAAGGTTCGATTTTTAAACTGTCATTATACAAACTCACCAAATGCTTAAGGGTCATGTGAAAATCGTACGGAGTCAGAAGACGCTGCTGCGCATTGATAACGAAATTCTCGTATAAGTTCGGATAACTATCGCGAAAGGTAACCGGGAACTTAAAGTAAATAAACGGCAGTCGCTCCTCCATCCATCCGGTGTACGTAAAACGGACATCTCCGAACCTAAAGCCGTGATCGCTGAAAATAATGACGGTCGAATCACGGAACACGTTAGCCATCTCGGCATCTGTCAAGAAATCGAACGTGGTCTGGTCCATGGACGACGGCAGGTTTATGTTGTCGTGGCTGAAGGAGTTCATCCAAAAGAGTGCGAAACTGGGCATCCCGCTGACGCTCAGCTCGAAATCCTTGACCGCGTTGAACATCCTGCTCCCGGTGTTCTCGTATCCCGAACAAACCGTCATGCTATATTTGGTTTTAACTGGTAAATGGTAAGCGGACATAAAATAGGGCCTGAGGTAATAATGGGTGGGTGCCTGCATGAATCCTCTCTTGTAAAAGCTGAAGGTACTGATATCCGGCTCGTCCTCGCCATACGCGGTGACGAAACCCTGCTCCTTAAACGCATTCCAAATAAAATCACAGTTATCGAACGTCTCGTTCCTCTTACAGGTCTCACCTAGGGTATCTAGACTTCGCCCCGTCAGTATGGCCATCAAGTTCGGAAAGGTGTTATCGCCTATTTTGTTGTACCCGCGAAGACCTTTGAAATGTTGCTCGAGGTAACTGAATGTCTTAGGCATGGTGCGTTGTAGATTCAATCTGGAAATGCTGTCGATGCCCAGAAGGAATATCGTGTGCGGCTTTGTCGCGTTTGTGTTGATCCTTGTTTGACTTGCATGTGGTATGAATGTTGCGTGGACATTATCATAAGTAATGCGAAAGAGGTTACTACATTTAACTCGTACGATTCCATAGTCGATTTGGATTTCTTCATCGAAATTCGTACATTCGGAGTAACTGAAACAAACATAGAAAATTATATTAATATGACTATTAGTCGGTGTTAGTTCAAGATTATGTGAACGCCACATTTAACAGGTCAATTGAAAAGTCCCCGGTCTACCATAGTAAAATACATTTTTTTGACAAAATTAGTTTTTTTTCTCAACATAATTCCCTTCAAGGGTGATATACTGATTTTAGCGACCCTCCAACGTTTCGATACCATTTTTGTAGTACGGTTTGTCTTTTGCTTCGTCGATCACCTCTTCATTCGATGAAAATTTCTTCCCAGCGAGCATTCTTTTGAGATCTGAGAACAGGAAATAGTCGCGAGGGGCCAGACCTGGAGAATACGGTGGATGAGGAAGCAATTCGAAGTGACACGGTCCAATAACGCTATATAATAATCGCTGTTGATGGTCCTTCCTTTTTCAAGGTAGTCAATGAAAATTATTCCATGTGCATCCAAAAATACAGACGCGATAACCTTGCCAGCCGACTGCTGCGTTTTCCCACGCTTTGGAGCGGGTTCATCGTGTGCAGTTCATTCGGGTAACAGTCGATTGGACTTCGGAGTAAAATGATGAAGCCATGTTTCATCCATTGTCACATATCGACGCAAAAACTCGGGCGACGCTTGATCATCTTCAAACACTCGTCGTTGTTTGTGGTTAAAAGTGAACTCGTGTGAGCACCCACTTTCCACAGAGCTTTCTCATACCAAAATATTCGTGAATGATATGATCTACACGTTCAGTTGACTCTGAGTTAGAGTGTCTGCTATTTCATTCAATTTCAATTTACGGCCATTCAAAATCAATTTGTGGATTTTTTAAATGTTTTCGTCGGTAACAACCTCTTTTGGGCGTCCATTGCGTTCACCGTCTTCGGTGCGCATTTCACCACATCTAGACAAGCATACAAATCCTTGATGGTTGATTTTCCTGGGGCAGTGAAATTTCTTTTTATCCATTTTTTTATTCACAATAATAAAAGTTGCTTCACTCAAAATACTATAATTCACAAACTAATGATCCAACAGCTGTCAAATTTATACACGCATCTTTTGGGGGTTAGGACTAACTAAAAAATATATGGATATAATTCTAGTAGCTCCATCTATGTGTCAGGTCGGGGACGTTTTAATTGGCCTGTTACATTTTAAAAAAGTTGATTTTTACGAGTAACTAACAGGTGTACCGGAAAGTTATCAGGGTTTTTTCTTCAGAAAAAAAAACTACATTATTTCAAGAAAATGGAAACAATTATTTATTCAAATTATTGCATCTTTCAGGCAATTGGATGGATGCCATCCCAAAAAAATAAAACGGTTTGTCCTTTCAGCAAAACCAATCATTGAGCCATTTTCTAACTGCCTCGAAATTGGCAATGTGCTGTTTTACAAGCGCTTTTTCCATTGAAGCCAAAAGTTGATAGTTGGACGGGGCAAGGTATGGAGAGTGCGATGGGTGCTATAATATGTCCCATCCAAGAGCTACAACTTTTCCTTGACTGCTCTTGCATTAGGAGACGGCGCGTTATCGCGCTCTAAAATTACTTTACCGTATCTTCAGTCTCTGCGTTATTCGATCAATGCATGGCTTAAATTAATCATTTGTTATCGGTAGCGTTCACTATTAAATGTTTCACCAGTTTTCAACAGTTCGTAACACACCACGCCACTCTAGTCCTACCAAACACAGAATATTGTCTTGGGACAAAAACTATTTGGCATTAGAGTCGATCGGCCGGCTTCGTCAGGTGATTACCATGATTCTTGCGCTTAGGGTTTTCAAAATAAATCCACTATTTATCACCGGTCACCATTTAACGCAGAAATTATTTCCAATGATATCTTTGAAGCGGCATTTCACTGACGATTTTTCAATTTTCCATTTTGCCTGTCATTCACTTGATGTGGCACATCTTCCATCTTTTGGATTTTCCCCATTGCGTGTATTGGACCGCTAAACGGTCCTTGGGTCACATTTAACGCACTTGCCAATTATTTGGGATGGATCTTCATCCCTTCATCTCTTGCAGTTTCACACTTTCACACGTCAAACTTATTCAGTTTACCACAATGTTCTCTGACTTGCACATAGAAATCACCAAGGTGAGAGGATGCTCACCGTAAGTTCCTACCATAATGTTTTAATTAAATAAGTAAATTAATGCGTGTCGCAAACGCACATTTTCAGGCTTGACATCTTCAAAGAGGTAGAGTCAATTCAAAATATTACACACGTGTGTCAATATGTGTCTGTCTAAAGTTGTAAATTAATTTTACAGTCAGACAATATTATCCTTGTCATATTATTCTATTTAACTGAACTTGAGTGACGAATCAAGATAAGCTTCTTGTTGGCTGTATCAGAGTTCAAATATACGAAATGTAAAAAACCCGAAAATATATACAGCTATTTGAGGGACTTAGAATATACCTTTATGCACTGTTGGGTAATATAGGATTTAAATGGTGTAAAGATAACCCACGAAAGGGGTTTAATGGAACTTCCAGAGATTGCTTTTAAAAGAATACCATTTTTAAAAACATATAACGAAATCAAGGAAGAATTATTATATCAATGTATATATTTAAATGAGACTTAAATATTTCAGAATGGTACATTGGGTCGCTCATGGCAAGGTGATAATAAATATAGTGTAAAGACAATAAAAGTTGATCCAATTAACGTTGGAATAACTATTGATTACGTTTTATTAGTCATAACATTTATCAATAATTCATTGCTGGAAACAGGAATGCTTCTATTCCTGGTGCAGAATTAGTGTTTTCCTCTAAGTCCAAGAGTGACTACCATGAAGAAATGATCCATAACTTGTTTTTGCAGTAGTTTGAATCAGCTTTTAAAGAACTTGAAAGAACCATTAGTTATTATTATGTACAATGCAACATATCTACCATATATATAGTACACTGGTGGGGAAAATCCCAACAAGTGCATCAACAAAAGCTGGCATTAAGGAATGGTTTAAAGTACATAAAGTTTTGAGAAAATCATGTTAAAGAATGAACTATTTCAAATTATTACTTGGTAAATATAAATGAAATATTTAATTGCATTTTTTGTAATTTACTTTTTTAGAAATAAGCCTGAGAAAAGATACATGGTAGATCAGATTACTGAACGTTATGGCCACAGAGTATTATGTCTTACTCCCTATCACTGCATATTTAATCCAATTGAGTTGATATGGGGTATTGCAATACACATTCCGGTCACGAAGGATATTCAGAACCAGAACTGTCTGGATTTAAGAAAAGAGACATTGTAGAAAATAACACCTTTGGTTTGTGTGAGCTCGATCAGACACATTAAAGAAGAAATTGACAAATGGCAGAATCTTGAGCAAGCTTTTGATAGATTGGAAATAAAGAGCTTAGTTACTAACTTGATTATTTTTTCTGAAAGTGACAGTGATTGAATAAAACATAATGAATGTTGGTTTATGATTCAATGCTGACAATTACCAAGACATGGTGATGAAAGAGGAAACAACTAAAGATCTGTATACAATTAATATAATTTAATTGTAGGAAATTGTATTATAAAGTATCAAGGTTTTATGAGCATGTATGTTAATATTCAGAATGTACATGAACATTTGGTTAACATGTATGAGGAGAGAAATAATACTAACCGTTTTGCAAATATGGCAAATATATTTAGGAGAATGCAGTGATTAAGTGTAGTTCAAGAAAGATGTATACAGGTAGTAACAGGACCAATTAAAGAGAAATATAGTAATATCATAATGACTTTACAAGGATACATTGCATCGAAAGAAACAAGTACTAAGCGTAAAACATAAATATGCTCTCTAATGAAACTAAGATACATTACTCAAAAATACAATTGTTAATTAGGTGGATTAGGCCTTCGGGGGATACGACTACTACCTAAACTAGTGTGGAATAAAGTTCAATGTATATGCAATAAAATAACTCTAACCTATAAACTATTGTAGCTGTATAATTTATTGTAGTTTTAAATTATTCGATAATATATACATTAGATGTACTATAATGTTAAAATAAATTATAATACATAACATTTTTGTTTGATTATTTTATTTATATTAAAATTTTTTTATATGTCAGGGCCAAAATGTACTAAAACTTAGAGATGTTGCGGCAAAATTGCGACGTTTTGACAAGTCTCCCGTGTAACTACTGTTTTGAATAGACTATATAAATCTATGACAGTGTTACTTTCGCAAAATATAACATGTATAGCTTTGAAACTTAATGTCAGTAGAATAAAATGACATATGCGTCAAATCATAAGAGTGCATATTTAAAAATCGAATAGAAAGATCGATATATCGATCGATCGATAGAAGAAGAAAAATCGGTAATGAGTTTCAGGTACACCTGATAACTAATAGACCCAAACAAGTTTCCTGTTATTCACTTCTTATTTTTATGTTAATTTCTTACTATTTCTACTCTAGAAAACTAGAAAGGTTACAGCACCTAATTAAGAGTCGGTATTTCCAAATAGTTCCCAATATAGTGAATTTCGCATCACCGGTTATAAAACATTTTCTAACTATTTTTAACCACTATACCATTTTCGACGCTTCTACACTTAAAATATCGTTCAAAACGTCGCCTTTATAACTAGAATATGATGTCATGATATTTTCGCTACAATATGCGTTCCCTGACTACTTGAGTGGAGTGATGATAATAAAAATATTACTCAGAATATTAAAAATACAATCAAGAAAATACATGAAAACTTTTGCCGAAAACTATTAGATAATTGGATTAACACAAAATGTTAAAATGTATGTTTCCTTAAAAAACTTATTACTGTTTAGTATTCAAATCGTTATATTGATTAAACCCACTCAAACAAAATTTAGAAATATCAATAGATCTGTTTAAAAAAACATAATGTGCTCATAGTAAGTACTTTTTATTATGTCGTTAGCCTTTACCAAAAAAAAAAATTATAAAAATAAGAGTGCTTTAGATAATAGATTATTATAATTATATAATATATAATAAATTATCTCTAGCTATTATTTCTTGTTACGTTTGTCTCCTGATAGATCCTATATCTTCAATAACACGAATACATTTATAATAAAAACAAATACTTTATAAGTATGTTATAGTTTTACTTATGTTAAAGCTAACCGACAAAGCTCAAAATAAAGATCGTCGGTAGGTTTTGTTTTAATAATGATGTAATAATAATTTCAATAATCATATTAATTTTAAACATTTTAATTTAAATTTTAAAAACAACGAGAAGGTACTTATACTATTGGTGTATAAAATAACTTGTTGGATGCTGCTATGCAACGATTTTTAACTTATATTACGATAATGTCGATTAAATGAATATTACGACATATATTTCTTGTTCTTTCACTAAGTTTATATATAGTGTGTATAATTGTATAGTTATATGATTACGTGATTGTATAAATATATTACTGTGCGATTTTAATGGAAAATGGATGCTTGTAGACTAGACCTAAGGGGGGCGCTACATAAAAAGTGTGGCAAGAATTATATTATCGTCGGTGTGAAATACAGTTTATCACATATTTTTATAAAATTATAATATTCATTGATTATTGTAATATTTATATATTGACAAAAACTATATTTATTATTTTGCATATTGTTTACTTTCTCTTTATTCCTTTCGAAAGTATTTGAAATCGAATATGTTTATAAAAGATTTTTCATTTATTAAAGAAGATGAACACTGAACACTGTGAACAATATAATATATATATATATATATATATATATATATATATATATATATATATATATATATATATATATATATTATATTCAATAATTTAACCCAACTATTTAAGAAGCATTTATTATTTTGAGTGGTGTTTTGAAAGGTCATCTTCCTTAAGCCATCTAATGTAAACAGATCGATCTTTCCGAGTGCAAGATATGATTTATTATTTATTTGAAAAATAATGGATTTAGTTTTACTACACCAATATATGGCTTTCTAAAGATGTATGTAGGAACAACTCAGGACAGTTTTACGCTTTTAATAGAAATAATATAATTCATAAGACATTATGAATTCAAAAAAGTACGCATTAATATATATAGTCTATCCACAGTAGCCGTGAACTTATGTCATCAAGATGCATAATGTATAGCCTATTGCAGTTTGTAAATTCGTTTTAATACCAGACAATATATTCCTTCTCATTTTATTCCAGTTAAAAAGAGATGTTGTTAAATGTCTGTAAAATTCTTCAAATCATAGTGACAAAACATGATGATAAACTGGCAAATGTTATTTTGGCACTTCGCTTGTTTTGATAAATTTCAAATACCTGCTTAATATTTGTAATTATTCTGTTTGAAAATGCCGAGACCAAATAAATAGTCAGTCAGAAACACGGTTACGTTTCCAACCAACAACTTCGAACAGAAACAGTTTTAATAGAAATACTTTTATAGTGTTGCAGCTGCATTTTTTATTATGGTAACTGTAACAAAAATCTCCAAATTTAATAACTCATCGAAAAGAATCGTATCTACATACCTTGATGTTAACTCTATTCAAGATTAAATTTATGAAATGTATATAAACGGTGAGCAGGTCTTTTAATATAAAAATAATTTGATACAATTATTTCAGAGATAACTGTTAGTATGGGAAGTATATATAGAAAACTTAGGGATATGCAGCTCTTTGAGGAATATAAGTCATTAATTGTATACAGAACTGTGAACTAACATTAGAATGGAAATTAAGAGTTTAGTTATTATTTAAATAGTGGCTCAAAATACGACAGTGAGTGAATGAAACTTTCAAGATGTGGGATTATGATATAATGCAGAAAATACCAAATTTTATTTCGGCTGGAGTTCCGCAAGGTACTGTCTTAGGACCTCTCCTATATCTAATCTACACTGCTGCCATTCCAACAACAAAAGAAACACTACTTGGAACCTTTGCTGACGACACAATTATTATGGCAAACGATATATTTCTGCCTACGGCAGTAGAAAAAGTAACAAGTGGCAGTCAACAAAATCTACAAATGGACGAAAGATTGGAAAATTCAACTTAATAGCTCCAAATCTGTCCACGTTAATTTTGCATTGCGGCGGAATAATAAAAACTTAATTATATCACTCAATGGATGCCCGATTCCTCAAGCAGAATTAGCTAAATACCTCGGAATCCATCTAGACGGTAGATTAAATTGGAAACATCATGTTATACAAAAAGCAAAACACATTAAAACCAAAATAAAACTGAAATAATAAAACAAAACAAAAATATACTGGTTACTCGGAAGATACTCTCAACTTGATATAAAATCAAAGAGTTTGATTTATAAGATAATTATAAAGCCCATTTGAACCTATGGGGTGCAAATATTGGGTCGCACTAAAAATTCGAATCAACTAGTCAACCAACGCTGTCAAAACAAGGTTCCTCGATTGATTACCAATGCTTATCGCTACGTAACTAACGAAGAACTGCACGATGACCTGGAAATCAAATGGATTTGCGAAGCTATCAAAGAATTCGCCTTGAAACACGAAAGAAGATTACTAAATCATACTAACGTGAAAGCAATACAACTGCTGGACAGCGCAAGATGTCAGGAGATTGAAGCGAACCAAACCGTACGAACTTATATAAAGTGTATACATTTAGTGTAAACTATAGCTATAACTTATCATAATTTTATAATTGAGGAATACATATTGATGTATTTTCTCGCAGTAGTCTTGTTTGTGAATGAATCCAAGTACAAATGAAATGTAGTAATAAATTAATTGTAAATTAAGATTGTACGAAGCGTATCTAATAAAGATGTTATAAAAAATTAAATATAATAAAACAACTCTACCTAAAAACTATTGTGACTGTTTAATTAACTGTAGTTTAAGTTTTTCGATAATATATGCATTTGATCAACAGTAATGTAAAAATAACTTATATTTCATAGCATTTTTGTTTCATTATCTTACTTGTATCAGAAAGTTGTTATATATCGAAACAAAAATAAAAACAATGTCAACGTTAAAGGCGGCGTTAAACATCGCACCACTTTGACGTCATAAATTGAGATGACGCGAATTTACTGCTATTTTGGCTACACTATATAAACATATGTGGGAGAAAAAATAGGCTTTCTCTCTTATTAATCAGGTACTCGAGATAATATAAGTACACTTGAAAACAAACAAAGTATATCATGTTTTTAATCTGATGAAATATTGTCGATTGTAGGAATAAACATGCTGACCTAAAAAACCCTGGGAACCGCGAATCAATGGGAATATACAGGTATATATATTTTAATAAGAAAAAGTCGCCATTGGATATATCTTTCCCTCCCTTGAATACGATAAAAAACTATACATCTATATAATCATCTTACACCCAGAAATTATTTTTGGTCTACCATTTTTGTGTAATATGCGCTACAAATAAATAAATTCCAATAAAACGAAATGCGCTTAAATCAACCAAACATGAATAGCCGTCAGATCAGTGACATAACAGGTCAATTGAAAAGTCCCCGGCCTGCCACATAGCTGGCGCTACCAGAATGAAATCCATGTGTTTTTTAGCTAGCTCTAACCCTCAAAAGATGCGTGTATATTGAGTAGTAATTTGACAGCTGTCGGGTCATTAGTTTGTGAATTATAGCATTATGAGTGAAGCAACTTTTGTTATTGCGAAAAAAATTGATGAAAAGGAATTTCACGTGTTGATTGATATATTACTTTTTGAATATTGTTTTTTAAAGGGAAAATACAGCTGAAGCAAAAACTTGGCTTGATGTCCAGTTTCCGGACACTGCCCCAGGAAAATCAACCTTCAAGGATAGGTATGCTAAGTTTACACGTGGTGAAATGAGCACCGAAGACGGTGAACGCAGTGGACGCCCAAAACAGGTTGTTACCGATAAAAACATTTTAAAAAATCCACAAAATGATTTTGAATCACCGCAAATTGAAATTGAATGAAATAGTAGACACTAAAGATATCAACTGAACTGAAGCGTATGATATGTACATCATATAATTCATGAATATTTGGGTATGAGAAAGCTCTGCGCAATTGGGTGCAGCGCGATATCACTTTTGATCAAAAACAATGACGAGTTGATGATTCGGAGCAGTGTTTGAAGATAATCAAGCGTAATAAACCCGAGTTTTGTGTCGATATGTGACAATTGATGAAACATGGCTCCATCATTTCACTCCGAAGTCCAATCGACAGTCATTCAAGTGGACTGCACATGATGAACCCGCTCCATAGCGTGGGAAAAAACACAACAGTCAGGCAAGGTTATCGCGTCTGTATTTTGGGATGCGCATGGAATAGTTTTCATTGACTACCTTGAAAAAGGAAGGACCATCAAGAGCGACTATTATATAACGTTATTGGACCGTTTGAAGGACAAAATCGTCGAATTTGAAGAAAAAGAAAGTGCTGCTTCACTAAGTCAATGCACAGTGTCACAAGTCAGTGAAAACTATGGCTAAAATCCATGAATTGGGCTTCGAATTGCTTCCTCATCCACCGTATTCTCCAGATCTGACTCCCAGCGACTATTTATTTCCCATTCTCAGATCTAAAAAGAATACTCGCTGGAAAGACATTTTCGTCGAATGAAGAGGTGATCGACGAAACTGAGGCCTATTTTGAAGCAAAGGACAAATCGAAAAGTTGAAGCGTCGCTATAATCAGTGTATCACCCTTGAAAAAACAATTTTGCAAAAAATGTGCTTTACTATGGTAGGCCGGGGACTTTTTAGTTGACCTGTTAAAATATATAAAAAAAAATATTTTAGACTCCGACCGACGAACTGCCATCTCCTGCTTTTATACGATAAATTATTCGTCTCTTCTGTTGTACGTAATCATCTACGGACAACAGTGTTATTTAAGATTTCATATTATTTTCTGTTATTCCCGCATTGTTGGAACTATTAAACAGTTATGACAAGTTTAGATAAAAAACGATCAACAATAGTATGCGCTCTGAAAGAAAACAACTTTGCAGAACATCTCCATAACTGAACTCCATATGTCCATATAGGTTTCAGTATTTGCTTATATAATAGCAATTATGTACTAATAACATAATTGTGATTTTCTTCTAATTAGCCAGGACATTTTCCTATATTTCAATTCCAGTTCTTTTCTTTTCTTTTCTCCTTTCTCCTTCATTCCAGCGAAGTTTTGCATCAGCATTAATTCCGAGATATATAGCGTTGTTGCTATATGGAATGATAGTATTATGTAATGTGCTTGTACGGTCTGATTGTAGTTGAACTGCACATGCACAGATTTACTTTCGTTAATTTTTATTATTCAAGCTTGTATCTTAATTATTTATATTATCACTTGCCTGTTGTAATTTTCGTGAGGCTTCTTCAATATTGTCTGCGACAGCTATAATCGCGCTATCATCAGTAAATGTAGCCATCGTAATATTCTCCATTTGTGGTATATCACAAGTTTAGAGTAAATAAAGCATTGGTCCCAGTACACTTCTTTATGGTACACTTGATTTAGCTTCTATTGTTGTAGAGTAAGCTTCTTCTTGTTTGACAACATTCTGGTTGTAATATACGATTTTAATAGTTCGGTGTGTTGTTTTGGTAGCATTTTCTGTAGTTTATGAACAAGGCCTTCATGCCAAACCTTATCGAAGGCTTGTGCTACATCTAAGAATACAGCTGAGCATACTTTTTTACTTTTGTAGGAGAAACAATATGATCGATTTTATTCTTTTCAACAGGAGTCTTTCAAAAACCTTAGATATTACTGGCATCAGTGATATCTATAGGCTTTTATTTCGTTTGGTGACTTCCCAGGTTTTGGGATCATTAATGATCATAATTTTCGCATCTTCTAAATGTCTGAGACATGTTTTAATCTAAATGCTGCATTTATCAAGTTGGTGAGTTTTATAATTCTCTTTTTTGGTAGTTTTTGCAGCAATTCTCTGTTATTAAATCGCAGCCTGCTGATTTCCTGATATCCCCAAATTTAATCCAGTAGAAGTAGTTATCCACAGGGGTCAACTGTGACGAGGTTTTGGTGTAGTGTATTGGTAAGCCCAGATGCAGTCCCTCATAAGCCGGTCCAACTTGTCACTCCAGGGCAAGTCTCCGCGATCAGGTATGCGTCATGCTTTCCACCGCCTGATTTAAGACCAAAAAAAAAAAAAAGATGATTAAATGACAAGTTTTTCATACATATTTTTTTCATTCTTCTTCGTACTAACTACCAAGTACCACGTGCAAAGCATTTGCATTCTGAACGCACAGTCTTTGGTCAAGTCCCTATGTTTGTATATTATTCATTTCATGTAGCATCGATGTCAGAAGCCCAGGAAACAAAAAAAAAAGAAAAAGCCGACTACGGTGGTGCAGTGGTCAAAGTCTTCCTACTGTTGCGAGAGTCGCGGGTTCGAATCCTACCGGTGCATGGATGTGATTTATGTTTGTGATTGTAACTGTAAATGTTTTTATAGGCAAGAGTGTCAAATCCGACAAGGAAAATGGTATCAGTCACGCCAGTAACCAAGATGGGTAAGTCCGGATATTTTCTGGGATGATTTCTAAGTTGGTCACTCGTCAGTCGGTAGACTTAATGCCGAAAACCGTGGTTCGGAACCTAAGTTAAACTGTAGGCCCAGTCC
Source organism: Rhynchophorus ferrugineus (assembly GCF_030347505.1). Lineage (NCBI taxonomy): Eukaryota > Metazoa > Arthropoda > Insecta > Coleoptera > Curculionidae > Rhynchophorus > Rhynchophorus ferrugineus. Next base: position 16,172,385 of record NW_027472588.1, on the reverse strand, counting down.
AGATAAACTCTTGTTAGTAGAAAGGAAACTTTAAAATATTAAAAAAAGGAAAATGACTGCATCCGATATTTTTTTCGAAAAGACGAGAATATCTTTGAAAAGATGCCATGTTACGTTTACGGAATCGTCTGCCAGCTTTTATCAAGGCTTCAAGCTTGTTCAAAATAATCTTTGAAATTCCTTCAGCAGTTCTACTTCTTGTTTCATTGAAATCTATAAAATAGTCCACTACTTATGATTGCTGGTTTTCAATTACTACGTATCTTAATATCTAGTTTGTTTAATCTTTATGAGAAATATCTGGAATATTGTCGAACATAATTGAATACTTAGCCTCTTTTATTTGTCCTATAATATGTTGGCAAACATATTATATAAACATTACAATGATCAGGGTGTAATTCTTCAATATTCACATAAAGAACTGGGATTCCCCGATTGAGTCACAAAATAATTAATGAAAAAAAAAAAACAATTAATGTTCCTACAAGGTTAGAATCCTAATCAACGAAAGTTTTCCTCTAACTGAACTCGCTGCTGTTTACTACTAATAGTTCATATATTCTCAATACTCGAAAACCACTCTCTATCAAATATCATCATGTTTAAATTATAAAAAGCCAATATCAAATATCTGATTTCTTGTACATCAAATAGTTTGGTGAGCTATGGGTAACCAGATTAAGGGTAACTGATACATATTTGAATGAAAAATGTGACTTATGTATATGTTAGGCCAGACGCAAAATGAGATGCAGTTTGGTGACGTGTCGCATCGTGAGTCACGGCGAAGTTTTGTAGGTTTAAAGAACGATAGTTACGCGCAATATTGCTTCGCAACATGCCGTGACGCAGTTTTTGCTAACGTGATCCTGCGTAGTATTTTTGTCGCAGTGTTTCGCCTATGGAAATGGAAACTGTGCGGATTCAACAAATTTGTCTTCATTCTTAACTAATATATTTACTTAAACTAAAGTCTCCGTGAGTCTTCTTTTTAGATATAACTTCTCCGTTACCTTTTACTTGCAATTTGAGAGATAAACAAAAGAACTAAATCCTAGATCAGTAGATATTAATTAGTGCAGTTTCCATCGTACCGTACTACTGTGTACAGCTTTACTGCGAAGCGAGAACTGCAATTGTATTTGCACAGTTTCGGCCTCTAGCAGTTTTATCATGCGTACACTCACCTGTGTCACCTCACAAAGCTGCGTCCGAATTTACAAACAGAAGTTTCAAACATTTCAAACAACCAAATGTCAAGAACCCAACTCATATAGACCGAGGCCAGAACAGTTACAGCCGACCATCAATTATGGCAGATTTAGTGAATAATTCCTACAGCAACAAGAGCAGCTCATTGATTTCAAAACAGATACTCTATCTGAGGGCCAGCTATGGATTAATGGAGATGATGATGATTATATCCACTGACCTGACGAAGATTTTATCCAAGCTAACTTTGTATTACAATATACAAGATATCTGTATATACAAGATACAAAAGTAACAAACTAAAAAAATTAAAATTGATAAAATTAAATATATATAAATATAGGAATTTTTTTGCAATTTTTAATGCAATATGTATCGTTTAACACACAAAAAAGCTAGTTTGTTCTCAGTGTTGGATATCAACAAAGTAGAAAATTAATGGATTCTATATAATTAATTCCAAAAGTAGATTTTCTTCATAGATTGTTTATCAGGGCTGTGTTTTTAAATTTCACATTTTTACAAAATTTAATTTATTTCTGACATTAGATTTAAATTCTAATTTAAATTTTATTAGCAGTAGTCAATTAAACGTGACGTCAGGAATTGGTTACGAATTGAACTATGGGATACTGCTAAACGTGCTTAATATAACCATCATTCAACGATTCCAAAATAAAGCATTCGTGCCAATATGCCTATATTTGTCAATGCTTATATGATACGTCTCTAATAAGTGCTTATATCTAATTCGATCCCATAACGAGTATAATTGGAAGTATTAATGTTAGTTGGTGAATCTCAACATTCGTATAAGATAGCTAAATGTGCCCAATGACAGCGAAGTACTTAGACCAAAATGTTTACTGTCATCATATTTGATTAATGGATATAGGTAGACTTTGGAGCAAAATTTCAAAGATTTTGAAATAAAAATCAAGCATTTCAAAGAGGAGGATCACGACTTGAAGATATATCTTACACACGAGTGTAGCTATCTACATTTCTAGTCTAACAATGTAACAATTTTCCGTAAAAGAATAAGGCACTTAACATCAACGCATAAACCGTTTCTTATATTCTCTCCGAAGGCTTCACCATCCTACGTTGTTGTTAAATACAGGAGCACTAGATGGGGTTCAAAAAATTTGTATATGGCAACAAGAGCAGCTCATTGATTTCAAAGTAGATACTCTTTCAGAGCGCTACCTATGTATTAAGCAGATGATGATGATGAGATCCACTGACCAGATTGATGAACCAATAAAGGAAATTCTACCTCATAATATTTGGTGTTTATTTTGATATTTAAATAATTCCAGCGATCTTGAGGCATGTCGAATTTTACATAGTGGAATAACGATCTACACAAAACCCAGAAATATAATCCCCGGTGTTGAAAACGGGCGGGGTGCCAGCAGCGCCAAATAGAACCCAATAACGAATAGCTGGCAACCCCGACACGTTTATCTGGGATGTTATTGAAGGGTATTACGATTCATTCAGTGCTCAACCTTCGTTTGGTTTAGACATGCTACCATCGACTGCCCAAGCCTCGTCACCAGGTAACACCGCTGCCATCCGTTTTATCATTTTTATTTTTATATTATTTCAATAACCCTAAATAACTAACAATTTCAAATAAATTGTGCTATTACTAATGTACTTTTAATGCAATCACTTTTAACTATTTAATATCGCAGTCAACTTTATACCATAAACAACTATTGGAATCGGTAATCTAATCCGATAAGCTACCTTAGTAACAGATGAACATCGTTTACATTTAGTTTTAGGGCTAATACACTGATTAGATATTTTTTAAAAACTGATTTAAGCGGTTACGTAAGTAATAAAATTAAACATAACCTGATAAACGCGATTACTATCGTATTCGAAATTCGAAGCAATGCATTATGATAAATTGGGCACTTATGGCTTTATTATTGATTTTAAAATAACTAGACAGCTTAAATGCATACTCAGTAGCTATACCTTTATAACCTTATTTGGTGGTTATGGCGCCATAACATTTTGAAAATGTTTTCAGATTAATTTTGTTCTCTATACCAAATCATATCACCGGCAGTGTATTGGTTGCCAAATAGACACTCGGTTTTTTAATGCACAGACTTGTACAATTCAAGGAAATCATAAATCGTTCTATGGTATTTAGAATTCCATCTAGTAGTTCGATATTCTAGACATTTTTAATATTGGATCGTCCATGTTTTTTTAAGGTTTAAATGATAATGTAAAGGAAATAGGTGGGATTGAAGTTTTTTCTTAATTGTAGAATGCGAATACGAATGCTTAGAATAGAACCGCAAATATAATATTGTTGATGTTTCTTCGGGACATTAGAACTTCATAATAGCTCATTTATGACGAGGCGATGGTCAGAGTCACTACCTTCTTCTTATTCAGTTTATCTTACCGTGTTTTGTGCCGCCCAAGTTAAGTTTCACCAAATGGTGAGTTTATTCACAGAATATTCCCGTTATCTCTTTTTAATTCCCATTAATTATTTTTTGGTAAATCTTCATGTATTATGTTCTATTTATTATTTTTCAGTTATTACTCTTCATTATTATTTTCTGTTTATTATCCACTACTTATTTATGTACTTATCGATTTATCGTTATCTATCTTATCGTCCTCTATTTTATTATTTGTTCGAATCGTCGTATGTTCCCCATCATTCTTAAATTCTGGTAAATCAAAGATAATAGTTTGGTGGTTGCAACTGTAAATATAAATTATAACTTTTTGTAAACAATGGATAGCCTAAAACATACATAAACGCCACCGAAAGTGGTTTCTGCTGGCTCTTGGTTCAGCGTATCTAGCGTGTTTGGTTCTGGCTTTTTTCTTGTACACATTGCACGTTCATCATAGTCGGAGTTGATAGTAATGCACGTCCATTATTGCTAGTGTTAGGGTATAAGCTAGCGTTAGGTAACATCGTGCGTTACCTTCTTTTCGTACCGTGTGCACATGTCACACTTCATCTTAGCATAGTTTATCATTGGTAACAATTACCATTATTATATGTTTTATAATGATTGTCCGTCTAAGATTATTGTTAACCATCCTGGTTATTCCATCAATGTTATTGCCTACCATTGTCATCGTCATTAATTGAGAATATCAATACCATCCATTACCAATATTTATCGATATATACTATTTGACATTAGAAATATCTATCGTAATAATATATAATATAATAATATATTTTTAATTTCGTCCTTGTCATTGAAAATAATTTTCCAGGTACGTCTTTATAATGTTTTCAGCTACCATCCAACCACCTCGATACCAAGATCTCGCACGCTTATTCGCTTTATTTATTGTGTCATTTATTATATAAGTCCCAATATATTCGGGTGATCCGCAGGGCAGTACTCTTGGTCCATTGTTATATCTATTGTATGCAGCTGACCTACCGACATCATGAAACACTAGTGTTGCGACATATGCTGATGAGACACCGGTTTTATCATCACACGAGGATTCAATATCAGCCACAAGACATTTCCAACATCATCTTAACAAAGTCGAATTGTGGTTGAAAACGTGGTGTGTCAAAGCAAATGGGACAAAATCTACCCATGTGACATTCACCCTTTGTAGAAGAACATGACCCTCAGTAAAATTGAATAATCATGAACTTTCGCAAGCAGATAACGTTAAATAACTGGGAATGAATTTCAATCGACGTTTGGCATGGTAGAAACATATAGTGACAAAACGCAAACAGCTTAGGGTTAAGCTAAGCCAAATGTACTGGCTGATAGGGCGTAAATCTAAATTATCATTAGATAACAAGGTTTTGCTCTATAAGTCAATACTTAGGCCCATTTGGACCTATGGTATTGAACTGTGGGGTACTACTAGCAAATCTAACATAAATATCCACCAGAGGTTCCAGAATAAAGTGTTGAAAGTCATCGTCGATGCCCCATATTATGTGTCCAAACTGATTCAGCGTGATATCCCCATAGAACCCATAACGAGTGTGATTTGGAGTGTTAGTGCGAAGTACTCTGAAAGATTATTAGTGCATCCCAATGCAGTCGCCAAACAGTTAAATGTGCGCGATGATAGTGTAGTGCGTAGGCTCAAACGCAAACTACCATACGAACTGATTAATAGACACATAGAGTGAGATTTAATAATCTCTAGAATAAGCTAAATTAGTTTTTAGAATAAGTTAAGATAGACTTTAAAATAAGTCAGAATAGTATCTAGAATAAGATTTAGATTGTAAGTTATACAGTAAATCACTTACTGAAGTGATCTTCTACAGGTCAGGATAGTTATATTATATAACTGAAATCATATAACAATAGTTATTGCCCACGGGCAGATTGTTGACGTTCTATGAGATTAATAAAAAAAATTGTGTAAGTAGTTGTTATATCATTTATTTTGATCTATGTTATTTATTTATTTATTTAAGATGTTAGATCATCTTATATTGTTTTATTAAATATAATTCATAAATAATATAATTACCATTTTCAAACCAATGACGCTATTACTAGTACATCTTTAATGCAATTGTATTTAAGCATTTAATTCCGCAGTCAACTTGATGCCAGAAATAATTTTATTGGAGTCGGTAATCTAATCCCATAAGGTGTCTTAGTAGCGTAAATTAATATTGTTTACATTTAATTTTATGACTCTGTTAAAAATGTATTAAAAACTGATTTAAGAAGTTGTGTAAGTGCTAAAATTAAACTTCAAATCCAATCAATATTAAATTTAGAAAAAATGTTTTAATTATATAATGGCCATCCACTCTTTTATTGATTTTAAAATATCTAGACAACTTAAACGTATGACCTTGGTGATTTTGGTGCCATAGTATTTTGAAAGTGTTTTCAAGGATTAATTTTATTCTATTGGTATATAGATCACACCAATAGCAGAGTATTGGTTGACAAGTAGACAATTTTTGTGTGACCTGCTACAGATTAATGATTATGATGGTGAAATCCACCGACCAGATTGTTGAACCAGTAAAGCAAATTCTATCTCTACCAAATATCGTAATATTTGGTGTTTATTCAGATATTTAATTATCAATTTCAAACCAACGATGTTATTATAGTAGACTTAAGAACTTAGACTTAGAATTGAATATGAATGAATAGAAACTCAGACTTGAATGCAATCCTAATTAACTATTTAATATCGCAGTCAAACTGATACCGCAAATAAATATTGAGGTCGGTAATCTAATCTGATAAATTACCTACTTAGTAAGTAGCCTAGGTGAATATTGTTTACAATTAGTTTTTCGAAAAGTTTGTTTTATTCTACATAGCAGATCCGATAAAAATCTCAATATACAAAACTCTTGCACTTACTCGAACAATAAAACCTGCAACCGACAGTAAAATAATTAATAACAATTGTCATGATCAAAACTATCACTAATACTAACACAATTCCCTCAACCATGATGTTACTACACCCTCTCAAAATTTAGATACATGCACATACACAATGATTTCAAAACACCCCAATTCAATGCCATCGATCCAAAACTATAAATCAATCAATCTACTCTCTGTTAGAGCTCGCAAGAAGAACGAACGTCTTTCCTAAGATACATTATTTAGAGAATGTATTTCGAACCTAGAGCATGCGCACAATATTGCACCATAAACCATTGCCATTGTTGATGGTCCGTACTATGTAGCTCATGAAGCGAAATAATGCGATATTCCTCAAGAATCCAGAATAAGTGTAATCCAAAATATATGTGTTAAGAACTTTAAAATGGTTAATTTAGATTAATGCATATGGTTATGTTATGCCAAATATGCGTATATCGTTAAAAACAATCCAACACGTGTGATCAATAGATAAATTGTTTATACCTATTATGTAATACCGGATGTTGAAAAAATGAATACGGGTACCATCGTCCGATACCATCAACTAGACGTACACTAACAGGTCAATTGAAAAGTCCCCCGGCCTGACACATACATGGTGCTATTAGCATTAGATTCATATATTTTTAGTTAGAACTGAACGTTCGGGGTTTGCACGGGTCAATGCGCGAAGATTCGTCGCGTTAGATTCCTCTCGTAAAGTTTCGGTCTCCAATAATCAACAGTATCTTTTGTTTATAACCATACTTTTAACAATGGCATACCAAAATAAACTGTTTTGTGAATAATTATTTGACGGTACTTGTAGTGTTCTTTTGCCAAAAAGCAATGTTCATTGCTAAAATAATATGTACCGTCTAAGAGTTTTTAAAAGAGTATGAAATTATTGTATGGCCGGTAACAAAAAACAAAGTTATAATAAGGAAGGATACACGAATCTACTCGTTTTAAAATTATGGTAAGAATATGTCATAAAACTCTTATGTTTATATGAGTTTAGTATGCTATTTATAGATTCCTGAAGAGATTTCAAATATGTACAATAGCTTTTGTCCAATACGCCCTTTCAATTGCTGAAATCATACCTCATGGACAGACATTTTATTGTCAAACAGGGTGACGAATACACTCATCTACACCCAATATATTCGGGTGTTCCGCAGGCCAGTGTTCTTGGCCCAATGTTATATCTATTGTATACTACCGACTTCAAGAAACACTAGTTTGCAATACTGACGATAAAGCAATTTTATCATCACCCGAGGATTCAATATCAGCCACACGAAAACTCCAACTTCATCTTAACAAAGTCGAATTGTAGTTGAAAATGTGGCGTATCAGAGCAAATGAAACAAAATCTACCAATGTGACATTCACCCTTTGTAGAAGAACATGTGCCTCAGTCAAATTGAATAATCATGAACTTCCGCAAGCAAATAACGTTAAATATCTGGGAATGCATTTTGATCGATGTCTGACATTGACGGTGCCAGAGTGTAAACAGCGTGGGCTTAAACTAAATCAAATGTATTGGCTGATAAGGCGTAAATCTAAATTATTAATAGATAATAAGGTTTTACTGTATAAGTCAATACTTAGGCCCATTTGAAACTATGGTGTGGAACTGTGGGGCATAACTAGCAAATCTAACATAGCTATAGAATAAAGTGTTACGAATGATCGTCGATATCATTACCGACCCAATCAGCTGAAGTCATAAAAGACTGTCGTGGAGCATAAGATAAATATCTATCCCTATCCCATAAGATGGATTTTTTTACAATTCCATAGTATAACTTATGAGAAGTGAATCAACATTAAATAACTTATATGATAAGTTGGGTAAGCATTTTAACTAGCACTTTCTCGCCCATAGAACTAGAATACCTGGACGAATTCGTTGAAGTATTCAGATTACATTCTGGAAAAAACTGCATACTTGAAATTACCACAATCCCTTAAATATATGCGATAGAGTATTTTCAAATTCATATTTTAATTTAAGCAATACATATGTTTTGCCCAGTACTGTCATTAGGCATGGATAGTGTCCGGTCATCACTTCACATGATCACACGTCAATATATTAGCAGCATTAAGTCGTCAACAACCTAGATTACATTAGAGATGAAATTACATTAAATTTTGTTTAAGATGAATTAAGATAAGTAATTTCAATAAATTTTTTTCAGCGTTAATTTTATTAAACATTATTACTATTAATATTATTTTGTGGCTTATTTTTTCAACCTTTCACTTTAACGCAACATTTTCGATAAAACATTTATGTAATCTTTCGAACAAAATGCTTATTCAAGGCATACCTGACATCCCTTTGCAAGTGAAAACAACAATTGTTCGAAAAGTGACTTTATAAGTGCTGCTGAGCTTATCATTAATATGCATCACTTAATTTTAACTGGTAAATAAACCTGATAAATTGCCCAACGATAAAACATCATATATCTATCATAATAATCTGACCAATATCACTGCTACCAAACATACACAAATTGTTCGAGAAGTTATTCTTAAAACGTTCCAAACCATCTACTGCAAACTGATCAAAATCATCGTATTACGGATGTAACATATGGGCTGAAAAGTCCCGGACGTAACAAAGAAATTGCGCTTTTTTGTTCAAAATTGGTTTTATTCATCAACGTAATCTCCATCACTCCAGCGTCGCTCTAACATTTCAATACCACTTTTGTAAAACGATTTATTTTTTGCGAGCCTCAGTTTCAGCGATAACTGTTCATTCGAGCGAAATTTCTTAATGGTGGGCTATTTTGAGGTCTGTAAGAGAGCCAGAAGTCGCTGGGAGTCAAATCTTGCGAATACGGTGGATGTGGGAGCAATTCGAAGATCAATTCATGTAGTTTTGCCATTGTTTTGATTGACTTGCGACACGGTGTGTTGTCTGATGAAACACAATTTGTTTCTTTGCCACATGCGGCCGTTTCCTTGCAATTTCGCCCTTCAAACACTACAATAACGCTATATAATATGCACTGTTGGTGATATTTCCCTTCTCAAGATAGTCGATGAATATTACACCACGCACATCCTAAAATACCGAGGCCATAACTATTATAGCCGATTAATGTGTTTTCGGTGGTTTGCAGTTGCTGTCCACTAAGATGACAATCGTTTTGACAGTTCCGTGCTAGCTCTCGAAGAAAACGGTCGTGTCTGGTCCGCCGAACCTACCTGCGCTTCCGAGAATTACCCGAAACTTTCTCTGAGACGGTCGATCCGTTATCACGTTTCCACCAGTGCCTACGTCAAAAAAGCGTCTGTAAGCGCTGAAAAGGCGCATTTACAGACAAGGCAATGGCGTTATGTAAGTCAGAGCCGACGTCGCCTCCTGGCCATAATCCTAGCTTTCCTAATTCTAATGGACCACCTTTCGAAGACAGCCGAGAATTGCTCATAGTAGATTTAAGAAGACAGAATGAAGACCTGCGAAAGCAGATAGCTGAAGTGAAAATGTTCGCTAAAGCACAAACAGACGCCCTGAACTCGGCATCACCACAGTGAAGGTCGAGGTCCAGAGGGAAAACGGCCAGCCAGTGCAGTGCTTCAACTGCCAGCTTTTCGGGCACTCCAGCTCGTATTGCCGAGCCCCCCCACGGTGCGTCAAATGTGCCGCGCATCACGACACTAGATCCTGTACCAAAATCCCAGAAGCACCTCCAAAGTGCAGCAATTGCGGTGAAATTCATACCGTAAACTTCACTGGTGGCAGCTGCTGTCCTGCTCCAAGAAAACCAAAAATTCCGACCAAATTCACGCCTCCACAAGGTTCGGCATGGAGTAACCAAGGTGGCAGGGAGCTAGCCCAAAAATTAGCCAGCGCCCCCAACCTGCTCTAACTCAAACTTCTGCTCCAACCAATACACCGGACCTTAACTCCCCAATGCAGGCGTTTACTGACTCGCAGGCTTTCCTGCAAGTGATCGCCCTGGCTCAGCAACTTGCTCGTCTTTTCCCAAATGTCGCCGCCTAAGCGGCAACATTTGCCTGTTTCTTTAACTTCCAGCAGCCTTTTAATTCTTCGAAATGGCTGTTTCGAAATCTCTTATACTGATGACATGGATTGCAAACAGCTTACGCGGAAAGCAAACAGAATTGGAAGACGTCATGACATTCTATGACGTCGACATCGTTCTCATCCAGGAAACTTTCCTAAAACCTTCGCATCGTCTCTCTTTCGAACACTTTTTTGTCTACAGAAACGATAGAACTCCGGGTCGAGGCGGTGGAACCGCCATTCTCGTCAGAAGAGGAGTCAAACACGAGCTCCTTCCATCGTTATCAGTAAACAACTTCGAAACAACCTCCATTAAAATCTATATCCAAGAACGTCTCTTCGTGATTACATCCCTGTACAAGAAATCTTCTGCATTCAACTATGCCGAATACCGATCACTCGTCGAAGGGAAATTTCCAAAAATAAAAGGTGGCAATTTCAACGCCCACTACCCCACCTGGGGGTATTCCAGAGCGAATCCCACAGCCTTCGATAAGGTCTGGCACGACGGATTGATCGCAAAGTGCGTGCGGTTAGGCCTCCCAGAAGACCTAATCGCTCTCATCAAGTCCTATCTCTCGCACAGATCTTTCCAGGTTAAGATCAGGGAATCACTTTCCAGTTGTAAACAAATCGATGCTGGCGTACCTCCAGGTTCCTCGCTGGCTCCAGCCTTATTTAACCTCTTTATTTCAGATCTGCCGAGAAAAGAGCACATTGACGTCGTGTTTTACGCTGACGACACTGCTTTCTTCACGGCCGCCAGGTTCGAAGTTACAATTCATGAACGTTTACAGAAGCAGCTCGATCATGCGATCAAGTGGTTCAAATTCTGGAGGTTGCAAATCAACCCCCTGAAAACCCAGGCCATCATTCTCCATAAGAAGCGTTACGCACTGCGCGTCTCGCAACTTAAGATGGACACCGCAATAATTCCATGGCTGGATAACGTCACGTACCTAGGTCTTCACTTCGACCGGCGGTTCGGTTGGCATTCCCAAATCCAGAAAGCAATCCAAAAAGGTTCAGGGATAGCAAACCTGCTATCTTCTCTGATCTGCCCTTCTAGCAGACTTCCCATCTCCATCAAATGCTTTTTACAAGATGTTAATTCGGTCCGTACTCCTCTACGGATCTAATGTCTACTTCAAATTTGTTACACCCAACCAGGTCAAACGGCTTCAAGTTTTCCAAAATATACTCCTCAGGAGAATATTAAATGCTCCATCGTCAGAAATAATCAAATTCATAGGGAAACTGACACTCCAGAAATCAAGCACTTCATATCTCAATCATTCCACAAACAACAACTCAGCTCAAGTTCTTCTGAAAACGCGCTTGTTCACGAGCTGGTCGACATACTGGGAGCTTAGCACCGCGTCACCGCCAGGCTCCCCCCCTTTTCCAGGCTGAAACGACCTCATCCATCGCTACAGTCATAACTTTTGCCCCCATACAACAGTATCCAGTTGTGTGTTAACTCAGGTTCGCGAATCAATAGAATCGCCGGGCCCTCGTGCCCAATAACGGCTGCCCGATCAGCGGGTGCCATATGCCTAAATTTAATGCAGTAGCAGTAGCGATCCACAGGGGTCAACTGTGAGGCGGTTTCGGTTTAGTGTATTGGTAAGCCCAGAGGCAGTTCCACATAACCCGATCCAACTTGTCACTCCAGGGCAAGTCTCCGCGACCAGGTATGCGTCATGCATTCCACCGCCTGGTTTTTAGGCCAGAATAAACCCGAGTTTTTGCGTCGATAAGTGACAATGGATCAAACGCGGCTCCATCATTTCACTCCGAAGTCCAATTGACAGTCATCCGAGTGGAATGCACACGACGAACCCACTCCAAACTTTGGGAAAACGCAACAGTCGGGTGGCAAGGTTATTGCGTCTGTATTTTGGGACACGCATGAAATAATTTTCATTGACTACCTTGAAAAAGGAAGGACCATCAACAGCGATTATTATATAGCATTATTGGACCGTGTCACTTCGAATTTCTTCCTCAACCACCGTATTCTCCAGGTCTGGCTCCTTGCCACTATTCCTGTTCTCAGATCTCAAAAGAATGCTCGCTGGGAAGAAATTGTCGTCGAATGAATAATCGCCGAAACTGAGGTCTATTTTGAAGCAAAGAACAAGTCGTACTACAAAAATGGTATCGAAAAGTTGGAGGGTGGCTATAATCAGTGTATCACACTTGAAGGGAATTATGTTGAATAAAAAAACTAATTTTGCCAAAAAAAAATGTGTTTTACTATGGTAGGCCGGAGACTAATCAATTGACCTATTAAATTAAGAATATTACCTTTATATGGTAGCTCATGACATTATTCTATTTTTTCAACCTTTTCCCAATTGCTATCTCTAGTATTTACAAAACCTTCATATATGTTTTTCTGAACAATAATATATTGAAAAATAATGTTCTAACAACCCTTCATAAACTTAATATTTTACATTGTTAATAATTATGTAACCGAGATTATTATTAAACATTTTTCCTCACCAATTGCCATATATTTTTTCCATATTTGACAAGTCTTGTGCTAGAGAGAGTATCAATAAATGTATTTCCCTATTTTTAAGATATTATTTCACTTTTTTGCCTCTTTTTTGACAAGTGCCTTTTGCAAAAGAGAAATCCAAGATAAATATTATTTCAGATATTATAATAAGATTCATTAAGAGTAATGAAAATATAAATATTTGATCTTTTCACTTTTTTATAACATTTCTATATAATTATATGTATTATTATTAATCATTAATAGATATTAAGTATTCAAAAACATTTTTAATAATTAAATTGCAAGGAAATAAACTGGGTTATTTTCTCGAAACCAAAAACTATGTCATTCATATTCTCGCCAAGTGTTCCCATTCTCGGTTAAATTTGTTGGCCCGATCCGCGGCTCTTGGAACAACGTTCTGTTCGTCGCTAAGCGCTAAAATTCGAGCGGCAAACACTAGAACCAAGCAAAGTGTATACGCACTACACCTTTGAACCAATTTTGAAACTTGTTCGGCACGAATATCCGTCGAATTCAGTTCTGCCTATGCGCATTTTCAATTTTCCCTGTAAATTTCGACTGAACTGAACGAATTACTTGACCAGTAAAAATCATTTACTAAAACGCTCGATCTGATATTCCTTGCGTATCTCTTGAATGAAGACCAACAACATATCGGACTACCATTGGTTCCATTCAACGCCGTAAGTAAATTTGAATATGGCTGTTCGAAAACTGTCATGCATGGTACCTAATAATGGTACCGGTAACTGCTCATGCATGGTCATGCATGGTATCGGTAACTGACTCACAGAGCGACCTAAAATACATTCATTCGTACAGAATGACCCACTTATTTTGTACTAGCGTTATTAATTCCATTAATTAATTAAATTAAAATGAGTTATTCTAACATAAAAGTTCAGTTCCAACCTTCGTGGGGTGAAGACGTATTTTCAATACGCTCCAAGCTCTAGAAAGATACCTTTCTTTAAGAAAAAACCAGTATTTTATTACGGTTATTTAATTGAGTATTAAAAACGCATAACAGATGCGGCTCTCTCTTCTGCGGACCTAAAGTGTAGTGAATACGTGTTTACGTGAGCAGACAAAAAGACTGCATCTCATTTTTATTAGTGTTTTAAAATTATTTCCCCTTACTTTACAACAGTCCTTTTGAAATTCATTTATAGTATTTTTGGTCAAAAACTAGTGCAAGAAATAATACGTAAGTGAAAAATGAAGTGCGTGAAATAAACAAAGTATGTATTTTATTTTTTTATCCTCTGGAAATAAATAAAATAAAATATTAAAAATCTAAAAATGGCAAACCACAGCGATTCAACCAAATCACCTGCACACTTTGATATAAGATTAGAACAATCAGCAATAACGCAAACTCCACCATCAGAATGGACTACAGTCATTAATAAAAAGCGACTGAGAAGCCCAGAAGAAGAAATTGCGAGAAAACAAACAAGGATCAGTGACTATTGGTTACAGAAACATATAGAGATAAAAAAACAGCTGTAGCAACCTATCAGAAGAAACTGAAGAGAATATACAACCAAGCCCTGAAAAAGTTGTTCCCAAACCACCACCAATAACAGTCTATAAGGTAGGAGTAATAAAATACAATACAAACACGGCCTATTGAAAACCATTACTACGAACTACACAATTAAAACAGTCAGCTATGAAACAATAAAAATTCAATTGTTCGAAGCGGAGCACTTTAAAGTTCTACTAAAAGAACTAGACAAAAGAAACACCCAGTACCATACATTCAGGCCTAAATCCGAGAGAACATTTAAATTCGTGTTAAAAGGATTACATCACGGGGCGGACTTTAACACCATCAAGGTAGCCCTAGCTGAACAAGGCCACGAGGTCGTAAATGTTCACAATATACGACATCGCACAACAAAAAAACCTCTGCCTATGTTCTATATTGATATTAAACCTAATGGAAATAATAAGGCGGTGTATGAAATGACCAAATTAGAAAACAACATTATTAAATGCGAACCGCCACACACAAAAAGAATTATACCACAATGCACGAGGTGTCAAGCGCACGGGCACACAAAAACTTACTGTCGCAAATCATTTAGATGCGTAAAATGTGCAGGTGAACATAAAACAGGAGATTGTGCTCGTAAAGTCCAGCGAACCACAAGGACTGAGCAGTTCACAAATAACTGCAGCATAAATTATACCCAGTCTTAAGAGAAAAAAGGCATCAACCGCAACAAAAGCAATACATACCTACCAGTATGCCCACCAGATCAAGTCAACCAGACATAACTTATATGCGCAAATGGCTGAAAATGGTTCAAAACCAAAGCGAGAAAACACATCACAACCTACGGAAACTAGCAGCAACATCTCTAGATTAGAAACCATGATGGCCAAACTAATGGATCAAATGAGTACGATGCTTGGTCTACTCACAACCGTCGTCAGCAAACTTGCCTAATGCCTGAAACCATTAGCTACAAAATCGCCGTCTGGAATGGCAATGGGTTCCAACAACACGCCAGGAAACTAAAAATGTTCGTAACTGAACAAAATATTGATATTATGATGGTTTCCGAAACACATTTTACGGACAAATATTATTTGAAAATTCCCAAATATAAACTTTATCATACAAATCATCCTGATGATAAAGCACATGGGGGTACAGCCATAATCATTCGAGATGATATAAAGCATTTCGAAAAAGAAAAATTCCGCAGACTACATGCAAGCAACCAGTACAACCATAGAGGAAGTCTATGGACCATTAACAATGTCTGCAATTTATTGCCCACCCAAACATAACAACAAGGCAGAACACTTTCAAGAATTCTTCAGTACGCTAGGTAATAGATTTATAGCCGGAGGAGATTATAATGCAAAACATTTAATGTGGGGTTCAAGAATAATAACCTCAAAATCAGAAGATCGCGTAATGAAGTGATTTTCTGCATGCCATGTAAATATAATATAGACATAAGAAATACTTATTGCCTATAGGGCAGATTGTGGAATCACAAGGAGTAAAATTTAAAAAAATTCTAACATGACCAAATAACAGATCAGTTGAAAAAAGTCCCCGGCCTACCATAGTAAAACACATTTTTTTTGGCACAATTAGTTATTTTATTCAACATAATTCCCTTCAAGGGTGATGCACTGATTATAGCGACGCTCCAACTTTTCGATACCATATTTGTAGTACGATTTATCCTTTGCTTCAAAATAGCGCTCAGTTTCGGCGATCACCTCTTCATTCGACAACAATTTCTTCCCAGCAAGCATTCTTTGGAAATCTGAGAACAGGAAATAGTCGCTGGGGGCCAGATCTGGAGAATACGGTGGATGAGGAAGCAATTCGAAGCCCAATTAATGGATTTTTGCCATAGTTTTCACTGACTTGTGACACAGCGCATTGTCTTGATGAAGCAGCACTTTCTTTTTCTTCAAATGCGGCCGTTTTTCGGCGATTTCATCCCTCAATCGGTCCAATGACGCTATGTAATAGTCGCTGTTGATGGTCTTTCCTTTTTCAAGGTGATCAATGAATATTATTCCATGCGCATCACAAAATACAGATGCCATAACCTTGCTAGGCGACTGTTGCGTTTTCCCACGCTTTGGAGCGGGTTGACCGTGTTCAATCCACTCGGATGACTGTCGATTGAACTTCGGAGTGAAATGATGGAGGTTTCATCCATTGTCACATATCGACGCAAAAACTCGGGTTTATTACGCTTGATCGATCATCTTCAAACACTGCTCCGAATCATTAACTGGTCGTTGTTTTTGGTCAAAAGTGAGCTCGCGCGGCACCCACTTTGCACAGAGCTTTCTCATACACAAATATTTGTGAATGATATGATGTACACGTTAAGTTGATATCTTTAGAGTATCTGCTCTTTCATTCAGTTTCAATTTACGGTCATTCAAAATCATTTTGTGGATTCTTTTAATGTTTCCGTCGGTAAAAACTTCTTGGCCTCGTGGGCGTCCCCTGCGTTCACCGTCTTCGGTGCTGATTTCACCACGCCTAAACTTAGCAGAGCAATCCTTGATGGTTGATTTTCCTAGGGCAGTGTCCGGAAACTCGGTATCAAGCCAAGTTTTTACTTCAACTGTATCTTTTTCGCTTCAAAAAGCAATATTTTATCAACACGCGAAATTCCTTTTTATCCATTTTTTTCACAATAACACAAGTTGCTTCACTCAATGTGCTATAATTCACAAACTAATTATCCGACAACTGTCTAATTTATACACGCATCTTTTGAGGGTTAAGGCTAACTAGAAAGCATATGGATTTAATTCTAGTAGCGCCATCTATGAGTCAGGCCGGGGTCTTTTCAATTGACCTGTTATTTTTATTGGCCTTACTGACCTGATCTCGCCTCTGGCAAATATTATTTGATCACGATCACCTTTTTAATCAAGGCTCTTAGCATCCAACATAGAGGATAAAGATTAGATTATAAATAATGGCCAGTAATGGAAAAATAATCAATTTGTGAATATTGACAATAAAGCTATTACGACGCTTTTAATCTGAACAGACATATAAAGACATTCCATCCAGGTATGTATCCATTCAATTTTTATTTTAATTTTGCAAATTGGATTTAATTCTACAACAAATTCATTATATTTTAGACATAGTTGACCCTCCTAAAGTAAACATACAGATAAATATGACTCGATATCCTGTACGTGAATATATCTCATCAAAATCACAGCTAGTTGATCATATAGTCATTCCACAGCATAAGAGTTCAAGAAGAAATATTGAGGTTTGGCTCGCTGAAGATTTTTAAGGATGGGGTTCCTATTTTGGTAAAAATATTACCACTTCTAAATTTGAGTGATTGCAGCCAAACTTGGATGAAACCCGAGCTAATTTAAGCAGTGGCAATTTTAAAAGATTAGATCTATTGATATATGAATATTTATATAATACTCAACAACAGCAAGCAAACCAATTGAATTCTACAGGTACAAAACACGAAAGTGACGCTACAAATGCTGAAGCATGTACATGAAAATAAATGAAGGACAATATAAAATGTTAAAACAATATAGCCTTGAATACGTGTATATTCTACACACAGACTTTATGCATATCGATTCGAATTTCATTCCTTGCTTTTATTGAATGAATTGAGAGACGAGTTTCCATGCTATTTTTAAATATAGAAGCAATGAGGGTATTTTTTAGCGCCATGCAAGATATATTAGTGAGAAATTTTAAAAATAAATGGATGCTAGTGTTTTTATATATTGATAAACAAATTATATTTGATACCTTACGTTTTGTTTTCTCTTTTTTCTTTTAAAATGAAATATACTTATAAAAAGTTAAATAACTAAACATAATATATAAACTTCAGATAATAAACAGTAAACTTAATTGAGTTTGAACTTGAGTTTCAAGATAGGTTTTGGATAAACTTGTGAATTCGAGAATATATATTGTACTCTTCAAATATAGGACAAGACAACTTTGGTTTGTTTTTGCAATGTTTATATATTGATAAATAATTACAGATTGTTTTATTTTCTCCTTTCAAAATGACTTTTAAATGAAAGATGCTTCAAAAAGGTTCTATATTTCTTATATTATAGGAGATAAAAATTTACCAAAAAAAAATAACCTGAGTTTCAACAGAAATATTAGGTTAATTTGTGAAAGCAATATAATTTATTATATTTATATTATATTCTTCAAATGTAGAAATAATTTGTAAGAATTGGCAACGTTCTAAATTTCATTAACATTTTACGAGTAACCATGATAATAACAGCACTCACAATACGTGGTAAAAAAGGCTAAGCTACCAAAAATGTGATGCAACGATTATAAAAGATGGACAGTTGATATCTGGAAGAATGTATTCATCGTTTTTCACCGTTTCCTACGATCTATAACGATTTCGAAACGTCGACTAGTTTTAATCAATACAGAATCGGAAGACAATAATCCTTTTAATTAACATCTGTCTAGATTCATAAAATAGAAGACGCGTTAAAAACAAAACCACCGTTTGTTTTGTTTTTTTTTTTCATGGTCCAACATCCAATTACTTAAGAACAAACAAATGAAAATCGAACGCCACCTGCCTACAAGAAATTGGCTGACAAGTCAGACTAAAACGACTTTTTCATTTGCCGATAAAAGAATAATTAAATCTATTTTTATTGGTTGAAAATGTTTTAACTTGAAAACACTATTTCTAGTGAAAATTTTAAATCAATTGAATATATTACACTTATCGGCAAATTAATTATACAATTAACTGATATTAAATAAGTATATAACCCCATAATGTTATTATAAAATCGCTAGTTACAACCATCTAGCATATTTTTATGTTATATTTAATCATGAATACAATAATTAATTTTTAAAATGAATTTTTATTTAGACTTTAATTATTTATAATGAATTTATTAATGAGATTTGTAATTTATCCAAAAAATATTGAAAATTCCATTCTATAAACTATTCAAAACAAATAAAATACTTACAAAATGTTTTCATCTCCCTTCCTAAAAACCTTTGAATAACAGCATGACATAGGTAAAATACTATAAAGATATATCACAGACTTGTTCATTCTTAACTTAACGTCGCCATTCGATTTTTCTATGTAAGTTAATAAAGGTTTTGATGTACATTCTTCTTTCGTTTCTAATCTTACATACGGTAGAACATCTTCATTGAAAGGATCAATATCAGGTATTTGGCAATTACTAGTATTGATCAGGTACTTGACATTGGTTCTGTAATCTGCAAAACAATCATATTATCCCCGAATACTGTTTTTATACAGTGGCGATCCTAGGAGGTTACGATAGCGTCAGGCGCCACAATGATAGAGCTGAAACCAACCGACAGAAAACGTGATCGCTAAGCGTCGCACCACCAAAAACACTTAAAAACACTTCCTAGGGTCGCCAGCGTTTTTATATAGTTTTTAAACAAGATCATTGAAAAAAACAAACATTTATTTATAGCATTTGAAGCAGAACTTTAGGACAGATTATCGTCTTGAATACTTACGATAATTCAAACGATCGTTTGCAGAATATCGAAATACTGTGTCCGAATAAGATAAAAAAATAAGGAGGCCAACTAATATTACAATTAAACCAAAAATTACTTTTCGTAATAAGAAGGGATACGCCCACAGAAAATAAACCTGAAACAAATATAGCAAAATTCACAGGGATATAATATATTTTATTACAGTGATAAAAGAAGGCATTCAGTTTGTTAAAAATGAACATCTGCGCCAAATAAAAAATGTTTACAAAAACTTAACATTTGGTTATTTTCTGATAGTAATGTAAATGTAAGATGTATAAGCAAACTCACAAAACATAAATATGGTATTCATATAGACCTTCTAATAAATACATTAATCATTAATTTAACTTTACAATACATGCATTTGAGTAATTGTATTGATCTTTATCTTAAAAATCCCGATTAGTGAGTTAATATTTTTACATTATTATACAGATATTATGCCATCTAATAATAGATTATAAATATGATTATATAGAACACAAATAGTAGGTAATAATAAAAAATAATCGAATAATTGCAAGATAATTTTCCGTAGTCAGTATGAAGAATATAGGGTTATTTTCGATGATTATTTGGATACCACTATTAATTGATCTAAAAATAAACGTATGTTGATACTACAATTTTAAAATTTCCATTTCAATCTTGCATCAATTTGAAAATCTTATTAAGGTATATTTATTCGAAATATATACACCCCCTAACCTGGGTCAAAATCAATAATCTTAAAAACACTAACCTGTGTAAACAACGTGTAAATGAAAGTGTTCTCTTACCTTTTTATGAACTACAGTATATAAATATCTTATTATTCTCATTTGGTTAATGTTAATTTTATAACGTTTAATATATAAAACATTGAAACGAAGATACATTGATTTATCGTAACGACATAACCGCCAATACTGGCTGTTTCAGCACAACTAATTTGAACTTTCGATTTCTCAGTTAATGCGTCTGGCGGACGTAACTTACAGCGCTGTTGTAAAAGTTGATGAGACTGAGACCAGGAGTTGGTTGAATTGCCTGGGACCCTATACTCAAGATAAAATTATTTAATCTTATGTAAAATCCTTATTTATTGTTAGATATAAATTCAAAAATATATTATAAAGTGACAAAATTACTTATAAGATGTGCTAAGATTATAATGCATATTTCTGATATGTTAATTACTATTACCATAATCAATTGGTGTGTTTTAACTTCTCAAAAAAAATTTTTGGTCAATTTCAAATAAACGTATTTGGTTCTTCCAATTATATTAATTATTATAATTCGTTATTGATCGTCATTATCTATCGATAGCTTTCAAGGAGAACGCTAGAAGAAAAATTATAAAACCTTCAAATGTACTTCATTACTGGAAACAATGTATATTATATACTAAGTAAGACCTAAACAAAAACAGCTTAACGTTAAATATTCCACTACAATAGGGACAAATACAAGTAAATCTTTATCAGATTAAAATCACGAAATGGGTAGAATAGCTTGTATTTTGCTTTTTAAATTTGGGCTCCTTAAAAATCCATATATTAAGTTATGACGATTCCTTTCTAGGTATTGTGCATCAAATTTCTCCTGCATATCTCATGTTCATAAAAAAAATTAACTCAATCACAAAAATAATAGAAAATATACCACACAGTTTTTATTATAGAATTGGGTAAGGATAAAAAAGATTCAACACCTTAATTAATAACGAAACATTTATTTAAAAAGTATAAATAGTAATTACATTAAAATAATGTAACATTATAATAGTCATAGATGTTAATCTTTTATGTCAAATATTTTAGCCATACCATCATCGGATGTAGTAAGAATATTTCTTTCCCCGGAAAAAACAGATAAACTTAAAATATCAGCTTTATGACCAGTTAAAACTTCTTTTAATGTTCCACCTTTCACATCACATACATAAACTGCCCCATCTGTTGCTCCAATGTATACATTATTATTATTACCCTTTTTCATCAAAGTTACAGCAGATTCTATCTTAGCTTGATGGCGTAAAACAAATTTGCCCAATTGCCATACACAAATCTGCCCAGATAATGCCCCAGTTATTATAAATCCAAGATCATCATAAAATAAGGCACATTCTATTTCATTTTCATTATCTATTAAAACTCGACCCACCATCATGCCATTTGATGTTTTAATTATCTTAGCCTCAGGAGCAGTTATTATTAATGATCCATCTGAATTAATATCTAAATTATTTACACAAGTACTATCATTATTAGTCCATATTGCTATTTCTCCTTTAATATCCCATAATCTAACTTGACCATCTTCATATCCTACTATAAGTTGTTTACCATTAGGTAGAATTTTACCACAAGAACATGACACGTTATTCGGTGATGGCAAAACTTTACAATTTCCCGATGGAATTTGCCAGATATAAATATCTCCTGACTGACAACCACAAATTAAAATATTAGTCAAAGGATGCCATGTCAGCCAAACCATATCATCACCTTCATAACACCAAATCAACTTCTTTTCTTGTATTGACCAAACCTAAAAATACTGATGTTAGTTTACAGTTATAAACATTAATTTGTATAATTGAAACATTTATACATATACATAAATTTAAATTAATTTACTTGTATTAATCCAGACATATCTCCGGTAACAATATATTGGTCATTATGATTAAATGATACTTCGGTTACAGAGTCTTTGTGACCAGTGCATTCAAATATCACTTCGCCAGTTTTTATATCCCATACGTATGCTGTATCATCTTCACCTCCTGTTACGGCGATTGTTTGATTTTTACTGACAGCGCTAGTAAAAACTGATTTTGAATGTTTTGAAAATGTTAGTACTGACAAATCAATCACTTCTGTTTCTATTTGATTATCTTCAATCAGTTCTTCATCATATGTATCATTGGTATTAAAATCTTCATCGTTATCAGAATATATGACTTCCACATCTCCTAAATCGTCAGGTAAATCCTCAAATTCATCCATTTTAAAATTAGTTTATTATTGTTTTACAAACTCTGTACATCAACCACGTTAAGTACTCTAACCTAAATTGAGCGGACAGAAGAATTTTGTTTTATACCTCCCTCGCTATTGGCCATATTCGCGCAAGCTCTATCCAGTACACGAATTGTTTTCATTTGAAATAATAGAAATAAAACGTTCAGTTATTATTTTTTTTATTCACATATAAATTATGTCTAAAAAGTTATTAAATAAAAGCAATCCAGGATAAGACAAGAAGATAATAAAAAAATTCACAGCGATATATCTTGTATTCAAAAACCAATACTAATATAGTGATTATTGGTGGTCAGACTTTAAATTTATTAATACTATATTATAATTAAAGCAAATAATACTCTGTTATGTAAATGTTTTAGAACGTTATCGATATTAAACCCTTTGCTGCAACAAATCATCTGGTATGCCATACAGGCCTACAACGGGATAAAAAGTTGGTTGTTGAGATTCTTGAAAATTCTCAATGGGTGTTGCGTTCTGCTGTAGCACTATTGGTAGAGGTGTTTGTGGTGGTGCTAACACCGTGCCAGGTGGGTTTCTATGGGGTTTACCCGTTGGAGGTATATCTTGTCTAGTGCGACAATTTACACTTGTATTAATACCGTGTCTTCTCTTCATATGTTTATTATAATTTGGCCAGTTTGTAAAATGATGCTGGCATTCATTGCAAGAATAAGGTCTCTCTCCTGTAATAATAACAAAAATAATAAATTTGGCTACGATATACACGCTAGAAAAGTATGTATTTGGTTGGAGAAAAAGTAATTTCGGATTTTTTCATGATTTTTCAAAGAAAGCACATACAAATTTACACTAAATACTACTACTTCCACACTAAATCAAGTGATTCTCACAAACTCATTTTTCTAGCACGACCCCAGTTCTAAAACCAAAATGAAAACGTACTTGATCCATCAATCTTCATCGATTTTTTTAAAATTTTACTCTTGATGGTTCAATAACCTGCTCAATGGGCAATAAATATGTTTTATTATAACTATTATATACATGTATAAACTATTCTCAGCAAGTGATTTCCTTTGATACGTGTGGCTTGAATTTTTACGTTATTAAAAGACCCGTCAAACACTTAGCATCCTTCCTTAGCGTCAATGTGGATTTTGCACCATTTGTCAAGCTTCAAATTTCGATTTCTTTTATTTCTCAGCAGCAGTTGATCAAAGGAAACAAGATCCTTTCAAATTTTCACTCTTAAGTTATGTAGAACACAAATATCGAGATTACTTTGCTATCGATTCCCATGTAAATGGTTCAAAACTATTTTATGATCGAAATGAAGTTCTGTTCTTAAAGTTCATAAGTTCTGAAATTAAATATGTCGGTCTAACTCGATATTTTAAAGAATTTCATCAACATTCCAAATGTCGACGCTACATACTATTATTTAATTTAATTGATCTGTTTAAAAAAAAGTATGTGTTATTCAAAAAATGGATAAAACGCTATAGTACAACTTCACTGAATAAGTGGTACTAAAGATATGCAACTTCAAATTAAACAATTTATTAGGAAAAGCTGAAATAATTTTTCCCCAACCTAATAGAATTATAATATATAAAAAATAAATGAATTATTAACCTGTATGTTGTCGTCTATGTGTTGTTAAAACACCTTTGAAACGAAAACATTTCCCACAAAACTCACAAGTAAATGGCATTGCTCCAGTATGAATTCGATGATGGTCTTTCAGTGTTCCTCTTTCCCTGAATTGTCGTCCACAAATATCACATCTGTGTGGTTTTAAGCCAGAATGTACTGTACTATGTTTTCTTAAACGTATCTGCAAAAAGCTTACAATTAAATAATAATTTCTTAATACAAGATAATTTTTAATAAGAATAATAACAAGAATTTTTTATAATGAAGCAGAAAAATTGAAAGTTTATACAAACAATTACTTATTAAACACATACCAATGTTTTAAAAGACTTTCCACATACAACACAATTAAAGGGTCTTGCAGTATTGTGTGTTAACATATGATTATGCAAATTACCCTTTAAAACAAAACTTTTGCCACACTGGTTACAGGTATAATTTCTTATTCCCAAATGGATTCTCTTATGAGCCATAAGGTTTGGTTTTGTACCTTTAGAAACAAAAAAATATATATTTTAAAATAATAAATAGTATCTAATTTACCAAATTTTTTAGGACATTCATTACAATGATATAAATTCTTCAGTTCATCTGGCAAATGAGTTCTTGTATGTACAATTAAATTGGAATGCATTCGAAACCTTTTGCCACAAGTACTGCATTGATAAGGCCTCTCTTCATAATGAGTTGTGCGATGAACATCAACTTCCTTCTCAGTACCATACCATTTATAGCAAATATCACATGAGTATTTCAAGTGTGACTGATGAAATTTTACATGACTAATAAAAGTAGTATATTTTGAGTATACCTAAAAATAAACTACAGTAACTACTGTAACACTCTAGTCAGTATTCATACTTTTGAGCAATCCATACAAGGATATCTTACTGTATTGCTATTGTGTACAGTTGCAAAATGTTCCCTTAATTCATCTGATACTTGAAATATACTATTACAGTCATAACATGACCACTGATATGAGTCCCATCCTGAAATACCTGCTTTTGGCACTACACTACCATCAGGATTTACATATTCTATCTCCTTTAACGTTTCATTGTCAGAACTCTTTGCTTTTTTAGACTTTTTCACCTAAAAGAACTAATATATATTTTATAAACTAAACAGATCAATTCTATTAGTAACCTTTTTTACTGCTTTATTTGTTTCTTTAACATGAATAATATGTATTTCTTCATGCTCTTCTTCATTTGGTATAGAGTCATGTTCTGCTACAGTATGATTTATAACTTCAAAAGGATGATTGATCTTCGTGTCTTCCTCAAATATAACTTCTGTTGCTCCATTTTGAATGATATCTGTTCGAATTGTGTCCACAGAACAAAGCTGTGTGAGAATTATTTGGGCTTTGTCAATCTGTTCCTTAAATTGCCATGTTCTTTCAACACTTTGATAACATTCTTGACATACAGTCGAAGGCATTTTATCATTCAGGCTTAATTTTAGTTGAAAAAGATATTTTAACATAGACTGAAATCGAGAATCTTCAACAATTTCAATTTGATTTTGATATGCTTCAGCACAAAGTCGACAACGGATCTCCATTATTACTTGAGTACTTTGCTAATAGTAATTAAAATATAAAATGTAATATTCCACTATAAGGTTCACTCATAAATGTATTGAAAAAACATGTTTACTCTTTATATTTATATAAATCTACCTCTTATGTTCCAAAAACGTAAACAATAATGTTCTAAAAGTCAATGTCAGTTATAAGCTGCATCTATCAAATCAATCATTCAGTGTTGTCAATTGTTTATAGCC
Organism: Rhynchophorus ferrugineus; assembly: GCF_030347505.1. Lineage (NCBI taxonomy): Eukaryota > Metazoa > Arthropoda > Insecta > Coleoptera > Curculionidae > Rhynchophorus > Rhynchophorus ferrugineus. Next base: position 16,145,654 of record NW_027472588.1, on the reverse strand, counting down.
AATTAATTTATTATATTGGCAACCTTGTTAGAGTATAGTTTATCCTTGTTGGAAAAATTTAAACATTTAAGTTCGACAAAGATAAAATATTTTACTAAATTTTATAGAACAGAACGATTTTACTGAGTTCAATGAATTGATGACGTTAAATCCACCTGTTATGATGTGGAATGAAAACGGTAACCTACAATAATCGGATTGGGCACTTCTTTGAAGTTGACACGTAGTGATTCGGTTTTTTAGATATTTTTATCTATTTTTTTAATTCATTAGTGTTCATAACAGAGACGTAGTTGGGTAAGTATATATCACACTATACATTGAAGATTAAATTAAAATATTTTCATAGGTTTTTTTTCATGTAACTTGTTTCTTTAATACTTTTATTAATTTAAGTGTTAGTTTTATTACTCTTTATTATTTTTATTGTATTCATTTTAGATAAAATGCCCAAGCAAATGAAACCAGGCAGAACTAAGATAACTTCAAAAGAAAAACAAAAATTAAAAAAGGAATATCAAACTGCTCAAAAGCAGATATACACAATAGCTTTACCAACATTGGCGGTTATTTTCGTTTTTATTGTAGCATATGTTTACTTGAAAAGTAGGCCTAGGAGTGATTATATTGACTAAACTGTACCCTATTAGAATTAGGTTTAAATATCAGAAACATGAATTATTATTTTGTATAAAATAAATACTTTTTTATAAAAAGTATAATTTTTTAATTAAGCATGTATGAATTTCAAAATAACTTTTTGAAAGATATATCATTGGTTGCCTATAATTGTAATAAATCAATTACACATTACTCTTTTTCAAAAATTGTTTTATAATGTAATTTGTTTTCATATTGTTATAGAAAATAAGTAATATAACATGTATATATAGATAAATATCCTCATAAAATAAAATATTATTTTTAGATTAATTATATAATATATGAAGTTTTAAAAGAAAATAATTTCTGATGAGCACATGTAAAGTATTATTTTCATTGAGTTTCTAGAATAATAACATAAATGTATTATTTAAGTTAAAATTTTAAATTCAGATATGACGATGTTTCTCAATTATATAGGCAAAATCTTATCTACGTTTTTGCTGTATATAATTTAAATAGATAAAGAGTATACACAGATATATAAATTATCAATCGATATATAGCCGACGCTTGCGAGAATGTCTGCTTCACAACCAAAACGCTGCTGTTGGCACACCTGTTCTTGATTAATTGGTCTGAGTGCTGGTGCTGCAGGATTTTAATTATTCTTCATCGAATATCATTACCCTGACGATCGGTCAGAATCTTTATAAATGTTAGTCTCTTATTTTTTAGAACGCCTTCTAGGATCTCGATGATAAATGATAGAAAAATGTATAAATACCTTGTAGCATTGCATTTCAAGCTTATATTACTAAGGTTGTAACGGTATCCAAGACTTGAAACCATTAAGAAGGATTAGCAAAATAAGCACTTTGTCTTCCTGCCTTAGTAATCTCAAGTACTTGAACTCTTGCACTTAGTCTAGTTGGATAGTGTTAGATATACAATCCTGCAATCCCTTGTTAATACTGTGGTCTTCATTATATTTCAAGCCATTATTGCTTCTATATCGCCTCGAAAGCCTCAATAAGTTGGCAACATTACACTGAACACCACATCTTTGTTTATTGCATAATTATATCCACTATTGAAACTATATTGAAAAGCAGTAGATACACGGCACATGCTTCTCTATAAACTAGGAGAACATTATCTGCACAACCCTGACTTAGCTTAATCTTATTTGCCCTTCTCGGCCGTTTTCTCATGTCTAATTTGTATAATTTTATATTTTCTCGATAATTTCTTTTTTGAATTTTCTTCTAAAATACAAAATGTCTTAAAGTAAAACAAAAGTTTTTGGTTTAGATTCACCACAATTCATAACTTGTGTATAAGAAATTACTGAAAAGAAAGAAAGGAAAAGATGACCAGAGGATACAATAAAAAGTAATCATTAATCTTATGCTTTATTATTTTGTACAAAATAAATAAATAGTTTTTAGAAAACCCATGTTTTGATTATTTCCACTTATTTCATTAAGCGACATTGTCTAATTATAAATATCTTTTACGAAGTTTTACAAAACATATACACAAAATACATACTCAGTTGTAATAGTTAAAGCATGCAAAGTTTCATTTTCTCTCCTTGGACCCTACACAATGACATTTTAGGTTAGTGTTTATTTGGCAATTAAACGCTTCTCAAATGTTACTACATACATGATTAACTTCACTGATTCAGTGATATGTATCAGTTCTTTGTTGTAAAAACATGCTTGTTTGTATACTGTTAGTATTTCATAATATATTTTGCAGGATTAGAAAACGGTTTAAAATAATAATAAAGCAAATGTAAATAGAATACATATATTAGATACAGGTATAACCAAATAACTTAAATAAAAAATAAAGCGTGATTCGAAATAACTACAGCAATATATTGAGGGTTAGTCAGATTACGATGTTCTCGATTTAGGGTTTCTCTTGTCTTTCACTAAAATGTAATAATAACGCTTTGGACCAACAGCTGATTTTTTTATATTAAGTAGTTTACAACACAAAGTATATCTAGAGCTAACTCCATGTATGTACATAAAGGCTTTTCATTTTTGGTCATTAACATTTTTTTATCATCTATTGTATAAAATAATCTCTAAAACATTATTAGATTACAAAATGTTGCTATTAAGTAGTCAACCTTATGTATGTACACAAAGTTCAAATAAGTAAATAAATGAAGATCATTTCAATATGGCAATACATATAATTGATTTAAGTATATGAACGTGAACAAGATTTAAGAGATTTTCGTTTTTATATTTTGAGTTCATAAAATTGCCATCTAAGAACGGGAACTTCACCAACATCATTTACTTTAATTAACACGGAAAAGAATGTAGATGTACATCAAGTTCTGCATACTTTAACCTTAGCATTACATTTCTTGTTAATGTATCACTCTTAACGCGCGCTTTTTAATAGTTCCCTCGTCGATTTTTCTAGTACCACATGGTTTTTTTAAATATATACAGAACAATTTACAAATATCACAGCATGTCTCTAATGGCACTACCGAACCATACCATAAACAATGGTACGATATATTGAATCAACGCTCTGGTAAGTGACATCGTGTTAAGGCTAACACTAGACGAAGTCCTTACAACTTCCGGTGTTGATGTACTGGTTACTGGAGGCCCCGTGGGATGAACCTCATCCATCTTGTTGAAGTTTAGGTCCTTGTCCTTACTAGTGTTGATGTTATCGATGTGTTTTTCTTCCTCGTAGTCCTCCTCGAAACCGTCGTCGCCTGATCCCGATCCGCTACCATCGAATGATTCTTCGGTATCGTCGATCATCTCTACCTCCTGGCCCTGATAGGCTTTTCTCAGTTTTTCCGACAGTCCGTTTAGGACGTAGATTTGTTCGCTAATGAGAGGAACCTCGACCGAATTTGGCTTCATCGTGGTTTCTTCATACGAACCAACTGTCGTCCCGTTCCAACAATTCTCCTTCTCGCTTGGTCCCATTGCTATCGATTCGTTGCTGCAGTATTGGTATGGTAATTGTAACCAAAACTTTTTCGTATCTTTAATTTTCTGTAACAAAAAGGAATGTTAGTTATGGAAATTGATCTCATTCTAAATCTGAGTCGATATAAAAACTATACGATTTTATTAAGGAACTATTTAAACGCTGTCCTCGGTCTATGTAAATTACTTTGCAAACTACAGTGTTTTATACATACGATAATTTATAATAAACTGGCAAATTGGCGCCAGGATACAATTTTTAATATCTTTCTCTACCAGGCTTACGTAATTACTAATTAAAACACAATTTCAATATTTAAATAGGGTAAAATATTCTGATGTGAATATTAAATAAACGTTTTTTGTTTTTCTCTCTTTCTCCCTATCTGTTGTTTTTTTATAGGGCTGTTGAAACTACATCTATAAATATCATTAAATTATTTTTGTTTTATTCAAATTAGAAGAAATTATTTGGTTTATTTCTAGAAAACATGGGATTAAGTGTAATGTGCTCGCATATATTCTGATAATTTTTGCACATTAAAAAAGTGTTTATTTAGAAAAGACATACAATAATTAGTTTAATTTGTTTATTTGGCATCAGTAGATATCTCCAGTAGCAGTTTTTAATACACTACACTTGATCCGACAATATGCCCCATTTTATTTATTACAGTAAATATTCCGCTTCGGTGTCCATATGGATGGCTTTCCTGGACTAACTTTCTTTTTTTGTAGCAAGTAATGAAACCATGATGTTGAAATGGTTCGAAATTAAATTTTCAATCACTTCGAACCTTGCCTCCATTGGATGATTTCCAACTTAAGTAAACGTTTGGAAAGAGTTAATTGTCATCAACTTTTAAAGCTGCCTGAAAGTTCTTTGAGGGTTTTTAAATATTTTTGTCCCTCAGACCGTTTCTTGACATTGGCGTCAAAATTAATACTTTTAAATCGTTGAAACGAAAACACGTTGAACACGTTTAAAAGAATTTGTTGGGTTTTGGCAGCAGAGTGCTTCAAAACAAACAACAAAAGTAATGTCCAATGATTATCATCGGTATACACCGAATATAAATAATGCTATAATATTACGTGGCAAACTATTATGCTATGTTCAATATTTCGTAGGATTTTTCAAGAGAAAAATGATTATTTTCTTGAATATGAGATATGACCAAAAAAAAACATAAAGACGTAAAATGAGAAATGGACGCTATGGTGCAACCATGTTCAATCTGTGGATCTTGGTTACCAGAAGATTAAAGGTTTTCTTTTTTGTTCCAGAATGACCAGCTAGAAACAAATGGGTTCGGGATAGTGAAATGTTTTGCGGACGACAGAGACCCTGGATACGACTGGGATTGTGGTAGTTGGTTATCTACCGAGGTTTGTGGATGGGTAGGGATTTTATCAAGAAGTTGTCGTGTTCTAAGGCGCCTAAGGAAAACCCTACGCTGAGCTTTATGGGGGTTGGGAGTTTACTTCTTATGCAGAGGAGGGGGAAGAGTAGACTGTACGCGCCATTGCCTTTGCAGATATCGTGCTGGATTTGGGCTGACCATTCGAACCTGCGGTCGAACCGAAGACCGAGGTATAATACCTTCTGGAGCCAGTGGACAGAAAATTTATCGATTTGGAAGCCCTAGGTGCGGAACTCCTTGCGGTGGAACAGAATAGCCTGATTTTAGTTCGGGTTTATCTGCAGGCGTCAGAATTTGTACCACGCAATCGCCTGGTTCAATTGGAATTAGTAAGTTGTAAAGGTGGAACAGGGCAGTGGCTAGGGGAGCACTTTGCGGGACTCCTGCGGAGATTTGTTTTCGAGAGGAAACTGCTTCACCGATCCTCACTTGAAAGGACCTACCGTCCAAGTATCAATTTATCAGGGAGAGTAGATCAGTCGGTACGCCAAATTGTTTCGCTTTGAATATTAAACCGTCGTGGCAAACTTGATCGAAAGCTTTGGAAACATCTAAAAAGATGGCTTCAGTTTTTCGACCTTTTCTTCATGCCTGGTGGATTGTTGCTGTGGTATGACATGGAAACAGAATCGTTCGTTCGGGATTAGGTCGCTTTTTCGCCAAGTTTGGAAAATGAACTAATCAGGCTGATGGGCCTATAGTCAGATGGATTGGACTTAGCTTTTTTTTCGAATGAAAATTGGCGCATGTTTCCAATTCTTTGGGAAATGCTTAAAGGTATAAACGCAGGAATAACTGACAATTATTGTTTCTTATTATTATTAATTACTCTTACTTTACGTTTTTATGGGGGTTATACTTATACAATTACGGTAAAAATAATTTATTTAAATGTAAAAATGAAACAAAAGTGTTGTGTTCCAAGATGTGAATGTTCAATGAAGTGTATTAAATCCTTAAGCAGGATACTTAAGGAAATAATGCATTCTAGCCCAGAAAGTGATAAAATTAAAGCAATCTCTTATAAGTATTTCATCAAGTACTGGAGAGTTAGTTCTTTGCGTTTCACACTGGATAAGTATAGGCCACAAACGTGGAAGGGTTGTTGAACCAATATGCCAATCCTAATTGTAATTTAAACAATAATATGGCCTATTATGGTGGTGGCATATAAATGGATTAAAATATCGTGTACCAATACATGTGTTTGTTCATAAACCTTTACTTTAAAAACCGTTCCATGTCGGAATCAGTAGAAGTTGTTATGCCAAAAAGAATTATAACTAATTACAAATATAATATTTTTTTCCAAGAAGAAGAAAATTATAACAGACTATTTCCAAACAAACAAATGTTAGAAGCCAACATACTTCATATTTTTGACATGATAGGAACCAAAAAGTATAATTACAGATATTTACACATTAAGTAGTTTTTGATCGTTACACTTTACTGTTATGTTAGTAGATATTCTTTGTTTTGTGCTATATCTAAATTTATTTAACGTCGACTTGAACATCCTCAGAAAAATAATAATTGTTTGTTTTAGTGGATGAGAAAAGTCAATACGATTTCAAAGGGCAATTTTACATGTATATTGTAGAGATGGATTTTCTGATTCGTGTTGAATTACTTAGCGTTATATCTCCAGTTTATAACCTCTAATTATTATTATTACTAACATTTTGAAGCATTTTATAGATTGATTCAGTTCCCTTGCATGTTTCGATGTATCAGACACCATTTCATCCCTTTTTAACTAGGGTAAAAAGAGAAGCAAAAATCTGTTCCAAGTTTAAATTGAATTTTACATTTTTATAAACTGCATCTGGCAGTATGTATGTATGTTTAACATCATCTGTGACGTGCATTGGCTGTCTTATTGGAAATACTATATGTCTTAAAGAATAAAACATTTATGTGTTGATCATAACAATTGTTAGGATTGTTATGTGCTTCGAAAATATTTAATTTAACTAAAAATATAAATTAAAAATCCTTTCTTTTTATTTTCCGCTATAAATATTTCAAGCTTGATGCGCCCTCTAATGTATAGACGCGAAGAGGTCAAATGCCTCTTGGAAAAATCGCATCTATGTGTCTGCTAATGTCAAACAAAGCAGTATTGACAATTCTAACATAATAATTAGTGTTGGGAACTATCGACTGTTTAGTAATTGACTACTTTTTACTATCGACTGTTTCAGTCGCTATTTGTGGTTCGACTGATTTTACTACTTTTTACTAGTGACTGTTTTACTTGACTGTTTTCTGTCGCTATTTTCGGCCCGACTGACTTTGTTACTATTTACTATCGACTGTTTCAGTCGTACTTTTAGTTACTATTTTTGGTTCTACATGTTTCATTTAACTGATTTTTAACATTATGGTTCTGTTGTCCTAACCGCGAGCTTGACAAAAATGTACCCAATTTATGCTTACATAGATTTATATGTAATATATGTAGTTTTATGATTTTTTGGTAGTTTGCTTGTAAACAACAATATATTGTATATTAATATTATAGCATTTTGGTACGATATTTTTCAAGATTGTTAATATAATAGGGTAAAAAGGTTTCGATTTTTATATAGTATTTATGGTTATTATACATCTTTCGTTTTTAGGTTTTGTTTAAGTTTTATTGTATTGTCTATATTTATTATAGTATAATATTTAAAAATGACAATTAACACATTAAAATAAAACATTTCTGGGGTATTATTGCATTCCATAGAAACATTCCGTTCTTTTTTATAGATCCACAGAACATTCAAATACAAAAGTAATTCTACTTCGTTTAAAATTAAATTATAAATTACATGTTATGTATAATTATTATAATAGTAATCAGTAATAATTTTTTTCTTCTCATTTTTAATGTTGGTTCGTAAACGAATTTATGCATCTCCGTGTTATGTCTTATACTACCGTTGGAAAATATAACCACATAAAATTAACTGCCCCAAGCAATTATTTCCGTCCTTTCCTTTCTCGCAATTTATACAGGAAAGGATTCGTACATCTGTCTGACATCACGAATTAAAAAAAAACAGTTGAACCGTGCATTTGACTGAAAATAGTAATGACTAATTTCAGTCTCTAGTTTTTTGACTATCGACTGTTTTGCGACAATCGATTGTTTCGACTGTTTTCAGTCGATAGTTCCCAACGCTAACAATAACTGATACAAAGATTTAATTTAATTACAAACAATGACACAATAACCTAAATATGACATATATCAATAATTAAAATCAAATAAAATTATTATTAATGATTTATTTATTTATTAAATATTTATTTCGTTTCTAGTGTCGACCTATATCTTATACTTTATGACTAACTTAATGTTTTAGCCGATGAAACGTCATTTTTATTAAACGTTTAAAATGTCAAATAGCGAGGGTCATTTATAAGCTCGCAGTTTACTTTTTCGGTGTTTGTCTGAAATAGATTATTCTGACGCTCGAGCCCATCTGTTTTAGGACCCCGTGTAAACAGTACCGCTCGAATCGGGACTTATTCCAACGGACGAACACAAACAATGGATAAATCAACTGTTGCGGTGTTTGTTTGATTTTTAGCGGCGTTTTTTTTTATCGATAGAGTAATTCGTCCTAAGTGGCGTAGAGGGGCCTGGGATGAGGGAACGATACCAGTATCTCTTTAACAGTTCGGGCTCCTTAAAGAGATCTAATTGGGTGATCGAAAGATTTACTGGAGACATTTTGGGACTGTTTACTTATACAGTTATTCCGAAAAAAGAGAATTTGTTTAGTTAAATTACACTGTTGGTTAAATATATAATCGGTTTTGGTATCTGCTTTATATCACGATATTTTTTCACTTTTATGTTATTTTTACGTAGATATCCACTATACCTTTACTCTGAAAGGTACCTCAACAATCGATTTTTGCGAATTGTCATAGAGCAATGCAGGCTTAAGGACTTTATAGGACATTTTGGGGAATAGACGTCGCGAAGTCCAACATCTAGATGTTGCTACTTTTAACTTATTACTTGCTTTAATCGCTATGTTAAGAGTCCCGACGGGACCTGGCTCACTTCGTTTTGTATGGTTTGTTTATAGTTTAGTTATTTCTCCATTAAGCTGCCCGCGTCGCAGCAACTATCCACTAGGCAATGATAAAAGGTCGAAAAACAGGAGCCATCTTCTTAGATGTCTCCAAAAGTTTCGACCAAGTATGGCACCATGGTCTAATATATAAAGCAAAACAACTAGGTGATCTACCGAATGATCTAATATCCCTAGATAGATTCATACTTAGATGGTAGGTCCGCAAGGCGCTCCATTAGCCCCAGCCCTATTCAACCTTTATATGGCTGATTTCCCGCTCCACAAACTTTCCCAGACAGCATTTTATGCAGATGATACTGCTTTCTTCACAATCGGTTACTGTCCCGATGTAATACGCAATAGACTCCAAGTACAACTGAACCAAACGATAGCGTGGTGCAAATTCTGGCGCCTTGATTAACCCGAGCAAAACTCAGGCTATTCTTTCCACCGCAAGAAGGCGTTTCGCGTCTATCGCCTCCAAGTCCCTATCCCATGGCTCCAGAAAGTTTCATACCTTGATCTCCAGTTCGACCGCAGATTCCAATGGCCTGCCCAAATTCAGCACGCCATTTGCAAAGGAAATGGCGTGTACAGCCTGTTATTTCCTCTATTCTGCAGAAAAAGCAAACTCCTAATCTCACAAAAAGCGACTGTGTATAAAATGCGTCCAATCTACCTCAATGGAGCACAGGTGTGGTACAGGTATGTCACGGAGAGACTACTCCAAGTGTTCCAATACAAAAAAGTCCGTGCGTTACTCAGAGCCCCATGGTTTATGAGGAACGTCAATACACACCTCGAATCAGGTATCCCGTTTGTGAAAAATTTCATAAACATGCTCAGTGTGAGGTTCTCCATAGGAACCTTAGAACATGATAACATCTTAATAAAATCTCTACCCGTCCACAAATCCCTGTAGTAAACAAACTACGACAGTCCCAGTCGTAATCCAGGGTCTCTGTCGCCCGCAAAACAATCATATACCGAACCTGAAGCGACATCAGCCGAAGACCATTTGGTTCTAGCTGGTCATCCTAGTAAATGAAAAAAAAAAGTTTAGTATTTTTAGCGCCATTTCCAGTAAGCTTGGCGTAAGGAATAGTGCGTTTAGATTTTGATAACGTTTAGAGATTAAATGATTAACTCATTGGTATACATAAGTCGGTAGAACAATAAGTAAGGTGAATTTTTGACCTAGTTAGTGTTGTGTACCCGGAGGCAGAGATAGTAAAGAAATGCAGAATTGTTTTCCATCTAAGAGGTTTTTGGTTGTCATTAAAAAATGGTTGATAATGTTAAAAATCTTGTATCTCTGTTACTCTATGGAATTAGTATCTGACCGTACTTCAGTTTTGTTAACAGTGGGTGGTTATACACGGTATGGATACCGAAAAATATCCATATTTCAAAAAAAATATTAGTCATTTAGTTTGGTCAAAATAATTAATGAATTATTTCACAAAAAGCATCTAATCATTGCCACGTGGCTTAAATATCTCCACAATAAACGACAGACTTGCTTTCAAGGATCAACATATTCTACAAACAATCAGGTTCGTTTCAGATCCAAACATTTCTCTATGCAATAAGCAGTTAGACTGGCAACATATATTCACCATATGTTACAGGCCAACAGGAACATCGGTGAGGTATTCCTGGGCCATACCAAAGCTTTCCATAAAGTCTGACAAGTCTACTGACACGACTAGTCTACTATAACTTATAAGCAATTAAACTGAGAATACCCCCTGATTGAGTTGCGTCAATCAACTTCAACTTGAAAAATAGGTGGAGATTAAGGAAAGATTATCGACCAAGACAGAATCAGAGGCGGAGTTCCTTTAGCCTCGACCTCCTTAAATCTTTATATAACTGATCTCCCGTTGAGGAATAAGACGAAGCTGCTGGGAACTAGCTGAAGCTTCAGCTATATGGACCAGATTCTGGAGGTTGCAGGTCAATCAAAACCAAACCCAAATAATCGTTTTTACCGGAAGTGATGCATCTAGATCTCCAAGCTGATAATTGAAACAGTCCCCATCCTCTGGCTGCAGAAGATCATATATCTTGCCCTATATTTCGACCATCGATTCCAATGGCCTGTACAGATTGAACGAACGATATGCAAAGGTAGTGGGCGTTGCTGGTTCATCAGATACATATTAATCCATAGGGAAACAGCTAGTTGGTCGTCGATTTTCTTTCCAAGGTACAACGGAGCAAGTCGACAGCATCTTAGTTCAAGTGATTGCAACATGCAGTGACACAATATAGGCATAATTTAAAATTGTTATTGGGAAAAATTCGCAAATAATAATGAATAATAAACAAAAAAAAACTGAGAGCGACAATTCTGAAAAAGAAGAACAAAATATACTCATTTTCACACTAATAAGTATACTAATTGGGACAAATTCAGTATTCAGTGTAAGACTCGACTATATATTATCTTTAGCAATAAACACTTCTAACAAAGTTACTCCAGAGAGATCCAGAAATAATCCTTCCTCTTCAAAATTAGGGATATGATAAAAGAAAGGAGAACAATTAAAAGAGTATGGTACAGAACCAGAGACGCTCTAATACAAAAGAAAATTTAATAGATTCGTATCAAACGATTTACTTCACAAAACATAATGGCCAGTTAAGATTATTATGGAAAGCAACTCGCAAAGGTTTGGATCTGAATAATAAATATGATTCTGGAATTGATGATATTTCACCGAAGTTATCTTCATGTTGAAATAAATGTTTAATGTCTGCTTGTGATTGAAGCATGCATAAATAATTATACTAGAAACACTTAACAAACCGGCAGGACAAATCGGATCTTACAGAAGCAGAACTCAATCGACTAAGTGATTAAAAATGTTTTGACCAGGTATGGTATTTGGGACTGTCCCACAAAATGAGTAAATAGTTGTGAATTGATACATTTTTGAAAATATTTCGTATATTTTCGAAGAAAATATAGAGTTTCGCACATTGTCATTATTCAAATCTAATGCGGCTTTAGCTCTGTAGGCTGGTGTCGCTTGGGGTTCAAGGGCCAATCTTACAACTGCTTTATATTTTTGATAATCCCAATAACAAAATAAACAGGACTTGTATATTAGGAAAATAATATATCTGTGCATAGTTATAGAAAATCTAGTAGAAAATCGTAGTAAAAAAGATTAACAAATGGACTAGAGGCTAGTTCGAAATCTGTCAAAATCCTGAGTAGAACTTACTGAAAAATTAAACAACGGTATTGGTTAGGTGATTTGCCAGTCCATAAATAAAGCTTATTTGGACTTATAAGGTGCAAATATGAGGTTACACTAAGTTGAAGCAATTCGAGTTGCACCAATGCTTATAATAAGTCAATTGAAAAGTCCCCGGTCTACCATAGTAAAACATACTTTTTTGGCAAAATTAGTTTTTTTTATTCAACATAATTTCCTTCAAGGGTGATACACTGATTAGAGCGACCGTCCAACTTTTGGATACCATTTTAGTAGTACGATTTGTTCTTTGCTTCAAAAAAATAGGTCTCAGTTTCGACGATAACACCTTCATTCGACGAAAATTTCTTCCCAGCGAGTATTATTTTGAGATCTGAGAACAGGAAATAGTCGCTGGGGCCAGATCTGGAGAATACTATATATATAATATAGTATATTCGAAGGCTAATTCAAAGATTTTTGCCTTGTTATGGTCTTGGTGAAGCAGCAGTTTCTTTGCCTTCAAATGCGGCCGTTTTTCGGTGATTTCGTCCTACAAACGATCCAATAATGCTATGTAATAGTCGCTGTTGATGGTCCTTCCTTTTTCAAGGTAGTTAATGAAAATTATTCCATGTGCATCCCAATATACAGACGCCATAACCTTGCCAGCCGACTGTTGCGTTTTCCCACGCTTTGGAGCGGGTTCATCGTGTGCAGTACTTTCAGATGACTGTCGATTGGACTTCGGAGTGAAATGATGGAGCCATGTTTCATCTATTGTCACATATCGATGCAAAAACTCGGGTTTATTAGGCTTGATCATCTTCAAACAGTGCTCCGAATCATCAACTTGTCGTTGTTTTTGGTCAAAAGTGAGCTCGCGCGGTATTCTCTTTGCACAGAGCTTTCTCATACCCAAATATTCGTGAATGATATGATGTACACGTTCGGTTGATATCTTTAAAGTGTTTGTTTCATTCAATTTCAACTTACGGTCATTCAAAATCATTTTGTGGATTTTTTAAATGTTATCATCGGTAACAACTTCTTTTGGGCGTCCACTGCGTTCACCGTCTTCGGTGCTCATTTCACCACGTTTAAACTTAGCATACCAATCCTTGTTGGTTGATTTTCCTGGGACAGCGTCCGGAAACTTGTAATCAAGCCAAGTTTTTTCATCAGTTGGACTGTATTTTTTCCCTTCAAAAAGCAATATTTTATCAACACTCGAGATTCCTTTTTATAATAAATAAATATATATACTAATATTAATAAATACATTAAAAAAAGTTATTTTAATGTAAACAAAATTACCCAAAATTGTTGTCATATAATATACGGTGTTACAAATAAGATTTAATCATTCTTTGTAGCTTTATTCGGAGAAATTAATACTATGTATTTTATTCAATGTATCAGCAGTTTTTATACTGATGCAAAATTGTCAGTATTCGAACGTTACGTTGCTGACAGAACCGACTTCAAACTGACAATCGAACAAACCGAGTCTAAACAATAGAAACATATTAACATAATTTTGTGACATATACACAAAAATAAACTACGAACAAAACAAATCTAAATTGTTGCTCGGCACTGACTTCAAACTTATCAGTTGGTAGTAGTTAAAATAATATTGTAGATAGATAAATAGGTTTAGGTATTAAGCTAAACTGTCTGTATATAGTAGAATATAAAATACGTGAAGCAGATAGGTTAAATAAGGTTTCTGTTTATTTCTATTTGGTTGTTACAACGATTCTTATGAACATGTTTTATTTTAAAACTTTTTTTTTGTGTTAAAAATTTTAAGTTTGGTTATTTTTTACTTTTTAGTGACTTTCTTATTTATTTTTTGAAGTCGGTTGATTTTTTTTGTTAAAAATGTTTTATTTTTCTCTTTTTAGTGTTAGATATTTACTAAATAAATTACGCTGTTATTTTATTAAGTATTACAATGGATAGCTCAAGTAAAAGTACAGCCCGTGTAAGTAAAAATAGGAATAAAGAAACAATGATAGAAAAAAAGAAACGTTTCAGGCCCTGAGGTCCGCTACCTAGTCTAGGTGATTTGACAAATATTTTAATCACTAGAACAAAAAGGGTTGCTGTCCTGTTGGGAATCGGACCCGCGACCGCCAAGTGTGAGCTTAATGTTCTAACCATTACACCACAGAAACAGTTGCCTACAACGTTTCTACGACTTCTCGTATAATATGGTTAGTGCTTAAAAAGCAAACTGAATGACTTTTACACTAGACTACTTCGATTTTGTCACATCAGTTCAGCAATAACATTATATACAAATATCTGATTATTTTAGACAAAAAATATGTGAAAACCTTGTACGTGCATTTTAAAGTTGAGGTTTTCCCCAATTCCCCCTCTTCCCCCAAATAGATCCTGACTTGGTGCCATGGGACCACCTCGGCAGGGTACTTTTTCGAATAAAAAAAGTATTTTAAAAATCGGTCCATAATTGACGAAGAAATCGGCGATATATACATTAAAAAAAACATAGCCGAACATAGAACATTCTCCTTTTTCGAAGTCGGTTAAAAAAATAATAAACTTGTTTTCCCACCTAATAGAAACAATTTAAGGTCCTAAATCAATATGTACAATACACATGTTTGTTTCTCTTTATTTAAAGCATATTAATTTAGATACAACATGTGTTGATAATTAATATTAAATTATTTGCCATAAAACAAATTAACATTTTTACAGCGGAAGATATATGACCCTCGAATAATTAGCCGTCACATAATTTTGGAGCTTTTGTGTATTTTTACTTCCAACGTTTGCTTTTGTATGTCCAATTTTTCACAAAATAAGATACTGCGAATGTAGCTAGCCAGATTGTATGGGAAATTCGTAATTTAGAAGATATGATTCGTTGGTTCAGCTAGTCTAATACGACAAAGTAACTGCCGCTTTTTGGTCGTATTCGTATATATTTCACTTTGATACAAAATGTATGTTATTGTGACATTATAATGACCGGTTCTTCTTTTAATGTGTAACATATAGTTATAAACATTATTATTAAGTTCTTGGGCTAGCTGGATACCAAAAAAAGGTGAAAGCAGATTCGGTTTATGGAAGAAATAATTATTTTTCCCCAAGGTAATGCACCTTATCATATAACTCAAAAACTATGGCTATCTAATTGCCTAACTAACGAAAATAATTCTGAAGTCCCTACAGTTTTTTTTTATAACATCTTTATTCGATACAATCTTAATTTACAATTAATTTACTACTACTTTTCCTATGTACTTGGATTAATTAACAAGCAAAATGAGTGCGAGAAAATACATCAATATGTATTCCTCAATAATAAAATTATAATAACTTATAGCTATAGTTTATACTATACATTATATAACTTCGTATGGTTTGGTTCGCTTCAATCTCCTGACATTCTGCGCGATGTCCAGCAGTTGTATTGCTTCCACGTTAGTATGATTTAGTAACCTTCTTTCGTGTTCCAAGGCGAAATCTTGGATAACTTCGCAAATCCATTTGATTTCCAGGTCATCGTGCAGTTCTTCGTTAGTTACGTAGCGATAGGCATTGGTAATCAATCGAAGAGCCTTGTTTTGACAGCAATTTTATTTAAGATGTTTTTAGCGGGTTGCTGCCGTGGTAAATATTACTGTGGGTACTGTGAATAACATCGTTAACAAAATGAAGAATAATACGTTAGATTCACACAAAAAACCCTTTTACATACAAAGTGGGTGACGAATCTTGACCATCTTGATATTGGCTCTATTCGAGACCAAATATACGAAATGTATAAGAACTACAAGTACACAAACTATTTCATCGATATAAACATAATTTAATAAAATTATTTTAGAGAAAATTGTCTCTTTAGAACGTATACATAAAATAATTAGGGACATACAGCTTTTCGAGGGATATAAGACATCCTTTCATACACTCTTACAGGGCATAGGGTTTAAATGGTGTAAAGATAACCTTCAGAGAGGTTTAAGGGAAATACTAGACATTATCTTAAAAATAATTCTATTAAAGGCATAAAATAACTTGGCAAGACAGTTACAAAAAAAGTGTAAAGACAATAAAAATTGATGGAAAAATGTAAAAGTTACAATAGCATTCAATTGGGTTTTGTTGGTCATTATATTTATTAATAGTTAATTGCAGATATATTGCGGATTGAGAAGGATATCCCATCAAAAACTGTTTGGATATGTGGAAGGAAGAGAATAGACTCATCAGATCAATAGATCAACCATAAGACCTTCGGTTTGGATGAACTCGATAAGATATACTAAGGAAGAAATTGATAAATGGTGGAATCGTCAATATATTTTAGACAGATTAGAAATTAACAGTATAGTGATTTAAGTGGACAATGAGTCGTAAAGTGAAAGTGACTGAAGGAAACTTTCAAGACATATGATAATGCTGTGCAATGCTGGAAATTCCTGAGACAGAGTGATAAGAGTGGAAACAAATAAAGGTATGCACATAATTAATTGAATATAACTCTAGAAAATGGTATTGTAGGGCGTGAAAGATTTGTGTGCACAGATATGATTGTAATTGTTCAAAATTAAACATAAGCATTAGGTTAGAACGTATGAGGAGAGAATGAATACTAACTGTTTTGTAGATATGGTAAATGCATTAGACAGAACTCAGTGAATAATTTTATCAAGAATGGTGTACATAGGTAGTAGCAGAAGAAATAAAAATATAGTGATATCAAGATGACTTGCCAAGTAAACACACCATCGAAGGAAGCAAGAACTAAGCGTAAAAAGTAAATATGCTCTCGAATGAAACTAAAATACGTTTCTCAGATACACAATTGTTAATTAGGTGGATTAGGCCTCCAGGGGGATAACACTACATAAAAAAACGCGCCTAGAAACTCTACCCCATGAATAGTGTGGAAGAATTTAATGTAAACCAAACAAATCTAACCTACAAACTATTATACCTGTGTTCTTAATTGTAGTTTGAAGTCCTTTGATAATATTTGAATTAGATGTAATGTTAAAATAAATTATATTTGGTAACATTTTTGTTCAATTATTTTATTTAGATTAGAATTTTCTTGTATGTCAAAACCAAACTGAACTAAAATTCAGTTGATTAAAAGTCAACATTGTAATGTTTCCACGTCACAAATATCCACGACGCAGTATTAAAAAAACTTTGAATAGACTATATAATAGATTTTAGAGTATATAAGTTCTGGTATATAAGATTACTTTTTGAAGCGATATATTTATGGTCCATTAGTTAAATTGGTAACCCTTAGCATTCAAGCGAATAAAAAAGAAAAAGCAATGTTCATTTATAGGGTGTTCATTCAAGTCAATCATTCATATAATACAATTTTCGTATGTTAAGTGGTTAAATAAAAAAAATATTCCACTTGTATTTATTCTAAAACTTTTAAGCGGCCCAGTACAAACACCGAATTTCAGTTTTGCCGATAATAATGCAAACATTTTTATCACGTGAAGGAGGATGCGGCACCGCTTAATTCCTCCTCCTGCCGCCGAGTTGTTTAAATAATCAAGAAAAAACACCGGACGATGAGAAATACAGAACAGACTTGCCGACATTAGCTCGAAATTTTTTCAAAAAGGTCCCTCGGTTTCTGTTTGTTTTATGAACGCTTTTAACACCTTATCTCCTATAAAAATCCTCTGTCGGTGTGGAAAAGGTAACAGTTGCGAAACGTCGCTTTATTTATGAAAAAGACGTTAATAAATTGTGGCTTGTAGTTCTTTCAAAATCAATCAATGGTTTCTAAAGTGACTTTTACTTATGAAAATTATGTGTTTATTTCCAACACACATTGCCACTATAATTATTGTTACATAAAATCTTGATCTTATATAGTCTATACAAAATTAATAAAGAAATCAAATTTATAAAATGCATAAAAACATGGATTCATTTTTTCCAACAATTATTTCAGAGAAAACTGCTAGTCTGGAAAGTATCTTTTGACGGGAGTTATCTTTTCATACTCTATTAGGAAACGCATAATTTACATGTTGTAAAGATAACCCACGAAGAGGTCTAATGGAACGTGGATCGTGTATCTAGAAGGGACATGATTATTTCAAAATCGAACATTCTGCCACTCATGGCAAGACCCAAGGTAAACACAACAAAAGTTGAGAAAAAAAGGTATATTGTTGTATTACATTGTGCAGATATATTGTTCTTCATGTTTGAAATACGAGTAGTTTTATTTATGGAGTGGAGCTAGTGTTTTCCTTTAAGGCCAGGGGCGACTGCCATGGAGAAATGAACCATAGCATGTCTTTGCTCTGATTTGAAAATCAGATGTTAAAGAATTTTGAGAGAATGAATGATTCCAACAAGGCTATAATTAAGGAATGGCTTGCAAAACACGAATTCAGTTTCAGAAGATTTTCAAATTATCACTTGGTAAATATATATAAGTGAAATGTTCAATTGCATTGCATTTATTGCAGTGATTAAATTCATGTTATCAACAGCAATCAACACTGCCCTGCAATATCCCTGGACATGGAATTTAGGATTAATCCATTAGATGAGGAAATTGTTATTGCAAATTAATTGTCAATTGCTGTAGTCGTATATTTTCGAAAGAAAATTTATTTTTTACACTTTTACCTCAGCTCTACACAGCCAATATCCCAACAAAAACAAAGCATTGCTTGGAACAAATGCTAAAGATATGATTGAGCCATTATGATCATACCTCTGCAGAAAAATGAAATATCACTTAAAAATTAGACTGAAAATTAAACAACTTATGGGGTTGCATGATGACATCAAACTGACTAGAAATCCAACGCTGCCAAAATAATGCCTTTCGGTTCATTACCAATGTTCATAACTACGTAACCAACGAAGAACTCCACGAGTGACTCGAAAATGGATCCACGAAGTTATCCTCGATTTCGCCGTAAAATGTAAAAGAAGCATCAACGTGGAAGCAATACAAGTTGCAATGCAACGCTAACTAGTAATGCACAAGAAATAAGAAGAATATTGGAGAGAACCAAACTAACAAACTTGTGTAGCATTGCTCGTAACTTTAGCTTAAGTAGTTTATTTTATTTTAATTTGGGAAATATATACTAATGTATTTATCGCCTATTTTCTCGTATTTTCCTCCGTTTTGATAATTGATCAAAGTATAAAGGAGAAGCAGTAATAGATTAATTTATAATTAAGATTATATTAAGGATCTCTAAAAAGATCTTTCATAGGAATATAATTAAACTTTCCTGTCAATTTGTTAATTTATTCTTTGTTTGGGGATCATTTAATGGGATTAATTTTTGACAATGGAACAAACTGTGGTTATGTTCTTTGTCAAAAAAAGAACTGTAAAGGCTATGGCACGCTATATAGTTATAACGCCAAAATTGTGTATAAATTGTAAATATGTTAAGTGAATATGCTCTTTCAAAAATAAAAGCGTCCAAACGTTATCACTAAAATGTGGTTACGATACATTAGAATGATAATTTAATTTACAGAAATATGTGAAGGATTTTAGGATGGACTATGATTCTTATGATTACGTGTCAGTCGACAGGATTGGAAAGGAGACAGACATTAAATTTGGCCTGTGAATTACCTCTAAAAAGGCAAGACAAATTCGGATTATCCACCAGATTTAGCTTGCTATGACTTTTTACTCTTCTCCAATTTCGAATATTTTTTTCATGGAAAATATTTTCATTAAACGAACAGACAGTAAACTTTCATATTAATTTGCGATTTTTTTATTCGAAAAATGGTATTATCAAAAATCGATCTATTTTGATAAATTTATACCGATAAAGTAGTTAAGTACTATCATTGTTTTCAATATCGATATCAAAACCAAATATTTATATTATAGAAGTTATGATATTGCTTTATCAATAGTTGACACATGATGAATGTATTCAAGAAATACTCTGCAGTTGGTGCCACAGGATTTCAAATCTCACTACTGTTGGCGATCGGCCACAACCGTTCTGGCCTTGGGTAATGCTAGTCTTCTACTTTTCAAATCGTTTTTTATTATCTGGATCCATGTCTCTTATTTTGAAACTGCTAGCTCCGACATCGACGCAAAAAGTTGACTTCGCCAGAAAACTCTGAGAGGAATTCGTTCACATTTTATTTGACAGGCACGTTCAGACATTAAGCATTTGAAAAAATCAAACAAGACAAGATATTGCAATAAAAAAGGGTCGAAAGAGATGCATTTTAGTCTGATAGTAATATTTCCTCCAGTGCGACTGGAAGCACCACCTTAGAAAACAAAAGCTCCTGCAGCTTGGCTCATTCGGCTTAATACTTCAGGAGCAGATGACATTATCTTCTCCTATATTACCGACTCCAAGAATTTACTAGATCCTGAGTAAACAAGAATTATGGCAATTGTTTCAACTGAATTCCGTTGATCCGTCACTTAGCAATATTTGTCAATCTTTTCTTCATTTATTCTCATAAGGCTTTGCAATACAACTTATCATACTGAATGCCATATCCGATTTTAAAAACTTTTCCCGTCATTTAGTCCATTACTATGGTGAAAAGTAGTGGAGAAACATCTTGGTGGACATCGAGTTAGATTTCAAGTGAATTGGACAAAACTCGCATACAGCTAATGAAAACATAATTAGATGTCAGAAGTTAGCGTCGGCTAGTAGTGACTGTAATCATTGGCCCTCCACTCAGATTCATTTAAAAGATGTCCATGTTGTACTAAAAATATTTAATTCTTGTAGCCTTATCATCCCAAAGGTTCTATCCTATATGTTGGATTAATATGTGAATTGAGATAATATTCATCAAGAACATATCTCCCTTTCCATTACTTTACAACATGGCAGCTGCACACAGCTAATTGAACAATTTTAAGATGCCTCAAGAAATGTAAAAATTTCTACTTTTAGTGTTTTTTTTTAAATAACACTGCTTGATCATCAGTTACTAAATTAGACTAAGATACATTAAAAGCTTACATTTATTAGTTGTTAGCTGTACTATTGAAAATTCTGTGCAACTCAAGGTTTGATTATGTTTTTATTTCTATGATTTATAATTATTATAAAATGATGAAACTAGAAAATGGTATTCAAATTATGGTTTAACGAACTTGAGTACAATAGTAGCCTACAAAAATACCAAGAAATTTTATTTAAGAAATTTAAATTTTATGCTCACACGTAAGGTATTGATCTGGGATATTATTGAGCGGTAGTTTGATTCATTCAATCACCGACCACCATTCAGTTTAGACTAGCCTCGACTGCTCAAGCGTCTCTTCAGTTAACACTCCACCGCTGCCTTTTTATCTATTTGTATTTTATCCAATTTTTTATAACGTCAATAAATAACGGTCACAGCATCTAACCGACACTATTTTATTTTGTCTTACCTTTACTCTCTGAGAGATATACACCCAAAATGGTATTAAAAATTACAGTTAGCACTCCCTGATGCTTTCCAAATAGTTTTAAATGCTAAACAATTACTACAATAGATGTGTATAGTATAATGGAAATTAGGTGCAGCCAAAAACAGTGTTAGTGTTTTCTACCATTAAATACTACGTAACTGATAAACTAGACGGAAACTTACCGATTTAATTTCAGTTATGAGTTTATCCAAACTGGTGCCTGTTTCCGGTTTCTCGACTTTCTTATGCTTCTTCTTAGGGGTGTCCATTTTTAACGTGTCTTCCTGTATCTCCAAATTGGGATTATCCTCGGGTTGATTGTCGAATTCAGCGTTCCTTGTGGCTCGGATCAGGTCCGGTTTGCCGCACTTGGAGTAGATCTTCTGGGACACCTCCTTGCCGTTTTCTTGGAAGTTCATGATGGCCTCCGATATCTTGATATTCAACGGTTCCACGACAGATTCGATGTTATAAGGTCCGAGCAATCGGTCTGCTACTTTATCAATAGCATCTACAAAGAGAAAATTAGATTAAAATAAGTTCTGTGATCTCGTTTTGTTTGCCTCTCGAAAAATTATATGAATTTTAAGGTTCTAATACGAATGCAGATTCAATGTACTTCCAATAATATCAACACAATCAACACCGTTGAACATATTGCCATCAATTCATTTTATAAGAACGTAAAATCCCTTTCAAACTCGGTGCATTTTTCTTTTTCATTTTACTAATCATTACTCTAGTTAAAAAGAGACCAAATTACCAAAGTCTGATGCGTCCCAACATGTGACCAAATCGGTTTATAAAATTCGATTTGTGCTAGTACTGGTCGACAGCCTTGTCAAATGTCAATGTAAATATAATAAAACAACTCTAACCTACAAACTATTGTGTAAGTAATTTAAGTCCTTCAATAAATATGAATTAGATGTACTATAATATTAAAATACATTATTTTTATAACGCTATTTTATTTTATTTACATCATTATTTTGCTGTCAGGGAATAAACGAAATTTTCAATTTGATGCGGCAACGTTGCATTATAAATTTTGATGACGTCCAGTGGCTATTTTATTGGAACGATTATAGTTTCAGACATCGCAAGGCTACACACTATTAAGGAAAACTGATGTAATTTATAATTATTAGGTGCTTGTATGTTTTATTATTGGCGAAAATGCAAAATATCCATGTGAACAAAATGTAAATATGTAAACAACCTAATCTAACTGCTGAATCCCATGATTTTGACATCTATTTACATAAAATAACAATTTTCCATTTAGTATTACTCAGATATTCAGCGTACACAGACGCTACTCATGGCAGCCTTACATTTTTGAGTCTTTTGTTGTCTGATTTCAAAGAATCTTCTGTCGAACTCTACCAAACATTTTTAGAAACTTCTGGCGAGGCAGCTCTATCATATGTCAATGGGTTATGGTTTCAATTACTTAAAAAATAGAGATTTTGATACCAATAACAAAGAACGGTCTGAAGACCAAAAATGTTCGAAGACGATCAACTGTGGAACTTCGAAAACCCAACTTAAGCTGTCAAAACATTTTCAGATAGATTAGTAGTTGATAAATTAACTGTTTCCAAACGATTTACATGCGATGAGAAATATCCAAAAGGGACAAAAATGGCTACCACACAAATTGACTGAAAATGCAATTTCGAAGTGTTTCTACATCGTGGATTTAGTGCTTGTCGGGCAAAATATAAGAGTTTTCTGTACTATATTGCGACTGGCGATGAAAAGTGGATTTACTACGATAATTGCCTACGATGTAATTACCTTCCATCAACATGATTTATTAAAATCAACTGTTAGATTTCGATATTGATGTTTTAGTAAGATTTGATGATAATCTAAAGAAATTAGAAACGTTAAATAACATCAAATGCTAATTTAAGATCATTGATAATTAAAGTAAATTCAAATGGAAGCTTAGCGTGACCATTGCAAGACGAATTCGACTTGGACCCACACATTAAGTTCTTTAAGAGTATAATTATTCTTCTTAGACTGATTCAGATACAAATGGCACACTTAAGATTAATATCTATCACGATTTTTGGGAATTGTTGCAAAATCGTGTCAAGAATTTAACTGAAATTATTCCGTAGGATAATCAAAAGTCTTTCTAAGTCGTTCTAAGAAATAAATAATCATTTTGAAATATTTACGAAGATTATTTCTTTTTATGTCTTTAATTTACTTTTAAGTCATTGATTAACAAATCCAACTGTACTAAAAGATTTAATTCATACATCGTAAAACTAAAGTGCATATAATTTTGAAATAAATATAAATAATTTTGAATAAACACTTTGAAGTCGGTGCCGAGCAACAAATGAGATTTGTTTTGTTCGTAATTTAATTTTAAGAACCCAACCGAACCCAAACAATTATATTAATTTAAATTTGATTGGTTGGTAATTTAATTTTTTGTATGTCACAAAAATATGTTATTATTTTTGTATTCTTTGGGCACCGACTTCAATCAGTTGGTAGTGGTTAAAATAATATTGTAAATAAATAGGTTTAGGTAGGTATTAAGCTAAATTGTGTGTATATAGTAGAATATAAAATACGCGTAGTAGATAGGATAAATAAGGTGTGTATAAGTGTTAAAAATCTAAGTTTGATTATTTTTTAATTTTTAGTGAGTCCCTTTTGTTAAAAATATTTTATTTTTCTCCTTTTAGTGTTAGATATTTACTGAATAAATTACGCAGTTACTTTATTTAATATCATAATGGGTAGGCCAAGTAAGGGTGCAGCCCGTTTGAGTAAAAATAGGAATAAATGATTGAAAATAAGAAGCGCTTCAGGCCTCAGGTCCGCTACCAAGCCTAGGTGATTTGACAAATGTTTTAACTGAACCAAAGAAATAAAAAATCATTGGCTTTACAACTGAACGACATCCGATTTTCCGAAATATATGCGAAAACTTGCGTTTGAAATTTGAGTGTTTCTCACTATTTCCCCCCCTTTCCCACATCAGATCCTGACTTGGTTCCAATGGGACCACCGACAGTGCAATCTTTGGAATAAAAAAAGAATTTTGAAAATCGGTCCACAATCGACGGAGAAATCGGCAAACATACATAAAAAAATACATAGAACCTCCTCGTTTTTCGAGTTGGTTAATAAATAGAGAACTGCTTAGGAAAGTCCAGTTTAACAACAAATGATATATGAATGGGTTTACACAATAAATTCGATATCGAATCAACAGACCGGCGTATGAATATTAAACTATTTCAGTTGACCTACATTTTGGCGAATAAATATAACTTTATAAACGAATTTAAAGGTATTTTAAAGTAATGTTGTTGTTCACGAGAAGCTATGACCTTAACAGTTATACGATCAGTCTTGAGGTGATTCAAAATTCAAGAATCAACATCACTGCATTTTGCAATGCATAAAAATATTGATAAAATGCTGCATTACCTACTGGAGCAGATTAACTAACACCAATGTTATCAAAAGATAGAGCTGATGTTGCTTTTATTGTGAAGATTAAAATTACATTATTATTCTTAGAAACTGTGGCCGACTATCTCACTCATCTTTTTTTCAGAGTATTACTGCGAATATATGTAAATACATTTCTAAATTAATTATTTTTATAGTTTTCTTTAATACACTTTCACATATCTTGATTAGAAATTGTGAAATAATATTTTTATATCCTTAAATAGATTTTGGTTATTTTTATATTTCAAAATATTCATTCATCACTACACCGGACAGGAACTAAAGACTTATATTTAACTCCTAAATGGAACGTCTTTTTCCATTTTAATATATAAAATTGCTCCATAACGATCACCAGTATCATCTGGCGTCAACAAAGGACTAATATTATTTAAAGCACTAAAGTTGTTTAATCCTAAGTAGGTACTGGTATCATTATTATTGTTTTTAACAGACTTCGAAAAAGGAGGAGGTTCTATGTTCGACTGTATATTTTTTATGTATGTTCCCCGATTTCTCCGTCAATTGTGGGCCGGTTTCCAAAATTATTTTTTTATTCGATTGATTATTGATTATTGATTTATTCGATTGATTTCGAAAGATTGCCCTTCCGAGGTGGTCCGATTGTAACCAAATCAGGATCTGATCAGAGGGGGAAATCGAGGGAAACGCTCAAATTTCAAAGACATGTACAAAGTTTTCACATATTTTTTATTTAAAATAATTAGATATTTGTGTATAATGTTATTGGTGAGCTGATGTGGTGAAAAATCGGAAGTCGTCCAGTGCAAAAGCCATACAGTTTGTTTTTCAAGCACCAACTGTAGCATATAAAACCTCGTAGAAATGTTATCTATATTGTACTACTGCTTTTATTGTGTAGTGGTTAAAGCGTTTAGCTCCCAAAGGGAAGTGGTGGGTTCGATTCCCGGCACGGAGAATAATTTTTTACTATTCTAGTTTAGTTAGAACATTTGTCAAATCACCTAGGCTAGATAGCGGACCTTGGTTAATATAAGCGGTCCTTATTTTGAATCATTGTTTCTTTATTCCTATTTTTCCTGATACGGGCTGCACCTTTGCTTGGCCTACCCCGTGTAATATTAAATAAAATAACTACGTAATCTATTGAGTAAATATCTAACACTAAAAAGGGAAAAATAAAATATGTTTAGCAAAAAAATTGAACAGACTTCAAAAAATAAATAAGGAATTCACTAAAACTTAAGAAATAATCAAACTTAGATTTGAACACAAAAAAAAACATTTTAAAATAAAATATGTAATAATAATCGTTGACTTTGAAGTTGGCGCCGAGCCCAAACAATACAAAAGTAATATAATTTTGTGGCATATACAATAAATTAAATTACCAACAAAACGAAAATTAATTTACAAACAAATCTATATTAATAAAACTGTTTGGGTAGTTGTTGTAATGTTATCTCAACTCAAAACTCCAGGAAGATGTGAAAACATGTATTGAGAGCATTCCCCGATGCATAGAAGCATTTTATTTCAAAGGATGGCGTCATTAAGAATTAAAATTAATTCTATTATTTTGACTGATTTGTATATTTATTTTGTAGTTTTTATGATCCGAATAGATTAGAGATAATTTTTTACTAATCCCAACTAATCATTTTTTATAGAAATTCTAAACTAAAAAATTAAATAATCTCAATATTGTCCCTAATTATTTGGCCAAAAGTACTTATTTCCTAATATTGACTCAGAGACGTTTATGTAATAGCTACAACAGTTTATAAAAGCATAAGATGGCAAAAAGGAAACATATTTCTTAAGTAACAACCGGAACAGTAAAATGCGTTCGATAAACTGATTCGTTAGACCTATGAAAAAGTCAACACAGACCAATAGCTTTGCTTTAGAATTCTCTTTCGCTATTGCACGAAAGGCATCTATCAAAATACCGTGCGACACCAGCAAAGCGGTTTTTCATACATGTTCACCTTTTGATCTTTTCGTTCTAAAGTATAATTTTTATAGCAAGCCTGCGGTTCAAAGCTCTTAAAAATTGTAAATGTGGATACATAAAGACCGCCGTACTAATTGCCTTCCGTGGAGGGGGATTGTTGAACACCGCGGGTATATGGAAAATATTCTGGATATGTTCAGTGCACAATAGTAGGATGAAGCTGATTTATTTTCCGTTTCAATTAAGGTAATTGGAGTGCGAATTGTTCCAATGGAGATCAAAGAGGTTGTAGTTAAATTTTCTGGTGTTGTTATATGAAATGGTTTATTTTCTAGAATAATTTAATATAATAATTCCTAATTATTCCGCTTGTTGGTTGCTGTCTTTTTAGTTTCTTATTAGTAGTTTTGTTTTAATAATATTTGTCTAGTCATATTTATTTAATGAAGCTATATTATAGTGTATTTGAAAAGTAAGGGTTCCTAGAAAATTCTAGTTATTAGGATAAGTCAATTTGTTTACAGTGTCAAAAGTTATTGCATTTACTTTGAAAATAAAGATCGTTCATCATATTTTACTCTCTTACTTTCGAAAAGGAAATAATGTAGTGCATGCTCATCGAAATGCGATGGTTGAGTTATGGTAATTAGTCTTAGTGGAATATTATTAGAAAATATCTATTTGAATATGATTTTTGGCCTATAGTTACCCTACTCCGTTGAAAAAGTTCTCTAAACTTCGCCATATATTTTCGTTACTATCGTAGCTTCAGTACTTGTTAGCTGAATACACAACTAATTTAATTATTCGTTCTTGTTATAACGTCATTTCTGTTTTAATGTTTCAACATTTTATCAGATCATTTTAACAATATTCTACCACCGATTATGCTTCTAATTAGACGTATATAAAGCTTTTGTTCTTCATTTATTACGAGTTACATTAGTCACACCTATGTTCAATTCATCATCTATCTTCTCCTAATATTTATATAACACAAGTAAAGCTGTTTTTTAACGATTCTGGCTCCACTATTTATGCTTTAAGCTTTTCCTTTAACAGCTCTTTCTTCTGAATAATTGAGAAAGGACTAAGTTACTTCCTTACATGGCTACAGAACTATTGTGGACGTTATATCACTACAATCTCTTTCAATTTGTAAGAAATACTTTTATTTCCTGGTAAATAAAATACAAAAATTATAATAGTCACTATTTTGACATTGTATAAATACAATGGTTATAACGTTCTAACTAAATCGAATAAAACACAAATACATTATATAAATTTGCATGACATTGATTTTGTTACAAAGTAAGTCTAATTTGAATATGATTTCTGACCTGAATATGATGTAGCCTCAAATATAGTGACATTTGGGATCGTATATCGGTAATGAGGCCATTGTTTCGCCTTTTTCTTATTGGTCTAGATGCGATTAAAATAGCATAGCCGTGTGTATTGCGTTTACAAAATATTTTCTTCAATACATCAATTATGCAAAACTGCAAACAAACAGAACATTTCTGGAAATTCTTGAATAATATAGATGAACACAGAGGCAAATGCAAAATTTTGTCTGTACTACAGTCTATTCTTTCTAACACCGATAACTTAACAACTGGCCGATGTTGTAGTATAAGAATGA
The DNA here is from genome assembly GCF_030347505.1 of Rhynchophorus ferrugineus. NCBI lineage: Eukaryota > Metazoa > Arthropoda > Insecta > Coleoptera > Curculionidae > Rhynchophorus > Rhynchophorus ferrugineus. Next base: position 16,116,810 of record NW_027472588.1, on the reverse strand, counting down.
GACATTCGGTTGAAAACTATTTGGATAGTCTAAGAATCTATTCCTCGGAAAATTGCAGCTGTTAAAAAGTAAAAAGTGGCTCAACACCTTATTGATATATAAATAAATATTGTGTTTATGTCAGGTGTTACATCTTTGTCTGTGTTACGTCTTTGTCATCTATCCACACTATTACGGATTTTGCAAGATGTAACTGAAAGTTTTTATGTTGTAAAATTATTTGATCACATTTTTGTTTCCATAATCACAGTTTGTATTCAGCTCTTGACTTAAGTGTATACATTTCATTGACAGTGATATCCCAAGATGAGTTCATTCGGTTTGAATATTTAATTCTGCGTTTATATTATAGGCATGATGTTATTTTTTATATATATGTTATATTATATATATATATATATATATATATATATATATCCAACCATGAGTATTTTTAACTACCTGACTGGTAGACTATTGGAATATTCCCAACATTTGGAAAACCATTCCGTAGAGGGGCACTATGGACATTTAAGTAGAAACAGTGCCATTTCGAAGAACTTCAAAGGCAAATTGGCGGACAAAGGCACAATCGAAAACTCAAAACAAAACTCAAAACTCAAAAACAATTTATATAACAATTGTAAGTTGTCCAGATGGAATAACGACGAAGTATATCCCTGTGGCTGTTTCTTTAGGAAGGAGGTTTTATATAATACGAGCCTGATTATCAGGCCGTCTGTTTAAAAACCTGAATGGTGAACGAGTGGGATGGAGAGGTGTGTTTTCTAATAGATAAGAACCCTCAATGTCGTTTTGTAACGCCGTTCAACCAGTCGCCTCTTCTTTCTGTTAAATAAAACAGTTGTGCCATTTTGAAGATCTTCAAAGGCGAAGTGACGGACGAAGGCATAATCGATACTGAAAAATAATTTGTATAACAACTATAAGTTGTCCAGACAGAATAATAACGAAGTACATGCCTGTGGCTGTTTCTTTAGGAAGGAGGTTTTATATAATACGGGCCTCATTATCATGCCATCGTTTTAAAAAACTGAATGGTGAACGAGTGAGACGGAGGGGTTTGTTTTCTAATAGGTAAGAACCACCACTGTCGTTTTGTATCGCCGTTTAACCAGTCGCCTATTCCTTCCGAAAAATAAAACAATTTTTAAAGTAAATTAGTAGTTTTTAATTTCTAAAACTTTCATAAAATATAAGTTATATACTATAGGCCCTGTCTTTGATTTGATATCTGGCCCTGGATTAAAATCATTTACTTACCAACGAAACTATCCCAACTGTCACTGAGCTGAATGTAAGACCTCAAACAGCTGCTGACAGTGTCCGCGCAGTATCTCCAACAAACTCCGCCACCAGGCTCACCTCTGCAATGCCCGCAATGTTGCATCACCGTCATGCTGCTGGAGCACTCGTCGTCGATGCCCAAGTTTATGACTGCACGAGCGGCTTCCGCAGCTCTTGTCAGTGATTTGTAGAAGGTCCGGGTCGCTATGAAAGAGCGACAGAGCTGATGGGTCAGCTTGCTGGGTACCTCGCCAAAAGGTCGCATTTCCGTCATATGTTCAGTAACACATTCTGTAAAGAAAAATAAACCATTAGAGATTATTTAATTAACATATATGTTATGAAACCTAACTGAATACTGTATGATATTTTTTTAAGCAATCAGCTATATAATCAAGTTTTTAACAACTTTTTTACAACAGATTTCTTCATATAACTTTAAAACAGTAAATTAATGATATATGTCATCTTAACTAAAGCAAGTGAATTTCATAAAATAAAAAGGTCAGATTTATGCTATTAGGGGAGTTTTATAGAAACAATAACAAATAATCCCAAGTAGCGAGCTTCTCGCGAGATTAAATATGTCCAAAGTAGCACTGAACATTGAACTGAACTATAATGTTAAAATAAATTATATTTTTATGTTTCATTATTTTATTTGCATTAGAATGTTGTAATATATAAAAGCGAAAGATAACTGAAAGTCAAAGTTAAATTCGGCAACATTGTAACGTTTTGACGTCTTAGATTGAGATGACTTGAGTTCACTGCTACTGTAAATAGACTATACGTCCATTGATACTATATTTTTAAGAACTTCATCGACTCTTTCAACGTTTGGTTAGTCAGGGCGAGCTTTATCTTTAACATCGAATGTATCCGGAAACCTGACATTAACATTCGCTATAAACACTACCCAACATTTAATGTGTTTACGCTGCATTTTTTTCATTTTAGGAATGGCCGTCTTCTTCTCTATCTTCAATAATTAGTACTCAGTAAATGAATGACGCTACCTTAATTTATAATGTTCCAAGAAGTCTTAATCTGTCCATGTTAATTTTGCGTTGCGGCGAACTGACACAAACCCAATGACATCCCTTGACGGATACCCGATTCCTCAAGCAGAATGAGCTAAATATCTCAACATACATCTAGATGGTAGGTTAAATTGGAAACATCATGTTAAACAAAGAGCAGAGTAGATTAGACTAAAGTCAAAAAATTATACTGGTTAGTCGGAAGACACTTCCAACTTGCCCTAAAATCAGAAAGATTGGTTTATCAGTCAATCATAAAGCCAATTTGGGCCTATGGGGTGCAAATATGGGGTTGCACTAAAACATCAAGCCAACTAGTAATCCCAAGCATTCAAAACCAAGTTCTACAATTAATGACCAAGTGTTCCAAGATGTCGCATTAAAATATGAAATAGGGTTGCTAAATCACAGTAACGTGGAAGTAATACAGTTACTGGACAACATGCAGGAAATCAGGAGTTTGAAGCGAACCAAACTGATTAAAGACCTATGCATAACGCTTACGTAGCGTTATGCATAGGTTACCAACGAAGAGCTGCACAATAACCTCGAAATTGATATACAAAATATTTAGTGTATGAACAGACACGAGCTTGTTTAGTGTATTTGTGTATTTTTTACTTTAGCTTAAGTAGTTTTATTTTAATTTGGGAAATACATACTGATGTATTAATCCCGTACCCGCCTTGCTTGTATATTAATGCAAGTACAACAGAACAGTAGTAATAAATTAATTTGTAAATTAAGATTGTACTAAGCATATCTAATATAAGATGTAATTAATAAAAATTGAATAAGTAATACTAGAGCTATACTAACTTTAAATCTATCTTTATAACTAATTAAAATAGTTTTGTTAGTAAGTGTATGCTATGAAAACAGGTTACTATATATAAAACAAAGTAATATAAAAACAGATAGGTGATATATAAACAGATAGGTGAGTTAAAAATAATTATTGTGGTTTCGAATATAAACACAGTTTCTTTAATATTCTAACGATGGATCTTTAATAATCAATCTGAGAGAGTGCTAGTGTACTCTAATGTATTAAAGTCAATCTTCAATGCGTGTGATATTAATGATATATTTAGTCTACTTTGATTAATAACAATCGATCTGTTAACAATTTATGTAGCTCTATATTAAAATTTAAATAATTTCTAAAAATTCTAATATTGGAAGAAAAGGAGGAAATAGGAATCAGGAAGAAGGAACTTATATGTAGATAGCGGAATAAGAAAACAACTATAGGAGATGAAAATATTAAGATATCTCTACAGATCTACAAAATTCACTTGATGACCGGGGATCTCTAAATAAAAGTTCGATACGATCGATATAAAGGAGTATAAACCGTAGGTTTTTAAAATCAATATTTCAATTTGCAACTAAAATTTCCATACTCTCTTTTCTTTCGATTTCTTTAATATCATATATAAAACGTTGGGCAACAGTTTCAAGATTATATTTGAAGTTGTCTATTTAACTTTACTGAAAAATCTGTAAAATTGACTAGTTTTTAATATGCTGCTAAATGATTGTGCCCTTCTTATTGCTTAATACACTAATATGAGTTATATTATACAGGAGCAATAAAAGTATATTAAAACCATTATTATAATTAATCGATAGATATCAAGTTAGCAAAATTAGTTACAACCCTAGGCAAGAGAATCAAACGAAGATCGAAAGTTGTCCGATATCAAGGTCGGAATTTCCTTCTGAATCCTATGGCCTATTAATATTTTATGCGCCTACCCAAAGATAGAATTACGATGCTGGTCAGGTCGACGAAAGGCCGACGGAATGTGTTTATTCAAACGTCTGGATAGATATCAATCTCGGCCGTAAATTATTCTGCAGTTTAAGGTTTTCGTTATAACGTCGGAGCTATCGTCCGCTCCATCGAGGATCTCGAGTTATAATTTTAAAAATGACTAAAATATTTTGACACCGCTGTCGCCTTGAAGAACCCGATATTACTTAAGTGTCTATATTTATTCACAGACGCGTCCTATTCCGGTAGGGAAACAGTAGTTTCGGTTATGCAAACTAGACAAGCGTTTAATTTTAACCGACTTCAAAAAGGAGGAGGTTCTATGTTCGGTTGTATATATTTTTTTAATGTATGCTCGCCGATTTCTCCATCAATTATGGACCGATTTTCAAAATTCTTTTTTTTTTCGAAATAGTGTACTTTTGAAGTGGTCCTATTGGAACCAAGTCAGGATTTGTTGGGGTGAGAGGGGTAAAACTTCTCTAAGCTAAGTAGCAGATTCCGGAGTCCTGGTGGCTACAGATAAACTCGAGCAAAACTCAGGCTATTCTGTTCCAAGAAGGAGTTCCGCGCCTATCGCCTCCAAATCGATAAGTCCCTATTCCATGACTCCAGAAAGTTTCATACCTCGGTCTCCAGTTCGACCGTAGATTCCAATGGTCTGCCCAAATACAGCATGCCATTTGCAAAGGAAATGGCGCGTACAGCCTACTATTTGCACTACTCTGCAGAAAAAGCAAACTTCAAATCCCAAAGAAAGCGACGGTATATAAAATGCTAGTCCGTCCAGTCTGCCTCAACGAAGCACAGGTGTGGTACAGGTATGTCTTGGAGAGACAACTTGAACTACTACGAGTGTTCCAATCCAAAAAAGTCCGTGCGTTACTCAGAGCCCCATGGTTTATGAGGAACGTCAATACACACCTCGAATCAGGTATCCCGTTTGTGAAGAAGTTGCCGAACATGCTCAGTGTGGGGTTCTCCACAGGAACGTTAGAAAACAACAACACCTTGATAAAATCCCTACCCATCCATAAACGCCGGTAGTAAACTACGACAGTCCCAGTCGAAATCCAGGGTCTCTGTCGCCCGCAAAACAATCATACCCCGAACCCGAAGCGACCTCAGCCGAAGACCATTTGGTTCTAGCTGGTCAATCTGGTAAAAGAAAAAAAAATCCTAAAGCGGTCCTTATTTTTAATCATTGTTTCTTTATTCCTATTTTTCCTCATACGGGCTGCACCTTTACTGGGCCTACCCACTGTAATATTTAATAAAATAACTGCGTAATTTATTGAGTAAACTAAGTATCTAACACTAGAAACAGAAAAAATAGAATATTTTTTTACAAAAAAAATAGAACGAACTTTAAAAAATAAATAAGGAACTCACTAAAAAGTAAAAAATAATCAAACTTAGATTTCTAACACAAAAAATTGTTCATCTTTTGATGTGGTTATCGGGCTTAATTATGCACTGCGATTTTAGCGTTTTAATTGTTTTAACATAACATCCTTAGAATAAATACGATTAGTACAACCTTAATTATCAATGACTTTAACACAACTTTTTATTTATACTTTGATGAATTCACAAGCAAGACAAGCGTGTTCTAAGTATACATCAGTATGTATTTCCAAAATAAAAATTAAATCAGACCAATTGCTACAGTTAATAATGACACTAATACATTTTGTACAAGTTCGTGTGGTTTGGTTCGCTTAAATTTTCTGATTTTCTGCGAGTTACTTAGTAGTTTTATTGCTTTCATGTTTGTGACCTTAAGAATGGTACTAATCATTCATAATTTGCAGTGAAATCTTGGATAAATTCATAGATCCATATGATTTCAAGGTAATCGTGCAGAAACTACAGGGAAGTGAACAAGATATAGCATATGAGTGGCTATTAGAGTGCATGCGCATTTAAAATGAATAACATTTCAATTTAATTTGGTTCTGTATGGCGTTTTCATTGTTTACACGCTGGTATTTCTGTCAGAAGTATTTAACGATATTGTTTCTCTTCTGAAAACAAAGCATTGCAAAGCTATTACATTTATCAATATTGTAGGGTCAATTAGTGAAATTCAATGCCGAACAATCAAAACTTGTATCAATAGATATTTATATTATGTTGTTAGTCATAAAGCCAATTTGGACCTATGGGGTGCAAATATGGGGTTGCACTAACAAATCAATTGAAAAGTCCCCGGCCTACCATAGTAAAACACATTTTTTTGACAAAATTAGTTTTTTTTATTCAACATAATTCCCTTCAAGTGTGATACACTGATTATAGCGACTCTTCAACTTTTCGATACCATTCTTCTAGTACGATTTGTTCTTTGCTTCAAAATAGGCCTCAGTTTCGGTGATCACCTCTTCATTCGACGAAAATTTCTTTCCAGCGAGCATTGTTTTGAGATTTGAGAACAGGAAATAGTCGCTGGGCACCAAATTTTGGAGAATACGGTGGATGAGCTAAAAAAGCTAAAAAGTTAAAAATCTTGGAACTGTATAATTAATTAATGTGTTAATGCCGTACCACTTTGTTGAATGATTAAACTTGGTTTAAAATTTCATTGCACAAATTTTACGTAATATAGTTGAAGCTTGGCCTTAACACACATCAATTATTATTTATGGATACAAAATTTGGAATTTATAGTATATAATATTGTATTATTCATCATTCATATTCATAATACATTCATATATATTCACTATTTTTAGTTCTGTGTTAGTGTCATTACATAGATTTCGGCTTGATAACCTGGAATCAAAGGTATTCTTGGAATAAATACAATTTCGCACTGATACTGTCCTGTGATAACAACGTGATAAAGGATTACTTTATAGATTAAGCAATAGCATTATTAGTGTGCCGATCTATAAATAAAAACAAGAAAACAAATATTTGTGGAAGCTCAAAATTATTTTCAAGATTTTATTTAGCTTTAGATTAACTCTCTCTATATAAACGTCTCCACTTTCAAACTTAGTTTATTGTATTATATGTAATTGTATAACATTACACTATACTTGTATGATATGTAAGTTTCTTCAAAATAATTATTTAGAAAGGATCACCTACATTAATCACTGATTCAGATCATATTCTTACCATCATTGTTACAAATTGGCAGTCAACATTTTAGAGTGCCTTCTCAATCAAAGCATCTCTATTAGATTTTCGAGACGTTGTATACTTTTCATCGAAACTGTTGATAATTGGTAGTATTTGTAAGTGATATCGCATTTTAATTTTAATCGGATAACGAATTGTTTTCTTTTCACAAGGTTATCATTTTAGAGCACATGGGGTAAACGTTTAACATTGAGCGTCATATTTTTCATACCTCGTTCTTTTTTACTTATTAATTGATTTCATTAATTTAAGTACCGAAATTATCGAAATTTCCGGAATTAAATTAAATTAAAACATGAAGTCGGACACTGGCGTTCACTTAGGCACTCATAAAAATCACACAATTTTCCAAGACTATGTGCATTTTCCCTTTTCGGGCGAAAATGAGCAAAATACGACAAAAACGACCTTCTGGAATCTCCATTTTCAAAGCGCAATAAATTTTGGACGAGTAAACGAACGGTGCGACGATTTATTAACGATTATAGGTACTTCGATTATAAACAACAGTTATATTAAGAATAATATAGTAAAAGTTCTAAAATCAAAATTGGACGACAGTTAATTTTTTTTTAAAGAACATCCAGACAAACACTAATCAATGATTCAGTGATACAAAATAATTAATAGAACAAAGGGAAATAATAACGATTTGGCCTTGATGTAAATAAACTCCAGCAGACCACTATGACGTAGTTTTAAAAAATAAATATTAACCAAACTTTCCTTATCCCATATATTACAAGTGCGAATATATTTGTGGGCTTTTATGTTTGGATATACTTCTATTGAACTGTTTAGATTGATCTTAACTTTATTGGTACCCTTTGATCTTTTTGTAAGGATGTTTTGAACGGCTCTTACATACAGATATATTTATTTTCGAACATATTTTTAATAATGTTTAAGATCCCACAAAATGGGTAGTTTAATGATCATTAAAATTATCCAGTAATCATATATTATAATTAATTGGAATATCGGTATAATGCCTAGAAGTAAACTGGCTGACATGTCTAACAAAAATACTAATGTTCAGTAATTTCAAAAAAATTAATAATGATTTTTTTCACATCTTACCTTAGATATATTTAGTAAAATTTTAATTTACAAATTAATGTATTATTATTGTTATGTTGTATTTGCATCAATACACAAGCAAGCATCCGAGAATCTCCGGGATTCGAATGCACGACTATAGTCACCTTAATCACTGAGGTACGAATCTGGCAATTCGTGTGGTTTGCTTTAATTTTCCAAATTATTTATTTCTGTGATTTAGTAACTTTATTTCATGTTTTATGGCGAAATCTTGGATAACTTTGTAAATCAATATGAATTCGTTCATTATGTAGCGATAAGTATTGGTAATTAATCCAAGAACTTTGTCTTAGCGTCGAATCAATGGTTGGTTTGATGTTTTAGTGCAACCTCATATTTGAAGGCCATTATATCTGACTAACAGCTGCTTATCCATGATGTTATGAGTTTAAGCATAGTACTATACAACCAGCTATGACTGTGCAAAATCAAAAAAATTAAAGGTATTTGAGTTTAATTCCTCATTTCATTTGGTTAACAATGACATTCAACTTATGCACTCTAGAACATAATCTCTTTAATGATGATTACTACAGTATTGTGACTTGATCTATATAAAAGCTGTTTATTATAAAAAAAATGTACAAAAAATTGAACCGACTTCAAAAAATAAGTAAAAATAAATAATTAAGATTTATTTTGAGAAGAATTTTTCTCTTTTTACTGTAAGATATTTGCTCAATAAATTACGCAGATGATTTTATTAAGTATTACAATGGGTAGGCCAACTAAAGGTGCAACCCGTATAAGGAAAAATAGAAATAAAGAAACAATGATTGAAAATAAGTAACGCTTCAGGCCACGAGGTGCGCTTAGATAGGGCCTAGGTGATTTGACAAATGTTCCAACTAAACTAGAACAAAAAGTTACTGGCCCCGCCGGGAATTGAATTACACCATAGAAGCAGTTGTCCTGAACGACTTCCGATTTTGCGTCACATCAGTTCAGCAATAACATTATATCCGACTATCTGATTATTTTCTATAAAAAAATATGTGAAAACTTTCTACGGGCCTTTGAAATTTGAGGGTTTCCTTCGATTTAACCCCTTCACCCCAACTCAGAAGTGCACTTTTTCAACTAAAAAAATTAATTTGACAATCGGTCCTCAAGTGACGGAGAAATCAGCGAACATACATTAAACAAAAATACAGCCGAACATAGAACACCTCCTTTTTCGAAGTCGGTTAACAATTGATGAAGTTGAGTGCAGATTAGCAATATTTCTATCTTCCTTAGTTTAAAAGGAAGGTCTTACAGCCTTGGTATATCTGGATTTAAGGTTTGAAATGTTAATATAAAGAAGCCAGGATAAGGTGACACTAAAAAGCGTGGCAACAATGAAGTAACATGTATACAGGAAATATTCGTTAAGTTAACATGGTTCATAATTTTTTTTAAAAAGTGTTCAAAATATTTGGAAATAGAAATGGCGGGTTAAAAAATAGTTTAAACAAAAAATGTTAATGTTAGTTTAAGTTTAAGGGATAATAACTGTCATATTTTGATTTTTTCTGTAATTATTCAGTGAGTTTGTATTTTAAACATCGTTTGACAAATAAAAACGCTCTCAATAAAGTTTATTTCAATAATTGTATATCTTATGATTGTATCATAAAATGTTTTTCTCATTTCCAACTCTTCTTAATTTTTGTGGAACATTTTCTTTATTTTCGGTAAGGGAAGTCGGTAGCTAATGAGAATTTTATAAATGTATAGGATGCGTAGTTTAAAATATGTCACTAGTTTTAAAAGTTTAATGAAAAAAGGACGGAAACTTATTTGTACGGCCAATATTTCTTTAAAATTAGATTATATTGATCAAAAAAAATTATGGAACTTATTTATTTAGTTAATCCGTATTACACGATCTACCTAAACAAAAACTTCCTGTATTGTCAGCAACTAAACAAGTTGATAGTTGTCACATCATAGAATTTATGGAACACCAGTGTAATTTAATTTAAAACTTATAGGAATCAATAAAATTCGTATTATAAAAGGTGATGAGATTTCAATCGATCAAGAACATAAATATGGGTCGATGTTATTTGCGAAAGCGTGTTTTTATAGATCGAAGTTAAGGGTAGACATTAAAAACAAATATTTCTAAGCTCAGCCTTTTCAATAGCGGGTTGCTTGGTTCTTATTAAAGATATTTCATGGCTGGATCTCAAAGGCCAGTAAAGAAGTGTGAATTTTTTCGATAGTTGCGACTTAAATTATATTTAGATACACAGAGAAGGAATTGTATTTTTTAAAACTTATGTTTCAGAGATTGATAGATTTTTCAAAACGTATATTATTAACTGAGTCAAAAATGCATTATAGAAAGTAACATAAAGGCATAAACAATACAATTAATTATATCGTATAAGTAAATTTATATTTATATATAAATTTACATTATCGTATAAGTTAATTTTTTGATTCAATTATTCATACGAAAACTAATTGTAAGGTATTATAAATTTTAATGTATTCTTCAGAAGCTTAAAATGTTCTACGTCGCTAATGTAGTGATTAAACACAATCCCTAATAATGAAACTTGATGATATTTTAGGCTAAATTGATATGGCTCGGTGAAAGGAGGTAAGACGAAATGAAACAGTGGTGTTTACATTATGTGACCGTTATTTATTGACAAATAAAAAAAATGTAGAAAATACAAAATAGATAAAACGGATGGCAACGGTGTTACCTGATGACGAGGCTTGGGCAGTCGATGGTGGCACGTCTAAACCAAACGATGGTCGTTTACTGAAATGATTGGAAATACCCTTCAATAACTTCCAGATAAACGTCTCAGGGTTGCCAGCTATTCGTTATCGGGTTCTAGTTGGCGCTGCTGGCACCCCGCCCGTGTCCAACATCTGGGATCTTTCGTAGACCGTTATTTCACTATGTAAAATTCGACATGCCTCAAGGTCGCTACAATATTAACTACTCTGAAAGTGAGTTGTTCCATCCCAGTGGTCTAGTATGTATATATTCCAATATGTATTCACTTTAGAAAGGCATTAATTGCTAAAAATAGTACAATAAGCATTAAAATGTTTTCCGTCAATTTCTGCTACTTTTTCCCATCTTTCTAGCAGCAGAATTCGATCTATTTTTGCACTTCCTCAGCATTTCGAAACCATCTTTATTGTATGATTCATTTATTGATATATTATTTATACGATCAATACTACAAGACTAATAATAATTTATAGTTCTTGTAATTCGCTGTTTTGTTTATTGAGCATAACTGAACTAGGAAGCAGATTGTCAATGCTCCCTTGCAATTCTCTTGATTTCTTGACTGACTGTGGGTATCCGAAGGCTGTAGAATGAAGGTAATTAGTCCTATAGTATTTGGGTTCGCCCACAAAACCTCTTTGTAGGACTTTGTTCTGAAAAATTTGTATTTTATTAATGTTACTCTTTGCAGAACATCCCCATAATTGAACTCCGTATGTCCATATAGGTTTCAATATTTGCTTATATAATAGCAATTTTCCTATATTACAATAATTACATTTTCCTATATTTCAATTCCAATTCTTTTCTTTTCTTCTTTATATGTTCCTTCAAGTGAAGTTTTGCATCGAAATTCATTCCGAGATATTTAGCGTTGTAGCTATATGGAATGATAGTGTTATTTAATGTTATTGGTGCTTGTACGGTCTGTTTATAGGTGAACTGCACATGTACAGATTTACTTTCATTAATTCTTATTTTCCAAGCTTGTGTCCAATTATTTATATTGTTACTTGCCTGTTGTAATTTTCGTGAGGCTTCTTCACTATTGTCCCCGACAGCTATAATCGCAGTATCATCAGCAAAAGTAGCCATCGTGATATTTTCCATTTGTGGTATATCACAAGTGTAAAGTAGATAAAGCATTGGTCCCAGTACACTTCCTTGTGGTACACCTGCTTTAGCTTCTTTTATTGTAGAGTAAGCTTCTTCTTCCTTGATTCTAAACACTCTGGTTGTAATGTATGATTCTAATAGTTCGGTGTATTGTTTTGGTAGCATTTTCTGTAGTTTATGAACAAGGCCTTTATGCCAAACCTTATCGAAGGCTTGTGCTACAACTAAGAATACAGCTGAGCGTACTTTATGACTTTCGTAGGCCTTTTCAATAAGATCTGTTACTCTGTGGACCTGGTCAATTATTGAGTGTTTGTTAATAAACCCAAACTAGAGGAGTCTCAACAGGAGTTTTTCAAAAACCTTAGATATTACTGGCAGCAGTGATATAGGTCTATAGGATTTTATTTAGTTTACTGACTCCCAGGTTTTGGGATCATTATAATTTCCGCCATCTTCCAAATGTCTGGGACATGTTTTAATCTAAATGCTGTATTGATCAAGTTGGTGAGTTTTATAATTCCCTTTCTCGGTAGATTTTGCAGTAATTCTCCTGTTATTAAATCGTAGCCTGGTGATTTCCTAGGGTTAATGTCAGTTTTAATAACTTTGGTTAACTCCTTCGGCGTGACTAATTCAATCATCGAATTTTCAGCTTCTATGTCCGGTAAATTATGTTCAATACTAGCTTCATTTGATTTGAAAGTTTTTTCTAGATATTCAGCAAATGCTTCTGCTTTTTGGCGATTGTCATGTGCCCAATTCTCACATAGGTCTCTTATAGGTGGACTGTGTAGACATGAGCGCTTTAGATATTTTGTGGCTTTCCAGAGTGAGTAATCAGTTTCTTTATCATCTGTTAAATTTCTGAGATAGTCATTTATGGTTGTTTTTTATTTCCAGTATTTCTCTTTTCAGTCTTTGGGTTGTATTGTTTAAACTATTTTTATTTTCAGGTGTTCTGTTTTGTTGCCATTTTTTTCGTAATTTACGTTTTTCGTAATTTACCATTTCCTTCACTTCTTTTGGATAATTAATTCCTTTAGTTGTACTCTTAATTTCTGGAATATAGCTGAATATGTAAACGAAAATCATAAATCTCTGGACCTATTAATTGTGTAAATTCGAGTAAATGCTGTAAGCCGAAGCGACCTATTTCGATTAAATATAATAGCGTTGATCTAAATTTAGACGTTGTGTCGTTTTAACGCTATTCGCGACTCATTGTCTTTGATCCCACTGTTGGTTATACGAACCGCACGATTTTATATCAAGATAAATGTGTAGTAAAATGTTGGTGATTAAATAAAGACCGCGTTCGGTGTTAATTAAAAAATCATTGTTTTATTTGAAGTGACCGTTGTTCCATGCAAGCACGTATTTCACGGTTATTTTTTTGTTATGCTTGATGACTGCTTCAGCGCTTCAAGAAAACAAGGGAATAATTACTAAATTGATTTTTTGGAAGTTTAAACCTGTTAATTTTAAGTTTTATGAACGAATGTTTTAAGTCTATTTTTGTTTAACGTATTATTTTGGATAATAATTTCATAATTTGATAATTTTAGTTAAATAAATTAGGCACAAACTATAGCAATATAGAACGGAAAGTTAAATAGGAGTATTCGTAACCATGAGGATACATTGCTCCACAACATCTCCACATTTAGCGTATGCGCACTCTCATACACAGAATAATCCATAGAAAAGAATAAACTTATATATGAAACTATATTGTTTTCCTTTTCTAATGGCGGCCCATTCTTTTCGAGTAGATCTGTACGGTCGATCAGATTCAAACAACAAAAATCTAGAATATTTAGATTTTGTATTACAATTATAATTTTATAATAATAATAATTAAATTGTTGTGTTATTCTTGGTGGTCTAACATACATTGGTTTTAAAATATGGAAGAACAAGTGTAAGTGCATAAAGTAAGGTTAATTTTTTAAAAGTTATAAACAATATCAAACAATACCAAACAATATCTATTTTATTTATAGTGGGAATGTTAGCTGCTAAACACATCATTTTCAACGACCTGGAATAAGTATCAACATATGCCAAAATTTAATGATAACAAAAACAGAGAAGAAAATGATTCTTGTTGTGTTGGAAGTAGTCAAGCCATTAATGAAGTTTATCCATTAAGAATAGTAGCAAAAACTGTAGTAACTGGTAATAATTAAACATTTATTTTAAACATAATATATTTTAGTAATGATATACATTTTATTTTATAGCTAACATGTAGCTAGAATTTGCTGAAAGTAAAAGTCGAAGAATGTGGGATTTAGAGAATCAGAGAAGAAGAAATTAGATAGCATTTTGCTAAGATGTAAGAACAACGTACAGTGATATTTTGAAATAATTAAATGTTAGCAGAAGCAGATCTGGATCAAATAAATAAAATATAAAACTATCAACGACATCCTAATGATCCAATGACAAGGAAAATACAATGCATTATTATTCAAGAGTATAAGTAAATAAATTAGTGTTCTGTAAAAATAATGATGTATTGACTGAGATGTCTTTTAGCTCTAAAGTATGATCATTCATTCGTTCTAGGCTAGTAAATGTACAATGTTAATCGAAAACTCGAGGTAGTCAAGTCATTAATGGGGTTTGTGGATCAAGAATATTAGTGATAATATTTGGAGATTTTTAGGAAAATTTTACTGCTTTCATATATAGTGGTGGCTTTTTCGTTTGGTTTTAATTATATTGGCTATGTTTGATCTAAACGATTTTGGTCACTTTTATGGTAATTTTTATTTATATGGTTCTTGGAGTTCTTGTTAATTGTTAAAACATGGTGTTTTTATAAAAATTGAAGGGCATATAGAAATTATTTTTATTATTTTATTTCATTCAATAATTTTTTAAATAAAATGTGTTATTTCAAAACATTTTCAATGTTTATTTCTCTCCTTATATATAGTTTCAACATTAAATCAATTATTTATCATATTTGTGTATTTTTATTTATAAAAAATAATGATGTGTAATATGATGTTTTTATAAAAATAGAACAGCTAGACATATATTAATTATATTTTTATTATTTCACTTTATTCAATATTTTTTTAATAAAATGTGTTATTTCCAAAATTTTACCATTTTTATTTACCTCCTGAATCTATTTACCTGTTTTATATATTCGAGAGTAAATCTAATAATCACGATAAAAAAATATACAGCTGAACATAGAACCTCCTCCTTTTTCGAAGTCGGTTAAAAATATTAGTAAATAAAGTAATAAAAAGTATCACTTTATTTGAAATATAGTACGGAGCATCAACAATGGCACGCAACACTTTATTTTGGAACCGTTGAATAATGGATATGTTAGATTTGCTAGCGGTACCCCATAGTTGGATTCCATATGACCAAATAGGCTTGAGTATAGACTCATACAGTAATAGCTTGATATCTAATGATAGCTTGGACTTGCGCCCGATGAGCCAATACATTTGATATAATTTAAGTCCAAGTTGGTATATTGATGCTGTGACTGGATCTTCATGGGATGCTAAGATTGCTCTGTTGTCTGCGTATGTTGCCACAGTAATTATTTTTATGGTGGGCAGATCGGCCGTATACAGAAGATACAGTACTGGACCCAGTACACTACCCTGCAGAACTCCTGAATATATGGGATTTAATTCGGCAAGAGGTGATAATTTTCTGTGAAAATTTGGGTTTTAGATATGATCTAATGAAGATCCAGTCACAGCATCAATAAACCTACAAACCCACCTGGAGCAAATACAATTATGGTTGAAGACATGGCGCATTAAAGCCAATGAATCAAAATCCACGCATATCACGTTTACCCTGCGTAGAAGAACATGTCCACTAGTAAATATCAATCATCGTCAACTCCCCCAAGCAGAGCATGTTAAATATCTTGGCATGCATTTAGATCGACGCCTAACCTGGAAGAAGCACATACTCGCTAAACGGAAACAACTAGGACTAAAATTATATCAAATGTATTGGCTCATTGGGCGCAAATCCAAGTTATCACTAGATAACAAGGTATTGCTGTATGAGTCTATACTCAAGCCCATTTGGACACATGGAATTCAACTATGGGGTACCGCTAGCAAATCTAATATATCCATCATTCAACGGTTTCAAAATAAGGTGTTGCGTGCCATTGTTGATGCTCCGTACTATATTTCAAATAAAGTGATACAACGCGATATTCCTCTAGAACCTATAACGAGTGTAATCCAACGTGTTTGTGTACTTCGAAAGAGTGTCAGTGCATCCCAATGTACTCGCTAACCAGCTAAATATGCGACGTGATAGTGAAGTGCATAGACTAAAACGTTTAACACCACCTGATCTGATTACTGGACATATGTAGAGTTTAGAATAAGCATTAGAATAAGACTAATTAATTAAGATAATATTTTATACAGAAGATTGCTTAATGAAGTGATTTTCTACATGCCATGTATATATAATATAAACAGAAGAAATACTTATTGCCAAATGGGCAGATTGTGGACTCACGAAGAGTAATAAAAAAAAAGATATGATCCAAGAGTCAATTATGTCGCTGACATATCGGTGAACTTCGGAAGGATGAGCACTATTTGCAAATATTTTAATGTTTTTAGCTAACAACTTGACCCGCTAGGATTATGTTGTATTATTGCCTCATTTGGTTTTCATCAAGTTATTCTCAATTCACAACGTTAAAGGAAGAATTTATATCGAAAGTGTTTCCAAATATTGGTGTAAATTACAGAAACCACACTTGGGCGCACAGTATTAAACAATTATTAAATAAAAAATTCGACACTTACCTAAATACTTGTCATCAAATTGGTATTGAGCATTCAGTACAGTAAACATCTTCTGGTACAAGATACCGAAGAAAGTATCCATTGTGTCCGAGAGCCTTGAAGTCCCCTTCTTGTAGTACTTTTCTAATTTGTCGAAAAAGTCACTGAACACTTCTGCATTGTCCAGATAAATTTTCCCGTACGTTCGTTGGAACATGTCGTGAAACTCCAGTTTCGAAATATTCATCATATCCCGAAATATGTCTGGAAGAAAGAAAAAAAATCAGTTAGCCTGACTTCGAACAACAGAAAAACAATATCACGTGACTTCGGCGTCGACCCTAAACACACGCAAACTTTCTAGAGCCCTGAAAGAATTTATATAACTTTTAATAGTGTCCATGCCGCAAAACTTCATGTACTCCAGATATTCCTTTTAGTTATTTCCTGATCCGATATTGCTCGTAAAAGTTTCCGTGAAACTTCTCATAATTTGATTCAATAAAAGTTTTAATAGCATCGATCAATCCCAGTTTTTTCTCAGTTCGGATTTAGTCAACTCTTGCAGGTAGAGAAAATAAAAATCTGGAAAAGTTTCGGAATAATCCTATAAATCTTGTTTTTTTTACTTTACTTAACTAAAATGTTCGAGATTTTATTACTAGTGCTAAACGGTCGCCTATTGTGAAGGTATTTAAAAGTTCTACTAAGCTGTTCAATAAGTTTGTTGAAAATAAACAGAAAATGTATTTATAATTGTTAAATCGATGTTTACTACTAAAAATAATTTTCCTCATTGTAGTGGGTCTGACAAAGCTTGAAAAAGTCATCTACTAATTATCATTTCTTCCTTCGATGCAAATCGTTTTTCACGAGAGAATATCTCGAGGTATGCGAAGTGAAAGAAATCACGTAATCGTAGATCTGACGAATAAGCTGTATGTTGAAATATCTCTTGTTGGATTTTTATATTATACAATTGGTCTAAAAAGTGAATATAATGAGAATTTGAAAGTAATCTACGATCAAAACTCCAAAAAGGATGTTTTTGTCGGTTTTTAAACACGAATCTGGCTTCTTAGCCTTTTTTTCGGGATTTTTAAATAATCTAGTAAATGAATTCGAAAAGTGTAGTTTGTTCTAGTTATATATATATATATATATATATATATATATATATATATATATATATATATATATATATATATATATATATATATGTTACCTCATACTAATTAAAGAATCAATCGGTATATGTTATGTGTTGGGTGACTTGTATACTCTTGGTAATTCTATCATACCCGTAGAGCAATGTTTTTATAGGCTTTTCAAGAGTTTGGCAGATGTTGAAGCAATCTTAGGTCTTCTTTTAAATTAGAATTACTATTGTTATAGCTTCGTTGGATCCAGCATGTCTAAATGTTTTTGATTCTATAATTAAAATTGTTTAACAGATCAAAACATGTATAGATGATCTCTTTTTTGTGAAGATCTTCGGTTGTTTCAAGTTCCAACCGATATTTTCAAGAATATAAGGATATCACTACATGAAAATGATATAATGTTTTTAACAACACAATTTGAATTGACCATGGAGGAACTCCACAGAACAGTAAAGTTTCAAAATTTTCTTAAAATGTTGATTTTGTCGCCATATTAATAAATTTAATATAAACAGCAGACAATGGCAGACAAATAGATAATTTATAACGAAAACATTATTAAATGAGCAGTTTATTTAGATTTATCTGCAAAAATATCTTAACTATACTAGTAGTTGATTAGAAAACTAAAAATTAAAGGTCAATAAAATAAAAGCAGCGCAGTACGTAGGGTTTTACATGTTAGTTGCATGAAAGATCAATAGATAGCTATTGAAACACAAAATGATGGCAAAAAAATAGTGCTTAATTCAAAAATCGACAATACTACAACATCGGAAATTAACAAGCTAATTGGATAAAAGCAGAAAACAATTAACTAATAACTGCTAAGGTTTCAATTAAAATCAATAAACCACATATTATATAGATCCTGACTATTAGACTTTTGATGCGTCAATACGCCACCTACTATGTAATATATAAATTGATTATTATTTTCACAATATAATAAATTAATAATCTTTTAGCTGCTAATAAATGTTTATTAGTTCACGGTATACATGTATAAGTGTTATTGATACGGATCGATATGGGTCGGCAGTATGTCTGTGAAGTTGTTCCGTGTAAGTCACCACTTTTTTCCGTAAAAATAATTTTTATAGTAAATTAAAAGTTTTTATTATAAACCTTATACGTTTCTTAACAGTGAGAGATCATAAGGTTGTTCCTTTTTGATTCATTCTGTCATTCTTTCAGTCTTGTCAAGGAAAGATGATTCCGCAGTTTCTTGGAGCATTCCTAGACGAAATTCAGAGGAATTCGGGCAAAAGTATCAAGCTGTAAGGTCATCAGGATACAAACATCTCGGTTCTGACACAAACATCGCAGCTCAGGGTATAAGGTCAACAAAGGCGGACTAAAAAAAGAAGATTAGAGCTAGAAGCAAAGCACTTCAACTTGCACTTCCTTGTTTATAGTCGTGCTGATATCTCAATAATATCGCCCAGTAAAATATAGTCTGTTCAATAAAATAGCCAATGCACGTCAACAAAAGTTATGATGCCAATAAGTCGTAATGTTGCCGCATCAACTTACTTCTAATCATTATCACTAATGTTTTACAGAATTTTGCAGACATTTGGCAACATTGTCCACTAGTACCAATTAAAGTTTAATTTTATAGACTGATTTAAATTCATGTTCGAACGCATCAGATAGAATTAATATATCAGATAAAATGAAAAAAAAAGAGCGTTATTTTGGGTTTGAAATAATGTAGCTAGCAATATATGCGACATCATCTATGACGTACATTGGCTGTTTTATTGGACGGGCTATACAACGTGGGGCAAAAGTCCTGCTACCATTTTGATTGCCTATAACTTTGCTCAAAGAAAAAGTAAGTAAGTTTGGTTTTCATAAGAAGTTTATATGGTCTTTATATTTTTTTTTCGTTATGACTGAAAAATTATATCGGCTAAATCGGCTATCGGCTTGATTTTAAGAAACCCTATAAGAAAAAGTCTGGTGCTGTAAAATCCTGAAATCTCCAGAGATCAATAATTGAATTGTTGAACGAGCTGTGTGTGCTGTGACCCCATCTTACTGAAACCACATCTCCTCTTCCATTTCAGCCACAAGAAAATTTCGAATCATGTCTTGGTATCGTTCAGCAGTAACAGCAACACCTTAGTTATATTCAAAAAAATAGGGATCAATGAGGTTTTCAGCATGAATACCACACCATACAGTTTTTAGTGGATGCAATGATGTTTCATGAATTAATTGAGGATTCTGTATTCCACAAAACCGACTGTTCTGTTCAATAACGTCGCCACTAAGAAGAAAATGGGCTTCATTGGTCATTATCAATTTAGACGAAAAATCTTCAATTTCACCAAACTGCCTTAGGATTACATTACTGTACTCACCTCGTTGATCAGGATCTCTTGGTAGCAATTTTAGGACTAATTGAATTTGGTACGGGAACATTATCAAATCAGTTTTCAAAATTTGCCTTAAACTGCGTGCAGAAATGTGTAACTGGGAACCACGTCTCACTATTGTGCACCAGAACCACATTTTCAGCGTTACGAGATGTCCGTTGTCTTCCAGAACGAGGTCTGTCATGTAAACGATAAATTGTGGTTTTGTGAGGCACTGGACGATTAGGATATGTTTGACGCAATTTTCGCTGAGTGAAAATAATAGAACGATTATTTTCAATAACTATTGTTACTATTTCTGCTCGTTCTTGTAGCGTATATTAATCCATAATAAAATTTGGACGTCTACACAACACAATGGTTAAAGCTAAACGTCATATAACCAAGATAGCGTGCAATCAAAATGGTAGGATTTTTGCCCCACCTGTTACAAGCCGTATGCTGAAAATCATACCGAGATAAGAACATGTGAAACAAAAGCCTTCTAGATATTCGAGGACCCGGTCCAGTAACCATTCAGAGCAGAGAAAGTGTGAAGAGATTAATATGGGGTATATTATATATATTAAATTTGGAGTAAAACAATTCCTCTTCCCCTATACTTACTATGAAGATTTCCTGCTATCTTTGGAATATCTAAATTCATACAATTTTTATTACATTACACATTTTTAAACGCAAATTTTAAATTTGTATTATCTCCGAAAATATTTGTTTAATTTACATGCTGTAAGGAACCATATTGATCTATATTAATTGCACACTGTATTTAAGGTACTTAATTCGATAAGGATTAATGCCGTATTGCTTAAAATAGCTTCGTAAATAAGCCATTTTCTCACGTAAAAAGTAAACAATAAAAATGGTTAATGTGGGTTATCCCTAAAACATAAACATATACCATCGCGGACTTTTTTGTAGACCTTTTTATGGTGTACAATACTGTAGTACATTAATTTGATCTAACTCGTAGGGTTAGGCAGCGTTTTTGCTAATTGCTAAATAAGCCTAAAAAAATAGGTTAATTTACGACATCACGTTAGAAACCTCTAAAATTAGCAATGTTGCCTCAGTATATTATGCATGTGTTATACATATAAACCTTCCTCTTGAATCACTCTATCTATTGAAAAACGCATCAAAATCCGTTGCGTAGTTTTAAAGATTTAAGCGCACATAGGGACAGAAAAGGCGACTTTGTTTTATACTATGTAGTGATATATATATATATATATATATATATATATATATATATATATATATATATATATATATATATATATATATATATATATATATATATATATATATATATATATATATATATATATATTAATCTATATTAATCTATTTCCATATTAATCTCTTCACTTTCGGGGTAATATGGGATTTCTTATGTGAGCAAGCCAAAATCAACGACAATAAAAACCAAACAGTTTATTGCAGAGTCAGGCAGGTAAATACGCAGTAATCTAAATTGACAAAATATTTTTTTTTTTTTTTTTTTTTATTATTACTCTTCGTGAGTCCACAATCTGCCCTATTGGCAATAAGTATTTCTTCTGTTTATATTATATATACATGGCATGTAGAAAATCACTTCATTAAGCAATCTTCTGTATAAAATATTATCTTAATTAATTAGTCTTATTCTAATGCTTATTCTAAACTCTACATATGTCCAGTAATCAGATCAGATGGTGTTAAACGTTTTAGTCTACGCACTTCACTATCACGTCGCATATTTAGCTGATTAGCGAGTACATTGGGATGCACTGACACTCTTTCGAAGTACTTCACACAAACACGTTGGATTACACTCGTTATAGGTTCTAGAGGAATATCGCGTTGTATCACTTTATTTGAAATATAGTACGGAGCATCAACAATGGCACGCAACACCTTATTTTGGAACCGTTGAATGATGGATATATTAAATTTGCTAGCGGTACCCCATAGTTGTATTCCATATGTCCAAATGGGCTTGAGTATAGACTCATACAGCAATACCTTGTTATCTAATGATAACTTGGATTTGCGCCCAATGAGCCAATACATTTGATATAATTTTAGTCCTAATTGTTTCCGTTTAGAGAGTATGTGCTTCTTCCAGGTTAGGCGTCGATCTAAATTCATACCAAGATATTTAACATGGTCTGCTTGGGGGAGTTGACGATGATTGATATTTACTGGTGGACATGTTCTTCTACGCAGGGTAAACGTTATATGCGTGGATTTTGATTCATTGGCTTTAATGCGCCATGTCTTCAACCATAATTGTATTTGCTCCAGGTGGGTTTGTAGGTTTATTGATGCTGTGACTGGATCTTCATGGGATGCTAAGATTGCTGTATCGTCTGCATATGTTGCCACAGTAGTTATTTTTGTGGTGGGCAGATCAGCCGTATACAGAAGATACAGTACTGGACCCAGTACACTACCTTGCGGAACTCCTGAATATATGGGATTTAATTCGGTATGTTCATCGCCTTGATTTACAATAAAATGTCTGTCAGTGAGATACGATTTTAGTAGCTGATAGTCCGGATGAGGGAGAAGTTTCTTTAGTTTAACCTGCAAGCCCGTATGCCATACTTTGTCAAAAGCCTGAGATATGTCTAGGAAAGCAGCCGAACAATATCTTTTGGCATTTAGGTCAGCGTTTATTTGGTTTACAAGTCTATGCACTTGTTCTATAGTCCCATGCTTATTGCGAAAGCCAAACTGATGTTCAGGAATAATTTTTCTTTTTTCTATTATATAGTTTAGTTTTTTTATGTATAACTTCTCGAAAACTTTCGAGATTATTGGTAATAAACTTATAGGTCGGTAGGAGGTCACATCTTCTGGTATTTTTCCTGGTTTAAGTATCATTAATATTTTAGCTACTTTCCAGATACTAGGGAAGTAATTAATTCGTAGCATAGCATTAAATATATATGTTAATAGTTTTATAGCCTTTTCTGATAGTTCTTTTAAAATTTTGCCAGTAATTAAGTCATAACCAGGAGCTTTTTTAATATTAATCTCTCTCATTATTGTATGTTTAACTTTTTTGACCGTTAATTTCTCGTGCGGTAAATCCATTTGAAATGGCGAATCTAGAAAGCTAGTAATTTTATTTTCGTCATCTTTATGTAGCTGAGACTGGGAAGGTTTAAAAACATTTTTTAAGTGTTTTGAGAAAATGTCGGCCTTCTCTTTATTGCTTCTCGCCCAATTATTTTCGCTTGTTTTAATAGGTGGGTTATGCTGCTGGGATCTCCTAAGCTTTTTTGTTGCTTTCCACAACGAATAGTCTGTAGCCTCAGTTGATGTCAAGTTTTCTAGGTATTCTTGAATGCCTTGGTTCTGTTCGATTTGGATTAGATCTCTCAGCTCTTTTATGGCCCTATTAAATTTTCTTTTATTCTCTTCAGTCCTTTGCTGTTGCCAATTTCGTCGTAACTTTCTTTTTTCTGCTATCTTTTTCTGTATTGTACATGATATATGTGTATTTTTTCTTGGAAATGTTTCAATGTTGGGAGTCGCGGAATATGATGCCTCCTGTATATTTTTTGTAAGATTTATTGCTGCTATTTCTATATCCATTTCAGTTTGTAACGGTAAGTTTAGAGAGATATTTTGGTCTAAGTTTTCTCTAAATGAGGGCCAGTTAGTTCTATTATTGCACAGAGAAGGGGGTTTATCTTTGATGGTAATTTTTGAAGAAATTGTTACTATTATTGGTGAATGATCAGAAGACAGGTCGAAACATGATTCTGCTTGACACTTTTTTGGATCAATATTTTTTGTAATACAGAAATCTATTGTATCTGGTTTTTTATTTCTGTCTGAAGGCCAATATGTTGGTTCACCAGTAGAGATATGTTGTAAGTTATCTATCCTTATGGCTTTGAGCAGTTCTCTACCTTTTGAGGTTATTATTCTTGAACCCCACATTAAATGTTTTGCATTATAATCTCCTCCTGCTATAAATCTATTACCTAGTGTACGGAAGAATTCTTGAAATTGTTCTGCCTTGTTGTTATGTTTGGGTGGGCAATAAATCGCAGAAATTGTTAATGGTCCATGGGCTTCCTCTATGGTTATACTGGTGGCTTGCAGGTAGTCTTTGCGGAATTTTTCTTTTTCGAAATGCTTTATATCATCTCGAATTATTATGGCTGTACCTCCATGTGCTTTATCATCAGGGTGATTTGTATGATAAAGCTTATATTTAGGAACTTTCATATAATTTTTGTCCGTAAAGTGTGTTTCGGAAACCATCATAACGTCAATATTTTGTTCAATTACGAACATTTTTAGTTCCCTGGCATGTTGTTGGAGCCCATTGGCATTCCAGACGGCGATTTTGTAGCTATTGGTTTCAGGCATTAGGCAAGTTTGCTTACGACGGTTGTGAGTAGACCAAGCATCGTACTCATTTGATCCATTAGTTTGGCCATCATATTTTCTAATCTTGAGATGTTGCTAGTTTCAGTAGGTTGAGATATTGTCTCTCGTTTTTGTGCTGAACCATTTTCAACTATTTGGGCATAAGTTATGTCTGGTTGACTTGTTCTGGTGGGTAGTGGTAGATTGGTAGTAGTGGATTGTTTTTGTTGATGCCTTTTTTCCCTTAAGGCAGGATAGAGTTTCTGCTGTAGTTGCTTGTGAACTGCGCAACCCTTGTAGTTCGCTGGATGATTTCCGTTACAGTTGACACATTTCACTTTTTCATCGCGAACTTTACGAGTACAATCTCCTGTCTTATGTTCTCCTGCACATTTTACGCATCTATATGATTTGCGACAGTAAGTCTTTGTGTGCCCGTGCGCTTGACACCTTGTGCATTGTGGTATAATTCTTTTTATATGTGGTGGTTCGCATTTAATAATATTATTTTCCAATTTGGTGATTTCATACACCGCCTTATTGTTTCCATTAGGTTTTATGTCTATATAAAACATAGGCAGAGGTTTTTTTGTCGTGTGATGTCGTATATTGTGAATATTTACGACCTCGTGGCCTTTTTCAGCTAGTGCTACCTTGATGGTGTTAAAGTCCGTCCCGTGATGTAATCCTTTTAGTACGAATTTAAATGTTCTCTCGGATTTTGGCCTGAATGTATGGTATTGGGTGTTTCTTTCATCTAATTCTTTTATAAGAACTTTAAAGTGATCCGCTTCGAACAATTGGATTTTAATTGTTTCATAGCTCACTGTTTTAATTGTATAGTTCGTAGTAATGGTTTTTAATAAATCATGGATGTTTTTTATTATTCCTACCTTATAGACTGTTATTGGTGGTGGTTTGGGAACAACTTTTTCAGGGCTTGGTTGTATGTTCTCTTCAATTT
This sequence comes from Rhynchophorus ferrugineus, assembly GCF_030347505.1. Taxonomy (NCBI): domain Eukaryota; kingdom Metazoa; phylum Arthropoda; class Insecta; order Coleoptera; family Curculionidae; genus Rhynchophorus; species Rhynchophorus ferrugineus. The sequence goes on along the minus strand of NW_027472588.1, from coordinate 16,090,894 downwards.
CTTCCGACAGGTTGCTAAAACTGTTTTTTGTCTCTATCGGTTTCTGCAACCAATAGTCACTGATTCTTGTTTGTTTCCTCGCGATTTCTTCTTCTGGACTTCTCAATCGTTTTTTGTTAACGACTGTAGTCCATTCTGATGGTGGAGTTTGCGTTATTGCTGTTTGTTCTAATCTTATATCAAAGTGTGCAGGTGATTTGGTTGAATCGCTATTGTTTGCCATTTTTTAATTTTTAATATTTTATTTAATTTACTTCCAGAGGATAAAAAAAATAAAATAAATACATTGTTTATTTCACGCACTTCATTTTTCACTTACGTTATTTTAGCACTAGTTTTTTTACTATAAATACTATAAATGAATTTCAAAAGGACTGTTGTAAAATAAGATGAAATTATTTTAAACACTAATAAAAATGAGATGCAGTCCTTTTGTCTGGTCACGTAAACACGTATTGACAAAATATGAATTTCATTAGATATTTTTATTAGGCAATGAAATAATTTGACCATCAAAATTATACTGAGCATGTCCACGGCAGCTTGCAAGTAAAAAATATTGAATATTGATATTATACGGAGATTATAGAATACTACTTAATAATATGACAATACCAGGAAGGAGAACGTTCAACATTTTATTAGTGGGTATCACTTGCTCCGATCTCTGTAGAACTCTGTGAAATAAATTAAAAATAACAGCTTTTAAAATCGAAATCCGCATAATTTTACCGATCGTATTCCGTATTACTGGTTTCACCCGAAAAAATAGCGAAACATTGGCGATAATAATTAGCAGACTTGCTTTAAACATATTATTTTAAGCTTATAAGGAACCCAATTTAATTTTACTAAAACATTCCGTGACTTTTCCCTCAGATCAAAATAATTTAGGTCTTCCTCTCTTAAAATATAAACATTTTAGATGGTTCAGAAATTCACAAGCACTCCGCGAGCTTTTAGCCGATTATTTAAACCTCCCGTACAAAAAATAAATATTTCCCGCTTCAACTTCCATAATTCGCCTTTCATTCAGTGACAAACAAATAAAAAGAACTTCGTATCTTTTATTAAAGCTCAGTTCGTCCAAAAACAACAAAAAAAAAACACGCTATTCAATAAAGAGAATACAATATTTGAGCGTTCTATTCAATTTTATTACTAGATAAATAAACCTCCGTCTGATTTGGGACAATCACTGTTGACATTTTCATTAATTTCCAACAACTCGGAACAAATCCTATTAACTGTCCTGTCAATTTATATCGATAAAAGAGCTACCATATAACGAAATTAAAAACGATAAGTTAAATAAAAATAGTCACGAAAAAAACTACTTTTATGTTAATTCAACTAACTATAGGGGATAAACAAAATAATATGAACACCACGCAAAGTGAACACCAACTATCTTGTTGAATGTTGATATCACTGCTTCTGTGTAAATAACATTAAGTAAAACGGCTTTTCTTGTCAACTTGTACTTGCTGAACAAAAAAACTTAAGCGGATTTTTTGTAACACGTACGATTTTAAAGTTATGAAAAATTAAATTACTATAAATAAATAAAGACAGCATTTTATCAAAAAAATAGTAATATATATTTACAAATAAACAATGAATCAAAATAGCTCAGGTTTAAGTGGTCATATATTCTAAAAGAAAATGACGAAATATTAACGTTTCCTTTTGTGAACAGTAGAATCCTCTTTCACTACAAACCAGCAGTGACCCTTTTTCCATTCGTTGATAATGCTCTTCTATCCTTGCTCGTCACTCACCATTCCAAAATTAGGGGGAAAATCGAAATGGGAATGCAAGAAATGTATTTTTAAAGACAATCTGCACTCCATCGTTTTAAATGTTTGTAACAAGTAATTCACCAAAAACTCGGCATTGTCAGCTTTAAGATTGCCTAAAAATGTATGAATTATTTTCTGTAGAGATAACCAAGCCCCGCTAACTAGCTTTAGCGGTAAGATTTTCATCGAATTCATAGTTTTTTTAAAGTTTCCTTATTTGTGGGCTTCCAAAAATGCCTTATTTTAATTTAGCATCACTTAATTTAGAGGAAACAACTTCCAACTACAATAAACCTTTACCACCTTTTTCCATGGCCTTGACACACAATTTCTTCTAGAAAAGAGGTTCAAAGTCAAGTCAAAGTCAGTTCTTTTTACCGCTCTTTAATTCTATAGTGGTTTTTAGCGTCTCTACTGTTCTACAAACAGAGAAAACAACAATATTTCCTACCTGAAACCTCCCTGCACACACTTTCCAGTTGTATTCTTTGTATTTGATTGAGTCTAAAATTAGTTTCATCTTTTCATACTTTTTTTTTAATCATTGAATATGCAATGATATGGAAAGATATCGGTTGTCATTATGGAGCAATACAGCTTTTAAGCGTAAATAGTATTCACACTATTCCTAAGAAACATGACGTATTAGACAACCATATAAATAGGCAATGCTTTTAGCAATTGAATAAGGAATTACGTAATCTTATTTATATTAGAAAAATTGTATTACACGGTGTAATGCGATGCGTGTGTATTGCACAGTTTACATGCATTACATTGTAGGTTATAATTCGTTGTACGCTTTATTCTACGATGGCTAAAACAAACGGTCGATCAAATGTCTGATCTTTCAGACTTGGAAAAATGGTAAATCTTTGCTGTTCGGTTAGAGGGAACGTTTGTGATGACATCGTAATGACAGTATACACAAAACATAGTCAAATATCATTGACAAAGAGAGGCAATGAGGCAAAATCGAAAGTTAACTGAGAGAGATTGGCAAACACTAAAATATATTGTGGGTAAATAACATAGAACTACTGCGGCAGAAGGGACAGCAGAACTCAACAATCACTAGAAAAATATTGCTTCGACAAAAACTGTAAGGCGGGAACTCCGCAAAGTTAATATTTATGGAAAGGTTCCTATTGCGAAGACCTTTAGAAAGGAAGCCAATGCTAAGATGTGAAAGAGGTGGTGCAACGATCATAAAACGGACACTTGATCACTGGAAGAATGTGACCTGGTCCGATGAATCATCGCTTACATTGTTTCCTATAAATGGCCGTTCATGTATGAATAATCCTAAGAGTTTCACTGCTTCCTTTCCTTCCTTCCTTCCTTTCGTTAGGATTTCAGCAGTAATATCGTGGAATTCAGCTGGTCCTATCATTCAAATCACTGGCTGGATTACTGCGAACATCCTCAATGAAGAAATTCTTATTGTAACTAGCATTTGCAGACAAACATTGCTACATTCCAAGATGACAATGTGCCCAAATACACAGCCAAAAGATTCAGTCTTGGTTTGAAGAACATCAGAATATCGTTAAACATCTTCCAAGGCCAATATAATCCCATGAAGAATTGCAGCTGTTTAAAGTCAATTGGTGGACCAGCACCTTATTGATAAAAAATATTGTGAATGTCAGGTGTTCATGTTATTTTCTTTGTCCCATGTTTATGACATGGTTTGCTAATTGACCCTGCATAAATACGACAAGTAAAAGCATCATAATATTGCAATGAACGAATGAGATAGAGATACTACATCTATGTGTAGTATGTAGTATCTCTATCTTCAAGATCAAAAAAGGGAAAAATTGATTGTAGTCCTTTGAAATCAAACTATGTTAGGAAATAATAGGTTCCCATGGTCATAAAAATATTCTGTAAGTTTGACAGACAAGTTTTCAACCTCCAGTCATTAAATGTATTAAATATTAATGATATTAATAAAACTAGAATGTTATTTCTTTATATTAGTTAATTACATTCGATTCTTGAGTTGCTAGAATCAACTTCTGAATACTAATCGTTTTCTATGCATAAAATTTTTATTAATTATTTATAAAACTTCATTGGCATTCAACGTATAGCGAAAATTATATTTTTATATCGTTTTAATGCTTTTTTCAGTCAATACATTCCAGGCATTTACCAACACTGATGCGGCATCTGATAATGTCACAGATCATATGTTACGATACAAACTCATTTACAGTTGATTCATTCTTCTAGTCATTAATATGTGAGGAAATGCACCATACTGCGCTAACACCGGTTTGAATCGTGTAATCATCTGATGGACCGTTGGGCAGATATATTTAGGTACGAGGTGTAATAACATTTGAAATATCTTTAAGAATAATAAAACAAATGTTAGGAATCAACGGTACTACTTTTTAATATTATATTTCATTCAAATTCAATGAAAGTAAAGATTGTTTATATATGACAGGTTGATCAAAATGGTTGATTCAATAATATTTGTCGTTCTATAAGTTGAATATCTTGTAGCAATACAATTCATATTTTTGAAAGACATATTAGTCCCGCACGTATTTTTATCAACGAAGCAATTGTTAAATTCGATAGTTTTGACATTTTTCTCCACATAATAAAAGTCTTTCATTTAACATTATTGAGTTATCAAGACGCTAATCATGGAACGTTCAGAATTGAATTTTTGATATTCATTACTATTATTTGATTTAAAATCTACATCCATTAGATATCGAGGTCATCGTACAGCTCTTGGTTGATTGTGTAGCCGTAGCACTATTAATTAATCGTAGAACTTTGTTTTGGTAGCATTCGATTAATAGTTGGTTTTAAGGCAACCCCATAGATCCAAATTGGCTTTGTTATTGACTGGTAAACTAATCTTTTTGATTGTATGTCAAGTTGAGAATATCTTCAGACTAGCCAGTACAATTGCTTGATTTTGAGTCTGATCTGCGTTTTCTCTAACATGATAACCTTATATTTTTTCCTAATATTTTTATTTTAAATTTATTGAAAATATATTTAAACATGCTTTGTCGGCTAGAAAGAAAACTGAATAATTGCACATAATCAAGGGACTGTATGTATTTGAAATGAATAAGACAAATTTAAAAAGTAATCCATTTGTCATCTTGGTTGTGTGACGGCTAGCTCAGTTTCGCTTTAACCACTGTGTTGTGTAGATGTCCAAACAATCCATCCGTAATCGTTCTATTATTGTCACTCAGCGGAATTTGCGTCAAAAATATCCTAATCGTCCAGTTCATATGCGGATTTTCGACAGTGCGGTACGACAGCAGACAGGACTTCTGGAAGACAATGGACGTCTTGTAACGCTAAAAATGTGGATCTGGTGTGCGATAGTGTTGCAGAGTCTCCAGAAACATCAATTCGGAGACGTGGTTTCCAGTTACATATTTTTGGACGCAGTTTAAGGCGAATTTTGAAAACTAATTTGAAAATGTTCCCGTACAAAATTCAATTAATCCAACAACTACTACCGAGAGATCCTGATCAACCAGTTGAGTACAGTAATGCAATCCTAAAGTTATCTTGTGAAATTGAAGATTTTTCTAAACTGATAATGAGCGATGAAGCCTCTTCTCAGTGGCCACGTCTATAAACAGAACAACTTTTGGGGAACAATCCTCAATTAATTCATTAAATATCATTGCATCCACTAAAAACAACTGTATGGTGTAGTATTCATGCTGGAAACATCATTGGTTCTTATTTGTTTGAAAATGACTAGGGTTTTGCAGTTACTGCTGAATGGTATCATGGTATGATTCGAAATTTTCTTGTGCCTGAAATAGAAAGCAAGGACTAGAGGACATGTGGTTTCAGTAAGATGGGGCCATAGCACACGCAGCTCGTTCAACAATTTAATTATTGAATGACGTTTTTCCAGATCTCCGGATTTAACAATTTAAAATCAGAAGTTTATGTGAATAATTTAAAAATCTATTCAACATCTTAAAGACAATATTCGTCATGAAGTTGAAGAAATTCTGCCATATATGTTGCAGTATGTCATGAAAAATGCCTTGAAAAAGAGCCGAAAGTTGCGTAGCGAATAGCGGTCACCATTTAGCTGATATAATTTTTCAATCATAACGAAAAAAAAATGTAAAGACCAAATAAACTTTTTATGAAAACCAAACTTAATTATCTTTAGTTTGAGCCAAGTTGTACCCTTGTTATTTGTTACAATAAAATATAAAGACTAACAGCTACATTATAAGGAAATTCCAATCGCTTAAAACATAATCAGGCTCACTCTTAACGTTACAATTAATCCAGCGAATAAATATTTATCAAAAATAATCTCGATTAACAAAACCGTTCGAAGATTACGCTTTCCTACTCAAATACAGCCATTACGACATCATTGTCATTCAAACCGGGCTGATATCTTTCGACGGTTATTCTAAACGTTACTAATCCGATAAATTTAGTAGTGAAATTCCACACCCACTTGAAGCAACGGCGACGTCGGAACGAACGCTTTTAACCTGATAGATAATCCTAAAACATTATTCATTTAATCTAATCTATCAGGTAAGTTGGGTAAATAATGGTGTTGATCTTTTGGAGCCCGAACAAATAACAGCAACAGCCACTAGGTGTTTTATCTGTACGTGTGTTTGGATGATAACACAGATGCGAGGTCTGGAATGTGTTACGTATTCGAGCGCCAGCGTTTATTTTTTTCATTCTTTCTTTTATTGTCCAGGAACAAACTGAAAAATTATATTTTACGAAGTTACGAAACGGCTGGTGTGTCGGAAATGCTTCAATAAAACAATAAAATGTATCATACTTATCCACATTTATTGTACCATCTTATTTTAAAGACCATTTTCTTTTGAAATAATACCTAGCAAACAAATGATAAGTTCTTTTAAGATTTTTAAATTACTTTCGTAGAATGGAAATTTCATGTCTTTTATAAGTTGAGATTTCTGGAAAGAATAAGAAGTGGTCAAAGCTATACATTGTGAATACGATGGTTATTCGATGTTATTTGAGTTTCTGGCAAGAAATTCGTTTATAAAGACATTGTTGTGAGTTGATGTATTGTCGATGAAAATCAAAGAGCTTTTTTTCTAATCTATGTACATAGAGCTATTGAATTATAGTAATACTGAAAGAAAATTGTCACCTTCCCCTTAACTTTTGACCGATTTTGACGTTGTTTCCGGATATGGCTGAGTTGAAAGATGCCATTATATAAATTGTTGACTTTCAATCTATTTAGTTTAGTATTTATTGGTTTGCATATTACAAACTATTTCCATTTACAATGCGTCTTGTAAGTGTGGGATTGGAATTAAGTCATTCTAGCATATGCTTAGTGACATTTAAAATAATTTTTTAACTTGATGATATTATCTTTAATTGTTATTGGCTGACTGAGTGAGATCTTCTGATATCTCGATGAGAGATGTTGGATATGGATACGGAAATATGAGTAATTTTATACTCAGATACTATGTCAGATACTATTACGGATATAACATTTTTAAGAAAATGTTAAACAAAAATATAAAGTTCTAATTCAAAATTACAATTTTTGCATTTTATTTCAATATTGCATTATACTGATTTTTGAACGTCATTTTCTTAAATATTCTACAATATTTTATGGCTAATGTATCTCGAATTATCAATGGTATAAGGGTTTGAAATGCATGACATTTTTTATTATTATTTATTAATATTAACAACATTTTTATTGTGATTGATTCGTGTTTTCATTGAAAAAATATTCTCGGTATTAACAGTACATTCGGTACGTCGGTATTATTCGAGTACCGCCAATTAAAAATGATCGAAATGAATGGGTTCAACGAAACGATGAAAAAGCTGAATTGTTCGTACAATACTTAGCTAGCATATTTCAACTATCAATGATAATAGAATCTACCATGGGCACATCTCCTGTTTATCAACCCGATCTAGATTTAAATCTAATTTCTCCATTGGAAGTTGCCACTGAATTTGATAACCTCAATCCTAAAAAGGTATCTGGTATAGATGACATTTCACCTGGATTATTGAAAGAACTGCCACGAAAAGCAATCATCATGTTGACATATCTATTTAATGCCTGTTTAAGACTGAAGCATGTTCCGCAATGCTTTAAGGTGACAAATAATTATGCTCAAAAAACCTGACAAACCTGCAAATAAGTCAAATCTTACAGGCGTATATCGCTTCTACTTGCAATATAAGAGTTATTTGATAAACTAATATTTAAACGTGTTAAATATTTTGTAATAACACCAGATTTCCAGTTTGGTTTTCGAAATCACCATTCAACAATCGATCAAGTGCACAGAGCAACTGCAGCTATTGAAAAAGCGTTTAAGGAAACGAAATACTGCCCTGCAATATTCCTGGATGTCTCACAAGCTTTTGACCGGGTTTAGCATTTGGGATTAATCTGTAAGATGCAAATTGTTACCGCGTAACTATTGTCAATTTCTGGAGTCTTTCAGTCTTTTCGGAAGAAAATTTAGAGTATCGCACGAAATGGCGTTCTCGACATTTAAAACTAAATCATAGTCTTAGGACCTCTCCTATATCAGCTCTACACTGCTGACATTCCAATAACAAAAGGAACACTACTTGGAACCTTTGCTGACGACACAATTATTATGGCAAAAGACATCTCTCTGCCTACGGCAGTAGAAAAAGTACAAGTGGCAGTCAACAAAATATATAAATGGACAAAAGATTGGAAAATTCAACTTAATAGCTCCAAATCTGTCCACGTTAATTTTGCATTGCGGCGAAATATAAAAACTTAATTATATCACTTAACGGATGCCCGATTCCTCAAGCAGAATCAGCTAAATACCTTGGAATCCATCTTGACGGTAGATTAAATTGGAAACATCATGTCATACAAAAAGCAAAACATATTAGAACCAAAATAAAACAACAATACTGGTTAGTCGGAAGATACTCTCAACTTGATCTAAAATCAAAGAGGTTGATCCATAAGACAATCATAAAGTCAATTTGGACCTATGGGGTGCAAATATGGAGTTGCCCTAAAATTCAAATCAACTACTCATCCAACGCTGTCAAAACAAGATTCTTCGATTGATTACCAATGCCTATCGCTATGTAACCAACGAAGAAGCCAGGAGATTGAAGCGAACCAAATCATTTGAACTTGTATAAAGTGGATACCTTTGGTGTAAACTATAGCTATAAGTTATTATAATTTTATAATTGAGTAATACATATTGATGTATTTTAATACTGATGTATAATAATAATAAATTAATTGTAAATTAAGATTGTACTAAGCGTATTTAATAAAGATGTTATAAAAAAATTAACAGTATGTTAGTTAAAGTAGAGCATCTGCTTCTTTTCAGTGGCCTATCACTTCAAATAAAATGTTCCTAACAATAGCGTAATCTTTAAACGTCGATTTTCATACATACACGAGCCTTATTTCTCGTTATACCTTCTTGAAATCTTTATCTCAAATTCAATCAATATTTGTAAAAATTACAGATTTTTTGGCAATATAAGCTTATTTAATAATTAATAGGTTGTTGCTCAAATATTATTAATTTAAATTAGACAAACTGTACTATTTAAAAAAACAATATTGCATGGTTAACTAGATCTTAACTTTACTAGGCGGAGGTCTCCCATATGATCACTTAATTTTGTTTGATTCAACAATGTATGCTTTATAACATTTTATGTCAAAATCATCAGAATGTAAATACGAGTAGCTCCGTTGTGTATATTTTCTGGTAGAACTTATAATTTGTCTTGAATAAGCAATATTCCTTATTCCCTTATTTCTACCTTATATATGTGAAATTAAATTCTTTTTTAGTTATACTGCATGAGAGTATCATACCATGCTATATTATATTGTTTGCAAAGTATGTTGTGTCGCCCTGAATTTATTGTTTTCATGTCTGGGGTGTATTATTTTCTGGCTTTTCTCTGAAGTTTCGATTAGCGACGTGAAATTTCAAGAAATGTACGTGTTAAACTGGTAAACACAGTAGAACCAGTATGGTAAATCTTATTGGAAACAGGCTAGATCCAGAGATAAATGTCTGTGTGTATTTGTCTGTCTTTCTTTCGCGGAATTTTTATGTGACATCTGTTATAGTATGCCCTTGATAAGCTCTTGTCATTTTATTATGCAATATAAGGACATAATAAATCAGCTATTTTTCAATTTCACTACTGTTTTCATCGACTTATGTCACGATATGTTAAACCAAGCACTAGGTGTCATGTTGTTTGAAGGTTGGGACTACTCAGTTATACTTAGGATGGAAGTGTTCTCATTTGAGTCAGGCCCAGCGTTTACTTATTTGAAATAATATTTATCTAGGCATTTTTGTAGTTAATCATAGGTTTTTAATCAATTTTTTGAGTTTGCTCTGCAATTAAACTTATTTGCAGATGATTTTATAATTTTAATAACTAATAGGAAAAAGTATAAACCTAAATGCTATAGAAATTCATACTAGACTAATAATTGTGTAATATAAATATTAATAAAGGTTCATTTTTAAAAGTAATAATTTGTAAGTGGGCTTATTAATTTAAAAATGGTCATACAAGCCTGGAAAGTGATTCAAGTGAAGAACACCAGCGTCAGTTATCTTAGGCATTTCATTAAGAACATTATCAAGATTTTAAATGAAAGTTTGAACTTGAAAGGTCTGAAATGTCGTTGTCGCCAACAATAGAACAAACACGACATATTCGACAACAGTATTACTTTTGGATTCTGAACCAAATAGTGATAGGATTAGTGCCTTGCATAAACTAGAACAGCTTAACTTATTAAACGGAATAACCAGGAATAATAAAAATAAAATAAAAAAGGAAAATTAATAAAAAAAACAATGTGAAGTAACAATGTAAACAACCTAAATGTTAAATATGATGGTTTTCACATTTCCTTACATATTACCTAGAATGATAATTCTCAATTTAGTATTATTATGATACTCAATGTATGCATACTCATCAACTCATGGAACCCACCAAACACTCTTAGAGACGTATGGTGACGATGGTCTATTAATATGCTCTATATTTCAAACATCGGTTTCGGTCTGAACGATTTTAAGGTGGCTATTTTAATGGCAAAGGATAGTCTGGAAGAACCAAAGCAGTTTGAAGGTAATGAATTGTAGGATTTAATGGATGATAAATCAATCTAAACTCTCAAAGAAATTTCAGAACGCTGAAGAGTGGACGAATCGATTGAAAAGTGGAAAAAGCTGTAGAAAATTATGCAAATTATGGATAATTGTATTAAAATATTATGCCTTTTTAAAAGAAGAAAAGAAGAACATCGGTGTTATTTAAACGTCAATATCTATATCTACTGATATAGACCCTGAACAAACGTTCAGTACATATTGAAACAAGAGAATATTGGGTCTTCCGCAATCTTAAATGTTTAGATATTCAACTATACTTTCATCCATTGATAAATGCAGATCAAAGCAAATACAAATTATTTGATGAGTTTCATTCTTGATGTACACTATCGTAAATTTTAATCTGGACGTCTAATCCATCAAGATGTATGCTAACAAAATATGGATGATTGTTTTGTAATCAGCTGTCAATAAAATCGTGATTGTGATAAAATTTATATGCAAACACACAATAGATAAATCTTCAAATAATATTATCATGAAGACCTTTAACACCCGGTATACATTCTAAATATTAATGAGCGTCTTTCGATGGCTTTGAATGTCGGTAAATATGTACACATAAAAGGCGTGGAATACATTTATATTATTTACGAGGGTTATTAAAACCGTTTTAGCTTTAATTTTTTCTCTTTATATGGTTAAAAATTTTATTAAAATAAGTGAACACCCATTCTTCATATTTCATTAGGTGCTTGTGTGTATGATCATTTTTTTCATTTTAAGAAGTTATTTAGCGAGAAAAATTGGAACAATGTATATATATATATATATATATATATATATATATATATATATATATATATATATATATATATATATATATATATACACTTTCTATCATTTTCTACATATTTTTCCCATCTTTTCGGTAAAATGGTTTGTTGATGTTGGTTTGACGAATTTATTTAGAATTTCGGAACTGTTGGTCAGCGAAGTCATACTTTTTTTTTTTTTTTTGGACCTGGAACCGGGTAGGGGAATCCTGTTACGGATACCTGGTCGGGAAGACCCGCAAGAATAAGCGAGTTGGACTGGTTATGTGGAGGCTGCCTCTGGGCTACCCACTAAACCCCACCCTATCAGCTGATCCAATGACACGAAGTCATACTGCACTGACTTGAACAAATGGTAACCAGAAGGCATATCTTCACGTTTGAGATGAATTAGCCAGCTGTTACTCACTATTGCTTCGGTTTGGATGTCATTCGCTCTCTTATACTAACGCATTATTTTTAGCGATTATGGTTATTGTAGTATATCCATTTTTCATCGCCCGTCACAAAATGCCACAAAAAACTATACTTTTTCCACTGGCAAGCAATGAAGCTCCGATGTTAAAATGGCTTAAATGACTTCTAGGCTGTTGTTTGTAATTATCCGTCAAAATAATAATTATAAATCGATAAAACTAAAACCGAAAACTGATATGACGGAATAGCGTTACCTTAAGTTTCAAAAAGTGCTTGATGGGCTTCGGTAGAATTCAGTGGTCCACTTCTAACTGCTAGAAAATTCGTTTAAAACAAAATGCTTTCATCTGCAGGTTTGTTCAGTTTCATTAAATAATGTCTCTTTCTAAGACTTTAGAGACTCTGCAAATATAAAGCTTATAAGCTTTCTTATTAAATATTGAATATTTTCAATAAATTCTCATACCCAAATATTCGTGAATGATATGATGTACACGTTCAGTTGATATCTTTAGAGTGTCTGTTATTTCATTCAATTTCAATATACGGTAATTCAAAATCATTTTGTGGATTTTTTTAATGTTTTCGTCGGTACCAACCTCTTTTGGGCGTCCACTGCTCGCGCTGTACTCACATTGCACAGAGCTTTCTCTCGAGTGCCTGCTACTTCATTCAGTTTGAATTTACGGTCATTCAAAATATCATTTTGTGGATTTTTTAAATGTTTTCGTCATTTAACAACCTCCTTTGGGGCGTCCACTGCGTTCACCGTCTTCGGTGCTCATTTCACCACGTCTAAACTTAGCATACCAATCCTTGATGGTTGATTTTCCTGAGGCAGTGTCCGGAAACTCGGCATCAACCCAAGTTTTTGCTTCAACTGTATTTTTTCCCTTCAAAAAGCAATATTTTATCAACACACGAAATTCCTTTTTATCCTTTTTTTTTTCACAATAACAAAAGTTGCTTCACTCAAAATGCGATAATTCACAAACTAATAATCCGACAGCTGGCAAATTTATACACGCATGTTTTGAGGGTTAGGGCTAACTAAAAAACATATGGATTTAATTCTAGTAGCCCCATCTAAGTGTCAGGCTGGTGATTTTAATTGACCTGTTATTTTACAATGTCAAGTTTCTAATGAAAGTACCAGCTGGAGTCACTTAGTGCTCTCAAGATCAGAAATATACCTAGAAACCTTCTAATTTCTAAATATTTCAGTACGGAATAGTTCCCTGATTTAAGTGATTTTTTTTATATTGCTTCTACACTGATTTATGTTATTTTTTATTACATTATTTGTGTTCATGAAGTTGGAATAGTTTTTTGAGTCATCTTCCATCATCACAATAGGGTTAATTAATAGTTCGCAAATACTGCAATTCGCAAATGTATAATAGTAAATATATCAAAAATTGAAAACTATTTAACCAGACTTAACTTAGTCAAGAAAACAAGTTATCTTCTATCAAACTAATTCAATTTAATTCGTATTGAAATTCGGAATAATTTTTCAATCAAATCAAGAAATCTTTTAAATAGTTTAAAAGTCGACTTTTCAGCGTCTCCCTGTATTTAACAGTAAACAGACTGTGTTTAACTTATCTACATTAATATGGACAATTATTTGCTGTGTACTAAATGTACCAAGTAGTTGAAGAGGCAGAAGATCGATAACAAACTCCAGTAGTTTAACGGATGTGTAATACAAGCAAATATTATGATAAAGTGAACGTTTCAATGGATCGAATAAAATATCTCTTGTTTACCCAGTAAATAGCCTTAAGAGGCCAACAGTGATCAATGTTTTGAATAATTGTTTTAATCGTTATTATGAAAGTAAATTAAATAACTTTTATAGTACGATATTAACTAAGAAAAATATTTCAAGTCGGATCTAAACATAGTATATCAAATAAAAGGCGGGGATTACAAGTATTATAACATGTAGGTCAGTGATTTTAGTGACTTCTCTTCAAAATAATATATCTTCTAATTAATATATATTCTACTTAAAGTATCATTGACATTAATTGAATTGAATTTAAAATAACAAATTAATATTACAGGAAACAACTGATATCCTATCAGACATTATTTGTTGTGTTAAACATAATAGCTTGTTTTGTTTTAAATGTTTGTGGTTAGTTATGACAAACAGATTGATGAGTTGAAACGTATTTCGTAATCTTATTGCTTATATTGCTATTAATTAACTGCTTCTGATAATCTTTGAGGTTTAAGGAAGACATTTTTAACGAATATATTTAAATAGTATGACAATCGGGCTTATATATACGTATGCTTCTTCCTATCACGTTTTGATAATATGTGTCAGTGTCATACATGGTATATGACAGTTTTCTTTCAACACACTTTACAGCAAATTTAACCGAGGAATTATTTGTTAAAAATGTAAATTTCTTGATGGTATCTAGTTTTTTTAATTTATTACCTTTATTGGTTGTCCAATAGATAATAAGTATTTCTTATAATAACTAATATATATTTGGTAGGTAGATTACTTCAGTAACTGATCTCCTTTGTAAAATATCTATTCTAAATGTTACTGTAAAGTCTATAGGTGTTTATTAATCAAATTATATGACGTTGAATACGTTAGTTTCGTATATTTAGCTGACTAACAAGAACATTGGGGTGATCTAACACTCTTTGGAAGTACTTAACACAAATATTTTGAATTGCAGTCCTTAGTTCGAGTTTTAAAGAGATATCGCACTATCACTTCATTAGAGGCATAATAAGGAGCATCAATAATGCATGCAATATTTAATTTAGAAACTGTTGATGGTCACATTAGACCTGCTAGCAGAATCCCATAGCAGTATTTAGTACAACAATACTTTGTTATCCAATGATAAGATGGATTTGCGGCCGATGGACCTATAAAATTGATATAGGGTAAGTCCAGATCTTTTTTTTCTTTTCTCAAGTATGTGTTTCTTTCAACTAAGGCATCGACCTAGATGCATATCAAGATATCTAGCATCCTTTGTATGAGGTAGTTGATCTATTGATAATCACTGATAAAGGCTCTTCAAGGCAGAGCAAAATTTATATGGTCAGATTTTGTTTCCATTCGTTTTGGTGATATTTTGGTATTCATGATCAATATGGGAATAATGATTATTTTAGCTAATTTTCAAATAATTCATTAGTAACACTGGGTTAAATATGAAAGTTATTAGTTGTACACTCTTTTCTGCAGATTTTGCAGTTATTGCGAGAGCTTTTTGATAATTAATATCTGTCATTATTATTGTTTAATTTCCCTAGTTTTCTCGCGGGGTGTATGCTTTTGAAATCGGAAATTTAAGTAGTAAGTTGATAATTTTATTGTATTCATCTCTAGATAATTCAGATGAAAAATACTTGGAAATTAAACCTTGAATTTCATGGTTTTGTTCGTTTAGGAACAACTTTTTTAGCTCGTTAGTTGGTTTCTTTAATTTTCTTAATAAATTTTCTTTTGTTCTGTGCGGTGATTTTCGTCAGAAGATGGATAAAATCAATTTTATGCCAAAAAAGATATAATTAATATCCGATCTCATACATAGATGGCGCCGCTGCTAACAGATCATAAAGTGCTTGATCTTTTTTTTTGGGAAAATACTGATAAAGCTAATCAGTAGCTTCATGTACCCCAATCAATTATTATCTATACAAATACATATACATACATTATTTTGGAAAGCAGTAAGAATATCACAAATTTTTTTAAAAGTTTTGGGAATACCACAGTTTTTACTAAATTCCAAACCAAATTATTTACAGGGTATAGTTGATACCTAAATATCGTTAAAATGTAGCACGTTATATATGAACTGATAATTAAAAAAAACGTGAAGCAATGATGAAGGCATTCTGTAAATGTTGTCCTAACCTCCACATTTACATGTTATTGTGTTTATCACTTTGATTAATTTAGTATAAGAACTAAGAAAAAACAACATTCGCATATAAATGCTGTTTTACCAATACGATTGTTATAAATCGGTGAAAAGAGTGACCAAAATAAATCCACTACGCTTAGATTTGCTTCCCACCCAACGCACTCTCCAAATCTGGTCTCCAGTGACCACTGGTTCTGTCGTCGCCACAAAGAGATATTCTTAAAGAAAAGGAAAGGTATTCTTAAGGAAAAACAAATATTGTGATTACTGAGTTGAGATAATCGAGTCGTATTAAGAGCAAGGTGCAAAATTGCTCTAGAAATAATACAGAGAAAAGTGAGAGGCATTTTGAAATGAAAAACTGAGGAGTGTACAGATGAATGTGGAGTGGAAAGTGTAGTTTCTATTGTAATCTATGGACTATATATATTATTTTTAGTTAATAAATAATTTAATAAACAGCTAAATTATTATGGATTTTTATTTACTGTTACCTTTTCTCAGCTCTATAGCAGTTGTCGACTTAAATTATAAATAGAAGACAGAATCAATGAACTAACAATCAATCATGAATCAACGAAATAGTCAATGTAATCAATCATAAGTAATTGGATGCTATAATAACTTGTTTAAAGCAACTTATCATTTAAGAATATTAAAACACGTAGAGGTGTCATCAAAAAGAACCTCTATTTATATCTTTAATTATTTCATTCAGGAAGTACGTGTTAATATATTAACTACTTATAAAAATATACATATTTGTGGTAAGTTCTTATGTATACATACATGTAATTTGAATTCACACAAGTTTTCTATTGTTCTACGACCCACTACGGTTTAGCGTTTCAATTTATTATGCCAACCGTATAATACAGACGAGAAGGACATGTGTTGATTTCAAAATATTGCTTGTATTAAGGATTGTTCGCCTTGTTTTCTTGTTCTTTATTCTAATGGAATAATTTCATATTTCTTGTAATTTGTTGTTGGATATCTTTTTATATATTCATATCATGTATTCAGATGAGAATGTACTGATATAAATAACAATAATCATTCGGTTTTTAAGATCTAAAGGAAAATGCTTACCGTCGAATTTCTTCGCTCGTGTCTCTATAATGGAGGCAACTTTGATCACGGCGTCCCTAACATATTTATCCATATACAGTTTGCTAAATTTCTCTAGATCTTCTTCCAATTGTGTGCTACAACAACTGCCCTCGCCACAAATCGAACCTGAAACAAATTTTTAGTTACATACAACCGCCATTAAAACTAAGTATAATATTACTAATATAAAATAATATGTAGATAATAAATAATAATAATAATTATAATGATTGTAAATTCTGAAATATAGGGTTATATTCAGGTTATATCTTTTTAAATATAAGGTTATAATTTTGAAAAGATGAGGCTCGGCTATCCTCAAAAAAAAAATACAAATGTTTCTAAACCAGACCATGTGGTCTCGATTGAAAAGAGTGATGTTTGGTAGATATATCCGTGGAATTTTTCGTTTGGTTTCCAGATAGGTTTACACAGTTTCTGCAATACACAGCTGAGCGTTATTACGCTCTAAAATTATCTTGTTGTAATCCTCAGCATTTTTGGTTGATCAAGGACAAATTCACTTTACAAAAACGACTCTGATTGACTATGCAGGAGCGTTCAGCATTATTGATATTAATGATTACAATACCGATCTCGTAGGATTTCGATCTGATGAGATCTAGAGTGGCAGCAAGCAGCGATATAATCTTATATTCGCGAAGTGCACTGTGTGGCCATAATGCTTACTCGCGAGAAATTCCTGAGATAGGCTAAGGAGTGTTATTACATCAGACGATATGAAATGATGATGTGTTTATGAGGTGCTGCAAAAGCCGACATGACTTTTCAAGAGTGATTACAAGAGTGTTTAAGAGCATGAAAGCGTCCTTTTTGCGTCCTAATTACATTGCCGATTGTCAAATTGCATTATCTCTTATAGTTTCCGAGATACGGGCAATCGAAATTGTCCAATTTGGCTCTTCTTCTAACTTGGGCCAAAATTGTAAAATGGTCTTATGAATTAGCGATTTCGTTTCAATTTACATTCCAAGTAATATTCGGCATGCTAATTACGTTGCCGATTGCCAAATTGCCGATTGTTTCAACGTGTTTTCAACTCTTTACTGTCTGCAATAGACTCGCACTCTTAAAAGAAAATGATGGATGGACGAACAAGGAGTGAATTTCTACTTTTCTCATAATATGTTATCCAATGAATCTGAGAGGGTATATTCGAGTATATAGCAATTAAACTAAAATGTCAGTTGGCAGAAAGTAATCAGTGTTCTTTGTTTTCTAATAGCTGTTTCCGAAGTGATCCGTAAACTTTTAAACAGATAATTTTAATAATAGCATTTTCAGAAATTAAATAATTTGCTTTAATTGTATTTTCATTTTGTTTTTTCAAACAAATTATAGAACTAAAAATTCGGTGTAATATTGTGTTCAGTAGTAATATGTAAATAATTATAAAGAATAAATTATTATTCTTATTATTCTAGCGACAAATGATAAAATAGTTTTTTTCATCGATATCTTTTTCGGTATTTCACAGAAGCATTAACAATTTCAAAATTTCAAAAAAAATTAATTCGGCATATTTAACTTCGCTACATAGCTGTGGAACTAAACACTGATCATAAAATAATTTTGATTCATTTGAATAATACTGAATACTTTAAAGAATCCGGCACCAAAATGTTGGGCTCCACATGACTATTGCCAAGAAACTAACTTGATTGAAATAAGTAATTAACAAAATAAACACGAAAGACACTGTCTTTTATTCTGGCAACATCAGATCACACATATTTTTAGTGATTGGCTGCGAAGTCTGTATGCATCCACCGTAGTATAGCGCTGACTTTGCCCCGTATGACTAGCGTTTGTTCCTGTGTTTGCAGAAGTTCTTAATGGTGTAAATCATTATATATATATATATATATATATATATATATATATATATATATATATATATATATATTCCAGAAATTCAAAAACCAGTATTCCAGAAAGAAGTTCCGCTGGCTCCATCGTTCACTACCTTCATGAGCGTATCTTAGACATATTTTGTTGATGATTTAAAAGGGGAACGTATCTTGGAAATCTTTCCCCCATTGTCTCGGAATTCTGTTGGGTTTCGCGTCTCAACTACTGTATTGGGTGTTGTAATTCATAATTACATTAATCCTTTGTAAACGGCATCAAGCATAGTATTGTAAGCATCAAGAACAGCCCGCATAGCAACAGTGTTGTGCATCAAAAAATATTACAATAAACACTATATTTTAAATTATTTATTTCTGTTCAAATTACAAATACATAGATTAATCAACCAAATTAACAGAAATTTGAACGATACAAAAAATTTTGTTCCCCTGCATTTCTCGATATTTCTCAGGCATTCCACAAGGTGTGGCATGTTAAATTGAAAAAGCTTTTGCTGAAATAGTACCTGACAGCAGACATTTTATTGTCAAACAGGGTGACGAATACATTGACCTACACCCAATATGTTCGGGTGTTCCGTAGGGCAGTATTCTCGGTCCATTGTTATATCTTATGTATACAACTGACCTACCGACCTCAAGAAACACTACTGTTATAACATACGCTGAAGATACAGCAGTTTTATCATCACACGACTGTCCAATATCAGCCATAAGAAACCTCCAACTTCATCTTAACAAAGTCGAATTTTGGTTGAAAACTTACTGAAGTGATTGATGAGCCCCACAGTCAGATGTTGACTGTTGATTCATAGCTTAGACAAAACAACGGCTGGCCGGTCAGTTAGTTATTAATATATTGAATTTTATAAATATATTGAAACGAAAGTACCTCAATGCGAATACACCTATTCACGTAATTGAAAACTCCGTTGAAAAACATGAACAGTTTCCGAAAATTGGCCGTCGAGGGAATTAAAATCAATCAAAAACTATTCCGCTGGTGGCGTATCAGCCGCTCAGTTCCTAGCTGACGAATATTTAATCGAATCGCCCAGTCGCTAACCTGACAACTTTTAATTAGATCCGAACGCTTGTCATTTTTGTCGACGTTTCATTGAACTGAAAGCCACCCGCCTCAGTCGTTTTTGTCACTCTTATTCGCAACGAGTCGTGAAAAGTTATGGATCATTAGCATCCGTGTCGAAAAATAAAGTTCTCTGTTATTCCCGTTTTTATCTCCGGCTTGTGCCAGATAATATCGATATAAATTCGTTTTAAAAGCCCAACAAATATCGTATTTTGTTAGAATTATAACATAAGGATACTTGTACAGAGGAAAAATAATTGTTGATACCAGCAAGAAATATGAATAGAAAAATAAAATGTCTAGATATAACCAACTAACTATTGAAAATGAATATAAAGAAAAATAAAATTTGAGTAAGGCACTTCTTTTTAACCGACTTCGAAAAAGGAGGAGGTTCTATGTTCGGCTGTATATATTTTTTATTGTATGTTCGCCGATTTCTCCGTCAATTATGGGCCGATTTTCAAAATTCCTTTTTATTCGAAAGAGTGCACTTTCGAGGTGGTCCTATTGGAACCTAGTTAGGATCTGATGGGGGAAGGTGCAAAACGAGGGAAAACCTCAAATTTCAAAGGCACGTACGTACAGATAAATATCTTTAGGTAGGTATTAAGCAAAATGGTGTGTAGAATATAGAATACGTGTAGTAGATAGGTTAAATAAGTTATTTATTTATTTTTAGTTAGTTATTACAATGACTGTTATGTACATATTTTATTTTAAAAGGTTTTTTTTATGTTAAAAATCTAACTTTGATTATTTTTTACTTTTCAGTGAGTGTCTTTTTGTTAAAAATATTTTATAAAAGAATATTTATTGAAAATAATAAATGTTTATAAACAGGAATTTTTGCATCTTACATTAGATATGCTTGGTATAATATTAATTTACACATTAATTTATTACCATTGTTGAACTTTACTAAACTACTCAAACTAAAGTCAAGAGTAGCAGTTATACACTATACAATTTCATGTGGTTTGATTCCCTTCAATCTTCTAATTTCCAGCGTGTTTTAGTGATTTAGTAACCTTATGTTTTAAGGTGAAATCTTGGATAACTTGGCAGATCCATTTAATATCCGTTCGCAGGTTCCGTTGGTTCCGTAGCTATAAGCATTGGTAATTAATCGAGCAACTTTGTTTTGATAGCGCTGGATTACTAATCGGTTTAATGTTTTACTGCAACCTCATATTGTATCTCGTAAGTTCAAATATGCTTTGTGACTAAACAAAACTAAAAACTCTTTAATATTAGGTCAAGATGGCTAATTGATCTTTTAACTAACCACGTTCTCTACTTTTTTGTCTAACATGAAGTTGTAAACAGGTAATGACATTTTGTTGTTATTCATTGTAGTAATGTCATTATTTTCTGTATTTAGTCCTCTGTATTTCCGATGAACATTGTTCTCAATCTATCTTCGATTTATAGTATTACACAGATAATATTAGATTCAAATGTCATCGAAATTTTACTCAATAATAACAAATAGTTCCTAAAATTTGTGCCAAGATCTAAACAAGCTTTTTTTCAGAACATATTTTTATACGCCCGATATCCCTGTGGAATTTTACCGAACGAGTAATTTATAGCAATCTGGATACGAAAACAAGCTCGATGTTACGTTCATAAAAACATATTTTAATTTAAAAGAATAGTAAACAAAACTCCCAGGCGCATATACATTGATATGCTACCAGAAGCCGTATAATTGAACACATGACATCATCGTATGGTTTTTTGGACATACATTAATTCGAAAGGAATGTTTTTTTTTCTGTTTTGCGAATGGTGAGTAATTCGACAGTAATTTAACCGTATAATTATCGTATTAATCAGTCTAATATGTATAAAATATCTCTGTAATGGTTTAATATTTCTTCTTAGTCTATGATTATTATATATTTTATTTTAATTACTGCGGTTTTCGATTTTGTGTTTTCCTAGCTGTTTCACCCTAATATGCTGATTATTATTGTGTATTCAAGATTCCCCTGGTGACAATGTGTGAAAATAATGGTGTCTTCTATGAGTTCCTTTTTCCAATTTCTATAACAACTTAATTTAAATAATTTAAGTCCTTATTTCAAATAAAACTCTGTATCACAAACTTGTTTTTTGACAATTTTTTTGATGGTGCGGAATATAATTAAACCACATTTCTTTCTTATTTTGCAGACTGTAATTTTTGATAATTCCAATAAGTTTTAGCAAAAATCACTTTATAATACCGTTTTTGGTTTTATGTAGTATAATGTAGTATTTGTCGAAGTAGTTATGCAGATACTTTTTTTGCTAATAGACTAATTTTTGATAATTCCAATAATTTTTAGCAAAAATCACTTTTTAATATCGTTTTGGTTTTATGTAGTATAATGTAGTATTTATCGAAGTAGTCATGCAGATATTTTTTTTTTGCTAATAGACTAATTTTTGATAATTCCAATAATTTTTAGCAAAAATCACTTTTTAATATCGTTTTGGTTTTATGTAGTATAATGTAGTATTTATCGAAGTAGTCATGCAGATATTTTTTTTGCTAATAGACTAATTTTTGATAATTCCAATAATTTTTAGCAAAAATCACTTTTTAATATCGTTTAGGTTTTATGTAGTATAATGTAGTATTTATCGAAGTAGTCATACAGATATTATTTTTTTGCTAATACATTTTGATTTGGAGGGGTAGTAATTCTTTGTGAATGTGTTTTCAGACGTTTCGAGAGGGTGAGGCTTCTCGAGATATAAGTGGCAAGTGGCAATGGAATGTAGATCAGAGAACACAAATTATTTTTTTCTAACTCATTCAACATCATAATAGGCATTCTCACTGATAATTTTTTGTGCGACTAAGTTTTTTTGATATGTTCCTGGTATTTCAAGGACCATCATTTCAATTACTAATTCAAATAATAGAAAAATAAAAGTTCTCAAAATATTTTCTATATGTCAATAGTGTGATGTAAGAAGAAAAATGAACATGAGTAATTATTTCATATTCAAGAAAATGTATTGAAAGTAATTCTAAATTCTCAATATAAAACAAGCTATATCACTATATATACATTTTGAAAGGTATGTGTAAGTAGACACAAAGTTGGGTACAGATGAACCAAAATTAAACCTATTCCAACGTTTAGTAATTGTCATCGGTAATTTTGTATTGAAAATATGAATTGATACCTGGATTTTTTTGCAAGCATAAAAAATAAATGTTAAGAAAAACCATTTTTAAGCAATTTATATTAGGACCTACTATTTATCTACTGTATACATAAATGTGATATAATACGGAAATTATTAATGTTTACATATTGTCCTACATTAGCTCATGACACTGCGATGCTGTTCAAGACACGAAAAAGCACGCCAAAAAAACACAATAACAAAAGTATTATATTTTTAGTTAAATTAAAGTAATAATAAACGCCATTTAACATAGGTCCACCTAAATCACTGAAAAATCAAATTAATGAATTTAATGAGACTTCTGAGTTTACATATAATGAAACTGAAGATATATCAACAACTATAAATAAGTATAGATTTATATAGGCAAATTTATGGACCTACGGAATTGAATTATGGGAATATTCTACCCAAAATAATATTTCTATAATACAAGTATTTCAGAATAAGAAGTCCCAAGAAGTATAGGAGATGCACCAAGGTACTTTTGGAATAATTACTTGTACTAAGACTTTCGGATTCCAACTGTCATTTAGATATTCAAAAGATTCTTAACGCGATATGGACAAGCGAGATCACCTGTCCCTTGTTAACCCCGAAATGTTGCAGCTCTTCGATAACACTGAAGGATACAGACTTTTTTAAATTAATCTCCTAGAACCTTAACAATCTGCCCGTGGGCAATAAGTATTATTACATGATTTCAATTATATAATATAACTATCCTGACATGTAGTAGATCACTTCAGTAAGTGTTTATGTATTGTTTGTTTTACTGCTTTAGCAGTAAGTTTCTCATGTGGCAGATCAATTTGAAATGGAGTGTTAAGAAAGTCAACTATGTTATTTTCTTCTAATGAGGATATTTCAGACGGGTACGGATTAAATACTGTCTTTAAATTCATCATCAATTAAAAATCATTAAATTTAAATCATTCCTAGCCCAGGTATTGTTGTCATTTTTAATGGATGGATTATGTTGTTGAGGTTTTTTATTTTTTTTTTTGTTATTTAGGATACGGACTTGAGAGACAGACCGTGTGTAATTATGTGGTCAGCTATATTTAACAATTTATTAACAATTATACCTGAACTGAACAATAATACATAAACAAATTAATATATTATTATTATTATAAAGGGTGTTCACACATACTTATATAACATATACTTATATATGACTGTTATTTGTTTGCCAGTCAAAATTATTAAATAATTTTTATGCAGTTAATAATACTAATCAAAGAACAGAATTAGTTAATTTTTATCTTTATGCACCACTGTTAATTTAGTATTTATTATGGAATGTGGTCTTACAATGGAATTGTTGTTTTTTGTTTAGAAGTAAACTGGGTCAAGCGTCAAGTTATCTAAGTCAAGTATTGAAACGCAAGTTGAACCATAGTTTTTATATTATTATTTATATTTTTAACATTCGATATAGTTCTCTAACAAAATACGGATCATCAATGTTATTTAAATTTTTGGTATAATACAAATAATAAAATAGGAAAAGTAAATAGATACAAATTAAATTTGTTTAGTTCGTAAATGAATTTTGTGTATGTTACAAAATTTTATTATTATGTTTGTATCGTTTGCGTTCGGCACCGACTTCAAACTGATCAGTTGGTAGTTGTTAATAGGTTTAGGTTGGTATTGGCTAAATTGTGTCTATATAGTAGAATATATTATACGTGTAGTAGAGGTTAAATACATTTTTTGTGTATTTTTATGTAGTTATTACAATGATTATTTCATTCGGAGCGTTCATACGGGGCGCTGACTTTGCCCCGTATGAACGTTTGTCTCCTGTGTCTGCAAAAGTTCTTAATGGTGTAAATCACTATCACTCATAGAACCTCCTCCTTTTTTTAAGTTGGTTAAAAATGAAAAGTTATATGTAATAAATTATTACATAATTAAATCGTTAACGCACACATTATAAATTAAGGTAAAAAAGGAATATTTTCTAATTGTAACATTATATCTCTGTATCTGTGCGATATTTATGGCAAATATCAAAGTCAAAAGTGAACTTTTCAAGCTAAGTACGATAACAATCTAATCGAGACGTTATTGTTTGGGACAATGGAGTGCAAGGCGCCAGAAGAACTTGTAAACTCATTGAATAACAATTATCGATTTACTTTGTAAACGTTTTGACCTGAAAACTGGTCGTAAAGCAGCCCTTAAAAGTGCCTTCCTGGGCCACGTGCTTTTTTTTTGGTACCTGACTCGGGGTCTCCAGAGACGTTATAAACAGAGAAATGTCACCTTGGATGTTCTAACTTTTTAGCTACCGAAGTCCCAATACCCGGAATTTTAACTGTATGTAACGAAAAATCTATCTATGTTTAAATTTAAAAAAAAATAATGGTAAAATATAAATAAGGTATATAATAAGGACTTGATTTAATAATTCGATTAAAATGAGGTAATTTTAATTGATATATGATACAATTTGTATAGCCTTCATCTTAAGAGTAGCGATAATTTTCCACAGTAAATGCTCACTTATTGAAACTAACTTATTAGTTGAGAAAATAGTCTTCCCACTAGATACAAAAGGCTACAAATCGTGGGTTACATTTAAAGCATCATCTAAGAGAGTCAGATCTGAACTAGCAAGCCATTGGGAAGAGTTATGATCTCATGAACACTATTACCACTAATGCTATTACTTCTTATGCACGAGCGAGAGTGAGTCTAAGTCTCAGCCTGAGTCATAAACTAACATGTTTTATAATATAATAAATCTATGAATTTGTTATTTTATACACAGAAGTATATTTACGTACACAATTTACATTACAATTACCTATTGGGTTTTTCATATAAAAAATCGGCCTAGTTCAAAGAGTAAAATTTTTAATCTTCAAGATTGATAACCATATATGTAAATTTCTTGGCTGGCGCTATATCAACTATGAATATTAAAAAGGTTTTTGCAATTTGTACCTGATAATATTCTCATTTAATAAAGTGACATAATCAAGAAGGAATCCGTAGTTGTTTGTCTTTTTAAAACTTTATTTCTATATAAATAAACGACTATTTTATATCCAATTTTGCTAAAAAAATTTATTACTCTTAATATTTCCACAATCTACCCTGAAGGCAATAAGTATTTGTTATGTTTACATTATATACACATGGCATGTAGAAAATCACTTCATTAAGTGATCTCCTGTATAAAATACTATTTCAATTAACTAATCTTATTCTAAAGTCTAAATATGTCCAATAATCAGATCGGATGGTATTAGACGTTTTAGTTTACGTACTCCAGTGTTTCACTTCACATATTTAGTTGACTGGCGAGTACAATGGGAGACATTGACACTCTTTCGAAGTACTTCACACACACACACACGTTAAATTACACTCGTTATTAGTTCTAGAGGAATTTCCCGTTGTATCACTTCATTTTGGCTTTATTGCTGCTTTATTTTGGAACAGTTGTATGATGTATTTATTTATTAGACTTGCTAGCGGTCTCCCATAGTTAAACTCCATATGTCCAAATAGGTTTGAGTATAGATTTATGCAATAATACCTTGTTGTCTAATGATAACTTGGATTATCGGCGGGTAAGCCAATACATTTGGTCGAGTTTAAATCCAAGTTGTTTTTGTTTGGCGGGTATGTGCTTCTTCTAAGTTAGGTGTCGATTTAGGTGCATATTAAGATATTTAGCATCATCAGCTTGCGGGAGTTGACAATTATTAATACAGACTGGTGGACATGTTCTACGGAGCGTAAAAGTTATATGACTCGATTTTGTTTCGTTGACTTTTATACGCCATCTTTTCAGCCACAACTGTATTTGATTTAGGCGTGTTTGTAGGTTAATTGATGCAATGTCTGGATTTTGCTAAATGACTGTTGGTTTGATCAACGTGGAAGTTCACAATAGACGATAAACTTCAGAGACTTTATACAGATTCCCAAAGATTAATTGGTTTAATAAAGGTTGTTAAAGTGGTGGATTTCCATCTAGGTCAAATAATCAAGGGGTTATAATAATATATATTGTATATAGAACGTATCATAACTGGACGTTCGAATGAGATGACCAGGATTATATAGAAAAAATAGGCTTGTTTTAGTTATGACTGTGAAATGTAATGAGTGAAGTATTGGGAACTAACGGCTTTCTTTATGTCAAAATAAGATTCGATTGGCAGTATCGTTTATACATTTGTAACTTTTTGTGTTAGTCAAAGTTCTTTCGGTTCTAGTTAAAATAAATTAAAATTTCTTATTTCTAACACTAAAATCTTCATAAGCAAAGCAGTCAAAAGGAGATCATGTTTTTTATAATTTAGTATACTGAAGAGGAGGTATTTCTAGAAGTTCAGTTCAGCCACCAAATGCAGATTTCAGTAACTATATCACATTGAGCTTGGGAAACAATTCCATACAGCGTTAAATGAAGCGTTTCCGATGAAGTATTTAGTTTATATTAATATAAAACTGGATCGGCAGTACCATTTGCACAATCAATTGAATAAATCGGAACGTCTCTCCGTTAAAATAAAAAAAAACTTTCAAGCGGATTTAAAGTTTTTGTTTTAAACAGTTTAGTCGATTTAGTTTTATAATTAATATAGATACAAGCGCTAACCTATATAAAATTTGGGTACAATTTGGCATTCAATATGAGTAGAAAATTAAAATGGATCAGAGGAATATCCAGATATAATAGAAATTGGTAAAAATATCTCAAACGACTGGAAAACCCAAATATCGATACAATACCATGCTATTTGAAGATACAAGAAGCTATTAGAGGAGATAAGAGATATAAAGTAATATACATATAATATAGGTAAATGAAAAGAAAAAAAAAACAATAATTTCTAATAAATTGAATAATTCTATATCATATGCTTGCGTCTAATAATCTAGGGAGTAGATTTCTTACGTCTTATATTCATTCCATCATTTCTATGGATCTACTATATATATGATTTAGAAGCTTTGACACTTTTGAAGCTGAAATTGAACAAACTGGGAGTTTACCAAATATGCAATCTGACTTGAGATCTAATACTGTAAAAGCAAAAGCAACTTGTATGTTGACGTTCAGGTGAACACAAACTTGCAACTTGCTTTAGTTAAAATAAGTTATTTCGAAATAAACAATAGGAGATTTGTTAGATCAATAAACGGAGGATTAGTAGCAGCATTTGAACTAGTAGTCATCTACTATTCGTTAAATATTATATAGCGTTACTGTATCGGCATAATTGGCAAACTAAGAATGGTTCTGCTTGTAAGAAGTTTTGCAGATATTAAAATTAGATTTTTTTAGTTACTAACTTGTTCAAAAAATTCACGGTAATTATTATATTTGTAAAAATAATTTTATTTTTCTTCTGCAAACCTGTCATGTTATTCACAATTTTTTGCATCGAATTGGTACAAAAGCCTACAATAACAATCTGAGTTTATTCTTTATCATATAAATTCCGATTATTCTGATTTCATGGCCGATCTTTGAACATCAATTCGCTTAGGCTATCTAGACGCAGACCTCATCCATAGTGATTAAAAATGACGCACAAAACAAATAATATTAAAATAGCTTTTGAGGATATTTTAAATTCTACTGCTAGTGAAAGCGATGAAAATATTGTTGAATAATCTAAATGAGGTGACAAGGCGGTTTTAACACCAATTTATGATGAATTTTATAATTATTTTAATTATCTAAATGTTAAATACTTAACCATAAAACCACAAGGCTGGCGTAAGTTATGTATTATAGATCCAGAAAATGATTCACAAAGGTTATAATTGTTTTCTTAACTAAATTCGTCATTATTATAAAAAATGTCATAACGTATACGTGGGGCATGATCGATCTATAATTCGAATATTTTAGAGGTATGCAACCCGCAATAAACATATGATAATTGTGATTGCATTTTACTAGTTATTTACTAAATAATCAGATGCTATGTTAATCTACCTAACGTGTATTGCTTTTATTAAAATAGAGATTTTTATTTATAATGGTTTAGATATTCTACTGTAAATTTAGGCAATAATTAAGGATAGAAATATTTTCAAAAACAATTAGAAAGTAAGTGAAGAAAGAAGAGTGAGCTATAATAGCCTTTATGAATATTGCTGCAGTACAATGATCTGCTGTTATCAGTGAAAATGTCAGTTATTTTCTTGAATTTAGGGCTTTTTTTATCAAAACACTAACAAACAAATACAGTGAAATTTCCAGTTTTAGTTAAAATATGAGCAAAGGTTTCTGTATGTATTCCTTTGTATTGCGAAATTAAAATTGAAATTTATATGAGAAAGGGCAACAGACTGTCAATAAATCAATAGATCTAAACATCACCATGGTGCCAAATGTAATTATTTTTCATGTGTATTTCTCCATTTTGATAACACTGTTTCATATACTATGTAACTCATTTCGCATATATTGGTTTATCAGTCAATCATAAAGCTAATTTGGATCTATGGGGTACAAATATGGTTGCACTAAAAATTCAAATCAACTAGTCATACAACGCTGCCAAAACAAGGTTCTTCGATTAATTACCAATGCCTATCGCTATCTAACAAATGGATTTGCGAAGTTATCCAAGATTTCGCCTTGAAACATGAAATAAGGTTGTTAAATCATAGCAATGTAGAAGCAATAGAGGTACTGGACAACATGCACGAAATCAGAAGGTTGAAGCGAATCAAACCACACGAATTTCTTTAGTGTATAAGTCTATTTGTATCTCTAACTTAAGTAGATTAGTTTAATTTTAATTTGGGAAATATATACTGATATATTAACCCCATACTCGCCTTGATTGTCTATTATATATATGTATATATATATATATATATATATATATATATATTGAGCGGAAAGTCCTTTATATATATATATATATATATATATATATATAAAGGGTCACAATAGATATTAATTAAAATAGTAATATTAAATCTCTATTGATATATATCCAGTATATAACTAATAATCGTACAAAACTACTAGTTGTATTTATAAGCTTTCAGTTATATTAGGATATAACCTGGTGTGTTTCACGTATGAAGTCGCCATTTCTTTTCATTGTAATAAAAAAATTAACCGAGAACAAAATGCGTTTTTATATTTCGTTATAAATATTAAGGATATCAATGCCCATTAAATATGATGATTATTTAATACAAACAGAGTGCTATCGTTCAACAGTCAAAATTAATACTGATCAGCACTGGACAGTTTCCGTTTTGAGCGGAAAGTCCTTTTCAAAGGGTGAATGAAGATTAATTTGGTAGTATAGGGGCGAAAATGATGATTTGTGTGGTATAGCATGACGTGACAGCTGAAGACGTGATTGTATTGATCTTGTTAGCGTTATATTTCTCGGAATCGATTATATTATCATTGACTGTTATAGAAACGGTGTAGAAGAAGGCATAAAAATTATAATGACTAATTAATTCACATCAGCCCAGATCAATTAAAGTACTGTTTAAAATTAAAAAGTGTTATTATGTTAATTATATACTGTTAATTGCTCTTAACTTCGTGAGGAATAGATGGTGTATTAAATATTTATATAAGCATTGATAAAGATTTAAATTACGTTAAGATTATGTATAGGCAGAAAGACTAATTAAATCAGATAAAGTAAAATTAATCAAAATTTCCATTTAAATTTGAGCAGAGGTGTTTTGATATGAGTTTCGGTCTTTAAACCTTTGATGTAGGTAATTAAAACAACTATTATAATATAATTGTAATAAAATAGGTATACCCAATTTTGTGACCATACTAATTGTTATTAAATTAAATAAGATTCTATGTGTTAAATATTTATAAACAGTGAATTATATTAACAATTAATTACGTATAAATATCAATTAAAATTTTATACAAATTTAAACTCAACTAACCCAGTAAGTTTCACTTTTTAATATAATTAAGATAATCAATATAATGTAATTATAATAATAGGTATATACCTAATAAATAAATTGGTAAATTAGTGTATTAATTAAATAAGATTTTCAGGTTTAAATATTTATGTAAATGTAATCTTTTTATTTTTATTAGTATTAATTTAAACTAAAAAAATAAAGGCTGAACAAATAATGGAATAGCCCCACTTTGTTTTTTTAACAGTACTGCGATGAATTTTTTCGGAAGTTTGAATTTTAAAATTAGTACGTTTTTTGAAAATGTAATGACGATATTGATAATAATGGTTATTAAGAACCATTTTTTTTATATATTACATGTGTATTACATTGAGTTATTGAATTATGAAACAACACATTTCCTTGGACTTTATTAAATTTTTTTTATTTAATTTAAATGTTTCATAATACGAATGGTTGTAGGTTTTTCGATTTTCTCTCAAAGCTCATGTAGTTAGGTTATGCTCATTTCTTTGAGCAAATAGGTATTCTTCATTTACCTGTCATGATATATATATACAAAGTATGTGTGTATTTCTGAAGATATGTGCAGACAAAGCTTTAAATCATTTAAATCCATTGAATAAAAATCATTAAATTAGATTCAATAATCATCAAATAAAGTTAATATGAACCATTAATAGAAAGAACATGTTGGTAAATTTTAGGCTTCTTTTTAATTAAGGTTATTTGTATCTTGGCTTACATTTCAATGTTGAATGTTAGTCTTGTTATCGTGAATAACATTCTTGAGTTTAAGGTAAAAAAAGTGAGTGATAGTTGTACGGAATTCATATTAAGTAATGGTATATTAAAGAAACTATAACTTCTATTCATGATCCATGCGGTGAAAAAACATCCATAATTCTGGATTCCTCGCATAAGTATCGTAGTTCAAAAGTAAACTAGAACTTCTAGGATTATGTCGACTGGCAAAATAATCTTAAAGTTCATAGTTTGTAGTCACTGAACACTTTTTTCAGAGTAAAAATTATGACGAATGTTATAATTTTCGGAATGTAAATTAGTACCAGGCCTTTAAGGAATTTGCAAAAGATGGTGTTACTATATATACAACTAACTTCATGTTGAAACCTTACAAACATGCTTTATTTTTCAGTATATGCATTTCGTCGAAGTATGAACAAAACATTTTTCAATGTATTGAAAATGTCTGAATTTGTACCGAGTAAATCGCATTTGTGGGAAATTTTAGTTTTTTATTCCAAAATGAAAAAAGTCATAGTATGGCAATCATGCTCCATCTATTATAATATGTGAATTTTTATCTTGACGTTTTAGGGGTGGTGATTTTGATACTGAAGACAAACGCCAAAATTGATACGCCCGAGTCGAGCTCCGGGCGAAAAATGGTCGAAATAAAGAGACATCACAATATTATTCTTCACCATGGCATCGGCCGACCACATATTTTAATACCGGTGAAAACATACTTAGAAATATTAAAATAACAAGTGTTATCCCACCCTCCGTATTCTTCAGACCGTGCTCCTTCTGATTACTTGACACTTGATTGTTACGAGTCTGAGCAGCGCTTGATTTGTTATGAAGAGTTAAAAACGCGTCGATTCGTGGATACGTCGTTCTATTGAGATGGAAGCGTAAATTGCCTGAAAGATGGAAAAAAGTAGAGGCCATCTATACCTTTAGTAAAATACATTGTATCGACTTTTCACAATAAAAAACCTCTTAACACTAATTTATAGGCCTTCTATATTACATCGATATTATATATCTCGGATTTTGGATAAAACAAGTTTGCGATTTTATCACTATAGAAAATATAATTTTAAGCAATTTATATTAATGAATAGCATACTAAAGCATTTATGGAATTCACCATGAAGATAAAGAGCAATCTCAAAATACATTTTCTCAGTTATGCATTATGAACAAACTTGACGTGACTGATCGTTTTACTGCCATCTGTCGTCTTTAAGCATCAAATAAATCTCGTTAATAATCAACAATAATCATTTATAAACGACTGCAATTATAAAATAACGATTTATGTCGCGTCATATCGACGAAAAGACTTCGCACACTTACGAACGACGAGCGTCATTAAAAGAAGAAGAATAAACAAACAAACGGCCCAGAAGACGACGAACTGGTCGGAGACGTATCTCGGCGCACTTTGATGTGAGCTTAATTTATTTGCCCGATGACTAGATTAAGCTAATAGAACTGCTCGAGATTTTTTCTTTTAACCGTCGAAAATTTCAAAAATTTTATTAGTAATTAAGCGATTCCTATCGTGAATTTATATTCGATTCGGATGGAAGGATGGATGTTTTTTTCTGTCTATATAGCGATACCATGGTTGTAGGATGGAGATATTTTGGTTAAGAGCTAATTATGATGTTAGTTCTTTGAACGGCCGATACCCATCAATCAAGATGATAATATATTTAAGAAATTAGCATTAAAACAGCTAATAAAACAAGAGCAAAACAATAATTTATTATAAGCTTGAATGGTTCTGTTTAAGATGGGCCGATATCATCTAAGGCGAGTGGTAATTTTGAGTTTTTCTAACGATCACCTGTGTAATTAATATTCAACTCGAATATATTAATACAATAAAGGTATTTATCATACAATTACAGTATATGACATCCAGGTACTTAAAATGTTATAGCAGTTTTAAGTATTAAAGTAAAATGTTAAAAGATATCTTCTGAGCGACGAATAAGGTTTGATGATTCTTACTATCTGGTCTCACTACTGATTTCGACTAGCCAGCCATCTACTTGGAGCTACTAGAAGCATTAAAATACTGACATAAAACGGTTTAGTAGGATCAGCTGTTAAGGCGACATAATTTATTGATGTGTATACCGAATTCAAATCCAGTTAACCATTGGATATAATTTATGTTCATGATTGTTTGTCCAAGTGTGCAAAATCGGAAAGAAAAGCCTGTAAACTTAACCCCGATTGAATAGGTTTCCTATAGCTTTTAAGACCCGCTATTTACATATCTGGCAAGCATTACAATTTATCTCCTATAGCTTCCGTGATATATTCTGAGTTTACGCTCGAATTTCTTCCAAATCCCAAATACAAAATCCGCAAAACTAAAACTTATTCGTCTGAATAAGTTTCCTAGAGCATATAAGACAAACCATGTAAAGTAATGATATTTTCTGGGATAATTTTCAAGTTTTCTTGAACCATAATTCTCCAGATAATGTTTATTCGTTCAGCTCAAAAAATATCGTTTATATTAACGAGTAAAAGTATGAATATTTTGAACAGCTTCATCAGATTTAGTTTCTGAAATTCTGACATTTCTTGCATGAAGAACTCCTTCGTGGAAAACGATTTTGATCAATTGAAGTTATGATTATAGAAAGAAAAAATTTAATCTCAACGTTAGCTTGGGTTTATTAATAAACATTTAACAATTAAAACGCATTACCTGCAATAGCACATATCACTGAAAAAACCTATGAAAAATAATGTTCAGCTAAATTATTAGATGCAGCATAAGACTTTGATGATGTTTGACACAACGGCCTCGTTCATAAGCTACAGAAAATGTTGTCAAAACAACACAGAGAACTATTAAAATCTTACATAACAGGCAAAAATGGAAAACATCAAGATGGCTACATTTGTTGATAGTACTACGATTCTTGTAGACCGTAATATGTAAGAGTATGTCGAAGACAATAACTAAGAAAGATGACAAGATAAATAATTGGCCACTGACTATATAAATAATTGAACCCAAGCCTGGAAAAGTATTTCGAAATTACTCTTGAAGCGAAACTTCACTATAAGGAACATGGAACACAAATATATTGGTTAATTAGAATAAAATCCCAAATATTACTACAAAATAAATTACTATTATGCAAGCAAATATTAAAACCTAGTATACCTACGGAATATAGTCATGGGGATATTCTTTGAAAGCAAATTTTTAAGTTTTTTTAACTCAGAAAATCAAGAGAATCACAAGGAGACATGGGCACTCCATTCTCATGTTAATATCGAAGTATTGCAACTCCTGGATAACACCAAAACAAAACACAAAATCGAAATGATCTAATTATGTAATATTGTGTAGTGTCGTGTAATGAGGGACGTTTAATAGAAAAAGCAACAGTGTTAATAAATAAATGTGAGCATCCGCTCCTTATCGAAGAAGTAGCCCGACCACAACCCTGATTGGGTATAGGAACATTCTGCATAGTAGTATAGAATATCTTCTAGGAAGAAGAGTGTGGTGTAGTAGCGGTCCACTCGATACAGTTACGGCTAGTCAGGTGGAGAGAGTGGATCGATATCAGGCTAATCCTTATCCGCTTATTTATCGTATCGGCCCCTTGAATAGAACAAAATTCTTTTACTGTTCTTACTAGCTTTATTTATAAAATACTACGTGCCTGTCCTCTATTCTCACATAAACATAATTAGACTAGAGACTAAGTTAGAGCTGATGGATCCTTTTAGACATGTACCATGTAGATTTAAGCTATTGTAAAGATATTAAGCTATTGTAGGTTAGTCGGAAGATGGAGATTAGATACATTTTGAGATATGAAAATAGAGTTGGATCACTAGAGGGTCCAGTTAGTTAGAGTCAGTTA
The DNA here is from genome assembly GCF_030347505.1 of Rhynchophorus ferrugineus. NCBI lineage: Eukaryota > Metazoa > Arthropoda > Insecta > Coleoptera > Curculionidae > Rhynchophorus > Rhynchophorus ferrugineus. Next base: position 16,054,881 of record NW_027472588.1, on the reverse strand, counting down.
AAGTTAGTTACACTAGTTACATAAAAATGTTGTGGCTTTACTTATACTAAATCAAATGAATGTTAATAATGAACAAAATCCACCGACTCGAGTTTTAATTTAATTGTGGGCAACTACCAAAAGCTTTTAAAATTGAAATCATCAATCACCTGAAAAAAGACACGTTGACACAATCTCAAACTCGTATTGTGTCTTGAGAAAAAGGCTATTAGAACAATAATTGATAAAGTATTGTATCTCACGGAACATCGTCCAAATTAAGATCAAAACCTCCTTACTCAGCACAATAAAATACTCGGTTCGATATGAGACGAATCGAACCACACCGTCAACAATGAATCTGACAAATAATAGCGCCCATTCGGACGCAATCGCCTTGGCACCTCGACCAATACCCCAGCTGATCCGGCTCATGTCTCAACCTGTGTAACAATTCATATTTAACAGAGCACTACGTTTCGGCGGCGTGGAATGCGAAGCATCCGGCTCGACGATACCTGGTTCTCGAGAAGGGCTCGATTTTTACCTGGAACCGTCGACGGACAGGACCGAATTAGGCCTCCGTACATGTTCATTCATCACCGGGCTTGTTGGTAATCAGACTTCGACTGGGCGTGGCGAAAACGTCAGAAAACCGCAACGATTTTGTGTGCGATGTTTTATGCGGTATAGTTCCTTTTATAAAAACACATTTACAATGGGACGACATATTTTTAACCCCTGGGATTATATTACAAAGAATGGTATGAATACGCGGATTTTATGTGGCATAGTTCAAGAATTCCGATTCAGGAAGATGTTTTCTTTCAGGGATCAGTTGTCTTCTATGGCTATATTGACGTCCACATATAGATAATATAATAGATTTCCCGTTTTTATTGTATATTTAATAATTTTGTTCCCTTCTACAATATTATATTTTTATTATTATGATTTCAAAAACGTTTATCTGATGGGAAAACATTTATTTGGGGCCATCATTGTAATCAATTTTAAATTAATCAATTTGTGTCATTAGGTGTAAACAATTGCACAATAACCTAACCCAATTATTAAATTCAATGATCTTGACATTATATATATATGCCTATATAAAATAACAGTTTTTCATTCAGTATTATTAAGTTATTTAGTGTAAATAATATATACAGACGGTAATTGTGGAATATGAAATTTACATTTTCAACTTTTCAATGAATGCCATTACGTTTCTTGTGTGATTTCCAACTCCAACTGTTAGTCTTGGTTTCAACGATTTGAAAATGGTGATTTTGACCATTTTGGTTATAGTAAAGAATAACTTGGAAGACCAAAAAATTCAAGAAAATGAATTGCAAGACTTACTGGACGATTGCTTGACACACAAAAAATAAGTTCTCTATAATGTATTGTGGCTGGCGATGAAAAGTTGAATTCTGAGTAGCAGAACATTCCTATTAAATTAATATTAAATAAAAATAAAAATAAAAATGCTGATGTGCATATTTACCGGCTTCAATGGAACAAATTGCAGGAATATATATACCAGTAATAGCCAGAAAAAAGCGCATCTTATATGCCAACGTTCGGCCACACGAAGGAGTTGTGAAGGACACATAAGGATATTGTATAAGAAGAAGTCCTGTGGCACCCAGCATACCTATCAGACATAACACTTTCTGATAACGACTTGTCATGCAGCATGGCTTATGCACACGGTTTCGAAATATTAATAATAATACAAACAGCAAAAAGTTGTAGAAAATGATGGAAAATAGTTTGTTCAATAGAATGTTGCACCAGTTTTCTCACTATAACACTACACTAACAATATAACAATACATGCACCTATACAAACTATAAAATATATTCTTTAAATGTTTAAGAAATAATGGACATTGATTTTTTCTCAAGTATTTTAATGATTTTCGACAAGTTCTTTAACAATAGATATTATATGGTAATTAAAATAAAACAATGAATTAACAAAAACACCTTTGCCATCTTCTATCTCTCAATTTTACTACAATGCAGTTATTTTCTATACAAAACCCGTAATCTGATATGTAATATTGGTTCTTAGTTTCTGATTGGAGATATAGGTTTTCATAATCAAATTCTATGACTGATCACTGGTCTTTCCATCAAGTCAGATACTTTTCTCTTAGAACATCTTTTAAATTACTACAGGCGATACATACATCCTTTACTTTCTAAAAAAATAACGGTGTAAAAGCAATCATAGGGCAGAACTTATAGCGCAACTACCCAGAATAAAACCATGATTGGATATTGCTAGAAAATACAAGGATGTGGTGAAGTAGTTCGATCGTGATACTAGCAATCACGAAACATATTCGATTAGTTTTTGGCTCATATTATTGATTATATATATCAGTCGCTCGAATAAAATATTAGTCATACCAATAATGTCGTTTACAAACGCCACGTGTCCACTAGCAAAGAACTACAGCTAATAATTAGATAAATTATAGTGGATGGATAATAATTGTGATAAAGATTGTTAAAAATAAATTAACGATTGCGATAGGAGACGAGTTTTATATAAAAGTAACAATAATTAAAAATATATTTAAAATTATTTGTTACCCATCTCCTTCGGTCATCTCAGATGTAGACACGCTCATAACAAGGATTGTTATGATCCTCAATTTTAAGAAGTTCCTTTTCGGAACTATGTTAGGGTATGCACTATTTGTTTTGTCATCTCAAAATATTAAGCGACATTTTATGTCCCTAACTTATGCCTCTTCCAATCTTTAAGAGTTTACTAGTTTTGTGCAGTGTTATTGATATGGATGACTTTATTATAGACATTGTAGATAAGTCCTATTTACTTTATGATACATTCCTTGATCGTATTTGAAATCTTATCATACATTTTCTTTTAACAATTTGACTATAGTATGAATAAAATTATTATAATATACTATTATAATAATATAAAATTATAATATAATATTACTCTCAAAACAAATAATAATATAACATTTTAATGGATCTACTGTTTTTGTAATAAATAATGTTTCCTGTAATAAAATATTTGCGAGTAGGATGATATATTTTGTTACATATCAGAATATTTGGTATTAATATGTGATTTTCATATAATTCAGTAATTTCGGTTGAGTGTGTTATTTTAATAATCGTTACAGCATTCCAATGTTATTTGGCGATAGTATTATTAATTATCTGTTTATATAATTATTAATAATAGTCAGATGATCTTGTCTTGTTTTAAAAAGCCTCATTACATAACAAGCAACAAGTGTAAGTCACACCGAAAAGTTAAGTGTGCAATGATTGTATTTTGTAGTGGAGATTCATGATATTACAATTAATTTGTGTCCAATGTTTCATCAATAGCTTGAAGAATAATCTGCTTTTGATTGTGATCTAACTGAATCTACTATGGATCAATATAGTGAGGATAAAAATCATTTTTTACCCCCATCAGTACTTAGAATCATTCTCTAATAGGGCCTATCTCAAATTAACAGACCTTAAGCTTCTTCCACATTCACACTTTGTGCTACAGAAACAATTTACTAAAAAACAAGATGATGAACACTACGAACAGCATACAATATATTTGAGAGTTTCATAAGGTAGTGGTATTGGGTCCAATATAGTATTTCATGTATGCTGCCGATTTATCGACTAAAAAAGAACAATACTGTAGCTACGCAAGTGACACGGCAGTCTTAGCTTCTCACAGTCCTAGATTATATGATATAGCTACACAAAAACCTACAAACACACCTTAATAAAATGCAAGTGAGGCTGAAAAGCAAAATCTACAATGTAAATTTTACCCTGTCCATTTTTATATTACCAGTGAATATTGGTTCATGTGGTGGATCATATTAAATATCTTAGGAAATATCTCGGTCTGACGCCTAATTTGGGGAAGAACATATTTGCTAAACAAAAGCAACTTGGACTTCAACAAAATGCACAAATTCGGCTTCAACTAAAACACCAATCGCAAATATCCTTTAATAACAAGATATTGGCTTATAAATCAGTAATTAGGCCCTTTTGGTCCTACCAAACCTAACTATAACGGTTCCAGAACAAAGTGTTACGTGCCATAGTCGATGCTCCATAAAGTTATACAACGCGATTTTCCTCTAGAACCTATACTGAGTGTAATACAAAATATTACTGTTAATTACTTCGAAATGTCAGTACACCTCAATGTATGTCTAGCCAATCAGCCAAATATACGTGATGAAGTGTGTAGAGTAAAATGTTTATTGCCATCCGATCTAATTAATGGACTGATATATATTTTAGAGGAAGATTTAGGATAAGATATTTTACACAGATCACTTACTCAAGTGATTTTCTGCACGTGAGGTATATAATTATCATAAAAAGTACTTATTGTCTACCGAGGGGATTATTGAACCACCAAGTGTTATAAAAATTGGTTGACTGTTAGTCCCTACAATGCTCACATGAATGGGAATTCGGATGATGGAAATCACCCTGACATTTGATTGATAACCTTGTGATATATGTTATGAATATAGACTATCATCTCGACATCCTTATATTATCCCGTACATAATAAAAATAACAACGAGCATGGGTCTAAAATATTATTAAACCTTATTGAAATAAAATACGTTAATTTTGCATAAAAGAGAATTTTTTGCTTAGCTTTTGAAACAAATTATGATATTGTAATTAATTTTTAGGATATCAAATAAAAACTAGTTTTCTATATTTAAATCCAACTGAATCTGTTAAATGTCAAGGTTCCTAGATTAATAATAACATATTCTAAAAATTATGTATTCAACTGTCGGAACATAAATAATATGGATCCATAAAAATGTCTATAAAACATCTCATCACTCATCAGCACAATGAGCTGTTGATGTATCTCAATAAAAACATAATCAACTAATTTTTACGAGGACCAAAACTAAATGTTACGCATTAAGCACACTAAAAGATTAACCCTAAAGAGTTCAATTAATTGTAAGTGAAATTATCTGAAGAAAATGACGCCATTACCGTCCTGGGAACAAGAATGTTTTGTTAGTCAAGTAGGTACTAGAAGCCACGGCGGACCTAATAAACCAGACTGACAAAAGGGCTTTGATTCAATCAGACCTTTTGTAAATAAACAGTCTTGTATTATCAGGTGTGAAAAGTTAATAGGATGTTTGAAAAGGGAGAAATTATAGCGAACCAAAAAAAAGTTCATTCGATGAGCTTTAAGATCAGGGGTAACTGTAGAAATGTAGATTATTTTAAGAATATAAAACACTAGCTAAATATAGCTTCATTGTGGCTCAGTCTGATATTATTTATTAGGAGATTATATAGAGTATTCTAATGAAGATAGATATACCAAGACAATTTAATACACTATTTTACACTGTATACTGTATAGTGTTATATACTAACCTCAATATTGTTGCAAATAAATTGTTGAAGAGTTTCTAACTGTGAAAATCTTTAGTTTGTTATTCTGGTTATTCATTGCGTTTGAATAATATTATTCATTCAATAATTACACAAGTATACACGGTTTTGGAATGTATTATTGTTGTGCGATGAATAAGAATAAAATGTATAAGTTTACCAATGACGCTTGCCTTTACGTTTATAACACAACTATACACTGTTGTAGACCTCAGCAACCAAAAACTTTATAAGATAAATTAAGGCCTGAATACTAATCAGCAATCAGTCTTTAAAAATTGGTTCTAGTTTTCGAAATATTCAATATTCCTGATCATAATAATTGAATTAAAAAGTATGAATCAGAAATGAATAGAGGTTGAGCAGAGTCTTTTGTAATGTTTGCGATCTGTTTGACGCATTAGAGGTCAGTAATAATCACTCATCATGCTTTAGTCCCAAAATCCTTCGAATCGCTTTTCGACTTTCGGTATATCTTGGTGTCGCCAAAGTTTTTTAAACAAAAAATTAAGATGCGAAAACGAAATGTATTTTGAGATATATTCCAGCTCTAATCTTTTGATATTTATGTAACAAATTTCTTAACAAAAATTGTTGTAATAAGTTGTGAACAACACTTTGAAATGACATCCGACATCGAATATAGACATTAAATGCTTTTCTTCCATAATAAAATCGCTCTTATTGCTCACCGGTGAAAAAGACGAAGTTATTAACGCATTTTTTGCAGTTGTACCTGGACAAATTAATAATGCCACTGTCCGTATGTGGAACTTCGACAATGATGAAACGTTAGGTATTTATACTGTGCTATTTATTTTCAATTACATCGATAGCATTTATAGAGCATAATTAGCGTGCATCTACATAATTTTTCAATGCCACCTGATATAGTTTTAATTTTGTGTCAAATATATTTTTGGTATGTTTCATTCCAAACCTTTCAAAACTGAAGATACTCCCAACTTGACCCAAGATCAACGAGATTGACTTATCAGTCTAATATAATTATTTTCAATAATTCTTTGTCATCAAACCGTCTAAACTAACGCTGCCAGAACAGTTTTTTGATTAATTATTAATGCTCATCTGTATATAACCAACGAAGAAATACACGATGCCTTCGAAATTATATCCACGAAGTTATCCAAAATTTGATCGTAAAACATGAGATCAGGCTACTAAATTACTCCAAAGTGGAAGCAATACAACTAGAAGACCACGCGTAAGAAATCAGAAGACTGAAGTGAATCAAACCACACGAATTTATATAAGGTGTATTATTGTGACTAGTACCCTACGTTAGTCCAATTTAATTTTAACATCGGAAATACATACTGATGAATTTACCTAATTAGATAAATTAATTTATAATTAAAATTGTACTAAATTGAATCTAACAAATATTGTTATATTAAAAACATCTTAGACATTATTCTCATTTTTACCAGTCGTTATGAGTGTGTCGATCAACAGTTCAATCAGATTGAATTTCCCATATTCATCAAATAGCCATAAATCATAAGGCAAAAAGTCTGGTGAATTTGGACGGTTGGAGTCAAATATCCAATTTCAAGATTTCTATTTTTCTTAAGAGAAGTTCCATAATTAAGAGTTCAGATTGTGGGGTGTTTAATCAGCTGATTATTTCCTCAAAATACCCACATAGTTTGGAAGGTTGCAAGTAACTCGTAGCCAGATAGTTGGAATGATAAAAATTACTGTTGGATACTTTGGTAGTATTGATATAAATTATCCATGTCCTTTTAAATTAGATAGCACATTTATTGAGCGATCTGATAGTGATAATGAATTAAAAAAGTACTTAATACTTTAAAATTTATCAGCCTTTAACATAGACCCTTCCAATCCTGAAAATAAAGATGAATAAATGTTAAAATCTTATCAGTGTCGAAAGCGACATGTAATTTAATAGAGCTTTCAAATATACCTGGGAACGGACATAGTTTATCGAAAAGAAAAAAAAAACACGGTGAAGGTAGAAGGAAAAATGTCAAATACCAGAGATGGATCATTTTAGGTCGAGATTAATACAGATAAGAAACGAACTGCTACATGTGTTAATAAAGAAGTGGGTGGAAAGCTGATAAAACGTTCCTGACGGATAGTTCCCCCAAAAAGCTAATAAAGAAATCATTTTTAGATTAGACCAATTATAATAAAGTATATATTTAAACATATGACATTTTCGTTTATAAATACAACATTTTCTTTCTATCACAAAGATGACAAATGAAAATAATAAATAGTTATTAAAGTCATGCTATATATCGTGTTCGAAAATGTATTTATGTCAAAGCTGAATAATAAGTGGTACTCTTTATTAAATAGAGTTGGATATAATCGTTACATTTCAGCAATAAATATAATCAAGAAAAAGCTAAGGTATTGATACATATATCCGTCTATATCTATAACATATTTCGATCACTATAATCGATATATAATATATTTTATCACAATAAAAAGCACTTTTGACAGTCTATATATTAGGTGCTTGCATATACCTTTCATATATACCTTCACTTTAAAAAGGCATCTATTGAATAAAATTGGTAGAATATATATTAATTAAAATAGTTTCCATGATTTTCTATATTTTTCTCTCGTATTTCTGGTAACATACTGATACCGTGTTGAAATGATCCATCCAGTTTTTCACTTCCTCAGTATCTCAAAATCGTGTACCAAACCATAATACAACGATCGGAACAAGTGGTAATTAGAATTAGTTATCGATCTTTCACAGCTTTTGCAACCTTTGATTTAGCGTTGTCAGGGAAGACAATTATTTGCATCTCTTACTCGATATTGCTGATCTTTTTTTGCATCAGCATGTTCACTTTCTTCAATTGTTACCAGTAGACATCTGCAGAATAGCTTCATTCGATTTTAAAAGTTTGTACTACACTACACCATATGCACAACAAAACTTTATGGATATAAATATTTAGTAGCGCTGGGAACTATCGACTGAAAACAGTTGAAACAGTCGATAGTCGCAAAACAGTCGAACAGTCAAATGAACGGTTCGACTGTTTTTTTTCTATTCGTCATGCCAGACGAAGATGTATGAACCCTCTTCTGTATAAATTGTGAGAGAGGAAAGAACGGAGATAATTACTTGAAGCAGTTAATTTTATATGTGTTTATATTTTCCAACGGTAGCATAAGCGAGGCGGAGATGTATATATCTCTTGATATACTAACTTTAAAAAAGAAAAGGAAAAAAATAATTACTGAATACTATTAACTCACAATTTATAATTTCATTTTAATCGAAGTAGAATTACTTTCATATTTGAATGTTCTGTGGATTTGTAAAAAGTAATGGAAATTTTCTATGAAATGAAATAATACCGCACAAATCGTTTAACATATTTTAATATGTTAATTGATATTTCTAAATAATAATAAATATAGGCAATACAACAGAACTTAAACAAAACCTTTCAAAAGAAATAGATGAGATGTGAATACTAAAGATGTACAATAACCATAAATACTAAATAAAAATTAAATATATACCTAGTCATAGAGAAAAAAACTAATCCATGACATAATTAAAAATGATCGCACAATAACTACTGGAGCTTTTCAAATAAAGTAAATGCTTATATTGAACGGAAATATTTTTAACAAAAATCGAGAGTAATCGAAATATTAGCTACTATTGCCATAAAAACAGTCAAAAGTATTTTAATATTTATCGTTCACAATTTTAATCTTTTTACCCTATTACATTAACAATCTTGAAAAATATGGTTCCAAAATGCTACTATATTAATATACAATATATTGTTATTTACAAGCAAACTGCCAAAAAAATCATAAAACTATATATATATATATATATATATATATATATATATATATATATATATATATATATATATATATATAAATCTATGTAAGTATTAATTGGGTACATTTTTGTCAAGGTCGCGGCTAGGACGACAGAGCCAGAAGGTTAAAAATCAGTCAAATGAAACTAGTAGAACCAAAAATAGTATCTAATATAGTATCTAATAATAGTATAAAAATTGTACACTGAAACAGTCCATAGTAAATAGTAACAAAATCAGTCGGGCCGAAAATAGCGACTGAAACAGTCGATAGTAAAAAGTAGTCAGTTACTAAACAGTCGATAGCCCTTTTCAGTCGATACTTCCCAACGCTAATATTTAGCTTGGTGTGGATGGTTCTCAGGACTTTTATACTTAAGATTGACATAGCCAATCACAATACACCACAGAAGACTTATTTCTTGCTGAAAAGAAAGAAACCGGGAGGTTTTGAATGAAACAATGCACGCGGTTTGAAATGGTGGTTTCAGTCAATTGTCTCAGTATGATAGCTATTTTCCCCCTTTTGGATATTTTCCATAGCGTGAAAACATCTAGAAACAGTTGATTCATCATCTGTTAACCTTCCTGAAAGAAAGCTGTTTGAGAACTTGAGCTGAATTTTCGTCCAATAAATCTTGCACTTTTTGCCTTGCAAACAAACTTTTTATAGTATTTTAATAATATTTGAAAAGTAATGTTCAAAATAGTAATCACAAAACTAGTAACGAAAAAAATATTCGATTAAATTCAATGCATATTTCATTTTGTTCTATTTTTCTACGTTATAATATATATATATATATATATATATATATATATATATATATATATATATATACTAATCCACACAAACATTGTCAAATATTTCTTTTATTTTAATTTTAATTATGTTAAAACTGGATTTTGAAACAATCGGGAACACTAATCGATTTATACTTACGGGAATAGTTATGTTTGTTTGGTCTCGGCTGAGTGAATCCAATGCACGCAAACCGATAGGAGAGCATCGAGATAGAAATGATTGCGAATTGATTGAGATCGATCAGATATTGATGACAGTCTAAAAACTGATTTGCAAATTTTCCACTCCAGAAACTTTGACGAATTTCGTCCGAACAGAATTGATGTGATTTGTTAGACGTCAGCAACTGCTACAGAACAGATTTCCAGCCTAACTGATAAATAAATCACCGGGAGAACTAATTAGCGAACTTTGTTATTTAATTCGATTTGGCGGAATGGCGCTCATAAAAGGCTTCCTTCCGACTGTCTAATTTAGTTTTTCTTTGCGTTGTTTGGATTAAAAAAATCAAGGGACTGTTGGAATAACTTTCGTTAAATTGATGACTACATAATTAATAAGTGTGCCGTTGTTTACATTGAAATAAATGAATGAATACTGATATTTACCAAGTTGTTTAATAGTAAAACTAAATAATCGAAGCTATTTGAAAATAATTTATTCATATAAATTTAAAATTTTCTTCACGATAGAACAAACCCTATTTTGACACCAACTTCACATCATTAAGAAAATTCTGCAGACAGAAATGAATAATAGTTAGACAGAGCAATGTCTGAGCTAAACGATGGATGCCTAGTTAATGTCTCTCAATTTCTGATGAGTCGGCAAAGATGTGTGTGGTCTAGTGTGTTTTGATGGAGGATAACGTCATATCTTATTGGTCAAGATCGATGAACAATTTCTTTCCAATGCTTATAAATACTTAGCATCGCCTTCCTTGGTGTTAATGCGCTTTTACAGGTTATTGATGTACGTGATCCACTTTTCATCGCCACACCAAAAGTGTACTAAATGAATTTAAAGGATATTACAATGAAGAATAGGCAATCAAAAATCAATTTCTCTCATTTCTATTTTAAAATATTTCGTGTAAATATATTGCTTGAAAAATTAATATCAACAAATGACGTTCCCAATAAAATCGTATCTTATACAAAATGTAACTCAAAAAAGTTGTTAGATTAGAATGATTTAATTCAGATTCAATAATTATCATCATATAACTTCTTCTAACATATAATTTCAGTATCACGTCAGACAAAAAGCAAAACACATTAGAACCAAAATAAAACAACTATACTGGTTAGTCGGAAGATACTCCCAACTTGATCTAAAATCAAAGAGCTTGATCTATAATACAATTATAAAGCAAATTTGGACCTATGGGGTGCAAATATGGGGTTGCACTAAAAATTCAAATCAGTTAGTTATACAGCGCTGTCAAAACAAGGTTCTTTGATTGATTACCAATGCCTATTGCTATATAACCAATTAAGAACTGCACGATGACCTGGAAATCAAACGGATTTGCGAAGTTGTGCAGGGTATCGCCTTGAAACACGAAAGAAGATTACTAAATCATACTAACGTGGAAGCAATACAACTGCTGGACAGCGCGCAGGATGTCAGGAGATTGAAACGAACAAAACCATACGAACTTGTGTGAACATTTAGTGTGTATTATTAGTGTAAACTGTAGCTATAAGTTAATAATTAATAAATAATTATAATTTTATAATTGAGGAATACATACTGATGTATTTTCGCGCACTCGTCTTGCTTGTTAATAAATCCAAGCACATATAGACAAAGTAGTAATAAATTAATTGTAATAATAATAATAATTAAGATTGTACTAAGCGTATCTAATAAAGATGTTATAAGAAAACCATATAACTTCAACAAAGAATCCAAGAACTAATGAAGCACTACGTCTATTTACCTATTGAATATGATTTAAAGTTATTTTTTTCATATTTTAGTTAAATTATAATATTACACCTTGATCAAATTATAATTATAAAATGTTTAATAGCTCTAACCGTGTATAAAATTTGTCGTTACATTAGAAAACAACATTTTTTACACAATTTTGTCAGCGGATTTACTTCTACTTTTTCTGGTGACTGAAAACCGGTACCACGAAAAGGTCATTTGCAATTTCGAAAGATAAATGAGTTGCTTGTTTCTTAAGTCTTTGATTAGATGTTCAAGAATCAACAGCCAACAATGATTCAACATGGCAATCTTCAGTAGTTGTATTTTCTAAAAAGCGAATACACTTAAACTAGTTATAAAAGCTTCTAATTCTTTAAATAGTTTTTTCCCTCTCTGTCCGGCGTCGTGACAATCGGTCTCAGAACAATCAGGGCCTGTATTCTCCATCTTTTAAACTCCTTGTTAATTGTTCTTATTTAACGGAAAAGCTTGAATCTGTGGGATGTCGTATCTCTCGAAATTCAAGTGTCTTCCTATTCCACTCGGCGTCAATACCAGCTCGTTTGATCATTCCCAGCTTTACTATTTCCATATGAAGGTCTAGATACGTTTACCCATTGCTCCTGCCTTGCTCTTTCCATTATTTCATTGTTGATGTAGCACACAAGCCCTTGATTTTTATTTGATTTAATGAGATATCTTTCGGATGTAAAAATTCAATAGGTCTGGCACTTTATTACTCTCGGTGGCCCAGTAAGTGGTTTCGCGCCCTGAATGATAATTACAATTTGTAAACTTAATTGCCGATTCCTTTTCCAGATGTCATTAGTCGTGAACTCCAATCTATGTGTTTAACATTAAAATTCATTCCAATAATAAACCTTGGGCCTATTGCTGTGATGTCATATTGTACCTTGGTGGACAGTATATAGGTCCTATGATTATTTCAGCGCCGTTCTTTTCAGTACTAACTGTCGCAGCTTTTATTCCTTCTTTTTAAATATTGTTTTGCTGGAAATACTGTACATTTTGTTTTATAATTAGAGCTGTTCCGCCTCGAGCACGTTCACTGGGGTGTAGGGCACAGTAGGCATCATAACCTCGTATTTTAATGTATATTTTTTAGAAAAATTAGTAAAAATTATGTTTTTTTTTTCGCAAAAATAGCTGTAGTTCTAAAAGGAAACGATGAACAGGGAAGGAAATTAACGTTTTTGCAATTGCATTAATTTCCAATATCTAATATGAGAAAAAACTTAAGAAATATTTAAGAAAGACTTAATGGAGTACTGAATAATTAAAAACAACGAACTAGTTTCGTGCCCTTGCGACATAAATCATACATTCTCGCGACGACTCCAAACAATTAATAATAAGTGCCGCACGGTGCCGTAAATTAGGCCCGATTCGCCAGTCGAAACTCGCCCCAAATTACCATATAAAAGCCGTTTGAGCGGACCGACGTTTTACGAACTCGCTATCGTTCCATCGTGAATGACGGAACCCCGGGCCGCGAGCCTCTTTTCGGTTTCGATCATGTAGTGCACGCCCCGATGACGTCACGGAATGCAAAGACTCCTACCTGACCGGTGAGGCACTACGGGCATAATGTTGAAAAAATCCGAAGGTGCTAGCGAAACTCATTTATTATTTTGGACTTGTGATGGGTTTGAAATCTCTCTCACTAGTCTATGTAATCGATTGGGTTGTTCCTAGAGAAACAACACAAAGGATGCTGATCACTGAAACTAGAAAATGTGTTTCTAATGGCGTTTTCTTAATCTTATGCGCAAAACATAGAGAAATAGAACGGGAACTTAACTGGGCACACTGATAACCATTTTCTCACCGTGCGCATTAACCGCTAGAGGGCTGGAGATATAAACGAACCTCCAGATTTTTCCTCTCCTTCGATTTGCAATTTTGTGAGATATCTTCAGTTATATTTGCATTTTTCTATTTTTGTATATAATTTTAAGGAAAATTGTTGTTATGGCGTTATTTTGTAGCATTTTTCAGAATGTGAAGGTTCAGATAAAAATAATTATTTTCGAAAGGATTCTGCTCTACCGCAGCAAACAGCTTCTAAAAGTTAACAATAGCAAACTTGGAAGCAATGAAGACTGTTATGATTTCCTACATCAAAGTTGCGGATAGGAAGGTTTGTTCTTTACATTTCAGAGCAGATGATTGTGGACCCAAATGTGGAAGAGCATTGCTTAACCAAGATGTAATTCCTAATTGTATTTTTAAAGATTTACTTTCTATCTTTTATTAAAATTTACATCGATAATTAAATTGATATATGTATATTAGAATCTTAAAAAAAAGAAGTAAGTGCAAATATAAAATTTTTTCAAAGGAAACAATATGAAAAGTTTGAAATTGAAAGAACTTAAAATCATAACATGTATTTCTCTACAGATACCTTTGAAACAGACGAATCCGTGACTTCAACTTCATACAGATAAGGGCCAGATAGTGTAACCCCAAAAAGCCTAAGAACTAAGTGTATATGTAATAATATGGTAAACAAAAGTTGTTACATATTTTTACGATCCTGCTGTTAGGTTATATTATCTAGGTATTACTTAATAGTACTCTTTGTTATTTAATCTCGTAGACGCATTCATTTATATACGTATAAAATATACATAAAAAAGAAAAGGAGGTTTTGTAATCAAAATTCAAATATGTAATTCTTATGTTCGGTAAATTTAAATCTTGTATTTTTAAGTATATTTTGGATGAGCTCAAAACAAAAGTTCCATATTCTTACACTTTTCAGATATTTTAATTTGAAATTGCCAAGCCAATGAGGTTTCTTCGGAATTAGCTGTAACATAGTGACACTGGCGTTAGACCAACGTAGGGATAGTCAGTTGTCAATAATATACGACCAGATATATCAATAGTATTGGCCAGAAGACGCAAGCACTCTCACATCAGCTCATATATGGAAATATATAAAACGTATAACACACACACACACACACAGACACACACACACATATATATATATATATATATATATATATATATATATATATATATTGTATAGATTTCCATGGAGAATATTTAGAAAAACATAAAATTCAACTTCGATTATTAATATTTGTTTTTTTTTTGTTATTACGCCCGAAATATAAATAGCAACGCTCATATATATTTTACGACCAACGGCAATACAATGTAAAAACCGTTTCATTTCACCTTCGATGCAATTGTTTACACGTAAAAAATCCACTTAACATGTATCAGCTTAAATTTGTACGGTTTTGATTGTGTGAAAATGTTTTGTAGTTAATATTAATAATTAATAAACTAATTTTGGGTTGCCAACCATCTTTTGTTTTTCTTCTTAATCTTTCAATTTGTCATTCTTCTGAAGTTTTTTATTGGACAAAAAACTATTTGGCCTCACTCTACTTGGTTAGCTGGAACATTCTCTCCAAAGACCTATGATTAAAGCATTTGTCATTCCATCATAAAAACATGAAAATATAATAAAACATCAAACATGAATATTAATTAAAATATTAGAAATGTAAAAACCAGGCTGAAACATAAGTCATTAAATTAACTTAAAATAATACATTAACAAATAGTGTATTTAGAAAATCGTCTAAAGTCAGCAATATTTAAGTCACTAATATAATCCGAGCTGATTCTGAAAAAGAAGAAATGATCTTATATACTCGCCCTAAGACATATAGTAGAAAAAATACAACCAAAAAAATTCCCAATAATATATTAAATTAATAATAATAATTTAGATTATGATAAATTAAGAAAAAACATTTTGGAATATTTTTATTAAAAAAAAACATTAAACTCAACAAATTCAGGAACTTATTCATCTACAGCGCATTATATTATTATGATATACATATTTTTTATTTAACACATATTTATTACATATTTTTTAAATAACAATTGGTAAATATGCTACAAAGACTTTTACATACAGTAGTTAATATTGTTCCAATGTACATATTAACATGACATTATTAAATAATACTGTTCATAAAAACCTACGCAGCCACAAAAAATAATTATTAATATTTCACAACAGGCAAATGATAATATAAATAGTTGGACACAAGCATGGAAAATAAAAATTAACGAAAGTAAATCTGTGCATGTGTAGTTCACCTACAATCAGACCGTACAAGCACCAATAATATTAAATAATACTATCTTTCCATATAGTAACAACGCAAATATCTTGGAATGAATATTGATGCAAAAGTTCGCTGGAAGGAACATATAAAGAAGAAAAGAAAAAAACTGGGAATATAGGAAAATATATTGGCTAATTGGAAGAAAATCACAATTATCAGTACATAATAAATTGCTATTATATAAGCAAATACTGAAACCTATACGGATATACGGAGTTCAATTATGGGGATCTTCTGCAAAGAGTAACACAAACAAAACACAAATGTTTTAGACCAAACTCCTTAGAATTATTGTACAGGACTGACTACTTACTGACTACCTATATCGAGATCTTCAGATACCTCACACAGTCAGTCAAGATATCAAGAGAATTGTAAGGGGGCATGAGAAAAGATTCCATTCTCATGAGAATATTGAAGTATTTCAACTTCTGGATACCACCAGAGCAGGACTCAAAAGAATCAAACCATCTAATCTTGTGTAGTGTTGTGTGGTCAGGTGCATATAATAAAAAATACAGCAGTTACATGTATAAACATTATTTCACCTGAGACTGAGATAGGGCCGATGGGTAATCCTAGTTATATACCTAGATTTAAGTTATTATAAAGACAAATTGTAGGTTAGTCGGAAACGACTAGCACCAATGTAATAATTAAATAATAAAAAAATTTATATTCTAGTTATAATATTTATATTGCATATATATTACATTACATACATATTTACAGCATTACATATATACAGCTATTACTACTATTATGGATTGATTATATTATTATTTATAGTAAGCATATTCAATAAAAGATGTTCTAGGAAGGATATTTCTACATCGCCGAAACATTTTTATTTAAGGAAAATATATATTTTATAAAAATGACATATAATATGAATTAAAATTGTCCTATGTAATAATTATATATTGTAGAACTGTTAAAATATGATTGATATTTTCAGTTAGTTCAGGCTCGATGATTATTAACAGAGAATGTGACGGCAACTTCCGTTATAATCCATTTAGAACATCTTTTATGGCTCACCGCGTAAGAATTTCGGCCATCATTAGATATGCGTTTTGTGAAAGGGCTCTCTGCACCTGTGGATGTAGAGGTGATCCTTGTATTAGAAAGGGCGATGTTCAAGCCGCGTGTTCGATGGTAATTATGGTGCTTTCACTGTGAAAAATGGACCCTAACAATAAAAAAATGTATTTGGATAAGGAACTTCCCCTTCAGGGAAAATTGAAGGTTGGTCGAATTAATGGACTGCTTCTCTTTTGAAGTGTTGATGATGGATAGCGGTAATGCAAAATAGAAAGATGGTGTAATTTCGTTATTGCATTCTTTGTAGGCTCAGGAGATCTAGCAGATGTTTGAAAATTGGTTGTTTTCGTTCACAGTAAATGTAAAGAGGAGCGTCACTGTTGCATATTGAATTATTATGAACATTAAATATGAATGGTTGATTGAATGTTAATATAACAAGTGTTTTTTCAAACTACTTTACATCTCTCCTAATGGTGATTCCAAATACGTAGTGTAAATTCAATTTGCAACAAGAGGTCCGAATAAACTAGAGGTATATTTTTATAGCCAGTTAATTATTTAGTCAGAAAGGAAATTACAAAGAAATAATTGAAATCAGTAAAGATACAAAGTACGAATACAAAAGCTTCTAATCATCTAATCAGTTATACGGCCATTGATTAAATTGGATAAGAAAAATATGAGAATACCAATTAAACTAATTAGAACTTTCATTCAAAAGAAATTAATTTGTATAGTCAACAGATACGTCAAGATTCATTAAGAGAAATAACGAAACTTATTTATCGTTATGGTGTCATGCTTCAAGTTATGAATTATACTAATACAAGTTCATGTCAATCATTAATGGGATCGTCTTACATCGGGAAGTCATATATTTTCAATAGATATTAATAAAAGTATAATATAATAAAAACCCACTCTGTATTAATGAAATAGTTGTATGTTTCACCAATAATTAATTCAATATATTTGTATGAACTTCACCTGAAAAAATATAATTCACAAAAAACAGAAAAATAGAATTTTGGGAAAAATAATTCAGGGTTTTTCTAATAGATAGCTTTAAGGTTGTATATCTCTAATAATCTTTATTCATTGACTCTATATAAAAGAACATATTCCGTTAGCTGCACAAGAAGGTACTTCAGTTACAAGAAAAAAAATGAGAACATGAAGTAAATTGTCCCCTGCAAATTAGGAATATGATAAAAGAAAGAAGACAGTCTAGAAGATTATGACACAAAACCAGAAATGCTAGAGAAAAAAAGAATGTTTAAGATAATTAGCAATCAGATGAATGAAAAAATTAAAGAATATAATCAAAATTCCTTCGAAAAATATTTTTGTGCAATAAGTCCAAAAGCAGACAAAGATTATTAGCTATGAAAGGAAATTCGAAGGTTTTAAAGACCAGTTATTCAAGTGTCGACTACTAAAAATGATTGAAATGAATGGGTTTGCACACGATGTGAAAAAAACTAAATTATTCGCATAACATCTAGTGTGTTAAACCACTTATAAAAATACCAGATTTCCAGATTCGATTTTGAAACGACTACTCAACAATTAACCAATCGCAAGCGTTTTAAGAAAATAAATATTCGCCTGCACTGGGACCTAATCCGCACGATGAACAAGTTGCTACCGTGGAAATATTGTCCATTGCTGGACTTTCTTCTTTTTAAGAAAATTCAGCCTTTCGGATAAAGATGTATTGTCAACATTTAAACCCATAGTCATGTGTCTTAACAATAGCGGTGAAATCACGTTATGACTCACTCATTTTATTCTAGTTAATATGAAATACAATGATGCCTGATGCGATCGAAAATGTAATCAATTCTATAGGTTAAGAATTGGCCAAATGTTTGTAAAATTCTTCAAAACATTAGTAATAACCGAAGTTATAAACCGACAAATGTTGTTTTGGTGCTTAGCTTGTTTGCTTGAATTGATACATTCCAATTCGCTGCTTAACAAACACATGCGAATATTCTTATTGAAAATGTTAAAGCCAATAAATAGTAGAGTTAGAAATATATTGCTTTAAACAGTTACTTCGAGAAGAAAAGAGAAATTTTGATAACGTAAGTCCACTGTTATATTGGACGTACTATATTTCGACTGAAGTTCCGCAGGGTAGTGCCTTGGGATCACTCCTGTGATCTGCTCTGCACTACTGATATCCCAAGAACCAAAGAAACATTTTTGTGGTATATGTGGTTGCTTTAAGACATTAGTCGATTAGTAATCGAATGCTGCTAAAATGAATTTCTTTGATTAATTACCTACACTGTCCTAAATACTTCGAAGATGACGAAAATTATAAGGATCCCAAAATCTGGGAAGTCACCAAACGAAATAAAAGCCAATATACTTATACCACTGCAGCCAGTAATATCTAAGGTTTTGGAAAAACTGCTGTTGAAAAGAATAAAACCGATCATAGAGAGAAAAAACCTAATACCGACACATCAGTTTGGGTTTATTAACAAGCGAATACTGTGTTGAATACAACTGACCAGGTTCACAGAATAACAGATGTTATTGAAAAAGCCTACGAAAGTAAAAAAGTATGCTCAACTATATTCTTACGTGTAGCACAAGCCTTCGATAAGGGTTCGCATGAAGGCCTTATTTATAAACTACAGAAAATGTTACCAAAACAACACACCGAACTATTAAAATGGTACATTACAACCAGAATGTTTAGAGTCAAAGAAGAAGAAGCTTACTCTACAATAAAAGAAGCTAAAACAGGTGTACCACAAGAAACTCTACACTTGTGATATACCACAAATGGAGAATATTACCATGGCTACATTTGCTGATAATACTGCAATTATAGCTGTCGGGGACAATAGTGAAGAAGCCTCACGATAATTACAACAGGCAAGTGACAATATAAATAATTGGACACAAGCTTGGAAAATAAAAATTAACGAAAGTAAATCTGTACATGTGCAGTTCACCTATACACAGACCGTACAAGCACCATAACATTAAATAATACTATCATTAGCAACAACGCTAAGTATCTCGGAATGAATATTGATGCAAAAATTTACCTGGAAGGAACATATAAAGAAGAAAAGAAAAGAACTGGAATTGAAATATAGGAACATGTACTGGCTAATTGGAAGAAAATCACAATTATCAGTACATAATAAATTGCTATTACATAAGCAAATACTGAAACCTATATGGACATACAGAGTTCAATTATGGGGATGTTCTGCAAAGAGTAACATAAATAAAATACAAATTTTTCAGAACAAAGTCCTGACAGGTATTGTGGGCGCACCCAAATACTCTAAGACTAAGACTGATGGCCATCGAGACCTTCAGATACCCACAGTCAGTCAAGAAATCGAGAGAATTGCAAGGGGCATGAGGAAAGACTCCATTCTCATGAGAATATTGAAATATTGCAGCTCTTGGATACCACCAAAACACGACACAGACTCAAAAGAATCAAACCATCTGATCTTGTGTAGTGTTGTGTAGTTAGGTGCATATAATAAAAAATACAGCAGTGACATGTATAAATATTATTTCACCAGAGACTGAGGTAGGGCCGATGGGTCCTCCTAGTTATATACCTAGATTTAAGTTATCATAAAGACAAATTGTAGGTTAGTCGGAAGCGACTAGTAACAATGTATTACTTAAATAATAAGATTGCCGAATCACAGCAACGTGAAAGCAATATAGTTACTGGACAACGTACAGTATATAAGATTGAACGTATATAGTGTGTAAGTGTTACTGTTAACTTTAGCTGAATTGGTCTAATTTAATGTCTTGCCTGTGTATTAATAGAAGTATAACATATAATATATATTAACAGAAATATATAATATAAAACAATGCTAATAAATTAATTTGTAAATTAAGATTGTACTAAACATATCTAATGTAAAAAATTAATGAAAATATGGTCAAAGAGGATATTCAATCAATAAAAAAGCATTAATTCAATTTTAATTAATCGTTTAAGGACATTATTGTCATTTTAATAATTGTACGAAATCAACAACAATAAGAAAATGAACTAGAAACTAGAACTCCACTATCCACTTCAATTAGGGTAGAACTTATCACGCACACCTTTCCCCCAGAAAAAATAATCGCTTTATCGCAAGAACAAAATAAAAACACAACCTATAATACATCAGGCCGTATTAAAACGACAGTGATCCGATTACTTTGTAAGTTATTTGTTTTCCAAACTCGGGTTGCAGTGGTTCATGTATAAATTCATAAGGAAAGAGAACCGTTTTGCATGAAAGATGAAAACCAAATGGTCGATACCCGATTTACATATCCTTGGGAATCGATGGAATACAGTCGGTCTGCGTAAATAAATCGTTCAAGTATCGCTAGACAAATTACTAACCTGACTGTTTACGGTTTCTCTGTGAGATAGTTCGAGGTTATTTTGTCGACGATTACTTAAGTATCTTGTTTAATAAGTACACGAACCAGAGCACCATCTATTCCTTAAGTTTAATCATCCGCCTTTCATAACAACATAACCGAAATATCGTTTCGATTTGTTAAGTCATTAATTGATTACAAACTATTTAAATTTGACTTATTCGTCAATAAAGTTTCCAGATGAATGAAAATCTTATCGACCAATTTCTCTTTGCCAGTTATATAAAAATAATTGAAAAACTTCTGCCAAGATTAAAAGCAATCATAGATTGATAAAATCTAATACATGCACATTAGTTTGGTTCATGAGTAAACATTCAACAACTAACCATATACCCAGCAACACAGACATTATAGAAAAAGCCTACAAAAAGAATAAAGTACAGTCAGCTATATTCTTGGGTATAGCGCAAGCCTTAAAATATTACTGAAACAACACGTTAAACTCTTAAATATCAGGCAGAATGTTTAGAGTTAAATAAGAAGAAGCTTACTCAACAATGACAACTTCTTTACCTACTGTATATAACATAATAGAATACGTTAGTTGAATACGCTACACTTGCGGACGACACTACTATACTTGTTATTGGAGACAACATCGAAGAAACAATCAGAAAACTGCATAATATAAATAAGTGGGTCCAGACATATAATATAAAAGTCAACAATCAGTGAATATTGAATTCACGTACAACCAAACTGTTTATATATTGATAAATATGAATAATATTATTATCCCAAACAGTAACATCCAAGTACCTTGGGATTAATATTGATGCAAAACTTTGTTAGAAGGAGTATATAAAAAAAGAACTCGAATTGATTTATAAGAAATATCTATATGGACCTGGAATGGTTCATATAAATTCAGATATGGAGATGTGCTGCGAAAAGTCATTATTATACAAGTACAACATTATACAAGTATTTCAAAATAAAGTCCTGATATGTATTGGATGCACCAAGATACTATAGGAACAATTACTTACACCCCGATCTTCGGATTCCATCTGCCATAGAGAAAATTAAGATATACACAATAAGACATGAAAAAAGACTCCATTTCCATGTAACCACGTAAATGCTGCAATACTTGGACAACACTGAACTAGGACGCAGACTAAATGGTCTGCTGAAGAAGTAAGAGTCATAGGTCTTTCTAGATAAGTCTTAGTTTTAAGTTTCTGCAGATATGTAAGTTAGTGAGCAACGACTAGTAGTAATATATTAATAAATAAATACAGTTTCCTATAAAATGAATAGAGAGAATTCTCACGTATAGTTTCGGAAGTATAAGCCATCGAAACTTTGAACTATGTAAAAATGTTCGACTTTTATTTGTTTAGATTTTTAACATATTAACACACATTAAATCATAATTGGACAATGTGCCTAAATAATGGCTTCTGAGGCCCGTTGATTGCGAATCTGAAACGTATTTTGACTTCGTCGTATTTTGAAATTTCGAAGTTCAGCAAAGTTTAAAATCGACACATTAAATGATAATATAGGATACTGTACATGAGCTTAGGCTTTTAAGACTCGCTGATTACGCATCTATTTGTTGTAAATTCAAATATATAAGCTATCGAAAATTTGAAAGGTTCAATATGTTAGACCCTCATTGGAATCAAATTATATTTACCAATTAAAAGAAGGCTCAGTTCATTGTAATTCAAGATCAAAGTAATTTTGTAACCAAAATTATCAAATTATTTCAAAGTGGTTTAATGAAAGATACCTTCGATTTTCCTTCATTATACGATATATTTTTTTTAATTTTAGTTTTCAGTCAGTCCGATAATGCTGCGTAATAACCAATATTAATAGTTAAGCCTTTTCCAATGTAATGATAATGTTTATGTACTAAGAATAATCTTTCAATTACATATTAAAATAAGAAAGTCTATAATTGGTATGTAATCGGTAATATCTTGGCCAAGTGTTTAGTGGCTAACCACTTTAGAACGTTTAGAACCTTTTCTATTACCCTATTACTAACTAATTACCCCTTGAATATATTAGAAATTTCCTGCAAGTTATCTTGTGCAAAATCAATTTACGCAATTGAATTATTTTTCTGTAATAAAGTAACCAAGAGAATTATCCGATCGAACACTTATCTCTATTAAAAAGCAGTATCGAATGGGAAAGAAAAGAAAATATTATCACTAAAATGAACATTAAAATAAAAACCCTAAAATTAATAACAAAAGGAGCACCCAATAATATCTTCCGAGAAGCATTGCTAATGTGATTGTACAATACTAGTTACTTGAGCAAACAATACTTTTGGAAGGATAAAATTTGTACTTTTAAGTTCTAAATCTAAAAATATATTTGGTTGAACAATCGATAGTAATCTATCGTACAATTCATGAAAAAAAAATGAGGTCGTTATACTGGTATAAAAGTGTCGTTGAGATTACAACAATTATTAATATTAAATGAAGAATCAATATCAACGGATGATAATATGAACTGATAGTGGATATATTTGAACATATTTATATATTTGAATGTGATTTCAAATAATTGCAACTTTTTATTACTACTTATTATTTGAGTTGTGCTGTAAAAAAACACCACAAGATGTCTTAAATTTAATCATTATATCCATTATTAAGACGTGATTCGGTTAATTAAGATAATATTTGGAGTAAATTAGAACCAACAATAAATACAAATATGTTTTTTGTATTTCGTATTGAAGTTACGAATTAGTATTTAATATATTATGTTTTACAAATCGAGTCTAGGAGACCTCTAGCGTTTAGGGTTACAAATATATTCGTTGTTTTTTTTTTAATACTTTAGATTCCATTTTACTAAATAGGGTTTATCTGGACTGGACCTACTGTTTAACATGGGCCTTGAACCGCGGTTCTCGGTGTTAAGCCTACCGACTGGCGAGTTATTAACTTAGAGATCTTTCCAGAAGACATCCGGTGTTACCCAGCCTGGTTACCGACATTATTTTCGTTGTTGGATTTTGCAATTTGGCATTATGGACAATCACAAACAAAAACTGTCGTTATAGCAAGAGCAGGAGGACCGTCCTGTCATCTTGACCACTATGCCAATCAAGCCGACTTAATTATATTTTATATTCTCTTTGTTTAAAAACCTGGAAACTGGGTCTCACATATGTTAATACGACGTATGATCAAGCACCTTTCACAATGTTTACAATGCAGAAAATCTGATGGATGAAGACAATTGTATTTTGAAGTATGCTAAACCTAAAGCTGATGTATAAAAAATTAAAATGGATGTGTTATTACAACTCTTAGAACCTGGTCAATATAAGGTTATATAAGGTCACAACTAATAAACGATCTGAGAAGAGTCATTTACGTGACAAGGAAGTAGACAAGTCATACGACTGCAAGACAACCTTGACCTCAACCTCACGTTAGTGAAAGTTCTTTCGTATACGACAAATTCACCAATTTTCCTATTAGTGGAGTGTTGAGCAAGTAAAGCAGTTGATGACTGTATCGCTCCAAAGATTTTATGGAAAGCTTACACGATGGCATAGAGAAATGAGATTTAGAAATCGAGATAGTCCAAAGATAGTACAAACTAAATAATTCATTGATTATTTTTATATGTGATAAATTTTATGACAAATTCGCAAAGTAATAATCTCTAAAGTAGTAAAAACAAAAATATCTAATTCTAATTTAAATGTAACCTTACTGTAATGCTCCTGCAGCCTGAAATTAACGCTCCTACCGTACACTGCAGCTTAATGATGTCTCTGCCAACTTACCTAAAATAAAAAGAAAATAAATTATTGAACATATCTTAATTATAATATTGGTTTAGCGATGACCCATTGGATTAGCTTTTTGGAATTTGTATTCGTGAAAAATTACTGTTTTTTAAAACTTTTAATGATAATTAACTTTCGTACTACAAGAATTATTATCCTTTGTGTATGATTCCATTTTTATATATATACGAATAATATATACACTCCTTTGAGAATCTGGTCTTAATCACCCTTAAAAGGAATTAAAAAAAAATTCGTGGATATAAGATTTTAAATTATTTTCAGATATATAACAGTTTTAGTACCGTTTCTTCCTCTAAACTTAATTGAAATTTGACGAAAGCCTTCCCCATACATTTTTCTATCTAGTTCTATCAAAGTAAAACTAATTCGGGAATGTAAAAAAATGTTTGACTCGATTCCGCGTCATTAAACAGTATATGTGTGAAAATAATTTAAATTCTGAAAATTTCTCCTAAGGGCATATTCTAAAAGGGCTGGGCTTTAAACGTTAAAATATATAAAAATCGATTTTTTCAAATTCCTAGACTAATTCCTTAATATATAGTAGGTGGGCAAATTCTTAGCGACAGTACGGTGGGTTTAGGAGAACCTAATAGCCTTCCAAAAAAAAAGACGCCTAACCGACAGCATGGAAAAGAAACGACTCCAATGGGCCAGACAACATCGAAATATAACTGTTGCAGACTGGGGTCGAGTAAGTAATAATATAAACGATTTTCTAATATAATTAATTTTATAATTTTATAATTTTATAAAATTGCTTTTCCGTTGAATCACAACTCCAAACTCCAGGAAGATGCGAAAACCTGCATTGAGAGCATGCCTCGACGCATAGAAGCTCTTATTATGGCAAAGGGTGGCATCACGGAATATTAAAATTAATTCTGTTATTTATTAGTAATATTAAAATTACTAAAATGAAGATAAAAAACTATTTTGTATATTTTTTGTAGTTTTTATGATCCCAATAGATTACAAATACAAATAAAAAAATATATGAGACCCCCAACTAATCATTAGTTACAGAAATCTACTATATGTGGAATTGTGCCTCAAGAAAATTTATGGTGAAAAACACCCCGAACCTTGCCAATCAGATTCATCACTACATATTTAATCATTACAATTCCCCTCCACACACGACCGATATGAAGAATCTCAGGTGCCTACTATATTCGCCAGACCTAACGCCGCGTGACTGGGAATAATTAAAAACTTAAAAAAGTCAGTACAATCAGCTTGGAACAGGACATTAGACGGTATTAATTAAGTTGAATTCCAGAAGTGTTTAATAAAGTGAAAATATGTTTACATCATAAAAGTTAGGCACATCATGTAATAGTAACTAAATCACCAAAGCTGCCCTCGTATATAGCAAAAACAAACTCCTTCACGTACTGACCTAATATATCGAATAGCTTCGAATTTACGAGCACTGGAAATGAAAATACCATAAAACCGCGGAACAAGTCCTCGTGACAGATATCCTTCGTGGCGCGAGAATTCACTTCGCAGTTATCATCGAGAGGGCACGTCCATAAACATCTGAATAACGACGGTTCCGTATCGCAAAACTATAACGAAATAACGGGCGGCGCCAGACAACAGATTTCAATTTCCGCTTTTCGACATCAAACAAGAATCCGACAAAGAGCGTTCAACGTCGCTGAAGGACGTTGGAAACAAGCTCCAAACGGTGGAAACGTCGAGCCCTTGTTCTTTACCCGTTTCGAGAACCGACGATGCGAACACGAAGGGGGGTAGGGTGTGTATGTGTGTGTGTCTGTGTGCATGGGGCGGAAGGAAAAAAGGAGCGAAAGAAACGAGGGGAAAATTTCACACCTCGCCGATCTATCGAAGGGTAGACTGCGTTTTTTCTTTCGGGGTATAACGCACGGTAGGCGTTGGATTAAGACAGGTGATCGGCTTTTATTTCCCGTCTGGTCCCCGCCGACCGACCTGGTTGATTTAATTGATTGAACGGTTTCAATTACTGGCGAAATTACGTTGATCGACGATATCATTGTCTCAAAACGGTTCAGGTGTTATATGGGGTGATTTGGCACCACTAAAACTCCCTTACATCAGCGCAAACTTAGCAAGTCAGTGAAGGTGACGTAGCGTTTTCGTATTTGTATTTCCACGGTTTTTTTGAATGCTTTATTCAACCTGTCTTAATCATAAAAACAGTAATTGTGTTGAATAATATTCCAATGTTGATATAAATTACGTAACATGTATATATTTTATAAGTCTTGTTTTACCAACTAGGGGTTTATCTGGACTGGACTACAGTTTAACGTGGGCTCCGAATTACGGTCCTCGGCAATAAGCCTACCCACTAGCGAGTGACTAACATAAAATCTTTCCAGAAGATATCCGGTCTTACCCAGCCTGGTTACTGGCGTGAATGGGATCATTTTCCTTGTCGCCCTAGCGTAGGACAATCACAAATATTAAACAATCATAAATTTACGACCATGCCCCGGCAGGAATCGAACCCGCGACTATCGAAACAGTAGGTGGATCGTCCTGTCGCCTTTACCACTACGCCACCAGGCGACAGTAGAAAAATGGAAGCAGCACAAAAAAAAACAGCATTTATAGATTTGGAATATGCAATAGACAGATTAAAAAGAGAAGTAGTATACATTATATTGGAGTCGAGAGAATATTATATATATATATATATATATATATATATATATATATATATAAAAGCCTACCGACTGGCGAGTGACCAACTTTAGAAATCATCCCAGAAGACATCCGGTCTTACCCAGCCTGGTTACTGGCGTAACTGGGATCATTTTCCTTGTCGCATTTTATACTCTTACCTAGAACATTCACAAATTTTAAACAATCACAAACATAAATTTAAGACCATGCGCCAGCAGGA
Source organism: Rhynchophorus ferrugineus (assembly GCF_030347505.1). Classification (NCBI taxonomy): domain Eukaryota; kingdom Metazoa; phylum Arthropoda; class Insecta; order Coleoptera; family Curculionidae; genus Rhynchophorus; species Rhynchophorus ferrugineus. Next base: position 16,026,449 of record NW_027472588.1, on the reverse strand, counting down.
CCGTCCCATCGCCTTTACCACTGTGCCACCAAGCCGGCTTTAATGAAATTTGAAATTAGAATTTAGAGGAATAGGGATCAATAATTTTTCTCTTTCAACTGTACACTCCGCGACAAAACTGTAGCACTCTACAGATTGAGTGGAAAAAGTTAGGTCAAGATTATGTTAAAAACTTATATGAAACGCTGCGGAAGAGACTGATTGCAGCTGTATAATATAACAGGATGTGCCCATTACGGAAATAAAAACTAAAATATTGATTAGTGCTTTTTTACTCTCTAACTTTTTTAACACTCTGTGATATAGTTGTGACCTGTTGTTCCAGCGGCAGATCGATTGCTTACTTATATGTTTCGCGTAGAGAACCTACAAATAAACAATAACTGTCTCTATATAACGTTTACATTTAATTGTAGAATCTAAAAGCTAAAAAGAGATTCATTAATAGTTGAAATGAAACATTTTTAGTGCTATAAAGTTTCGTCGCAGGATGTGGATAACTCAGGAAAGGATCTAAATACATTTACTAAGTGATTGCCAGTTCAGGTAAACTATCATACATCCTCCAAATGTCCGACGCAGTGGCATGGGTTCTGGCGGTGCAATATTCACTAACTGACACATGGATTAGCTACATTTACTGAGCAACTGAATTTCCTTTAATCTACTAAATAACTTATCTAACATATAGTAGTATAGCTATAAAAACAAATAGATAGGAAAGGATCTAAATACATTTATTAAGTGATTGCCTGTCCAGGTAAACTATAGTTGAAAAAAAAAGCAAAAAATAATGTAAACGTTAACGTTTCTCCATATAAGCAAAAACTAAAATAAAGACGCTATATATTTAGATATTTTCTCAAGCTATTTCGGCCGGCACGGACACAAAAACCAGATTTGTATTACTCCATTCATTTGTTTTTTATTCCGTTTTAAGATCTACTATTTCTGTGGAAAAAAAGCAAACAACCCGACCGCTATTTCCACCATTATGCGCGCATTCTATTTCTGGTCAAGCTGTCTAAGTTTATCAGGTCGCTTTTAAAGCTTACAGTAATAGGGAACTGGCGTTTTAAAACGCATAATTGTTATGCAGATTGACAAGTGTTCGAGTGAGATGCTTAGTTTCTCTTTTAATGAGCTTCTTCCTCTGGACTTTATTTCTTATTGACATGTGCAGGGAAATATTATAGATGGGATTTAAATACCACCAGGTAACAGTAAAACATTGACATTGCATTGTTTTGCAGATATGGCAAATACATGAAGGAGAATGCAGTAATTAAATATAGTTTTATCAAGAAAGATGTATACAGGTAGTAACAAACATACAACAAATTAACGAGAAATATAGTATTATCAAAGTGACTTTACAATGAAACATTGCATCGAAGAGAACAAGAACTAAGCGTAAAAGGTAAATATGCTTTCTAATGAAAGTAAAATACATTACTCAGATATACAATTGTTAATTAGGTGGATTAGGCCTTTGGGGGATACCACTACATAAAAAACGCGCCCAGAACTCTACCTATACTAGTGTGGAAAAAAGTTTAATGAAAATGTAATAAAATAAATCCAACCTATACATTATTGTGGCTGTTTAATTCATTATAGTTTTATGTTCTTCTATAAATATATGCATACAATAATATTATAATAAATTATAATACATAACATTTTGGTTACATTATTTTATTTAGATTAGAAGTTTGTTATATGTGAAAGTCAAAATGTACTAAAACTCAAACGTTTGACACGTTGCGACGCTTTGACAGATCACGTGGGTTCACTGCTGTTTTGTATTATATATACAAGTTCCTATGACTTCATTCGCTTGAGTTTGTGGATGTATTTGAAATTTGAAGTCATCAGTGCAATTCCTCATTGGCAGTTTTGCTAAAACAATTTTGCTTTATCAGAGTTAGATTACTAGTTGGTTTAATGATTTATGCATGTAATTGCACCCCAAACAAGCTTATACAAATAAACAAATCAACATATCTTAGATAAAGTTGAGAGTATCCCCTGATTAATTAGCACAGTTGTTTAACGTGATGTTTCCGTTCCTTATTATTATTTATTATATAAGTACCTACAGTACCTATATTAAGTACTCTTTCGACGTAACGTAAAATTGACACGGACAGATTTAGAGCTGTGAAGAAGTTTGTTACTTTCTAGTGGTTTTGTAGATTTCGCTGACTGCCATTTGCGGTTTTTCTATAGCATTTTTCTTTAGGCAGGTTTGGACCTGTTTTCATAATGAATATGCCTTCAGCACTGCTTTTTTATTTATACTAGAATATCGGAAGTATAGACAGACATAAAATAGCCTTGATGAACTGATAATATTTTTCAGTGCTTTGCTTTGAATAATTAGCATCAGCGAATTTAATGTTAGCATATATATATATATATATATATATATATATATATATATACATTTTCAAATTGATAAAACAAGCTTTTTGTACTGTTTAGTCTGCAAAAGTCAACAAGAAGTCTATTTCTAATAGTCCAATTTTTACCCAATATTTCATTTTAACAGGCATTAGAAGTTTTGAAATACGTTGTCATGGTAATCGTTATCATATTAAGTGTTGTGATTAAAATACCTTTTTATATTTTAAAGTAATCGATGTATTGACTAGAAATTTGAATGGGATATTCTAAGAATTTTACTATGTTGAAATAAAAACGGTTTGAAAAAACAAAAGAATTAAAAATCATTCAACGCTCGCGATAGGCAAGTATTTAAAAAGATTTGGATTAACAAGGATTGATAAACAATTCATTTTTATAGTTTTATCAACAGCATTTGTATCTATCTAATTTTTATATTTTTTAACCAATTATTTTTGAATATTTCAACTGTTAAACTAAATTATAAGATCAAAAATTATTAATTAAAAAATTAAAGATTATAAATTAAAGATTAATTTAGTCCTCTAATAATTAATATCAGTCTATAGCGAGGCGTGACTGAATTTAGCTGTATAATACACAAAAATAAATTATTTAGTTTAACTAGAATTACTGTACTTTTTTGAAATAATAAAATTCTAGTCAAAAATTAACGACTCACGAATATTTTAAACTAAAAACCATATCCTTACAACTTCATTATTTAATACGTCTCGGATTCACTTTTTAGACTAACCTCTTTTTTTCCAATTCTTTTCAGGTTGATTTTCGGCCTATTACCCAATAAAAAAAGCAAAAGAAGTGAAAAGATCTCAGCGTGTGAACCCAAAACTCCGACTCTCTCATACTGGCAAAAAAGGCGAAAGTTGATGATTAACTTGTCAACCATAATAAATAAATCTTTCATGATTTTCTAGTTCATTCATTCAATTTGGTGAATAAAATGAATGATAATGCAATTACAATATAAGTTGTACTTACTATATACTATTAGATATATAAAAAAGAATTTTACGTTCAAAAAAAGAACACATAACAAGTTATGTAATATAAAACATCTCATTTAAAACATCATAGAGTAAGATTTGATATGTCAACTGTAAGTGCTTTCAAGTACTTCAATATACTTTGGTTTTCCTTTCTTGCTGTTCGAGTTGTAGCCTAGTAAACCTTATTTGAGCACAAAATTCAGAAATGTCTGTTTTTAATTTGTATATGACACCCATCGATTACCTTAAGTGATATGTGATTTAAGCTTTTAGTGAGGCTAGTCGCTTTGCATTGCTTCATATTGTTCACATTCAACTCTAAATTAATCTGAAGTGCATCTATCAAATCAAGGATCTAAAATAAAAAAAAAACCAGGAAAATGACCCATATTCAATTCAAAACTCGACTAAAAATAAACAAAAAATATGTGATGTAGACACAAGATCGCTAATACTTGAGAATGCTATTAATGTTCTTGACAAGATGTCGATTTTTACGACATCATGTATTAAAAAATGTCTAATGAAACAATTTTACATTAGTTAGTGAGGTCTTCTTTTGTTGGACGTAATAAGTAAGGCCAATCTATATTTTTATTATATTTAATATTATATTTTTGATTATTTTATATATACTTGAAAAATAGATTTTATGTACATTCTGAGCCTATTCTATATTTGATAATTCAGTACTTTTATTTGTATAATTGTAGATATTGTATAAGGAGATCGTATCGAAGCAGATCCGTATAAGATAATAGAAAGAGATATATAGATTAAATAAAAAGTATAATTAATTTGGGGAAATTGGAAAATCTCTAAAACTTTAATATTCTTAAAAAACACAGCTGTGTTTACATCAACTATCGAAAAAAAATCGTAGGTGGCCATTAAATGATGTACGTGATAACGTGATGAATAGTTCTAGCGTGACAAATTTAACGTTTTATTTCTTTTACTGCTGTCGTATTAATTAAACACAAGCAGATGCCGTCGTCTTCTTTACTATTTAAATTTATTTTTAAATGATTTATCTCAAAATGTAGACTGTTTACAGTAAACTGTGAATCGTAAAAGCGTCATAAAATGCTTTTTGTTAAATAGAAATAAATCAAATTCTGCCTTTGACCTTTCAGTTACTTGCCGTGACTATTTAAATTTCCCTTTAATTAATTAAAAATGCCATCATTCATGGAATATTTATCGCTTTATTTAGCTATTAATTTTCTTATCTGTATTGTTCTTGGGTATTGATTCTGCGGTGTCTGGCGCAGTGCCTTGGCTATTGGGCTATCAAGTCGATAAAATAAATGGTAAATTGGTAAAAAATGTTATATTGCTATTATTGAATTTTTGTGACACGCTAAGACTACTGTGTTATCTGAGTATGTAGCTACAGTGCCTACAGCTAAGAGCAGAGGAGGCAGAAGCATACTTAGCCTAATCGCCAGCTCTTATTCAATGTTTGGTCCTGAATGTACGTAAGCAAGCAATACATTTCAGCATTTAGGTTAGGATTTATTTCTTTGACTTACCAGTATATGTATTTGTTTTATAGTTTCGCGCTTATTACGAAACACAAAATGTCCTGGAATAATATTTCTATTTTCAATTATTGTATCAATTGGGATAAATGACTTAAGGCGATATTCTCTAAACTAAAACTTTTGAAAAAACGATTTCTTTTCATGTTTTTAAAGCTTAACCCTTTAAGAATATGCGCTTAAGGGGAAACTTTTTTTTCAAGCTGTTGACATGATATCCTAAGTTGTACTGAATGAATATGCTTGAAATTTGGTGTGAGCCTTCTCTATAGCAATCAAACAGCCAATGCGCGTCATAGATGACATCGAATATATTGCAAATTGTTGTTGTAGCTGCATTTAATATTAATACTAGCGCCGTGCCTAAAAATTATCAAAAATGATGAATTCACCGAAAAGAAAGCGTCTGTATAAAATCGCCTTGAGCTCTGTCGCCTTGAAACAGCGAGTACTTTTTTCGATATAAACAAAATTTAACACAATTATTTCAGAGAAAACTGTTAATCTGAGAAGTATTCATAGGAAACTTGGAGACATGCAGCTCTTTGAAGGATGCAGGTCATCTCTTCGTACACTGTTAAGAAACATAGGATTTAAAAGGTGTAAAGCTAAACCACGAAGAGGTCTAATGAAACTTAAAGAAATGAACTTAAATAAAGAATGAACTTAAAGACGAACTTAAAGACATCAAAATTTGATGGAAAAAGATAAAAGTTAAAAATAAAATATTTTGTTAGTCTTAACATTTTTAATAATTCAATGCAGTGGTTTTTTGTCACTCGGTCATGTATATTTATGACCATATACATTCTTCTATCGTACCTATTAGATCTATTAGACTAAATGGTGATGTGTTTGATGTCGAAGAATAACTACGATACAGTTAAATAGATTCCGCAATAAAATCCAGTATACGAAAGAAAAAAATTAGGCAGTTATAATAGCATAGTTCGCTACAACAAACACACAAAATAAAAACACATCATAAACATTTTCATATTCATTAAGTGCGAAGCTATCTTCGTTGATATATGGTGATACACCACGCATTTCATGTCCTGCTATTTAAGTTGTTCCCGGTCAAGCAGCACATGCCAACATAAAAGGAAATACGTTCATTAATATTTCATTTCCAGATCTGGTATTAATCCCGGTTCGCGTTTTTTTTTTGTCACAGTGTCACCAAAGTAAAGTGACGCCAGTGAGAACATAGCAAACGATTACTGAAGGCGACAGCCGTAAATTATTATTCCTTTTTTTCTACATTCTATTTCTGCCGAAATATTTCAACATGGTACGTATCAGAATACAAAGACGAGATTATTACGATATATCATATAAATAGTTTTTCTTCATTTTTCATCTGGAAGAACTAGATTTAAAAATTGCGGTATTTTCAATATACGATCAGAAATATATTTGATACATAACATTAACTAAAATAATAAATGTCAGTGTATTAAAACATATTCAAATATATGCAAACTATTTCAAGAACTAAGACATAATAGCATTTTTCAATTGAAGTTAATTAAATCTAATTTTCACTAGCTTTCAATAATAAATCAACTAAATTCAAGTATTAATAAGTGTAAATTACTACGCCACTGAACAAAGTATCATAAGTAAGATTATTATCAGAACTGTTTCAGAACAACTTCAGAGCAATATAAATATGGAATAATAAATAAACAGAACACCGACAACAATTTTGAAATTGATATATGACTTAAATTTCCAAAACTTAGGTCTATAAAATAAATAATCAAAATAATTGATACAAGGTTCAAAGAATAAAATGTCATATAGTTACATATCTTATTGTATTAATCATTAAACACCTTAATATTTATAGATGCATTAAAATGCTTACAAATATACTGTTAATAATTTATAATTTGTCCTATGTGGTCGATCTATGTAAATCATGTAGTTAATTTAATTTTAACACCTGCATATTTTCATTACTTCATTTATGTATATAGTTCTTATATTTTATACATATTCCTCACCTAAAATAATAATAAATACACCAGGCCTATATATCGTGATGTCGAATATATTAATATGGAAAGAATTACTACAACGGACATGAAGGTCGAGAAGGATATATAATCAGGAACTGGCTTGATATGTGGGAAGAAGTATTGTAATAGGTCAATTAAACAGTCCCCAGCCTACTATAGAAAAACACATGTTTTTGGCAAAAGTAGTTTTTTACTCAACATAATTCCCTTCAAGGATGAAACACTAATTATAGCGACCCTCCAAATTTTCTATACAATTTTTGTAGTACGATTTATTCTTTGCTTCAAAATAGGCATCAGTTTTAGCGATCCCCTCATCATTCGACGAAAATTTCTTCCCAGCGAGCATTCTTTTGAGATCTGAAAACAGGAAATACATAATACAGAAAATACAGAGGCCATAATCTTGCCAGCCGACTGTTGCGTTTTCCCACGCTTTGGCGTGTTGAACGTGTGCAGTCCACTCAGACGACTGTCATCAATCATCAACTCGTTAATTTTGGTCAAAAGTGAGCTCGCGCGACATTCACTTTGCACAGAGATTTCTCATACCCAAATATTCGTAAATGATATGATGTACACGTTCAGTTGATATCTTTAGAGTGTCAGCTATTTCAGTCAATTTCAATTTACGGTCATTCAAAATCATTTTGTGGATTTTTTAAATGTTTTCGTCGGTAACAACCTCTTTTGGACGTCCACTGCGTTCACCGTCTTCGGTGCTCATTTCACCACGTCTAAACTTAGCATACCAATCCTTGATGGTTGATTTTCCTGGGGCAGTGTCCGGAAACACGGCACCAAGCCAAGTTTTTGCTTCAACTGTATTTTTTTCCATTCAAAAAGCAATATTTTATCAACAGGCGAAATTCCTTTTTATAATTTTGTTCGCAATAACAAGAGCTGCTTCACTCAAATTGCTATAATTCACAAACTAATGATCCGACAGCTGTTAAATGTATACACGCATGTTTTGAGGGTTAGGGCTAACTAAAAAACATATGGATTAAATTCTAGTTGCGCCATCTATATGTCAGGCCGGGGACGTTTCAATTGACCGGTTACAATAACATCTTCGGTTTGAATCACCTTCATCAGACACACAGGAGAAAACATTGACAAAGGGTGAAAAAGTAAATAAATGTTAGACAGATTGGACATTAACAGCTTAGTTATTGATTTAGAAAGTGACTTGACTTTGACTGTGACTTGAAGTGACTGGAACTGATTTTTTTTGTGCGAAAATTGTGTTTTATTTCAATTGTATGGCGTAATATTTCAATTTCTCCTATACGCCTATGCAATCTGAACCTTGATGTGCTGACTGAACGAACGAAGGCATCAAATATCAAAATTTTTACAAATAAATAGTAAGAAGAATTGCTAATTACTGTTCTCCACTTTTAGATGCAAAAAACTGTCCAACTGAAGGAACAGAGGCATCAAATATCAAAATTATTCTCCATTTTCAAACGCAAACAACTGTCACTTACCACTAATACCAGTTTCAATGTGAATATACTCAAAGTGTCTTTAGTGATGTTGCGGCAATCTACATTTCGTGAATTAATTCCAATTGAGGTCTGTCGGAAATAATATCAGAAACATTTTTCTATTTTGGATAAAAATTCCGGTGGTAAAAGGTATCAAAAATCTAATAGCCTAAATAAGTAAATATTTATATTGATAAAACCACACAGTATAACATAAATAAAAAGCAAAATATGGGGGACCAATACATATCCGTTATTTTTAGGACGTGAGAAAAATGTCGATACATCAGAGAACTGATTGATTATATCAGATTTAAAGAAATACTACGGATGAAATATATTTATCTTAATATATATAGACGGAAAGTGTCCGAAAACTAAAAAGGTTAAAAAACCGAAGATGGTCTGAAAAATAAGATGATTGATAATATTTAATAAGAAAAAATTACAAGCAAAAAATAACTAAAATAAATTGTTCCTTATATGCCTTCAAATAGAAATACAAATCAAAACAAATTTCTGGAAATGATACGAATAATATTGAGGCAATGTTACAATTAATTAATTATATATATATATATATATATATATATATATATATATATATATATATATATATATATATATATATATATAATAGGACTGGCTGGACTTAGAGTTTAACGTGGGCTCCGAACCACGGTCCTCAGCATTAAAGCCTACCTACTGGCGAGTGACCAACTTTAGAAATCATCCTAGAAGACATCCGGTCTTACCCAGCCTGTTTACTGGCGTGACTGGGATCATTCTCCTTGTCGGAATTTACACTCTTGCCTAGAACATTCACAATTTTAAACAATCACAAACATAAATTTACGACCATGCCCCAGCAGGATTCGAACCAGCGGCTATCGCAACAGTATCCCATCGCCTTTACCACCGCGCCACCAAGCCGGCTTACAATTAAATTGATTTATTTTTCAAAAGTTCGGCGTGATAAAGACTCAACTTGACATCGTAAACATCTAAAGTATTCGTCGGATTTTGCTTCTTATGATCGATCAATGGCTGTGTTAATCAACGATTAACTTCTTTAGCAGAAACAAAAATTTAATCTTAATAGCATTATTTTTTTAAATGCATTATACCTTACATTAGATACGTTTAATACAAACTTAATTTACAAATTAATTTATTATTACTGCTCCGTTGTACTTGCATTAAGACACAAGCAAGGCGAGTACGGAATAATAGTATGTATTTCCCAAATTAAAATAAAACTAAACTACTTAAACTAAAGTTAAGACTTATACAATATATAACACTATACACTAAACAAGTTGGTGTGGTTCTTCTTATTTCTTGCGTGTTGTCCAGTAGTTGTATTGCTCCCACGTTGCTGTGATTTAGCAACCTTATTTCATGATTTCTGGTAAAATCTTGGATCACTTCGTGTATCCAATTGATTTCGAGATCATCATGCAGCTCTTCCTTGGTTATGTAGCGATAAGCATTGGTAATTAATCGTAGAACTTTGATTACTAGTTGGTTTGAAGTTTTGGTGCAACCCATAGATCCAAATTGGCTTTATGATTCAGTGATTTGGACTGAAACCAATTTCTTTGATTTTAGGTCAAGTTGAGAGTATCTTTCAATTAACCACTATAGTTGCTTGACTTTGAGTTTAATCTGCCCTGTTTTTTGTCTAATATTATATTATTAAAACATGAAACATATGAAATGGTATTCAAAAATTGCGTGAGAGCTTAGTAGCAGTAGTTAATAATATAAGTCAAGAAGTCGAGATCATAGATAGATAACCCGACATTCTTCCAATATATATCCTTTTATTCTTATTAACTGTACTACTTAAAAATGACTAAACTAAATGAAATTAGAGGAGCACTGGAGTACCACCACCAGAAGAATGACAATTGCGGTATTCTAGGGGGAACAGAGTTAGAGTTGGAGAAAAGTAGATGCTTTGCAACAATAAGTTTATTTTTTAAATTTATGTATAAAATAAAAAACTTGTATGCTTAAGAGAGTAACAAACGATCTGGTTCCGTAACTCGGACGGCCGTGAGAAATAAACTGAGTCCCGAACCACAGTCCTCGGCATTACTAACTATTCAATAACCAACTTAGAAGATATCCGGTCTTACCCAGTCTGGTTAGGTTATTTCTTGACGGATTTTCCATTGTTGCGTTTAAAGACAATTACAATCACAAACATAAAGTACATCTATGCCCCAGCAGGATTCGAACTCGCAACTATCGCAACTGTAGAGGGACTTTACTACTACGCCACCGAGTCGGCCCAAGAAAACTAGAAGCTTGTTTTAAGATTGTATTGTGGATTTCCTCTCTCCAATTAATACGGAAAGGAATTCGTACTTCTGCAATAGAACAAAAGCAAAGCCTACATTTGACTGAAATAGTAATTAGTATTTTCAATCGCTAGTTTTTTGATTATCGACTAGTTCGACTGCTTTGCGACTATCGACTATTTTAACTGTTTTCAATCGATAGTTCTCAACGCTACTTCATACACACATAATGATAAAGTTAGAACAACTCAAGAACAATTGACAAAAAACAGGAATCGAAAGTTCAATAAAACATACGTATAATAATTGCACTGTCGATACAGTATTTCAATTTTGAAAAATGTTCGCGTAGGTGGTGCGGCAAATCGGCAGCGAAACGACCAATAAATAAAACAAACGAAACAGAAAAAAAGGCGGGCCCAGCCGACTAGAATGGATCGTCTTGGAGAGGACGTTCGGAATGTCGTCTTTTCGGTCCATCGGCTCGGTGCATGTTAATAGAGTTCGGAGAACAGAACGTTTTAATCTGTGGCGGAATTTGTGGAATTAAAAGCATACGATGCGCTCGCACCTGTACCAACAATCCATCTTGAAAATATATCTAAAATGATCGCGGTTCAATAATTCTCGAGAGATTTATAACTGGCGCGCACATGGAGACGGGGTTTATAGTTTATTTATATTCTAGATGGACAATCAGAATTCAATATATTTGGAATAAAAGATCCGTTCGAGGTGTTTATTTGGAGATATTCTCCAATGGCTAGAGACAGTGTCTGCATTTATGGCGGGTAGGATAGACTTAGATATTTCTTCATTCATTCAAGAAAAAGAGACATATTAAGAAAACCATTTTCGATGTTTGGTGAAATATCTTTTAGAAAGCTGACTGATTCTAACTCGTCCCTGTTCGCATAAACAAAAAATCACTATTTTGTTAATAGTATTGCTCCTGTTACGTAGATGCATTATTTCATGTTTTTCTTAAATTTGCCTTTAAGCTATAAATTGTAGGATTTTGAATTATTTGCCTGTTATTTACAATTGCTATTAAAGTTGCAGCATTTAGTTTCCATAATTCATTAAATTCCTTCAAGTATACTATGATATATATAGTCCATTAAAACTTTATTTGTATATGCATCATCAAGATGTTTAATCTATTGCCTGCAGTAATTTGTAAATTCGTTTTAGAATCAGACAATATTTTGCTTCTCATTTTATTCTAGTTAAAAAGAAACACAGTGTTGCCTGATTAGTGAACGAATGAGCCTGTCAAAGTCGACCAGTTGTCACAAGTATGTAATATTCTTGAAACCAATAGTGATACTATTGTGGCATTATAACTAAATGTAGTTCTTAGATGTACTATAATATTAAAATAAATTATATTTGATAAAAATTTTTTTCAATTATTTTATTTAGATTATAATATTGTTGTATATGAAAGCCAAACTGAACAAAAACTCAGAGTTGATGCGGAAAAATTGCGACATTTTGACGTCACAAATTTCGATGACGCATATACCAATAAACTTTGAATAGACTATAGGTGATACAGTATCGGGCCCAGTAACTGGCAGAACCCTTGAATAAATGGAATGTAATTCAGTAAGTTCATACTGCTATTTTATAGTGAAATAAGATTTTAGTAGCTGAAAGTGTGAGTGAGGGAGGAGTTTCTTTAATTTAATCTGTAACTCTGTGTCATACTTTTATCAAAAGCTTGATATATGTCCGGGAATGCAGTCTTGGATAAACATAAACACTTGTTCAGATATAACTCAATCTCTTCATTGATTTACGAGTCGCTTAAAATTGAGTCGAAGATCGTTGTAGTTCGAACCTGATAGCAATAACGCTCTTAACATCTGATCACTGATCATATAAAAAATCCAATTAGGCTGCATTTGAATATCGCGAGAAACTTACCTTTTTATTTACTAGCGCACGTCTACATCTAAGGAAAAGAGTCACATTTACGCGAGTTTTCTTATCCAGAAATATTAACGAATAGAACGGTAGAAAATCTAACTTTATGTGGCATAATTACACATGGATTGAAAAGTCTCGGACCCAACACATAGATGGCGATAGTTTTATTGATTTTTCAGTTAGCACTAACCTTCAAAAGCAGTTAGTTAAAATTTCATGATATTCTACTCATACATTTGTAACTTATTGTACTAAGAGTGACACCACTTTTGTAATGTTCAAAATAATGGATCAAAAACAATTTCGTGTTTTAATTTTGCTTCTTGACGAGAAAAAATACCGCTCAAGCGAATTAGGGCTTGAACAGTGTTGTAAGGATACCGCTCCATCAGAAACAACAATAAAACGTTGGTTTGCTGACTTTAAACATGGTCGTAGAGACACCGATAATGCAGAACGCAATGGACGTCCAAATCAGTTGGTAACGCCAGCAAACATAAAAAAATCCACAAAATCGTTCCAAATGAAAAGTGAAGTTGCCTGAATTAGCTAACATCGTAAAGGTATAAAAATAACGTATTTGTGGTTCAATTACGTATTTTAATTACAAGTAATTACAAGTAATTAAAACACTGCCCAATCCTGACTTTATTTATTAACGAGTTCGCTATTTTGAAACGTTTTCTGTAGCCAAAATTAGATTGCAAACTAATTGAAATACAAATTCAAAATATATATTTGTATTTCAACAAATTCAAATATTTATCCCTATTGTTGCTTACATGTTATAATCCTATAAAATAAATATTAAACAAGTTCTCTTAATTTAAGGATTATGAACCAAACCAAAAAAAACGTTCGCATTTATTTGCGGTTCTGGTCAAAGCTGTTCCGTGTATCGGTACTCGACTGGTATAAATTCGCCTCAGCAGTGTCCGGTACTTGTCTCGCCGCCGCTGTACACAGAGACTACGGCCCGTCTCGAAGAACAACAAAACGACCTCCGTCGAGACCCGCAACTCTTCGGGGCCAGCGATAACTAATTAGGTAGCGCTAAAACATTGGCATTCTTCGGATACTTCGACAGAGCACTTTCTCTCCCACGATACTTCTTCGTCGCTGGTCCAGACGGTTCGTACCTGAAACGCCGCTGCTATAAACCTTCGCGAAGCTCTCGGACGCACTCTCGCGCCACATTCTGTCGTAAACCGAAACGAAAACTTCTTTACGATACGCGCGTCTGGATCTTCGTGCCGCCTCTACTACGCATTCACTATATGTTAAACAATTTCAGTTTTATTGCCTCCCTATGATGTTAAATAAATAACTAGCCTTTTTCATATAGAGTATACAAGTATATATATATATATATATTATCTATCTATACAAGTATAGAGATATACTTGTATACTTTTGCCAATTAAAGCAGCACAAGCAGCAGTTGAGTGATAGGGAGTTAGTACAGCCAAGTACAAGTTCTATATCAACAGGTAAATTAATATTCAAAAAAGAAAAAGGGGTCATGAATCCAACAATATCTTGAAGAATACATTCAATATGACTTTTTGGAGGGTACAGATAACAAACCATTATGTGTAATTTGCAATGTCGAACTATCAAACGAATCAATGAAACCTTCAAAGTTGCAGCGGCATTTGGAACTAAAACATCCGGACCAGAAAAAAAAGCCAAAAGAGTTCGTCGAAAACAAGAAGAGAGAGTCATATAATAAGAAAAGCATATGGGTCTATATTTTCCTAAGAAACTCAAGCTCACAATTTTGTCAGTTCAGTTCCAACCATCGTAGGGTGAAGACGTATTTTCAATACGGTCCAAGCTATAAAAAGATACCTTTCTTTAAAAAAACCCAGTATTTTATTACGGTTATTTAATTGAGTGTTAAAAACGCATAACAGACGCGGCTATCCGTCTCTCAGTGGACCTAAAGTGTAGTGAATACGTGTTTACGTGACCAGACAAAAGGACTGCATCTCATTTTTATTAGTGTTTAAAATTATTTCATCTTATTTTACAACAGTCCTTTTGAAATTCATTTATAGTATTTATAGTAAAAAACTAGTGCTAAAATAACGTAAGTGGAAAATGAAGTGCGTGAAATAAACAATGTATTTATTTTATTTTTTTTATCCTCTGGAAGTAAATTAAATAAAATATTAAAAATTAAAAAATGGCAAACCATAGTGATTCAACCAAATCACCTGCACACTTTGATATAAGATTAGAACAAACAGCAATAACGCAAACTCCACCATCAGAATGGACTACAGTCATTAACAAAAAACGATTGAGAAGTCCAGAAGAAGAAATCGCGAGGAAACAAACAAGAATCAGTGACTATTGGTTGCAGAAACCGATAGAGACAAAAAACAGTTTTAGCAACCTGTCGGAAGAAATTGAAGAGAACATACAACCAAGCCCTGAAAAAGTTGTTCCCAAACCACCACCAATAACAGTCTATAAGGTAGGAATAATAAAAAACATCCATGACTTATTGAAAACCATTACTACGAACTACACAATTAAAACAGTGAGCTATGAAACAATTAAAATCCAATTGTTCGAAGCGGATCACTTTAAAGTTCTTATAAAAGAATTAGATGAAAGAAACACCCAATACCATACATTCAGGCCAAAATCCGAGAGAACATTTAAATTCGTATTAAAAGGATTACATCACGGGACGGACTTTAACACCATCAAGGTAGCACTAGCAGAAAAAGGCCACGAGGTCGTAAATATTCACAATATACGACATCACACGACAAAAAAACCTCTGCCTATGTTTTATATAGACATAAAACCTAATGGAAATAATAAGGCGGTGTATGAAATCACCAAATTGGAAAATAATATTATTAAATGCGAACCACCACATATAAAGAGAATTATACCACAATGCACAAGGTGTCAAGCGCACGGGCACACAAAGACTTACTGTCGCAAATCATATAGATGCGTAAAATGTGCAGGAGAACATAAGACAGGAGATTGTACTCGTAAAGTTCGCGATGAAAAAGTGAAATGTGTTAACTGTAATGGAAATCATCCAGCGAACTACAAGGGTTGCGCAGTTCACAAGCAACTACAGCAGAAACTCTATCCTGCCTTAAGGGAAAAAAGGCATCAACAAAAACAATCCACTACTACCAATCTACCACTACCCACCAGAACAAGTCAACCAGACATAACTTATGCCCAAATAGTTGAAAATGGTTCAGCACAAAAACGAGAGACAATATCTCAACCTACTGAAACTAGCAACATCTCAAGATTAGAAAATATGATGGCCAAACTAATGGATCAAATGAGTACGATGCTTGGTCTACTCACAACCGTCGTAAGCAAACTTGCCTAATGCCTGAAACCAATAGCTACAAAATCGCCGTCTGGAATGCCAATGGGCTCCAACAACACGCCAGGGAACTAAAAATGTTCGTAAATGAACAAAATATTGACGTTATGATGGTTTCCGAAACACACTTTACGGACAAGAATTATCTGAAAGTTCCTAAATATAAGCTTTATCATACAAATCACCCTGATGATAAAGCACATGGAGGTACAGCCATAATAATTCGAGATGATATAAAGCATTTCGAAAAAGAAAAATTCCGCAAAGACTACCTGCAAGCCACCAGTATAACCATAGAGGAAGCCCATGGACCATTAACAATTTCTGCGATTTATTGCCCACCCAAACATAACAACAAGGCAGAACAATTTCAAGAATTCTTCAGTACGCTAGGTAATAGATTTATAGCAGGAGGAGATTATAATGCAAAACATTTAATGTGGGGTTCAAGAATAATAACCTCAAAAGGTAGAGAACTGCTTAAAGCCATAAGGAAAGATAACTTACAACATATCTCTACTGGTGAACCAACATATTGGCCTTCAGACAGAAATAAAAAACCAGATACAATAGATTTCTGTATTACAAAAAATATTGATCCAAAAAAGTGTCAGGCAGAATCATGTTTCGAACTGTCTTCTGATCATTCACCAATAATAGTAACAATTTCTTCAAAAATTACCATCAAAGATAAACCCCCTTCTCTGTGCAATAATAGAACTAACTGGCCCTCATTTAGAGAAAACTTAGACCAAAATATCTCTCTAAATTTACCGTTACAAACTGAAATGGATATAGAAATAGCAGCAATAAATCTTACAAAAAATATACAGGAGGCAGCATATTCCGCGACTCCCAACAGTGAAACATTTCCAAGAAAAAATACACAGATATCATGTACAATACAGAAAAAGATAGCAGAAAAAAGAAAGTTACGACGAAATTGGCAACAGCAAAGGACTGAAGAGAATAAAAGAAAATTTAATAGGGCCATAAAAGAGCTGAGAGATCTAATCCAAATTGAACAGAACCAAGGCATTCAAGAATACCTAGAAAACTTGACATCAACTGAGGCTACAGACTATTCGTTGTGGAAAGCAACAAAAAAGCTTAGGAGATCCCAGCAGCATAACCCACCTATTAAAACAAGCGAAAATAATTGGGCGAGAAGCAATAAAGAGAAGGCCGACATTTTCTCAAAACACTTAAAAAATGTTTTTAAACCTTTCCAGTCTCAGCTACATAAAGATGACGAAAATAAAATTACTAGCTTTCTAGATTCGCCATTTCAAATGGATTTACCGCACGAGAAATTAACGGTCAAAAAAGTTAAACATACAATAATGAGAGAGATTAATATTAAAAAAGCTCCTGGTTATGACTTAATTACTGGCAAAATTTTAAAAGAATTATCAGAAAAGGCTATAAAACTATTAACATATATATTTAATGCTATGCTACGAATTAATTACTTCCCTAGTATCTGGAAAGTAGCTAAAATATTAATGATACTTAAACCAGGAAAAATACCAGAAGATGTGACCTCCTACCGACCTATAAGTTTATTACCAATAATCTCGAAAGTTTTCGAGAAATTATACATAAAAAAAACTAAACTATATAATAGAAAAAAGAAAAATTATTCCAGAACATCAGTTTGGCTTTCGCAATAAGCATGGGACCATAGAACAAGTGCATAGACTTGTAAACCAAATAAACGCTGACCTAAATGCCAAAAGATATTGTTCGGCTGCTTTCCTAGACATATCTCAGGCTTTTGACAAAGTATGGCATACGGGCTTGCAGGTTAAACTAAAGAAACTTCTCCCTCATCCGGACTATCAGCTACTAAAATCTTATCTCACTGACAGACATTTTATTGTAAATCAAGGCGATGAATATACCGAACTAAATCCCATTTATTCAGGAGTTCCGCAAGGTAGTGTACTGGGTCCAGTACTGTATCTTCTGTATACGGCTGATCTGCCCACCACAAAAATAACTACTGTGGCAACATATGCAGATGATACAGCAATCTTAGCATCCCATGAAGATCCAGTCACAGCATCAATAAACCTACAAACCCACCTGGAGCAAATACAATTATGGTTGAAGACATGGCGCATTAAAGCCAATGAATCAAAATCCACGCATATAACGTTTACCCTGCGTAGAAGAACATGTCCACCAGTAAATATCAATCATCGTCAACTCCCCCAAGCAGAGCATGTTAAATATCTTGGTATGCATTTAGATCGACGCCTAACCTGGAAGAAGCACATACTCTCTAAACGGAAACAACTAGGACTAAAATTATATCAAATGTATTGGCTCATTGGGCGCACATCCAAGTTATCATTAGATAACAAGGTATTGCTGTATGAGTCTATACTCAAGCCCATTTGGACATATGGAATTCAACTATGGGGTACCGCTAGCAAATCTAATATATCCATCATTCAACGGTTCCAAAATAAGGTGTTGCGTGCCATTGTTGATGCTCCGTACTATATTTCAAATAAAGTGATACAACGCGATATTCCTCTAGAACCTATAACGAGTGTAATCCAACGTGTTTGTGTGAAGTACTTCGAAAGAGTGTCAGTGCATCCCAATGTACTCGCTAATCAGCTAAATATGCGACGTGATAGTGAAGTGCGTAGACTAAAACGTTTAACACCACCTGATCTGATTACTGGACATATGTAGAGTTTAGAATAAGCATTAGAATAAGACTAATTAATTAAGATAATACTTTATACAGAAGATTGCTTAATGAAGTGATTTTCTACATGGCATGTATATATAATATAAACAGAAGAAATACTTATTGCCAATAGGGCAGATTGTGGACTCACGAAGAGTAATAAAAAAAAAAAACAATTTTGTCCTGACTTCTTGTGAAACACACTCACAATTACATACACAATTACACTTCACAATTAATTGTCAAGTTCCGCTATTCACATGTTGTTGGTGTATATGTCATTATTTTTCCTTGCAAATCGATGAAAGTACAGATATATCCGATAATATTAATCTGATGTTTTGGTGGGAACATCGAATTCAGGGGGGATTCAGTGGTGATGGAACACGAGCAATATCAGGCATTCTTATTGAGCTTTATCCTATGGTAAAAGTTGTAGCTCCGGAATGTACATAGAGGCACTGTAGCATTCATAGAGAGATATTGTTTGTCAAGAAAATGCTTTTACCCTTGATAGCAACGATGCAAGAGTGTCTCAAGTGCATAAACTTTATAAAATCTCGCCCATTGATCTGAACATTATTCTCGGTTTTGTGCAAACAAAGGGGAAGCCTTCACGGGAATCTTATTTTACACTATGAGGTGCGATAGCTCTCAAGAGGCAATGTCTTAAAAAGGCTTATTAAATTAAAAGAAGTAAAAGAAAGTTTAGAACAACATCCCCCAAAGGCCAGAGATGTAATATTTCATTCAAGGACATATTTCATGATGTTAATTCGTTGGCAAAAATGGCTTAAATATATGATATATTTGAATTTTTAAATAATCTAAATATGGCACTGTATGATAACAATGTAACAATATGTGCAAGGCAAGATAGAAACTGCAAGAAAAAAGTTTAATGTGTCGGAACAATGCGCGAAAACAGGGAACTTTTACGAAAGGATTTAATAATTTAAATGAAATACCGAAATAATACAACAAGACATCTTAACTCAAATTATAAAACATTTATTATGACTCTAGAGGAATTTTCAACAATATCTTCCTCCAATAGACAGCAAGAAAGCTTGGATAAGAAACACATTTATTAATTTGCTAGATTCACTGTTAACTGACACAGCACTCAAGGATATAGCCATAAGACAACTTCGCAAATCCATTTGATTTCCAGGTCATCGTGCAGTTTTTCGTTGGTTAAATAGCGATAGACATTGATGACTAGTTGATTTGAATTTTTAGTGCAACCCCATAGGTCCAAGTTGGCTTTATGGTTGACTGATAAATCAATCAATCTCTTTTAATTTAGATTAAGCTTAGAGTATCTTCCGACTAATTAGTATAGTTTTAATATGTTTTGCTTCTTGTCTAATATGATGTTATTTTTTCTATTAATGAATGTGCTTTATTTTTATCTAACGAAACCAGGGTTGGGTTTAAAAGTATTAAGTCGGTCACAAAGGTATACTGTGAAATTAGCGGGTCATGGCACAACTATGTTTGGAAAACACAGATCTATATACTGATCGACTTAGCGATAATTTCCTCCTTTTTTGAGGAAAAAGAGAACACCTGGTGGCGTGAAATTCTAAATGTGAATACCTGAAATGCCTGTATTAAATGTCAAATAAGTATATTCCAATAAAGCCAAATGGACCCAAATCAAGCAACCAGGAATAGCCGTCAGATCGGTAACAGAGAAAATATATAAACACAAATTTTCGCAACCTTATATAAGTGTTGGTGCTGCATGCTCCAATTCTTATACGATAGATTATTCGCTGTTTGTGTTTAACCTGTAATTTTTAAAATCAAATTCTGGTAGCACTGTACCGCAAAATGTCGAGACAGCAATTTTAACGATATTAAAATGGAAAGTGAACATGTTAAAACATTATTAAATGATTTTAGTTAACTCTAAGCGATGTTGTTCAAGATTTTCTATTACTTTCGGTTACTCGCATATTGTTGGTACTATTAGAGATATGGCAAGTTTGGATAAAAAACGACAAAAATAGTACGATCATGTAGTTACATTTTAATTTTTTTGCAAAGAAAACAAATCAATGTGTCCGTTTTATCGGAAGAGTAATCAGTATACAAGTTATTTAGATTTTCATAAGAAGCTTTTTCAGATTGATAATCAACATTAATCAATGCATTTTGAATTTTAAGAATGTCTGATGAACGCAACAGCTGAGAAAATACATTCTAGCTTAAGAACTCATAGTAATTGATAAGGTTCTAGAGACATAATATACCATTGTAGTGGAGGTAATTGTTAAAATTAGTAAGATTTTGGTGTAATTTTTATTATCCAGGTTTCATTAGTAAATGCATTTTGTAACAAAGCACCAACCAAGTTTTGCAGGAAATAAATGCATTGTTTATCAAGAGTTATGAGAATGTTGTAAAGAATATTAAGAATTATTAAATAACTTCATAGAATCATGTTGTATATAAGAGAAATAGAAAGCAGCAGGTTAATGAAAGCGATAGAAGACAAGTTAAAAATGAACTAAGAATGTAACAAACAAATAATAGCTTGACAGAATTCGTAACACTTGAACCCTACACATCCGGTGGCTTGGTAAAAATTGAGAAACATTAAATGAAGTTTTTAACCCGAATCTTACCCAATCTGACTACCGTTTGTTCCGGTGCCTGTAAAATTGTCTTAATGATGTAAAGCTGGCTTTAAAAAAGGCCAATGAAAATCAGTTGGTTCAATTTTCGCTCAGAAATTAATTCAGAAACATTTCTATAGTGAATCTATTTTATTGCTTAGTATTTGGAATTTTTATTAATAAATTATATTTAGATTAAAAAAATCCGAAAATATTTTTCCCCAGCTTATAATAGCAAAAATAATTCAACGCTTTATATACTATTAATTTTAGGAATCTCATGTTATATACTTCAACGAAAACCAAAGAAAAATATTTTTCTTAACACCAACATTCAATTAGTCGAAACATATCTAAATCTAAAAACCTCCATTTATATTCGAATATAAATTTAATATCAATATTAAAAAAAATGTAAATCCCGGTTAAAATTTCCTCGTTCTGCTTTGCGAAGAACTAAATATTTACACACCAATTTTTAGATGTGTTCCCAATCAGGTTAGATATATCCGAAAGATATTTCCAATCGGATTAGACATCAATATTTGAAGCATGACGAGAGATGGGAAAATCGAAAATAAAAAGAACACAGTTGCCTAGAACGAAATCGTTGGCCTGCGCGTTTTATAAATATTCAAGATTATAAATAGATAAAATATTTTGATGAAAAAAAAATATATCAGAGTCAAACATTTAGGTTAATGTTTTAAAATTATGTAAAATATTTTCCTATTTTAATATATTTTTTAAATAATATTTTTATTATATTATAATAATTTATTTTTAAAATATCTAATACTAGACTAACATTAGTATGTAACAATTTGTCTATTAATATATCACTTTGGTTTCTGAAACAAGCTTAGTAAGATGTTGGAAAGTCCATTATCTAGGAATAATCTAAACCTGAAATTCTAAAACAAGAAGGTAACTTGGATGGATTGCCTTTAACTTACTAACGACCATCATATTACAAAAGATCCCAAACTTCGCACGACCCTTTAACATGTTTGTGCTGTTTGCGCTCTGTTACAGAACTTAAAGTTAGTTATTAACAAAAGGGGGAAATAATTAACGCCAAAAATGGAAATCGCAAGTAAGTCATGTTGTGAGAGGAGTTTACAATAAATATAATAACTTTGGAAAAAAATGCTGTATTGATAAATATCTGGATAAAGTGTAATTTAAATCGAATACATTATATATTTAATTATGGATTTTATAGTATATATATATATATATATATATATATATATATATATATATATATATATATATATATATATATATATATATTAATTAGTAATTTATTATGTAATTACTTTTTCAGAAATAAGCCTGAGAAAAGATACATAGTAGATCAGATTAATGAATGTTATGGCCACAGAGTATTATGTCTTCCTTCTAATATCAGTACCTAATTCAATTGAGTTGATATGGGGTATTGCAAAGAACTATTACAATAGACGTTCAGGTCGAGGAGGATATTCAAAACAGAACTGTCTGGATTTATGGGAAGAAGCATTGTTGAAAATAGCACCTTCGGTTTGTGTGAGCTCGATCAGACAGATTGAAGAAGAAATTGACAAATGGTAGAATCTTGAGCAAGGTTTTGATAGATTGGAAATAAACAGCTTAGTTATTCACTTGATTAGTGTTTCTGAAAGTGAGAGTGATTGAATAAAACCTTATGAATGTTGGTTTATGATTCAAGGCTGACGATTACCAAGACAGGGCGATGAAAGAGGAAACCACTAAAGGTCAGTATACAATTAATATACTTTAGTTGTAGAGACTTTTATTATAGAGTGTGAAAGGTTTATGAGCATGTGTGTTATTGTTAAGAATATACGTTTGGTTAGCATGTATGAGGAGAGAAATAACACTAACTGTTTTGCAGATATAGTAAATGCACATTAAGGAGAATGCACTGATTAAATGTAGTTTTAACAAGAAAGATGTATACATAGAATAATAGGACAAACTAAAAAGAAATATAGTAATATCATAATGACTTACAAGGATACATTGCATCGAAAGAAACAATAACTAAGCGTAAAACATAAATATGCTCTCTAACGAAAGTAAAATACATTACTCAGATATACAATTGTTAATTATGTGGATTAGGTTTTCGGAGGATACCACTACATACAAAAACACGCCTAGAACCCTACCAATAATAGTATAGATAAAAGCTCAATGTATATATAATAAAACAAATCCAACCTATAAATTATTGCGGCTGTAAAATTAATTGTAGTTTTAAGTTCTTCGATAATAAATGAATTTGATGTACCCTAATGTTAAAGTAAATTATATTTAATAAAATATTTGTTCAATTATTTTATTTATATTAAAATGTTGTTATATGTCAGAGCCAAAATATACTAAAACTCATGAGTTGCTGCGGCAATATTGCGACGTTTTGACAGTTCTCCTGTGTCACTTCTATTTTGAATTGACTATATATAATTTTATTGCATAGTTTTATATTTAGCGATTTTTAATATTTTATTGTTTAGTCTAGCTGAACTGTGATGAGAGAAGGTTTTGCTTATATTAAAATAGGATTGTTACCATATGTTACCATTGTAAAAATAAAATAGTTTGTAAGTAAATTAAAGGTTTGTGTTGTTGAATGAGAGGGGTTTCGTAACTGGTCTAGTCGGTAGAGCTCCAAGTAGATCCTAAAGCTGTTATCTTTTAAATTTATGCAATTAACTATAATCAATTTACTTATTAAGAAAAAAAAACAGACTGACGATGGATTCGTAGTCGTTCCGCAGTTCCTCGAAGCAAAACCATAGCACCAAAGTGAACTTGAAGTTCAGAATGTATGAGAAACCAAAACAGCCAAAACAACACATTTTTGACTGTATTCATTGTCTTTTAGGAAATACGAAAAATATCAGTACATAAAACTGTATTTACATGATCAAAGACAGTAAAAGTCCTGATGATTGGATTTGGTTTTGCTTAAATTTTTCCTTTAATAGTAAAGTTAAAAAAGAGAAGTTTATACTTCCAAAAAGGGATGATGTTGAACAACAAAAATACATTATTTAAAAGAACATGAGCATGTAATAATTCATTCATTGTGTTACTGATGATGTATGATAACATTTCACCGACGGTCTGTGAATCATTCTCGACTGAGTTAAAGTAAATTTGACAGGAAAGTGAACATGTTCCAAGACATTGTAGCTGCATATGAACGGAAGAAGTCGATAAGAGAGAGATTTAACGAACGAGGACAGCATAAATTCAGGTTCGCTCGGTTTATGTTCGAATTGATGGCGAATATACGATGATGTAGCACGTCCAATTTTACGCATTCTTACATTGACGTTTAAATGTAGCCATTTTTGCCACGGCTGGTGTTACGGCTAGATATAGCAAGTTTTATTGGTAGTAACACGAAGTACAAGGTAATGGTTTACGTTATAAAACGTTAATTCAAGCAACAATTATAATTTGTTTCATAAATCAATAAAATAATATTGTTATAATAGGTGTGGTGGTTATTTTGTTCTAAATTTTCATACAATGGGGCTCTTCTACTCTAACCAAACTTAGTTCCTGCTGCCTGCAAGTTCTGTTCGATACTGTTTCAAACAATTCTTATATATGTGGAGACTTCATGAATATTCTGCATATAATAACACACAATTATTAATATTAATTAGTTAAAACATACGAGTCAGCTTTTCTGATGGCATCATCTTTCGTTAGTGACTAAGTTGACTAATGTTTAATATTTTATTAAAACATGTCTGTTCCTTATCATAAATATAAACTTAACTTGTGCATAACATGTATTTATTTAGATATCGTTATCTCCATTACTGAAATGCATTTAACCGGCGCTGACCCATACGAATTTCTGCAAACTCGACTGCATTTTAGTCACAGCGCGAAGCGTGTCTCTGTTCTCAGAGAGCAACAAAATAACTTTGTTATATTGCACCATCCGTCTGCTATTCGATTATAAAGCACGAGGGAGAGAGAAAGGCTTCTCGGAAAGCAATCTCGACGTTTTGCTCCAATTTCAACTGCGAACTTTACATAAGCCGGTTTACGTTATTAGACTATATTTCAATATGTTACACGGCATGCTGGATAAATAATAAAGGAAAGGGAGCCAGCCAATTTAGGTGCCGACTTGCTCTGCTTTGAAGTACTCGTATTTGATCTTTTTTTACTTGTTTTTTTGTTGATGTTACTTTTGATGACGAAAATCGGAGATCCAGATCGTTTTTCTTCGCGCTTTTATGTTTATTTTAACGAAAATAGTGTTTCTGCGTTTCTTCTTCTCTTTACAAATATATTTTTTTCCTTTTAAGTAGAAATCTCATCGGCTTCTAAGATCGTGCGGTATCAACATTCGAATGAAGTTGAAAAAAGAATTTACACACGATACGTTTAGATCCATAAATTAATACCATAAAATCTTAGTATTTGGTTCATCTGAAATAGCGCATGGGTATTTATTTCTACTTCAAATTATATTGGCGGTTTCCTTTCGACAAGAATATTATATATTTGAAACTATTCATTATTTTAGGCATAATAAAACATATATAGTTATTTCACAAATTAGCCCGTTTTTTGATATTTTTTACCTACCTGTAGGTGGCCACATTATTAGGGACAGTACTCGTGTTGATGTAATTTATAGTTTATTATATTTGTTTGAACCAATGATGATGTTTTAAATGGTTACTTTATCTTAAATAGGTACTGACATCACTATTATTGCTTTTGTGAAGTGGCAACAGAGTATACACGCGTCATTTGCTGCAGTTTCAAAGTCTGTGGTCAATCGAATTAAAATTGATAATAAAAAACCTCTTGAAGCAAATTGTATTAGCAAATGTGATAGAAAAAGAATCACCACACCTTGTACAGATCAAAAAATCAGAAACATCTGCCTCGAAAATCCTAAAAAGAGCGTTGCTAATTTGACTACGACAATAAACGACCAGGTTGTAAAGATATCGGAGAGGACAATGCGGAGACAGTTGGTTAAAGATAATGTAATAGGACGGCGGTCTTCAAAAAACACGCATAACCGACAGCCTAAAAAAGAAGCGACTCAAATGGGCTAGACAACATCGAAATATAACTGTGGCAAACTGGAGTCGACTAAGTATTAAACTTTTTTAAACAATATAACTGACAAATAACGATTTTGTAGTATTAATTCTATTAATTTACAAGTGCGCTTTTCCAACGAATCAATTTTCTAATTTTTGATTGAGAAAAGTTCTTTTGTAAGAAGGTGAACAACTCCACGCCGACTGACTTGTAGAGAAGGTTAAACACCAGGTTAGTGTCATCAGGTATGGTTTGTTACCTCAGCCAAATGCATGGGACGTCTATATATTGTAGAAGGGACACTGAAACAAGCCCAATAAAATCGGGCACTAAAAACCAGATCAATGGATGACCGTGTAGCAAAGCCAGAAATGTTACTGCGTTTTTGGTAGAAAAAATCACTGTTTTGTCTTGGCCAGGGAATTCACCAGTCATGAATCCCATAGAAAACATGTGGAAACTCAGCAAACGGGCGTTTGCAAAATAAGTGATTGTAACCAAGCAGCAATTAATTAAAACCCTTACCAGAGAATGGTAACACAATTCCAAATTCCAAGAAGATGCAAAAATATGTATGTGAGAGTAGGCCTGGACGCATAGAAGTTCTTATTGCAGCAAAGGGTGACATAACTAAATATTAAAAAAATTTAAACCAAGATTTGGCCACGCACTATATGTATATATATGTATATGAAACCACATTTTTCTTCGCATTTTTGTTGATTATCAACATCATTTTCAACCAACACGTTGCTGTTGGTGTCGCAGGACTTTTTTTTCAGATCTGATTTCGCCCCCGAAGCCCGTGTGGAATTCACTCAATTTTTACCCTTTCAATAATTAATACTTAAATATTGAAGTAACAATATTTTATTGTACAATTATTATTCAATAAATGTATATTTTGTGTTCCAATAATTGCTCCTTATTCTTCACCTACTCGTACTGTTGTGTATTCGTTTATTTCGTGGGACAAGTTCAGTGAAGCTCAATTTCGTGAGGCAATTTTTAACTAAAGTAAAACCAGAAAAAAAGTTGTTATTTCTCTAAAATCGATTGCAATACAGATACAGACACTGAATAATTATTAATAATATAATTATTTTAATAAAACAACCATAACCATACAATATCGTATACTATTATTTAATTGATATTTACTATAAAGAAATTATAACAATAACCGTTGATGTTGCTTCTCTAGTGTCTACGTCTATTCTTTAGTGTTATCAAGATATAGTATAACGTTTAAAAAATGTTTAAGTTTAGTGTCTAGAATATCTTGTAGATCCCTCTGTGTGTATCATGGTTTATCAATTGGAATGTTTCCTGTTGTTGTTCTATCTACAATAGATTTATAAAGGTGATTTACGAAGACTTAACATAGTTACTACCTCAATAATGGTTCTTTACATCACACAATATCAATATCAGTAGCTGATATATACTCAACGATTATTTTACTTTTAGTTTTACTTGATTCCGTCTATCTAAATGTTAAAATACTCTTGAAATTTTAAAATAAAGGAAACATGGAACGGTAGGGCCAAATAAAGATAATACCTACCCAATAATGATAGGGAACGATGTGGGTTGACCATTTTCCCACTTAAGATTGAACACAGAAGCGAAAAAGCAACGAGAACACCATCAACGGACCCTAAAAACTAGTTTCAGGTGTGTGTTCTGCGTAAATATAAATTAGTGGCCTCAAACGAGCGGACAAATAGAAATGTATTTACCGAAGACGGACGTGGTGAGTAGTGCCTAGCATCAAAAGTTCCCATATAATAAAAGACCGACCGCTGGTAGCGACACGTTTTTTTTTAATCTTTCGTTAAATGTTGACCATAGAATTTATATTCATTAATTCCGAACGTTGGACAGGATTTACCTGAGAAGGAATTCTTTGCTTTTCTGGTTGTGTTAATGATAACAGGGATTTTTAAAAATATTTGTGGTAAAGACAATTTTATGACAACGGCATTTATATAATACTAGTTTAAAAAAGAACTGGATTTGAGATATAAAAAAATGAATTGGTTAAATGAAATAAAATCTTAATTATTCGTATATGATAAGCGACTGTTGTACAAGCTAGTTGTAAAACCAATATGGGCTCTTTGAATCCAGTTATGGGGATGTTCCTTGAAGAGTAATACAAATAAAACACACATTTTTTACAACAAAGTCCTAAGAGGTATTCTAAGTGCACCAAGATATTACAGGAATCATTACTTACACCGAGAGTTTCAGATACCGACTGTCACTAGAGAAATCAAGAGAATCACAACGACATTACTCCACTCTAATATTAATATCGAAGTATTGCAATGTTTGGAACACTCGATCAGAACACAGACTAAAAAGAACCAAACCATTTGATCTGGTAAGTACAATGAAATATTTAACATAAAAAAACAGGTATTAATTAACATGGAAACTATTAGTACAGAGACTAAGTAAGGACTGATAGGTTCTCCTAAATATGTATCTATTGTTTAAGTTATGACAAAGACAAAGTTAGATTAGTCCTCAACGACTAGTACCAATGTGTTAATAAAAATATAACAAAATTTTTTAAAAAATAAATAAGGTGAGATTGCGCAAGGAAATACTATACCAATATAATCCAAACCTAACAAAACAAAACATTAAGCTGTGTGAAAGTCGTTAATTGTGGGCCGATTTTCAAAATTATTTTTTAATCGAAAGAGTGTAGTTCTGAGGTGATCTCATTGAAACCAAATTAGGATCTGTTGAGGGGAAGGGAGGAAATCGAAATAAAATTTCAAAGGCACGTATAAAGTTTTAATATATTTTCTTATCTAAAATAATCAGATATTTGTGTATAATGTTAAGGCTGAGCTGATATGATGAAAAATTGGAAGTGGTTCAGTGAAAAAGCCATTCAGTTTGCTTTTTAAGCACTAACCATAGCAAATAAGTAGAAATATTGCAGACAGTTACTTCCGTGGCGTAATGGTTAAAGCGTTTAGCTCCTAAACGGAGATCGCGTGTTCGATTCCCGGTGGGGACAATAACTTTTTGTTATTGTTTAGTTAGAACATTTGTCGAACCACCTAACCAAGATAGCGGACCCCGGGGATTGAAGCGTATTATTTGCAATCATTGTTTCTTTATTCCTATTTTTCCTCCTATGGGTCGCACCATTTCTTGGCCTACCCGTTGTAATATTAAATAAAATAAGTGCGAAATTTATTGAGTAAATATCTAACACTAAAAAGAAAGAAAAATAAAATATTTTTAACAAAAAAATTGAACAGACTTCAAAATATAAATAAAGAACTCACTAAAAATTTAAAAAATAATCAAACTTAGATTTTAGATTTTTAACAGAAAAAAAAATATGTAGAATTGATCAAAAATAACAATATGTTGCCAATTCAGGTATAATTCTGTTAAGTCTGTTGTTAATATATTAAAAAATCAACAAGTGTATCCACAGGGAACATATTCTGTTTCATAATAACATTATATTTGGCTGATTACAAAAATTCAAAATATTATAAAAATGCTTGAATGACTGTAATAAAGAATCACAAAATATTTATTTGTAATAATAATATACTATAGAGAGATTACTAAATATACATTCATTTTAAAATTAAAAGTGGGATTACTTATATTTTACCAGAAATGAACAACACAATTGAAATTTGAAAATTCGTCATGTTAAGTCAAACACTAAGTCATTTCCTAACCATCATTTGGACATTCCGACGTTTGGACTTTTTAGCGCGCTTCAATTTTATTTATATTATTCATCTTATATTTCACAGTTAAAACATTTGTTTTGTACTACAAATTGAAAGCAAAGATAAACAACAAAATTGAACTGGAATAAGACAACTAACCTAAATTTGTCTATAATCGATTCGTCGATGGTGCCGACTTTGTGAGTGTAACTGCAATAATTTTAAAAATATTACTAGAACTTTTACAGAATTGAAGTGAGTGAATATTCCAGGCAAATTAACTATAAAATGTGGTAAAATATTGGAGAACATTAGGTAAAAATACTATCAGTATAACACTTGGCAACAAAATTAATATGTGCAGGTAATAACTCTAAAGAGTAGCCAATAATAATACAATCGCCAATTTGCAACTGTGAGAATAGTATTATTGAAATCAAGTGCCCTATATTTGTTGATCTTAAATTGGAAAAAAATCTAGTTATAAAACATTATATAGATCCAATATAAACAAAATTATAAGCACATATAAGGCACAGTTTTTGATGTTGAAAATTTTTACCATTTTATAATGATGGCCTTTACGTAAACGAAAGCTGTAGGCGTCTTCCCTTGATAGATTACGATCAAGAACGCTACATTGCAATCATACAAGCCGACAACAAAATGTGAATAAGAATTAGTTTTAAACGGTAAACAATTATGCATATTTAATACATTATTATCAAGTAGATTCGTGACATTTTCATACGGACGTGAATAAACGTTGACGCCATTGCCTCAAGTGAATGAATATTTTTGCACTTACCGACTTAATAAGCTGTTTGGTTTCTTAGAATATCTAGTTCGACATAGGGAAATAAACTGTCCAATATGGAATAAGTAGAAGGTTCTTACCTATAAAAAAGAGAATGATATTAATATTAAATAATATATTTTATCGTATTAGTCAAAATTAAATTTGTTATGTTTTTGCTTCAGTTACCAATGTAGATTTGAATTTGCAAAAAGCGTGTAGAATAATTAGTATAAAATATACGGTTGGGAAAAAGTAATTTCGGTTTAACCTTAAAAATAGTTTCAAAAACTAAATATCAACAAAAACTAGAATAGGATCACATTCATCACGTTTTTTATCATTTAAATGTATCGTCTTTTTCACTATGAGCGCAACGCTCGCGATTTCATGTCTCAAACGCTTTTAATAACGTTCTGATTTGTTGACGGTAAGGTTCCGCATGGATTGGCTAAACCATTAATTCGACTATTTATATTCAACAAAATCAAGACAACTCTGGAGATCACCCATTCGAAGAAAAACCTACTTTCCAACGAGGGAGATGATTTTACCATAAAAAAAAAGAAAAAATCGATTAAATAGCTAAGAAATGCAAGTTATTTACAATAGAGAGTTAAAATTTATATATACAAAATATTGACCATTTGATTCTATACATTTTGTGCATCTCTGAGGAAATTTATTTAAATCCAGTCCAAAATAACAATTTTCTGTCCTGTGCTAATCGGCTCTGAGCCAGGTCTGGAGAGTATGAATGGTGCGATAAGACTTCCAATTCAGATGATTTCAACACAGATTTCATCCTTTTCAACACTTCCATGGCTGGTTTGGCTCTATCAAATGGCGTATCATCACGCTGCAAAAATGCATTATAATTTCTAATATAAACATCATTATAATATTTATTTCTTCAGGGTTCAACCGCTTATGATATACGACACTGATAGGCTTCGTCTAGTGATAACCATGATAACCAGCACTTCATTAATGATTTTTTAATTTACAAATTGCCTGTTATTCAAATGGTATCATTCCTCCCATATTCTGGATCTTTCCCATCGCTTGTAAAATTTTCTGCTAATTGTTTTTTAGTTTGTGTCTTCATCCATAAGTCACCACCAGCAAAGGATAATTCAGTGAATTTTTACTTCTGAAGAAACAAAAAAAATGAATGCAAATACACGTCTCAAACAGAAAACTCAATATCTTCAGAAAATTATAAATCTTTGGTGTAACATAAAATGTATAGTTTATAGGTTAATGCCAATAGAACAAAATGTTACACACCTAGTATATGTTACTATATAATAATAACTATACATATTTTCAAGATGCTATCCTATAATTCATCACACTCTGTAGTAAGGTATAGGTTAACTATTGCATATTATGTAGAAGTATGTCCATTAATATATATTCTCGATATAAAAATTATTTCGAACATAAAAGCTTTGATGTGAGTTGTAAAAGTAATTCGATTATTTTGTTACTGGATCCATAAAGAAACGTATACACTGAATAATGAAATGTCAAAATAAATAATTTATCAGTAATAATAAATGTTATAAACCAAATCTATTACTAAAGGATCGAAAAAAGCTACCTCCAACATTTCCATATTTTTCAGATTATCTCATTTACTTAGGAGATTCAAAAATTGACCTAATTGTTGGCGTCTTGAGAATTGAAGGCTAGATTATGAATTCTTGACCAAAACAAATGATAATCGGGAGGAGCAATGATTAGTGAATACGACGTATTACTGCAAGATCATTTAGAAGATTCAAATCAAACGTATCAATTTCAATTTGCAGCGATTTCTTATGATATATTAATTAAAAATAATGATTACTCGGTTTAAACTCGAATAGAATAAAAATAATCTGTTGCAAAAGAGCTACTACTTGAAGGTTATATTGTTGACAGATAAGCAAAACTACTGACTTTATAAAGTTATTTGAAAATGAGTCTTGGATTGTCCCAAAAGACATTTAACGCTGAATTCAAATCGTACCAGTCGGCTTATTTTGGAAATGCTAAAAAAAATTCTAGTTTTTTCGAACAGCCGTAATTCGGAGAATAACATTTTGTTTGATTTATTTATTTGTTATATTTTAGTCTTAATGCCGAGGATCCTGGTTCGGAGCCCACGTTAAACAGGTACAGTCCAGATAAACCATCGCTGGTAAAAAGAGACTTAAAAATATATATAAAAAATCCTACCAAAACACTGGGAAATATAATAGTAACCTTTAAAATTAATTCATGGTCCTTATACCTTAAAAAATACTTATTTATAACTACAATATTGAAACTTCATTTAAATAAAGTGATCGACGAAACTCAATACAAAATACCTATAGAACAATAAAGAATATAAACTAATTCATTATATCTTAAATCCTACAATAAGCAATACAAATAAAAAAAAATAAAATAAATTAATAATTTAAAAAATATATACAAACAATAAAAAAAAGAAAAATTATAAATAAAAATAATAATAAAAAATAAAATAAAATATATATATATATATAAAAAAATTAAAAAAAAAATAATAAAGTGAGATTATAAATTTATCTTACAACACCAATCTAACAAAAGACAACTGTTTCACCCACGTTATTCGTATGTCATTGTTTCTTCCAATTATCACTTATTTTAGTCGATGACACATAGTATGGGTGAAAATGTTCTAGAATCAAAAAAATCTTTTTTCAATTTATTATTAAGTAACAATTTCTTTTAAAACCTTTTGATTACACTAGAAATCAAGATATACTGAATGAATAACGAGAAGTGTAACGTCCAAGAGTTTCAATTAATTTATTACTTTTTTAAATAATAAAAAACTTATAAATGTATCCATTTGTTGTTATATTTTAATTATATAAAATACATACAATATATGTATATATATATATATATATATATATATATATATATATATATACATATATTAAATAACCATTTCATTTAGATGAACACATTTTTCTATTTAAATTTAAAATACTTCAAATATATACATTCTATTCTTAAAAATAAAATGTCTTCGAAAAGAATTTTACACATGTAGTCTAGCAGGGTTAAAATTAATCGTTTATACACATATATTACAGAGTAAATAATAAAGACTAGCTACCCTCTAACAAAGACATCAACAAAAAAGCAAAAAACAAGGAAAAGGTAGACGGGCAGGTAAAAAACTTTCTGGGAGATAAATGCTGCTAATATATTGAGGAAACAATATCTACGCCTCTGCAGGTGTCAGTTT
This sequence comes from Rhynchophorus ferrugineus, assembly GCF_030347505.1. Classification (NCBI taxonomy): domain Eukaryota; kingdom Metazoa; phylum Arthropoda; class Insecta; order Coleoptera; family Curculionidae; genus Rhynchophorus; species Rhynchophorus ferrugineus. The sequence goes on along the minus strand of NW_027472588.1, from coordinate 15,992,123 downwards.
CTAACGGAAAAATCGATGGAGAGTGTGTTCTAGCACTTATACAATCATTACCAGCATGGCATACTCCATCCAAGCACTAAGCGCGATTTCCCCCAATCCTTACAAAACATTTGAATTCTGTCGGGCTTATTTTAATTTGTTTTAAAAATAAAAGTGCCAATTATTTTAAAATTAATTATACATATATATATATATATATATATATATATATATATATATATATATATATATATATATATATATATATATATATATATATATTATATATAGATTCCGGCTATATATTTATATATATATATATTATGTAAATCAGAGAGTATTATAAAATACTCTCTGATTCTGATCCATATATTTTGGATGTTCGCTATGATTTCCATCAAAAAAGACAATTTCGTCAAAGAAGTTTGTAAAAAATTCAGCCACCTTTCATTCGACTGAAATGTTTAAACTATTGTAAACTGCATTTCTAGATTTGTTGCTCCACGGGGCACTGATTATCGTATCTTAATGCTTTAATCTAATACGACTTCATTTCTAATACGAACTAAAAGATAAATGTTTAGAATTTGCGTTAGGCATTGCATTTGAAAGACTTAAAGCTTACTAATGACAAGCTCTAATTAGCTCTGCGGTGTCCTTTTAGATTTTACGAAAGTATTCGACAAAGTTTGGTAAATACACATCAAATCACACACAAATCAGTCAAAGCAGGAGTCCCTCAAGGTCCCATTAGCCCGAGCATTATTCAACCTCTTTATGAAGAATGACGTTCCAATGAAGAAATATGTTGAAGTCGTCCAATACTCGAATGACATATTTCTTCACCAGTTCTAGTTCTGTAGAGACCGCTCAGAGAAAACTTCAAATTCAATTAAATGCCACGGTCCAATGGTTAAATTTCTGGAGGTTGCAAATCAACCGCCAAAAAACCCAGGCCATAATATTTCACAATTAGAGAGACATCCGTGCCGACGAGCTGAAAGTGGAAAAAGTTTCAATCGGTATCGGTTCGTCGGGCCGGAACTAGTGGAAAAGCTTCAGGTAATGCAAAATAAACTTCTCAGGCAAACCCTGAACGCGCCATGATTTGTCAGAAATACCCAAATTAATCGGAAAACTAATTAATTAATCGCCCCAGATATAAGGCGGTTCGTTTTATCCTTATACAAAAAATTCCACGCAACCTCAGCTGTCTCCAAAAATTCCCAGATCAGATCTCTGTCAGAGGCGTTCCAAATTCGGTAACCCCGAAGACCATCCCCCCAAAAGCGACTATTCAAGCCGCCAAAGATACTCATACCCTAAACAAAGTGCCTTCCACTGCGACCACTCCTCTTTTTTACATTGAGTTAATATCAGCAAAGAAACCTTTTCAGCTGGTAAATCAGACCCAAAAAAAAATTAAAATAGTTGTGCTAGTATCCATCATGGGGATGAAACTAAATCGTAGTTTAGTTCTAGTGGCCCTCCAGTCCTATCCAGTTATATATACTAGAAATATAATAGTGTGCAACTATGTAATATCACGCATGTTCGTTTGAATTTTTTGTATCTTGTATCCTTGTCACTGTCATGGGTTATGCGTAGCATTTATATATTCATGCATCTGTATGCTCCTACATAGTTTGCTTGTCATCTTGCAACATACTTGTAATAATATTGTATACTTTAACTGATAACTGATACTGTAAATGTGTTGCATATTGTATATCTGTAAATAGACCCTAATCAGTCTCGGAGGCTGATGCGTCTATAATATAACAGGTCAATTGAAAAGTCCACGGCCTTTCATAGCAAAACACATTTTTTTGGCAAAATTAGTTTTTTGTATTTAACATAATTCCCTTCAAGAATGATACACTGATTATAGCGACCCTCCAACTTTTTGATGCCATTTTAGTAGAACGTAAATCTAATACGTCAGGTCGGGGACCTTTCAATTGACCTGTTATAAATAAATAAATAAATGTATCCAGAACCTGTAATGTTAGACATTTTCTGATCCGTCCACCCGAATTATTAATTGACGTTTTCTATTCCATTTAATACACGACAAGAATGTCCATTTTATTAAGTTGGACGCGATGGGGCGAAACCATCGATAGTCGATTTCCTCGCATTTCTCTCGGTATTAATCCAACGCTTTCCTCCCTGGCACCCTCCCTCCCGCGCCTGGAAATCAAATAAATCGCGTCCTGAAAAAACAGTGAGCGTTCGTGTTCGATCCGCGAGAAGCGACGAGGACGTCTCCGCCGTAGCGAAGAAGAGTTCCCGCATCTGGTCGCTTTCAATTAAAATTGCTAATTCGCCTTTAATTAAAAGACCAACGTGCCTCTATCTGGTAACAGCGACCGATAAAACGTTCGTTTTTCCTTTTTGCCGTCTCGTCTGAAGGGTCTCATACTGTTTTATTGGTCGGATTAGATTTCAACAATTACACAGTGTCGTACCATCGATATCAATCCGAAGCGGATTTGTAATTCAATCTGTATGCGGTAATGGTAGCCGAGCAAATTTTTTATACGGTATTACTTCGTGTTAAATTATCAACTGGTGTCGAGTTAAGTGTTATTATTGATGGTTAATATTGATTTAAAAGTCTCCATTAATTTTTTTTTCTTAATACATTGCTCCGGTCGTTGCCGACTAACCTACAATTTGTTCACAATAACTTAATATAAACTAATTATATAACATATTAATTGAAAAGTCGCCGACCTACCATAGTACAACACAGCATTCTTTTGAGATCTGAGAACAGGACATAGTCGCTGGGGGCCAGATCAGTAGTATACGGTGGATGAGAAAGCAATTCGAAGCCCAATTCATGGATTTTTGCCATCAATTTCACTGATTTTTGACACGGTGCATTGTCTTGATGAAGAAGCACTTTCTTTTTTCTTCAAATGTGACCGTTTTTCAGCGATTTCGTCCTTTAAGCGCTCCAATAAGGCTATGTAATAATCGCTGTTGATAGTCCTTCCCCTCTCAAGGAAGTCAATAAAAATTATTCCATGCGCATCCCAAAATACAGACGCCATAACCTTGCCAGCCGACTGTTGCGTTTTCCCACGCTTTGGAGCGGGTTCTTCGTATGCAGCCCAGTCGGATGACTCTTGATTGGACTTCGGAGTAAAATGATGGAGCCATGTTTCATCTATAGTCACATATCGACGCAAAAAACTCGGATTTATTACGCTTAATCATCTTGAAACAATGCTCCGAATCATCAACTTGTTGTTTTTGGTCAAAAGTGAGCTTGCGTGGCACCCACCCATGCCTAAATATTCCTGAATGATATGATGTACACGTTCAGTTGATATCTTTAGAGTGACTGCTATTTCATTAACTTTCATCATTTTGTGGATTTTCTTAATGTTTTAACAACTTCTTTTGGGCATCCACTGCGTTCACCGTCTTCGGTGCTCATTTCACCACGTCTAAACTTTGCATAACAATCCCTGATGGTTGATTTTCCTGGAACAGTGTCCGGAAACTCCGGAGATGTGGTAATTTTGGCTTTTTCTCATGTTTTTCAAAAGCGAATTTATTACTATAAATTTCAAACAAAAATCTATAATATCTACACAATTTTATCGATGAAATGTTGTAATTATTCTTTTAAAACCATAATTCCGACACTGTCGCATTTATGATATTTTTAAGCGAAAAATTAAATTAAGTGTTTTTCGAAGCTAGCTTAACATGAACTAAAAAATCTCCGCTTCAACTTCATCAAAAAAAAAATCCGCAAAGACAGAAAACTGTTCTTTCCAATGTCAGGTTATGCGCTAGATGCATTAAAACTTCGAAAGTGTTTTAATTGATGTGGTCCAGCGTTATGGAAGTCAACTCCTCACATGTTGATCACTTACCTTCAAGCTTTAATAACTTCAAGTCATGGGAGTCAAAAATTAACCAAACAATCATTTAGCAACCCTTGACATCAATGTAGACTTTACATCCGTTTGTGAAGCCACAATCTTTTTCGCACGTTATTATGGTTACGTGATCTTTCATAGCACTTAACCATTGTTATAAACGGTTTAAAAAGCAAGATCTCTCTATAATAAGGCTTCACTGAATAACTGTTACTAGCAATATGAGAATTATAACTATCTATTACAAAAAAAACAAATTTATTTTCTTCCAACGTTATCCTTATATTCAATCAAAACTGAAAACAAATAATTATTTATAAGATCACGATAAAGTTAATTTTCACCTAAATATTGCGAAATGGTCCCGTGAAACAATGCGATAAAAAAGATAAATTATTATCAATACATCTCTTATGGCATAAAGCTGTACAAAGAATTCCATCGAGAAAAAGCAATCGTCATGACAATAACACAACATAAAATGCCCACAACATAGATGAACAAAAGAATAAAACGCAGCGCTATCTGCGTTTCAGATCTATTTAATACCGAATATAGCAGGACAACATCAATTATAGGTCACGCGAAAGAGAAAGGATCAGAAAATTGAAATTCGTCGGGCGGGACTGGATGTCGCGGGCCCACGCCATCTTTTACGGTTAACGAAAACTAACGACAAACGTTCCCCATTAATGACACTAAAATCCCACCGCTAACAAACATTTTTATTCGCTGTAGGCATATAAAGATCCTTATCTCGAGAAAAAACTGAGGGTGGTTACAGTTCAGTCTCGGAAAATAGAATGGAGGTGCTGGCATTTGATCTTATTATAGTTAGTAAAGAAAACCTTTTAAAGATATCAGATTTTCTCTCACATTCATAAAGACACTAACATTTCACTAGATAAACACTAGTATTATGAAGAGAAAATAGTTTCCTCACCTATGATCTTATGTTTACCGTTAGATATTCATCTACAAACTTCAGAAAAAGATTACTGAATCATTGAGCAAACTCCCAAACTGTTAGCTTTCAGCTAGAATGTTTAGTTCTAAGGTTGGCAACGCTAGAGCGTTAGCACCATGCAGTTCCAGGTATAAAAGAACAGCACAATGACGTCTCTCTTTCCTCCCGACCATCATTTGACATAGAAATAAAAAAGTCTTCCTTACACAAAATAGTAGTGAATGTTCGAAAAAACAAACAAAAGTCAATACACACAAGCAACAAATGAACATTCCTATAAGTTCAAGTACATATATAATATATTACAAAATAAATGTGTCAGACCATCATATTCACTATTGAAGTATTTTATTAATATTGCTGCTTACTTATCTTATACCTGAGGTTTAATTGATACATCTGCTGTTTTAACAGTGCTGTAGGACTTTTTACTTTAAATAATAGTGTTTCATAAAATAGATTTCTAACCAAAAGCTCGACAAGCTCAGTCTAAGTTATTTGGAGATTTAATCGCTGGCAGAATTAGGAACGTTTTTTCACTGTATTTGATTTATTGTTGCGTAATAACATCTGCACAATGACTTTATCATGATTAGCTAATCAGAGCTAAACTAAGTTAGTCAAACTGGTTCTTATACTGCGAAAATTAAATTGTCCAAACCAAATATGCTGTTACAAAAAATTTAACAAATCAAATGGCTTGGTTGCAAGCTTCTTTTCGATGAGAATCTGAACAATAATTAAAGTAGCTCAGGGTAGACGATTCCCTTCCAGACCCACTACACAGACTACAAAACTTCTTGGGGATAATCCTGGTATCGCAAATGTTTTTCATAACTCACCAGATTTTGTTTAAAAACAGTGCGATCAAAATAATCACAGATTCAAGAATATAATCTATAAAATAAATAAATCTAATAAATCTATCTAATAAATAAATAGTATTCCGGAGCACCACCTTGGGCTTCATGAAAGTTTGATAAAAAAAATAGTCGGCAGTATTTCTTGATATATCACAAGATTTTCATAAATGACTTTATTTTAATATAGTTTATTTGTCTTACACAGAAAAATTGTGTTATACAAACCTACGTAGCGTTGTTTTCTTGGCCATAATAATATTTTAAATTATAGACCAACTTTAATGCGAAGTGATGCGCTGTACAGTCTTTATTTGCCACGTATGTTTTAAAAGTACATCAATAAGGTGCTACCATTTACTTGTTTAACTGCAGAATATTAGGGTGTCTTCTGATTTCCCGTTAGTGTACTAAAATATCCATCAATTGCTTTAATGACATTGATTCTAAAACTACCCATAACGGTTCAATTGTGTTGAGGTGTGGCGATTCTACTGACCAGGAAAAATGTTTGACGATTTATGATCGCATAAGGATCTTGCAATATGGCAGTATTTGGCCGCAATATGCTAGTTATTGTAAGAACTTCATTAGTGGGGATATCAATATATTCATTGGCAGCTATCCGACTAGCGATTTAATCAAGGTAACCAGTTGAGAATGGTGACTATGATGAGTAAGAAAGAATTTCTCATTCAGGCTGCAACAGTATATCCTTCAAAACTCTGGCAACGTGTAGCTGAGCATTGATGTGTAAGAGCCTTGTAGCCTATGTTACTCATTATTGCTAGCCTTTCTTGCTACAATACGTTGTTTAATTCGTTCAAATGAAGTCGATAGATATCTGCAGTAACAGTTTCATTAGGTTTTAACAGCTTGTATATACTACAACTTGCTGATGCTACTATATGCATAGCAGAACTAACCCATCGTCTTTTGCACTTAGAATTGCTGTAGTAGATCCACTTTTTATCGCTAGTTATAATCCGCCAATGAAAAATATATCTTCTACTTTTCCGGATAAAAAAGCAGTCAATTCGTGTGGTAGTAATTACCACCAGGCATTCCACGATTAGTGTCTAAATACTGTAAAGAAAACTGTTCTTTTTTCGGTTTCAATTATGTTGAGGTGTGGCGATTGTACTGACCAGGAAAAATGTTTGACGATTTATGATCGCATAAGGATCTTGCAATATGGCAGTATATGGCCGCAATATGCTAGTTATTGTAAGAACTTCATTATTGAGGATGTCAATATATTCATTGGCAGCTATCCGACTAGTGACTTAATTAAGGTAACCAGTTGAGAAAGATTATATTGCCGCCCTAACCATAACGAGAACCTCCCCATGCCTGAGTGTAAAAAGCAGGGATCTTTTGGGACTCTTCATACATAAATCCGACTGTTTGTAGGCTAGGGCCCTTTTTAATGTTTGTCTCTGGTCTCTGTTAGTTAAGTTACTTTTGGATTTAGCTCACTATTCTCTTCGTTGATGTTGTTTTTTCATGTTTTATGTCTTCTGTCGTTATTGTGGATACTGTCGCTCGAAAAACGTTAAACAACTCCTCTGTTTTCATCACAGCTGCTCTTTTTCATCATATACATATTTCACCGATCGCTTGCCTTATACTTTGCAGAACAAAGCATATGTAATACATTGGCATGAACTACAAGACTTGGTAGGCCAAGTGAGCAATATATATGCGACGCATTATTTAGACGGAAGCACTGTTGCCAACATGCTATAAAATATACTAACTGTACGGTGTTTGTGTTGTAGGAATGTTCGTCTTGTCGGAAAAGAAAAAAAGAGAGTGAGACGTCGTCGTGGTGGTCTTTTATAGCCAGGAACCGCATGGTACCAATCCACCAGCGTTGCCAACCTTCAAACTTAACGTAGATGTAACGGTGATGGCCTAAAGGGTTGTAGCGGTAGCTACAATGTTATTTTGCCTATCCCCTGTAGAGAAGGCATTATGAGTAATTTGTTACACTCACTTTACATTACGCCGATCACTTTGTTCCTAAATATCTATTAGGCAAACAAATATCACATCATTTATTATACTGAACCACAAAAAATAACTCAACTAACCGCAAATATCATTTCGTAATTATTGGGAAACAGAACGCTCTCGCACTGAACGTTGCGAAAATCTCTTAATCATATTGGAATTTCGCTTAACAAGCCAAATGATCTATATGGATCATAACGTTCGGCAACGCGCGGAATAATTTATTGAGTGTGGGGTGAATGGGGGGAGAAAAGCTCCCCTCGACTGGTTGGCGCACGCACCGCCCGAGCTTACCTGAAAACCCATTAAAAATGAGATTACAGAATATGCGGTGATTTGTAACCGGCAACATTTTTCGTCGAAAAGGAAAATAAACACTAAAAAGCCCGCTTATATATTGGGCGTAGGGAAAAATATTGCTTTTTTAAGCAGTAAATTTATCCTCCTTTACTATTCTTCATCGAAAAAATCTATGCTTTTTATGGTCTCTGTATTTTTTTAATGGAACAATATATCGTTGAAAAACTCGAAAGAAAGGCATTTTGCTAAAAAGGGTAACCCTTAGTTCATTAAAAGAATATAAAAAAATAATGCCGAAGAACAAACTATGGATTATACTCTAACTACAAGTTGGCGTCTGCGAACAGAACTCGCAATTGGAAGCACTATGTTCACTAAGTGCATAGAGTAACAGCGGTTGTTGTAGAGGTACTCGGAGAAAAGAAATACTGCCGTGCAATATTTCTGGACGTCTCATGGTACGTTGGGTATGACATTTGGGATTATTGTACAAAATAAGCAGATTGCTACTGCGGAATTACTGTCGACTACTGGAATCATATATTTTCGAAATCATATAAAGACTCGCAGGAAGGGGTATCAACACTTACACCTATTTCGGCTAGGCACAGGGTGCTGTCTTATGACCACTCCTATATCTGCTCTATACTGCTGATATCCCAACAACAAAAGACACAGTACTTGGTAATTTTACGTTATGGCGAAATGACAAAAACCTAATTATATCACTTGATGGATGCCCGAGCAGCGATCCATTTTCGCATTTCTTCAATATTTCGAAACGCTGCATCAATTTGACAAGTGATAATTAAATATCTGGTGATTATAATGAGTACGAAAGAATTTCTCATTCAGGCTGCCACAGTATATCCTTCAAAACTCTGGCAACGTGTAGCTGAGCATTGATGTGTAAGATAACTTAGCCTATGTTACTCATTATTGCTAGTCTTTCTTGCTACAATACGTTGTTTAATTCGTTCAAATGAAGTCGGTAGATATCTGCAGTAACAGTTTCATTAGGTTTTAACAGCTTGTATACACTACAACTTGCTGATGCTACTATATGGATAGCAGAACTAACCTATCGTCTTTTGCACTTAGAATTGCTGTAGTAGATCCACTTTTTATCGCCAGTTATAATCCGCCAATGAAAAATATATCTTCTATTTTTCCAGATAAAAAAGCAGTCAATTCGTGTGGTAGTAATTACCACCAAGCATTCCACGATTAGTGTCTAAATACTGTAAAGAAAACTGTTTTTTTTTCTAGCAATATGTTAAAACAATAAAATTTAACAGTCTGGCCAATAGATATTTCTGATCAAATCACATGCAAGAAGAAATTGTTCTGGCACTAGTTTCCATTATTGCGCCAAACCATTAACTCCGCTACCGATTCGCTCGTGTTTGCGTACGACAGTTGAAAAACTCTCAAAGCTACGAAACCAGTTCGGCTCGGCACTTAAAATAAACGAGAAAAGTTTTTAACGCATGAACTATATGCATTTCGTATTACGCCAAAAGGAGAAGGAGCACTTCCAGAAAACGTTTCAATGAAAATGCATATAAATCAGCTATAAATGGACCTAACAACCGCTGAAAACTTTCAGTTAAGATCGGGGAAACGGAAACTGTTTTCGTCGCTCTTGATTCATAACATCCTTGCAAGTCATGTAAATGACCAACATAATTTTATACCATCAATAAATCATTATTCGAACTAGAATAGAAAGAGCAGAATATAGAGTTTTAGAAATATAATCTAAATATATAATACATCTATTATTTATATATTATTTGGGCTTTCTAGGTTTTTAAATATCTTAATCAATTTTCAATTCAAGTTTCATACTTGACACAGACGTCGCCACTTTCCATCATTGATTTTTCTAAATCTAAACAAGCTTTATCACCCTCTTCCAGTGATCAGGGAAGACGTCAAAATTATAGATATCCAACGAAGAACAAATGATTCAACTGGAGGAATGCAACCAGAAACCCAATGGTTAGAGAGAAATAAAAGTCAACGAGAATTGTTAAATCAGTTCATATTAAATTCTTCTATAACCTAGAACCATTACAAATAAATATCAATAACACTATTTCCCCATGAACGAACGAAAAGTACATTGAGATAAATATTGATGCAAAACTGTATTGGAAGAAAATCTAAATTATCTATACACAATAAGTTGCTGCTGTACAAGCATATACTAAACCTCTATGAACCTATGGAATTGATGGATTCTGTGACAAGTAATATCAACATGATACAAGTAAGGATAAAGAGATAATATTAACTTTTATTAGATAGTACCTAGTTTTAAGATATTGTAAAGTGATGATAAATGATTGCGCAAGATGACTGAGGTGAAGACTGGCTGAAATATCACTTGTGGAAAAGAATATCTTAATGGATAAAGTTGAATTTGGCGTAAAAGTTGTTTTATTATTAGATAGATCTGGACATATTGAATACTCTGTACTTATGTGTTACTTTGTATTTTATAGCATATTCTCATATATTTAAATATTAGTTTAATAAACAATCTCGAGCAATGCCAAGAAGTGGAAAAATATTGATTATAACATATTGTCCAAGAAATATCCAGTCTAGCGATGAAAAAAAATTTAGGAGTAAAATATCAATATATGTGATATACTTCACTGGCAATTCAATTATACTCGTATATTGATATTCCGTTTCCAAGTAGTGGTCCAAGCAATTATATAATCATAATACTGGTAATCGAACAGCTTCGAAAAAAGTCTTTGATGATCCATGGTACATCCAATGTTACATACCATAGATCAATGGATCCCAGAACAGTGGTGCCAGACCAAATACTTATTGTAAGCTATATTCGGCCAGTGCATCTTCACATAATAAATATTTCTTGTCATTTCAAGTTTATAAAGAATTTAACCAAAAAAATGGTAAAATGGTTGAAACAAAATACAAATCAATCAAAAAGACTCAAGACAACTTTATCTGTAACTAAGTATAAATTTGTTGAAAATGATTGCGATATTCGCAGTATAACTAATAATAAGTGAACTTATATAGAACGAACTTAACACCATGTCGAGTCTTATCGATGATTTATGATTTATTGATTTGTTAAATCTACCTAATTTGCTTTAACTGTATCTAATTAACAGTATTTCAATCAGTTATTTTAATTATAAACACTTGCTTTTATAGTGTAATCAACAGGCTGGACATTCGAGGTAGGCTGATATAATTTCAATTTAGCTATAATTTTCAGCAAAACTATTCAGAGAAATGTGTGAAAAAAAACATGCTGCATTATGTGTGAAAAACTTTGTGAATGGTGAAGAATTTTTATGGGTTCTAGCAATAAACTGAATTAAGTGATTTTTACGCATTTCTTTTGAAAGCATCTCAATTCAATTGAGATATATTTATTTATATTATTATATACCTGGACAAAACAAAAACAGGATCAGGCGACTTGGCTGGAGCAGCGGTCAAGGCGACAAGATGGTCTTCCTACTGATGCGATAATCGCGGGTTCGAATCTTGTTTAGTCAAGGTTATAAATTTGTGTTTATGATTGTTTATAATTGTGAATGTCCACAAAGAATCCGACGAAGAAAATAATCTTACTCGCGACAGTAACCAGGCTGGGTAAGACCGGATATCTTCTAAAATTATCTTTAAATTGGTCACTAGCCAGTCGGTAGGTTTAATGTCAAAAACTGTGGTTTGGTTTGGTTTGATTTGCCCGCCCACTTAAAGCAGTAATAATAGGCCAGTCCAAATAAACCCTAATTGGTAATAAGGACATTAAAATATAACAAAAAAAAAACAGTAACAGGATGCTTTAAAACTTTTCAGTTAAGCGCTCGCAAGTTTTGACGGATCGTGATTAGACAGTTGAACGTAGAGATCTCCTATTGGCGTGATCTATACAATGTTGTGTCGGGAATCTCGAGCCACTTGACCAACTGAAAGTGGTTCATCTTTTTCGTAGTCAATCTTGACATCTCAGACATTTTTCACAGCTCATTAGCCCTTCACTGCAATCTTTGATGTTTTAGATTGTTGTACGCATTCATTTTGCATGACTGGTTATGAAATTATTCAGAAATGACTTATTGCATTTCAGCAGATCGCAGGTGTTAATTGGATTTGTTGCTTTTATATCGAGAGTCAGCTTTGCTCCATGCCTTCATTCTTCTTCAATACATTTTATTGAAGGCTTCAAAAACATTAAATCGTATTTTATCGTGATGACAAAAAAAATTAAATTTTGGACTAAAACAATGATCAAATAACATCGAGACTGGTGGAATATTACTTTTTCATTCGCTATATCAGTTTTTATAATAACAAGCAAATCGAAAGGATATTATTCCAAAGTCTAGACCCGTTTTGTTTGCTCCACTCTCTTCGAGACGCATCTCTGTTTACTTTTAATAAAAACGTAATTGCCTACGACTCGCAGAATATTTGCTCTCCATCCAAACGAAAAAAAAAACACAAAAAGTCATTCATAAAAATATAACCAGTTGAATTTGTTTATTGACGTGGAAATATTTTGTCACTGTGATGAAAGCTACTCAAATTATTATTATTATTTATCAAATTATATATTATTATATCAAATTATTATCAAAAATAGATCTGTATCTTGAGTGGAACCATCTGCAATGCGAAAAAATAATTACTATTAAATTATTGAATAATACCATTGAAAGTCTCTGCTATTTTTATCAAGTATTAGAAAAGATAAGAATATTCAAATTATTCGACCATGTATGATATACGAGAAATACTTCGGTTCATATAATATCCAAAGAAATATAGAACTGTATTCCCACTGTGGCGATATATTGTAGTAGTGAAAATAGCGAATTTTATATATACATAATATACGAAATAATAATAACAAGAATGCTTTTAGTAGAAATAAGAATACTTGTTATTATTAAAATTTAACATGAAGAAAAATTATCTATAAGAAGAATATTGTAAATTATTGTTATAGGATGTAAAATTGACTTTATTTCTTAACTTAATTTCCTTATATTTTAGTATATTTATATTAATTCTCCTCGAATTTATAGATATCGTGTTTTAATGCTTATAAAATACGCCTTTACGGCAGATACTGCTGATGAATATCGTATTCCACATATTGATTTTATGAGGAATGAGAAGAGTCGAAAGCCAGAAATCTGACTAAAATCTGAAACTATGATAATTTTTAGGTGTGTATGCAGGCTATGCGCATTTATCATCTGTAGATAATAATTTAGAATATTTGTATCAATCTGAATGAATCTGAATCTACCACCAAAATTCTTCTTGTATACAGAAAAAACAATTGAGTTGATGCAATTTCTATAGGTCATTGATGTGTATAGTCTTCAATCAGCCCTTCACAAGACAGTTGTTTTTGAATAAGCAAATTCACATATTTACTACTACTTTACGAACTTCCATAACCTTAAAAAATACTCTGACACGCCAACCTTAAATACCGAAGAATTAGGAACGAAGAATAGACCGAGAGATCGAAATCAGAAATTTTGACCACGTTCTTACCAATGATGACATTGAATTTTCAGTTCTAGAAGCGGCAAGATATGGTACTCAGAGAGGCTTATTGGCATCACTCCAATGTTCATTTGAATGATCCTTGAATTATTTGACACGATAAAGTCAATGGCAGTCAACCAATGGTAATCACACAACAAGTGTATTTCCAAATTAAGATATATTATGTTACGTACTTCCCAACTAGCGTTGGGAACTATCAAATAAAAACAGTTAATAGTCAGAAAACATTCAAACAACTCATTCTAATTCATGTATTCCTTTTCTAGTACTAATTTTGAAAGAGACAACTAGACCATTCCTATTGTAGAGAAGAGTCCACTTTAAAAGTTTAAATTAAAACAAAGAGACCAATGGTCCCAAATATTTCTTATTGCATTTTATTGTTTTTTTTAGAAAGTAACCGTAATATAATATAATTTTAAAAACATTAGAATGTACAATATTAAAAATCGAAGATTTAACCAAAGAAATGTTAACATTCAATAACAATTGAATATGCTTCGAAAGAGAAAATCTAAAAGGCTTCAAGAAAGAGCATTTGCCAAATTTAAAGAAAGACTAGTTTACTAAAATAATATAAAAATACTAAGTCAAACCAACAGTACTTATAATTGAAATTTTTCGCCTAAATATCAATATTACATTTAATTCAACTACGAAACATACGATGTATATAAATATTTCATTTATTTAATTTTTCAGTTGATACTATTCTTCATTTATCAATATGTATTTCTTTTAAAATATGAATCCTTTAGAATTTCAATAATCCAATGTATTAATATACATTGTTATTAATCTTAATACAAACAACATATAAAACGATATTTATAATACATCTAAAATGTATAATGATACATTACGAGCCAAAAGAGTTTATGTTTAAGGTTGATACCTTGTGGATAAACATCAGAACATGTATAAACGTTGAACATCCGAGCAACAGGTTTGCTCTATTGGAAAAAAATTGAAAATCATCTGGGTATTTATTTTATTACCCTTGGAGACTCGACGATCTGTAATTAAATTTATCATTCGTCATTTAATGTATCTTATAATTTCACTCAGATCGGATAATAAGATATATTTCAGCCTATACAATTCACGCATATGTAGCTAAACATATTATATATACGGTACGTGTAGAGTTACAAGGGCACACTCTTATTTATACCATACCTCATAGTAAGACACTTGGATAACACTAGTCATCTCACAAAGATAAGTACATCTAATTTGTTAGCGATATCACACAACTGAAATCCATATGGTCTAAATGATCTTCAACATTGACCTAATTCCAACGTCCACTTGATTGGACTTAGTTTAAATATCCACAAATCTACTTCTTTCAAATTAAGAACGCTTGGGATACAGGGCGATATATTTACAAACTGCGTCATGTCACTTTAATCTTCTAGTGTTTAATGAAATCACCACCGACAAATTGATTGTTTGTTGTATATCATTGCGTATTATTTTTATTTAAAAAAATAATTTTTAACAAAAGATATCTATATTTTTTTTGTTTCATTGGGCGATTAACGTTAATTCAAAAAGAAATAGCCGTTCTTTGGTGGCTTTTAAAGATAATCACTCATTCGATAGCATCCATTCGAGGAGTGGTATCAGTCGACTTATCGTCAGGCTAATAAACGGCTACTAATCAATAAATTGTTTATATATAACTTGAAATAACAATAGGATGGGATTCTATATATAGAATTGCGCGTCAAGAGATAGAGACCTCATATCTTTTTATGATATCACGGAAACGTGTTGTGGTGGGCAAACTATCGATTCTGATTTCATACAGTTATTATTTTCGGTTAATGTACTACAAGTCATATTTAATATGCACTAAAGCCAACGAAAAAATGGATTGGGAAAAATAATTACGGTATGCATTTCAGAGCGAATTTATTCATATAAATTACAAACAACCAGCTTGGTTGGCGCAGTGGTAAAGGCGGCAGGACGGTCCACCTACTATTGCGATAGTCGCAGGTTCGAATCCTGCTAGGGCATGGTCGTAAATGTATGTTTATAATTGTTTAATATTTGTGATTATCCTAGATAAAAGTGCAAAATCCGAAAAAGAAAATGATCCCAGTCGGTAGGCTTAATGCGGAGGACCGTCGTTCGAAGGCCACGTTAAACTGTAGGTCCAATCCAGATAAATCCTCGTTGGTAAAAGGAGACTTTAAAATATATAAAAAAAAATTATAAACACTAATAAATAATATGAGCACCTTTATGGTGTAACTTCAGAACTTTGGGGATGTTTTTGTCAACAAAACAAGTTACACATACAGACTCTCTCATATTTTGATGATAAGTTACTAAAACAACTATAACTAATATTCTAAAAGGCTGAACATTGGAAATATGAAAAAAAATCGATTTTTTTACATTTCAAGACTAGAATACCTCCTTATGTGTGTTAGTGACTCCATAATAAATAAGATATAAAAATATTTTTTTAATTATTTATAAGGACAGTATTCTTAAGAGAATATGCTATGGAACATGAAAAATACATTATTCTAATTTTTTTTAAATAATTAGTTTTAAATTAAAAATAAGTTTTTAAAACAAAGTAAAAAATGTTCTGATATAAAAATAGTAAGTACAAAATTTGAAATATCCTGTTAACCATTTTACTCTAGCTTGACGTTAACAAATACACAATTTGTGACATATTTTTAGGAGTATGAATCTACTGATCTTCTTCCAATGCTTTGTTATTATTCAAAATGTTGTGCCATTTTTCGACTAGTGCCATGATCAATGAAGAAATTCTGCAGTTTCCTATTGAAACACTAAACGAAGTAATTTTCGCAAAAAATAACAACTTCATTTCAGTGATAAGTTTGTGTTGATTATACCAAGAGTGCTATGTTTGTACTATGCAGTGGATTCCCCTAAATTAACCAAAAAAACTTCCCAAACAAGCAAATTTTTCACGAGTCATCAAAGTGTCATCAGACAGTCAACAGTGTGATCAGACTTGCTACGATGGAAGACAACATTTAGCTACTAATCACATCTGGCTGATTTCTTCAAATTACGTGTCGCAATTACCTAACTATTTCCTTTGTTGAATTAAGAAACAATTATCTAACCCAGAACAATACCTTTGCGAAGCCTACATACATTTATAAAAATATAATAAATAATTGCAAACGTCTTCCATTCCTATTCCGATTGTAAAAATACATATTTAATTTATGATAAAAATTTAATCTTATACATGTCATCAAAGTATTAAAGGTTTTTAAAAAACAAATTCATCTGGTTATATTTATAGATAACCTGTACCTCAAAAAAGTGCAGCAAACAAAATATATTAAATATGTTATTTAAAGTGATATTTTAAATATTTGACCCTTTTTTCATCAGACCATTGTCCAACAGAAAAAATAAGGCCAATTTTATTTAAACATCTCCTAATACTGTACTCACTCTCATCTTAAATTATTGTTAAAAAAACACAATATTAATAAGAGCTGTATAATGTGAAAGTTTGAGACTAATAGATTGATCATTTAATAAGTTTTTTAGCAACATCAAAGCTTTTCTTTCTTTCCGCCAGTTTTTAAAATACAAAATGACTTTAAGAGTCATTCATTTACAGTAATTAAGAGAAAAATCATTACAGAATGGAAATGCATAGCAATAGGCTTAAACTGAATTCCATCTTTATTTAAATTATAATAACACATATACATGTTATATGTTATCGTTACAACTACAGATTTATAATTATTTTTAACGATTAGTAAAAGTGTAAGTGTAATCATTCATTGTAACTGAAACATCACAAAATATCAATAACACGACATCAGATTATCATAGCGTGTAAGTATAATCAATAAACATGTAATCTGATACGGGAAATTCCAATAAAAACATGTATAATTAATTATCAGGACAATGGCACTAGAAAATATAAGTAAATAAAGAATATTCTGAAACCACTAATAATGTCAATCAAATTAAGGCAGTTTCGAAATAAATACCCATATCAAGAAAATGATCTAAAATAAAATTATATAAAAAATATACAATGATAGCCATCAACTTCTGTTAATTCATTTCAATGCTCATCCATTCTAGGAGGCTAAACAACCCATATCTTTTTTTGATATAACAAATTATCGATGACATAATTATCGATACAAGAATTTCGATGAGAAGGGAGAAGCTGGATGGCCAAACAATAGAAACCTTATTCCACATTATTAATAAGTTTTTTGGTAAACAGAGCCTTTTTCCATGAATATTTGCATTCAGTTGGCCCAAAAGGTTACCATAATCTGAAGAGAAACGAAAGTGATCTGTAACTGAGTTCGTAGTAAACACTAGGAGAAGAAGATGGAAACTCCTAATGCCATTACAACAGCATTGATTCATTATTGAAAAGGCGAAAGCAGCGTGAAGTTATGTATTTATTATTAGCCTTCGTATTCGTAAATTGTTATAATTCTTATTATTTAAATTGCCAATTAAACCAAAACTATATACAAAATAACAGCGAACTCACCTCATCACGATGTAATATATTACCTATTGCAATTTGTAGATTCGTTTTAAAATCAATTTATTTTCGTTCACATTTTATTAGAGTTAAAAAGAGGTACAATCGTTTTAATCCTGGAAAAGAGTTAGCGTTTTCCTCCAAGTCCATAACATATATTTTGCGCTGGTTTAAAAATCAGCAGTTACGGAGTTTTAAGAAACCGTCAGTCATTGCTATGGACAATGCACCATACCACAGTATACTAGTGGAAAATATCCCAACAAGAGGACAATGAATGTAATTAAGAAATGCAAAACATAAATTATGTTTTGATAATACCATGTTAAACAGTGAAATATTGCTACTCGGTAAATACAAATGAAATGTTCATTGCATTTTATACAATTTATTTTTCTAAAAATATATCTGAAAACAGATACACAGCAGATCAGATGTGGCAGAAAAATATGGCCACAGAGTGTTACGTCTTTCTCCCTATTATTGTATATTCAATCCAATGGAATTGATATACGCTATCGAAAAGAATTACTACAATGAACACGAAGGACACGGAAGAACTGTTTAGATATGTGCAAAGAAGCAATATCTATAACACATTTACTCATCATCTGTAGATAATAATTTAGAGTATTTGTACCAATCTGAATGTAATCTACTACCAAAATTCTTTTTGTATTCCATATATGTTTCTGAACTCGCTTGATTAAACACACACTATTTTGAAATCCAGAACTTCACTAAAATTATTAGTCACTGTTACTAGTGAAACTCTTAAGCCTGCTATTAAAACATATTATGTACTTTTATTACTATTTCTGGAATTGATGCAATTTTTGTAGATCATTGATGTGAAAAGTCTTCAATCAGCCCTTCACAATACGATTGTTTTTGAAGAAGCAAATTCACATAGCATATTTACTACTACTTTACGAACTTCCATAACCTTTAAACTTTTCTTTAAAAATACTCTGACACGTCAACCTTAAATAGCAAAAAATTATGAAGGAAGAATAGACCGATAGATCGAAATCAGAAATTTTGACCACGTTCTTACCATAGATGACATTGAATTTTCAGTTCTAGAAGCGACAAGATATGGTACTCAGAGAGGCTTATTGGCATCACTACAACGTTCTTTTAAATGATCCTTGAATTATTTAACACGATAAATATATTATATCGATTATATCTATTATTATAAGTATATTCATGCCAGAACATAGTATCTTTTCATAAAGTGTGAAGAAAATTGTTCAGTGATATTCGCATATTGTCATCTTATACGATACTAAATAAATTGCATTATAGAGAAGATTAAGTCAACGGCAGTCAACCAATGGTAATCACAGAACAAGTGTATTGCCAAATTAAGATATATTCTGTTACTTGGCCATAATATTATAACTATCGTTGGGAGCTATCAAATAAAAACAGTCAATAGTCAGAAAACATTCGAACAACTCATTCTAATTTATGTATTCCTTCTCTAGTACTAATTTTGAAAGAGAAAACTAGACCATTCCTACTGTAGAGAAGAGTTTACTTTAAAAGTTTAAATTAAAACAAAAAGAACAATGGTTCCAAATATTTCTTATTGCATTTTATTAATTTTTAGAAAGTAACCGTAATTTAATATAATTTTAAAAACATTAAAATGTACAATATTAAAAATCGAAGAAGCAATATCTATAACACATTTACTCTGGATGAACTCCATCACAAACACAGAAGAAGCTTAGTTATTGACTTGAGTAGTGGCTTAAAAGGGACAGTAACAGAATCACATTTTCGTTATATGAGATAATGATCCAATGCTGACAATTACCAAGACAGGTTGATAAGTGAGGAAACAAGTTAAAGCGGGTATATAATTAATATAGTACAAGAAATCATGTTGTAGAGTGTTGAAGATTCGAGTGCATAGATGTGTGTGTAATTGTTGATAATATTCATAATATACATTATGTTAAAATGTACAAGGAAAGAACGAATACTAACTGGTCTGCAGATATGACCAATCTAATTTTATCAAGAAAAATGTACACAGACAGTAACAGAAGAAACTAAGGAAAAATATAATGGGAGCAAAATAACTTGACAAGGAAAAACAGCAACAGTGGAAAACAGCCGCCTTAGAGGGGATACCACTAAAAAACGCACCCAGAACTCTACCTCATGGGTGGAGAGAAGACTTCAATGTAAATATAATAAAACAACTCTAATCTACTAACTATTATGGCTGTATAATTAATTTCCGTTATACCCTTCGATAATATATGCACTAAATATACTAGAATATTACGATAAATTATATTTGATAACATTATTTTGGTTGCATTATTTTATTTACATTAGAAGTTTGTTACGCGTGAGTGCACTGTTTGATAGATTATATATGCCAATAACTGTAATCGCGTACATTTAATTGATTCGCGCGTGTAGAAAGGTGCATACCCTTTCATTACTTCTATAGCGATAAAAGAACGCCTAAAATAATTTTAATAATAACACGGTAAATACAGCCCATTCAAAGTTTTTTTAGTAATGCGTCGTGGATATTTGTGACATCGAAACATTGCAATGTTGCCGCATCAACTCTGAGTTTTAATTCAGTTTGGCTTTGACATACAAAAAAATTCTAATCTAAATAAAACAATTGAACAAAAATGTTATCAAATATAATTTATTTTAACATTATGGTGTATCTAAAAACTACAGTTAATTATACAGCCACAATAATGTATAGCTAAGAGTTAAAACCTCTTATTACTATTGCTTTCAACAATTTTGCATACGTCTGACAGCTGGTCGCCGTCCGATTATCAGATGTACGCTAAATTATTCAAAATATTAATTATAATTACTACAGGTTATAAACCGGCAAACACTATTTTAGCCCTTTGATTATTTTGATAAATTTGAAGTCGCTCGGTAATATATCATATTACTTTATTTGAAAGTGCCGAAAACAATATTCAGGGTCACAAATTGATTGCGGTTTTAATAACTTATTTCGAAAAGGAACGAGATAACGGCCCCCTTTTGCCGGTAAATTCCGTTAGAGAGGTCATTATTGATGATATTAAATAATATAAGTCACTACAAATTTATTGAAAATGTTTTTAGCGGATTGCTGCCGCACTAAATATTAGTGTGGATACTGTAAAGTAATTGATAAATGGAGGAATCGTGAATATGTTTTAGACAGATTAGAAATTAACAGTTAAGTGATTGAATTGGACAGTGAATCGGAAAGTGAAAGTGACTGAAGAAAACTTTCAGGATATGTGATAATGCTGTGCAATGCTGGCAAATTCCTGAGACAGAGTGATGAGAGTGGAAACAACTAAAGGTATGCACATAATTAATTGAATATAACTGCAGAAAATGGTATTGTAGGGCGTGAAAGATTTGTGTGCACAGTTATGATTGTAAATGTTCAAAATTCACAGGAGTATTAGGTTAGAACGTATGAGGAGAGAATGAATACTAACTGTTTTGTAGATATGGTAAATGTATTAGACAGAATTCAGTGATTAATTTTATGAAGAATGGTGTACAGATAGTAGCAGAAGAAATAAAATATACAGTGATACCAAGATGATTTACAAGTAACCACACCAGCGAAGAAAACAAGAACTCAACATAAAAAGGTAAATATGCTCTCGAATGAAAGTAAAATACGTTTCTCAGAAATACAATTGTTAATTATGTGGATTAGGCCTCCAGGGGGATACCACTGCATAAAAAAACGCGCCTAAAAACTCTACCCCATGGGTGGTGTGGACTAAAGTTCAATGTAAACAAAACAAATCTAACCTACAAAGTATTATACCTGTGTTATTAATTATTTAAATAAGTCCTTCGATAATATATGTATTATATGTCCTATAATGTTAAAATAAATTATATTTCATAACATTTTTATTCAGTTATTTTATTTAAATTAGAATTTTCTTGTACATCAAAGCCAAACTGAACTAAAACTCAGAATTTAAGCGACAACATTGCAATATTTCGACGTCACAAATATACATGACGCATTACTAAAAAAACTTTTAATAGACTATATAATTTAATTACACTGGAGTGAAGTAACTAAAATATAGTATAAAGCGACGAAAATACCATCATTCTTCATTTACGTTAAACAAACATCAATACTTGCCTCCTGCCTATCAGCGATTCAATATAAAGTAACATTTCCTAATAGTTGTCGCAGTTCGGAAGTTTACATATCAAACTGTCAAATGCCGTTAAATAAGCTGATAAGATTCAGCTGCCATATGTTCATGAGAGGTTAGTATACGCTATTGGGCATATATGAAACAACATTTTGGTAAAGAAATGTTAACAAGGAGATAAATATATCGGCAATCTATTAGTAGGTAATAAATAACAAGTACAATGCAGAGTGAACATGTAAATAAATAAAGCACATTTTATAAGAATTGCAAATACATTTCAAGTCAACTTTTCATTGAAAAATAAATCCATGAATATGAATATCTGTGTACATCATTATTTTTTAAAATATTGTTCAAAAATTGTCTTAATCTATATAACATACATTATTTAAAGAGTATTTAAACTTCGCCCGTCGGACAGTGACAGCTTAACAAACCAGGTTCAAAAACTGTCGATCGGCATATATCGAACAAAAAATGTATTTATTGATTTCTTATTGCACAGTCCATTCGATCTGAATGTTTACCCAATTTTGAGTTTGAGTGAGCTTTTTATAGATCGCAGTTAGTTTAGACAATCAGGGTTAATATGAAAAAAAAATTAATATTGCATATTGAGCATCCAATAAACTAATTCAGCGCGATATCCCCTTAGAACCAATAACGTGCAAAGTACTCTGAAAGACTGTTAATACATCCCAATGCTCAAACAGTTAAATGTGCGCGATGACAGTAAAGTGTGTAGGCTCAAACGCATATTACCATACGAACTGATTAATAAATACATAGTGCGATATATAATTATATTTAGAATAAGTTAGAATAGTTTTTGAAGCGATCTATATGTCAGTATATCATACAAAAAATACTTATTACCCAGGGGAAGATCATTTACGATAGCATTTACGTTCTATTCAACAGACACGACCGGACAGTTCAACATGTAATTAGACATGTGATCTAGGACTCAAAATTCGCGATTTCCGCTATTTGTATAAATATACAAATCACGGAAATCGCTTGTGTAATGGTATATATGCATGGCAAATAAGCATTGCTATCAATGCTTCATTCAGAACATCAATGAGATGAGATGAGATAAGTAATGCTAAAAAATGTATGCTCAACTTTATTTCCAATTACCTTGAAGATTGTATAAACAAACAGAACTAACGGATTTCAGACTCATAAAAGCGGTATTGTAAATATTTGATGTCAAATAGTGGTGTTATTAATCAAAACAAAAATGATAACAAGATTACGGTGAAGGAAGTGCGCCATAGAAAATTTCAAAAATATTTTTTGCGGTCGCTGTTAGATAATGACGATTTAAGAATTAAGCTAACCCTGACTCCAAAAAAATGCGTATTTAAATATCTATGCAGCTATTCACGAAGTGAAGTCGGAAACAATCGACAATGCGCTGCAAGGTTGAATTAAATAAGCCATTTCATTAAATTGTTCTTCACAAATAATATGTATTCTCCTCAATAACACAGTCAATAATGCATTGAACATATTTACGGATTTTATTAATATGAATTATTCCCAAATTTTCAACCCATTTTAGTATCCTTATATTTCTTCTTAGACAGAAACCTGATCACATTAGGCTCTCAACCAACTACACTAATCAGTTCAATAAGGCCCCAAATTAATCTAAAATCAAAGTGATCGATCAGTCTTATATTAGTCTGATTGATTTATATAAAGAAAAATAGGATACTAAATCATCAAACTCAAGCAGTAATCTAGCGATGCCAAAACAAAGTTCTTCGACTAATTACCACTGCATAATCACTACGTAATGAATGGAGAACTGCACGATGATATCGAAAGCAAATGGATTTTAAACCAAAGTTACTAAACCATATCAACATGAAAGCAACATAATTATTGGATAACAAAAGAGAACTAATATATTTCTCTGAGAACAAAAGAGTTAGTATTGGCTTTAGCTTAAGCGTAATTTAAATTCAATTTAGGAAATATATAATGATGTTTTATCCAAGACTTTTCTTGCTTGTGACTTAATCCAAAAACAAAAGAAAAGTAATGATAAAATAACGCATAATAATAATTTAACGTATAGTAGCATAATACGATTGTACTAAGCCTATATAATAAAAAATTAATCAATTTCCTTCTTTTATTATTCAAACTGGCTTTCTTTTGCACTTCATCGCCTTTATTTTTATCACTATTACTGTTATGGTTCAATCAATCCAGCGACTAATTACTGAGTGATATTAATAAATATACTGGATAATTAAAATGCACCGTAATACCAATGTAACAATATAAAAATAAATATCCCATTGGGACGGTTAGGGAGTAGTACCTAGACAGACTAACGGAAAACTGAAAACTTGAAACAAAACTTATAAAAAATATATTAATACCCATTGAAGGCTTATTTGTCATTTCGAAACTTTATACAAAGAAATTGGTATAATAATATTCATTAAAAAGCCAACAAGCTAAGAAGCCCAATTTTCGGTAGTCGGAAGAAGCAGTAGCTGGTAAGGTAGAGCTATCCATTGAAGTATTTCCATGTAGAGTTTCATGAATTTTACACGATTTTATCGAACATTTTCTTGTTGCAAAATCACGTGGTCGTATTCTTACTTATATAAATAGAGTTTGAATTTGACTATAATACTTGCATCAAGCATATCAATTTGTATTATTACGCGAAATTCACTGAAGTAACACGGCTCTAAAATCGAATAAAGGAAAAGCAAAAACATGCTAATATAATACTATTAACTCGCTAGTACTTGACAATTCCGTTGTCGATAGATGGTTAATATTACGACATGTTTTAATAATTTTTTCAATATTACTCAATGGTGTATTCTTTTATTGAGCATTAAAACAAACACAAGCATATAATTAATCATAAAATAATGTACTTGCAGTGCTGTTATAATTCCAACTAACGAAGCTATCCGGACAACTTATCACGTCTTCAGTATCGATAATTATTAAATAGATACGCCACGAGAAATGAAGCCTCATAACATGACAATGTATATGTTTATAACAATTAGTTCCGTTAGCTATATCATTTTATTATAAATTATGTTATTAGTACTGTTATCGATATGATTAATCGGCTATATCTTCTTTGGTAATGATAATAGCCATAATAAGTAAATAAATGGAGATAAATTGCACTATTTCAAAGTTTAAAGCGAATTAAAATAACCTCGATTCCCTGAATGCACGCATAAGTTCATATTGTTTTTAGACAGGTTGTTCCACTGAACAGTTAAAAATGGCATTTCTCTTCATTCTATAGGAACATAGTTGTAAGGGTAATATTTTTACCAAGATCGACTCTAAAAAATTCGAGAGGTTTTTGGGCCGTTAATTTTAACTAATAAATAGATATTTTTATTAACTAGGATTTATCTGATTAGCGTGAGCTCCAAACTACCGTCCTTCTACCGACTGGCGAGTGACTAACTTAAAGATCATCCCAGAAGACATGTAGTCTTACCCAGCCTAGTTACTGGCGGGACTGGGGTCATTTTTCTGGTCGGACTTTGTGCTCTTGCCTGAAGAACAATCACAAACATAAATTTACGACCATATCACTGCAGCATGCGAATCAACGATTATCGCAACAGTAGGAGGACCGTCCTGTCGCCAAGACCATCGCGCAAACCAAGTTTTATTGCGTTGAAAATGTCAATTTTTATTTCCTGGACATTTTCAATATTTAGTAGAATATGCTGGATAGGTTTCTAGATTCAAATAAGGACTTTTATTCTGCCGAATTTAGATATGACGAAACTTTAGATAGTATAACGACATTAGTAATATTTTTAAAAAAGATCATTTAATAGCACAAAACTCGTCTTAATTGAAATAAAACCATATTTTCAACAAAAATAACGAGACATTTTCAACACATCAAATGAACAATTTCATTCATTATTCATTCACTAGAAAAAAATATTCGATACATATTTATTTTTATACCCGAGCCGATAATATCGTTAGAAAATACTTGATATTATGAAGTAAAGTGCTATTTATGGATTTGAATTCAAATAAATAAAAATACACAATGTAAATATGATATAAATCACTTATAGCACTGATTTTAAATACGCATTCTCCTTTAACAGATTAACCGTGAAAAATATTTTGTTTTGTGCTGGTATATTTAGATAAAATTAAACATTAGCCAAAATAAAATAAATTAAATAGTTAAACAAATATTGCATATGAAAAGAACAGGCATTTTTGTGTGGGAACAATGTTGGTATAACAATGATAAACAAAGCATCTCAATCGAATTTTTTACAGCAATTTGTGCGCTGATAGATATCTTAGTTGATATATATATATATATATATATATATAATACATTATATATATATATATATATATATATATATATATATATATATATATATATATGACGCATGAAGAAATATAACAGCTTTTTTTCCAGAAAAAAAGTACTTTTGTACTTTTTAAATTGAATTTGTAAAAAAAGCCCTAAGAAGTAACATCTACAATAAAATAAAATTAAATAAATATAATAAAATAAAATAATGTCACAAAGAAGTTAATCAGGATCAGCAGTAAAATGATGATAATCATATAGCTTTGAAACTTTACTAAACATTATCTAGTAAATACCAATTTTAGATATTCAAAAACAGACACAAACTTTCAAGCTACGTCACCTATCATCATTCCTAACAGTATGCGCTTTGAATCATATTCATCACTTAATCACTTCAGACGTGCCTTCCTCAAAATTGATACAGCTTGAGAAATATAAATAAGAAGATGTAGCTCCAAATAAGCAAAAAGACCTAATGCTCACCTACTATCCGAAGAGAAACAAAAGAAAATAAGACCAAAAAATTATCAGTAGTTGGCCGATTTCTTCAAGAAACACCAGCATTGAAAAGTGTGTGGGAAAATATTTTGTGTGGAGAAGAAAACTTTAAACGAAAAAAAACTACTCCCTAGATACTACTCCTGTTAGGAGGGAAAACTAGAAGGATAATAAATACATAAATAAAAGAGCATCAACGATGTGTGAGATAGGTCCACACGACCCGGTCAATTTTGGCTAAAGAGCGAATGAATAATGGCCACATTATTCAGATCAATAAAGTCGAAGATAAAAGCCACTACATAAAGCTATTTTGAGAGAAAACATCGGGAGGGTTTCAAGGTTTATAAACACGAAAATAACTTCAAAGACAAGGGCTATAAGACCAAAACTATCTGGCAATCCCAGTTTTTAAGTATTCAACGGGCCATGAAAAAACAGTATCCTTATCGGTCGCTCAAATATGGTAGAGTTTTCCTTAAATAGCATAACCTGCTTAAGAGGGACTCAGTATCATAGCTCACGCCCTGAAGATACAATTGGTAATTATTATAAAACGTCGGTTAGACAGCTGTACGTAAGACATAGCAAGCTGTGTGAGTCTTGGGTAAAATCTGGTTAAATTCCGCATAAAAGGGGTTGAATACATCGTTTTATCACCATTTATTTTAGTTTTTTTTCAATTTCATATTATTCCATATTATTCTTCTTCATATTATTCTTAAAGTCCAGACCTTTTACATTTTTTGGCATACTTTTTTTACGCATAGTGTAACGACATTAATTCAAAAAGTTTTTGTTTCTTCAACGACCAGAAAACCCAGGAATTGTTGTAGTACCTTGACGATTTCATATTTTAGATATTGGCAATCGCTCTTGATATTTTTCGTAAATTCGTAAATTTCGTATGTTTATATAAACTGTTTCATTATTTGGCTCACCATTGGCACACTTACATGTTTGTGAAATTTCATCACTATGGATTAATATTTGGTAATCTTATGGTCAATATGCAAAAGAGGAAAATAAAAGGTATAAAACTTTTCTTGTCTTGGATAACTTCAAAAATAAAAAAACAATAAACTCGCATTCTCATTGTAACTTATTGAACCAAAAAAGAAATACATGCAAAAATTCGTAACAAAGATCAAGATTCAAGTGATTTCATCAAATTCTACTTACTTTTCATCCAGATATAACATACGCAATAGTTCAAAAAAGATGACGGAAACCAATGAATTAATGTATGAATTATTTTAACATTCAGCTTATTCATAAGATTTAGCTCCCCTTGAATCCTGGCTCTTTTTTCCTTTTCTTGATAGTGATTCTAATGAAATAAATAGTCGTAGAGAGAAATATTCTACAATCTTTAAGAAATTTTTTTTATTAATAAATAAGGACAATTTTATAACTGTAAATGCGTTATTTTTCGCTTATTTTTTCAGAAAAAGCCTTTAAGACTAAATGCTTTAAAATAAAAATTAAGACGGTAGTACTTTTAATCAAACTTTTGAATAAGTATTTTATAACCAATTGAATATCCACAAGCTAAAAATAAAGCATTTTCACACCACATTCTAACGAGATTATCATATATTGTCATTTACAACCTAAATAAAAGTGGATAGGCACAATATAACAAGAGATCGAACAATAAAAGATATAAATCTGAACATCATCTGGTCTCTTTATGACCGGCGAGCACACAAACGATCAATCATTTCCACCTCAGTAGGATATGAACCATCATGGTTTGAAGTGTTCGCGGTATGAGTTGGCATTCCGAAAGGTTCCGTTGAATCGGATCGTTTTCTCATTTGTTAATTTAATGACTGCGTGTGATCAATAGTGCGTCGATCCTTAAGCGACGAGATCGATTACCGACGAGCCATTTACGTGAAGTGTTAAAAAAACTGACGAAGGCATGCATTTAAACGGTCTGTTTATTTGTAACGTAATTATGAATAATTTTCTTTGAAGTAAGTTAAAGTATTGAACAAACCTAAGCTGATTTTAAATCGTTACGGTCAGATCAGCTCAGAAGCAAAACAAACCTATTTTTTTTAATAATCAGTGAGGTTTTTTTAATTATTTAATTTATTACATTGTTACTAGTCTTTTATATAACTAGGAGGACTCATCGGCCTATCTCAGTCTCTAATGAAATAATGTTTATACATGTCACTGCTATATTTTTTATTAACTTCACCTCACTACACAATACTACACAAGATCAGATGGTTTGATTTCTGTTTGATGTCTGCTTGCTCTGGTGCTATCCAAAAATTGCAATACTTCAATATTCTCATTAGAATGGAGTCTTTTCTCGGACCCCGTTGCAATTCTCTTGATTTCTTGATTGATTGTGGGTATTTAAAGGTCTCGATGTAGGTAGTCAGTTCTGTAGTATTTGGGTGCGCCCACAACACTTCTCAGGACTTTGTTCTAAAAAAATTGTATTTTGTTTATGTTACTCTTTGGAGAACATCCTAATAATTGAACTCCGTATGTCGACATAGGTTCCAGTATTTGCTTATATAATAACAATTTATTATGTACTGATAGTTGTGATTTTCTTCCAATTAGCCAATACATTTTATTATATTTAAATTCCAGTTCTTTTCTTTTCTTCTTCTTTCTTACCTTCGTTAAATTTTATTTTCCAAGCTTGTTGCCAATTATTTGTATTGTGACTTGCCTGTTGTAATTTTCGTGTGGCTTGTTCACTATTGCCTCCTACAACCATAATCATCAAAAATGTAGCCATCGTAATATTCTTCACTTGTGGTATATCACAAGTGTACAGTAAATAAAGCATAGTACACTTCCCTGTGGTACACCTGCTTTAGCTTCTTCTATTGTAGAGTATGCTTCTTCCTGTCTCTAAACATTCTGGCTGTAATGTACGATTTTAGTAGTTCCGTGTTTATTTTTGTAATATTTTCTGTAGTTTATGACCAAGGCCTTCTTGCCAAACCTTATCGAAGGCTTGTGCTAGATTTAAGAACATAGCTGAGCTTCCTGTTTTACCTTCGTTGGCTTTTTCAATAGTATCTGTTATTCTATGGACCTGGTCAATTGTCGAATGCTTGTTAACAAACCCAAACTTGTGTGTTGGTATCAGGTTTTTTCTCTCTATGGTCGGTTTTATTCTTTTCAACAGGAGTTTTTCAAAAACCTTAGATATTACTGGCAGCAGTGATATAGGTCTATAAGCTTTTATTTCGTTTGGTAACTTTCCAGGTTTTGGAATCATTATAATTTTTGCCATTTTCCAAATACCTGGGACATGTTTTAATGTAAATGACTTATTGATCAAGTTGGTGACTTTTATAATTCCCTTTCTTGGTAGTTTTTGCAGTAATTCTCCTGTTATTAAATCATAGCCTGGTGATTTGCTGGGATTAATGTCGGTTTTAAAAACTTTGGTTAGCTCTTTCGGCAGAACTAATTCAATCATCGAATTTTCAGCTTCTATGTCCGGCTTATACTCAACACTAGTTTCGGTTGGTTCGAAAGTATTTTCTAGATATTCCGAAAATGTTTCTACTTTTTGGCGATTGTCAATTCCCACATAGGTAGGCAGTGTAGGAGGCATGAGCGCTTTTCAAAGTGAATAATCAGTTTCTTTATCACCGTTAAATAAAATCAGTGAGGGGTAACAACAAAAGTCATCAAAACTATGTTGAAAATATAATATTATACTATGAAATTAGGATCATACTTATGTGTTCTTGTAGACTTTTAGATATGAGGTAAGTGCTTTGAACAATTTTACTAAAAGCATCGTATAAATCAACCAGTATTTCATTTAAATATAAAGCTATATATTTTAATATATCTATAAAATAATTTGTTGATTCTAATTACTAACTAGACATAGCATCATGGACAATATCAATTGCTGTGTAAATATAGAATTCTAATTGCCAACACATAGCTAATATGCTGTATCTTTATATATCTTTTCATTATTATTGCTATGAAAACAGTTATCAACAATAACAAAAACACTGTATTTATTAGAGTTGGGAACCATCGAAATTCATTAAATTTAACGAAACATATTTTGATGTTTAATTCATTAATATTTTCATTCGTCACTAGTTTTAGACTGTTTAGGTTTTGGCGTTCTTGCTTTGCTATTGATAGGTACAACATGTAAATATTGTGCGGAATCTGTAACCATATAGATTTATATGTAAATATATGGTCTTGTTTGTATTTTGACCTAAATAATAATGTATATTAATATAGCAGCATTTAGAAACTATCTTTTATGGATTAATTTCCGCTATTATATTAATAAAATATCCACTATTAACGATAAATAAAACTATTATTTTATTTAAACAGGGCGAAGTAGTTAAAGAGTTGATAGAGATTGATATTATTTATTTGGTCAATATTCCATTCCATTTTTGCAACTAAAAATTAACTTTTCACCATTCAAAATTAAACTGTTCTTTGTAACATATGTTACTAGAACCCAACACCTCGCTCTGCATCACTTTGCTTTTCTCTCTCAAAACCAGTAGTAAGTACTCATTCGAAAGAAATACGAATAACCGATTGCTGTTCTTACATCATGTAATTATTTCTTTCCATATATATATATATATATATATATATATATATATATATATATATTAAACTACCTGAATGGGGAACAAGTGAGACGGTTGGTCTGTTTTCTAATAGATAAGAACCCTCAGTGCCGCTTTGCATCGCCGTTCAACCAGTCGTCTATTCTTAACGTAAAATAAAACATTTTTTAATAAAAACTTTCATCAAATATAAATTATGTATAAAAGACCTCTCTGTTTCGTGTCTCCCTCTAAATAACAGACTAGAATTACCAAGAATGGCTTTATTTTTCATGTATGCTTTAGAGACACACCCTATTCACAATGAATATTTCAATTTGTAATTAAGGAGTCATGAATGACCAATATACTAAGTTCGGATATTATATTCACTTGACAACTAACTTCCAATAACCAAATATCTCATTTTACATAGTTAGTTTCATGTTTGAACGATTCTACCAGTTCAGAGACAGGCCCGCGCATTCTCCACATTCCGTTCGTGGCTTATTTATTCCACCGCGTCGTCGAAATCCTCCGCCGCGGCTTGCATCCGAACCGTCAGCGACGGACGATGCGAGTTGAAACTTCCACCGCGAGTTAGCAACGCTTTTCGATTGCCGAAATGGCGAGCATACGCGCGCGGCAATTCGGTAACCTTGACGGCACGAACCACAGAGGTTAGACGGTGCTAAATCGGGTATAACAAACGACAGTAATATCGATATGCAGAATTCATAACGCCATACTTTTTATTCGAGTTTTATTTTTAACGACACCAAAAAAGGTGTCTTTCTGCAATAAAAATGAAAATTTTGCATTGTGCATAATAATTATGGAAATGTTCACCTGTCTATATGTACAGACATTAGCATAATATTTGTTTCTTCTATTAATTGGCTAAAGTAACTAATAAGATAAAAGGAATTAATTAATTCCAATAATTTTTAGCAATTTTTTGTGACAATACCACATTCAAATTGTTAAGACATCGTACTTCTCTTACACTTTAAGATACTCATTCACATTTTCAATTACTGGAATCATAACTAACAAATATATAGGCCATCAGAAAACAAAATAATGAGCAACTAAACTACATTCAGTATATTCAGAAGCCACACGCTGAAAATATGGTGTATTAAGGCCAACGAAACCAAATTTAACCAATTAACACTACCTTGTACAGCAAAAAATGTTCACCAGTGAATATATAACACCTACGGAAGATGCTAAATATCTTAGCATGCAACTGAACCGAAGCCTAACTAAATTAACTAATTAAAGAGCATAAATGAATTATGCATATTAAAGTTACCTTTAGATAAAAAAGCATTTCTGTGCAAATTAATACTATGAACTATTGCTAGTAAGCTAAACAGCAATTATACAACGGTTCTAAAATAAAGTTTTGCATGTTATTGTTGTCATATTCCATACTACGCTTCTAGTACTACCTATTTCAACGCTATAATGAGCATAATACAAAATTCTACTGTTAAGTACTTCCAAGTATTTTATTGCACCATAATTCAGCTAAAGGTGAGTGATGGTGTACATTCCGAGAGATATAACGGACAACTTTAAAAGTAGATTTCTTACAATATAAATTATATACCGAATATATAATTGTTATCATAAGAAATAATTTTTATCCTAGTGGTTGCTGAACCCCTAAAGCTAACGAAAAAAATACTGTTCACGCCGATATCAAAACGCCAAAATCAAAAAATGCCTTTAAAAACTTTTATATTGAGAGATCTTACCCATTTCGTGGTCTCGGTACTTTTTAAAAACTTTATTGATTTAATAACCTCTTCTAATTACCAGCACTTCATACGAACATATCCAAAATCGGATACTTATTTATCGATTTTGATCTTAAAAAATAAAATAATAAGAATAAATAGAAAAATAATATATACAAAAAGTATACATTAGCATAAATAGAACATACATACATAATATAACGTTCTTGGAATAATTGTCTTAAAGGTATCGAGCACTGGTTCTAGATTATATCTATTATCTATATCTATGCCGCCCATAAAAGCAAAATGTCTGATTAACCAATTTTGATATCTGTTTGATATACACTAAACTATGTTATTCACAATATATATTTGAGGCAGATATACAACTATGATAACTGTCATGATAAAAAATTATTTTGATATAATATTATTATTATGATAAATAATTACAATAAGTGTAACAGGTATTAACATTCCATTAAATTTAATGTAATTATAATCTATTTTATTCATTATTTTTTACCAGTTCAATGTTTGAATAGTATGCGATTCAATGGAAAATAGCTTAGTGTAGCTGTATGTTAGTTGATAAAGTTAGTTACTGTTAGCTGTATACTAGTTTTAATAAATAGTAGAGTGCCTCTGGAGTACAAAGAAGTTACGCAGTGTAGCGTCTTTGGGCCACCCTTATATTTGATCTACACTACCGTCACTCTGAATTTAGCAATACAAGAAGTAGCGGCAATTAAAAAGATCCACAAATTGACTAGAGACTGGAAAATACAGCTTAATAGCTCGAAATTTGGCAATACCATTTTTGTGTTGTACATTACGCTGAGACAAACATACTGAAAATTAGGTCTCTAAACATAACTTGATTCCCAATTCCTCAAGCGAATCAATGAAACGCCTCGAAATACATCTCGATTGATTATTAAACTGGAAACACCATAGCAGATAAAACGAGGAGCAAATAGGACTCAACATTAAACTCTGATGGTTGATCTAAAGATACTATCAACTTGATCTAAGATTAAAAAGGTTGATTTATCAGTCATAATAAAGTTTATTTGGATAGTTGGGGCGCAAGTATGGAGTTACACCAAGTCGTCAGACCGACCTTTGATCTCTAAATCAAATGATCGATCTCTAAATCAAACAGATTCACGAAGTTATGCAAGTGTATTTATAACTTTAGCTTAAGCAGATTAGTTTAATTTTAATTTGGGATATACATACTGATGTATTAATCCCGCACAGGAATTAGAAAAATGAACAAACCAGACGAACTTTGATAAAGTAAACTAAAGTATATTATACAAATGAAAAGTAAAATACTAGATGTAATATTATACTTTATAGTACTTTTTATCAAGGCTTTGCCAGACCAGATCCTACAACATAATATAGACTCCTAATATCGATCCTGAACATTAGGTCTATCGAGTGAACCAGGTTACTGCCATGACTGTTAAATCCACCATACACTCTCCAATCAAGAAACATAAGTTAAATCAATCAATGCCTTGTTGGGGATTCAAACTCACATCTATCACAGCCCACTGCGTTGACGACAACCTTATCAAACCGGTTATATTTATATTATTCTTTACAGACAATTATTACTAATTTTATCATCATTAGTACATTCCTAATATTTCTATTATTTATAAACCTAAAAACTGATTAACAGGAGAATCAAAACGATTTATTACATAAACAACATCTTAGTGGTAATTAAAAGGCTAGCTAAGACTAGCTTAATGAATAATTAAAAAAATCATATCATAAACAAAATCTTATTAATTAATAATTTTAATTTAATTATTGGCTTAAATGTATAATTAACTCGATCGTGTTTCTTGATTATTTTTTAAAGTTCTTGAAAAACGTCTAATAATTTATTATGATAATTAATGCTGATGTAAAAGCAATGCAACGTAACGAAGCATTTTTTAAAAATTAAAAATGAATACTTTATAATAAAACTAGTTTAATATTAATATTGCGATGTTGATGTGGGCAATCCAAAGCAATTTTTGGACAATTTTCAATGGCCATTTTCTCGATATTACGCAAATATTACCACGGTTTGGCATAATGCGTTAAATTATGCTGTGGTCACACAACTATTAAAAAGTATAGGAATTATATCAACAATTAGAAATGAACAAAATTTATCAAGTAACATAAAAAGTATCCAGATTATTACTGCAAACCCTATTTGGCCAAGACATGAAACCCTTAAATACTAGTGATAATAGAAGAAAATATAATACAATAAAATCTTCATTTTTCAAGTATTTCGGATCTAATAAACGAATCTGAAATTGTTCACCAGACAGCTTGATTTAAGCTGCATTTTCTTTAACACTAACAATATTATAAATAATTAACCGTAACGTAATTAACCATTCTAATAAATTACATAAATTGGCAATTAAAACCCTTACTGATTATTAAATTATAATTAGATTATTTTTCAATATAAAGTTTCCAGCTTGACAGGATATCTGAGTTATTTGTAAAAACATCTGAGGCTTCATATAACTACACTAAATGATTTGATGGATTTCCTCAACGAAACTTGATAAAACTAATTAAGAAAATGTAATTTAATTAACACGAGAGTGTCATTATCGGGAAAAATTACTTCAAGTCAATATTATTTGATATATAAAACACGTAGCAGTATTACGACTTGATTAATTCAAATATATTAAAACAATATATCAATATTAATTACGGTATATTTTAATTACATAAGAAAAAAAACAAAATTATCAGGCATCGACCCCAGAATACAATTTTGTTATTAACTATTAACGTCTAATTAAAAAAAATAATAACAGTTTATTACGCTGCAATGATTTTACTTCAATATTAATTATCTCTCGTGATAAATTATAAGCTATATTTCAATGAGTAAAAAATAGATACATAAAAAAATTATAATTTAAATTAGAGCTATAAAATATTAATATTTTGTTTATGATATTATTTGCGTAGTAATTTAAAACAGGAAATATTGATTTGGATAATAGGTAATTTCAAAGTTCGCTATTTTGAAGACTGTATTAGATAATAGAGCATTTCTTTTTCCAAAACAATAAACATAAAAGAATTTCGTGTCTTAATTAATAAAACCTTTTTGACAATGATGATGGAATAGTTGATGAAATAAATTATACGTTAAACACATCACAAAACAAAACACTGTTTGAAGTTACACTAAATTGACATAAGAAGAGATACAATGAATGGAACACGGAGCCGCTACAAGACGTTAATAAAAAAATCATCAATTCGATATCAAAAAGATCGAAAACAAGGTGTTCTACAATCTTGTGTGAAAATAGGATGATGAATGTTCCAAGTTAGATCGGTTACTTTTACAGTGAGGTATTCTATAATAGTAGGAATAACTAGCTGGTCCAAACAAGATAGAAGATGAGGAAATCAAAACCTAAACCGTATGAAATCATTATGAGATCATGAAATCTCTGTAATTATTCTTTTTTAACATTTTAAAATCTCCTTTTAAAATCTCCTCCTAATTTTAAAATCTGGACTGGACTTGCAGTTTAACGTGGGCTCCGAACCATGGCCCTCAGCATTCAGCCTACCGACTAGCAAGTGACCAACCAGAAATTATCCCAGAAGACATCAGGTCTTACCCAGCTTACTGGCGTGACTGGGATCATTTTCCTTGTCGGATTTTGCACTCTTGCCTAAGGACAATCACAAATGTTAAATAATCACAAACATAAATTTACGACAATGCCCCAGCAGGATTCGAACACGCGACTATCGGAACAGTAGGAGGACTGTTCTGTCGCCTTTACCACCGCGCCAACCAATCCGGCGAAATCTCTATTAGATGCATTTTATTGCATTTGAGCTGAGGATTGAAAGAAATAATATATAAGAGAATATTATAAGCAGAAACGCGATACATTGTAAAAATAGTTGCCAAATGTCACACTCATACGTTAGAAGAACCATCTTAACCGTCATACTTACCAGACATTAGCCTACTTCAATAACAACTTATTTTGATCAATACAACTTGGTCTAAATGAGCAGTACTTCCATTAGTATGAATAATGCTTCAACAAATTAGTGCAGAACCATGTTATTTATCAATACTAGAACTATAAATTCTAGACTATTTTAATATTTTATCTTATCTAAAAATATAACTAATAATTGTATATAGCATGGT
Organism: Rhynchophorus ferrugineus; assembly: GCF_030347505.1. Classification (NCBI taxonomy): domain Eukaryota; kingdom Metazoa; phylum Arthropoda; class Insecta; order Coleoptera; family Curculionidae; genus Rhynchophorus; species Rhynchophorus ferrugineus. Next base: position 15,954,348 of record NW_027472588.1, on the reverse strand, counting down.
TTTATTAAATACCCTTAATACAATTTTAATAATAAAATTAATTTTTAACTATTTTTCATTTGTACCTGGATTAATCCACAAACAAGCCATGACGAGTATAGATATGAACGTAAAATTAAATTAGACTAAATTGAGCCAAAGTTAGTAAATAGTAATTCTTATACACTTTTATTCGTCTCCGTTATCCACTAGTTATGTTTCTTCAACGTTACTGTGTTTTGGTAACCTTATTTCATGTTTTACAGCGAAATCTTGGATAACTTCATGGATTCAATTTCAAAGTCATAATAGCACAGTTTTTCGTTAGTTGCGTAGTATTAGACATTGGCAATGAACGGCAGAGCTTTGTTTTCACAGCGTTGGATTACTAATGGGTTTGATGACCTAGTGAAGTCTCATTCCTTAAATAATGTTAGGAATATCTTCCGATTAACCAATACCGTTGTTTGATTATAAGATCAGCTTTAAAATTGTATGATACTAGGTATTTACCTAGTACTGCATTGAAGATTTGAACATCTTTCAAGTGATATAATTAGGTTTCAGTTTTTTCACCGCTATACAAATTGATATTATATTAGGGTTACATATTAAGCTGTATTTTGCGATTTCTGAATATATAGACTTGTAATTTTTCCATAGCTCTAGAGAGAGATTTATTATTTTCCATAATGACCATGCTATGTTTCAAATACTTTTTTTTGTTCTTGGAATATAACACTGTAGACTTATAGGGGCAGCCCCAATAATGCAAGTACTGCAAAAACGATGTGGAATATTGAGAACGTCTTTCATGCGACACTCTAAATATCTTTCGAAAAGATACTACTCCAGTAATTGACAATAATTCCGCGATAAAATTCGCTCATCTTGGGATCAGTCCCAAGTATCATACAAAATAAAACAATTGTGAGACGTCTAGGAGTGTTGCAGGGCAGTATTTTATCTCGCACTCCATGCACTTGGTAGATTGTTGAGTAGTGATTTCGAAATCCAAACCGGAAATCTAGTATAATAGGTGGTTCAACACGTTTTGACAGTTGCTTCTGAAATATTTTAAGTATATTACAGGTACCAACAACTAAAAACTCATCCTGCTGGTTTATAAGATAAAATATGTTGCGCATCGTTATGGCTTATTGTTATATGGGCTTTTGGTCTACTAGCATGATCATGAGTCAACATAAGAAGCTAAGTGTGCGATAAGTTGGTCAGTTTTCTGAGGCACAAAAGCAATTTTATTCATGGATTTGCATTGCAGCCAAACTGGCAAATAAATAAACACAGATCAGTATAGTAAGTTGGTAAAAAACACGATTTAGAGAACATTTTCAATTAAAGTAACGTGCTTGCTCGTATAGATCAAAACCATCCCTATAATCGCCAGATTTAGCTGCCTCTGATATCTTGCACATCTCACACGTCAAAAATTACTTCATGGAATAAAATGCATTCTTTTTAATATATATTTTGTGAACACACTGAACAATCTAGACCAAGACATATTTTCACAAAAAAAGTTCAGAATTTATTCGCCATATTTATAGATATATACAAAGAAGTTGCTCCATTCAATTTGAGTTTTTAAAATAGTCGTAACGTTATACTGTAACAGTTGTTTATTTAAAAACATTTATGATGGTATTTAATTTTCCCTATGGTGACAAACCAGGATATATTTATAGGCGAAGTTTGATTGTGTATGTCCCCCTCGACTCTCGACGTTGCTCCACTACGGATCATGTTCGTTTCCACGTGGAAATTACGGGGGGTGGCAATCCTGCTTACTTCAAACAAACGTAGGAAGCACGTGTTTAAATCGAATTTACAACGGAAGCACGAAGCACGTGTTTCAATGTTGACTAAACATACCACCACATAAACCCGGTAATGTTTTCGTTAACGGTCCTAATGGTTATTTTCGATCCTAAAACGACTCAAAACATAAAAAAAATACGTTCGAAAATTAGCGCCGCTTCCATTCAAGCGTGGTCGTAAATCGCTGATACAACATTCGCTCTATTCGTGGAACAGACGCGATGAAAAAGCCCGGGAAAAGTCTGTGAAAAAGCTCGTGACATTTTTTTAGCAAATTTTAAATGGTTTTTGTATCCCGACAGTTAAAGATATTGTAATTTTTCAGGTAGAGCCATTATCGTAGAACCTTTCATAGACTATTTTTAAATAGTCCGATTCAATTGACATAAGAGAGTTCTGCAGAGATTGGATTTCCTATATTAATTGAAAAAGAATATTTCAGGAGGAGGATTTTAGTCACGCCATACTCTTGTATTTTTAGTGACTGGATTAGAGCTTAATGTGCGCTTCAAACCACAGCCCTCGGCATTAAGCCTACCGATTGGCCAATGACCAGAGATGAACAAAAGCTTTGCTTTGCTTTAATACCAGCGCCGCTCCCTTTTATCTATTATCTACAGAATTTTCGATATTTTGTAATGTCAATTAATTTTAATATAATGACCGTAGATATACTTTGTGTATTCGAACCAGTCTTCAAATTATTTTCTCCATCCTGCTTGAGATGTATTCAAAACGCTTTTTTTGTAAGAATCACGAAGTTTTTCCATCGAATAAAAAAAACTGAGGTTATGTAATTTACTTTCAGTATTATAAGTGTTTTGAAGCGTCGCCTTTACATTTTTTTTTGCTGTTCGTACAAGAATATGTTTAAGATTGTTTCCAAATTATTTAGTGACAACATTCAACAACTTTTAAACAATTTTAAACAACAACAAAACATTTTAAAACAAATTTCGCAGTATGTCCCTACTGCATTATGCATTTGGTGTAGCATCAATATTTACTTAATTTCAAATGCAAATGCAAAAAGTAGCAATTAAGTAACAGTCCATAGAACATTCTTACTATGGAAAGAGCGACATTCGTTTACGCAGTCAAAAAGATCTACAAACGGAGTGGAGATTGGAAAATACATCTTAACAGATCCAGATATATCCATGTTATTGGTCTAATAAATCTGTTCCTCAAAGGCTGGATTACATTGGAAAACATCATGTTATACAAAAAGCAGAGCAGACAAATACAAAAAGATTGGTTTATAAGTTATAGAAGTCATAAAGCCAATTTTGACCTATAGGGTTAAAATATATGGTTATATATGGTAGTTCTATGATTTATTACCAAATCGCTAACGTAACCAAGTGATCCAAGATTTCGGTTTAACATGAAATAAGGTTACTAAATCAGAGCAACATGGAGGCAATACAGCTACTGGACAACACGCAAGAAATCAGAACATGGAAGCGAATCAAACCACATGAAGTGGTATAGTATATAAGTGTTACTCTCCAACCTTAGATTAAGTACTTTAGTTTTATTTCAAGTTAAGTGCGGTTTCAACCTTCGTGGAGTGAAGACGTATTTTCAATACGCTCCAAGCTCTAGAAAGATACCTTTCTTTAGAAAAAAACCCAGTATTTTATTACGGTTATTTAACTGAGTGTTAAAAACGCATAACAGATGCGGCTATCCGTGCCGTGCTAAGCGGACCTAACTGTAGTGAATACGTGTTCACATGACCAGACAAAAAGCCTGCATCTCATTTTTATTAGTGTTTTAAAATTATTTCCCTTATTTTACAACAGTCCTTTCGAAATTCATTTATAGTATTTTTGGTCAAAAACTAGTGCAAAAAATAATACGTAAGTAAAAAATGCAGTGTGTGAAATTAACAATGTATTTATTTTAATTTTTTTATCCTCTGGAAGCAAATAAAATAAAATATAAAAAAACTAAAAATGGCAAACCACGGCGATTCAACCAAATCACCTGCACACTTTGATATAAGATTAGAACAATCAGCAATAACGCAACCTCCACCATCAGAATCGACTACGGTCATTAACAAAGAACGATTGAGAAGCCCAGAAGAGGAAATCGCGAGGAAACAAACAAGAATAAGTGACTATTGGTTACAGAAACCGATAGAGACAAAAAACAGCTTTAGCAACCTGTCGGAAGAAATTGAAGAGAATATACAACCAAGCCCTGAAAAAGTTGTTCCCAAACCACCAGCAATAACAGTCTATAAGGTAGGAGTAATAAAACACATCCACAACCTATTGAAAACCGAACAACACAATTAAAACAGTGAGCTATGAAACAATAAAAATCCAATTGTTCGAAGCGGAGCACTTTAAAGTTCTAGTAAAAGAATTAGATGAAAGAAACACCCAATACCAAACATTCAGGCCAAAATCCGAGAGAACATTTAAATTCGTGTTAAAAGGATTACATCACGGGACGGACTTTAACACCATCAAGGTAGCACTAGCTGAAAAAGACCACGAGGTCGTAAATGTTCACAATATACGACATCGCACGACCAAAAAACATCTGCCTCTGTTCTTCTGTTCTGGAAATCACCGAATTGGAAAAGATTATTAAATATGAGCCATCACATACAAAAAGAATTATACCACAATGCACGAGGTGTCAAGAGCACGGGCACATAAAGACTTACTGTCGCAAATCATATAGATGCGTAAAATGTGCAGGAGAACATAAAACAGGAGATAGTACTCATAAAGTTGGCGATGAAAAAGTGAAATGTGCTAACTGTAACGGAAATCATCCAGCGAACTACAAGGGTTGCGCAGTTCACAAGCCACTACAGCAGAAACTCTATTCTGGCTTAAGACAAAAAAAGCATCAACAGCAACAAAAACAATCCACACCTACCAGTCTAGCCACCAGACCAAGTCAATCAGACATAACTTATGCCCAAATGGTTGAAAATGGTTCTTCACAAAATCGAGAAACCACATCACAACCTACTGAAACTAGCAACAACATTTCTAGATTAGAAAACATAATGGCCAAACTAATGAATCAAAAGAATACGATGCTTGGCCTACTCACAACCGTCGTCAGCAAACCTGCCTAATGCCTGATACCATTAGCTACAAAATCGCCAAGGGGCTCCAATAACACGCCTGGGAACTAAAAATGTTCGTAACTGAATAAAATATTGACGTTATGATGGTTTCCGAAACACATTTTACGGACAAACATTATTTGAAAATTCCCAAATATAAACTTTATCATACAAATCACCCTGATGATAAAGCACATGGAGGTAAAGCCATAATCAATCGAGATGATATGAAGCATTTCGAAAAAGAAAAATTCCGCAAAGAATACCCGCAAGCCACTAGTATAACCATAGAGGAAGTCCATGGACCATTAACAATGTCTGCAGAACACTTTCAAGAATTCTTCAGTACGCTAAGTAATAGATTTATAACCAGAGGAGATTACAATGCAAAAGTTAATGTGGGGTTCAAGAATAATAACCTCAAAAGGTAGAGAACTGCTAAAAGCAATAAAGACAGATAATTTACAACATATCTCTACTGGTGAACCAAAATATTGGCCTTCAGACAGAAATAAAAAGCCAGATACTATAGATTTCTGTGTTATAAAAAATATTGATACAAAAAAGTGTCATGTTTTGACTTGTCTTCTTATCATTCACCAATAATAGTAACACTTTTTTCAAAAATTACCATCAAAGATAAACCCCCTTCTCCGTGTTAATAGAACTAACTGGTCCTCATTTAGAGAAAACTTAGACCGAAATATCTCTCTAAACTTACTGTTACAAACTGAAATTGACATAGAAATGGCAGCAATAACCATTACAAAAAATATACAGGAGGCAGCATATTTCGCGACTCCTAACAATGAAACATTTTCAAGAAAAAATACACATATATCATGAAGAATACCGAAAAAGATAGCAGAAAAAAAGAAAGTTACGGCAACAGCAAAGGACTGAAGAGAATAAAAGAAAATTTAATAGGGCAGTAAAAGTGGTAAAAGAACTAATTCAAGATGAACAAAACCAAGGCATTCAAGAATACCTAGAGAATTTGACACCAAATGAGGCTACAGACTATTCGTCGTGGAAAGCAACAAGAAAGCTTAAAAGACCCCAGCAGCATAACCCACCTATAAAACAATCGAAAATAATTGGGCTAGAAGCAATAAAGAGAAGACCGACATTTTCTCAAAACACTTAAATATGTTTTTAAACCTTTCCAGCCTCTGCTACATAAAGGTGACGAAAATAAAATTACTAGCTTGGATTCACCATTTCAAATGGACTTACCGCACGAGAAATAAACGGTCAAAAAAGTTAAACAAACAATAATGAGATAAATTGATATTAAAAAAGCTCCTGGTTATGACTTAAATACTGGTAAAATGTTAAAAGAAGTATCAGAAAACGGTATGAAACTATTAACATTTATATTTAATGCTATGCTACGAATTAATTACTTCCCTGGTATCTGGAAAGTAGCTAAAATACTAATGATTCTTAAACCAGAAAAATTACCAGAAGATGTAACCTTCTACCGGCCTATAAGTTTATTACGGATAATCTCCAAAGCTTTCAAGAAACTATACATCAAGAAGCTTAACTATATAATAGAAAAAAGAAAATTATTATTCCAGAACATCAGTTTGGGTTTCGCAATAAACATAGGACTATGGAACAAGTGCACAGACTTGTAAACAAAATAAACACTGACCCAAATGCCAAAAGATATTGTTCGGCTGCTTTTCTAGATATATATCAGGCTTTTGACCAAAGTATGGCATACGGGCTTGCAGGTTAAACTAAAGAAACTTCTCCCTCATCCGGACTATCAGTTGCTAAAATCGTATCTCACTGATAGACATTTTATTGTAAATCAAGGCGATGAACATACCGAATTAAATCCCATATATTCAGGAGTTCCGCAAGTTAGTGTACTGGGTCCAGTACTGTATCTTCTGTATACAGCCGATCCGCTGGCCACAAAAATAACTACTGTGACAACATACGCAGACGACACAGCAATCTTGGCATTCCATGAAGATCCAGTCACAGCATCAATAAACCTACAAACCCACCTGGATCAAATACAATTATGGTTGAAGACATGGCGCATTAAAGTCAATAAAACAAAATCCACCCATGTAACATTTACCCTGTGTAGAAGAGCATGTCCACCAGTGAATATCAATCATCGTTCAAGTTAAATATCTTGGTGTCCACTTAGATCGACGTCTAACCTGGAAGAAGCACATACTCTCTAAACGAAAACAATTTCAACTGAAATTATATCAAATGTATTGGTTCATCGGGTGCAAATCCAAGTTATCATTAGATAACAAGGTGTTGCAGTATGAGTCTATACTCAAGCCTATTTGGTCATATGGACTCCAACTATGTGGTACCGCTAGCAAATCTAATATATCCATCATTCAACGGTTCCAAAATAAAGTGTTGCGTGCCATTGTTGATGCTCCGTACTATATTTCAAATAAAGTAATACTATATCGAGTGTAATTCAACGTGTTTGTGTGAAGTACTTAGAAAGAGTGTCAGTGCATCCCAATGTAATCGCTAAATATGCGACGGGATAGTGAAGTGCGTAAAATAAAATGTTTAACACCACCTGATCTGATTACTGGACATATATAAACTTTAGAATAAGACTAATTAATTAAGATAATATTTTATACAGAAGATCGCTTAATAAAGTGATTGTATGCATGCCATGTACATATAATATTGACATAAGAAATACTTATTGCATATAGGGCAGATTGTGAACTCACAAAGAGTAAAAAAATAATTTGGGAAATATATTCTGATATATTAATCTCGTGCTCGCCTTGCTTATGTATTAATGCAAGTACAAAAGTAGTTGATAAATTGTCACAAAAAAGTCTAAATTGGTTTGCTCGTTTCATTATTTAAAATACTAAAGTAGACATTATCAGTCCAGACATTACCCCATCCGACTAGCATTTGCTCCAGTTTCTGTAAAACTTCGTTAATAGTGTAAATTTCGCTTCACAGCCTTGTGAAAATCATTTGGTTCAGTTTTTCTAAGGATTTCTACAGTAACGGAATTTTGTTTTTACCGGAAAATCTAATCATGGGGGGATGGTCATAAATTTATGTTTTTGATTGTTTAAAATTTGTGAATGTTCTAGGCAAGAGTGTAAAATCCGACAAGGAAAACAATCCCAGTTACGCCAGTAACCAGGTTAGTTAAAACCGGATGTCTTCCGGGATGATTTCTAAAGTTGGTCACTCACCAGTTAATAGGCTTAATGCTGAAGACCGTGGTTCGGGGCCCACGTTAAACGTTAGTCCCAGTCCAGATAAGACCATAGTTGGTAAAAGGAGACTTTAAAATACATAAAAAAAAATGAAATTACATTTCCCCTACCTATTTTTTTAAAATTATTTGCACCATAACATACTTATTAATAATAGTCAGATGCAAAAACCCGGATAAAAAATCTGATAATAACATCTATTAAAGAGGTTAGAATAATTTTCTCAGGTGCCCATAAAGACACGTCATAAAAATGTTGATGATATCTATACATCGTTCTTTTTTATCTATACACCGTTAGTTACCGTAACGCTAACCAGCACTGGTTCACACGACTGTATGCCCTCTTTTGCCTTTGAACAAAAAAAAAAGAAACAAAATAACTTCACATCAAGTTGAAAGCTACTAATGTTTCAATTTTTTTGTATCTTGTCATTGCGAATATTTCTAATTGTTTTTTTTAACTCGAGATATTAATCAAAATAAGCTGTAGAACTAGAACATCCAGTATAATTTAGGACATGTCGAAGATGCTTTTTGTTCTTGATTTTTTTAATTATCTACATATATATCAGCGTAATTATACGTACATGGCATGCGGTTTACTGTTCGTTATACGTCATTCTATTGAAGTGTAAATAATATATTTCTTCTTAGTTCCGACTATAACTCAGCCCTGCTTTTTTATGACCCAATAGAATGCCACTTCATCAATAGATAAAATTAACCAAAAAATTTCGAATATGAGGAATAACAAGTACTACTTGATCAAAATTAACTTCATTAAATGTTGATCGCACAACAGTTTCCATGTTACAATTGACCGTAATATGATTCAAAAGCAATGAAACTGAATCGGTAACATACGAACTGAACCTGAGATATCTTGAACAGTAATTTCATATACAATCTATTAATTGATTTAACGACAGCTGTTTACGAAAAATGGCATATAGTACAATAATTTTAACTGAATATATATATGAACACTGACCACAAAACCAAAAACATATACCTCATATGTCTTGCGGCGAAATGACAAAAACGTAATTATATCATTTAAAGTATGCCCAATTCCTCAAGCAGAATCAGCCATATAACTCGGAATATATCACTCTATGATAGGTTAAACTGGAAATACCATATTAGACAAAACTCAGAACAGATTAGACTAAAAGTCAAGCAACTGTACAGGTCTAGAAATTACTAGAGTACTAGACTAGTCCGAAGATACTCTCAACTTGACCTAAAATCAACGAGATTGGTATATCTGTGAATCATAAAGCCAATTTGGACCTATAAGAGGCAAATGTGGGGTTGCACTAAGATATCTAACCAACCAGCAATCCAATCATACACTTAATTACCAATACTTATAGATACGTAACCAAGGGAGAGCTGCACGATGACGTCGAAATCAAATGGATACTTGAAGTGATCCAAGATTTTGCCTTAAAATATGAAATAAGGTTACTAAATTATAGCAACGTGAAATCAGTACAGCTACTGGACAATACGCAGGAAATCAAAACATTGATGCAAACCAAACCACACGAACTTGTTTAAAGTATAAGTGTATTCTTAACATTAGCTTAAGTAGATTAGTTTTATTTTAATTTGGGAAATACCTACTGATGTATTAATCCCGAACTCGCCTTGCTTGTATATTAATACAAGTACAACAGAATAGTGGCAATAAATTAACTTGTATATTCAGATTGTACTAACCATATCTAATGTAAGATTTAATTCACAAAGATATCAGAAATCAGAATCTCTTCAATATATTCAAAAGACGTGATAAATGAAAGCTAATATTACTACTCACAAATTCATGTCGATATATCGATATTTTTCCGTATCTCTAACTTTAGCTCAAGTAGTCTGACTTAATTTTTATTTGCGACATACAGGAAACAATAGTAATAAATAGATTTATAAATTAAGACTGTATTAATCATACTAAACATTATGTGAATAAAATAAAATTTGTACACACAGTAACTTGGAAATCATGAGAATCGACAAGACAAGACTGCAATTTAAAAAAATACAGTTTAAACCAGTAAATGTCCAGTTAAAATTGACAGACTTTTCAATACTTGATAACATCACGTCAATTATCGTAATATGGAGTGTATCACTTGAGACAATAAAATGTAGTAACGAAATATTAAAGAGATATAATTTAATGTCAATGGTAGACACTTTTATGGAGTTTAAACAGAGTCAGTAGTTCGTTCGAAAGCACCATTTCGTCCCATCAAAAATTTAATCTGAACGGCCACGCTATATAACGACGTGACTGACCAGCTATCTGTATATGAGATGTACACACGTCAGATATGTGCCGCAGCCTATGCAGCGGCATCTTTAATTTTTAATGAAGATGTTTACCGGAGAAACGTGTGCGTATAAAACTCAAACGTCGCTTATCTCGACGCGGTTCGACCTTCCCGCTGAATTTTTCAATCCAGCCAGTCTCCGTTGCCGTCTCATGTTAACGCCCTTGTCAACTCACTGGAGGTCTCAGCTGACATATGGTCTGATGGAGTGTAAATACAACATTTCACTGAAATTTGTTGCTAAATATTTGATGAAGATTTTGCGCAGTAAATAACACGTTCAAAGCCTTAACTTCATATAGAATTGTAAGACAGTTTTGTAGCAGAGTACAAATAGCAAACTAAACTGTGTAGACGAAATTCGCAATTAATTTAACGATTATATTTTATGTTTTCCATTACTTACTACTAGGGGATCCATATATAAAAATAATCTGCAATTACCTGAAACAAGAAACATTATTAGTATAATTTTATTTAATATTATATTTATTTAATATGTAATTACTAAAAAAAATTAACCGACTTCGAAAAAGGTGGATGTCTATGTTCGGCTGTATATTTTTTTAATGCCTGTTCGCCGATTTCTCCGTCAATTGCGGGCTGATTTTCAAAATTCTTTTTTTATTCGAAAGAGCGCACTGCCGAGGTGGTCCCATTGGAATCAAATCAGAATCTGATGGGAGAAAGGGGCGGAAGGTAAAACCTCAAATTTCAAAGGCACGTAAAAGGTTTTCATATATTTCTTATCTAAAATAATTAGATATTTGTGTATACTGTTATTGCTGAGCTGATGTGACGGAAAATCGGAAGTCGTTCAGTGCAAAAGCCCTTCGGTTTGCTTTTTAAGCACTAACTATAGCCTATAAGACCTCGTAGAAATATTGTAGACAACTGCTTCTATGGTGTAAGAGTTTAGTTTCCAAACCGAGGTGACGGGTCGACGGGACGAAACATTTGTCATCACCTAGGCTAAGTTGCGGGACCCGGAGTCAGAAGCGCTCCTTACTTTCAATCATAGTTTATTTATTCCTATTTTTCACCATACGGGCTGCACTTTTACTTGACCTACCCATTGTAATATTAAATAAAATAACTTCCTAATGTATTGAGCAAATAGCTAATACTAATAATAGAAAAATAAAATATTTTTATTAAGAAAAATTGAACCTACTTCAAAATCTAAATAAGGATCTCACTAAAAAATAATCATACTTAGATTTTTAACAAAATTACATGTTAAAATAAAAATTAATAATATAATTTGCAACATATACAAAAAATTAAATTACAAACAAAACAAATCCAAATTAATATAACTGTTTGGGTTAGGCACCGACTTCAAAATATAGTCAGTTGGTAGTAGTTAAAATAATATTGTAAATAGATAAATAGGTTTTGATAGGTATTAAGCTGAACTGAGTGTATATAGGTAGGTTAAATAAGGCTTTTGTTTAGTTTTATTTACTTATTACAACGATTATTAGGTATATATATTATTTTGAAATATTTTTTTTTGTGTTAAAAATCTAAGTATGATTATTCTTTAATTTTTAGTGAGTTCCTTATTTATATTTTGAAGTCGGTTGAATTTTTACTGTTAAAAATATTTTGAACAATACTACTACGTGTTAAATCACTCATTTTAAATTTTACTCTCTTTCAAACCAAACGTGCTAAAAATCAATGATACAAAATTAATTGCTTTAAGATCAACAAGAGCTTCCTCAACTATCATCACTCTCAGTAATAGTTTTGGTTTCAAACATTTTTCACTCTCTATAATTATAATTCATAAGCAAATTCAAAGTTTACCATTCAACGAACAAAACTCGCCGATTTTGAATTGAGATTTGATTTGATTGAGAAATACTGCAAATTAAAGTGCCTACAAATTAGTCTTAATTTTTTTTTAATTTGAAGCTATATTTGAAAAGATCGGTACGATGTATTAATTCAAAGTGAGGTATACAGTTAGTTACTACTTTTCCCATCTTTCAGGTAAATTACAGATTCCGGTTCGAAAGAACGATGTGTCAAAATCATTTTTAAATTTCTTAACTTAACTTATCATCGTGATTTTTAAAACGTCGTAAATTCACGTGTTGAAATCGATGGAGCATGGTTGCTGCGAGCTTCATACAGTATTCGATGACCTAAAAAAAGTAAAACTAAAAAAAAATTGTGTCCACACTTCAACGAAATGACGCATACTGAAAACTGAACACCACCTGTTGTAAATCTTTTAAAATTAATTTATATGCCTTATAAATCGATACGTTAGGCAAGAACTAATGTTACTGGAATCTACTGGAATTGTGGATATCCTGTTGTATCGAATGCTTAGGAAATCGAGAGAAATTGATTAACAATAGGAATCATGATCCATCATAGAATTTAGCCAATAATTGATAATTCAGAAATTTCATTCAATGGTCAAAAATCAAAATGAAGCCATTACGAACAGTAGGGTTGTCGGCCACCGAGAAAAACACCGATATATCGGCGAAAAAGTCGATATTTTTTTGCTATATATATTATTTTTATTAAACCATTACAATTAAATACTAAAATTACTAAACCTCTATAAAAAATTAAGCACCAATTTAAACAGTATAAAAAATAATTAAATGGTTTTTTTATAATGTTTAAGAAAAATCATAAATTTTTTGAAACCATATCGAAAAATGTCCGCTTACAAAAATATCGATATATCGGTCAAAAAATATCGCCCAAAGATATCGATATTTTTTTCAAAAACGAACCCCCTAACGAACAGTAAAATAAACATTATATATTATTGCTGGAGTCGACGAAGGAACAGGAGAAATGATTAAAGCGGTAGGGAAGGGTTCTCATTACCGTCGGCATGGAAAATGGAAATTGTTCTAATATTGAAAAAAAAAGGAAATAGCAAGAACATAGTAAAAGACATAGTAAAAAATATTAACGAATCACTCTTCCATCAATTATCGGAAAGGTATTTATCCAAATTATACAAATATCCAAATTTTTATTACTTTATATAAGTTAAAAAACTGAATACCTTATAGGATACTAATAATAATAAAAATCATAATCATAATATAATAATAAAATCTATGATTACAAAAAAAAACAAAGTATAAAATGTTTTTTAAATGGATAAATGGTGAACCACTGAACTGGGTAGAAGATAACAATAATTCTTCAGTAATTTTATATAGCCGAATGAAATTTTCAATACAATACTTCGAATTTTATAATAAATAATGGTAAAATAACACTGATAACCATATAACAATAATCAGTCTGTTCTAATGATAACATAACGCCATAAAGATAAGATAAAATACGATAAAAAGATGGGAACCAAATTTTAAAGGACATAGTAGGATCATATAAGACAAAAATATTGATATTTGATTTTTGTGATTTTAGATAAAAATATTTAAACACTCTGTAAAACCAACAGTAAAATATATATGTTGTTATTATGCTAACTGATATTTTAGCCCTTATTGCAGGATGTAGATTTAAGTCAACCTTGGTTTCAGAGATATCAATGTCGCAAAACTTTTTACGTATTAAGTTGAGAAAACGTGTTATCAGTTTTTATAGAGACATTATCGTCCTACCACTGTTTTCGTGTGAATAGTGGTTGAAGTTTGTATAAGTAAATGTTAGGTTAAGTGAACTAAATAAAACCTAAATTTAATACAAGGTGTGATGTAAACCCAAAGTGAGTTAATGTAAAAATGGACATTGACAAAAAAAATTACCAAAATCAGTGAATTAAGGGAAATATTAATTGAATACGAATTGTTTTTTTAGTATCCGAATGATTTGCATGATTTAGCGCTTTACTTTACTGCCTCCAAACATTATGTTGCGGAAAAAATGATAATAGCAATAAAAATTTCTGTTCAACAAAAAGAAAATCAACAATTTGCCTACACTTTCAATAATGTATTTTTTTATAACATCTTTATTAGATACGCTTAGTAGAATCTTAATTTATAACTAATTTATTACTACTTTTCCTAAGTACTTGGATTAATTAACAAGCAAGACGAGTGCGAGAAAATACATAAGTATGTATTCCTCAATACCAAAACTATAATTATTTATTAATCATTAACTTATAGCTATAGTTTACACTAAATGTATATACTTTATATAAGTTCGTATGGTTTTGTTCGCTTTAATCTCCTGACATCCTGCGCGCTGTCCAGCAGTTGTATTGCTTCCACGTTAGTATGATTTAGTAATCTTCTTTTGTGTTCCAAGGCGAAATCTTGGATAACTTCGCAAATCCATTTGATTTCCAGGTCATGGTGCAGTTCTTGATTGGTTACATAGCGATAGGCATTGGTAATCAATCGAAGAACCTTGTTTTGATAGTTTTGTACGACTAGTTGATTTTAATTTTTAGTGCAACCCCATATTTTCACCCCATAGGGCCAAATTGGCTTTATAATTGTATTATAGATCAACCTCTTTGATTTTAGATCAAGTTGAGGAATCGGGCATCCATTATTTCGCCTCAATGCAAAATTAACGTGGACAGATTTGGAGCTATTAAGTTGAATTTTCCAATCTTTCGTCCATTTGTAGATCTTGTTGCCATTCAAACAAGCGTTCAAGTTCTGACCGTATCAACAAGGACAACAATCTTTGGCATTACCTTGAAAATGTGTGGATTTCAAATAAAAAATGTCTAATAAAACAAAAATTGTCACAGTATATAGAAAACTCAACTCATATCAAACCAGATTCCCGGTTTTTCTGAACTATAAGAAAGTAGTAGTTACAATGTTTTAAGATCGGTAGGCGTTTATATATAAAAGAAACAAATAAAACTATTATTAGAGGAAGCGGGTAGCTATATTATAACGGTTGATGTGCTTAAAATACTTTTAAGATAAACATCGTGATAGTTAGGCATACCATATAACTAAAAAATTAATGGTTTGCATTGTTTCAAAAATTTTACAGAATAAAAGTAGACGGTATATTTATATTCCCAAGGAAACACTTAAATTTTATGTCTAGAACTACGCAAAATGTTCTATTCTACTACACATTTAACAAAGACTAGTTTTATAAAAATAAAACAAAAAATTAACTATTAAAATAAAAGAATTATAGTTAAGTTCAATAATAAGCTCGAGAAAAATATAAACTTCTAGTTATTATGCGTAAAAAAATTAAGATCACTGTTAACAACATAGCCTAATCTGAACACTACTCTTTTTTTTTTATTATTACTCTTCGTGAGTCCACAATCTGCCCTATTGGCAATAAGTATTTCTTCTGTTTATATTATATATACATGGCATGTAGAAAATCACTTCAATAAGCAATCTTCTGTATAAAATATTATCTTAATTAATTAGACTTATTCTAATGCTTATTCTAAACTCTACATATGTCCAGTAATCAGATCAGGTGGTGTTAAACGTTTTAGTCTACGCACTTCACTATCACGTCGCATATTTAGCTGATTAGCGAGTACATTGGGATGCACTGACACTCTTTCGAAGTACTTCACACAAACACGTTGGATTACACTCGTTATAGGTTCTAGAGGAATATCGCGTTGTATCACTTTATTTGAAATATAGTACGGAGCATCAACAATGGCACGCAACACCTTATTTTGGAACCGTTGAATGATGGATATATTAGATTTGCTAGCGGTACCCCATAGTTGAATTCCATATGTCCAAATGGGCTTGAGTATAGACTCATACAGCAATACCTTGTTATCTAATGATAACTTGGATTTGCGCCCAATGAGCCAATACATTTGATATAATTTTAGTCCTAGTTGTTTCCGTTTAGAGAGTATGTGCTTCTTCCAGGTTAGGCGTCGATCTAAATGCATACCAAGATATTTAACATGCTCTGCTTGGGGGAGTTGACGATGATTGATATTTACTGGTGGACATATTCTTCTACGCAGGGTAAACGTTATATGCGTGGATTTTGATTCATTGGCTTTAATGCGCCATGTCTTCAACCATAATTGTATTTGATCCAGGTGGGTTTGTAGGTTTATTGATGCTGTGACTGGATCTTCATGGGATGCTAAGATTGCTGTATCGTCTGCATATGTTGCCACAGTAGTTATTTTTGTGGTGGGCAGATCAGCCGTATACAGAAGATACAGTACTGGACCCAGTACACTACCTTGCGGAACTCCTGAATATATGGGATTTAATTCGGTATGTTCATCGCCTTGATTTACAATAAAATGTCTGTCAGTGTGATACGATTTTAATAGCTGATAGTCCGGATGAGGGAGAAGTTTCTTTAGTTTAACCTGCAAGCCCGTATGCCATACTTTGTCAAAAGCCTGAGATATGTCTAGGAAAACACTACTCTGAATCAACATCTTTTTTCGAGTCGAGTAAGGGTCATTTTCAAAGAGAAATGCAAGTTCTCTTTCAATAGAATGTCAGCATTGGATACAATTGTGCATTGCTCACAGATGTTTTTATTAATATCCCTCAAGTTGTATCCATTTTGAGGTATAACAGGTGATTAAGTTCATTTTCGAAAAAAATTGGTTCGGATGTGACAAATGAGGTAACGGATGATGGTGTAACATAGACTGAAGATATCTTCTCTGTTGGTTTCCTTGTACACCTGATATGCTAGCTGATCCTAATCTCCATGGAGCTTGGATCAGTCAAAAACTGATTAATACAAATCATATATACAAAAAACTAGGTACGTGTAGTAGCCATTCTGGCAAATGCCTTGAAATATGATGTTTGGTCGTAAAGTTTTCTAGGTACTGAAAATTTGTGAATGAAAAACAGTGTTTTCTCAGTAGCAAGGCGTACAAGAATCTTCCCAGGTTTGATGGTAATAGTCCGTGTTTTGCTTTAATTTTTTTAACTTTACCGGACATAACACCAATATATACTTTTATTCTTGGATCATTTATTTGACAGTTGAAACTCTATTAAAATAATAGCTCCTGAACTTTTTTTTGTTTGCACCTTTTAAGGTAGTATTAACCAAAGTTCAATACACTAGGAATTTTGGTGCAAAGTGCGATTCAGGACTTATATGTTCCTATATAATTCTTTGAGCTATCTATTTTATTTTATCTCAGGATATTGCCACGTCGATAATATAACATATTCTTTGTCAAAAATCTTTTAAAAAATTAAAATTTAAAACCTTTTAATTATACACTATTTAATGATCTTCCAGAGAGAATATTAAAAATAATATGCACCTTTGAATAAAACAGGTAAACAGAATTTTAACAGAGAACGACTAAAAGTTTGTTTTCAGTATAAGAAAACAAAGAGTCAGAACTCTAATAGATCCTATTAAATTGATGGCAGTAAACAAAAACAAAATGGGAAAAAACAGAAGAAATAATTTTGAGTTGTTCCAAAGTTCTTTGTTTATGATATATTTATATTTTATAGATGTATTTATTTCTATACCATATTTATATTTTATACATAATTTGCAGTTTTACAGAAGATTTATTTCACTCATTCAATTTTATTGAATACATTTACTTTAGTTCACACTTAAATTCACTTTAGTGACAAAGTGACATTGACAATAAAGGCGAAAAAATCGTTATAAATATACTAACGCGTTTGAGCACGACTGATAAGAGTTAACCATACATTCACAGTTGACCAGTGAATGTATTAATAAAAGTAAAAATTTAAATAGAAAGCCCTAACCCAGCGCCCGTATTCATTAGACACCAGACCAGGCACATCCAATTTCCATTTGTTTTGACCGAAATATAAAGATTTTATTCCAAATAGATTTCCAAAGATTCAGAGAAAAAAATCAAAACACACTTGTATTGTCGTTCGTGCCGTTTCAGAATAAATTAAACATATCAAAACACGAATTGAACGACAGTTTTTGTAAATTGTTTCAATTTTAAGTTATTAGATCATTAGTGTAAGTACGCATATTACACATTTAACCATTCTTATTATAGATATAGCTAATAATGTATTTCTATTTATAGAAGTTAAATAGCGCTTTATTAAAGGTTGTTATGTAAGTAACTTAATTAATACACTAGTTAAGCCCCTTAAATATCTGAATTATTGAAATAAAAAATTAAAATTAAATAATAAGACCTGGTAATACAATTTAACATGGACATATGTAAGATTTTGATTGTAAATAGCATACATTATAATTAGAATATATAAGACATTTATTTCAATCCGTCAAAAGGAATTTGCAGTTTTACGATGTTATTACAATTTAGATTATAAAAATAATGTTATTATACAAATATTCAACAATACCGTATATTACTCCCAAAACGTGCCCTGCAAGACCCCTTTTCAAATAACAATAAGAAGCTTTTTTCAAGCATCACTCAATTTTAGTTCACACCCCATTATTAACCCCTCACTTGGACGGACTTCTGTTCGCACCAACATCCCCTTTCTCCTATTATGCCCACTGGCACTTCTGTTAATCCACCTTCAATATACTATGAATCATCTTTTGTACTATTTGAATTAATCTCTGGGGACAAAAAATCATAATGACGCCGCATAATGAATAAAAGTTTTTGTGTTAAGATGCAAATTACTTCAAAAAAATAACAAAAATTCTACTTAATTAGGTTCATTATATTTTTTATTTTACTTATATAATATAACAGGTCAATTGAAAAGTCCCCGGACTAACACATAGATGGCGCTAGTATAATTAAATCTATATGTTTTTTAGTTAGCCCTAACCCTCAAAATATGCGTGTATAAATTTGACAGCTGTCGGATCATTAGTTTGTAAATTATAGCATTTTGAGTAAAGCAACTTTTGTTATTTTGAAAAAAAATTGATAAAAAGGTATTTCGCGTGTTGATAAAATATTGACTTTCGGACACTGCCCTTGGAAAATCAATTATCAAGGATTGGTATGTTAAGTTTAGACGTGGTGAAATGAGCACCGAAGACGGTGAACGCAGTGGACGCCCAAAAGGGGTTGTTACCGATGAAAACATTTAAAAAATCCACAAAATAATTTTGAATGACCGTGTACATCATATTATTCACGAGAAATATTCTGAGAAAGCTCCGTGCAAAGTGGGTGCCGCGCTTTTGACCAAAAACAACGACGAGTTAATGATTCGGAGCAGTGTTTGAAGATGATCAAACGTAATAAATCCGAGTTTTTGCATCCATATGTGACAATGGATGAAACATGGCTCCATCATTTCTCTCCGAAGTCCAAACGATGAACCCGCTCCAAAGCGTGGGAAAACGCAACAGTCGGCTGGCAAGGTTATGGCGTCTGTATTTTGGGATGCGCATGTAATAATTTTCATTGATTACCTTGAAAAAGGAAGGAGCATCAACAGTGACTATAACATAGCGTTATTGGACCGCTTGAAGGACGAAATCGCCGAAAAACGGCCGCATTTGAAGAAAAATAAAGTGCTGAAATGTTGTTGCTTCACCAAGACAATGCACCGTGTCACAAGTCAGTGAAAACGATGGCAAAAATCCATGAATTGGGCTGCGAATTGCTTCTTCATCCACCGTATTCTCCAGATCTGGCCGCCAGCGACTTTCTGTTCTCAGATCTCAAAAGAATACTCGCTGGGAAGAAATTGTCGTCGAATGAAGAGGTGATCGCCGAAACGGAGGCCTATTTTGAAGTAAAGAACAAATTGTACTACAAAAATGGTATCGAAAAGTCAGAGAGTCGCTATAATCAGTGTATCACCCTTGAAGGGAATTATGTTGAATAAAAAAAATAATTTTACCGAAAAATGTGTTTGACTATGATTGGCCGGGGACTTTTTAATTGACCTGTTATAAGCAATGTTTATAAAGTAACAAGATTGATAAAAGTTAAATAACGAGACTGTGTAGTTTTTGAAAATTGGGGCTTGGGTTGGGAATTTTAATATAGAAGAGCAATAAACTGTCATTTGAATAATGGAATATTCATATGAAACGACGTGGATGAAATAGAATGGAAGTACATTAACAGAAATATATATGGATATATTTACTAGCTGTAAAAGACTTCTTAATATTTA
Organism: Rhynchophorus ferrugineus; assembly: GCF_030347505.1. NCBI lineage: Eukaryota > Metazoa > Arthropoda > Insecta > Coleoptera > Curculionidae > Rhynchophorus > Rhynchophorus ferrugineus. The sequence continues at coordinate 15,933,798 of NW_027472588.1, read as the reverse complement.
AATAAGCTTTTATTCGTATACGCTTTGCAAACATGAATGGACAACCAATGCTAATTAAAGAGATAAACATACCGAGATTCTTGTGTATTCTCGATAAAATACTTAAAGTAATAAAATAAAAAGACAACTTGGTTCTATGGATCTATAAATTTTAAAGGATTTACAAAAAATGACTACTGTGGCTCATTGGGTACATTTATAACTAACCAGTTGTAGCCTCACTAAGAGGCTTCACTTTTGATTATTTGTCATTTCGTCGAAGTCGAAACAAAACATTTTTTCAGTTATTTAAAAATTTATGAATTTGTACCGATTAAATCGCATCTGCGATACCCGAAAATTTACCTTATTACTTCAATTTATAGAAAAAGGCAACCAAAGAAGCTTATGACAATGGAATCCGTAACCATACTCTATTGATTTCAACAAGTGAATACTATTTTCAATGTTTTAAAAATAGTGATTATGACACTGAAGAGCTTTTTGGACAGCCAAATAAATTTGAAGATGACGATTTAAAGGCACGGATTATGATCCATGTAAAATGCAAGAAGAATATGCGGAATTGTTGGGAGTAACACAAGAAACCATTTCCATTCGCTTGAAGATCATGGGAATGATTACAAAAGATTTACAAATTTTATGGCGTATGAATTGAAGGCCTGAATTGAAGAAATGCTGCTTTAACTGCAAAAGCAAAAAAAGCATCGTATTATTACTGATAATGAAAAGTGGATCCATTACGATAATCCGAAGAGAATAAAATCATGGGAATCGCCTGGTCATACATCAATACGCCAAGCCAAATATCCATATGAATATTCAATTTAGCGTGATATCACTATCGACTAATATTAATTCACTCATAATAATTCGAATACGAAATAAAAACAGCTTCAGCGACGCTCTACTACATGTTGCAAACTCAGTAAAAACATACCTGAAAACGTTAAATTGGGAAGTGCTAAAATACCCTACACCCGTATTCCCCAGATCTTATTCTTTCTGACTACAACTTATTCTGATAAAGAAGATACCAAAAAATAAGTCGATTCATGGATAGCCTCAAAAGATACAACGTTCTTTCAAGATGGAATCCGCAAATTGACTGAAATATAGGAAGTAGCGGCTATCGATGGAAAATTAAAAATAAAATACATTGTACCGATTCTTCACAATAAAGTTTCAAATTAAAAAAAAATTTAGATCTAATTTATCTAGACCTAACAATCAAATCCAATTTTCAGGATAGTTTTAGACATTTTTAACTTTATAAATATTTATACTTGTCTTTCTATAAATTAACAATTTTTATAAGGTTGGCGAAAAGCTACTTAATTTTTTCCTAATATTTGAATAAAATAATTTTCCTCGCAAACTTTTTAAAATGAAAACAATATCAGAAAACATGACATTGAAACGTATGCCGAGTACTGTTAGTATAGTTAAAAGTTAAAAAATATTAAAAGTTGCTTTACAAATAACCGGTGGCATATAATATATGCAAAATGTCAAAACAGAGATAAATGGTAAATTTATATACTTTTGATCTTTGTGAACTCGCATTAATTTGTGTAATAAGTTAGACTCATTAATAACACCCATTAATCACCAAAAAAAAAATGAAATTATTAAAAGAAGAGCTTATAAATAATAACATGTTTTCAATTAAGTCTTATATATAAAAAGATTAAACGATTAAAGGCGGCAACATTAACTGACCAAAGTAATTAATTTACAGAAATCAGTTTAACACATAATCGTGTTCTATTTTCTGTATCGCCATTCTATTAATAGACCCGAAAAATAAATTGTTTGCAAATATAATCAAAACCTAACTTGACAGATACATACGCTGGTCCGAAACCAGTTGTTTCAATGTAAAATTCTAACGCGAAGAAAAAAAGCAATCGATTTTATACTTGAAAGTGGTTTTTAAGGACGTATTTTTTTTCCATTATGTGGCGCAAAATTATTCGCAAACAGGTTTCGACAAGTATCACATCAAGATAGGTTCACTCGCCTTTCATAGAATGCAAATAGGAATCGTTTGATGCTAATATAACGACCGTTTATTAAATTCCTAGACGATGTAGCTTCAAATGAAGTGGTCGAGAATGGAGAACGCTAACGATCACACACAGGTCATACTTTCTAGTTATGAATGCATAAACATATCTAAGAAGTGTTCCAATATTTATATTTGTGCCACAAAAGGCCTTGTAAAGACTGCGTAAAAATATAATTCTTACTAGATTAAAACTTATAATAGAATAGAATCTGACTTCCTTCCACGAGTTTTGATTTAAAAACCACCACTCGGCAATTGATCAAATCGATAGAATCACAATTGTTATTGAAAAATTGCTGAAAAAAAGAAAAGTCTGCTATATTATCTTCCTCGTTTTTGTTCAGACTTTCGACAAATTGTGGCACGAAGACTTGGTTCACAAATTAAGCCGGAATCTCTCACAACACTATGCATAACTTTTACAATCTTAGTTATCACAAATATATTTTAGAATTAAGCAAGATGTTTTTTCTGAAATAAAATAAATCAGAGCGCAGGTTGATATACCAGTGATGACAAAATCATGAATATGAAGGTCAGACTAAAGTTTGGAGCATCAAGCTGAACGAAAACAAGTCTTTACGCGTAAATTTAACCAGTAAATAGTAGTTTTTACTTAACAGAATAAACCTTACCCGAATGCCTTTTGCTGACTGAACCAAAAATAAATCCGTAAAATGTATTGAACAACATTATTTAGTTGTTGACCAGGTAGATATGCAGGTAGATATTTCAGTTTAAACGCTGCATTAAATAGGTAGATTTATAGCAACTGTATTGTGGATTTTCTAGACATTCATTTAATATTTTTACAGCGATTAAGTCGGAACCATGTACCTCTTTTGGATTCAGATTTATTCTCGTTTGCTTGTTTAGCTCTTTTGGAGTAACAGGTATGATATTTTGAGGTTTCAAGTTGTAACTATTAATTATGTTATTCGTCAGTGTTTGACACGCATAACACATACTCTTTTACGCCTTTTTAATAATCTTGGTTGCTCCCTAAGCCACTTGCTCGATCGATAAAGAATGCCTTTCATAAAACTGCCTGATATATAGGGAATAGTTAAAACTTCAAAAGAATAATAATTTCTCGCATGAATGGGCATTCTCAACACTTAAACCCATTTCAGCTGGAGTTATATAAAAACCTGGACCTTAGGACCATTGTTAGACCTGTTATCTGCTCTGCACTGTTGATATCCCGATAATAAATGAATCAGTATTTGGAACATTGGCCGACGACACAGTTTGCATAGCCAAACATATATCTCTTTAGCATTAGACTGTTGAACAAGTACAAGTGACAGTCAATAAGACCTACAAATGGACTGGATACTGGAAGTACTGCTTAATAGCTCCAAATCTGTCCATGTTAAATTTTAGTTGTAGCGAAATGACAAAAATTGCTTAAGTAAAAAAATTCCTAGAGCAGAATCGACTAAATACATCGGCATCCACCTCGATAGCAGGACAAAAATGGAAACATCATGTTAGACAAAAAGCAGAGCCGATCAGATTAAAAATCCTGTACTGGTTAGTCGGAAGATACTCTCAACTTGACCTAAAATCAAAAATAGTGGTTTATCAGTCAATGATAAAGCCACTTTGGACCTATGGGGTTGCACTAAAACTTTAAACCAACTAGTAAACCAACGCCGCGAAAACAAAATCCTGTGATTAATTATCAACGCTTATGGCTACGTAACCAACGAAGAATTGCACGATGACCTCGAAATCAAATGGACTCACGAAGTGATCTAACATTTTGCCTCAGAACATGAAATAAGGTTACTAAATCACAGCAGTGTGAAAGCAATAGAAAATTTATAAATTAATTTAATATAGTAACTAATAAATATAAAAATTTTATTACTACAATAAAACCATATTTTCAAGAAATACGAATATATAAAAATTAAACATATTAAAAACTGTTTCGTCTATTCTGCAATATGCTAAAATGTTCTATTATGAGTTTACAAAAACAAAGCATTATTGATGTCCTCTAGATAACTGCCATCTTATATGAAAATTTAGTGGTTTTATATTTTACAACGCATACTTTATGATCATTATAATTCCTAAGGTTAAAAATAAGTATTTGTTGAGAAGACGCTTTATTATTTTGTATCATCAAAGATCGCGAATCTTTGCCTTTTTCGTACAGTACCGCATAAGTGTCTTAGGTCACCCGATATTTTTTCAATCGATTTCGCCAACGCCACACAGCCAACGTCGGATTAAAAATAAACCCTATGCAATCCTGCATATGTACCGAAATTGACACCGCGACATGCATTCCGCAATGCCGCTGCAGCTGCGGGCCAACGAACGAATTTGGCCTCTAAAAATGGTGGAATTCGTCGGTACCGTCCTCCGACCATCTGGTTCGCAAGGTGCCCCGAAATGCGCCCGACCAAATCCTGTTCTTCGATCTGCTCGTTGACGACCTGTTGGCTCGTCGTCGAGCCATCGATACGGGGCGCACGGTCTCAGAAAGTACCCGCGATCCTTATCTGAACGTTAATTTTAATGCCGGCTTTATCATGCCGAATTCTTATTCCTTGCGGTGGACGTTAAATTTAAAGAAAAATTAAAGTTTGCTAACTAAAACTACTATTAACTACCAGACAGTTTGTGATATGTGTTCTGGTAGGTGACGTTAACTAAAGGATAATAGATGGTTTTACAGTCCCATATCACTACATACAGATCTGTTCACAATACAAGCGTTGCTTTAACTAAAATGCGGATTACAAGATAGCAAGACAATCGAAAAGTCCCCGGCCTGCCATAATAAAACACATTTTTTTGGGAAAATTAGTTTTGTTTATTCAACATAACTCCCTTCAACTTCTCAATACCATTTTGTAGTACAATTTATATTTTGCTTCAATATAGGCCTCAGTTTCGGCGATCACCTCTTCATTCGACGAAAATTTCTTCCCAGCCAGCATTCTTTTGAGATCCGAGAACAGGAAATAGTCGTTGGGAGCCAGATTTGACGAATACGGTGGATGACGAAGCAATTCGAAGCCCAATTCATGGATTCTTGCCATCGTTTTCACTGACTTGTGACACGGTGCATTGTCTTGGTGAAGCAGCACTTTCTTTTCCTTCAAATGCGTTGGTTTTCGGCGATTTCGTCCTTCAAACGGTTCAATAACGCTATGTAATAGTCGCTGTTGATGGTCCTTCATTTTTCAAGGTAGTCAATGAAAATTATTCCATGCGCATCCCAAAATACAGCCGCCATAACCTTGCCAGCCGACTGTTGCGTTTTCCCACGCTTTGGAGTAGGTTCATCGTGTGCAGTCCACTCGGACGACTGTCGATTGGAATTCGGAGTGAAATGATGGAGTCGTTGTTTTTGGTCAAAAGTGAGTTCGCGCGACACCCACTTTGCACAAAGCTTTCTCATACCCAAATATTCGTAAATGATATGATGTAAATGTTCAGTTGATATCTTTAGAGTGTCTGCTATTTCATTCATTTTTAATTTACGGTCATTCAAAATCCTTTTGGCGAATTTTTTTAATGTTTTCGTCGGTAACAACCTCTTTTGGGTATCCACTGTGTTCACCGTCTTCGGTGCTCATCTCACTACGTCTAAACTTAGCATGCCAATCCTTGATGGTTGAATTTCCTGAGACAGTATCCGAAAACTCGGCATCAAGCCAAGTTTTTGCTTCAACTGTAAACACTTGTAACACCAGAAAACAAAAAAAATCCCAAATTCGTTTTGAATGATCGAAAAGTGAAGTTGCATGAAATAGATTATATCGTAAAGATATAAAACGACCGTGTTGGTTTCATATTCCATGAGCATTTGATTATGAGAAAATTCTGTTAAAATTGGTGCCGCTTTTGCTCACTTGTTGATGTGCTTGTTGATGATTCTGAGCAGTGTTTGGTCATGTTTAAACGTAACACAAACAAGAATTTTTGCGTTGATATGTGACAATGAATGAGACATGGATCCATCCCTTCACTCCGGAATCAAAACAATAATCAACTGAGTGGACAGCAACTGGTGACATGAATATTTTGAGGCAAACGATAAATGGTTCTAGAAAAGTGATATTTAAACATTACAGCGGCGCTGGAATGATTGTCTGGATCTTGATGGCGGTTATGTTGATGAATAAAGCCAATTTTGTTACTGCAGAAGTCTACCGATGCCATTTGAACAAGTTGACCGACATCTTGTCGCAAAAAAGACCAGCAAGTCACAGACTCAAAGTCATCATATCTCACGACAAGGTTCAGTTACACGTTGCAAGAATTGTGAAGGATACACTATTTTACGGTATTACCATGTTGACTAAAACAAGAACAGTAGCTTAGAACAAGTAGAAAATAATGTAAAAATGGTGTTTTGATTAATATATTTATTCATTTAAATATATTTTTATTTCCCAACTTAATAGAATTATGGAACCATATTTACCACGTATTGTGTATATTTTAATTCAAACGCTTGACTATTGTATAAGGAACAACTTGTAAATATTTGTTCTCGTGTATATTTTGCGAACGCATTTTCAGTTAAGACTCCAAAAGGAAGACATTCGATTAAATATTCACCAGACCGAGCCGGCGTTATACCACTTTATTAATGCAATCAAAAGAAAATATATTTAGTATGGATCCTTATTGGATTTTACCGTGGAAAAATCTAGGGATTATCCGAAATCCTTTACAATTTCTTCGGCTCGCAGTTAATTAAATGCTATGGTTAAGCTGCCCGAAGAAGATTACAAAAACCCAGTAAACGTAATCCTCTAAAGACCTAATAGATATTTGTTTTGTTTTTCGTGCAGTAAAACTTTTAAGGGTGACACGGCAGAAAATGCCGGAGGAAAAGTAACATCTAATTAAATGGACGCAAAACTTTTTCCATTATTACCCATAAAATAATTAAAACTTTTTCCCATATATATATATATATATATATATATATATATATATATATATATATATATATAAGGCGACTTGAACGTCTTTGGCGTGACATTGAACACCGATAGAAAGCGACACTGAGTGTTCTTATCTATTAGAAAACAGACCCCTCTGCCTCACTCTGTAATACATAACACCTCCCGCCTAAAGAAACCTCCTCAGGGATATACATGGTCGTTACACCGTGTGGGCAGCTTATAGCTGTTATAAAATATTTTAAATAAAGTATTTTCGTCTTTGAAGATCTTCGAAAAGGCACTGTTTCTACACAAATTTCATTATACGGAACTGAATTTTGAAGGGTTTTCCAAATATTGGTGACCCTAGACCCTGTGATCCTGAACTACTGTAATCCACCTTTGATGGCCTTTCACCCTGAACAGCAAGCTTCTGTCCAAATTACCTTGAACTGGGATGCACATGCCGGGAATCCACGGACTAGTGGTGTTTTTTTTACTTCGCATAATTTATTACTAGGGGTCGTCAGTCATAATGAGTTTATGTGTTCTTAATGTATTTTGGAAAGCCTTTAAAATGGTACAGCGATTGTAGTGTTTTGATTTGTTTAACTAACTAGAAGTGCCATTATTTGAGATGTTAATTTATTAACAATGTAAACAGAGTTATATTTTATAGTAAATAACTGCAAATAATGATTATGTGAAATATTTGAGATAAGATCTATTTCAAATTTATGACGTCATAAAATTACAATATTAAATAATTCGTTATAAATCGACACTACTATACACACTTTTCTGAAGAACTACACCTAGACGTTTCAGCCTACAACTAACCTACTGCCAATCTTTTTACTATCAGAACCATGTTCACCGTGACACCAAAAATCCAGTTAATTTTAAACATCCAATTTGTTCGCTCAGGGAGGTTGTCTACTTCTCAACCAACACGCTTCTGTTATTGCCGCAGTACTTCCAACATTATTTACAATAGATCTCGCTAGAGTTGGTGATACAGATCTAAATAACAGATTTAATAAAAAACAAAACATCTTGATTTTAATAAATCCTATTGTTGTTATCAACTTCATTCATGTCTCTTGATGATATTTTTTGCTTTAAATTTTAGCAAAGAATTTACCTTTTTTAGAATTAATTTTTAAAGGAACTCCAGTATTTAACCATAAGTAAAAGTTAAATGTTTGCAGTACGGTTGGAAAGAGTTCGATAAATCACTGTTAGTAAAGTTAATAAAAGGCTCTTCTATAACTATATATATATATATATATATATATATATATATATATATATATATATATATATATATATATATATATATATATATATATATATATGTATATATATATGTATATATATATATATATATATATATATATATATATATAACCAACAAATCTATTACAAATTTCCTGCAATTAAAAAATAATCATAGCAATAATCTAAAAAAAGCTTATAAAAAATGACTATCGACCACCCGTGAGTTACTTCTAAACTAAAAGAACATTAAAGGAAGACGATATTCTATTCTTAAACCGGCTATGGGACATAAAAAGTCTAGCAATAAAAACATTGCATCGCTCAAACATTTCCGAATGAATTTATCCAGCTTGGCATAACCTCTGACTCATATACAAGAAGTTGCTGACTAAAGAGTTACTACATCCACAAGACGAACATAATTTCTGTCTACTATTTGGATATGTAACGATATATTTGGAAGAAATCGTTCATTGGATTGGATACCATGAATAATTATGGTACAACTATTAATGTTAAGTTAAATACCGCTGATTAAATTCTGAAATAATTTCAAAATATACAAATAAGTAATTAAAAAACCATTAGATACACAAACATTTCTAGAAGGTTTGTTATTAAAATTTTAATAACCAAGTTTGTTTGTTATTGATTGAAAGAGATCATATACAACAACAAAAGCTCCAGAATAATAAACCGCTAATGTGCTTATTATTTAGATTCCAGAAAATATTCCACCAAACTGGTTAAAAATAAATATATATCAGCTATTTAGGAAAAAACATGCAATGCACTTTTAAATTTTGAGATGTAAATATACATGAACGATTATTGAGAATTCAAACAATTTTAACATAATTACACGAAATTAGTTTAGTGATGTTCAGTTCCTATAGGCGATACATAAATAATTTATAAGTTAAGCTCTGTTATAAATACAATTGCCCCATTTATATTTAATGGCCCAATAGAGATGTATTTGATGCTTACTATATAAAAAACACACATATAAAGACTGGATAAAACATATATATAAGGGACAGACAAAATAATACGAAAACAAAGTAGTACATCTTCTAATAAAAATTTGAAAAAATTGACAGATCAGACCCAAACATTACTATGTTCTGCTAATAAAAAAATATCGATGAAATATATAATTCATGGAGATATTGGTGTTGTGGGAACTTAAATAATTAATGGAAATAATTATTATGTTGTATCAAAATTATTTGAAAATAAACTGACGAAGTCCACAAAAACAGATTCAGTTTGACCAACATCGTACCCAAATCATCGTGCATGAAATAATATGAAAGGTATCTTCGACAGGTATTTTCAGTCATACATTAGTAATAAAAAGACATAATAACAAGTCATTAATCGTTTATGGCTTATTGGTGTAGACCAGCTGCTTTACATATCCTTATAGAACGATGAACATTGATCGATGATCTAGTGGGTCCGATCTTAGAGGCTAACTCATTGGTCCAAAATGTGATGTAATGTGTTCTCAAAACGATTCCTTCAATAAATCCATGCTTTAGGTAATTTTATCCAAGAGTAAAGGAACGAAGTGACCATGGCCCCAGTAAAAGAAATATATTTCCAGATACTTCCACATAAAACACACCAAAGAGTTTTAATTTTTTTCTCGTCGCATATTTCTATTAATTATTACGCCTTGAAGCTATTTCGTTCCAAAAGGTAACGTCACTCTTTAACTCAAACATCAGGTTAGAGAAAAAGCAGAGCAGGTCAGACTGAGTATCAAAGAACTGTACTACTAGTCGGAAGATATTCTCAAGTTCACCTAAGATCAAAACGATTGGCTTATTTATGAATTATAAAGCCTATTTGGACTTATAGGATGCGAATAAACTAAAATATCAAACCAACTAGTAATCCCAACGCCCCCAAAACAAAGTTCTTCTATTAATTACTAATGCTTATCGCTACGTAACCAATGAAAAACGCAATGATATAGACGAATCTACGAAGTTATTCAAAATTTCACATTAAAACATGAAATAAGGTTACAGCAGCTATTGGATAAAGCGCAGGAAAACAGAAGATTGAAGCGAACCAAACCACATGAACTCGTTTAGTTTATAAGTATTACTTGTAACTTTAAATAGTTTAATTTAATTTTAATTTAGAAACTACATACTAATGTATTAATACAAGTAAAACAGAACAATAACAATAAATCAATTTCTAAGTTAAGATTTATTAAGCATGTCTAAGTAAGATGTAATAAAAATATCGTTTACTAAGACAAAAATAATTAATTCTTTGAAAATGGAAATTCCAAAGAGTCATCTTCACCATATATCGTTTTTTTACATCCAAAAAAAACTAATAGAATAAAGCACAGGCTCATCGAAAACCAGTCGGTGTTTATTTTAATGAGTTCTCAAACACATGTAAACAATCAAGTGGTTCAGTTTATCGCTCAGAATTCTCAAAATTTTACAGTTATACAACTATGGTTTTACGAAGAGAAGTCACAAAAGGTCTTCTATCAAAATGACATGTACATAAATGTTTAGTGTTTGAAAATTATATGAATAATTTCGTTTAATAGAAAAACGAAGTTATTTACCCCTATTTGTAATAATCAATTTGTAATAAAATAACACCTACTGCTATTGGTAATAACCAAGGAATTTGAAAACACCCGTTGAAATAAATAAAATCACTTATAGAGAGAAAAAATCTAATTCTAACTAAATCTGTGCATATATAGTTCATGTATAATCAGACCACACAAATGCCAATAACACTAAATAATGCTTCATTCATAATTTCATTCCCATATTTCTATAAAGTATCTCGGAAAAACTGCTGATGCAAAACTGCTCTTCAAGGCAACATGTTAACAAAGGAAAGGAATTGGAACTAAAATATAGGAAACTGTATTGGTTAATTAAAAGAAAATCAGAATTATACATACATAATAATTGACCATTATAAGCAAGTATTAAAACCGTATGTTCCGAGAAAAGCAATGTAAATATAAGTTCTCTAAAGCCTAAGAAGTCCTAAGAAGCTATACGCATAGAATTGACTACTTGAGGCTTGAGACATTCAGATACCGCAATGTAAATATAATACAATTCCTCTAAAATAAAGTCCTAAGAAGTTATACGCATAGGATTGACTACTTACATCGAGACCTGTCACTCAGGAAATCAAAAGAATCACAAGGAAACATGAGTAGAGACTCATGATTATATCAAAGTATTGCACCCCTTGGGTAACACCAAAACAGGATACAGACTCAAAAGAATCAAACCATTTCATATTGTTATAGTATAGTATAATGAACTGCATTTAATAAAAAAACATAGCAGTGTTAATTTTCAGATTAGAGACCAAGTTAATATAAAAATACATACCTAGATTTAATCTATTGTAAAGACAAATTGAAGGTTAGTCAGCAACGATTCGTAATTATGCACTAAATATTTTTTAAATACAATGAAAACAAAGTTTAACCCCTCCATCGGTTCCAAAGAAAAATAGGTTGAAAAATAAAGTTTTATCTTAGCTTGAGGATTTTCCAATCGGTACTTTCTGCCGATATCATTATTATTTTAAATGCGTCAAAATGTAATTTATTTAAAACAAAAGACTAATAATTTTCAGAGAAAAATCTCAAACCATAATAAATCGGCTGCCGATAAAAACCAGTCATTAAATTGGAAGCGGCTCGCTATTGGTTATCTGAGAATTCAATGGGATTTATTGAGTGCGACATGAAGGCAACATAAATTTAACATAAATTTCTCTATTTATAAAAGCGGCCAATTATAATTTATCGAACCGGATCCCCCACCCCCATAAATACTATATAAATCAATTGGTCGTATCGTTGAGGGCATCGTGTCGACCTCATAAATATTGTCGCGAAAAATCAATAAAATTCACTGACTAAATGGAACTGTGTTGGGGCTTTTCGGCAGTTCGACGGCACCCCACGCCGCTTAGGGTAAAACACTCAAACGGCATAAGGACTAGCCCATTTTTTCCTTTTTAATGGGATACATTTTAAAATATGTTTCATGCAAGCATTTTTATATATTTTTTTATATAAACAGACATCTTACAAAAACTCTAAATTAATTATTTCCTAGCATTTTGAAACTTAAGCATCAAGAAAGAAATTAAAATATGACGGAAAGCTAGAAGAGTATAGAGACAGAACCAGAAATACTGTAGCAAAAACAATATTTTAAAGAATTAGTAATCAGACAAATAAAAAGATTAAAGAATATAAACAGAGCGAAAAATATGTAAGTACATTAAGCTCGGAAGCAGACAAAGATTACCCGCTATAGAAAGCAACTCGGAGATTTAAAAGACCAAATATTAGAATACCGCCTGTTAACAGAGATCAAAATTATTAGGTATAACGCAACGATGAAAAAGCTTAATTATTCGGAGCACATTTAGCGCTAACGTATTTCAACCGAATGATATAGAATCTGCAGCAGAAATAAATCCTGTTTATAAGCCCGATTTAGATGTAAATCTGATTTCTCCAATGGAAGTTGCCATATAAATTGATAACAACCTCAGTCCTAAGAAAGATCCTTGGAATTGTTGATATTTCATCTTGTTTTAGATAGAGAATAGCCGCTACGAAAACATACACATAAGACATACATATTATGTCTGAAACAGGCATATCCCGGAATGTTTCAAGGTTGCTAGAATAATAATGCTTTAAAACCCTGACAAACCGGCAGAACAAGTTGGATCTTACAGGTCTATTTCGCTCCTACCTTCGATATCAAAATTAAAGCGTATTAAGCCATTTATAGAAATACCAGACTTTCTGTTTGGATTTCAAAATCACTACTCGACAATCAACCAAATGCACAGAGTAACTGTGAGTAATGAAAAGGCATTCGAAGAAAATAAATATTGCTCTGCAATATTCCTGGACGCTTCACAGGCTCCTGATCGGGTATGATATTTTACAAAATGAACAAAACGCTGTCACGGAATTACTGTAAACTGCGTAAATCATATATTTTCGAAAGAAGATTTCTTTCTCGCGTGAATGGGTATTCTCAACATCTAAACCTAATTTGGCTAGAGGCAGCTAAGAGGGCAGTGTCTTAAGACTACTCCTATATCTGTTCTATTAAAGAATATAAACAGAATTGCTTCCAAAAATATGTAAGTAAATTAAGCTCGGAAGCAGACAAAGATTACTCGTTATGGAACGCAACTCGGAGATTTAAAATACCAATTATTAGAATACCGCCTGTTAAAAAAGATCGAAATGATTGGATTCCACACAACGACGAAAAAGCTAAATTATTTGGAGCACATTTAGCGCTAATGTATTTCAACCGGACGATATAGAATCCCACCAACAAAATAAACAATACTTGGAACATTTGCCGATGACAAGGTAATCATGGCAAACGATGTATATCTGTCCCAGGCTACAGCAAAAGTACAAGTAGCTGCCAACAAGATTGAGAAATGGACAAGAGACCGGAAAATACAGCTGAATAGCTCCAAAACCTAATTATAATACTTGACGTATGCCCGATTCCTCAAGCAGCACCAGCTAAATACCTCGGAATATGGTAGTATCTATGGTAGGTTAAATTGGAAACATCATATTAGACAAAGAGCTGTACTGGTCAAGCAACTGTACTGGTTAGTCGGAAGCTACTCTCAACTTGACCTAAAATCAAAGAGATTGGTTTGGTTTGGTCAACCAACAGTCAACCATAAAGCCAATTTGAACCTATGAGGTGCAAATATTGAGTTACACTAAAATATTAAACCAACTAGCAATCCAAATTTGAAGTAAATCACTTCAATAGAACTTGAGATCTTGAGAATCATGTCAACAGTCTCGAAAATTTACTTCCAAGATAAATGCGTTTAAAGTTTCGTTTTGAGAGGCCTCTTCATTAAAACAGATATATGTCTTAAAATAATTAAAATATTGAAAAATCCACTTAAGGGTATAAACGTGAAAAAGAATTCTTAGACATAGGTAGGAAATGCATTAAAATATTATAGAATGAATGTTCAAAACTAATCATTATCCCAATTTCGTTTTTCGATTAGTTTTTTAATATATGTCCGTTCGATTATTAAACTTCGCAGTAAACATATCACCGAACGCCGTCCGAAGTCAATAAAATCGTTGGTCGTGTCACGAGAACTCGATACTTGTACCGGGGACAATCGAATTCCTTACATGTACATACTTGAGTTTCTATTATAAGAACATTGTCGAACGACGGTATTAAAAACAATACTCGCCATACAGTCAGTTTAACGGGCGAGTTATAAACGTCGGAATAGGCCAGTTCAAATCGTAATCGTCACGAATGATCTGGCTAGGCCGTGCTTATTTATGAACCGTAAAAATGAAAGAACGTCTTACGTCTGTCGGACCCGAGCAAGTGAATGTTTATGAAATGTGGGGCTCACGCGGATAAAAGGATCGACCGAGATCGATCCCGGTAATAAATACGCGCCACGAAAAATTTCATCGGTTGCCGATCAGGTTAAACAAATATTTCGACATGTTGTTCGTTAATGAAGGTGAAATACCGAACACCGTTCCTAACTCCATTATTGTACCAGTCAGGGCATGGATAGATTAAATTGTATGACATAGTACAGATGTCAGAAGTGCCAAAAAGTATCGATGTATGATGTCGTATTGATAAGTAGTTGCTATTTCTGAAGAATCCAAAACAGCATTCGGTAAACTTAGGTAGTTTCCCCCTGAGTTTTCGACGTTGCCATTTACAAGCAATCGAGCGGTAGTATTCAACTATCTGCTAATACTGGTAGGAGCTTTGTTTTGTAAGGTCAAGAATTTTGTTCTTTATAGTTTATTTGTTCTTGTATGGTTCATATTCTGATTATAAATGGTAGGCAGTAATGGACAAATCATCGACTTGTGAATATTATCAAAAAAGCTATTATAACACTTTCAATATTACTGTCTTTGAAAATCTTCGGAAGGGCACTGTTTCTACACAAATTTCTACGATACGGAACTACCGAACGGTTTTCCAAATTTTGGTGACTCTAGATCCCAATAGTCTGCGGCCAAGAAACTGAACTACAGTAATCCACCTTTGATGGCCTTTCACCCTGAACTGCGAGCTTCTGTCCCAATTATCTTGAACTGTGATGCACATGCCGGGAATCCACGGACTAGAGATGTTTTTATGAACATATGATGACATCCCAACCAGATGCATATCCATTAAATTTTCATTTTAATTTTGCAAATTGGATTCAATTCTGCACCAAATTCATTATATTTTAGGCATGTTGAAAGTAACAGTACAGATAAATATGACTCGTATAATAAAATCAGAGCTCGTTGGTCATGTAGTAAATACAGCACTAACATTGAACAAGAAATATTGGAGTTTGACGCGCTTGAAGATTTTTAAGGTTAGGGGTTCCTATTTTGGTAAAAATATCTATATCTATCTACCTTTAAATTTGAGCTTAATCGATTCAAGGCATTCAAATAGTGTATCAAAGGATGAGAGGTGAGAATTATTAAAATCAGATAAAAATATGATTGTACTCAACTCAAACTAGCTTGGATGAAACATAAGCAGTGACAATTTAAAAGGACTAGATTTATGTAATATTCGGCAAGCAAAAATGAATTCCACAAAGGTACAAAACATAAAAGTGATTTTACCAGTTAGGAAAGAAAATAATGTATAGGTAACAAATCTAGCTCAATCACATTTACATTGATAAATAAATATAGATCAACAGATAAGTAACAAACTAACAATGATAAGAAATATTTCTTATTAAACAAACGAATCAATAATTACTAAGTGTTCGTTACACTCACATGTGTTAATAATATCCACTTCGACTTCAGTTTTTGGCTTATAAAATAATTTAGTTATAATTTATACTTTATAGTTATAATCATAAAACGCTATATATCTTTAATTCAAAATAATTCAAGAATTATGAGAGAGAAATATAAACGAATAAATACATAAAGGAAATAAAACTAAAGAGAGATAACTGGAATATCATGTAAACAAACTCACTATTAAATGCTTGCACGTCTTGTTTAATTGTTTAATTGCTTGTTTAATTGACCTCTGCATTTACAGACTAATTTACTTTTGGCGGCTCATATTACTTTACACCTTGTTGATCCACAAAAAGATCTATCAAGTTATCCAAGATTTCATATTAAAATACGAAATTGTCATTAAATCACTGCAACGTAGAAGCAATACAGCTTCTAGACAACGTGCTGGAAATCAGAACATAAAATCTTCACTGTACCAATAGATATAAACATTGGGCTATATAAAACATATTATTAGATGTCCACAGCATTTACTGGAAAAATGATGCGCAGGTAAAAGGACATTTCAAAAAATATAATTTAACAGTTGTTAGGTTATGTAACAGTTGTTTATATTAATTATTCACATCATCATCAATAGATATAGCTGACCCAAAAACACGAAAGCATCTAATATCTAAAGAAATAGAAAGAAAACTCTTTAATTGTTGTATTTTTCTGTAAGCGACATCTGCTTGGGTTCTATGAAATTTGCAGCAGCTGTCACTCCATCCGATGAAGTCAAAAATGCGGTAGGTAACACTAAACGTACACTAACTGAAACGTACTAACGTAGCAAAGCAATTTCTGAATATAATGTATTCAAATAGCGAAAATTAAACCAGAATTTTGAATGGATGTATTTGACACACACAGTTGCTAACCTTAACAAATCAAAAGACAACGATTTTAACACACCCTAGTTTCTTTTTATAATGGATGAATAAAAAAGTAATGTTTTTAATAACAAAAAGTATTTGGTCTCAAATAGTACAGGTTTTTATATATTCTGAATACTTGGAATCTTAAAGTAAAATATCAAATATCACTCAAAAATGTCGACAGGTTTACAAAACCAAATCACTCAACATTGCGTCAGAACAAATTAATGAATTAGATAATTTATTCATAAGTTTCAAACACTAATCAATTATGAAAACCACAATTCCGTTACGGTAGAACTTCCGAGATTTCTGAACCAAAAACTGATCTAAATAGATTTCACAAACCTATATAAGAATAAATTATTAACGGCTAATCCTTTGAACAAATTAAAAAATACACAACAATATATATTTATTTTACATATAGCACATACATTATTGTGTAGTCATCAAATGTATTATTTAGTGCTGGAATGGACCTAGGAGAGGCTAAAAGAATGAAATCCCTCCAAAATCATCGAAATCCACCCAGAAGGAAGCCTTTTTTAGTATTTACGTTAATAAAACCTATTCTCATTGGAGATATACTCACCTCAATTAAGCCAAACACCTAGATCTGCCTAACGTAGACTTATTAAATCAAAGAAGAGTTAGATACACATCGAGCAAAATTTCCATTGAGAGGTATTATGTAGATTAGCATTTAAAGAAAAAAAATATTAATCAAACCGGCGACTTTTCATCTTATATTATATATAAAAATCCAAAACAGTATCCCAAGTATTCTGTATCTTTTTATATCAATCGTTTAGCTCTAAGACGGTTATAAATCTCCATGTCTGACGATAACAAATCAGTGCTATTAATGCCAAGCCTAATTTCATTTCATCTCTGGATGTAGTCAGATAAGCTCCCTATTCCATAAATGATCTTTATCTTAAATTATATTCCGACTAGACATCTTAACCTTGAAACTCCCTACAATGTCGATAAGTTAACAGTAAAATATTGGTGTAAAATATTATAAATTTAACTCATGTCAAATAGTAAATATCTAAAATTAGAAATTGTATTGTAGCTATAAATATAGACTGACAGACAGAATAGAAACCTTAGAATAGAAGCTCTAGAATAGAGCACTTTTGGATTCCTACAATTACTACCATTTTTTCCGCGGAGCTTTTGCCCATTTATAAGGCCCTATCTGCCCTGGATGGACTGGCGGTGGGCGCATCAATACTTGTGGTATCAGACTCAATGAGTTCTTTAGACAGTCTGATTTGAGTAAAGACAGCCCTCCCTCTAGTTATAGCTATCAGAGAGCTACATACAACACTGGAGAGGAGTGGAGTAAGAATAAATTATCTATGGGTTCCCTCTCATAGGAGAATTCCCGATAACGAAAGAACCGACTATTTGGCAAGCAGAAAGGAAGATTCAGTCAAACTCAGCGTTCTATTCAGTAAGGAAGACGCTAAAACACATATAAAAACTATATAGAAAAAATTGGATCAACTAAATTGGGATCTCTTTATGGAAAATAACAAGTTGTGGGAAATCAAGGGGAGTTTTCACCAATCTCCTAATATTAACAATCTCAACAGGTTCTAATTGAGCATCCTTGCTAGGCTGCGCATAGGGCATAGCAGACTAACGCATGAACATCTGTTAAAAGGAAGAGACAGGCACATCCTTCTGGAGTTTGAAAAGTTTGAGGTACTGAGACGGCAATTCGGAATGCCAAGGTCATTAAAACAACTGGTCCAACCCAAAGATTTGGATATGCTTTTCAACTTTTTAACGGCCGCTGGATTGATACACTTTTGTAATTATTCTCCATTGTAATTTATATAGTATAATATTTTTGAATGTCATTGTCATTTTTTGTTTTCTTTATTTAAAAATACATTGTAACTCGACCGTAAATAGCCCAAAAGGCCGATGGACTTTTAAAATAATAAATAAATAAATAAATAGAAAAACTAAAGTTGATATAAATCCAATAATATCATAATCTATAAAATAATGTAATAACTGAAACGTTCCAGAAACATATACATTGTTAATGAACTATATTTGCCGATGACACAGTTATTATGACAAAAAAATATAAAATCTAATGGTAGTCAAGTAGATTAGATACTGGAAAATACAGCATAATAGTTTGAAATATCTCCACTCTATGTCAGTTGTGCACTACGGATAAATAAATTTGGAAACATTACGTTAAACAAAAAACAGAGCAGGTTAGATCAGATTTAAAATCTTAAACAACTGTACTGATTAGTTGGAAGAAACTGCCAACTTGACCTAAATTGTCTTATCAGTCAATTATAAAGCATATATTCTGACTATGGGGTGCAAATATGGGGTTACATTAAAACATCAAACCATCTAGTAATCCAACACTACCGAGACAAATTTGTTTAATTAATTACGATTATCTCGAAATTAAATGGATGGACGGAGTTATCCTAGATTTTGCCTTAAAACATGAATTAATTAGTTTCCCTATATTCATACAAGTACAACAGAATAGTAATAAATTAATTTGTAAATTAAGGTTGTACTAAGCATACCTAATGTAAAATGTAATAAGAAAATGTTAATGAACTGTGATTTTCTTGATGGGTTGAAGCTTTACTGATTAAATTGTTTCAACATAAACACCATAGCCTGTAATAATTTAATAATAACACTATCACCTGAATATTTCACTATACTAAGGTATACTGACTGAGTTTCTCAAATCTTTATTCTGTATATCTCCAGGTATAGACATTGACGGTACTTAAAACATGTATTAATAAATATCTGCATAAACTAAATTATTTGAATAGCATTGGTGAAACCACTGAGTATTCTTTAAAATAACCAACATTAGTGAGGATATTATACTAATAACAAAGCAAGGCGTTAAAACCATAACTCGTATGAAAATATATTATTTTATCAAACTTCCTTTCACAATTTTTTAATCCCACAAACTTGCATCATTAACTTCTTCTGAATAACATCAAATCTCTGAGCCAAATCTATTTTTAAAGACCATTATATTAACAGGATCTAAAACGTTTTCTAGTGTTATACAAAGCGTTATATAAAACCGGAACCAAATTTAATTTTTATATAATCATCATTATATAAAATAACAAAACAGGGAACAATGTTTTATTTAAACATAAATATGAACGTTGAGTTTATTGATCTTCTCATTAATTATTTATCTATTAAATATTCAATTTGTATCCCGATCAAACATATTCGTGTTATATACTATTTTTGTTTTTCAACATAGACGATGTATGTTTTTATATATCACAGTGAGAGATTCAAAGACTTGCCAACAACCTTTAATACGCCTTTCAATCAATATTATCAGATATGCTATTCATCTTTGACAAATGCTTTGTGTATTGCCGAAACGAAATAACAATGTTTCATAAAAGAGCGCCCGGAGTAGACATTCAGGTCGAGAAGGATATTCAAACCAGAACTGTTTGGATTTATGGAAAGATGCATTGTCGACAATATCACCTTCGGTTTGGATAAGCTCGATCAAACAGAATGAAGAAAAAATTGACAAATGGTGGAATCGTGAGCAAGTTTTTGATAGATTGGAATTAAGCAGCTTAGTTGTTCACTTGAGTAGTGATTCTCAAAGTGACAGTGATTGAATAAAACCTCATGAATGTTGGTTTATGATTCAATACTGACAATTACCAAGACAGGGTGATGAAAAAGAAACTAAAGGTCAGTATACAATTAATATATTTTAACTGTAGGAAACTGTATTATACAGCATGAAAGCTTTATATGAGTGTTTTGGGAAATTGTTAAGAATATACATGAACATTTGTTTAAAATGTATGAGGAGAGAAATAATACTAACTGTTTTACAGATATGGTAAATGCATTAAGGATAATGCAGTGACTAAATTGTTTCAACATAAACACCATAACCTGTAATAATTTAATAATAGCACTATCATTTGAATATATTACTATACTAAGGCTTACTGACTGGGTTTCTCAATTATTTATTCTGATATATCTGCATAAACTAAACTATTTGAATAGCATTCGTGAAACCAGTGAGTATTCAATAAAAATATTATATTAATAAAAAAGCAAAGCGTTAAAACCATAACTCGTACGAAAATATATTATTTTATGAAACTTCCTTTCACAATTTTTTAATCCCGCAAACTTGCATCATTAACTTCTTTTGAATAACATCAAATCTCTGAGCCAAATCTATTTTTAAATACCATTATATTAACAGCATTTACAACGTTTTACTAGTGTTATACAAAGCGTTATATAAAACGGGACCCAAATTCAATTTTTATATAGTCATCATCATTATTTCATTTGAAAATAAACATGAACGTTAAGTTTATTGATCTTCTCATTAATTATTTATCTATTAAATATTCAATTTGTATCCCGATCAAACATATTCGTGTTATATACTATTTTTGTTTTTCAACATAGACGATGTATGTTTTTATATAAAACAGTGATAGATTCAAGGACTTGCCAACAACCTTTAATACGACTTTCAATCAATATTATCAGATATGCTATTCATCATTGACAAACGTTTTGTGTATTGCCGAAATTTTTTTTTTCGATGACGGATTTTTTCGATGTAAATTTGTCAAAATGACAAATAGTAACCAATTTTTCGACGGTCTGTTTAAAGGGTCTAATCCCTAGTCACCGTATGCGACTAGTGATAAATAACGGTATGTTTTAAGAATTGTATCCGGTTGTTTCGTAACTGTCAAAGAAAAGGGTCCGTAAAAACTGTACGGGAAAAGGTTGGGTCTATCCCACCCAGAGCATTGAAAAAGAAGGATATGTGTATGTATACGCTTCTAATAAAAAGAAATACAATTTTTACGCTTTGATACTGTACCTAAAATAAAATTACTACTGTAAATTAATTTTTAATTATCAGGAGGCGATATATTTTTGGTGATAATGTAGAGTAGAACAACCCAACCTGATTGTTAAAATGCAATCGTTTTGACATTATTCTACATAAAATAACAGCTCTCTGCTCTCTCTCCGCATAAATTGCCGCCGAAGCCCATCAAACACTTTTAAAAACTTATGACGATATTGCAGCACCGTCATATCCAAATTATTTGTTCGGTTTTTAGTGATTTAAAAGTGGTGGATTTTGATCCCGATAACAAATAACGACTCAAAGGGCCAGGAAAGGCCGAAGACCGAGCTCAAACTTTCAAAAAACTTTCAGATAGCTTAGCAGTTGATCAATCAAGACGTTTAGTCTATAGACAAGTATTTTCATATATTTATAGAAGATGAAAAAGGTCCGAATGAAGGAAAAATAAACAATCCCCATGGCCATAAAGACTTGTTACATATATAGTGGGATCGACAAACTGTAGTCATAAAGACCTGTTACATATATAATGGGATCGACAAACTGTAGTGTATTATGGACTGCTAAAACTGACTGAAACTGACACTTCAGAGCTCCAAGCAACGTCAATTGAACAAAGGCATTGTTGCAAAAAAGACCGGCAATAGCAAGTAACAGACGTGATGATAACAGATTGATGCAGCATGGTTTTGTTGGCACAATATTTCTAAATACTACTGCGAAAATTTAAAAAATCGATGATTAAATCGCTGGCAAAGCAAAATTTTTTATGCATACCACCAGTAAATTAGACGGTTTTTTTGTTATATCGATTTGAAGATAATAAACTGTTTCTCAAGGAACGATATTAAGTTCTATAGTCTTTTTTACAAACAATTTTTTCCATTGTTAAGAATGCAGTAGCACGTCAGCTTTGAATAGTTTATAAACAAATCATTAATTGACAAATAAGAACAAAATTTTGGGTATGTACTTGTGAAAGATGGCGTCGAATTTTCAGTTCTACTGTTGACTAATAGATCCTGCTCCATAAATTTCAATTTTATCTGTTATGATAATTCTGCCAATTTGGCTAGGGTCCGAATAGATTGCCGTTTGTAATCTGTATATATATAATTCTTCTGTACATGCGTATGTCACTAAACTTCTGAACTACTGAATGACTTGATATCCATCTACATGTGGTAGATTTCCAATTTTTTTTTTAATTTTTGGATATAAAAACAAATAACAATACATTTTCACTACCCTTTAATCCTCAACCACTATTCTCATTTTATTTATGAAAGAAAGTCCGAAAATGGCTTTCTCTTGGTTGTAATATCTATTTACTCACTAATTAGATGTCACTGAGAATTTGTAATTGTGATTATTTCATAGTATTCCTTTTATTACCGAAATAAATCATTAAAAATTATTCCTGGCAAATCTAAATATTCGGGCACGACAATGTCTGTCAGTTCCACTAGTACAACTAAGAAGCCTTTCTATTTCCTCTAATGATATGTTAATTCATTTTAATGCACTTCTTTATAACAAGCAGCCAGAACATGCTCTTTCGCAAATTTCTATTGAGTTATTGACATATTTAGAATCTTGAATATATATATTTGGCTATTTCTAGTTAATCCAAATTTATTGAGCTTTCAAAAATGTGGAGGAAATCTACAAACAGGATTATTGGTCCATCACCTTGATTTCTTGATCAAAATTCATCTCGAAGGCGAAATACCAGGTCCACACCGAGACCAAATCTCATATTAATGATGAAACAGAACAAAATTCACTCGTTTTTAGCTTCTTAAAATCGAAATCTTTAGCCAACACATTGTTCAAGCTGTCTACCTGAATAGCTTCTACGAAATCTCTATCTTAAAATCTCTCTCCAATAGTGCCATCTATTATTGAACACAAAACTCATGAAAAACTTCCTAAATTACTTTAAATCGCTACGCTTTTTTTAACAGGCTTTATTTCTATTTTAGTGGTTTTCTCAAGATAAATATAGGAAATATTAAACTATAAATATTAATATTAATATAAAATAAAAGTTATTTTAAATCACTGGTTTTTTTGAAAGCTACATTGAGAGAGAAATAAATATATTGCACAATAAAACAAATATTGATAACATTCATAAAGATAGATATGTTACATGGTGGTTGGCTACTAGTAATTGAACCAAACACAGACCAGTGCCACTTCGCTCTTTCGAAATAAAATATTTGAACTAATGTAAAAGTATATTTTCGCCTCTATACGAATCAAAACTCATACACGTTTTGTCAAAAAAGTACCTGTACTGTTATTCGTCATTTAAACAACTCCCTTCAAGAAATTGTGAAAATTATTCGACTATTATTATATTGACGCGGAATTTAAAAGTCAATTGTCAGGTTTAGTTTTTGTTTTTTTTTTCATATACTAGGTTGACCAGCTAGAACCGAATGGTCTTTGGCTGATGTCGCTTCAGGTTCGGGGAATGGTTGTTTTCCGGGCGATAGAGACCCTATCGCCTAGAATCGGTTCTGGTTCCTGATTAGATCTTTTATTTCTCTAGGATTAGGTTTAGCTTACCAATTTGTTTAATATACTCGATACTGACAGTTCATTAATCTCCCAACACCGTCATTGTGAATTTCTGGCTAAAAACTTAACAGATACCATCTTCTAATGTTTATAATGGTTTTTTCTAAAAATCTAATTGCCATTTCAAAGCACTTATTTTCAGTCAACGAAGGATACAAAAGTTGGCGCGCATAACTGATATCAATCATTACAAAATGCACTTAAAAATACTTTGACAGTTGGATTATATGTTTACATAAAATCTTACTTATAAAATACTATATAAAATATATCCCTACCATATAAAATGAAGCCACATATACTTAAGCATTTCTACCTGCTCTTAAAATATTATATCATGAATCTATACTGCTGTGTTAAACGTAAAGGAAAATACTCTGTTCCCAAAACGATAAGAGCTAGCGCGCCACAGGGAAGTGTGTTAGGACCAGTGCTCTATTTTACATAAGATACATCAGACAACCTTATATAGCACAGCCTTTTGCCACCTTTACTGATGCTATGGCAATATTAGCAGAAGCAAGGCTGCTGGGAGCTCAACCCGAAAACTCCAATCTGCTCTTGATAAAGTTACGAATTGGAATAAAAAACTGGCGAAGTAAATTAAATGAATCGACATAAGAGGATCATGCCATAATTCCATATGCCAGCACAGCAATGATCTTGATATAATCCTGGCTGACATGCTCAGTTTGAAGGAGCATGCACAAGAAAAAGTTCAGAAGAATCAATTGCTTGCTGCGCCAGTGTATTGTGAATGCATCTTGGTATGACTTGTGACCTCCATCACGACCTAGAAATTGAGATGGTCACGGACACTAACAGAAGATTTATCGATATCCATTAAAAAAGATTCCAAATCATGTTACTAATTGTCAGAACACTAAAATCTGAAGTTCTTCTGATGAAGATTCTGATATCTTGGTTGTAGTGATTTAATAGTATATTGAGACAGAGAAATAATCGTTAATTGAACACTAATTTTATAGAAGAGCCCAGTTAGAAAGCCAAACAATAAGACTGAATAAATAATTGTTCAAATACCGGTACTTAGACATATCAGAAGCGACGAACAAAGAGCTAATAACTGTTTGGAAAAATCCACCCTGTGCGAGACACTAACGATTTCACCGAAACAAACTTGGGTACGCATCGAAAGACTATAGATCTTAACGTGTGCGTTAACCATTACGCCGATACACAGAACATTTAACGCACTCACTACAGCTGTCACTCGTCTGGGACCACCTAGACACTTTACGGGTGGTTTTATGGGTCATTTTATGTTTGTAAACTGCGACTAGTGGTTAGCAAAAGCGCCCCTATCACATTTCAGTAATATTAGAGGAGGATTAAGTCATAAAGCTCGAGCCGAAACAAATTGACGGCCACCGACTTATCGCCTGTAGATAATCGGTTATTTTTATTTATTTTAGACAGAAGGGCGGTTTTATTCTAATCTGATTTGTAATGACACAAAAAAACGCTTTTTTACATCTAATAATTCCAAAAGAGTCTACTCATAGGGACGCCTGCATGCGTATTAAATTTTGATATTACGACGTTGCCAATTCCGGCAAATTGTACATATATTTCAAGAATATAACATATATAGAATATATTTTCTTGCAAAATTATCTAAGATATGCCTTTAAATTCAAATCATAATTTTGATCCCATATATATGTTCGGTAGTTTGACAATATTCACAACTAAATGACTCATCCGTTGTTGCCTAACATTTAAAACTAAAATCTGAACGGTACAAGAACGAATAACAATATAATACCCAAGTGTATACGTAAAATAAGTGAATAAAAACAATAAACACAGTATATCCAATAGACTTCTATAGACAATATATCAATAGACTTCTCAATCGTACTTGTAAAGATACAACTAATTAATAAACTCAAGCAATATAACGTTATAACTAAGATAGCGATAAACTGAGAATAACACATAATATAATTAAAATTTTAAATATTATTTCAATATATTTTCATTATTCTACTAAAGACACTAAATACACCCATAAGGGTTCAAATCTTATAATAATATTATATAACAATTTGAAATGAATATTTATTCATATAGTTGGCTTTAACTATTCTATGTGTATAATATAATATCCTATAATAAATCTTGATTGAATATAATATATATATATATATATATATATATATATATATATATATATATACATATATATTAACAATTTAAAGTGATCTATCATTGATTAATTTATTTAAAAATCGACATAGTTATAGAGATATGTTAAATAAATATAAGTATAATAAATTTGTTTTATTAACTTTGCGATCATGTCAAACAGCATTTTTGCATAATAATTTATACCTAACACTTCTTTAAATTAATTACAAATTTTCATATTGTCTACTATCATATTGTCTATAAAAATTTCTTACAAAATAAGAAATAGTTTTGTTATTTTAACAAACTTGTTTATGCAAACTTAAATTCACCTAAAATATTATATCTAACCTTTACTTGTAAAAATCGCGTGATTGTTATTATGACACCATAACATACCAGAAAATAGACTAAATTGCAAAGAGCATATCGACAATATCTCCGCAAAAACAGACAACAGAACTAAAAAAGTAAAACTACATTTAACATGTGAAAAAATTACTGTTTAAAAAATAAGGGCAGTTTTCCATTTGACCTCCCCTCCTCCTAATATAATTAATATCCATTAACTTATTCTAAAGATTTGCATTAGAAAAGAGAATACGCAATACTATAATAATATAACATAATATTAGTACAAATGAAATTGAAAAATGTTACTAAAATTTAAATTATAATATATCCTAAAGGTGGAAATATGAACAAATTACCAAGATAGGATTATAGCTCATAGTATGGCAGATAATGTAAAATGTAAATAGTTATAACACAGGTTGTTTGGTGGGGTATATTAAATTTGTATATATCAATAATAACGGCATTGTGTAATTCTAAGCATGAACAAACAATTGATAAAAATATATAAGGTATATATGGATTCTAACACTGTTGCAGACAATTTCTGCTTGTTTGCTACTGGATGTAAATATAAGCAGATTACAAGAGAAGAATTAAGACAAACATAGGTAGGGTAAAATCTATCGATATATAAATATCGTTCCAAAATGCTGCTATATTAATATAAAATATATTGCTATTTACAAGTAAACTACCAAAAAATCATAAAACTACATATATTACGTATAAATCTATGTAAGCATAAATTGGGTACATTTTTGACAAGATCGCGGCTAGGACGACAGAGTCAGAACGTTAAAAATCAGTCGATAGTTCCCAACGCTAATTATTATACAAAATATTGTGCAGTACCTTACACATTATTTCTCGTTAATCTTATAGTAAATTAGCCTTTTTAATTAATATCTCAAAATATACACACTTTTCTAATTTGTTAAATCCTAGCCCTATTCCGAAAAGACCTATGTATTTACCTTAATTAACATCCAGGGATTCTAAAGTAAATATTTATAGTAGGCTGGTTATACGGCACGTAAATAGACCACGAAAAAATTAAAAAACAAGCGAAGCTAGCAAAGACAAATGGCTGTTTATTTATTCCGACAAGATATATGTAAATGGCTTTCACATTTCTGTATATAAAACGTTACAATATTTATTTATAAAAATATGATTAATCGACAAGTATAAAAAAAATATGATGAACATTGATAGTGTTTAGATTATAATGACAAGGTTTTCGTGCTATATCATGTTAAAAAGGGCGGATCCCTTTCATTTGCTAACGATAAAGGTTTTTTGAATAAATATTATTATATATACCTAAGTTCAAAAGTTTAATAAAATAGATAAATTATGACTTATTACACTCAAAGGTTAGACTGACATTTAGTTAAAGTTAATTATATCGATATATCGTTTCGAAAAAACATCGATATTTTTTCAGAAAATACATTAATATTTCGAAAAAACATGTATAATTAAGTACCAATTATTGAAATTATTAAATGTTTTCTTATAATATTTAAAAAATATAATTTTTTTTTTCAAAAAATATCGAAAAATAACGGCTTACAAAAACATCGATATATTGGTCAAAAAAAAAATATCAGCCAAAAATATCGATATTTTGTCGCATCCCTAATCTACATCAAGTTGTGTTTATTATTTACTAATTCTATGATTTATTAAAAACCCATTAATTTCTCATATATGTGAAATTTTTATAAAATTAATAAAAACAATAACAAGTTACTAGTTTTCTTTATTGATAATAGAGGATATTAAATAATTATAGAGAAGTTGAGTTTATTAATATATATTAACCCCAGTAAATATCTGTATATAAGTAAGTATATTAATATTATTGATACAAAATTCATTCAATAACGTAACTAAAATTAATAATATGAATAAAAATGGTATGGTACATAAAAACTCTATATTCTGTAAGTGACAATATCAACGATTACCAGGATATAGAGAGGGAATGTTACATAGAGGTTATTAGGTTAGAATGTATGAGCAGAACAAGATTACTAACTGTTTTGTCGATATGGTAAAAGCATTAGGGAGAATTCAATGATTAATTGTATCAAGAATGATGTACACAAGTAGTAACGAAAGAAACTAAAAATATCGTTATATTAAAATGACTTGACAAGGAAAAATGAAAAAAACGCGCTTAGAACTCTACCTCATGGGTGGTGTGAAAAAAAAGTGTAATGTAAATATAATAAAAGAACTCTAACCTATGAAATTATTGTGTAGTAGTTGTGTATTAACTGTAGTTTAAATTATCCTATAATATGTGTATTAGATGTATTATAAAGTTAAAATAAAGTATATATATATATATATATATATATATATATATATATATATATATATATATATATATATATATATATCTTTGATAGCATTTTTGTTTCATTATTTTATTTCAACTAGAAATTGTTATATATCAAAGCCAAACTGAACTAAAACTCAGAGTAAGTAAGTAAACTAAAACTCACGTTAACATTGCCACGTTTTGATGTCTTTGTGACGTATCACGTGAACTTTGGATAGACTAAATAGTCACCTAACACTTTTTGGTAGAATATGTTAGATTTGTATATATCCTGGTATTGATAAGAATATGTAAAGAATGAGCTGACACTTTTGCAAATAATATTGTACATATATTATTATATGAGAAATAAAGCTGCAAAAGAAGAATCCAGATATCCAGGTAGTGTAAAAAAAGAAATACAAAGAAAATACACCAGAGTAATGGTAATAGATAATGAAATATACCGATACCCTATCTTGAAATATATCGTTGACATCAATTTTGTTCTTATTTTTTCGTTTTCACAAATGTTCTCAGTACAAAGGTTTATATTAGTAAATTTAAGCAGCATAATAATCATCTATTAGACAAGTTTGATTTTATTTTAAGTTATGTTTTTCAAGTTTCAATTCCACTAAATGTCCTAAAATATTGATAATTGTAATCGCACTGTTATGAATTGTTTTTCAAAGAGAAACAACCCTCTTATTTCCGAATGAAATACAGAAATTTTAAAATATGGTTATAATAAAAACACTGTGTTACAAATTCTAAAAAAATTAAGTACTCACTTGTTTCAATATTTTCTGTTTATTTATTCATATACTATTTTTAAGCACAGTAACTAACAATTCGTTGAAAAAAATTACAAATAAACGGCAGTATACACATTACTTTGTTTAATTATCGATAATTCGGGTGAAATCAACGACAGAACTTATTATTAATATACATTTATTTACATTACAATATAAAATATGAAAAAAAATTATTTTTGTTATCATGGGAAGTGTCTTAACAACATCAACAATAATCTCCTAACATAGATGCATCCCAACGAACTTGATTTTACCGCAATCTACCGCTCCCTTTGTTCATCCCTCTTGAGCTTCAAGGCTTAAAGTATTTCTGAACTGATAATAAATATTTCTTTTAACTTTGTCACCAATTCTTGAAAAATAGACTTTAAATATAAAAATCATTCACTATTTTTATCAATTTGTTTCACAAAATTCTTCAATAAGCCGAATTTTATATGTTTATATGTTAAAATAACTTATTCGGGGTTAATCAAAGGCAAATATAACCACATACATTCTTGTCGTTTTTGTCAGCCTTTAATCAAGTAGTAGTTTTGCTGTCTTACGTACAAAGAAAGTAACTGTACTTAGTGAATCCACCTTAAAAACCTAATAACATGTCTTATCAAAAAACTATTGATATTGATGGATACTATACAGATTGAAATCATGTTGTTGAACTAAGCACCATTTACATAGAGCACCTGAAGAAGTTAAAAACTCTGAATCTTGTTTGTCGCCTGCCAGGTCTATGCCATCATTATTTTAATTACTTGCTATAAATAACACTTCAATTCGACTTTTACTTGAAGGCTGTGGAAAGGGATGTCTTCACTATGAGGTATTGGTCAAATAATGCAAAAGTAACAATCGCTGTACCGATTGCTAAATTCAAGCCATTGTATCGATGTTGTAAATGGAATAGACGTTTTGCTTCCATTCAGCCAAGACAGTACAATAGCATAACATGATAAGCAAAATAGTTTCAGGGCTTATATCAAACTACTTTTTTCCTTGAGACTTAGGAATATGCTGTTCAGATACGTAAAAATCTTTTTTTTATTTTTGCACTGGTAACGATGACTTTTTTCAGTGAAAAATGATTCAGCTCTTGAAAATTACACCCAAAAAGAGTCAATCACAAAGATGTCAATGTATAATGGTAATTTTATCGCCATTAATGAGGATCCTTTAAAAATAAGTTACCTCAAAATAAAAGGAAGCAAACGTGATAGAAAAAAAAACATCAATCATCATCAACATAGGGATACGAAAATATAAATAGCGATTGCGACTTCATTGGTCAACTATTTCCCGGTAATATGCATCCCATAAAAAGTCATATAGCAACTCGCCTTTTAATATAATTATGTTCATTTTCACAATGGTACTCCAAGCGTGTACGTTTGCAAGCTAACAGCCTGATTTGGAGTCGTAAAATTATCATAAATATATAAAGATAAAATCGACTATGCCATTTAAATACCCTTATATAAACACCCATGCAAAAACTAGTCGAAATATTTACTTAAAATAGAAATAAGTATGAACAGCGTTTAATTTTTTTAAAATGACAGCATTTTGCTGTAACACTGATGTTCATGAGAAATATGGTTATACAATATTATTTATACCGCCATTATCGATAATATGATGCCAATACAACCGCCAATATGATTCACTTCTAAGTACTCACAACGTTATTAGACGTCTTCTAACGGAAACCAATCAGCGCAGAAAATATCTTAGTTATACTTATTTGTTAGTATATTAAGACAGGGAAAATTTAATCAGTAGTACACTAGTACATTAGTACATTAATTTTAATAAATAAATTAAATTGCAAAAAAGTATCACTGTGACAATCGTCACAAACCACTTATTTCAATTTTAATCAACTAATTAATATAGACAACAATTTTAATTAAGAAACTAGCCCAAACTATATTATTTAATCATAATAATACAAATTAACAACAATTGGAAATGTTGAGACTTTTTGAGGCGCCGAAAAAGTTCCTGTTTTTTAACTTTTATCAAAATCAATCTCGTCAAATACTTCCTCTTAATATTACTCGAAGTTCATATTATGACAGATGTCCAATCTTACGATGTAGTGACGTCTCCTCTTATTGGTCGTAATATACAATGTTTGTAGACCTAATGTATAATTCAGATAATAACTACGTCGATAGGAAATGTTGATGTGGAGATAACGAGTTAGTAAGTCCAAATTAGATACAAGAAAAATTTCTAATAACATTTGTGGAGTTGCGAAACAATAAATAAAGGTGCAAAGGTGATGGATTTGATTTAAAACAAATAACTAAGTATAATACATAATTTGAAAAAGAATTATATTGACATATAGTATAAAATATAGTAGACCGATTGTTAGAAATAACATAAAACGAAATTAATAACAGAGGCAAGATAGTTCTTTTATCGAAAATACTTGGCCACATTTACCAAATCTGTTAATGATATCCTGAAAGCGTTTGGCTATTCACCCAGAACTTGCTCCTTGTGATTATCATTAAACCTACAATGGTGTCGTTAGTTTCGATCAAAACTAGGAAAAACAGTTCTCTAATTCATTGCAACTCTATCACTAATCGTTCAGAAAAGAAGCAAGTTCCAAACAAAACCTTTTTCATTCATATAATGAGCCGTCATTTAGTTTTGTTCGTTCCCCTTATAATGAGTCATAAATTACATCTTAATCCGTGCGAAACGTGATATATCTACCTACCATAATTAAGACTTCAATTTATACATAAAAATCATCATAAATATCAAAGCACTTTAATTATAGCCAGTAAATCACCATCCATAAAAATGATTTTGTATTGATTTTATTTTGTAGCAATTGATTTGTACTCCAAACTCAATACCGTGTGAAGTAAAAAAGGGATTGCGTAAAATAATATGTTAAATTGTAAAACAGAATAGTTAATTATAATTATTTTCTTTCTTACTTCATTTACATTAGACATTAGTGTTGCAACATATGACAGGTACAGTTTGATATTTTAATTATTTCATTGACATTCCGTCAAGTGTAAACGTTAAATTACTGTTTAATTGCTTCTATTAGTACAAAATATAAACAAAAAAATATTTGGGCTAGGAACCTTATTTCTTAAGTGACCTAATAATTAATATATTTATCTACTACCACGACTTATATCAAAAGACAATAAGATAACCTTGTGCTAATGTTTTTATTGAGATTTTAAGTTATATAAAAATGATTTTAAATTACCTACAATCAATAAAAAATTTAAAAAAAAACAGCCAAATAAAACAAAAACATATAAATGTCAATTCCTACTAAATTATTTTAACACAATGTGGTATATGAGTGTGATATTACAATTCATATAAAGTATACTGTTTTTTTTTATAGATACCACAATGGCATCTTTTTGTTGACATTAATGTCAATAAAATTAATTAGTCAGCTGTCAAAAAAATTAATGTTACGAAATTATGGAACAGTTTTAAAAAATGGGAAAGTCACTCACATTATAATCGATTTAGATGGCACTCTTTTAGGTAACTTTAAACATTCTATTTAAGCTAAAATAACACTTACTATAATATAATATACAAGAAATGCAGAATAAAACAAAGTATAAAACAATTTGCATTGCGACTAAAAAATAGTTTAGTTTAAATATTAGAAGTATCATTATATAGGTAGCGATATAGAAATAATTATAATACTAACAGCATATAAGAAAGGCCCAATTTCTAACAAAAACTTAATTCAATAATTGTAAAACCTAAAATAAACATTTAAAATACCAAGAAAAACTTCCGAATTTCGAGGCCACCATATATTAACAAAGTTTTTAACATTATTTACTTAAAGAACAGTAGTTGTATAATTAATCTAACCAGTGCTAATAAGTTGCTAATATCTGAAACTGAAATTAGTAAATATTTAATTCAAGTAAATAATATAATGTTAAATTTTATTAAGAGGGACTATTAATTTATTTTGTAATTGTATCATAAATTATTAGCTTTAATATATTGAAAATATATAAAAATGCATAGATATACATATAGTATGTTTAATATTATTTAAAAATTATAACTGCAAAATAATTAACCTAAAAAACAAACTAAATTACAACAAAACTCATTAGAATTTAGTAGATATTATTATATTCTTCATAATTACAACCCCGAATGTCTGATGATAGTATATGTTATATGTTCAAAATAACAAATCAAAATATTAATAAATACCCTGACAAAGTTATTAAAAACGATGTATACTTATGTGAATAACAAATAAACACCTCTTATAATGCAAAAAATGCATTTACATTTCAAGGATATAAAATACTTTTAAAAATTGCATTTGTTTTTCGAAATTTAAAATGCTCTTACCATTTTGAGGCTTCGATAGCACCTGTGGGTTCGGAATCCCCCTGGATTCGATATCTACCCTTACTGAGTCGCAACTTCGGGGGTTTGCCAAAGCAGTTTCCGCGACGAAAATAGCCAAAAACAAAACAACACCTTGAAACCGGCACATTTTTACCTGACCACTATCAAATCTCATCACAGCCATTACTTATCGAATTTACAAAAGATATGCACTTTTTTTCGGTATCTTAGTTATAATTCATCACGAATCGTCACGTAATACTAAGGCACAACAGCTCACCCTCACTCACCGATCGCTTATTTCCGAATTCTGACAACTCATGGATGAACCGGGACCCGCTCCAATCCTCATCAACTTAAAAATGTGTATATTCTGTGAATGCGCAGGCGCCTTCCGTTGAATTAACGCGATCTCTGTCTGCTGTTTACAATGAACCTATATGAATTCACTTTTTCAGTATGCGCCTGTTTAGCACCGCCTACTCCACATGTTCTTTATCCGACGATGCCAATTCTTATTTGTTTTATCAAAATTATCAGATATCATGTTATTTATCCTAGCACGTAGTAAATTATTATAACAACATGAAAAGGAAAGAAGGCAATAACCAATAGTATTTTCTTGGTAATCTTAAAATGATAATCATATGTTATCAAAGTAGAAAGTATATATCCTTGCAAATTTAGTATATTTGATACTTGTTTTTCTTATCAATGTCTTTTTCACATTTCCAAGTGTTCTATTAATATTCTACTATTTTTGTAATTTAAATTTTTTAATAACAAATAACAAACAATTTTTATAATAGAAGAAGATCTAATTTATAACCTTGCACTTTTTGTGTGTAAACGTAAGCTCGTCGTATGAATATTTTCAATTTTTATATGTGTTTGTAGTATTTTAGATATATTATCATAACGTATATAAATAATGTCGAAGTTCAAACAGATTTCCCACGTAATTTTTGATATGGATGGGGTTTTATTAGGTAAGAATTACGTAATTATTTAGTTAATACCAAATATGCTTATATAAAATAATGTATAATAATTTTTATTATATTTAGGTGTTTAAATAATTAAAGGTGCATATTTGACGAATGCGCAAGGTTATATATTATTTGTACCTTTACACATAATTTATAGATACAGAACCATTATATACAAAAGCTATACAGAATATAGTAGGGCGTTATGGGAAAGTATTTACATGGGATTTAAAAGTAAAAGTCATGGGAACCCATCGGGCAGATGCATCTAAAACTGTTGTTAAGGAACTAGATTTACCAATAACATGGCAAGAATTCGATCAAATGCTTCAAGAACAATATGACATAGTTTTAGCTGATCCTGAAATTTTTCCTGGTGAGTAATTTTATTTTCTTTTCTAGATACAGAAAAAATATACAAGCATGCCATTTCTTCCATTGCAAAAAGATTTGGCAAAGTTTATACAGATGATATTGTGGCAAAAGTGATCGGTACTGTTGAAAAGGAATCTGCTAGAATAGCTGTGACAGAAATGCAATTGCCTATACCCACTAATGAGTTCCAACATGAATTCCGTACTCTCTCTCACGGTTTCTTTGCAAAGCATCAAATTCCTCTTATGCCAGGTATTAATGCTTGCATAGAGTCATGTTCAATGCATCGCTTTCAGGGAATGTCTTTCATTAAAATGGTATAATAAGAACACATTCATGTTTGTTTTTTTTATTATATTGATATTTAATTTATTAGAATTAGAAGTTATAGTAATGTGATATATATAATTTTTTTAAATTTTATCATAGTAATTATTTATATATATTTACATTGGTTGCTAATATTTGTATACATATCTAGAGGGTGCTGTATATAAATGCACATATGTTATTCTGTTGTGATAAAACATTAGTTTCAAGTATTATCATTAGTATCAATTAAAATATGTATGTTTTTTATAAAGTACACATTAATTTAGGTGCAATTTTAGATGGTTGTATGTAAATAAACATCTGCTATTGTATAAAAATTTTTGCAAGCTTTGTTTCTTTATACATATTAATATTCTGCAATTTTAGGAGCTAGACAACTTGTTCATCATCTACATGAAAATAAGGTACCTATTTCTGTAGCAACCTCATCATCGCTAAAGAGTTTTGAATTAAAAACAGCCAAACACAAAGATTTTTTCAAACTATTTGATCATGTTGTGTGTGGCGGCAGTGATCCAGAGGTAAAAAAAGGAAAACCTAGTCCAGATATATTTTTAATATCTGCATCTAGGTGAGCTATTAAAAATTTTAATGTGAAAAGACATTCATTTTATTAACCTTATAGATTTCCTGATAAGCCTAAACCTGCAGAATGCCTGGTTGTAGAAGATGCTCCCAGTGGAGTACAAGCAGCTATCAGCGCTGGAATGCAAGTTGTCATGATACCCGATGAAAATGTTCCTCAGGAACGCAGAAGGCTTGCTACAGTGGTGGTTAGTTCTATAGATTTAATCCCATTAGAGAAATTTGGTTTACCACCCCTAAAATAATTATATATTTGTATATATTTAAATGTATATTTATATTAATTTTATATCTATTATATGACAGCTGTTGAATTTTTATTGTATTACTTTCCTTGTTTTCTGGGTTTTGTCGATCTAGTGGGACCATATGAAATGAGATTAATAAAAATTATAATTGAATATATACAAAACTAAAACAATTTTTAGATATTGTCCAAAATGAATATATTATAAAACTTTTAACTACCTTTTATTGCATGATGTTGGCAGATTTAAATATTTATTCTGGTAAGATATAAGAACTAATAAGTTTAAAGCAAATGGAGCTAATATATATATATTTATATATATATATATATATATATATATATATATATATATATATATATATATATATATATATATATACATACGTTTACAAAAAATGTCAATAAAAATTGCATTTGAATCAAGTGGATTTCATAAAGAGTTACCTGAATATAACATAATTTGTTTTGTAAGTCACAAACAATATATAAAAAACATATTTATTTCTTCTCCAGTTATCTAATGACACTACTACAGAATTAATTTTATTTAGGGATCATCAAGTATAACATGTAAAATACAGAGATATCTCATGTTCAGTTTTAAACCCCACGCTTTAATCTTTTGAAGCTGGTCAGTAAAGCGTATTCGACATTGGTCATGCCAATTTAAGCTAACACAAAGTACTTAAAACAGCTATAATCAAATTCAGTCTAGCAAACTTTCTGGGTTTCATATTTATGTGGGTTAATTATCATAATTACATTGTCATAATATTAGTTTTACCCATTATGAAGTTCTTACCCACTTTTATCCCACAATTAGCGGTTTCTTTGGAACCTTTATCACAAGCAAATAAGGATAATATTGGATAGTTTTAAGTTAATATACAAACTATTGCGTAAACATAAATACAGTAAAAGATAGTGGTTTGTTAGGGAACGTGGGTACTTATTAGTACACGTACTAATTACATTTGTTTTCATCGTCATTGAATTAAAAATATTATTTGTTAACGTATTGTTTGACAGAAAATGCGTCAGTATCTGTCATCAATTACGATTACAAGAAAATGGTAATATACAGTATACATATTGAAAAAAATGTTAACTAAACCAGGATTTGTGCTTTTAATACAATTTTATATAAAATATTCCAACCAATATTACATGCATTCAGCATGAAATCTCCACTAATATTAAGTAATATTATTCTCCATGTCACTAATGACTACATGAATAAGGCTAAAATAGCTTTCAAATCTTGACAAAACCACAATGGTAAAATCTAAAATGTATTGTAAAATTTTTATTGCATATTTTGTAAATAATCAGTGATGATTATGGTTTAAGTATTAATACAATATTTATATTATTACATATTACTTACTGTCCTATATATGTAATAATATATTTTGGTAGCATAATATTTATATTATTCCGTAAAAATCTATCTTATGAAATTTCCAGTGTAACATTACAAATATTTTAAAATGCTATTAAGATCGAACCAAATTATTAATTTTTGAATAAATGATAGAATACTATAGCTATAACATAATTCAGAATATCAGAGCTATTAAATTAATTCGTTATAAATGAATAGGCCGTGTACACTTGTTGACATTAATGGCCAGTAACCTATTAGATACCACTTGCTGAGACCTATCTATTTCCAATTACCGAATATTACAATATTTGACCTAAAAATGAAGTAAACACTCGTGTGCGTAGGTGAAACAACATAAATCAATACGAATACATGATTTTCATGCATGATCGGCATTATCTTCTTCTCCGCCGTCACTAATGACGAAGGCTCTAATGTTCCTTTGTATCTCTAATACCTATAAAAACTATTGGATGGATTATCGATCGTCAGTTGATAGAGTTCGCATTCCCAAAGAACATTCAACGTTCTGAGTGATCGAAAATGAAGATTGAAAATTATCAGAACAAATTCAAAAAGGTGACGCACGTTATTTTCGATTTAGATGGAACAATTTTAGGTAAGTACTATTTGATGTGAACTTGTAGATAAAGCATCTGCAATTTAATTTTTAATTTAAATTATAATATTATTATACAACTCATTCAGTAGCCTTAAAATTTCTATTTCTTGCAATATATATATTAAAAAATAAACGTATTTTCCTAATATATATTTTTTAATTACTTACATGTTACATTGGATATGCTGAGTATAATCTTAATTTCAAATTAATTTATTACTACTGTTCTGTTGTACTTGCATTAATACACAAGTAAGGCGAGTACAGGATCAATACATCAGTATATATCTCCCAAATTAAAATAAAACTAATCTACTTAAGATAAATTTAAAAAGACACTTATACACTAACTAGTTCTTGTGATTTGGTTTGCTTCAATCTTCTGATTTCCTGCGTGTTATCTAGTAGCTGTATTGCCTGATTTAGCAACCTTATTTCATGTTTTAAAGCGAAATCTTGGATCACTTCGTACATGCATTTGATTTCGAGGTTATCGTGCAGCACTTCGTTGGTTAGATAACGAGGATTTGTAATTAATCGTAGAACTTTGTTTTGGGTGCGTTGAATTACTAGTTGGTAAGATGTTTTAGTGCAACCCCATAGTCCAAGATGGTTTTATGATTGACTGATAAACCAATCTCTTTGATTTTAGTTCAAGTTGAGAGTATCTTCCGACTAACCAGTACAGTTACTCGACTTTGATTTGTCTTGCTTTTTGTCTAACATGATGTTTCCAAAATAACCTATCATCGAGATATATTCCGAGGTATTTAGCTGATTCTACTTGAAAAATCGGGCATCACTCAAGTGATATGATAAGGTTCTTGTCATTTAGCTGCAAAAAAAATTAACATGGACAGATTTGGAATTATTAATCTGTATTTTCTAGTCTCTAGTCCATTTATTAATCTTGTTGACCGCTACTTGTACTTTTTCTACAATATTAGACGAGATACATCTTTTGCCATGATAACCGTGTCGTCAGAAAACGTTCCAAGTACTGTTTCTTTTATTGTTGGGATATCAGCAGTTTAGAGCAGATATAGGAGTGGTCCTAAGAACCCTGTGGAATTCCAGGCGCAATAGGTTTATGTGTTGAGAATGCCCTTTCATGTGAGGCTCTAAATTTTCTTTCGAAAATATATGATTTCAGCAGTTGACGGCAATTCCGCGTTAGCAATTTGCTCACTTTGTAGATTAATTCCAAATGCCACTCCAGGGCAAAAGCTTGTGAGACGTCCAGGAATATTGCAGGACAGTATTTCTTTTCTTCCAATACATTTTCAACAACGGCTGTTAGTCTATGCACTTGGTCGTTTGCCGAGTGGTGATTTCGAAATCCAAACTGGGTATCTGGTATTTCTATAAATGGTTTAATACGTTTTAATAGCAGTTTCTCAAATAATTTTGACATCGCAGGTAGCAGCGAAATAAGATGTAAGATGGAATCTGTAAGATCCAACTTGTTCTGTCGATTAGTCAGATTTTTTAAGCATAATTATTCGAATATTACTAATATTGTTAACAATTTTACGTAAACTTAGTTTTGATTATATAACAGTAGTAAAATCATAACAAATTAACTTCTAACGCCATCTGTACTTACTATAAAACAAATTAAAAATATGCCACTTTTGTACTTTGCAGATACGGAAAAATTGTATAGACAAGCTTTATTCCACGTTGCCGAACAACACGACAAACAATGTAGTAACGAAGTTGTTCTGAAAATAGCTGGAACTCCACAACCAATTACGGCCAAAATAGCAAGGGAAGAATTAGAGTTGCCCATCGACAATGACACCTTTTTGCAAATATACAATGGTTTTATCATTGAAAGGTTAGGAGACTGTGATCTTATGCCAGGTAACTTGTTCTTAAATATATTTTTTTCTTTAAAATTATCCAGATTATCTACATAACCAGTTTTTCATATCAAAATTAATGCTAAATGTACCGAAATAATACAGGATGCCGCTAAATCTATTGTAGCAGTATTTTAAAATAATTTTAATATTTTGATCAGCTATATCTATTGGCGACAAGTATCAAAGTAAACCACTATTAGACAATCTAACTTATAACCAGCCCAATAAAACAGTCAATGCACGTCATAGTTGACGCTGAATATAGTGCCAACTGCAGTTTCTAAAAATGTAAAACTCCTTTTAAACTCGGAACGGATTTTTCAGAAAACAGGATAGAATGCTATGTAATGCATCGAGACATGTAACCGAATAAGTGTATAAAATTCAATTTGGATCGGTACTGGTTGGTTATATCACCATATCTATGCAAAGCTCTTCAAAACCTTAGTGATAAAAAATAGAAATTATAAACCGACAAACGTTAAAAACCAAATGTCTAATTCGATGCGGCAACATTGCTGTCGTCATAAATTTCGATAACGTGCATTGGCTGTTTTATCCGTCGGGCTATAGTTAGCTGTCAACATTTGTTAAATTCACAGAAAAGACGGGCTTAGAATACGATCTCCCATAACGTTGTAACCAATTTTTGTTCCTCCAAGCCATCAGAGTTGGTTTCTTTCATATAGGGTGAAATTAAAAAATAAAATTTTAATAAAACAATTTATTTAAATACTAGTTAAAATTTATATGAAACATTTTCAAAATACATCAAAAAACACCACAAGAAATCATCACCTCCCGCCCTCTAGTGATTCGGACGCACAAAACGTGGTATCAGTGTGCCTATTTAAGTTCTGATTCGATATTTCTATGTTTTTCCAAACTTGCCTAAAAGGCGATATTACACGGTTTAAACAACTTAACAGACACATACCACATAATCCCGAACGAACAATTCGGTTACCGTGCCAAACATTCAAGCCTTCATTAAGCTGCTCGCGCCGCAGCAACAATCCACCAGGCATTAAGAAAAGGTAAAAAAACTGGAGAACTTTTTAGATGTCTCCAAAGCTTTCGAGCAAATATATCACCACGGTCTAATATTCAAAGCGAAAAAGCTTGGTCTACCCAGTGACCTAATCTCCCTGATAGATTCATACTTGGACGGTAGGTCCTTTCAAGTGAGGATTGGCGACGCAGTCTCTTCTAATAAACAGATTTTAGCAGGAGTCCCACAAGGTGCTCCACTAGCCTCAGTCCTATTCAACCTCTATATGGCTGATTTCCCATTCCACAAACTTTAGCTCCCACATAGCACTTTATGCAGATGATACCGCTTTTTTCACAACCGGTTATAGTCCCGACGCTGTTCGTAACAGACTCCAAGTCCAGCAGAGCAAGCGATAGCGCGGTACAAATTCTGGTAACTACAGATAAACCCGAGTAAAACTCAGGCTATTTTGTTTCACCACAATGAGTTCCTCGCCTATCGCCCCAAATTGAAGTCCCTATGCGTTGGCTCCAGAAAGCTTCATACCTCGGTCTCCAGTTCGATCGCAGATTCCAATGGTCAGCCCAAATATAGCATGCTATTTGCAAAGGCAATGGCGTATATAGCCTACTATTTCTACTACTCTGCAGAAAAAAAAACTCCCAATCCCCCAGAACGCGACTCTCTATAAAATGCTAGTCCGTACAGGTACGTCTCTGAGAGATAACTTGAACCAAATGTCCCAGTCTAGAAAAGTCCACGCGTTGCTCAATGCCCCATGCTTTATGAGGAACGTTCGTTCGTTATGAGTAAGGTTCTTCCTAGGCGCCTTAGAACACGACAACACCTTGATTAAATCCCTACCCATCCATAAACCCCGGTGGTAAACCAACTACAACAGTCCCAGTCGTAACCCAGGGTCTCTGTCGTCCGTAAAACACTCACTACTCCGAACCCGAAGCGAAATCAGCAAAAGATTCTATCTGGTCATTATGGAAAAAAAATTCTATGTTTTGTAGTTATATTCGATGATTTTTGACATTTCTGTATGTACAATGACAGTTTTGGCTTTAGTATTACTAAGTTATTTAATATATAGACGCTAATCATGGAACGTCGGAATTGTATTTTGGACATTTATTATTTTGTTCTTCGACTAGAATAAAGATGCTGTTGCCTATTAAATACTTTTAAAAAATTATAATTAACAGTAGTTTGAATTAATTGAATCATAAATGAAGCTTCACGTCAGTAGATGATGCTGATCATTTGCCAGCATTGCCCGTCATCAGTCAATCATTCTTCAATGTGTCTGAGTTCATCCAAACCGAAGGTGTTATTAACAATTCCTGTTTCCAGCATGTAGAACAACAAATGTGCGATTAATTCTTAATAAGTGTTATGACTAATCAATAAATAAAACCTAATCAATAATCCTAGTATTAACACTATTTTTATTATCATTTTGCCCTGAGTGACTATTGGTTTATTGGTCTCATCTAATTACACAAATTGAAAAAATAAGTCTTCTTTTTAAAAATGGTATTCTTTTAGAAGCAATGTCTGGAAGTTCCATTAGACCTCTTCGATACTTTTCAGACTAATAGTTTCCTCTGAAATAATTGAATTAAATCATGTTTATAATGAAAAACTACTTACTGTTTTTATACATTTCATATATATTTTCATATATGACAGTTATAACCTGTAGTTATATTATAACTAATATTTTAAAGAATTTTGTAGATGTTTAACAAACGAACGACTTTTGTAGGCCGGCTGATTCGGTTATATGTTAGAATGTATCAGACAGCATTGTGTCTCTTTTTAACTAGAATAAAATGAGAAGGAAAATATCGTTTAATTCTAAAAAAATTATAAATTGCGGTAGGCAATACATTAAATATCTTGATGGCATGAGTTCACTGTAATTTTGGATAGACTATAAATACCTAATTAATATAAATTAAAGCTGGAAGAGACGTTTTGTCAAAATTAAATTATTCACGTAATTCATAGGTAATAATTCCTAGTAGATTTTGTGTTATTATTATCTATCTAATACAAGTAATAC
This sequence comes from Rhynchophorus ferrugineus, assembly GCF_030347505.1. Taxonomy (NCBI): domain Eukaryota; kingdom Metazoa; phylum Arthropoda; class Insecta; order Coleoptera; family Curculionidae; genus Rhynchophorus; species Rhynchophorus ferrugineus. The sequence goes on along the minus strand of NW_027472588.1, from coordinate 15,889,715 downwards.
CGATTGATAATAGTGTTATTTAATAAAATATTTTCAGGGGCAGAAAAATTAATAAGGCACTTCCATTCTCACAATATACCAATGGCAGTAGCGACGTCTTCCAGCAATAAAGCGGTACAAATAAAAACTCGAAAACATACGGAACTTTTTGAGTTATTCGAACATTTTGTGTGTGGAGATTCTGATCCCGATGTAAAAGTGGGTAAACCAGCCCCCGATATATTTTTAGTATGTGCCTCCAGATTCACCTCAGTTCCGAAACCAGAGGAGTGCTTAGTGTTTGAGGATTCTTTGAACGGCGTTAAGGCGGGAATGGCGGCCGGTATGCAAGTGGTTATGGTACCGGAACCTCACGTACCTGTTGAATATGGTCATCACGCTACATTAAGGGTAGACTCGTTTCATCATTTAAAACCTGAACATTTTGGACTACCGCCCATTTACGAATAAAAATAATACTGTAGGAAAGGATTAGAACAGATTAATAATTAAGAATTGCTTGAGATTCTGCGGAGAGGATATAAAACTAGTAAAATATACGGGATTACTGAACTAAGAACTGCACTTACTCATATTTAGATTGGACAATTAATGATCAATGGTTATGGTTTAATATACTTAACACCCATACACCTTCATATTATTTAAATAAATTGTGCATATTACATAAATCATTGTATAGTCTTAACATACGCTATTGTACATAAAATAAATAATGTAAATTATAATTAAAATAAACATTGTTATCAATTTAAAAAACTGCATTTTATTTTAAGAAGATATTAACAGCTTACATGTATTTCTAACTGCGATATCTATTGGTCAAAGGCGAAGTAAAAATGTAAATAACCTAACCAGGGGTGTGCAACTCCAATGGTAAGTAGTGGCACAAAGTTTTGCTTAGTTCAATCATTGGCGGCGCTGACAACTTAAATTTGATTGGTTAGTTTAGAATAGTTATGTAGAACCCTGTAAGGAAAATACTTTGTTTTGATTGATCTGCCATTTCGCCTGATTATTATGTAACGTCACATTTATTGGCCAATAGTATTTAAATGAAAATCAAATTTAATTTTTAAAATTAATTTATTAAAATAAAATCCTATACAAATATACATAAGTTTAAATAATATAAATATATATATATATATATATATATATATATATATATATATATATATATATATATAAACAAAAAGCAAAAAAAAATGAACTCTATTCTAGGCAAAATTAAAATATCTATAATTTTTCTATAACGCCTTCCCATATTTGTTTAGTGTCATCAATTTTATTGGATCTATTAGAGTTCTAACTTATCTTGTTATATTGAAGGTAAACTTTCAGGAAGTAAGTTCCTTAAGGAAATCCTTCCCTGTTGATATTGCATTAACTTCATTAAACCAAAAATACAATCACACCTCATAATAACTTAAAATTTGGTTTTGAAAATCATTATGGATTGGACAGTTGAAACAACTTGGTAGATTAATTGAATTTTATTACTACTAACATCTCTAACATCTTCATAAGTAGGTTTTGATATTCTGTAAACAAACAATATGTAAACAGACATGTAGTAAATAGATAATTTTATATATACCTGATAAAAACAATGTTGGATATGCATTTACCCTAATACCTGTTCGTGAAGGAAGGGTAATTCTAAATTTTTCACTAAAATATTCGTGACAGACACGATGACGTTGATATATTTCCATTGTGGTTTATTCATTTTTGGAGCGAAATCATTTTTTGGGAAACGATGTCTAATTTCCGTAATAGATTTTTACCCCGATACACTACATCTTTTTCTACACTGACGCATTGTCATCAATTTTTATATTATTACTCCATAATAATTAATGTAAAACAGAAAATATGCACAACGTAAAACGAAGATTTCTTGATCTAAACAAAAACCTTCAAGCTACAAACTTAAAAATAAACGCCCATAGAAAATGCTGACTTCACACAGTTTGATCGACCAATCACCTTCAATATTAGTGGCGGCACCAGGAATTTAAACTAGCCAATCACAATTTGCGATCGCAGCGCTACCGTTGATTGAACTAAACAAAACATTTCCCCAAGGTCGCCTATACTGTGAAATTTGTATTTTTTCTATGATATACATTCAGACAAATTAAAAAATATTAAAGAATATAAACAGAGTTGCTTCGAAAAATATGTAACTGAATTAAGTCCGGATGCAGACAAAGATTACTCGCTATGGAAGGCACTTTGAAGATTTAAAAGGCCAATTATTAGAGTACCGCCTATTAAAAATGATCGAGAAAAGACTGATTTCAACCCAATGATAGATACATAGATACAAATCCTGTTTATCAGCCCCATGTAGCTGAAAATTTAATTTTTCCGATAGAAGTTGCCACATGAATTGACATTAACATCAATTCTAACTAATCAACACTCGACAATCGACCAAGTGCACAGAAAGTCTGAAAAGGAATAATTGAATTGAATAAATATAGCTAAATTTAGACGTCTTTAAAAGACTCATATCTCTCTAATAAGATTTATTGACATTTACGTCATTTGAGAAACAGTAATATTACATTAAATCTAAATTATTTATAATGAAAAGACGCTGCTGTAATATGAATTCAAAGTATAAAAATGTTAGCCACGTAATTTTTGATCTTGATGGAACACTCTTAGGTAATATTAGTTAGTCCTAAGTATATAGATATTATACAAATAACTATATTTTAAATTTTAATATTATATATAACCAGATCGCTAGCTAATTATCAAAAAAGCGCAATACAAGAAAATGTATTAACGGTAATAAATAAATACAAATGTTATTCTATAATTTTTGTATAAAATATTACAAATTTGCTTAGTAACATTTTCAATAAAGTTGTATCTGATAAAACATAACTCAATAAATTGTTTTTTCTATTAAAACCCTATTGCTAAAAGTGTTTTGTGTTTCATCGGTTAGAGAATATCTGCATTATGTTAAATTTCTTCATATTATAGATACTGAACATATTTATATTGAGGCTTTACAAAAAGTCATTGAATTTTTTGGTGGTACATTTAAGCCAGAATATTCCATGTTAATAGCAGGGCGGACACAACAGGATGTGGCCTCGACAATGGTAGAGTTATTAAATTTAAAAGTAACACCAGATGAGTTCTCTAAAAAATATGATGAATGTTCAGCAGAAAAATTAGATGGATGTGGTTTTATGCCAGGTAAAAAAATCAAAAATAATACCAAAAAGTATTGTTTAGCCATTAATATTTAGTTATTGATAGGATTATACTTTATTCAGGGGCTGAAAAAATGGTAAGGCACTTGCATGAACACAACATTCCAATAGCAGTGGCTACATCATCTAGTCAGAGCTCTTATGATTACAAAACTAAATCCCATAAAGATCTATTTGACCTGTTTCATCACATCGTCTGTGGTGGCAGTGATAAAGAAGTTAAAGCAGGTAAACCTGCTCCTGATATTTTTTTGTTATGTGCATCCAGATTTGATGATAATCCACCTCCTGAAAAGTGTTTAGTATTTGAAGATTCTGTTAATGGAGTAAAGGCAGCTATTGCAGCTAACATGCAAGTTATCATGATACCTGATCTGAATGTACCTTATGAATCTTGGAAATTAGCAACTCTGAGGTTGGATAGTTTTGATTACATGATACCCCAATTATTTGGGTTACCCCCATTTTCCCAACCACCAGATATTCCTGTTAAAGCAATGGAAAACAAAGATGAAGAAACAAAATAGTTTGGGCAATTTGTACATATTATAATCTAATTATATTAACAAATTAGTTGTGCTTGGTTTTCTATTTTAACACACCAGTTTAGTGTTTAAAACTTCACTGTTATTGTTATATTGCAAATCTTAGATCTAAGATCTTTTTTAAGAAGATATACATTTTTTGATGAAATGAAAAATATGACTTACTAATAATTTTATTTACATAACTTTTTTAATTACTACAATATAAATAACATATGTTTGGTTTATTGGGCAATTGATTTAATTTTTGATAAAACATCACTTGATGACAAATCCTTTAAAGACAAGGATTTTTCTTTGCCAAATTCTGAAAAACAAATTGTGCATTTTGAGAATTGTCATAATGGTATAATTTGTATATAAAATGGGTTAATAGAGAACAACCCTCTTAACTTACCAAATCTTGCCCATAACTTTGGTTCAACGCCAGAACATTCTCTAATTAAAATAGGGAATTTAGGATTGTTTGTCTTCAATTCTACATAATATTGCTCAATAAATTCTCTAAAATTGAAAATGAAATGTATTATATAACCTAGAATACACCGTTTGGACACTTTAGCACCTAACGCCCTTGCTTGCGGGTCCGTATTGACAAAGATGAACACGCAATTCTTTAAGAGCTCTTGGAAATTTAATTGCAGCTGACATTATTTATATAAAAATAATTTTTAATATCAAAATGAAGTTTCCTTTTAACCTTACTTGAAGAACGTAATATCAATGTTGCCACATTAATATAAATATAAAAGACAAATACAAGTAAAATATATATATAATATATATTTGTTACAATTTTTTTTACTAATTTCAGTGAGTTGTTCTAATATATTTTATGAGTGCAAGTATTTAAAATTATTCATATATATTTGTATGCACCAAACTTCATTTAGACATACAAGTAGAAGATGAAATCTACATTAACCTAAATATAATTACTGAGAAAAATGTAAGATAGTTTGCCAGATTGGAAACCTGTTAGGCTTTACGCTTATTTGAAAATTAAGATGGACATGAATGAAGAAACGATATATGAGGACATTGATGACCTATTAAAGAGACATCGACAAGAGAAGAAAGATTTACAAGCAAAAATCCAATCGCTTAAAAAAAGCATACCGAAAGGCGATAAAAAGAAAAAGAAAGAACTTACTGATGAAATTGCTCAATTAGAAAAAGATCTGGAGGATAGACATACTCGGGAATTGAAAGAAGTCAAAGGCACTGAGGTGGAGTTGATAGGAAATAGTGATACATGCAGTGAATCAATTGGGGATAATATCAATGAAAATTTGACAGAAAAAGTTCCAACTAAAGTTTCTCGAGCTCAAAAACGTAGAGAAAAAAAAGAACATGAAGCAAGAGAAAGAGAGAAAAGAATTTTGGAGCAAGCAGAGAAAAACAGAGAAGGTCCAAGGGTAATTGAAATGAACTCAATAACAAAGGTATTAAAAGATCTTAATCTTCAAATTCATAATATTCCCGCAGATGGAAATTGTTTATATTTAGCTGTTAATCACCAGTTACAAGTGACAGGAAAACCCACATATACAGTTAGTGAGCTTCGTAAAAAAACTGCCAATTTTATGCGTGTACATAAGGATGATTTTATACCTTTTATGTATAATGAGGATGATGATGGAGATATAATTAGTGAAGAATCATTTGAGAATTACTGCAAAGAAGTTGAAAAAACAAAACTGTGGGGTGGACAGTTAGAATTAAAAGCTTTATCCAACATTTTAACTTGTCCAATAAAAGTTATACAAGCAACAGGTCCTCCAACAATACAAGGTGAAAATTTTAAAGGTCCAGAATTAATTCTTACTTACCATAGGCATTTATACAGATTAGGTGAACATTATAATTCTACCCTACCTCAAGAAGAGAATGTTTGATGTATTAGTGGAAATTTATTGAGAATTAAATTAATAACGAATATGTGTTTACCATAAATTCTTGTGAAAAATGTATGGCAATTAAACATATAATATAGTAATGAATTGTTACTAATTTATGTTGTAAAATGAAACATGACATTTTGATTAATTAAAAAACAACTAATAAAATATTTTCGTTTTAATTATCACACTATTTTTAAAATATAGGTATTGGTTGACAATATTAATTTTGTGAAAGATTTTAACAATGTTTGATAGTAGATCAAAAAGATTATATAATTTGAAATAAGCGGTAAAATTTCTTTTAAAAGTTTTTCCTTATCGTCACAAGGTGGCACTTTTTAAAGTTATTTAAAAATTAATTTTCTAAATTTGAATGGAAAATATACTTTTTTTAATAAACTACAATAGATATTTACACAATAGCATATGCTGTACATTTAATTATCCCTTCTATCTAATCCTCCATAATTCTGTCATTTGATTGTTGTTCTAAGGTTAGGGTCCAAAGTACATTTATATTTATAATTTTTAAATCTTCTCAACAGCAAATTTATACACTCATTTTTCGGCAATAGGTCCAGTTCAAAGTATAAATTCAAAGCTGGTCTAAACCATGTCTAGTTTACGCCTATTTGGTACACTTAGAAAAAGTAATAATATTAAGCTATGCTGGAATTCAGGTAGAGTTTTTTTTAATATCATATTCCTATGCACTTTGCCCTACTTATTACTTAAACAATCTATTTTAGCAAAATGTATGTCTACAGCCCAACAGAAGCATACTAGTTTAAAAATTGTTGATAATGTTGGTCTTATTTATTTGGATTCCCCTGGAACAAAGGTAAGTATTTTTTTGAGAAAATACATTAATTATACTATATTACATCCTTAATTTTTATTAAATTGGAAATAACATCGGTTAACAGGGCGTTTAAATCATGGTAATAATTATCTAGATTGTAGTAAGGACATTTTAGTAATTCTTCAGCTTCATTTTTAGAAGTCTGTAAAACTTTTATTATATCCTTGTTTTGCTTTATATATTCACTTTTTTTAGTAAGGTCATTTGTTTGAGGTTTTATTTCACTTCTGCATTGAGTTGCCAATTTATCTTTGCCACTTAATTCTTTAACTCTATTTGCATATCTCAGTGTATTTAGAGTATTGTCACATGATCCTATACCTGGTGATACCATTGCAATCATACAGGTCTTTGATTGATTACCTATAAATGAGTCTCTGAGCACTTGAGTTAATTTTGATCCCCTGAATGGGAGATGACAATCCTTTCTTCCTAGAGCTCGAATACATTCTTTGAGGCATAATAAGCTTTGATTTATCTCAGAACTCTCAAGCCTAGTTGTTTTTGATGCAAAAAACGTATCGGCACCTCTTTCGTTACCCGCTAAGTCGATTAATGAAAATTTTCCGTATATATCTGGATTATTTTCAACCCTGAGATAATACTGAAATATTACATGAGATCTGGAAGACTGGCTATTAGCTGATGTATGTCCAAATGTTCTTGTTTTATTACCTTCGCATATTAGTTCAAGAACCTCTTCAACAGAATGTACTACTTGTTCTGTAAGACCAACTATTTGGACTTGTTGCTGTGCATCTTCGAGGATCTTTAGAGATGTTTTGTGGTTAAGCAGATCATATACCTTTTTGGTATATATTTCAAAAAAACTACATGAAATTATAATTTTGCGGGAAGTTTTGTTTAAGTAAACGTTCTTAAATATATCTTGCGCTGTTAAAGTATATATACCTGCTTCAGAATTTTCTTCATTCCCACTCATGGTATAAGTTTTACCTGAACCAGTTTGACCATATGCAAAACAAGTTGCATAACCGCCATCGAAAACATTTTTTATTAAGGGCTGTGCTGTAAACTTATAAATTGTTTCATTAGAACAATTTTCATCCAATGTGTAATCGAATTTGAATATGTGGTTGTCGATGAATTTTGTTAAATCAACTTTTTGCTTAGGTTCATGAACGATTATTTGATTTGTATTTGGAATGGTAACTATGTCGATTTCGTTTTTTTGAATCTCTAAATCGCTTAGAGGTCTTTTTCTTACAGCAACAGTAATAGGATGTTCCAAAGTAACTTCGCTACTAGTGGAAACTTTGGTATTCACGCTTAAATCTTGTCGATATTCTTCGATCATTTTTGATATTTGCCAGTATGGTTGATTTTGTGATTTTTTCAGTATTTCATCTTTCTTCACTTTCAATATCGCCTGCTGTGTTCTTCTGTCCAATCTGTAAACATTTTAAGCGTATTTAAATATTTTAAAGGATATTGCAATAAAACAACAGCTTAAAGAATTTTTCACAATTATGCTTGACCGTTTGCATAAATAAATATTAATTTTTAATTAAAATAATGATTTTAATGAGAACAATTAACAAATAAATACAAACATTTCAAATATATTCAGTTTTCTTATAAGTAATAGAATTTTTTAGTTTTAAATGACATTTTCTTTCACTATAATTTCTTTTATTACTATAAAAAGTATTTTAATGAATTCTCTAACTATATTTTTTAAATTATTACATATATTCACAATTCATTCATATCATAAGGGCAGTTAAAAATTCATATCAAATATCAATCCATATCAATGTTTGTCGTTATTCCGTAAATACATATATCTTGCTATTTACAAAATATATTTGAAAAAATTAATAATATAATAAATTCAGTTACCTGCTTTTTTCCAGTTGATTTATTTTCTTCAATACTTGGTTATCTTTATTTTTGTAACTTGATTCAGTTGCGGATCTGGTTGTTCTTGCGCCAGACAGCCCTTTTCCTTCAATACTCAATTCTTCGGACTCTTCAACCCGAGAATAATGTGTTAGTCGGCTTTTGGTATTTTTTATTGCGTTACTTGTTGAACTGCCTTGACTTGTATCTTCGACCATCGAAGGGGACTCATCTTCTTTATCAATTATCAGGTTGGGATTTAAACTTGCTACGTTGTTAAAATGTATCTCTTTTCCTTTAGTATCATCATTTTCATACCATTCTACTTTGATGCATTGAAAGTCGTAATCTATCTCAGATACCATCGCTTTCTGAAGTTTTCCATTTGTTCTTTTAATAATTACATCATCACCTATTGATAAAATTCTTTTCATTATGAGGAATTTTAAATTTATTTAAACGTCACTGTCACAAACAGAAAACCTAATAATTGATATACTAGCAGTTACTATTTCATTATTTATTTTAGGTTAATTCCCTCAATGAAGAGGTAATGCAAGAAGTTTCGAAAATCCTACAGGAAGTTCAAAGCAATCCTCAGATTCAGTCATGTGTTTTGATATCGAACAAACCTGGATGCTTCATCGCTGGTGCTGATATTAACATGATTGCAGGATGTAAGACTGCGGAAGAAGCTACAAAACTTTCCAAGTAAAAGAAACGAGCTGTTGTATTGACGGTTTGATGCTAATTAAATGTTTTTTAGAGATGGTCATCAAATATTTAACTTAATAGAAAACAGTAGTAAACCGGTGGTTGCTGCCATTCAAGGTTCTTGTTTGGGAGGTGGTCTAGAAACTGCCTTGGCTTGTCACTACCGAATAGCCGTGAAAGATAAGAAGACTGCTTTAGGGTTACCAGAAGTTATGTTGGGCTTATTACCAGGTAAACAATTTGACAGGTATAAGAGGCGGCTAATTTATTACAATATATTTATTATTATTTATATCAAATTATTATTATATCAAAGAACCTTAATTTTTAAATTATAGGTGGCGGCGGTACCCAGCGTTTACCAAAATTAGCAGGTGTTCCAACTACGTTAGACATGGCTTTGACTGGCAAAACCGTTAAGGCAGACAAAGCCAAGAAACTGGGTATTGTGGACTTACTTGTTGATCCCTTGGGTCCGGGCATAGATACTGCAGAAAATGTTACAAAGAAATATTTGGAAAACGTTGCCATTGATGTCGCGAAACAACTGGCTTCTGGAAAATTAAAGACTGAGAGAAAGAAGAACTTGACTACCAAAGTATTGGATTTTGCTCTTCAATATAAATTTGTGAAAGATCAGATTTTTAATAAAGCAAGAGCACAAGTCATGAAAATGTCTGGAGGGCTATATCCCGCTCCTTTAAGGGTAAATTATATTCATTCAATGTGTTGTTTCAATTTAATTTATATATTGTCTATAGATTTTGGATGTAGTTAGGGATGGATTAGACAAAGGACCAGCTGGTGGTTATGAATCAGAAGCTAGAGGCTTTGGTGAGTTGGCTATGACATCACAAAGTAAAGGTTTGGTGAGTTTGTTCAAAGGGCAAACACAGTGTAAGAAAAATCGTTTTGGCAAGCCTCCAAAAGATTTCAAAACAGTTGCTGTATTAGGAGCAGGTATACCTTTTATACTTTCCAACATAACCAGATTTATTTGCTTGTTTTTTATTGCTTAAAAAGGTTTGATGGGTGCAGGTATAGCACATGTAACTGTTGATAAAGGATATAATGTAATTTTAAAGGACAGCAATCCTAATGGTTTATCTAGAGGTGTTAATCAAATTTCGTCAGGACTTGCTAATGCTGTTAAAAGGAAACGGTTGTCGGGGTAAATACTAGTTAAATAAATTAATAAAAGATATGAGATGAAGCTTGCCTGTTTTAGATTGGAAAGGGATAGAATACTGGCGAATCTGAATTCTACTTTAGATTATAAAGCTTTCAAGAATGCAGATGTCGTGATCGAAGCTGTTTTTGAAGATCTAAGTATTAAACACAAGGTACTGAAGGAAGTTGAAGCTGTTACTAGACCCGATTGTGTATTTGCTACCAACACTAGTGCCATACCTATTAAAAATATTGCTGCGGCTTCATCTAGGCCAGATAAAGTTATTGGTAAATATTTATTGAGAATTTTATAAACAATAGTTTCATCTGATTGTTATTATTAAGGTATGCATTATTTCTCACCTGTGGACAAAATGCAGCTTCTTGAAATTATTACCACTGATAAAACCAGCAAAGAAACAACTGCACTAGCTGTAGATGTTGGTTTGAAACAAGGCAAAGTAGTTATTACTGTTGGAGATGGCCCTGGCTTCTATACCACTAGAATTTTGTCAGCGATGATGGCAGAATCCATCAGGCTATTACAAGAAGGTAAATTTAATTTCTTTAATCGCCTAAACATGCTGTGTATTAAAACAAATGGAATTTTAGGTGTTGAACCTAAAGACCTGGATAAGTTAACCAAGAAATTTGGTTTTCCTGTTGGTGCTGCAACATTAGCTGATGAAGTCGGTTTGGATGTCGCCAGTCATATTGGACCTGATTTATATAAAGTACCTTTTAATTATTTTGTAGCTAATTATTTTGAATATTACAAAATTATCTTTAGGCTTTCGGAGAACGATTCGGAGGCGGAGACCAGAATATTTTAACAGAAATTGTTAAAGCCGGATTTTTGGGACGAAAATCTGGCAAGGGCATCTTTGTTTATCAGAAAGGATCGAAGAATCGCGATGTCAACCTTGAGGCATTGGACATTCTGAAAAAATATAGTTTGGAACCAAAAGGACCATTTGAAGATGAAGACAAAACTTTAAGGATGGTTGCCAGGTTTGTGAATGAAGCGGTTTTATGTTTGGAGGAGAACATTTTGGCTAATCCTTTGGAAGGTAAGTTTGTTTTATATTACCATGGGTTAGTTAATATTTATGGCAATATAGGTGATATTGGTGCCGTATTTGGTCTTGGTTTTCCACCATTCAGCGGCGGACCATTCAGATGGGTCGATCAGTATGGAGCCGGAAAACTTGTTAGTAAAATGGAATCGTATCAAGGTGCCTATGGTTTACCTTTCAAACCTGCCCAAACATTGGTCGATATGGCAAAGAATCCCGGAAGGAAATTCTATACAAGTTAAAACATATGTTAATATTTATATTGTTATATTTATATAGCTTGAAGTTTTTGAATTTTTATATTTAATCGTTTGTATTGAAGACAAATTAAAATAAATATTTTTAATTATCAGTTTCTTATTGGTTTGTATATTAAACATTATAAAATTAATATATATATATATATATATATATATATATATATATATATATATATATATATATATATATATATATATATATATATATATATATATATATATATATATATTTATATATAAATATTTATTATATCTTAAAAGTAGATATCACGATCTAAATGGTGTCTTTGCATGCTTAACTCTAAATACAAACAAAATTAAGTTTGCGACAAAAACTTTTGTGTTACAATAGACGCAAGGTCGTTGAAAAATCAATAAGAAAATATTTGATATTGGATTATTTCTACAAAAAGAATATTTACCGGATTTTTTTTTTTCATCACATTTGCTGTTATTGTAGCGAACTATAACAAGAAGCCATTTACTGAAAAATAATAATGCGGAGAAGGAGTTACAAATAATATTCTAGTGATTAATCAAGAGTGTAATTATCATTAATAAAAATATGAATGTTTAAAGAGCAATGATCAAGTATAACACTATAGTTATTAGTAGTTACAAGCCAAAAATGAAACTAAATCGTTTTAGGTAGCCAAATTATTTACCTATATTACCCAATATTTTTTTACAATATAATTTTTTTTGTGAATGGAATGTGAATTTATATAACAAAAATTATTTTTATAGGAATTCTGATAAATTGCGAAATCGTAGAAGAGATAAGATGTTTTTAATATCAATTATATCGTCGCGTTGCTGTTTACTTTCTGTGTAGATTTCATGTTTTCTTTTTAAATTGATGGATGATGACTCAAATTTTGAGCAAGCAAATTATATTATAAAAACGTACTCAAAAATGAGAGGTAAATTGATAGGATTAAGCATATATACTAAAATAAAATATTTTTAAATTATGTTAGTAAAGTAACATTACTGATCTTAAGGAATTATGTCATCGTATGCATATATACATTCTTATACAGTGTGGGGCAGTTGTTTATTTTTTGAGCACGTGTTATTAGGTAATTAATAGTAGTTTTGAGAAGTTTTTGTACTAATTTATCAGAGGTGTGCAATTCCAATGGTAAGTAGTGGGGCAATGTTTCGCTTAGTTCAATCATTGGCGGCGCTGACAACGTGAATTTGATTGGTTTGTTTAAAATAGTTATGTAGAAACCTGTAAGGAAAATACTATTTTTTGATTGGTCTGCCATTTCGCCTGATTACTTTGTGATGTAACATTTATTGGCCAATAGTATGTATTTAAATGAAAATCAAATTTAATTTTTGCTATTAATTTATTAAAATAAAATCCTATACAAATGTACATAAATGTAAATAATATATATATATATATATATATATATATATATATATATATATATATATATATATATATATATATATATATATATATATATATATATATATATATATATATATATATATAAACAAAAGGCAAAAAAACAAACGATATAAGTGCAAATAAAAAACAATTATGAACTCTATTCTAGGCAAAATTAAAATATCTATAATTCTTTTATAACGCCTTCTCATATTTGTTTAGTGCTATCAATTTTATGAGATCTATTAGAGTTCTAACTTATCTTGATATCTTGAAGGTAAACTTTAAATCCTTCCCTGTTGACATTGTATTAAGTTCATTAAACCAAAAATACAATCACACCTAATAATAACTTTTAAAATTTCATTTTGAAAATCATTATGGATTGGACAGTTGAAACGCTAAAAATATATGTGTTTTTTAAAGATATTTAGATTTTAGAGTATTTAATCTGTGGAACTACTTAATAGAGAATGTAGACAAATATTGTATGTTGTCTCTTTTTCAGAAGTTTTGTTAAATAGCCCGAAATAAGACTAAAATACAATATTAGATTCTTGCTTTCCTCAGAGCAAAGTTCTCTGGAACTGAAAATATGGACTCAACTGGTGATTTAACAACCTCAAGTTGTACTAGATATCACGTCAAAAAAGAATATGTTATCTAACATGTTCATCTTCTTCACAATTTTCTCCGGGAGAATGATGCGAAAAAATTGAAGTGATGATGAGGCGTTTTAAAGATTTCTCGAACATACTAGGTGAAGGAGGCTGTTTCTACCTCCATGACTTCTAATAGATCCAACAAAATTCTCGAAGCAATCTTGGTTAAGATTTGTTAAACAAATGTAGTTAGTTTTAAATTTAGACAAAATACATTTGTTTAAGGTAATACATTCTCTAAAAGCAGCAATTAAATTTTTAATTGATGGCACTGTAACAAATATTTTCTTAACAAGGCCAGCAAATTTAAATATACAATAGTTCTATTATGAAATTATTGAACACTGATTAAAGTATTACAAATATTTTAGGGATATTTTACAATTAATAGTAGTATTTATTACTATCTCAATTATTACCTTCTTGCAAGACTTCTTTATGTAGAGACATCACATTGACAGCATACGAACAACTTGGTAGATTAATTGATTTTTATTATCACTAACATCTTCATAAGTAGGTTTTGATTTTCTGTAATCAAACAATATATAAACAGACATGTAGTAGATAGATAATTTTATATGTACCTGATAAAAACAATGTCGGATATGCATTTACCCTTAAACCTGTTCATGAAGGAAGGGTAATTCTAAATTTTTCACTAAAATGTCTGTGACAAACACGATGACGTTGATATATTTGCATTGTGGTTTATCCAGGTAACTGACTACTATTTACTTGATCAACCCATTTTTGGAAAGGAGCGAGATCATTTTTTGGGAAACGATGTCTAATTTCCGTAGTAGATTTTCTCCTAGGTACACTATATCTTTTACTACACGGACGCATTGTCATCAATTTTTATATTATTACTCCATAATAATTAATATAAAACAGAAAATATGCACAACGTATAACGAAGATTTCTTGATCTAAACAAAAACCAAAACATTCAAGCAACAAATTAAAAATGAACGCCCATAGAAAATGCTGACTTGACACAATTTGATCGACCAATCAGGTTCCATGGTAGTGGCGGCACCAGGAATTTAAACTAGCCAATCACAATTTGCGATCGCAGCGCTACCGTTGATTGAACTAAACAAAACATTTCCCCAAGGTCGCTTATACCGTGATATTTCTATTTTTTCTATGTATTTTATATGGGGATTTATATTAGGATCTATTGTAATCCAAAAACAATTAATGTTTGTTGATGGTTGAGAATTGATAGAGTATTTTGACACTTGTTAATTTGATGAATATAGATAATTTAACTTGTATTTATACTATTTAATTTACTAGTTCCAATGGTTAGGTTGATAACAAACTTAATAACAAAGCATGGTGTCAGAAAAATCAACTATTTTGTCATCTGTCAATGCAATTGTATTTTTGTAAGAATTAAGTATCACCGTGGAAAATATTTCTTTAAAAAACTTTTCAGAAAAAATGTTTTTTTATTCTAGATATTTATTGAGTGGTAATATATAAGACATCAGGGATTATTTCGCATTCTCGTATTATTAACGGTAATATCAAGTGAAGACCGGACTCGACGAAAATCGTTTATATTGAAATGAAAATTCTTAATCGATATTCAATAAGCAAAAAGCGAGCATTAACCTCAAAGTGGAATTATTAAAACAAATGTCGGTAAATGAAAGGTCAAGTGTAACAAAACATATCGATTTTTAATATCGAGGATAAAAGTTGTTCACGGTCAGATGGGATAATGGAAATTTATTTTTCTTTCGTGCGGAAAAATGGAAAGGCATAACTCGGTGGTTATTTTTTTGAGCGATGAAAACGGCGATTATATAAAAAATACATTCACTTTGTTGTTCGAATAAGCTTGTTTCTTTTGTTGTACGAATGTTTTGGAGGTTTTTGTAAATTATTTCCCTAAAATTGAATAAAACATGTTTTGAAAAAATACTGTGCTGTATGTATTTTGCCGAGTTTGAACTTAAAAGTCTCTTAAAATGATTTTATTATGGCAAATCATTTCGTTTTTAATTCATAACTAATTTATTCTTTACCACATTAGTATTTTTTATTAGTTCCCAGTTTTCTAGTAAAATTATATTTCTGTCATTATATAATTTCTTGAGGAAATTTTTTTTATGTTTTGCAGACCAGTTTTACACCATTAAAAGAGACTTGCAGAGACTGGAAATGCTATTCAAATAAGGCAAGATCCAAACTATACGGTAGATACATTAACACTTTCTAGCCAACCCCCTGAAGTCAGGACCCATACCACTGGTTCACTTTCAAGTGCCTCCAAGTTATCTACTAGACCAGTTACTCCTAAAATACTCACCCAAATGATCAGCAATATTCCCAACAAGAAAGCCCCGGGTTTCGATAATATGTCGATATCCCAACTTAAAAAGCTTGACAAGCAGCTCGCCAAACTAACTAATATCATCAACTCCATTCTGAGGCTGTTACACTTCCCATATAAAAAAGGAGCCAAGTTTTCACCTTCTGACTACTGACCTATAAGCCTATTAAGTTCTATCTCCAAGCTTACTGAAAGAGCAATTCTCTATGCTCTTAACAATATCATTCCATCGGGTTCCGCGCCAAACATTCAGCCGTTCATCAGGATCATCGGCTGGCTGCAAAAATCAACTGTACTTTTAACCGACGTGAAAGACCTTTTGCGATCCTCTAGGGCCTAACCAAAGCCTTTGGAACGAAGGCTTAGTGGTGAAATGCATTCGGTTAGGTCTACCCGATGACCTAACCACTCTTATCAAATCATTTCTGTCAGGACGATAATGCCAGGCACCCGCTTTACATTTAATATTTTCCTTTCAAATATCTCTAGAAGACCACAAGTAGAGGCAGCTTTTTACGACACTGCTTACTGCTTACTTTGCTTCCTCAAGAGTAGTAGCGCATATCCAAGGCATATTCCAGAAATAACTCGATGAGACGGTCCAGTGGTTACATTTCTGGAGATTGCAAATCAAACACACAGAAAGCCCAGGCCATTTTCTTCCAAAGAAGCGTTTTGTATCCCCACCTATCTCGGTTTTCTCTTCGATCGGAAGTTTAGGTGGGATTCCCAGAAAGGTCCTTCCAGAAAGGTTAAGGTATTGTCAATCTGCTGATCCCACTCATCAACCGGCCAGCAGGGTTCCTCTTTCAATAAAATGTCTCCTTTACAAAATTGCTGGTTCCATCAGTCGTTCTGTACGACTCCAGTGTCTCTCTCAAATACGTTTCACCTAGTCACCATTGTGGTTGACTGAATGCTTCGTAGCTGACCTATTTGTCACATGTTTCATAGCCCCACTGTCAATCCATCAATTGTTTTCGCCTGCTTCTGCAGAAAATATCTCACCGTATGTAGTTAATAGTACTGTGTTTGTCCCCACTGTCTTGTCTTTTTCCTTCTTCAGTGTTGCATCCTTAGACGGTCGTCCATCAGCATTCCACTTTTAACATTGTCTAATTTAATGGCCTGATTGTTTGCTATAGTTTTAAGTATTTTTGCCCTTAAACTTATTTCTAATTCTGTTACCCTAATTTACTTCACTTGATATTACCACTAAAACTTCCTGTTCAACTTTTACATCATTGACTTTTGTAAAATTCCTTTTAAACATGTAAAGTTGTTCTTTTAGCTCTTCGAATGTCCTCATGTCATTTCTTGTTAACAACATCCAACTTGATTTGAAAGTTTCAAAGTTTGCTGGTAAAATATGCAAAACTTTACATACTAACATTAAATCAGGTAATTCATTTTCATTTTTGGCTTCAAATCCGTTATTTAATTAATTCCACAAACCTGTCAATTTTGCAATGAGTGTTACGACATCTTCTCCTTGTATTCAACCAAACGCAGAAAAGTCGGTACATATTTTAAATAACTGATCCTTGGACGATCCTTCGAAATTTTGCTTCAATGACTCCCACACTTCATAAGTCGTCTCTTTGTTCATAATCTTTTCATATACAGTATCTGTTACTGAAGTTGTAATCATAGACTTGGCATAACTGTTAACTTTCCTATAAAAATTCTATTGTACTTTATGATTCTTCACCATCTGGTCATCATCGTCTGCCGCCAACGCGTCTGGTTTCATCAACTTGCCGTCGATTGCAACGGCGTCAAGCTCCATCGTGGTAATCCAGCAAATCTCGAATTTTACGCTTCCACACCAGCCATTCCGCTTCACTGTTTAATCATTCATGTTAAATCCATTTCTATTTATTTTCCATCTATTTCATCTTAAAACTAATAACCTCAAAGGAAAAATATCTATCTTCTTTTTGGACACGAAACTGGACACATATCCTGTTGAGAGTTTAGGTTCTTAATTCATATTGTGAGATGACTATTGATGAATAAACACAGATTCCTTCTTTTAACTAAAGATATTATACTTTAAGATTTTCCAATTAACCAATATATTTTTCTATATTTTAACTCTAGTTCCTTAACATGTTCATTCCAGCGAAGTTTTGTATTAAGATTTAATTGTTGTTATTGGTGCTTGGGCGGTATGATTATACGTAAACTACATCAGCACAGATTTACTTTCGTTAATACCATATTCTTGTAGTAAAATTATTTATTTATTTATTTTTTAATACCTCTTACATTAGATTACATCTTCAATTTTAATTTATAGAACTAATTTTTAATTTTTGTTGTTAATTTTTATGTTGTATTTGTATAAATATACGAGCAGAATTAGTGTCTGATAAATACGTCAGTATATATTGCCCATATTAAAATTAGATTATACTACTTAAGCTAAAGCTAGCTAAGAGTGAACATTTACACACATTTACATATAGTCTATCTAAAGTTATTTTGCACATATGGCACTTTGTAATTCGTTTTAGAATTAGATAATATGTTCCTTTTGATTCTATTCTAGTTAAAACAAGACACAATGCGTCAAACGTATAAAAAATTCTTCAAAACAATAGTGATAAGACCTTATAAATTGGCAAACGTTATTTTAATGATTTGCTTGTTTTGATAAATTTCTAATCGCTGCTTATTATTACTCTGATTGAAAATTCCGAAGCCAGGTAGATTAGATTGCGTCTCTAATCAGTCACTTTGAACAGAAACGAGGTAATGGAGGTCTCCTCTTGCCAGTAAAATTCTTTGTTGCAGTTGCACTGAATGTTACGATGGACACGATCACTGATATCTCAAAAAATGAAAAATATAATCAAGATCAGCTTGATGTTAGCTCTATCAGAGATTAAATATATGAACTTTATAAAAACAGTATGTAGTTTTTCAATACATAATAATAACTTAATTTAATACAATTATTTGAAAGGAAATTGTTAGTCTGAAACGTATCGAAGAGGTCTAATGGGACTTCCGGATATTGCTCTTAAAGGAATATAATTTTTAAAAGCATATAAAAATGAAGGCAGACTTATTATTTCAATTTATGTATTTAGATGAGATATGAATATTTCAGTATGAGACCAATATACCCAATGGCAAAATGATAATAAAAATAGTATTATGACAACAAAAATTGTTGGAAAAAGGTGAATGTTGGAATAACAATTGATTAGGTTTTATTATTCATAAAATTTATTAATAATTCATTGCAGATATATTGTACTTCATGCTGGAAACAGGAATGGTTAATAACTCCTTTGATTTTGATGAACTGAATACATTGAAGAAGAAATTGGCAAATGATGGAATTATGAACAAATGTTAGATAGATTGGAAATTAACAGCTTTGTTATTCACTTGAATGAAACTTTCTGAATATGATATGATTCAATGCTGAACAAGAGTGGCAACAGGTAAAAGTGAGTATATAATTAATATATGATAACTGTAGGAAATGTTATTGTAGAGTGTAAAAAATTTATGAGCACAGATATGTGTAATTGTTCAGAATATACATGAGTATTTGGTTAAAATGTGTCAGGAGAGAAAGTTTAGTAACTGTTTTGCAGATATTGCAAATGTATTAAGGAGAATGCAGTGATTAAATCTAGTTTTATGAAGGAAGATGTACACAGGTACTGACAGAGCAAACTAAGGGGAAATACAGTGATATCAAAATGACAAGGAAACACTCTACCGAAGGAAACAAGAACTAAACATAAAATGTAAATATGCTCTCTGATGAAAATAAAATATATGACTTGGATATACAACTGTTAATTAGGTAGATTATGCCTCGAGGAGATACCATTACATAATAAACGCGTCTAGAAACCATATTCATAGGATACTCATAGAAAAGGGTTTAATAATATAACCAAACACATCCTCAACCTGCAAACTAATATAGCTAATATATTAGTGTTAAGCCCTTCGATAATATTTGCATTAGACTTACTATAATGTTGAAATAAATTACATTTGATAACAATATTTTTGTTTAATTATTTTATTTATATTAGAATTTTGTTTCAATGTTTTGCTTTAGTTTGCATCTGTTTTCCCGGGTGTTGTCAGTAGCTGTAATGGTTCTATGTTGCTGTGATTTAGTACCCTATTACTTACCATTACGCAGATGATACTTTCACGTAAAAAGAAACAATGTTATTGAGAATAAAGCAAGAAAATCTAAAGAATTGATGACAGAAGAGATCACCTGTAATTGTAAATCACAACGGTATCAGGTTAGAGAAAATGCATGTCCCATGCATTTCGGTTGAGATAGAGGAGAAGAAAGTTGCACCAAGAACAACCCACACGGCTAAAATAATCTCCAAACTGCATGGTCTTCCGCTTGTCTAAGATGACTTGAAGGAATGAAAATATTATAACTGGGCAAACGGGGGAAGGCGCAATGTTGCCAGACCGTGGTGGCTAACTTGTTTTTTTTTGCTTTCAAATTGTCGTTGTTAGCTACATGATTCAGCATAACGCCCAAGTGATAACATCTTTATTAGTAAAACAGTGACACTTTGCATGGGAAAATAAAATTGTAGACCATATAAACTTTCCCTGGTCTTCCACAAATATTCCAAACCAAAATTAGTTAAATTGATCCAACCTTTTTTGAGTTTTAGAGAGACGAACAGCAATACATTTTTGTATATAGTCTATTCAAAGTTTTTTGTATATGCGTCATCGAAATTTATGACGTCAAAATTTTGCAATGATGCTGCATCAACTCTGAGTTTTAGTTCAGTTTGGCTTTAACATACAAAAAAAATCTAATTTCAATAAAATAATTAAACAAAAATACTGTTTTCAAATATAACTTATTTTAACAATATAGTGCATCTAATACATATATTATCGAAAGACTTACAACTACAATTAAGAAGAAAGGTATAATATTTATTAGGTTAGAGTCGTTTTATTATATTTAAATTCAGCTCTTTTCCAAACGACCCATGATGTAGAGTTCTAAGTACATAATTTTAAGTAGTGGTATCTCTCTGGAGGCCTAATCCACCTAATTAACAATTTTATATCAAAGTAATGTATTTTACTTTCATTCGAGAGTATATTTACCTTTATATTTAGTTCTTGTCTTCTTCGATGGAGCGTTTACTTGTCAAGTCATCTTGATATCACTGTATTTTCTATATCTTCTGTTAATACCTGTGTACACCATTCTTGATAAAATTAATCACACAATTCTGCCTAATGCATTTACTCTCTATACAAAACAGTTCATTCTCTCCTCATACATTCTAACCTACTGCTCATGTTTAATCCTGAATAATAACAATCACTCATGTTTAATCCTGAATAATAACAATCACATCTGTGTACACAAATCTTTTAAGACCTACAATTCCATTTTCTATAGTTAAGTTCTATTAATTATGTGCATACCTTTTGTTGCTTTCACTCTCATCACTCTGTTTCAGGAATTTCCAGCATTATTAAAAATCCTGAAAGTTTCCTTTAGTCACTTTGACTTTCCGAGTAACTGTCCAAGGCAATCACTAAACTGTTAAATTCCAATCTATCTAAAACGTTCACGATCCACCATTTATCAATTACTTCCTCTGTATGTCTTATCGAGTTCAAAATAATAATTGAAGGTTCCTTCAAGTTTTTTAACAATTGATTTTCAAACCATAACAAAAACATGGTTCATTTCTCCATGCTCTTAGATTTGGAGGAAAACACTATTCTAACTATATGAATAACAATATATCTGTAATTATTTACTAATAAATATTATGATCAACAAAACCTAATCGAATGTTTTGGCGACTTTTAACTATTTCCATCATTTTTTGTTTTCTTTACACTTTTTTTATTATTGTCTTGCCAAAAGTGCCTCAATGAACCATTTTGAAATATCCAAGTTTCATCAAGATACACAAATTTATCTTCCTTGGTCTTACTGTATGCCTTAATAATTGAATCTTTTTAAGAATACATCTGGAAGTAATACGTCTGGAAGTTCCATTAGATCTCTTCGAGGGTTATCTTTAAACCAACTAAATCCTATGCCATGTAAGAGTGTATGAAGGGATGTTTTATATCCCTCAAAAAGCTGTATGTCCCTAAATCTTTTATGTATACTTTCCAGATTAACAATAATAAATAGTTTGTGTACTCACTGTTCTTATACATTTGGTATATTTGATCTCGAATAGAGTCAATATCAAGATGATCAAGTTTTCTTGGTTGAATCTGATGCATTGTTCTTCATTTTGTAAGCGATGTTATTCACCGTACCTATACTAATATTCAATGATAGATGACCTCTCTAAAGGAATTTACGGACAAAATGGAACTTCATTATCTCGTTCATTTTCGAAATAACCTATTAAAGCCGCAATCAATTTGTGACCCTGAATATCTATTGTTTTCGGCATTTTCAAACAAAGTGATATGATATATTACGGAGCGACCTAAAATTTATAAAAATAATCAATGGGCTAAAATAATGTTTGCTGGTTTATAACCTGTAGTAATTATAACAAATATTTCGAATAATTTAGTGTACATCTGACAACCGGACGGCGTCCAGCTGTCAGATGTATGGAAAATTCTTGAAAGCAATAGTGAAGAGGTTTTAACTTTTACCTCAAAATTATTCTGTATAATTAACTGTAGTTTTTAGATATACTATAATGTTAAAATTTATTATATTTGATAATATTTTTGTTCAATTATTTTATTTAGATTAGAATCTATCTTTTTGTATGTCAAAATAAAACTGAACAAAAACTCTCTGTCGACTTTTTGACGTCACAAATTTCCATGATGCATATATGAAAAAACTTTGAATAGACTATACATAGATGAATGTTCGGATAAATCCCAATTTTGACTGAGAAGCGAAAAAGCGCATTTTAGGATGAAAATTAATTTTGCCTGTATTTTTCCTCTAGGTTAGCGGAAAATGCCCAAACCTAACGATATGAATGTGGATGACATGTGATTCCAACAGGAAGGCGCAACGGACGTCATGAATAGAGGATGCGATTCCGGTTATTGTTTCTAATCCTGGAATTTCGGGATCGTTAGAAGATAATTAGGATTTTGCGACATATATCTGATTTTATAGATAGGTACTGACAATTCAAAGCGTTATACAAGAATATTTTTAACAAAAAGTTGGTGCCGAACAACAAATTTGATTTGTTTTCTTCGTAATTTAATTTTGTGTATATGTCACAAAATTATATTATATTTTCTATTGTTTAGGAGACTTCAAACCGATCAGTTGGTAGTAGTTAAAATAATATTTTAAATAGATAAATAGGTTTAGGTAGGTATTATACTAAATTGTGTGTATATAGTAGAATATAAAATACTTGTGGTAGATATTAAATATTACAATGGATAACCCAAATAAAAATACATCTCGTATGAGGAAAAATAGTAATAAAGAAACAATGTCAAACAGTCTACGTGATTTGACAAATGTTCCAATCAAACTAGAACAAAAACAGTTGCTGCTCTGTTAGGAATCGAATCAACGACCTCTGCGTGTGAGTTCTAACCGTTATACCATAGAAACAGTTGCCTACAATGTTTCTACGACGTCTCATATATAATTACGTTATGCTAAGTGCTTAAAAAGCAAACTGATTGACACTTATACACTGAACTACTTCCAATTTTTCGTCACATCAGTTCGGTAGAAACATTATACACCAATATCTGATCATTTTAGATAAAAAGTGAAAACATTGTACGTGCGTTTAAAATTTGAGGTTCTCCCTCGAGTTAATATCAGATCCTAACTTGGTTCCAAAGGGGTCACCTCGGAAGTGCACTCTTTCGAATAAAAAAAGAATTTTAAAAATTAGTCCATCATCGACCAAGAAATCGGCGAACATACAAAATATATACAGCCGAACATAGAACCTCCTCCTTTTTTGAAGACGGTTAAAAATTTAGTTTTCATTCACCTTTTTACGAACAAGCAGTTAAGTGATTATAAAATAATTAGTCAAAGAAGCACGAAGCGTTAAAACAACACTAAACTTTCAAAACAAAAATAAACTCAATGATTCTTAAATTTTCGAAGTTTGTTTCTAATAGAGAGGTTGAATTAATATTAATTGTTAATCTAAAATGACCAAGTGGTGTAAGAGTTGTGAGGAAGACTATTAAACAAACAAGCAAGTAAGTAACACAAAATTGCATTTCAAACCGTTATTAAAATAAACTAACTACTTTCATTTGTAATACGTGAAACTTCAAAAAACTCAATTTAATTCGACTTCAAGAGTTTCCGTTGCAAACCCAAGATTCTATGGAAATTAGCAAACACTAAGAATAAAACTATCAATCAGCTTGTTTCAGCAGAGGTAGGCGAAATGTATATTTTACTTCAATTAAAATACAAATTATAAAATACTATCCCACATGTATTTAAAATACGAACAACAACATATTATAAGTCGTTTATTTGATGTGTAAAATGTGAAATACATTATTTTAATTATTTTTATTTAAAATGTAATATATAAATATAATCTCTTCCTGACTGACTATCTACTGGCTTCGGCATTTTGAATCAAAGTAGTCACAAATATTAAGCAGCGACTTGAAATTTATTGAAACAAGAAAAGCGCTAAAGCAACGTCTTCTTGTTTACAAACTCAGAGGATCATCTCTAATATTTACAGTTTTTAAACACTGTCGTATTTTAAAACGAATTTAGAGATGCCGATAGGCAATACATTCTACATCATGATGACGGAATCAGTTTAGCAGAAAATCAGGTACTAGCAGTAATTGTTAAATCAAGTTGATACAGGGTTACATTAGCTACAATTTATTGCCCTCAAAAATACAACCAAAAGAAGGAAAATGATTGAGAAATATTTATAATTGGTGGTGATTTCACTGTCAAATTGAGTGAATATATGAGAAAGAGAACAAAATCCAACGTTAACAAACAAGATAATGGACTGGTGAGGATTTGCTGAAGAACTAAACAATCGAATTCAAGTAAATGTACCTCTTAAAATAGTCGAGCAATTAAATTTTGAAAAAAAATTCGTTGTAGAATATATCAACAGTATAATTGACGGAATTATTTATACGAAAGATATCAAGGAAATGATAGCTGAAAAAGGAAAGCTATGAAAAAAAAAATGTAACAAAATAAAACGCCTAAAGTTAAAAATATTTTAAACAATAAAACCCAACCCCAAAGGAAAAGGAGAATACTAGAAATTAAAAAAGAATTCATAAATAACTATTTGAGAAATCAGATGACAAGGAAACATTTTATGTTTACACAATTCATCTATAAGAAACCTATGTGGAAATTGGATACGCTGAAATTAATAAAAAAGCGGAACCATTTGCATGGAGAAAACCTTCAAACCAAATGAAACCGCTATTGAGTATAATTTGCCGGACATAGAATGTGAAAATTCGACGATTGAATTAGTCACACCGAAAGAAGTAATCAAAGTTATCACACTTGACATTAGTCCAAATAAATTTCCAGGTTATGGTTGCCAAGAAAGGCAATGAAATGGAACGCTTTTTATGGAAAATGATGGGCTGGGTTTTCAGGGAGTTGATTTGACCTCCAGAATTTGAATCACTTGACCGCATGATCGAGCTGCTTCTGTAAACGTTCATGAATTGTAACTTCGAACCTGGCGGTCGCGAAGAAAGCAGTATCGTCAGCGTAAAACGCGACGTCAATGTGCTTTTTTCTCGGAAGATCTGAAATAAAGAGGTTAAATAAGGCTGGGGCCAGCGGGGAACCTTGAGGTACGCCAGCGTCGATTTGTTTACGACTGGAAAGTGATTCCCTGATCTTAACCTGGAAAGATCTGTCCGAGAGATAGGACTTGATGAGAGCGGTTAGGTCTTCTGGGAGGCCTAACCTAAACCTACTAACTGGGGTTACTGGTCTTTTGATGGAGTTGGATTCGTTGATGACAGTGTCATTGTCTTTAGCTTTAGTGTTCTCTGCGGGTGGGAGGCATTTTTCATTTGAGCTTCGTAGGTCTCTGCAAGGAGCTCGACTTTTTCTTGGTCAGTGACTGCGAAATTTCCTGTAATCGCTGACTTCAGGGGGATGACATTGTGCGACTTCCCCACGAGGCATTTGGAGACACGCCAGAAGGAAGGGGGACCATCCAGTCTTTGGTCCACAAGAAATGAGTTCCATTTCATTGCTCGCCAAGTCGAGACGGCCGCCCTTACCCCTCTGTATGCTCTGTTCGCCTCCTTTTTGTCTGCAGCATCAAGGGTGAATCAAGCTAATCTGCATAAACCATTTTTGATGAGAATTTCACGTTTAAGAGAAGCGGGAAGGTTGTTTTTCCACGGCTGGGTTTGTGATGAAATTTTGACTGTGAAAGATTCGTGAGCAGACTGAATATCACGAGTTAGCTTGAGTACGGCTTCCTCGAGCTGTCCTGGTGTGTTAATTTTCGGAATTGGATCGGATTTCAGGAGAAGAGATTGGTAATTTTTCCAGTCGGTCTTTTTTCTGAATCTCGTTAGTGGGACTTGAATGGTTACGCAGTTTCCGAGTTTGAGAAGGACCGGATGATGATCAGAGTCTATTTCGTCAAGGACTCTAACTTCGGAATGGCGATTTACGTCTTGAAAAATAAAGAAATTAAGGACTCTTGCTGCACCTTGAGAAACTGTACTAAGGTGATGGGTGGGTTCATCTGACAGGGCAAGACCGTAGCCCAGATCTGCACTTAGAGCTACGATGGCGTTACCTGCGGGATTCGCTCTGGAACACCCCCACGTGGGGTGGTGGGTGTTGAAATCGCCACCTATTATTTTTGGAAATTTTCCTTCGACGAGTGATCGGTATTCGGTATAGTTGAATGCAGAATATTTCCTGTACATGGATGTAATTATGAAGGGACGATGTCTTAGATATCGATTTTAATGGAGGTTGTTTCGAAGTTATTTACTGATAACGATGGTAGGAGCTCGTGTTTGACTCTTTTTTTGACGAGAATGGCGGTTCCACCACCTCAAACCGATTCCGGTTCTATCGTTTCTGTAGACAAAAAAGTGTTCGAAAGAGAGACGATGCGAATGTTTCAGAAAGGTTTCCTGGATGAGAGCGATGTCGACGTCAGAGAATGTCATGAGGTCTTCCAATTCCGCTTGCTTCCGCGTAAACTGTTTGCATTCCATGTCATCAGTATAAGAGATTGTGGAACAGCCATTTCGAAGATTTAAAAATAACGAGAAAGTTGGTGAGCTAAGACAATCACTTGCAGGAAAGTCTGCGGGTCAGTAAATGCCTGTATTGGGAAGTTAAGGTCCGGGGTAGTGGCTGGAGCAGGAGTTTGAGTTGGAGCATGCTGGATGGCGCTGGCTAAAATACAGGGGGGGGGGGCTCGGCATTACGAGTTGGAATGCCCGAAAAGCTGGCAGTTGAAGGACTACACTGGCTGGCTCTTTCCCCTCTGGATCTCGACCTTCACTGTGATGACGCCGAGTTTGGTCATATAGATAATCTGAACAATTGGTAGTTCTATCCGGGATTTTAATTTCCATCTTTCCACAAATTTGGGATGGAAGACTTGATCGAACAGAAGTTCATGTACCTCGTCAATGGAGAGTGATTCGGGGATGTTTCTTATGATTACGCGGAATGCTCTCTCCTTCGGATAGCAGAAGGAATGGTAAGGAATGCCTTTCTTCGAGCATGGTAGTGAGTTTTCGGTAATTGATTGTGCCTTGGAGATTCTAATGAGCTCCATGAACCTCTTCTTATTACGGAGCACTATAGGTGAAATTTTTTCTTTTGAGGGAGTTTGAGAAACAGTCTTACCGTCAACCTTTAAGGTTGTTGTCTCTTTTCCGTCTGTTTGTTCAGGGAGTCTGTCTATGCTTGGGCGAACATTTTAACATCGGCTATATGTTTTCGCAGGTCTTCATTCTGTTTTTTAAATCTTCGATGAGCAATTCTCGGCTGTCTTCGGAAGATGATCCATCGGACTTAGGAAAGCTCGTATAGTAGTCAAGAGGCGACGTCGGCTCTGATGTACATGAGTCCATTGCCTTGTCTGTAAACGTGCCTTTTCGGCGCTTACAGACGCTTTTTTGAGTTTTTTTTTGGCTTGGGTACTGGTGGAAGCATGATAACGGATTGACTGTCTCAGAGACAGTTTTATTATTACAGTATTATTAAGACAGGGTAATTCTCGGCGCAGGTAGGTTTGGCAGACCGGACACGACCGTTCTCTTCGAGAGCTAGCACGGAACTGATTATATTTAGTCCAATTTGTATTATTATTATTTAAAAGCAATGATGATGCGAGATCATTGTTATTTTGGATAGACTATATTTGTGTTATTATCCAAAGAAATACTTATGGCCCATTAGGCAGATTGTTCAACTACTAACTGTAGTGGTTTTTTTTTCTGATAATGTAATTTTTGTCAATATCTTTAAATAAAAAATATATATTTGGTCCAATTTGCGTCGTTATCGTCATTGTTACATTTAAATAAATCAAGCACACAATTCGGTACTCCGTGCATTCATAGATAACTCCAAGCCAATCCGTTCGGTATAGTCCGAAATTGATGCAACAGTTCGACGTCTGGTGACAGCGCAAAAATCCGCCAGAAACACCATCCGAAATAGATGATGGCAACATCGCCACGTACGAGGACGACGCCGGGACGCTTGCGCCGCGACGCTGCCGTCCGTCCGGGACTACGGTGGCCCAGTACAGCGTCGATCCGCATCACGAGCTCGTCGGCCGACATGCCGAGATGACATTCTTTCCCCAACGAAGACGACGACGACGACCAGAGTGGTGATAATGGTGACCGTTGGCGGTCAGTGAGTGCGCGCGATGCATCAGCAGGCGGAGCAGGGGCCCCCCGCGGGCAGCCCCGCCGCCACCGGGGCCACGGGCACCGCGGCGGCTCGCAGTCACGTGAACGGCGGTCGTTTCGACTTCGACGATGGCGGCACATACTGCGGCGGCTGGGAGGATGGCAAGGCACACGGCCACGGGGTGTGTACCGGCCCCAAGGGCCAGGGCGCTTACAGCGGCTCGTGGCACTACGGCTTCGAGGTTTCCGGCGTCTATACTTGGCCAAGGTAACCGTAGCTGGCGGTCGGCCGGGGCACTGGTGCCCCTAGTCGCCGTTCACTCGTTTTATTTCGAGAGAGCGACGCTCGTGCGTCACGGACTAGAAACAAATATTGCACACGACCTCTGAAACATGACAATTTGCCTAATTTTTTCTGTGCTCTATTTAAAACAATACCGCAATTCGAAATCTGGACACTCTCGCGCCGTAGTCCAAAATTATTCCTCGAAAACCACAGGTGCTTTACGTCGTATGTCACATATGTTTCTAATATGATATTCATAGGTTTTCTCTAACTATGGGAAATATTAACTAAAAATAATAGAAACAGTCGAACTGGTCTATATAGTAATTACTATTTCAGTCAAATGTACATTTCGACTATTTTTCTCTTAATAATGGCAAGCGCAGATGTAGGAATTATATCCTTCCCGTATAAATTTTGAAAGAGGAAAGGACGAATATAATTATTTCATTCTCTGCCTTACAGGTCACTTCATTAAAATAATTTTAAAATGGCAAGTGCGAAGAACACAATGAAACAATGATCCCAAATATATTTAATAGTATTTTAATATTCGGAAATTTACAATAATATAATAAAAGTAATCGTTTTATTTCTATTTCATTCCAACATGTGCTCACTAATTTGTTTCAACCGTAGCATAGGTAAGAACGAGATGTACCTATTTCTTTTTTAAACTTTTTTTGGAAAAGAAAAAGAAAGAGATAATTGCAGTAATTTAATCGCATCAAAATAATTTTATGTAAAATTACTTTTATGTTTTATATATTTAACTGCATTATAAAGAGGAATGGAGTAATGACCATTAAATATTTGTACCGTTTCTTCTCATTTAATATTCAATCAACTATTTAACCATCGCACACTTTCTAAACACTATAATAATTTTATTTATCGTTGATAAGCAATACTTTATTATTTTATTTTTAAATCTTTATATCTTTTTAATCTTTATTTAAGTTTAACATTTCAAAGTCAATTAAAAAAGAAGCAATAGTTGCCAAGGTAACATAAACCCAGTCGAAATTATTTTTCTATTTATATTATCAATCAAAATGGTATTCTTTCTTCCTTGTTATATTAATAAATAATTTGCAATGAAGCCAGAATGTTTAGAGTTAAACAATAGGAGGCCTACTCTAAAATAACCCTAAATCAGGTGAACCTCAATGAAGTGTATTGGGATTTTTTCAGTTCAGTTAGTTCAGATCTTTACCTACCTTACACATGTGGTTTATCACAAATGGCTACATTTGCTGATAACACTGTTATTCTTGCTGTCGGGAACATTAGCGGAAAAGCGACATGAAAATTATAGCAGGCAAGTGACAATATAAATAATAGGACACAAACCTGGAAAATTAAAGTTAACGAAAATAAATCTGCGTCTGTGCTGGTCACCTATAATCAGATCGCAAAAGCACCAATAACAATAAATAATAGTATTAAGCCATATATAGTATAGTCGATAGTAAAAAATAGTAAAATCGGTCGGACCGAAAATAGCGACTCAAACAGTCCATAGTAAAAAGTAGTCAATTACTAACACAAAAAACACAGGAATTGGAAGTGTATCTCCCATATATTACCTGTAAATAAGTTTAGCATTAATTTGTCACCAGAGGGCGCGACTGACAATTTGAAGAGCGGGAAATTTAAAATATTTTATTAATAAAAATGCAATATAAGCTTAAAAATACATTTTATTTAAATATATGTAAAATTTATATACAATTATATCAAAGGAAATCTCTTGGCATTTTCTATGTTTAATGACGAACTTGACATTGTACTAAAATACGTTAAATTGTAATATAACAGATTTAACACAAAACTTATACTTTTAAATGTAGAAAATTTAATAAACTATAGAATATGGAACATTTTATATTATTTTAAATATAATTCGGCCAAATATAGAGTACAGTACAATATATATGTTGAAGACTATTGATTTTGAAATGTCTTTTTAAATATTTTCTTTGTCAAATATTTATTGTAAGTATATTATTGTATATCACCCATAAAAGCTGTGTTATATTTAAATATTACGATAAAAATGTTTCATTTTTGCCTTTTGTTATTCTGTTCACTTTTCTCATCCACCAAAACAAACAACACCTAACTATTATCTTTCTAATTACGTCTCGTTCAGAATGTTCAAAACAGTTGATCGTTGTGAAGGAGACAGGCATTTGGTGATTTAAGATATTGGACAGACTGCTTGTTAAGTTTTGTGCATAATCTGGGAATTAAATAGAACAGTCAAGAGTACATTTACCAACAAAGTAAAAAAGTCTCTGGCTTTGTCAAATTACATCTATCATACCTTCCGGACTCTGATAACTTCACTGTTCGACTCATATTTCCTAACGTATTTGGATCAATATTTTCTTTCTTCTATGCCATAGCTAAAATGGAGGCTTTTTATATTTTACAAATCAGTTACATATAATTAACGTTATAAAGGACTTACAATGTAAATAACAACTAGAAACCATATCCCTGTTAAACAATGCTTTTCTACATTTAAATTTGTAGTTACCCTATGTAAAATGTACACTGCAAACCCGCTTGCTCTGATTTAAGACCTCACAAGAGATTCCCATCAGTTTTTCATTATTTATTGCTAAAAGCCATTTCTGACATAGAGCAGGAACTCTAGAAAAGTTGGGTATTCTATTTGAAATGGTACTACATCCAGGGACGCAACCCTTGAGATGTCTTAAGTTTTAACATTCATTTTAACTAAAAGAATAACCATAAAAATATAGTTAATAAAATAAGAATATTTAACGCGTAAGTTCATAAGTTTTTTAAGTTTGCTTTGTCAGCAATGAAAGAGACGCTTTCAACAAAAGCTTTGTCAAAAAAAAATTAAAACGAAATTCTTTGTATGTAAATCAAATTGCTTCTATAGGAAGCAAATAATTACAAAAAAACTCCAAAATATCCAGTAAATTTTTGATTATTTCCACCAAATATAAACATACGTACAATACGCCTTCTTATTTTTTAGAATAATCTTCTGAAAGCAGATAGTGTTAAATTTCAGCTTTGCTATCAAATTTATACCTCGAGCCACCTGGCGGCAAATTAATAAACTAAAACACTGTATCGCATGCGCCCATTTAAAATACCCTTCTGAATCCAAAATATTTTGTGATTACTAAACAGTCGATAGTCATTTTCAGTCGCTAGATTACATTAAGACTTTTGTTTCTAATATGATATTCATAGGTTTTCTCCTTATACCTTGCTCCTCATATAGTTTGTTTCTTTATATAGTATTTTGACTTGTTCAGTTGTTAAGGAGAAAAAACAATGTTGTAAATAAAATACAGTTTATTTTCTCTTTTCTTTGTGAAAGTTAATGCACAAGAAGGAGTTTATTTCATTAATTTTTGAAAAAATTAATCTTGATTTACAAATTAATTTACTACTACTGTTTTGTTGCATTTGCATTAATACACTAGCAAGTCGAGTACGGGATTAATACATTTGTAAGTTACGAGTTACACATATACTCTACAAGATCGTGTGGTTAGGTTTGCTTCAATGTTCTGATTTATTGCGTGATGTTTTAAGGCGAAATTTTAGATCATTTCGTATAAACATTTGATTTCGAGGTCACCGTGCCGTTCTTCATTGGTTATGTAGCGATAAGCATTGGTAATTAATCGTAGTACTCGGGTGCGTTGGATTACTAGTTCGTTTAATGTTTTAGTGCAACCCTATTTGCATCCCATTGGTCCAAATTGGCTTTATGATTGACTGATAAGTCAATTTGATTTTAGGTTAAGTTGAGAGTATCTTTCGATTAACGAGTACAATTGTATCCATTAAGTGATTTAATTAGCTTTTTGCCATTTCACCGCAACGCAAAATTAATTTGAGTAGATTTGGAGCTATTAAGTAATATTTTCTAGTTTCTAATCCATTTGTAGACTGCCACTTGTATTTTTTCAACCAATTACTATTTATTTTTTTGTTGGGGTATCAGCGATATACAGGAGTGGCCCCAACACAGGAGGTGTTGATAATATCTTTTTTTGGATGGAGGTTGTTGTTAGTTTCTGTGGCACCTTCCGTTGGAGATATCAGATTTACAGCTACATCGGGCTCATAAATAGGGTTTATAACTATTGTAGATTCTATATCATTCGTTGGAATATGTTAGCTAAATGTTATGCGAATAATTTAGCTCTTTCATCGTTGTGTTGAACCCATTCATTTCGATCACTTTTAATAGGCGGTACTGAAAAAGTTTTCGAAATTCCCGAGTGGCTTCCTACAGCGAGTAATCTTTGTCTGCTTCCGGCTTAATTCACTTAGTTATTACTAATTCTATTAAATATTGTTTTGTCTACAGCCTTTATGGTTCTGTGTCATAGTGTTCTAGGTTTTCCCCTTACTTTTATCATTTCCATATTGTCAAGGAGATAATTTACCTCATATTCGCATCTCTCTCTTTTCTTTCTCTCTATCGGAGTAGCTTCTTATGCAGCAGACTAAATTTTTTTAATTATTTTTCGGGTTTACTGCTCAAGATCATCTATACATTTAGTCTTACGTTTAAACTGATTTGTTTCTGCATTATAAGTCTAAACGTATCCCAGTTAGTAAATTCGTTAGTAAGATTAGGCTTCTTTAATTTTTTAGAATTGTTGTATCTAGTGTTAACAATATTGGAGCGTGGTTAGATGACAGTTCGTACAAGCCCTCGATGTGTATTTGATTTCATGCGATACCTTGAATTGTAAAAGTCTGGCACTTCATTACTGTCGGTGAGCAAGTAAGTGGGTCCACTCCCTGCATGCTGTATATTTAAATGAATAATTAAGAATTGGATGGAAATGAATTATTAAATTATATGTCTGGTTTTTGATAGTACTGATTCCGTCATCGGAGCCAACTGATGATTGAATACGATATATAAGAACTTTACTGTTCTTGATTCTTGGCTTCCATCCGTATTACTTATTATTTCTTCTTAATTCTGATTAAATCTTGACTCTCTCGACTGTTTTTTAATTCATGTTCCTTGACTAATTTTGTAATTCTTTTACTAATTCTGATGTTCTCTTCTTAGTTCTTTAATTCTTTGGCAATTTTTCATTCTCGATGCACCGTGTTCTATCGCTGAAGTTTTTTTCTCGGGATCTTGTTGTCGGCTGAGGAGGCTGGTTCAAGAAACCCGTTCCGATTCCTTCAGAATTTCGGGGAGAGGAAGTCCCTTCCGGCTAGCGACTTCTCATGCCGATAGAATAGGTGCGTTACGGACTCTTAAGAGACACTCCAAAATTGCACGGTCTCGGGGCTTTTTGAAGTTAATGCTTATAGCCACCATAAGGGATCCTTTACGAGGCCTAACGCGCTTCCTTTAGTCGCGGCACTTGAACCCCGCAGTTTCCGGAACACTCGATAATGAGCCTATGAGACATCCGTTTGTCTAGCCATGTGTTTTCTATTTGCTCTGTGCCTTTCTTATGCTTTTCTTTATTAATGGTCTAGCTTCACCAGACATTCAATATAATGCGATATTTTATATTGTCTCAATCCATAATTACTATTCCATGTTACAAATATTACAAAAACCAGTTAAACAGTCTAATAAGTTAGACCCCTAAGCTATACAAAAAAACATTATAATATTGCGTATACTGAAACAATTTTCTTAAATATAAATAAAAGTTATTACGTCGCAACAAGCCTATAAATTAGTTTGTAGTAAATAGCGAGTTATTAACATTTTATTTTTGTTTAAATGTTATGTATAAAATATGACATTGTTTCATTGTTTAACGAGGGTTTATCACGGTGATTTGAATCAGTGAACATTTTTAATGATTCCGTCTTATAGATGCGGTTGAATTAGAGTGTTGGCGTGAGCTATGTTGGCTTTAAGGACTCCAGTTGAATGCGGCTTATTGGTATTATGGTCCACAAGAGATAGTTTATCAATTCATGTCACTTCGGCGATATATAACCATGGTTTCAAATCGTTCATGCAGAATGTCGATTATGACGTTAGTGAATGCAGCCATCATCAGCTTCTGAATTATGTAACTTGCCATTTGTCAACAGTGATTTTTTTAAATGGTTAGTATTTCTAGAGTCTTTCTATTAATAGAGTATTTCTTATGATTATATATATATATATATATATATATATATATATATATATATATATATATATATATATATATATATTCTAAAGAACTAGATCGGATGGTGTTAAACGTTTTAGATTAAGCACATCTGTGATAATAATTCAAAATGAGCTCAAGGCCGCATACTATTTTGAAAAGAGTAGTTTTAGGAAAAACTAATTTAAAATGCTGGTAAACATATTTATTGTATAAAAAATAGGCTGTTGATTTTTTGTATACTTACTTTGCAATGTCAAAACTATATAAGTGTTTTTGATTTAGCGACCTAAGGTCTTTCCGATGACGGAATGCAATGTTGTAAAATGTTCGAAGATTCTTCAGAAAAGAAGGTGTAAAAGTTGCTTTGTAGAATATTTCACAAAATAGATTTAGAACATTACTCCCGAAGACGCTAAAAACCATTTAAATTTAAATATTTAATTTAGATATATAGCAATATTACTTGTAATTTAACTCTTTCAATATGTTGCAATTTTTAATTTATTTACTCTAAATAAACACTGGAGTATTTTAAATTATGTTAAATAATAATGGATAAGTAAAATGACTGTTTCAACATGAAGGTAATACTTTTTTAAACACAATTTTCTTTACTTTATTACATAACATTATTTATTCATTTTAACACTTATTTTATTTTATATTTTGTAATGCAAGGAAAACTAAACCACCAGAAATAAAACAGTTTGTTTTTTATTAATAAATTTAATAAATAAATAAAAACAAATACTACACAGTTGCTAAATTAGATTTTAATATTCGCAAATAAGCCATAAAGATATTTTGTTAGTTGAGCTAAGTTGAACGGTTGAGATTCATTGCTGAATCTTATGAGAGGCAGAAAGTATAGTTCTGGTGTCGCTAATGTATTGTTTTCATCTTCATCAGCAAGTTCATTGGAATCGTCTTCCGAATCTTCCTCAAAATCTTCTTCAGAACATTCTTCAAAAATATGACCTTTTGAACAGTTACATTTTGTTGTTTTTGTATCAACTGACCTTATATCTATTGTTCCGCCATTGGATGTAGTACATTTGGTTGTTGTAGTTGTAGTGGGAGTTGTGGTCACTGATATAGGGGTAGTGCATTCCGATTCTATAGATGATACGGTTGTAATATCGGTAGTTGTTGGGGTGGTATTGCAGTCACTTGGTGTTGTTGTTTTAAGAGGTGTGGTAGATATTGTACTTGGTAAAGTAGTGGTATCACAATCTCTATCTGATATATAGCTAGTGGTACTGTCTAAAACGGTTTTAGTTGTAACGCATTCCGTTATAGGGGTAAGGGTTGTGCTTTCTAGTGCTGGGCCAGTGGTTGTAGTGCAAATTTGGCTTGAAGGTGTAACTGTTGCTGGTTCTGTATTCGAGCATTTTGGTGTAGTTGGTGAGTCAGTTGTACTAGTAATCTCTAAGCAAGGGGTAGTTTTGGTTACATATTCTGAAGTTGTTGTCGCAGGTGTTGTTGAAGTAACACAAGTTGTTTCAGTAGTGCCGATACCTAGTTTAATGGAGAAGATAATATTAATATTTTATATAATATTTTGTATAATCCTCTTACCTGGGGCTTCAGTATGTTTATCACATTTACAATATTCTTTATGGAAAAGATGCGTTAATATCCGTATCAGATGTCCGAGCACGCATGAATCTTCAGACGGATATTCAAATAATTCCTTAAGATTGGAATTTTTGGGAGCTGCTACCACTAAATCTATGCAGATAAGTACGAAAAGCACTTGTATCACTTTAGCAGTCCGCATTTTGCAAGGAAAGATACTAACATTTACCTAAAGCAAGTAAACACATTTATACACTCGTAGAAATGCGGTAGTTTTGATTTAACCATCAGGTTCATGACATCGAAAACATCATTTGTTTAATGTTTTCGACGGTTTGTTTTGAACAGTTTCCCAAGCGATACGTGTTCTAACATTAGTTCCGATTGTACTACGTTTTTAATATTTTGTTGTAATCGAACTCAGCGGTTTTCCACGTTTCGTGCGGAATATTATTTGGATGAAGCAGTTGCAATATTTGTTGAGGTTGTGTTAAATTCATAGTTTTAATTGACGATTAACGACTTTCTTACTGAAATCAGTTGATTAGAATAAAAGTAGTTCAGATTATTGATTGAGGTTGGACTTAATTAAATTTATTAAACTTATTTAAATTTAAGTAGTAGAGAATATATCTTGTTATTTAAGCACGTGATGACCCAATACATTTTTTACTGGATTTAATCTTTGTTACTTAATTTTAAAAATATTCCTATTGGCTTATATTATTAGGACTATTTATATATAATCTTTCCTGTAAACGTATCAGCGACATCTATAGACGGAAATGTGAATTATTAATGTAAACGACTATTAAACATCCTAACTAACTGTTAAATTCGATGGTTTTCACATTTCTCTATATAAAATAACACTTTCCCATTAGTATTAATTAATATTATTGAGTTATAATGGAGTCACTGTTGTTAGTGAAGGGGAAGGTCTCTTGATTAGATCGATGCAGTATGATTTAGTTGGCTCACAGTTTCAGTTCATAGTTTAGAAGTAACGAGGAAATGCAAAAGTTAATTGTTAATTAGACTGTTGCTAACTAGTGTTGTTTATTACATTGCCACTTAAACTGAAGTAATCTAAGAATCTTCTAAGAGCAAGGCGATATTTCAACTTTCTTGTTTCATGACAGCGCTAGGCCAAATGTTGCAAAAGTTATGAAAGAGTCATTGTTGTTTATGAAGGGGAAGTTCTGCCTCATCTAGCCTACTCAACAGACGATTACCTCTTGATTAGATCGATGCAGTATGATTTAGTTGGCTCACAGTTTCAGTTCATAGTTTAGAAGTAACGAAGAAATGCAAAAATGAATTTTTAATTGGATTGTTGCCAACTAGTATTGTTTATTACATTGAATAAAATATTACATTGAATTAAACAAGAGCTATCTAAGAGCAAGGCGATATCAAGCGTTTTATTCCAGAAATAAAACATGTCTGTTCAATTGCTTAACAAGTGATAACATATTTTCTCATCCATAAAAGTTTGGTTTCAACTTCAAATTTAAACCATATAAGGAAAGTTATAGGTTTACTTTTTAGCTTAAAATAATATACTGTTGATAATCATCGAGTGGTTGTGAAAATTTGTAACCATTTAAACACTTAAAACTTAAAACTTAAAACCATTTCTTTTGCAAATAAATATATGTGCGAAAACTGAGATAGTTTAAAGATGTGGAACTAGAAATTAGAAAAACTTCTAGGTTAGTGATTCTCACAAAAGCAAACTGAACTTGCTAAATTATTGATGGCATAATTGTTTTCAAATATTTAAATGCATATTTATGAATTACAATCTTTATGAGGTATATTTGATGTTTGGATGAATTGCAGAAGTTCGGATCTTGCTTTTATATGCCACCCCTATTAAGTTACTTGTTCAGGACGCCAAATTCTCCGCCTTCAACTTATTTAAACTACCCTTGATAACTTGTTTCACTTAATTTATTATTTCTTGCTTCAAAAAACAATCGATGTGCCTTATTTGTAGTTTTCTCGTAAATTAAACTGTTCTATTTATAGTTTTAATGGTGTTTTTCCCTAGAACTTTGTAATATTTAATTTTTATTTTCTGGAGTGTCACCAATGTGATAAATATTTTGTAAAATGAGTCTATAGAACCGATAAAAGACTACGACTTTTGCCTTTATGTATTTTATAAGCTGAAATAGAAAAATAACCAATAAGCAACGTCGTTGGACTCTATATAATGGCATTTTGGTCCAAATTTTTTTTTTAATGATTTCGTCGTAAATATAATAAACGGTTGTTTGCATTTTAAATCTAGTAGAATATTATTTTAATTTTGTTATTTTTTTGAATAATTCATCTATAAAATTTAAAATGGTTCGTTGTTAAGCCCTTGTTTAATATACGAGCTATTTGTTTATTAAGAACTTTTTTTGGTTTCATTTAACTGAAGGTTAATTGGAAGTCTTGGAGAAATATTCACGAGTTTGGTCTCTTATTTCTGGAAGTGCCTGATTTGAGTAAAATTTCCTTTATTCCATATACACCATTTATTATTTCAGCAATGAATCTCACTGTCTTCTACTCTATTAAAAATTCGAAGAAGTTGAATATTTGCCTTTGCTTTAACCAGATGCTGCTGAGACTTATTTTTGCAAGCGATTCGCTTATTATTAATATTTAGCCCAAGCATCAGAGAACAAGAAATCGGTTAAAAAAAGTTATTGCATAATTGCATCTACTATTATGTTAAGATTATTAGAGAGATAACTTCTCATTGGCAAATATCGGGTTGTATAGCTACTAATCAGATATATTTATTTCTTGCACATACAATACTGTGTAATGTATATTGTATTGTTTGTCTCGTCAATTCTCAATTCAGTTAGTATTTGTTTTCAATGATTTTCGGTAATTACACCTTGGTAAATTAAATTACATCAAAACTTTCGATTTTCAAAGGGATTTGTTGTCTTATTTAAAATATTTTAAATCTGTTAACGAAAAGACGAAACAGAAATACCGGATTTCCTAAATTTGACTTTTTGAAATTTGAAAATTTTCCTCTAAATTTATTATTATACAAGTACGGATAAAAGTCTGTAATCTCAACAATTAACCCAATATTCATGTATACCGAATTAGGAAAACCTTAAGGCGAAAGCCTTCGGTCGAAAAGTTTTCCTAAATATATAATCTTTTCAGTCATGGAATGATGGCTTCCTCTACAAATGATTGTCACACATAGCTGGTTTAACATAAACGAACGGATATATTTCTTAGGTATTTTCATAGTTAAGAAAAAGACAATAAGATGCAAAAGCTTAGATGAGAAATCCAAAAGTTGAAAGAAGAATCAATGGACTTTTATCTACAAAAGATACCGTAACCGTAAACAATCAATATTTTATGTTAAAGTACTGGCTATTGTTAAGGCAGTAATTTTAGGTAATTGTTTGTGACATTAAACTGTTTATTGTTTTCAGTAAATAAATAATTGAAAATTTTGCTATCCTGAATGAAATAATAACTTTGTAAAAACAAACATAGTACATGTGTGGCAAATCTCAAATAAGTAATCAGTATAAGATAAATAAAGTCTCTAAACACAATTTGTTGTTTATATGAGAGCATCATATAATAATTTCTTATAATGAACAATTAACTAGAAGTTTAATTATCAAGATAACTTTTTATACTGAATTTTATTTTATGCTTGATTTGTTAACTTTGATAAATACTGATATATTTATCCCACACTTGGCTTGCTTGTGTCTTGATGCAAGTCCAGTAGAACATTTGTAATAAATTTGTTTTTTTATTATTTAATTATTACATTGTTACTAGTCGTTTCCGACTAACTTACAATTTGTCTTTATGATATCTTAAATCTAGGTATATAACTAAGAGGACCTATCGGTCCTATCTCAGTCTCTGGTGAAATATTGTTATACATGTCACTGCTGTATTTTTTATTAAGTGTACCTCAGTACACAACACTACACAAGATCAGATGGTTTGATTCATTTGAGTCTTTGTCCTCCTCTGGTGGTATCGAAAAGTTGCAATACTTTAATATTCGTTTGAGAATGGAGTCTTTCCTGATACTCCCTTGCAATTCTCTTGATTTCTTGACTGACTGTGGGTATCTCAAGGTCTCGGTGTAGGTAGTCAGTTCTGTAGTATTTGGGTGCACCCACAATAATTTTCAGGACTTTGTTCTGAAAAATTTGTATTTTGTTTATGTTACTCTTTGCAGAACATCCCCATAAAAGAACTCCGTTTGTCGATATTGGTTTCCGTATTTGCTTATATAATAGCAATTTATTATGTACTGATAATTATGATTTTCTTCCAATTAGCCAATACATTTTCCTATATTTCACTTCCAGTTCTTTTATTTTCTTCTCTTTATGTTACTTCCAGCGAAATTTTCCATCAATATTCATTCCTAGATATTTAGCGTTGTTGCTATATGGAATGATAGTATTATTTAATGTTATTGATGCTTATACAGCCTGATTGTAGGTGAACTGCACATGCACAGATTTATTTTCGTTAATTTTTATTTTCCAAGCTTGTGTCCAATTATTTATATTGTCACTCGCCTGTTGTAATTTTCAGATGGCTTCTTCAATATTGTCTCCGACAGTTATAATCGCAGTATCATCAGCAAATGTAACCATCGTAATATTCTCCATTGGTAGAATATCACGTGTATCAAGTATAGAGCTGCTTTAGCTTCTTATATTGTAGAGTAAGCTTCTTCTTGTTTAACTCTAAACATTCTGGCTGTAATGTACGTTATTAGTAGTTCGGTGTGTTGTTTTGGTAACATTTTCGGTAGTTTATGAACAAGACCTTCATGACAAACAATATCGAAGGCTTGTGCTACATCTAAGAATATCGCTGAGCATACTTTTTTTTAGTTTCGTAGTGTTTTTCAATAACAGCTGTTATTCTGTGGACCTGGACAATCGTTAAATGTTGGTTAATAAACCCAAACTGGTGTATTGCTATTAGGTTTTTTCTCTCTATGATTTGTAATAAATTAATTGTTATAAGTAAAATGTAAAGTACATACATTGTTAATTAATAATATTAATTTCGAAATATCCAGCGTTTATAAATAATTTATTTTTAACATGACATATCTTCCGCATCTAATACGAACAAGTTCTTCAATAAACTGACAAAGTGCATAAAATTGTATCTATTCTATATTAGTATGATTCTGTCGATAAACTGCTTTCATTTCATGACTCTTTTCTTTACGAGATTTTTGAAAAAAAAATTTCATTAGTATATTTTTTTGTAAGTAATCAAGTACATATGTCATCTATCATTTTATGTTTCATAATGATAGTTTTATAAGTACCAATATTTATTAATGCAATCAATTATTTTAAAAATTAAGACAGTACTAAGAATATTTAATATAAGATGTAATAAAAAACGTTCCAAAATATTCCGTGTTTATAAATCATTTATATTTAAAATGAAATGTCGGCATCTGAGTAGAATGTTTTAAAAATGTTCGGAAATCTTCTGACACGAGTGGAATTCCGCCGCGAAAGAATAACTTATTTTTGGAAGCAGACGGTGCGCCGACCTAT
Organism: Rhynchophorus ferrugineus; assembly: GCF_030347505.1. Taxonomy (NCBI): domain Eukaryota; kingdom Metazoa; phylum Arthropoda; class Insecta; order Coleoptera; family Curculionidae; genus Rhynchophorus; species Rhynchophorus ferrugineus. The sequence continues at coordinate 15,847,161 of NW_027472588.1, read as the reverse complement.
TTCCGAACTTCTTCGTGATTATAAAAATGTGTGTCAGTACGGTCGCTTTCAGTTAAGGAAGGTAGAGGAGGAATTATTTGGTTTATTACTAGTTCTTTTTCTATGGCTTTTTATTGAGCAATGTTTAATGCTAATTGAAAACATATTTTTGTTCTAATTGGTTACTCGTAACTTCATTGATGTTATTAGTCATTCAATTATTCATACAATTAGCTTGATACGATTTATAAGTTTTTAATGTTAATTTTTAAATATGTTTAGTTCATTGTCAGTATTTGAATTATTGCTATAATTGTTATAATGTTATGATAAATTATCGCTGATGTGACTGTAGTAAACCATTATATTTTTACCAAATTGCCAAAAAGATGCTCTTATAATTTTCGATCTTTATTTCGATATTATCTTTGATACAGTAATTAGAGTAACTGTTTTTAAAGAATGTCTTTTTATTAGTACATACATCCGCGTGGACATCTTTGCTACATGGAAAGACAACCAACCATATTAATGCTAAACAGGATAAGCTCCAAAAGTGTGATAGCATTCCAAAATGAATTTCTGATTTCCTGACTTAATATTCATTGAAAACCTGGTTAAAGACCTTGGTGGTGTTTAGAAAGACAATGCAGGTTTTTGTTTCTTAATGACATGTCACATGTGAATACATTTGTTACGCACTATTTATTTGAATAACTGTTGTCAATTAAATATTGATTTTATAATTATCAATGTGAATATATCCAGAAAAGCAATTGTTGATTAATTGAGTTCGCAGTGGTGTAGATGAACTATGATGTTACCAGCTGAAATGGTTATTACAGCTAAAATGATTAAGGATACCGAGATGCTTTTAATTTAATATTTACAAAGTTACATAATACATATAATATTTAATAAATATAAATAATTTTTATAAAATCAGAACTTAGCAGAGGTAGGTGCCAAGTATGCTCACAGTCGACCAAAAACAACATGATTCACTGCAGTGTTTGGCCTGTTTAAGTGATTAACAGTTATTTGTATCATTATATAATGAATGATAATGGATGAATCGCGGAATCACCGCTGAATACTTAAATTAACATCATGTAGTTGTACACCAAAAGGTGAAGCTCTTTGTTATAAAAGTCAAAATAGTCAAATTATTTTTAGAATGTTGCATATATTTTCATTCAAGGATATTTTTATTTATTTATTTAGTGAAAAGTATAAAGTTTATTATTATTATTAGTCTATTAGAAGAAAAACTTCTTCTTATTTACTTTCTTTCATTTCTATGCTGTATCAACTATGCCTATGTTGTCTATTAATGTCAACGGCAGTGTTTCCTCTTTTTTTTCATCATTTAGTGTCTTAGTCTGTCAATTAGATGTGAGGATGTGTGTCCTAGATTTAAACCCATGATTATTTTCTCGAGTGATGACTAATAATATTATTACAAATTGTTCTTGTGTTTGATTTAAATTTTCAGTAGTTTTTTTATTTGAAAATTAAAATTGTTTAGTTCTAAATATTAGCCCTCATTGCATTGGATTCTTTCTGTAATAAAAAACTTGAATAAATAACGTAAATATCTCAGGAAACATAGATCGTAGCTACAGTATTGGGCTATTGTTAGAAAGGTAGCACTAGAGTGGTGTTTTGTGTATGTAATCATCAAATTAGTATTGTTGCTAGTTTAGTTTGCTTTTAAAGGTTAAGCAATGTTATTAGGTAGCGAAAAACAAGCCGAGACTGACCTGATTTTCAACATATTAGTAGATATAATGATGCATATAAAGTGTTTAAAATGAGTCGCGGTATTCAGTATGATGGTATAAGTTTCTTAACACATCTGATGTTCACTGCTAATAGTGCTAAATGCTCTGTTAGAGGTGCTAACGCTTTTAGCATTCCTCATGCTATATTTTGTACTGAATAGTTACATCCAGTTAGAGTAAGTGAAGGTGTTTAAGCACTTGCGTTGGGCAAATTGTAGTAACTTTTGCTTCTTTAAGAAGATGAGTAAGAGAGGAAATATTATACTCTATGGACTAAAATCCGGCTCTCTTAAATGCCAATACCTTGATTTTCAATCGTTCTGTATGGCTTCAAAGATTGGATTACGGTCTTTGAAATTTGTAAGTTTAATAACTATATATAATAAAATAGTTAAATTTGTCTTTTAAAGACATTATTATCTCATAGATCGTGTTAATGAAGGGATTCGTTTAAGATGCAGTTTAAGTCGAATGACAATTGATAAATATCATAAAGCGGCCTGAACAATAACTCTGACTAAGTGTAATGAAAGCTCTTCGGTGTCAACGGCAGCCTATTGGCTAAGAAGTAGACACTATGGATGATGATGAATGTTATTAGGACAAAGGGAAGAACGCTGCACATATAGTGAATAAAATGTTATTGTTTATTGGCTGAAAAATCTCATGAAATTCTGGAAAATCTTTATCAACATAAGAATAGGATTACAACTATGTTTTCAACTAGTTCACATAAATGTTGTCTACAAAAAAGAAAAAAGAAGTGTTGATTTTAACACAGAAGGTAAAGAGCGTTCTGGACATCGAAAAAAAATGTTATTGTTTATTGGCTGAAAAATCTGATGAAATTCTTGAAAATCTTTATCAACATAAGAATAGGATTACAACTATGTTTTCAACTAGTTCACATAAATGTTGTCTACAAAAAAGAAAAAAGAAGTGTTGATTTTAACACAGAAGGTAAAGAGCGTTCTGGACATCGAAAAAAAATGTTATTGTTTATTGGTTGAAAAATCTGATGAAATTCTTGAAAATCTTTATCAACATAAGAATAGGATTACAACATTGTTTTCAACTAGTTCACATAAATGTTGTCTAAAAAAATGGAAGTTCTAGGTTAAGAGCGAGAAATATTTTTAACACTTGATGCATTACTTAAAAGTAATTGAAATGAGCCATTTCTGAACTGGCGATGAAGTATAGATCACATACGATTAGCAGGATTGGCACCGAAAAGGCGTTTGAGATATATTTGTTGTGAGACTGGAAAATAATTGTTTACCATGCTGCGCTGCTGCAGTACCTAGCATTGGAAACTACGGACTGAAATCAATTGAAAGAGCCGAACTATCAAAAACCGAAAGTCGATAGTCAAAGAACTAGCGACTAAAAGTACTAATTACTAGTTCAGTTAAATGCACTTTATTCCTGATAACAGACGGAGATGTGTAAATTCCTTCCCCTATTAATTTGGAAAAGGAAAGGATGAAGATAATTGTTAAATTCTTTGTGCTGTGTACATCAGTTCATTATAAAATGGCATTGTGAAACAGTAAATTGAACAATGATACCAAATATGTTTCATTGTATTTTAATATTTGGAAAATATGACGTAATATATTAAAAATAATTGGTTTATTTGTATTTCATTCCAACATGCGCTTACGAATTTGATTTCAATCATGCCATAAGTGGGACGGAGGTGTACATATTCTTTCTCGAATTTTCTTTAGGAAAGAAAACGAAACAAATAATTGCCGATTCTATTACGTTCAAAAGAACATACTCATTTTGAGTGATGCAAAATTATTTTTATTTTTCTTAGATTTGACAAAATTGTAATGAAGAATGGAGTAATGATAACTAAATATTTGTATCATATTTTCTGAATCAATTTAGCATCAAGTATTTAACCATTGTACCCTTTTTAAATACAATATTAGTTTTATGTATCGTTAATCAGTTATATTTAAAAATTATTATTCGTGTTGAAACTTTGTTGAAAAATTTTAACACTCAAAAATCTCGAACAAACTTTGAGAGACTTAAAACATCGAAAAAATTATGAAATACCAAATAGTTGAAGACCTAATAGTTGGCAAGATAACGTAAATGCGGTCAAAATTATTTCAGTATTTATCAATAAAAATGTTATTTTTATCATATTACCAATATATTGTAAAAAACCAATCGAATGAACTAGTCGGACTGAAAATAGCCGCTGAATTAGTCGATAGTAAAAAGTAATCGATTATTCCTAACGCTAGATGTACCAATATTATAGTTTAAGTTGGGGATGTCGAAAAAATATCGATGTATCGATATTTTTAGGCAATTGTATGAATATTTTTGTTTTCTCAACAATATTTTTAAAAACGTTTTAAAGAATATCAATATATAGAAATATCGATATTTTACTCAGCGGACTACATCACTAGTTCAAGAATATTATTTTTACTTCAAACATTTTATCTTCATCTCTATAATTTGTTTCAATCCCGATTGTTTTTATTCAAAACCAGTTTATGGTAAACGATCAACCAGAAGTTCACCGAAGGAATAACGCTAGGGCATATTTAACGCCATACGAAAATTAGTTACACTTTACTAAAGAAAAACACCACAAGTATTTTCCAAGACACAATATATTATCCATAAGTCATTGTATTATGATAATAACATGTATCACATTCGATAGAAAAAAGAAACAAAACAGTTCACGGAATCCATCTACGAATACCAACAAGGGAACTGAACCGTAAGACACGTATCTGGTTAACCAAGAACAAAACTGGAAGGCAAAAATAGCAAATGACCTATTTTATAACTGGAGAAACGTTCGAAATGCGTCCGAACACGTGGTGAACCGAACCGTTTGGGGTTGAGTGTAAAAATAAGCAGGATGCGGCACTAGCACCGCTTCCACGAAACTAAGTTGTTTAGCGTTTTCGCAACTGCACGGAGTGAAAACCGACAAAACTATCAAAACAATAAACAGCAGCTAAACAATGTCAGCGTCACGTCGTCGGCCTTTTCAGTTCTTTTGTTCTGACCGGTACAGTCTAGACTATTTTTCCTTTTAACAGTTTTCCTTTATGTAATCATTTATTTCACTATTGAACGGTGTCGTAACAGGTTAGTAGAAATATATATTTTAATTTGTAATCAGATTAAAAGGCAGATTAATAGAGAGAATAGAACTAATAATTGTTTACTCTATATTTTTAATGTCTAATATTTGTTCACAACCTTATTAAGTTCAGGCCTATAAATAATTTTAAAGGATTTACAACAGATGATCTTACTGAGTGTTAAATTGGGTACGTTCATAACCAACTTCATGTCGAATGAAGTTGTCTTATTTTTCTACTTCAATTTGAGGAAAAAGGCGGCTAAAGGTTATACTGTGCGAAGTTTATGGCAACCATGTCTCATCGATTTTAATATGTGAACGTTTTTTTTTACGTTTTAAAAGTGTTGATTTTGACACAGAAGACAAAGAGCGTTTTGGACATCGAAAAATAATTGAAGACGAGGATTTGAAGGTATTGCTTGATGAAACCATCAATGGGGATCTCTATCGACGAAAAAGACAGAACAATGTTATTCTTCAGCATGATCATCCCATATTACAAAATCAGCAAAAGTATACTTGGAAACATTAAAATGGGAAATGCTAAAAAAACGTCAACGAAAAACTAAAACGTGAAAATTGCATTATTCGATAAGATAAAAATTGTATATGCTTATACTTTGCAAGAACTGGCAACGTGGACAGATAATGGAATTATGGATGAGTAGACTAGTAAACATTAAACTATGCCGGGGAAATTCATCTGGTGAGGAAACAACTCCAAGTATATTTCAATTACCTTTCGAAGTATTTAAATGTACTGGATATTGTTTGAACAATTTCAGCTCAATCACACAAAACTCATCAGCTTAAAAATTCACCAGACTGTATTCTCAAGACCTTGCCCCTTCTGGTTACTATTTGTTCAGTGACCTGTCTAAGCAAATCCTCATTTCAAGATACCAAAAAATTTGGTGGATTCATGGATAGCCTCAAAAGATACATCGTTTTTTCGAGAAGGAATCCATAAATTTCCTGAGAGATAGGAAAAGATAACAGCTATCAATTGACAATATGTTGAATAAAAAACACTGTATCGATTTTTCACAATAAAGCTTCAAATAAAAAAAAAATTTAAAACTACTTTATAGGCCTAATAAATTTCTCCATATTTTAGTTAATTATTTAGTTGATATATTATTATTAATATTAAAGTAACGAAATATGGACCGAGAAATAAAGGAATTTCCTTTTGTCATGTATTTAGGGCAAATTTATTCATATACAGTTCATCTACCAATCATGGGTGTTATTTTTATAGATGGCATTGGCCATTTTCTGATCAAACAATAATTCCGTCACTGTAAAATGTTGAGATTTCTGGGTGAAAAATTGAACTGTGAAAGTTATATTTGCAAGTTTCTGGAACAAAGTTTTGCTGGAGCATATGGTTGGAGAATATATCTTTCTTAAGAATGTTTTCTGATTGTTTTGTTAAAATCGTCTACATCAATCGTATTAGGTTGTGCATTAGAGGTGGATTAATGCTTTTAGCAGCTTACCAAGATTAATAGATTCCTTTCCAATTTCACCAAACATGTGCGGGCTTTAAAAAACGTTTCTGAAGCCTCTTTAGGTTTTGACCTTGAACTTTCCCTTACGTTATTTGCACCATTTGTTATTTATTCGTTTCAGAAGTAGCTCGATTGTCTTTAGTTTTAGTACCAATTCACAAATGGTAACTTGATTCATTACATTTTACTGATAATTCATATGAGGTTCCGCGTTATTTTGAATAATTTCATCAACATTTTTAACATTCCTTGGACAGAGATGCAGTTTTAAAATCACACACCTTGACACGCCATAAATGCCACAAAATTGGGGTGGTTTGTTTAGAAAATAAAGAAAAATAAAATATGACCTTCTGGATTTTCCATTATCAAACTACCAAAGCTTATAACCGATGCGCTGTCTTATATTAGAATGTTCCATAGACTGTCAAAACACGCGTAGATATATGTAATTTTAAAACCATCTAATAGACGGCTTTAAAGTCTCAAATTACTTGGTTTTCTATTGAGAAAAGTAAAATTATTTTTCCACAACCTCATATTGTTATTGTAGACGTAATGCCATATATTGGGTTAGATTATTATTGTGTCTTGTTTCATGAACACTATTAAACTATCATAGTCATTCCCTTTTCACATTTTTTTGGCTTAACCTGTTGAAGGTAAATTAGCAGCACATTACTGAAAAGTTTCTTACACTCTACATTCTCTATACATTCATTTTGGTTATAGTTTGTTTAGTTGGAAGTTATCATTATTATTATATAGATATTGAAAAACAGTTTTAATTTTGATTTTTGATTTATTTTAATAATTTTTAAGGAATTAAACTCACAAACATTTGCATTATTAAAAATTAAACATTCATGACCTATTCACATGCCATAATATTGGTCAAGAACTTTCAAGTAGAAATATTAAGGCACTTTAAAGTTTAAGAGCTAATTATTATAGTTTATGGTGGCATACATAAAATTATAAATAGCTATAGTTAGTTGATTCAACTCACCATCAAACAAGTACGGTGTAATAAATTTTCCAAACTCTCTAAGTTATTTTAGTTAGAATCGATGAGATCTGTAAAAGGTGGCTATATACGAGGGTAATATGAACAATTCTCGGCCTGAATGACTGCGGTTCTTAGCTTAAAAACGATATTATTTTTCTACATAACATCTCTTGAGTTGGTTCAGCGTTTCTCTAATATGGGTATTCCTTTTGCGGATGTAAGAGCCTGAGAGACTGTGTCAGTATTGATTTACGATCTTCTCAACTTCCTTATTAAATGCGACGTATCTTCTAGATACAAATTTCTTTGTGTATAGGAAACTCTCGTCCGAAAACGGGTTTTCAGTCTTCGAGTACCATAAATTAATCCACTTTTATAATGTATAAGTCTTAACTTTAGCTTAAGTAGTTTAGTTTTATGTTCATGTAAATGCTCCAGCACAGTACTAATAAATTTATTTGTAAACTAAGACTGTATAAAGCTTATCTAATGTACGATTTAATTAATAGAACATGTTTAGGAAAGGGAAATACATACTGATGTATTAATTCTGTACTCGCCTTGCTTGTATATTAATGCAAGTTTAATAGAACTGTAATAGTAAATTAATTTGTAAATTAAGATTGTATGTACGTAAGAGTTAATTAATTAAACAAAATTTGGAATAGATGTAAGTCTGTGGGTGCCAAGTCAAGAGATTATGGGTGATTGTCTTCATTTGAGCGTTTTCTTAGTGAAAATGATTCTTTCTTCTTGAAGCCAGTCGTGTTTTCATTAATTTTTCCATCTAGCTGGAATATGATATTGTTTATAACAGTTTCCTTAATCATGAATGAATTATAATAGACCTCCTCTTTAATTATCATCAGATTAGATAAAGATTTTTAAAGGAAATTTTTAAATTATTTAATTAATAAATTTTTACTAGTCGTTTCCGTCTAACCTACAATTTGTCTTTATGCTAACTTAAATCTAGGTATATAACTAGGAGGGCCCATCGGCCCTAACTCAGTCTCTGTTTAAATAATGTTTATATATGTCACTGCTGTATTTTTTAAGATATGCACTTCACTACACAACATTACACAAGATCAGATGGTTTGATACTTTTGAGTCTGTGTCCTGTTCTGGTGGTATCCAAAAGTTGCAATATTTCAAAATTCGTATGAGAATGTAGTCTTCCCTCATGCCCAATGCAATTCTCTTGATTTCTTGACTGACTGTGGGTATCTGAAGGTCTTGATATAGGTAATCAGTCCTATAGTATTTGAGTGCACCCACAATACCTTTCAGGGCTTTGTTCTGAAAAAATTGTATTATATTTATGTTACTCTTTGCAGAACATCCCTATAATTGAACTCCGTATGTCCATATAGGTCTCAATATTTGCTTATATAATAGCAATTTATTATGTACTGATAATTGTGATTTTCTTCCATTTAGCCAGTACATTTTCCTATATTTCAATTCCAGTTCTTTTCTTTTCTTCTTTATATGTTCCTTCCAGCGAAGTTTTGCATCGAGATTCTTTCTGAGATATTTAGCGTTGTTACTATATGGAATGATAGTGTTATTTAATGTTATTGGTGCTTATACGGTCTGTTTATAGGTGAACTGCACATGTTCAGATTTACTTTCATTAATTCTTATTTTCCAAGCTTGTTTCCAATTATTTATATTGTCACTTGCCTGTTGTAATTTTCGTGAGGCTTCTTCACTATTGTCTCCGACAGCTATAACGTAGTATCATGAGCAAATGTAGCCATCATGATATTTTCCATTTGTGGTATATCACAAGTGTAAAGTAGATAAAGCATTGGTCCCAATACACTTCCTTGTGGCACACCTGCTTTAGCTTCTTTTATTGTAGAGTAAGCTTCTTCTTGTTTAACTCTAAACATTCTGGTTGTAATGTATGATTTTAATAGTTCGGTGTTTTGTTTTGGTAGCATTTTCTGTAGTTTATGAACAAGGTTTGGTTTGAAAGTTTTTTCTAGATATTCAGCAAATGCTTCTGCTCTTTGGCGATTGTCACCTGCCCAATTCCCACATAAGTCTCTTATAGGTGGACTGTGTAGGCATGAGCGCTTTAGATATTTTGTGGATTTTCCAGAGTAAGTAATCAGTTTCTTTATCATCTGTTAAATTTCTGAGATAGTCATTTATGGTTTTATTTTTTATTTCCAGTACTTCTCCTTTCACTCTTTGGGTTGTAGTTTTTAAACTATTTTTGTTTTTAGGTGATCTGTTTTGTTGTAATTTTTTTGGAAATTTACGTTTTTTAGCTACCATTTCCTTCACTTCTTTTGGATAATTAATTCCTTTAGTTGTACTTTTAATTTCTGGAGTATTATTCCAAGCCGCTTGAATATCTACTACGAATTTTTCTGCTTCAAGATTTAATTGTTCAGTTGTCTTGAGGGGTACATTTAGTTGAATTCGTTTGTTCAATTCTTCAGCAAATCCTTCCCAGACTGTTCTCTTGTTAACGTTGGGTTTCTTTCTTTTCTTATTATATTTTCGCTTAACGTCAGAATCACTGGCGTATGATCTGAACTTAGCTCAAAATTTTCTTCGACTTTTATATAGTTGGATGTTATGTTTCTTACTATGAAGAAATCTAACAGGTCTGGAGTTTTCTATTAATCAGTCGGTCAATAAGTTGGTTTTCCAGTTGACATGTAACTACATGTTAGCTCAGTAGCTGCTTTATGCAATTCATTGCCTTTAGTTGTTGTCATTCTGGATCCCCATCTTGTATTTTTTGCATTGAGATCACCTCCAATTATAAATTTTTCTCCCAGGTTGCTTAGGACATTCAAATAATTGTCCTTTTTTTTAATTGTATCTTGGAGGACAATAAATTGCGGCTATTGTAACCTTGTATCTGCTTGATTTAATATTTACTGCTGTTACCTGATTTTCTGCTGTACTGAGCCCGGGTTCTTGATGGTGGATTTTAAAGGAAAATGGTGAAAATTTCGTGTAGCCAAACATTCGCCAACTGCTTCCGTCAGCATATCCATAATCTACCATGTTTATGTTGTTATTACCTTGGACTTCGTCGCCCGCAAAATCGTTTGAATTTCACAGAGATCACACAGTTCACTGATCGCTTGTTTTAATTGTCACAGAATAAAGTGTATAGTATACTGAAAGATTATGTATCTACAAGACTTGACATATATATTGAGCAATATCTATGAGTTGCGTTATTTACACGGAACTAGTATTGTCAATATGTAAAAAATGTAATTTATTGTATGGTGTTTATATTATTTTGTCTCTTTGACTCTTGAGTAATATAATTCTGTATTACATTTCATCTATATTCTTAAGAAGAATAGGTTACGACCTTGGTGTTATATGTTCTACTGTTGCATCTATTTAGAGACCTTATGGTTTATAGTATATTATTACAAGGCTTTTAATAATTTGACAATTTCCAGGAAAAAATTCCTTAAGTTGAATTTTCAAAATATGAAATCGATTTTTCACGGATCCGTTCGAATATTTTTGGAAAAATATTATTTGATAAAAAAACGAGGTTATTCGAAAAGAAAAACTTGTATTTCATAAGCCAATTTATATCGGAGATATAATTTAAAATAAAAACGAGAGAATGATCCTGATTTATCTGGCACATTCCCCGTAGAAAACTATAACATGTCGTGGAAATTTATATTTATTTTTATAAGAGATGATTCGCAGCAAATCAGGAATCTATTTTTATAATTTCGTGCTGTTCCGGATATCCAAAGTGCTGCTGCATATTTTATTAGCGTTTATTTTCGACGGAACATGATTTATTTTGATTCGGATTAAAAGTCCATTAGGCGGGTTCCATTTTATTAGATCGAATAAATCGGTCAATTGTTTTAGGATCATTTGATTTCGAAGAAATTGTAAATAAACACGGAGGTATGTCAAGTTTTTAATCATTTGTTAGTTTCGTATGATGTATTTGATATAATATTGTCTAATTTTTTATAATAATTGCAAAAAAGTTATCTTTATTACGATTAACTGTAGATTCTTTTAAACACGCTTAGACAAACAAAAGAAAATTCTAAAAATATTGTGGTTATCATATATGATGCATTGGTAAATGATACATAGATGATTTAATAGGAGTCATAGAAGGTAAATGTGTAATGAGTTATATAAAGATATCTCATAAAGCAGTTTGAGTTATATTTTGTCTGAAGTTCTAGATTTCAGAAATATGTGAATTCAATAATAATAACATTAATAGAAACTGTAATACAGATTAAAAAAAATTGGTTTATAATAATGATATACTATTGACAGATTATTTTAAAAATACATTTATTTTAAAATTAAAAGTGGGATTACTAAGGTTTTACCAGAAACAAAAAAGCCCCACGATCTTATAAGCATGTGCAACTACAATACTTCATCGAGTAATTTTCAAAAACTGTGTTTAGACACGCTTTAACATATAAATTTTTTCTACAAATTCTTCAACTAGATATCTGTTTAGTTTCTTTTACTTTACTTGACTTTAGTGATAACATTTGGTTCATACTTTGTTGGCACATAAGTATTTCTGCACATACTAGGGTGTAAAAACCTAATACAATCACATTGTTCACTCAAATATGTGTAACTTATCCTTAACTTAGTGAAGCATAGCTCATCGAACTATCTGATTTATAAGAAATCGGATATTTGATATTGGCCTTTCGTAATCTAACCACGATGATATTTGATTGAGACTTGTTGAAGGTTTCCATTTAGTTAATATTTTTCTTGGCATTTTGAGAATATATGACCAGTAGTGAATAACAGTGAATGTTCAGTCGGTTCAGTTAGAAGTCCATTTTCTTGTCTGTAGTTGGCATTCGAATCTTGTAGATACATATATTGACCTCATGCACACTTGTAGAACTGAACCAGTCATATTATATAGAATATAATTTTGTATATTATTTGGTGACTGAAAAAAGAATAAAATTAATAGGGACTCATATACACAATAAACAAAACAAATGAGGCCTAACCTCAAATGTTATCAACAGTGTTATTTACCTCAATATTACGTTAACTATACTTTGGACGTCATTAAAGGCACTTAAAATAATAAAGACATACATCAGAATGATAGTATTGCTGTGAAAAAATTACCAATGTTCAAACAATACTGGCCGGTTCCCGCCATACAATATTTTTCCTCCTTGGAATGAAAGTACACAACTTGTTTGCTGTTTTCAGCAATGTGTAATTACATTAGAGGCCCTGATACAAACGAAAGTGGAATATCTGATTATAACACAACATTATTAAAATTATGTGTAATACAAATCGCTCAGTGTGGCCAAAAAAACTATACCATTTAACATCAAACCATTAAACTACGCAGATTTGGAGCGTTTTGTGGTGCTTTTAAAATTCAATTTTCATTCATTATTTTAAACGTTAATTTTCATTGAAATCGATTAATTTTGCAGAAATAACTTGAGAAGAATTGTTATAAAGTGGTTATCAAATCAAAGTATTAATTCAAAAAAAGTCATCTAGCCGATTTGCTAATAATGATCTAAAACATTTGGAATTATTAAAATTATTTTGTGCTTGACTTTATGGGGATGAAATTTCACTCTAGTATCGTCATTGATTCAATTATTCTTGATGATGTTCCGTAGTGATGATTTTGTTCTTAATCTCGTTGCCTTGAAATAGTCTCTTAATACTTATTCAATAAAGGCATGTTGCAGCAGGTTTGAATATTTTAGATATACAAATAATTATATCTAACAGTAAATCAGTCAAAAATGATTGCGATTTGAAAATTGTGATTTTTAGTGTTATATTTACCTTGTTTGGCAGTTTTATTTTCAAAAAAAAGGGTAATACAGCCCAGGCTCATTGAAAATGATGTGGTTATTATGATGATCAAGTTTCAAGTGAATATCTCTGAAAATATCGATCTGAATCTCTTCATAGTTGTTAAATAATTGAAAAATTCGATGAAATTCTTAAAAATATCGAGGTAAATTTATATAGTTCACTTCGACATTCTCATGAAACAGTTAATAAAGCAAGTTTAAAACAGTTTTGAAACATTTATGGTGAATAATGTATAAAGAGCCAAACATTCATCAGATCGAGTTTCCATATGTTGTTAAAACGAATGGAAATTGAGCAATTCTTGAAGTAAATGTTAATAGAGAATTAGAAGTGATGAAAAGTGGATCATGTATGAGAATAATGGGTGAGATATATCGCGGTTGAAGATCAAATAAGGCCATTAATTCCACTCTAAACTAACAATAACTAGTGACGAGTTTCGCCTATCTTTACTCAAATTATCTAAATCGTTTCATATATATATATATATATATATATATATATATATATATATATATATATATATATATATATATATATATACATACAGAAATCAAATAAGCAATAATACTATTTATGTGTAAAGTCTTTCTGTGTTATTTTATATCTTGGTGGACAGTATACAGCGCCTATATCTATTTCAGCGCTCTTCTTTTCAATGGTAACTATGGCATATTGTATTTCTTCTTGTCTTATCTCATCTTGTTGGAAATGCTGTATATTTTATTCCATTATTAGAGCTGTTCCACCTCGAGCACGTTCACTGGGGTGCACTGTCCAGTATGTAACATAACTCCGTAATTTTTTTAGAAAGAATTTGTTCTCAGGCATACTTCTAGTTCCCGGACTCGCTGATTTAGCCCACTGGCCTTTCATGTTATCATTCTTAAGAACGAATTTGTTTTTGTTTTTCATTAACTTATTTTGGGGATTTTCAAATTTTTTTACCCTGTTTGCTAACTGACTGAAATTTTGTCGTATTTCAGTCTCAAATCCACTGAGCAATTTCATCATGTCGACGATGGTTGGCTCGGTTACAGTTTCCTGCTTTTTTACGTTAATTTGATTATCGTTCGGTTTTTTGTCGCATATATTTTGCAGTTGGAATTGCTGTTTCTTCAAGTGTTTTATTTTATGTATCGAGTGTCTTAATCGCTGTACAGCTGTAATTTTATTTTGCTGAAGTTCTTTTGTTTTCTTCTGATACACTTCACACACCCTTTATAGCTGACAGGGTGTCCTTTTTCGTTCCATAATTCACATGTTGCTACGATATTGCGTTACTTTCTGCATTGATTAGTGTGATGTTTACCACCACACTTCACACATTCCCCACTGCAGAAATTTTTAGTATACCCAAGCTATTCACAATTTGTGTATTGAGGAATACTATTTTTTTTTTCGAGGGTTGTACTTTTATTTTGCAATCTATTAGGTATTTTATGTCATAGATTCATAAGCGTTTGACCGTGCATGGCATTTGGGATTAATCTACAAAATGAGCAAATAGCTAATGCGGAAATACTGTCGGCTGCTGGAATCATATCTTTTCGAAAGAAAATTCTTAACACTTAAAGCTATTTTGGCCGGAGTTACATAAGGCAGTGTCTTGGGACCGTTTCTATATCTGATTTATACTGCTGATATCCCAACAACGAAAGAAACAGTACTTGGAACATTTGCTGACGACATAGTTATAATGGCAAAATATGTATATCTGCATAAGGCTATAGAACAAGTACAAGTAGCGGTCAACAAGATCTACAAATGGACTAGGGACTGGAAAACATATGGCTCCAAATCCGTCCATGTTAATTTTGCGTTGCGGCGAATTGTCAAAAACTTAATTATATCACTTGACGGATGCCCGATTCATCAATCAGAATCCGCTAAATACCTCGGAATATATCTCGATGGTAGGTCAAACTGGAAACATCATGTGAAACAAAAATCAGAGCAAATTAGACTCAAAGTCAAGCAATTGTACTGGTTATTCGGAAGATACTTTCAACTTTATCTAAAATCAAAGAGATTGGTTTATCAGTCTTAAATCCTATTTGGATCTATGGGATGCAGATATGGGGTTGCACTAAAACATTAAACCAACTAGTAATCCAATACACCCAAAACAATTCTATGATTAATTACCAATGTTTATCGCTATGTAACAAACGAAGAGCTGAACCATGATCTCGGAATCAACTGGATACACGAAGTGATCGAAGATTTCGCCCTAAGACATGAGAGGTTGCTAAATTGCAGCATTATAGAAACTATACAGCTACTGGACAACAGGCTAGAACTCCGAAGATTGAAGCGCACCAAACCACAAAGTAAAGTTTAGCTTAAGTAGATTAGTTTTATTCTAATTTGGGAAATACATACTGATGTATTAATCCAGTACATGCCTTGTTTGTATACTAATGCAAGTTTAACAGAACAGTAGTAATAAATTAATTTGTAGATTAAGATTATACTAAGCATATCGAATGTAAGATGTAATTAATAAAAAAAAGCGTAAAGTCGAATACTTATTGATTGATATGTTATATCGATAGTTAATGGGTTTAAAACAATTTAAAGCTCAATATCAAATTCAGGCTATATCATTGCGCGATGACTTCAATAAATCACCTTGTTTAATTCTTGACACGTGACCCATTAAACGAGATATGGCTTCTTTATTGTCTTAGCAGTTTTATTACTCGAATATTGCGAAATACATTTTGTTTTCCCAATCATCGATCATAATATATACTAATAAAATATTGCGTATAATATCGATGATCTCAATACGATATTTGTGTTTATTGTTATTTTGGGACAAATGCCATTGGAAAGCAATTACAAGGTTCCTGATGATTTTCAATAAAGGTTTCAATAATATTACTTTGATATATTTTTGTTTGATCTAACTATTGGTAATTGCTATACTGAGATATTGTTTCAAAAGCGTTTATATAATTATATTTATTTTATAGGGAGTTATATTTATTTCCATAATCAACATTTTATATAAAAAATACAGTAATTTTTTACAATTGAAATTACTTTGCAGTCCTAAAGTACAAAGGATAATATTATGTATGGAACAGCATATGTTTGTTGGTACTCAAGCTTTTACTGATATCTTCTATGACCATTTTGCGTAAATTTGATTAGTTGTTGCTGAAGCTAGTTGTTGCATTATTGAATTTACTTTTTTAAGAGACATATGGTTTCAAGTGGTATTAAATATATATAATATGATCTAGGGGCCATTTCTTATGATTAAAACGAAACAGTACATACGAGGAAGTATCTTGAATAGTAATTGAATTATTTGATGGTTTGCATGACATTTGGCGCAGTCTTATGGGAACCATACAACGTCTAAATCAATATCATTCAATTCGCATATTGAGCACCAGCCACTTATTTTTTAAGTCTGTTTAGTGATTCCAAAAATTCTCAGTAAAAAGTGACAGGTGAGATAATTTCGAGGAAGAACGAAGTCATCAATGTCTATTTGATAATAAACTTCATAGATTAGAACAATTTTTAACAATGAAAATCGATATTTTTGTTGAATAGTGCTACAGTGTGGTTCTATTTTTGTTAATCCTAAACTGTCAGTCGTCAAGCTGTTTTTTTTTGGGTTGTAAGTACTTTAATGTATAATTGGCTGCAAATTTACATCGTGCTTATATTTTGAGCTCTGAAGAGAGTTCTTATGAATACAAAATTTGGAAAAATTGCATGGAAAAACGTTTTGATTTACTCCGATAAAGGAAATAGTACGAAACTATATTATGAAGAAAAACAAATAAAGATATTTAATTAGTAGCTTTATGATTATATACACACCCTTGAAATGAATGTAAACTACTCGAATGCATCCACAATTGTGACAAATTTTTTCTGCGATATCTAAAATTATATTTTTGATAGATTTTCAGTCGATTTTAAATTAGTGCCTTCTATTTTCATAGTTGTTTTTCTGGTTAAATTAATCACTGGATCTCATGCCATGTGTTAATCATAAAATTGTAATAACAGCTGACAAAATTTTGCAGAAATAAAGCATCAGTAAGGAAATATCATTTAACACAAGATAATAATAGCATGTAGCAAGCAGAACACAATTTTGTAAACAGTTAATATTTATTATAATAATTAGAAGATATTATCGTGGTCGAAATATACATGGTCACGTAGAATGTAGAAACATGTGTTTTATATTTTTCTGCTATTTCTTCTGCAGTTGTTTAAAGCGCGGTTTAAGGTTGTGTTTATATGGCTCGATGAATGGAGACAGTTATGGTTACATTATAAAACCGTTATTTATTGAAGTTATATACAATTATATAAAAGTTATGAAATACTAATAGATAAAAGGAATGGTAGCGGTGTTACCTGAAGACGGGGCTTCTGCAGTCCATGGTGGCACGTTTGAACTGAAGGATAGTCAGTGACTGAATGATCGTTCTGTGATCGAATGACCTTTCAAGTACCCAAGTTAATATCCCATATAAGACGACTCGGGGTCGCCAGATATTCATTATCGTTTACGATTTACGGACGTGTATAAGAACTGGAATATTATTTCCGGGTAATTTGTAGGCCGTTATTCTAAGATGTAAAATTCAACATGCCTCAAAATCGCTACAACAGTTTCCTAGATTTGAAGTTAAATTGATTAATCATAAAATGCCGGAATATTAAAGGATTTTTTTTATTTGTTCATACATTTTTACTGGGGATTTCTAAAATGTATTTCGTTTTTGTTGCAGTGGAAGTTGTTTCGAGGGTCAATGGCAAAATGGTAAAAGACACGGTTTGGGAGTGGAAACCAGAGGTAGATGGATCTATAGAGGTGAATGGACGCAGGGTTTCAAAGGAAGATACGGTGTACGACAGTCCAATACGTCAACTGCCAAATACGAAGGAACTTGGGCAAATGGATTACAAGATGGTTATGGATCCGAAACGTATGCTGATGATGGTAAGTGGCAAGCTATTTTATTTTAGCAGAAAAATATGGCGACTTATAGGGCGACTGTATGAATGATACTTTCGATTTAATCTTATTTTAACATAAACACAACGATTAGTTCTAAACATTTCAATCATCACTTATCACAGCCAAATATAAGTATATTGTTTTTTTTTCGAACAAACTGAACCGTATCAGTTGTACGATCTCTTCTCTCCTCTTCCTCTCTTCCCGAAGAATTGTTCCTATGAAATTTTCAGGGAATAAACAAAATAATATGAACAGTATGCGATATATTACATCTAGTTGAATGTTGACAATACGAAAGGCTATGATTGCGAAACTGTTTATAATGAAAGCCAACGCTAAGCTGCGAAAGAAGTGGTGCAACGATCATAAAACCTTGATGACATGACACGTGATGTTTTATGTATGGAAAACACCAAATTAAGTCTACAATTCAGTCTGGTTACTTCTGCAGTCAAGCATGGAAGAGGTTCCGTTATAATTTCGGAGGAAATATTAAGCTGCCCTCCATTCATGCACATCACTGGCTGGATTACTGGGAATGAATATCTCGACAACTTCAGCCTCAATTAATTTCCTACTTTGACTAGCATATAGTTAAAAGATGCAGTCTTACTTTGAGGAAGTTGATTCAAACATTGTCCCTGATTAGCGAAATTGTCACTTCAACATAATTGAACCGTTATGGGGGGTTCTAGAGAAGATAATGATGAGTAGATTTTCATGTTCAATATTATTAAATCTTCATCATCAAACGGCGAAGAATTGCAGCCGTTTTAAAAACACATGTTGGCTTTTTCAGACCCCTTATATTAATAAACAATTATTGCGTATATGTTGGTGTTCATATTATTTTGTTCGTACCCTGTACGTGGCCGTGATGGATAGCTTACTTAATCCGACAGTTTGCCTTGAAGTAAAATGTTTTTACCAAATTTTCATGGTATTGCCTGCATTGAATGATTTATAATTAATTTAATTTAATGAAAATATCGGTGTTCTTCAATCAATAGCCCATGATTGGGTAACTGAGTTACTTCAACTCATCTTTGGTGGTCGTGCAAGATTTCGACTAAATTCTAGTAGACTAGGATATAACAGCAAGTTCAATACGGTTTTGATGGCCTTGAACAAAAATAATATGAACACCTGACAACAAAGATGCTTGCGTCAGGAATCAACTTCATTCCACCTCTGGTGACCTTATAGTTTGATTAGGAATACTTTCATCCGAACAAGCTATGTCAAGGAATGTTTCGAGTTACTGCGGAACAATTGCCGACGCAACATCAAATTATCTTCTTTTCTTGACATATAAGTTGATTCAGGATAATTGAATTAAATCACTTGAACATTATTTTATTTTAACCAATATAATGTATGAGTGATGCTGTTCAGTCAATGCTGTCTTGATATAAATGAAAGCCTTATAGCCTATAAATGAAAGAACACACCATTTTTTTATCATCATTAATATCATTTAATATCTATTACTGAATATATTTTATTTTATTTTTGGTTACAACGTCTTATAAATAATATTAATATATTTTTTATATCAATAATTAAAATTTCAAATATAAACGTTAAATGAATATAAAATAATAATCAAGTCCAAATTGTGTACGAAAGTTTGGATTACAAATCATTTACTGGCTTTAAAATAAATGAAGATCTATTAATAGTTAACAATATGTAGCATTATTGGATCAACAGCCGCAAGTCAATGCGTTGTGTAATAGGTTGTTATTTTCTTTAACACTGCATAAATTAACGGTCAAATATATATCCTTGTCAAATATTACAATTGTTAGTTGTTTTTTGTATTTGATTGAAATGAAAAAGTAATTTTGTTGTTTCGAAAAAATATAATAAATACATAGAACCATCAGACATAAATGAAAAAGTCTACGAATAAAAAAGTTTTCTTAGCTTTATTCTTGGACGTAGCGCAGGCTTTCGTTAAAGTCTGGTATAGACTTATATATAAAGTCCATACAGTGTTACCGAACGTTGAGATTTGAAATTTATAAATCTCAGCCAGTATGTTTAGAGTTACATAAGAAGCTTACCCAATAATAAAATAAATAAAAGCAGTTATGGATTATATTTTGGGTCCTGTCTTTACCTACTCTATACATGCAACCAAAAAACTACAAAACGCAATATGTAATATATAATAATATACATTGGTGGGCCAAGATATAGAGCATAAAACCTCTCATATACGAATATTTATGAATACTGCTATTACCGACATAATACATACATTAACAATGCTAAGTACCTTGGGATGAATCTTGATGCAAAACTTCGTTGGAAGAGGCATATTAAAAATAAAAGATAGGAACTCGAATTAAAGCACAAAAAGTGTATTGGTTAGAGTGGAAGAAGAATAAATAATCTATACATAATAAGTTGCTGTTGTGCCCAGATAATATAGGAAATTAATGTATAGTTAAAATGGGTAATTAAGGAGTAAGGAAGAACTAGATGTCAACTTTCAGAAATCCCATTAACCTGTCACTATTGTCACCAACCAAGATATTCGTGTAGTTATTCGGCTTGTTGTCGTTATCTGGCGGAGAAATAGCGAAAGACAGATATAAGAGATTGGTCGCAAAATGTATTGCTTGCTGGAGCATCTGAGGACATGAACTGGTCATGGGAAAAGTTACAGTGTCCTAGTCTCAATCGATTCAATTTAACTGCAAGCACTGGAACGGGAAGGAGGGATAGGAAGGAGACGTCAAAAGTCACTTTTTTCATCCAGACATTCCAAATAGTTTATTTGATCCATTCTCAAAAAGCCAGCATCTTTGCACTGAGTCTCAGATGAAGGTTTTCATTAGGGTAAAGTCCAGAGCGTTGTCCAATAGTTGTATTACTTCCACATTGATGTGATTTAGGGCTTTCTTTCATGTTATTATTTTACGCTTCTTCGTTGGTTACGTAGCGATAAGCATTGGAAATTAATCGAAGAACGTTATTTTGGTAGCGTTTATTAATAGTTAGTTTGATGATTTAATACAACTCCATATACTTTAATATAGATGTAGAGATATAATTAGTGCGAGTGCATATAATTTCGATAGATACTTGAGACTGGATGGCAGATTTTGCTTCAGTATATGTTTGTCTATTCCCAGGTATTCTGATGTGATATACAGCAAGATGGGTCATATGAGAATTAAGACCTGGAAATTAGAGGATGATCGGATTTTTGTTAATGGAAGCAATGTAGTGAGCTAAAGTCAGAAAAGATTATTAATTTTCTGTACGGTTGGGCAGAGACATATATTAGTTGAACAATGTTTTACATCGATACCATTGAATTCTAATTATCCGAGAGGCAATTAAGAGATTCGCAACATGATAAGAGGAGAGACTCGACCTCTATATTCCGTGTATCACACGGTGTTCCAACCGTTGAACAGCACTACAATGATTGAAGAGAAGCTAACCGTGTGATTTTGTGTAGTGAAGTATATACCTATCAGGTCTACTGGAAATAAATTACCGTATTTTTAAAACAGATGTCGCTTAAGTTAAGAATAGGCTTAAGTATATATTCTATTTTGCTAATGTAATGCCGTCATTGATTTATACCTCTTTGAAAATGTCAAGTTCCCTGCCCGAAAACATGTAAAGAGTTGCTTTCGATGTTCAAAACAAAGAAAGTTCTGGAAAACTGAAAAATCTTGAAGATGGGAAACTGTAAGAGTTATTAGATGAAGACCCAACCCAAACTTAATCTCAAAAACAATTGACAGAAGCGTTAAATGTGGCCCAAGAAACGATTATCGACCTATTACGAGCATTGGGTAAAATCCAAAAGATGGGAAAATGAGTGCCACGTCAATTGGAAGACAGGAATATGGAAAATGGAAAAATCGCCTGTGAAATGCTGCTTCAAGGGCATGATTTGAAGTAATTTCTGCATCGAATAGTAACGGCTGATGAAAAATGGATTTATTTTTGAAACCTTAAGCGCAAAAAATCATGGTTGTCACCTGGCGAAACCGGCCGATCGACTCCAAGGCCAAATAGCTTTGGTTGCAAGACGATGCTCGGTGTTTGGTGGGACCAGAGCGGCGTCGTGTATTACGAACTGTTGAAACCTAGCGAAACACTTAATAGTGACCGCTACCAATAAAAAATGATTAATTTGAACCATGCGTTGATCGAGAGAAGTCCAGAATGGACCCGAAGTCACGGTAAAGTGATTTTAAAACATGATAATACGCCATCTCATAAAGCAAAACCGGTCAAGGAAGCATTGTAAGCACCTAAATGGGAGATTTTATTGCACACGCCGTACTGTCCAGAACTTGCCTCGTCCGATTATCAACTTTTCGCATCAATGGGATACGCGCTTGCAGAACAGCACTTGCAATGTCACTGCAGAGACAATTTGTAAGTTGTAAGTGGTAGGAAACGACTAGTAATGGTATATTAAAAAAAAATTAAAACGTCTGAAGTAATCATCACAGAAGTTCACAATAAAATCCACGGAAACACAATTCACTGAGAATCGACAACAATATGGGAAAAGTCGTGGCCTGTTGCAAGCAATCCCTTTTTTATCATCTTACACGCTTCTAGAGGGAAATAATCGTTCTCTGATGTAATTGGCTAACATTAGTTCGCCACGAGATAGTCGGACCATTTCAAAAATAGAACCTGACGTAACGTGAGTCCATGTATCGACGCCGTAAGCCATAGCGCAGCGATTAAATCGTCTTGAATAGCGCCGTTGTCCAAAACGTACCACCTTTTATAACGGGAAATGGCGGGGTTACTAATGCGGACCAGAAATGGACCATTACTAACGACATCGTAACAATGTTAAAACGTTTCGATACGAACAAAAAATTTGCCGACAACATCGTTTACTTTTTATCGGGAAAAAAATGGGGCAATCCATTTGGCATCGGTTCAATGGCAATATGCGAAATTACATTCTTGGTATATTTTTATTTCCAGCTTTACACCTGCTTAATTGTTGTACGTCTTCTATATACAGGGTATGATTGTATTGTACGGATATGAATTGTGAGGTTTCGAGCGCCAGCTCACCGTTGGCGATGCCGATAGTCTAGTCATTAATTGTTCGAATAATATATCAAAACACGTCTAAAATTAAAATATATTTAGTCGAAAGAATGTGAGTTAAGCGGAGTTGTGTAATCGTTTACATTAAATAGGTTTAACTACTAGGTCGGATCTCTATTTTTAAATTGATTGTATTACACCAAATATGTCTTGGATGTTGGGATTTTGAATTTTAAATCTTTATAGCTTTTTATTTGTATTTTTTATTAGACAAACTTAGTACAATCTCAATTAAAAACATAGAGTAACAGAGCGAAAATTCCATAGGTGTCTTTGGAAAAAATGTTTACACTATCCATTATCCAGACGGTACTGTGATTGTTCTCGTCATTTGTTCTTAGACCTTTGTAAAAATATATTATTGTGAAGGCATTTGGTTGGTTTTAAGCAAATTTTCCCGCGCGGATGTGTTAGGTGACACCATGGCATTACGTAACAAACCTCTGAAGTGACATTTTACTGACTAATAAAATGGAAATAAAAACTAAATTTAATTTCTCAAAGCAAATTTATCTAAAAGAATTCAATAAAAATATAAAAAGTATACATAGAAAGAAAATATATAAATCACTGTATTTTACATTTCTTTAGTGCCTTTAATTTAATGTGATTTATTAGAGTTCTATTCTGTTTTCTTATTCTATTGAAAATACGTTCCTCATCCTCGTAATTCTTCTTTAAAAACTTCTTTAATCTAAAAACATGTCATACACTTATCATTCATATTTTTAACATAACAATTATAACATTTTATTCTGAAGACGTTTTATACAATGAAAAGGTTTAAAATTTATATATTGTTTTTTTAACAGAATTACTATAACATGACAGCATCTAAGAATAAAATAAAGCAGACAGTTTAAAGAGCTATACACAATATCATAAAACTAACTTGATGGAGTTGCTAAGTGTGTCATGAGATATGGGGGTTGCCTCTATAAACTTTGTGTCATCTTTGTCAGGAGTTAAAGTTAGTGATAGCAGATTATGAACAAACATTTCACTAGACCTCATTTTTTTAACAGAATTGATGAGCAATGTGTATTTTTGGCTCCATGGTTTCAAAAATCAGTTTATCACCCTTGAAGGGAATTATGTTGAATAAAAAAATTAATTTTGCCAAAAAAATGTGTTTTACTATAGTAGGCCGGGGACTTTTCAAATGACCTGTTACAAGTCAGATGGAGATAAATACGGCGAATTAATTGAATGTTTAAATCATTCGTATTTTAATGAAATAATTTTAGCGATTTTTTTTTGAACTGTGTGAGTAGGTGGTAAATGAAATTTTCTATGTGTTCTATTAGCCTTGCTTTTTTTGCAAGAATAGTTAATTTTAAAGTTTTTTTCGTTTGGTGGCAATACAAAATTACATTTATACAACAAAAAATTTCCGATAAGAAACTTTTACAACACTAGAAGTTAAACTTTCACATTTTTCTCTTCATCAAAGACGCTGAATTAGGAATTAACAAGAAGTTTCTTTATTGTATATTGTTATGTCTTTGCAGTGGCTTGAATCTTGAAGAGAGTGACGTAAAGTATTAAGTGCTTAACTAGATGTTTATATAGATGTATTAGTAGATACATAATAGTATTTAAAAATGTATATAATATTATTGGATCTCTGAATAAGTATTGAAGACCGTTTTAACAAAATTGAGTATTAAAGTAATTCAGTAAATATTTGTTAAATATTATAGGTTGAGTATTGAAAATACATTTTTTAAAAGTAAAATTATTGGCTATCTCTTGAATATTTTATTATTTCACATACATATATATTAATCATAATTTAATGTATTAACAAATATTTAAACGACTGCTATAGGAAAAATATTTATAAATCTTTGAGAAGTACATCATCATATTTTTGTTCTTCCGATACATTTTGGGCTCTTTCAACCTCCGATTCTGTATCTTCTTCAACTGGATCCAATTTTGTTTGTTTCTCTTCGGTAAGTTCTTCGCCTTCGTCTATATCTTCTATCTGAAATTGATTGAATTGGGAGTATTAAAAAAAAAGAATTTATGTATTTTTTTACGAACTAGGGGTTTGTTTAGGCAGGACCCTCTGCTTAAAGTGGGATCTGAATAATAGTATTCGGAAATAAATCTACCGACTTGGGGGTTGTAAATTAAGCCTTAAATTAAGTGTACTAACTTAGAAATGATTGATCAACTTAGATATCGTCCCAGAGTGGATCAGATCTGCTAGTTTGGCTCGCGGCTATCGCAGTATTAGGAGGACCGCCAAGAAGATTGCTGTCTAGATTAGGAACGAGGTGTACAGTTTGCACCACGGTACATATCAGAGTCTTTTAACAGTGAATATGCGAACAAGAATAGTAAAAAATACAATCTTCTTATCATAAAGAAAGTCCTAAAAACAAGGCAAGTAGTTAGCAACGCTTAAGAATATTTCTGTTAAGTTAACAACGCAACTAATAAAACCGTAGCGGTATTACCCCTCATTTCAGTAAGCTAAATGAAGTTTATAGCTGTAGATTTCCACCTGGCATCATATTTAAACTCATTGCAAGTTAAACCTTTTCAAAAGCCCAATCTTCACTGTTTTTACCACATACGTCTTAATCTTATCTTATATCTTATTATCTTGTGTCTGCAAAGATCTGCAAGTACTTTTATTCTATATTCTGAATTATTTCAAGTTAGAAATTGTAATTTGAGTGTTTAAACACATCTTGGTGGATTAATTTACACAAAGAAGAGAGAAATACACTTGCATTTTTTGTCCAACCATTACCACGAAATCAGGTTGGTAAACGCGGAAAGTCATGACAAATTCACTATGATGCGTATTTGCAGTATTTTGGTTTTACTGTAGTAAACACTGACAAGCTACGGACACTGACACTGTTTTTAAAGCGTGTAGAATAAAGCTGTATAAATATTAAGCTGTATAGCAGTGTTCAATGTATTAAGGAATATATGTATGACTAACGTTAAGTTGGCAAAAAGGTTTCCACTAAAGGTAAGTGTTTAACGCCTGATGAAGCAGCAGGACATCGTTTCAAAGTGTTGTTCACAATTTTCTCCATTACAAATTGCCCGATTAGAAGCACATAATTGACAATTAGCGGCGTTCACATCTTGATGATTTCCTCCAACACTTGGTCAACAGCGACGAGCAACGAGTTCGTCTCGAAAATCAAAAGACATTACCAAGAATTTTGGGATGAAGGTATAACGATAAATATAAAAGACTCAGTTTAATCTTTGCTCATTTCTGGTTTATACCTTTTAATTCAACAAAAATGGCTACAAATGGTATAATAATAAATTTATTGAATATTTCAACAACTGGAACCAATTTAAATGGGCTACTGATTTGTATTCAATCGCCCAATTTTCCTTATAAACAGTTTTTGGTTGCTCAGATTCAAAATATTAGGGCTTGCTTATTTTAGGTTATTCTTATCTTCTCATCCATTCGAATCTTTGATCTATTTGTTTTATATTTGTCTTCATCCTTTATCAATTCTTTATTATCTTGTATGAATTTCGAATCATAAAATTGAAAAATCTTTAAAAAACTTAGTAAACAAAAAAACTTGTGGATAGTTAATTAGAAAGATGTAGTCTCTATTGTGAAAAGACGTAAACAAACGAAGGAACTGTTCTAGGTCACAGCGCTATCGATCTGTCGGTCTCCACAACGCAGCTGACAGACATTTCACCTTTGCTTTGCCAATCGTATAGGCTTGTCTCTGGAAACATTTGAACATTTGAGGCAAAAAACAACTTGTCAATTACCTAATCTTTAAGGAAATCAATACGGAGAAAAAGGTCATTACTTGTTTGATTTGTTTGTATCGTTATAATACATTATTGCCATTAAGTTATTGTACTCTGGTACTTAATTAGATTATTTAATATATAATGGGTTTGATACATGAGTGCGATAAATTATATTGATTTGATTTTTTTCATTAAGAAATAATTTTTTATTCGACAGCAAAATCATAATCAATGTTGCCAGGTCGACTGAAATTACAATACATTTACAGGTTAAAATATTTAAATTATATTTTAAAACATTATAGTGTGCAATGTAAAGAACTACCAAAAAATCACTAAATGTTTTAAGTTTATTCTTACGTTAGTCGAATTAATTTATATTAGTGAGAATATAATAATAAATGTATTAAAATATGAAAAGAGAAGAGATAAATATAGATGAGAAAATATTTCAATTCTAATGTTGGTGATCACTAAATATTGATCAAACTTTTAAAATTCTAATTCTTTTTGTTGATTGTTAAGAATGGATTATACTCTAGTCTAGTTCTATTTTATTGTTTGACCTACTTTTGTAATTTTATATATATCTAATCCCTTTGCATTTCAGATTTTTTCCTTCATATTTATCTCTTGTAATTTGTTTTACTCTTGTTGTCACCACTTATCAATTCCTTGTTCACTTATTTTATTTATTGTCTATTAATTCTTAAATTTTTCTGGATTATATGATAAATGTTTACTATGAGCCATTACATTTTTCACAGTTATTACATTATATATAGATACGTTAGTTATTAGTGGTCTGATGGGTATGTGCTGTATTTACTCAGTATTCTCTTTTCTGTTATATAATTTAATCCAGTTCTTTTTAGTATTTATTTCTATTGTCTCCATCTCTTTGCTTAATTTATAATATTAAAATAGAATGTGCAAACTTCTGTTGGAGGCATTAAGAAAATTCTTTAACAATAGAATAATAAGAAAAATAGAATACACCTTGTTACTTTTTTTAGAATGAATATGTATTATAATGAACTAATTTTGATTATAATTCGACCATAAAAACGTAGAAAAAGCTGACGGCACCGTTATTTAGTTCTGCTCGCAGAAAATGGCACCCAAAAGAAAAATAACAGTAGTACGCACCATAGAAATTAAACAAACCAATTAAATTCCTTCGTAGCTCTTAGCAAAGTAATTAAAATAAGTAATAAGTTCAAAGTAGTGACATAATATATACGACATGATAATAGATGTCGCGAAACCATTTCTCAAAATTACCTATGAAGTAAAATTTCTATTTCATCTGTGACTATACATTGGACCCTTGTAACAAACTATCTGGCAACATTGATTATAAAAAATTTATTATATTTTTTGTTAATTGTAATAAAGATATATGATTTGATTACCTTTGTTGTAATTGTTTCATTGCTGATGCTTCTTATTGGGGCTGGGTCTTCATACATGGGATTGTCAAAACTGCGATTTAAGCTGATTATCGATCCAGCGATAGAATCACCGTCGCCACGGTCTGGCATGTGCTCATATCGGGCGAACATAAAAGCAGGTCTTGTGGGCACATTTGTTATTCTGGAAGCGTAGAAAAATATTTTTTCGTTTCCATTACTATGTCAGATTAATTTATATAATGTGACGTAGTAAATAGTGACAACAAACATTAAATTTGAAGGCAAATAAATGATTTTATTAACAACATCTATATATTAATAGGTTTAGCGAATATTCTGCCTCCTTTTTGAGGAGAATGAGAAATATTTATTCATATATTTTTTTATAGAATTTTAATTCCTCATTTTGTTGGTGAGTTGCCACGTGGTACATAAAGCAAAGTAAAAAGGAGTAAATTAGGAGAAAGCCATAGAAGACAAATTAAAGATTAGTTAAAATCTATAAGACGATCTAAAACATACATAAAATAATAGCTTGAAATAAATAATCTATTGACAAAAAAAAATACAGTTACTCTTTCAAAGATTGAAAAGTGGAATAAACAAGCAAAGAATGACGAATTTTATCTAAAAATTTAGGTAAAGCAATTATTGATTTAATCAACGTGGTATATTTAATTTTTAAAGGTTATATGAACAAATAAATGAAGTAATGAAAATATGCGGCAGTTAAAATTAAATTAACCATAATTTGTTTATAAACACGTAGAACATATAGAAGAAATTATGTATTATTAATAGTCTTTTTAAAATATTTTAAAGCATTGATAAATATTAAGGCTTAAACGAACTTTGTTTATTATTGAAATTTAATGGAAATTAAAAGCAATTTAAAAAGCCGACTGTTAGTCCTTCAGGCAGTTTGCATTTATTTTAATATGTTTTAATATACGGTCTTATATGTTATTTGAATTAGTGTAACATATCAAATAATTTTTTGATATTATGTCAAAAATATTATGTACATAAAACATGTTTTAGTAATATAACATCATTATATTTGCTCTATTAAATGGGAAACATGATTAACCCCAAAGTTGAACACGATAAATTCATGCTGATTTTAAGAATTGTTGGAAAAGTAAAAGTTTATTATATATTGACAGGGCTGGCTATCTACCCTATAACCAGTACATTTATTGTACTTGAGCTTGAGTTCACATTTTTTCTAAACATATAACATTCATTTAAGTTTATCATCAACGAGTCATGGTCCAATTTCAGCCACCGGTTTACAGGCATCACTACAGACCTAGACTGCAATACACTCTAATTATGGTATTATTATGTTATATAATATAACAACAAAATCAATTAGATGAAGGAACTTCAGATAAAATTAACATGACCTATGAATTATAAGATGCTATAGTTTTAACAGGAAGTTACACGTCCAGTCCTTTATCTACTACTTTTCAGTCCTTTAAGTGCTGTGCTTTCGGGACTTGCCTACATTAATGAAATTGTTATAGTTAGATATTCAAAGAAGATTACAACGCTGAATAAACCAAAAATTTACAAACAACTATTAACTAAATACAATTTTCAAATAATATACACAAATAAAGCAGGGCTTATTAATTTCACCATTAATAGAAAGCACATATCAATACAGTCAAATATCTTGGCATGATCATTGATGACAAACTCAGATGGAAGTTATATGTTTGGAAAAACTGTGAAGAAGTCAAGCTGAAGTTCAAAAATGTACTGGTTATTCGGTAGATACCCAGCCCTGCCAGTATATAACAAACTTT
Source organism: Rhynchophorus ferrugineus (assembly GCF_030347505.1). Taxonomy (NCBI): domain Eukaryota; kingdom Metazoa; phylum Arthropoda; class Insecta; order Coleoptera; family Curculionidae; genus Rhynchophorus; species Rhynchophorus ferrugineus. The sequence continues at coordinate 15,816,760 of NW_027472588.1, read as the reverse complement.
TATTTTCCCAAGAAGTCTTAAAATCAGTATGTATTTATATTTCAACTCTGGGGTTATACTAGTCAACGCAATAGAAATATCATACAAATATTCTAAAACAAGGTACTGCGAGGTTTTTTTGATGCTCCCTGTTACATTCGTAACAATTCGTTCGACAATGTGCATAATAACCTGAAGGTAGAAACTATCGATACCATTTTCAAGGACTTTGCCCGAAGATATGATCAGATCAGCTCCTTCATCACTATTGAGCTTCAGAAGGTTAAAGGGAGTAAAACCATTTGATCCAGTTCAGTGAAGTTAGAAGTAAAAATCGACTCTACAATATGGCGCTGTAAACTTGTCAACAGATTTGATGTTTGCTGATGATTTTAATCGAATCGGCAAGCTGCGAAAGCGTTTAATTCTATAACATAGTGTGTGAGAAACACAGGATAGTATTTGTAATATTACAATTACAAAGGGCTAAAATCCATATCGTGCTTATCTTGGCAATCATTCTTTATGGTCCGGCAACTTCAATGCAATGTTTAGGATAAACTCTATATGTTTCTCTACGTGGATGTGTTGAAAACGAAGTTATTCGTTTAAGATAGATATACTTGAGTAATAAACCTAGAGACACCTGTCTGTCGGAAACAATTATTTGGCTGGAAAACTTGGAAGCTCATAGAAAGCGGCCAGAGATTAACGTTGTCCATTATTTTAGATACATATTTTAAAAAAATATCGATATAGCGATATATCTCTCTAAAAAAATATCATATAAAAATATAAAATTATTGAAATATTATCTCAAAAAAAATTCGATACTTTATAAATATAGTAGTGATGTTTTCAACGATCCTCTAAATTAAGTACCAATTATGTAATGAACCTTTAAAAGTATTCACCAACTCTAAAGGTTAACTAAACATTATATTTATTTTTCTTTTAAAATATATCAAAAAACATGGGTTTACAAAAATATCGATATATTAGCTAATAAAATATCGGTTAAAATATTGATATTGCCTAAATATTTGAAAAACCAAACCAATTTGTACTAAACCTTTAGAATTAATCACCAATTATAAAAGTTTATTAAAAATTATATTTAATTTTTTTTTAATTTAGAAAGAAATCGGATAGATAAATATCGCCTAAAATTATCGATATATCGATATATTAGAATCGATATATTAGAAAATTAGAATAAATAAATGTATTATATTTTCATTACCTTCAAAAATAATAAGCTACCTGATTAAAATTAAGTTAAAAATACCTAAAATTGAATTTATCAAACTTCTTTGTTGATATTAAAAACAGTAAACCAATCAGTGTGAGAGCCACTAGCAACGATCCGAAAACAATCGAAAGGCTGTTGCTGATTTCAGCAGTTAACATCGCAGTAGGGCCGCCTGACATAGAGATCTCGACTTGATCGACGAAAAACGACGGATCTAAAACAAATTATTAAATACCACTACAGTCTTGACTTTTTCCCGAAATGTTTTACCATTGGTTAGGATATCATAAAACATTTTACCATCTGCCAAGCTTTGTCCCTGAAAATTTTCTTCTGACATTATAATTTGAATGATGACTTCGCGGTTCTCTTCTGTTTTGCTGACGAACGTATCGGATTTATATTTTTTCAGTGCGTCTCTAATTTTCTTTATCGCGAAACCTGGTTGGTAACTCTTAATTTTTATGATAGATCCTGAAAAATATCACTAAGCTAACATATTAAATAAGCTAATCGTCATTTCTGAAATAGCTGAATTGAATTTTTAACTCACCACACATAGGTTGGTCGCAGTTACTGATAGGTTTTATAGGATCTGTACATTGTATAGGCAAATCTTCGTTATATTTGATTATGTCACAAACTGTATCTGAATGACATACACATCCTGTTTGGTCTATACAGCCTTTGCCATCAAGGAAAGTAAAGTACACAGATTTATATCCTTAAAAATATAAAAGTATGAGTTATCGTTAATCTCGCTAAAATTCGAAAACGGCTCGACCGATTTGGAGAATTTTTATCTTGAATTATTTGTGGAAGTCTAGGGAAGGTTTAAAAGGTGAATAAATAAGAGGATGCTGGGAATTAAATAAAAATAACAATTTTGTTTTTTCTTTAATGTATCTCCCGTCGTTCAGAAATCAAATAGAAAAAATAGTTTAAAATGAACAACTAATTAGAATTTTTATATCTTTATTCTCAGGAGGTAAAAATAAACTTAATTTTAGCTAACTACAGTTGTTAACTATCAGATTATTTTTATTTAGATTAACTACAGTTGTTAACTATATATCCTATTATTTTTATATAGATTGATATATCTTAAGTTTTGTCACAAATTAAATTTCTGAACGCAACCATAATATTTGACATTTGACAACCAACTAATATGTCGGTCCATCTTCTCTGTGGATGGATACCTCAGACAAAGAGTGCATCCTTCTATCTTTTTTGGGTGACGATTACCGCTACGTGCGCGAGAGCTTTCTTAACTTCGGTGATCCTTTGTGATAGTGACATTTCAAATTATGTGCTCTTTTTTTTTGTTGATTTTTTGTGATAGTGACACTTTACTGCTAACTGCGCGAGAAATTTTCTCACTTAATTACAACTTACGATGCCGAGGAAAAGACGACCTGACTTAGGTCGTCGCTTACAATCAAATGTGCTACCTCACGTGCTAACCGCATTGATGACCAGAGAGAGACAGAAGAAAGAAAAAAGAGACAAGAAAATAACCGTATTGCTATGTCAGAACTGCGTTCTTTAGAGAGTGGCAATGAGGTAGATAGGCTTAAAATGCAACGAGTTCGTGCACATCAAACATAACAACAGCGAGCACGACATAATGAAATTGAGCGATTCCGCAGACACAATGGTCCTGTGATCCTGGAATGAGCTGCATTCCACTGTGGTGCGGCAATAGATTATTGTGCCGACAAATCAGTAACAATCGGGGAAATGATAATAATTTGTGAATATTGCACGGCGTTAAAATACACTGGTTAATCTACTGGATTATGTTCTTTAGTTTCTGGAATTGGAAATGATACTAAGCACTTCTTGGCCAACATTCAGAAATATAACAGCTGTTTCCAGATGACATCAATTGTTGCTACACATATTACCATAATATTTTAATATATACCATTTATTTTAATTATTTACTATGTATCTTCATATCTTTGTTACTTATTGATGTACAATAAAGTATAACAAACATTTTTATAATATTCAAGTTTGTATTAAAATATACATCAGAAATAATTATTGGACAAATCTTTAAAAATTACAGTTACAAGGAAAAATGTATCACTTACTGGGGGCGCTGTTACCACTACCAGATGCAGATCGTCATTTACAAATTTATTTTATGGGCAATTCAGATTCGGAAGTTGATAAGCGTTGTGCTCATAATCCAATAGTGAAGAGAACCATTGTCCAAGAATTACAAATGTTTCTTCATTAGAACAACAATTTAGTAAACATGTTCCAAATAGCATTGGATGGGATGCCGTCTGACAGCTATGATATTGTCATTCATTTAGGTATTTTGTATATCGATTGAGGCAGTACGAAGTCTGCCGGGTGAGCTGGTTAAATATATAAATATATTCAGAATTATTTTGTAGTATTACTAGTTAGCCCGTCTGATCTGGTTCTGTCAAAAGAGATTGCGCTATGTATTATATGTGGTTTAACGTAAATAGCCGAAATCGAGGAAATGTTTTGTTTGGTCCTACCAATGCAGGCACTTTCAGTTTTTTTATTGGTTCGTTTGAATTGCCCTACTTCTATAACGCGAGTATTTGTTTCTTTATTTTTTTATTTGATAATGCAGTCTTCAGTGTGAAAAGGTATTGTGTTTCTAGTGTTGGTATGTAAATAAAAAACTAGAAGTTCCTTGGAAGAAGTTAGCTTAGATTAAAGATAAGTGTATGTGTGACTTTTTGTGCCAATATTTTTACCTGGGACGTATACAATTATATATATATATATATATATATATATATATATATATATATATATATATATATATATATATGTATATATAACACAGTTTAAACCAAAAATGTGTATAAATATAAATAAAAGTTGTTTGTAATGTGATATCAATTAAAAATAAGATATTTTAAAGGGGTTTATTTACTTAAACAAATGTCAATATACATTATAAGTATAAAGTATACCAAACCAATGTTAAGATACTTATAATTAATCTTTTGGTTTAAGGCTAGGCTACTTCACTGATATATGTAACATTTATTTGGGTCTACGCATGGAGTCAGAAACACTCATTGTTCGACAAGTATGATTGAAAAAAAAACCTTGATATACAATAAAATAGTATAATTCGTAGACCAACAAGTTGAGAGTGATTTTATAGCTAAGATAGTATGTCATGATTGTTTTACTATATTGTTGATATATCCTTAAGCTACCTATTTGCGTCTTCGATTTTACCCATATTTATATATATATTATATACATATATATATATATATTTATATACATATTTATATATAATATATATATATATATATATATATATATATATATATATATTTAATAAGTAATATAAGTATATAGAGTAATGTAAATTTCATAGATATTATACATTTTAATTTTTAGTTGCTGTTCTTTACAATATTAATTTTTGGTATGTTTTCTCCATTTTGACGTATATCATACAATTTAGCCATTTTAACTATGACGTATATCATATAATTTAACCATTTTAACTACAACTTACTTCGATACATTTTTGTACGAGGTACATTTCAACGAGTAAATACATTATTAACAGAAACATATTTAGTCTGCTTTTAGTATGAAGGAACGAAAAGATACGAACTTTAATACATCTTATTTGAATTAGATGAAGAGGCACTATGGAAATATGAGAAAGGGAAAAGGCACTCTAGAAAATTTTGATTAAATTTGCCACGAGATATGTTCTGTTCTCAATTAGGTTTCACCTTTTTTATATCTACATTTAATTATTTTTTATATATTTATATTTATATTTATATTTCATAATTTTTTGATATATTCATATTTCATACTGATTTTGAGAAATTACATTTGGGTTTTATTTCAAATTTAATTGGTCATTAGATTATGACGTCAGGGATTAGTTAACGATAACTCAACCTCAACCTATCAAAAGCCTTCCTAATAAAATATTTACAGGTGTCTGTAATGGTAATTATACTAACCAATGAAATGCAGGGTAATAGTGTTATTAGTGCCTTCCTCTAATACCACACAAAATAATTCTGAAGTAATATGTGTTGAGTTAATACTCTATATATTATTCTATGGCTCGTACCCAAATTTTGCGCTTTGGTGTTATCCAGGAATTGTAGTATTTGACGTAATTGACATGAAAATGGAGTCTGTCCTTGCACCTTCTTGTAATTCTCTTGATTTCCTGGATGACAATCGCTATAGAAGGTCTTGGTGTAAGTAATCAATCCTGTATCAGAAAATTGTGTAATATTGCATAACTCCAGTTTTATTCTTTTCTTTTTACATGTTTCTTCCAGCGAAATTTTGCATTAACTTTCATTTGAAAATACTTAACATTGTTGGTATATGAAATGATATTATTTTTTATTGTTATTTGTGCTTGTTCGGTCTGATTATATGTGAATAGCACATGCACAGCTTTACTTTTATTAATTTTTATTAAATTTGCAACCAATTATTTATTTTGTTACTTCCTTGTTGTAATTCTTGTGTGGCTTCTTCGTTATTGTCTCTAACAGCAAGAATCACAGTGTCATCAGAAAATATAGCGATCATGATATTTTTAATTTGTGTGTAGAGGTAAAGAAATAGCCCTAATACACTTCTTTGTGGTACACTTCCTTCAGCTTCCTTTAATATATTTAACATGAAAATACATGCCCATTGAAACTCCAGTGACCTCTTTCTGCCATCTGAATAAACAAAAGTTATTATAAATGAATCGTGGCAATGAGTGAGTTATGTCAACCCTCGGTTTTTCAATTTTTTATCGAGATTTAGTACCCTCTGTCTTGTGATTCTTCTTACATCAAATTCATAACTGTAGATTTAATCAGTAATGTGTTATATCTATATCGTTTTCAAATATTACATTTGTTCAAATATCTACTTTTATCTTAACTTTGTTTGATCTTTTGCCAATTTTACTTGATGTATATAATTTACGTGCGTCTTTAATCGACATATAATTGCGTTTATATACGAGGGTATCGAAGAAACTGGGTCTCTTTTAAGTTTTTTGCTGTCTGTATAGACTCATCATTGAGGACGTTGAAATATGACAGTCTAGCCGGTGATGTGAATGAGATTACCAGTTGAATAAATTTTCCACATGCATTACTATAGGCAGTAGGCGGTCCGCACCGTAGGCTTCTTAGGGTTTCTCCAAACCCAGACGTTTGTAGAAGGCGATGTAAAAAGTAATTCATCGGATGTCACTCAGTATAGCATTAAATTTCGTTATGAAAGGTTTAACAATCGCAGCCTTTCTATGAATAATAGTTTTGTGGAACTTCCACCGTACTATTTTTTGTCAAATAGTGTTACTCAAGTGAGTGTTGAGTTCTGCTGTCACGGTTACCGGGGTTGTTTTATGCTGTTTGATCTTTTTAATTTGTTTGTTGGTTTCTGTCAGTTAACCATGGGTTTTGTCCACGATTCCTCTTTGCTCAAATAGGCATTTTCCAGAAGATTCTTTTTGTTATTACTTGGATTTACTATTGTATACCAAAAAAGTTAATTGACTATACTGCGCATCAATGAAAATGTTTTGGACTTTTCTTTCTTTTTATCTTCTGGATTAAAACATCACCACAGCAGTTATGTTGTACATTTTTTTAAATTCTACGTTTTTAATTTGTGGGAAATTAGTTTTTCAATATTCATGCACTTACTACACGAATGGCACCAAAACCCCCTCTATAGTGAATTTCATAGTGTTATTGTTTTTTTTCTGCAAAATTTATTGTATTTAGGTGTTTAAGGAATTTAATTTAATATATTAACATTACGGAAATGTGTACGCCAACCACACGGCCTAATAACCACATAGAAGATTGCTATTTTTACTTGGGTGTGTCCAGACAAGCAAATTGTTAATGACTAAAACAAAAGGAACATATCTTTTTCATATTTAGATGCTTCGTTTGAATTGCCCTACTTCTATAACGCTAGTATTCTTTTATTTTCTTTATTTAATTATAATGCAGTCTTCAGTGTCAAAAGGTATTATATATCCAGTGTTTGTGTGCAAATAAAAAACTAGAAGTCATTTTCCTTGGAAGAAACAGCCCAAGTTAGCTTAGATTAAAAATGTGTGTATGTGTGACTTTTTGTGCCAATGTTTTTACCTGGTACGTATACAATTATTTATATATATATGTGTGTATATAACACAGTTTAAACCAAAAATGTGTATAAATTCGGCGATGGCAAAATTCAATATATAGAGAACCAAATTTTGTTACCCGCTTAAAAAGTTGTTTGTAATGTGATATCAATTAAAAACTAAGATACTTTAAAGGGGTTTATTTACTTAAACAAATGTATATTGGTTAAGATACTTGTAATTAATATTTTGGTTTAAGGCTAGGCTACTTCACTGAGATATGTAACATTTCTTTGGGTCTACGCATGGAGTCAGAAAAACTCATTGTTCAACAAGTATGTTTGAAATAAATACATTGATATATAATAAAATAGTATGATTCGTAGACCAACAAGTTGGGAGTGATTTTATAGATAAGATGGTATGTCATGATTGTTTTACTATATTGTTGATACGTCTTTAAGCTACCTATTTTGGTATTCGATTTTACCTATATATATATATATATATATATATATATATATATATATATATATGTATGTATATATATATATATATATATATATATATATATATATATATATGTATGTATATATATATATATATATATATATATATATATATATATATATATATATATGTATGTATATATATATATATATATATATATATATAATATCTAATATCTAATAAGTAAAATAAGTATATAGAGTAATACAATTTTGATATACGCGGTCACGGTTACCGGGGTTGTTTTATGTTGTTTGATATTTTTAATTTGTTTGTTGGTTTCTGTCAGTTAACCATAGGTTTTGTCCACGATTCCTCAATATAATTTTTTAATCAACATTCCTAATTTTTTTACACAAAAGTCTATATAGATTTTGATCTCTATAGACTATATAGATTACTATATTGATCACTATTATTACTATTTTGATCTATATAGACTCGCTAAAACTCGAGAATAATTGCACCGATTTGACTAATTTTGATTTTGAAATATATGAGTTTATTATTACCAGTCATTACCCACTAACTTACTCATTATCTCTACAGTTATTAGAACTAGGTACTTATATAGGATGACCTATAGGTCCCTACTGAGTTTGTTATAAAATAAAGTTAATAACTCTTTTCAGTATATTTACCATTAGTGCACTTCACTACATAATTACACAAGGTTACATAGTTTGTTTTTAATGAGTTGGCGTCCTAGTTTAGTGCCATTCAAGAGTTGCAGTACTTCGTTGTTTATGTTACATGGGAAACTGAATATAAAATACGTGTAGTAGATAATTTAAATAAGGTTTTTATTTATTTTTATTTAGTTATTACAATGACTATTATGTTCATATTTTATTATAAATCGTAAAACGTTTTTTTGTGTTAAAATCTAAGTTTGATTATTTTTTGATTGTTAGTAACTTCCTTATTTATTTTTAAGTCGGTTCAATTTTTTGTTAAATATTTTATTTTTCTCTTTTAAATATTAGATATTTCCTCAATAAATGACGCAGTTATTTTATTAGATAACATATTACAGTCAAGTAAAGGTGCAGCCCGTATCTATCTAGGAATAAAGAAACAATGATTGAAAATAAAGAAAGCTTCAGGTCGCGGGGTTCGCTACCTAACCTAGGTTGAGAACAACAAGAAAAGGTCGTTTCCTTCTCCGGGAAACTAACAAGCGATCTCCGCGTGTGTGCTGAATGCTCTAACCACTACACCATAGAATCAGTTGCCTACAACATTTCTACGGTTTCTCATATTATATGGTTAGTGTTTAAAAAGCAAACTGAACGGCTTTTTCGCTGAATGACTTCTTCCGTTACATTAGTTCAGCAATGAGATTATTCACAAATATTAGAAAACTGAAACTGAAAACTCCGTACGCCTTTTATAATTTGAGGTATTTCCTCGATTCCTCCCCTTTTCTCCCATCAGATTCTGACTTGGTTTTAATGGGACGAATATTTCGAATAAAAAAATAATTTTGAAAATCGATCCATAATTGACAGAGAAATATATATATATAGTCGAACATAGAACCTCCTCCTTTTCTGAAGTCGGTTAGTTACTGCTCTGCTGTTATTATGGTAAAATCGATGAGTTAAAGATATTATTAACACCGCAGTAAAATAATGATAAGGTACTATCTTGTCTATAAAATAATTTTCAACATGTAGGTCTATGAATTGTATTATTTCAGTTTGTATTAATGAATTTTTTACAATAATAAAATAGTAGTGATTATAAATAGTAAAATTACCACAAATAGCCCCACTATCAGATTCGTTACGCTTATTAGTTTCTGGAATAGGACAGGATAATTTAATGTCAAGCTGATATATCATAAATACATTGGTACCACTCAAATATAAGTAGCATTCAAATTTATATATTAAATAAGTTTAAAAAATCTTAAACAATTGCACATATAAGGACGAGTTTATCATTTACTGGGAGTGCTGTGAACATTACCATTGCAGATACAGATGAATAATTCTTAGAAAACTATTTCTTGAGCGCTCCGAATGTGGAAAATAATTGTGTGAAGTGAACTATGGCCCAGGAACTACAAACGTTTCTTTCATCAGAAGAACGATTTAGTTAAAATATTCAAAATACCATTGAGGAAAATTTTAGACAATTTTAGATGCAAATGATATGAAGTTTATCGGATCATCTGGTATGAAATCAATTTATTGAAGAATACACAAATATTGGCACTATAACAGGTCAATTGAAAAGTCTCCCATAGTAAGACATATTCTTATGTCATAATTAGTTTTTTTTTATTCAACATAATTTCTTTCAAGGGTGATAACTGATTATAGCAACACTCCAAATTTTCGATACCATTTTTGTAGTACGATTTGTCCTTTGCTTCAAAATAATCCTCAGTTTCGACGATCACCTCTTCTTTCGACGAACATTTCTTCCCAGCTAGCATTCTTTTGAGATCTGACAACAGGAAATAGTCGCTGGGAGCCAGATCTGGACAATACGATGAATGAGGAAGCAATTCGAAGCCCAATTCATGGATTTTTGCCATCATTTTTACTGACTTGTGACACTTCTGGTGAAGCAGCACTTTCTTTTTCTTCAAATGCAGCCGTTTTTCGGCGATTTCGTCCTTCAAACGGTCCAATAACTTATGTAATAGTCGCTGTTGATGGTCCTTCCTTTTTCAAGGTATTCAATGGATATTATTCTATGCGCATCCCAAAATACAGATGCCATAACCTTGCCAGCCGACTGTTGCGTTTTCCCACGCTTTGGAGCGGGTTCGTGGTGTGCAGTCCATTCGGATGACTGTCGATTGTACTTCGGAGTGAAATGGTGGAGTCATGTTTCATCCATTCTCACATATCGACGCAAAAACTCGGCTTTATTACGCTTGATCATCTTCGAACACTGCTCCGAATCATCAACTCGTCGTTGTTTTTGGTCAAAAGTGAGCTCGCGCGGCACCCATCTTACACAGAGCTTTCTCATACCCAAATATTCGTGAATTATATGATGTACAGTTGATATCTTTAGAGTGTCTGCTATTTCATTAAATATCAATTTACGGCAATTCAAAATCATCTTTGGGCTTCCACTGCGTTCACCGTCTTCGGTGTTCATTTCACCACGTCTAAATTTCCAATATACCAATCATACCAATTTTTAATGGTTGATTTTCCTGGGGTGGTGTCCGGAAACTCGCCATCAAGCCAAGTTTTTTCTTCAACTTAATTTTTTCCCTTCAAAAAGCAATATTTTATCAACACGGGAAATTTTTTTTATCCATTTTTTTCACAATAACAAAAGTTGCTTCACACAAAATGCTATAATTCGCAAACTAACGATCCGACAGCTGTCAAATTTATACACGCATCTTTTGAGGACTAGGGCTAAGTAGAAACATATGGATTTAATTCTAGTAGCGCCATCTATGTATCAGACCGGGTACTTCTCAATTGACCTGTTATATTATATTAATTTTAATAGGTTTTATATATTTCTAACTCATTTATCAATATATTAAATCAATTTATATTTACCTAGTGGAAAATACAAATATCCCAGTAAGCCCTCATTTACTATCAATTTGGAACCAAACTTCATTCTGTTTAGTCGAAGATCATAAGGGACATCTGGTAAATCCATGGAACTATTTAAACCATTAGGAAATTCTACATCGTCATACCTAAAAGTAAAATAATATATTACTTAATTATTTTGTTATATATAAATATGTTTTAAATATGTGACGTAAAGGAAGGTGATAAATGCTAATAGACAAAGCAACAGGACTAATTAATAATCTTATATAATCAGAATGAATAATCCGAAAAGTAAAATCTGCTGCAGTTTGGCATATTCGGCTTATTAATTTATCTCTAGACGCACTTTCTTTTCCTATATTACTCAAATACTCATTAATTCCAAGTACTTAAACTTTTGTACTTACTCTAACTGGATCTCGTTGATATTTAAAATAGCAGGCGATCGTTATCTGTCAATATTTTCGTCTTTTCTTCATAATGTCACTGCTCTTAGAACTCTATCATGAAGAATGCTGAACATATTTTTTTTATTAATTTCTTAGAACGCCAGCATTCTGCCCGTGAGCAATAAGTATTATTATATGATTTCCGTTATATAATATAACCATCCTGACATGCAAAAAATCACTTCAGTAACTGATTTGCTGTAAAACTTATAATCTAAATCTTATTCTAGATACTATTCTAATTTATTTTAAATCTATCCTAACTTATTTTAAAAACTGTTCTAACTTATTATAGAGATTATTAAATCACACTCTATGTGTATATTAATTAGTTCGTATGGTAGTTTGCGTTTGAGCCTACGCGCTTCACTGTTATCGCGCACATTTAACTGTTTGGCGAGTGGTTTCAGATGTACTAATAGTCTTTCAGAGTACTTCGCATTAGCACTTCGAATCACACTTGTTATGAGTTCTAAGGGGATATCGGGCTGAATTTGCTGGACACGTAATATGGGGCATCGATGATGATTCGCAACACCTTATTCTGTAGGATATCTATATCTATATTAGATTTGCTAATAGTTCCCCATAGTTCAATACCATAGATCCAAATGGGCCTAAGTATTGACAATGTTGAACATCTGTATCAGCAAATATAGGATTATAATCAGCGAACATAATATCGTTTAATGAGTTTTGTAGCATAATATTGTGTCAGGTGTGTTTTCAAAAACTTGCATCCACTATATTGAATATTTTTGAAGAGACGACATATTCTTGGCGAAAACTAACATATTGAAGATTTGTCTTATATACTTTGATTCATTTTAACTAGATCGCAAACGAATTCATTCATTGTTCATCGAGAATGTTTTAGCATTATCTAATGTAAAGCATCATGTAAATAATTTTAGAGTATCCAAAAGCAATAAAGCAATAATCATATTCGACTGGTTGTTTGTCAAATACTGTAACAAAGTAGGTCAGAGATCGATAATAAATATGGTTCAAGGTTAAATAAATAACGAACTTCACATAGTAAGTATTTTGGGTCAATATGGAGTTCAAAAGTTGGCGTAGGTGATCGTAGATAAGATAAGATTTGGTAGCGAATTAACGGCTGGTAAATTATTAGGTGATTAATTATTTCACTTTAAAAAATCTTTACTGGGAAAATGAGTGGAATAGATATTAATCAAAATATGTTTCATTACTCCCTAAAATCTTTCTCAAATGGTGATACATTGTCGAAAAACATTACATTGGTTTTTTCTAATCTAATCAGATGATTATGCCGGATGCGGCAATATTTTACATTGGAACTGCAACAGAAAGGGATGATTTTGAATCTGTTACTCCCTCTAACTGTTTCTTACAACAATACGATTTTAAATTTGTTTTTATAAATTTGTGCCGGTAAACCCCGGTAGTAACAATATCATTTAATATCATAGTATCATATAACAGTAGTATTACACAATTATTGTTATTTTATGTAAAAAAATGTCAAAACTATCGAGTTTAACAGTTAGGTTGTTCATTATTTGTTTATATTCATACTTACCATTTTCACCAATAGATTGTTTACGAAAATGCATGGAAGTGCCTAATATTAAAGTTGATACAAATTATATGTTCAACGAACATTTTTAGAATATTTGGTAGTATGGAAGTTAAATGAAGGGCAATTAATTAATGAAGATTAGTATTTGAAAAATTGATTTTTGAAATTAATATTTGTGGACAATTTTATGAGATGATTTCGCTCTGAAGGTATATGTTACAAAATCATCAAAGATTATGTCTTTTCTTTCTTTCTTTCAAAAACACTTCTTGCAGAACGTTGTTGGCGAAACTATATGTGTGAAAAGTATTCAAATTATAATTCATTTAATATACAGAGATACTTCATAGTTTGCTTAGAACAGGTGGTAAACATAAATTTATTTTTGAGTTAAAGAAATGTATACTGTAACTGTAATAAAATTGCTGAATAAGTATTTATATACATGATATATATATATATATATATATATATATATATATATATATATATATATATATATATATATATATATATATATATATATATATATATATATATATATATATATATATATACTGATCTGAAAAAAAAGTACTGAATTTTGGCTTACCAACACGGTAGTCGTTCGGATAATGGAGTAGCTGAACTATAAGGGGAATCCAAGTTACTCCAGGCTTCCGGCGTATACCAGTCTATCAAATTAATAGGTTTTAAATGTACACCTACAATTCAGAATTAAAAATATACAGTCCCTTATAATATGTTTCTATTTAATAAATTAATGTAATTTAATTTAATATGATAAAATTAGTAAACAACGGATTAAATATGTGTTGAAAAGTGACTTTAAAAACTATCAAAATAATTAGAAACCAAGAAGTTGTTTAGATATAAGCCAAGAAGTTATCTCAATAGTTTTGGTTCGCTTTATTCGGTACCTTTATTTCCGTTTAATATCGATCGTAACAAGTGTGTTGATGCCTAGGAAGTTGATATTTCACAGTTTGATAGAGAGCATTGACAGAGAGCGGTTTGATAAGTCAGTGGCTGTTTGAATGAAATAATTCTTTTACAAAAAGTATTTTATATTTCCACATAGTCTCTTTGAAGTGAGTACGTGCAGTTCGTGTTTTTTTGTAAGTTTTAATCATTTCCAATTAATAGGTTTTCTAAAAACTTTAAAATAGGTCTTTATTTCACTATTGAGTTCTTCGTTCGAGAAAATCTCTTTGTGTCACTGGGGCTAAATCTGGAGAATGTGATGGATGGATTATGCTGCACGTAGCTCAATCTATGGATTTTTGCCATGGCTACACGTGTAACCTCATGCACCCAATCAATATTTAATATATCCACAAGCTTTGAATGATATTCACCGGTTATTATTTCATTCTATTCAAGATAATATATATTCTTTTATTAATTATATCTTACATAATTTATTACTACTGTCCTGTTGTACGGGATTAATACATCAGTGTGTATATCTCAAATTAAAATGAAACTAAATGGTTTAGTCCGCTTCAACCTTCTGGTTTCCTGCTTGTTGTCCTTCCATATTGCTTCCACGTTGCTCTGATTTAGCAACCTTATTTCATGATTTAAGGTAAAATTGTGGATCACTTCGTGTATCTGTTACATAGAAATAAATAAGCATTGGTAATTTAATCGTAGAACTTTTGATGTCTAAGTGCAATTTCATATTTGCACATCATAGGTCCAAATTGGTTTTATGATTGACTGATAAACGAATATCTTCGATTTTAGGCCAAGTTGAAAGTATTTTTCGAGTAACCATTACAGTTGCTCGACTTTGAGCCCAATCCGCTTTGCTTTTTGTTTAACGTGATGTTTCCAATATAACCTACCATCGAGATGTATTCGGAGGCATTCAGCTGGTTCTGCTTAAGGAATTCGGTATCCGTGAAGTGATATAATTAAGTTTTAGTAATTTCGCCACAAAGCAAAATTAACATAGAACAATTTTGGGTTATTAAGACGTATTTTCCAATCTCTAGTCCGTCTATATATCTTGTTGATCAAAACTTCCATTTCTGCCATGATAACTGTTAGCTCTTCCAAGTACTGTTTCTTTTGTTGTCAGGATATCAACAGTATAGAGCAGATATAAGTTTCAAGAAGTGTTGAGAATGCCCATTCATGCCAAGTTGGTTGATTGTCGAGTGGCTATTTTAAAAACCAAACTGGAAATCTAATATTTCTATATGTGGTTTAATACCTTTAAACAGCAATTTCTCTAATAATTTTGATATCGCAGGTAGCAGCCAATAAGTCTGTAATATCCGAGTTTCTCTGCCATGTCTGATCACAGACACATCTTGACCTTCTTTGGTTTGGCATGTTAACTTGGAGAATCTTATTACTTTTGATACTTGATCTATAGTGTTTTATGATGTATTCGTGTTTCGAAACGGTGCAAATTTGTATTTCAGTTGCTGCTGAAGCTCGCCAAGTACTCAGTATGTGATCAATCACGGCATGGCTATTTAATATATAAATATTAATATAAAATATTACAACCTAACTCACTTGAGTATTCTCCGATCAACCAATATTATTTTCTTGATTTTATTAACGATTTCTGGCATGACGACCACTTTAGGGCAGCTTAATCTATTAATAGATGGCACTGGAGGACAGTAATTTAATGTTATTTATGCATTTTAATGTTACTGCGTGGGAAACACAAAAAGTCACTGACAAAACAAACTTATCTCCTACCTATTTGATAAAACAAGTTTATAAAATCGGATTACTACTTTTGGACCCAATCAGATCAGAGATCGAATCTCAGAGAGATCAGAATCAGAGAGAGATCTCAGATTCGATCAGAGAGAATGAATCCGTCTGTCAAAATTGGTTCTAGTTTTCGAGTTCGCACATGGGGACAACACTGTGACATTACTTGGAATTGGTTTTTGTATAGTGATGGTGCTTTGAAAAGTGTAAAAGCGCAGATACAATATTGTAAGGTGTTTTCTTTACGTTTATGTATGTTATGAACTCAGTAAATGTGTAAAAACTTCGAAATATTAATGTGTGTACAGATTCATTGGTCAATTGGTTGGGATACAATGTGGATTCACGAAATTTTTCTTATTTTATATCAGCCGTGCATTAATTACCATTATGTTAGAGTTGTGGCCGAGTTGTGCCCATTATGAGCTAGGACAACAAAACAATCACCGCCAGCACAATTTCTTGCAGAATTACCATAGGATTGGAGCTCGAATGTCTCAAAACATATTTTTTTTGCATTCACATCTTGATTTTTTCTCACCTTGAACTTGAGTGATCTGAGAGGCAAGCATGCAGAACGGCTACACCAAGATATAGTGAATATCAATCTCTATTCGTCTCTAATTTATACTTTTTAATCCAAAAAATGGCCGTTAATGGTCAAAAATAGTAAAATAATACATTGTAATTTAAATTAAATTATAGCATATTTAAATTTACTTACAATTCATTTCATTATCATCAACGCCTAATGTAATGACGGAATCACGCATCAGATGTATTGTGCCGTATTTAGGCAGGACTATTCTTTTGACCTGAAGATTTTTAATAAACATATCCGCTGTATTAGTTTCGCTAAACACCAAACCATCACAATTATGGGTATCGTTCAGGTGATTTATAGGCAACGTCAAATCTATATTAGGTACCCAGACTTTTCTATCACATAAGGTACACTTTAACAACGCTGCAAAGTAGATAAATTCACAAAATCTCGCCCACATGTTTACGACATTGAAATCAGACTGAATTGGTGAGCTTATTGCAATGAGTATTATATGTTTTATGTAATATGATACAGCTCCATACCCACCCATTTTGTACTCGATATTTCGTATTTCGATATAATGATATTTCTTCTAGTTGATATTTTTTTCAGCAAACCTTTTTTCTTGGTTTTCAGTTCATCTTCATATATATATATATATATATATATATATATATATATATATATATATATAATTTTTATGTTCGCGTGTATATAACAGAACTCCTAGTCCGAATTGTTAGTCCGATTTTGATGAAATTTTTTGTGTTAAGTATCCATTTCTGTTAGTTTTAACTTAGAATTTTTGCTTGTTGTATATTTATTTATTGCGTATTTGTTAAAATAATACATAATGTAGAATTAGGTTCGTAATTATCGATTAAACAGAATTACAGATGAACAGCTGACGGATGATGTAAATTTAATAGGTCAGGTTGCAAACGCATGTAATTTTTTTAAATTAATTATATCTTACATTAGATATGCTTAGCACAATTTTAATTTACACACGGTTACATAACGATAAGCACTGGTAATTAATCGTAGAACTTTGTTTTGGGTGCGTTGGATTACGAGTAGGTTTAATGTCTTAGTGCAACCCCATATTTGTACCCCATAGGTTCAAATTGGCTTTATAATTGACTGATAAATTAAGCTCTTTGGTTTTGGGTCAAGTTCAGAGTATCTTCCGACTAACCAGTGCAGTTTCTTTATTTGAGTCTAATCTGATTTGCTTTTTGTCTGTCATGACGTTCCCAATTTAACCGACCATCGAGATATATTACGAGGTGTTGGGCGTCCGTTTAGTGTTATTAGGTTAGGTTTTTGTCATTTCACCACAACGCAAAATTAACATGGACAGATTAGGAGATATCAAACTGTATTTTCCAGTCTCTAGTCCATTTATAGATATTGTTGACTGCTACTTGTACTTTTTTTAAAGTCTTAGAGACAGATATATTTTTTGTCATGTTAACTGTGTTGTCGGCAAATGCTCTATGTTGGGATATCAGTAGTACAGAGCAGATATAGGAGTGGTTCCAAGACACTACCCCGTGGAACTCCAGTTGAAATAGGTTTAAATGTTGAAAATGCCCCTTCACGAGAGACTAAATTATATATAAAGAAGAAATGATTCCAGCAGTCGATGGTATCGTCCAGAATATTGCAGGACAATATTTCGTTTCTTATAATGCCTTTTCAACAACCGCTGTGTACATAGTCGATTGTCCAGTGGGGATTTCGAAATCCAAACTGAAAATCTGGTATTTCTATAAATTGTTTATAGATAGCAACCTGTTCTGTCGATTTTCCAGGTTTTTTAAGCATAATTATTCTAGCAATATTAAGATATTCCGGAACATGTCTCAATATCACACAGGCATTGAATATATATGTCAACATGGTTATTGCTTTTCGTGGCAGCATTTTTAATAACCCAGATGAAACATCATCAATTCCAAAAGCCTTTTTAGGATTGAGGTTGCTGTCAATTGCTGGGACAACTTTTGATTTGCAGCTATATTAATACCGCCTGATAAGCAGGATTTATATTTATTGTCGATTCTATATCATTCACCATTCACTTGGAATACGTTTAGCCAAATGTTTTCCGAATAATTAAGATTTTTCATCGTTGCGTCGTACCCATTCATTTTGATCGTTTTAAATAGGCAGTATTCTAATAATTAGTCTTTTAGATCTCCAAACTGCTTTTCATAGCGAGTATAGCGAGTAATCCTTGTCTGCTTACGGGCTTAATTCATTTACATATTTTTCGAAACAACTCTGCTTATATTTTTTAATCTTTTCATTTGTCTGATTACTTATTCTATTACATACTGTTACCAAAAGTATGTTACATCCAAATACACTCTTCTTCATATAAATAATTTAAGCGTACCCATTTCTAAATGTGACAAAGTGTTTTTCTGTTTATATAATTGAAACATGACTTTTAGCAAAATCGCAAGGTTTATGATATACGTTCACTCTTTTAGATTAATTTTTATGAACTTTATTCGCGTTTAGAATTAATTTGTAGAGTTTTGCAAAATATGAGAATTTTATTGCCCTTTTCCTTAAATTTACGCTGGAGTCTTCCAATATTTGTGTGTGTATGTTATGCTGACGATGGATAGCTAAATAATTTGTTTATTCTAGTTGTAATACAAATCGAGATATACAACTTGTGTATAATGGATCGTCAATAAAATGCTTAGGTACACAAGATTTCTAAACATTTTAATTTAAATCGCTATAAAAATTGTGAACACATAAACTTTTTTCGTACCTTAAATCGCCTTTGATAAAATTAGCAGTAAATTTTTACGATAGTATATTGCAAAAAAATGAAAAACTGGAAATATCCTCGCCAACACAATGATAGTTTTCAGTTTTTATGTTTCTTTTATTTACACCCATACATCCTAGAGATATATAACAACTAAACAAAAGCACTGTTTTATTATACTACTAGCTGACCCGACAGACTTCGTCCTGTCAAAAAGATTTGTAATGTGGCAGTTTTTGTGCCTACGTATTTTAAAAAATTCTCCTGAACAGAACCATCACCCTGGTGATAGGGCGTTGTGAATAAAAAATAATTAAATAAAACATATATAAGGATTGAAAAGTAAGTAATGGCTTTATTGTTAATCATGTGAATCATAATTATTATTATTATTATCATTATATTGCTTTGTGGTATACGATGTTTTTTGTTTGATTACCTGGCGCATAGATAAACAAATCTGATGGTTTTCCAACACGGGAACAGGCAACATACAATTGACCATGTGAGAAACATGGGTTTTCTAGATTAATACCACAAACACTTAATGATTGCCCCTGGGACTTGTTTATAGTCATAGCAAAAGCAAGCCGTCAACATGTCTATAGGAAATTTGCCATTACCAATGTCAATGAGTTGTTTAGAGAATATGTTTCCAGATTGGTCATTTTGCAACTCGACACGCATATTCTTGCTTAAATGAAGTACTTTAACATGTTTCCACAAATTGGAGGACTTTAGACATGCATTGAGTTCATCAGCTGGCGTTGATCGTGGAATCACTGGCAATGTTTGACGAAAATCTCCTGCTAATAAAATCATTGCACCACCAAATCGGTTATTATTGCTACGTAGATCTTTTAAGGTTCTGTCTAAAGCCTCCAAAGATTTTTTATGTGCCATCGTGCATTCATCCCAAACAATCAATTTACATTGCTGCAAAACCTTTGCCATTGCAGAGTTCTTCGAAACGTTGCAGGTTGGAGTTTCATTGCTTTGCATATTTAATGGCAATTTTAGTGCTGAATGGGCTGTTCGACCACCTTCAAGCAAAGTTGCTGCGATTCCCGACGAAGCGAGTGCAAGTGCAATTTTATTTTGTGAGCGAATTGTTGCTAATATTAATGAAATAAAAAAAGTTTTTCCTGTACCACCAGGTGCATCTAAGAAATAAATCCCTCCAGTTTCATCATTTGTTACTTTCATAAGAGTTTCAAATACATACTTCTGTTGTTCATTTAACAGTGGAAGATTTGTTTGAATTTATTCTTTCAAAGCGTTGAGATCATACAGTCTTTCTCGATGCAACTCTTGGTTAAAAGCGTCATGCATTGGACGATTGGGCGCGGTCAGGCCTAATTGAATTAATAGTTTGTTTGACATTATCAAGCACATGTCCTCAATTGAAATCAATGCTTCATTGTAAATTTCTTCACTGATTTGTATATTTGGATTTCCCATTCTATTCCGTATTTGATACAAAATATCATCACACATATAATCTTTGTACTTCATCCACAAATCAATTGGGTTTGATGGGAAGCATGTAGATATGATTATAGAAAACAATGTTCGTATTTGATGAGTGTGTGATGATATTACAGCATCATTGAGAGTTTGATCCCAATGAGCGTCATTTTCAAGCAATTGCAAACGTTGACAGGCTTCTCTGTAGGATCCACACAATTCACCATCAACAGTTCGTAACTGTTGGAATGATGTTGGGCCACGTACATTGACTAATAGCAGTCGTAAATAAAAACATTCATCATTGCTTGGATGTACTGAATAAATCCGGCCAATCGCATCGGTGGAATATACATCTGTATATCCTGGAACTGGTTTTCCTTGTTTCCGTCGTATAAATCTCCTTGAGGATTGATTCCAGGTATAATATTTTGGCATTTCAGAATATAGCAATGTTTGTGCGAAATCATCGTTTTGGCATGTCTCAAAAAAACTGGTTAATGTAGTAGATGGTGGCTGAGCAGCTCTTTGTACTGCGTTCTGTGCTGTAAAATACACTCTTTGTCCATTTTCTAAATGCACAGCTAAGTGAACAACAGAAGGGTGTCTCTCATGAATAGGAAAAGAAAATATTCGCCAAACTGCTTCATTACTACTGACATAGCGGCCCATTTGGTATTGGGTAACTTCATCATTAGAATTCTCTGCACCAATTCCAATCACAGCCATATCACTCCCTTTGGTTACATATTTGCAAATGTATTTAATCGATTTCACTGAATGGCAAGATTCAACGTTGATGTGTGCTTTGAATGTCTTTGATAAAATGGGTGAATATGGAACAATCCAACGATTATCTATTTCAATATCTTGTTAATTTAATTTGACAATTGTTGATTTTCCATTGTCTGCTGTCGATCTGCGACGATACAATGGATAACCGTCATTACCAGTAATTGTTTCCGATATTAATGTCCGTGGATATCGTTTTGAACATTTACCATCCATCATACACGGTGAATTTTGATTAAGAGTTCCACAGGGACCATGTATCATGTTTTTGATAACTACCTCATGCAATCCAGGATCTACTTGTACATTAGGGATTTCAGCTGATATCACTGCATCAACTTCATTTGGCCTTATCTTTTCAACCAACCAAATCAAAATGTGTGCATGTGGCAATCCTCGTTTCTGCCACTCCACAGAATACATCCAGCAGCGTGTCTCACCAAACACATTATGTTTTACGATGAAATTCATTAAAGATTTCAACTTTTGTCTAAAGACTCTGGCTGTAATATCATGACGATCAATGGATGATTTCCCAGGTAATAACTCCTGCTTAATTTCTATCCATTGCGGATTGAATGTAAATGTGATGAACAAATCTGCTGTACCATAATGACGAACATACGACATGGCATCTTGAGCATATTCGTGCATATGCCGAGGGCTTCCGATGTATGTTGCTGGAAGAATAGTCATCCGACCGACATTCTGTGCATTTCCATCAGTATTAATCGCATCTCGAAGGTGAATATACTCTTCAGATCGGAGTTTGGTTTGATTCAACCTGATGAATGTTAATCTCTCCGTTTCAATTTTAACATACATGTCATCAACATATTTGTGATATAATCGCCGACATTTCAATATGTGATTATCTGCATTTTCCCGAATCATTAGGCGGTATGAATAATAGTTCATTGAACTGACTTTTTTGTTGGTTTCAGAACCTGTAAACAGATTTTGTTTTAATAACATTCAAATACATAATATAGTGACTGAGATATTATCGCCATAGCTAAACTAATATTTTAGTTACCTGTAATGGGATTTATCATTTTTATTGATAAATCGTAGCCATCTTCACCTTGCCAAAATATAATGGGATATTGCAGTGCATCATATGAGCGGTGTGTTTCCTTTATAGGTTGTAATTGAAAATTCCGACGATGTAAAACAATATCACGGGATTCCAAGTTTTCTCCAACTACAACGATAGCAACTTCATCAATAGTTGGTGCATTAAAACGTCTTGTATGTTGACCTGCAGGTGTTTTATCAGCTCTGATTACAATTTTGTGATTATCGGATGGCATCAGATCCAGGGCAGTTTTAAACAATATAATCAATTGATTGTGTTGATGAAATAAAGTTTGTAATTGTTCTACAATAGACCTTTTTACTAAATTGTTATGTGCACAACGCAGATCAATTTCTTGTGGTGAATTGCCCATAAAATAAATTTGCAGGAATTTGTTGTCGCTATCTGACACTGGTAACAGTGAACCTGCTCTGTGATATATTTGCCCTTGTATCTGTAAATAAAAAAAATATTATGGTGTGGTATAAATTAATGGATTGTCAATGATCAAACTTAAATAATATTTGATCTTAAAAAGTATATATTTAGTTTTAACTAATATCTATCAAATATAAAATATAATAAAAGTGTCACTGAAACTGAATCACCATATAATATGATGACTAAGTGATATATTTCGTAATGATTAAGAAATTGAAGATTAGTAACACATCTTAACTTTGGTGACAGAAAATTTTGTTCGCTAAAATAACTATGAGTAACTGCTATAATACATACCTTGAAAGTTGGCATAAAATTTTCCCGAACTGCATTTGTTGCCCCAAATGAAGTCATTTGAAAGCAATTGTTATATTGTTGAATATGTGTCAAAAAGTGTATAGAATCTGTTCCTATTCCTGAAACCAATGAGTACAATGGTTCTGGTGGTGGATCCAATTGTATCAATTTCACTTTACCATTTGCGCAACACAATCCATTGGCATCGTTTTTGTATTTTAATGCCTTACAGTGTGAGCAAACCAAGTTCATAGAACCAATAACAACACATTGGTAGTTACTGTAGTCAATTGACACATCGTAACTGAAAGCAGCTGGATTCAAACTTGCGCGATTATTAGTTGAATGTCGCGCTCGCGCTTCACGCGTTTGTGAATCCGAATTCTTTCACGTTCATTTCCGTCGTCACGTTCTTGTGCAGTACGATTAGATCGGTAATTAGCTTGGTTTATAGCATTTCTGGTTCTTCTACCTAAATTGCTTCGTCTTATAGGAGGCATATCAAATATAAATTATTTTTTCACTAATCACGAACTAAACAAACACTAACTAACTAAACACCCTGCACAAAACACGATATACGAATTTGTTTCGTGTATCACTTGACAATTCATCTGTCATCTGTCAAAAGTCATCTGTAACAGACAACTTTTTTTTTTTAAATTTGATATGACTTGAACTCAAATCCTTTTAATCCGTACGAATTGTTTTATTTATTTAAAATTTTTTATTTGTTTAAAATTTAATTCAAATTTTAAATAAATAAAACAATTCGTACGGATTAAAAGGATTTGAGTTCAAGTCATATCAAATTTAAAAAAAAAAAGTTGTCTGTTACAGATGACTTTTGACAGATGACAGATGAATTGTCAACTGATACACGAAACAAATTCAAACAAAAAGGGCTATTTTTAGGGTTTTTCCAGCAATAATTCTAATTTTTCTCGCCGTAAAAACCATCCCTGAACTTCAACGAACATTTTAAAAAAAGATTTGGCCAAATTGGTCCAGGCGTTGTTGAGTTATGCGCTTAGGAACATATTTTGCGATTCATTTTTATATATAAGATGCTAAAGCAACAAACTACAAATAAAATTATGATTGTTTTTTAGATTTGATTATGTTATATAACAATGCAGATTTTGATTTATATAAGCAATGATTTGATGCTGTTCTGCTGTGAGGTATTTTGAAAATATTTCATAGTCAAAAATTGAAAGAATGCATAGGGTTGGTTTTATAGTATTTATATTAGTTGAGTTTATTATGGTATTTATTGATATTAAAACCATCTCCATGTTTTTTCTCAAAGTAGCCTTGTGGACCTGTTAAAACGTTAACTTCAGTGTTTCGTTTGCAGTACTTATTCAGTCAAAGCTGCCGTGCAGTTATATTTCAGACATCATTGGTATTCTTTAATTCGTGCTCTTATCATCTTCCTTTTCCTACGTAAAGTTTCCCATTTTTTCGCATTGGATTAAGGACCGATAAAACATCCTCCTGTATGGCTAGAATATAATTTTGATGTTGTGTTTCTTTAGTACGCTCTTAATGTGATTTGTTGTTCCTTGAATTAATTTTAATTAAGGTATTGGTATTATGTTATGATTTCTTCAGTGCTACTTATTATTACTACGATATATAATGTACATTATATTTTATTTGTAAGTTATAAAATGTGATGTCTTGTTTCAAAATTAATGTTCTATTATCTGTGTATAAATAAGATTTTAAATTTTTATAGTAGTTTAGAGACTTTATGGAGAAATGATCATGATGCATTGAAACTTTTGTTTGCTTTTTGATAAAATTGTGACAGTGAAGCTGTGCTCGGCCAAGTTGTATGTCATTGATGTGAAGAAGAAGTACTTGGAAAGAACAATGTTTGGTGAATAGACTTGATGATATATTTTATTTGTGTAACGTGTGTTAGGTTAACTATTGACTAAATTTTAATTATAACATTTACCTTTGATGATTTTCTCCAGATCGCTTTCTATGATTTTTGAGTTAATTAGTCTAAAATGCCAGGAGCTCTTTGCGCATTAGTTGTTCATAGCTGACGATTTCAGCTAGACTTTATTGCGAATTAATGAAACACTTTATTATATTTGATTTATTTACACTAATTACAAGTGAACCCAGGTGAGTTTTAGTTTGGGTCTAGTCGTACCCTAATTTTGTCATTAGGCGCGTTCGCTATGCCTGCCCGCAGAGCATATCCTATTACATGGGTATATTGGCCCATTAATTGATATTTTTAATGCTTCACGCAGAAAACTAAGAGTCGCAAAACTATTAAAAAACTCAAAATACCTGGTCCATGCCTTTTTCGAATCTTTTCGCTGTATTCAAAAGGTTTTCGTTCGTATTTCATTGGACACATATTATCCAAACCAAACCATTGCAGCCTGTGCCTTTGAATTTGTCCTTTAATTGTTCATTGATAATAACTGTCTGATCTTAAACAAATTACTTCACTTCTCGGAGAGAAACAATTAAAATTTGCTTCGTACATTTTCTTTCACTGGACCCCATTTAGATAAACAATATCAGGCCATCCGCCAGTTGTCAACACTTGGATCTTTTCTTTATTAATTCTCAAGCCATATGATTGCAGTGCGAGCTATTGATGAACTATTGATTGAACTATGATTGTGTGACTTTATGAACGTCTCATCTGCTGTTTGAATGATATCGTTAACAGATTAATTTCCTGATTTCAAGTATATGGCACAATGTCCGATCGACGCCCATACTATTGTAATAGCCTTATAATTTTAATTTTATTTGAGGTGTAACTTAAATTATTCAAAACTTGCTAATAATTGATAATAGTTGATATAATAATGCCGGCCCGCTTGTTTTAGCTAATCGAACAAAATTAACACACTCATTCTGCTTCGTGTTATATTTCTGGAATCAAGTCTATAACATTTCCGAACAGTATCCATTAAGGCGTTTTCAATCTACAACCGAGTAAAACCCGAAAATATGCGGTGAAATCATCAGACGTAACACTCCGTACAACTAAATTCTGATTCGTATTTTATTCTGTCCGCCAATTAAGCGAGAGGTTCGTCTACTACAGATTCAGAAATAATGGCGTTATGCCAAATTTCCAGCCAACACAATTAAGTTAAAGGTTACAGTGGAACTTATCGTTTTCTTTCTCAAAATAAATTGAGAGAGACCGTACCGGCTGTATAGGAATGGTACGAAGTGATCTTTCATCGTGTCGTCAATTACCGAGTTGTTTTTTCCTGGTTTAGGAACGTCTTAATTATATTTATTCCTAAGTTTTTGGTATATAAGTGGTTTTTCTAATATGTAATCGATATGAACGTTTATTGATTTTACTGATGCATTAAGTTAATAATGTTTATTTTGTAAAATAATAATAATCGTTATGTCTATATTTATAAATTTAATACATTGCCTTTTCTTCGAAAATACACTACCGTTCAAATGTTTGGAAACATTAATGCGATTGAGGTAAATATGGTTTTGGACTTAAGTAACTAAAATCTGTTTATTAGGGAAGTTGTGGGATTTAATCCAAATCACCATCTCGTTTTTTTCATATTGAGTCTAATTTTCGAAATATTCAATACATTAATTATTTCACTATTTTGGACCATTAACTGCCATTTATTGAATTAAATAGTATAAATTAAAAATGAACAGAGGTTAACCTGAGTCTTTTGTCCTGCTTCGAAGCTGTTTCGAATATTATATCCGACAAATATTCCTTTTTCATGTTTTCGTATAACAATTTTGGAAACAACTTGGTTAAGTATTGGAAAACCGCTCCCTTCCGATTGAGACCTTTGACAAAGTTCTCAATATTGCCAATTTTAATTTGAATAGGTGGCAATAAAACACTTTGTGTACATCTTAAATCTGCATGCGTTACAAAACAATTTTGGTACCTAAAACTTGTCGGTGTATACTTTAGGAAAACCAAAGTATTGTAAATACGCAACTTTGTCAAACCATTTGTCATGCTTTTTCTACGTATACCTAGCATAAAATGTCCACTACTACAACTTTGATCAGCACGCATTAATAAGCATTTGCGGTACCGTCGGCTTGTGAGTGTCTACTACAGCAAAACCAAAGTACTACAAATAACAGTTAACTTGCTAACAGTTTAAAATATTCCGTTGCGGTATCGATGTGGATGGCTATATTGAACTAACCCTTATATAACTACTAAAAAAATAATTAGACCTTTCATTTAAAAAATATATACATAATAATAAAAATTTATATACTGTTTAACATTTGAATACTAAATTCATTAAAAGCATTCTATCTAATTCGACAGTTGTGATATTCGGACAAATATTTTTTTATTATTTATTACAGCAATCTAGTAAATTAATACTAATGAGCAATTTTTTAATCATATTTGCTATGGCTTAAAAATTAAGTACAAACATATACAAAGTACAAAGAAAGTACTTATTCTACGATAGTCACTTGGGCTTTTCATCTATGTCACTGTTTATAATGTGCACTCAGTTTTACTTATAACTGCATTGAATTAAATCAAATGGTCTTACTCTGTTTAATCCTCTGACTAAGCCATCATTTTTGTTCATGTTTTTGGGAATAGCCCTTGATAATATTAACGACAGTTTCTTAAGACAGGTTCGACAGGTTCTTAACATCTTTTCTTAACGTGTGGCTTCCACCTGGGTTTAACATCACGGGTCATCCCAAGATATTTGGCTGTATTTCCATACAGGACTACATGCTGATTTATATATACTGGCTTGTGCTTAATTCTTTTTTTGAGTAAAATCAATATGCACTGATTTATTTTGATTTATTTTGATGTGGTATTTTTCTGTCCATAATTTTATATCGGCAATACCTGTTTGTAACACTTTGGTTGATTCAGTGTTGTTATCTCCAATAGTAACAACATTTCTATTGAATGTAGACAAGACCCGAGTCTATAGCAGATCAAGGACTGGTCCTAATATGCTTCCTTGTGGCACACCTGCTTGAATTTTCCTCAATTATCGGTCCGTTATATATAATGAAATTTTTTAATATTAGTCATGGAGAAGACTTTTAACTTTTTTAATGCTCATTTTATAACAAATATATTGAGACTTTATTCTTTAAGATATTTGATATGATTTATCCCCTTTATTTTATAAACTTTAAAAAATAGATAAAATAGATAAAAATATAAAAATAAAATAGATAAAAACAATTAGACAAATAGATAAATAAATAAATAAAAATATAGAAAGTAGAAAATGGAATAAAAGTAAAGGAATAAAATCAAAAGGAAAAAACGGGAACAATCTGTGAATAAATCCACCGTTTGATAAAACTCAGATTCGGCAGTATAAAACACAGTAAAATTAACGGAATAAAAAAGTTCTCTGAGGGCCGCGTCTTCACTAATGAACTTTTATTAAGTTCCAACGCCCATTGGTCATTTTAAAATATTGCATCTACGAATAACAGACTGATGAAAATGGAACAAACATGTTGCCATTCATGGAAATTGTTTCTGAAAATCTCGCTTTAAGTTTCTCATAATTATTTAAATTTTCATAGAACTGGTAGTTACAGGCACGGGTAATTAATTATGCTGGCGGCTCATAGTACTGATAAATAATAGCATCTACAAATCAATGTTATATATGTTATATACTGATAATGGATGGTATTAATAATCTCAATAATAGATGAGGACAATTGCAGTCGATAAGAATGATGGAATAACCAGGATAGATAATAATAATCTTGGTCCATAGTTGTCAATAACATTGGCGGGTAATCATTACAAAAAAGACAATAGTGGTAACTGATAGTTAATAATAGACAATAATGATAAACAATGCTACGCTGAAGCATAACATGTGCACACTGTACGAAGGGAAACTAACGCACGTTTTACCAGCTTATGGCCTAACACTAATAATGATTGACGTGCAACGAGATCAATAGAAGCAGACGTACAAGATCTTGCCATTAGGGTTAGTAGTACTCGCTAGGGTAAAGCTAAAATTATCCAATATATAAATAAGTAAATCAATAAATAAGCAACTCTGTTTATTGTGCTATTGTGCGCTCACTTATCTTAACTCTGACTATGATGCACGTGCAAGGCGTGCAAGTGAAAAAGTCAGAGGCAAACACGCTAGATATGCTATCACCAAGAAGGACTTCTCGATAAGTAGAAGTCAGGAACCACATTTGGTGGTGTTTATGTTAACTTCAGATCGTCAATAAACCATAATTGCAATATATAGCCAACAAACTACATATAATGGATAATAGCGAGAAATTATAAACTGTGCTAGGATGAAGAATACACGTGCATACGGTACGAAAGGAAAGTAACGCACGACGTTCTCAAATGAATATATAAATAAGTAAACACTACTGTTGCTATAGTGCACTCACTTCTTCAGCTTTAGCTATGATGAACGTGTAATGTGTACAAGGGAGAACGCCAATCCCCACATGCTAGATACGCCGTCACCAAGAGCCAGCAGGAAACAATTTCGGTGACATCTTTGATTTACCATCATTTATCAATTATGGGGAATATACGACGATTCGAAGATATAATAAAATAGAGTAGAATAAAATAGATGACGATGAATGGATAAATAAATAAATAAGTAGATAGATAATAAATAATAGGGAATAACAAATACAAAATAATGAATAGAGAATAATAAATGAATGATTATAAATATAAAATAGTAAATAGAATATAATAAATGAATACTAATAAATATAAAATAATAAATATAATATAATATATGGAGATTTAATAAATAATAAAAGGAAATAAAAAGGAGAAAACTGGAATACTCTCTAAACAAACTCACCATTTGATGAAACTCAGCTTAGGCGTCACAAAGCGCTGTAAACTAAACTGAATGTGGAAACCTAGCGTATCGACCTATGATAATTTATTAGATATCACATCTGACAAAAACGGTCCCCAAAGAAACATCAACAATGATGCTATTATTGGAAAAAAGCGGCAATCCTGTCTAATTCCCTTATATTCCCGTTTAAACCATCAAAAAAAAACACATAAACGATTCAAAATTAGAAGGTCTAAAATATCGCAGTACCAGATGGAAATTTAAGTACCATAGATATTCGCTATATTTATTAGCATTATGATTAAAAAAAATAAATAAAAGCCGTTTTTATACTCTTATGAAATTTGTCCCTTTGATATGTTAAAATATAACATCTGGTAATAAAATATCGAGAAAAAAGAACCAAAGATCTTGCCATTAATGGCAATTGTTTCTTTTTCTTCTTCTTGTACATTATAAAGTCTCTTTTTATTAACGAGGGTTTATTTAAACTGGTCCTACTGTTTAACGTGTGCTCCGAACCACGGTCCTCGGAAGTCTACCGACTGGCGAGTGACCAACTTAGAAATCATCCCAGAAGACATCCTGTCTTATCCAGCCTAATTACTGGCGTGACTGGGATCATTTTCCTCGCCGTATTTTCCACTTTTGCCTAAGGACAATCACAAATATAAATTTACGACCATACCCGAGCAGGATTCGAACCCGCGACTATCGCAACAGTAGGAGGACCGTCCTGTCGCCTTTATCACTGCGCCAACCCAGCCGGTGGCAAATGTTTTTGTTTCTATATCTTGATTTTTCTAGAGAACATAAAGGCTCCTTAATAGAAAGCTATATTAAAAATATCAAATTACTCTTAAAACGTTTTAAATATTTTGCAGATACTGTAAATTTTCTAATAAATGATTCTCGGTGTTCTAAACTTCCTCGAACCACGTGCGTTTTTATGTTCATTTTGTACAGAACAATTTTTAATCCATTATGCTAAAATAATACACATTTACATTTGTAATTTTACGTAATGCAACAAATCGGAATAAAGGGGAAATAAGAATATACCAAAAATACCAAAATCAGTAACGCTGACTAATCCGGCCTGAATATTTCAGCTTTCCGAGGAAATCGCATTCTAAGAAAATTATCGAACCGTTTTGAATCGAAAACTGCTACGTATATATAAACGACAATGCGTCAGTCACTCGGTTCATTCATCAGTAAATACTTTACTTTTAATTTTAGCCGGGGTATTTCGACTTGGAAAACATTTACGGCATCAGATCGTCCGCCTTTTCCTTTCGCCTTTTTTATTAGTACGGACCTGCGTGGTTTGATCGTAAACTTGAAAATTTAACGTCCCGTTTTGCGTATGTAAAAACGAACCTTCTGTTTACCATTAAAAATATTTTTGTTCGGATTTTACGGTTACGTTTTACTCGAAGGGGAAATGCGTTGCAGTGGTTGGAATTGGAATCTAAAATGTTTATATCTGCAATATTATTATCTAATGTTTTACTTATAGTCTATTCAAAGTTATTTTGTACATACGTCATCTAAATTTGTGACATCAAAACGTCGTAATACTGCCGCGTTAACTCTGGGTTTTAGTTCAGTTTGGCTTTGACATACAACAAAATTCTAATCTAAATAAAATAACTAAACAAAACTACTGTTATCAAGTTTATTTTAATATTATAGTATATCTAATGCATATATTATCGAAGGACTTAAAGCTATGTTACAATTAAGAACACAGGTACAATAGTTTGTACATTAAAGTTGTT
This sequence comes from Rhynchophorus ferrugineus, assembly GCF_030347505.1. Taxonomy (NCBI): domain Eukaryota; kingdom Metazoa; phylum Arthropoda; class Insecta; order Coleoptera; family Curculionidae; genus Rhynchophorus; species Rhynchophorus ferrugineus. The sequence continues at coordinate 15,784,505 of NW_027472588.1, read as the reverse complement.
TTATTATATATACATTAAACTATTTCCCACACCACCCATAAGATAGAGTTCTAGGCGCGTTTTTATACGTGGTGGTATCTCCATGGAGGCCTAATCCACTTAGTTAAAAATTATATATCAAAGTAATTTAACTTACATTAGAGTGCATTTTTTACGTTTAGTTCTTGTTTTCTTCGATGGCGTGTTTAATGGTCAAGTCATCTTGACATCACTGTATTTTATGTCTTCTAATACTACCTGTGTACACCATTCTTGATAAAATGAATCACTGAATTCTGCCTAATGCAATTACCATATCTAAAAAATTGTTAGTATCATAATCTCCTCATACATTCAAAAATTACGATCATATGGATGCATACAGATTTCATACATGACAATACTATTTTCTACATTTATACTCTATTAATTATGTGTATACTTTTAGTTGTTTCGACTCTCATCAGCCTGTCTTAAGCATTGCACAGCATTATCACATATCCTGAAAGTTTGCTTTAGTCACTGTCACTTTCCGAATCACTGTCGAAGTCAATCACTAAACTGTTAATTTCCAATCTCTCTAAAATATGTTCACGATTCCACCATTTATCAACTTCTTCCTCTGTATGTCTTATTGAGTTCATCCAAACCGGAGTTGTTATGATCGACAATATAAACAGTTCTTGATGGAATATCCCTCTGGACCAGCATGTCTATTATGATAATTCTTTGCCTCCCTTCACGTCAACTCGATCGAATTTAATATACACTGATAGGGAGGAAGTCGTAATACTATGTGACATAATAATAATTGATGGTTGCTCCAGGTTCTTTAACAATTGATTTTCAAACCATAACAAGAACATGTTTAATAAATAATTTTGGGTACGTTTGACAACCGGATGACTTTGATAGGCTAGCTCGGTTTCACGTACGAACTTATCATACATCATTATGTCTCTTTTTAACTAGAATAAAATGAGAAGGAAATTATTATCTGATTCTAAAATGAATTTACAAATTGCGGTGGACAATGCATTGACAGCAATACATTAGTAACATATGTACAAAAAACTTTGAATAGATTATATGTATTCATATTATAATTGAAATATAATACTGTATTATTGACAATAAATATTAAATATCGTTTTATTAACATCGTTAGTCTGGCTAAAAGTGTTTGGACGAATAATTTCAAGGGAAATAGTAAAGGCATCAGTTTTATTTTCCTATACAAAGTGCATTGACATTATTGTTGGATTGAATGTTCGAAAATATATTTTGTGACCATATATTAATAGAGGGAAATCTCAACAGGGGTCTCTGAAAAAAGTTTCGCTACGTCCAATATCTAGATGGGGTTATATTGCCCATTCATGTATTTTTTTTATATTTTAATCTCTTTTTTACCAACGAGGGTTTATTTGGAATGGGCCTATAGTTTAACGTGGGCTTCGAAGAACCACGGTCCTCGGCGTTAACGCGTCCGTGACTAATTTAAAATGATCACAGAAGACATCTGGTCTAACCCAGCCTGGTTCCTGGAGTGATTGGGATCATTTTCCTAATTAGATTTTGTATTATAACCTAAGGACAATCACAAACATAAATTTAGGAGCATGTCCCAGCAGGATTTGAACCCGCGACTATCGCAACAGTAGGAGGACCGTCCTATCGCCTTTACCACTGTACTAATTTATATCTCCATTATAGGCACCTGTAAGAAAAATATCTTGCTCTAGAGACATTTGATTGGTTTTCATAAAATTTGCCACACAGGTGCGGCACGTGATGGCCTTGACGTCACATTTCATTGACCAATGTAATTCAAATTAAAAAAAATTTAATCATTAAAAAACTTATCCGTAAAAATAGTTATAACTATGAAATGTAAAATCACATATACCTATAAAATATAAAGATAGTATAAAATATAGAAAATCATATAAAGGAAAAACTTTGGTGAATGGCAAATACAATTCAAAATTTCCGTTTCCGTCTTTTTCCTTTTTCATATTTGTTTATTGCCATCAATTTAATAGGATCTATTAAAGAGTTCTGGCTTTTTGTTTTCTTATACTGAAAGCAAACTTTGAGTCTTTCCCTGTCTAAAATTCTGCACAAAAGTGACGCACCTTGTTATTATATTTAATATTTTATCTGGAAGATCATTATATGTTGTGCAATTAAAAGATTTTAAATTTACTTGTCTACGATACTGACAAACATGTATTATATTATCGACAGGGCAATATCGAAGATAAAAGATATAGCTCAAAGAGGCACTAATAATAGAATAAAACAGTTTTGTTGCAGTCTGGGACATGATATATTGCCTCGCTATTATAAAATCAGTCTCACTTTGTCTATCTAGTGAATTAGTCATCATTGAATGCAAACAAAAATTACAATTAATTTCTTTTTTCAAAAGTATTACCAAAAAACCTGAAATATATAGTGATCTTGCAATTTTTCAACTCCTGGTAATACATCCCCGGTTTGTAAAAATGTAAATTATAATTATCTAAAGCGTACTCATGCTGATCCTCGTCATAGTTTCCTAAAAGCCAGTGAGATAAAAAAATGAACTTATAATGAACGTATTAGAAGATTTTTGAAACATGCTTGTTGAGGGATGTATAGTCTTGAATCAATGAGCTCTCATAGATCCGAAAAATGTGTCCAGACTATCTTTATTGAGTAACTTTAAGCCAATATATTTAATCGGATACTTATCCAAAATTTTTCTTTAAATAAATGAACCATTTCAGTTTAATTCATTTGTTTTAAGGTAGGCAATACAATTTTGCACTAGTTAAATATTTGACCGCTTTCCACCAAAATTCATAGTGTATTAAACTTACGATTAATCCTATCTTAAAAGGTTTGCATTTAGGGACTATTCTTTTAGCGAAGTTGGAACAATAGTTGGTCAAAGAATATCCTGCTTGCATAGCTTCTTTTATAAAATTGGTTTCCAAATAGAGCCAAAATAAGCAGTCGGTTTAATTTTAGGTCCATAAACCTCAGATATTTTACAGCAACAGAGTTATAGATTTACGGGAGAAATAACAAAAATGTATCATTCAAAATGGCATATACATAATTGATTAGTGTTTATAATTTGTATAAATAAATTAACAGATTTTTCCCTAACCATCATGATTCAGTACAACCTTCCTGTATTTTAATACGTTTGCTTTAGTGATCTTTTAATTTATGAAACCTGGAAAATTGTCAAAAATTGTTTGGGTTTTTTAATATCAACTGCCAAAAACCATTACCTGAAAGGATATGTTACTAAATACGGAGACTGGAGTGGATGTTAAAGCAACTAGTGTTTTAATTTGCAAAGTTTCTTAATATATTTGAAGTTGTTTTTTTAAATATCTTTGTTCATTTGATATATTGAGAACTCTGCTATATATACCATAAGTTATATTCTATTTGTTCTATTAATGTTAACGCTTTTACATTGAAAGAGTAACTCAATTCTTATTATAAGATAATGAATATATATTTTAAATATAATATATATGGTTACATAAAGTGGAATTTACATGAAACGCCCGTGAAAAATATTTTAAAAATAAACTCACCAGATTACTGATGTACGAAAAATGTGTTTATATGAAATATGTGTTAAATGCGTGGAAGTATTTAACATATTATGTTCTAGTTCGAAACTATTAGGACTTACTCATTAAAAATTTATAATAAGAACACACAAATAAGTTCGCATTAAATATTAATGTACACGTTTATAAATATGATATAATATGGATATATTAGGTTGTTCAATAAATTCTCGGAACCGCAGCAATTCGTAATAATAGAACTAAAAATTCACCGCTATTTTTAATAAAGACATTTTGGTTTTGGATATATAATTATTAAGTTTCGAAACTCTCTTGGTATTTAAATTTATTTATATTCATTACACAAATTTACAAATTAAATTTTGTACCCGAGCAGAACAATTTTTGAAGGTTATTTGATGGTTCTTATATTTGAAGGTTATAAGATTGCTTGTAGTTTTCAGTTCGCAAACGATGGCAACACTCTAGTCTTGTAACGGTTCTCAGTTAACGACTTTGCATTTTCTGCTGTGATTGTGCTTCGAAAAGTTTGAAAATGTAGAGAGCAAGTTACGAAGTCGACTAAACATATTTTTAACCGATTTGGAATAAGGAGGAGGTTATAGGTTCGATTATATATTTCTTTTTCTTTTAATGTATGATCGCCGATTTTCTCGTCAATTATGGACCGATAACCAAAATTATTTTTTTATTCGAAAGACTGCCCAGAGGTGATCCCATTGTAACTAAATCCAGATCTGTTGGGGGGAATGGGGGGAGGCGAAATCGAGGGAAACGCTCAGATTTCAAAGACGCATACCAAGTTTTCACATATTTTTTATATAAAATAATCGGATATTTGGGTAAACTAAAAAAAGAAAAATAAAATATTTTATTTTACTAATATTGAACCCACTTCAAAAATAAATAAGGAGCTTAGTAAAAATTAAAAAATAATAATCTTAGATTTTACACGAAAAAAATGTTTTAATATAAAATATGTACATAATAATCGTTCTAATAATTATATAAAAATAAACGAAAACCTTATATAACCTCTATCTACTATACATATTTTTTACATATTTTAAGGTCTCCTTTTACCAACTATGGGTTTATCTGGATTGGACCTACTATTTAACGTGGGTTCCGAACCATAGTCTTCCACATTAAGCCTACCGACTAGCGAGTGACCAACTTAGAAATCAACCCAGAAGACCTCCGGTCTTACCCAGCCTGGTTACTGGTGTGACTGGGATCATTTTCCTTGTCGGATTTTGCACTCTTACCTAGAACAATCACAAACATAAATTTACGACCATGCCCCAGCAGGATTCGAACCCGCGGTTATCGCAACCGTAAGAGAATCGCGCCTTTAAAACTGCGCCACCAAACCGGCTCTACACGTATTTAATATTGTACTATATACACACAACTTAGCTTAATGCATACCTAAAATTATTTATCTATTTACAGTATTATTTTAACTACTACCAATTGAACACTTTGAAGTCGGTGCCGAGCCCAAACAATCCAAAAATATTAACGTAATTTTGTGACTTAAACAAAAATTATGTTATCAACAAAACAAATCTAAATTAATATAACTGTTCTGGTTCGGCACCGACTTCATTTATTGATTACTTCAGTGTTACTCAGTAGTCAATTCTACGTTAACATGTTAGTGTTGATAACATAATATATAGCACCCTGAATACGTTGAATTAAAACATTCACAATAGACATAGATATATATAACAAACCACCGTTTCTTCGTGATACAACTTTGGCTGAAAATGGGTAGGATTTTGAGAATTGTAAATATCAAAATAATCTCAAGAAAATGGAGGGTTATATTAGCAAATTTCGCAATCTTTTAATTATTAAGTGGACCATAAAAGAGTAGGGCTCTTATTTATAGGTACTTGCCTAAATAGGTTAACCTGATATGGAGAGCTTCTATATCAAATGTCGGTTAGTTTTAAAATCATTACAGGTTATATGAAGGAATAATTACAAGCAACATATTATATCTTTGTCTTGTTTGTTATAGGAACATATCAAGGACAATGGTTAAGAGGAATGCGTCACGGTTATGGTATAAGAACTAGCGCTCCATTCGGAAAGGCGTCGAAGTATCGCGGCAACAAAGCTTTAAGAGCGTCCTTAACATCGCTTAGGAGCAACGAGGTGGGCGGAGTGCCGGTGGACGCAGCTGAAAAACGGGACCGCAGAGTAGATGACTCTAGGGGCGGATTTGTCCTACAGAGCAAGAGCACTGAACCTACGGCCAGCAATAGGCGAAGATCTTTGGGATCCGGCAACATCAAGAAAAATATCTTCAAGGTATTTTTGGCTAGGTTTACGGTATACGTATATTAGGTCTAATAAAAAGAAATTCATTATTTTTTTGTTGGTCTGGCTTGATGTCATTATAAAGTTCATTATATTTCGTATTAAAGTAATAACTTAACAGGTCAATTAAAAACTTCCCGGCCTACCATAGTAAAGAACATTTTTTTGTCAAAATTGGTTTTTTTATTCAACATAATTCCCTTCAAGGGTGATACACTGATTATAGCAACTTTTTTTCGATACCATTTTTGTAGTTCGATTTGTTAAAATAGGCCTCAGTTTTGGTGATCACCTCTTCATTCTACGAAAATTTCTTCCCAGCGAGCATTCTTTTGAGATCCGAGAACAGGAAATGGTCGCTGGGGGCCAGGACTGGAGAATACGGTGGATGAGGAAACAATTCGAAGCCCAATTCATGGATTTTCGCCATCGCTTTCAGTGACTTGTGACATGGTGTATTATCTTGGTGAAGCAGCACTTTCTTTTTTTGTAAATGGGGCGGTTTTTCGGCGATCTCGTCCTTCAAACGGTCCAATAACGCTAAGTAATAGTCGCTGTTGATGGTTCTTCCTTTTTCAAGGTAGTCAATAAAAATTATTTCATACGCATCCCAAGATACAGACGCCATAACCTTGCCAGCCGAGTGTTACGTTTTCCCACTCTTTGAAGTGGTTTCATCGTGTGCAGTCCGCTCGGATGACTGTCGATTGGACTTCGAAGTGAAATGATGGAGCCATGTTTCATCCATGGTCACAAAATTCAGCTCACGCGGCACCCACTTAGCACAGAGTTTTCTTATACCCAAATATTCGTGAATGATATGATGTACACGTTCAGTTGATAACTTTAGAGTATCTGCTATTTTATTCAATTTCAATTTACGTCATTCAAAATTATTTTGTGGAATTTTAAAATTGTTTTAATGTTTGCGTCGGTAACAACCTCTTTTGGGCGTCCACTGCGTTCACCGTCTTCGGTGCTCATTTCACTACGTCTAAACTTAGCATACCAATCCTTGATGGTTGATTTGCCTGAGGCAGTGACCGGAAACTCGGTATCAAGCCATCTTTTTGCTTGTTGCAACTGTATTTTTTCTCTTCAAAAAACAATATTTTATCAATACACGAAATTCCTTTTTATCCATTTTTCACAATAACAAAAGTTACTTCACTTAAAATGCTATAATTCACAAACTAATGATCCGACAGCTGTCTAATTTATACATGCATTTTTTGAAGGTTAGGGCTAACTAAAAAACATATGGATTTAATAGTGGCGCCTTCTATGTGACAGGTCGGGGACTTTTCAATTGATCTGTTATTTGAGACTTTTATGAACGGGTGACTAAATTTTGCTTGAGCTCCACTTTTAGAGTGGACACGATAAAGGCAAGAATGCAAGTCAACCGAAAATGTGAATTCATGTGATTGAATGGTTGAATTTGAAAAGGCTGGAAACGAAAAGGATGTAGATGTATGAGTGACACACGGTTTAAACTAAAAATAACTTCATGGACATAATTTATATCTGTGAATCGATGGTGAATTGTAATAATGGTCAATAGTCATAAATGGTAACAATGGTTATAAAAATGGCCGTGATTGAAGAACGGTGAGCCAGCGCAAATGGTGTCCAAGTCCAAGTCCAAGGATTGACGAACAAGAAGATTTTGCTATGCGTTTGGCGGAATATTGTTTACAAGAATAATACTGCGAACAATTGAACTTTACTTTGGTCAGGAACTAATCAAGTCAGAATAGGAATTGTGTTCACTTAAGATAACGCCAAGCCATGCACATCGATAATGACTCATAATAAGCTTACCTTTAAAATGTCACAAAGTTATTCACTTAAATTCGATTATTTTAAGTATGCTAAATATAGTCTTTAATATAGTACAATAATAATGAATTTCTCTCACACTCAGGTTATCTCACCATAATGCTGCCAATATTGCATAACTATAGTTATTAATTTTTTTAACATAGCTCATATAGTCATAGCCATACAGGTCTGCAAAACAAATTCTAAGAGATGTTGTGGCATAATCTGTATATTTTTGGATATGCAGAATCCAGAATTACGTTCTCTATCGTCGCAAGAGGATATTTTATTATGTTAAAGGAGTTATTTACATTAAAACTAAATTGAATACATATTAACGATAAATATTTTTTTATCTCTGAGACTTCTCTTTGTCCATTTTTGCTTGTTGGAAGAATCTATAATCTTTCTCCGAAGCGTCCAATAGGAGTCCGTTATCATTAAGACGTTTCTTTTTCTTTCTTTCTTGCTATCTTTTCTCTATCCTGGTAAAATTTTTCACGTTACGCAAAATATTTCGGTATGAATGAAGAAAATGCTTTTCTGTAGTCATGAGTCAACTTAAAGCTTGAAATTTCTTCTTGAACATTTCTATGACCTTCTTAAACGCAATATACTTTTTTTGAGTTGTGTGTTGGTCACTCATAGTCTATTATCTGGTCGTGGCTTGGTTTTATAGTCTAATGAAAATACTTTCCTTCACCATTGCTTCTGAGAGGCCTGGAAACTTTGAAACAAGCTTTGGAATTATATATTTAAAGAAGTGATTTTAGAAATTGCTTTATCAATCTCAAGGTTATGTCTTGTATGTTCAATTATTTCTTGGAGGACGTTTCTTTTACTAACTTATTGCTCTTTCGGTGAGTAACTTTTTTTGGTTCAGTGATTTGCTTACTCCCTGCTATCCCCTAGATATTTTAGGGTAAATGATGTGGCTCGGTGAATGGAGGTAAAACGAAATGAAACAGTGGTGTTTACATTATGTGACCGTTATTTATTGGCTATATAAAAAAATGTGAAAAATACAAATGATAAAACGGATGGCAGCGGTGTTACCTGGAGACGAGGCTCGGGCAGTCGATGGTGGCACGTCTAAACCAAACGATGGTTGAGCACTGAATGAAATGAAATACCCTTCAATCACATACCAGATAAACGTCTCGGGGTTGCCGCCAGCTGTTCGTTATCGGGTTCTAGTTGGCGCTGCTGGCACCCCGCCCGTGTTTAACATCTGGGATTATATTTCTGGGTATTTTGTAGACCGTTATTCCAGGATGTAAAATTCGACATGCCTCAAGGTCGCTACAATACAAATAGCAAGTCGAAGTTCTTATAAAACCGCTGTAGCAGATCTGCTTTAAGGAATCTTTTTGATGAATTTAGGAAAAGATGCGATTGTACTTGGATGCGATTGTAAGATGCGATTAATACTAAGCAATTTAGCAGCATCTTTGGGAATATTTAAGACTTTCACCAAATAATTTCGCCCTGATCCTGACGGTCTGGATTTTTTCCATATAATTTAGTTTTTAGCATAGCAAAAATAATTCGTCGTGGTTCTGATGCTTACATTTTGAATTCATTATATTCCAGTAGCAATTCACTCGAAACTAAGATATTTTTAACCATTTAAAAGCACTCAATAGTCAAGCCAAGTCTCCAACATCCTAGAGGCTTTAGTTGTTGCAGCTATTGAAATATGCGTGTGGCAAATATTTGGATTATCACCAATAGGCAGATTAACATACTCAAAATGTTCCAGTGTTCTTGATAAGTATGAGTATAGACATAAACTTGCTCCTGGGAGACTTTGTATAAATCTTTTTTGATGATTACGAGTGATAATATTAGAACTGAAACTACTTTACCTATACTTTAAACAAAATTTAGTAGCTGATTTTATTTTTAGGGTATTTTAAAAAAAGGAGCGAGCACGGGCGATTTGGATAGAAGGACGGGATCAGGAAGTATAAAAAGTACCACCTCATCAGCATCGTATATCAGCACAGATTCAGCAGGATCCGCTATGACCAACGCTTCAATGCCTTCAGATTCTAACGCTAGTTTCGTCATAGATGTGAGTTAGTTTCTTTATTATTTTATCTTATACAGGGTACATAATTTTTAAAAAATGAGTTGCAGATAAAACATAGTAATTATTAAATTATATTTTATTTAAATGATTTTTAAATGATGGAACCTATTGTGTTTTTAGCCTTTTGCATCTTGCTCATTGCATCTATACCCCTGGAAACAGTTGATTCATGTTAATCTATCTGAAAGGTTTTTAAAATATTTAGCTGGGTTTCGTATAAAGTCTTCAATGTTTTTCAATTTCTATCAACCACTTTTAAATAGTTCAAACTCAAACCGACAATTGGGGTATGAAGCAACATCGTTATAACTGTTTGATGGGCTTCAAAAGAAGATTTTTTCAAATCAAATAATAAAACTAATGAATGTTAAAAATGTTTGAATGAAAAATGTTGTTTTGCTTGATTGTCGACTATAAACACAGAATAACTCAATAATACTAAATAGAAAAATGTTATTTTATTCCGAGAAATGTCAAAGCCATCGAATTTATAGGTTAACAGGTTGTTTACATTTATTCTTTGCATTTTCCTCAATATATATTGGCGAACTATATATCATAAGCACCTAATACCACCGTCTTCTTGAAATCATAATGCCATAGTCACATTAATATTACTCTCCAGTCCAATGTCGCTATATTAAGTACAAGTAACAGTCACCGCCTGACCACCCTCATCCCCGAAGAAGTAAATTTGAATTATGTTAAAATCCTCAGCAAGCAATTATATGTTTTGGATGCATTTACTTCTTGATAATGATATGCGGATTCTCTGAATACCGAAATCGATAATTTTGACAATTAATCAAAGATTCATCGAAGTAAAAATGACCCCCATGACGCTCACATTCAAGTCATGCTCAATTATGCAATCAACATGTTGTTCAGCTATTACATTGTTTTTTAGTTTGCCAATACTATTAATGATAAATTCAAACCTTGCGTAATTTTTGGTATATTTCATATCCAAATTGGGGTGAAATAATAGGAGTTATGATAATGAACACTTTGATATAGAGATAATCCAATTCTTTATAGCACTGTTGCCATAAATAAATTAAAACCCATTGTAATTAAGGCCTGTTGGTTAAAAGTGCTGAAGTGAAGTACTGTAGGGTTTCAGTAAGGGCGGTGTGATTTCGCATATTTGGCACATATTTGAGTGATTCTATTTATTTTTTGTTGCGGGTTTATGATATAGATTCGACTGAATTGGGTTATGTGATGCCTTGGGTTATGTTGACTATACATTATTATACATAATATACATTATATGCTATCGATCGATTGCGACATATTGGCATATGGCTGCGACATCGGCATGCCGATTCAAAATGCGCATCAAATAGTAACGTTTTATGAACACATTGGTAGTATAATTATACAAATATGTACTGATTATAATATTTGATTCATTGATATGTCAATATAACTATATTTATAACAAAGTTGTATGGCTCAGCAATGTTTTGATAATCGACCATAGCGTCATATAATATTGTTTGTATATTCCCGAGATTTTATTTCACAGAAGATTTTCATTGGTACTTATGCTGATATTGTATCTTCTATATTAAAGTTTACTTTTGTCTTAAATTCAATAAATGTCAAAACTATTGCAGTATACGTTTCTGGATTTGTCATTCGATTGAATAGATTCATTTCTATAGTTTATTAATGGGAAACACGCCATATCTATTTCAATAACTGCATTTTAAATACGTCTAACTTTCTGTGAACATTTCGGACCCATACGAATAATTTTGAAAATACTTTTGGTTGTTTTATCTCCTTTCATACACCTGTTTACTTAATTAACTTAGTTATGGACCTCATTAATTGTCAGCTAGCATGATGTAAAGTAATGGATAGGTACATGTCCTTGACAAACTCTAGCCCACCTTTTATATTAGTTTAAAATATAGGATTAAAAATATGTCGAGGCTGCAAAACCTCAATAGCTTTTAGTGCAACCTATTCATCCTTTAAAAGGACGATGACGGATCGCCTACTATTGTGAATCTCTATCCGAACTTCGGAACCTAACTTCGAGATTAGTATAACATTTGTAAGCATGAGGTTTGTCAAATGCGATATTTAAGGAAAAATCTACATATTTTTTCTAAGATCGTATTGGCGATTATCGGATTTCTTACATATTTCTGTGATAAAACCGATATTTTGGCTAAAAAAAAATTCCGCAAGCAATTCCGAAAACGGTATGAATTAAAATATATCTGAAAAATAGAAGATTTAAATTCAAAATGAAAAATAGATACTTCTCGGGAGCGCTAGGTATGGATTGATGATGATGAGGGCTACTTCATTTATAGGAGATAGTTTTGGACTGCCTTTAAAATAGGGGATGTTAGAATGGGCCTAAAATAGGTAATGCATTATTTAAATTCATGATGCCCCAAGATTTATGACATGACACAAAGGCAATAAAGGGCCATACATATTCATGGCATTTCCAAATTATATAAAGTGCGAAAATTGACTTATATAGGGTGTGTAAATCAGATTTGAAGTTTTTTGAGTCAAAGTATTGTGCATCAAATGCCACAGTAATTTTGCATTAAGAAATTTGCACGTATTTTGTGGAAATTTGAGAAAAACTTTTGACTTATTTGTAACAGGTGGATTGCTGTCCAGTTAATACATGAATTAATAACGGGAATAAGTATTAATAGGAAGAGACAATATCTGGTGAATACATGGGGTAGTGTATGGTTTTCTATGTAATCGAACTTTCTCACGTTGTTGGTTTAAACATATCAATGTTACGTTATGGTAATCATCTTTTATAATATAGTCATAGAGTAATAGAGACAGAGAAGATTATAAGAGAGAATTATAAATACAATATTTATAATATCATAATATACAATACATATATTATATCTAATTATATCTAATTGATCTCTAGATATGACATATATCTCTAATAGATCCGAAATAATTTTCGAAACTATCTTGGCTCATTAGCTTTAAGCCAATATAATTTTTATTCCAATACTTATCCAAAATATGTTTCTTTAAAAGAATGAAACGTCTCAAAGTAGTTGATACATTTTTAACTGGTGGGACTCCAAGGCAAAATTCCTCGTGTATTGAACTTACGATTAATCCTCTCTACAAAGGAGCCATTAGCATTAAGGAGCGGTTACTTTGGTGCAGTTGCAACTATCAAATAGTTGATACATTAAAAAAATATATTTCCTGTTTGCATAGCTTCTCTCAAAATTGATTCATTTCTGAAATTAATAAATAAATATTGTGCTAATTCAGTCAATTTGGGATTTTTTATAATATCAACCTATTTTTTAAAGACAGCCAAATACTTCAAAGGAAAACACGATCTGTGCATCCAGGTATACAACACTTCCTAGATTGGGGATATATTATATTTATATTGTACTAACGTCTAATATTAAACTAACGAACTAATGACTACTAATTTAACAACTAAATCATACGAAATTAAGGTACACTGAAAATGCCCAAACAAGCCCAAAACAAATAAACATGAAAAGTATATAAAAATTAAATGAACCAGTGCCTTTGCTGTTCTTAGTATAACAGTAAAATCGATTAATAAGTAGTGACATCTAGATAATGGACGTGGCGTAACATGACTCAAAAATTGCTCTAAAATTAAATATCTGTGAATTATTTTCTTTCTTTCTAAATTCTTTTCAGCGAAGTTCAGTGTGAGCTTTCAATTGCGCTCTTCATTTATCTTCAATCTTCCATAATAATATAATCTGGTTGTATAAAATGTATCATTTTTAAGCTTCTGAAACAAACTCAGACTTGAACACCTGTTTCACTCAAACCATCATTGTGATGTGCTTCTTAAACATTTAAATAAGTAAATAATAATGCACTATGTGTCCGAATTAATCTAAAAAAGATAATGCAGCATATAACTTTTGACGACTTACCTAAACTGAGACCAAAAGGCCTATCTGTGTCATGAAAAAAATAAATATCCAACCAAAATACCCTGTAAATTGCTAATAGTTAATAACTGTTTGACATATCTTTTAAAATATTATTTTTGTAGGACGAGCAAATGGATCCTAGTGTAACGGAAACCTACATGGGAGAGTGGAAAAACGATAAACGAACTGGTTATGGTATCAGCGAGCGCTCCGATGGTCTGAAATACGAAGGCGAATGGTACGGCAACAAGAAATACGGTTATGGCGTGACGACGTTCAGCAACGGCGAGAAAGAAGAGGGAAAGTACAAGAACAATGTGCTAATTACCAGTCCAAAGAAGAAGTTGTTCCTGATGAGAAGCGCTAAATTCAGGGAACGAATAGATGCGGCTGTGAGCGCAGCTCAACGAGCATCAAGATTTGCTTTGCAGAAAGCTGACATAGCTATTAATAGGTAAATTCAATTTGTGTGACCGATGTAGCATAGCATCACGGATTATAAACAATGTATTGATATGTTGAAGACGGAAGCCATAATTCTGCGAAATCATTCATTTCGAAAATATCACGATAGCTACATTTGATCAAGGTACTGCGATTTTTGTTGTCGCAAACAATAGCGAAGAAATAGTGATAATATAAATAATTTGACACCAAGTCATAATTATTAGCATATCACAAAATACTATGATATAAGCATGTCCTAGAGAGCATAGTAAGTGCACTCAGATACAATAGAACCAATTACTTACAGCGAGACTTTCAGATACAGGCCGTTATTCAGGAAATTAAAACAATTGCAAGGATACATGGGGAGATGTTAATATGATAACACGTTTAATATTTCATGTTAATATCGACCTACAGAAACTATTGAGAAATACCAGAACGGGTCACAGACACAAACCATTTGTTCTTTTGTAGTGTAGTATATTGAGGTATAGGGATGCTGATCGATATATCGATAGATATATCACAAAAATATCGATATATCGAAATATCGATATTTTTTTCCGTGGCCAACACCCCTAGTGAGATGCATTTAATAGAAAAAACAGCAGTGTTAATAAGCATTATTAGACTACATACTAAAATAGGACCGATAGGTCCTCCTAGGTATATACCCAGATTTAAACTATTGTGAAGACCCATTTTAGGTTAGATGACAACAACTAATAATAATTTAGTAATGAAATTAAATTATAGTATAAAACTGACTTCAAAAGAGTCATGTGAAAATCAGTTAATGCAGTTTTTTATGTAGAGAAGTTTTATGGTTGCAAAATATAGTTAGTTTATCGGACTAATAAAAATCATCGATTAAAATGACACAATCATTTTGAAATACAAATAAAAAGGTATTTCTTTCCTAACCCAAAAATTGTTAAACATGCAACATTAATTTATTATTAGCATTAAATTTTTTAAAATTTATTTTGATTGGTCCATGTTCAACTTTTTCATCTTTTTCTTGTTTCCTGAATTATAAACATTGCATAGTTAATTACATCATGTTTTATATAAATGGAAATAATTGAATTCTTTGTTCTAGAACTGCTTTTGCGAGAGGAAAGGCGGAACAAGCCGATACTGCCGCCGCTCAAGCCCGTGAAGATTCCGAAGTTGCCGAAACAGTGGCCAGACAATACGCTCCGGATTTCAAACAACCCGGCTTGGAGAAACTCAAAGCACGCCAGATGAAATATCGCGAACAGAACCGCAACCTGGACGTGTCATTCGAACAAAAAGACATGCTAAACTCAAATCAGATACCCAATAAAATTCCTAATCAAAATTTGAATCAACTGCAGAACAAAATTAATAATCCTACGATGAATCAGATAACGCCAAACGCGATCGGTAATAAGCCGACGGGACAGAATCCTGGCCCACAAATGAATACGTTCCAGCCACAGCAACAATCGCTCCAGCAATCGCTTCAACATCAGCAACAACAGCTACAGCAGCAACACCAACAGTTACAGCAGCAACACCAACAGCAATTGCAGCAGCAACAACTATTACAGAATACGTTCCAACAGCCCAACATGTACTCCCAACAGAACCAGTTCCAGCCACAGAAACCTTTTCAGCCGTCGGTCAATAGTTCGATGGCTAACAGCACGCTCCAGAAC
This sequence comes from Rhynchophorus ferrugineus, assembly GCF_030347505.1. NCBI lineage: Eukaryota > Metazoa > Arthropoda > Insecta > Coleoptera > Curculionidae > Rhynchophorus > Rhynchophorus ferrugineus. The sequence continues at coordinate 15,768,589 of NW_027472588.1, read as the reverse complement.
AACTCCTTTAATCCGAACAATCCCAGTGCGTCGCTAAACGAGCATCATCAGAACAATTTACCCGCAAGTGAAAAAGTTCCCAATAGTGACTTTGCTGGTATGCATGATATAGGGCCCAGAAAGTCTTTAGCCGGTGAAGATCTGGCTAATGCTAATTCCATTAGACGAATGTCCAGAAGGGTTTCTGGCGATAGACCGTATTTAGGTAACATAGGACAACAGTCGTCCATAGACCACTTTGATCATTATAAACGACCACCAAGCCGAGATTCCAGTGTAGATAGGTAAGCAGAAATAACATAGTACCTAACCATATTAACTTATCTATTTTGTTTAATCATTTGCTACGGTTTTAAAATTACAAAATACTTACTTTACGATAGACACTTTGAGTTTAACATCCGTGTCACTGATTTTAATGTGCACTGAGCTTTGCATATAATTTTACTGAACCAGATCAATTGGTTTTACTATCTTTAACCTAACTAAGCCATTATTATGTAGGAGCTGGAGAACCTCAATATTAATGTGCTGATAGAGCCTCTCTCTATGTCTTTGGGCATAGTTCTTGATAACGTTATCGACAGTTTTTACTTTATGTTTTATACAGGTTCTCGCAGTACCTTGTTTTGGAATATTTGTGTGATATTTCTATTGCTTTGGCTGGTACAACCACAGAGTTAAATAACAGAAGTCCACACTGGTTTCATGTTGGTACAGCAAAAGCTTATTATATTGAGAGGGTTGAAATATTTGCTCAAAAGCCAGTACATTATTTTATATTTCCGCTTGAGTTCAGATGAAGCAAAAACGATGCCGAGTTTTCGGACATTGTCCCAAGAAAATCAATCATCAAGAATAGGTATGTTAAGTTTAAACGTGGTGAAATGAGCATCGAAGACGATGAACGCAGTGAACGCCCAAAAGGGGTTGTTACCGACGAAAACATTTAAAATATCTGCAAAATGATTTTGAATGACCGTGAATTGAAATTGAAGGAAATAGCAGACACTCTAAAGATATTAACTGAACGAGTACTACCAAACCAGCCACAAAATCCGTCTATTTTGAAAAATTCAACTTTATTTTGAAATAGATCTCCTACAGCGCTCATTCATTTATTTTTAGCAATTATAAATTTTAGTGTATGCAAATGTAGTGTATCCAACAATAATTTGTATACACTGTTACACAAGTTTTTATGGCTTCATCTTCTTGAGTCAGTGAACGATGTGTTGTTCACTTAGTAGCTGTAGATGCGTTTTCATAGTGGTATAACAAGTTACACAAGTCCTTGTCCTTCTCAGCGAACCTTTTAATTTAACCTTTTCGGTGACCTTATGCATGATGGGCAAGTATTTATTGTGTGAATATCAAGGTGCGTTTACAGCATTACGCAACACCTTCTGTTGGAAAATTTAGTTTTTTTTTAAATTGCTACGCCGGATACAACCCCATAGTTGTATCGGTTGTATACCATATAGCCGTGTTGGTTTCAACATTGACTAAATCATAATTTGATTTTGTTACTGATATATTTACTGTTCTTCCAAGAAGCCAATTAAGCTGCCTATATATTTAACTTTCGACTCAACTAATATCTTTTCCACATCTTCATTTTACATCTAATGTCATTCCTATATATTCGGTACTACTGTCATAAGGTACCATTTAAGTTCAAGACTGTTTAGTTGTGTGGTATTTTATTGGTGAAGTAAATTGCTGCCATTTCGGTTCAGTCTATTATTTTATCTTATTGTATTATTTTATCAGGTGCCTGAAGTTTCTTTATGGATGCTCCTCTTTTTTATCTACTACTAATAATGTTGCATAGTCTGCGAAAAAGACTATCGTAATTCCTTCTAGTTTAGGTTCACTGGCATAGGGCAAAGAGAATAGGCACTTCTACATGTATTTGCTTTAATTCCGTATATCCATCTGTTTATTTGATTCTATAGTCTGTTGGAGATCGCATATTCATATTCTTACATGTTGATTTTTGAAATATCTTATTTAGTGTCTCCTGCCAAACCTTGTTGAAATATTGTCTTAAGGATGCAGAAAAACTGAAGAGCATATATTTTCTAAAAAACGTTCAATGATGTTTGCTGTTCTATGGACCTGGTCTATAGTCGACTGTTTTGGTATAAATTTAAACTAATCGTCCAAGATCACATTAATTTTTTTAAATATTGGCCTCATTCTCTTGACCGACATTTGCTAAAAATGTTTCGGCACAGTTGTTAATAAGGAAACAGATCTCTAGGATCTAATATGATTCAGTTACTTACCAGGCTTTGAAATTATAATCTCTTCCGCCACTTTCGGTTTCTTTCCTTAGATTTATGTTTTATCTCTTTACTAAGATATCTTGGGGAAATTTATGTGATAGTTTCGAATTATAAGTTATTTTTTATTAATTATTGCGTAATTCACCAGTATTTTTGTTGGAATTATAGATTTAGCTTGCTGTTCAGCAAAGAGTTCTGCTTTTTGTTTATTGTTTTTGGTACATGACTCATTGCTTCTTATAAGAGGGATAAACATGACTTATTGCGAGCTTCTTTTTTAAATATTAGTTATTTAAAATAATACAGTAAATAATTTACTGACTAACCTATTAAAATGATTGAATACTAGTAGTAGTATAGTTTACTTTTGAACATTGTACATTAAATTTATATTATTCAAATAAATAGATACTCCAGAGCTACTGGAAGACTCAGCAACTCTATGGCAGGGTCCAGACAGCCATCCGTAGACCGCACATCAACCAGCCGCTTGGAAACTCCAGATCGAACCATGCGAGCGCCATCTGTAGCCAGAGGTACCACCCCGACACCAATAGGTCTAAATTCCACCGTCAAAAACGGATCTATTCCAACAGGTATTTTGGCTCACGTCGACTATTATTCAGTTAGATTACTTACTAACTTCACTATTTAGGACAAGGCTCTCCTATGACACCACAAAATAACACTAATCCACCGTTCGAAGAAATTATACTTCGGAAGAGAGGTCTTGGTCAGGATATCGTTCCGTCCCCTAACCAACCTAAAAGGACTGAGAGTCTGTTCATTCCAGGTCAACCAAATGGACAGCAACCACCAAAGGTAAAACATTTTTTACTTCTAGCTCTTACTAGATATATCTTCCTAACTAGCGTTGGGAACTATCGACTATATCGACTATCAGTTACTATTTTCGGATAAAGAACTTTCATTTGATTGATTTTTAACGTTTTGGCTTTGCCGTCCTAGCCACGATTTTAAAAATAATGTGCCCAATTTATGTTTACATAAATATATATATGTAATATACATTGTTTTGTGTTTTGTTTATATTTTGATTGTAAATAACAATATATCGTACATTGATATAGCAGCAGTTTGGAACTTTACTTTTCAAGATTATTTATTAATGTAATAAGGTAAAAAGAATATTTTGATTGATAAATAGAAAAATAATTTTGACTGCATTTTTGTTATCTCTGCAACTACTGCCTTTTTGTTAATTAACTTTTCTAAGCCTCTCGATGTTTGTTCCAAGCCTTTTGAATGATAAAACTACTTTCATTAAATAATAATATTTCTAATAATAAAATATTCCTTATTAACAATAAATTATTACTGTATTTAAAAGGTTGCAATGGTTAAATAGTTGTTAAAGATTGATTGATAATATACTGGCAAAATGTTTAGTGTGAAACTCAGTATGATAAAAATATATAGTTCAGGGAAATGATTTTGTCAAGCTTCTTCATAAATATTAGGTGCTTGAATGTACTTTATCATTTTTTCACTTAAAAAGGGCCTTTGTTGAGGAAATTTCGTACAATTATATTAATCGGAATAGTTTTCATAATTTTTTAACACTGTTTCCCATTTTATTAACAAATCTGCGGTATTGTGTTGAAAGAACGATGTTGGTTTGGTACTAATTCATTCATTGATCCATTGTCGAATATCTTCGGCAGATTGAAACTGTGCGTTGATGTCGAGATATACATTTTCATTATATTAATCATTTAACAGAGACGATAATGTTTTCGAATTTTTGAAGGTTTTAGCGACTCAAACTTCGCTGCAACGTAAGAAATCTTTGCCGGATGTACAGGAGCTGCCCAGAGCAACACGTCAAATGCCCAGAGAAGAAGTCTCTCAGCTTGGATCAGCGCGTCGTGAAGAAATACGTCGACAAATTGATGAAAGAGAACGGCTCCGTGCGAATCCATTACTCTATTTAGTCAGTCCACAGGTCAAGGTATGGTTCGATTATTATCCAAAACGTCCTATAGCTTTTGCTGACTTTGTTAATATTTTCAAATTATAGTTCTATCTGATTAACACATTTATATTTTGATCTATAATACATTTTATATATTAAAATTGATTAAAAGCACAGGTAAGGACGGTGCCTAGTCACATTATTTAGTGCTAACAACAGTTTCCAAAGAGAAACACTATTATTCTTCTTTTTCTAATCTACTAATCTACAGTAACTACTTTTATTTCTATTGGAGAAACAGGAGTAGCATTCTATTTTATTGGATCCTTGGACAGAGAAAAGTCTGGAAAATGATTGAATATTGATATTTTTAAAATTATTTTTAACATTACTACAAATTAAATAATAAATCAAATGCCTATTATTGTCTCAGTACATAAATTAGACTTTATAATAAGTAGGTTTTCTATTTAGATATAGTTAGTATTAATCTATTTTTATGCTATGTACAAAGTAGAGTGCTTGGATTCTGTAACAGAAGATAATTTTTTTTACAATCAATACAGTAACAAAAATATGTTCAGTGAGTTAGAGTAAAATTTTATAAAGATTCTATTAATGATTAAGCGTATTGTAGTTCTTATATATAGTCTTAATATTTCCTCGCTTGCTATCTTCATATTTATTTCATATCTGAGTACTTTAATATCTCGAATAAGGACCACAATCTTTATGTACAGACAAAATCGCGATATGTGTTGTTTACGTCAACCTGTTACTAGAACACAACACGCTACGAGTCTTGGTATTTTAGATGTTGGTCTTATTGTTTTCAAGTCAGTGATCATAGCGCCTTCCATTTTCACTCTTCGTAGGCAATGCACGTTTCCTATTTGTTATTCTTATTTTTCATCAATTTGATGTGGTTTCATAGCACTGTTTTACGACTGTACTTAATGGTCAATATAGATGGCGTTGAAGCTTGTAGGAGATTATTTACGTTATATTAAGAAATATAGTTGTGTTTTTTGCATAAAAAAACTGTAAATTTTTTTATGGTATACTTCTAACAAAAAGAAATGGTGATATAAACTAAATGAAAGCTTAAAATATATACTTCTAAGAACAATTACTTAAGCAATATATGGCCTACGGTTATAGTAGAATTACCAGGGACGAAACAGTCCTACGACTTAATATAATTATGCTACAAGACCTTATATTACTACACAATTTTCAACAAAATTATTAATAAAAATAAGTTTGTAGGTTTCAAATTCTACAATTGAAGACTAGTCAAAGTATTACCGTAAAAATTACAAAGTTGCCGTTATTATTTACTTATAAGTTTCTGGTGATATTGTTCCAAAACAAAACGAAAATACAATAGCACACATAAAGTAGTTCAGCAAAGGATTCACACGTGTTGGTTTTGATTTGTGAAGGCCATACGTATTTCAAAATATTAGGTGTTTAAATTTTTTTTTATCATATTTCGCGAAAAAATACTTATAGAACGTACAGGTCTAAAAAACAAAAAATTACTTTCACAAACAGCAATTATAATATATAGTTCTATAAAAATCATTATAGGTTATTTAAGAGATTCGGAAAATCCTATTTTCTAATTGTTTCAATTTTTTTCAGTTAATTCAAATTGTATGTTAATAGATAGTGAAATCAAAAATATTTAAGAGATGTTCAAAGAAATGTCTTCAATATGACGCTAGGAATTTAAGAAAGAAGAAAATTTTATAGAAATCACCTTCAAGTGAACGACATAAGAAATAACATTTACAATTTGCTGAATGACATATCTCATGAAAAACAAGTGGCATCATATGATAATTTGGGACGAAAAGAAATTTAATTTAAATGGGTTTGATGGATATAAATATTACTATCATGATTTAAGAAAAGATCAGATGATTTTAAATTACAGACAGATGGGTGGAGAAATGGTCATACGTTTTGAAGGAAATAAAAACTATTAATGGGGTTTAATAGTATAAGTTATATTGAGTTTATCGGCGATCAGTTATACAAGTATGAAATAGAAATTATCGGTTAGAATTATATTTCTTTGGAAAGACAATGCTGAAGCTTATACTGCAAAAAGAATTAAAGACTATTTTCCAGAATATAATTTTTAAATTTTAGTTTCCCTGATTTGAATATTATTGAAAATTGTTGGGGTAATCTAGTAAATAATAAACAATTTAACACTGTTGAACAACTAAATGTGCTATCCAGGATGAGTAGAAAAAGTTCAAGATTATGTTATAAAATTGAGATTAATTGAAGCTAACAGGTCAATCGAAAAGTTCCCGGCCTGCCATAGTAAAATACATTTTTTTGGCAAAATTACCTTTTTTTATTCAAGATAATTTCTTTCAAGGGTGATACACTGATTATAGCGAACCTCCAACTTTTTGATAGCATTTTTGTAGTTCGATTTGCCCTTTGCTTCAAAATAGGCTTCAGTTTCGGCGATCACTTCTTCATTCGACGAAAATATCTTTCCAGCGAGCATTCTTTTGAGATCTGAGACCAGGAAATAGTCGCTGGAATCGCTAGTGGATAAGGAAGCAATTCGAAGCCCAATTCATGGTTTTTTGCCATCGTTTGCACTGACTTGTGCCACGGTGCATTATCTTGGTGAAGCAGCACTTTCTTTTTCTTCCATTGCGGCCGTTTTTCGGCGATTTTATCCTTCAAACGGTACAATAACACTATGTAATAGTCGATGTTGATGGTCCCTCCTTTTTCAAAGTAGTCAATGAAAATTATTCCATGCGCATGCCAAAATACAGACGCCATAACCTTGTCAGCCGACTGTTGGGCTTTCCCACGCTTTGGAGCCGGTTCATCGTGTACTCGGATCACTGTCTATTGGACTTCGGAGTGAAATAATGTAGCCATGTTTCATGTATTGTCACACATCGACGCATAAACTGGGGTTTATTATGCTTGAGCATCTTCAAACACCGCCCCGAATCATCAACTCGTCGTTGTTTTTGGTCAAAAAGTGAGCTCGCGTGGCACCCACTTTGCACAGAGCTTTCTCATATCCAAATATTCGTAAATGATATGATGTATACGTTCAGTCGATATCTTTGGAGTGTCTGCTATATTACTCAATTTCAATTTATGGTGAATCAAAATCATTTTGTGGTTTTTTTAAATGTTTTCGTCAGTAACAAACTCTTTTGGTTGTCCACTTAGTTCACCATCTTCGGTGCTCGTTTCACCTCGTCTAAACTTAGCATACCAATCCTTAATGATTGATTTTTCTGGGGCAGCGTCCGGAAACTCGGCATCAAGTTTTTGCTTCAACTGTAGTTTTCCCTTCAAAATAAGATTTTTAATTCCCTTCAATATTTTATCAACACGCGAAATTCCTTTTTATCCATTTGTTTCACAATAAGTAAAGTTGGTTCACTCAAAATTCTATAATTCACAAACTAATGGTCCGACAGCTGTCAAATTTACACACGCAAACTTAAAAACATATGGATTTAATTCTAGTAGCACCATCTGTGTGTTAGGCCGGGGACTTTTAAAATTATCTGTTATATATGAAGAATATCTGTATAATAGAACAGGATACCCATTACTGAAATAAAAATGAAAAACTCTAATTGGTTTATTTAATTTTTGTTCTAACTGTGCTGATTCCTATAAGTAATCAATAGATGTCTCTTTTTAATGTTTATATGAATAGCATAACTAACAATATTTAGTCGTAGATATTTATTTTTTTAACAGTTATAACATACAGTTATTGTTTAAATAGTGCTAAAGTTTTATCGCAGAGATAAACAGGTATAAATCTTGAATAATTATTAATATTATTCTAATACAGATTGGATAATATGAAATACGATAAATAGTTTTTGGTTTGTTGATACCAGAATTATTCCTTGGTGAATGAATTCCAGTGTTATAAACACTATTATATCCCTAATACTTCTCTCTAGGATTCCTGGTGATGACTGAGAGGTTAGAACAAAACCAGCTTTCTCAAGTTTGATTTACTGCTATTTTTAAGAATGCAGTTATTTTTTATAAAAAAATTGGGTTTCAATTCCCTTCAGATCCTAGATCACTTTTGCACATCATCCAGGGTTATGATAAAATCATATGTAATGATAACATCAAAAGTTCACATGTTAGTACTCCATGTGCTTTATATCGTCTCGTTATTGTTTCAAATCATCATAGCTAATGAGTCGTGAAACTATATTTTAAATACAATGAATCTATTAGACACCTAAAATTTTCATAAACTATTTTGTCATATATGTTCAAAAACATGATATTTTAAATTAAATGCAAAGAACTTTGTTACTCTATTATAAATTTCTAAAGATACGTTGATTTTAAATTAAATTTCCCAGCATTCTTCTTCTGTTTGACTTTACCTAGGTTGTCAACTAACTAAATTAAAAAGCAGATGGCTTACTATAACAGAGTACATGTGTAGACTTGAAAGAAAAAGGGCGCGATGTTACCAACTAGTTATAGTAAATCATTTTAATGCTTCATAATGCTACAGAATATTTAATGATTTTTCTCTGTTCTTCTTCATTGCATTACAGAGATCAGTTAGGTACGTTTATTGTTCTAGAGTTGTTTGTAATGTTATTTATTTATTGCAAATTGTTGCATCATGTCATTCTCTGTAAAGCTGATTAATAAGCTACATGCAAGCCGCCTATTGTTTTCATGTTTATTATTTGTCCGATTTATCAGGAAATATACCTAGGTTGAGTCTGAAGTGAGATTATTTCTGTTTACACGCACCAGCTTTTGCTTGATCGCTGTTCACTTTTGCTTTACTGTACCTCTAAATATTATTTTCTTTACAGCTTCTTTTATGATATCGACACGATATCTATTTCTTACTTAACAGAAAATTAACATATACAACAGGCGCTTGTTATTGAGAACTAGTTAAAAACAAATATAGTTCACATTACCGAATTTATTACATTAACGACTGTTATATCAGTGGTTTAAATAACAAACGTTTTATTAAAGGAAACCATTAATATATATGCACAAATGTAGAATAAATGAAACAAATACTACAAGAGCGATCATAATAATTTAGTTAGAAAAATTATTAGAATTTTCTTAGCTTTTTTAGCAGAATATATTGTCTTCGAATGGCTGTGTAACTTATGAAGAACTAAAATATTTGTTCTCTTCTTCTTTTCTTTCAGACTAATCTAAAGTCTTGTGAAAAACTTGTATAGCTTACTCGTCAGTCACTACATTTTTAACTTCAATAGGAGCGTTATAATTGTCCATACCTGCCTCCTTGTTATCATTCATATCACACAATTTTTTCTTGTTTTAAGTCTACTTGGTTAATTATACTTATACATTTTTCTTTGAACAGTTGTTAATGCAGTGTTTTCATAATTGAATGTTTACATTATCGAGCGTCTGCTGTAATGTTTTATGGAAGATGTAATACAATATCCCAAAATTTAACAAGTTTATTGACAATTAAATATGAAATTTTTGAGTGAATAAGCATTGATTATTAAATTTAAGTTGAATTGAGTGATTAAGTACACAATTTGTTTAATAATACGTAGCGCTAGAGATAACTTAAATATTTTAATGACGTGATGACGTAATTTTGTGATTAAAATTACACAGGTCTGCAACAAAAATGCTGTTTAAGTATGTTCAACTGATTGCTGTGTATTTTGGTATGCTGAATACGAAAATAATATGGAAAAATTCTAGAACATCAGTACCATTGCCAATCAAAGTATTTGGTAAGTGACATGTATCTTCCCACGGATGTTACTGAGTTGCTTAGCTCAAGGTTCAAGAGCCCGAACGTACTACTGCCTGGAATTTATTACCCGTCGTTTAGATATTGTGAGAAAGAGTTCACTCTTTACTTTACCACGAATTAATTTACTGCACCAATAATGAAAGTTTGATGGATGCATGCACAATGACATCATTTTATAAATTCATCAAAAAGACGCCTCAAAGCAGTTCTGTAAGTAATTTTTATGGTTCCATTTTTATAGGTTATTCCGTATACCACTAAAAAACCTCAGGAACTTGGAATGGAAGACTATATTTGGCAGGTTTGTAGGGATTTTAAAATGTTTTCCGTGTTGCTCGGATAACAAACTTTTTGTGTCTATGGGATAGCAGGGACCGAGTAATGGACCAAAAAGCGTTGTATTCCCCATAAAGTTCTTTTACTATCTGTGAATATAAAGTCGGGATTGATGAAGTAATTTGTAAAATAACTTCCCAAATATGTTTTTGACGAATAAAACATTAGACGGCTTATGAGTAACCCAAAATTTATCACGACCATGACATATCCTCAAAAAGAAGGGTGGATTGTTCGTAAGGAAGTCATAGTGAAATTTTTAGGCAATCATAAAGACCAAAAATAGAAAAAAAAATCCAAAAGCACGTTAAAGGTTTTTCAAACTGTTTTTCATTAGGATATTAAAGAGATGGAAGAAGAATAAATAAGGAATGGAATAAGTTCTAGTGTGTGTTAACGAACGCATATTAGATGAATATAAAGTCTATTCAAAGATTTTTAGTAATGCGTCTTGGATATTTGTGACGTCAAAACATTACAACGTTGCCGCATCAACTCTTTCGAGTTTTAGTTCAGTGTGGTTTTGACATATAGGAAAATTCCAATTTAAATAAAATAATTGAACAAAAATGTTATCAAATATAATTTATTTTAACATTATGGTACATCTAGTACATATATTATCGAAGGATTTAAAACTACAATTAAGAACAAAGGTGTAATAGTTTGTAGGTTAGATTTGTTTTGTTTACATTGAACTCTTTTCCACACCGTCCATGAGGTAGAGTTTCTAGTCGAGTTTTCTTATGTACTGTTATCCCTCTGGAGGCGTAATCCACCTAATTAACAATTGTATATCTGAGAAACATATTTTACTTTCATTCGAGGGCATATTTACTTTTTACCTTTGGTTCTTGTTTCCTTCGATGGTGTGTTTACTTGGCAAGTTATTGTTATCTTGCTATTGCTTGGCTTGTTATCTTGCTATTACTGTAATTTTATTTCTTCTGCTACTACCTGTGTACACCATTCTTGATAAAACTAATCACTGAATTCTGTCTAATGCATTTACTATATCTACAAAACAGTTAGTATTCATTCTCTCCTCATAGGTTCTAACCTAATGCTCATGTTTAATTTTTAACAATTACAAACATATCTGCGCACACAAATCTTTCGCGCCCTACAATACGATTCTCTACAGCTATATTCAATTAATTATGTGCATAACTTTAGTTGTTTCCATTCTTACCACTCTGTCTCAGGAATTACCAGCATTGCACGGCACTATCACATATCCTGAAAGTTTCCTTCAGTCACTTTCACTTTACGACTCACTGTCCAATTCAATCACTAAACTGCTAATATCTAATCTGTCCAAAACATGTTCACAATTCCACAATTTATCAATTACTCTCTTTGTATGACTTATCAAGTTCATCCAAACCGAAGGTGTTATGGTTGACAGTGCTTTCTTCCACATATCCAAACAGTTTTTCATGAAATATCCTTCTCAACCAGCAATATATCTGCTATCTATAACTTTTAATAAATATGAATTATTGAGGCTGTATAATTAAGTGCAGTTTTTAGATATAGTATAATGTTAAAATAATTTATATTTTGTAACAGTTTTGTTCAATTATTTTATTTATATTATAATTTTCTTTATGTCAAAGCCAAACTGAAATAAAACTCAGAGTTGATGCGGCAACATTTTGTTTAACATAATGTTTCGACGTAACAATTATCCACGACGCATTACTAAAAAAACTTTGAATGGACTGTATGTATCATTAATAATTTGTAAATAAAGTAATATTTTTCAAGTATATGCTCTTTCACTTAATCCAATAATTCGTCTAACATAGTTACTCAAATTGTCAAGAAACATGTCATCTTATGATAAAAAGGAAGTTATTTTTGGATTTAGCATACCCAAAATTATGAAGATTGCGTCACAAAAGCCCAAATAGCTCTTAGGCATTTCTTGTAGACCTGTGTTATTATCAATACACAATTTTGCTATTGTTATTGTATCATAGTAAATGGTCTTGTTGTTAACTATTAAAGTGATGTATATTCATTTGTTTTTTATTTTAGGATTGGTTTTCACGGCAGCAATTGGTCCTTGTAGTCCTTTTCATCAACATCTCGCTAGCAATCATGTTCTTCAAGCTGCTGACATAGTATCAAAAGTGCGTCATAAAAGACGCAACATGAGGACATCAATTCAATAAAGAGATCAATTTTACCTACTTCCGTACATTCTTGTATTTTATCAGAAATACGACTTGGAAGAATGTACTAGTATGGCTTCGTATTTTTTTTTGGAAAACAGTTGGATAATGATAAATTAAAAAAAAATGAATGGTATGGCGTGTGTCTTTTGCCTGAAAAGGACCTAATACAAAAATGGGTTAGTGTTTTATCTAAATATATATACATATATATTATTGAAAAAAAATTAAAAATATCTTACTGTTGGAACTATTTCAAATTTTATCTTTGTTTGTTTTATGTCTTGTTTTGTTACATTTAATCAACTTAGTTTATTTATTGTTATTCGCCTTTACGATGTTGATATGCAAGAATCTGTTCCGTTTTTATTTTACTGTTTCGGCGAATGTCCGCTTTCCAGAAACCTTTTTAACATATCGTTGTGCGATTTTTTGGAGATCTTTAAATATCGTAACAGTAGAATAAAAAGTACCATTTAGATTTCTATGTGTCAGCCCAAATATTTTCGGCCTCTCTACATTTTACCGTTAATTAGGCGACGTTAAAGTAGCAAAACACGGCATAAAATATGTTCAAATAATTTATTCGACTTGTTGTAATTTTAATTAATCGATATTAGCCAATTTTATATACACGTTTTTAAATTTTAATTAAAACGAATTGGAGTGATTTAGTCCCGCTTCCGAACTATCTCTAATTAATTTCTTTGCGGTTAAGTTATTGGTATATTTTTTGTTTTAATTTTTTTCTTTGCTGTAACTTTACTTAGGTGTCTAGGAGACTGTTTATTTTCGAAACAATATATACAAAATTAAACTTTATCTCGTTTAGATGAATATTACAAAACAAAAAGAAACATCTGTAAAATCTACTATTTTGCGTGCCTTGTTCATACTTTGTAAGTGATTGGTATAAAACCATACTGTAATCTTTTGCAAAAAAATAAAACAATTTTTACAACTAATATATTACGTATTACATAGCAGGACTTTTAATAAAAACAAATATATTATTATATACATAGATTTATATGAATCAACAATGTATGCTGTAATATACCTAATGTACTATCACTTTATATTTTCAATTTAATAAAAATGGGGCTGACTAAAACCTTTAGTCACATTGACTTTTTGAATTGATGTTTTATTTCCCTATAATATATAGTTCGGTAAATGTTCCGAAATGAACATATTTTTAAACTTTTGCTTAATTTTACCTCTGTTCAGAAATTATACAAAGATATTAAAACTTCATAATCTAGTAATTTTTCCTTAACATTTTTCTTACACTCTAGATTTCAGACCAACACCTAATTAGAGCTGGATGTAATCTTACTGATACAACTAACTGCCAGTAAGTTTCAAAGGCGATACAGTTTACAGTAATACTTAATGAAACCGTGAACAGTGTTTATCTAAATTGATGACAACAGAACGTCGCACTGTTGTCGCATCAACTCTGAGCTATATCTGATAACAATATCTTTATCTAAACAAATTCGAAAGATTTCATTCAATTACTGTCACTTTCAGAATCGTACTGGTATATAACTAAGTTGTTAATTTCCAATGGAACACTAGTTCACAATTCTACAATTTGTTAATTTTTAATCTTATCTAGTTCATCCAAGCCGAAGGTGTTCTTGTTCACAATGCTTCTTTCGACATATCGACACCGCTCTTGATTCTATATCCTTCTCAACTTGCATGTTTATTCTAATAATTCCTTAGGACACCCTATATCAATTCGATTGAATTGAATATGCAGTGATAGGGAGAACATTATACTCTGAGGTCATATTGTTCAGCCATCTGATCTACCATGTATCTTGTTTAAAGCTTATTTCCTCAAAAGGGACTGAAGGAATCTTTCAGGATATGTGATAATGCTGTACTTCCCGAGACAGAGTGATGAGAGTGGATACATTCTCTTTTGATTATTGATCATCGCAGTTCATACTTGCGAGCATCTAATGTTAAACGTTAATTAAAACTTTACAGAGATGGATAATATAACGAATGGTTGAAACCTTCTGGGGTGCTTGAAAATCGGCAAAGTGTATAAGAGGCATTAATCCCGAATAAAAAAAACAGGTATTTATTAAAACGTAACATTTAATTCGAGTATTTGGTTTATTAATTATTAATATATTGTATCATAAATTGCTACATTTTAGTAAATTATTTTCGCATAGTTTTACAAAACACCATATTTATTATCTTCAAACGTACTGGATAACCTAAAAAATTGTAAATATATATCTTGTTATGGTATAACAGGTCAATTGAAAAGTCCCCAGCCTGACACATAGATGGCGCTACTAGAATTAAATCCATATGTTTTTTAGTTAGCCCTAACCCTCAAAAGATGCGTGTTTAAATTTGATAGCTGTCGGATCATTAGTTTGTGAATTATAGCATTTTGAGTAAAACAACTTTTGTTATTATTGAAAAAAATGGATAAAAATGAATTTCGCTTGTTGATAAAATATTGCTTTTTGAAGGGAAAAATTACAGTTGAAGCAATAACTTGGTTTGATGCTGAGTTTCCGGACACTGACCCAAAATCAACCATTAAGGATTGATGCAAGTTTACACGTGGTGAAATGAGCACCGAAGACGGCGAACGCAGGTGATACCCAAAAGAGGTTGTTACCGACGAAAACATTTATAAAATCACACAAAATGATTTCGAATGACCGTAAATTGAAATTGAATGAAATAGCAGACATCCTAAAGATATCAATTGAACGTGTACATCATATCATTCACGAATATTTGGGTATGAGAAAGCTCTGTGCAAAATGGGTACCGCCCGAGCTCACTTTTGACCAAAAACAACGACGAGTTGATGATTCGGAGTAGTGTTTAAAGATAATCAGGCGTTATAAACGCGAGTTTTTGCATCGGTATGTGACAGTGAATGAAACATGGCTCCATCATTTCACTCCAAAGTCCAATCGACAGTCATTCGAGTGGACTGCACACGAGGAACACGCTCCAAAGGGTGAGAAAACGCAACAGTCGGCTGGCGTCTGCATTTTGGGATGCGCATGGAATAATTTTCATTGACTACCTCGAAAAAGGAAGGTCCATCAATGGCGACTATTACATAGCGTTATTAAACTATTTGAAGGACCAAATCGCCGAAAAACGGCCGTATTTGGAGAAAAAGGAAGTGCTGCTTCACCAAGACGACGCACCGCGGTTCAAGTTAATGAAAACTATAGCAAAAATCCATGAATTTAGCGAATTGCTTTT
Source organism: Rhynchophorus ferrugineus (assembly GCF_030347505.1). NCBI lineage: Eukaryota > Metazoa > Arthropoda > Insecta > Coleoptera > Curculionidae > Rhynchophorus > Rhynchophorus ferrugineus. The sequence goes on along the minus strand of NW_027472588.1, from coordinate 15,752,764 downwards.
TTATCCACCGTATTCTCCCGATCTGGCCCCCAGCGACTCTTTCCTCTTCTCAGATATCAAAAAAAACTCGCTGGGAAGAAATTTTTGTCGAATAAGGAGGTAATCGTCGAAGCTGAGGCCTATATTAAAGCAAAGGACAAATCGTTGTACAAAAATGGTATCGAAAAGTTGGAGGGTCGCCATAGTCAGTGTATCACCCTTGAAGGGAATTGTGTTGAATAAAAAAACTAATTTTGCCAAAAAAATGTTGTGTGTGTTTTACTATGGTAGGTCGGGGACTTTTCAATTGATCTGTTATCAAAATAAAATTACCTTTGTTTGTGTTGACAAATGAAGCGTAGCTTGTAGTCGCAGGGCATATCATTCCAGGCAAATACACCCTTTTTGATCTGGAATATTTGTAGGCAGCTTTCTTTCTGTAATGAATTGTCGGGTTGTCCAGGGGCAAATGTAGAGTAAAATATCGGTAAGCCTGAATTCAGCCAGTAATAAGATACATAGTTGCCTAAGTTTGTAGCGAATATCCAAAATCCTAATTCCCAACTAACTGAAAATCAAATAAGCATTTACCAAACCCAATGTATTAATATTAATTATCAATTAAAATATGATACTATATGATACGATATAGTTTATTTAGCTGTAACTTAATATAACTTTTGCACATTGAATCTTAGTGTATATGCTGAACTAGTAACACACAGTATAAAAATTTAATTTAGATTAACTATAGATTCCTCAATTTAATTTTTATTGCGGGTTTGTTGTTTATTTGTTTATGAGTTATTTTCTATCTGCGGGACAGTGCACAGTTGGTATCAATTGACAATGTAAAGATTTTCGTCATTAACGACGAAAAAAAGAAGATATTTAATTATACTCACTATCATTTTGAGATTGTAACGCCGCTTCAATATCTTTTTGATCTTGTTCTGTTATAATCTCAGCTGGGTCTAAACCCATTTGTCGACATCTTAGGTAACCTTCAAAAAACGATACTTTCTCGCTTGAGACGACATATTTATTTTGTGCTTTGGTTGGTGATGCTTTAACAATGACAACAATTGTCAAAACGCTTGTGATCACTGACAATACGGAGTGTCGCATATCTATCCGTTCTAACTTCTAAACCACTTTTATTTTTCACGTTATTTATAATCACTCATAAATAAACATATTTTCGTTTTACCTTTTGAAGGTATCAAAACAATTAGCGGTTTCTGGTTTCCTGCTGATTTTATATTGCGAAATTCCGGTATAGATAATTTATCGATATACAAATTTAATGTTTATGATATTGCTAGTCTAGGATATTATTGAGTGCAGGAAAGGAATACGCGATATATTAAAAATGTTTTTGTAAAAACACGTAATTTTTAAAAATATAATTTATAGTCTCGTTTTTACCAACGAGGGTTTATCTGGTTTGGGCCTACATTTTGAAATGGGCTCTGAACCATTAAGTCTACCAACTGGCAAGTGACCAATTTAGAGACCATCCCAGAATACATCAGGTTTTACCCAGTCTGGTTACTGACGTGACTGGGATGGTTATTCCTTGTCGGATTTTCCTACAGTTTCTACATTTTCCTAGTTACCTACAGACATTTAGAATTAGAACCACAAACATAAAGTACACCCATGCCCAAGCAGGATTCGAACTAGCGACTATCGTAATAGTAGGAGGACAGTCATATCACCTTGATCACTGCACCAAGCCGGAAAAACTCTTATTTGGTTTTAAAACTTATGTTTACGAATGACTTAAATTACAATTACAAATTACAAACTTGAAATAAATTATAACACAGCAAAGCAAGCCAGAATCCAAATTTTATTAAATTAGTTAGTTTTCTAAATATTAAATATATACTACATATATTAACAGCAATTTCATTTTATCAAAAATTATAAAATACTCTTTAAACTGTCTTGGTATCTGTTTCATGAATTAGGGTCCAACAGTAATCTCTCATGAAGCCTTCGTCCCAGAATCTTTGGTATCGCCTTTCGATTTTCGCGTTATCTTCGTGTAGTCATTCTCCTTGCTCGTCAGTCGTGACTTTTAAGTTTTATGGGAAAAGATCAAAATGTGAACGCAGAAAATGTATTTTGAGAAAAATCGAACTCCAATATTGTGGTAATTAACAAATTGTCGATTATGTTTGTAATCCGGTGATTTTGTCGTTACCTTAAACTATGCCCATGATGATACTTGATCATACGTTAAACATATTGTAAGCATTGCGTCAATCATTAGTATTTGAATATCAGGTCCGACAAATATTCTTTAATTGATTTTTGCGTTTGGCAGTTTTGGAATCAACTTGATTAAGTATTGGAATGGTGGGTTCACAATTGGTATAAAGGACACATTTTGTTATCCAGGGTCATAGTCCAGGGTAGGAGTAGGCCATGAATTTTTTACATAATGATAATCAACTGCAAAATTTTGTGAATCCAGATTGCATCCCTATTAATACACCAATAATCTGTAGTGAATATGCAAATGACCACCTTTGAATGAATTTGTTATAATATTTCCCTATTTCCCGAGCTAGTGAAATCCACAAAAGTAATAAAGGCACACACGTTTTCACACCTGTAGAAGCATAATCACTTCAAAAAAACAAACTCCAAATGATATCTAATGCGACGGCATCAGCTACGACCCTTTAGGCAACCACGCTTTCACCTACAGCAAGTTCAAAGTTTGGCAACGCCGGTGGATTGGTACCATGCGCTTCCTGGCTATAAAAAAACACCACAACGACGTCTCGCCCTTTTTTCTTTTCTCTACCCCATTGTAACAGTACCACTTCCACAGCGCTACCGTAAATTCCTTTACCTAACCTAACATCCTGTCAATTCTCTCGTCAACCAGATGTAATACGTTTAATATTGCAATAAGCAAGTATTTCTTCAATCAGTGTTTTTGGTTCTCGCGCAAATTCCTTTAACAAATAGTAGTGAGCGTTCGGACAAAACAGTCGCATCGACAGCCACACATTTCGACCGACCGACTAGACGAACATTCCTACATACAAGAGCATAGTGCTGCCACTACATGCTATAACTCGAAAACTAGATACATTCTTGCACAAGAATTGAATATTTGAACTCAAATAACGTTAAGAATTATTCTCATTTGCTAGGATATAAAAATTGCTCCGAATTTGTAAATTTATATTATTGTTCCTGATCGTGAATCCAATCCATCCAAAGAGATAGACGAGATCCTTGGAGCTGGATTTTTAACAATTGACTATGCATTAGTCAAGTACTTGTCAATCAAAAAGGAGCGGTTGCTCAAAAAACGCACCTTGGATGGATTCTGCCAGGACCTATATCCACAACACGGTTAACTAACCCATTAAGATGTCACTTTTCGAATGAAATATTGAACAATCAAGTGGTAAAATTTTGGAAGGTCGAAGAAGTACTTACTAAAAACACCTCAAGAACTGACGTGAGAACAGTTTTATCAGAAAAATATGTCTCGCGTTGCGGAAACTGGTAGATACATTGTAAAACTAGCTTATAATGATAAAAGACAGCATCTTGGTGAGTCTTATTCCATAGCTTTAGAACGATTTGTCTCACTAGAGCGATCTCTGGATAATAATCCGGCTCGAAAGATATTGTGATATTGGAGATTAATACCCAAAGACGAGTTGTTTATTTCATATACATATATATATATATATATATATATATATATATATATATATATATATATATATATATATATATATATATATATATATATAATATGTATGTATACTTAAAGATATTAATCAGAAAATAATTATGAATTAAATGGCAACGATAGACGTACTAAATCGTAAGCCTGGTTTTGGATAATGCTGACATACAGGAATTTTATTGTTTTTGATTCTTAATACTTGCTTTGGTTTTCGACGTTCTACAGCTTCTGGTGTTTGGATTTAATTCTTCAGTAATTCTGATACATTTTCTTATTAATTCCTTCTTCTTAATTCTGTCTAATTTTGATGTTCGTCTTAGTTACAAAGTTTCAGTCTATTCCTCATTCACCCCCGAGGGGCCTGCGGTTGCGAGGTGTTGGCCAAGGTTAATGTGTCGCAGCCATAGTACGGGCATGGTGACCCCGGGGCCCCAGTTGTGTGGTTTTTTGTGACGTCCCCTGCATGTGCTATGTATTTTTCTATAAATTATGGAAGTATATAAAATAGAAAACAAAATTACGGTGCAGGGATTCGGAACCCCAGTGCCGGTCGAGACCGTGGGTGGTCGGGCAGGCACCGCTCGACCGTTAGCCCTCGATTGCGCAGTACTTCCGGTAGGTGACCAGGCCGGAATGCAGGTAACTACTACTGGCACTCAGAACATAGGTCTAAAAAGACGCAGGAGGGAGATAGAATTTTTAGACAGATATACGCAGGAAGATTATGATAAATACTTTGTAATCATTTCAGAGAGTGATCTATTGAAAAAATTAAGAAATGCAACTATACTCGTAATGGTAGCTAATTCTAGGCAATAAGAAAAAGTTTTAAAACTTAAAAAGCTGCACAATATAGAGGTAATTGTAAAACTGAACTTCTGTAAAGGCGTGATATCAAGTAGAGACTTGTCTGTATGTACGGATGAAGAAAGGTTGCAGAGTCTTACATCGCAGGGAGTAACATCGGTCAGCGGATTATTTCGAGAAAGAATGGAAACAACATAGAGACCAACAGTTTCATCCTTACCTTCAGAAAAGATCGTATACCCGATATGATCAAAGCGGGATACCTTAGTCTGAGAGTTAGGCAATACATTCCGAATCCAATGAGATATTACCAGTGTCAAAGATTTGGACATGTATCTATAAACTGCACGCATGCACCCACTTGTCCCTCCTGTGGAAAAAGTTCGCATGGTGAAAATGAATGTTCCCCAACGCCTTATTGTGTAAACTGTGGACAGGAGCACTCTTCAAGATATAGGGGATGCCCTGTTTATAAAAAGAAGAATTGTTAATACAAAAAATTAAGGTACAGAAAAAAATCTCATATTTTATGGCCAGAAATTTAGCTAAACATCAACAAGGAAGAACACAGATAAACTTTGCTAATGCTGTCAAAAAGACTTATGTTACCACACCCGCCCAATGTGATATTGACAAAAAGGAACTTAAGGTAGCACCTACATTTAAATCATCCACCTCCACTCGTGGGGCTCTCACAACTACGGATAAAACCCCTATTGAAAGCACATTTGCAACAAATCAAGAGGCCCCTCCCCCATCAGACCAAAAATCTTCCCCGTCCCGTGTTGCCTCGGGTGGAGGGATCGATCCCTTTTCCGTCCTCCTACCATCCCCCACTCCCATTTGACCCCATCTTCATCCCAACGGACGGGGGACATCCATTCTAAGCAGCCCGACTCCGAAAACAGTCGGAACCCCATACCTGGATCCTCGAGTGGCTCCCTGCCACCAAGCAAGAACAACACATATCATAAAAAAGATTATTCAAAATTAAGCACCAAATATATTCAGTGGAACATTAACGGATTAAAAAGGAAGCGGGAAGAGTTTCGACTAATCTTGGACCTATACAAACTATTGAGAGACCAACTTATCACCTACTGATCCCATTTAAGTGCGTGGCTAAAATGATAAGAAGAGACAGAAACAATTGTGCACGTCCTTCTGGAGTTGTTGCTGTCTTAACCCATAACGATATATATGTAGAAGAACTGAACATAGGAGCGAAAGCCAAACTGGAGATGAGCTGCGAGATCTCCAAGGGCAAGATTAAAGAGTGAAATGAATAAACAAAGAACAATGCAGATTTATTTAAAAATTTAGGTAAAGAAATTATTATTTTAGTTAGCCTGGTGTATTTATTCTTATTGTAAAATATATTATAGGTGAGAAATATGGATAAAAGATAACGACTGTATGAATACATAAATGGAGTAATGGAAATAAGCAGCAGTTACAATAAAACTAACTACATAATTTGCATAGATGGAATACATAAGACAAATAAAATAAATTATGAATTATTAACAGTACATTTGAAAATATTTTAAAGAATTAATACAAGGTAGATGATGTAGATATGTAGTACAAAGATGTTTAATGTTTAATGCAATAAGATATATGACATTTTATTGTTTGAACCTTGTGTCAATTATTTTGATAATTTAATTTATTTACCTAAGTTTTGGAAAATCATTAGTTAATTTAATGATTGTAGATAGATTACTTTAATATAAAAATATACAATATAAATAATTACATAAATGTGTTCAATATTGTTCTAATATTCAAATATTAATTGAAAAATTATTATATTCATATATTCTCAGTTTTATTATACAAACACCTTTTTCTTCATTTACTATTCCATGTTCAAGTTTATAACATAAAATAAAAGATAGATCATGTATACTTATATTTGATGCTATCAATTTGTTGCAGTTCTGAAAATAATCGTAAAGTTCAGTGGTGTAGTAATTTACACTTTCTAATACTTTGTTGAATATTGAAAGAAAATGGATATTAAATTTAATTAAACCCAATTTAAAAATGTTAATGCGTGTTAGTTCTTGGAATAGTTTCCATACATATTAATATATTTTCTGCACAGAGATTTATATTTAAACTATATATCAACTACATTTCTGAACTTATAATGAAAACAAATTTTAGTAACATCATTTTTAAATTAGCCCTTTTACATTATTTTGAGAGAAACGTGATTAATTATGTGACATGACACTAGTTAGTAAAGACACACTGTTATCTAAATTTTGGTAATATACAGCTTTGCGATTATATTATTTATTAACCTTTAGCAGCAAATAAACTGATAAGGCATTTGCATCATTTACTAAATAGATGTGAGCATGTCTTATACCCTGAGACCAAAGGTAAATATAAACCTGATGAAGAAACACCGGTTTTTTTTTTGTATAAACTCCCATTGGTACTGCTCTCATTGTATTTTCAATTTCTAATATAATATTTTAATCCCTCAAAAGACAATGTTTACACAATGAAGACTTAACATGTTAGTTTTATAATACCCTTTTATATTAATATTAGGCTAAAATAACATATAACAGTAACAAAACATACTTTCTAGTTATGTCCTAAAACGTATAATTCAAATATATCTAATAATGAATCAAAAGCACACAAAGTATCTTACTTTTGTTAATTTGTCCAATATTTACAAAAGAATCGAAGCTTTTGATCACAGGGGACGTCATGCCATACGAAAGATGCATTTGTGGTTTTTGATATCAGTAGACAATTCTGAGCGTGAGAATTATCTGGTTGGCCTGGGTTATATTTGTTATATATTAGTGACTTTCAGAATCTATCCAATGATAGTTACAAGTCTTTCCAAAATTAGCAGCAAAGAGCCATACACCATTTTGCCAGCCACCTAAATTAAATAATTAAATTTAATACAACAATTAAAGTACCTAAAATTTGTAGAATTTTAAATTATATGAGTTGAATTATAGAGGGACGTTCTTGTTTAAAATTCTGAAAAAAATCGTTTTGAAAAATCTGTCATTGTTCTGCAAATATATTATGTTCCATCTGAATAATTGACATCTGTAGACATCTAGAATTTAAGTGTTGTATATTGTTTTCGCACCATATGTACAAAATTATTTTATAGTCATGAATATTCCGCTTTGATGTCCCGTTTCTGGTTCCAGCTCAGAATATCATAAAAAAAATATTTTTCTTATTGCATCAATAAACATTTTTCAAAGGAATGCTATAAGGTTTTTTTTTATAGTACTCCGAAAACGCTTAAAATTTAAGTTTCCAGAAAGAACACCCCCTTAAGGATCTACTTAAAATAAGAATATTAAATATATTAATATTGAAATTTGGTACTTACTGACAATGCTAGAATCCCTTTCTAGCACATATTCAACTTCTCTTTCATCTTCTTCAGACAAAATTTCCACGGCATCAAAACCATGTTGGTGACATCTTATGTATGCGTCAAGAAATGTCACACTCTCTTTAGATACAATGAATTTGACTGAATCATTCCAAGCTGGCGTTACTTTTACCATGCTTAGGACTATGAAACTTGTAACGGTGGCCAGTAATACCGCGTTTCTCATTGTTAAACATTAAATTTTCATCATATGTTATAATGAGTGAATATATACTGTATAGAGTGATTAAAGTATTTACAGCGGTTAGTGATTAAGGTGACAGGAAAAATTATTTGAGGTTTTTAATCATTTATCTGTTCTTATACTTGTAATAACAATTAGAGATAAATTTATTTATTAAATAACTCCTGCATACTACACTATCAACGTTCAGATTAGAAGTAATTTCAACAGAGGACATTGATTAACTGGAGGTTGTGTTGGATCTTTAACCAACTTTATATTATGTCAGTTAAAATCCTATTAATCTCTTCTTTTTTGCCTGGGAAATAATGAGTAGGACATCAAAATGGCATTTTCAGCCAATATTTATGATTGCTACTTTCATTCCTTTCAGGCCTTTCCCAGACCATATCAACGTCTATAGAGAGTTAATTTAACAACGATCTGAAGGTTCGTTGAGATTTTCAACAAGGTTTTCATACAATAAGTCTTGCAATTCATTAATTTCAAACCTTTTTCGTTCTCTAGGTCCACAAATCTTCCACAGAAACCAAAAGCCATCATCCGAATAACTCAATTCGTTAATTGAGAAACTGTTATTTATAAATAGAGAAAGGTTAAAACAATAGAATTTAGCACTTGGTTGAGTTATATAGTAGCTATTTAATACTTAACATTTTCATCGCTAGATATCACCGACATCAAGTGAATACCTAACGTGCAAGTACATAATATGTCAGAACAAAGAGTAGGTGGTAGTGCTATTTTAACCACTAAATGGTGAGTTTATAAATGCCCTTTAATGACAAGCCCATATAACTGAAATTTTTCTGTTTTGCTATAATCGCAGCAGGATCAAACCCCATTTGCTGACACCTTAAATAATCTTCAAAACACCATAGTTTCCTGTTTGGCACAACATATTTATTTTGTGCTGTGGTTCATGACCATTTAGCAATGATAACAATTGCCAGAACCCTTGTAAACACTAACAATACGGAATTTTATTTTATTTATATTCACCCACAAATAAATATATTTTCATATTTAACTTTTAAATTTAACAAGAAATTTAGCGATTTTTTGATTTTTATTGCGAACAAATTTAATGTTTATGATATCGCCATTATCAAGATTGTATGAAGATGTGATCGCTGATTGCCAAGTGTTTCGAAATTTACAAAAATATCAAAAGTTCCACACCAAATTAACTACCTCAGATTAGGATATCTTTTGTCTCGTCAATTACTCCAATATTATGAGAGTAAATCTTCCTAACTAGACTCTCTAAACCTACCACTTGTGCAAATTTAATTGCTTGCTTTGTGGAAACCTCTTGAAAAGTTTCTGAATGTGGAGCCTGCTGATTTGCACAGACTCTTCCAGTTCGTGTTATTGATTCACAAGCTCACGAACCAGAAATATTTCCCTTATCTGAATCGCCAGCCACATGGGAATAAAGGGAAATAAAATGATTAATATCAAAGAAAGACTTGGTTACCCACTGGACGTAGAACTTTGTTGGAAATAACAATAAATTGATGCCAATAAAGTACGAATTTTTCTCCTCCATTGTACTTTTCAAATCTAGATCCTACTGGGTCATCCTATATCGATCCATGCTGGGGCAATGCTGAACTACACACTCATCTTAATTGAGGGGAAGTCCTCCCACAATGTCTCCGTTGTGCCGCTCCATACACAACGTGTAACATTTTCATGGATGTACATTTTTGGGCACATTGATATCTGAACTCGATTTTTCTTATGAAAATTATATTCAAACTGGCTCTCTGTGTTTTAACATATTTACCGGGTATATTACATATAATTTATATAATTAAATATATAATTGTGTTGTCGAGGAGACTTTAAATAAATAAAAAGGGTTTACAATGACAGAATTACATTTGCGAAAAGGAGAAAAAGCCATCGACCAAAATAACATATCTATCATAGATGGCTATTTCATATTTCTTTGAAAACATTAAAAGAGATAAACTTTTTCAAGCCTAATTAATTTCCCGTTATAATTTGATTTAAAAGTGCTTGTTAAGGTTAGGGAATTAAATAGAGTTACTTAGATTATCTGGACCATAAAACATAAAAGCAATGAGACTGATAAAATAGTACATTTATATTTTAATAAAATAAGATAGCATTAGGTTGTTTATTAATATAATTATAAATATTGAATACTCATGCTGTTATAACTCCTATTCTACTAAACATAATTAGGAATAAAAGTAATTAAGAGCGAATAAATAATAGTAATACGAGGCTTTGCATGATGTTGTAAACAGTAATGAGTATATCATAGAGGAAAGGACCATAGGTAAGTATAAATCTGATGAAACAATAGTTATTTTACGTCAAGAATTATTTATTAATTACATTCTAAAATTTAATACATAATTAGATTTAATAATGAAACAGAAGCACTTCGTTATCTTACCTTTATTTATTTTTCAAATATTTACAAATGAATCGAAGTTTTTGATCACAACGGACGTCGTGCCATTCGAAAGAACCATTTGTTGTTTTTGAGATTAGTAAGCAGTTATGAGGGTCGGCATTGTCTGGCTGACCCGGACTAAATATGCTATAGATCAGCGGCTTTCCAGATTCTAGCCAATAATAATTCGAGCTCTTCCCGAGATTAAGAGCAAAAATCCAATAACCATTTTGCCAGCCACCTACATCGAAGAAAACGAATTATCTATAATTAAATAAAGTATCTAAAAAATATAAACTTTTTAAAATTATTTGAATGATTTAGAATTTTTTTTGTGGTGGTTATTCGCAGTGTTCAGACCTTTAAAAATGTTCTCAAAAGGATTTTTCAGAAATCGAATAATTATCGAAGTTTCAGCGTCTTTCGTGAACTGGTAAATTTTCTCTATCAACATCCTCCTATAAAAGTCAAATAATGTATTGAAAATTACTAACAAAGACCGATATAAGAAAATTTATTGTCTAGGTGTAAGCATGTATTCCGCTGAATTTTTTATTTTGAAAATGCTTTTCATTAATTTTTCCCATTTATCTGGAAACACGGTTATACCACGTCGAAAGAACAGTGTTGGTTTCATTTTTGCACTTGTTCAATATATTGAAACCATGTGCCAGGCAAGTACAAATGAAAATAAGTAGGCTCTATACTTGGTTAGTATGTTTTTTTCAGGCAGAATTTTATATTCGAGCAGTAATAATGTATCCTTTTATCTCTTGTAATGTGTGGCACAGAGCCATCTTTTAAGAAGATAAGTCATCCTGTGATCGTTACTTATTATAATATTTTAATGTATCCATAGACCTATCCATGAAGGTACTAAATAAAGAATATATTAGCTCCTCCACTGTAAAACAGCTCTTCGCCTAGATACTTGAGGATAATTAACCAGATCACCTTGCTCGGCTACGAATAGGACATAGCAGACTAACTCATGAGCATTTGTTAAAAGGAAGAGAATGTCAAATACAACAGAGCGTCAAGCACATCCTTCTGGACTATGGAAAGCTTGAAGTACTGAGACCACGGTCATTAGAGCAGCTGGCCCAACCCAAGCATTTGGACATGCTTTTCAATGTTTAAATGGCCGCGGGTTTGATACATCTCCTATGATTCTCTTCCATTGCAATTAGTATTGTTCATTATTTTAACTTAAATGTCATTATTTTGTATACTTTATTCAAAAATCATATTGCAATTCGACCCTAAATAGCTCAAGAGGCTGGTGAGCTTTTGAAATAATAAATACATAAAAAATCATTGTTGCTTGACTTTTTGTAACAATATGCCGTGTAATTTGTTGCACGGCAAAATTTATAGATGAATGTATTTCGATGGCTCTATTGGAGTAGCCCATAACTTTTTATACTTGAGATTGTGCTTAGTTGTGCTGGATTTTTGTCCAATAGGATTACCGGTTAATTGTCTTTTGGTCCTCTCGACCGTTTTCCATAGCATCCGATTTTTTGATAGATTAACAGGGTCAATAAAAGTAAACAAAATGTTCTTAACTTTTTATACTATACGGAAAACGCCTTTTTAGATATTTAGATCACAATAGTTCCTAGGAGCTCATATTACAAATAAGAATGCCACATATATTAATATTTTTGAATTTTAATACTTACTGGTAATGGTAGAATGGCTGTTTAACACATACTCAACTTGTCTTTCATCCTCTTCAGATAAAATTTCAAAGGCATCATAACCATATTGATGACATCTCAAGTACGCGTCAAGAAATGTAGTACTCTCTTTAGAAACGACTAATTTAACTGAATCATTCCAGGCTACCGTTATTTTGAATATGTTTAGGACTATTAAACTTATAACAGCAGTGAATAATATTGAATTACTCATTGCTACAGTTTTAATGCATATTGTTTGTTATAATCAGCGAATATATGCAATACACCGTGAATAAATTATCGAGAGTGGTTAGAGATTAAGGTTACATGAAATGTGATTTGTGGTTGTTAAACAAATATTTGTTCTTATACTTTGTAATAATAACTGGCAAATATATTTATTAAATAGCTACATAATATCTACATAATATACATATATATATATATATATATATATATATATATATATATATATAAATTTGTAAATTGTAATTACTTTTCACGCTCAATTAATATATAATGTTTTTTCCGAATATAATTTAATTAAAATTTTTGATCCTTTTTTAAAATGCTTGTTGAGGTTGTTGAGCTTTTTTAGGTTATATGGGAAAAATCATAAAAACATAAAACATTTATAAATAAATTTACATTTCTGATATATAGGAAGTGAAATAAATTTTAATCAATAAAACTGGGTTATGGTGTTATCCTAGAACGGTTCTCTGAGCGAACAAGCGATTTGAAGGTCTTAATCGGCTAGCATTCTGGATTATATAAATAAATAAAAGGTAAAAATAAAAAGTAAATTAAAATAATATTAGGTTTTTAATTTAAATATTTAACTCCATAATATTATTATTACTATTAAAAACCTTGCTCTACTAAGTATAATTTGAAGTATAAGTGGTCATTTGAAAAGTCCACGGTTTACTATAGTAAAACAAATTTTTTCGCAAAATTATTATTTTTTTTATTTAACATAATAGCCTTTAATGGTGATATACTAATTATAGTGACCCTCCAACTTTTCGGTACAATTTTTGTAGTACGATTTGTCCTTTGCTTCAAAATAGATCTTATTTTCAGCAATCACCTCTTCATTCAAGGAAAATATCTTCCCAGCGAGCATTCTTTTGAGATCTGAGAACAGGAAATAGTCACTGGTGGCTAGATCTGGAGAATATGGTACATGAAGAAGGAATTCCAATACCTATTCATGGATTTTTGCCATCGTTTTCACTGACTTGTGACACGATGCATTGTCTTGATGAAGCTTTACTTTCTTTTTTTTCAAATGTGGCCGTTTTACGCTGATTTCTAAAGATCTCCCAAATATCCAATAACGCTATTGAATAGTCGCTGTTGATGGTCCTTCCTTTTTCAAGGTAGTAAATTATTCCATGCGCATCCCAAAATTCAGACGCCATAACCTTTCCAGCCGACTGTTGCGTTTTCCTACGCCTTGGAGCGGGTTCATCGTGTGTAGCCTACTCGGATGACTGTCGATTTGGCTTCGGAGTAAAATGATGGAGCCATGTTTCATCCATTGTCATATATCGACGGAAAAACTTGGGTGTGTTACGCTTGATCATCTTCAGACACTACTCCGAATTATCAACTCGTCATTGTTTTTGATCAAAAGTGAGTTCGCTCTGCACTCACTTTACACAGAGCTTTCTCTCGAGTGTCTGCTATATTATTTACTTTGAATTTAGGGTCATTCAAAATATCATTTTGTGGATTTTTAAAATGTTTTCGTCATTTAACAACATCTTTGGGACATCCACTGCATTCACCTTCTTCGGTGCTCATTTCACCATGTCTAAATTTAGCATACCAGTCCTTGATGGTTGATTTTTCTGGGGCAGTTTTCGGAAACTCGGTTTTTTGTTTTTATTTCAACTGTATTTTTTCCATTCAAAAAGCAATATTTTATCAACACGCGAAATATCTTTTTTTCAATTTTTTTCACAATAGCTAATGTTGCTTCACTCAAAATGCTATAATTCACAAACCAATAATCCAACTGCTACCAAATTTATACAAGCATCTTTTGAGGATTAGGGCTAACTAAAGACATATGGATTTAATTCTAATAGCGTCATCTATGTGTCAGACCGAAATCTTTTCAATTGACCTGTTGTATAGTGTATTTATGATTAATATTTTGCAGAATTTTGCAGACATTTGACAATCGAATTTTATATACTGATTCGGTTACATATGCGGGTCATCATGGACCGTATTTTAATTAAAGTAACGATTAACAAATTGTTCTAGGAGAGAGGCATCAACTTTTATTATGTTAATAATGGTAAAAATATAGAATAATAGAAAAAAATTAAAAACTCTTTTCTTCTTTAAAAAATGTTTCTTTCATAATGATTTATCTTTTTCATTAATATAATTATTTTAGTGTAATAAATAAATTACGAATAATAATATTACAATATATATTTTTGAAAATAATACAATTTAAATTAAATATCAAGTGGTTCAAATTTAATCCTTCTTTAAAATTGTATTTTGTTGAAGTACCAATGAAATAAATAATGAAAATTGACTTATAATGAAAATTAAAATTAAGTATATTTCTGCTACTAAAATTCTATTCATCAGTATTTTTTCTTTTATTTCATCAATATCTTTTTTTTGCTCTATTATTTATTTGAAATTACATTGTAATGATACTAATTTAATATTTTCAGTGGCGGCTTTATTGGCTCAGTGGTTAAGGAGACAGGGCGGTCCTCCTACTGTTGCTAAGGTAGCGGGTTCGAATCCTGCTGGGGCATGAATGTACTTTATGTTTGTGATAGTAATTATAAAAGTCTTTATAGGCAACAATGTAAAATTTTACAAGGAATAATTATCACAGACACGTCAGTAACCAGGATGGGTAAGACCGGATATTTTCCGGGATGGTCTCTAAGTTGGTCACCGGCCAGTTGGTAAGTTTAACGCTGAGGACCGTAGTTCGGAGCCAACGTTTAAGTGTAGGTCCGATACAGATAAATACTTGTTGGTAAAAAAGAAACTTAACCACTACTGTGAAATTGTGAATTTATTTAAACAATATTTAATGAAGCTTTAAAAGCTTTACATAGCTTATGTGTATCATATTTTTTGACGGAGGATTCTTCTATATTTACCAGTGATTCTACGAAAGTATTAATAAAAGAAAATTAAGTAAAATAATAAGATATAATTAATATAAACTTACCGTTGTTTACATTTCTCGATATTTGCAGATAAATTTTAGTTTTGTGTCGCATGCCGCACTGCACCATAAGAAGTTGTCGGGTGATGTTTTGTATATTTCTAAGCAGTTGGCATCTTCAAAACTTTTAGGTTCGGAGACATCAAACTGAGAGAAAAGTAGCGGTTTGCCAGAATCCAGCCAGTAGAAATTTGTATAGTCGCCCAAATTAGTGGCAAAAATCCAATATCCATTAACCCAGCTATCTAATAAACATATATACAATATTACTTGAGTATTAGGAGGGGTATAAATAAAATTTAAGTATACTATTATATAATAGTATACCATTGTATAATTAACTGTTTCTATTTATATAATATATATTATAATACACATAAATTAGGAGTTTGCTTATATTTTGATCAGCGATATCTATTGGTAAAAATGTGAAGTATCAATGTTGAACAACTTAACCTAACTATTAAAATCCGTAGTTTTAATATCGCTCTATATAAGTGAGTTTTTCATTTAGCTTCATTAAATTATTCAGGGTCTGCAATCCCTAATCCTGGAATACTCAAAATTGCATTTAAAATTACTTATTTTATAGCTTTACTTGGAAAACTGTTCTACTACAGTTTATCAAACACTTTTAGAAATTTATAGTGATCCTACTCCATCATATCCCAATTGTAGGTTTTGGTTTCAGGTATTTAAAAGTTTCGATATTGATGTCAGAGACAAAGTACGGCTTATAGGACTAAAATAAGTCAAAGACAATGGATTGTAAGACTTATTGGATGAAAACTATGTTCAAATCCTCAAATTTATTGATAGAGTAACAGCTGATCAATTAATTAATTCCAAGCGATGGAAGAGATCCAGAATGAAAGAGTATAAATTTACACGAATATACTGAAAATGGCATTTCAACATCGTAGATACTAGCAATTTATACCAAATACTAGAGGTACCTGGAAGTCATCTTATTTCATGACAATGCTCGATAATGCGTTGCAGAAGTCATGAAGGATGCACTTATTGAAGCTCGAGTATGAAATTATACTGTACTAACCAGACATAGCGTCTTCTGATTCTTTAGATCGATGCAGATTGTCTGAGTTGACACACAGTTTAAATATTCCGTGAACCGAAAATGAATATATGCATTAACCAACTATCGACACGGTATCACTATATTATTAGAAAGATGTAATAGTAGCAGAAACTGATGAAAAAACACTTGCATATATATTGTACTAATTTACTCAATAAATTTTTAATAGTTAAAAAAATATCCATATCTGCAACAAAAAAGCTGCTTGGGTATTTTCATCTGATTTATGTGTTCTTGCATACTGAAAACGAAAATAATATGTTAAAAAATTACTGGAACGTCTGATAATTCTGTAGAAAGAAACCTAGAATAGTATGGAATTGACTCTTCGAAAATTAAAATATGAAGATTTTTAGTGTCATGGTGTGGAGATTTTTAAAATTGTGTACACATTAATCCCTTAACACGGTTTACTTCCCTTGTTCCCAAGTTCCCTTGTTCTTTGTGTTTAGTAGCAGATACCAAGTAAATCACTGGATCAAAAGGACGGAAGGAGTTTACATTTGCTGAAATCTTTCATTCTCTATAGAACATTGATACCTTTACAGTCCATACATATTTATTATTTCATCGCTGCACGTAAAGTTTGTATTGATGTATCAATTTGTAAAATAACTTCCCAAAAATGAAGACTGCTTCTAATATATAGTTTCAATATTCATACGCCTATCAGAAATTTTAATATAAATATAAATAATAAACTATCCTAATTAAAAACAGATCATAGAAAAAAAACAAAGAATACAATAATTATAATAATATTTCAAGCTTTAGTTTGCCTAAAGCGAAATTTCGAAAATTTTGCCTCCTTTTTTGAACAAGGCGGGATCTTTTGCAGACGTAAAATTTGGTAAAAAATGAGTTATATAATGGGTTAAAATTTATGCCGAAGAAGAATCTTTAGGCCTAATATTATTGTGTAATATGCGCTACAATTATATTCCAATAAAACGAAAAACGCCCAAATCAAGCAACCAGAACTAGACGTCAGATCGGTGACACGAAATATGTAAACAAACCAAGCATTTTTTGGGCTAGGAGTATAGCTCTGGGGCTAAAGTAAATGAATTAACAGATAGTGTTCGCTAAAATTAAGTGAGTGTTTGCCTTGTACATTTGAAACGTTATTAAAACCGAATGTAGGTGTTTAAAAACTAAACGAAGTTATTCAATTTTAAGCAGTATTCTTTAAAGCTTTGTGTTACTTTGTACTTACTTTGTGTGTTCGGTTATTCCCGCATTGTAGGAATTATTAAAGAGTTACGGTAACTTAGGATAAAGGACGTTTAAGAATAGTATAGTTACGTAAACTTGTAACAACATGTATTACTTCAAGTATTATTCCATATTTATTTTGATAATATTACACTAAAGATCATATATATGTAAAATAATATTACTTATGATATTTGGTTATAATGTTCAATGGCGTAGTAATTTATATTTTTTAATAATTTGTTATAGTAATTAGATTAAATTTAGAATTAAATTGCAATTTAAAAAAGGTTATTGAATGTTATTTATTTAAATAGTTATTGTAATATGTTTTATTATACAGACATTTATTAATTTATTTAATGTTATACATAAAATACATTTCCATCATATACTGAACATATTAAAAAAAACAAGTTTCAGTAACATATGATTTTTATATTAGTCCTTTTAATATCTTATGAGAGAAACATAAATAGATGAATAATGATCTAATTTCGATCACAGGGCGATCCCTAATACTGTATATACTTAGTTTTACTTACAAGCAGTTTCGTTTTTTAGTGCAGCTTCTATTTCCTTCTCGTCCTGTCCTGATAAAATTTCGACTGGATCGAAACCGTGTTGACGACACCGTACGTACGCATCATGAAAAGTGACTCGTTGATTGGATATCATGTATTTACTGTTAGTATCACAACTCACTATTATTCTAATTGTAATTAAAAGTAGAAAACCTACAGTAGAAACAACCACACTGGTCATCTTTAAAACCGAATGTGTTCTATTTAGTTTATTAGATGAGAAATTTATACCATTTGCCAATTAAAACAATGTTATAACTTGAGATTTTCTAAACAGACTGTTAATAGTAATTGCATTCCAAGGTCGATAGTTAAATTACTTAAATTAACTGGTTTGAATAAAAAGCATTAAGTCTGTTTATTTGGATTTAACTGTTTAGATATATTTAAATCCGAAACAAGAACTTTATTTAGAAAGCTTGTTGTTGCGACGTAGGTATATTTATCTATATTTAAGAAAATGGTATAGTTATAAGTTTAGGAAAATTATAAATTTTGTGGCTAATTTCACTGCAATACTCATTCACATCAATAATTGTTCTACTATTCTTTACAGTTCCCGTCAAATAATACAGTCACCATCGATGAGTGGATTCTTGTCAATTTAGTCAAATTTAGGTTATTTACCTTGATGCATCCTAAATGAATTATTTCGTTTTGATTTTTTCCGTCGGTGGCACAAAGTTGATCTTTAATGTGTGAAATATAAGATAAATAAACCAAATAAAATCACACTTTTTTTGAATCATAAATTGTTATATAAATAAATATTGTTGTGATTATGCTAAAGTAAATATATTCCTTCTTTAGTTAAAAGAAGGAATCTGTGTTTGAAGGACTTTCGATTTATGCGGTTGTCAGATATAAAATTGTCAGTCAAGAAAAAACTACTGTCAGTCAGAATATCAATTAATAACCATAGAATAAAGAAACTTAGAAGCGCATCTCCTATGTTAAAATTGGTTCTAAGTTACGTTCGGAGTCCCCGTGTGAGGGCGCTTACGCCTGCGCTGTATGACAGTTACGGTGGGAAATTAAAAAATGTTTAGCGGGAATTTTAAAAAATTGAGCGGGAAATTAAAAAATAATTACTGGGAAAATTAAAAAATAAATCTATTTAAATATATTTTATTGAAATATTACATTTGCATTAATTTTCCTTGACCATCAAGAATAGACTTCTCTCCAATATTTAAAACAAACATTAAAATAAAGTAATATAAATATTAATGGTTCTGTTGTGTTATTTTTTAGAATCAACTAAATTAACAAACTATCTAAATTGAGGTACATTTCATCAAATATGACAACTGCAGTTCGATTTATACAGTCAAGTTTCTGAACTAACGACCAAAATTAGAGGTTACTACTCCAGCAGCAAAAAGTAACTTATTCAGTATCTACATTAATGCTCTTCTAGAAGGCAAGCAGAATATCTTCAATAAAAACTTATATCCTGCCACTGCATTTCAATAAGAATAAAGCCATTATTTTTTTCATCCATCCTGAATCGAAGCTGATGGTACAGGCTGCGTTATCTGTAAATAATCTGTAATCTGGCCGATGTCGAAGCGTAAAATTCGAGATTTGCTGGATTACCACGAGGGAACTTTAAATGCGATTGACGGCAAGTTGGTAAAATTGGACGCGTTGGCGGCAGACGCTGATAACAAGATGGTGAAGAACCATAAAATGAAATCGAAATTGTATAGAAAAGCTAACGATTATGTCAAGTCTATTATTACAGGTTTAGTAACAGATACTGTATATCAAAAGATTATGGACAAAGAGACGGCTTATGAAGTGTGGGAGGCCTTGAAGCAAAATTGCGAAGCATCGTCCAAGGATCAGTTATTTAAGATATGTACCGACTTTTTTACATTTGGATGGATTCAAGGAGAAGATATCCAAACACACATTGCAGGTTCGTGGAACGTGTTAAACAAAGGATTTGAAGCCAAAAACGAAACGTTAAATGTTAATGTTAGTAAAGTGTAAATAATGTAAAGTTTTACGTATTTTACCAGCAAACTTTAAAACTTTGGAACCAAATTAAATGTTATTAACTATGAATGCTATGAGGATATTCCAAGAGTTAAAAGAACAATTTTAAGCGTTTGAAAGGAATTTTACAAAAGTCAGTGATATAAAAGTAAAACAGGAAGTTTGAGTGGTAAAATTAAGTAAAGTAAATTAGGGTAACATAATTAGAAACAAGTTAAGTAAGGTTAAGGGAAAAAGTACTTGTAAATATTGCAAACAACCGGGCCATTGGATTAGATAATGTCAAAATTGGATTGCTGATGGACGACCGTCCAAGGATGCAACACTGAAGGAGGAAAATGAAAAAACAGTGGAGACAAATACAGTACTATTAACGACATGAGGTGAGATTTTTTCTGCAGAAGTAGACGAAAACAATTGGTGGAATGACAATGAGGTTATGAAGCATGTGATAAATGGGTCAGATTATTTTGTCAGCTGCAAAGCATTCAGTCAACCACAATGCATTAAAAGTGCTGCAAAAATATTTAAATGCTTATGGAAAAAGAAAAATTCGGTTCTCATCAACATTTATAGACAGATGTGCGGATAACATTAAAGGATGTCTGGTATGTACCGAATATGCCCAAAAATGTGTTTTCTGTTCCAGCTGCTCATGACCGAAATAAGAATAGTAAGTTTGAGTCAACGCCTATGTCGTGTTCTATAAAGATTCATGGTCACTTAAAATTATGCTAGTATACTTATTACGTTAATTTGTTTTGTATAAGGATAATTATACAAAATTTAAGTATGGTTACTTTATTTCACAAAGACATCGGGACATTCACTAAAAGAAATGCTGAGTGATAATGGCAAGGAGTTTGACAATGAAGAGTTTGGATCTTACGAGTTTGGAATTACACAATAGTTGACGGCACACTACATTCTTGAGCAGAATGGTTTTGTTTTGTAAGCGAGACAATAGAACTGTAGTTGAAATGGTCAGGACCTTGAAATATTTAAACCCAATAGTGACCTATCCATCAGGATTATGGACTGAATTAGTTAACACCACGATATATATTCTCAACAGGACGGCGAAATCATCTGTAGACGGTGTTAGTCCTTACGAATTGTGGAATAGAAAGAATCCGCGAACCTAAGATTTAAGGATCATTGGTTCAACATGTTATGCCCATCACTATCAAAAGCGAAAGCGAAGAAAAAACCATAAAAGGACGCCTCATAGGATATGATGGTGATGAGCGGTTTAGAATTTGGTTTGCAAAGGATAAAAGTGTTATTTTGTCTAGATATGTACAATTTGAAGAGAAACCTAGATGTTGTAATGAACATATTAAACTACCGTTTCAAGAAGTGAAAGCAGAAGAGGAAACTGTTAACGATGAGTCACAAGATTGTGAGAGAAACAGTTTAAAGGAAGACTTTGATGAAGTTGTTTCAGAGCTTCAAGAGAGACTTAAAGAGAAGTTTAAAAAGCCCCAGTCTTTGAATGATTATATTCTTTGCAATCAATTGAATAAGATAAATACAAAGCTGTAAGTTGCTGTAGGTTTGAATTCTCTTTCGTTGTTTGATTATTGTACTTTTATATAGAGTCTTCACCTGTTTAGATAGGTATATTAAATAAAGTTATTTGTTAAAACTAATCTCAAAATACCTATTAATAACCCTAAAATCTCAACAGTTTATTGCAGTCATAATGTCTATTAGTGTAATAAATTGGAAATTAACTATTATAATTATTAATAAACTACAAGATACAGACTCAATATTTCATATATTATATACAGAAATATCTTACTAAATTAGGTTTCATTGTATTTTTATTTATTATTGATTATTATATACAATATTAGATCCTAACTGAGTTTTTTATGGATATGAAAAAATATTTTAATTTACTAATATCTAAAAATAACTAAATTATAGCTCAATTATTTAATACACGATTAATAAATCATATATTTTTATTTATGTTTGTCTCGAAACCACTGAGGCCCCAGAGAAGATTCCATTTAAAAAGGTTTTTATAAAGTGTATCAAATAAATAGAAAGCGTTCTCATTGCTCTTCGGTTTTATTATCACTGTATTTCTTAGCTGTCTTAGTTTAAGGATTTAATATAAATATTTTAATATATCTCGATAAATAAATAATTTCCAACAGAATGAATGTGCAGAGGAGATGCTATAATGTCAAATGTTGAACCTTTAGCTATAATTGTCGATATTTGCAAATAAAACGTAGTTTGGTATCACAAGGGGCATCGTTCCACTCGAATATTTCAGATGATGTTTTCCAGATCTCTAGGCAATTTTCTTGCTCTACGTTGCTTGGTTGACCCGCTGCAAACTTGGAGTAGAAGAGCGGTTTGCCGGAATCCAACCAGTAATAGTTTTTCTTATCTCCCAAATTTGTGGCAAAAATCCAAAACGCGTTTTGCCATCCGTCTAAAAAAATTGTATTAAAAAAAAATGTTAAAAATATGCTTCATTGAATACTTTTGTTAATGTAATATTAGGTGAAATAGCAGCACGCTAGCGATATCTGCTTTTAAAAACGTGAAGTATCAACATAAACAACCTTTAAACAACTTCAGTGCCCTTAAAATTTGTTTTTATAAAACAATAGTTTTTATTTAGTATTATTGAGATATTCAGTAAGAGATGTTGGTCGTGGAGTGCTTGTGGATTATATTTTCGTCATTCACTACTTCTGTTGCTTGATCTCAAGACAAACTGGATCTACGACAACCCTGAGTGCAAAAATTAGGGCTCAGTTCAAGAAATACATACACATCGACATTTAAGTGGAATTTTAATGAAAATAATGTCTTGATGTGCAAATAGTGCGATCAGTAAAGTATAAGTATCATACAAGTTCTACTGGAACTGAATAATACTGCATAATTGCATAAACGTTGTTGGAAAAAAGACCAGTAATAATGAATCATCTGTGCAACATAATCCTTTTGAATGACAACGCTTGTCGACACTTGTCAATAGTTCTGAAGGATATATTGTTAACTCGAACAGGCCGGTTAGCTCAGTTAGCTAAGTCTACTTAGTTATTAAGATTTTTCTGTAAATTTTCCTGATACTAACTTTTAATTCATTGCAGGTATCAGTATATTAATACAATTACTAACAAAGCACTAACTGAATATTGCAGGTAATAATTACATCGATTTGTAATTCAAGAGCTAAAAGGCATGAAACATAAAAATTTTAAAAATACAAAAAATGTTAACAGTTATAAAATAATTTCATAGAATTTTATTTCCTCATTTGATTAACAAATAATGCAATAAGATATGTAACTTTGTGACATTTTAATCTTTAAACCTTGTATCAATTATTTTGATTGTTTACTTTATATGCTTAAAGTTTGAAAAATCAATAGTTAAATTCTTACGAAGTTGAAGTTGTGGAAAATAAACTATATAATGTGTTCGTTAATTTTTCAATATATATGCTAAAATCAAATATAAGCTTCAAAATTGTCTTATTCCTCTATTCTTTGTCATAATATACAAACATGTGTTACTTCAGTTATTATTTCATACTTACGTTTTTAACATAAACATTTTTGTTCATGTGTACTTATATTTCATGCTCTGAGGTTGTTATAGTTCTGAAAATAGTCTTATTTATGACACTGGGTATTAATATTTAGTGTGTTGCAATTTACATTCATTAATACTTTTTTAATTATATAAACTATACCAATACATTTCTGATCTTATCTTGAAAATACTCGGAAAACAAGTTTTAGTAGCATATCATTTTCGTATTAGTCCCTTTACTCTATTATGAGAGAAAGAAGATTAAATTAGTAAAATAGTAGTATATAGTATATGATAATTAGGTAATTTTATTTAGTATAATCTAAAACGGACTCTTCCAAAATATTTGCAAATTTATAATTAAAGCTGCCCTACTCCATTTTATAATCGTCTACATTTACAACTAGTTTTTATTTTACTTACAATTTGTTTCATTTTTCAATACAGCTTCTATTTCTTTTTCATCATGTTCTGACAGAATCTCTACTGGATCGAAACCATGTTGACGACACCGTACGTAGGCATCATGAAAGGTAACTCGTTGATTTGATATCACATATTTATCGGCAAAATCACAACCGAATACTATCCTCACTGTGGTTAAAACTATCAAGCCGGCAGCGACGTAAACAACCGAGTTTATCATTTTCATATTATGCTGTACTGTGCTTCGTTTCGCATGTGGTCAATTTATATCATTTGCGCACTGCAGCAGTGTGGGAATAACGGAAAAACGACAGAGAAAAAATATTAGAATGAGCAAGATGTGGCAAACACTTCGAAACCTTCTTTGGCGTTTCCAAAAATATTATTCGAAGGTCAATACGATAAATTAATAAAATTAACGTTAACTGATGTGCTAATAACATTATAAAAATCAGTTTCTGTGAATGAAAGGAAATATTTTCATTTCTTCGTAAATAAAATACAAACGTTCAATAAAACACTTTAATGGCCACTATCTGGGCATTATATAAAGTATTACAATTATCGAATAACAACATTTGTCAATAAATTACACCATAAAAATTCTCTTTGAGATAAGAGAGAATATATTTTGTGTAATTTGGTATTCAAAAATTAACAGGCCTTTTTATAGCAAGATTTTGTTTTAGCTACTGAAATTCGATCAACCGTAGCAGAATCAAACTCAGTCTCTCTACATTTTTCTTTGTTTGAGGCATTGTTGATTTCCGTAGTTTTCAACAAATATTAATAAAATTCGAACGGAACAAATATCGTTTGTTCTTTAGATTTTCGAAATCTGGGTTTGATTTAATTTAATATCTCATGAAGAGAGAATAGCTCTAGAATAGAAGAGCTAATTATTATATTATTACTAGTCGTTTCCGACTAACCTACATTTTGTCTTTATCATAACTTAAATCTAGGTATATATCTAGGAGGACCTATCGGCCCTATCTCCGTCTCTCGTGAAATAATGTTTATACATGTCACTGCTGTATTTTTTAATTATATGCACCTCACGTCCACAACTCATTTCTCAGGACTTTGATCTGAAAAATTTTTATTTTGTTCATGTTACTCTTTGCAGAACATCCCCATAATTGAAATCCGTAAATTCATATAGGTTTCAGTATTTGCTTAAATAATAGCAATTGATTATATACTGATAATTGAGATTTTCTTCCAATTAGCCAATATATTTTCCTATATTTCATATCCATTTCTTTTCTTTTCTTTTTTATATGATCCTTCCAGCGAAGTTTTGCATCAATATTCATTCCGAGATATTTCGCGTTGTTGTTATATGGAATGATAGTATTATTTAATGTTATTCGTGCTTGTACGGTCTGATTGCAGGTGAACTGCATATGCACAGATTTACTTTCGTTAATTTTTATTTTCCAAGCTTTTGTCCATTTATTTATATCATCACTTGCCTGTTGTAATTGTCATGTGGCTTCTTCACTATTGTCTCCGACAGCTACAATCGCAGTATCATCAGCAAATGTAGCCATCTTAATATTCTCCATTTGTGGTATATCACAAGTGTAGAGTACATAAAACATTGGTCCCAGTACACTTCCTTATGGTACACCTATTTTATCTTCTTTTAATTTAAAGTAAGCTTCTTCTTGTTTAGCTCTAAACACTCTGGCTGTAATGTGCGATTTCAGTTGTTCGGTGTGTTGTTTTGGTAACATTTTCTCTAGTTTATGAACAAAGTCTTCATGCCAATCCTATCGAAGGCTTGTGTTACATCTAAGAATATGGCTGAGCATACTTTTTTAATTTCGTAGGCTAATATTGAAGGTAATATATACATTAATTTGTGCTTAAAGAGTAAAAAGAATATGGATAAGAATGTTAACAGTAAAACAATATCAATATTATGAAATAGTTTCATAGAACTAGAATTCCTCATTTATTGGTGAGTTGTTAGTTCCCACTTGGGACTAAAGACAAAGTAGAAAGCACTAGGTAAGGGCAAGATCGACGAGTGGTGTAAATAATCAAAGAACGATGCAACTAAAAATATGGGTAGAGGAATTGTTCATTACATTTTAAAGCATTGGTAAATATTAAGGAGTTTAGTTATTAATATAATAACAAATGTAATATAACATTTTATTCTTTGAAATTTGTATCAATTGTACTTGATTTTCTAGTTCAAGTTCTTTGCTAAAGGCTATCACTTTCATCCACAATTCTGAATTGTTCTTCGGACTTATACATATTTTTCACCTACCTTCTCAATGCTAGTTGTCTGGATACACACGTGGTCATGTCACACTTCTCCTAGCCAGTATATCTTTGATATTAGTTATCATCAGTACAATTAAATGGCTTGTCTGGGTTTGCTATTGTTAATGAAAGTTTATTAGTATCAATAGAAATTGGTTAGACATTTAAACACGTTTTGTTATTTGTTTTAATGATGTCATTTAACTACATCGACTTCAAGATCTCGAATGCTAAAATCAGTTTTATTTATTTAATTTGTTTTAAGTTTTTTAATCACCGATATGAAATTAATATAATAATGAATGAAAATTTAGTTAGTTGGTGTCAAAACACCATATATTTAATATATAATCAAAATGTTAATAATCAAAACTTTTCGTTTTGATCTCTTTTTACGATTTCAACATAACATAAGGATAAGGTTAGAAACCAGACATCTTATACTAATTTACTTATATCTTAGAAGCAACGACACCAAATCTGAGAATTAGTATGTGTTACAATATAACAATAAGTAATAATGAAATAATACGTATTGGAAAGTCCATTGCAATATAAGGTGTAATTTATTTGAACCCAAGTACAAAGAACTGTTATTGTAACAGTAATTATTTAAATGTTACATAGCAAACGTAAATACTCATAGGTCATCAAATTCAATTAATCAAGCATTATTAAAGCTCTTTTGTGTATTATTTTGAGTACCTCAGCAGTGATAAGATTTGGGATTACCACATTTATCTCTTTTTCAATTTTGCTCTTCTTACACTTCCTTTATAAATTTGGGCTATTTTGCAGACAATCTGGAAAATAATATTGATTGAATCTATAAATTAGAATTTTTAGAATATATGTCGGTTGAAATTATTCTGTAAAATAAAGATGTTCTTTCCAAATGCTTTAAATTTATGCTTTTCGAATTAAACAACAGCATTGTCATTATTTATTTTTCTTTTAGGCCTGAATCAACTAAAACAATCTTAAATCAAGCAAATTCCTATATTAGGTGCTTGTATCAGTTTTCATCAGCGATATCTGTTGGTGATAATACGAAGTATTAATCTAAACAACTGTTAGACAGCCTAATATAACTGTTAAATTCGATGCTTCTAAGATTGTCCTCTAATACATAAAGCAACAATTTTTCACTTAGTGTCACTGAGTTACTCAACATATAAAAATGCTAACTGTGGAACTATTTTATCGAAAAGGCCAGCAATATATATTAACGGAGGCAAAGTAATGCTCTTGCATGACAAGGCTCGGACACACATCGCAAGATAGTTTAATAAAAATCCTTTTTGTAAAATCTCCTGCTATAATTATTGTATGTTCAATGAATCATCTGATATAAACTAGTGCTAGTAAACTTAATTTATCTCTTTATTTGAGGTTTTCAGTTATCATTACCATTAACAAAACTTCAGTTTAAATGTGGTTGAAAGTACAATTCCAGAATGTCTCACAACATAGCATACCAATATTTAAATATGGTGTGTCAACGTTGGTTCACCTGAATTACTTTTTCTTGTAAGAAAGCAGATTATAAGCCAAAAGAGTAAACAAAATATTGTTTTGAAATATTTGGATAAGAATTTATGAAGTTATATAAATGAAGTTTATTTGTTTCTTAACTATGCCTGTTTTATAAATTTTCTCACTGTCTTTCTTCCTTATTTTTATAACAAACTTTTGCTTAATACAAATTATATATTGATGCAACGTTGCGATATATCATATTGAAGAGAATGTTTATGACTAAATTTATACTAAATATTATTGTAGATAGATAATATTATAAATCAAATTGTCGATTAGTATTTTAAAATTTATAATGATGTTTATTTTTCGCGTTAACGCCTTTTAATATTATTCAAGTATCTCGACCTTGAATTATAACAGTAAATATAATTAGCGTGAATAGTTTGTAAATATAATATGTTAAGTAAGGTTATTGAACTGACTATTAGCTAATACGGTGTCTGTTCTTTGGTTATCCCGATATTGTAATAAGCCTCAAGCAGTATAAATAGAAACATTACAGTTCACGACTACGTAATATGATTAAGGCTGTTGTTTTTATTCTTATCAGCACCTTAATATCTAATAGAGTAAGAATAATGCCATAAAATACAAAGTGGTACTCGTACTAGAGCGAACACAGCCGAAAGATGCTTTTTACGTTTTGCTTTCTACAAAGAACTTTAAAACACAAAACATAGACATATAGAATGATAACTTAAATGGACAACCCCGTAACCACTTTCTCACTATGTAACTAAGCCCCTAGAAAATTGTAGGTAAAAGGACGACATATTTTTTTTCTTTCTTTCGATTTGAAGGTTTGTAAAACATCTGAAGTTGTGACTTTCTTCTACTTTTATGTATATGCTTTTACATAAATGCAGCATTTAAGGTAAATTTTATTTGTACAAAACATATTAGGAGCCACTGACTCACTGCCATTCATCCTTACCTATTATCTGAATAGCTACAGGACAAGTTTACCATGACATACAGGGAAATAAGCACGCGGATAGTGTGGCTAAATAAGTAGTCTCCCCTCCCTTCCCCAACACTTGTAAAATAATGTATCAATGGATACTATGGAAAATATGATGGAATAATGAATAATGTAAATATATATCCATACTGACATTATCCCATTCGTGTCGTGTTTCGTAAAGTATGAGGTACAAAGCCGTTGGGCCCAAGAGGCCAACCACAACAAGCTCTTTCAGCTTAAAGCAGAATTTTCTCGTTTCTTCGCTTTCATTCCCTTCGTTACGATGTCGTACCATTGAATAGACTGAGATTAGATCACTGTCGTTTTTCGCGCAGTCATTTGATGACTTCGAACCCACCTGCTTACTGTAAGTTTTGTCACTTTGCCCTTATTTCAGTCTACCACATACTGATCGACTATCCACCACTCATTCAGATTAGAGTCATGTATGAGCTACAAAATTTTAGAAATTTCTTAACTTAGGAAAATATAGACAAACTCCTCGGATTTCTACGAGTAATAGATTTTCTCCATAGAGTCTAGTCTATGCTAAGATAAGTGCCTTGTCGACCAAATAACCATTACCACTTGTCTGGATAGAGCTTTAATTCGTTATGGTTGTGTTTGTAGTCTTGTATTTTTGTCAATTGCTAAATTGTATATACACTATTTATACCTTTAGGACTCCCTGTTTGTGGAATTAATTTTATTTTATTTATTAATTTATTAATTTATTTTATTTTTTTGCATAATTTAAAGTCTCCTTTTACCAACTATGGATTTATCTGGACTGGACCTACTATTTAGCGTGGGCTGCGAACCAAGGTCCTCGGCATTAAGCCTACGGACTGGCGAGTGACCAACTTAGAGATCATCCCAGAAGACATCCGGTCTTACCCAGCCTAGTTACTGGCGTGAGTGGGATCATTTTCCTTGTAAGATTTTACACCCTTTCCTACGACAATCACAAATATTAAACAATCACAAACATAAATTAACGACCATGCTCCAGCAGGATTCGAACCCGCGGTTATCGCAACAGTAGGAGAACCGTCCTGTTGCCTTTACCACTGCGCCACCAAGCCGGCTAATTTATAATTTTATAAATACAGTTCGTATCTGCCCCTGCCAACTTTGTATCAATACCGTACTATTGTATAATCGCACAATGAAGACAGCGTCAAAGTGGCAAAAAAATCTTTTTATTAAGAATGTTATTTTCCATTATGTGAAAGTTTAAACAAAATTAATTATTTTTCAAAATAATAATCTCTAGCTGCTAAACATGTTTTAAATAATGGTAAACTTTGGGTATTCTTTTATGATCTCCTAAATCAAACTTCCAAAAACGCAAGGAAGGTTTATCGTTTTTGTTTTTGAAGATCATTGTTTACCAAGATTACATTCCTAATTGTAATTTCATGGTAAGTCTCTCACTGCATTACATTCAAAATCTACATCAATAGCTAAATTGCAATAAATAATATGTGTATATTCACAGATAACCTTAACCTTAACCTTTCGAAAATAAAAATATGGCTACAAGTTTAATATTAGAATTATAAGTTGCTCAGTCCACATTGGAACCTTCAAAAATAGTTAGAAGTACAAATATAATATTTTTTAAAAGGAAGTATAATGAGAAGTTTGAATATAATAACACATGTTTCTCCAATAATATATATAAATATATAGCCACAATATTTTATAGGTTAGAATTAAAACCTCTTATTACTATTGCTTTCCAGAATTTTGTATACGTCTGATAACCGACTTTGACAAGCTCATTCGTTTACGCGTTCGAAGTAATCAGGCAGCATTGTGTCTCTTTTTAACTGGAATAAAATGTGGAGGAATATATTGTCTTATTCTGAAACGAATTTACAAATGGCGACAGGTAATACATTAAACATCTTGATAACGTAGGTACAAGAAAACCTTGAATACACTATATATAGAACCAATAAATTGAAATAAAACTAAAGGAAATATTCTAAGTTCAGTTAATAATAAAAAAATAAGTATGATAATTATGAGTGAGGTATGATTCACCAAGAGTTAATTACCTTTCCATGTCGGACATAAAATTGTTTAATATATACATCTACAATTCTAATAATCTGATATTCCATAATATACTATTAAACATGTGTTAAACATAAACCAGTAACACCTTCATATCTTTGAGGGAAGGGAATTACCCAAAATGAATACCGAATCACCTTTAATTGTAATATTATGGTAAATAAATAGAAATATTGGGTGAACATCATGTTTATTCTATAAAATATTAACTACTGTGTTATAAATATTATCTGTGTGTATATTAAGTTATACAGACACTTTATTGTAAATCTGCCGCTAATCTGACATCGATAGCCCGCCATGGGTCACTATTACTGCAAAAAGAAATATTTTAATACAAAATATACACAGTGCTAATACACTTACTTGTCTGTTTGATTTAATTGTGCATTTTGTTTCGTACACTGACAAACAAACCGCATTAGTGAATCACAAGGGGCGTCATTCCAAGCCCACCTTCCTCTAGTAGTCTGAAACACATGCAAGCAATTTTCTTTGTTTCCTGCGTTATCGGGTTGTCCAGGTGCGAATAAAGAATAAAACATAGGTCGGCCTGAATGTAGCCAGTAATAGGAGTTCTTATTTCCTAAATTGGTTCCAGATAGCCAATATCCTAGTACCCAACCAACTGTAAACGAATAAAATACATTAGTTGATTTAAAATGAGGTGATATTGACATCGACATTGAATAACATGGTTGATAATATAAGCAAAGCTTCATTTATTTAAACTTTTTTTAATAGATTAATAATTACTAAATGAAAAGAGACTCATAATAATAAATTTGATCTTAATTTTATCTCAAAGAAACGCAACTAATTGGATTATTGTAATTTGAAATTCATTAAATGTTATCAAAATAATGTGCAATAACTAAGATGGGCAGCTAGGATAATTTCTATAGGCTTAAATTACGCTAATCTATCACTATAGCAACAATCAATAACGTCCAAGAATGAGACTGAACTGACAATGATTTCTAAAATTCATTTTTCTCCAAGCTATTTGGGTTGACCTACAAGTTATTAAAAATATTTTTTCATTTTCAGTTTCAGTTTCAGTATTCCAAGACACTACTGCTTGCCGTGGAGATATTTAAAAATATATACATTATTTGCCAGAGTACAGGCGCGATTTTACAAAAAGTATGCTAAGATATATGCCCATAAGGAATTACTTAATGAATACATATATTTCTGATGTAGTTTTATATTAATCTATAGCTAGACACACTTGGAGAATGAATCGCTCTAATATTTTTATTTTTGTTCACCAAGAAGATATAAACTTTTTAGAACTATAGGGTTAAGTTATTTTGAAAAAACAAACTAATTTAACACTGGATAAGTTATCATAATTATTAATTTGTATTTCTGGTTCTTCACACTAATTAAACATTATAATTATTTTTTATGTTTTAAAAAACTACGATTAATTTTACTTACGGTCACTTTCAAATTTCAGTACTTGCTCGACAGCTTCGTGTTCTTCTTGAGAATTAATTTCAGCTGGTTCTAACCCATATTGTCGACATCTCAGATAAGCTTCGTGAAATGTTACCTTCTGATTGGAGACTACATACCGTTTTCTTTTTTGAGCTGGACAGGTAGTTGGCACTACAACATGCCAGATCGCTAGGAAGGTTATAGTTACCAATGCCAAGTGCCCCATATTTAAACCAAATTAAAATGATTAAATAAGGCCTGAGCAGTTTATTTATAGTTATCGAGAGCTTAAATGAGGTCTTTTGTTCCACTACCATAAAAAATTCTGCGGTTATACGTTTCCTGTTAATTTCCTGTTAATTTTTGTTAAGTTATCATATTCTGTTATCAACCATGTTAATGTACATATTTACCATACAAAAATATTAATGCACATCGTCAGCTGTCAGCCTGAGGGTAAGAAATGTTTTTTATTATTAATAAATCTACAAAAGTATATATTGGTTCATAGAAATAACCTACCAGGTGTGTATAATCAAAGCACCTCAAAACCACCAAATTGGTTATAAAATTAAGTTATATCAATAAAACCAATTTTATTTGCCTAATGTTTTCTAAATTCTACAGCCGAGAAAATACTAGGGAGCCAAAATTTTGAATGAATTCCTAAGTAACTTCGCAACTTTACTTGATATTTATATTCTCTTCACATAAGTATTTTTCTGAATCTGTTTTGATTTAATATATACTATTATTAATTATCAATGTTGCTTTAATTTTTCAGTCTCTGAGATTTTTACTTTAAATTGTAGGAAAGGGCCCGAGTGAATTCGAAAACACATGGTTACAGAAAAGCACGTGCGCATAGACGACAGTAAAAGACACTGGCGTGTGTGTGAATGGCCTAGAAAGCTTCTAGCTCATTCGCCTTTGATCTAAACTACAGCTATGCGTTGTTGATTACGAGAGTTGGATAAAAATTTATATTTAAATTAATTTTATGTCGACAAAAGGTTATTGAGTTAGTATAATTGTTTCATAATTAATAGAGAAAATTAGCAGCAGAAAATACGAGAAAAAAAGCTTATAATTATTAGTAAAATATTCTTATAGTACTAATTTCATGGATTGCTATGAAATACAAGGATATTTATATTAAATAATATGTAAACAGAATTTCATTGAAGGTTATAGTAAAGATAGAAATGAAAAACAATCATATTTATATACTTTATACCTATACATTTTCTGATTTTGCTAATATTTCAAAAGAATTAACGAAATGTCATGCATTGTTTGGTATAGCATAAATTCAAGATGTAGTTAGTAGAAGTTGTGAAATATATTGATCCGTTTTATATAACTCTCCGGTGCAGATAGCTATTGCAGGAAAATTAAATTAATAATTGACATAAAAATACATAGCATGAACAATATTATTGTAATAAAGCATGCAAAATAAATAAAAAATAATTAGTAAGACATACACACAAACAATATAAATAAAATATTAAAGCAACAACTAGAACAATTCTATCACATTCTGTACAGTTTTGTACTGATAATTTTTATACTCAATACTGTAAAACTGTATGGAATATATACTTTCTTATTATACTATATACTATAATAGTTTTCCAATTGTTATCCTAGCATTCCATTCTAAGGTATCTGGGAAGACTCCCTATTGTGACTCTAGCCATAAAATCTTAAGAGGGCATGCTTCCGTTCAATATCTGAATTTTCTAAGAATTTGCAACGCGCGTGCTCCATTCAGTGAGGAAATCATCAGTTAGAACAGTCTTTCCTTTCGTGAAAAAGTAAGTAAATCGGGCTGCAGAAAGGGGTTTCTTGAACCAGCTTTCATAACCACTACCAAGAAATCGAGAAGTATCCCAAGCTTAATGAATAAAACAAGAAATATTTATCGAATCGTAAGAGTCTGAGTACAAGATAACCACTCAACCAGTCATTACACATCAAGAAATCTAGATATTTTAGCCATTGAACAACTCGCAATGTATAGACATTTTGTTCGAACAAAATATACATCACCTCAAGTTAACATCGGACAAAATGGCAGATTTTTCATTAGTTAGTTTGTTCAATCACCAGTGCAATTCGCGTTGAAGCACATAATCACTTAATTAATTTCGTAATTCTTCTCTATATACGCATCATTTTGTAATTGTAATTAATCTTTTAGTTAATTCTTATTTTTAACACACCCACATAATTTTTTTAAATTCTAAACAAACAAAATAATCTTTTCGCATTATTTTACAGAAAGATGAGATAAAATAATTAAAATCTTATTAATATAAATAAACAATTAAATCTTATTTTATATTAAAACGTTGTCTTCTCGCCTTAACATCCAGTAGTGCCAAAGCTAATATACATATTCTTTATTGAATTAATTGTATTAAGGATTTGTATTACTGCTTTTAATTATTATTACTGTGTAAAGTTGCTCTACGGTTTTCAGGCACGTATGCACCCTTTTGATGAAACATTCCATAACCATTTTGTGCAAATGATTTTGGATTTCATTCATACAAGTTTATTTAAACTTGATCGATTGTTGAATGGTGATTTAGAAAACCAAACTGGAAATCTGGTAGTATTACAAAATTTTTAATACTTTTAAATATTAGTTTCTGGAATAGCTTTGATATTGCAGGTAGTAGCGAAATAGGCCTGTAAGATTCGACTTGTTCTGCAGGTTTGTCAGGTTTTTTTGAACATAATTATTTGTGCCACCTTAAAGCATTCCGGAACATGCTTCAGCCTTAACCAGGCATTAAATATATATGTCACCATGATGACTGCTTTCCGTGGCAGTGCTTTCAATAATAGGTAAAAATGAGATACAAAAATATAACAAAAAAGCCGTTTTATAGCTGCGTGTTTCGTAGAAATAAAATTTATTGAAGAACACTTTAAGGTTTGTTTAAAAATTTGGCGATTTGAACATATTGGAAGCTAATTGAATGTTGCATTCTTTGATAATAAATAGGAAAAGATACATCCAAGGTAGCATTAAAATTAATTAAGTTTTTTTTACATCTCAAAAAAATTTCATGGAAATTTTCAAAAAAATGTATCTATTTAATTTGTGTTGTTAAATAAGAAAATCTAAATCTAAATCTAAATAATAATGTACTACTAAAATAATATGTATAATTAAAATATTTTAACTACGTTTTAATGCATTTTTAAAATTGTATCGAATATGTGTAATTATAACGTAGAATCTCCTGATAATTATGATGTTTTATACTAAGACTTATACAGGGTGATTTTGGTATTTAATTAACCGCATTTTTAACCAATATCCATACAGGCGAATATGGTTTCTGTGTTAATCCGAATCAATTATCGCATGATTTAATGGTTTACATTTCCGGCTCAGTTAAAAAATTTTAATCTCGAATATGTATTGATACAAAACTATTTTCTATTGATGGTTAAATATATTTCGCTTTTATCAAAAAAAAAACGATAACACGATAAAGAATGATAAATTTGAACAAAATTCCCTTGTTCATTGAATATTTTAAAGTTTCTGATTTTGATTTGTAAGTGAAGTAATAAAGATTATGTCGTATACTTATTATATTAATATATTCTTAGTTTAGTTCAAATCAAAACTTGTCGGAGTGACGTTGGTATTTTTATATCCCACTTACGGAAATATATCTAACAAGCCTCTGAACAAGAAAGTTCCATCAAGTGAACTTGCAACATATAAAGAACATTCAGCTATATCTTACAATATTATTCAAATCAATATCGAATGGACATTAGTCATTCTAAGTCGTTTCCATGTTAATTTTGATAAATTTAAAGTTGGTGCTAATTGCCTAGATGTGTAGAAGTGTAAGGATTTAATTACTCACCTGATAAATAAACAAATAATATCTAAAATCAAGAATATCCATATATATTTTCCCGAATATTGAATATACATATGCTAACTAATCGAAACGATGGATGTAAAAAGAGTACAGATGTTATCCGATAGAATATAAAATGTACTCAACTATGTCGTTTTTAAATATGTGTTTATTTTAATTTCAATAATAAATAATGCCTGATTATCATGTCAGCTCCAGAATACACAGAAGGGCATTTCAGACCTATAAATTTGACATTTTCCCATTTTATGACCCCATTTCCCGTGAATAATATACCTAACCAATAAATTCAAATAAAACTGAACAAACTTTTCTGTAAATTATGAAGAAGTCATAAGTTACTATATGTCTTAGGACGTCCTCAAAGTTTATTAAAATTTTATTTCACTGAAAGTAGAAAGGTACTCAAAATCAATTTGTGAATCACATTTTATTATAATTCCATATGAACAGCAGCAAAGTATTATTAAACAGTACTTTTATAGTATTTTATGTTGTATATGGTGTTATGAAGCATACTTTATTGTAAATCTACACCTATAGACGGACAATCCTTAGTGTCACTACAAAAAGTAAATTTTTTAATACAAGATATACATAGTGCTGATGCACTTACCTATTTGTTTGATTTATTTGTGTATTTTGGTTATATTCACAAATGAACCGCATTAGCATCTCACAAGGGACATCATTCCAAGCCCAGTGTCCCTTAGTAGTCTGAAATACATGTAAGCAATTTTCTTTGTTTCCTGCATTATCGGGTTGTCCAGGTGCGAATCGCAACAGTAGGAGGACCGTCCCATTGCGTTTGCCACTGCGCCACCAAGCCGGCTTAGTATTATTTTATAATAAATTTGGATATATTTATAAAGCAGGTAGATAAAATAATAAAATATAAATAATAAAAAATAAATTTATATTTAAATTATTATAAAAAGTCATATTTCATGATATATGTTACTGCTATTATGTGACATATAACTTAACATATTATTAACTTTTCTCTCTCTTTATTGAGTCCAATATTAAATGTTTGTGAATTACGTTTAAATAATACTACTATTAACTAAAACTATCATTAATTAATAAAAACTAAAATTATCTTTATTGTTGTGTTTCATTCTAATATAGTGTTGCCCAACAAGCGTCAGCCAGTTATAATGACCAAGGGTGGATCAATGCTCGTCGCTGAAGCTGGCCTTCAATCTAATACCAGGCTTCGCTACTATGTCTGAGCCAAAATTGTTGCACCAAGCTTTCGCCAAGACTAGACCAATACGGTTAGCCAAGCTCAGTTCAACTTCTTCTTGCATGATGTCATCATGATATCATATTTTTAATTCTGTACACTGTTTTAAGCATTGGTAATTTATAACCAAAAACTGTCCACAATAATAGAGTTTTATCGACAACATTTCCAAAAGATTAACGTGGTTGAATATCACATCTAGTTTTATACAAGTCTATACAATTATCAGCACTCAGTGTGGTTTGATTCGTCCACTTTAAATTTAGTTTGGAGGAACTAAAATCTGATTAGTAGAGGCCATTCTTATCTTCAAAATATTCTCAAACACTCCAAACCGCATCAAGCAAACCAAATGAAGCCGTTAATATGGTATACAAAAACAGAGGATTAGCTGATATCGTCATGCCCTAAAACATCAAAAAATATCATCTGATTTGACAGCTCGTATAGTGAAACTGGAAGTAATTTTACGCTGCTGTTAAACCGTTTGTGCTATGTCATTGCCGAACCCCTTTCATTCCCTATTTTCTTTTGGACTTTTGGAGACGATTTCGCTTCGAACACCAAAGATGAAATATTAAAATGGTATCGAATTGTCAAAATTGGTAATAAGAAACAAATAAGTTTAGTACACCTGAACAAAACTGAGTTTTCTGAAGTAATAATAACTGATGTCAATATATTTCTATTGTATCAGATATCCATCAGTATGCATTAGAGCATTAAAATGCTGAAAAAACTGATATGTTAAGTATAAGAGATAGCTTAGAGCTCTACAATCAGTATAATATAACAAACTTGCAGCAACCTGCTTTTGTTCTTCAAAATAATTCCCGAATTTTTGATCTCTGGAACTAGGAAATATATACAAAGGTTGCACGTTGTCTCTTTATTTAAAAATGTTGGCAAATAACCTTAAATATAGACCAATGTGCTACGTTCAAATTTTCCTTTCTCAATAATAAATTGATAAAGTCAACTGGCGATTCTTCAACATCTGGTTCTACATTTGCCGTTAAAAAATATGCAAGAACCGTCATGTTCATCTTCATCACAATTTGTTCCGTGAAAATGATTTTAAAAAATTAACTGATAATGTGCTCTTTAAATAATTTTTCAAACATACTGGCTGAAACATGTATAATTTTGATTTCTGACTCCTAAAGTAACAATTACACTTTAATTGACGACACTGTCACAAAGATTTTCTTATTAATTCTTCTTAACAAATAAAATACGGCACTATTTAAATATACAATAAGCTCTTATTAGTAGTACTAATTATTCTGTTATACTAAAAATTATTTTCTTTTTGGAGAACAGAGAACATCTTCATTATGATGACATCTCATCTTTCGAACTACTGAAATTAATATTTAAATTTTACTGAAAACATAAAATAGATATTAAATAGTGTATTAAACATAATATACATAATATATATATATATATATATATATATATATATATATATATATATATATTATATATATATATATATATATATATTATATATATATATATATATATATATATATATATATATATATATATATATATATATATACCAGGTATAATCGATTTTGGATTAGTATTTACCCTACGAATTGTTCACCAAGGAAGGGTAATGCTGAATTCCTCGCTAAAAGTTCTGTGACAGACTCGATGACGGTACTAAATTAAATTTGTATTGTTTGCTTAGTTCTGATATTTTAGTATCACTTACTCGAATAACTCATTTTGGACATAGCCGGATTATTCTTTGGAAAATAATTGTCTCCTTGCTGCAATAACTTTACAATTAGGTACATACTATTTTTACTAATATTTATCAGAATATATTATAATCTATTTTAATAATGATTAATAACTTGGTAACAAATAATATAACACAGAATATATGCACAACGTAAACTGAAGATTTTATAGCATCCAAAATGGATATAAATACTTAAAACAAAACCACTTGAAATAAAAAACTTAAAAACTATTGCATTTGTTAACTTAAACGCAGCGATACTTCTGATTGGACCTTAGAAAACATGTCGGACACTTCTTTTTATTTATTTTATGGTTCAATTATTTGTGATGACTTTCAGAAGTTGCTTGAAAACATTGAATATTGAATTGTCCATGATCGAAAATATTCTGAAATATTTAATTTCTGCTACTTACTATTATCTTTCTTGTTATATGCAAACAAATCCGCAACCGAGTGTTAGGGTTGGTCTGTAAATCTCCATTTCAGTTTTGTTTGGCATTAGGTTCTCATTAATGAATTTATTATTTATATCGAAGTATAAAATCATGGTTTTTTAAATTCTAACGTTTATTTCCATCTTCTCATTACCATGACTTTAAATTTCTATATCCACATAATTGCTGTAGGTATTCGGCTTATCAGTTGTTACTATTACAACATCTGTTAAATCTCCTACCGACTTATCTATTTATCCATATTTCTATAACTTGTATTTAGAGTTGTACTTAAATGTCCGCCTTGCCTTAGTTCTGCTTATGTCTTGAAAGTTTTGATTACATGTTGTCGCAGTGACGATGTTAACATTTATCCTGTGTTTTTCTTAAAATTATTCTTGCAATTTTTTTTTTACTTTATTCTAATAAAACTCATAGTGTTTTTCTTCATACAAAATCAATAAAAGCTCACAATTTGTCCACAATTTGTTCCGTAAAGATGAATTTAAAAAATTAACTGATGATGTGGGCTTTAAATAATTTTTCAAATATACTAGCTGAAACATATATATATTTGGCTTGATGCTCCCTAATAGACCACAAATAATTGTGTAAATAACCCTGGTTAAGATTCCTTAAATAATATACTCAATTGGAAATTCAGATAAAATATATTTCCCTAAGAAAATAAATCCTCCTAAAGTAACAATTACACTTGATGACACTGTAACTCATATTTTCTTAACGAGACAGTAAAAGCTAGCACTATTTAAATATACAATAAGCCCTTTAATATTCTCATGTCCACAATGGAGTAATCCCTTTATAATTATTACAGTCCATTTTATGAATCGGAACAATAAGCGATATTTGTCAATCTTGTGGGGTTTATTCTTCCTTCCATCACTTGTTGGAAATT
The DNA here is from genome assembly GCF_030347505.1 of Rhynchophorus ferrugineus. Classification (NCBI taxonomy): domain Eukaryota; kingdom Metazoa; phylum Arthropoda; class Insecta; order Coleoptera; family Curculionidae; genus Rhynchophorus; species Rhynchophorus ferrugineus. Next base: position 15,711,775 of record NW_027472588.1, on the reverse strand, counting down.
TCCAGTAATAATTCAAGAGCCTTTTGAACCATTTGCTTAAAAAAAATATCTTGCCCTGGGCCTTTACGTCAATAAGTTTTCACAGTACACTCTGTAATTATTCAAATTCAAATTGCTTTTCCTAAGTGTTCTCACTGAATTTTTTGTTAGTATCAACTATACTTTATTATATTATTTAACGATAGTTTAAAATTTAACGTAGGACCAGAACTCCTCGGTTTTTTGACGAACTTAAGGACCATGTCAGAATATATTGTGTCTCACCCTGAGTGATAATAGTGATAACTCCATTCTATTTACAATAACAAACAATACGTACACCCAATCCTCGGTGCAATTTAAACCTGCGATTATAGTAGTATTAGTAGCACCGCCCTAATATACTATATTAAAAACTAAATCGATAAATTATCGCAGCGGATTCTTGTAAATAAATGATATTCTAAGTAAATATTTTTAAAATTATAATGAGGTTTATCTTCATTTTAACGCGTGCTAATTTTAGTCATGTATTTGGTTGGCCTTGAATTCTAACAACAAGTTCCAATATATGTTTACAAAATGTTAAGTAAGGTTATCGAACCGATTGTTAACTCTTGTGAAGTTTCCTTGGTGTCTGTTCTTTGGTTATTCCCACTTTGTAATAATTTTCGAGCAGTATAAATTGACAGTGCAACAAAATAATACATGACATACGAAATAGTAGAGTTCATGACTGCGCAACATGAAAAAAGCAGTTAGTTTTGTTCTTGTAAGCTTCGTAGTTGCAAACGCAGTGAGAATAATATTCAGTTGTGAATATATGAATAAATATGCTGTATCTAATCAACGAGTTAGCTTTCACGATGCGTATGTACGATGTCGTCAACATGGTTTTGATCCAGTAGAAATTCTATCAGAACATGATGAAAAAGATGTGGAAGCTTTGTTAAAAAATGAAACTAGTTGTAAGTAAAACAAGGAACAGTTTTAAATGCAAATATTTTGTATATATTATTAACATATCAGCTGAAAAGTTCCCACACTCGACGATAAATCCAAATGTATAATAATATAACAATAGGCATACAAAATACAAACTTTTTAGTTGGCAATACTCTTTTGTTTTATTTTCATATTAGGTGCTCGAATGAACTATAATCAGTTTTTAACCTTAGACATTTAGTGAGACAATTTGGAAAATTACGAGAGTAGTCTCATAAGTGTGTGATTTTTTTAGTGGAATATAGCTTTTTCACCTAAACTGCTTCTTTTAATCAGTATATTCTCCTTTAAACTCAATACATTTAGTTCAACGTTTTCAAGATAGGTCTTTGTTTCAATGAAAGAAGACCTCTTCATTCGACAAAAATATATTTTCACCAAGCTTTTTCTTCAGATTTGCATACAGAAAATGGTTGGGGACGCTAATGTGGAAAATGTGCTTGTTAAAGTAGCAGTTTGTAGACTTGGGTGTGGATTTTGACATAATGACTATAAAGGCGTTGTTGAAACAAAATATTTTCTTCAAATACGGTCCTTTTTGTATCAGATCATTTGACATTCGTCTGTAGATATGCCTGTTTTGTGATGTATCGATGATTTGAGATGGACCAACAATTTATGAAGTTAACATGGTTGCGTTTACAGTATTGTGAGTAATTGGCAGATAACTTTTTATTAACTAAGTATTTACGTAAAACGCAAATTTTGACAATATGGGGATATAGTGTGAATCATATGCTTAACTGCATTGATCTGAAAAAGACGTGAGTATGTTTGGTGGGGTACAACTCCCCATTCAATCTGTAACCGGGTACACTTAACAACACTTGCTCATTATTACTAGTCTTGCTTGTAACTCACTTCACTTAATTTATCAAATGGACATATGTATGTTTCTGTAGTAACAGTTTCATTCCGTTTTAGCAGTTCGTAACACAGTACACGTTCCTAACACCACCATATGTACAGTAAGACTTCATGGTAGTAAATAAATTGTTTCGGTGCCGATGTGGATGAATTTCAGGACTAAATCATAATTTTTTTCAGCTTTATGGTATTTTATTTCATTTTCAATCAATGTATGTGTTATATATTTTTCTTGCTTTTGGATCTTCCCTTTTACATCCTGAATCCTGAAAACATTTGATCCATCAACTGCTAAACTGCCTTCAAAGTTTTTTGGTCTTTCCGATCGTTCTTTGTCGTTAATAAAAATAACGCCACTTTTAAATCATTACAACCAAAATTGATCCTTTAGATATGATGGAGGAGCATCATCATAGTTTTCTAAAAATCTTTGATGGACTCCGTCAGCATATTGATTGAATTCAAACAACAAAGGTGATGAATGACGAACATTATAAAATTTTCAGGATTGCTACTCCAGTATGGATTGACTTCAAGCTAATTATTATTCAGTTATTATAACGATTATTACGTACATATTTTATTTTAAAACATTTTTTTTTGAAATTAAAAATCTTAGATTGATTATTTTTTACCTTTTATTGAGTTCTTTATTTATTTTTTAAAGGCGGTTTAATTTATTTTATGAAAATATTTCATTTTTCTCTTTTTATTGTTAGAAATTTACTCAATAAATTACGTAATAATTTGATTATATATATATATATATATATATATATATATATATATATAATCAAATGATTACGTAATTTAAAATAGACAGCCTGAATAAAAATACAACCCCTATGAGAAAAATAGGAGTAAAGAAACAACTATCGATAAGAAAAAAAAAGTTAAATGTTCCATAGAAACATTTGCCTATCATATTTATGGTTAGTGTTTAAAAAGCAAACTGATTGGATTTTACACTGAACTACTTCCGATACATTTTCGTCAAATCAGTTCAGCAATAACATTATACACATATATCTGATAAAATAATCAGATAAATTAGAAACTTGGTTCCAATGGGATCACCTCGGAAGTGCAGTCTTTCAAATAAAAAAAGAATTTTGAAAATCGATCCATAATGGACGGAGAAATTGGCGAACATACATTAAAAAAATTTACATCCGAACATAGAACCTCCTAGTTTTTCGAAGTCATTTAAAAATGAAAAAGTTTTGTTTTATATAGGGAACTTATAAATCCATCTAATTTAATGGTTAGTTGTTGTTTTGTTGTTTGAGGATTGCTTACATTAATTTTTTTTACTTTTCTATAATTAATATAGATTATTTTATCTATAATTAAATGGTAGCCTTTTGAAAGGACGCTAATTAAAGAGACATTGAAAACTTTTTTCTGATATGGAACTTTTCAGCTGATGTATGATACATCATTAAACAATATTATTGAGAAGTTTTTAATTTCTACTAGATGGTTGGCCAAATGCGTTTTGGATTTTTGCCACAAATTTGGGAGATAAGAAGAACTTCTACTGGCTAGATTCCGGAAAACCATTGTTTTACTCTAAGTTTGCGCCAAATGAACCTAACAACATCGAACACGAAAATTGTTTGGAGATCTGGAAAACATCCTCAGGAGTCTTTGAATGGAACGATGCTCCCTGTGACACTAAATTAAGATTTATCTGCAAATATCGTGAACTATAACTAGAGGTAATTACATCATATTAACATTTGGTGAGCATGTGCTGAGCGCGTTGGATAACTTCTTGTCATTATCGCATATGATATACGGAATGTATTATATTTATTTATATTAATTTTCGGGGAACATCCCCATAACTGAATTCCATGTAGATTTCAATACTTGCTTATATAATACCAATTTATTATATACTAGTAATTGTGTTTTCTCCTCCAATTAGCCATGAGTTGGCTTTTATTTTCCTATATTTTATCGCTAGTTCTTTCCTTTTATTTTTTAAATATTCCTTCCAGTGAAGTTTTGCATCAATATTCATTCGGACATACTTAGAGTTGTTGTTTACTGAATGATATAAGTACTTATTTTTATTAGTGCTTGTGCGGTCTGAGTATACGTGAACTGCACATGTACAGATTGATCTTCGCTAAGTTTAATTTTTCAAGGTTGGGTCCAATTAATTATGTTGTCACTCGCCTGCAGTACCATCAGCAAATGTAGCCATCGTAATATTTTCTAATTTATGGTATATCATATGTGTAGAATAGGTAAATAATGGGCTCCAATACAGTTCCTGTATGTAAGATTTCAATTGTTCAGTGTGCTATTTCGGTAACCCTTTCCGTAGCTTATGCACATGGCTGTCGTGCCATACATTATTGAAGTTCCATATCTATAGTAAGTATATAGCACACGATTGTCGAGTGTTTCTTAACAAACCTGAACTGATGTGTAGGTATTACGTTTCATTTCTAGAGAATCGCTTTTATTCTTTTCAACAGGAGTTTTTTCAACATCTTCCAAATATCTGAGATACGTTTTAGTCGAAATGCTGTATTGATCAAGTTCATTAGTTTATAGTTCCCTTTTTGGTAGCTGTTGTAGCAATCGTCCTATATAGTCATAGCTTGGTAGTTTCTTTGGATTTGTTAAAGTTTCCTTCGGCTTCGATATAGCTAGATTTTATATTTCTAACTATGAAGAAATTCAACAGGTGGGTTTCATCTGAATCAGTAGGTCATTAAGTTGGTTTCCCAGTTGGTCTCTGTATGAATATTTCAATTCCGCAGGTGCTTTATGAGGTTCATTGCCTTTAGTTGTCGCCATTCTGCATACACGGTTTGTAAGATCTAATAAGAGTATTCAGTAAGAGTCTCTGAATAATTTCCAACGGAATTTCACCCCGTTCCATTAAAAAAAACTCCAATTGCTTCAACGACTTTGGAGATGCAAATCTACGCCTCATCCTTCGCTTTAAAAGCATCCCCATTTAAAATAAAATGGGGTTCATCTCATTTTTGTGCAATATGTACCTGTACTTAACTAACCATATTTAATTTTATGCATATTTTTTGTAGGTGGAAATAACCGGAAAATTGCGTCAATAGAACTTCAGTGTAGCTTTCGGTGATGAATATGGCCGTAAAAAGATTTATTTAGGTGTTTATTAATACCAATTAAATTATTAAATATCTTACACAATGTAAATAGTATTTAATTATTCTATAAATATATTTTTTTGTTAAAAACCGAAGTACCTTAGTTTTAGCCCGATAGTTGGTGATGTGGATATTTTGTGATAGTAATCTTTTGGATTAGTTCTATTCAATGGAACAAGGAGTGGTTTGCCAATAGTTTTTTAACATTATATTTCGAAGTCTTCTTAGAATTATCTGCCCTGGACTTATAACTTGGCATTAAGCTTACCGATTGATGACCAACTTAAGGGCCATACCAGAATACATTGTAGCTTTTTCAGTCTGGTTACTAACATGAATAAGATGATTGCTCATCCTAGGGACATTTACAATATTCTATTCGAACCCACGTCGATCGCATTACTAGTAACAGGACTGTTAGGACTGCTCTGTCGCTTAAACCGTTGTTTTACAGCAGATTCTTAAAAGCAGAGTGAATAAATCTTACTCTGGACAATTATTTTAAAAATTATAATGAGGTTTATGTTCATTTTAACGCCTGGTTTTTTTATTAATCATGTATCTCGTTGACCTTGAATTCTAAAGGATGTTTACAAAATATTATAAGGTTATCGAACGGATTAATTCTTGGGGTGTTCACTTTCGTGTCTGTTATTTGGTTATTCCCACGTTGTAATAATTTTCAAGTAGTATAAATTGGTGACACAACAAAACAAGAAATTATATACGAAACAATACAGTTCAAGACTACGTAACATGACAAAAGCAGTAAGTTTTGTTCTTGTAAGCTTCTTAGTTGCAAACACAACAAGAATAATCTTCGGCTGTGATTTAATAAAGAAATACATGGTATCTAATCAGCGAGTTACTTTTCACGATGCGTACGTACGGTGTCGTCAACATGCTTTCGATCCAGTAGAAATTCTATCAGAACATGATGAAAAAGAAGTGGAGGCTTTATTAAAAAATGAAACTAATTGTAAGTAAAACAAATAATAATTTTAAATGCAAATATTTTTATATACTATTAACACATCAGCTGAAAAGTTCCCACACTCAGAAGAAAACACAAAGTAATAATAATATAACAATAGACATATAAAACATCGCGATCACAAAACATCGCGGCACGCTGGATACACAATGAGTTAAGTGATTTTATGTCTTATTTGGCTTTACCTTTTAATCTTATTTTCATTTTAGGTGTTTGCATGCATTGAGATCATTTTTTCACTTAATTAAAATTATTTACTGAGAACATTTGGAACAATTATGAGTGTAACTTGATAATTCAATGAAATATAGTTTTTTTTCGGTAAAAATGCATATTATTTATAAATATATTCTCCAATATACAATACCCTCAGTACATCGAGACCAGCCAAATTATTCCTTTCATATTATAGGTTTTCCCAAGGCCCTCAAGATGGGTATTTATTACAATGATGACCCTTTCATTCGAGCCAAAAATCTTCACAATATTATAAACCTCTCTAATCTGGAGAACATGTTGATTATCCAATGACTAGGGATGCCGAGATTGGCTATTTACGACTTTTAATCTGTTAGTTTATAACCGTCGTATAGAAATATTTAGAGAAAATATACTATTTTAGTCGGTGCTTCAATTCAAGTGACTATTTCATCAGCTTGGTTTCTGCTCTTTTTTCGGGTTTAAGCATCGTCTTTTTCTTGATATTCTTGATCAAATGCGGTCGTTTTTCTTTAGATCATTATGAAATCTGTCCAGAAACTTTTGGGATGTAGTCGACTAACAGTCAAAACTTCTTAGTGCTTGTTCACCTAGAGAAAGTAACTCTTTTTATAGCATTTTGGTATCGTCTTGTTATTGGGCTGTAAGCATAAGCATAAGCATAATAACATTGGATTTGCGGCTGAACAACATCAAGCATTTGTTTAAAGAGGACACATAGTTGCCTTCATTGTTATATTATTGTGAGTAATAATGGCTTCCATGGTCGCATAGCTTTTTCATATCCAAATATTCAGGCAAAATGCAATTTTTGGCAACATGGAGTCAAAAGAATTCAGTGGGAAGAATTTGAGAGTTAAATTACAGGTTAGTAGTTCTTTTCAATGTTTATGTATAATTTTAAGCATACTTGAATTGATTCTTATCGCTGTTACTTCATTTTCTATCAATCTTACATTCCGTTTCATTTTTTGGTTGCTTCTTTTCATGAACTTGCAATTTAGCTTGAGTCATTTTATTTCTTCTTTCTTAGACGGTTTTTTCGGCTACACATACTCTCTAACTTGCTGGATGTATTTCACTGCAGCTTGCACATTTTGGTGGTAGTAAGGTGTATGTGCATGGCCGCATAGCTGGAATTAGAAGGCGCTATGGCTGATGAGCAGCTAGATTCGGCGGAAATTTCTGTTCAAGTTGCAGTCGCGTATACTTAACAATCCTTGCGATATGAGGCCAGACGTTGTCATGCAAGAATATTATTTTGCATTTATTACTCGCTATAGGTATTAGGTTAGATCAACCTAATTAAAACATACAGATTCAGTCGATTTCGGCTGATACCACCAAATGTACAGTAAAAGTTTATGGACATGAGTATTTCTCTTCGACGTTGATGCGTTTGAATCTGCTCGACTAATCCATGATTTCTTTCGCTTTCGAAAGTGTATTAATTATTGAAAGTATTTTTCATCACCAGTCACAATACGCAATAAAAAACTTTTCCTCTTTACATTTTATATTCAGTCACTTTATGTGTTTGCTATTTTGCTTACTTTTCGATCATTTCTTTGATTTATCAACTGCTAATCTATCCTCAAATTTGTTTGGATCGCTTGGTAGTTTTCCATTGACATAAAATCATCACTTTTAAACCATTAAAAGTAAAAGTAGGAATTCAGAGAAGGGGCAGCATCACCATGTCTAAGTGCTTGATAGGCCTTAGTAGCAGATTTCTCCAATTCGAAAAACAAAAAGTAATGAAATAAAAAAAATTAAAGATTTCCAAGAATATATGTCGCTGATTATCAAATACTATCAGGAATGTATTTAACTCAAATATTTTATATGCAGTTAATGTGGAAGCCTTAAAAAACCCTTGGTAATCAAATATACATCGAAAATTCTTTTTCGATATGAAACTTTTCAGTGGATGTGTGATACCTCATCATAAAATATGGTTAAGAAATTTTTAATTTCTACTAGATGGTTGGCCAAATGAGTATTGGATTTTTTTGGGGGGATGAAAAGAACTTTTACTGGCTAAATTCTGGAAAACCACTATTTTATTCTAAATTTTCTCCCAACGAACCCAACAACATTGAATACGAAAATTGTTTGGAGATCTGGGAAACACCCACTGGAATATTGGATGGAACGATGCTCCATGTGACACTAAATTACGATTTATCTGCAAATATCGTGAATTATAACTAGAGGTAATTACATTATATAAAGGTAATAAAAGGTAATAAAAATATATAAAGGCATGCATTGAATAAATATTTTGTCACCATCGCGCATTATATGCGGAATATTTTGATGTTATGCATTTAAAACAAGATGAGAGGGATTTTTAGCGAAAAGGACCTGCAATGTAAGTAAAAAATCTAAAGGTGGCTGGTTGGTTGCGGAGGGAGTCCCACACTTAGTCTTTAAAAACGTTTTTCTCATCAAAAAAATTAGCGGCGTAACTTGGACGCTTATTCCATGTCGGATTACACACTGTTATCTAGAGATACTTAAAAATACAATTACAACCATAAACTATATCCATAGATTGCGGAATTCAAAGTCAGCACGACCATCCTGTCACACTAAACACTGCAAATAACAAACCAAACTAGCCTTGCCAATAATGTTAATATTAAAATTATTAGAAGCTAAAACTGTATCTATTTCTTAGTATTTTAAAAAGATATAACACGATCTCTTCTCAATCTCATGTAAAACAGTGTACCTCTGTTATAGTGATGTTGATGTATAATTGATAAAAACATACTAATCGCTGATTTTTTGCTATTTACTTTATGATTCGAATTGTAGATTAATAAGAAGGCGCTGTGCTTTTAGTAATCTTGTAAACTATTCTAAGACAATATGAATTAACATTCTGGTATTGCGAAATCACTATTCCAAATCAACATTTAGCAATAATTCATATTTAATGACTGTTTCAAACTTATTGACTTCACTTTAGAACAATTTTTTACCATGATTGAATTTAGTTTGGTCTGTTTGATTCTGAATTTATTAAAACTTTTAAGTTTTTGTCCGTTATCAACAAAAGCAAAATAAAAACACACCACAAATATTTCACAGTGTACCTCATGATTTAAGGAAAGAAAGTTATATATAGCCTGTCCAATAAAATAGCCAGTGTATGTCAACAAAATGGGTGCCATCAATACGTCGCAGTGTTGCCGAAACAAATTTTGATTTTTTTTTATCTTAACTTAAACAAGACTTAATTACACATCCACAATAGTTAGCAGTGTAGGGTCGTTTTATTGCTACATTGAACTCTTTTCTACATTACCTATGGTATAGAGCTTTTTGGCGCTTCTTTTGTAGTAGTATGGCTCTGAAAGCCTAATTCCCCTATTAACAAATATATATTCAAGTAATGTATTTAATTTTAAGAGAGGGCTAATTTGGCCCTTTATAAACTTATATTGAACAGTTTTTTTTTGAAGTCAGAGCAATAACATGTTCTGCTTTATTTCTCCTTGTTAATTGTTCTTAGACTTGGACGATAACATTAACTCTGCTCCAGGAATGGATGAATGAACTAATGAAAGAGTAAAATAAGAATATTATAACTCACAAAAACATAATAAGATGTTATAAGTTTTGACAGTTTCCACCAAAGTTTTTATCTTTACACTCTATATCCCTTTACACCCTTATATTCCTTTAAAAGTAATTTCTGGCATTAGCCCTCTTCGTGAGTTAACTTTACACCATTAAATATATATTTCCTAACAGTATATGAATGCACACAGGATAGGATCTACATCTCTCAAGGAGTTGCACAGTCCTAAGTCATCTAAGGATACTTCGCAAATCAATAGTTATCTCCAAAATATTTACACAAAATTATGTTTTTATCAAAAATGCACTGTATTGATTGTAAATGGAGCTGACATCAAGATGATCTTCAGCCAGTTTTGTATGTATATTCCAATATTACATTGTCCTTCGTTATATAATATTAATATTCAGCTGCGACATGCTAAATATATTTCCACAAAAAACCCCGCCAACTGAATGTGAAGAAAAAAATGAGAAGAAAACATCTGCTCCTATTTTAAAACGAATTTTTAGTTTTTATAAACAGCAATAGACCTATATATTCGACGTCATCTATGAGGTGTATTGACAGTTTGATATTTTCTTCTGCCGATTAATTAACAAACTCACAAAAAATATAATCGCTTTATTAATACTTCTATTAAGTATATTATTATATAAAATACTAGCGACCCGCTCCGGCTTCGCACGGGTGCAATGCTGATACTAAATTAAATACACTACAGAAAAAATATGAACGTTGTATATAAAAACAAAGCGGCCCGCTCCGACTTTGCACGGGCATAAAATATATATGCCTATGTCACTCAATGAAAACATGATTAAAATCGATCCAGTATTTTTGGTTCATTCATTACTGCCCTTGGCCTGCACGCATTAAATTTGGAGTAAAACAATTCCTCTTCCCCTATACTTACTATGAAGATTTCCTGCTATCTTTGGAATATCTAAATTCATACAATTTTATTACATTACACATTTTTAAACGCAAATTTTAAATTTGTAATATCTCCGAAAATATTTGTTTAATTTACATGCTGTAAGGATCCATATTGATCTATATTAATTGCACACTGTATTTAAGGTACTTAATTCGATAAGGATTAATGCCGTATTGCTTAAAATAGCTTCGTAAATAAGCCATTTTCTCACGTAAAAAGTAAACAATAAAAATGGTTAATGTGGGTTATCCCTAAAAAATAAACATATACCATCGCAGACTGTTTTGTAGACCTTTTTATGGTGTACAATACTGTAGTACATTAATTTGATCTAACTCGTAGGGTTAGGCAGCGTTTTTGCTAATTGCTAAATAAGCCTAAAAAAATAGGTTAATTTACGACATCACGTTAGAAACCTCTAAAATTAGCAATATTGCCTTAGTACATTATGCATGTATTATACATATAAACCTTCCTCTTAAATCACTCTATCTACTGAAAAAACCGCATCAAAATCCGTTGCGTAGTTTTAAAGATTTAAGCGCACATAGGGATATAGGGACAGAAAAGGCGACTTTGTTTTATACTATGTAGTGATTGAGGCGGGATTAAACCGGAACTCCAAAACCATTAAATCCTGTGACAATTACATTGTCCAAACAAATTTGTGATTGCCTATACCGACGTTGGTTGAAAATGTGATAAATAAAGTACCGAAATTACCTTGCGCGTGCGAGTAAGTTTAATATAGTAAACCACAATTTCCTATCAAGGCTGTATTATAAATAAACTTCATTAAAGGAGAACTGACTGACTTAGAGACTGATAAATAAGGATTAAAATAGAAAGGGAAAGGTTTTTTGATAGTATTTTAAATTATAAATTTCCATTATTTAATTATTTAATTATTATAATAATTATTTAGTAAATTATTTAACTAATTATTACTTATTACTTATTAGGTATTAATTCTGTTAATCACATTTTATATTTCTTATAATTGGCAAAAAAAGCTTTACTCACTCAGTGTAGTAATGTTTTATTAATAGTTTTTGTTTTATAGTTCCTTGAAAATTAAATTACTCAGATCTTTGAACAGTGGCAACAAATATACAAGCTAAAAATAGGAACTATTTTCTTGTGTCATGCTTCTAGTGACTTAATTATACATCATACTGATCTGATCTACAACTCGAGAAAAACAATTTTGCATATGTCTGACCGTAAATTAGTTATCTGCGAATTTGTAATTTTTGATCGATTGATACATTTATTCATAACATTGTGTGGTTATCTTTAAACATTAAACTATGCACAAAAATAGTCTTAGTAAAAATTGGTAATAAGTAATGTACTATTTAGGAGTTTTATCAAGTTTTATTTAATTATATCTCATCGATGGGCATCCTTGAATATTTTAATTACATATAGCTAATTCTGAAACACTTCGAGGACCAATAAGCCCTTAATCACTAGATAGCAAAAACATTTTTAAGCGTTTCATTTCCAGACTTCCTTGCCACAATGGTCAAGGCGACGGAACGGTCCTCCTACTCTAGTGATAGCCTACTGAGTTCTAATCCTGCTGGATGGACTTTATGTACATAGATGTACTTTATTTGTGTGATTGTAATTGTAAATATATCTATATATACAACAGTGGAAAATCCGACGAAAAGGAATAACCATCCAGGAATCAGTAACTAAGAAGTCACGTCAGTAACCAGGATGGTCTCTAAGTTTGTCACAGGCCAGTTTCTAGAGTTAATTCCGAGGACCGTGATAAACTCTCATTGGTAAAAAGGATACTTATTATAAAAATAATTAATTATTATAAATTATTTTAAAAAGCATTTAATTTTTTCATCATTTTTTTAAATTTTCATCAATATAACTGCCGCAGGAGTAGACTGTTCTAGGAGGCATACAGTAGAAAATAAAAAGCACAGTCTTAGTTGCAGTCTCTGCTGTGATTGTGATTGTACCTTGTGTTGCTTCTAAACAGGCACCAGTTTGCGTAATATTAAGCCAAAGTTTTAAAAGTAACAATTCGTATTAATAAACCAATTAAATTTATTTTCTACCTCAAAAAGTGGATGATTTTACCCTTTTTTCTGATTTATGGCTATTAAATTAATTAACTTTATTGGATAAACAATGCATTTTCATTTAGCATTATGACGACGAATTCAAAATTTAAAACTGCAAGTTATAGAAGAAGTTAGAATATCATATTAAAAGTCCAATTCGAACGTATTCTGTATTTTTGTTACGATAAAGCCACATCTGAAATGAGACCTATATTTTTAGCACTCTAATTGAAGGTAAAGGTTACGTATATACTTTGAAACTTTAAAATATGATAAAATTTATAATTTTAATGTTCTTAAATTTAAAAAAAAGTAAGTAATAATTGTAACTACATGAATAAATCTAAATAAAGATTCTGTAACGAAACGTATTTATGAAAAAATAAAATTTTCAGTAAACGAAAACTATCTTTTCAAGGAAACATATATAATGCTTTAATAGAGGCACTATTGATTGGTAGGTCCATAATTCAAGTTGAGGTATCGTAATGTGTCAGTATTAAATAAGATATTTTAAGTGAATTACTATATTTTTCGGTACAAATTATTAGTTATTTTGCAGTGCCTAATGGAATATCCTCATATTGCAAAATAACATTATCGCATTTTTACTTTTATAGCAAGATTTGATATTAAATTATACTCAAACATATCGATTTTTTAACCTTTTCTATGATAATTTATTTAGGTCTGACCAACTATTGAATTATTGATCAATATGAATCTACGGCCATTATATTTGTTACTTGCGTTTTATTAATGTGACTCGTAACTAGATCTCTTTAAATCAAGGAAATAATACAATCTATGTATAATATGACCAGTTCAATCAAACTTCAGGCAACTCATTTCAATTTAATTCAGGCTCAACGTAGGGAGCGAAAAGAAGAAAAAGATGATACTTGTAGTGTAAATACTAATTCAAGTGTGAAGTTTATTAATTGTTAGGCTAGATTTTGGTTAAAAACTTTAGATGATTTTATACTGAATGATCTATTAACAAATTTAATAACGCTAGAGAAGAATGTTTATTTTAATATTAAGCAATATTGAAATATAAATAATTTTAATAAATTAGGGTGGAATTTCAACCGCTTTGTAATCAATAAACTGAACATATTCGCGTTGAAACCCAAAAATGGCTTTTTACTTACTAATACGAGCAGATAACAAACAATATTTTAAAGAGGAATTTTAAAAATTTGGAAAAATCAAATTTTTCATATTTTTCTAAATTTAGCCGATCCAGAATATATATGAGATTTTTCAAAGTTTAAATTATTTTTGGAAATATACCTGTTTTAGTGACAACTTGCGTAACTTTACCCGAAAGTATATAAACATTAACAGACGCTTTCAAGTGTTTAATAAATCGATTTACTTGAAATTTAACATAATATTTCTCTATACAATCTCGAATCCCACAAAATAACTATAACTTATAAGATTTTACTATTTTTAAAAAACCGTAGTTTTTGAACAACCGTCATATCGCAAAAAACTTTTTACTGCATAGTCTATCCAAAATAGCATTAAACTTACGTCATCAAGATGTATGCTATTGCTTTCTACTTTATCCCATATCGCATGTAACCCAAATAAAATTCCATGGAACTATTTTATGACTTTTAATATTCTATGAAACTATTTTATAACTTTTAATATTCTACGTGATATTCATTTTAACTCCTGATTCACAAATTCACATATTTATCATCTGAGATACATCGGTTAGTGCTTTGATATGAAATATATTTACTAATGAAAGCAGAATTAATCAGAAATCAGTACCAAGTTAATATTTAGACAATTTTAATATCTTAACAGTCTTAAGTCTCCAGAATCATAACAATTAATAACAGTCCTTAAGCTACAACATTTTTTCATATTTTCCTTCGCCAGGCATCAAATCAAATCAATGTTGTGATTTCAAACACATAAATATCTTGTAAGTAAAGAGAAAGCCGATTCGCCTGCTTGGCGCAGTGGTAAAGGCGATGGGACAGTCCTCCTACTGTTGCGATAGACGCGGGTTCGAATCCTGTTGATGATTGTTCGAATCCATGGATGATTTCTAAAGTTGGTGACTCGCCAGTCGGTAGGCTTAATGCTGAAGACCGTGGTTCGGAGCCCACGTTAAACTTTAAGCCCAGTCCAGATAAACCCATAGTTGGTAAAAGGAGACGACTTTATAATATATATATAAAAAAAATAAAGGCCAATTCTTGTTATTCTCGAATTTTGTTAATCTATTTCGGAATAAAATTTTCACATATGCCATATGTCTGCCCTTGCACAGTTGTGTTTGCCTTTAATTAAAGCAATGCATAGTTGCTTGGTTTGGGCGTTTTCCTTTCATTGTAGTGTATTTATTTGTAGCTCATATTAGACAAAAATATTAGACTTAAAAATTGTTCTTCGATATAACATAACATAACAGCTAACATTCCCACTATAAATAACATTGATGCTGTTTAGATTTTATTATTATTAAAAATATAACTTTTCATTCTGCACTTACGCTTCTTCTTCCATATTTTAAAACCAATGTATGTTAAACCACCAAGAATAACACAACAATTTGATTATTATTACCATAGAATTATTAAGGTAACAAAAAATCTATGTATCCTAGATTTTTTTGTTATTTTGACTTGATCAATGTACCGAACGACTCGAAAAGAATGTACCGTCATTAGAAAAGGAAAATGATATAGTTTATTTTTTCCATGGTTTATTTTATGCAGGAGATTGCGCATGCGCCAAATTCGGAGATTGTTGTGAAGTAGCGTATTCTAGGAAACGTTAAAATTTTACGTAATCAAAATTTGTGAAGTGATAATCAATGATCATGAAATCATGAACGAAACATAATTAATTACTAAGTTGTATAAATAAATTGGCTGTGTAAAAACAAAAAAAAACTAAATTAAATTTACGTAAAAATATTAAATTACTTATTTATTTAAGGATACTTGTTACATCAAATATAAAGTTATTGTTATTGTACTTATTTATCATCTAAAAATAAATGATTTAAATCACAAAATTTTATTTTATTCCAATTTTGTTTCACTACAAAAAACGTAATATTTAATATGCACGTAAGGTTTTATTGGCTACTTAAATAATACTAGGGAACAGAATTTTGATTATTATACCGTAACTACAGGTAGCCAACCTTATTGTGGTCACATAAATTGGAGCAACTGAAACTAACATGGCATTAAATAGTTTGGAAAGAATCTTATATTTTAAGGAACTTACTTTTGTTTATATTGGCAAATGAAACGTAGATTAAAATCGCAGGGGGCATCATTCCAGGCAAATTTACTTTTAGTTATCTGGTACACCTCTAAACAGTTCTCTTTTTTTTCTGCATTATTGGGTTGGCCGGCAGCGAACAACGAATAAAACATAGGTCTTCCGGAATGCAACCAGTAATAAGATATCTTATTGCCTAAGTTGGTTGCGAATATCCAAAACCCTAATGGTGTGTCTACTGAAAATGGGATTAAGATTTACCTGGACATCTATTTAACAACTATGATACGAACAAAGGCATAATGATAAGTATTTGATGGATAAAGGAAAATAGAAAAGATAAAACTGAACAAATTGTTTAGCTAAACTAATATTAAACTAACAACAATAAGAATAGATGAACATATAATAAAATTTATACTTAATTACACTGACTACTTTATATAACTGACAAAAACTGTCCGAATGGATGTGGATGACCGAAACGAAACTTGAATATATATTTCAAATAAATAGTTGAGAGGAGATGAAAAATTTCGGCCAAAACATAAGATCTGAACAGAAATAGAAACAAATGGAAGGAATTTACGTATGGAGTACGATAGAACAGACATTAAAACATATTTTACAGATATTTATAAAAAAAACAACTTGGAAATTTAATCTAAGACGAAATTAAATATATATAATATAGAAATTATTTCGAAGAGATGTATTTTTTCACCACTTGGAGGATGGACTGTCAGTATGATACCAAAATATTGTAAAAAATATATTATAATTATAAGAATAATATATTATAATTATACTAACAATATAATAAAAATATATCATAATTATAAATTCCCTTTGTGTTAAAAAATTTAACCTAAGCAGTATAAGGTGTTGACAGATCCACTTGATACTACAATAATTATTTCAGCATCTAGCTAAACACGTATAATATTTCTATCCAGATTATCAGTGCAACGTTTTCCACCAATTGTCTATGTAAACACAACTTGTGAGTCAAGAATGTTTGTAGAAGAAAATTATCCTTTTCGGTAAAGATAGTACCCAAAAAATTGTTGCTAAAAACAATACATTAAAGTAAGAATTATTTCAGCATCTGAATCTAGCTTCTGCATTTATTGGCTTATAAAATTTAATGTATATAGTTAGTGTTACATATGATAAAATTGCAAATAACTTTACTTACGTCCATTTTCAAATTTTAGGGCTTCCTCGACGTCTTTTTGATCTTCCTCTGATACAATTTCGGCCGGATCTAATCCATATTGTCTACATCTTATATAGGCCTCGTGAAATGTTACTTTTTCATTGGAAACTACATATTTATTCGGCTTATTTGTGTCACAAGTACAAGCAATTACTAAATACGCAAGAAAATTCGCTAGAAATATTAACTGCCCCATATTACATTTGATGGGAAGTATACAACAAAATATTCATCATATTTATAGTCTACGGTCGGAAGGATCGGTAAATATTTTTGTGGCTTTTTGTTTATATACTAAATCCGAATATGGCTTTCCAGTTCCTGTTATTATATACTTCAAATATTTATAATAATACAAGTACCCGGTGAACTTCGTATCATCTACAACAACTTTGCAAATGTTTTGAATTTCAGTCCAACGACAATAATAAATAACAATAGCCAGTTCGTCTTATATTTATAATTAAATATTCTCATTTGTTCACCGGCAGGTACTTTCTCAGTTCTACTATTTTGAACAGTTTCATTAAATTGCCATTCTCATGAAGAAACATTTAAAATATATTGTTAAAATTGTAAGCTATTGTTCGCTTTAGTGTCATTGCCTATCAAGGATTGTTATATTGGATTGTCAATGCCTATCAAGTTCCGCATTCTGACCAATAAATTTATAAGTATAGATTTGAAAGTAGTAATAGCACTACCAGTAAGTGATCAATTTATCCTTAAACTGATAAATTCTTTAAGATTTTATTAATTTATTTTTAATACAAATTTAAATGTTACCAAAAACGGTTATGACTTGACAGCTTGAAAAGTTTTGAAATTGTCTGGTATAATGTGCGTTTATCAACAATGTAATTATATTGTATTATATTTTTGAATGTTGACCAAGAAATAGTTAGAATTATTTGCCACCCCAAACATAAAATGAGTTTAATCATGTACTGATCAGAGATATACAGATATATTATTGTTCCTGATAAAAATAGGGTTCCTGGAACTGAGTTAGTATTTAATCACTGGGGAAATGTAGATGAAATATTTGTGTTTTATGTAATTTATTTGTTCATATTGAATTGTTCTGACATAAAATTATATATTTTATATATTCCATATACCTAATATATTATGGCAATAAACAAATATAAGTTGTATATAAATTTCGAGGTTTAAAAATACTACAATGTATTGCTTATGCAGTAATGTAAATTAGCCGTTGGTCGTTAACTAGTTGTAAATATACGTAGTTGAAGAAAAAAAATTACTTTTTTACTAAAGCTAAAGGACCTTATCTGGCTATTTAAAATAATCATCAAACTATAGGTTTCTAATGTTTTATAGTTTCTAACATATGTATAACGGGTCAATTCAAAAATCTCCGGGCTGACACATCAAAAATCCACAACATAATTTTGAATGGCCGTAAATTGAAATTGAATGAAATTTAAGACACCCTAAAGATATCAACTGAATATGTACAATCCAACAACTGAATATATCATATCATTCACGAATATTTGGGTATGAGAAAGCTCTGTGCAAAGTCGTTGCCGCGCAAGTTTACTTTTGACCAAAAACAAAGACTAGTTGATGATTCAGAGCAGTGTTTGAAGATAATCAAGTGTAATAAACTCGAGTTTTTGCATCAATAGGTGACAATGAATATGAATTCACACCGAAGTCCAATCGATAGTCATCCGAGTGGACTGCATATGATGAACCTGCTCCAAAGCGTGGGAACAAGCAACAGCCGGCTCGCAAGGTTATGCCGTCTGTATTTTGGGATGCGCATGGAATAATTTTCATTGACTACCTTGAAAAATGAAGGACTATCAACAGCGACTATTATAGTATTATAGGACCGTTTGAAGCACGAAATCGTCGAAAAATGGCCGCATTTGGAGAAAAAGAAAGTGCTGCTTCAGTAAGACAATGCACGGTGCACAAGTCAGTGAAAACGATGGCAAAAATTTATGAAATGGACTTCAAATTGCTTCCTTATCCACCGTTCTTCAGATCTAACCCCCAGCGGCTAATTCCTGTTCTCAAATCTCAAAAGAATGCTCGCTGGTTGAAATTTTCTCGAATGAAGAAGTAATCGCCGAAACTGAGGCCAATTTTGAAGCCAAGGATAAATCGTACTACAAAAATGGTATCGAAAATTTGGATTGTCGCTATAATCAGTGTATCACACTTGAAGGGAATCATGTCGAATAAAAAGAAAACTAATTTTGCTAAAACAACGTGTTTTACTAGGGTAGGCTGGGGACATTTCAATTGACCTGTTATAATTAAGAAAAATCCAAAATATTTGGTTAATTTTCTTGTACTGTTAACTGAGTTTGTATAAATAAATATAGAACAATTTAAATTGAATTTTAAAAAGTAGCAATAAATAAATAAATAAATGAATTAAATGTTACAAAATACTCTCTAAATTACTTACTTTACTTTTGAAAATATGTATCGACGCTCAAATATAAAATTATAAATATAAATTCTTATTTAAATTTAAGGTCGTCCACACATTTAAGGATATTTTCTAATATTTTACTTAGAAATAAACTGATGTGAACTTAAATATTATTACTTTTGTCGACAGATTAGAACATAAGTAGGATTCCCGACATATTTCAGTGGTTGTAATAAGTCAGAAAGTCGTTAAGAGTAATACTTTATAATTATAAAGAAAATATAAGGAAAATAAAGATGAACAACCAACAATAATGTAGTTCGCTTTAAAATAAATGCGAAATATTAATTTTAGAGCGGCTTATAATGGCATCCCAAAGTTTATATTGTACTTATAGCAAATAAATAAATGATAAATAATGAAGAAATTCCTTGATATGTTTCGGTTAAATATTTTAATCAGTTATAATAACAAAGAATGAATAGAATCTAAATTTTGAATTGTATTAATAATTACATATATAAATAAATTAATAAAAAATTAAATTATTAAAATATTTTATTTTATATGTAATCGCCACTTTCTCTTCCCGAACATTTAACCTCTAAAATTAATTTTCTAATAGCATGTAACAGTTTTACACGTATGATTCAATATTTACATATTGAATTATTTGTTTTGAAAAGTGATCCTCAATCATTTCAATCAATCTTCAAAATTTGTGCCATTACGCGTTTTAAGTATAGTTTAAAAATGTATATGAATTTGCTTAAAAATATACTACAGGTAAGGAAACAATGAAATTAAAAAAAATAACTCAAATGTAATATATTCCAGGATAAATACCATCCACATTTAAACTTAAAATATCACTGAACTTATTGATATTAACAACAAATTTATTTACAGTTATACTGATATTAAAAATAAACAGAATCACTAATTACTTGACAATATCAAAAAAATACCATTATTTACGTTATTGGGTATTTGCAAAGAAATGGCAGACCTTTAAAACAAGAAACAGAATGCCATTGAAATATGTCAGCATCATTTAGAACAATTGCTAAACAATTTTCAGTTCATGTGCTGTTTGGATGTTTTGGACCAAACTGCGAATAGATCAGTGGCATTCTAGATTCTAACCAATAACACTTTACCAAATATATTAAGTTGGTAGAGAATATCCAAAATGTACGTTCCAGGCCGTCTAAAAATTAACGGGTTATATTTTCTTTGGTAAATATTATAGGATAATAATCTAAGACTAAAACATAAAGAATAAAAATAGTAGAATAACTCTAAGTTGTTTTAAAATGAACCGATAATATTTAAAAATACATACTTTCAAATAAGCATGTTCATAGAAATTATTATTATTTTATAAAGGAAAGTTTTTTTTACTCACAGTCTTTCATCTTTTTCTTCTATAATTTTCACTGGAATCAAGTTATATTGATGACATCATATGTATGCGATAAAAAAGGAACCTTTTCTTTAGATACTATTATTTTAGTTGAATAATAGCAACTTAATGTCACTGTGCTTAGTACCATGAAAGTTATTAGCGGCTACTCTTATGGAATTATTCATGTTTCGTATATCACAGTATAAGTAAAACTAAATGACAATAAAATTACTTATATATGTTATTCAATTGTAGTACATTTGGTTTTATAGTGTACTTACTTTTTTTTGGACGTAGTATCGTCATATTCATCACATAACTATATATAGTATAGTGATTTTATGCCATACGCAATAATCTGAATATTAATCTAATAACAAATGGTTTTATTTTAATTTCAAGGCTAATAAGTAAATATGTACTTGTGTGATCTTCCTCATCTGGTACATCGTCGACATTACTGTACATCATATGGTGAAAATTATGTATTATTTATTATGTATTATTTTTATGAACTATATTTCTTTAGGGGCGTGTTACATTTCTGGTTCAGGAACAAGCAGGAAGCAAAGGCTTCATTTATACAGATTTTAATTCACTCTGTCGATTTGTTTTAATTTATTATTGATTTATATACACTGTTATTCTTTACTATCTCCTTAAACAACTTTGGAAGCAGAACATGAATCTCTAAAATCTACCAAACATCTTCAAGCAATTTACGATGGTTCCTTAAACTGCGTGCGAGCACTATTTTATCTGTCAAATTCCGATCCAGTTCCAAGGAGATACCACCTCTCCATTCCTTTGTAACTTATTAGCGGAAGCAATTATACGAAAAGTCTAAAAAAACATGGCGTTCAATATGATTCTATAAAATTATTAATAATTTTTATTGACCTGAGCTTTTGGGGAATAACGCTATATTCGCTGATACAGATTTCCAAATTTCTAACATTCGTCATGATATTGTTCGCTTTAGAGTGACATGTAGTTTTGAGTGACATGTAGTGACATTGTAGTTTGAGGGTTAATGAAAAAAAGAACAGAATATTGACAAGTGATGCATCGCCTGCTTTTTAGAATCTAAACAGGATCCTATTAAAGGAATAGAAGTAGGCCAAGTAATCTTGGGGTCAGTAAATTAGAAGAAATGTCATACTGCCTACTACAGAACTAACAAAGCCAAATCTGTCAATCTGCAAGAGCATTAGGTCCTCTAAAGTGGTGTGCGTAGAAACTACCTATCTCGATAAAACCAAAATACTAAGTAAATATATATAGTCCTTTCAATAAAACAACCAAGTCAGTAACATAGAAGAAATGGCATCTACTTCAGAACTAACAAAACCAAATCTATCAATCTGCAAGAACATTAGGTTCTCTATAGTGGTGTGCATAGTAATGACCTATCTCAATAAAACCAAAATACTAAGTAAATATATATAGTCCTTTAATAAAAGAACCAATGCACGATGATGTCAAATATATTAATTTTAAACTAGGATTATATTTTTTCTGCTCATTTTACTAAATAGAATTACTATGGTGTAATAGTTAGATGGTTTAGCTCTCAAACGGAGGTCTTGGGTTCGATTCCCGGAGGGGACAATAACTTTTTGTTATTTAGATAGAATATTTGTCAAATTCACCTTGACTAGGTATCGGGTCCCGTTGCCTGAAGCGCTCCTTATTTCCAATTATTGTTTATTCCTATTTTTCCTCATATGGGCTGCACCTTTACTTGGGCTAACCATTGTAATATTCAATAAAATAACTACGCAATTTATTGAGTAAATATCTAACACTAAAAAGTAAAAAATAAAATATTTTTAACAAAAAAAAATGGACCGACTTCATAAAACTAATAAGGAACTCTTTAAAAAAATAATCAAACTTAGATTTTTAAAACAGAAAAAAAAAATTTTAAAATAAAACATGTACATAATAATCGTTGTAATAACTAAATAAAAATCAACAAAAGCCTTATTTAATCTATGAACTACACGTATTTTATATTTTACTATATACACACAATTTAGCTTAATACCTACCTAAACCTATTTATAATATATTTTAACTACTATTAACTGTTCATTTTGAAGTCGGTATCGAGCGCAAAAATACACAAAAATAGTAATATAATTTTGTGACATATACAAAAAATTAAATTAACAAAAAGACAAATATAAATTAATATAACTGCTCAAGCGTCAAAAGTCATTTGGCCACAAAAATTATAGATCAGATAACGCCACGAATTTTTTAGTTTTGTTGTTCCTTACTTTAGCATTTAATAGTTTAGCTTAAGTAATTTCCTAACATATCGTAGTTAGAATTTGACCTTTAAATCTTAGTAATTTTGTACCGGAGTCACATATGTTATGTTTTGTTTCATTCAGATTCTGTCACTAGCAAGTCGTCACTCTGAAGTGGCTTGAGTAGAAGGGAAGTGGAACTGGCAAGAAACTGTCACTGCTAGAGTTAGAACTGTGATCGGGGTTTGAAACTTCTCATGATTTACTCGATACTTATTGAGGGCAAGTTTGATGATATGACAAAAACAGTTGTTGACATAGTTCAAAATAATGGTAGATGGTTTATGCAGCAATTCAAAAGATCATTAAAAGCATATGGAATATTATTATTTTAATTAAAACATCTCACTAATAAAACACATTAATTTATTATATTTTCAGTCATTTTCAAAACGTTTGTATAAATATACTAAATTCAGTCCTCTATAAGCCAGCAACTCTATTATCATCACAGGAATCCGACGGCCTGAAATTACAATTATTATACATTAAACTATGAAGAAAACAACAAATTAATAATGTTAATTGACTCACTTTTGCTTATACTGACAAATGAACCGTAATTTGTGATCACAAGGGGCATCGTTCCAAGCAAAATGTCCCGTAGTTGTCTGAAATACTTCCAAACAATTTTCCTTATTTCCTGCATTATCGGGTTGCCCAGGAGCGAACAAAGAGTAAAAAATAGGTCGTCCTGAATTCAGCCAATAATAGGATACCTTGTTGCCTAAGTTAGTTGCGAATATCCAGAAGCCTTGTTCCCAGCCCACTGCAAATAAAGTTTGAGAAAATTCAAATAACTCTAACTGCTGATTTACTAAAAATGTAGAGCTATGCCCACTATGGTCATAGGTGATTAATTACAAATGAAAATATAATATATGACATCAAATTATCATCTTTATCATCAAATTATTATCTTTATTGGGAAATATAAGTTTAAATAATTCCTAAGAATTGAATCTGACTGCTGTTTCCTCGATTGCCTTAAATGGTGAGATCAACATGATGTAATATATTACGAGGTGCCAGAACTGGCCAAAAACTGTCACTGTAAGTGGCTACCGATCTCAATTAAACAAATTGTTGCAAAATGTAACATAATAATACTACTGCAAATGATCAGCCACACATGACAAGATTTGTGAAAGATACTTTGTTATAATTCAATAGCTTGCGTAGCCTCTCCATTGGCTTCCTCGCTATTATACGTCAAAGAAGCTCTATTTTCATATTATTATATTTCATATATATTACTAATTCAAGAATAGTGTCAAATTAACTTAAAAATACTACCTAATGACCACCCTAACAGTAATGCATGGGCGTCGGTACTGAAATGCATACTACAAGCAATCTTGACTATCATGATGGCTTGTTCTGCGCATGCGCATTTAGAAGATTTACATCAAGTTTGTATATTATTTGCTAATTCTATGGTTACAGACCGTTAATTTATTTTATAATAATAGTTCATTATACTAAAGTTGTTCCTATTCTAGGTGGTAGGTGTTAGTAAATATATGGAATGAATACTCACACTGTTGTAGGTAGTAGTGTACACGTTTTGACCATGCACCACAATACATAATAGTACATAAATGCTGCTAGATGAAACTGTAAAATCCGATTCCAAACATGCATTGTGGCATGAAAAAAGCAAATTTATATCAAATGAATATACCAATACTGTTACTTCGATATTGAAATATGTCATATTTGACATGAACTTTGACCCAACACCTAAGTTAAAAGCGTTTATTTATATTATATTCGGTTTATTGTGAAGGAAAAAGGTATATTAGTAAATTTGAGCAACATAGTAAGTATCTACTGACACAATTTTGATTTTATTTTGTGTTAAGATTCTCAACTCTCCATTCCATTCAGTCTCGTAAAATATTGATGAACTATATTCGTATAGTGATTAGTTGTTTTTCACGGAGAAGCCTTAGATACATTTATTACTCAACTAAATACGGACACGTGAAAAATTAAAAATCAAACATAACCTAACTAAATTAAAATGTTATTTATTTCCTGTAGTCCCTGAAATACTGGCAGAAATTCGGTTTCGGAAATTCTTGAGAACATGTAGCAGGACAGACGTGCTCAATAGATATCAATTAATAAATTCCTTATTAATTTATTCCTATTTAAATAAGGCTGTCTTTTATAGTCCAATTCCAATCGGAGATCTAATTAACCAAAAATTAAAATCAAGCTCTCGATATATATTACACATTATTAAAATTTTTATATCAAATATTATTTATTAAGTTTGTAGCAATACTCATTAAAAAATACTAAAGGCTTTTTAAAAATAATACCTGTAGTAGAGTCATTGACTCATCATGTATCTGATAAATATTTATAGATTATATGGAATGATCATGTCAGTGAATGAAATACAGATGCCAGAAGAATATTAAACGACTTTTTGTTTTCTACTAGTATATTGAACAATTGGTCAGATGAAAATGATGTAATATATTATACAGAATAAATATATTAAACTGTTTATATACTTTTAAATATTTACTAGTGATTGGGTTACTTGCATTTATATAAAATACTAGCTGATCTAGCGAACTTCGTTCTACCACCACACTAGCAATCTATGCTGTGTTGCCTTAGTAGCACTATTATTGCTTTATGACTATTATATGTTAATAATAAATTAAATATAAATATTAATTGTAGTTAAATTTACCCATGTACTATAGTTTCTATCATGTCATAAGCATACCCAAAATGGCATTGCATATGCAAAATATGTAGCGATTGCTACAACTCTGTCTCAAGGCCGCCTAAAATACACTATCACTGGATTCGAAAGTTAGTAAAATTAGAGGATTGGTATCATCCGATTCTTATTGTTTTATTCCTTTATCACATCCAGATGGCCTTGAACTAATATAATGCCCTGCCCATTTCCCGTTGGCCACATGCAGTATTTAATATCGAAATAAACAGATTTTATCACACACAATGTTTCCGTGCAAATTCTTTATACAAAATAGTAGTGAGTGTACAAACAAATAAAATCACTACACGCAACAAGCGAACATTCCTACAAATATTCTTTTTATAAATAAACTATTCCGTAAGCTTTTATTAGATTTTTGTGTACAACGTTTGTCCTGACAATAATGAACACAACACAAAAAATATCCAATTTGGTGCAGTGATTCTCAACTTGCGTGTTCATCCATTAGTTGCTGAAAAATTTCAACAAATCAACATCAAATAGATACGGCAAACATCGCAATATGTTGTTGCCATGGATAATATTGACCTTGTTTATGTGACTCAAATGATCATAGTTATCAGCTGAATTACTTCATCAATCAATCAAAAATATTAGGATATAATTTAAAATAACATTATCTAGTTAAAAGTAAAATGGTAAAACATTCTTCTTAAGATGATTTCAGGTTCACTTCCTACTAATAAAAATTGTTTTTGCTAAACAATTTTAAAAACTTACATTCTCTTGAAAGCCGTAAGATTTCTTCGACGTCTTGTTGATCTTTCTCAGATATTATTTCACCTGGATCTAAGCCGTACTGTCGACATCTTAAATATGCCTCATGAAATGATACCCTTTGAGTAGAGACTACATATTTATTCACGGTGTCATCTGCCCAACAATTTATAAGCACTGTTGTAAGAAAACTTGCAATACACAAATAAATAGACGTCATATTAAAACTACCAACGACTTTTAACTAAATATATCTAGCGGGATGTACGATGCTTATATAGGTTGATAAATAATCGATACTGTGAATCATATTGTTTTGTTTTCTTAAAATGCGTTTACATGATGCTAACAAGATAATAGGTCAATGACTCATATAAAGGTCAAGGTTACTTTAATTATATTAAATAATTTATAGTTATTTTACCAGACCCAACTGATGTCAGGTTCAAGCATTTTAAATTAAATAATTTTGATTTTTTAGAAATAGATATAGCTCCTATATAAAAGTATTACTAGTTATAGAAGTTTATTTTACAGTGATTAGGGTCATATTATTAAATACTTTGCTTGATGTGTATACATTTTCTGTTTTGCTTTTATTCTAAAAATTTCTATATAAATAAAGGTTTAGATATATATGGTTGGATTATTATTTATACCCTTAGACAAGGTTTAAGAAATCTGATCAAACTATTTTCTATAATTTGGCTCTTTACTGCAATTTAGTACTTGTATATTTAGTATAGGTAATATAGCGACAAAACTTTAGTACGCAACAAATATGCAGGGTACAGTTCTCGGCACAACACGTTTTGTGGATGAAACTATTTCAAGATATCTGTTTAATATATCAAGTAAATTAATATTATCAATAATCTAACATAATAAACATTTTAAAAAGTCATCAAGATCTTTTAAAAGATTTGTTTGAAATTCCGTATTAATAGTGAACGAAATCACTTCTAAAGCTGCTGTAAAATCAAATTCAAGTAGTGTTCAACGTCCCCTACATGATGCTAGATAGCTTTAGGGATTATCGACTGAAAATGACTATCCACTGTTTAGTAATTAATTATTTTTTACCATCCATTGTTTCATTGAATTACCTTTGTTCGACTAGTTTCAATCGAATGTTTTTGGTGACTAGTCGACTACATCAGTCCACTGAAACAGTGGTTACTACTTTTATGGTGATCTTGAAAAATGATGCTTATATGTAAATATATAGTGTTACGTTTTGTTGCGAAAAACATATTAATATATCAGCCTTTGGGAACTGTAATTTTTGATGGTTGAAATTAATTTAATAATAATTTATACCTCTTATATAATATAAGAAAGATTAATTTGAAGACATAAAAAGAACACCTACAATTTGGTGAAGAGAACATATCTCATAGAACAAATAGTAGAGTCACAGAATATTTTAAAACGAAAGGAAGTTCAATTGGGATGGTCCTGAAGGATATAAATATTACTATCATGATTTAAGAAAAGATCACATGAATTTAAGTCGCAGACAATTGGATAATAGAAGTTTTATATTGTGACCTGCTAGAAGTTTTGAAGGAAATACAGAAATTCAGATAAATCATATTGAATTTATCAACGAATGGTTGTTAAAATTTTCTTAGAACATAATACACCAAAATGCAATACAAAATATTTCGCTATAGCGGCAAGAAAATCAAAGATGGAAAAATGGAAAAGCTATTTATTATATGAATTGAAAAAAGTTTTAAATATTCTCAAAAATTTGAGGAATGGAGATACAGATGAATCTGCTAAAGATCATATTCTAAGCGAGCTAAAGATGGTCTGAAAAATTTTAAAATTTTGCATAATTTGAAATGAATTTTAAAGAGAATTCTTGAAAACGGTGGTTATAAACCTGAACAAGTGTTAAACATGCTCCTTGAAAACGATCCTGACGTTGAATGTAGCCCTAGAGTTTCTCGAGGAATTAACTCAACCATTAGCCATTATAAATCACTGAATAATGAAATACACGAGAAGGTAAGACAAACAACGTTGGAGGAGATAAAAATTCGATTATTTTTTTAATTCGATCGTGTTTTGTTCTTTAGCAATTAAAATCTTGCTATGCAAAATTAATTAAACTCACACTCTCTCACGGTTTGCAGTTTTTCCTCGACATCTCTTTGGTCCTTCAACGATACTATTTCTCCTGGATCTAACCCGTATTGTCGGCATCTTAGATAACCTTCATAAAACGATACTCTCTGGGTAGACACGACGTATTTATTTGGTCCGTCGTATGAGCAAACACCTGCGACTATTACCGCAAAAAAACTCGCGAAAAACATATACTCAGGCTGCATTTTCAATATATCGCCTGCTTCTACGCCACCACCTATGCGTGCCTTTGCACTCACATATTTTTGTTTGTCTTATTTATATATGCGATGATGGTAAACAGGTTTGGGAATCACTCTGGTTTTCACAGAATACAAATAAGGATAAGAAATTCACGGTTCGTTAACTCAGGGTGTCGAGGTCAAATTGTGTATCGATATGATAACGCCCGTTAAGCAGACGTTGTTATTAATAATTAAAAGCAGCGAACATTATATTCATTCATTATATTTTCTACGAAACTGTATACAATGAACATCTGGGGAAATTTGATCGCACAGTGTAATTTCTGAAAATATTTGTTATTTATTTTCTCAGCGGAATGTTTACAGATTTGATATTATCAATAGTAACATATATTATTTTATTATTGGCCTATGAATTACTTTTAAAGGATTTTTCTTGAATTTGAAGCTTTATAGTGAAAAATGGGTACAATGTATTTCATTCCAAGTATTGTCCATCGACACCCACTATTTTTCTAAGAAGTAGTAATCAGAAGGTGCAAGGTCTAGAGGATGTGGCAGGTGGGTTATCACTTCCCATTTTAATGTTTCCAAGTATGTTTTCAAAATCGCAAAATGGTCGAGTATCGTCGTGCCTTTGTTCGTATTTCGACCGCTTTTTAACGTACCGTTCAGAGCAAGCGCATAAATTACAGTCGATAACGACCTCTACTGATGATTTCATTGAGTAATACCTGCACATCATCGTATTCAAATTTATTTGGCTACCCAGAACACTCATTGTCTTCCACATCAAAATCCCCATTTTCAAACTTATTCACTTTCCTCAGTATATAAATGCGAAACCAGAACATTCACATATTGAATTTGATGGAGCATGCTTGCTATAAGCTTCATACAGTATTCAATAACCTTCGCCCGTCTTTTTCTTCATCATCGTTTTTATCGTCTTTCATTACTTAATACAGATGCAGACTGAAAGTAAAACAAATATATAAACAAAAAAATGTTTTGTTCACATTTCGACGAATTGACACCTGAATACCAAAGTAAAGTGAAAAGCGCATCAGGGAAGTTTGAACATGAAGCTGATTACAAATATACCCAATGCGCTTTAAACCACAATATTACCATCTGTTGTAAATACTTTAAAATTAATTTATAGGCCATAATAAAATCAGTATTACAAATTAGCTGAAAAATTTATTTAACTTGGAATTGTTTTCTGATTTTAAACAATGTTGAAAATTGCTTACGAGTTTTAAAGTAATAATTGAGAGGGTATTATAATAAATTAAATAGACTATAGAGTTAACAGACTGATATTTTGAGCATATTTCTAGGTATTATTTAATAAAGCAGAAATGTTCAGAGATTGGACATGACTAGAACAAGACATAATATTATACATATCTAATAGCTTTAGACAGTGATAGTATTTTATGTAGGGCCAGCTTTCCATTGGTTTCTACCACGTTATTCATCCTTTTGACAACATGACGATACCGTGTTGTATGAAAGATATTAGATTTGCAGTGATACACCCATCGCTCTTTTTCACAACTGAATGTGCTGTACCGTGTTGTATGAAAGATATTAGTTTTGCAGTGATACAACCATCGCTCTTTTTCACAACTGAATATCAATTTTAAAAATTGGTAATCAAAAAGCGCTATTGCAACTAACAGGTCAATTGAAAAGCCCTAGTTTTAGTTAGCCCTAACCCTCAAAGAAAATTGTGAAAAAAATTGATAAAAAGGAATGCCGTGAATGCGTGTTGATAAAATATTACTTTTTGAAGGAAAAAAATACAGTTGAAGCAAAAACTTGGCTTGATGCCGAGTTTCCAGATATTGTCTCAGGAAAATCAACCATCAAGGATTGGTATGCTAAGTTACGTGGTGAAATGAGCACCGCAGACGGTGAACGCAGCGGACGCCCAAAACAAGTTGTTACTGACCGAAAAATCCACAAAATGATTTTGAATGACCGTAATTTGAAATTGATTGAAATATCAGACATTTTAAAGATATCAACTGAACGTGTACATCATATGATTCACGAATATTAGGGTATGAGAAAGCTCTGTATAAAGGGGGTACCGCGTAAGCTCACTTTTGACCAAAAACAACGACAAGTTGATGATTCGGAGCAGTTTTTGAAGATGATCAAACGTAAAAAACCCGACTTTTTGCGTTGATATGTGACAATGGATGAAAAGTAGCTCCATCATTTCACTCCAAAGTCCAATCGAGAGTCATCCGTGTGGACTTGACACGATGAATCCGCTCCAAAGCATGGGAAAACTGAACAGTCGGCTGGCAAGGTTGTGGCGTCGGTATTACGTTATGTGCATAGAATAATTTTCATTGACTATCTTGAAAAACGAAAGACCATTAACAGCGACTATTACATAGTCGAAGAAAGTCGACAAACGACCGCATTTGAAGAAAAAGAAAATGCTTATTCATCAAGACAACGCACCGTGTCACAAGTCAGTGAAAACGATGTCAAAAATCCATGAATCATCCACCGTATTCTCCAGATCTGGCCGCCAGCTACTATTTCCTGTTCTCAGATCTCAAAAGAAGAAAGAAATTTTGGCTGGGAAGAAATTTTCGTCGAAACTGAGGCCTATTTTGAAGCAAAGGACAAATCGTACTACAAAAATGGTATCGAAAAGTTGGAGGGTCGCTATAATCAGTGTATCACCCTTGAAGGGAATTATGTTGAATGAAAAAACTAATTTTGCCAAATATATATGTTTTACTATGGTATACCGGGAACTTTTCAATTGACCTGTTCTGTGCAACATGTATTCTTCACAGCACTTGCAAGGCGGGCTCAACCGTTTCCATACAAGAGCATATGTGACACAAATATGGTCCATACTCTACATCTTGCTGATCCCGCTCTATGCGTAGCCAAACTATATTGCCATGAATATTCCGCTCATAATTTTTCTGCATGAGCTTATCGTAGTAGACACACTTTCCATCCCTGTTCACAATACGTCAGAAAACATTATTTTTTATTACATAGAAATTAATGAAACATGGAGGTGGAAAGGGTTCGAAATTGCATTTTCAGTGAGATTCATCAACTGCTGAAAATTCTTGAAGATACTAAGCTAAATCATCCTTCAATGAATCTTACAATACACTACATTGAAATTTTTTTGGTTCCCCAAACTGGTCTTTCTCACTGATATAAAATCACCATTGGTAGTTACGTTATTTAAGAGTTGTTGTAATTGATATATCGAATTTTATACCTAATACTATAATCACATAATATACTTCGTTACCTAACATACATTATATCTAATACAAAACGCTCCCTAGGAAATGGATTCTGATAATCTTTGAAGTCGCTTACATCACTTATGAGCTCCTGTTTGCAGGCAAATTGCATTCCAAAGTCATCGTAAGCAATGCTCACATTTATAAAATCTCTTGTTCCTATGTTTTTATAATAACATTTAGGGCAAATTATTTTATCCATTATTTATAAATAGGTTAAATAATTAATATACATAAAAATTTATACATATGTTTATATATTAATAAATTTACAGAACAAAATAACAGGAAATTTGGACCAACTGGGAGAATGGAATCAGCACACACGATGGAAACATGGACTTCGGAAAATTGTAAGAAAATACTTTTCAGAAATCCTGAATTTTCTAGATATAGACTATTTCAACGCCTGGTTAAATGAATTGCACAATTCTAGAGACAAGATAACAATAGTATATTACACCACAAAAGCCGACAGTTGAATTTTCGGCTTCGCCTTGGGAATCATGACGAGCAGGACCGAGATTTCACAACTTTCGGCCCGTGTGCCCGTGTGATGTGTAGGATTTTTTTTTCATAGCCGGTCGAAAGTACCTTATAAATTTAACTTTAAATTTGAATGAGCATGTTTTTGATGCCTGGCCCCGACATTGATAGACTTCTTCGGCACCGTATCTGTATTTATTATCAATCGCGGTTCTGCATCAAAATTTCGTATAACATCTTCCTCATACGTAGATTCATTAAATGATAACGTATTGTTCTTTTTTTCTGAATTATTGAATCGAGTGACGACAAAACAACATTTATAATTATTTTTAAGGTTACAGGTAGCAGCGTTAATGACAGCGGTAAATAATTTGTTGTTTGCTTAGTTACGAGTATAAATACGCATAAGAAATTATTTCCTCCCGCCGTTATACCCCGCAGATATACTTCCCACAGGGAGTAAATATTTAACTTTCTTCTCTATTATTAGGAAAGAAAGTACGTACTTTCGACCGAGGTATGAAAAAAATGTGTATTTAATCCTGATATGGAATAATAAGTCGCTAAAAATCCATCGACAAGACTGATGTTACTAAAATACATGTACTAATAATGAGCAATTACTGTCCTTATCAATAATTTAATATTCTAAGGAAAATATTACATTATAAATGAAACATCAAGACTGATAAAAATACAATTTATTATTAAATATATGTTTATCAATATTATCAGTTATTTACCATGATCATTTATTAACTTCGTCTCTTTTTTTATGAATGTTGTTAGATTTATATTTACTCATTCGTCGAAATAAACAGAATTAGTTTAGAAAGAGTTTCAGTTCAGCTTTTCTACTCGTAATTATTATATAACAAAGCTATAAAATAGAAATAAATCGATCAAAAATATAATAATAACTAAAAAACATATATTCTTTATGTATTGAGATAGTAAGCACAATCAAGGAATGGAATGAATTATGATGTGGTAATATTTTATTAGTTAAAACGACTGCAAGATTAGAAAACAATTTAGATAAGTTACTTGTGACGGAAATTTGGTAAATGACATACAAACTTCCATGAGACATAATCGTCACAACAATGAGCTGACGTGGGACCCAATTAATTGATTTAGAAACCCCAAAGATAAACAATAGATCACGAGAAATAAAGAAAAAATAAGTAAACTGATTAAATTGAATTATATAATATACATTAATGTGGACATATATGAAGATCAGAGGCAAATATAGGAAAATATGAGAAATATGGAAAATAGGTGAGAAGTTGGCAGTAAAATAATAAAGATAGGAAAACGAAAATTAATAATAGATGAGGAGAAAAGAGACCAAAAGGACAAAAATCACAGACACCATGAAAATGGGATATGACAAAAAGGCGAAAAAAATTAGGCAAGATGAAAAAGGGTCAGAGGGGAAAATGTAAAAAAACTGAAAAAAATTAGAATGGTATGAAATATGGGGACGAACAAGAACTGGGTAATTAAAAGAAAGTGGATGAAGAATTTGAGCGAATTATCTTAGAATTTTAACGACTATTAGACACTGAATTTACACATCTCAAAAAACCAACCAAAAATAATATAAACTATAATTAGTATGCATGTATTAAAATAATAAATTCTGTATAAAGCAGAGGTACATTATAAATAGAGTCTCTACAGAACATACTTGAACTCTCTTACAAGCATGATTTATAGAAAAATGTAATTGTTTAAGGTGGTATATTTATACCACCTTAAACTTAAACTCTTCTATTTAGAAGACCTAATAAAACATTCGCAAACAAAATTAATGTAGTGCCTTTTTTTAACACACTTTCTCTAATAAATTAATATCTAGTTATTAGCAAGGGATGAGCAAATATTGGTAATTAAATGAAAATGGAGGAAGAATTCGAGCGGATTATCTTAGATATTTAACGACTATTAGAGAAGACACTGAATTTACACATCTCAAAAAACCAACCTAAAATAATATAAACCATAATTACTATGCATCGAGATGTAACATTAAAATAATAAATTCTGTAAAAAGCAGAGGTACTTTATAAATAGACTAAACTTTCTTACATACGTGATTTATAGAAGTATTTAATCTTTAAGGTGGTATAAATAGAAGACCTAATAAAACATTCGCAAACAAAATTAATGTAGTGCCTTTTTTGAACACACTTTCTCTAATAAATCAATATCTAGTTATTGATATTTTTCTCTTGCTACAAAAGTTCGCTGGAAGGAATAGGTTAAAAAGAAAAAGAAAAAACTGAGTTGAAATATGGAAAAATATGTTGGTTAATTGGAAGAAAAATAACACCATAACAGAACATAGACTAAAAAAATCAAACCATTGATCTAATATAGTGTAATTGTGCATAGAAAAACAACAGGGTTAATGCAAAAACACTATTAACATATAAAATGAATATATAAACCAATGACTAGGTTAGAACTATATTATTATACTATAAAAATATATAGGTTAGTTGGCAACAACTAGTCAAAAGGCAATAAATAATGTAAAAATAATCCTATTTTTACACACACAGAAATCGAAATATAATAATCTACTTACACTCCCTTTCTAACTCTAACGCCTCCTCAACATCCTTATGGTCTCGCTGTGATATAATTTCGGCTGGATCTAAACCATATTGACGACATCTCAAGTATGCTTCATAGAATGACACTCTTTGATTAGATACGACGTATTTATTAGGTTCTTTATATGGGAAAGCATTGATGACGGCAATGTTTGCAAGGAAGTTTGCGATACCTAACAATACGAGGTTATTCATGTTCGAACTAGCATAGAGATTTTAAAAGATGTTGTAACCATCTTATATATATATACCCAGCAACAGAACTAACTTGTATAATAATTATATCTTGATTTTCTTCTTTAGTGTAGATGCCAAGGAAGCGTTGGTCACTGACTCGATCTTATTGAAGGCCACCGACAAGAATATAATATTTTCGTGTTTTGCTTTCCTATTTTCTTAGGCCATGTTAGCGGTTTTATAGTTCTTCTTAGTTTTAGCCATAAAATATTGATAGAAATAGTTTATTTACTACAAAACTATGGATTTTTCTTCATACATTTTATTTACATTCCTTTAATATATCTATTTTAAGTAAAATAATACATTATTCATCAAATTTCTTCAGTGAAGATCGCAACGTTGTTTTGAGAAAACATTTCTTACAAAGTTATAGAAAATTTAGTATTTTTATTAAAGGAGCTATCAAATTTGCGAAGAATAGATTCACCTATGATGTTAGCACTCTTTACATAATACAGCGGCCTCTGTTCAATCTGCTGAATATAGAAACATTAAAACTTTCAAGTAAGTATTGCATATGTTAAATGTTAAAAAATTAAATGATGAATACCACCAGGGTAACACTTGCCAAGGAAATTAATTGCAGGCTAATAATGTCTAATGGTAGCTGATCTTCATTCTTGACTGACTTCCACCAACCCCAAATGGATATTGCAACAATTGTATTATTGAGATCAAGTATCCGGCAACTGCATATAATACACATACTGAAACCCTGTTATTCATGGCAAACCTACCTGTGGATACCAATTTATTTAAAAATACCACAAGAAAGTTACTTTTACGTAGTTGATAGTAACTACAGCATAAATAAAAAATGCCGACTTGGTGGTGCAGTGGTAAAGTCGATGGGACGGTCTTCCTACTGTTGCGATAGCCGAGGGTTCAAATCCTGCTGGGGAATTGTCGAAACATTATGTTTGTTTAAAATTTGTGAATGTTCTAGGCAAGAGTGTAAAATTCGACAAGGAAAATGATCCCAGTCACCCCAGTAACCAAGCTGGGTAAGACCGGATGTCTTCTTGGATGATTTCTAAAGTTGGTCACGTTAAACTTTAGGCCCAGTCCAAATAAACCCATATTTGGTAAAAGGGGACTTTAAAATATATTTAAAAAATAAGTAATTAAAAAATAATTATATATCTGATGATGCGTGTTTTATTTCAGATATACAGCAGGAAAAAATGTAACCATAATTATACCAAAATACCTTAATAAGAATATTTATGCAATAAATGCATATGTTCTAAATTAGTGGTTTTCTATTAATAATAAGAGCAATAGTAATGAACATTTATAAAAGCACAAACAACTATAATAATTGATCAAATTATTTTAAAAAAATTATTTAGACGCCTTAACATATTGAATTCTCTTAAATGACTATCTCTCATTTAGATCATTAATCAATTTAAAATTTCACAAGTCGTAATGAAGCCCAACCCAAACCAGGCAAACCACCACAGGATTGGACATCGTAGAGATCTATAAGCCCCCTCCCAGTAATTGGCAGCATAACGGACAATTTTTGAATAATTTGGATTCCGTGAAGATAATGGAATGGTCGAGCACCATACTGTAGACGCTATCAGTAGATGCCTGAAACATTTACTATACTGCTCTGCTACCTTTTTCGATATAACTCAAGCATTTGATAAAGTCCGGCATGATGGGCTGTCATGCAAAATAAAAAAGACGCTTCCACCTTAATATTATTATATACTCTTATCCTACCTCAGTCGAAGGAACTTCATGGTCAAGATATATGTCAAGATGGAGGACTGTTTAGATTATATAATCTTATCATCAATTATGAGAAAACAAGCAAAACTTCGAAAGTAATCATTTGACTGGAAAATTCTACACAATATTGAAATTTAATGAAAGAATATATATGATATCTTATGAATATTCGTATATTGCGACTCGAAAATTCCAACGCTAAGGAGGAGGCGCTTTGTTTCGTGAATGTGCGAGATAGAATTCGGGTTGAAACAGTGTATCCTTCACATATAGTTTAACATTGTCATGCAAGATGATTTTGCCTTAATTAACATATTTGGTTATTTAATTGATGTAGCTGCACATTTACAGTAATAGTTTTATGCGGTTTCTAAAGTTCATAGAACAGTACACCTTGGTGATTCATTTTTATGCCTGTATGGATGGTTCTCCTGGACTCTTATGAAACTCACTCATTGTACAATTCATTCAAGCACTTGTTTAAGCAGTGTAGTCCGTAGCCAATCACCTGACAGTCGTGCGATGTAATAAATTATTATCACATATAGTTGAACATTGTCATGCATGATGATTTTGCGTCTATTAACATATTTGCTTATTTAATTGTTGTAGCTGCACATTTACAGTAATAGTTTTATGCGGTTTCTAAAGTTCATAGAACAGTACACCTTGGTGATTCATTTTTATGCCTGTATGGATGGTTCTCCTGGACTCTTATGAAACTCACTCATTGTACAATTCATTCAAGCACTTGTTTAAGCAGTGTAGTCCGTAGCCAATCACCTGACAGTCGTGCGATGTAATAAATTATTATCACATATAGTTGAACATTGTCATGCATGATGATTTTGCGTCTATTAACATATTTGCTTATTTAATTGATGTAGCTGCACATCTACAGTAATAGTTCTAGGCGGTTTCTAAAGTTCGTAGAACAATACACCTTGGTGATTCATTTCGATGCCTGTATGGATGGTTCTTCTGGGTTCTTATGAAACTCACTCATTGTACAATTCATTCAAGCACTTGTCTAAGCAGTGTAGTCCGTAGCCAATGACCTGACAGTCGTGCGATGTAATAAATTATTATTAATGAAGCTGCACGTGTAAACATACATTGTAGAGATATAAAGTACAAATAATTGTAAATTAAGTTTGATTCTCTAAATTTTCTAACTATACCTAGGGAAAAATATACCACTAGTTGCATATTTTGTATATGTCTAGATAATTGTAAAAGATATTCTTTTAACAATATGCTAAAGCTCAGTTGTAATGTTAAAATAAGGGATTCTAAGTGATATTGCTGCAGACTAAGATTCTAATTTACGTTCTAGTATGTGTTAATTAATAATCATTTAACGTTCTAGTTTAACTTTATTAGATGATAGGTAGATAAATTTTATTAATAGTAACTAACTAATCTTAGTTATGCAGATCATAATCATGTTAACATTATTATAATGAATTGTTAAAATATGTTATTAAATTATGTGTTAAAATAGAGCGATTATATCATAATTTTTTTTTATAAAACTATTATTTCTATATGACTATCACATTTCTTTTAGTGACTGGACCTATTACTAGACGTAGACTCCTGTCATTGGTTATCGCCGATTAACACATCCAGTGTTACATACTGTTAAGACCCTATATATTAGGTTCGTGCGTGTATTTTAATCATTTTATGAGAAAAATTGGTAAAAATCTTACCATCAAGTGTTGTATAGCCCATCGAACTTGTTGAGGGCCTGAATTTAATTAATATTTTGCTTTGTTTTTTAAGGAAATATAGTCATTCAGTAGTAAATAGCAATATATAATCGGCGAATTCAACTAGATGCTCGTTCTATTCTGTTTGGTTGGCAATCAAATCTTGTCTATATGTATACTGACTTCATGCGCACATGTGCATAACCAATTTCATCACATTACATAATAAATTACATAAACATAATTTTCCTAATTATTTGGTAACTGAAAAAAAAACAGGTCTAACGTCAAATGTTATTAGCAGTGTTATTTACCTCGATATTTCGTCAATTACATTTTAGATATAATTAAATGTACTCAAAAAAGAAAATGATTACATTATAATGATGTTACTGCTTTTAACCAAATATTGATGTTCAATCCATAGTGGCTGATTCGCGCCTTGTAAGATTTAATCCCATTTTCTAACAATTACCTGCATTGGAACGAAAATATACAACTTTTTTGCAGTTTTTACCGATGTCTTAAGGGTCCTCACACCATCGATACGCATTATGATGTTTAATCATAACGCAAAAATTATTAAAATAATGTATAAAACCTGTACCTAAACAAATCGTACAGTGTAACCAAAACAACTATATCACGCTTCAAAGTTTTAGGGCGCAGTTCTAATCCATTTTTTTTCAGAAATAACTTTTATTCCGGATAAAATGTACACACATATAGGAATATCATAAAGTCGTTTTTCAAACATAGTGATGTAGTCTATTCTAACAGAATAATTCAGAGTACAATCTAGTTCACTTAATTTTTGGACATGTCGCGTATATTGTGATCCCTGTTTCAATTTCGCTTCTTTCAGTTGCGTAGATATAGACTTTAAGTCCTATATATATCAGACTTCTTGTATTGAGTATTTTTATTTCATTTTCTTTAATCTCTATATTTTGCGTTTGTCATATTGTCATGCTGTTGCTCACCCCTATCCATGAGCATAAAATTATATAAATTAATACTTAACCCCTGCCTAGAATTATATTATTATATTTGGCATATTTAATTTATGTGTTGTGGTTTTATAATATAAACTCAATTGCAAATCGACTATATTACTATAAAATATGTCTGCAACCGTTGCCACTGTTATGTCTTTGTTTATACTTCTAAAACTAAGTTCACTAACAGTGATACTAATTTGCAACAGGCAAAGGCGCAACTTTTTTTGATGCATACGTAAAATGTAGTGATAAAATAAAATAAAATAAAACATTTTGTAAATTTCAAATATATTCTTCTTATTTTTAAAAACTTCTTAA
Source organism: Rhynchophorus ferrugineus (assembly GCF_030347505.1). Classification (NCBI taxonomy): domain Eukaryota; kingdom Metazoa; phylum Arthropoda; class Insecta; order Coleoptera; family Curculionidae; genus Rhynchophorus; species Rhynchophorus ferrugineus. Next base: position 15,671,051 of record NW_027472588.1, on the reverse strand, counting down.
GTATAATATAATTTCTAGAGGATTTGTGGATAATTGCTACCAATTTGGGTGACAATGTTAATTACTATTGGTTACATACAGGAAAGCCATTGATTTATACTAATTTTGATTCGAATCAACAGGATTACCCCAGAAATGAGAATTGCCTAGTTATGAAAAATAGAGCAAGTTTCGTTTTCCACGATTTTCCTTGCAACCGTATTATATATTATATTTGCAGATATTAATAAATGTAACAAATAGTAAATTTTAGGAATTCCCACTTTCATTCATGGTTTTTTAATTAATTGGTTTTAAAATTTCAAAGTTTAAATTTGTTCTATTAAAAATATAATTAGTTGTTCACAAATAGAAAATACATATTATCTCAGTTAAAGTAAAGTTCAGTTAAGTTCTTTGTTTATATAACCTTTTTTACATTTTTACCAGGGTTTTACGACGAAATAAATTAATTAAAAATACAATTTTGGCTGGGACTTGTTGAGAAATTTTAACAGTTCGAGCTCGAGTAAGATTTCCTTATTTCACACTTTTCGATTTTGCTTTGTTTGAGGATTGTGTTGGCCCGTTCCGTCGTGCCTTTGATTTAGGACATGCATGTTTTTCTTATTGCTTTTTCCTTTTCTTCTTCATCATTTTAGCATTATAATCTATGCGCTTTTTCTTATTTGTTTTTTAAAGTAAATTAAGTATTGTAGCACCAGTGTCTGTTTAATTTGAAAATGGCCACAGTACATACAGTACATCATAACAACAAAGATAACATTAATTGAATAAACGTTGAAATTGTTTGTTATCTGTTTATATTCTATTCTAACAAGTTTATATTCTCGTATTCAATCCATGGATCCTTCGGAAATTTGTATAACTTTAAAATACCGTTACCTAAATGTTCTGGGAATATCGGCTATTTTTGATAGCCTATTTTTCCGTTTATATATAATTGCAGGCGCGTTTTTTCACTTATATTCGAAGGTGATATACAATGTTAAAGACCGAAACAAATTTCATGTTATATATCTGCAAATAAGTATGTTGTATCCAATCAAAAGGTGACTTTTCACGAGGCTCCTTCAAGATGTCGCCAGTATGGATTAGATCTGGCAGAGATACTATCAGAAAATTATGAAAAAGAAATCGATCAAGTTTTATTGCCAATTTCATCAGACCATAAGTATGCTTATTTCATTTCATTTCATTATTTCATTTTAGATAATAGAAGACAAATATTTTTATATTGTGGATATAGGGGAAATTTAATATAACTATATATTAACACTGACAATCCTCCATAGTTTTTCTCATAACTCCCACATATAACTTTATTTTAAAATTGCATAATGTACCTATTAGGTGCTTGACATTTTCTAGTCAACATTTCAATTTAAAGACGCATTTCTGGAGAGAAATTATTAGAATATATATTAATCAAAATGTTTTCCATAATTTTCTAAATTTCCTTCTTATATTTTTGACAATATAACTGTACCGAAGAATTTGTCGTTCCAGTATTTTGGAACTTCTTTCCATCCCAGCCATATTGTTACAGAACAACAATGTGTCTTTCACAACATTTATAATATATGGCTGAACGTTATCGGGTCGAGAATGATTTTTCGTCTGTTATTTACTTGTTCAATTGATGTCGGTAGACATCTGCAGCAATATATATATTCAACTTTAACAGCTCGTATTTCATTACACTTTGATGATCCCACCGTATGACCGTATGTATAGCAGGACTTTATGGCCATGAATACTTCGTTTCGATGTAGGTATCGATAGCTAGAATAGTAGTTTATTCTATTTTGATCACTAGTCACAATAGGCCACAGTAAACTCCTTTTTATGCAATAACAAGCAAATAAATTCCGATGTAATTATTAAAATGTAATTATAAAGTATAACTCTTAGCCCACTCGGCTACACGCTGAGTCTATTTCTTTGTTTTGTATCACTGATTCATGGGTGCTTGATCTGGGCATTTTATGTTTTATTTGAATATATTTATTTGCAGCACCTATTACACGAAAATATTAATTCCAAAAATTCTTCCTCGATATAAGCTTTAACCGTGCCATATGTCAGGTCTCCAAATGCCACCGCTTTCATAAGAAAAAGTCTTCAAAATTTTCGCCAAGCCTACTAATATATAGATTCTCTATATAATACTCTATAGTCTCCTGAGCATTGGTTTCTCATTATTTAAATGAGAATTAACTGAGGTAAAACTCATTGAAATAAGCAGTGATTAAAAGAACTACTGAAGAGTTTGCCAGGATAATCCCACAAAACTTGGTCAAGCCGAAGTTGATCAACATTCAAAGGTAGATCCTCCTCATTGGATACATGAGCAATTTTTCTACTGTTTTCAGGCTAAAGGCAATACAAATCCCTTCAGAGTGTTACATCTAAAAAATAAAACCAAGATATATTTTAAAACACAATAAATAGTTATTTAATTGTGTTATGTTGGGTATTTTGTATTAAAAGATTTTCTGTAACAAAAAACTAATATTTATAGAATAGATTCTATATTACTAAAAATATTTGTTGACTGAATCCTTTAAGACAACAACAATAAATTGTAAATTATAACTACATAATAGATACTCTGTTTATTTCAAAGGAATCTGTGGAAATCATAAAAACAATAACTAATAGATCATAATTTATGAAACTTAGGTCGTAAAAACTAACTACTGATTTTTGCGCTGGCAAATGAAACGTAGCTGCTGTTCGCAAGGGACATCGTTCCAAAGAAAATTGCCCAGGGTAGTTTGAAATATCTGCAAACAGTTTTCCTTATTACCAACATTGTCTGGTAAAGCAACACCGAATTTGGCATAGAAGAGTGGTCGGCCGGTATTCAACCAATAGTAAGATATCTTGTTACCTAAATTGGTAGCGAATAGGTAAAATCCTTTCTCCCAACCCACTGTAAAAATAAAATAAATTTTATTAAAATATTAAATATTTTATTTTCTACTATATTTCAAGGTATCCTTTTTGCAAAAAAGTTGGGTTTGCAGTAAATATGCAATAATAGAACAAACGCATAGACCTGTTAAAAAATAATTATGGAGTTAGAAGCCAAAAGATATTGTTCAGCTACATTTTTAGACCTATTTCAGACCTTTGATAAAGTATGGTATATGGGATTGCAGATTAAATTAAAGATACTTCTCCCTCATCCGGATTGAGAACATTGAACTACTAAAATCTTACCTCACAGATCGTCAATTTAGCTTAAAACAAGGCGATGGACATGATAATCTAAATACATGCAATATATGCGAGAGTTCAGCAAGGTAGTGTACTGGGTCGAGTACTGTATCTTCTGTACAGAGCTGACCAACCTACAAAAAAAATAACCACTGTGGCAATATTCGCAGACGACACGGCAGTCTTAGCCTCTCACATACGCACATAATTCAAATACAAATATGGTTGAAAAGATGACGTATAAAAGCCAACGAAACAAAATCCAGTCATATAACTCTTATGCCCGTAGAAAAATATGTCCACTAGTCTATATCAATAATTGTCAAACTCCCACAAACACAGGATGCTAAATATATTGGTATGCACCTAGATTGACACCTAACTTGGAAGAAGCACATACTCGCCAAACGGAAACAACTTGGACTTAAACTCTACCAAATGTATTGGCTTGTCGTGCGCATATTCAAGTTGTCATTACATAAAAAGATATTATTGTATATATCGGTACTCAAACCTATTTGGTCATATGGAATCCAACTATAGGGAACGACTAGCAAGTCTAATATATCCATCATACAACGGTTCCAAAATAAAGTGTTGGGTGCCATTGTCAATGATCCGTACTATGTTTCAAATTAACTGCTACAACGCGATATCACTCTGGAACCAATAAGTGGATGTAACTTAACGTGTTTGTGTGAAATACGTCTAAAGAGTGTCAGTACATCCAGTACATCCCAATGTGCTCGCTAATCAGCTAAGTATGCGAAGTGAGAGTGGAGTGTATAGATGATAACGTCTAACATCATGCGATCTGATTATTGGATATCCATAGACGTTAGAATAAGACTAATTAATTAAAACAGTATTTTATACAGGAGATCACTTAATGAATAACCATAATATCACTATAACAAATACTAATTGCCATCTGGGTAGATTATGGGACTACTAAGAGTAATAAAAAAAATCTGTACAGAATATATTACCTAACTGAAGATTACTAATTCATGGGTGTCCGCATTAGAGAATATTCCAAAAGATATTCGGGTAAATAAATATATAATAATGGCCCATATAATATATAATAGATAATATATATATATAGCAACTTATTTAGTAAAATACAGAAAAATAGTTGTAGGAAATTAACTTCGACAAACATTACTTATGTTAACCCATTCGATTTGATCGTTTGCAGGATTACAATTTGAATTTGATTATAATTTGAAGCATTTTAGTGTTATTGCATCACAACTAAAAGGGAATTTAGGAAGAACATTTGATAAATATTTTAAACAATCACCTCAAATAAATGAAGCTATATTGGCGTCTTGCTACCATCCCATTTACGAAATGCTTTGGTTCTCAGAAAGTACTTCAAAAAATAGCAGCCAAATAATTCAAAGTGTTGCAAATCGTGCCTTAAAGCCAAATAAAAAAAATTAAATAACGTCTGGTAGTAACAGGAGGAGCAGTATTAGAGACGAAGATGGTGAATTGATTGTTTTTGTAGACAAGGAGAATGATCAACCACATACACCTAAAATAGAGTTAGAGTTAGTCAATTTCGCAAAACGATCGAAGCAAAATATTAATCATTCAATAAATCACAAGTTTCTGCTTATCCAGACCTCTAAGAATGTGTTCCTTTAACATAACTTTTTTCATGTCCCAACAAGAGACTGTTTAATGATACTTTTTTTTAACCAATAGGCTTACTGGACTAGTTGCTTTCTCTTTATATAATCTAACACCTAATTGACATATATATATATATATATATATATATATATATATATATATATGGTCCAGCTCTTGTACATCATTTATATAATATTGGATATGAAACAGTGGATACTTTGACACTGAAATTGTAATGAGCCCTGAAAAATCGTGGTCGAAGCCCGAATATTATGCAAAAATGGATTCAAAGCCAAGAAAGCTGATGAAGTATTTAGTGAGATTATAAGGTAATTAATTTATTAGAGTTCGTTTGCATGAAAAAATTTGTTGGTATAACAAATAAATGATTGTTGCAATAAACGATCCATATGTTTAAAAATTTACTTTAAATAATTAACTTTCAATTATGTTTTAAGAATCTTATATATGGTCCTTACCACTTCCCGTATGTACTAAAATGCGTTGAAAATTGCCTGTGCTATAGTTTCATTTGTTACCTCGATTATTTATTTTATTTTGATTATCAATATCAAATTCAATTTTTTTACATTGATCACCAATATATTTTCATTATAAAATACAATAAGATAACAAGGAAACATTTCTTTTCCAAATTAGACTACCTAGCAGGATATTACTTCGAAACTCTTAGCGAATTTGCATTGAATTTTAAATATTTTTGTGATTTTTGAAGTGTAAATATTAACAACTTACTTTGAATTTGGTCAACGATATATTGTTGACAATCAATGTAGACCAATGTTTAACAGCATAACCTAATTATTAAATACGCTATTCCTGATAATTCTCCATATAATATAATGCATGCCTGGTAAGAAAGAAAAATTCCCTATTATATATTGTGCCTGGAGATAAAAAGTAGACCGAATACGATAATATTAATTAAAAAAAATACGGTTTAATCCAGGAAAGCTCTTCACTTCTACCCCGAAGCGAAATATCCATAACCACAAAATCTCGTTGACCTCTATTCATATTGTGATATAAACTTAGACTTTTTAAAAAGAGCTCAACAACACCAAGTAATAGATACAAAGTTATCCTTTTGATTTGCAACCCTGAGTTAAATGTTTCAAAATATCACTATTGCAGCTCGAACGGGTGGTTTTACTGGACATAGCGAACTTATCACTTGATTAATATTTGTTCAAATTGATGCAGCCAAGTCGCGTCTAATATTGTTTTGGAACACTGAAAAAGTGTAAAAATAAATCGATGCTTGAATCGCTGCCACAACAATATCGTTTTTTGACATAGTAGTTGCAAGAGAAATGGGAAAATATTACATTATTATTACGATATTACAATATTACAATTTGAGTTTTCATTCCCTGATTTTTAAAATTTTAAGTGATAACCAAAGTACACCTGATCAAATATATATACATATATATCCCTAAGTTTTTAGTAGTAAAATCTCTAATACTAAAAGCCATGGTAAACTTAATTGCCAAGTGCCCAAATAGTTGCAATAAACAAATTATATTTAATTAATTTAAGGGAAACTTACATTCTTTGTCATGTTTTAATGCTTCTTCAACTTCAAGTTCTTCTTCCTCTGATGTAATTTCAACTGGATCTAATCCATACTGGCGGCATCTCAAATATGCCTCATGAAATGGTACTTTCTGGTTAGATATTAAATATTTTGACGATTTATTCTGGGTAGAAATCTGAACTCCTAATGAAAAAATGAATAGACAGACGATTGTAAGGTTCATTATGAATCCAAGTTGATAAATAATACAAAAATGTGTTTTAAATATTTTAATGTCAACGGTTTCGAGTATTTATATCAAATTCCTGTGGGATTATAGATAAGAATATGAAGGTCGCTCGAATAAGTACCGTTATTCATGATACTGCCTGTCGTGGGTGGATCCTAGTATTGGAACAAAGTATTTTTTTTCAAATGAATGATTCTTTAAGTGTGTTAATTGTCATGTTGATAAATTGTCAGTACTCTTGCAGCATATCATGTCTTGGATAATTCTTAACATTCTTTATCACTGATAAGTATGTGTTAAATGTAGTTATAAAGTTTATGCTTCATCTAAATGTTGCATTATTTGAATATAGTGAAGTACAAGTAATTACATTTTTTTTATTTCACCAATCAATTATATATTTGCTATTTAATCGATCACTGTGGAACTTTGTGTCCAAAATTCATATTTTTATTAACTTCAGTAGTCAATTATTGACAGCGAAGACTAATTTTCAATCAACTGAAAACAACATAAGAAATATTACGTTTCTGAACTTAACCACAATAAACTGAATATCTGAACACATAAATACTGTTTTCATTTAATCTTATTTCATTCAAGATATATGAACCAGGCGGTGTGTGAATTCTTTTGCGTTTTCTTGAGACACTTTCGTTCATACATAGATGTATAGAATAGATTAATAGCATTTTAATATTTTTTAACAGTTTGCTGTTTGATTACCATACTGTCTGATTTTTTTTGTATTGGCCTTACTAAAATTCGCAGAATTTCACCAAAGAACTTGATTCCAATATCACACCCCCAATGCCCTATAGGAGCAGTCAGTGTATATTTTGGCGCGAAAAAATAATTAAACATTTAGCTGTGGAGAAAGATATCTTAAAAATAAGCAAGTTTTACATTAATTTTATATTAACAACGAATATTAGTTTACGAAAATTTACATTTCAGGTTGCACTTAAGTTGATTATACACAAGTCGTATTATACACAAAAATAAAACTCTTTTTAAAAACTTATAATTATAATTAATATCTAAAGAGGAAAGAAAGGAAGAGATACTATTATAATATTCATAAATATATTCTATTTTGCTAATAATATTTTACAAATACTTTAGATCAAATATAACAAATTGTTATTGACTATAACTGTTTTATACCTTTTATAGTAAAATTCTCAATAGCATAATCATTTATAGACAACAACAGTAACAATTAAATTATATTTACAATATAGATACTCTATTTACATCAAAGGTATCTATGGGAATCCTAAAAGTAATAACTAATAGGTCATAATTTAGGAAACTTAAATGGTAAAAGCGACTTACTGAATTTTGTGCTGGCATATGAATCGTAGTTTATGTTCACAGGGAACATCATTCCAAACAAAATTCCCTAAAGTAGTTTGAAATATCTGCAAACAGTTTTCCTTATTACCGACATTGTTCGGTAAACCTGTGCCGAATTTGGAATAGAAGAGTGGTCGGCCAGTGTTCAACCAATAATAGGATATTTTATTACCTAAATTGGTAGCGAATATGTAAAATCCATTCTCCCAACCCACTGTAAACAAATATAACATATTTTAGAGCATAATTACCAATCAAGGTTTATCTGGATAGAACTGCTTGTTTAAAAGGGGCTAGGAATTACGATTTTTGGCGTTAATCTTACCAACTAACGAATAATTAACTTAGGGATTATCCCTGAAGACGTTCTGCTGAGATGTGCAATCACCAAAATTTGCCAATATTGCAATGGTTTGAGATTTCGACTCGAACCACCAGGATTGTGTGAAAGGAAAAATGAAATTACCACAAATGGCAACGCCACCTGTTTATGAATTCATTACATTCTGTGCACTCGAAATGAATTTTAGGATAATTTCGTAGAAATATAATTGAGAAAAGAGATCTAAATACAAGTTTTAAGGTAATTGTAAGGTGTTTTCAGGAAAATTTTTCACGTGAAATGCACATCATATCCATGCATTCCAATATGTGAACAGAACGAAGCTAAAGAATAATAAATAATTTCTGTTTTCTTCTTTAGTAATATTTAAATAATAAAGATTGCAATTAATGATGTATTATCTGTAAGCATAAACATCGTTTGCTTGCTCAATTAAATTTATCAAAAAGTTATTGCACATGTTAAATTGAAAATTCTTCTACAAGATCATTTTAATAAAACTGTTTTACATAAATTACATAAACCTGATAAGAAAAATTAACTCTTCCAATGTTGAGTCCATTTGTTTCCATTTCCAGAAAGGTTTCCATGTGTGGAAGTGAATATTAGTGGAAAAAGACACCAAGGGTGATGCTCGAAAAGGGCATACAAATGATTTGAAAGGTAAGGAAGAATATTCTTGAGTATTTGGTAGAAAGGAATTCTTCTTTAAAAAAAGTTTTCACTATTATATAAATGATTACTAATTTGTTGTTGTAATATGCTATAGGTAATGATCATATGGGCACCACACCTTCTTTGTATTACAGACAAGTTTATATATGATGGTAAAGGTCCAAAAGAAGAAAATGACTACGACACGAATTTACTAAAAATGCTTTTTCGAACCGTTTAAACATCACTGTTTAATTGCTTGGCAGTCAAAAAATAAGAGATTGCTGTAGCGTGTTGTACTTATTGATGAAAACTAAACTTACTACGGCAACCCCAAGCATAAAAAGTAAAAGTAAGTAGGTAGGTAAAAAAAAGTAGTTGGTTAGTCCTGGAGAACTGTCCACATCGGCAAAGAAACGTAATATACATAGCGATAAAATCGTGAAGTGCATAATATATTACGAGGCATTACAGGCATCAAATTCCTTTTTAAACAGAACAAATTGGCTGACTAAAAGCAAAAACGTAATGCAAATACTTTAATTACAGTTAATTTCTACTGCTTCAAATTGATATACTTGGCAAGGGTTACTTTCTAATTGGGCTTAGAACTTTGTTTCCTAAACAAAGGCTTACTATGTAAATTGCAGCTAAATATATTACCCCAAATCATATATCCCAGAAAATATTTAATAAAAACACCAACAGTAAAAACTATAGTAAACTTACTCATTTGTCACGAAAGTAAACAAGGTAATGTAATTAGAATTAGTTCATTGTTCAAGGTATATCATTAAACGACGTATTCAAATATTTCATATAATAAAAAAAATAATTTAAATTAATTTTAATACTTACATTCTTTGTCGTGTTTTATTGCTTCTTCAACTTCAAGTTGTTCTTCCTCTGATGTAATTTCAACTGGATCTAATCCATACTGGCGGCATCTCAAATATGCCTCATGAAATGGTACTTTCTGGTTAGATATTAAATATTTTGACGACTTATTCTGAGTAGAAATCTGAACTCCCAATGAAAGAATGAATAGGCAAGCGATTTTGGCGTTCATTGTGAATCTGGCTTGTTAAATAATATAAATATTTATTGGAAATATATGACTGTCAACTGTTTCAAGTATTTATATTAAATTGTATTATTGATAAAAAATCAAGGTCGCTCCAATAAATACCGTTTTTCATGATACTGCCTGTCGTGGGTGTATACTAATTGGGACTAAGTATTTTTTTCTATTCGAATGACCTTGTGAGGGCGGTGGATTATATGCTCTAACGATACAAAGTATAATCACAATTTGGTGTCAAGATAATCATCATTCATTTATTATCAACGTTTTTACAGCAGACAATATTTAGATAAGTGTCACCGTTCTTTTGCACTCAAAAGTATGTGGTCCATGTTCCACATGTGTGAAATATTGGCTGTTATAAATCCTTAAAATTATGAAATTTTAATTATTTAAATCGTTTAAATATAAGTTTACGTAAATTGTACTATTTTTTTCTGTTGTATAGTCTAGTGATCTAATGTGTTAGACCATTTAATTAAGTTTTGTAATATTTAAGATATGGGAAAAGATCAATGATTTGAGACAAAATATAATATGGAATAGTATCGAATGCTTGGTGATAACAGGTCAACCAAGAATGTGTTATCCCGTCGGCTCGTTGTCAAGTCTTTCGAATAATGGGGTTTCAAGTACAGAGGCTGGTGTACCAAACCTGTCAGAAGTTATACCTTATGACACCTATAACCATAAACATCAAGACGGTTTAAGGATTAGTTAGGATATCTTCCGGATCAATAGTGGAATTTTCGAGAATTTCGAAATCCGAAACGCACGTGTTTTAGCGGCGTAAGAGGTTTCTAGCTGGAAGTGGGTTTTTTCGACCTTTTCGGCCTTATCCACCACCAAGGACTCCAGAGAGGAGCTTCAGCAGTAAACACGGTGCATCGAAAACGAGGGGCAGTATTGGTAACAGCCTTGATAGAGAGAGTATTAACAGTATGGAAAAGAGCATTAATAAAATAATGAAGAAAAAATTTTACTGAAATTGAACCAGAAGACCAGAAACAGTAGAATGTCGAAAAACAAAAGTAGTATTGAGGATTAATCAAGAATCAAAACCAATCAATAGAATTCCCTATATGTCACTATTATCCCAAACCAAGCATACGATTTAGGGAGGGCATCATTTCCATCTAATTCATAATTATTTTCCCCATAAATCATAACATATTAATAAATTTATTTAAATGTAATATGTATATATATATATATATATATATATATATATATATATATATATATATATATAAAACAGGTGAATTGAAAAGTCCCCAGCCTGACACATAGATGGCTTTACTAGAACTCAATCCATATGCTTTTTAATTAGCCCTAAGCTTCAAAAGATGCGTGTATAAATATATATATATGTATAAATTAAAGCTTTTATGAAGCGAGGGAAGGGATATCAACCATCAAGGATTGGTATGCTAAGTTTAGACGTGGTGAAATAAACACGGAAGACGGTGAATGCAGTGGACGCTCAAAAGAGGGTGTTGCCGACGAAAACTTTAAAACGATCCAAAACATGATTTTGAATTACCGTAAATTGAAATTGAATGAAACAACAGACATTCTAAAAATATCAACTGAACGTGTATATTCACGAATACTTGGGTATGAGAAATCTGTACAAAGTGGATACCACGCGAGCTCACTTTTGACCAAAAACAACGACCAATTTATAATTCGGAACAGTGTTTCAAGATGATAAAGCGTAACAAGCCCAAGTTTTTGCGTCGATATATAACAATGGATGATACATGGATCTATCAATTCACTCAGAAGTCCAATCTGCAGTCATCCGAGCGGATTGCACACGATGAACCCGCTTCAAAGCGTGGGACAGTGAACAGTCGGCTGGCAAGGTTATATCGTCTGTATTTTGGAATGCGCATGGAATAATGTTCATTAACTACCTTGAAAAAAGGAGGGACCACCAACATCGGCTATTACATAGCATTATTATACCGTTTGAGGGACGAAATCGACAAAAAACGGCCGCATTTGAATAAAAAGGAAGTGGTGCTTCACCAAGACAATGCAGCATGTCACAAATCAGTGAAGACGATGAAAAAAATCCATGAATTGGGCTTCGAATTGCTTCCTTATCCACAGTATTCCACAATCTGACCCTCAGCGATTGAGAACAGCTATTAACTGTTCTCAGATCTCAAAAGAATGCTTGCTGGGGAGAAATTTTCGTCGAATGAAGAGATAATAGGCGAAAATAGGCCTATTTTGAAGCAAAGGATAAATCATATTGCAAAAATGGTATCGAAAAGTTCGGGTCGCTATAATCAGTGTATCACCCTTGAAGGGAATTATGTGGTACCAAAAAAAATATGTTTTACTATGGTAGGCTGGGGACTTTCTAATTGACCTGCTATATTATTAAATTAAGTATTAATTTACTCAAAGAAGAGAGAAAATAAATTGTATTTAATTTAAAACCTTGTTTTCTCTCCACGTCTCAACATCTATTATATATAATATTATCACATTTTATTAATATAACTTACAAAAAACACCAAGTTTTCTTGTACATAAATCATCTAAATTATGTTATGATGATACTAAGAAAAAAAGTTTTAACGAATTTTGTTCTAGAAAAAAATAGATACTTATAGCTAGTTACGATTAATACGTTTCGGTAATAAAATAAGCATATTGGCCAAAACGTAATAAAACATTAAATTGCTGAAATCCCTTATGAATAAGTGCCACGTGCAATATTATTAATTAATAGGTCCTAATTATAATATTTATAACATATGATAATTTATAATAAGTTTTTTATTTATGTATTATTGGTGTATGTAAATAAAACGAATTGTGATGAAACATTATCTTTTTCTTTCCTATACGAAATATCATTAAATTGCCAAAGTTTGAAAACTTGATAATGTAACTATTAATTAAATGAATCGTAAGCCCATAGAAGAAACATTAACCTTTCCCATAATATATTTATCACTCGATGAGGCACATTGCTATTATCACAATATTTTTCCCGCTGTTTTTACTTCCTCTGATTTAATTCGCTAACATATATATGTATGTGCCATGCTATTATGTTAAGTTTGTGTTGTATTTAGTTACTAATATCATGAACGTACAAGGTGTAGTTCTCATGATAATAGTGTTTATGTTTCTTGGTGCCAGTGGCTGTAAGTCTTCAAAAAAGTTCATAGCATCGAAACATAAAGCAGGATTTCATGATGCATTTATAACATGTCATCAATATGGGTTCAAACCAGCCGAAATACTAACAGAAGAAGAACATAAGACCGTTGAGAATTTATTAAAGAATGAGAAAGGAAGTAAGTTGTTGATTTATATTATATTGGACCCATACATTTATTTCAAACGATTTAAAGCAGATGTTATAACTATGTACTAAATCGCATCTGGCACATTTGTAACCAACTTCATGTAAAAGCTTCACTTCACTTCACTTTACTTTTCAGTACGTGTTATTTTATCAAAGTGTCCACAAAAAATGTTTTCATTGCGTTGAGGATATTTAAGCATTTGTACCGATTAAAACGCATTTGGGCGATTTTTACATTTTTACTTCAATTTGAGAAAAAACGGTTGACGGTCATCGAATATTATGTGAAACTCATTGCAACCATGCTCCATTAATTTCAACATGTAAATACTGATTTCGCCGTTTTAAAAATCGTGATTTTGATACAGAAGTTACAGAGCTTTCTGGAGAGGAAAAAAAATTGCATGCTTGGATTTAAAGGCATTACTCGATGATAATCCATATGAGCCATATGCACATGTGTTAAAATTAACATAAGAAACTATTTCCAATCGCTTAAAGAACTTGGGAATGATACAAAAGCTTGGATATTTTGTGCCCTATGAACTGAAGCCAAGAGACATTAAAAGGTGTTTGGTCATAGGTGAAATTGTGCTGTAACAACAACAAAGTTTTTTGAATCCCAACATTACTGATGACGAAAAATGAATCCATGCAGACCGAAGCGAAAAAATTATAGCTACAATCTGATTATTCATCAAAATCAACAATAAAGCCGAATATTCATAAATCCAAGCCAATAGATCCAAGTATTGTCTGGGATCAGCTTGGATTGGATCAGATCTACTATCAGCTTTTAAAATCTAATAGAACCATCAATGGGAATCGCTACAATTGATGCTTTTGAGCGACTACTGCGCGACGTAAAAACAACCGAAATACGAGTAAAGGCACAACAATATTAATCTTCAGCATGAAAACATTCGAACAATGTTGCAAAACCGACAAAGATACACTAGAAAACTTTAAAATGAGAAGTACTACCCTTCCAAACCTTGCTCCTTCCCATTACTGCTTGTCCTGACTTCCACGTTTTATAAAAGTACCCAAAATGGGTCGATCCTCCAAAGACACGTCGTTCTTTTGAGGTGAAATCAATGAGGTGGTCAAGGCGATACAACGATGGTACTCCTACTGTTGCGGTAATCCCGAGTTTGAATACTGCTGGGGCGTGGATGTTGTGATTGTAATTGTAAATATCTCTATAGGCAACAGTGAAAAATTCGACAAGGAATAACCATCCCAGTCACGCCAGTAAACAGGCAGAGTAAGATTTATAAGATTATCTGAGTCTCTAAGTTGGTCACTGGGCCAGTCGATAGGCGTAGTACTGAGTACAGTGGTTTGGAGCCCATGTTAAACAGTAGCTCCAGTCCAAAAGAAACCCTCCTTGCCTTGCTTGATTAGCAAAAGAAGCGTTTGAAATTTATACATTTTAGTTTTCAGTTAGGCACGCCATCTATAAGAACCTAAAGATCCTGCAACTTCTCTAAATCGACTGTTGGCAATACATTCTTGTCCTAATTTCTCGAAACTCAATTAATTATGATTCTATATTTGCTCTAGCTGAGTGTCGCTGATAATTACAATAGCGCTGGACATTATGTCTACTTTTAAATGTTTTACACGTAACTGAATTCAGTTGAGGAAAATCATTATGGAATTGGAAATTTACTATTTTTAACAAAACTGTATTCTAGCATATTCAACTTTTATATATTCTTATTCTATTATACTCTACTATTATATTAATTCTATTATATTTATTATTCTATTATATTAATCTATGTATTGATACCTGATCAAACTACCAAAATTTTTCAAAAAACATGTTCGTATTGTGACAAGTCATGACAACGGATTAAGTTTATCCTGACTTGTTATCATGAAACACTGGAAGCAATTTGTTTCCATTTTTAAATTTTACTTTAATCTAATTTGATTAAAAGTCTATAAATATATATAAGCAACTGCGTTGTTGATTAACAATATATCAAAAAGGTTAAAATGTATCAGTCTATTTAAATATTTAGTAAATTGAAAAGGAACAAATATAGTTTTTGTTAACAGTTGGAACAGGATATGGATTCTGGACATCTGCAACCAACCTGGACTCTAAGCAAACATATTACTGGCTAAATTCTGGGAGGAAATTATTCTACACTAACTTTTCATCGGGCCAACCAGATAATTATAAAAACAATGAAAATTGTTTACACATATTTCAAATAAGTTTGGGACATTTTGCATGGAACGATATGCCCTGTAATTCACATCAACGATTTCTTTGTCAATATAATGAAGAGTAAGTGTAACAATTTATTTTATATACAACAAATACCTAATGATGAACTTATTTTAGACCATGCTCCACGTATGAGGAAAACAAAGTATCTGTTTTATAGATAAATCAACAACGGAAAAGTATACCTAGGCAACCATATTAATATATTATATATTATTCATATTAATATACATTACAATTTATTTTAAATACACCTAGTTTTATTTATTAATTGCTAAATGAGCTGGAGACCTTTGCGTCACCTACATTTTTTTGCAATTTTGTCACAATAATAATAGTCGTTTCGTCGATTGTTGGTGAATTAAGTACTCACAGAAACTGGCCAAATATTATACTGCTTTAATTTCCTTCGATATCATCGCCTACCACCGTATAAGTTTATTACCGATAATCTTAAATGTTTTTGAGAAAATATTTAATATAATGGAAAAAAACAGGTATAACGAAAAAAAAATATCATTCCGGAACACCAATTAGGGTTTCACAAAAAGCAAGGAACCAAAGAACAAGTGCGTAGACTTGTTAACAAAATAAATATGGACTTAAAAGGGATTGCAGGTTATATTAAAACTTCTTCCTTCATTCGGATTATGAGATACTAAAATCTTGCTTCAGTGATCGTCATTTTACGGTAAAATATATAATATATATAAACATAATATTTAATTATGTTTAAGCTGTAAACGATATTGTTAACACATTTATATGTATCTAAGCTACTAGTGAATATTTAAACAAAAAACGACATGAATTATTTAACAAATGTTTCAAATACGTATCGCTTTATGTGTGATATTTGTTATTGTAATATATCCCACAGTTTAACAGTTTAATCTCCCCAAACTTCATTTACTATATATATGGATTAAAAATAGCACTAAAATATAACAAGATACTAATACAATGAATCTAAAGCGTATAATTTTCATAATAATGATTGTTATATGTGTAAGTGTCCATAGCTACAAATCATCAAAAAAAATGTATGGTGTCTAGACACAAAACAGGATTTCATGATGCTTTTATAACATGTCATCAATATGGGTTCGAACCTGCCGAAATAATAACTAAAGAAGAATACAAAATGGTCGAACATTTGCTAAGAAATGAGAAAGAAAGTAAGTTTCAATATCCATTATTACATTAATATGTTTAACAGTTTCATAGAACTATGTTTATTATAAGTTTTGACTAAATACATAAATTATTATACTTTATTTTAGAATGGGTAAATGGTAATTTGATTTTTCCAAAATAGATGATTTTAACGTATGATATCTCTTACAACAGTCTCTATAACATTCCAAATATAAGAATGCCGTCGTTATTTTTCTGAGTCAAATATTATTGCGTTTTGCAAAGGATAATATCAAATCACGTTAGACTTTTTCATTTCTTTTCAAATATTTACCTTACTTGTTTACTTAAAATTGTATAGTGTTAATGCGGAACATGCTATAAATGAGAATTAAGTGAACACTAATTTTAGTTTGTTTGTTTTCATTTCGGAAAATTCGATGTTAATGATGAACCTCCTCTAAGAAGTCAATCGTTAATAATACACGGATATTCCGAAACTTGCCAAGATAAACCGACATATTTCATATCGTAATATTGCTACGGAACTAAATTTTGACTAAACAAACAGTTTTGAACAATTTACATATAGCTGGATAACAGAACTTTACTTTAATAACTTTAGCTTTTATTCTAGCTTAAGCAACTATAGCAGTTCCTTTACAATCTGATCTTCAGTAATAAATACATATCTTATGATTAATGGGCAATTTTGTTTGCAATATGTGGTATTTAAATGAAGGCCTTCTACCCACTAGCCCTGTATTCTAACTTAACTACACTAAAATTTACATGTAGCACCAGCACTATACCCTACTTTGTACTAGTAACACTGTATATTATAAGGTTTGTATTGTCCAGGAGCTGAATAACCTCAACGCTTATATGGTATCTGGGTGCAATAATGATGTTTCTTAGTGCTTTATCCTAAGAACGTTTAAGAATGATGGTGGATATATTAATAGTAGATATTGCTGTTTCTGATACAACCACAATTAACTGTCAAAGTCCAAACGATACACATTCTGCATATGTCATAATTCATCCTATTATATTTATCATTGCTATCAATTATCGTAATATCCCATCACTGTTATTGACTAATATTGCCATTGTCAAGTCATGTCATGTCTATTATTGATATTATCTAGCTACTAGTAACATTAACTGTCAATATCATTATATGTTATTATTACTTGGTATTAGATATATCTGTCGTGATAACCACGGATCCTTGTTATAGTTCATATGTATTTTCAATTCCAACCTTGTCACTAAAAATTGACTACCTGCGTTGGTCCTAAACTCCGTTGCCCAGACGTACATAATTGAAGACACATGATATGTCAATATAAATTTAGGCAAAAAAATACAAGACAGAGGCCGAAACCCAGCTGATCGATATAGTTACAGGTAATATTCAGGATGCCACTGTTATGGCGTGACCAATACAGCAATGGATATTCTTAGGTGTGTTGTCTAGTGGCGAGAGGTGTTTAAATTTTAACGATATTGTTTACATGGGAATAGGATCAAAACCGCATTGTCATTTATGTAGCCAAACGACTTCTTTACGTTAAAATAGAAATGGTTTTAAAATTATAAGTTTTTTAAAAGTACATGGTTCATAACTTTTATATTATATTTTGTCAAGGTTACCATAACTTCAGACAATCTGTACGAATATATTTTGTTAAATTTACATAACTTTTTTTTATGAATATTGCTTAGGAGTATTGTATTTACACTAAAATAACCAGTTTTTTAAAACATGTCACGTGTCCACTCGTGTGTAAGTATATATACGGGATAAATTTGTTTACACCATCATTAAAGCACCAACAATGTTGCATAAAGTTCTTAGAAACGTACTGTTAATTCTGACATTATCGATAATATTGGAGGATGTAAACCACCGAAAACGTATGTGGTTTCTAACGATCGAATGGGTTTTCACAATGCCTTCATCACGTGTCGTCAATATGGATTCGAGCCGGCCGAGATTCACACCATAGAAGAACATATAATGGTGGAAAAACTTTTGAAACATGAGAAAGGTAAGTTTTTTTACATAAAAACCAGCTGTAAATTGGTCGGTTGTATTGGGGGATATATAGCAGTATAGGATATATATTAGACAGTTAGAGAACATATTGATTTTAACCCATAATTATAAATAGCGACCAAACGTGCCGTTTATATATTTATAGTATTATAATGTTTTTGCTCGAACTAGTTCTACGTTTAGCTTAGCATTTACTACTACTTCTACATTTTTCCTTAGCATAGCGTCCCTTAGCTCTAGCTCTAAGGTTTCAAATGACATTTGATACTTTTTTTACTGTGTATTTATAAATAATATGGATATTTTAAAGTTATAGACGGTGACAGTACTACTGCAACTTCTTATTAAGACATCCTACTGGTATTTTTGAGTATAAAAATAACACTACACACAGCTGACTACAGAAATTTTATAAATTAATCATATCAATCAAATAATCTAATTTCTCCTCTGGTACCTCTAGTTACTGCATCTATTTATGAAGATGTCAGAAAGAAGTATGCTCACATATATCCTAAATGTTACTAGCCTATATAACATATTTATATTACTGTTCATTTATTATTAATAATATTTAATCCTTTATTAATTTTGACTTTCTGTATTTTAGTGGGATATGAACACGGTTTTTGGATATTCGCTACCAACTTAGACGATAAGCATTCTTACTATTGGTTAAATTCTGGCCGACGTTTATTTTATTCAAATTTTTCGCAAGGCCAACCCGATAACTATAAGGATAACGAGAGCTGTTTGCAAGTGTTCCCTGTAAGTTCAGGCCATTTCGCCTGGAATGATCTCCCCTGCAGTTTAAAAATGCCATTTCTCTGTCAACACTACCAGAAGTAAGTTAGATTTTCTTCATTATATAAACCACTGATCATAGATGATGTTTCAGGGAGAAAAATCAGGAAACATGTGAAGACAATAGAGTTTCAAGTTGTTAACTCTAACCGCTATCGGGAGAAAGAAAAAAGCGTGCACATATATTCACTAATCTAAACATGAATTATCTATTTAAATAAAAAACAAATATTATTTGGATAATCAGATTGATGATGTGTTAAAATGATTTGTAATTTGAATAGAAATAATGAGTATGCATAATTATATTTTTATTGTATATAATTTATATATAATTTAAAATATATTAGTAAAACAACTGTTCCGCTGAAATTTAATTAAAAATCTTCAAGATACCTTACAACGTAGCTGTTTTTTGCTTCATGAATATTTTGGTCATGGTTTTCTACGAAAGATTTGTTTGAAATGGCGAATATCGAATATTTAATGATAATCACAACTGTTTATTAATATATATGTTATCCCATCTCAATCAATTAAATATATAAACATAATGCTTGATTAAAAGGTTAAAGGTTGTTCACGTTTATATTTGAACACCAAAATGATAATACAGCATATAATATTGATAATATTTTTAAATATTTTAAACATTAATGGTAGATTCTGGAAAATATGGCATCTAAGCCTACAGTTGGATTCTATGAAGCATAATATATGACGTTTTCAATATAGACATTTCAACATAAAAATAAAATATTTTTAACAAGATAATGAACCGACTTAAAAAAAATAAATAAGAAACTCAATAAAAGATAAGAGATAAAAAAAGATGAAACTCACTTACATTTCTAATACAAAAAAAAATTTAAAATAAAATATATACACAATAATCGTTGTAAATCCAAGGCATCCTAGAAGGCAAAATCGCTCTCATCAGGTCCTATTTATCGGACTGATGCCAGCCTTATTTAACCTCTTTATATCAGATCTGCCGAGAAAAGAGATTGAAAAAAACATTGAAATTGCGTCTTATTCTGACGATACTCAGGCTCGAGGCTACCATTCAACATTTACGGAAGCAGCTCGATCATGCGGTCAAGTGATTCCAATTCTGGAAGTTTCAAATCAACCCCCCGAAAATCCAGGCCATCATTTTCCATAAGAAGCGTTACATACTGCGCGTCTCGCAATTAAAGATCGACACCGAAATAATTCCATAGCTGGGAAACGTCACGTCCACCGATGGTTCAGTTGGCATTCCCAAATCCAGAAAGCAATCCAAAAAGGTTCAGGGATAACAAACATGCTATCTTCTCTTATCTGTCCCTCTAGCAGATTTTCCATCTCCATCAAATGCTTATTTTACAAGATGTTAATTCGGTCCGTACTGCTCTACGGATCTAATGTCCATTTCAAATTTGTTACAACCAGTTTCACCCAACCAGGTGAAACGGCTTCAAGTTTTCCAAAATGAGCTCCATGGTTTGTCAGAAATAATCAAATTCATAGGCAAACTGACAAAAAAGCAATATTTTAAAATAAAAATATGTACATCGTACACACAATCATATAATCATATCATCGTACATATTATCGTTGTAATAACTAAATAAAAATAACCAGAAACTTTATTTAACCTATCTACTACACGTATTTTATATTCTATAATATACATACAATGTAACTTAATACCTACCTAAACCTATTTATCTATTTATAATATTATTTTAACTACTACCAACTAACCACTTTTTTCGACAAAAAAAACTTTTATTTCTCAACATAATATCCTATCCCCTATCCATTTTCTCCTAATCATTCTCGCCTTTCCAATTTTTGTCTTACTTTCAAATAATTGATTTTTATCGCCCAAAATACTCGTTTATTTCATTGATGACCTCTTCGTTCGACCGAAATAACAAGGAGGTTTGGAGACAAAAAATAGTCAGAGAAAGTTAAATCTGGGCATTATATTGGATGGAGTTGCATTTCGTAGCTCAATTTATTAATTTTTGCCACAGTGACTATGCATGTGTGTAACCGTGCATTGTCTTGATAAAACTTTTTTCGTATTCTTTCGGTTAATGCAGTTTAGCAAGTACTACAAACATTAGTGGCAAGATCTCGTGTGCCTACCTTTCTTGATATCATTGCACGTCCATTTTTGTTAGTGTTATGGCAGAAGCTAGTACGTCGCATATTACCTTCCCTTCGCAATTGTCATACTTGAGCATAGTAAAGAATATCATTCCTATCAATTATCGTTATTATCCATTATATGTTGTAATTGCCCATCATTATTATCACCTATTATAGAGAAAGCTTGTTGTTAATTCTTATCGGTACCATTACTGTCGCAATATTTATTTATCGGCACCATTAATTATTAGTACTATGATCCACCAGCATAATCGATTATCAGTACTGTTAGCTGGCAGCAGTATCATTTCCATTATTACCTGAAATTAGAAGTATCTGTCATGATAATCACCGATCCTTGTTATATTTCATATGTATTTTTAATGTCACCCTTGTAATTGAAATTTAGCTGTTCAGGTACGTTTTCATTTCCTTTTCAGAACTGTTACCCGACCACCTCAATATCAAAAACACGCACGCTTAATATTTGTTGTATTTATTTTACGATTCATTATGTAAATAGCTAATAGTAGCTGTATTTATATCATTTATTTTGATCCCTGTTTTTATTTATTTAAGATGTTAATTTTTTTTATTAATTATAATTTTCATTATACGCCGTAGGTATAAATTTAGCCTACAGAATGATGTTTGTGCGTATCGAATGCGTTTACATTATAAGGGTTTCGTCTATATTAGAATAAGATTGAGTAAGGCGTCACTTCTTTCCGTTAAAACAAAATAGTTTTAATACAATTTTAATAGTTTTCAATTTTAAATCCAATACATTTCATAGTTTTACGTCACATTTTGTCAAGGTTACTCGCTTAAATCATGATATCGGACGATCTGTGCGAATATATTTTGATAAATTTACATAATATTTTTGATGAGTATTATTCATAAGTATTGTATTCATAGTGAGATAACCAGATTTTCAAAACATGTCACGTGTCCATTTGTTTTTGTGCAAATATATATACGAGATATATTTACTTACATCAGCATTATAAGACCAACAATGTTCTATAAAGTTCTTGGAAGCGTACTGTTCATTCTTACATTGTCGATAGCAAATATTGGAGGATGTAAACCACCAAAAACATATGTGGCTTCTAACGATCGAATGGGATTTCACAATGCCTTCATAACGTGTCGTCAATATGGATTCGAGCCAGCTGAGATCCACACTGTAGAAGAACATATAATGGTGGAAAAACTTTTAAAACATGAGAAAGGTAAGTGTTTTATTGTACAAAAATATATACAAATAGCTGTGCAAAGAGCAGTAGTGTTGGAGCTGCAGATAAGTATTTAATATGCTGGTATTAAGTAGCTCGCTCGTAAAAATTACAGAATTACATAAATAATATAGTTACTCGTGTGAATATTTCAATTATTTTATTTAATTTTATTTATTGTCACTGGAATATGTAATATAAATATTATAACAAATAATCCTGAATCGAATATATATAATTGGACTTAATGACACACGGTTTTTGATTACAAAATGTTATATATTATTACTTATTGTATTTAATATTTATTTATAAGTGTCGAGAGTTACCGAAATTCTATTTGTATTTTTTAATTTCACGATTTCATCAATATTAAAACTGATGATAAAATGTTGTTACCTAAAATTTAAATTTTTATTCACCATAAAAATATTGTTACAGGCTTATCAATATTAAAAATAATAAAAAATGGGTGTTTTGATTTTCATTTTAAAACATAGATATATATAATTTTCTGCAATTTGAAGAAAATTATTGACATATACAAGTAATATTTTGATTGTTTTTATAGTGTATTATATATGCGAAATATGATATAGAATAAAAAATGATAATGTTTTGCTATATTATATGGATTAAAAGTTATATGCAGGGAATAATTTTATATGTAAAAAAAAACTAACAAAACAATTTGCATTGATAAATCACTTGAGTCAACTAGAAAAAGTTATTAATAAACCACAGTAATTAAAAATTATTTATAATAGATAATTTTAATCTGCTGAATTCAAAAATAACCAAATAAAAAATCGGTACTTTTTAGCCGTATCTGTTTGAAGGCCATCAACGGTGACATCATTGTTGTTAACGGTGAATTCCATAGTTTTTTTGTAACTCCTATAGAATATTGTTTTGAAGGGTTTTAGTGTCTAAACTATTTCTTATATCTATGTGCAAATTATGTTTTCCTTACATAAATGCAATTTCATACCCATATTAAAACTTTAGTATTTTAGTATCGAGAGCGGAGATACTAATTAAAAATGTCGGTCGCGGAGATATATTATTCGATATTTTCAAAAATCTATCAATATATCGATATATAGAATCGATACTTCTTTTTAACAGTATCAATGTAACAGTAACAAATCTGAAAACAAAAACTCAATAGTCTCCTTCAATGCCCTAGGTTTTTAATAACTATATTTGTCTTTGGACGCTTTTGAAGAAATATCGAAAAATATCGACCCAGAATATCGATAAATCGGGCACAGAAATATTAGCGAAAACTATTCATATTTGTTCGGTATCCTTAATAGGAATATACCGTCTCCCACCTCTTGAAAATCAAAGGAAGAGAAGAAATCTTTGATTCCTTGAAAAATTATTTGATGAAAGAAAACGAGGAATCTATAGGTCTATGATACAGGAGATATACAAAATATTGTGAGCACTCAGCATATACACAATATTTATTTATTAAAAAGTATTGATCCACCATTTGTTTTTAAAACAGGTCCAATTCTTCTCGGACTATATTCGTAGAGTGCCGTGAATAGTTCTCACTCTTGAAAAACTTATTAAACGAAAATCTATCTGTAACTTTCAACTGACTTTAATGCAGCTTAACAGTAGATGAATCATTTGCTTTAACCACATGAATTGGCTGAAAATCTTGGTTGTGATTGCTAGCATGGTAAAAAGAGGAGTTATCTATGGTGTATTGCATTTAGTGTAATACAAATGTGGTTGTATTACGATAATTTTAAGTGAGAAATCTTACGGATTAGTCAAGGAGAGTCATCTAGATCGACACCGAAGCAGAATATTCATGGTCATAAAGTCTGTCGGTTTGTGTTTGGGATAGTAAGGTGCAGGATATCCTAAAACTGAATGAAAGTGTTACTACAGATATCTGTCGGTCAACTGAATAAAACGTCCGAGGTGTTGTTTCAAGAAATTCATCCTCTTGCACGACAATCCTTGACCACAAATTGCTAAAATTGTGAGACATACACTAATGTAGCTTGAATTGGAAGTTCTGCCGCGCTCACAGTACTCACTATAGTCTGTTCAATTTTTTTTAGATACATCATCAAGATGTTTGTTGTATTGCTTGCCGCAATTTGTAAATTCGTTTCTGAATCAGACAATATCTTCCTTCTCATTTTATTCTAGTTAAAAAGAGACACAATGATGTCTGATTAGTTCGAACATCTAACCGAACCAGCCTGCCAAAGTAACCCGGTTGTCAGACGTATACAAAATTCTTGAAAGCAATAGTGATAAGAGATTATAATTCTAACTTATAAACTATTGTGGCTGCAAAATTAACTGTAATTTTTAAATGTATTAACATTAATGTATTTAAATTTGATAACATTTTTGTTCAACTATTTTATTTATATTAAAATTTTTTTGTCATAACCAAACTGAACTCAGAGTTGATGCGGCAACTTTGCGACGCTTTGACGTCACAAATTTAGATGACGTATGTACAAAATAACTTTGAATAGACTATAGATAGAGTGCCTTCAGATTACCACTTGTTCATATAGATGCAGCACGGCATACTTTTTCGAAATTTTAAGGATGATGGAAAATTGATTGGACACCAACCAAATCAGAAGTTTCGTAATTTTGCCAAAAAGTTGAAAATTTTAGAAAATTAATATGTATTGTAAACACGTTCAGCAATAAATGCATATTTAAAGTACAAAATTATCAGAATATGAGAGCACCTAATAGCTAGAATATGTTTAAATATGCCTATGCTTTATTGTCTTCTAATATAAAAAATATTCAGTTATTAATAAGAAAAAATGTAGGTTAGTTATAATTATTAATTTAAAATTTGTATATTTCAGCGGGACTTGAGCATGGTTTTTGGATATTCGCTACTAACCTAGACGACAAAAAATCCTATTATTGGTTAAATTCTGGACGACGTCTATTCTATTCGAATTTTTCCAAAGGCCAACCAGATAACTTCAAAGACAACGAGAACTGCGTACAAGTGTTCCATATAAGTCCTGGCCATTTCGCTTGGAACGATCTCCCCTGCACCTCACAAATACGATTTCTCTGTCAACATTATCAGGGGTAAGTTAAAAATTCTTTATCATACCACCAAATAACAAGCTGTATTTCAGGGAGAAAAATCAGGAAGCCTGTGAAGGCAATAGAGTTTCTAATTGTTAACTTTGACTGTCACCTGGAGAAATAAACAAGAGGTGATATATATCATGTATTCTCTGACAACTAATTAACTAATACATTAAAAATTGTTTGAATCTCAGTGATGCTGTGATAAATTGATTTGTAATTAGTATACAATAACAAACATACATAACTATATTTTAATTGAGCATTATTTCTGTATAAATTTAATTTATATCTGAAGAATAGCTTTTATATTGAAACATAGATTCCCGGAATTCTACCAAAATAGCCCTCAACAGCAATAACTTTATTTCATAACTTTTGTTGTAAACAGTTTCCATTTTCACAGACTACACAAATATACATGATTTTGGAAGTGAGCAACCAAAAGCTGTTTATAAGGTGAAATATAAAGCTGCATCCAAATCAGCAAATATTTTTTTTTGAAACTGGATTTAATTTTCTAAATATTCAATAATTCCATTATTTTATTATTTTTTTGACCAATAACGGTCATTTATTGAACTAAAAACTATAAATAACTATTTCAGGCATTAGGGCTAAACAGTACCGTCTTTCAATTTTCACTCTATCTCGTTGTAGCTGCTCTACTTGCTCGTCGCTGGTGGCGCCCAAGTTTTTCGGAAAAAAATCAAAATATGAATGCAGAAAATGTATTTTGAGAGACATTCGACCATCAGTCTTGTGACAATTTTGCAACAAATTGTCGATGACGTGCTTGTAAGTCGGCGATTTGTGGGTACCGAGAAAGTTGCGAAAAACAGTTTGAAACAATGTCCAGGCTGTTGTTTCATCTGGCTTTAAACATTTTATAAACTTTGCGTTAGATATTAGTTTTGAAGATATTATTTATTAGAAATGCTCCTTTTTTTATTTATACATGGCTAATAAATAAAAACTTAAAATTAAATACATGACTGTTCTACCAGACACAAAAGAACAGAAAAATTTCGTGAAACCAGATCTAATTCCAATCAAAAACCAGACCAATAACCTGTAATAAATAAGTAAATCATTAATATTTCGAAAATAAGTATATTTAATTTATTTTTCATGATTTTTCCACGTTTACCGGCGTATAAATCCAAAAACCTAACAAAAACACTTTAAATATACTCCAAGACGCCGTATCTGCATGTTCACACGCTTCGATGCACAACAACAGCATAAAAACCAGTTCCAAATGATGCGATGTCACCAAAGGGCAGCCGATGAACTCGAAAACAATAAAGCAATCTTTACATAAGGACCGAAGATCTGAGTTCATCTCATCTGTTCGACTCCAAAGGTTATAATCCTCGAATAAAATTGATCTTTACATTTATATTTTTAAGCTAATATAGGTATCCTAATTCGACTAAATAGAGTTCAAATAAAGGAGAATTGTTAACTAATATAATAAAGATTGTTGAAATTTCATTGATATTATTTATATATAGCTTTTATATTGATGCACCAAAATACCCCTCAGCTGCAATCTCTTTGTTTTATGATTTTTTTTGTAAACCATATATACTTCACTGATTATTATTTAGCCATATTAGAAGTACTCTTCGAACAATACTGATCATGTTTACAATTAATTTATTAATCCAGATCCGCACTTTCAATTCTATATCTATAATTTCAATTCCATTGTTCCCACAACTCCTTAACTTATTACTTTGATTCAAAATCATAGTCTTACTCTAAACTATGAAAACATTTTTTTAAAATCTAGTTTAAAATCATTTTAACTCATCAGATTATCATAGCAACAGTCGCTATGGTAATAATAGCATATAAAAAACATTGTCGACGAAGAGGAATAGTAGGCGAAACCCCTAGTTAACTGAAAGGGAGCGACGAACATTAAATGAATTGTGGCCAGACAATATAAAAGTACTGTCGCAAAAATGACAGCGGAATTCAATTTTCACTTGTGTAATATTATTTTAACAAAAACAGTATGGCGGAAGCTCTACAAAATTAACATATATGAGAGGTCTTCAATTGAGAAACATTTATTAAGGCAAAGTTTCGAATGCTGTACGAAGTTGATGTGTAGCAAAGTTGTACAACTGTCATAAAACTTGGGCGTAGGATGATTGAAAGAATGTAGTATATAAATGGACTTATCGTTTACATTCTTTCTACAAATGGTCGATCATAGAGAACCCCAAAAGAAATCCACGGTTCCGACTGACTACATACTACAGTCAAACATGGGGAAATTCCATTATGATTGTGGCGGCAATATCGTGGCATATGGCTGGTCGTTTGATCCACATCACTGATAAGATTACTGTGAATGAATATATCGACACACTCAATGATGAAGTTCTTACTATGGCTAGCATATTGCTGTTAAACACAGCTATGTTCGAAGATTGTAATGCGCCTATACACAGAGCCATAAAGATCTGTCCTGTCTTGGTTTGGCGAGTATTAGAGTATCACTAAACATGTTTCATGGCTAGCGCAATTGTTAGACTTGAACATAGTTGAACCGTTATAGGGGATTTTTGATCAGAGAGTTGGGAGTATATTTCTATCTCCCACATCATTCAACCAACTGGCGGATGGAAAAGCCAGTTTTGGTAAAAGAGTGGGACAAAAGTAACTCGGAAACTATTTCCTGCGAATCCACTAAAACAGATATCTGGAATTTCCATACTTGCTTTACAGATTAGTTGATCTTAAACTATTTATCATACAGGACTTATAACTACTGGTCCTCTCAATTCCTTCTCAAATTCGAGCTCATCCGATGCTGTTCACACCTTTAAATATATACCTTCCTCTTACACCATTACATAATATAACAAATAACTTAATAGTATTCCACTAACAGAAAACTAACGGTCTTCCATCTATATCTAGCGGTATATATAGTCTATATATAGGTATAATATTCACTAAATAACATCATAAAGTGTTATACGGACTGTGGCTATTATGCAGGACATGTGGGTATTCTTAAGGAATTTACATTATGCATATTCTGCTTTGTAGTGTTAATTGTATTTGTACGAAGAAAACCAGTATACACATAAAGGAATCCCAAGACGAGTTCATTGTTCGTACACAGCTATATAAACGGGTAACGCATTTATTCAAAACATCGTTATAAACATGAGTATGTTACATGAGACCTGCAAGTTGAAACTGATAATTTCAGTTTTGGTGTTAGTGAATATTAATGCGGAATGTGTATCTCCGAAAAAATACGTTGTTTCGAGTGATAAAGCGGGTTTCCACACCGCCTTCATAACTTGTCGCCAGTACGGGTATGAACCCGCTGAAATCCATTCATTGGCCGAACAGAAAATGGTCGAGGAGCTATTAAAAAATGAAAAACGTAAGCTGTGTTTCTAATTTTTAATTATTTTATTTATGTATATAGTTATATACATATATATATTTATCACTTTTAATTTTTGATTACATTTTCATTTGGGATAGAATCAATTATTTTCCAAGTATGGTGCATCAATCACTTTATGAATATTTCAGTAATTTTAATTTACCAATATCATTATTAAAGTGCCAGTTTAATACTTCAGACTACAATATAAGCTAGTAATTAATGGATTTCACTGATACACGCTATATACATTTAAAAATTATAAATATATATGCATATGTTGTACATGTATACATACTGTACATGTTTTAATGTCCTTCATTTGAATACGCTTACACTCCTTCGAAATATATTTGACTTTTACAAGAAATGTTCGTTTTTATTTTTTTCAAACTTTAAACTTTAAACATATGAAACAGAACTTTTACTAGTACTAGAATCGTTACCTAGTACCTAGTTCGTTGGATTTTATCTTCCAATTGCTTGCAAATGGTCACGTCACAAAATTAGGAGGAAAACAATGAAGTTTACCAAAGGCTGCCTATAATTCTCCAAAATTGCCCACTACTAACTAAATACTCTTAAGTCTTGAAAATATCATCAATTCTGATGTAGGATTGCTCACAAGTACCCGTAAATATCTTGCTCTGATACGTTAGTTTCAAATTTCTTGGTATATAACAGTTCCACACTCTTACTAATACAAGTAGTGTTATAGAACCACGCGAACACATGCAGCAATGTTAGTTCAGCCGAGTTTTATTCTGAAGTACCTATTCATCTCCAATATGGAGACTTTTAAAATCCAACTCAATTGCCTATATATTGTTTTTTTCAAAACATCAGCAAACAGTACGAGGACCATCCTGTCACCTTAAGCACTGCGCCACCAAGCCGGCAATATTTCTTTTATCGAATTCGATAAAACTGCTTGCAATGCGATATTACACTATCAATTGAAAATTCATCATTGATCATTGAATCATTGAAATTTAATCTCCAAGTCTCAAAATTCATGTTCATAAAACTACTATATGTCTAGACAATAGGCAAGAAAATTGTCATTAACAGTGTTTCACTTTTGAATAAAATCAATTTTATTTTCATCTGTTTTTTCTTTTCAATTTCTATAGAAACAATGTGACGTTGTATAGGCAATATACTCATATTAAAAACGTAAATATTGCCCCTTTTTTTTCTATCTCGTCTATATACCCTAAATAACTGTCTCAAAACATAAGTTCTAATTAACTAGTTTCATAACATTGTAGTCGATGCAGTTTCAAAAGAATATTGCCCCAATATATCCATAAAGAACTATGAATTATAATTTTACAATGGACAGCGTATCATAACGTAACTTCTATAAAATTTTTGGGTTATACAATAATTCCAAATACTACAGAGCTTTTTAAAGATAAACATTTTTAGAAAGGTATAGTGTACTAAACCACAATAAATTACCTGTATTCATATGGTGCTCTACAATTTCCATAGTGAAAGCGTAGTTCATAAAAATCCATAGATCACAAATTTGGTAACAGTGAAATTCACCAAAGGCAATTTGGCGGGCAAAATAAGGCGACATTCATAAGTAATTTAACTACAAGTTGTCCAGACAAAAACCATGTCGTTTTAAAAAATTTAAGTAAAGCGTATATAGGTACCAATGTTAATAAATAATCCCTCTTAAAAATATTTTAACAATAAAAACACCTTTTGTCTAGTTGGACTAGAAAATGGATACTGGATATTTGCAACAAACTTGGACGAGAAGAAGGCCTATTACTGGTTAAATTCTGGTAGACGTCTCCTATATTCGAATTTCTCTGCTGGCCAACCAGACAACTACAACAACATGGAGAACTGCTTGCATGTTTTCCATACGACTCCTGGTCGGTTTGCCTGGAACGATATACCCTGTAATTCAAACATTCGATTCCTTTGTCAACATAATCAAGTGTAAGTAAACACAAATTCGTATAACAATAGTAGAATAATAAATATCTTAAAATAACAATAATTTTTCAGATGTGACTGACGAATCGTAGAAGGAACGGAAGAAAGTATAATTAAAGGAACTATTTTAAACTGAATATAATAGTACTTAAATATTTTAATAATATTATCTAATAATTATTTTAGTCCATAATGTATGATCCTAATAAAATACTTTATGATAGTGTTAACTAGTTTGCTTAAAAAAAATTAATTATAACACATGGGCCTGAAAAGTCCCGGGCGTAACAAAGAAAACGAGTTTTTTGTTAAAAATTGGCTTTGTTCATTAAACGTAATCTTCATCAAGAGGCACACAATTATTCCAGCGCAGCACAACATTTCAATACAATCGTTTTTGAACGATTTATATTTTGCCTCAAAATAGACGTCAGTTTGAGCGATAACCTCTTCATTCGAGCGAAAATTCTTACCGGTGTAAAATCTGGCGAATACGGTGGATGTGGGCCCACTTTGAACTTCAATTTATGTTCAGTCGCCATTGTTTTGATTGACTTGTGACACGATGCATTATCTTGACGAAACAATATTATTTTCTTTGCCATATACTGTCGGTTCTTTGCAATTTCGGCCCTCAAACGCTCCAATAACGTTTTTTAAGGTAATCGATGAAGATTACACCACGCACATCCCAAAATATCAAGCCCATAATTTCTCCAGGCGATTTTTGTGCTTTCGGGCATTTTGGACGGGGTTGACCGGTTGCTGGCCACTCAGATGACGATCGTTTTGATACCGAAGTGAAGTTATGCATCCATGTTTGATCCATTGTTACATATCGATGCAAAAATTCCAGTTTTTACGTTTAAATATGGCCAAACACTGCCCAGAATCATCAACACGTTTTTGTTTATGGTCAACTGTGAGCTAACGCGACACCCACTTTGAACAGAGCTTTGTCATGGTTAAATCATTATGCAATATAAACCAACACGTTCTTTCGATATATTTACGATGTTAGCTAACTCACGAAACTTCACTTTTCGATCATTCATAACGATTTTGTGGATTGTTTTGATGTTTTTTGGTGGTACCACCCCATTTGGACGTCCACTGCGTTCTGCATCATTGGTGTTTCTACGACCACATTTGGGGTCAGCAAACAAACGTTTTATTGTTTTTACTGATGGAGCGGGGTCCCTATAATTTCATTTTTCAGGCCATTGTTTCTCTTCCGCGCTATCTTTTCCCATCAAGAAGCGGTGTAAAATTAAAAGACGAAATTGTTTTTGATATATCGTTTTGGAAATAACAAATAACAAGTTAACACTAGAAATAACACTCGTAGGACAACAAAAACTCAAGAGTATCATGAAATGTTAACAGCTTTCTTTTGTAGGTAAATACTAAAATAACTAAAAATCCAGTAAAAGTAATTTTTAGTGTGTTTAGCCCAAGCACTATATTTTGGAGATTTTCTCATTTTCAAAAATTATTTGTTGGGAAAAGCTGATGTTACATAATCAAAATACCTTTTTTCATCTATATCACAAAAAAATCTTTACCAGATAAGAGATCATTTGCAATCATTAAAACAGCAAACGATTAACATCAACATATATCAACAAAGTAGCTGTACAAAAATCTAAGAGGCGAGGCTCAAAATATACCCCAAATGTATATATATATATATATATATATATATATATATATATATATATATATATATATATATACGAAATAATTTTATTAGTTGGATTACAATGAATTACTTATCCCAGTTGTTCAAAATGAATGATTTTGAGAATTTGTTAGATTTCTATGTATTTAGAATTACTGATATGAATTACCGATACTGAACAAAATAGGTTAGCATATATTACTTGACAAATAACTTCGGACTTGGAGCGTAAGTAATATAAGTATACTATAACTGTACACAGCTTCATTTACTTATTTGTTAGTTTGAAATAATAATATGTCATATAGTTACAAATGTTATTGCATTAATCATTAAGCACCTTAACATAACATCAATACCTTAAAAAGTTCACAAACGTACTCTTAATACTTTATAATTTCTTATATTTGTCCCATAGAAGGTCCATAGAAGGAACACATTTCTATGCAAATTATGTAGTTAGTTTCTTTTTATATCCTGCATTACTTCAGTTATGTATTCATATAGTCCTAATCTTTTATCCATAATTTTCACGTAAAACATATATTATAAAAACAATTAATACATTCTTTTAAATCCTAAATATTTAAGTAAAATTGCATTGTTACTTTTTTATTTATACAACTTCTCGATCTTGTCCTTCTAGATAGCTCATTTTTAGATGGTCTTATATGGCTTTCATTTATTGCTTTCTACGTTGTCCTCTGTCCTATGTGTCCCAACTAAAATTCTATGAAACTATTTTATAACTGTTAATATTCTATGCAATATTTATTCTAACTCGTGATGCGTAAACTAACGTATTGATTACCATATTTGAGATAGATTAGAGCATTGTTAAGAAGTGTATGTTTTTGTTTATTTTTTATCCACTTTTCACAGAACTCATTATATCACCAATATATATTTCTGATGCCTGGTACATACAAGCACCTAATATATGAAAAATATTTCGAAAAAATCACCCTACATAAGAAGTTACCACATAGAAGATGGATGGTACGGATCTAATGTCTACTTCAAATTTGTAAAAACCAGATGAAGCGACTTCAAGTTTTCCAAAATAAGTTCCTCATGAGAATCTTAAACACTCCATGGTTTGTCAGAAATAATTAATTTCACAGAGAAACTGACACTCCAAAAATCAATCACTTCATATTTCAATCCTTCCTCAAACAACTACCCAGCTCAAGATCTTCTGAAAACCCGCTGTGTGCTTAACACCGCGTCACCGCTAACCTCACGTTTTTCCAGTTCCAACTGCAACGACCTCGTCCGTAGCCGCACTAATAACTATTGCCCCCACACGACATCTAGTCGTGTGTTAACTTAAGATTACGAATCAACAGTTAGTCTCACTAACTGCTCTTTCGCCGGATCCTCGTGTCCGATAACGGCTACCAGTTTAGCCATATCCCCAAATTTAATGCAGCAGTACTTAAGGGGTCAGCGGTTTCGTACCAGAGTATTGGTAAGCTCGGAGGAGGTCCCACATAACCCGATCCAACTTGTTGCTCCAGGTTCGAACTTTAATACCCCTAGTATAGCAGTGCTAACTTACAGGATTTTTATTATTTCTGCTTTATAACGCTATACAATTACCAGCACCAACCCCTGCAAAATATACTATTATAATGACAATATAAGACATAAAATATATAACTGTTATTTTCTCAATTAATGGTTTTGAAATGAATGGTCCCAATTTAATTTTGAGAAGTTTTTATACAAATGATCTTTTACTATGCTCTTTCTGAGTTTTGTCTGCAACAAATAACTCGATAAAATTCTGTAGTTAAAACAACCAAATGTGATTTTATCCATATGTTATGTTAGTCTTATGACACTATAGAGTACTTATACACAAAATTGATATTGTTGCCAAATTTCTTTAAACAAAACCAACTTATATTTTGGAGGCCTGCAATAGTCTGAATCGTCTGAATACCTCTTGAAACAAATATCTTTCAGGTAAAGGGTTTAGTCACATGCTTATAGATACCAAAGAATTGTTCACCAACATGTTTGGAAATATATGTGAAATTAAAATATCTAGAATTTGTAAAACCATGATCTGTTATTGAATTATTTGAGTTACTATCTTCTCATTCTGATGTTTTAATTGTTTGTGTAAGTCTTCTTATCAAGATTTATTTAATGTTTATACTTCATTGCATCCTTCTTGACTGACAGGAGCTTCCGGGTCAGAGTTAATGGAGTAATATCTACAACATATCACCAAACCAACAATGTACCTCAGGGCTCCTGTTTTAGCCCATTACTATTCATAATTACTATGAACTCCATTAACGAAATCATTCCCACTTAGATCAACGCCCGAATTTATCCAGATGATGTGGTTATCTACCACAAACATACTAACCATAAGTACAGCCAATCCCTATTACAGAATTGCCTCGATGAACTGCCCGCGTGGGCCGGACGGAATGGGTTGAAGTTCTCAGCAGAGAAAACCGTGAGCGTTCACTTTTGTAGATGGAGGAACTGTTCGCGAATAGCAACATTATTATAAGAGGGTAAAAACCTGATAAACAAACCAGAACACAAATTCCTTGGTTTAGTGTTCGGTCACAAGCTCAACTGGCTCCCTCACATAAATTATCTCAAGAATAAATGTTTGGCAGACATAGGTCTACTAAAAAACCTTTCCAACATCAATTGGGGAGTACACAGAATATCGTTGAGCAATATATATCAGGCGCTGATAAGAAGCAAATTGGATTAAGCCAGTGTTATATTACCGCGCCGCCTTCATACATGAATCAATTGGATACCATACAAAACGCCGCTATGAGAATTATACTGGAAGCATACCGCACTAGTCCGGTTGAAAGTTTGCAGTGCGAGGCAGATATTTCATCACTCGAGTCACGGCGAGAGCTCCTGTTACTAAACTATGCAAGCACCCTCAAATTCCGTCCAGAGCTGGATCCATACTAGTACTATCGGATTCTATCAGTTCCCTAGAGAGTTTAAGATCGGCAAAGACCGTCCACTCTCTGATTACTCAGAAAAGTACAGACAAAGTTACAATTTAGGGGTGTAAGAATAACATACCTCTGCGTCCCATCCCATAAAAGAATATCTGGAAATCAAAGAGCCGACCATCTGGCAAGTAGGGAAGAGGAGTCGATCAAGTTAAACGAACTGTTCAGCAAAAAGATGCCCAAGTCTATATGAAGGGCCTAAATAGGCAAATGACCCAATTAGAAT
This sequence comes from Rhynchophorus ferrugineus, assembly GCF_030347505.1. NCBI lineage: Eukaryota > Metazoa > Arthropoda > Insecta > Coleoptera > Curculionidae > Rhynchophorus > Rhynchophorus ferrugineus. The sequence continues at coordinate 15,634,581 of NW_027472588.1, read as the reverse complement.
GCGAATCTTCTCATAAAAAACAATAAATTATGGGGAGTCAAGAGGATCTTTTATCAATCTATAGACCATAATAACATCAGGAGACATAAGTCAAGCGTCCTCGCACGACTGCGGGGCACTCTAGACTGACACATGAATATTGATGATATGATGAAGGGACAGAGCCCGCCCTTATGTGATTTGTGCCAGATTCAACTTAGCGTCAGACACATCCTACTGGACTGCCAAAAATATGATTACTTAAGGACACAACTTGATATCCGACAACAGTGGAACAATTGGTTCAACCTGAGCAACTGAATCTGCTGATTGACTATCTACAGACCATAAACCTACTTCAACACTTGTAACATACATTTATTATTGTGTAAATGAAAATATTTTATTGTATATATTGTACTGTTTATAATCTAGTGTGTAGTATTGTAAGCTGTTAATGTTCATATAATGTATTGACGGGTTTAAATAAATAAATAAATTTAATGTTTATACCAAGCTTTAACCGATGAATATCGAAACGGAAAATATATAGACGGAACAGTAATTATAAATTTTGTAAAAATGTGACGTCGTCTGTAGTGAAACCACTTAGTTACATTATGGTAAACAATTTAACTCATTAATTCCCATTGCTATTTCACTTTACGTATATTATTTATTATACCAACTTCTGTAACTACCGCTTAGACATCGTGCTATAAATTAAAATTAATTAAGCAATGAAGGTCTGGAATGGACCACGAGCGATTACAAAATCTTGCTGTCATTTCTATAGAAACTGTCTTTTTAAGCAGCTACATATTAAAGATTTTATTAGAAAAGTATAATTTTTATAAATATTTCCATCCTTTCCCATGAAATTTGAAAAATTAAAAAATTTAAAAACCTGCCTTACCTTTCTTCAACCACTGCCTTTGTTCTGGACGCCGCAACCAACGAAGAGCACGATGACCTCGAAATCAAATGAATATACGAAGTCATCCAAGATTTCGCATTAAAATACGAAATTAAGTTGCTAAATCACAAAAACCTGGAAGCAATATAGCTACTGGACAACACATAGGAAATCAGAAGTTCAGAAGCAAACCAAATCACAAGAACTTATATAGTGTATAAGTGTATTCTTAACTTGGATTATATTAGTATTAGCCATCATTTTTACATAGCCAGGCTTTTCCTAAATATCTCCTAACGGCTCTTCATAAAATTTGTAGCTCACTAGTAATAGAAACTCTGCTATAATTATCTGACCTGGGGATTTTCATGATTTTATCCAAATTTTCGGCAATTAATCTTTCCACGGTCTGTTTACGAACCAAAATTTCACTTGGTTTTTCTTTACAGTTACATTAATAGAAGTAACAGTGTAACAAAGCAACATTGGTCATCTCTACCAAAGAAAAATTGTAACATATTTGACGTAATTTCAAACAAAATTGATCCAACTATTTACAAAACTGTCAAATAAGTTTCTTCATACAAAATATCAGCTTTCTACTACGGTCCATTATAATCTAATCGGAATTTATCAAAACAAGATACAAATTATTAAAGCTATTAAAATAATATATATAAATAATTTATATAAATAATATAAAAATGAGAATCATCAACAAAAATATTTATTAAAATCACCAATGTTTACAAAATTAGTTTTATATCTCAATTTATTTTTCACATCAATCTTGATGATTCCTAGTCCCAACTTGGTTATCAGAACACATGTTATCACTACAAATTTTAAAATAATAATATAAATCTCTAAAGATTACTAAATAGTCACTTACTTTTGTTTGCGTTGGCATACGAATCGGAGTTTTGTCTCGCAAGCAAGATCGTTCCAGAAAAAAACACCGGTATTGGATTGATATATCTCCAAACAGCTATAACCAACACCATTGGGCTGACCAACCGAAAATTTAGAATAAAATAGTGGCAAATTCGAGTTCAACCAAAAGAAGTTTGTCTTGTTTCCCGTATTACTGGAAAATATCCAGATACCTTCAAGGGCACCAACTGTAAATACAATATCAAATAATATAATATGAGTGGACAACACCACTTCATAGTTCAATTGAAAAGTCCCCGGCCTGACACATAGATGACGCTACTAGAATTAAATCCATTTGATTTTTATTTAACCCTAACCCTCAAAAGATGCGTGTATACATTTGACAGCTATCGGATCATTAGTTTGTGAATTATAGCATTTGGAGTGAAACAACATTTGTTGTGTGAAAAAAATGGATAAAAAAGGATTTCGCTTGTTGATAAAATATTGCTTTTTGAAGAGAAAAAATACTGTTCAAGCAAAAAAAACCTGATGCCTAGTTTGCGGACACTGCCCCAGGAAAATCAACCAACAAGTATGCTAAGTTTAGACGTGGTGAAATGAGTACCGAAGACGGTGATTGCAGTGGACGCCCAAAAGAGTTTGTTACCGACGAAAACATTTAAAAAAACAACAAAATGAATTTCATCCTCGAAAGGAATTATGTTGACTAAAAAAAACTAATTTTGCCAAAAAATATGTTTTATTATGGTAGGCCGGGGACTTTTCAATTGACGTGTTATGAGAGATATTTTTGCACAGCCACAGTTTTATTATTCTGAAAAGCTTTCTTTAAATAGAAACTATAATGACATTTTAAAAGATATATTTTGGTTTTATCTTATTAAAGTCTCATTAGTGAATTATTTCGTATATTACACGTAATCCACATTTTCATCGAATCATCGAATAACATATATAAACTACGAGAAATAACTTTTTGGTTAAGAAAAATGTGTTAAAATATAGAGACCAAATGTAATAATGTATCAATGTAGGTAAAAATATAATTTGTATTTAGTTATGCAATGATATACTCAATGAGATCAAATCTTACAACATAGTAATTGCAATATAAAATTATAGTAAAATAAGTTTAAAAATAGAAAGTTGGGCAAAATTAGTAGGTTAGGTTATTTCTAATAAATGTCTTAAATGTTTGAGCAAAACATAAATGTTGTAATTGAAAAAACAAAAAAAAGTTACTTTTCCCAACACATTACTAGATATCGAGGCAGTTAAAAACGACTGTTAATAATGACTTATCAATATTATGGTTTAAAATTACTCCATATACTTACGCATATACTTGGCACATACTTACTCTCTTTAAAGGGCTTTAAAGCTTCTTCCAACTCTATTTCATCAGCTTCAGATAACACTTCAGCTGGATCTAATCCGTATTGAATACATCTTAAGTAACCATCGTGAAAGGTCACTTTCTGATTAGATATCACGTACTTATTTGCAGAGGTTGTTGCAATAATTAAAAGGATATTTGCTAATATTATGGCAACCGACTTCATTTTCGAATTCGATACAAAATACAGACGCGTAAATCTGGAAAAATCTCGGCTTATATATAGATGGAAGTTATAATCTTTCTCGCAGAACTAACCACATCATTACACATGTGGTTTGGTGTGCAGCCTCCACCTTTTTGATAAGGTTCACTAATTGTTTGGCTTTTGCATGTTAACAGGAAATAAAGATTTAACGGTGTATTTCTCGTGAAGCAATTTAATCTGAACAAATAATTATATCAGCATTCAATAAAAATTCAAGTTTTTACTCTAATTACTTTTAACATATTAGAGAGTTGCTATAATAAATATTTGGATCATATTTTCAGTTTAAAAAGGAAATTATCCATAACAGTTGGCACAATATATTAGTAAATAGGTTTTTATAATTGTTTTATAATAAAAATATTTTTGCTAATATGTATTTATTAAAAAAACATTATAGGGTAACAACGATCCATTGACCCAAAGAAGTGGTAATCAGAATCAGTTTTAGCAGCTCATAATCAATTACACATTTCAGATCCCACCATCTAAAATACTGTTTTCGACAACATATAAAAATAATACATTAAGCTGAAGGGATTGATGAAACTGCGGCATACACCCAATCGGCTATATTGCGCCCTCCCTTTCTCTGCCTACAGCATATAATCGCCCATTTTAAAATTAACCGAGTGAAAATAAATAATCTAGAATATCTATATTTTATAATGTATTAACAAGTTTATATTAATAATAATTAATTTGTTGTGTTATTCTTAGTATTGTAACATAACTTGGTGTTAAAATATGGAAGAACAAAGCTAAGTACAGAATATAATATTAAGTTTTATAAAGTCAAAATATCTAAACCGCATCAATTTTGTTTGTAGTGAGAATAATAACCCCCAAATGTGTAAAAATACGTTTTCAAGGGTATCAGTCATAGAAGTTTCAATAGAAGTCAGCACATGCCAAAATTTCATCCCGATATAGCTGCACATTTCAAAATGATAAAAAGAACAAAGAAAAAAATTATTCTTTGTTTAAATAAAAACGTTGCAACGGGTATGAAAGAAATAATATAAAATTGCAGTAGAAGTAATATTAAAGATAATTATAACTTTTATACATATTTCATTGTGATCAACCATCCATTGGTTTTAGGTTAGTAAACGTACAATATGTTAATCAAGAGCATCATCATCATCAGTTCGGTAGTCGATTCATTACTGGGGTTTCTTCATCAAAAATAGTAGCAAAAATTGCAGTAACTGATAAAAATTAGACATTTACTTCAATCATATCATATTTTAGTTGTAATTTAATTTTTTTTATAGGTTAAGTATTGCTACTAGTTGTTGAGGTAAAGCTGATGAAAGTTATATTAGAATAATAAAAAAATTAGATTTTGTAGTATGCAAGAATAGTGGAGAACGATACTTTGAAAAGATCAAATTTACCAGTAAGAGTTGACCTGAATCGAATAAACAAAACTTATAACATTAGTCATTTATGACACCCTAATGATCTAATGACTACTACTCTGAAGGTGCAGTAGTGAAACAAACAAGAAGAGGTATCGCCTGGCGTCTTATTTTAGGTGAAAAGTACGATGGTCTGGTGAAGATTTTTCTTTGACATAGATGAATAACATATCAATCAATATCAATTGATAATATCAAGTCTTTATGTAAATATGGCTTATAGACTATATACAATTTTCTAATAGAATATGTCTTTTTATTTTCGAATGTTTCCCAATTTTTATCACCATTTACAAGACAAAGTATATGCATTTGCGTAGAGCTTGCAAGGTGTGCGCTTGCTCACTCAGACTATTAATTCAAATAAATGAAAATGTGCCTGTGCTAAACTGAAATTACCTTCAATTTACAGTATCCTCATATAATAGGACATTCTAGTGCCCGCTGGAATTGGCCGATACTGTACACGCGCATTTATTTTAAATTCACTTGACAGATTTCAGACAACGACAATAAATGTCGAAAGGTATGCGAGCTGATCATGCCCTTTCATGCGAACAACAGCTTGATAAATTTTCCAACTACACGCTGCTGTTAATAGATTAGAGTTGTGGTTGGGGTATTTTTTAGGTTCATTTTAGGTTTACAAAATTTTTTTGAGGTAATACAATTATTTATTATTTATTAGAGACTAATAGCAGACAATACAAACGTAGATAAGGTATGAATTATTAGAAAAATGTTATATTTTAGTAAAATTGTAGTTTAATCTAGACAAAAATTATGAAAATCAGGCTACAAAGTATCTTATGCACATGGCATATTATAAAAAACATTCAAAGCAAAAGCAAATTAAAAAAATATGAATCTGAACAAGCAAATGGAAGAAAAAAAATTATTATAAAACAGACGAAACCGAATTCATATAGGTGATGGATGTGTTTATACTATAGAAATATGTAAAAAATACAAGATCTGGTGAAGTTGAATATTTCATTTGTTTGCTTGTATGTGCTACTACTACTGTATTAACAATTATTTTATGTTTATATTATTTTGACAGATATTACTTATAAGAAGAGAACTGATTAAAAATGTGGGCTCATTGCTTCCGAAAAAACGCTCTAAAACTATTAAGTTAGTTAGATCCTCTGATTTGAAAGTATGGAAAAGTATTTTGTATATTGAACGACCAAATGCTATTAACTATCAAGATAATAATTATCAGAGATAACAAAAAACCAGAACTCACAAGAGATAAGTACATCATCTATACATTTTTACCGTATTCAGACAAATTTGATGTGCAATATAAGGATAAAACCATAAAAAATCTAACCAAAATATGTGAATACACTATGCGAAAATAAATTATATTTCTAGTTTCTGTTTTATTTATATTTTTTGCGTGTGTCTAATTGCTTCTTACTTGGATTATTTTTTGTTAATTTTACTTCATTTATTGCAATAAAATGGATTTTCTTAAACATTTTAAAGTCTCCTTTTTATCAACAAGGGTTTATTTAGACTGGACCTATTGTTTATATTGGGCTCCGAACTACTGTCTTCGGCATTAAGCCTACCGACTGGCCAGTGACCAACTTAGAGATCATCTCATAAGACATCCAGTCTTACCCAACTTGGTTACTGTGACTGGGATAGTTATTCCTTGTCGGATTTTCCGCTGTTGTCTATAAAGGCATTTACAATTACAATTGTAAACAAAAAGTACATTTCTGTTTCAGCAGGATTGAAACCCGCGCCTATCGCAACACTAGCAGGGCCGTGCTGTCACATTTTCCACTTCGCCACTTTTAACGATTGAATAATGGAATAAATAAGTAAAGAACAATACAATTTCATTTAGAAATGTAAGGAAATAAATGCTTTTATATAAAATAAGCCTGTTTTTTAATAAATGAATTGTTTTCCAATATATATTTTATGTGAAAAAATGCTTAGACATTTTTATATTGACATTATAATAATACGTATATGAATTAATGAAAATATATAAAGTGAAACTAACTACATAATTTGCTTATATAGTGCACATGGGATATTTTAAACCGCTGATAAATATCAATATGTTTAATGATTAACGTAATAAAATATGTAACTATATGAAAATTATTCTTTGACCATTTTATCAATTATTTTATTTACTTACTTTATAGATCTAAGATGTGAGAAGTCAATAGTTTATTTAATGATTATAAAGGCATTACTTTATCATAATTTCTATATTGCAAAAAAAGTTCGTAACTGGGTTCATTATTATTTTAGTTAATAGACATAAAAAGTTATATATAAATGCAAATAAAAATCAAATATACTTGTATTTAGTGTTCTAGAGTTGTTACAGATCTGGGTTAAAATAATATAAGGTTCTAGTACAAAAACAAATCCACTTACTAACACATTATTTATTCAAACCATCTAATTTTTTATTAATCTTGATAATCGCCAGTCCCTAGTTAGTCATTCGTCAGAACACATGTTGCCCCTATAACTTTTAAAATGAACAAAATAAATGCGCAACTAAAAGATTAAAGTACTACTTACCTCTGTTTACGTTGGCATATAAATCGGATTTTTGCATCACAAGGAATATCATTCCAAGCAAAGAGCCCGGTATTGGGTCGATATATCTGCAAACAGTTATAACCAGAACCATTGGGCTGGCCAACCGAAAACTTTGAATAAAACAGCGGTAACTTCGAGTTCAACCAGAAGGACTCCGTTTTGTTTCCTGACTTATAAATAATGGCAAACATCCAGAAGCCTTCGAAAGGATCAACTGAAGCTAAAATATATGTAACTTTCTTATAAAGTTAAACAGCAATCCCGATAAAATATTTTGGACGTCTAATAAAAATTACTATATCGATAGGAAAAGTTTTGTGCCATTTTATCTAAACCACACATCAACTAATAATTTGAGTTTAAACATGGCTATCATCGAACAAACTTTATTTAAGATAATAATTGGCTGATGTCCTACTATATTCACAGTCACAATAGACCACAGAAGACACTTATTATTGGTTAGTATCAAAAAATGCGGAGTACTGTGGCAGCATATGGTGACGATACGGCGATTTTATCATCGAATAAAACATCAGCCATCTAACCTCAACGAAATGTATTTGTGGTTCACCATTCACTCACGTGACGTTAATCTTGCGATGAAGAAATTGTCCTCCGGCAAATATTAATAATAACTCCCGCAAGAAGATAGTGCTAAATATATGGGAATGCATCTGGATCACTTAACTTGAAAGAAACGGATGCTAGTAAAACGTAAATAACTTTAAAAAAAGTTAAAGCAAACCAGATGTATTGACTTATAGGGTGTAAATCCAAATTTTGTTTGGATAATAAGGTATTGCAATATAAGTCAATTCTTAGACCCGTATGTTATCGAACTGTGGGGTATTACTAACAAATTTAGTATTGTCATCTTTCTGACTAAAGGTTCGAAATAAAAGATAAGAGATTCCAAAATAAAGTGTTATGTGCCCTCGTTGTTATTATGCCTAACAACATAACCAGTGTGATCCATCCAAAGTACCAAAGTGTATACTACTATTGAGGAAATAGAAAAATGTTTTTATCACACAATTCTTAATTTTTTAGTATAATTAGATAATTTCTTTTTAATTTAAGTAATATTTAATTATAATTAAAACAAATAATGTACAAATAAATATATTATTGCGTATTAGATCAATGATAAACCTATTTAAACCCTGGATAATATAAATAATTACCACACCCAATTTAGTAAAGCTTTACAAACAGTCCAAATTGATTTAACATTAATATAATTCAGAAATATAAGTTATTGAAATTATTTAAATAATCTAGTAACATTTAACAATTAATATTGATAAACTAACAGTATTTCATTACTAATATTTACACATACTTACTCTCTTTAAGAGACTTTAAAGCTTCTTCCAGTTCTATTTCATCAGATTCCGATAACACTTCGGCTGGGTCCAGTCCATATTGATGGCATCTTAAATAACCATCCTGAAATGTCACTTTTTGGTTGGATATTACATACTTATTGGCAGAAGTTGTTACAGCATATACAAATATAGATGCTAACATTATTTCAATCGTATTCATTTTGAAGATTCGATTTGGACCTTCTGAATTTATAGCATAATCGAATAACTATGAAAAAATATTGTCTTATATATCGCAAAAACCGGATATAACGACCTTTTCCAACCAAACCAACAAGTTATGGTTTTGAGTGCAACTTTCACTTTTTGATAAGCTCTACTGATAACGCTCCTTTTATAATCTAACAGGAAATAAGGTCGTAAAAACACATTTTTGAGAAGCAATTGCTTCTCAGTAGCTTACAGTAAATATTGTTACACGTGCCATATAGTAATTCTACCCAACATAATATTTATTAGGTTTTATAAAATATGTCTAATAATAAAACTACTAATAATATACTACTAATAATAATGACATGAAGTATTGCAAAAAGATCGAATAAATTATATACCTATGTTAAAATTTTCCCTTTTATTTGTAGACACTAACAGCTTCATTCTGATTTAGCAGTTCGTAACAGATTACACCGTTCGTTGTATATGAATGGCTCTGCTAACATGTCTCACCCATACTTTTGCACTAAAAATAGTCGTAATATATTCACTTTTCATCGGCCGTTACAATATACGAGAGAAAACACTAAATACCTTTCCGGTAAGCTACAATGTTGGAACCCTTCCAAGTGTAATTTTCAATCAGTTTGTGTATTATACAGTTTTTCTATCTCTGCATCTTTCCCATCCCATATAAAATTTGTGACCACATGATTAATAGATTAACATTGAGCTAAGCTGACTTAAAATTGTTTCAGAGTTTGAGCCGGATCTCCGTTCTATGGTCCCCCATTCATTGATTGGAAAATACCTACAATTGGGTTATAACGAGCAGCTTGTGTAGAAAGTTGTTATTTTACCTAGAGATATGTCAAAAATAACTAATTCAATAAATTGACTAGGATGTTAAACAGTTGTTTTAGATTCAGTAGAGATCAGAAAAAAGAGTTTTGGACAAAAAGTGGAGTAAAGATTTTCAGCAATGCTTCTGCACCAAGATGGGCATATTGGTTAGGATGTAGTCACTCTCACTGAGTACCAGTTATGGAATCGTTCCATTCAATGCACAATATACCATGTAAATTTGGTTAGGAAAATCATACATTGTGCATTGAATGGAACGAAGCCATAACTGGCAGACCGGCGAACGAATGTTGAGACGGCACAACAACCATGTACATCCTATTAGTAATTTTGTCAGGAAAGAGGTGCAATTCATACGAAATTCATATATTCTAAAATATGAATTTGGTATCTGGTTCGATGAGCGTATTTAGTTACCTACTAATTAGAACCTACTAATTCTCCTTTATATTATAGACGAATTGAAAGGGCACTGTCGTTTAGGTTCAAAAAGTTGTCATTTATTTCCCTTAAAATAAAATAATTTTGAAATAGATTAAAAGTCTTGTCTTTAAACCCTACTTTAATTTATTTATGAGACTTCTTTTATAAGAAATTGAACCTTCCTACTGGACACACTATTTAATAATTTGTAACTCTTATTCAATGATTTATTTTATTTCATGAATGGTGATCATTGTTCCAATGAAAACTTGTTTGAGTTCATGGACAGTAGTTCTCATCACTGTCGGATTATATCAACCAATTGTCCTGCACAATGTACGCCAAGTTAAAGGCATTTATCAGTCATTTCACATCAGAGTATCAGTTGGAGATAACTATTAACTGGTCGAAAATGTGTCGTATTTAGTTCGCACTTGATCCCTAAGTAAATATGTCGCGTCACACGTTTCCCATTGAAGAGCATGTATACTTTTTTTCCTCATTAATTTATTATATTTTTACTAGTCGTTACGGACTAATGCACACTTTTCCCTTACAGTATCTTCAACCTAGATACAAATTTAGGGCTACTACTACTTTAGTTTCTGATGTAATAATATTTATGTATTAACACTTTTCTTTTAAATGTACCTCACTAAACTACACTACACACGATCGAATGGTTTAATTCCTTTGAGTCTAAGCACAACAGGACTGCTGTAATACTTCGATGTTGACACGAGAATGGAGTTTTTCCTCATGTATCTTTGCAATCCTCTTGATTTCCTGAGTGATAGTTGGAATGTGATGGTTTTGGTATGCAATACCTCTCAGGCCCACCACAAAAATAACTACTGTGGCAACCTATGCAGACGATACAGCAATCTTAGCATCCCATGAAGATCCAGTCACAGCATCAATAAACCTACAAACCCACCTGGAGCAAATACAATTATGGTTAAAGACATGGCGCATTAAAGCCAATGAATCAAAATCCACGCATATAACGTTTACACTGCGTAGAAGAACATGTCCACCAGTAAATATCAATCATCGTCAACTCCCCCAAGCAGAGCATGTTAAATATCTTGGTATGCATTTAGATCGACGCCTAACCTGGAAGAAGCACATACTCTCTAAACGGAAACAACTAGGACTAAAATTATATCAAATGTATTGGTTCATTGGGCGCAAATCCAAGTTATCATTAGATAACAAGGTATTGCTGTATGAGTCTATACTCAAGCCCATTTGGACATATGGAATTCAACTATGGGGTACCGCTAGCAAATCTAATATATCCATCATTCAACGGTTCCAAAATAAGGTGTTGCGTGCCATTGTTGATGCTTCGTACTATATTTCAAATAAAGTGATACAACGCGATATTCCTCTAGAACCTATAACGAGTGTAATCCAACGTGTTTGTGTGAAGTACTTCGAAAGAGTGTCAGTGCATCCCAATGTACTCGCTAACCAGCTAAATATGCGACGTGATAGTCAAGTGCGTAGACTAAAACGTTTAACAACACCTGATCTGATTACTGGACATATGTAGAGTTTAGAATAAGCATTAGAATAAGACTAATTAATTAAGATAATATTTTATACAGAAGATTGCTTAATGAAGTGATTTTCTACATGCCATGTATATATAATATAAACAGAAGAAATACTTATTGCCAATAGGGCAGATTGTGGACTCACGAAGAGTAATAAAAAAAAATACCTCTCAGGACTTTGTTCTGGAAAATTTGTATTGTAGTTGTATTATATTTCGCCGAATAACCATACGTCCATACTTGCTTGTATAATAATAATTTATTATATACTGATAATTATAATTTTATTACATATTTCGATATATTATCTACACAATTCAATTCAAGATACATTCCGAAATACATAGCGTTGTTGATATATGGAATGATAATATTCTTTATTGCTATCGGTGTTCTAGAGTATGAATATACGTCATTTGCACACGTATGGATTTAATTCCCATGATTTTTGTTTTCCAAATTTGAGTCCAAATATTGATGTTTTTACTTACCTACAATGCAATTTTTGTATGGCTCGTATATTCTTAGTATTATTTCGCATGTCGTAGTTACTAAGAAAATGAATAATTAAAAAAAAACACCATATATACTATAAAGATTTATTTTCATATTCTTGAGATGAAACATATATTGAAAAAGACACTAATTCAATAAATTAACAAGCCGAACTATAACAGAAAAAATGAAGTGTATAATTAGTAAAACTTTTAAAAGTAATTTATAGTTTACTTATATTACAATAATGGATATTTACACATGAAATTGAATTTACGGTCACAAGGAAAATCATGCCACAAGTTACTTTCATTTGACGATCTCTTCAGCACTAAACAGTTTTCAGTTCGGTGAAGGTTTGGTTGAGTGGGATGAAATTGACTATAAATCAGTGGCTTTCCAGAATTTAACCAATGGTAATCAACTAGATTACCCAAGTTGGTAGCGAATATCCACCAGTTCTCTGATAAAAAAATTAATTGATATAGCATATGTTAGACATCATTAAATAATTTTAAAAAATTAAATTATATTATAACAAGGATAACTGATGCTTGAGTAATAATGAAGGACGCTGATAAATCACAGCAAGCATTTTTTTTCAAATTTTCAGCTAAAAATTTCAGCCCATATCATAACATTAAATTAATTTATGAAATTAAAAACAGTTCTGTATTACAGTATACAATATCATAATATGTTAAAATACAAAAACACTGTTCTGTAACTTTCACGCAATACTGTTCATTAACGTTTACAAAATGTATGAGCTAAACTGTTAAAACAATAACTTTGATATTTTATGCACATCATTAAAAAATTTTTGTAGTCATTATCGCTTCCACGAATTTTGATATATTCTACTGAAGATTGCAAATATAATTTAAGAGAGTAGCTAATTGCCTCTGGTTTTTATGAGTTTGATGTAATTTAAATATGAAATAACAACACGGCATTATTAAGCGTTTGATACTGAAATTAACTTTCTGGGCATTGATTTCACTCATAGATAAATAATCTTCGCCCTTCACTGAGTGAAGTGTCCAGAAACGCTATGATTTGGCAAGGCTTAACGACTATTGAACACAAATTAGAATTATTTCTGATTACAAATTGAAAATTTAGATTAAACATGGGTCATTCATGAGACTCGAAGCCTAAAAATTATTTCGATGATTGCAACTTTTGCGTGAGAAATATTCCAGTCGGGAAAAGTGGCAATATCCAAATATACAATCCGTAAGATATCCTGTCTCACATAATGAAGGTCTGCGATCTGTGTACGCTTGGAAAGTAGATTTTAAGCTTTCAGAAGCTGTGATATCGCCAAATTCACAGTATTGAGTACAACCTATAAGTGGAGGTGAATATGAATATGGAATATCTGGGCCACTGTTGCTCTCTAAAAATTAACTCGGAGATTTAATACGACATCTAATTTTATCAAAACAAGCACCAGAGAAGTTAGAGGAGGTTAGTTTAACAAGGATATTCGGCACTCAGCGTGGCAAAATAGCAAATAAGTCCGACGAAAACTAAAAGGTTTTAGGGTAAATTAGGTGTTTATGTGACCGTTATTTATTGAGGTAATATAAAAATGTGAAAATACAAAATAAATAAAACTGATGGCAGCCGTGTTACCTGGTGACGAGGCTTGGGCAATCAATCGTGGCACGTCTAAACCAAATGATGGTCGAGTACTGAATGAATGAAAATACGCGTCAATAACATCCCAGATAAACGTCTCGGGGTTGCCAGCTATTCGTTATCGGGTTCTAGTTAGCGCTGCTGGCACCCGCCCGTGTTCAACATTTTGGATTAGATTTCTGGGTCTTTTGTAGACCAGAATTTTACATATAATTATTTTAAGCAACAAAAATACAAAAATGTATGAAAAAATATAATATTAATTAATATTAATAATAATAGGATTAGAAATAACATAGGATTTAAGTGGTGTAAAGATACCTACGAAGGGGTTTAATGGAACTTCCAGAGATTGCTTTAAAAAAATACAATTTTTAAAAACATATGACAAAATCAAGGAGGAAATATACCAATTCATATATTTACATGAGACATGAATATTTCAGAATGGTACATTGTATATAATATAGTGTAAAGACAGCAAAAGTTGATGGAAACAGGTAAATGTTGGAATAACTATTGATTAGGTATTGCTGGTCATAATATTTATTCATTCCAGATATATAGTTCGTCATGCTGGAAACAGGAATGGTTTTCTTCCTGGTTCAGAATTAGTGTTTCTCTAGGTCCAAGGGTGATTACAATGAAGAAATAAACCATAACTTCAAACTGGTTAGTTTGTATTAAAAATAGATAAGTAGGTTTAGGTAAGTATTAAGCAAAATTCTGTGTATATAGTAGAATATAACATACGTGTAGCAAATACATTAAATAAGGTTTTTGTTTATTTTTATATAGTTATTACACTATAGAAGCAGTTGTCTACAAGATCATCTTGTAGTTGTTGTCTATCCCTCGATTTAACCCCCTCCCCCCCTTCAGCCCAACAGATCCAGATTTGGTTCCAACGGGACCATCTCGGAAGTTCACTCTTTCGAATAAAAAAAGATTGATGATTTTGAAAATTGGCCCAGAGTTGACGGAGAAATCATCGAACATATATTAAATTATATATATAAATATATATATAAATATATATATATATATATATATATATATATATATAATATATACATATATATATATATATATATATATATAATATATATATATATATATATATATATATGTATGTATATATAATTTATATATATAAAATAGCACTTTCAGTTTGTGTGAGCTCGATCAGACACATTAAAGAAGAATTTGACCAATGGTATAATCTTGAGCAAGTTTTTGATAGATTGGAAATAAAAAGCTTAGTTATGCACTTGATTAGTGTTGCTGAAAATGACAGTAATTGAATAAAACCTTATGAAAGTTGGTTTATGATTCAATGCTGGCGATTACGAAGACATTGTAATGAAAGAGGAAACCACTAAAGGTCAGTATACAATTAATATACTTTAATTGTAGGGAATTATATTATAGAGTGTGAAAGCTTTATAAGCATGTGTATTATTGTTCAGAATATACATGAACGTTTGGTTAACATGTATGAGGAAAGAAATAACACTAACTGTTTTGCTGATATGTCAAATGCATTAAGGAGAATGCAGTGATTAAATGTAGTTTTATGAAGGAAGATGTATACAGATAGTAATAGGACAAACTAAAGAGAAATATAGTAATATCGTAATGACTTTACAAGCATACATTGCATCGAAAGAAACAAGAACTAAGCGTAAAACATAAATATACTCTCTAATGAAAGTAAAATACATTTAAATTAACAATTTAAATACATAAATTGTTAATTATGTGGATTAGGCCTTCGCGCCTAGGACCCTACCAACCAATACTGAATATATATATATATATATATATATATATATATATATATATATATATATATATATATATATATATATATATAATAATAACACCATTAGTGAATTTTTGCACAGACTTGCTAATAATGGTATTGCCAAGTGTTCACTGTGGGGAAATGTAAAAATGTAGCTCGTAGGTATGCATTCAATGGGCTTCTCATCGAGTTTCTTAAGTTGTTGTGAACATAACCAATACTCTCTAATAATTAGACTGCCAATTATGAAACATAATCAGTGTCATCGTAAGGGCGTTTTCACATCTGCCGGCACGACACCGATACGATACGACACCGACACGGTACCGTCTTTTGTTTATTGTCATATTCATTAGTATTTTCCTATATAGAAGACTGATTCTACTAATTCAATTAGTGTTACAATATCATTTTTAAAGCTAGATATTTTCTTCTTTTAGCATTAAAAATATCTCTGTACACAATAAAAATCGACGCCGGCACGAGTGGAGCGATGGCTTCCCGCCGATATGCCGTTGCCGGCAACGACATGATACCGACATATAGACGCGTGTGAAAGGGTTTCATTTGTTTAGGTGTGATTTCGCGTCCAGTGATATCGGTGTCCTGTCGGTGCCGTGTCGGTGCCGGCAGATGTGAAAACTCCCTAACTGGTATAATTTAATTGCACACATTATTTACATTTACAAGCCCCTGTAGCAAATAGAACAGACAACTTGTAAACGTGTAAATACTTTATTAAATTTCAAACTTACCTGCCGTTTCATTTTGCAATGCAACTTCAACAGCTTTTGCATCTTCCTGTGATAAAATCTCAAGCGGCACAAATCCGTTTTGAAGACATCTAATATATGCATCAAAAAATGTTGTATTTTCCTTAGATACTATTAACTTAGGAGTATAATCGCAACTTAGTGTCACTGGTGCTGTTTTTAATAGTATAGCACTCATAACAATAATAACTGTTGCCGGTTTACTCATGTTTTAACCTTCTTTATATAAGCGATTTGTTAACGGACGTGTACTGCTTATAAGATTTCTCGTAAAATGAATATAACAAAAATGGAAAATAACCTCAAGATATGATTAATGTTCATTTTTGATAACCTTATGCTTATGGCATATTATTATTTTGCAAGAGTATTATGTAGACGATTAACTTTATCCAAATAACACTAGAATTGTTTTATATGATCTCAGAGAAGGCGATAATCGCAATTTCACTGTATATGATTGCTTAATTAAATTACAATTACAAGCATCGATACAGAAAACATTTTGTCATGAAAGCATTTCATTAGTTCAGAATCTTATTCAGTATGACGTAATGTACTTGTATTATGGCAACTAATATCTGACGACATATTTTATATATATATATATATATATATATATATATATATATACATATATATATATATATATATATATATATATGTATAAATTATACTTTACATATTAAAAATAAATGTTTTATGAAAATTATGAAACGGATAATTAATACGGCCAAAATATATAATATATATCAAGAGGCAGGAAATGAACCAAAAAAATTATATTTTAAAGAACAAAACATTATAATTTATGTAAAATTTCAAAATAATTAATGTGTTCTTATTAGGCTAAAATCGAGAAGTTCAATCAAAGAAACAGCTTAAAAGTTATTAACATTGTAATAAAACAATCATAAGATACTATCTTGTCTATAATGTCTCAATTTGTTTTATCAACGGTACAACTAAAGGTAACAAAAAGAGCA
Source organism: Rhynchophorus ferrugineus (assembly GCF_030347505.1). Lineage (NCBI taxonomy): Eukaryota > Metazoa > Arthropoda > Insecta > Coleoptera > Curculionidae > Rhynchophorus > Rhynchophorus ferrugineus. The sequence continues at coordinate 15,617,068 of NW_027472588.1, read as the reverse complement.
TCTTGTTTATTCATTTAAACATGCTGTGTACCTATCTAGGTTAAGTCATAAGTCAAAATATTGATTCAGTATCTTAACCTAATATAACCTAATTTTTAATTGATGGAACTTTACAAATATATATATTTTTAATTATAAAAAATACTATATACTATATATTTTTGATGAAAAATATGGGAAAAGATTGTATGTTGTATATGCCTTTGAAATTTGAGGTTTTCGCTATGTATCCATCAGATTCTGATTTGGTTTCAATGGGACCACCTCGGAAGTGCACTCCTTCGAATAAAAAAAGAATTTTGAAAATCGGTCCACAATTCAAGGCCGGCTCATCAAGACTTAAAATGGACTGGATTTTGACAGATGGGACATAAGACATAATAGAAAGCAATAGATAGTAACAAAAAAAGCATGTCAAGAACTTACTTGCAAGGTGAAAGTGTGACGTACGTTTTCTTATATATAACTTTAATTAATTTAAAAAATATATTTTATGGTGACCAAAATTCAACGTCTGATCTAGTCTTATATAATATGAAAATCCACATCCCCAAGTCTCAAAATATCCAGACCAAACATCATCGATGTTGATATTATATTTTCTCTGAATCGATTGCTAAATTATGTATCATAAATAAGTTAAATAACATTACTTAGGATCTTTCATACCAATTTTCACAATTATTTTTGATCACTTTCAGTTAAAACCTCCGCAGGATCGAATCCATGTCGACGACATCTTGAATAACCCTCGAAAAATGTTACCCATTCATTAGGTACAACATACTTATTAGCAAACACATTTTTAACAAGTATGCTAAAATAAGCCAATAACGTCAAATAATAAATTAATTTAAATGTGCTGTTTTTATTAAAATAGAATGGCTCGACCTATAGTAATTATATATTTATATTGGCAATATTTATTTAATAATTATCATAGAATTTGAACATAAAGGAGTATGTAAATGAAGCTATATATACACATGTGCAAAACTTGAATTATTCTCTGTTTGAACAATAAATGGAGCTCAATATCCGCATGCGCAGCATGAGATATTTGTTAAGTAATGGATCCTTACAATACCGCACTTCTGTTATCATCGCAAGAATTTATCCTGAAAATTAAAGAAATTTAACCATAAAAAACACATAATAAACGAAGTAATCTTACTTTTGTTTTCGCTGACAAATAAATCGCCTTTTTATATCGCAAGAGTTATCATTCCATGCGAAAACCCCCGTTGATGCTTGATATAACTCCAAGCAATGTTCTTTCTCGCCTGCGTTATCGGGTTAAATTTAATAAAGGGTTGGCCCTGATAAAAAGCAGAGTAGAACAAAGGCAAATTCGAATTTAACCAATAATAGTTTTTCTTGTCCGCCAAGTTCGATGCAAATATCCAAAAACCATCGAAAGTGCCAACTGTAAATAAGAAAAGTATTATATTCCCACTGAATTTGGTTTTAATTTTCAGACGACTATATAAAATTATTCTATAAAAGTAAGCTTGTCAAAAAAGCATTGTTCAATTAACATTCGAACATTCTCGAACGATGGAGGGATATACTGCTCTACAATGGTAAGCCACCATATGATTAGCAACAGAAATTCCAGAAAGTTTATCTCCTGATGACGAGCCAACAATGGACGAATGACAATAAAATCAGGTCAATTGAAAAATCCTCGGTCTACCTTATTAAAATACATTTTTTTGCAAAATTAGATTTTTTATTCAACATAATTCCCTTCAAGGGTGATACACTGATTATAGCACGTACGACTTGTTCTTTGCTTCAAAATAAGCCTCAGTTTCGGCGATGACCTCTTCATTCGACGAAAATGTCTTCCCAGCGAGCATTCTTTTGAGATCTGAGAACAGGAAATAGTCGCTGGGGCTAGATCTGGAGAATACGGTCGATGAGGAAGCAATTCATGGATTTTTGCTATCGTTTCCACTAACTTGTGACACGGTGCATTGTCTTGACGAAGCAGCACTTTCTTTTTCTTCAAATGAGGCCGATTTCGGCGATTTCACCCCGTCAAACGGTCCAATAACTCTATATAATATTCACTATTGATGGTCCTTCCCTTTCTAAGGTAGTCAAGGAAAATTATTTCATGCGCATCTCAAAATACAGACGCCATAAACTTGCCAGCGGACTGTTGTGCTTTCCCACGTTTTGGAGCGGATTCATAGTGTGCATTCCACTCGGATGACTGTCGATTTGACTTCTGAGTGAAATGATAGAGCCATGTCTCATCCATTATCACATATCGAATAAAAACGTTTATTAGGCTTGGTTATCATCAAATACTGCTCCGAATCATCTGGTCGTTGTATTCGGTCAAAAGTGAGCTCGCGCGGCACCGACTTTGCACAGAGCTCTCTCATACCCAAATATTCGTGAATGATATAACGTACACGTTGATATCTTGAGAGTGTCCGCAATTTCATTCAACTTCAATTTATGGTCATTCAAAATCATTTTGTGGATTTTTTAAATGTTTTCATCTTTAACAACATCGTTCACCGCCTTCGGTGCTCATTCACCCCGTGTAAACTTAGTATACCAATCCTTGATGGTTGATTTTCCTGTGGCAGTGTCTGGAAACTCGGTATCAAGCCAAGTTTTCTCTGCAACTGCATTTTTTTGCTTCAAAAAGCAATATTTTATCACGCGAAATTTATTTTAATCCATTTTTTTCACGATAAAAAAAGTTGCTTCATCCAAAATGCTATAATTCACAAACTAATGATCCGACAGCTGTCAAATTGATACACGCATCTTTTGAGTGTTAGGGCTAACTAAAAAGATGTAGATTTAATTCTAGAACTGCCATCTATGTGTCAAGCCGGGGACTTTTCATTTGACCTGTTGACAATGAAAATTTTCATTGCGTACATAGGAAGGTGCTTGCACTGCCATACGCACTTTGAATTTTCTTCCAAGGAGCCAATATTGCTGCTTGTATTTAATTTTGAATCCGGCTGACTTCTTATTGGCTTGCTCCATAATGCCATGGCTAAATATTTAACACTATATACATATGTACCCTAACACCATTGAATTTCAAGACTAGTGGGTTGTTTAGTTCCTTGTTAGTAAAATTAATAGGGACAGATTTTAGCTCATTTAATTTTATTCTCCATTGTTATATATGTATATATAAATTAATACGAATATATCTACATATAGTTTTAGCAGCCTTTTGATTAATATATAGAGATCAAGCTCTGGTACCAAATTTTATCGAAGGTTTGTGCGATACGTACTAACCTACAAACTAACCAAACTATTTACCGTTATTAGTGATATTAAATTTACCCTATATACAGGATATAAAAATATTTATCGTTTATTAGTTAAATAAAATAGCTATACTTACGATCTTTTATAGGCAGTAAAGCTTGCTCGATTTCTTTTTCATCACTTTCTGATAGTATCTCTGCTAGATCTAATCCATACTGGCGACATCTTGAATGAGCCTCGTGAAAAGTCACTCTTTGATTGGATACCACATACTTATTCGCACATACACTTATAATAAATAAACTAAGATACGCAAATAATATTAAATTTACTTCGATCTTTACCATTTTATATCACCATCGAATATAAGCCAAAAAGCGCGTCTGCATTTATATATAAACGGAAAAACATTAAAAGTGTTAAAAATAGCCAATGTTCCGAGAACATTTAGGCAATATTATTTGCCAATTAAACAAATTGCTATTCTATGGCAAGGATTCAAGTCGAAAATATAAACTTGTTAGAGTAGAATATAAACAAATGACAAATGTAACGTGGCAAAAGTCTCACTACTATTTTGATTTCCTATAACTTTACATTTGGTCTTTGTTTTTTGTCTTTACATTTTTCTTTCGTTACGATTAAAAATTTATAATGGCTAAATGGTGACCGCGATTCACTAAGAAACCATCGGCTTTTTTAAGGCATTTTTCATGACATCCTGCAACATCTGAGGTTGAATTTCTCCAATTTCATGACGAATATTGTCTTTAAGATGTTGAATCGTTTGAGGTTTATTTACATAAATTATAATTTTAAAAAACCCCATAAGAAAATCCTGGTGCAGTTAAATCCGGAGATCTGACTGGCCATGCTAAATCGCCACTTCGCGAAAATAGCCTTCCTGGAAAAACTTCATTCAATAATTGAATTGTTGAACCAGCTGGAGCCCCATCTAGGTGAAACCACATGTCCTCCAGTCTTTTCTCTTCCATTTCAGGCACAAGAAAATTTCGAATCATTCTATTCCCTGCAAATAATAAGTTTTATTAAGTATCTGAAATTAGGAGTTTGTTTCAGTAATAACCTCTTCAATCGACCCAATTCTCTGGCCAGCATTGCTTCAATGTTTGGAAATGGTCATAGGGGGTTAAATCTGGAGAATATGTTGGACAGGGTAACAGTTCGTAGTCCAGTTTATGAATTTTTGCCATGGCCAGATGGAGTAATACTTTTGTATTTGACAAAGGCAGTTGTAATAATATTGGCACTAATAGTGTGTTCTTCTCATCCTTTTCAAGATAAAATGACTGTTGCATGTTTATATGTAAAGGCGTCTTTATTTTTTATGATTTATACGTCGATGGGCAATATTTCTTTCTTCTACGATTCATAGTAGTTCGGATGCCCTTGGCATAATTGAGTAGTATCTAGGTTTGGATAATCCCAAACGCTTTCGGTAAGCTTCTGATCCTGGCACTGATAAGAGCTTTGCTTTGTTAGGTTTTGTCTGTAGTTTATTTATTATCCCCATTCATATTTTAATTTTACAATGCATTTATTGCTTGAATATAGTCAAAAAAGTTTTTGTATATCCTCTAATTTGAACACACATATGAAGATTTTTCATCCAGGTGCGTATATATTCAATTTCGATTTTAATTTTGTAAATTGAATTCAATTCTATACCAATATTAATTATATTTTAGGCATAACTAGTTGACCCTGTGACCATACCTCATGAAAATCCCAGCTCGTTGATCATATAGTGTTATTGCACAACATTAAAATTGGGCAGTTCTTACTTCGATTCAAATATAAAATGGAATTAGTGTAAACATATAAATTTTTTAACAAGGAATTTAAAGACAATTTCAGCAGATGTAGGACATGTACTTTTATTATTTAGTTAGCTTATAGAGAATATATGTTATATATATATATATATATATATATATATATATATATATATATATATATTATATATATATATATATATATATATATATATATATATATATATATATATATATATATATATATATTACATATATATATATATATATATATATATATTTTTTTTTTTTTTTCTTACAGCAAAAATCTTCTAGGCACAATGGTACAAGAATTATATATTGAGGTATTTAAGAAGAATCATATAAATAAAACGCTAATTCTCTGCTTTAATATTAAGAATAAATTTTATATGGCTCGGTGAATGGAGGTAAAACGAAATGAAACAGTGTTGTTTACATTATGTGACCGTTATTTATTGAAGTAGTATAAAAATGTGGAAAATACATAATAGATAAAACAGATGGCAGCGGTGTTACGTGGTGACGAGGATTGGGCAGTCTATGGTGGCACGTCTAAACTGAACAGTGGTCAGATACTGAATGATCGAAATACCCTTCAATAACATCCCAGATAAACGTCTCGGGGTTACCAGTTATTCGTTGTCGTGTTTTAGTTGTCGCTGCTGGCACCCCGCCCGTGTTCAACATCTAGGATTATATTTCTGGGTACTTTGTTGGCCGTTATTTCACGATGTAAAATTCGACATGCCTCAAGGTCGCTGCAATGCTCCTCTGCCAGAATTTTACATAACAAATATTTTAAACAACAAAAAAAATACATGAAAAGAGTTTTAAACATTTGGATATGCTGAATCAAAACGGTTGTAGTATCGACGACGTTGAAAACAAGCTATTTTTCGGACAGGGCTCCCGTAATCGTCGCCGACGGAGGTACGCTTGTTCGACGACGCTGTAGCTTATTTTCTTCGATGACGAGACGTTGGCAATTCTAGTACCTCGGCGAATACATGACGTGTCTACGGTGACTGGCAATCAGTACCTAGCTTCTGGAGCTGCTCTATGACTAATCCGTAGTCACATACGTTACGGTAATTGAGAAAAAACAAACAACGACGGTATCCGACCGAAGCTGCCCAAAGCCTTTCAAATCAAAATATCTGCCAATATGACGAAGACGGAGAGCGAAGGAAAACATTATGTTTAAACATAGCGGCGCCGAAAGAAATGTTTAGTCGATATGCTGATGATTAAATAGTGATGTAATAATCTAAGAGTTCAAAAAATGGTGAAAGTAATAAAATTTGGACAAAAAAATTTTAAAAAATGAAATAGAAATAATGAAATGAAATTTAATGTTCATTGTTCTAGCCCTAAAATAAAATTTAATGAGGAACAAATGTTTGAATGAAAGTAATGTTGAAGGAACAAGAGTAAAATCGAATTAAAAATATTTTAAAAAAATATAACAGCCACGTAAAATCCACCATGTTGCATCGTACCCTCCACTCACGAGTCCAAACCCAAATTTCCGAAAGATCACGTCGGGGTCACCACTTTAGGGTAAATTGAGATGGCTCAGTGAATGGAGGTAAAACGAAATGAAATAGTGTTGTTTACATTATGTGACCGTTATTTATTTAGGTAATATAAAAATGTGGAAAATACAAAATAGATAAAACGGATGACAGCGGTGTTACGAGGTGACGAGACTTGGGCAGTCGATGGTGGCACGTCTAAACTGAACAGTGGTCAGATACTGAATGATCGAAATACCCTTCAATAACATCCCAGATCGGGATTGCCAGTTATTCGTTATCGTGTTCTAATTGTTGCTGCTGGTACCCCGCCCGTGTTCAACATCTGGAATTATATTTCTGGGTATTTTGTAGACCGTTATTCCACTATGTAAAATTCGACATGCCTCAAGGACGCTACAAATAATTATTTTTCAATATAATTATTTTCATCTTGGGCTTAATTAGGAATAGTAAATCGTGCCATTGAGTTATTAATTTTCTATTTATATTTTAATATTATGTTAATTATTAATACTACAACTTTTTAGATGTATTACACGAACGACAAAATGAGTATCTAAATTGTATGGAATAGGAAAGCCATATTCCATTTCTGATAGCCTTATAAATCAAACCTACCTTCGAAAGCATGCATTCATAAAATCTTGGAGTTCAAAGTATGTTGCTACGTTCTGAAATTCTTTTAGAAAAATGTGAAGCATTCGAATAACTTGAGGTAATTAAAAATTCTCTGAGTTATAACGGAAGCCAAACCTTAAGCTGCAAAAGAAGTCATATAACGAGCATAAAGCCTGGACATTTAATGATTGTAAGAATTGGTATGGCTCAATCGATATGGGTATCGTTTACATCGTTTCCTACAAACGATCGGATTTATGTATGAAGAATCTCCAAAGAAACTTCGATCCGGATTAGGCGGCGATATCATTATTTTCTGCTGGTTCTTTTTTCACATCATTGGCCAGTTTACTGCAAATGAATATCCTAACATCCCCAATGATGAAATTTTTACTATAAATGACATGTTCCAAGCTGATAATTCGCCCATATACACAGTCAAAATGTCCACTCTTGGTTTGAGAAGCAGAATATCGTCAAGCATTTTTTTAACCTGACCTGGCCGGCACATAACTAAACATCAATATCACTGAATCTTTATCGAGAGTTTTACAAAAGAGAATAAAGAGTGGATTTTCATCTCCAACATCATTGGTCAACACAAGAATGGAACAATATAAGTTATTAATAATAATGTTTGCAGTTTGAAACTTTGATTTTCGGATTCACGTTAGATATTACCGAATTATTAAAGAAAATCTAGTTATTTTCATATTTCTCTTTTTATAACAGGTGAACATAGGTCCTTATTATAGGTAAATAGGGTTAAAAAAATATTTTCCACAACGGTCAATAAAATAACAGTGGTAGCTTGACTTTTGTTGGACACAATATAATCAGATCATTTATAATCAATATTCTGACTTTTTTTCGCTATTCTGTATTTATTGATGAAAGAAGATCAAACTCAATGTCATTCTTTTGCATGACAACATTCGAACACGCGGTGTAAGAGTTGTGAATTATACACTATTGCAGCTCGAATATGTAGTGTCACCATACCCAGCGTGCTTAACTTACACAGTTCAGTGTAGCACGTTCAGTTCAGTGTAGAACATCGTTCTTTCGACACGGTACCGCACATGTTGCCAGAATGATGGAAACAGTTGCGGTAAACATTACACTAATTATTTTCAAATTTTAAATTTCTTCAGTGAATGAATTTTCGAGATACACGCAAGCATCTTATACATAGGAACTGTACGTGTTAATCGGAGGTAGATAGTGAGTGGAGTAACGTCAAGTAACAGGTCCTATAAAAGTTATATTTAAACAAATTCATTCAATAGTATAAAACACAAATTGTAATATAACATCTATATTATAATGCATAATGCTAATGTTACAAAATGTAAATTGTACGCTAATGTTACAAAAATACACTTTTGTTATCATCGCACCAATTTATTCTGAAAATTAAAGAAATTGACCTATGAAAGGCACCGCTAACATATAAATCGCTTTTTGTATCACAAGTGAGGTCATTCCATTCGAAAACTCCTTTTGATGTTTGATATATCTCTAAGCAACGTTCTTTCTTGTCTTTATTATCGGGTTGGCCCTTATTAAAAGCAGAGTAGAACAAGGGCGCGTTCGAATTTACCCAATAAAAGTCTACCCAATTCCATGCAAATAACCAAAAACCATCCAAAATACCAACTGTAAATAAGAATAGCATTACATTTTAAATGAACCCGGTTCTCATTTTTGGACGACTATATAAAATTATTCTAGCGAACAACTGTTCAGTTAACGTTCAGACGATCTCAAACGATGGATATTTAGCAACAGACATTCTAGTTACACTATTTACTGATGACGAACCAACAATGGACAAATTGCGAAAAGCAGTAAAATCATTAAAGTTTGGTAAGCCCGCTAGAGCCGAGCAAGTCATGACAGAAATGATCATTAACAGTGTGGAAAGTTTATGTCCAGATCCCTTTATTGCCGGAAAGATTTTCTGCGTTCGATTCTATATATTGGCCCCATTCTAAGCAACTTTGAAAAGTACTGAACGTGCCCCCCTAAAAGTTACTACATTCATTCAGATCATTCATTCAGTCTCTAGATGGTCCCATTAGCCGTGAGCTAGTCCGAATTGATTTGTTCGAGCCGGTGTTAACCTAGGAAATGTCATCTTTGAATGGAATTTTTTCAAAATTTACTTAATTAGTCTCTTGATCTCCTAGACCAACCATTAATTTACAATTAACAATTATTATTACTACTTATACATACCTTACACCCCTTCACTCATGCACTATCACTCAAGTTGCCAAGGTATAGTCCTCTTTAGTCTGCTAACAGAGTATTCTTCATGCGGTAGCTGAAACGCCTTTGGATTTTCATGGAGATATAGCCTGATTTCGTGTTTCTTAATGAACTTTTTAATTTCTTCCATGACTCCAGGAATTTCCAGGTCAGCAAATTTTAATCACTATATATTTCTATCACGGATACAGTCTTTATACCATATAATCATATTGGTTTGAATAGAAGCCAATATAGCTGCGAATATTTTATTTTGAATTCGCCTAATTTCTTCTCATCATTCTACTTCCATTTTAATTTGCCATCTAGTATTTTAGCACATTTAATTTTATTCTCCATTGTTATCAAGCCCTAGCGCTAAACTTTATTGAAGGTTTGTGCTAGATGAATGGAAACTACACAACACAATTGTTTTTCTTCCACTGAATGTTCAATGATATCCGTTATTCTATGGATCCGGCCGATTGTTTTAACCGAACTCTGGTGACTTTTTTGGGTTCAGGTTTATTCTTATCTCATTGGTTAATTCTCTTAGGGTTACTGGTGTCATAGTTTGTATTTCAAGTTACCACTACTACTCATGAGTTGAGAATAGACTTCAGTTAATGTTCAGTAAAGAGCTTTGCTTTTAAGTCTTCTTGATCTCTTCAAAGTGAGTAATTAGCCTCTCTTTATGATGATAGTTCTTGAATATAGGTGTTTATTGAATCATTCTTCAGTTGTATTTTTTTTTTCGCATTAGAATTTTAGTTTTATTATTAAATATTGTGTTATCTATAGGTTAACATTAAGTATTGTTGATATTATGTATTATGTTATCTATAGGATTCTAATGTGTTGCTACGTTCTTCTGGCTTTTCCTGTTCCTTTAACTAGTTCTTGAATTTCTGCTGGGTAATTTACACCTTTAGTTATGTGCGTAATCACTGGTATTTTGGTATGTTACTCTTTTAATAAACCTTGAAAAGTATTAAATATCTTCCTCTAGTTATTCTATTGTTTTAAAACTGGTATTCAGGTTGATGTTATGCTGGAGGTCCATCCTAAAAATAGGTCTGTCGAATAAAAGATTCTTCCCAGATGAAAGATAATTCTTCCCAAAAATATATGGTGAAAACAACTTTCTAGACGGAAAATAAAGCGCGTAGATCCGAAAAAGACACAAATCAAGATAATAGAAAGCTTACTGAAAAATACTACCAACACAAACGTATTGGCTGAAAAGTATAAACTCTGCCCAAACCCCGTCTATGGATTGAAGATGATGATGAACGCTCCAACTTGATAAGATTTACAGTAGCAACTTAATTACAACAAACTTTTAATTCAAGAATGCTTACAATTGAATTGTAAATTGAATTTAAATTATTTTCCAATAGATTCAGGATCGAAATTGATGGAAATTTAGCATACAAATTGAAATATTCTTTAATTAAGTTTATTAATTATTAACTAAATTTGTAATCTGAACACTCAAGCTAAACTTTCGACTACTTTTATAGTTTTGCGGACATACGAGAGCAAAGACATATAAATACACAAGGATTATCCTCTATTAGTTGAATTTACTTTTTTACAATTTGCAACAGTATATTTTTCTCTGACCCGAAAATGGCCTGTAAAGAAATCTAAGAAAATTTGGTATTCGCCTGTACGTACCAGTTGTTTCGTAATTAATTATAGTCATGGTCAAGTGATTATTAATTAAACCAAAATAGAACAACGAAAATTAGAGCCTTAAACTCTAGTAATACGGCTTTAAAACTTTTACCTTAACATTCTAGCTGACCTTTAGAATACTTAGATTATTCCTTACAATTATTTAGATATAGTTACATCAAACATGCAACTGGTGAATGTATTATTCTATATTTGGCAGTTTCCTTTTAAAAAATTTATAGTACCCTAAATAAGATCTGCAGAATTATGATCTACAATTATTATGTAACTAGATGTCGTTTCGTATCGCCATTTACTAATTTAAAACGTGTAGCGACCGCTACGACCCTTTAGGCCACCATGCATTCACGTACACCAAGTTCAAAGGTTGGCAACGCCGGTGAATAGGTACCATGCGGTTCCATCTATAAAAGACCATCACGACGACATCTCGCTCTCTTTTCTTTACTCTATCCCCATGTAACAGCACCACTTCCACAGCGCTACCGTACTTCCTCTACCTAACCTAATATCCTATCCATTCTCCCGTCGACCACATGTATCAGTTTAAATCGAAATAAACAAGTATTTCTTCACCCAGTGTTTTTAGTTCTCGTCCAAATAACTTCCACAAATAGTAGTGAGTGTTCGGACAAACAATCGCATCGGCAGCCACACATTCCGACTGACCGACCAGACGAACATTCCTACAATTGGTGATCCCCACGTGATCAAAGTGCCTAACAAGTAAACCAGTTCAATATAAGCCACTCGACAGGTGCTTGACACGTGCATGGAAGAATAGCTCAAGGAATGGAACCCATCAACATCACATGGTCGACGTTATCCCACGAGACTAGCCTGATGGACGGAAACCACAGAAGCTTATCAAGCATGGCATCAACACATGAACACCCTTACATTACGAATCGAGACATGTAAGGCACCGCACTTATAGGTACCCCCAAAAAAAATCGAAAAGCCCCAAGACGAACGACGTCCTGCTACAACTTCGATGGCAGCTGATCCCGTAAAACTCCTCGCTCAGGTTGGGATCCCCATCTCAAAAGCAGTGCCTAGGCGATTCATAGCGTAATTGCGGGTGCACTGCGGAACCTGCACCACATAGAGGTACGTTCTACGGCAGTTCCTCTAGGAGGAGAGTAATGTAGCGACCGCTACGACCCTTTAGACCACCACGCATTTACCTACAACAAGTTAAAAGGTTGGCAAAGCATGGTACCATACGGTTCTCGGCTATAAAAGACCACCACGAAGATGTCTCGCTCTCTTTTCGTTTCTCTACCCCCTTGTAACAGTACCACTTCCACAGCGTTACCGTACTTCCTCTACCTAACCTAATATCCTGTCCATTCTCCCTTCGAGCACATGTATCAGTTTAAATCGAAATAAACAAGTATTTCTTCACCCAGTGTTTTTCTTTCTCATGCAAATACCTTTCACAAATAGTAGTGAGTGTTCGGACAAACAAACTCGATGCGTTTACATACATTCCGACCGACCGACCAGACGAACATTCCTACAACCTTTTGTATTTTAAACCCTTTCACACTTCATATATTATATATCTAAATTTATGTTGTTTTTTTAAACTAAAACGGCCTTTTTATAATGGAATCATAAGAAAATTCAACCTTAAATCTGTTAGATTAAATAGATAGACTAGCTAAACTGGTACAAAAAATAACTGATGTAAATCCAGCCGTTCGAAAATTAGAAGATCAATATAATATCTTAAATTCAATGATGTTTCTCTCTGGGTAGTGATCTCGTAATGTGGACCACTCTCCACATAAAGTAACAGTACCATTTAGTGTTATTGAGTTACTCACTCTATAAAGACATCAAATACTATTAGAAAATTGTTGTTGAACTATGTTGAAATGACTATGGTTCACACCAAAAAAATCAAAAGAGAATTTTAAACAGCTTAGCTGTTGATGAAACAACAGCTTCTACACGTTTCAGCGCAGTGAAAAAGATTCAAAAGTAAATAAAACGGTTATCATAAATATTTACTGAAAATGATATTTCAAGCTATTTCAGCATCGCCATTTTATTACGCGTTAGGCAAAAAAAAAGTTTTCTGTAGCGTATTGTGAATAACAATGAAATTAAGATCTACTACGATCAAAAAGCCATTAGTTATCGATACCGAAACGAAATATTAACAACCATAAAGTAATATACGCTGTCTAACTAGACCATTCACCGTTCTGATTATATTAAATTTTCCCTGTCCGCGATATAGAGTTATTTACCGTATATAATCTGAAATAAAGTAACACTAACATACTTGCAATTTTTTAGGGCCTATAAAGCTTTTTCGATTTCTTTTTGATCGCTTTCGGATAAAAAAAATTTAAACCAATTTATCGCTAAAAACTCTAGAAAACTATGTCGTTTCGTCTCAAGGCAGATGTATGTTAGAGATATGTTAAATCTTTCAAGGCGCGAACCAGCCGATACAGTTTGAAAATCAATCATTGTAATATAAGTATTTACTATTTTAAGTATCTTTAATTATGGAAACTTGTATTTAGTTTAATGTGATGTGTTTAGTTATACTTGTGTGTCTGGGCTCAGTATATATTTCTCAAAATTCAAATGTCAACCAGACAGAACAAAAAGAAGCCTTCTGACAGAACTTGCTGAACGTTCGCACGTTGTAAGAGTTTTGAAGTATATTCTATTGAAACTCAAACTGGTAGCTCCACCACACCCAACATATTTGACAACCACTTACTCAGTTCAACACAGCATGGCCTAGCTGGTATAGGGTTTCAAAATACTGAAATATAAAAATTAATCAATCATTAGATCGTTCCCAAACTAACATCGTTTTTTTGAAACGGTACCATCGGACAGTCAAAAAGATGTGAAAGAGTTGCAACAAATATTATACGATTTTTTTTGGAAATATGAATTTTTTAAACCAAAGTGAAGACATTTTCAAAATACAGATGCAAGTACCTAAAATATAGGGCAGTAAAAATAATAGTTTAAATATTCATTCATTAATATAAAATACAATATAACATCTCTATTTTAATGCCTAATTTTAACATATCTCTCAGAATTCATTTTATTAATATTAACATTATGATATTCCGAACTAAGAAAAATTACTATATCAAAATTGGCAAATAGCAGCATGAAACAACTGCTACAAAACTCCACTTCTGTTATCATCGCAAGCATTTATTCTGAAAATTAATCAAACTTAAATTTTAAAAACATATAATAACCGAATAAACCTTACTTTTGCTTCCGCTGACATATAAATCGCTTTTTTGTATCGCAACTGAGATCATTCCATGCGAAAACCCCCGTTGTTGATTGATATAATTCTAAGCAATGTTCCTTGTCTCCTGTGTTGTCGGGTTGGCCCGGATAAAAGGCAGAATAGAACAAAGGTAAATTCGAATTCAACCAATAATAGTTTTTCTTGTCTGCCAAATTGGATGCAAATATCCAAAAACCATCAAAAATACCCACTGTAAATAAGAAAAGCATTAAATTTTAAATGAACCTGGTTTTCAATTTTATAGGACTAAATAAAATTATTCAGATTACAGTTTTACAATCATAACCCACGGTACGGTTTAGCAACTCAGCCACTTGACATTCAGACATGGACAGAAATTTGGCCATCGGAAATAGACCCATCAGCATGGAAGAAGGCGATAATTATACCTAGTACTAAAAAAGGCGATAATAAACAGCATATAAACTATTGAGGTAGATATCAATTTTCAGGAACATCTTTATAAAAATCATACTAATGAGACATTAAGGAACTCGTGAGGAGACAAGCCAGGAAGAACAGGCGGTATTTAGACCCAATCGAGGCTGTGTAGATTCTTTTGTCGCTTTGTCGGATGTCGTTTTACGAATATACAACAGTACAGTGTTGATATAATGGGCACGAGGACAAACATAGAGTGTATATATAAAGGTATATGCAGAGTCGCCAAATTTAAGCCAATTAAAATAAAAATAATTTTTGCCAGAGATTTCTATTGTTGAAAATGGGAGGTCAATGTAATACTTTAATTTCAACAACCTTCCTCTCTGGGTGATAATCTTGCAATGTGAACAACACTTCACATAAGATAACAGTTCCATTAAGTATTATTGGGTCATTCATGTACAGTGTGCAAACATCGAAAGCTATCAGAATACTTGGGTGCTACTAATCCAGCGTATTCCGGCAACATTATTAATTTTCAGCAATAATCTCTAAAGAAATGTTCCGAGAACTTGGTTGTTGATCAGTCAACAATTTCTGCAAGTTCGCGTGCAGCTAAATAGATCCAAAAGGATACAAAATGATTACCACAAGTATTGAATTAAAATTTCATTTAGAGCTGTTTTAACGTCGCAATTTATTTGCCTGTTAGGAAAAAAACTCCGCTCTACTACTACTCTAGCCATCCCCATCGACATCGAAAAGATATAATTATGACCATAAAGTCTTGCTATGTTTGGAGTCACCAAGCTGCAGTGAACTTCAAGCTGTTAAAACCGAATGGATATTACTGCAGATGCCTGCCGTCACAAACGCCGTCTCATTACAACGTGTTAATCGAAGCAGCATGGCTTGGCTGGAACAGGGTTTCGACATACTGAAATATCTGGAATGATAAATGGATTCCTGCTAAACCAACATCGTGCCCTCGACATATTGCTTAGTACAGCCATATTACAAAAAAATATTTAAAAAAAATTGTAGAAAGTGCAATTTTAGCAATTAGAAAATAAAACTGTTTGTAGAAGTAAAAAGAAAAATTATGGAGAGTTGTCAATATTATCTCCATTCACATCATTTATCAAACTTGCCAGATCAGTTATCGTTACTCATAATTTTCCCCTATATTCGCGATATCAAAATATCTGTCGTATATTATCTAAAATAACATAACCATACTTACGATCTTTTATAGGCAATAAAGCTTGCTCGATTTCTTTCTCATCATTTTCTGATAGTATCTCTGCTGGATCTAATCCATACTGGCGACATCTTGAATGAGCCTCGTAAAAAGTCACCCTTTGATTGGATACAACATACTTATTTGCAGATGTACTTATAATAAAGAAACTAATACACACAAATAACATAAAATTTACTTCGGTCTTTATCATTGTATATCACCTTCGAATATAATCCAAAAAACGCCTCTGCATTTATATATAAACGAAAAAACGTGCTGTTAAAAATAACTGATATTCTGAGAACATTTAGGTAACAGTAATTGAAAATTACACACATTGCTGATTGATGGCAAGGATTCGAGACGAGAACATAAACTGATTAGAACAGAAGATAAACATATAACAAACCACTTCATTTTAATTGCACATGCTTATTTTCACTATAAACAGGCATTATAAATTGGTACAATATATATTCACCATAATATATTAATTTTCAACGACTTTTGCTTAACAAGCTAAATTTTCTTAACTGTTCGGCAGTGCGAAACCGTATGACAGCCACGCCAAGCAGCATCAATCTGAATAACTTATAATCAGAAGAAATAATGTCTAGTGTGTATGATGCCAACAAAACTTCCCATTCGAGCTGCAATAGTATTTCCAGAAAAAGATGCATATATCATGCAAAAAAGATTACTTTTCGTCTGTTAATTATTGCTTGCTTTTTTGCAACAAAATATCTTAAAATATATAGCAACAGTTGCATTCGGTTTTATCAGCTCGTAATAAACTACACCCAGCATATAAACAAGACTTTATGGTCATGAATATTCCAGTTCGGTGCCAATGTTGCGCTTGGGATTGTCTCTGTAGATCCAGTTTTCATCGTCAATTACAATACGCTAGAAAAAAACTCTTTTTCGCCTAATAAACGATAGATTGCGATGCTGAAAGGAACTGACACTACTAAGCTGTCTAATAACTGCTTGAACGTTTGAACAGAATTTTCATCCAATAGGTCCTGCGATTGATTTTCTATCGAACTTCCGAATCATTATTTTTAAACCATCAAAACCAAAATCTACAATTACGATATGACAGGACAGCACCACTACATTTTCCGAACTTTTTTAAATCGCTTCGGCATCACGTGTTCTCAAATCAAAATACAAAAGCAAGGAATGTCAAAAATATCAGTTTGATCATTCCATGATCAACATCTATATGCACTGAATAATTGAATAATACTATATTGATCTTATGTGTCGTGTGACAAAATATTAAAACCATCGAATCTAACGGTTAGGTTCGCTTGTTGACATTAATATTTCACGTCTTTACCAACAGATGTCATTCATTAAAATATGCAGTAATTTAATAACCAGCAATCATATTTTTATAGCGATAGTCAATTAATAATGTCCTTGTTAAATACTATAATTTTTCCACTCATTTTTTTGATTTTTATAGTTCACTCGAAGACAAAACAAATGACTTCTGGTTATTTTCTAGTTCGTTTGGAATTCGGTTGAACATTTTGTCTGCTGAAAAATATAAAATTTGGCATAAAAATACATATGATAATTACTCAACTAAACAAAAAGTCGACTCCAAGATCAAAGCAATCTGTTTTTGTTTTCAAACATGGCTCGTATGCCTTGAGAAACTATGATGTTGTCAGAATAACAAATAGAATATATACACTATAACTGTTTTCTCGAAATGAACCCAGTGATTTAATACGATATTGAAATTTATCAACCACTCAGTACGTAATTTGATCCTGATCATTTCCTGAAAACATGAAAATATGAAATGAGGTATCGCTTCCGTCAAGATCTTAAGCGATGAGAAGAATGGTATCAGTGCAGATCGGTCCATCACATAATACGCTAGTCATTAAAAACAGGTTGTTCACAAAAATATAAAATAGCAGCTTACAAAAGACGTTTCTTTGGAGTATAATATTTTTATAAGTTTACAGTTTTTCCTTCTTCAGCATCTACTATTAACTAAACTCTGAAACAAAATGATTAGCAGGCAAAAAGCAGAATTTTCAATGCAAACAATTCTTAACCCTTGTTTAACATTTCTCTACATAAAATAACACTTTTGCGTTTAATTATTTTAATTATTAATTATTATTTAATTATTATTGATTTTTTAATTTGGGTAATTTGTATTGTAATTTGTAATTTGGGTATTTATATATTTATATATATATATATATATATATATATATATATATATATATATATATATATATATATCATCTATCTCAAAGCTAAGTCTTCATCTTGCAGACCATCGAACTGAAAAAATCATCTGAAAGAAGATGCCAATCAATACATCATTAATTAACAATAATAACATTAACAATAATTTATTTATCTATGCTCCTTAAAAAATATATTCTTTTTTCCTTTTTTGTTTCACCTTCAAAGTAGTAGTCATAAGATCATTAGGATATAATTAATGATTAATATTATATGTGTTATTTATTCGATTCAGTTCAACTCTTATTAGTAAATTTGACCTCTTCAAAGTGTCATCTCCCACTATTTTTGCACGCGTCAAAATCCCATCTATTTTTTTTTCTATTATTCGAATTTAACTGTCATCAATTTTCCCTCAACAACTACTAGTAATACTTCACCTATAAAAGAAAAATTAGATCATTACTAAAATATATCATGATTAAAGTAAATGTATAATTTTGTAGTTTTAAAATCTGCAACTATAACAGGATGAAATTTTGGTATATGTTTACAATTTAACTTCCTTACTAGCTAGGGATTTAATAACATTATGGTGATTAAATCTAAAATTAGATTGTTTCGAAATAATTTACTTTATTTCGTCGCAAAACCCCGACAACAAAGTTAAAAAAGGTTATATAAACAAAGAAAAATACTTTAGCTAAGATAAAATGTATTTTCTAATTGTGAACAATTAATTACATTTTATATAATACAAATTTGAACTCAAAATCAAAGCCTGAATGTGGGAATTAGTAAAATTTACTTACTATTACATTTATTAATATTTACAAATATAACGGAATTTACTGTCACAAGGAAAATCATGCCAAACGGGATTTGGACTTTCCTTACTATACATCACTAGGCAATTTTCATTTCTGGGATTATTCGGTTGTTCCGATTCAAACTGGGTATAAATCAACGGCTTTCCTGTATGTAACCAATAGTAATTAACATAATCGCCCAAATTGGTAGCAAATATCCACCAATGATCTAATAAAAAGATACTATACTTAAGGAGATATTAAGAATATACTTGAAACTTACTTATTGTATGATTTCGTAATTTATCTCCTACACATTTTGCGTCTTCCTCTAATACAATCTCCAACGGCTTATATCCAATTTGAAGACATTTTCTGTACGCATCAAAAAAAGTTTCCTCTTCTGTGGAAAGAATAAATTTAGTCGTATTGCAACTTAATACCACCGTTAATGTGTTTAGAAGTACAACACTTATAATAGTAGCAACTGTTGCAGAGTTAGCCATATTTTATATTAATATAATAGATTTGCAAAAGTGTTTTTATAATTATACCAGAACAAATAAACTAAGTATGTTAAATACAATGATATAATAATCTACAGGCGCTTATGTAAGCACTAGTGTAGATAACCTTATGCTCCTGGATAGGGAAATGCAACAGCATAACAATACGATAAACGCAAAATATGAAGAGCAAAGAAAAGGAAACAAAAAATGCACAATGCAAGAAATCTGATGTATAAAGGACCAAAAATGTGCATCTAGGCAAAGAAGGGAGCGAAAAACCACAATATACAAGATAGGTCCAAAAATTAAATGTACTAGAGTATACACTCAATCATTCAATTATTGTGCCAGAAATATGATATATGAAGAACCTAAAATGTGCATCTAGGTAACCGAAGGGAGCGAAAAAGACGAAACACGGACCACAATATACAAGGTCTAAAAATTAAATCTTCTGGAGTGTACACTCAATCATTCTGTTATGGTGAAAGAAATCTGATGTATGAAGGACCTAAAATGTGCATCTAGGCAACCTAAACAAGATATGTCTCAAATGTGCTTGTTAACAAGTTTATTTTTTACGTTATAATTTAAAAAGGTATTAGAATAATATCCTCTTAAAAGGACTGTGGCAGTTCCATCAAAATTATCTTGTACTTGTCAGCTTTTATTTATTCATACTAGTTAGTCGTTCTGTTTGAAATAATTTAAACACAGTTAACAAATATTGCACGTTCAAAATAGTACTAAAATTTCTAAAATATAATCATATACCATGTTATACATACCTATTTATATAATTATTGTCTCCATCAGTTACGGATGAATTACCTGATAACAGCATTTATACATTTTGTATCACTAGATAAAGGTAATATCCTTAATTAAGGTTAATAAGGTTTTATTATGCCTGCCTTATAGAGAAATTGCCACATATACAATTTTTCTCTTGGGACTGAATATATCTTCTGGTTATTTAGGATTATTTTGCAATCCTTACAGAATTGTAATTGTTTTAAATCTATTCAGGAAACTATAAAGAGAATACTAAAGTAATATAAACATTAAAGTTTTGTGGCATTCTTACCATAATCCTCAACCGAGCTGAATTTCAATATTATTCCTATTTTCTGTTTATTAACTTTGTTTATTATGTTATCGGCCATATTTACAATAATTTGACACTTCTTTAAAAAAAACTTAGACGGTACATATTATTTTAGCAATAAACATTGATTTTTACAAAAGACAAAAAAACAAAAGAATACAGGGTTCCAAACCAAACGATGAAAACCGTCAAATGATTTTTGGAGACCGAAACTTCCCGAGAGGAATCGAACGCGCCTCGAATTTATTCACCGGGAATGGAAAGATATTCGGCGAATCCATACCGAATCTTCACGCATAGTCTCGACCAGACCCCGAAGGTTCACTTTGTTCAAGTCTGTACTCACCATTATGGTTCTTCTCGGAAAGTTTCGGTCTCCAAAAATCATTTGGCGGTTTTCATCGTTTAGTTCGGAAACCTATATTCTTTTGTTTATAACCATACTTTTCATAACGGCATGCCAAAAATGTCTTTAGAATCGACGGTACGTGTAGTGTTTTTTCCTAAAAACCAATGTTTATCGCCGAAATAATATGTACCAATGTATATGTGCCAATGTGTATGTGTATGTATGTATGTCTAATCGTTTTTAAAGAAGTATCAAATTATTTTAAGTATGTAACAATAAACTAAGTTATAATAAGGAAAAAAATACGAATAATATTGAAATTCAACTCGTTTGAAGTTAAAGGCAAACATTTACAATTCTGTAACGATTACAAAATGATCCGAAATCACCAGAAGATATAATCAGTCTCAAGAGAAAAGAATGTATATGTGTAAATTTCACTATGAGGTAGACATAATAAAACCTTAAATTAAGAATATTAACTTCCTTTGGTGGCACAAAATATATAAATGGAGTCATCAGACAATTCATCCGTCAATGAGAGGGACAGAAATTATATGAACAGGTATGAATTTGTATTTACTGCATAATTTATTTTCTATATATTTTATTACTATTTTGAAAGTGTAATATTTGTTAAGTTTGTTTGTTTAAATTACTTCAGACGCAATGGCTAAATAGTACGAAAAAATAAGAGCTGACAAATGCAAGATGTTTGGGATGGAAGAGCCACAGCCCTTATAAGAGCATATAGATCTTTTCAAATTATAAAGTAAAAAATTAACTTGCTCACAAGCATATTTCTTGGAAAAATGAAGAAATAACACCTTGAAATTAATGATACATCTGCTGTCTAAAGAATAACATAGGTAATTGACTCTTTTCTCTAAAACTATTGTGTTTAATGAGTTTTACTTTATATTTTAGGTCTAAGATATGGTTGTTTTTGGGAAAAAGCTAAGAAGCAATTGTTGAGTATAGTGCGTTTAATGGGTGGTTATTTTTACATGTTGATGTGTTCCTTACATTTTAAAATATTTACATTAATCTATGAATTATATAAAATTAGTTGGCAAACTTAATATTTTCAGATCCGCGGGTCCTGAAACTCCGTTCTGTTTGTCGCCAAGAGCTGAAAGTCGTTGTGGAGAATACTGGAACTAAGGAAAGTGCATGCGCACTACGACTTTGAACCAATACTGAAACCTGTTCATCACGAATGCTCGCCCAATTCAGTTCTGCTCATACGGATTTTCAATTTTCCAACGAAATTCACCCCGAATGCTCAGGTCTGTACTCGCAATTAGAATAGGCTAGATGACTATTTTTGAATAACTGCTTTATGACAATTCTACGTACTATTTTATCCGGAATAAAAGTTATTTCTGCAACAAAGGGATTTGAAGTTTTTCTTTTTTAGTTTTTTAAGGCGCGGTAGAACTCTAACGTTGTTGTTACTGTACGTTTTGCATGGGTACATGTCTTATTTGTACATTATTTTAATACTTTTGGAGTTCTAATTAGACATTATAATGCATATCGATGGTGTGAGGATACCTAATGTATATATACATCGGTATAAACTCCAAACCAATTTTATATGTTTGTTCCAAGGAAAAGAAAATTGTTAAGGAAATGTAATTAAATCTTACAAAGCGCGAACCAGCCGATATAGTTTGAATATCGGTAATTTATAAATATATAAATTTACAAAAATATAATAAAAATGTAAATTTATAAATAGCAATAAAACAAAATAAGCAATAAAATATATAATTATTTAACAACTATTTAAGTATTTACTATTTTAAATACTATTAATTCTGTTTAAAATGTAATTAACGTTATATCGAGGTAAATAACATTTAACGAGTTTAATAACATTTCAGGCTAGGCCTCATTGTTGTATATGAGTCACTAATAATTTTTTTCTTTCTTCAGTTATTAAATAATATAGAAAATTATATTTAATATAACGTGATAGGGGTGGTCGATTACATATATGCATGAAGTCACATGGAGTATATATTTTTACAAGATTCGACTTCAAATCAAACAGAAATAATGGGCTTCTAACAGAACTCACTGAATATTCATTGTTTTTTCGCTACTGAAAGACCATATTCCCTCAAAATACAAAGAAAAATTTTATTTAAATTCAAGCCAACAAGTGCTAATCAAATATCATCAAGAATAAATAAGAAATACCCAATATCCCTTATCTAGTTTCTTTTACAATCAGTAATTCGATGAGCGATATTTCATCAGATTGGGGGGTAAGTGACATATATTTGATTAAACAATGTATTTTTATCAATTATTTACAGCCTGATATGTGTATTATGACAAACAGAACATTTCCTACAACACTTACGTACAACGGACAATGTATGAACCCAAATATTGTCACTGAAGTTAAGCAAAGTAAAAAAAAAACGAAGCAGAAATCTAGTTTGAGATTTCCTAGGAGAAATTAATATGTTAAACATATCTAAATACAGATTATGTATTTCAAGTATTGCAGATGCATGTTCTTATAAGTTTATAAGGCTATTATTAAAATAAACTGCAAAATTAAAATTTACATATTTTATTTATCCAAATATTACAAGATAATTTGGTACACTACTATATACATATTTTCAATCTACAAAGCTGTTTAAAATAGTTAAATCTGTATCTTAAACTTAAACATTATAAAAATTTTCACTAGCTATAGATATAATTCTTATGTCTTATTAAAAATAGGGCACTCTAAGAAGAGTATTATTAAAAGCAATACTCTTCTCACAGTTCTCAACTGACAATTGTACTATTACTGGATACTCTTTAGAATTATTACCTACACTTATTACTTAATTTTCTTCCCAAGTATACTGAAAATATTTTTACTTATGTTCTTCAATATCCTACCTCACTTGATGAAAAATGTGTCTGGAATACTCACTCACTTGATTTCTATAAAAATTCTAGTATTCTTTTAAAAATTATTATTTTAGTTACAGTCACCAAGGACGAATCAATTCAAGGTAAATTTTGGTTATTTGATTAATGTGTAAGTGTTCATAATATATAATTTTATTAAAATGTACAAGTAGAGAATAAACCTAACTATTTTGCAGATATGCCAAATGCATTAGGGAGAATGCAGTGATTAAATACAATTTTATCAAGAAATGTACACAGATCGTAACAGAAGTGACTAAGGAGAAATACAGAGATATCAAAATGATTTGACAAAAAAACTCAGCGACGAAGGACAGAAGAACTAAACATAAAAATATAAAATATGCCCTAATGAATAAAATAGGCGATTTGTAAAAGATTTTAATGTAAATGTAATAAAATAACTCTAACCTACAAATTATTGTGGCTGTTTAATTAACTTTAATTTAAGTCCTTCGTTAATATATGCATTAGATGTTTTGTAATGTTAAAATAAATGATATTATATAATATTTTTGTTTCATTACTTTATTCATATTAGAATATTGTTATATATCGAATCTAAAATAGACTAAAATTGGCAAAAGGTCAACGTGAATCAATATAGTTAATTGTAAAATAAAATGTATAAAAGTAATAATTATATGAGTATCATGGATAGTACAATTGTATATTATTTACCTCATACTCTTTACAACTTTTTTATTTGTACGACTAGAAACGTTTCCTTTTTTGTTTCTTGTTTTCACTTCCAGGGTGAAATTTTGACGCATATTGATTTCTATTTGATGTTATTGAAAATAATTTGTTATACATTTGGTAGCTAACATTCCCATTATAGATAAAATTAATGCTGTTTGGATTTTATAACTTTTAAAAATCTAACTTTACATTCTCCACTTGCATTTGTTCTTCTGTATTTTAGAATCAATGTTAAACCACCAAGGAAAATACAATAATTTAACTATTATTTCTAGAGAATTATTAAAGTAGCACAAAATCTGAATAATCTAAATTAAGATTAAAAGATCTTAAATAAGAAAATTAATTTGAGAACATACCGCCACTATATATAATATAGTCTTTTTAATGGTTTATTCTATGCAATTATGGCCAGTTATTATGCGCCTTCCCAAAATCCCAAATCGTTTTCTAGACAACGTAGGCTAGTACTACCGCATCTAATTACCAAACCAACTGTATCACTAGGCTACTAGAGAAAAGGAAAAGAATTGTAGAAATCTATGTAAAATATTTAGATTGACCGATATAATGTATGGAAGCACCTAATATAGTAGGGGCTTAACAGTAAGTGATATTGTAATGTTAATTCTTTCATAACCCATATAAGATTTAATTTAAATTATATACTATGTCTAAGGAAATTTATTATTTCTCAAAATCTATCTACGTATCGTTAAACTAAAATCAAATGAAATGTTACAATATTTCAATTCTGCTATCATCGCAAGTATTTATCCTGAAAATTCAAAACGAAATTCAGCCGTAAAAAATAAATAATAAGCGAATTAAACTTACTTTTGCTTCCGCTGACATATAAATCGATTTTTTTTATCGCATGAGTCATCATTCCAAGCAAAAACACCTGTTGTTGCTTGATATATCTCCAAGCAGTGTTCTTTGTCGCCTTTGTTATCGGGCTGGCCCGGATAAAAAGTGGAGTAGAACAAAGGCAAATTCGAGTTTAGCCAATAATAGCTTTTCGTGTCTGCCAAATTGGAGGCGAATATCCAAAAACCGTTGAAAGTGCCCACTGTAAATAAGAAAAGAGTAAAATTTTTGGCTGAATCTTTTGTTTTCATTTTTATACGACTAAGTAGTGTTGTAGTGACCGCTACAACCTTTTAGGCCACCACTATTACACCTACATCAAGTTCAGAGGTTGGCAACATTGGTGGATTGATACCATGCGGTTCCCGGATACAGTTCCGTGCTAGCTCTCGAAGAGAACGGTCGTGTCCGGTCCGCCGAACCTACCTGCGCTTCCGAGAATTACCCGAAACTTTCCCTAAGACGGTCGACCCGTTATCACGTTTCACCAGTGCCTACGTAAAAAAAAAAAAAAAGCGTCTGTAAGCGCCGAAAAGGCGTTTTTACAGACAAGGCAATGGCGTCATGTACGTCAGAGCCGACGTCGCCTCCTGAACATAATCCCAGTGTTTCAAATTCAAATGGACCATCTTCAGAAGACAGCCGCGAAGTGCTTATAACGGAATTGAGAAAACAGAACGAAGACCTGCGAAAGCAGATAGCTGACCTTAAAACCTTAAATGTCGCCGCCTAAGCGGCAACACTTACCTGTCTCTATAACTTTCAGCAGCCTTTAACTCTTCGAAATGGCTGTTCCGAAATCTCTTATACTGATGACATGGAATGCAAATAGCTTACGCGGAAAGCAAGCGGAATTGGAGGACGTCATAACATTCTATGACGTCGACATCGTGCTCATCCAGGAAACTTTCCTGAAACCTTCGCATCGTCTCTCTTTCGAACACTTTTTTGTCTACAGAAACGATAGAACTCCGGGTCGAGGCGGTGGAACCGCCATTCTCGTCAGAAAAGGAGTCAAACACGAGCTCCTTCCATCGTTATCAGTAAACAACTTCGAAACAACCTCCATTAAAATCGATATCCAAGAACGTCCCTTCGTGATTACATCCCTGTACAGGAAATCTTCTGCATTCAACTATGCCGAATACCGATCACTCGTCGAAGGAAAATTTCCGAAAATAATAGGTGGCGACTTCAACGCCCACCACCCCACCTGGGGGTGTTCCAGAGCGAATCCCGCAGGTAACGCCATCGTAGCTCTAAGTGCAGATCTGGGCTACGGTCTTGCCTTGCCAGATGAACCCACCCATCACCCTAGTACAGTCTCTCAAGGCGCAGCAAGAATCCTAGATTTCTTTATTCTTCAAGACGTAAATCGCGATTCCGAAGTTCGAGTCCTTGACGAACTAGACTCTGATCATCGTCCGATCCTTCTCAAACTCGGAAACTGCGCCACCACTCAAGTCCCACTAACAAGATTCAGGAAAAAAACCGACTGGAAAAACTACCAATCTCTTCTCCTGAAATCCGATCCAATTCCGAAAATTAACACACCAGAACACCTCGAGGAAGCCGTACTCAAGCTAACTCGCGATATTCAGTCTGCTCACGAATCTTCCACAGTCAAAATTTCATCACAACCCCAGCCGTGGAAAAACAATCTTCCCGCTTCTCTTAAACGTGAAATTCGCATCAAAAACGGTTTATGCAGATTAGCTCGATTCACCCTTGATGCTGCAGACAAAAGGGAGGCGAACAGAGCATGCAAGAGGGTAAGGGCGGCCGTCTCGACTTGGCGAGCAATGAAATGGAACTCATTTCTCGCGGACCAAAGGCTGGATGGCCCCCCTTCCTTCTGGCGTGTCTCCAAATGCCTCGTGGAGAAGACGCACAATGTCATCCCTCCCCTGAAGTCAGCGGTTACAGGAAATTTTGCAGTCACTGACCAAGAAAAAGTCGAGCTCCTTGCAGAGACCTACGAAGCTCAAATGAAATGCCTCCCACCCGCACAGAACACTAAAACTAAAGACATTGACACTGTCATCAACGAATCCAACTCCGTCAAAAGACCAGTAACCCCCGCCTTTCTTCTCAACCATTTTGTATCTCCAAAGTCTCTACAGACTATGATCGGCAAACTTCAAACCAAAAAATCTCCAGGTTTCGATGGAATATCGATTACCCAGTTAAAAAAGCTCCCGCATAAGCAACTCGCAGAACTGGCAAACATTATTAACTCCATCATGAGACTGCAACACTTCCCGGCGTCTTGGAAACACGCACATATAGCGGTTATACCCAAGAAAGGAGCAAAATCATCTCCATCTGATTACAGGCCTATCAGCCTTTTCAGCGCCATTTCGAAGCTTGCCGAGAGGGCAATACTCTACGCTCTCAACTCTTTCACAAAGGAAAACAACATCATTCCAGATGAACAATTCGGCTTTCGCGCTCACCACTCATCCGTCCATCAAGCTTCCCGTCTGGCTGCACACATCCATCATGCTCTTGACCAACGTAAAAAGCTTGGAGCAGTTCTTCTGGACCTAACCAAAGCCTTCGACAAGGTCTGGCACGACGGATTGTTCGCAAAGTGCGTGCGGTTAGGCCTCCCAGAAGACCTAACCGCTCTCATCAAGTCCTATCTCTCGGACAGATCTTTCCAGGTCAAGATCAGGGCGTCACTTTCCAGTCGTAAACAAATCGATGCTGGCGTACCTCAAGGTTCCCCGCTGGCCCCAGCCTTATTTAATCTCTTTATTTCAGATATGCCGAGAAAAGAGCATATTGACGTCGCCTTTTACGCTGACGACACTGCTTTCTTCACGGCCGCCAGGTTCGAAGTTACAATTCATGAGCGTTTACAGAAGCAGCTCGATCATGCGGTCAAGTGGTTCAAATTCTGGAGGTTGCAAATCAACCCCCTGAAAACCCAGGCCATCATTTTCCACAAGAAGCGTTACGCACTGCGCGTCTCGCAACTTAAGATCGACACCGCAATAATTCCATGGCTGGATAACGTCACGTACCTAGGTCTTCACTTGGACCGGCGGTTCGGTTGGCATTCCCAAATCCAGAAAGCAATCCAAAAAGGTTCGGGGATAGCAAACCTGCTATCTCCTCTGATCTGCCCTTCTAGCAGGCTTCCCATCTCCATCAAATGCTTATTTTACAAGATGTTAATTCGGTCCGTACTCCTCTACGGATCTAATGTCTACTTCAAGTTTGTTACACCCAACCAGGTCAAACGGCTTCAAGTTTTCCAAAATAAGCTCCTCAGGAGAATATTAAACGCTCCATGGTTTGTCAGAAATAATCAAATCCATAGGGAAACTGACACTCCAGAAATCAAGCACTTCATATCTCAATCATTCCACAAACAACAACTCAGCTCAAGTTCTTCTGAAAACGCGCTTGTTCGCGAGCTGGTCGACATGCTGGGAGCTTAGCACCGCGTCACCGCTAAGCTCTCCCCCTTTTCCAGGCTGAAACGACCTCATCCGTCGCTACAGTCATAACTTTTGCCCCCATACAACAGTACCCAGTTGTGTGTTAACTCAGGTTCGCGAATCAATAGAATCGCCGGGCTCTCGTGCCCAATAACGGCTGCCCGATCAGCGGGTGCCATATCCCCAAATTTAATGCAGTAGCAGTAGTGATCCACAGGGGTCAACTGTGAGGCGGTTTCGGTTTAGTGTATTGGTAAGCCCAGAGGCAGTCCCACATAACCCGGTCCAACTTGTCACTCCAGGGCAAGTCTCCGCGACCAGGTATGCGTCATGCATTCCACCGCCTGGTTTTTTAGGCCAGAACAAAAAAAAAAAAAAAAAAGGTTCCCGGATAGAAAAAACGTCGCGACGACGTGTCTCTTTCTATTTCTTTTTCTCTACCCGTTGTAACAGTACCAGTTCCATAGCGCTTCCGTACTTCTTTAACTTAACCTAATATACTGTCCATCCTCCAGTCGACCACATGTAGTAATTAACATAGAAATAAACATGTTTTATTCAGCCGATGTTTTCTGTTCCCGTGTGAATTCCTTCCACAAACATAGTAGAGAGTGTTGCGATAAACCATCGTGTCCACAGGCACACATTCCGACCGACAAGACCAACATTCCTACAAAGTTATTTGAGATAAAATATATTTTTCCAAGGAAATATATTGTTCAGTTAGCATTCGAGGATTATCGAACGATGGGGAGAGTTCTTTATACTGATTTACAATAACAAGCCAACACATTTTTAGCTACGAATTCCTCACACATTTCTGAGGCTAAATCGACCTTGAAAGACACAGCAAAGAACGACATGGACCGAGATCATAGAAAACGAGTGATAGAAAGATAGAAATATAGGTGACTACAATTGTCTCTGATGAGAACATTTGCGGCTCACCGACAATTAGAATATTGTTTGGAATTTTCAGGCCAAGCTACCCGTCAATCAATGCATAAACATATGAGAGTTGAATTTATATTTTGCTTCTTATTATTCATCATTTTGTGTCAAGTGTTAAGAGTATATTTTTCTCTATTTTCTATAAGATCGTCAATTAATAAAATCAGAGAAATATTTGTTCTGGACTATATGTAGCCATATTCTTAACTCAGACTCATCCTTAGGATGGTCAAAATGTTTATTAATTAAACCATATTACAACAAACCAAATTAGAAGGGTAACTTGAAACAGTATCCCTCAGAATCATTTAACTTAACATTTCAGCCGAGTTTTACAATATTGTCGTCCTAGATTTAAAGGATTACAACTATTTAGATATGCATAAATTATAGAACTAATGAGTAATATTATTCTTTACTCGGTATAGTTAACATATATTTAGATAATCCAACAGAAATGTAGAGTTAATTTTATTATATTCAATACGATTTATTTTCTTAAATGCAGCATAACTAATTTTATGCTAAATCAGAGAGAGAGAATACCTTTCAAATGAAAACAAAGCAAGAGAGAGTGATTTGCTTTAGCGCCATTAGTAAAAATATATGATGCTTTTCACCTTTTATGATACTTGTACCAAGAAGAATACAGAGAATTTACAACAGACAGCTGGTTTAAATACAGCTTCTCAATGCAGCTGCAAGCAAATACTTTTTAGATCCTTACACGTATATTAAGTACAATTTTCTATTGGTGAAAATGAGAAAATCAATGTAATACTTTAAATTCGATGATTTTCCTTCCTGGTTATGGATGGATAACAGTTCTTCATTCAGTATTATTGAGTTATTCAGTATATACAAACGCTAATGATGCAATGGAATTTTAGACGAACATAATTTTTCTTATTTAATTTATAGAAGCCAACAGCCAAATGCCAATCATTATATCCCAAATGTCGATTTTCACCCCAAACTCTAAAGAAAGTTTTATACAGCTTACACAGTATTTCATGAGTAAGCAATAAAAAAATATAAATGGAAGGATTGGTATCCATTTACCACACGATTGACTTAAATCAGATTTCGAGGCATTTTAATATCGCGATTTCATTGGTTTTTAGTATTCTGTGGCATCAGCCAGCAATTAACCGAGAGTTAGTTAGTTAAACCTTGCTGCGCTTATGGTGGGATTCCTAAAGAGTGGTAAACAACGAGCTGTTAAACCAAATAGAAATATCACTGCAGATGTCTACCAACATCCATTAGACAAGCAAATAATAAAGCAAATTACGCAAAATCATCCTCTTACATGAAATTATTCGGCTATATATTGCCAAGTTTGTGAAGCATACATTGTCTCAGCCCGACTGGTAAGTCCTATTACATCCAGCGTACGCACCAAAACAAAGTGGATTTTTCTTTCTGAAAACTTTCTCACTATCATTTGCTAAAATCGATACAGCATAGCTTGACTGGAATAGAGTTTCTAAATGCTGAAATGTATAGATCGATGACTAAATCGATGCCAAGCCGGTATAAATATGTTGCCGAAACGATAAAAAAGTAGAATATATTGAAAATTATTTTTATTAACATATACTTTACCAATTTCTCTTCATAAATGGAAAAGATTACATTATAAATATTTCTCAATTTCAAAATAAAAGGGTCTGTGGAAATCAGGAGGATAATAATACAGGATTGCTAGTTTTGCTTCCATTCAAATTTTTATTCGACTAATCAAACCGTTCGCTGATTAACTATTTTAAATTTTCCTCAAATCCGTAATACAGAAATAAAATATCTTATATTACGCAAAATAAAATAATAATACTTACGATCTTTTATAGGCAATAATGCTTGCTCGATTTCTTTTTCATCACTTTCTGATAGTATCTCTGCTGGGTCTAATCCATACTGGCGACATCTTGAATGAGCCTCGTGAAAAGTCACCCTTTGATTGGGTACCACATACTTATTTGCAGATACACTTATAAGAAATAAAAAAAGACACGCAAATGACATCAAATTCATATCGAATTTTACCATTTTATATCACCTTCGAATGTAAGATGAAAAACACGCCAGCATTTATATATAAGCCGAAAAACATGCTGTTAAATATAGCCGATATTCCGAGAAAATATACAATATTATTTGGAAATTATACAAATTACTGATTGATGGCAAAAATTCGATTCGAAAATATAAACTTGTTGGAATATAATATAAACAGATAACGAACAATTTCATGTTTTGCTATATTATGATTATGTGTTGCATGAACTGTGGCCACTATTTCATTTCAGACAGACAAAAAATTCATATCTCGTCGGTAGACATCTACAAAAACAGTTTCATTCGGTCGTAATTACAGCTTGCCCTTTCTATTATATGAACAAGGCTTTATGGCTTTGAATATTTTATTTCGATGTCAATATGGACAGCTGTACTGAAATAACTCATGATTTTTTGAACTTGGGGTTATCGCAATAGATCCAGTTTTCATCGGCAGTCGCATATACTATGAAAGACTCTTTTTTTTAGCTGGGAAACAATGAAATCGCGATATTGTAACGATTCAAAATGTATTTTCACTCAATTTGTGGAATAGCCATCATATATTTTTGGAGCCTTCGCATCTCATGTAAACATCTGGAAGTATGATTGATCAAGTGCTAGATAAACTAAAATAGGATCTCTATCAAATCAACATCGTTATTTCATCACGCTATCGCCAAAAAGATGGGAAAATGTTATAGAAGATTATAAAAACTGTATAGATTAATATTAATATACATATATTAGTAATTAAGTTATATATAACTTCTTTAAGGTAGTTATTAACCGTTTAGTTTCTATTAAATTTCTCGGGAATTTTTGCATGTACTGAATATACTTGAACAACTCTAAATATAATTATTCTTTAGTCTGTATTTGGCCCACCAAGTTGATTTTTTCTTCTAATATTATTCTAAATCTTATTCAAGGGATTTGAAAATCCTTCCTTCTCTACCTAGAGACCAGAGACTTTAAAGCTTAAGAACTGGTGTATGTATGTAGAAGACTATGATCCACGCTGCCTGCTTCCTACAGACGAGCATTGGGATTCGTTAGTATTTTGGCGGCAATATTGCAGCATTCAACTGGTCGGAGCACTAGATGAATTACTGTGAATGAATATATCAATACTTCATAATTAACCCATTATAAAAAGTTTTAGAGCCTTTTACTTTGTTAGAAAGGTTTTGAGATAAACACCCATCAACTGTAAATAAAACTCCTCAAAATTAGATTAAGATATTACATTTCATAGTATTACATTATATTGTCTATCAAAAGTAACCAAGACATATTTTTAGGGTATCTGTAAAATATTAACGTGATATGTAAACATATTTATAACTCGTTTTATCGAACATATAATTATCATGACACAAATATAAATTACAGTGTTGTTGATGTTTTGAAATAAAATTTCTGGAAAACTCTGGAAACGTGCTCATTATCTTTACTTTCTTTAGTATAAAAGTGAAAACATCTCTGATAAGTTACAGGTCGCAATTAATATTAATATAGAAGATGAAACGTAGTGTTGTCTTATTGGCTAGTTTCGTTTTAGTCATAGCTAAATCATCTGTCAACAGGTATGTGGTGTCCAACCAAAGAGTGACATTTCACGAAGGCTACATAAGGTGTCTTCAATACGGTTTAGAACCGGCTGAAATATTATCAGAAAGCGACGAAAAAGAAATAGAGGCAGCCTTGGAGCCTTTGAGAGAAAGTAAGTCTAACTGAATGATAAATATCAGTTATTTAAATAAATAATTGAGTCAGAAGGTGACATATACAAGTATTTACATAAACTTTCAAGAAATAATCAATATTTATCAATTGATTTATATGAAGGTCCCTTTTATAAATTCAAAGATAGAGTATACATTTTCATGCCCTTTTAGACATGTGGCAGATATGGAACTGTGAGAATGTGCCAGCAACTTTCGTTAATTTTAGTTTAATTCACTACTTTGCTTAGGTGTGATTGTTTTTGTTGCTTATATTGCGATTTTACTTTTGCAACTGTTTCTGGAGGTTCGCGAAAATCCTTTTCATCATTAGCATTTTAACTTCTTTGAAGTCGGACGATAGTCGAAAATTGTGTTGTGCTTATGGTTGTGACTTTTGAATTACCTGGTATAAATACTTAAATAATTTTCGGAACGATGAAATTAGTCAATAAATAAGTTGTTCCTAAAGTCAGACAACGGCGATATAAAATGAAACTCTGACCTGCCAGAAAGACTTAATATTATATAAAATAATAAAAAGGCAGACATTACAAAAACGGTATTTTGGGAACCAAACAAAAAAAATTATAAACATATTTAACAAATATAATAATATATCTCTCTGACATCCTGTACAGTGACAGCCTAAGTTTGATATATCGTTTCCTAGTCGTTCTCGACATTTCATTGTTAAATATGAACTTTGCCCTGGCCGGCCAGTCACTAGACATGACTACACAATTCTTAAAATATTGAAGGAAGCTTATCATCAAATCTAAAACAAACTGTATTCATATAATTTGTATACTTGTCTTAGAAACTTCTCAGAAATATTCCAGCTATTGCGTTTGTGTCATTTTTCACAATTTCAAGGAAGTGATCGGATCCGTTTTGTGTCACATTCATCAAGATGGAAATTCTCAATGGGGTCAGTAGAGAATTACACCTCGAGAAGATCTAATGCGCTTACATATCCACTTTCAATCACCTGGAAGCAAATATTCAAATTGAATAGTTCCAAACAAAGACATACTTTGATGTGCTTTCTGTTAGTGTTGAAAACATTCAACGAATGATGGCATGTGCCAATAACGAATGACAGAGTGGGTATTTAGTTCAACTAAACCACACGCAGGAAACAGAGAGAGGTCATCAGGAATAAAAGCTGATGCAATCAATCAGCACTATTATTCGATCAACCAACTAGTTTTTCGTAAGTTGAC
Organism: Rhynchophorus ferrugineus; assembly: GCF_030347505.1. NCBI lineage: Eukaryota > Metazoa > Arthropoda > Insecta > Coleoptera > Curculionidae > Rhynchophorus > Rhynchophorus ferrugineus. The sequence goes on along the minus strand of NW_027472588.1, from coordinate 15,582,025 downwards.
AGTCGGAAGTTAAACTTTAGGAAACATAAGATTCTCATCCTTATTGCTCATCAGTCAAAGAAATATACAACACACCATTAACAAACCACATTAATATATCCGCTCACACATATCCCGAGGCAAGCATTAGATTAGGCAGCTGGTAGATTCTCGCCAATCTTGTTATAGAAACAAGCCCATTACTTTGTGCAATTAGTGTCTATTTTTATATTCATGTTCTCCAACCTATGTTACAGAGCCTCTTCGGTAGATAAAAATACAAGCACTGTACTTTACTTAATTTAGTTTAACTGTTTACAATGAAGTAAACCAAGGCTAGTTTTAACTTGTTCTTTCTAACTCGAATATCATGTGATATCGGTATAGTGATCCAATAATAGTAATTGCCACTAGTCTAAGTATTAACAGTCATAATGAATAACATTGGAATGCTAGCTGATAACTTTTGAATGAATGAAACTTTTTAAATGGTGTAAATCTACATCAAAAAAAATCAGGTTCAATTTCTCAAACTAAAATGTCACGCGAATCAGAAAGTTGTTTGAAAAACGGTGTTTGAAGTTATAAAAGAAAACCGGCTTTATTTTCTTTCTAACCCATACAGAAACATGGAGTGTCAGAAAATATTCAGAATAATATTTACCAAACTTTTATTGATCTAAAGTCGATAATGTTTATTATTACATTCTCGCTAACTTTCATTGCAGTTGGTTCCCGAGAAGGTTTTTGGATTTTTGCCAGTAATTTAGCAGACAAGACAAATTTTTATTGGTTGAACTCTAAGTTACCTCTGTTTTATTCCTTTTTTTCGGATGGTCAACCTGATAATGCCGATAAGAAAGAGAACTGTTTGGAGATATATCAATTAAGCACAGGTGTATTCGGCTGGAATGATTGCCCCTGTGAATCCAAAATAAGATTTATATGCCAGCGCAAAAAGAAGTAAGTGTTCCAGTCTTTTCGATATTTATATGTCAATTTTCTAATTTTTAGGGATATAAGTTCCTGTAATGATATACATTTGGCGCCAAATGGTATTTCGTAGAATAATAAATACAAAATGATTCTATAGAAAATTATAATTGTTAGTAATGAATAGTATTTACTCACCCAAAATAATACGATTGTTAAACTTATCTGATAAATAAACAAAATAATTTGAAAAAAGGTATGTTATTATGTATATATTTTTAATCAATTAAGTCAATTAAATTACTTATTAACAGCCAGAATATATAAATCAACAAGTAGTTCCATATCCAAATACAATCAAATATCTTGGCATGGCCCTTGATGTTGAACTCAAGTGAAAGCCACATGTTAAAAAAATGTACTTTGTAATTTTAAAACCATGGCAAATTGGGATCAAAACAAATAGCTTATTAGTGCTAGTTTATTAGATTACTATAATAAATACAGAAAACAATTCTTTCCAACCACAAAATTTCCAACACCAACATTCCATGTGCATTTCAGTTCCCAAATATGTAAACTATTTTCTTAACTATTTTTGAACTTTTTTCGCCAATTTAATTTTATGAACCATATTATGGTTGACAGATTGACAAATAGACGATTTGAAGCTAAATTATATATCATATATATTTTTAGACTACTATGCTAGACAAGTATTTATTCTGTACATATTGCTTGTTTTTTATCATCCTTTTTAATTTCATTTTAACTTAACTTTTATACATATCTCAAACCTAAATCTAATTATTAAAAAATCTAATGATGTCAAGGACTTATAAACTACCATGATCACCATCAAAGATAGAGATACTGCCAATCTGCTTCTAAATTACAAATAATATCAGTCTATGTCTAAAGACACAATAATATTGAAATAACAAGGAAGAAATATATACTACAGATGAAAGAAAATAGGATTAGAGACCGTTTCGAAAAAAAGCAAAGACTAAAAAAAAAGAAGCCCAATATGGGAAAGGAAATAGCTGAAAAGTTGCACTTGCAGGAAATAAAGAAACAACAGAGAAGATATTAGGGAAGGTTAGACAAGCTCAAGGCAGAAACTGAGAAATTGGGCGGTGGGAATAAGGCAATTAAGATAGAAATGAAGCAAATGAGGAATATAATTGTAATGAGACAAATGAGTAATAATGTAGTTATTTAATAATAAGGCGTAGAAACGGAAAATAAGAACGAAAATGACCTACAGATTTTGAATCGTGTTTAAATGCCTTAAATTGTCGAAGCCTTTTTAAAAATTTCTCCATTGTTCTTTTCCGCTAAAAGTAAAGAAATCAATTCAATATATTCAATCTCATCGATCGATTTTAAAGAAAGTATCAGATCTTTTGCCTTTTTCTTTCAATATTCTGCTCTAATAACACTACCAAGAGAGTAAGTAATGATTATATTTGAAGACATATTCAACTTAGTGGGAATTTTCTTACTTGCTTGCACGGGCTATTTTTTAATTATTATTCTGCGATGGACACTTTAGAAAATTTGATAATGCTATCGACAATTTCTACCTTCAGATGCATACACAGATTGTAATTACGAATGTACCATAGAGCATCAACAATACATTTCAGTACTTTGTTTTGGAATCGTTCTACAATATTTCTATTGCTTTGGCTGGTACAGCCCCAGTTGATAACCATAAGTTCTTACTGCTTTCAAAACTTGTTGGTAAAACAAAAGCTTATATTATACTGTAACTATACTGATAGGATTGAATATCTGCACAATAACCAGTGTATTTTCTCGTAATTCAACTAGTTCATTTTATACATCAATTTCCCTACCTCAAAATCCACTTCTTCTTCGGTTTGTGTATGGTATACCAAGTTGATTTTTTCTTCTAATATTATTCTAAAACTGAGTCTTTGAAGCTCAAGACCGAATTGTACGGAGAACCTTAAGAGAAGTCCACAATCCGCGCTGCCTGTTTTCTAGAACCAATCGTTTGTTAGGATTTGGACAGCAATATCGAGGTATTCAGTTCGCCCTCCAATTTACATCACTGTTCGGATTAGTACAAATGAATATATCCGTATCCTCAATGATGAAGTTCCTACTTTAAATTACATATTGCTCCCAAGCATTGCTACCGAAAAACACAGCCAAGAAGGTTGTCTTAGTTTGAGGAGCCATCTTCCCTCACCAGCACAATTGCCAGACCCCAACATTGTTGACCCGTTATTAGTTAATTAGATAATTTTAGAGCGTAGGGTGAAGAATATAATATTTAAACTATTAGAATTATTCTGAGATCAACTTATTACTGACTAGATATTATAGTAAAAAGTAATAAAATCTCTTCAAAAGTACATTTCTTAATGTAAAACGTATCAAAACTAATCAAGACATATTTTTGGGATATTTGCAAAATAATACCTCGATGTATAAACATATTTATAACTTATTTTATCGAACTTATAATTATCAAGGCATACATGTAAATTACAAATAGTGTTGTTGATATTTTGAAACAATATATGAGGAAAACCGTGGGAACCTGCTCGATATCTTCATTTCCTTTTGTATAAAAGTGAAAGCCTTCTGTGATAAACTGCAGGTACGCAATCTAAATTAATATACAAGATGAAACGTATTGTCCTTTTATTAGCTAGTTTCATTTTAGTCATAGTTAGATCATCTGCCAACAAGTATGTGGTTTCCAACCAAAAAGTGTCATTTCACGAAGGCTACCTAAGGTGTCTTCAATATGGTTTAGAACCTGCTGAAATACTGTCGGAAAGCGACGAAGAAGAAATAGAGACAGTCTTAAAGCCTTTAAGGGAAAGTAAGTCTAACGGAATTATTATTTTTATATGTATCATTTATATGTTTTTTAAAATTTTATGAAAGTTTTTGAAGACTTGGGTAATGACTGTATGATTCGTGTGAAGGCTGTATGAAATCATTGTCTAAATAGATGGATCACAAGTCAAATAAACAGAGTGACCAAGTCGTTGAAACAAACCAGTCAGATACAGAGCAAATCCGAAATAAAAGATTATCATGCCCCTCGCTCAAGAAAGCATTCACACATATCACGAGGCAAACAGGCATAATAGATTTAGATAATAGATAGATAGAATAGATAGAATAATAGATCACTTGTCACTTGTTATAGAAACAAGCACGCTAGTTTGTGCTTCTTGTAATCGTAAAAATGTTGTTCCCCTAACTGCGTAAGCAATCCATCAATAACATCACAATCATAACAATACTGGACACATATTTATTTAGTGAATCAGGAAACCATTAAGAATATTGGCTGAGAAGTTTTGATTGGATAAAACCATTTTAATGACATAAATCTAACTTCACAAAAAATGAGGTTCAATTTTGCATACAGAAATATCAGAAGATTCAAAAGTTACATCCAAACAGTGTTTCAAATTATATCAAAAAATATGAAAATTAGTTACTAAAATTGTATTACTCTAATGTTATTACTATGTTTATTATTACATTCTCACTTATTTTCATTACAGTTGGTTTTGGAGAAGGCTTTTGGATATTTGCCAGTAATTTAGTAAACAAGACAAATTACTATTGGTTGAATTCTAAGTTACCTCTGTTTTATTCCTTATTTTCTACTGGTCAACCTGATAATGCTGATCAGAAAGAAAACTGGATATGGAGGAGATATATCAAATAAGCACAGGCGTATTCGGCTGGAATGATTGCCCTTGTGAATCCAAAATAAAATTCATTTGCCAACGCAAAAAAAAGGTCAGTGTTCCAGCCTTTTTTATATTAATATGTAAATTTTTCAATTTTTAGAGATATAAGTTCCTGTAATGAAACAAATATGGAGTCAAATGGTATTCCCTAGAATAATAAAAATATGATTATTTGTATTTACTAGTAATCACTCAGTGGTCAATATTCAATGACTATAATTAATTAAATTACGATTGTTAAACTCTGATAAACGAACAAAATAAAAATAACCAAGACATATTTTTAAGGTATCTGTAAAATACTAACGCGATACGTAAACATATTTATAACTCGTTTTATCGAACTTATAATTATCATGACACAAATATAAATTACAAACAGTGTTGTTGATGTTTTCAAATAAAATTTCTGGAAAACCCTGGGAACATGCTCATTATCTGTATTTTCTTTAGTATAAAAGCGAAAACTTCTCTGATAAGTTACAGGTCGCAATAAACATTAATATAGAAGATGAAACGTAGTGTTGTCTTATTGGCTAGTTTCGTTTTAGTCATAGCTAAATCATCTGTCAACAGGTATGTGGTGTCCAACCAAAGAGTGACATTTCACGAAGGCTACATAAGGTGTCTTCAATACGGTTTAGAACCGGCTGAAATATTATCAGAAAGCGACGAAAAAGAAATAGAGGCAGCCTTGGAGCCTTTGAGAGAAAGTAAGTCTAACTGAATGATAAATAATAAATAATTGAGTCGGAAGGTGACATATACAAGAGTTTACATAAACTTTTAAGAATAATCAATATTTATCAATTGACTCAATATCATACCCTTTTCATCACCCTTTTATACATTCAAAGATAGAGTATACATTTTCATGCCCTTTTAGACAGCACCTTTCGTTAATTTTAGTTTAATTCACTACTTTACTTAGGTGTGATTGTTTTTGTTGCTTATATTGCCATTTTAATTTTGCAACTGCTTCTAGGGGTTCTAGCAAATCATTTTCATCATTAGCATTTTAACTTCTTTGAAGTCGGACGATAGTCGAAAATTGTGTTGTGCTTATGGTTGTGACTTTTGAATTACCTGGTGTAAATCCTTAAATAATTTTCGGAACGCAGAAACTAGTCAATAAATAAGTTGTTCCTAAAGTCAGACAACGGCGATATAAAATAAAACTCTGACCTGCCAAAGAGACCTAAAATACCTAACATTATATAAAACAATAAAAAGACAGACATTACAAAAATGGTATTTTGAGAACCAAACAAAAAAAAACATATTTAACAAATATACTAATTTATCTCTTTGACATCTTGAACAGTGACAACCTTGAAGTTTTATATATGGTTTTCTAGTCGTTCTCGACATTTCATTGTTAAATATGAACTTTGCCCTGGCCGGCCAGTCACTAGACATGTCCACACAATTCTTGAAATATTGAAGGAAGCTTATCATCAAACCTAAAACAAACTGTATTCATATAATTTGTATACTTGGCGTAGAAACTTCTCAGAAATATTCCAGCTATTGCGTTTGTGTCATTTTTCACAATTTCAAGGAAGTGATCGGATCCGTTTTATGTCACATTCATCAAGATGGAAATTCTCAATGGGGTCAGTAGAGAATTACATCTCGAGCAGATCTAATGCGCTTACATATCCACCTTCAATCACCTGCAAGCAAATATTCAAATTGAATAGTTCCAAACAAAGACATACTTTGATGTGCTTTCTGTTCGTGTTGAAAATATTCAATGAATGATGGCATGTGCCAATAACGAATGAGAGAGTGGATATTTAGTTCAAGCTACTAAACCACCCGCAGGCAACAGAGAGAGGTCATCAGGAATCAAAGCTGATGCAATCATCTACTCAGCACTATTATTCGATCAACCAACTAGTTTTTCGTAAGTTGACAGTCGGAAGTCGAACTTTAGGAAATAGACTCTACAAGTCGTGAAAACAAGGCAGTCAGATATATAGAAAATCTGGAACATAAAATTCTCATTCTTATAGCTCATCACTCAAAGGAATATACAACATACGATTAACAAACCACATTAATATCTCCGCTCACACATATCCCCAGACAAGCTGTTAATGGTAGATTCTCGCCAATCTTGTTACAGAAACAAGCATATTACTTTGTGCAATTTGTGTCTGTTTTTATATTCATGTTCACAAACCTATGTTACAGAGCCTCTTCGGTAGATGAAAATACAAGCACTGTACTTTACTTCATTTTGTTTAACTGTTTACAATGAAGTAAACCAAGGCTAGTTTTAACTTGTTCTTTCTAACTCGAATATCATGTGATATCGGTATAGTGATCCAATAATAGTAATTGCCACTAGTCTAAGTATTAACAGTCATAATGAATAACATTGGAATGTTAGCTGATAACTTTTCAATGAATGAAACTTTTTAAATGGTGAAAATCTACATCAAAAAAAGGTTCAATTTCTCAAACTAAAATGTCACGCGAATCAGAAAGTTACTGATCAAAACGGTGTTTGAAGTTATAAAATAAAACCGGCTTTATTTTCTTTCTAACCCATACAGAAACATGGAGTGTCAGAAAATATTCAGAATAATATTGACCAAACCTTTATTGATCTAAAGTCGATAATGTTTATTATTACATTCTCGCTTACTTACATTGCAGTTGGTTTCCGAGAAGGTTTTTGGATTTTTGCCAGTAATTTACCAAACAAGACAAATTTTTATTGGTTGAACTCTAAGTTACCTCTGTTTTATTCCTTTTTTTCGGCTGGTCAACCTGATAATACCGATAAGAAAGAGAACTGTTTGGAGATATATCAATTAAGCACAGGTGTATTCGGCTGGAATGATTGCCCCTGTGAATCCAAAATAAGATTTATATGCCAGCGCAAAAAGAAGTAAGTGTTCCAGTCTTTTCTATATTTATATGTCAATTTTCTAATTTTTAGGGATATAATAATAAGTTCCTGTAATGATACACATTTGGCGCCAAATGGTATTTCGTAGAATAATAAATACAAAATGATTCTATAGAAAATTATTATTGTTAGTAATGAATAGTATTTACTCACCCAATATAATATGATTGTTAAACTTATCTGATAAATAAACAAAATAATTTGAAAAAAGGTATGTTATTATGTATATATTTTTAAACATCGCAATTAAATTACTTATTAACAGTCAGAATATATAAATCAACAAGTAGTTCCATATGCAAATACAATCAAATATCTTGGCATGGCCCTTGATGTTGAAGTCAAGTAAAAGCCACATGTTAAATAAATGTACTTTGTAATTTTAAAACCATGGCAAATTGGGATCAAAACAAATAGCTTATTAGTGCTAGTTTATTAGATTACTATAATAAATACAAAAAACAATTCTTTCCAACCACAAAATTCCCAACACCAACATTCCATGTGCATTTCAGTTCCCAAATATGTAAACTATTTTCTTAACTATTTTTGAACTTTCTTCGCCAATTTAATTTTATGAACCATATTATGGTTGACAGATTGACAAATAGACGATTTGAAGCTAAATTATATATCATATATATTTTTATACTACTATGCTAGACAAGTATTTATTCTGTACATATTGCTTGTTTTTTATCATCCTTTTTAATTTCATCTTAACTCAACTTTTATACATATCTCAAACTAATCTAATTATCTAATTATTAAAAAATCTAATGATGTCAAGGACTTATAAACTACCTTGATCACCATCAAAGATAGAGATATTGCCAATCTGCTTCTAAATTACAAATAATATCAGTCTTTATTTCTAAAGACACAATAATGTTGAAATAACAAGGAAGAAATATATACTACAGGTGAAAGAAAAGAGGATTAGAGACCGTTTCGAAAAAAAGCAAAGACTAAAAAAAAGAAGCCCAAAATAGGAAAGGAAATAGATGAAAAGTTGCACTTGCAGGAAGTAAAGAAACAACAGAGAAGATATTAGGGAAGGTTAGACAAGCTCAAGGTAGAAACTGAGAAACTGGGCGGTGAGAATAAGGCAATTAAGATAGAAATGAAGCAAATGAGGAATATAATTATAATGAGACAAATGAGTAATAATGTAGTTATTCAATAAGACGTAAAAACGGAAAATAAGAACGAAAATGACCTACAGATTTTGAATCGTGTTTAATTGCCTTAAATTGTCGAAGCCTTTTTAACAATTTCTCCATTGTTCTTTTCCGCTAAAAGTAAAGAAATCAATTCAATATATTCAAGATCATCTATCGATTTTAATAAAAGTATCAGATCTTTTGCCTTTTTCTTTCAATATTCTGCTCTAATAACACTACCAAGAGAGTAAGTAATGATTATATTTGAAGACATATTCAACTTAGTGGGAAGTTTCTTACTTGCTTGCACGGGCCATTTTTTAATTATTATTCTATGATGGACACTTTAGAAAATTTGATAATGCTATCGACAATTTCTACCTTCAGATGCATACACAGATTGTAATTACTAATGTACCATAAAGCATCAACAATACATTTGAGTATTTTGTTTTGCAATCGTTGTACAATATTTCTATTGCTTTGGCTGATACAGCCCCAGTTGATAACCATAAGTTCTTACTGCTTTCAAAACTTGTTTGTAAACCAAAACCTTAATTCAACCTCTCGTAATTCAACTACTTCATTTTCTACATCAATTTCCCTACCTCAAAATCCACTTCTTCTTCGGTTTGTGTATGGTATACCAAGTTGATTTTTTCTTCTAATATTATTCTAAAACTGGGACTTTGAAGCTCAAGACCGAATTTATGTACGGAGAAACTTAAGAGAAGTCCACAATCCGCGCTGCCTGTTTTCTAGAACCAATCGCTTGTTAGGATTTGGATAGCAATATCGAGGTATTCAGTTCGCCCTCCAATTTAAATCACTGTTCGGATTAGTGCAAATGAATATAGCGCTATCCTCAATGATGAAGTTTCTACATTTTATTACATATTGCTCCCAAGTACTGCTACCGAAACACACAGCCAAGAAGGTTGTCTTAGTTTGAAGAGCCATCTTCCCTGACCAGCACAATTGCCAGACCGCAACATTGTTGACCCGTTATTAGTTAATTAGATAATTTTAGAGCGTAGAGTGAAGAATATAATATTTAAACTGTTAGAATAATTCTGAGATCAACTTATTACTGACTAGATATTATAGTAAAAAGTAATAAAATCTGTTCAAAAGTATCAAAACTAGTCAAGACATATTTTTAGGATATTTCCAAAATAATACCGCGATATATAAATATATTTATAACTTATTTTATCGAACTTATAATTATCAAGGCATACATGAATATTACAAATAGTGTTGTTGATATTTTGAAACAATATATGTGGAAAACCGTGGGAACCTGCTCGATATCTTCATTTCCTTTTGTATAAAAGTGAAAGCCTTCTGTGATAAACTGCAGGTACGCAATCCATATTAATATACAAGATGAAACGTATTGTCCTTTTATTAGCTAGTTTCATTTTAGTCATAGTTAGATCATCTGCCAACAAGTATGTGGTTTCCAACCAAAGAGTGACATTTCACGAAGGCTACCTAAGGTGTCTTCAATATGGTTTAGAACCTGCTGAAATACTGTCAGAAAGCGACCAAGAAGAAATAGAGGCAGTCTTAAAGCCTTTGAGGGAAAGTAAGTCTAACGGAATTATTATTTTTATATGTATCATTTACAGACTAAAATACGTTTTTTTAAATTTTCTAAAAGTTCGTGAAGACTTGGGTAATGACTGTGTGATTCGTGTGAAGGCTGTACGAAATCATTGTCTAAATAGATGGATAGAAGTCAAATAAACAGAGTGACCAAGTCGTTGAAACCAACCAGTCAGATACAGAGCAAATCCGAAATAAAAGATTATCATGCTCATCACTCAAGAAAACTTTCACACATATCACGAGGCAAACAGGCATAATATATTTTCACTTGTCACTTGTTATAGAAACAAGCACGCTAGTTTGTGCTTCTTGTAATCTTTTATATTTCTGTTTTCCTAACTGCGTAAGCAATCCAACAATAACATCACAATCATAGTAATACTGGACACGATACGAATATTTATTTAGTGACATAAATCTAACTTCACAAAAAATTAGGTTCAATTTTGCATACAGAAATATCAGAAGAATCAAAAGTTACATCAAAACAGTGTTTCAAATTATATAAAAAAATATGAAAATATTCAGAATAATAGTTACTAAAATTGTATTACTCTAATGTTATTACTATGTTTATTATTACATTCTCACTTATTTTCATTACAGTTGGTTTTGGAGAAGGCTTTTGGATATTTGCCAGTAATTTAGTAGACAAGACAAATTACTATTGGTTGAATTCTAAGTTACCTCTGTTTTATTCCTTATTTTCTACTGGTCAACCTGATAATGCTGGTCAGAAAGAAAACTGTTTGGAGATATATCAAATAAGCACAGGCGTATTCGGCTGGAATGATTGCCCTTGTGAATCCAAAATAAAATTCATTTGCCAACGCAAAAAAGGTCAGTGTTCCAGCCTTTTTTATATTAATATGTAAATTTTCCAATTTTTAGAGATATAAGTTCTTGTAATGAAACAAATTTGGAGTCAAATGGTATTCCCTAGAATAATAAAAATATGATTATTTGTATTTACTAGTAATCACTCAGTGGTCAATATTCAATGACTATAATTAATTAAATTACGATTGTTAAACTCTGATAAACAAACAAAATAAACTGAAAATATCTATGTTAGTATTTTAAACGGATTTTATTGAGAAAAGTTTTCATTCCTTTCAACATTTTTAAACATCACAACATTTGGTTCTAAAAAACAGAGAAAGAAATAATCTTAGAATAGCATTAGAAAAAAAACAAACTTTTACTTTTAATAAAAGACTCAGCATATTAAAAAAATGATGAGTGATAAAAAAATTACATTATTCTACGACTCATCAAGATAAAACTAAGTAGAATGTTACTTCCAAACTGAGACATACTATATTACATACATACTTGATCACTAGACAACTGAGAATTTAAACAACTAAGGAATAACTCTATGAGTGAATTTCTGCATGGCCTTGTTAATAGTGCAAGTGCTGAGTATGCACTGTACAGAACTACCGGAAACTTAAAAGGACCTGTCATGTAAAACTTGATAGAAACTGAACGAAATAGCAGACACTATAAAGATATCAACTGGACATGTAAATCAAATCATTCACGAATATTTAAGTATGAGAAAGCCCTGTGCAAATTGGCTGTCGCGCTAGCTCACTTTTGACCAAAAACCATGATGAGTTGATGATTCGAAGCAGTGTTTGAAGATGATCAAGCGTAATAAACCCGAGTTTTTGTGTCGATATGTGACAATGGCTTAAACATGGCTTCCTCATTTTACTCCGAAATTCAATAGAGAGTCATCCGAGTGGACTGCACACGATAAACCCGCTCCAAAAATTTTCATTAACTACCTTGAAAAAGGAAGGAATATCGACAGCGACTATTACATAATGTTATTGCACCGTTTACGCTTTGAAGGACGAAATCGCCGAAAAACGGCCGCATTTGAAAAAAAAGAAAGAGTGCTGTTTCACCAAGACAATGCACCGAGTCAAAAATCCATTAGTTGGGCTTCGAATTGCTTCCTCATCCACCGTATTTTCCAGATCGGGCTATTTCCTGTTCTCAGATCTCAAAAGAATGCTCACTGAAAAGAAATTTTCGTCAAATGAAGAGGTGATCGCCGAAACTGAGGCCTATTTTGAGGCAAAGGACAAGTCGTACGACAAAAATGGTATCGAAAAGTTGGAGAGTCGATATAATAAGTGTATCACCCTTGAAGCGAATTATGTTAATTAAGAAAAAACTAATTTTGTAAAAAAAATGTGTTTTACTATGGCAGGCCGCGGACTTTTCAATTGACCTGTTATGTGTCAGGTGTTCATATGATTTTGTCTATTCCATGGGCATATATAAGTTCAAAATTTTAGCAATATATAACATTGCGCAGAAATAATGCTCGAAGGATAGCTTATAAGAAATTTCTATAAATTTGAAGCAATAAAGATTATATTAAGATCGTGTTTCCTTACCCATATAATCCAAACTAGCTCATTACTATAAATAATTTATACAATTATTTATAGATTAATGTGCTCGTAATTTTTGTAATGTCAGTTTAAAATTTCGTTGTTTATTATTCAAATACAACAACTGGAAATGTTATACAGGAATTAACAAGAAAAGGGTTTAAAATTAATAACACATTTATGTTACGAATGAACAATGTTACGGAGGAACTCATACCTGCCTATAACTTTACTACCTATAATCTCAAAAATTTTTGGAAAGCTATACATCAAGAAGTTAAAAACAATAATTTAAAATACAAATATTATGTTAAAATTAGGACACATAGAGCTGCAACGAAATTTTATTTAAAAAAGTTTCTCCCTCATCCAGATCACTCTCAGTTATTAGAATCTTATATTACATAGACAACTACAACCAGAACATTAAAGAGTTCCAAGAGGTTATATACTGTAAATTTACATAAATTAGTGTTTTCTATTGCTGTACAAATTACTTGCCAGAAAAAAACACTCAGTTTTCCAAAAAAACAATGTTAAGCAACAAACGAATATTTCTACAGATATGTAGCGACCGCTACAACCCTTTAAGCCCCCATATATACATCTGTATTAAGTTCAAATGTTGGCAACGCTGGTGGATTGGTACCATACGGTTTCCGACTATAAAATACCGCTACAACGCCGTCTTGGCGCTATCTTTTCTCTGCCGTTTATAACAGTACCACTTCCATAGCGCTTTCGTACTTCCCTAACCTATCCTAATATCCTCTCCATGCTCCCGTGACCACATGTATTCAAACATCGGAATAAACAGTTTAAAATCTATTAGTTTTTCTGTTTCCGTGCGAATTTCATCCACAAAAATGGTAGTGAGTGTTCCATTAAACAATTTAGTCGACAGCCACACATTTCGAGCGACAAGGCGAGCATTCCCTTAATTGGGGACTCTGAGTGCCTAACGTATCTACTATCTCAACAGGATCCACGGGCTCGACACTTACATGGAAGGATAGCGCGAGGAACGCATCAACATCACATGGTCTACGTTTTTCCCATGAGATTAGCGCGATGGACGAAGACCACAGAAGCCCATCATACATTACATTACCGCGTGAAAACCCTTGCGCCACGGAACGGAACATGTAAGTGGTCACACTTATAGGTACCCTTAATCAAGTCGCAACGCCCCAAGATGGTGCACTCCCTGGGCAATTGATTCCGTGATTGTGAGTATTCTCAGAAACCTGCACCACCTGGAGGTACGTTTGCGATCGCTACAGCCATTTAAGCCGCTACATACACATCTGCATTAAGTTCAAAGGTTGGCAACGCCGGTTGATTGGTACCATACGGTTCCCGGCTATAAAAGACCACCACGACGACTCGCTCTCTTTTTTTTTCTCTACCCCCTTGTAACAGTACCACTTCCACAGTACTACCGTATTTCCTTTACCTTAACATAATATCCTGTTAATTCTCCCGTCGACCACATGCATCAATTTAAATCAAACTAAACAAGTATTTCTTCAACTAGTGTTTTCAGTTCTCGTTTGAATTCCTTCCACAAAATAGTAATGTGTTCGGACAAACAATCGCATCGACAGCCTCACATTCCGACCGACCGACGAGACGAACATTCCTACAGATAATTTGCCTATGGCGCCATCTTCTGGAAACGCAAAATATGAATGATTTGTACATTTAACAAGAGATGGTACCAGCCAAACCTCCTAATTATTAAATATGTAGTTGCCTGCTTTATTATTAATATATATAGTAAGTGTAGAAAGTCAGTGTACTCAATATGAATAATAAAAATAATATAATAATGAAATTGTTTCGCGTTTAACACATTTAATTATTATTACATGAAGAAAAATTCAAACCAAGGTTTCAAATGGTCTGGGTTGATATCGATACTAATAGTGTCTAAACATTTAATCACTTATAATATTAAAAGATACATGTGGTCGACGGGCAAAATGGACAGGATATTATGTTAGGTAGATGAAGTACAATAGCGCTGTGGTAGTGGTGCCGTTACAAGTGGGTAGAGAAAAGAAAAGATAACGAGACCTCGTCGTGGTGGTCTTTTATAGCCGGGAACTGCGTGGTATAAATTGACCAGCATTGCCAACCTATGACTTTGATGTAGATGAATGCATCGTGGCCTAAAGGGTTGCAGCGATCGATGCATTATTCCCCTCCTAGTTGAGCTGCCGTGGAACGTACCTCCATGTGGTGCAGGTTCCGGAGTGCAGCCGCAATTACTCAATGAATCGCCTACGGACTGCTTATGATATAGGGATCCCAACCTGAGCGAGGAGTTTTACGAGATCAGCTGCCATCGAAGTTGTAGCAGGACGTGGTTCGTCTTGGGGCGTTCCGATTTGTTTGAGGGTACCTATAAATGTTGATGTCATGCATGCATGGATGGGTTCCATTCCTCGTGTTATCCTTCCATACATGTGTCACCTGTCGAGTGGCTTATGTTGAGCTGATTTACCTGTTAAGCACTTCGATCACGCCGGGGTCACCAATTGTAGGAATGTTCGTTAGGAAGTACAATAGCGCTATGGAAGTGGTACTGTTACAAGGGGACAGAGAAAAGAAAAGAGAGCGAGATGTCATCGTGGTGGTCTTTTATAACCGGGAGCCGCATGGTACCAATTCACCAGCGTTGCCAACCTTTAACTTTAAAGTAGGTGAATGCGTGGTGGCCTAAAGGCTTGTAGCGGTCGCTACACAAAATACTTCCCAATATAACTGATTAGTAAATATAATACTGAACACAGAGGCAAAATTATTACGACCATTAAATGTGGGTACATTAAAACATCTATGCAAAATACTAATAAAGGTGTGTATTCTTAATTAACAAGAAATGTTACATTATTTGTTTCTAAAAAATATTACAAAATTACTTAAAATATACATTAATTAACAAAAATATATTTTACAAACCCAAAATGAAAGTCTTCCATCTTTAATATTAATTGGAAATATTATTTTTCAATTCTACGTTGTTATCTTTGCATGAACTTGTTGAGCTGGAATGAAAAGAAGTATCTATAAATATTTCTATTAAACTTATATTGATGTCTGTTTGATGATGTACTGCTTAGACTCGACAACTATTTGTTTTGAATGTTCACATACTGAATGTACACATATATATATATATATATATATATATATATATATATATATATATATACATATGTAAGTAATATATTATCACTACATAGTATAAAACAAAGTCGCCTTTTCTGTCCCTATATCCCTATGTGCGCTTAAATCTTTAAAACTACGCAACGGATTTTGATGCGGTTTTTTTCAATAGATAGAGTGATTCAAGAGGAAGGTTTATATGTATAATACATGCATAATATACTAAGGCAACATTGCTAATTTTAGAGGTTTCTAACGTGATGTCGTAAATTAACCTATTTTTTTAGGCTTATTTAGCAATTAGCAAAAACGCTGCCTAACCTACGAGTTAGATCAAGTTAATGTACTACAGTATTGTACACCATAAAAAGGTCTACAAAAAAGTCCGCGATGGTATATGTTTATCTTTTAGGGATAACCCACATTAACCATTTTTATTGTTTACTTTTTACGTGAGAAAATGGCTTATTTACGAAGCTATTTTAAGCAATACGGCATTATCCTTATTATATATTATACTTAATTACCTTAAATACAGTGTGCAATTAATATAGATCAATATGGTTCCTTACAGCATGTAAATTAAACAAATATTTTCGGAGATATTACAAATTTAAAATTTGCGTTTAAAAATGTGTAATGTAATAAAAATTGTATGAATTTAGATATTCCAAAGATAGCAGGAAATCTTCATAGTAAGTATAGGGGAAGAGGAATTGTTTTACTCCAAATTTAATGCGTGCAGGCCAAGGGCAGTAATGAATGAACCAAAAATACTGGATCGATTTTAATCATGTTTTCATTGAGTGACATAGGCATATATATTTTATGCCCGTGCAAAGTCGGAGCGGGCCTCTATGTTTTTATATACAACGTTCATATTTTTTCTGTAGTGTATTTAATTTAGTATCAGCATTGCACCCGTGCGAAGCCGGGGCGGGTCGCTAGTTACTTACATAATTTAAAATACTTAACAACATTTTCCAAAGTATTTCTAAAAGATTTTAAACTATCTAAAATGTAAAATTTCGAAAATTAGGTGATTGAGATTTTAAGTTTAGAAATTTGAGAATTTAAAAACTTACTGCTGCTGAATGTAAAATTCGAGCTTTATTCTACGATTTTAATCATCGGAACTGAAATTGTTGACTCCCGGATTGTAGCAACATTTATTGACTAAATCTTGCAGTATGCATGTTTCGCAGTCGTTATGTATTACATCCTCAGAATGGGATATTTTGGTTTGGCAGCAATCCAATCATCGATCCATTTACCACTTCACAGTATTTGGAAACAGTGTATCAGACAAGCCATGCTGCATCGATTTGGATAAGTTTATAATAAAGAAGGTGCTATGCCAGCTGCAACAGTGTATCCTTTATAACTCTTGGTGTTTATCTGTCAGATTTATTTATAACAACAAAAATACTCAAAACACATATGCATATGAGAATTGAGAGTGGGCACTATATAGTGACTATTAAGAGAAACTAACGGGATTATTTATGATTTATTCCAGTGCTTGAAAACTCAGCTACTCAGGACACCCCGGAGAAAGAAAAGTCGTCGAGTACCTGTGTCGGGTTTTCTATAGGTCAAGCTCCATCCTTAGTTCCTTGATTGAGGACAGGCTCTTTTAGTGTTGGCGAATTAAATAATCCTGTAAAAACCTTTTGTCTCCTGAGGAATGTCATACTATTTAGAAAAACCAATTCATGCAATCTAGATGCTCACGGAACATTTGTGAATGTGCGAAAAATCAGGTGTGAAACTAGGCTTGACAAACAAGACAATTGAGATAAGGAGAGTGCAAACGCCAAGAGTCAGGCGGATTAAGTTAATATTTGGACCTCTTGAAAGACCTCGAATAGCGTAAATAAACAGGTAACCTTAGGAACCTGTGGAAAAGGTTCATCCCAAAAAATGTATGGGCATCACTTTTATAAGCTTTATCAAGACAAGAAAATCAGTGTAGTATTTCCGTAGCGAAATAATTCCCTCTCCAGAAATAATTCCAATAAAAATACAATGCGATGCACCATCTAATTATCAGATTTTCACATAAAAAAGACGTCAATCAAATAATACACAATCAGTATACACCAAGTATACACAGTCTTCATTAAACAGAACATTGCTACAAAACATGTATATGCTTGATCAAGGAAACGCATAGCTGGTGCCACTTTAGCCTTAGTTTTATCGTAAACAAAGTCGTTTTAATTTTGCTGTTTTTTTTTTTCACCTGTTGATATAGATGATTTTTCTCGACTAACATGACTTTTAGGATTGATAAGTAAATACACAAAATTTTTCCTTTACCGGCAAACAATGGTATCGCCATACTGAAACGATCCGAAATGGCGTTTTCAGTCAATTGGAATGGTAGCTATTGTCTCACTTTTTGTGTCTTCTCCATCATATGCAAACATCTGGAAACAGTTGTTTCATTCACTGCTAAGCTATCTGAACGTATTTGATTGTGCTGGATTTTTATCAATCTGGCATTGTCTTCAAACTTGTTTTGTCTTCCAGGACATTCTTTGCCATTGACATCAAAATCATCACTTCCGAAACGTTGAGTCCACATTCAATAATTAAAACGGAGTAGCTTATGATTCTAAAAGTGTTCGAATTCGGCAGCATATTTTTTCAAATCAAGCAACTAAAATAATGAAATGTAAAGGAATAATGTAAAACTTGTAATTTTGAGCATTATCTGATTAACATCTATTAACATATGAGCTGAAAAGTCCCTGACGTAACAAAAGCAAACGCTTTTTTTCTTTTCAGAATGGGCTTTATTCATCAACGTAATCTCCATCAAGAGCCAGACAAACATTTCAGCGCCGCTCTAACATTTCAATACCTCTTTTATAGAACGATTTATGTTTTGCCTCAAAATGGGCCTCTGTTTCAGCGATAACCTCTTCATTCGACAGAAATTTCTTACCGATGAGCATTTTTTTGAGGTCTGCGAACAGCCAGTAGTCGCTGGGGGCCAAATCTGATGAATGCGGTTAGGTGTGGGACCAATTCGAAGTTCACTTGATGTAGTTTGGCTATTGTTTTAATTCACTTGTGATACGGTGCGATATCTTGATGAAACAAAACATTTTTCTTTGCCTTATGCGGTCGTTTCTGTACAATTTCGGTCTCCAAATGCTCCAATAATACTATATAATATTAACTGTTGACGGTATTGCCCTTTTGAAGATAGTCGATAAATATTACACCACGCATATCCCAAAATAACGAAGCCATAACTTTTCCAGCCGATTGTTGTGCTTTTGGGTGCTTCTGGCGAGGTTCACCAGTTGCTGTCCACTCAGATGACGATCGTTTCGATTTCGGAGTAAAGTGTTGGATCTATGTTTCATCCACTATCAAATAATCGAGAAGCAGTGTAAAATTAAAACACAGAATTTGTTTCTGATCCATTGTTTTGAAAATAACAGAGGTAATGTCACTCTAACTATAATATCTCACAAACTTATGAGTAGAATATCATAAAATTTTAACAGCTTCCCTTTGAAGGTCACTGCTAACTAAAAAAGCAATAATGCAATAAAACTAGCGCCATATATGTGTTAGGCCCGGGAGTTTTTAGGCAATGTGTTATATTGAATAACAATTTCTTTAAATTAACAAAAATATCAAAACCATCGAAGTTAATAGTTAGGTTGAGTTTTTTAACAGATATCTACATTGATAGTTCATATTTTCACGAATAGATATGGCTGATCAAAATACATGTAAACACCTAATATATAGTCTATTCAAAGTTTTTTATTATATATTTGTGACCTCGAAATATTGCAATGTTGCCGAATTAACTTTAGTTCAGTTTTAGTTCAGTTTGGCTTTGACATACAAAAAAATTCTAATCAAAATAAAATAATCAACAAAAATATTATGAAATAAAATTTATTTTAACATTATAGTAAATCTAAGATCTAATTGAGATAATGGAGGCCCCCTTTTGCTGGTAAATTCCTTTAGAGAGGTAATTATTGATGATTTTAAATAATATAAGTCCCTACAAGTTTATTGAAAATATTTTTAGCCGGTTGCTGCCGGGGTAAATATTACTGTGAATAACTGTGAATAATATCGCCTACAAAATGAAGAATAATAAGTTAGATTCACCCAAGAAAACCCGCCTACAAAGTGGGTGACGAATCTTGACCATCTTGATATTGGCTCTATTCGAGACCAAATATACGAAATGTATAAGAACAGTAAGTACACAAACTATTTTATCGATATAAACATAATTTAATAAAATTATTTTAGAGGAAATTGTACGTCTGAAAAGTTTACATAAAAGATTTAAGGACATGCAGCTTGAGGGATATAAGACATCCTTTTATACACTCCTACAGGGCATAGGGTCTAAATGGTGTAAAGATAACCCTCAGAGAGGTTTAATATAACTTCCAGACATTACCTCAAAAAGAATTACATTTTTAAAGACATAAAATAAGACCAAGGAAGATAAACTATTTGAATTTGTGTATCTTGATGAAACTCGGATATTTCAAAATGGTTCATTGTGGCACTCTCGGCAAGGCGGTAACAAAAACAGTGTAAAAACAAACAAAAATTGGTGGAAAAAGATAAAAACATAAAAAGTTACAATAGCATTCGATTAAGTTTTGTTGATCATTATATTTATTAATAATTAATTGCAGATATATTGCTGGTCGAGAAGGATATTCCATCAATAACTGTTTGAATATGTGGAAGGAATCATTGTCAACCATAACACCTTGGGTTTGGATGGACTCGATTAGACATACAGAGGATGTAATTGATAAATGGTGGAATTGTTAACATGTTTCAGACAGATTAGAAATTAACAGTTTAGTGATTGAATTGGGCAATGAGCAGGAAAGTGAAAATGACTGAAGGTAGCTTTCAGCTAACTGTTTTGTAGATATGGTAAATGCATTAGACAGAATTCAGTGACTAATTTTAGGAAGAATGGTGTATACAGGTAGTAGCAGAAGAAATAAAATACACAGTGATACCAAGATGACTTAACAATTAAACACAACATTGAAGGAAACGGGAACCAAATGAAAAAAGTAAATATGCTCTGGAATGAAAATAAAATACGTTTCTCAGATATACAATGGTTAATTAGGTATATTAGGCCTCCAGGGGGATACCACTACATGTATATAAAACAAATCTAACCTACAAACTACTATAGCTGTGTCTTAATTGTAGTTGTAAGTCCTTCGATAACATATGTATTAAATTTACAATAATGTTAAAATAAATTATATTTCATAATATTTGTGTTAAATTATTTTATTTAAATTAGAATTCAACGAATTTAGAATTAAATTAGAATTAAATTAGAAAGTCAAAGCCAAACTGAACTAAAACTCAGAGTTAATTTGTCAACATTGCAATATTTCGACGTCACAAATATCCATGATGCATTACTAAAGAAACTTTGAATAGACTATATTTTACTTACTTATGATCTTTACGTTGGCATACAAATCGAAGCTTCGTTTCACAGTTATTCTCACTCCATAGGAAAATACCAATATTATGCTGATATATCTCCAAACAATTTCCCTTGGTACCCATGACATCTGGTTGCGTGATCGAAAACAACGAGTAAAATAAAGGTTTGTTTGACTTCATCCAAATAAATGTTGCTCTGTCGAGTATATTAGTTGCAAATATCCAAAATCCGTTAATATATCCAACTGAAATTAAAAATAAATAGTCACTAGTCGAAAAATAAACAATAGTTTTTTTGTAATTAAAACATATTTTTATATAACGGTATTTCTACATTTTATTTATTAATTACATTTTTATACTTCCGCAAATACCGAGATAGGATGATGACAGTAATAAACAGTCCCAAAAATCTCATGAAATTAGATTCATTGTTTTATTATCGTAGTGTTGCTACACGGTATATTAGCGAGGGTCTCATTAGTTTCTAAAAAAACGGATTTATATCGAGTCCTTTAGAGATCGGATCAAGAGAGGATTTTTAAGTGTTTTAAAAATAAGTTATTTCAGGGCCGTCCCAAGTTGTAGTTAATGTAACTTATATTTATATTTCCAAGTTATTATATTTCCAAATATATCAGTTGTTACTGTTGCCGGTTGTTTGGTACTTTTCCCAATTTATCGCCCACAATAGAATATTTAAGTCACCATTGATAATGTATTTCATAAAATATAATTCAGAATGTACAGCCCAGAATCTCCCATGCTGCACCAATCAGAGCGAATTATGATAATGTTTAATGGTAAATCTTTTACGGATGACCTATGAATAACTCGGCATTCCAAATGATGATACCTTATTATGACTAGCATATTACTGCAAAACACAGCCACATTCTAAGATAATAATGCGCCGATACTCACAGCCAAAAAGATTCACTCTTAATTTGAGAAACATCGAAATATCATCAAACGTCTTGCATGGCCAGCAAAATCATAATTGAACATAATTCAACCATTATGAGGAGACCATTATGAGTTTTAGAGCAAAGAGTGAAGAGTAGATTTCCACTTCAAATATCAATGAAGTTAATTAGACACTTTACGAATGTATTATTGTCTAAATAAACGCATTGTATAAATATGTATAAATTATATATATATATATATATATATATATATATATATATATATATATATATATATATATATATATATATATATATTATCGAAGAGATAGCTTATTAATACAAGAACTAATATTACTCCAGGGTTCGTTGTAATCTCTTTCTTATTCTAATTTATTGGAAAATATATCACAGTTATCTAATACAAAAAATAATAATCAATGAAGCGCATCAATTAATAAAGAAATATACACTGATAAATGTATAATACTAAAGCTATTTTTGTTATAAGTTTCTTGGTATAAGATGATGATAGTGGCAAGGATTAAGTCTCCTTTATACCAATATTAGATTAGACACCGAATTACGATCCTCAGCATTAAACCTCATTCATCCCAGAAGACATCCTATCTTAACTAGCCTGGTCATTGGCGTGACTGGGATCACTTTCCTGGTCGAAATGTTACTATTTGGATATTCACATAGATACCTTTACGATCATGCCCCAGCAGGAGTCTAACTCGCGACTATCCCAACAACAGCCTCCCAAAGTCATGTTGTCTTGACTAATGCACCAATCAAGCTACCTCAAGTTCGTAAAATGTAATTAAATATATTTTGAACACGATTCTTCGCAAAAGCATTTCGATGTCCAAAACAATGTAAAGCGATTACAACAACATGAAACAATTCTACTGTTACTTCTAAAGCTTATAAAGCTCCTTCAACATATTTGTTGGCCATGCGAATAGTCTGAATTATTCTGAATAGACTTTATATGTAACGAATATGCAAAAAAAAATAAGCATATATTGATACACCACATTCGCTTGATTTGACATGACATGACTTTTAATATAAAATCAAAATATTAGGGCGATTCGTTGCCTTGCGTCTTATATAGGATATAGTTTATCTATTGTCATATATAGTAGCCATAACATCGTTCTGGAAAATGTTATAATTACGATATACAACTAGTGCGCCACTGCTAATTCCATCACACCTACAGGATGATATTTGCTTGCAAATGATTATATATTCAGCTTTGTATCCAGCATGTAACCACTTCTCATTACTGAAATAAAATTGTTTTAGTAAAATAAATGAATGTTTAATATGATAAAAATATGTGTGAATTTTAAAATATAAAAACTTTTATTTGACTTAAAAGACAGTTTTATTTTATTAAAAGAATTGATCATTTGTTGATCTGCAAATCAAAATTATACTGAGGCTTTAAATCTATTATAATGAATAGATGAGTAGATCCTTAGAGATCTCACTCATCACACCATCAGCTTCTAACATAAACGTACCATCTCGTTCCTTTGAAAACACACCTCTCTGGGAAAGTATATGGTGGTTGTCACGTCTGGACAGCTTATGGAGGTAATAATATAGTTTAGTTTTTATGATCTTCTGAATAGAATGCCTTTTACCCAAATTTCCATAATATGTCCAATATAGCATCGATTTCTATGTTTTGGTGACTCATTATAACGGATGAAAATTTATTTTTTCACTAAAAAAATTTGGGTAAAACTATCGGCCTCTTAATAATTCTTGCCACTAGCCATTTTATAATTTACCACTATTTATATTTTATACAAATGTAGGTCTTTTGGTAGGTTTATTATTTCGATAACGTGAAAATCAAGTGAAAAATAGTGACATATATGTCCAACATGATATGGTATAACTATGTGCCAACGATAGTTTCAATTCCGATCGCACCCACGGAGAAGATCTGAATTAGATCGCCAAAGTAAATCAAATGTGCGACGGATACCCTTACGTGCCAACCATGATGATGATTACCAGCGAGAGACAGTAAATCATAATAGACATGTTGGTATGTTGCGTTCCAGCATGATTAGAAATGAAGTGGGTAAGCTTAGATTCCAATGGTCAAACAATTATCAATAGACCATTGATCAAACAACGAAGAGCGAGCCCGGCAACATGAAATTGAATAATTCGAAGGCGCGTGATCCAGGAACGAGCAGCATTCCAATTCGATTCCTGTGGGTTTTGGTGCAAACAAATCTGTTATAATTCAAAAGTGAAATGGTAATGCGGCTTCAATATTGTAAAGCATTAAAATATAGTGATGAATCTACTAGGTTATATTATGCCGGTGAAAAAGTAAAATTGCCACAATCGGTGCTTCCGTCAGACTAACTACACTCTAGTCTCTAGGATAGGAAATGATTCTAACAACTTCTTGGTCAACATTCAAAAATATAATAGTTTTTTTCAAAGGACGTCTTTTGGCGGAACGGATAATATACAAGACAATTTCATAATAACCTTCAAGGTATCATACCATAAAAGTTGTTTTAACATTCAAATGGATATCAGAAATAGGAACAAGTTAAGAAGAAACAACTATTATTATAATTATTATGAATTAACTCTTGCAAATTTATTTTAGGATCAATTCGGCAATCCAACAGTGAAGTGAGCTATGGTCTGAAAGCTACAAACTCTTCTTTATCAGAACAACTATTTAATTAAAATTCAAAATATAGTAAATAGTAAAAATATAGTATTCAATACAATTACTAATTTAAGAGTATCAAAAACACTTACGTTCTTTATGAGGCGGTAAAGCTTCCAATAACTCTTTGTGGTCGCATTCTGATAATATCTCGGCAGGATCCATTCCATATGTACGACACCTTATATAACCCTCGTGGAATGTTACTTTTTGATTAGATACCACATATTTGTTTGCAAATGCCGTTGTAGCAAAAGTGAACAAGGTAATTAAGAACACCACAAGAAGTTTCATGGTATTAGCTCTCCTGATGTGACTACAATAAGCCGGAGAATTTATACTGCTACATATATAATACAAAGATAACTCCCGAAATGTGCTGGGAACTTTAATTGTGTTGTTTTTTCCCAGAGAGATAACATTCATATTGAGCACATCCTCTTTTTAATTAGTTTTATCAAACATATGGTTTCAAACTTTATATTTTTCTGAAATAGGCGGAATTCAATATCAAATGCTTAATTTTATCGTTTTTAGATTATTATTTCAAATTCATGTTAATCGGGCGAAGAAGTGGAAGACCCACATATAATAAAGATAAAACAACCATAATGGTACGAATCATAGCAACATCTGTCCTATTCATCAGTGTTATACGCTTTTATTTCTGACTGTTTTAATATATTTTCATATACAACTTAAAAAAGCATACATGAAAATGATTTTCATTGAATTAAGAGATTAGTATATATCAAATATACTCATACTCCATATATATCAAAACATGTTTTTAATTATTCTCCTAATTTTATCCCCTGATTTATAATGATTTAAAGTAAGAGTAAACCAGAGCGTGCCATACTTAACTGGTAAAAGTTTTAAGAATGTTGGAAAACTAAAAAATGCTATCCAAAATTAGTGGGAAAAGTTCACGTCAAGATTATGTCAAAAACTCAAAAAGTTCTGAAAATACAGGAGTAATCCTCCATTAATGAAACAAAAATTTCAAATACTGTCCGGTGTTATTTTTTATGCTATAGCTTCAACCATAAATCAACAATAGCTATCCGTAATGTTTACATGAGTACCATTAGCCGTTCAAATATAGGTTAGCACGGCTTATGGTAAAATTAGGTTAGCTAAATGTTCTGCAAATAATTCAGCTTTTTATCTTTGCGTCAACCCTATTCATTTAGATTATTTTTAATAGACGGTGCTCTAATAATTGGTCTTTTGAATTCTAATAATTGGTTTGAAGCTCAAGATCGTTCATACCGTTGGGTCTTACGTTTAAACTGATTTGTTCCTGCATTATAAGTCTAAACTTGCCCCAGTAGTAATTTCTTTAATAAGATTAAGCTTCTTTGTTCTTTTCAGCATTGTCGCGCCTAAGGTTAACCATACTGGAGTGTGATCTGATAAGAGTTCACAGAAACTCTTGATTTGTATTTAATTTGTTGATATGCCTTTCGAAATGTAAAAGTCCAGCAGGTCTGCCGTTTTATTACTGTCGGTGGGCCAGTAAGTGAGTTTACGCCCGGAATGATTGTTACAATTAGCAATATTTATTGCTGCGAGTAATCATCGTTTCGTTTTCCAGGTATCATTAATCGTGAACCCCAAGCTGTATGGACCTAATTTTAAAAATAAATCTCGGTATTGTTGTTGTATTATTTCGTATCTTAGTAGACAGTATATGATTCCTATGTTCATTTTATCGCCATTCTTTTCAATGCTAACTATCATAGTTTGTATTTCTTTTTTGTCTCGTCTTATTGGAAATGATGTATATCTTATTTCATTATTAAAGCTGTTCTGCCTCGGGCATGTTGACTGGGGTGTTCTATTCAGTATGTTTCATAACCCCGTATTTTATTGTAATTTTTTTATAATGAGTTTACTATATGATAGCTATATCTATATTATTTGTTCATAGAAATAGTTCTAGTCCGAAACTCGCTGATTTAGCCCATTTGCGTTCCATGTTATCATTCTTAAGAACGAATTACCCTTTTTTGTTTTTCAGAGTTTTGGGCTTTGTCGAGCTGTCTTAATCGCCGGATAGCTGTCATTTTATTTACTTAAACTTCTTTTAGTTTCTTCTTTTGGTATACTGCACACCCTTTATAACTAGCAGGGTGTCACAGAGTTGTAATGAAAAATGTATAGCTCTAAAGTTGTGTCATGGAGTATTACGTATATTTGGTTCAATGGTTTTAGATTATATATCGGTTACAGAAGAATTACTAACTATTACTTAACTATTATATAACTATTATTATCTAGGCTAAAGCAATAATCGGTAATAGAACATTTTCATTGTTCTGTATAAAGTTGATGGTGAATTTTATGGGTTATTATTATATTACAGACACGTACATATACGATCATGTTATTGATATTGCATTTAAAATGGTAAATTCAATAATATATAAAAGTTCATTACGTCATCAATCGCCTCGCTCTTTGATATCAGATTACAATGATAAATTCGGTGAACTGTTAATACATATAGTCTCCTCAAAACAGAAGTGACGCACGTCATTAATAATGCCTGTCGAAACTTGTACATTCGTTTTACAGTCACACAATATTTTCCTTCTCATTTTATTCTATTTGAAAAGAGATAGAATGCCGTTAGGGAAGTTCGAACATGTAACAAAAAATTAAAATAAGTTAGAATACTATCAAGAATAAGATTTAGATTATAAGTTGTACAGTAGATCACTGACTGAAGTTATCTACTACATGTCAGGATAGTTATATTATGTAACTGAAATCATATAATAATACTTATTGCCCACGGGCAGATCGCTGACGTTCTTGGAGATTAATGAAAAAATGTAACAGAAACAGTTGTCCGTTTGTCAAACGTCTGCAAAATTCTTCAAAATATTATAATTACGGGTTATAAACCGGCAAACGTTCTAACGCTTTGTTTTAATAAATAAATAATCTCCGCGGTTTTTATTGAAAATATTTTTTGCGCGTTGTAGCTACACTGAATATTAGTAGGGGCAAGGTCACTAAAATATCTCAAAAAATAAAAAAACAACATAACCTTAAATGCACCAAAAACAAACCGTGTTTATGAGAAAAAGGTGATGAATCAAGCTCAATCTTGGTTATCCAGAGATTAAATATACGAAATGTATAAAACAGTAAGTAGTTTTTCAATCGAAACATAATTTAATACAATTATTTCAGAGAAAATTATTAGTCTGGGAAGCATCCACAAAGATTCAAAAGATATACAGCTATTTGAGAGATGTAGAACATCTGTTCATATATCATTGGATAATATATGATTTAAGTGGTGTAAAGATAACCCATGAAGGGGTTTAATGGAACTTTCAAAGATTTCTCTTAAAAGAATACAATTTTTAAAAACATATAATAAAATCAAAGAGGAATTATATCAATTTTCATATTTAAAAGAGACATAAATATTTCAGAATGATATATTGGGTTGCTCAGAGCAAGATGAACATAAATATAGTGTAAAGACAACAAAGGTTTATGGAAAAACGTTGAAAAACGTTCGTAACTATCTATTAGGTTTTGTCAGTGATAACATAATGCATCAGTGCATTATGCAAAGTCTGGATTTATGGAAAGAGGCATTGTCGAAAATAATGCCTTCGATTTTTATAAACTCGACCAGACACATTGAAGAAGAAATTTACAAAAATGGTAGAATTTTGAGCAAGTTTTTAATATATTGGAAATAAACAGCTTGGTTATTAATTTGACTATGGTTTTTGAAAGTGACTGTGATTGAATAAAACTTTATGAATGTTGATTTTTTATTCAATGATGACGATTGCCAAGACAGGGTGATGAAAGAGAAAACCACTGAAGGCCAGTATACAATTAATATACTTTAGATGCAGTGAATTGTATTATGGTGTGAAAGCATTATTCTTCAGAATATACATGAACGTTTGGTTAACATGTATAAGTAGAGAAAAAACACTAACTGTTTTGCAGATATGGCAAATGCATTAAGGAGAATGCAGTTATTCAATGTAGTTTTATCAAGAAAGATGTATACAGATAGTAACAGGACAAACTAAAGAGATACATAGTAATATCATAATGACTTTACAAGGATACATTGCATCGAAAGAAACAAGAACTAAGCATAAAACATAAATATGCTTTCTAATGAAAGTAAAATACATTACTCAGATATACAATTGTTAATTAAGTGCATAAGGCCTTCGGGGGATACCACTATATAGAAAAACGCGTCTAGAACCCTACCGATACTCGTGTGGAAAAAAGCTTAATGTAAATATAATAAAACAACTCTAACTTATAAATTATTGTGGCTGTAAATTTAATCGTAGTTTCTTCGATAATAAATGTATTTGATTTACTATAATGTTAAAATAAATTAGATTTAATGGCATATTTGTTCAATTATTTTATTTATATTAAAATTTTGTTACATGTCAGAGCCTAAATGTACTAAAACTCAGAATAGCTGCGGCAACATTGCGACGTTTCCCGTGTCACTTCTATTTAGAATTGACTATATATAATATGGCGTTAACTATATATTTTCAAAACTACCTGAGTGAGGAACTGGTTGGTCTGTTTCTCAACAAGTCGCCTGTTTTGTAAAATAAAACAATTTTTCCAAGTAAATTAACAATTTTTATTTCCTAGACCCTTTCACATATTATAATTGATATATAAAAATTTTGAAAAATCCCAAAATTTTACAGAATAAGTAGCCCTCAATATATATAAATTTACAGGTGTCTGTAATATATATTAAATAAAAAAATTCTGAAACAATATGTATTTAGAATGCCTTCATAAGCAATCAATCACACATCTTTCATATAATATACAAGTAGTGTCTAACCATAGTACTAATTACCATAAAACACATTTACCCATGATCCTATCACGGTAGATCAAACCCAACCATATTCTCATCACAAGACTTAGCGTTTCTAAAATAAATAAATAATAAAGTTTTGACATAACACCTTTATTTATGTTACTTGCTTCTTTAGTTTATGTTGACAAATAAATCGAAGTTTGGTATCACAAGGATAATCATTCCACATGAATACGCCAATGCTGTGCTGGAATATTTCTAAACAATTCTCCCTATTGCCAGCATTATCAGGTTGTCCCGCCGAGAAAGCTGAGTAAAACAGAGGTAGGTTCGAGTTCAACCAGTAATATGTTGTTTTATCCACCAGGTTGGTTGCGAACATCCAATATCCATTAGCTACACCAACTGTGAACAGAAATATAAATAAACGTGGTTATAAACAACACCATAGGTTAATTAAACAATTTCTGGTTTAACTGTTAGGCCTATAAATTAATTTTAAAGGATTTAAAACAAATGGTGGTGAATCGCATAGGCTACAGTTTGTAAAAAACTTAATTTTGACACGCTTCGCTTTTCAATTCGTCTCTGTCAATTCGTCGTCTGTGAATGTGAACAAAAAAAAATGTTTTCGGCGCATTGGAAATGTCTGAATTTATTCCGAGTAAATCGCATTTGTGAGAAGTTTAGCTTTTTCACCTTAATTGGAAGAAAAAGGTACCTGAAAATTCTCGAATGATATGTGAAGCTTAGACAACCATGTTCCATTATTTCCATATGTGAATACTGGTTCAGAACCTTTAAATTGATGATTTTGATACCAGTATTACTAGATAATGATCCATTTAAAACGCAAGAATATGCAGAATTGTTGAGAGTAACACAAAAAATAATTTCCAAACGCTTAAAGAACTTGGGAATGATACAAAAGCTTCTATATTTTGTGCTGAATGAATTGAAGCCAAGAGACATTGAAAGGCGTTTGGTCATGTGAAAGGTTTTTGTATCGTATTATGAAGTGATGAAAAATGAATCTATTACGATCATCCAAAGCAAACAATATCAGGTGGGTCACCTGGTGATGCATCAACAATGGCAAATCCGATATCTATGATCCCCACTTAATTATCTGTATTTGGTGGGATCAACTTGGTGCGGTATACTATTAGTTGTTAAAACCTAATGAAACTATCAACGGGGATTGCTATAGTTCACAATTGATGCGTTTGGGCCGAACACCGGGCGAAAAGCGGCCGACATGTGAGCAAAGACACAGCAATGTTATTCTACAGCATGACAACGCCCGCCTACATGTTGTAAAACTGGTAAAAACATATAAACGTAAAATGGGAAATGCTACTCCAGCCGCCATATTTTTCAGACCTTGCTCCTTCTGATTACTATTTCTTCCGATATATGAGTCGTGACCTCTCTGAGGAGCAGTTCACTTCTTATAAAGATACTAAAAAGAGGTTGATTCGTGTATAGCCTCAAAAGATATATCATTCTTTCGGGATGGAATCCGTAAATAACCTGAAAGATGGGAAATAGTAGCAGATTTCGATGGCCAATATTTTAAGTAAAATATATTGTAACGATTTTTCAAAATAAATCTTTAAATTAAAAAAAAATTAAACTTATAGGCACAATATAACAACAAAAGCATAAATTAAATAAAGCGTAAATTATTTCTTTTTTAATAATTTATTTGTTCACGCCATTAATTGTTTCCATTTCGAACAAAGAAGTACAACATTATCAATTGTCTTCATTTTTTAGTCTTAGTTAAAATACCAGAAAACCCCTTTTTTGTCACCGAATGACTAATGAAAATGTTGAAATTAATGAATTGTTTATATGATGGCCAAGATTGTCAAATCACAACTTCGAGAAGCTCTTTCCTAATTGTTAGATGTTTCATAAAACAGAACGTCAAAATCAATAATTCCGGCTTGGTTGGCGCAGTGGCAAAGACGTCAGGATGGTCCAACTACTAACTAGGTAAGACTGGATGTCTTCTGGGATGATTTCTAAGTTGATCACTCGCCAGTCGGTAGGCTTAATACCGAGTTCCAGTCCAGATAAACCCTCGTTGGTAAAAAGGAGACTTTAAAATATAAAAAATAAATAATGCTAAATATTCTCAAACTTTAGGAGTTCTTTTTCCTTGTTTGAATTTGCATAGAATGCAGTGCTGACCGTGTGGCTTATCAGTTATAGTTACAACAATATTTTATTTGTATATTGTCAAAATGTGTTTCTTCATTGTTTAACCTACATAAATTAAGATAAATGACTAATGTGTTGCTTATTTATTGAGTTCAAAAAAGGTCCTTATGGAGAAAAAAATTGGAAAAATCAGATGAAAAGACGTAAAAATCATATTTATTTTACCCATTCAAATTATTTTAAATGCGTTTAATTAGAAATAAGTACAAATATTTTTTGAAAGTAGTAAACTGAGGCCTGGGAAAACTGGAAATTATAACATCTGTTCCACTGTAGAAGTTTTATGTGGTAACATTATATTGTTTACATTATATTGGCTATTATTATTATGTTCTCTTATATAATTTATGCATAATCACATTGTATATTACCATTTTTATACATATCAAAATAATAGTTGTTAAAATTTCATATTTGTTGGTCCGGTTGTTCCGAAGGACAATACTAGGTTCCAACTTTATAGAGGAGAATTTGCTCTATTGATACCAAAAATCTCTATGCATAATTCTTGCCACGTTAATTACATTTTAATGTTACTTCAAAAATAAATATTTTAAAACCAAATGCGCTTAATTTGCGCAAGAAAGAGAGAATATACCTAAATTTTTTATTCTATTGTGCCCTACGACAACAATTGAAATAAAAAACCTGTTGTTCTCAGAACCTACATGGACTTGCACACGATCCATTGAAAAGCACAAAGTACTACAAAAATATAAAAGGAAGTATATAAAGGAATAAGTTAAGAATGCATGACTTAGTCATCATTTCAGTCATCATTTTCTTATGTTATAGATTTTATAATATTATAGCGAGTAACGTAAAATTACTCGTTGAAAATCGAAGAAATATAAAAATATATTACTTTTTAATATTTTATTTTGAAAGTCCTTACATATAATACTGCACTTTTAAAGTTGGTTAAACCTTTAGCAGTTATAAAAATATATATACTTAATATTTTGAAAAAGAGTACTGGGCTTAAAAATGATAATAATTTGATTAATACACTTACCCTCTTTGTGAAGTTGTAAAACTTCCTCCAGTTCTTTCTGGTCACTCTCTGATAATATTTCAGCTGGGTCTAATCCATATTGGCGACAGCGTAAATAGCCTTCATGAAATGTTACTTTTTGATTAGATATCACATACTTATTGGCTGATACAGTTGATATAAATACAAGAAAGGTGCCAAACAATATCAAATAGAGCTTCATCTTAATTATCTCTATTAATTCCAGTAAATTAAACCAATACTGGTGATATATACAATAAAGATAATAAGGTATTTATCACAATATATGGGTTAGTTTAAACTTCAATACTGATAACAACAACTGGCAGCACTTCCTTTATATAATGAACCTTATCAAAAGCCTTGTTTTCATTATAATTTCAGGAAATGACCGGGATTTGTAAAGTACAATATTTTAATACATTATTAAACATTGGAATTAATTAAAAGCGTTTTCTTAATAAAAAAATAGCTTATAAAAAATAATTAATTCCCCATCAAAATAAAATAAGGGGGTATTCTAGTCGAGAAATTTGAAACAATCGATTTCTTTCATATCTTCAAATTTTAACCTTTTAAGAATATGCCCTTGGAAGGATTTTTCAAAATATAAATTATTTTTGGTGATATAACCATTTTGAAATTATTTTTAACAGAGTTGAAATGATATCTCAAGTTCTACTGTTAATTTCCTTGAAATTTGGCGCGAACCGAACAATCTTCTCTCGAACAAAGTAAAGTGAATTTTTACTATTTTTTAAAACTATTTGGGAATATTGAAAAATGGTAAAAAATTATCGTAATACTTCATCAGCCTATAATGTTTTCCCTTTTTCTTTAAATACCAATATCTAGTAAAAAGTAGATTGTAAAAATAATGCCTGTTTTTTAATTTCACTGGAAAAAAAACATTTAATAATCAAACCCAGCTCAGAATATCCTTAAATGCAATCAACGATTCGTTGGTGCAATTCTCTATAGGAAGAAAACTCCGGTCACAACAACATCTGTACAACATGAAAGAAGTATTTACTATTTGTCTAAGAAGTACATCCAAAGTTGGACAAATTAAATATTCTTCAAGGAAATTCAGATTTCAATCAGCCGGTTTAGTTGACGCAGCAGTAAAGAGACAGGCATCCTACTGTCGCATGTTCGAATCCTGCTAGGGCATGGTCGTAAATGTATGTTTTGTGATTTTGTAACATTTGTGATTATCCTTAGAAAAAATGTAAAATGTGACAAAGAAAATGATCCAAGTAACGCCAGTAACCAGGCTAGGTAAGACCGGATAACTTTTCAGATTACCTCAAAGTTGGTAACTCGCCACTTGGTAGGCTTAATGATGAGGACTGTGGTTTGAAGCCCACGTTAAACAGTAGATCTAGCCCAGATAAACTCTAGTTGATAAGAATGAGAGTCTAAAATATAAAATAAGGATTTGAATCATCCTTCGACTTCTTTATAGTACTTTTTTCTACAATACTGAACAGTTAGGATATATTTTATTTGTCAAAGCAATTGCTATTTTTATTAAATAATATATACCGTCATCATTAACATTATTACGTATCATTAGTGGAACAACTATCATTTGTTGAATTAGAACTTATAATATAACCAGGTTGATATTATATACATGAAACAGAAGTTATATCATATTATGGGAATACGTCTAGTGTTCATATCACAAATAATATTATATTATACTTTAACATTAACTGGTATAAATAAAAAATATTTACTATTAAATTAGTAACTAATATATTAACTTTAAGTGAAAAAATTAAAGTATTGATAGTATTTTCGCCTTTACTGACCTTTTCATCTGCGCTGTTTCTGAAATGCAATCTCCTCCACAAACTCCACTAAACTATTTTAAAGGAAACTTTGACTAACTTCAGAATAAATAAGCAGTCCAACGTCAATCTGTTCTTCTTAGGGGCTCAGATTCGCGATCCTGGAATAATCCTAATGACTGCACTAGTTTTAATTTGTGTAGCGATGAGAAAACACTTTTACTTTGCTTGAACAATTTGGTCTCAAAAATGAGAATTGGAGATATGTTACAAGATCTTACTACTAAAATTATCAATTTACCAAATTGATCAGTTAATCCAAACTAAACTTTCTAGGATCAGGATCTGGGAATTAAATTAATTTAGGGGGTGGGGGGTTGCTCACAATCCTAATAATTTAAGTTCCCTAGAGTATATGGGTAAGAATTTGATAAGCAACATTTAGACATTTTATGACTATTGCGTATATTCTTATATTTTTACTTTTCTAATATTCTGAAATTTTTCATTATTCCCTACAACTTTTTCCCATTTTTTTTTTGTAAAAAGGCGTTACCGTGTCAAAAGAACGATATCGGTTTCGCAACGATACGATCATCTATCGATATTAGCACTTTTCCAAATAATTAAAAAAAACTAATCATAAAGCACTACAAAAAGTAATACAAAGACAATAAAAAAGATACAACAACTAGAAAAAGAAACAAGAAGAGAAAACCTAATAGCATTTGAATCAGAAGAAACAAAGTGCAACCAAACACCAAAATTTCTTGAGAATTGGAGCTAAATTTTCGTACAATAAGTCTTGCAATTCATTATCATCGAACCTTTCTGGCCAATTAGGACCCCCTATGTAATTGCATCCCAATATTATCACTTTTAAGTCATTGAAACCAAAAGTATCGCTGTGTATATGGTGGGATTAGCAAGTTGTAGTCTATCATAGGCTATTAAAAATGAACGAAATTGTTATTAGATATGTTTACCGACGTCATTTGAAGACCAGCAATACTGAGTAAGGCTAAGTTATCTTCTTGCATGACAACTCCCAGCCACACTTTGATAGAATATTGAAAAAGATATTGTTGCAGCTCGGATAGGAAATGCTTCAACACTCATCATAATCACCATACCTATTGCCTTCTGATTATATATTGTTCAGAAGGATGAAAAAAATTTAGAAATAGATCAGAACATAGAAAATAATGAAAACCATCTTAATATTTCATAATGCATGCCTTTTTTTAGTGAGAAAATGATCAGAATACATGCAAGGATATTAAAACGCATTGATATTGAATTATATACTTTAATTACCTATTAAACATTTAAAGGTTTACAGTTTACTTATAATAAATGATTAACTAACAATTACTGAAGGTATTACTTGTTATGAGAACATTCTCACCACAGGAACTTGCAACTCTGTAAATTTAAAGAATTGTATAAAAATAAGAAGAAATTTAAAACATTTTTTCTTACTTTTGCTTGCGTTGGCATACAAACCGTAACTTCAAATCGCAAGGACAATCGTTCCAGCTGAAAATGCCGGAACTCTTTTGGAATACCTCTAAACAATTTTCTGTTGCTACATTGTTAGGTTCGCCATCCGAAAATAATGAGTAAAATAGAGGCAAATTTGAATGTAGCCAGTAGTAGTTCGCCTTATCTCCTAAATCTGTTGCAAATATCCAGAAGCCCTCATATGGTCCAGCTATAAATTAATTAATTAAAATAATAAAGTAAATAATAAATAAAATAAATAATAAACAAAATCTATGAAAATTGTTAACGTTTGTCAGATCTCAAGTTGTCAATAAAGAAACTGAATAATTTTAAAATATAATTTTAACATATAATATAGAAAAAAAACTCATACCTAGAAAATAGATCTTTATAAAGTATATAAAACAGAAACTTTTTTTAATTACACATTATTACTAATTGTTGCCGATTAAC
This sequence comes from Rhynchophorus ferrugineus, assembly GCF_030347505.1. NCBI lineage: Eukaryota > Metazoa > Arthropoda > Insecta > Coleoptera > Curculionidae > Rhynchophorus > Rhynchophorus ferrugineus. The sequence goes on along the minus strand of NW_027472588.1, from coordinate 15,545,099 downwards.
CTATACGTTGTTTTTTAAAAACCTTGACATCTAATAGAACTCAATAATCATAATGTTCATGTATTACTAAACATTATTGTTGTTTTTTTTTTCATTATATACACTTCATTTCACTACAACTATGAGCAATAAACCATATAATAAATGGGTTCATCTACGATATCTAGAATTGTTCTGAAATATTTATATTTTATTTATACGCGGAATATTATGACAACTGGAATCCATATATCTAATTAATCAGTACATTTTTATAGTTCAAATGCAGTGACTTTATTTTCTTTGTAGTATGCTTCTTCCAACGGAATATTGCACCAAGGTCGACCCCAAGGTACTAGACATTATTACTGTACAGGTTGATATGTGTTAATCATGTATGTTATTATTGTATGTGTAGCTTGATTAGAAGTATATTGAATATGCAGCGATTTGCTTCGTTTAACGGTTATTCTCCAAGTTTTAGTCCACTTACTTATTTACTCGACAACTTTAATACGCTATTCTGACAGTTGCTTCTTTGCTGTTGCCTGCAAAAGCAAATATAGCCATGGTAATATTTTCCATAAATATGTGAACAGCCACCAATAAACAGGTACACCCGCTTTAACTTATTTTATTGTAAAATAGACTTCCTCTTGTTCCAGTCTAAACATTCTGGTGGAGATGTAAAATTTTAAGAAATCAGTTCATTTCAGCTGCTTTGGATAGGAAATGCTGCAACACTCAGCATAATCACCAAACATATTGCCTTCTGATTATGTCTTGTTTTGAAGGAGGAAAAAGTGAAAAAAAATGAAGAATTAAAAAAAACATAATCTAAAAAACTCATACCAACAAAATAGATCTTTATAAAGTATACCAAACAGAAACTTTTTTTAATAATACATTATTACTAATTGTTACCGACTAACCTATAATTTGTTTTTTAAAAACATTGGCAAACATTTAGTAAAATCTATCATAATGTTTATGTATTACTAAACATTATTGTTTGTTTTTTTTAATTCACTTCATTTCACTACAACTATGAGTAATAATCCATATAATATATGGGTTCATCTACAATATCTAGAATAGTTCTGAAAGATTTATATTTTATTTATACTTTTCGCGGAATATTCTCACAACTGGAATCCATATATCTTCCAATTAACCAATACATTTTTATAGTTTAAATCCAGTGAATTTTATTTTCTTTGTAATATGCTTCTTCCAACGGAATATTGCACCAAGGTCGACCCCAAGGTACTAAACATTATTACTGTACAGGATAATATGTGTTAATCATGTATGTTATTGCTGTAGGTGTAGTTTGATTAGAAGTATATTCAATAAGCAACGATTTGCTTCGTTTAACGGTTATTCTCCAAGTCTTAGTGCACTTACTTATTTACTCCAAACACTCCTGAAACTTATTTATTTACTACAAATACCGCAGTATTATCAGCAAATATAGCCATGGTAATATTTTCGATAAATATGTGAACAATCGCCAATACGCAAATACACCTGCTTTAATTTCTTTTATTGTAAAATAAACTTCCTCTTGTTTCAATCTAAATATTCTGGTGGAGGTGTAAGAGTTTAAGAAATCAGTTCAGTTCGGCTGTTTTGATAACATTTATTTACGTTGTGGATAGCTCCCAAATGCCAAACCATTTCGATGCCTTGGGCTATATCTAGGAATATAGCTGAGCAGATTGTTTTGTCATCGTAGACTTTTTCAATGGTGTCTGTGTTTATATGCACCTAATTATTTGTTGAATGTTTGTTCATAAAGCCAAACTGATGGGAAGGTGTTAGTCTTTCAATAGCAGCTTTTGAGATACTTTATCTATTAGCGGTAGAAATAAAACAGACCTATAAAATTTCAATTTTATGGCCATGCCCAATTTCAACCATCTTCCAAACAAAGCAGAATCTGCCCGAAATTGATTAAAAACCAATAAGAAGAAAATCTACGTTCACAAAAATTAAGGAAGAACAGTTTCTCTAAGTAAATATATATTGTGTACTCAGTCTCATTAAATGGTTTTAGTATACTACAACTGTGAGTAATAATGCATATAATATATGGGTTCATCTACAATATCTAGAACAGTTCTGAAAGATTTATATTTTATTTATACTTTTCGAAGAATATTCTCACAACTGGAATACATATATCTTCCAATTACCCAATACATTTTTTATAGTTCAAATCCAGTGACCTTATTTTCTTTGTAATATGCTTCTTCCAACGGAATATTGCACCAAGGTACTAGACATTATCACTGTACAGGATAACCTTTTAACTCAACTTTGGCTTCTTTTATTGTAAAATAGACCTCTTGTTTTAGTCTAAACATTCTAGTGGAGGTATAAGAGTTTAAGAAATCAGTTCAGTTCGGCTGTTTTGTAAACATTTATTTACGTTGTGGACAACTCCCACATGTCAAACCATTTCGATGCCTTGGGCTATATCTGGGAATATACCTGAGCAGATTGCTTTGTCATCGTAGACTTTTTCAATGGCGTCTGTGTTTATATGCACCTAATTATTTGGGAAGGTGTTAGTCTTTCAATAGCAGCTTTTGAGATACTTTATCTATTAGCGGTAGAAATAAAACATACTTGTAAAATTTCAATTTTATGGCCATGCCCAATTTCAACCATCTTCCAAACAAAGCAGAATCCGCGCGAAATTGATTAAAAACCAATAAGAAGAAAATTTGTACTGTAAGTAGACGTTCACAAAAATTAAGGAAGAACAGTTTTTCTAAGTGAATATAATGTGTACTCACTCTCATTAAATGGCTTTAGTGCTTCTTCTAACTCCCTTTCATCAGCCTCTGACAACACTTCTGCTGGGTCCAAGCCATATTGACGACATCTTGTGTACGCTTCAAAAAACGTGATTTTCTGATTAGACACCACGTATTTAGTGGATATCGTGGATATCCTATCTTCATCAGCCAATAAATGGGGAATGAAGTGTGCAAGTAACAATAATTCAAATCTCATTTCAGATATATGTAATAATAGAAATTTGGTCGGAATAATATATTCTAATAAAGAAATATTTATACTAGAAAATTATATCAATAAAAGATAGTGTCTGCATACCACATAATATGAGCAAAAGAAAACCTCTTCCTGTTTTTGATTTTTGTAATTTATATGCTATACAGGTTGTTAATGTTAGCCACAATATCCTTCAAATATTTATGTAATTCAATAAAATAAATATTGATTAAAACAAAACCAAACCAATAAACCGATATTTATTCAAAGAAAAATCGCAGTATCTGGAAAGATAATTTTATTAGCAAATATCTACTGCCAACAAAACAAAGGTAAAGGATAGTAATCTTGGCAAGTATTTAAATAAACAGTTAACTTGGAGGGTATTTTATTAAAGCCAGTTGATACTTATAAAATTTAGACTAGGTCAGTCATATCATATACCTTTTATTTTAAAAAGTGTTACACAATTGTGTGAATGCACCTATATAGGTGGTAATATAACACCATATGGTAACGGCGCATGTACATATGGTTGCATAAATAAATGTTAGAGTAGTTGCCTTGAAATATAAAATTGTATGAACGCTACGGCGCATACTCGTGTTAAAGCCACCGAGGCAGGATGAAGATCCCGCCGTCTTGATAAACAAAAGGTATTTATTGAGAAAAATTGGGGTACTAAGGAAAACCTTGTTACAAATCAATTATGATTCGGGACGGGACGGAATTAATAACACCACTTATGGCCTTGGAACAAAAGAGAAACTTTATTTAGAACCCTGGTCTTTTATACAGACTCGATACAAATTACAGCGCTCTCTACTAACTCTTCTCCCTCTTTTCTACACTGGCTCTTGTATCGACACAAATCACGTATTTAACCATGTCAAAAGAACGAGGTTAGTCTAGTTATAGTTAGTCTCTTTTATAGCCAAACCTCTTTGTACTTACACGTGTATAGTTCATAATAAATGCAACAGTTATTCATTAAGACTTTCACCAGTCATCATCATCTCAGGACTTCTTCACTAAATTTCACCACAGCTAGTTGTTGGTCACAGCTGTTCTGGGCTCGAACAATATTAGTCTCTTATTTTTCAGATCACTTTCTAAGCTGTTGGTTTAGAATTGCACAATCTAAAAGGTCGATTTTCTGACAGAATGTGAAGAATTCATCCAGTTTTCCTTCGACATTACAATCTGCGTCTCTGATTCTGCTTCTCAACTCTGCACTGATATGCAGAACATGTATGTGTGTATATATATATATATATATATATATATTAACATATTAATACATATACATATTAAGTTTTTGAGTTACTTTCGGTTATTGCTGTATTGTTGGAACTAATGCAGAGTTCTGACAAGTTTGAATAACAAACGATTAAGAATAATATGACCTCGTAAAGTTTTATTTTTAATTTTTTGTAAAGAGCACAAATTAATTAGAATTTTGTTGTATGTCAAAGCCAAACTAAACTAACGTTTTGACGTCAAAAAATTAGATGATGTATGTAAAAAGTAACTTTGAATAGGTTATATTCAAAGATTTTTTATACATACGTCATCAAGATGTTTAATATTTTGCCTGTCGCAATTTGTAAATACGTTTTTGGAATCAGACAGTATGTTCCATCTCATTTTATTCTAGTAAAAAAGAGACACAACGCTGTTTGATTAGTTCGAACAAGTAAACGAATGAGCCTGTCAAAGTCGTCGGTTTGTCAGACGTATGCAAAATTCTTGAAAACAATAGTGATAAAAGATTATAACTCTAACCTATAAACAATTATGGCAGTATAATTAACTGCAGTTTTCTGATGAACCATAATGTTAAAAAAAATTATATTTGACAACATTTTGGTTCAATTATCTTATTTCTAACACATCTACACACATTTACACACATCTAGATAACGTAAATACAAAATAACTTTGAACAGACTATAGATATATATATATATATATATATATATATATATATATATATATATATGTATATATGTGTATATATACAGTAGTAGTATATGCAGTAGTTAAAATGAATATAAAAACATAATTTGCATAGATTAAACAGATACGACAAACAGAAGAAATTAAAATATTAACAGTAACTTTTAAAACATTGATAAATATTAAGGTGTTGCAATGTAGCGATGCAATAAGTGACTATTTAACATTTTATTATTTGAACCTTGTATTAATTATTTTGATTATTTACTTTAAGACTTTTTAGACTTTTAGAGGTCTTGATAAATTAATAGTACAATTAATGATTATAAATACATTCCTATAATATACGTTTCGAAATTGTAAAAAATAGCTTACCTAATTGTGTTCATTATTGTTTTAATATACATATTAATTAAACAAGTTATCTAAAACCAAGTTTTGGTAACATATCATTTTCAAATTATTCCCTTTATACTATATTATGAGAGAAACATAATTAACTTATAATAAATTGTGACCGAATTTCGACTACAAAGCGATCACTCGTAATTAGACACTACAAGAATATGTTTAAAAAGCGAATACTATATTAAAGGCATGTTGTTATCATCACAGGCTTTGGTTCTAAAATTTTAAGAAACAATTAAATAATTATATTTTGTATTCAAATATTTTAACCTACTGTTTCTTGCGTTGACATAAAAATCGGAGCTTGATGTCACAAGGAAAATCATTCCATAAGTATAAGCCGGTATTCCTCTGATATATTTCCAAACAGTTTTCCTTATTAGCGACATTATTGGGTTCATTTGGCGCAAATGCCGAGTAAAACAAGGGTACATTTGAATTCAGCCAATAGTAATTGGTTTTATCGGCTAGGTTGGTTGCAAATATCCAAAAACCGCCAAGTGTATCAACTGCAAATATAATTAAATGGATCTTTAAAAAACATTAAAAAAATTAAGCTTTTTAAAACAACAATTGAATTAATTATTTAAACTATTACGCGTCATTTTCACAATATTATGCCATTCAAATTATTCAACTGACATCGGTAGACATCTGCAGTAAGTTTCATTTGGTTTTAGCAAATCCTAATACACTACAACTTGCTAATCCCACCTTTGTAATGTGTATAGTATGCAGTAGTAGTACAATATATGAACTTAAAAAGCCCTTAAAATATTTAAAAGCACAATTTAATATTAGGCCAATAAATTATTGCGGAAAATTTATATAATGTATTTTATTCAAAGTATAGTCCATAGCTGCTACTTTTTCCCATCTTTCAGGCAGTTTACGGATTCTCCATTTTGAAAGACTGATATATTTTTGAGACTCTCCACGAGTCTATCTACTTTTTGGTATATTCGTAAGAGGTGAAGTACTGCTCAAACATCAAATATCAGACCAAATAGTAACAAAAGGAGCAAAGTCTGGAGAATACGGCGAGTTGGGCGGAACTTCAAATTGTAATGATTCCAAGTATGATTTCACTGGGTTTGTTACATGTGACCCAGCGTTGTGATGTTGAAGAATAACATTGTTGTGCCTTCGCTAGTGTTAGGGCGGTTTTTCCCGCAATGCGATTATAATAGTAGATTAAGTATAGATTATAATAGCCATAAAACTCATAGTATACCACACAAACTGATCAGTCCAAATACAGAACATTAGCTTGCAATCAAATTGATATTCGGCTTTCCCATTAATATTGATGCATAACTAAGTGATTCTCATGATTTTTTTCGCTTTAGATTATCATAATTTTTTTTATTATTTAATTAATATATTGTTACTAGTCGTTTCCGTCTAACCTACAATTTGTCTTTATGATAACTTAAATCTAGATATATAACTAGGAGGACCCATCGGCTCTATCTCAGTCTCTGGAGAAATAATGTTTATACTGAATACTGAATTTTTTAATATATGCACCTCACGACACAACACTACACAAGATCAGATGGTTTGATTCTTTTGAGTCTGTCTCTGTTCTGGTGGTATTCAATAGTTGCAATATTTCAATATTCGTATGAGAATGGAGTCTTTCCTCATGCTCCCTTGTAATTCTTTTGATTTCTTGACTGACTGTGGGTATCTGAAGGTCTTGATATAGGTAATCAGTCCTATAGTATTTGAGTGCACCAACAATACCTCTCAGGACTTTGTTCTGAAAAATTTGTATTTTATTTATGTTACTCTTTGCAGGACATCCCCATAATTCAACTCCGTATGTCCATATAGGTTTCAATATTTGCTTATATAATAGCAATTTATTATGTACTGATTAATTAGCCAGTACATTTTCCTATATTTCAAGCGAAGTTTTGCATCGAGATTCATTCCGAGATATTTAGCGTTGTTGCTATATGGAATGATAGTATTATTTAATGTTATTGGTGCTTGTACGGTCTGTTTATAGGTAAACTACACATATACAGATTTACTTTCACTAATTATTATTTTTCAAGTTTGTGTCCAATTATTTATATTGTCACTTGCCTGTTGTAATTTTCGTGAGGCTTCTTCACTATTTTCTCCGACAGCTATAATCGCAGTATCATCAACAAATATAGCCATCTTGATATTTTCCCTTTATGGTATATCACAAGTGTAAAGTAGATAAAACATTGGTCCCAGTACACTTCCTTGTGGTACACCTGCTTTAGCTTCTTTTATTGTAGAGTAAGCTTCTTCTTGTTTGACTCTAAACATTCTGGTTGTACTGTATGATTTTAATAGTTCGGTAAGTTTTTTTGGTAGCATTTTATGTAGTTTATGAACAAGGCCTTCATGCCAAACCTTATATTATCATAATGGATCCACTTTTCAACACCAGTAACAATACGATGTAAAAAACCTACGATTTTACTGTTGATGCGGCATTTCATACATGACCAAACTACTTTCAATGTATCTTAGTTTCAATTCATGCAAATAAATGATTTCTTGTGTTACTCCTCACAATTCTGCATATTTTTTTGCGCTATTTTTCATCTAGTAATTGCCTTCAAATTCTCGTCTTACATTTTTTTGCCAATCCAAAACGCTCTTTATCTTAGGTGTCAGAAATCACCACTTTTAAAACGTCGAAACTAGTATATACATCTTAAAATGGTTGGAGCATGGTTGCCGTAAGCTTAAACACAGCATTCGAAAACTTTTAGGCGCTTTTTTCTTAATTTCTTTTATTCAGATTTGCTTAGTGCAAATGCGGACGCAATGAAAACATTGTTGTTCAAGCTTCAACGGAATGATATACTGATAAGTATTGATTCACATTTTCTGTCAGCGAGACTTCAATATGAAGTTTGTTAAAAATGTACCCGAAGCGCTTTAATATAGAGTAACACTAGGTGTTGTTAATCCTTTAAAATTAATGTGTAGGCCTCATAATTAAATAAACAAATTAATTTAACAGAAAAGCATTCTAATTCAAATGTAACCATTATCATCACATCCGAGCTAACTTTCACCGTTGATTTATATCTAGGATCTTACGATGCTTTGGATATCAATAACTTGCGTGTGCGTCGGGATACATTGAAATAAGAACATGTTTTGTACCCAGGAGTCAACATACGACAAAAAATAGCAACCAATAAAAACGGAAAGTGAGAGCACAGAAGATGTGTAATAAATAAATATACACACCTATGAAAATGTATGAACAAATCATAGCAAACCATGAGAAACAAGATACATAACAGGTCAATTAAAAAGTCCCCAGCTTGACACATAGATGGGACGCTACTAGAATTAAAAACATGTGTTTGAGTGGATTGGTATGATAAGTTTAGACGTGATGAAATGAGCACCGAAAACGGTGAAGGCAGAGAACGCCCAAAAGAAGTAGTTACTGACGAAAACATTTAAAAAATCCAAAAAATTATTTTAAAAGACCGTAAATTGAAATTGAATGAAATATCAGATGCTCTAAAGATCTCAACTTAATGTGTACATCATATTATTCACGAATATTTCAGATTTCAAAGGAATGTTCGCTGGGAAGAAATTTTCGTTGAATGAAGAGGTGATCGCCGAAACTGGAACCTATTTTGAAGCAAAGGACAAATCGTACTACAAAAATGTTATCGAAAATTGGGAGGGTCGCTATAATCAGTATATCACCCTTGAAGGGAATTATGTTGAATAAAAAAAACTAATTTTGCCAAAAAACTATTTTTTATTATGGTAGGCCGTGGACTTTTAAATTGACTGGTTATATTTAGCTTAAGATAAATAATAAAAATTATTAAAATGTACAACACTTGTATAAATATAACTAGTATTCAAAGATTTGGAAAGCCTGCTAGTTGCTGTAAATCTCAACATGATGTAGTTAAGACAAGTGCGGGATTGTAAGTACTTTGCAATCAAGAGTTATGATAGAACAAGTGGGGGAACAGAAACTGATTGTAGTAAAAGAAAAACGATATAGAGACTAATTTGACTGTGAAACATGGGTACTATAAAAAAAAAGATGAAAACAAAATCCAAGCAGCCGAAATATCTTAGAAGAGTGAAAAAGATAGACAGGTTGAAAACACAGAAACCTGAAAAATCTCTCTATTTAACCATTAGGAGAGTATATAGAAAAGAGACAACTTAGAGTATGGGACCATTTACAGCATACAGAAGCGACATGAGAGTTAAGAGAATCTTGGAAGAAATGACAGGGAAGAAAAAAAGCAAGAGAAAGACCTAAGAGAACCTGAGACGAAGGCATCAGTGATACTTCAGAAAATGCCGTCTGGCAGAGAAAAAAAGAAGAATATTTGGGTCGGTATTAAGGTCGCAAATTGTGTACGGAACATAATATAATAGATATCAAGTATATTACACCACTGGTACAAAGTGTTTTTATTTTATTTATTTATTTTTTCTTGTATAACTAAATTTAAACCCTATGCACTTGAACATGTAGCGAGTAGTGTGAGTGACCTATGCGAAAGAATCCACCAATAAAAAGACAACAGATATAAATGCTACAATGATTTGGCTTTCCAGAATGAATAAATATATTAATATAATTTGTTACATATATATTTGTATAAACATAATATCTGCAAGACGTCACTACACTTACTCTCGTTATGAAGCTGCAAAGCCTCTTCTACCTCTTTTTGATCCTCTTCTGACAAGATTTCAGCTGGGTCCAGTCCATACTGTCGACATCTCAAATATGCTTCGTGGAATGTTACTTTCTGATTAGAAAACACATATTTATTCGCTGATATATCTAAAATAAATAAAAGAACATTTACTAATAACAGTAAGCCAGCTTTCATCTTAAACAGTGTTATTAGAGTAAAAAACACATCAAATAAAAAAACTTATTTATATAGCCTAGAAAACCGCAATATAACTCATCATGTTGGTAAACCATCATTTCCTAGAGTAGGAAATGTATCCTTTTATCAAATGGGCAGAACAGAAGTAGTTTGTGGGATCAAGATATGCTAAAAATATTTATATGTACATCCTGTTTATCCTGATACATTCAAGTTTTTTAATCATACTATAGTTAAGTGTTGCTTTTGTGCATTTTTTAATTATTTATTATAGCAATCTAATAAACTAACACTAATAAGCTATTTTTTATCTCACTTTGCTACGGCGTTAAAATTATAAAAAAAACTTATTTTATGATAGATACTTTGCGATTAATATCTACATATAGTCTATTCAAAACAATATGTGCCTGTCAAAAGTTGTAAATTAGTTTTACTCATTTTATTCCACTTAAAAAGAGATAGAATGCTGTTTGACAAGTTCGAAACCGAATGAGCCTGCAAAAGTTGTCCGTTTGTTTCAAATGTCAGTGAGGTTCTTCAAAATATAATTACGGATTGTAAACCGGCAAACGTTGTTTTAAGGCTTTGTTTTAATAAATTTCAAATCGCCACGGGTTTTATTGTAAATATTTTTGCGCGTTGCAGCTGCACTGAATATTAGTACGAGCACGGTCACTAAAATATCTCAAAAAAGTTTAAAAAATAACCTTAAATTTACCAATACTTACTGACTTTATGGGAAACAGGTGGCGAATCAAGTTCAGCATCATGTTAGCTGTATCAGAGGTCAAATATACAAAATGTATAAAAACAGTAAGTAATTTTTTCAATGGAAATATAACTTAATGCAATTATTTCAGCAAAAATTGTTAGTCTGAAAAATATCCATAAAAGATATGCAGCTATTCCAGGGATGTAGAATATCCCTTCGTACACTGTTGAGTAATATAGGATTTAAGTGCTGTAAAGATATCCCACGAAGGGGTTTAATGGAACTTCCAGACATTCCTTTTAAAATAAAACAAATTTTAGAAATATAAGAAAATCAAGGAAGAATTATTATATCAATGTGTGTATGTAGATGAGACATGAATATATCAGAATGGTACATTGGGTCACTCATGGTAAGGTAATAATATATAGAGTGTAAAGACAATAAAGGTTGATGGAAAAAGGTAAACGTTGGAATAACTATCGATAAGGTTTTTTTTTGTCATAACAGTTATTCATAATTCATTACAGACGTATAGTTCTTCATGCTGAAAACAGGAATGGTTTTAATCCTGGTGCTGAATTAGTGTTTTCCTCTAAGTTCAAGGGTGTTCATAATTTGTTTTTGCGGTAGTTTGAAAAACAGCTTTTAAAGAACTTGGAGGAACCATCAGTTATTGTTATGTACACTGGTGAAGAATACCCCAACAAGTACATCAACAAAGACTGCAATTAAGGAATGGTTTAAAGTACATAAAGTAAGTTTTGAAGAAAACATCTTAAGATTGAACTATTTCAAATTGTTACTCAGTAAATATAAAATAAATATTTAATTGCATTTTATGCAATTTACTTTTTTAGAAATAAATCTAAGAAAAGATACATGGTGGATCAGATTGCTGAACATTATGACCACAGAGTGTTATGTCTTCCTTCATATCACTGCATGTTTAATCGAATTGAGTTGATATGGGGTATTGCAAAGAATTATTACAATAGACATTCACGTGGAGGGGGATATTCAAACATATTAGATATTCAGGATTAGAACTGTCTGGATTTATGGAAAGAGGCATTGTCGAAAATAATTGACAAATGGTAGAATCTTGGGTAAGTTTTTGATGGATTGGAAAAAACAGCTTAGTTGTTCACTTGATTAGTGTCTCTGAAAGTGACAGTGATTGAATAAAACTTTATGAATGTTGATTTATGATTCAATGCTGACAATTAGGAAGATAGGGTGATGAAAGAGGAAACAACTAAAGGTCAGTATAGAATTAATATACTTTAAATGTAAGAAATTGTATTATCGAGTGTGAAAGAAGTGCATTTGTGTTATTGTTCAGAACATACATGGAGATTTGGTTAAAATGTATGAGGAGAGAAATAATAGTAACTGTTTTGCAGATATGGCCAATGCATTAAAGATAATGCAGTGATTAAATATAGTTTAATCAAAAAAGACGTTTACAGGTAGTAACAGAACAAACTAGGGAGAAATATAATAATATCAAAATGACTACAAGGAAACATTGCATCAAAGAAAACAAGAACTAAGCATAAAAGGTAAATATGCTCTCTAATGAAAGTAAAATATGCTAATCGATATAATTGTTAATTAGGTGGATTAGGCTTTTGGAGGATACCACTACATTAGTGTGAAAAAAAGTTCAATGTAAATATAGTAATAAAACAACTCTAAACTATAAATTATTGTGGCTGTATAATTAATTAGTTTTAAGTTCTTCCATAACATATGCATTAGATGTATTGTAATGTTATAATAAATTATAATACATAAAATTTTTGTTTTATTATTTTATTTAGATTAGAATTTTATTATATGTCAAAGTCAAACTAAAACTCAAAGGTCCTGCGGCAACATTGCGACGTTTTGACAGATCACGTGGGTACACTGCTGTTTTGAATTGACTATTACTATTTTTAATGTGCATTGAGTTTTACTAGTAACTTTACTGAACTAAATTAAGTGGTTTTCTTTAATGTAAGCCATCATTATACTGTTCATGTCTTTAGGCATAGTCCTTTATAACATTATCGATAGTTCCTGCTTTCAAGTCGTGCTCGCAGTACCTTGTTTTGGAATATTTATATATTTCTATTGCGTTAGCTGATCCCACGACAGAGTTGAACATCATAAGTCCGCCCTGGTTTCAAGACCTGTTTGTAAAGAAAATCTTATTATACACTAACAGTGCTGAATATCTATCCAATAACCAGTATATTTTTGTACTTCAGCTTCAGGAGTTTTTTACATTTTTTCTTAACGTGTTACTTTCACCTGAATTTAACAACGTTTTTTATATGGCTTGTACTTGATTCTTTTATTCGTGAAACCAATAGGCACTAATTTATTTTGATTCATTTTGATACGCCATTTTTCTGTCGAGCATTGTATTTCAGCAAAAACTGTTTGTAATTTTTCGGATGATTTATCCTTGTTATTTTCTTGGACTGAGGTAGCTTTACTGGTTTAGCAATCATAATTACTTCAGCCACCTTCCACAGTTGTAGTACATATTGTAATCTGAATGAACTGTTTATTAGATTGATAATCTTAATTAATGCCTTTCTTCATGGTTCCTTTAATGTTTTCCCAGTAATAAGGTCAAAACCCGGAACATTTTTGCGACAATATTATTTTTTATATATTTCTTTTTAACTTCACTTAGAATGACAAACAGAATGTCCTGCCCAATGATCCAGGGTAATGATTTAACATCGTCCACGTTATGAAGTTGAAACATTCTCTCGAGTTAATCTACCAATCTTGTAGTCTTCTCATGGTAAACAGGTCAATTGAAAAGTCCCCGGCCTACCATAGTGAAACATAATTTTTTGATACGCTGATTATAGCGACCCTCCAACTTTTCGATACCATTTTTTGTAGTACGATTTGTCCTTTGCTTCAAAATAGGCCTCAGTTTCTCCCCAGCTGGGGAGAAATGGTCGCTGGGGGCCAGATGTGGAGAATGCGGTGGATGAGGAAGCAATTCGAAGCCCAATTCATGGATTTTTGCCATCATTTTCACTGACTTGTGACACGGTCCAATAACGCTATGTAATAATCGCTGATGATGATCCTTCCTTTTTCAAGTTAGACAATTAAAATTATTTGCCAGCCGACTGTTGCGTTTTCCCACGCTTTGGAGCGAGTTCATCGTATGCAGTACACTCGGATGACTCTCGATTGAACATTGAGCAAAAACTCGGATTTATTACGCTTGACCATCTTCAAACACTATCCGAATTAACAACCAATCAACCAATAACATACCAATCCTTGATGGTTGATTTTCCTGGGGCAGTATCCGGAAACTCGGCATCAAGCCAAGTTTTTGCTTAACCGTATTTTTTCCCTTCAAAAAGTAATATTTTATCAACACGCGAAATTCGTTTTTATCCATTTTTTCACAATAAAAAAAGTTGCTTCACTCAAAATGCTGTAATTCACAAACTAATAATCCAACACATGTCAAATTTATACACGCATTTTTTTAGGGTTAGAGCTAAAAAACATATGGATTTAATTCTAGTAGCGCCATCTATGTGTCAGATCGGAGACTTTTCAATTGACCTTTATGTCTGATCTAGCTCCCATCCTAATTTTTTAGATACTCATTTAGGTCATAGATAGTCAAAACTAGCATTATTACCAAATCTACGCAGAAGTGCAAACATGGTGTCATTTTTTAGATTATTTAATATAAAAAAGGGCACCGTGTGATAAACAGAACCCACGTGCCTAGCAAAAAGGTTATCCCATCGGCTCGTTGTTGAGTGTTTCGGGTAATGGGGTTTCAAGTACCGATGCTGTTATATGAAAAGTGTCAGAAAGTATGCCTTATGACGCCTATAACCATAAATATCAAGAAGATCCGAAATCGTAGAGTCCGGAACACACGTTCTATCGGTGAAGATGTGAGACTTCATGAAAAGTTCCTACCTCTTTTTTTGTCTCTCCTTCCCTTAACTCTTCTTGGAAGACTCTTTGCCACCCCGATATTCTGAACGAGTCGGGGCACAGAAGAGGGTTTCTTGGAACAGCCAGATCCATCACCACCAAGAATCCGAGGGAGGAGCTTCGGCGATAAAACACGATGAATCGACAACAAGGATCAGAATTGATAAGAGAATTTAGAAGATGTAGTGAATATAGAATTGATAAGATAATTTGCAAGCAAATGTAACGAATACAAGAAAGAGTTGATCAACGATAGTTATAAAGAAGGAATTGGTACAAGAATTGAACCAAGACCAGAAGCAGTAAAATGACAAGAGACCAAAGCAAGAACAGTACAATTTGCATCGCGCGTATAATAATCAGTTGGAACCAATGATTCACAATTATCCAAATCCGAGCATATGATTTTATAAGTCAGTTCCATCTAATTCATAATACTTTTCACCATAACGTACCGATATAACATCTTTAAATGTATATATTTTTATATTATTAAATTAAATAAACAACTCGTCTTTGAGTATTAATTTACGCCAAGAAGAGAGAAAATAATCTGTATTTTATTTACAATATAGTTTTTTCTCCAACACCTCAATACTAGCCGTGTCAAATTACACGTATCATGATATTGAATGACAATCTGGTGGTTAGCTTAATAGTTAGAATGCTGTTTATTGAAACAACTTATATTATTTTCAAGATATCCGGTGCATGATTTTTCCACCAGTGTGTCGATGGAGATATGAATGGTCAAGTATATTGTGGCTGGTAACCACAATATACTCCAGATCTTTACACAAGTCCAAAATACAAACACAAATACAAAAAAGGTATAAAAATTATAGTAACACTAGACTGAGCAACTCACTCTCTAGAAATGTTATATTTCCCCATTTCTCAATATCGAGTATGTGCGTCCATTAAGCATATTCTCCCCCTCCTCTCGCTACTCGATACTACCTGGATGCATATAACTCCAACTCCCTGTGTAGATATAGTTCTATATGAATTGCAGATTCTAATTGAAGTAACTTATTAAACACATTCTATTTTTGGCATAAGGAACCTACTTTTTGTCGTCTCGTGCCATTCTGGGACTGAAGTGAGGTGCTAAGAGTGTATTATAGTCGAAAGTAGTCTCTACTCGGTTTTGGACAGGGCCGGTCAGCAAATATCATTTTAGTATCCACTGTTGTATTTCCAATTTTAAAAATCAAGCAACCTACCTTTCTTATTCTGGTGACCAAGACTGCTTTTGTCTTTTTAGGAGCTAGCGACAAATTCTTCTGCTTCATTCACATATCAATGTTATGTAATACGGCCCAGACTATTCGACCAACTGTTTTCTTTTCTACGTGAATGGTGACCGAGTGAGACGGGTTGGTCTGTTTTTACCTTTTTGTATTGCCGTTCAACCAGTCGTATCTTCTTTCCATTAAATAAAATAGTATTTTAAAGTAAATGTATAGTTTCTATTTCTAAACCCTTTCATATTTTATAATTAGCGCAGTCGGTAAGATTCCGGGGAAATCATAAGGCTGTTTTCTTTTGAATTCATTCAATTAACTGGAATCAAATTAATTATCAAGAAAAAGAGAGAGGTTGACGTTGGATTGGTAATCGCTCCAAAGTTACTTGGAGCGTTTCTTGGTATAGTTAAGTGGAGTTCGGGCAAAAGTATCGTAGCAGGTAAGGCCACAAAAGGTGAAGTGAAGGAGTTCATAAAATATTCCAAGTAAGAAATGTTCAAGCTTTGAAAAACACCCCTAGTCCGTGGATTCCCCGCACATGCATCACAGTTCAAGATGTAAAGCCACCTAGAAGCAGTTTCTGTGAATTAACATAACATTAACTGGAATTATAACAGAAGCGTGAAGTTCAGGGTGAATGGATAGGAAGACTATACAAATCTGGAGTCACCAAAAAGGGATATCATTGGTGAGAAACAGTGTTATTTTAAAGATCTTTAAAACCAAAGGCCGGTTCTTTAGGAGAGAGATGTTACGTAAAACAGCTCGGACTATCTGGTCATCTTTTTTTTGTGACTACCTGAGTGGTGAACAAGTGAATCGGGTTGGTCTATTTTCATTCTCAGTGTCGTTTTGTATCACCATTCAACCTGTTGCCTCTTCTTTCCGTTAAATAAAATAACATTTTCAAGTAAATTAATAATTTTTGTTTTCTAAACCATTACACATTTTGTAACTTGTACCCTATATATTGTAGAATATAAAATAACAATAAATATAAATAGTTAGTATTTTAAACACTGTTATATAATAAACACATTAAATATTCTATATAATACAGAACCTAAGAACCAAACACTCTTAAAGTTGGCAAAATACACGTTTATATATTTTTTTAAATTTCAGTGATTTAAAAATAAACAGCGAAACTGGGGTATTTGTACTCTGGCTGTGATCAAGTCTGGATAGTCGTTTCGGCGTACTAACTAAAATATCTCCAGCCTCCGTGTAGTCGTCTAATATCCCCCCTCTCTGCCCCACCCCCTGACCTTCTAAACTCATTGCATCGTTTCTAAAACTGTCCACGAGACAGGAGCTCGACGTTAGTAATCGCATTTTCCGTTTTTCGTCGTTGATTTTCGTTCTCCATCAACATTTCACCCTCTTCAGGGTGGTCGGGTGGTGGGGGGTGTCTTACAAGCGGGTCGTTCGCTGTGTTATA
This sequence comes from Rhynchophorus ferrugineus, assembly GCF_030347505.1. Taxonomy (NCBI): domain Eukaryota; kingdom Metazoa; phylum Arthropoda; class Insecta; order Coleoptera; family Curculionidae; genus Rhynchophorus; species Rhynchophorus ferrugineus. The sequence continues at coordinate 15,527,450 of NW_027472588.1, read as the reverse complement.
TAATGAGTGTGCAATAACATAAAACCAGGACTAGTGTGTATAGCGTAGGATCAGTTAGGAAACTAAGAAAATGCCGTGGTATCAACCCGCCGACGACGATGAAGAAGACCTGATGTTCTCGCCAGCCTTGATGGCTCGGAGAGCGTCAGAAAGTTGGATCGACACACCACCAGCCGAGGTTAACTCTTAATTATAAGCAACACGATTAACAGACGTGTTCGTTTCATGTAGAATTGTCCAAATTAATCTAATTTTCATATAATTTCAAACAAAAGTAAAAATAAGGTTTGCACAACAACAATAACGATTATTTTGATAGATAATTAAAACTCTATCATTATTTTTCTGACTACAAAATAAATTTAATTTAATCATCATTAAAAGATTATTATTTTTAAGATCCTGGCAACACAAACAACGCTTCAACGCAAAAAGTCTTTACCCGATGTACAAGAATTACCGAAGACGACACGACAAATGCCAAGGGAAGAAGTCTCTTTATTAGGTTCGGCTCGCCGTGAAGAGATCCGTAGGCAAATAGACGAGCAAGAACGTCTTAGAGCGAACCCGCTTCTCTATCTAGTCAGCCCACAAGTTAGGGTAGGTTTTAAGAACATATATTGTACCATGACCATAGTTTTTATTTGCATAAGAATCTGCCTATTAATACATTATTATAACAGTTGAAAAATGATTAGATAGAAGAGAATCTTGGCATAGGCGATGCTATTGTGGGACGATATTGTTTTGAAAAATAATCCAAAGAATTCATAACTTATTCACTGCCCACTTGATTTTCTAATGTTTTTACTTAGTTTTTTTAATTATTTAAAATCACGTGGCAATTTCCACTAATATTTTGTCTTAATAATTTTATTCAAATTCAGAACCAAAATGTCAATACCAAGAAACATTTTATTGATGCACTCCCACTACTACTCTACAAATCTTTAAAACTTCATACTTTTTTCCCACCTAATTTAATTTATCTGCACTAGTTTAAAGGATACCTAATTGTAACAATCGACGGTTTTATGTTCACCCTACTTACTCACTTCTATTTTTTCATAACATTTTGTATATCTGTTAATTTATGTTGCTTATATTTTAGGAATGGGTGTACCAACAACAGTTAGTCCTTATACTTCTTTTCATTAATATCTCATTAGCTATCATGTTCTTCAAGCTATTAACGTAGCCCTTGAAATGCGTCAGTTTGACGCTACACCAAGACATCCCAACAACTACTATATCCATTTATACATGCAAAAGGAATAAAACATTATCATATTGATTATATCCTTGTTAATTATTTTTATTTGTTAAAATACCATATTGTAAATAAAAATTATTTATGATAATAAAATACTTAAATATGTTTCAATAATTTATACTATTATTTGATATATTTAACATTTCAAATGTTAATGATATAAAGTCAAATATTTTGTAAATATAAATACTGTTTAATAAAAAATATAACAAAACTCAACTCTTCATTGTTATTTTAGTAGCCTCTTTCAACAAGACTTTTAAACCCATTTTTTGGTGAACTTCCTCAAGGGTATTTTGAGATATTCCAAATGCTTTATCCCTCCCTTCCTCCAAAATTCCTACCAGGTATGTCTTATCATCAAGATATCTGGATATTGATTCTTGTATAGGCTTAATATAAGACACTACTGCATCAGCTACCACCATTTTGTACCTATTTTATTCAATAGTTAATATTACTTGTTACTTACTAGTTACTCACTAATCTATATTAAACTATAAATCTACTTACTAAAAAATAATATTACCTTATTTTTGAGTATAATTAGTAATTTAAAAAAATATATGCACTTTTTATAAACCTCATATATATTATTTCAAATCGTAAACAATAATAATTAATTAAATAATAGCAAACTTACTGTCCCGTATTTAAATTCTCAGCTTCTCTACATATATCATCAACAGACTTATTAGTTACAAATGAATGAATACTAATCAAATTTGAGACTCCTGGTCTTTCTTCAGGATTAAATGTCACCTGAAAACATCTTTACTTTAAACTCTATATTAGATAAAACATCAGTATATATTACCTCTGAAGTAAAATCCGTTACAGCCTTTTTAATTTTATTCACTATATCATCTGTACTGTCAGTTAAGCATATCCTGCTCTTGATATCAGGATCAGATTTTGACATTTTCTTTGTAGGATTTCTAAGACTTTTTATTCTTCCATATTCACTGGCTAAAAAAAGCATGAAAATTTAAATAAAATTATTACTTTAATAGAGGAACAACAGTTACACGTAATTAGTGTATGAGGTGTGGGAAAAGTCTGACCAAACTTGTGATTAAATATTCGAGTTAATTCTTGCGCTAATTGAATTTGTTGAACCTGATCTTCTCCAACAGGAACATGTGTTGCTCTAAAATGTTATACAGTCACTGCTCAAAATAACCTCAAATCAAACGTTTCTATATTGTATAGGCACTAACTTATATGCGAGAATATCTGCTGCTTGTAAAACAGGATATACAAATAAACCCAATGGTATATCCTTTAATTCTACAGATTTTTCTTTATATTGTGGTAAATGTGCTAACCTAAAATATTAGTTGAAAACTGATAACACTATAAAACTAACATGCCAAACCTAGCCATAGTAGTGATACATCCTAAACACCAAGATAATTCTGCATGTGTATGTACAGTGGATTGTTGAAACAAAATCGTTTTTTGTGTATTTATACCACATGCTAATAAAGTAGCTGTTAATTCAAAAATATTTTGAGACAGCTTTTCGGGATCCTAAAAACAATACACCTAAGATTAAAGACATTTTTCTTTCGAAAACATGAATACATGTGGAAGAGTAATTGAATGCAAATCAGCGATACTTAGAATTAAGTTCTCGTTTTCTTGTTGAAGTTTTATCCATTGTGCAATTGCTCCCAAATAGTTACCTAAGTGTATAGATCCAGTTGGTTGTATTCCAGAAAATATTCTTTTAGGATAATTATTATGAGAACTAAACTGAAAAAAAAAACATAAATCTAACTGCAATGTTGTATTTTTGTAATTTTACTTGGCGAATAAAACACTTCTTAACATTCGTTAATAAATATTTACCCAACATTTTAGTCACCTAATAAAGGAAATAAATTAAGGTTATGTACATGGAATACTATGGTTATATTTGAACTTATGTAATCGAATTGAAAATATCGATATATCGATATTTAAAAATGTCTGCCTTCGATTTATTACGCCGCGGGCCAAATAAGACCTTGGTCTGAAAATATATATATATTCTGAAACTAATATCGATAATAAAATATATATAGATATTCTTACTCATATTTTAAATTTTCTAAATATCTCTATATATCTATATTTTGTGAATCGATTCGAATCGCCTGGATCAGTATGCCCTGTTAAAATTATTTTGTATAGAATCTCTCTCTTATATCTAATATAAAGATAAAATAAAAATATATAAAGAACGAAGAAAAATTTAAAAAATAGATTAATTTATTATTTTAGCAAATTAAACTTTTAAAAATATAATTTTATAAAGTAATGTAATTACAACAGAATGTATAAAACCCAATATAAACTAACCCAATGTGTATTGTGCGTTGTATAAACTTGAATATAACCGAATTAATCAAATATTTCAAACGATTTTTAGATGCTATCGATTATAATCAACACTAATTTAATATACTGTCGATAAGATATATAAATCGATAAACGATAGAATAAAATTGTTAATTAAAAAAAGCGGATTTATAATTCCTTATAATTAAGTATGTTAAATTAGGCATCATAATTGCATTGGCTAAAAATATTGATCTATACTAAATATCACTAATGTTATGTAATAATATTGTTTTCATATTGAAATAATCAAAAATATTAACTAGAATTAAATGAGGAGAATACCGTATGATTTTAAAACTAATTTACAATCTCCAATTGGTAATAAATTTGACGTCGTAATGACGAGGTTCATTGCTATTTCGGACGAACTATACGAATAGGTTTTGATTTGGGAACAAAACATATTTTAATTTTACTTCGAAAATGTTATGTCTATCTAAAATATACACCAACTCATCATGACCAAACCTAAAAAATATTTCGTTACCATATCGTTAACCATAATCGATTTGTATATCGAAATATCGTTCGATATAATCGAGTAATAATTCACGTAATCTCTTATTATGTTAAATCGTACTTACCCATGAGCTAAAAAAATGGTTACTTATCACATAAAGTCTTAATCAATACAGCAGAATCAATGAATCAGTAGATTCACACTGGTATGTAACAAAATCCATAAAATTATTATGATTGAATAAACGAACTAAATAATAATCGATATATTTCGATTATTCGTTTAATATCCAACATACTAATGTTTTGCGTTTGAAATTAAAAACGGAAAACTTTGGTTATACAAAAACATTTTATAAATACCAATGAATATTTTTAAGTAAGACACTATGTGCTTATATTAAATGCAGAGTTAGTGTTATATATAAATATAAAACTAATATATAAAAATAAAAGAATTATATAAAATATTGCAGTGATTTACTGAATAGTAGTACTCAAAAGTTACAGTGATCAGTACAGAGTGAAATGTTGGACTAATAGTAGCAAACCTTTGTAATAGCGTATTTATAGAATAAAGTAACATAAATTATGAAATTACCACCAAGCTTAAAAATAACCATGAAGACAAATAGTATGCAAGAACTCGTACATTACCAATTAAATGATACCAAACATAATTGGTTTTCCTCAAAGAAGAATATTTTAAATGGGTTCAGTTTATATGAACAGAAGTTGACATTAGGACTAGTAAAGAAATGTGAGGCCTTACTCCAACACTGTAATGTAATATTAAGCAAAAAAATAACGCAGCTGAATACTATTAGAAATAATATTTCTATAAGCCAAAAACCATCACCCAAACCAAAACAAAAAGTGAAATGCAACTATGATAGTGATTTATTAATTATGAAAAAGGTTGTTATTTTAAACGGAAACAATACAGCTTTAAAAAGGAAAAGGCGAAAGAAACGGACCATTAGAAGACCATTAATTTTGCAAGAATATGTGGTTCCTTGTATTAAGAATCTGCGAAAAAAAACCATGTGTAAATCATCCAAAACAAGTAATAAAATGCACGCAAAAAATTACAATGTGAAAGACTTTTATATAGATATGACTAAGAATAATAAATTGTTATTAACTAACTTCCCTTTAGTTGACATTATAAAGGATATAAGTAGTTTTGAAAGATCAATCGAAAAAGACAAACCACTTCTCATACTCCATAAAAATATTCAAATTGATACATTAAGTAATACCAAAGAGTTTAATTTAGTTTTGCCAATTAATGGACATTTTCAAAAATCATATTTTGATAGTGCAGTTATTAAATCCTTAGCATTGAAACAAAATGTATTATTCGTTGAAAATACAGTTTTATTTTCTTACATGCAAAACCTTTAAGTCAGACTTTGTTTTTATATATCTTGAATCTCTTTTTTAGTTAGAAAAGCGAATAAGCTAGTAATCTTGAAAATATGTACATATTTTAGTTTTTATGTTTAAAGATTTTCCTTGATATTGAAACTACTTATCTGTTGTAATATATGTACAATAAAATAAAAATACCTATGTCTAATTTCATATTGTTTTATTTATTCATTTTGTATTAGGTCAATGATTTAAATATGTGTATTTATTAATGTATAATTAATGTATGTATATTTAAATAAGTGTGTGAAAATTCCTTGAGTTAATGTAAAATCATCACTACAAATCTGAATATTACATCTTTTAGGTAAATAATATTTGCCACATATTAATTGTTAATGATTTATTAGTTGTAATGACATAGATTATAAGTCAGCTTATGAAGTAAATAATGCAATATTTTGAACATTTGGAAAATTATGATAAAAAATCATTAGACTTGCTTATAGTTAATTCAACTACTGATCAAATTACTGAGAAGACATTTTGGTATGGCATATCAATTACATCGGCAAGTCGTATTATTTGTGGTAAATGTAAAGGTAAAATTTTGTATTTGATTATAATACATGTAGTTGTAGTTATGTTATTAAGAATTGGATTCATATTGGTACAAGTAGGGAGTATACCAGTTGAAAATGTTTATATTATCATATTTCGTAATATTGTGGAAATAGCAATGACTATTTTGACGTATGGCTTCGCCGGTTTTTATTTATCTTACGGCAAAGCAACTCTTTATGGTTTTATCAACTATGGTGAATTTATTGGTTCAGAAATTGCCGACCTGAATTCCGCTACCATAGGTAAATAAATTTAACATTAGTTTGTGAAGCTTGAAATATAAATTATGATACTAATATTATTTATCGTTTATACCTTATAGGATTTTCGGCATGTCTCATTAGCACTGCTATCAGCTGCAGTTTATTGATTGCCAGATTAAGACAGTTACCTATACTGACCATAACAGTTTTATCCAGTGGCTTATTTATACCACTATTAATTTGCTGGTGCTGGAGTAAACATGGGTGGATGACGCAATTCACTCTTTTAGGCAAAAGAGTTTCTGTGAAAGATTACGGGGGCAATATTGTCGTATATCTACCATCGGCTACTATAGGGTTAATAGGTACTATCTTCCTTGGTCGTCGTATTGTGAAAATTAAAGATATAGATCGGTTTTCTTTGGGGAAAGAATACGTTAGTGGAACAGTAACTGGATATTTTTTCATTATCATCGGGCATATGGGATTCCTTTTACCATCTGAATATTATGAGTCGCATCGAGAAATAAAAGATCACGTTAGCAAAATATCAGTGAATAGTTTATTATCTGTAGCAGCAGGAATTCTGATAACTACATTGCTACAAACACTCAAATCCAAAGATATGTATAAATATTGGAGAGTTATTAAATGTTTGCAGGGAGGTTTAGCCGGCTTTATCACGGTGTCTGCCGGTATAGATATTTATAATCCCGTCAGTAGCTTTGGAATAGCTGCATTTGGTTCCTCAATTTTCTTTCTCTCCACTCACCTCGTTCATTATTCACCCCTCGAAGACTGTTGCAATATAATCAGCATTTATTTAGTTTGTAGTTTCTTCGGTTGTCTTATTCCACCATTATTCGGAAACGGGGAAAATCTGGGATTCAGTGTTCCAAACAAGATACGTTTTACTCATTTACTGTGGCAGTGTGTTTGTCTATTGACAATCATTTCGTTCACAGTACTTCCCTATTTTTTAATATTCTTTATGTTTGTCGTATTTGGTTGTTTGAAAAACGACTTTGAGGAAGTTAATCACGAGAGAGCCAAGATACTTTATGGCAAGTTACCATGGAAGCGATATTTTGATCGGATATTTATGGCAAACAAAAGTTCTGACATTTCTCCTAATGTTAATAGAGATGAAATAGGACATACTTATAATGCACCATAAAATATCACATCATATAGGCCACTGAATACTATTGTCAACGTAGAACGTATTTTTTTGGTGCAGGACTGAATTATAAAAGACTTGAAAAATATGGTTGAGCTGGCAAGTCCCCTTTTAACAGCATATCATTACCTTCAAGTATTTTTTAGTTTTGACATTCCATATATATTTTAATTCAGGTCAATTGTAAACATTCATGTTATGTTTAATAAATTGTGTTTATGAAAATACATAATATATAAAATGCAATTTGAATATTAGTTATTTCATTATGGCATATATAAACGAACAATAAATAACGTATAAATTTATTTTATATATTTTTTGGATTTGATTCCGATGTTAGGTATAAGTATTATACACACACACACACACACACACATATATATATATATATATATATATATATATATATATATATATAAATTTTCTGATAATTTTTTCATTCAATAAATGAACATTTTTTTTGTTCTGGTCTAAAACCAGACGGTGAAATGACGCATACTTGGTCAAGGAAACTTGCCCTGGAGTAACAAGTTGGACCAAGTTATGTGCCTCTAAGTTTACCAATTACTAAATCGAAACCGCCTCATAGTTGATCCCTGTGGGTCGCTACTGCTACTGCATTAAATTCGGGGATATGGTACACGCTAACCAGGCAGCCGCTATTGGGCACGAGAACCCGGCGAAAAAACAGATAGTGCAATTAACTATAGATTCGCTAACTTGAATTAACACATGACTGGATGCTGTGTTAAGAACTTGAGCTGATGTTTGTGAGAGGATTGAGATATTAAGTGCTTGATTTCTACAGTGTCAGTTTCCCTGTAAATATGACTATTTCTTACAAATCATGGAGCGTTTAAGATTCTTCTGAGGAGTTTATTTTAGAAAACTTGAAGCCATTTCACTTGGTTGGGTGAAGTAGACATTAGATCCGTAGAATAATACGGACCGAGTTAACATAAAAAGCATTTGATGGAGATGGGAAGTCTGCTAGAAGGGCAGATCATAGAAGATAGCAGATTTGTTATCCCCGAACCTTTTTAGATTGCTTTCTAGAATTGGGAATGCCAACCCAACCGTCGGTCGACCTAGGTACGTGACGTTATCCAACCATGGAATTTTTGTGGTGTCGATCTTAAGTTGCGAGACGCGCAGTGCGTAACGCTTCTTAAGGAAAATGATGGCCTAGGTGTTCAAGGGGGATGATTTTCAACCTCCAGATTTCGAACCACTTGACCGCATGAACGAGCTGTTTCTGTAAACGTTCTTGAATGGTAACCTCGAGCCTGGAGGCCGTGAAAAAAGCAGTGTCGTCGCCGTAAATCGCAACATCAATGTGCTCTTTTCTCGGCAGATCTGAAATAAAAAGGTTAAATAAAGCTGGTGCTAGCAGGGAACCTTGAGGAACGCCAGCGTTGATTTGTTTTCGCCTGGAAAGTGTTTTCCTGATCTTGGCCTGGAAATATCTGTCCGATAGATAGGACTTGATGAGAGCGGTTAGGTCTTCTGGGAGGCCTAACGGCACGCATTTTGCCAAGAGCATGATGGAGATGTGCGGCCAGATTAATAGTGAGCGTGATAGCCGAATTGTTCTTCAGGAATGATGTTGTTTTCGTTTGTGGAAGAATTGAGAGCGCAGAGGCAAGTTTCAAAATGGCACTGTGATGGCTCATGGGCCTGTAGTCAGATGGAGATGATTTTGCTCCTTTCTTGGGAATAATCGCTATGTTGCGAAATGTTGCAGCCTCATGATGGAGCTAATGATGTTTGCCATTTCCGCGAGCTGCTTATGTGGGAGCGATTTTAATTGGGTAATCGATATTCCGTCGAAACCCGGAGATTTTTTGGTTTGAAGTTTGAAAAGAACATGTAAGCGTCGTATCATAAGGTTGAAAATCTATCAACAACATAACCTTTAAGTAGGGACGTTGGCCGCGGAGAAAATAACGACATTTGGATAAACCATTGAAAATAAAACAATTCAGTTTCAATTTATAAGAAAATAACAATTCAAGTTTATGTATTATTAAATTATGTATATCTCACTTTTGTTTGAAAGTAAATTCCATATCAGAATGTAGGTGACTAGTTTAGTATAATAGATTTACTCTTCTGTAGATGTAATGTGGTTATTCAAACCTTAATGTACAAATTTTTTTTTGTTAAAGTTTATCATTTAACATAAGTTCGCTCAATTTATTGTATTCTATTAATAAAAATATAAATATAAACAAATTAAATATAAGTTGAGGGATAAACGGACACCATTATATAATAGACATCAAGGAATATAACCAGATAAATTCATAAAGGGAAATGTACCAAATTAGGTAATAATAGTTTATAATAAATAGTAATATATATCCATATCTTCCAACCAGAAAGACTCTCACCAAAATATAGGTAACAACTTGGTCGTGGAAATACCATATGGTAAAAACTTTTCTAGATATGTTGGAAGAACTTAAACACATATCATTGCCAAGTTCCTTTATTCTTTGCACTTTGAATTATCATATAATACTCTTGGAGTTTTTCGCGTTAGAAGGCTTTTCAGTTGCATATCTCTACTAATACTTGTTCGTGTAAGCCATATCGACTAAAATTATTTAGGTTCACATTTCTATGGAAATAAATGTCGACCAAGAAGCAGTTTTCAAATAATATCTGAGTAGTAAAAGAAGCCCTGATGGGTTCTGCATATACAACCAGCAAAACACTTAATGGATCAAGTTTTTACTTGATGTAAATGATTACGAGCGACGAAAAGTTATATTGTTATAAGGCAACAATGTGAGAAAAATTATCATGGCCGAAGTTTACACAAACTTCATGAACGATTGTAAAGTTCGCATTTACACCAACGAAGGTGATATCAAGTATTTGGTGGGATTGTTCATTATTAGTTATTTCAACCTGGTCAGATCATTAATTCACTATCTACCGTCAACAACTAATGTTATTTGTATATTTAGTCGCTCGCCAACAATTGGGGCGAGATAGGCTGGGAAGTTTTGATGCATCATATGACACAGATTTTACCCCACCCGACATCCACTTGTTCCAGTCCCTGCAAAACTTTCTTAATGGTGTAAAGTCAGTTTTCAGAGCGCCACTTTATTCATATTTTCGTTCAGAAGTCTTGGTAATTTTACAGAGACGGTATTATTGTTATATCATAATAAAAATGGCAAATTGTTATACAACATTGATGTTTTTCTCCAGCCCATTAATTATATCGATAATATGATATTGGTTGATTAATATATGATCCACAATTTGTTAAAGGGGTTATACTAATATAAATCTATAGGTAAGTTCAAAATAATACGAATTTTACATATTGGCAACAAATATAATTTATTTATAATATATACAGTTCAACAATATATTATAATGAAATGTAAATAAAAATACATATCCCAAATAAACACCGCAAAAAATACGTTTCGTTTACTAATCATTTTATAATTATATCCTAACAGACCAACACACGAAAGAACACCTATAAAGCAGTCGTTTGTTTCTTTTCAAATCGAGAAAATGCTACGTCTCACTAAACTTGTATATGATTGGCATATATAATAATTATAGCTTAAAATGTCTATATATCGTCAACAAATAAAAATCGTTACAGTTATATAGATAATCCTATGCAAATATGATTGTTCCTCATGTTAATACATGTATAAAAACAGTTTCGAATCACAGCAAATAGTGCTTATTATACAGTGCATTTGAAACAGAGCCAGATGCTTGAAGAAAGCGGCGTAAGTTAAAAACACTATTTACATTGGGAATATAAAGTTTAGCTTCACCTTCAACATACTTCAATAATTATGTTTATTTCAATAATAATCTCAATTATTATGAATACAATGGAATAATAAATCTATATCTTCACTGAAATTTGAAGGTGAAACTGAAGCCCTTTCAATAAAAGGAGGAAAGAAGAAAGCCTATATAAAAAGAAGATCTCTAAGAAGGACGGAGTTCTTAAAGAGTTGTTTGAAGAATTATTAATTTTATTTTTGTTAATTTCTAATGTGACAAAATGCGTATAAAAGTGACGAAGAAACTTTCCTGATTCACTAAATTCGATTAATTTCTATCAAGCAACAGTTGGTGTATCATTGTTTTATTCGTTTATAGGGATATGATAACGATCATTAACTAACAAATTGTTCTTATTTATTGGTCTAGTGTATTCATTATTTTAACATAAAACAATGATATATGAAGCTTAAAATGTGAATATGTACAATTTTACTTCAACTGCATTATTCTCTAAACTAGGTGTTTTGTAGGATTTCATGTTGCATATGTTCATAGTTAATAAAATTTTTATTGAAACTTTGTTTTATGAGGTATTTGTATTTGATAAGAGAAATCTATAATATGAAATCCTATTGTTACTGTGCATCATATCATTTGTTACTTTTGTATGTAGCCGTTCTAGAACATCAAAATAATGTTGCATTTGGCACTTTCCTTAATATTTTAAATACGAGTGTTTGTTTACCTGAACATAATTACCATTTAACAAATTAATGCATAAAACGATGAAAATAAATACAGAAATTGATGCTAAATATATATCTAAGTTATTAAATAATTAAAACTAGTTTGAGCTCTCAACAATCCTTATTAAAACATCGCCAGGAATACATAAATCATTTGATCTTCTGAATATCGTTTTTCTTCAAATTCAAATTAAAACCTGGCGTAAAATGTTACATTAAATTTCCTATAAAGTCTTATATTGTAAATATGAAGAATAAATAAATAATTTATGGACGATTAGTTTCAAAATACCGCATTTTTAACGGTTTCTCCTAGGAATTGAATTTTCGAAAGCAAACGCAAGCTAATAGGAAGGTGGTTGATTAATAGTAAAAATTTGTTATGAGTTTTTGTCCGCTTTCTTTTCTGCAGTAGAACTATCTACATTTGTTGACTTGTTGGTTTTAGAAGGCAAGTTCAACTTTAGAGGATTTCGTAGCTTCTTCAATTTGTATTCGACTTTGTACATCTCATCCTTGAGGTAGTTATATTTGTCCAGATCTAAACCTGTTTTTTTCGCTTTCTTGTGTACGGTCAGTAAATGTTGACGATCTTTCACATCGCCCAATATATATTCCTGCAAATAAAGTTAAACATTATTATAAACGATTTTAATGTTAAAAGATGTTTAAAATTATGCGAAATAATAATTCTTCTCTACATTAGGTCTAGTTACTTACTTCTTTGGTAAGTACAAAGTAGGCATAACATGCCATAGCCGTACCGTATGTGACAAAATACGTAACTGGCTCCATAATATCCCATGAGTATTCCCACCATGTCAATCTGGCCAAGATTCCAAATTGCACGGACATCATACCCAAACCAGCCCAAGCCAACCAATTGCTTCTTTTTTGAGCGATTTGTTCCAGTTCAATTTTTTGCTGAAAAACATTATTATTACAAATACATACAAGTATGTAATTAATTACTTTTTGTAAATTAATAATGTACGGTTAAAACAATGGTTTTGTGCTTATTTTGAATTGGCACATATATGATATTTTTTAAATTATATTTTATATTATTTATTATATTATATCTTATATTATTTACTATATTGTAGAGATAAAAATATATATATTATGTATTAGTTATATATGTAGTAGATTATTTATAATTTTTGCTATTGATCTACCCATCTGAGCCAATTCTTACAGCACATTGAAGACATGAATTAGCCAGGCTTCACTTTTTTGATTAGAACAAGTAATGATCTGAAGGGAGGTCATAATTTCCTTCTTGAATTTTAAAAATCTTTGGGTTGATGTACACCACAATAACTTTCTGTATATTATATGATATTGCTGAATTTTTTTACAGCAGTTATCTCTTGCTAATATCACTAATTGCACTCATTGATAATATCATCAAAGGTGTATTGGAGTTCCGATGATGATAGTGGTTTTCCTGGACTAATCGACGGTTTGGTGAGCCCATTTATAATTCGTAATACCGATTTTATTTTTTTTTCAACGTCTTTTCTAAACTGTAAAGGACTAAGTTCACTATGTATTTGAGCTCGATTCATGTTCAATGATGTTTGCAATTGTCTTTGAACTTTTTTGTTTTCCAGAATATTCATTTTTACTGATACCATCATAAGCTTTAACAGGTGATTGATGAATTAAATTACCATAAACTGACCATCAACACGATCTCCTCCAAATCAAATTGGGCGGTTTGAGCGGTTGTGTAAAGTTTAATAATTGCTGAGAACATGTTCAAACTTTCGAATTCGACAGCACCGTTAACACTGACACTTCCAGAAGCCCAACACTTTCCGCTTTTCTTAAGAGAAAGCTGTAAGTAGCACTCTAGGTTTAAAGATGATTTGAGATAAGATCAGATTTAAATATATAGTTCGAAAGGGAATGAAGAAACAGATAAATATTATGACGGATGAAGAAATATACGCGGACAAGTACAAGTGAAGGAAAACATTGTTAAAATATTGGATTCACTAACTATGATTATTAAAATATAGGGTTTTCCAATTGGGATGGGTCGACGTTGGGATGCTGTGGAGGTCATTCTGCATCGCTGATGCAAAATATCGATCTAAATGTGAAAATAAATGTATTTTTATAAAGCTTTTAGTTCCTCTTCACTAAACACAATATTTGTGTGATTGTTGATTAGCCACCATCCCAACTATAGCTAATCTAAGTGTGATTACAATGGAAGTGTACATAAAAATTATCTATTTCTGAATTTGTTCCTCAACTGTGCACTGATTGTCGCATCTTGGCAGACGGATTACTTCATTTCTCATAAGATCTCGGAGAGAAACATGAATAATTTGTCTTAACCATCGTTAATAAAAGATCTCAAGCTTACAGATGTCAGACTGTAACAGTGTCGAAGTATTGAAGTCATACAGAAGGATTAACAGGTCTTCATTGTAATGTTTCTACTCTTCCACACCCACCATCTTTCAGGCGGTAGATACCACTTTCTTCTCCTGCATTATTGATCCCAGGTACATGAACTCCTATAACTGGATCCCGTTGAGATTTACTGTAGCAGGAAATCTGTCAGTTGTCGATACTTTCCTTCGAGAATTAGCAAGCCAAATAGACCTGTAGTGTGAAATATATCATGACAAATACTAGAAGTCTCAACATCCGAATCATCAGCGAACATCAGGTCGGTCAACGCGTTTGTAGCATCATACTCAACGCCATGACTATTTTTAAATATCTGTCACATAATTGCATTCAGTACTAGTCTATTCAAAATAACAGTGAACTCACGTCAAAATTCGTTTTAAAATTAGACAATACATTCCTCCTTATTTTGTTCTACTTAAAAAAAGATGCAATGCTAACTGATATGGTTCAACATGTAACCGAATCAGCCTGCAAAAGTTGTTAAACATCTGCAACATTATTTAAAACATTAGTTATAATAAGTACAGGTTATAAATCGAAAAACGTTTTAATAAATTTTAAATCGCTGCTAATTATTATTCTGGTTGAAAATGGTGAAGCTATTAGACAATCAGAGTCAGAAACATATTGCGTCTCTTAATCAGTTACTTCGAACAGGAACGAGATATTGGAGACCCCTCTTACCATTGAAATACGTTAGAAAGGTATGCATTGATACTGTTAGAAATTAAATTGGTGCGTTTTTTATTGAAAATATGTTTTAACGTGTTGCAGTGGCATTGAATATTAGTATGGGCAGAGTCTCTAAGATATTTCAAAAAATGAAAAACATAATCTTGGATTCACCGAAGAGAAACCATCCTCATAAGAAGCTCTATAGCTCTAACAGAGATCAAATATATGAAAAACATATATAAACATAAATTAATACATTTATTTTAGAGGAAGAATTCTCTTTTAGGAATGTAGAACATCCATTCAAATACTGCTGGATAATATAGGATTCTAATGGAAGTTCCAGACATTGCTTTTAAAAGAATATACTTTTTAAAACAACATAATAAAACCAAGGAAGGCTTATTATTTCTATTGGATCATTGGACATGGCAACATTATAATAAAAATAGTGTAAAGACAACAAAACTTGATGGAAAAGGGTAAATGTTGGAATAACAATTGATTAGGTTTTGTTAGTCAAAATATTTATTAGTAATTCATTGTTGATATATTGTTCTTCACGCTAGAAACATAAATGGTTTTATTCCTGGCGCAGAATTAGTGTTTTACTTTAAGTCACGGTGGCAGCCATGGAGAGGTGAACTATTACATGTTTTTGCTGTGGATTGAAAATGAACTCTTAAAGAACATGGAGGAACCATCAGTTATTGTTATGGATAATGTAAAATACCATCGTACACTCATGGAGAATATTCATCTTCATATTCAGAATAATTCGGGTAAAGAATAATTACAATAGACATGCAAGTCGAGAAGGATATATATGTAAGAATTGTCCTGATATGTGGAAAGAAGCATTGTCTACAATAACACCTTCGGTTTGGATGAATTGGATGAGACACACTGAAGAAAAAATAGATAAATGATGGAATCGCGAACAAGTTAATATATAATATGTTATATATTGGAAATTAACGGCTTAGTTACGCACTTGAATAGCGATTCCAAAGTGACAGTGAATTAAGACTGACAAGATTAGACAAGATACCAAGACAGGATGGTGAGAGTGGAAACAACTAAAGGTGAGTATATATTTAATATAGAATAACTGCAAAAAATCGTATTGTAGCGTATGAAAGCTTCATGTACATATATATGTGCATAATTAATCAGAATATATATGAGCAATTTGGTTAAAAGAGAATGGAATAATTAAATCTAGTTTAATCAAAAAAGGTATACATCTTTAGGTAGATAGTAACAAAACAAACCAAGGAGAAATACAGTGATATCGAAATGATTTTACGTAAACGCTAAATATGTCCTCTAATGAAAGTAAAATACATTATTTGGATATACAGGGGATGCCACTACATAAAAAAATGAGCTTACAACTCTGCCTCATAGTTGGCGTGGAAAAGAGTTCCGCGTAAATATAATTAAACACAACCCTAACCTACAAACTATTATGACTGTATACTTAATTGTAGTTTAAGTCATTCTATAATATATACGTTAGATGCTCTATAATGTTATTTGTTCTTAATAAATTATATTTGATAACATATTTTTGTTTCATTATTTACAAAAATAACTAAGACTCAGAGTTGATACGGTAACGTAGCGGCGTTTTGACGTCATCCATTTAGATGACGTGAGTTCACTGTTTTATTGAATGGGTTATATGTTGAAAAGCAGTGGATAGTGGATATTTAAACCGATTTAAAATATTATAAATTAAAATAAAACTGTAAGTATGTTACGTATACTACACATACAGTTTCTAAAGGTTGAACCTCTAGCTTTAAAGTTTCCAATTGGGCTAGAAGTTCCTTTTCTTTGGATACTTGGTGTTCATCAACGTGTAGAGCTTGGTATAGTCTATTCACTATTGTCTTTATATCTGCTAAGCTGAAAAATAATGAATGAAAATATAAACCATGTTTAAAGTGGCGAAAGTGACTTACTTTTGAACTTCTTCGGTGCTCAATCTCTCATCCTTTGGCGTGCTGACGTTGTAGGAATTATCGTTAATAATTAGTTTAAAATCTTCGTCTAGCAGGGTCTCTATGGTATTGGATGAGGCTATTCTGGTTCCGTCCTGAGATTTGCATACTACCCTGTCGATACCCTTGTCTTCCCTTTTCAGCATGTCCAAAAAGTCGCCTACAGTGTTGGAGATCGGTTTTAGGACAAAGCTGCATCTTTCTTTACGGCTTGGTAGAGGAACTGTGATTTTCGGCAGGCCTTTGTGATACTCCACATTCAATTCTACTGAAATAAAATATATCTGTATGAGTTTGTTTGTTTTACTCGTTAGAAAATTTATTTGAAATTAAATTAATATTATTTTAAGCAGTAGAAGTATATGGTAAAGTTAACAAAGCCACATGTTTAATTATTTATTAGTATCAAGAGCATTATTTATATTTTGAGTTTTGGAAATTCTAAATGATGTTAGATATTATCGGTTGTAAAAATGGTTTGTTCTCGTTCAATCCTTCATAACCTTTATATATAGTCTATTCAAAGTTTTTTTTGTACATACTTCATCAAGATGTTTAATGTATTGCCTGCCGCAATTTGTAAATTGGTTTTAGGATCAGACAATATTTTCCTTCTTATTTTATTCTAGTTAAAAAGACAATGCCGTCTGACTAATTCGAACACGTAAACGAATGAGCCTGTTAAAGTCGTCCGGTTGTAAGACGTATGCAAAATTCTTCAAAGCAATAGTGATAAAAGGTTATAACTATAAACCTATAAACTATAAACCTATAAACTATTATGGCTGAATAATTAACTGTAGTTGTTAGATGTACTATATATTACGAATCACTTATGATTCGGGACGGGACGCAATTAATACACCACTTATGGCCTTGGAACAAAAGAGAAACTTTATTTTAATCCCTGGTAATTTATACCCACTCGATACAAGTCATCTTGTTACTTCCACTTTCCTTCGTGTATATATAATTATATATATACTATATTGAATTAATAACTTTACCTAATATACATTCCCCTGCACTCTCCGTCGTCACCCTACTACTTCCCATTTACACCGAGAATTCTGGGCCCATAACCTATTACGAATCACTTATGATTCGGGACGGGACGGAATTAATACAGCACTTATGGCCTTGGAACAAAAGAGAAACTTTATTTTATTTCTACATCGCGAGAATTTTAACTTTAATTAATAATTTACTTAAATGAATCTACACAATTATGTGATAAACAAACGTAACAGTCAGTTTTCTACTTAAAAACAATTCTCTCTTTGAACAATCATAGAAATAGTCGCCACAACGCTGTCCAATTTAATATAGATTTTATAGTTTGTTCTTGGAATGCCCAACATACACATGTATTTCTCTTCGAATGAATTTCTTCCATGCCTCTGGGTTGTTTTTATCAAATGGCACGAATTCATTAAAACTTCCTAGTTGATTACCATACCAGTCTTCATAACTTGCTCCTTCAAGTCCACTTCCGCCTTACAGTAGTCCATGGCCTTCTGGTATCACTGAGGTATCATAACTAAATGGTCACCACTGTAGTCTTCTTAACTTGTTCCTTCAAGTCCACTTCTGTCTTACATTAGCCCATGGTCTTCTGGTATCACTGAGGTATCATAACTAATTGGTCACCACTATCTCCATTTTCTGCTTCTAATATTGTACTCAATTTTGTTTTCTCCAGTTTTCTAACTTTATCACCTTTACTTATTACTTTCAACTCAATCATTCACTAACATTATTCTGCTTTATGAGCTTTCTTCTGATCTTTATCTCTATACTCTAAATCAATTATTAATGGGTGTTGTTTGTTTTTTCTTTTCTTTTAACATTCTTCACAGTTCCCTTTGTTTTATTCTTATTTTCATCTAGACCAGATTCATCAGAATCAAATCCTAATATGTTTGTTATTTCCATTACTATCAGATTCATTATCACTCCATTTCCAACTCGAAATCAGAATCTTTTTAATATAACCCAGAACTGTCTAAGTGCTGTTTGTCTTTATCATATCTTAAATATTTTTGCTTAGGGCTTTCTTCTTCGTCTTCGAATAAAGTTAAATAGTCAGGTTCTTAATCCATTACTTTATTTAACGTTCTCTTATCATTGACTTGTAATGAAAACATATCATCTTCAACTGTGGGTGTCTTTTCTGTTCAAATAAGCAGACAGTAGGCGATATGGTCGTCTAATTTCCTTTCTCTTGCAAAATTATCTGCATCGGTTTACTCACAGATTCTTCTTTGGAATTTTATCTGCTCACCTTATTGGTCTCTCTATATATTTTCTAAACGGTATATCTTTAATTAATTCTTCGCTGTTATCCATATTGAAGTTGATTGCCATTGGCGTACCAAATTGATCGGCTTAGATGCGATCTTGTAACTAACAAAACTTATATGCCTTTTAATCTTCTATATATTACCCTTTAAATTATAGTAAATTATTTTCCACTCTTGCTGGTGTTAATATTAATTTCAATTTGTGTGATAATAACTGCTTTTTCCATTCCAATAAACTGTTTAACTTCATAAAGACTGTCCATTAGATCCACTATACACTCTTCATGTCATCTTGTATTCCAACCTTTAGGTGAATTTCTCAATCCATACAATGTTCGATTTAATTGTTGGTACCTTGTTTAGTTCGTATAGAGAACTAAATTTAATTAATTAATAATGTCCTATTTAATCTTTCCGCTTTTCCATTACTTTGCGGTGAATAGGCTATTGCTATATTCTAAATGAATTCCCTTTTTTCTACAAAATAGCTTTACTCCATGCTGTCTTTCTAATTCATTAATGTATTTGAAATTCTCTTTAGCTTCATTTTCTGTCTTAAGGATTTTTACTCTGGTAAAATGGGACAAATCATCTAGAATTTTCTATCCTTTATACATCTCTTCCTCCATCTTCAGATATTGGGTTTATTAGCACATAAATATCTGAATAAATAAACTCTTCGATTGCACTTGTTCTTGTCTCCTTAAAGTAGAAAGGGGCTCCTGGTTGCTTTAGCTTCTATGCTCATAGAACAAGATTTATCCTTCTTCTTAAGTTCCAATCGTATTGATATTTATATCAAAGTTCTAATATTTTGTAACTAAACTCTGCTAAGTAACTTTGTTCTCCATCCTTACAAATTAAAAATTCTTCATTGGGTTCAATAGCTTTTCATTCTACCTGTAATTCTGTTGAACCCCTTGTTCCTAGTTTTCAATAAATCTCTGGTCCTTGCAACTTACACATGGTTGATTTTCTAAACTCTTAATTACTCCATTACTATTTCCTACATTGATTACAATGTTATCTTCCTTCTTACTGATAACTCAAGATCACATTTTTCTAGTTTTCTGGTGTTCCTTCTGTTGGTCATTGACCTTTGAGTGCTCTAGTGCCCCGAAATTAATTTCCGTCTGTTGCATACAGCCATCTTGTTACTTCCACTTTCCTTCGTGTATATATAATTATATATATACTATATTGAATTAATAACTTTACCTAATATACATTCCCCTGCACTCTCCGTCGTCACCCTACTACTTCTCATTTACACCGAGAATTCTGGGCCCATAACCTATTACGAATCACTTATGATTCGGGACGGGACGGAATTAATACACCACTTATGGCCTTGGAACAAAAGAGAAACTTTATTTTGATCCCTGGTAATTTATACCCACTCGATACAAGTCACAGCGCCCTCTACTAACTTTTCTTCCTCCTTTCTATACTGGTTCTTGTATCGAGACAAGTCATATATTTAACACCATAATGTTAAAATAAATTATATTTGACAACATTTTTGTTCAATTATTTTATTAAGATTAGAATATTGTTGTATGTCAAAGCCAAACTGAAATAAAACTCAGAGTTGATGCGGCAACATTGCAACGTTTTGGCGTCACAAACTTAGATGACGTATGTACAAAATAACTTTGAACAGAGTATAAGTTAAATATGTGAAAGGGTTTTGAAAACAAAAACTATTAATTTAATAGAAAATTTATTTTATTTAACGGAAATAAAAAGCGACTTTGAACGATGATACAAAGCGACACTGAGGGTTCGTAACCATTAGAAAACAGACACCTCCCTTCTTAAAAAACTAGGTCCAGTTCAGATAAACCCCTAGTTAATAAAAGGAGACTTATATAGAGAGAGATAAAGGAGAAAATATAGAAAAAAAGCTTTTTGAATGTTAAAACTTCTTCCATTGAAATTTCAACGAATTCTAATCTTATAATATTCTTGTTTATCAATAAATAAAATCATTATTTTATTTAAAAAGAGTGCAGTAGCTAAACTGTTAATAAAGATTGATTAAGAAAATACAAAAGATATTTAAGGATCATTGCTACAGCAATTAGTACAGCAATTATGCCTTTTCTTTTCCAAAGGTTTGAGAAGGTACATATCCGTTTAATTTATGGCACGTTTGCCGGTTGAAAAAAGCACGTTGGATGAAATAGAATTATTAGTTTCTTAATATTGAAATACGATGAACTATATTTGGGAGCATTATTCCATTCCTTTTTTCTACACTACCATTTTTAATAATATTTAATAATATATATTTTATAATAATATGTGAATATACATCACATAATTGAATATATTGATGCTGTTACTTAAATAAACCACATTTTATATCAATTTCGATTTGATTTTTTCGTTATTAATGAAGATGTCAAATATATGACTTGTCTCGATACAAGTGCCAGTATAGAAAAGAGGGAGGAAAGTTAATAGAGGGCACTGTGACTTGTATCGAGTGAAGATCGAGTGGTGTATTAATTCCGTCCCGTCCTGAATAATAAGTGATTCGTAAAAGAAAAAAGGTATATTAGTAAATTAGCAACATAATTATTGATAAAAGTTTGGTTTTATTTAAAATTTTTCAAATTTCATTTCCATTAATTGTAATAAAATATTAATAATTGTAAGCGTATTGTGATCAATTGATTTTCAGAGGGAGTATAATTAGCTAAATTTATTTCCTAAAAAATATGGACATGTAAACGAAGAAAACGTCAAAAATATCTCTAATGAAATTAAATTATATTTTATTAATTTTATTTAAGTGCGCTTGCGGTCAACTAGCCGGTCATGTATTATATCTTGTTCACTTCCCTGTTAAGATTTAAGGTATTTTATACGAAGAAGTTAGGTTACGTTAATAGTAAAAACGTGTTGAGAAATAAATATCATGCACAGAAATATATATTCGTTTAGCATAATATAAAGTTCATAAGTTGTTAAGAAAAGTTTTACTATATTTGGGAAAATCGTGGGTTAAAAGCTCGAACCCAATCTTTAATCAGTTTAAAGTTTTTTTTAATAGAAGATAAGAAGTTATACACTCAGGGAGGTATAGCCCAGATCCTTACCATAGAGTAATAGAGATGTAAGTCAATACGGGACTCTGGCGCAAAGTTTTGCCTTGCTCAACATCCAGAGGTCGCCATAACTGGCCATTCAAGTAATTTGATTGGTCAATTTAAATATTCATAATAGGCATCTGTAGGAAAAATATTTTACTGTGAATACATTTGATTGGCTCATTAGTAATGCTTGGTACGTGACAGCCTTGACGTCATGTTGAATTAACCAATGAAATTTAAATAAAAAACATTTCTATTCTGAAATAAATTTATTACTTAAAATTAAATGAAATATAAATACAAATATAATGTGTAAAATAAATAAATATAAATATAATCTGTAAAAATAAATCAATATATATATAATCTATAACAATAATTAAATATATAATGTTAATTTATCTATAAAATATAAATATAATAAATATATCTATAACATATAAATATTATATACATATATATAAAACCATAAACAAAAAACTTTGGTGCATTGCAAATCAAAATTATCTCTTCCGTCCTTTGCCGTTTTCATATTTGTTTAGTGTTATCAATTTAATAGAATTTATCAAAGTCTGTTTTTTGTTTTCTTATACTGAAAGCAAACTTATCCCTCTTAAAATTCTGTTCACCTGTATTACTCAAAAGTATATAGCGCACCTTGTTATTACTTTTAATATTTTTTCTGAAAGATCATTATGGAATGTACAATTGAAGGGTTTTAAATTTACTTTTTTTTTAAACATTTGACAAAACATTTTTATATTAAAGTGGCAAAATCGCGGAATAAAATAGAAGAGATAGCTCAAAACCTAATGAAAGTATAATAAAGCAATTTTGTTGGAGTCTGGGGCGCATGAGATATTGTGTCTTGCCTCTCTAAAATCAGTCTCAATTTGTGGATCTACTGATTTATTCATATATGTATGTAAACAAAAATCACAATTAATTTATTTTTTCAAAAGTTTTACTAAATAACCTGAGATGTACACTACTACAATGTAAAACTTTGTTTGCTCTTATAGGAACCTCTGGAACTGAAGTTATAGAGTCAAGTAATTAACGGTAAGAATGAGCAGAAAGGGGGGGGGGGTGTATTGGCTGAATTAATATAAACTTTTCAAATGTCGATGAGACTTGCTTGGAACACCTTGGTTGTGGGCTTGGAACGATGGTAATAGGCACTACAAATATAGTCATACAGTTTAGAAATTAATGGTGACAATTATGAACACAAATGTGACAAATTTACCTTGTATATTATTTTGATTTTGATCTACTTAAACTTACTTAAAACTACTTAAGTACTTAAAGGAAAGTTTAAATGTATCACAAAAATGTATATGTCACACGCGGTAATGATCATAAATCTGTTTCATGTCAACGAGTTTACATTGGAAATACATTTCTTCACTAACTGTGCATCTGGCCACACAATACTTCCTAGAACGAGAATGCATGTCAACTATGGACTTGTACATACCACAGAAAAAGTATATACTAATAATAAAAAAAAAATCTATAAACGTTATAAAAAGCTGATAATATTGTTCTCTCTATAAGGCATATTGAAAATGGCATAAAAAATAAATAAACAAACCATAAAGCGAAATGAACCAATCAGATCACGTCGCGGCTCTTAGCATAGTAATTGAAACAAGTAATATGTTAAAAGTAGCGACATCTATATGTTGGACGTCGCGAAACATTTCCCCAAAATTTCCTATAAAGTATATTTCTCTACAACTCTAACCACATTTATGTACTAGTTACTTTAATCGTCACAAAATGCTCTTTCATCAATAACATACGCTTAACAATCATTCAAAGAAGAAAAAGGGTTCGAAAAATGATATAGTTTCCGTTGGTCAATAATGGATGAATAATATTTATGGTTACGAACTAACGTCATATTATCTAGAAAAACAAGCTTAGTCATCATCAAGTATATTACCTTAAAACATATTTTTATTAATACCAAGATGGAATCTTAAGAAGAGAGCAGGAATTAAAGTTACGGGATCTAAATACGGCAAATAAATTTGACATAGTGGTTCGTTTCAGGTGGCAAATAGATCCAGCATGACCCAAAAAATTACAATGCCGCAACTAACAATGGCTTTTTTTTCGCTTGTTTAGTATGTGTGAGACAGACCAATTAATTCACCTGCATGAGCATATAATTTCGTGTATAGCAATCGGACACGTAAAACGTTCCTACTTTTATAATTGACTTAGTCGTCCCATTTCGGTGGATTAAAAACTCTATCATGGACAGATAATGTGTATAAATGATCGGTAAACGGTTTGTGATTGATTTAACGTTATAATATTAGCGGCGAGTATATTTGCAATTTAAAATCTAACACAGATTGAAATATTATTTCGGCTTTTTGTGAACATGACGTCAACAAAGTAGTTTATATTTATTATAGACTATATTATAAAGCAGAACGTTTGATGGGAACTGCGCAATTATATATATATATATATATATATATATATATATATATATATATATATATATATATATATATATATATATATATATATATATATTATATATATATATAACTTATATTTTTACAAATTACTTTTATAACTCTTTATTATATATAGGTATAGATATTAATATGGACATCTAACGTATAGTCTATCAAAAATTATTTTGTACATACGTCGTCTAAATTTGTGACGTCAAAACGTGGCAATGTTGATCAAATTCTGATCTAAATAAAATAATTGAACAAAAATGTTATTAAATATAATGTATTTTAACATTATACTGCATCTAAAAACTACAGTTAATTATACAGCCACAATAGTTTATAGGTTAAAGTTATAACCTCTTATCACGATTGCTTTCAAGAATTTTGCATACGTCTGACAACCGAAAGACTTTGACAGGCTCATTCTTTGACAGGCTCTTTTAACCTGGAATGAATTAACAAATTGCGACAGGCAATACATTAAACATCTTGATGACGTAGGTACAAAAAAACCTTGAATAGACTATACGTACACTATTTATTCATTAATACGGTGTTGAGCCACCAGTTGCTATCAAAAACAGTTGCAATTCTTCGTGGAATTCGTCCCATTCTTGTACCAAAACATGCGCCAATTGTTTCAGTGATGTTGGGGATGGAATATACTCCTCAGTCTCTGCTGTAAAACTGCCCATAACGGATCAATTGTTTTGAGGTTAGACAATTGTGATCACCAGGGAAGATGATTGAGATATTCTGATGCTCTTCAAATCAGGATGGAACCTTTTTGGTGGTATGTGTGACCACATTAGCATCTTGGAATATGGCAGTGTTTGGCAGCAATCTGATAGTCGTAGAAAGAACTTCATCATTGGGAATATCGAGATATTCACTTGAAGTAATACCAGCCAGTGATGTTAATGAGAGGATCAGATGAAGCAATATAAATGCTATCTTTGTGGAGCTCCCGCGGTACTGTTTTTGTTGAAACAATATTACTCAAGTGAGTGTTGAGTTCTGCTGTCACTTATACCGCGGTAGATTTATAAACACAATCCTTTTTAACGTTTGTCGTTCTCTCTTAGTTAACTTTGGATTTCGACCACTATTCCTTTTCGTTAATGATGTTTTACCATGTTTTGTATACGCTGTCATTGCCATGGATACTATCACTAGAGAAATGGGTTCCCATCTGACACTTCAGCATTAATCCAACATCAATATTACTACCTTGCCGTGATAGTTTCCAAGGCTGTGAAAGTACGTACGGTACTCAGCTTTTTTACTGAATGTGATAGACTTCCCAAAAACAGTTATAAGTTTGGGAAGAGATGGAAGTGAGAGGAAACAGGAACAAATCAACATCATATCCCAAATGGTGAAAGATGAATGTTTTCTTTTCAGCCAGGCCTCTTCTTGTTTATTATGGCATCCAGCTGAATAAGAAAGTTGAAGTAACATTAGCCTCTAATTGTTCTGTCTTTTCAAGATCAATTCATATTCTTTGGCTCTTAACACTTCAACCATTTCAACTGTTGTTTCGTTTTTGGTTTTCCCATTTTCATACGCGTCATCTACGAGGCACTGTGCGACCACGTTTAAATTCGATAGCGCTTGCAAGACGTCTACCACAAACATTTAGTGTAAACATATTACTTGAGATAATAATATGAAATTTTTCATACGAATTAATGACATATGCACCCAGGCAGAAAACATGCACCTTTGTGGATTGGTACGTTATTTCCGTGCCAAACCTTCTCAGTCTTTTTGGTTGGTTTTTCACTTTGTCTATGTATGCTATTAATACAAATACACACATCGAGTCATTAAGTACACTGTTAAAACCAAACAGTTGAAGATAAATGCTAAAATGATTACATAAACGCTACAGAATTAATTAGAGAACACTTTGCAGCCGTTTGAGAAGTTTTTCCCGGTTTCGACCAGAATCTCTTTCGCAAATAATTTAATTGTACGTGATTTATTTTGAATTGTCCCTAATCATTTGCTTCAGTAGTTATTTATAAATGAAAACTAACACATTCTAACTTGGCACACTTGGTGGCGACTTGTTGAACCTATCAAGGTAAATGACAACATCACTGACCTGCCCTTATTTTAATTTAAAAATGCATTGAATAAATACGTGAATATGTCAAATGTGTTATTAGGAAATGACTATTAACTCTGAGCAGATTATATAGCAACTGAATGAGAAAACACTGCATGTATTAAATCAGAAATAATGAAGTGATCAGTAAGTTTACAAAAAATAAATGTGCACAGCGACAAGAAAAATTAAAACTGAAAAAAAAAGAAAAAAAAATTAAAAAATTAAAAAATTAAAACAATATAGTAGTTGACCTGATGGCATATTTCTTCAATCTTCAGAAATTATAAGAACTAAAATATATGGTATATTTCAAGCCACACTGGTAAGGCAATATGAAGACACACAAATCTATACTTTTCAAAAAGTAAATGTAAAAATACTTATTATTCTTATATTTTAGTCTCCTTTTTACTTACTGGAGTTTATCTGGATCTACTGCTTAATGTGGGTTCTGAACCAGGGTCCTTGCCGTTAAGACTACTGAGTCGCAAATAACCATCTGTAAGATCATTCCATAAGATATCCGGTAAGAACGTCAACGTCAAGCCAGGTTATTAGCATGACGATGTTGATGTGATGATTTTTGTCTTATGAACAATTACAATTGTAAACAATCATAAACATATATTTACATGTTCCAGCAGGGTTCCAACCCCTACTATTTCAAAAGTAGGACCGCCTCTCGCTTGACCACTCTGCCAATCAACCCGTTAGTCCATTAGTTTAAGAATAATTAAGAATCAGTCTTTATCTTGTAGTATTAAATAGAAAAATGCAATAGTTATGTATAGATAACATCATGTCGAGATATATTGAAATATATTATATTTCGTAATTATCTTTGTTGATTAAAATTGAAAGTAAAGGTAAATTTATTTATCCTAACAGCTCCCTTCGAAGAAATCCGTCAAATTATAGTTTAAAATGGAATAACATAATGTCTATTTACTACAATTTAATAAAGGATAATAGTACAAAAATAAATAATATATTGTTGAAAGGTGTATTGATTCCATCAATGAAACAGATGAACAGTAAACATAAATTAACATACGTTTTTCAATTTTTTCCTTTTTGTCACAATATACAAAACCTTTATGCTTACACAACAATTAGAGTTGCTCAAATAGTTCAGTAAGCTTTACCGGTTCGAGTTGTTAAGCGGATTAATCAAACAAGAGGCCAAAGGGTCACGTGAATCCGGTATACGGGCTGCAGGATGGCCCAGAAACCTCACAAAAGGAATTATGTACGTGGATTATGTTAAAAAACTCATATTAATATTACAATTTAGTTAAAATGGATGGAAAGTTGAAAATATGGATTTATGAGGAACAGGAAAAGAATTAATATGCATTGTGGAAACAAACTTGCACCTTATTTGTCAAATATGAAGTTCACTCTGATTCCTCATTGTTAAACATCGAAAACAGAAATAACAGCAACCTATTGCCACTATACATACACGTATAACATAGGCCATAAATATATATAACAATGATAATATATATATATATATATATATATATATATATATATACATATATATATATATATATATATATATATATACATGTATATATATATATACATATATATATATATATATACATGAATATATATATATATATATATATATATATATATATATATATAATTGTGTTTTCTATTGTGTGTTATGAGTTTAGTTTTTAGGTTTTATTCTTTGATATATACATCATAAAATGGAAACTTTTTATGCTATTAAACATTTATCAGGTCTTCAGCTATCATTTTTTTTCAAAAAACATTTACTGTTGATATATCGACTTCAGGTTCTCCAAAATAATGCTCTTGGTTTGTGGGAAAATTTCCAGTTACATAAAGGGACCTCATGTAAGACCTTTACTCCAACTAGGAATGAGATCGCCGTCACTACTGTACTAATGAAGGCCCCACCAGGAGCCTCTAAGTTGGTGTCCATTCAGGGTCTATTTTTTTTTTTCTCATTTTGCTACGCATAATTCAGAAACTCTTGCTATAGCTCGTGAGTCTAATATAATCAATCTTCTAACGGTCTGATGTTCGAAATAATGGCAGGTATTCAGTTAAAGCACATCAATTAAATGTACGCGATGATACTGTTGCGTGCCACTGTTTATCATTGAATTGAATGAAACATCTGAGTACTCTTATCGGAGCAGATCGCCAAGATAAAATCTCGGTTTGGTATGACTAGGAATCGGAAGGAAAACAAGGGTGATAAAACAATAAAGTGTAGTGCAGCGACTCAATTGGGGAAACTTAAGGGTGGAACAATAAAAGTTTTGATAAAAGCTTGTTCGATTATAAAGGAAATCTTATAACCAAGGTCGTCATGCCATATCTTAT
The DNA here is from genome assembly GCF_030347505.1 of Rhynchophorus ferrugineus. NCBI lineage: Eukaryota > Metazoa > Arthropoda > Insecta > Coleoptera > Curculionidae > Rhynchophorus > Rhynchophorus ferrugineus. The sequence goes on along the minus strand of NW_027472588.1, from coordinate 15,497,930 downwards.
CAAAGACTTGTGCTACATCTAAGAATATAGCTGAAGATAGCTTTTTACCTTCACAGACTTTTTCAACTTACATCTGTTATTCTCGTACCTAGTCAATTGTGGAATAATAAACCCAGACTGATGCGCAAGTTTTTCGAATACTTTAGATAGTTTAGATATTACTGGTGGCAGCAAGATCGGTGATTTTCCAGGTTTTGGGAAATGAGATGATGATGATGACTCGGCGAATTTTCATATTCTATGTTCGGCAAATTATACTCAATATCAGTTTCGTTTGGTTTGAAGCTTTTTGTAGGTCTGCTTTGCTTCTTCTTTTCTCTTATAAGTGGACTGTGTAAACATGAACGTTTTAGGTATTTGGTGGCTTTCCAGAGTGAATAATCGGTTTCGTCAGAATAAGGTGAATGATTTTACCAGTATATTAAAGAGAAGGGGAAAATATACCAAGGAATATGGAGCATTTTGATGATATTAGCCTACTGTCGGACGCTTCAGATAGATCTTGCAGATTCTCAAAAGTACATGTACATTGTTGTGTAATAAATATATATTTAATATAAAGAAACCAAATTATTTAAATGACGCTGAGCAAATAATATTATGTATGTGACTGTATTCAATTTTAATTAAATTGATATATACGCAGCTTTCAGTATTTCAAATATGGAACTAAATTCCACGGTATATTCATTATGGGATTTTTAATGTTGTCGTTTCCGAACGTTAAAATATTTTATAGACGTACTTAATAACGTCATAAAACGATGTTGTTTAGTAGTTGCTAATATGCAACCGCGTCGATAATTGAAAGTTTGCCCGCTTATATTTGCCAGATGGAAAAGGCATTACCGCTAGAAAAAGTGTAATTAGGTCGACGACTATTTAAAAGAAAAATTAATTATAAATACTGCATCAGTTCGCCATCTAACGTCGGACGTCTTTTGTTTTTTCGCCGCGCTACCGTTAACTGACATGAAAAAACCGCATATGGTAAGAGGAAGATTTCGAATCACTAATCACCATTATGTATCTGCATTTCAAGCGGCTTTATGAGGTAATAATGATATACAATTAACCCAATCGATCTTAAAATAATTGTTTGCCTCATATATGTACAATTAAAGAAAACTATTTATTTTAGATAATTATTAGGTGTATATATTAGATGTATAAGTTAATATTTACGGATTTACGGGAAATTTATTGAGCATAAAAAATACTATAGAAGAAATTTAAGCCTAAACATGTTATCACGAGTAAACCCTAAAAATGACACGGATCAACATCACAGGCGAACATTTAAACATAGGAGATTCTTAGCCTTCTTGCATGTATGCCATATTGATATATAGTCTATCCAAAGTTATTTTGTACATACGTCATCTAAATTTGTGACGTTAAAACGCCGCAATGTTGCCGTATCAACTCTGAGTTTTAGTTCACTTTGGCTTTGAACAAAATTCTAAACTAAATAAAATTATTAAATCAAAATACTGTTATCAACTGTAATTTATTTTAGGGACACTATTTTCATATTATATCAGAACATATTTTTAATTTTTTTAGATATTTGAGAGCGTGTATGCAATATTCAGTGCAATACGTTTAGCAACACGCTAAAAAATATTTACCTAGTAAAAATGCTTACCTCTCCAACGAATTTTACTGGCAAGAGGGGGCCTCCAGTATCTCGTTCTTTTTAAAAGTAACTGATTAGAGACGTAGTCTGTTCTGTCTGGCTTCGGAATTTTCAATCAGAGTTATAATAAGTAGCGATTTGAAATTTATCAAAACAAGCAAAGCCTTAAGATCAAGTTTTCGGTTTATAACCTCTTACCACCACTGTTTTGAAGAATTTTGCAAACATTTGACAACCGGGCGACTTTGACAGGCTAGTTCGGTTACACATTCGAACTAGTCAGACAGCATTGTGTCTCCTTTTAACTAGAATAAAATGAGAAGGAAATATTGGCTGATTCTAAAACAAATTTACAAATTGCAGGCAGGCCATACATTAAACATTTTGATGGCGTATGTACAAAAAAACTTTGGATAGACTACAGATTGTTATAGGTTTGTTAAATACAATGATTTTTTATGTTTTTTTTGCCTGAAACCTACATATATCTATTATCCGAGAGACGAAGTGGTGATACCTTGAGTAGAGCTCCGATATAAAATCGTGAACTCGGGGGACTTTTTCTCTATGAATTTGATTATTCCTGGCGAACTAGGGGGTATTGATTATTCTACTGAGAATTTTGTTCTAAAAAACTTGAAGACGTTCTATCTGACTCGGTGAGACGTATTTGAGATAGACACTGGAGCCGTATAGAACGACTGATCGAACCACTATCTTGTACAGGATTGGCGACAACAGCATTGACCTTTCTGGAGGTACCTTTGAATCTGGAAATTCCAATCGAAGAGAAGACCGAGATAGATGACTTCCTCTGACCATGGAATTTAAGCGTTCTCGATTTAAAGGCGCGAAATGCTCGGTGCGAAACGCTTCTTGTGGAAAATGGCCTGTGTTTTTCTGGGTTGACTTGTAACCTCCAGATGTAACCAATGGACAGTCCCATAGAGTTGTTTCTGGAGACTGCCTAATATGTCGTGCTATACAATATATGCTTCTTGAAGAAGCAAAATAAGCAGTGTCGTCTGCATCAACTTGTAGTCTCTTAGGGATATTTGAAAGAAAACGATTAAATAAAGGTGTCAGGTGTCAGGGGGGAACCTTGTGGAACTCCTGTGACGATGATTTTCCAGTTAGAGAAAATATCTTTAATCTTTACCTGGAACGATCATCCGGAGAGACATTATTTGCTAAGAGCGGTTAAGTGATCGGACAGACTTAACCGAATGCATTTCACCAGTAAGCCTTCGTGCTATACCTTGTCAAAGACATCAGTTAGGTCAAAGAAGACGGCTCCAAGTCATTCATATAATTTGTTGATAATCGACAAGATTAAGTTACACGAGTATACACTGTTTTGGACTTGAGCAACCAAAAGCTATTTATAAGGAAAATGGGGGGGGGGGGTGAATCCAAATCAGCAACCCGTTCTATAAAATTAGTTTTAATTTTGAAAATATTCAATAAATTCATTGTTCAATGGCCATTTATTGAATTAAAAAGTATAAATCTGAAATGATTAGAGATTGAGCTCAGTCTTTTACAATGCCTGGAATCTGTTTCACGCATTAGGGTCCAATAGTAATCAGCACATTATGCCTTCATCCCAGAATCCTTGGTATCGCTTTTCGATGGATCACATTAATAAACATAACTTTTCGAAATATAATTTAGCGTGTTGCATCATGCAGCATTTTCAATATTCAAACCTATTTCGTCTGGAGTTTCGTAGGATAATATCTTGGAAAATCTAGAACTGCATTTCCTACATACTGCCAATGTTCCAACAAGAAAAGAAAAAATCATTTTGGAATTTGGTATATCGCTACCTAAAGTTATCGTAATTATACTCTACGTAAAAAACGTGAAAGGTACTCTAAACTTGACCATGTATGATGACCCATGTATTTTCGTCAAAATGCAAAATTGACATGGACATATTTATATTACGTAGTATTTTCAGTCATATTGTTATTATAAGATAATACACTTTCATTTCTTTGATTTCTTTTATTGCCTTGAAATTAAGTTTAAGATCGAAACTTTCAGTTTTCTACTAAAGTTTTCTTTTAGTGCTTCAATGGAGTCAGAAAGAGAATTCCGGGGCAACAGTCTGTCTTTGTATCGTCAATCTTTTTCAAGATCTGCGTTCAGAGAAATTTATCTACTAAAAGAACTTGTTAGATGTTAGAAAAAAATATCTTGTGTTTTTTGGTCAAAATCTAGATCATACTCAACACTGTTTCCTTCAGTAGCCTATGAAGATCATTTTTTAGATCCAAATATAAACGAATAAGTTAAAACTTATTACATAATCGAAGTTAAATTGTCCTCAATGATATATTTTCTTGCGATACATGAATTTCATGTTGTCGTGAATATTATTAGCGCTATACAGGTGTAGAAAGCGCAATTAGGTGTGTTGCAATATTATTTTTAACTATACCAGCTTAACAAGTTTATATAAACCTAGTTTAAACTCAGCTGGATACTGTAGAAAATGTGTATGAAAGGTAATATATAACCTAGATATAGAAAGAAATTAATTAAAGAAAGAAAGAAAAACATCTGACTGCAGTACAAGCTGGATATTGTAATTTTTTATGTTAAATTCTTGACACTGCTACGATTTCATGTTATTTTGAAAGAACATGCTACTGGGACATATTAAAATGATGATTAGAATGCTATGTCGAATGGGTTTCGAATAATGGTTATCATTTCTAAATTTGTAATTCTTGAAGATAAATTTAAAACATATCTGAGTCATGGGGAAAAACAAAATAATATGAAAACCATACTATATGTTATATTTTATTGCATTGCTAATTACATTTGAGGTTATAACTCTAACCTATAAACTATTGTGGCTGTAAAATTAACTGTAGCTTTTATATGTACTATAATGTTAAAATAAATTATATTTGATAATATTTTTGTTCAATTAATTTATTTAGATTAGAATTTGGTTGTAAGTCAAAGCCGCCAAATTGAACTAAAACTCAGAATTCATGCGGCAACATCGCTACGTTTTGATGTCACGAATTTAGATGACGTTGTAGCGACCGCTACGACCCTTTAGGCCACCACGCATTTACCTACAGTGATTTCAAAGGTTGGCAACGCCGGTGGATTGATACCATGCGTTTCCCGGCTATAAAAGACCACCACGACGACGTCTAGCTCTGTTTTCTTTTCTCTACCCCCTTGTAACAGTACCACTTCCACATCGTTACCGTACTTCCTTTACCTAACCTAATATCCTGTTCATTCTCCTGTCGACAACATGTATCATTCAATATCGAAATAAACAAGTTTTTATTCGACTAGTGTTTTCAGTTCCCGTGCGAATTCCGTCCACAAAATAGCAGTGAGTGTTTCGATAAACGACCGCATCGACAGTCACACATTCCGACCGACCAGACGAACATTCCTACAACGTATGTACAAAATAACTTTGAACCGACTATATGTTGTTATCTCGCAACAATATCTACGGAAATGACAGAATACATAAAATTGGTGAAGAGAAATAGTGGGCGAAACCGAAAAGTCGACTGACAGAGACCGACAAACATTAAAAAGGTTGCGGTAATAGTGAGACCAGAACTCAACAATGACTTAAGTAATACGGTTTCCACAAAAATAGTAACACGGGAGTTCAACCAAACTAACATTTTTGGATTCATGGCCCATACGCACAGCGAAAAAGGTCCAGTCTTGGCTAGAAGAGCATCAGATATCATTAAACATATTTCCTGGCCAGCTCAATCGTCAAATACATAATTGAACCGTTATGGGGAGTTTAAGAGCACAAAGTAAGTAGTTCCATTTTCAACATGTTTGAAGCAACTGACGGATAGTTTGGTTTGGAAGAATGGCACAATATTCTCTTGAAAAGTATTCAGACAATATTCACTATAGGATTACAGCTGTTTTAAAATCACATGGTAGTTCAGTACATTATTAATAAAGCAATAATGTGTATATATCAGGTGATTTGTCATATTATTTTGTCCGTCTCCTGTATATAGCGTAGAATAACAAATTTCCGTTACGGATAGTCAATTTTTGCAAATTTCTCAAATGTATATTTGAGCATTGTATCAAAATTGCAAAAATAGCAATTGTGTAGATTTAGAAAGGTTCTATTTTTCAAATACGAGTTATGGAAATTAGATGTATGAAAATAATTATAGGAAATTATCTGGGACAAGAAGGAAATAGATTATCTGGGCATAATAGAGTTATCTAGGATAAGAAGGGTTACATGTGGGTCGAAAATAACAAGCAGATTTTCGTATTCTTCTTTATTGAAGTATTCAGATAAGAAAACTGCAGACGACAGGAACCATGCAATATGTCACGATTGTAACAAAATGGAAAATCCACTACTGTAAGAATAAGTAGACGAGCACTGAGAAACTATACTGGTCATGAAAGCTCTGGGACTTTACAAGCGTTGCTGCAGACACTGGTTATTTGATCCAATATTTTCGCATCTTACGTCAGGAACCCGAATAAAGAGTACCTGGTGTAATGTGTCCGAAATTCTTCGGTTAAACAAAGTATCGTTAAATAAAGTTAAAGTTCTCGTTAACAATCGGTTACAAAAGAGTATACAGTTAATGCTACTTGTATTCAGTTTAACAATTTAATTGAAAAGTCCCCGGCCTGACACATAGATGGCGCTACTAGTAGAAAATCAACCATCAAGGATTGGTATGCTAAGTTTAGACGTGGTGAATTGAGCACCGAAGACGGTGAGCGCAGTGGACGCCCAAAAGAGATTGTTACCGACGAAAACATTAAAAAAATACACAAAATAATTTTGAATGACTGTAAATTGAAATTGAACGAAATATTTCTAAAGATATCAACTGAATGTGTACATCATATCATTCACGAATATTTGGGTATGAGAAAGCTCTGTGTAAAGTGCGTGCCGCGCGAGCTCACTTTTGATCAAAAACAAAGACTGATGAATCGGAGCAGTACACTAAGGACTACAGCAAGGACAAAATCGCCGAAAAACGGCCGCATTTGAGGAAAAAGAAAGTGCTGCTTCACCAAGACAAGGCACCGTGTCAAAAATCCATGAATTGGTCTTCGAATTGCTTCCTCATCCACCGTTTTCTCTAGATCTGGCCCCCAGCGACTATTTCCTGTTCTCAGATCTCAAAAGAATGCCCGATGGAAAGAAATTTTCGTCGAATGAAGAGGTGATCGCTGAAACTGAGGCCCATTTTGAAGCAAAAGACAAATCGTACTACAGAAATGGTATCGAAAAGTTGGAGGGTCGTTATAATCAGTGTTAAGGGAATTATGTTGAATAAAAGAACTAATTTTGCAAAAAAAATGAGTTTTACTATGGTAGTCCGGGGACTTTTCAATTGACCTGTTAATCCATATAATTATATTAGTTTATTTATTAATACAGACTCAAATTGACAAAAAAATTGCTTTTAAAATAGCTGCAATTCATCGCGGAATATATTCCGAGAATGTCTGAATAATTTCCAAGAAAATGATGCAGATTAAAATCTACTTCTCATTCTCTGCTCTAAAACGCCCTATAACTCCGGTTCAAATACGCTGAGGCCTGGTGATTGTGATAGCCCCTAACTACCTTAGTTGTTTGATGATATTCCGATACTCATCAAACCAACATTGAACCTTTTTGGTTGTGTGTTGTGCATTAGGTAGCACCGCTTCTTATAGTAAAAAGTTGATTACTGACGATGTCGAGATATTCATTGCCAGTAATCCGGCTAATGATGAGATGAGAGCCAATAATGATGCTAATGAGAGGACCAGTTGAATACCACGATATTGCCGACCAAAACAGCTTGGGCTTAAACTAAACCTTCTCTAATGGCTGATAGGGCGTAAATCTAAATTATCCTTAGATAACAAGGATTTGCTGTATAAGTCAATACTTAGGTCATTTGGACCTATGGTATTGAATTATGGCTCTAGCAACTATAGCATATTACACTAGCAACTCCATAGCTATGTTTCAGAGATCCCAGAATAAAGCTAACAAGCTAATTCAGCGCGATATCATCTTAGAATCCATAAAGAGTGTGATTCAAAATGTTAGTGCAAAGTGATCTGAAAGACTGTTTGTGCATCACAATGCACTCGCCAAACAGTTAAATGTGCTCGATGACAGTGCAGTGTGTAGGCTCAAACGCATACTACCATACTGATTAATAGTCACATAGAGTGAGATATAATAATCTCCAGAATAAGTTAGAATAGTCTTTAGAATACGATTTAGATTATAATTTTGTACAGCAGATCACTTACTTAAACGATCTTCTTCGTGTCAGTATAGTTATAGTGCATAACAAAAATAAAAAAAATTGTACTAAGGTTATATGATATTAGTAATGACTTTTATAGCATTATAATTTTTCTAAAAATCTTGAACTAACCTTTATAACTAGCGTTTTCAATAGGAGCTTCATTTGAACTATCTATTCATTCTGTGACTGATGTTAAGAAGCGTTACTTCAGTTATAATTAACGTCAGTAAATTACTTCAATATAATTTGATTGATATGAAGATATGATATCGATGATATGAAGAAAATTGCAAAAAGCGATCGAATATCAGCGAACGACCTAATTTATAATATTAATTGCTTAATATCAATAATTTCGATTAAGGCGTAAAACAACAATCGAAAATCGTGGACGACATGAGCAAATACCATACGGCAAACCTGCTCTCAGCTCGATCGGCGTACAACTCTCGTATTATTTATTATTTACCATCATCGGCGTGTTCAGATGAATGACCCGTTAGTCCATTTAACTCACCAAGCATAAAGTAAAAAAGAGAGGAATAAGAACAAGGAATCGCGGCTCCACGAAAAACCTGCAATTAGGTGCAGGACTATCAGTGTGCGGCCATATCTGGTTAAGAACGGATTTTCGAGGCATCGAAGTTGGCGGCTGTTGTGGCCAGATCGACGATAGGTCGGCCGGTGCGTGTGCTCTCGCGGTGAAGCGGACGTGGTTACAATTATTAGCGAACGGACGGCGATTGTGGTGAAGATAGGCGCGACGAACAGTTGTCAATATGGAGCGGAGAGTGATGTTCGTGCAGAAGAAGAGGCATTTCGAATGGTGGGAGAGAAGTTACCGAAAAAAACGGATCAAAAAAAAAGAAGGTTGGATTATTTGTTTACATAATTACCTTTTTCGGAATTCTCGTCTGCTGCAATTGTGTTAGTTTTCATCAATATAATAAGGTTTAAAATAAAAGTATTCTGTTTATAAGTTAAAAAGTAAGAGCCTTTGAGTTTAATAGTTAAATCCCACGGTGTTAAATCAGGCAAATCGGATGGTTGCGAAAGCGTTACCGGTTCATAACTCCGCCTTTTTGAAGCAACGCAAAGAACCCATAACAGTTAAATAATATCTTTTAATTTTTTTACTTTGGATTATAGTAATAGATCCGATTTTTATCACCAGTAACAATACGATTCAAAAAGCCTTTCCGATTTTGTCATTGAAACATCATTTGACACATAACCAAGCGTCTGCCGATGTCTCTTGGCTTCAATTCATACATCCCAAAAATATCCAAGCTTTTGAATTCTTCCCATGTTCATCATGTTCAAAAATTCTGCATTTTATTCTCGCATTTTACCCATTTCATCATTCGAGTAACGCCGTCAAATATTTAAGTGTTGATGTCTGAAATATTAGTATATTACCATTACTACTACACTTCCAGCTCTGTATCGGTCTCTATATGTGGGTTTCGATTGCTTTGTTCATCTTATTGTATTGTAGATTGATAGTTGCTTTTTGTTTTTGCTTCCAGTGTGATTCTCTTCTCTGACAACTTCTTGTATCTGTTGGCTTTTCCAGCTTTGAGATATTTCGACCAGTTTTCATTCTATTTATATCTCTCTCATACTCCTTTTTGTTCTTTTAAAATGCGAGATACTTTGTCTTTACTGTTTATGCATTTTTACCAGATTTTACGCAGATTTCTTGTCATTTCGCGACAAGTTCGTGTGGTTTGTTTCATGTTTTAATGCAAAATCAATTTCATATATCCATGGATAGATGTCGTCGTGCAGCTTTTCGTTGGAGCTAAGGATTGGTAATTAATCGTAAAACCTTGTTTTGGGTGTAATTTCTTGATGTTTTACAGTCTTTAGTTGATTTCAGACTAACCAGTAGATCTTATTGACTGCTCCTTTTATTTTTTCTATAGCCTTCGACAGAAATATATATTTTGCCATGGTAACTGTGTCGTCAGCAAAAGTTCCAAGCACTGTTTCTTTTGCTGTTGGGATATCAACACTATAGAGCAGATACAGGAGTGGCCCCAAAACTGTAGAACTTCAGCCGAAATAGGTTCAAGTGTTGAGAATACCCATTCATGCGAGACTTTCAATTTTCTTTCGAAAAGATATGATCCTAGAAGTCGGCCGTAATTCCGCGGTAGCAATTTGCTCATTTGTAGATTAGTCCCAAATGCAATAACCAGTTAAAAGCTTGCGGGGCTTCTAGAAACAGGGCAATATTTCTTTTCTTCGAATGCCTTATCAACAACCGCTGTTAGTCTGTGCACTTGGTCGATTGTCGAGTGGTGATTGCGAAATCCAAACTGGATATCTGATATTTCTAAAAATTATTTAATACATTTTAACAGTAGTTTCTCGAATAATTTTGATATCGCAGGTAGAGATATAAGCCTGTAAGATTCAACTTGTTTTGCCGGTTTGTCAAGTTTCTTAAGCATAATTCTTCGAGCAACCTTAACACATTCCGGAACATACTTTTATATATAATGCTAAAATATTTCAATAGAGTTTAATATATAAAGCTCATACCACCTATATATATTAGGTATGTCTATAATCCCTTCTGTATTGATCTGCTTTATAATAGATAACTGTTGGACCCTAAACAGCCCTAAAGGTCATTATACTAGCTCACTCAAGTTACCATACACACACCCTTAGAAGGATAATATAATAAATACTTAGAATACACATGTTAAGATGTATTTAACTCGGAACATTTTCTGTTATTATTAAACTAGCTTCATATAAAAATAAAACAATTTTTTGTGTAGCATTATTTTTTTATGAAATATAATGCATTTGCCAAGTTTGTTATACTAATTTTACGAATGTTGACATCAATTTCAATCGGACTTAAGCAGATATAATTAACAGTTCATGAGATTATATGAAACGCATGAATGGTATTATCTGTAAACGGGTCTTCTTCATTTTCTTATTGGCTTATTCATATAATTTTTCAACTAAATTAATTACTACTAATAATAAATGTAAAATTATACTTTTATATGCACAGTCTTATTTTATCCTACTGAATATATATTTTTATTTTTAATAGAAGTTAAACACAGAAAATTAGTTATAGTAATTATTTATAGTGAAAAACTCTCAGTCCCCAGTTGATCTAATAATGCTTTGATATATAAACTGCTGCTGAAAAAATTACATTATTAACCTTAAAGTATTGGAAAGACAAGTCAATAAAGGACTAAAGAAAATAGTTTCACGTTGTCCACTCACTCGATAATCATTCGAGGAATTTGACTGTTTAGTTTAAATTTCTATTATCAGCATCTGTAAAGAAAACTTTATAGACTAGTCTACTAGTACGCAGACATGGTGTGACATGTTGACACGGTGGTATCAACCTGACGTCACTTTTTATTGGGAAATACAATTTACAAAAAAATACCGAAAAAAAAAATTAAAATAAACTTCCAAAAAATGTTAAATAAACTCGAAACAACTCAAAAATAACTTAATAATAAACCCTAAATAATGATAATTCCCAAAAATTTACATATAAATATATAATAGTATATATAATTACATTATTATGTACTATTTATTACGATTATTATGTACATATTTTATTTTAAAATGTTTTTTTAAATCTGATTATTTTTTAATTTTTAGTGAGCTCATTTGGTGATTGATATGTATCTGCTATCATTGTACTCAATTCAACTCAACTTAAAATAACAATTTCCTTCGATTAGATATAAATCCACACTAGTAATATAAGAAAAATCTAATATAGCGATAACTTAAGTGTTAATACACCTAGTAATTGCTATAGTAACATTGAATAACCTACAATAAATAATTTTCATGGTAATTTGACATCTCCGATTATTTATTCGATGAATAAGTGTGAAAAGTAACTGAATCGCATTTTAAACATCTGTTACTATGTTTACTTAATAGTTTTAATGAATAATGGCTTGGGGAGCACCGTTAAAGAATTAAATATGCTCTTCGGCGAAAAGAAAAGAGTAACGAAATCAGTTAGAAACATAAGTGGCTTTCAAGTCGTTGCCATTGTACTTCCAGTTAATGAGGAGGCTTTCAGGAAGGTTCGAATATATTATTTATATATCTTGAATGTTATTTTTATGGCATACTAATTATGAAATGTTATATCAAGAAAATAAATAAAAGTTCATGTCGTGTATTTCATTAATATTTTTTGAAAAAATACTAATGCAAATTTTTTAATAAGGCATAATTGGGTTTTATCTTAAAATTACCCCTATAAAAAATATGCTACAATTATTTCTTCTCTAAGTTCTAAATTAAAAAATGGTCATTAAAAAAACGTTTCCTTTGCTTTATTCAATTATTATACATTTTCAGATAATATATCAGGTGGTACAAATATTATGAGGTGATTTAATGTGTTCTAAAAATTTTTTCGCTTAAAAAACATACTTTGAGAAAAATTGGTACAGAATGCATTCATCAAAACATTTTTTTTATCACTATAATTTGCTATACTTTTTTAATTTGCTGATAACATAGCGTTACCGTATCGAAAGAACGATGTCAATTTGAACTATATTACCTTTTACAGTTTAGCATATTAAAACCTTGTGTTAGCCAAACCATGGTGCATCGATCTGAACAAGTGGTAATCAGAAGGTGTTATAGCTGGTGAGTACGCTAGATGCGACAGAGCTTCCAATTCAAACTGTAATATATTCTGCAAAAGAGTTGAAACATGTGGTCGAGTATTGTAACAATACGTGGTTCAATTTGTTCAAGTGAAATCGGTAAACATTTACAGTAACGGTTTTATTCGAGGTGGACACATCCATGGATTAAACTATACTTTTTTAGACTTGAGGTTGTAGATCCACTTTTAATTACTAGTTTTAAGAGGCCACAAAAGACTTTGCTTTTAAAAAAATTTCTTGAACAACCTTCCCTTTTTACCAACGAGGGTTTATCTGGACTGGACCTACAGTTACTTGAAGTGTGATTGTTCTTTTTTTAATGACATTTCAATTCTATGTCGTTGAAAAAATCTACCAAGTGGTTGTATCTACAAGAATCATGAGACTGCTATCTTTAGACCAATGTCAAGGTTGTAAGAGGTTCTGACATCATTCTGCACAAAATTCCCTTGACGTAACCTTGACTACAGACATTTTAGTTTCTCTTGTGACTAATCAAGGACTCAAATGAGATTACTGAACTCCGATTGGATGACTACTTCTTCTATCACACTGTCTCATTTTCTTCAACACATAAATTGGGGCTGAATAAGGAAATGACATGAGTTTGTAGGCTTTTGGAAAACCACAGACACGACAAAAATTACTGTAATGTAACTGCAAAAATACTGTTGAATATAGGAAAAATTATTTTGTCATGTGTTAATATTTCCACAACATGTGTTAACATTTAATAATGGAATAAACATTTTTATTTCCATAATATTTATTGAATGCGGACGTGGAAAAGAAATCCCGAAACGAACGAAGCCCATTATTCACCCTCCCTTGTTGAGTAATCGAGTTGTTTCTTCGCTTTCTTACGGTTATATAGAATACTATTTTGTATGCAAGTCTCAAAGAGAAGAAAAAATACTATTTCGGTCATGTTTTATTACCCTCAAAAGGGAGAGAAATATACGTTGACATTATAGTGAAATATATAACATAGATGTATTTTAGCGAAGCGTTGTAGAAACGTTTCCTATACACGTGATGTTAATTAGAATAACAAATTATCTCTTTTTGCATATCAAAAAGTAAAGAAAAAATTTCTGGTAAAAAAAAGTAAAAAAAATGAATTTTTTCTGATTATTTTTACCAAAAGACTATATATACGGTTATATTTACTATACTACAGGGGATAGGCAAAATAATATGAACACCTTACACCGTATACACAATATTTATTTATTAATAATATGTTAGAGATGGAAATCTACTAAGAATCTCTTAAGAATCACTTATGTTGTAGTCTGGCGATTGTGCCACTTAGGGAAGATGTTTGTTGGCTGGATATTTTGTCAGATTGATATTCCCCGCCCAAATCATAACAGCACCTCCACCATACTTCATTGTTGGAAGCAGGCAGTTGCGATCGTAGGATTTTTGTTATGGGATTCTCTGTACATAAACTGGACTGTTTGTAGGAAACAATGTATTTTTTTTATTTTATAGCACCTTTATTAGGTACGCTTAGTACAATCTTAATTATAAATTAATTTATTACCACGTTTCATTTGTACTTGGATTAATTCACAAGCAAGACGGGTGCGAGAAAATACATCAATATGTATTCCTCAATGATAAAATTATAATAACTTATAGCTATAGTTTACATTAAAGGTATACATTTTATATAAATTCATATGGTTTGGTTCGCTTCAATCTCCTGACATCCTGCGCGCTGTCCAGCAGTTGTATTGCTTCCACGTTAGTATGATAGTAAGTAATGAACGTTAGTAATCTTTCCTGTTTCAAGGTGAAATCTTGGATAACTTCGCAAATCCATTTGAGTTCCAGGTCATCGTGCAGTTCTTCCTTGGTTACGTGCGATAAGCATTGGTAATCAATAGAAAAACCTTGTTTTGACAGCGTTGGGTGACAAGTTGATTTGAATTTTTAGTGCAACCCCATATTTGCACCCATAGGTCCAAATTGGCTGTATAATTGTCCCTTTAAATCAACCTCTTTCATTTTAGATCAAGTTGAGAGTATCTACCAACTAACCAGTGTAGTTGTTTTATTTTGGTTCTAATGTGTTTTGCTTTTTGTCTAACGTGATGCTTCCAATTTAATCTACCGTAAAGATAGATTCCGAGGTATTTAGCTGATTCTGCTTGAGGAATCGGGCATCCATTGAGTGATATAATTAAGTTTTTATTATTTCGCCGCAATGCAAAATTAACGTGGACAGATTTGGAGCTATTATGTTGAATTCTCCAATCTTTCGTCCATTTGTAGATTTTGTTGACTGTCACTTGTACTTTTTCTACTGTCCTAGGCAGAGATACTTCCATACATGTTTGCCATTGTATTGTCACCAAATGTTCCAAGTAGTGTTTCTTTTGTTGTTGGAATGTCAGCAGTATAGAGCAGATATAGGAGAGGTTCTAAGACGCTACTTTGTGGAACTCGAGCCGAAATAGTTTTAAATGTCGAGAACGCCATTTCGTGCAATACTCTAAATTTTCTGCCAAAAAGATATGACTCCAGCAATTGACAATTTGACGCGATAACAATTTGCTCATCTTACAAATTAATTCCAAATCCCAAACCCGATCAACAGCTTGAGAAGCATCCAGGAATATTGCAGGGCAGTATTTCTTTTACTCAAACGCTTTTTCAACAGTCGCAGTTACTCTGATTTTTGTAGGAAACAATGTAAATGATGATCAGATTATATATCCCTTGTAAGTTATTTAAAAAAGAACACCTATGAATCTCGAAAATCTAAAAAAAATAAAAAGATCTTTCTAAGTACACATAGTAATGTTTCTGTGAATACACTGGAACTAAAAATTTTGCTAAAAGCAAATATACATAAATATTTTATTGCCTTAAAAATATTCAATAACTTTCACTAGAGGCGCTAATTAATCTGACAGTGACCAAAGAATCTCGATGTCAACATGTCAATATTGATTCAAAAGTGTCGATGTCAAAGTGGTAGGTAAAAAGCATTTCTGTTGGATATTAAAATAAATTAATGGGCATTAAATATATATATTATAATATATAACTGCTCAAGAGGTTAGTTTTTGGTTCGTGCATATGTCAGTGCGGTTATTTACATTATTACGAAAAAAATATGATATCGGTTAGACATCCAGCGAAAGGACGTATTTTTCTAAGCACGGGTGTTTTCTAATTGCGAAAGTTCATATCTAGCAGCTCTTCAGTACCTTTAACCCCCCTTTAGTGGCGTTATAGCCCGAATTGTGATACTTTTACCCGAATTCTTAGTTTTTGCATGAAATTTTGTCAATCCAACGACCGACAGTTATCTTCGCCTGGTGACCTTGTTATCCAAATTATATTCTTGATAAGTAAATTTATTCCTGTTGATTGTGTGAATTCCAAAGAATCATCCTCAGAATCCCACCAGCAGTTGTTCTATCTACTATTGTTTGTATTATGTTGATCATAGTATGGCTGGCTTCAAATCGCACTTGTTTCTTAGAAGAACCTATACGTTTTCGACAACACTTCGAATCTCATCTGAAGATGGCAGTTCAGCTCTTGCTATTTTTTAAATCGATTTATTTATTGATTGCCGTTTTGATTGATGTCACTTTTGTCACCTCTCTGATAAAACTATAATTATACATCATTGTAGAATTGAGTACAATACAGAGTAGTCTGCGAATGTTACAAAATTTGCGATTGAAGAACATTATCAAGGAATTAAATAATTATCTGATAAACTAAATTTCTGGAAAATATAATAGTTATGATTGTTAACTTAGTATTGCATACGATGATATAAATTAAAGAGTATGGCTAAAAACTAGTAATATTACTTGACGGACGCCCGGTTCTTCAAGTAGAATTAGAATATCGATGGTAGATTAAATTGTAAACATAATGATAGACAAAATCAGAGCAGATTAGACTCAAAATCAAGAAATTGTACTGGTTTGTCGGAAGATACTCTCAACTTGACTTAAAATCAAAGAGATCAGTCAACCATAAAGCCAATTATGACCAATGGGGTACAAATGGGGTTCACTACTAAATCAAACAAACTAGTAATCCAACGCACCCAAAATAAAGTTCTGCAATTAATTACCAATGCTTATCGCTACGTAACCAACGAATAGCTGCTGGATGACATCGAAATCAAATGGATAGATGAAGTGATCCAAGATTTCGCTTTAACAGATAAAATAAGGTCGCTAAATCACAGCACACGAACTTGTTTAGTGTATAAGTGTATTTAGTTTAAGTAGTTTAGTTTTAATTTAATTTGGGTTTTTGGAAATACATATTGATGTATTAATCCCGTACTCGCCTTTTTGTGTATTAATGCAAACACAACAGAACGGTAGTAAAAAATTAATTTGTAGATTAAGATTATACTAAGCATATCTAATGTGAAATGTAATTAATAAAAAAATAAAATGTATCAATAAAAGTGGGTCAATTTTGATAGCCTATAAGGAAATCTTGTGCTAGTGGTCTTAAACGTTTTGTTTAGTAAGCCAATGTTAGCTATGTTAGATCATTGTCATACATGACAGTACATGACTCGACAATAATTTTAAATGATAAAACTTTATTATTTATAAAAATTATTGTCGGTAATTACCGTTTTTGGAACAATATCAACTCGCCTATGAATTCACAAACATTAGAGATTGCTGATTGTGGATTTCGTGTCATCGACGTTATTGGTCTTTACATTCCCACCTCCTCAACGGCGAACACTATAACATCAATTTTACTTCGCCCAAATTGAAAAATATGAGCATATATGACATGAATAGGATATAGCTATCGAGAAGAAAAAGTCAGAGTTTGAGAGGCTGCGATAGATATTTGAATAATATTATTTTCAGTATAAGGTCCTTACTAAAAAATAATTTCTTTAATATCTCACACATAGCTTCTTTTTATTCTATTTCAACATAGACTCGCCGTTATTGAAAAATCCTCCATTATCTTGATGAATGTTTCCAATTATTTTAATTATTATCTTATCCATTCCTGAAGTCTTATTCTAATTTATATTGTAATAGATCTGTTAAAATTTATATACTGTTTATAGCAATATGTATATATAGTAAAGCTTGTTAGTATATATTAATCTTGAACGGATATTTATAAATATAATAACAGCACGATATAAGCTTATTTGGAGCATAAAATGCATTTATAGTCACTTATAAATATTACATCCATAATAAGAAATTAATTAATGTAGATTGTTTACGATTATTAACATGTTTATTAAAGAATGTAATTGGTAATGTAGTTTAGTGCATAGAATACATTTCCGTAGCTAGTATTGATAAATCAATGCAGTTTATGTGAAAGCAATTTTAAGTAGCTACATTAATTATACCATACAAAAGAAGAGGAAATGTTTACAACGTTGAAATGTCTATAATGTTCTATCGTACGTTTAAAAAGGAAATTTTATGATTATAACATCTTGCCTTTCTGGTTCAATACAAAAGTTCGTAGCAGAATAAGGAAGAAAAAAGGGTAATCGAAATACTTAGTACTACGTGACCAGAGAGCATAATCTGTCGATATATCATAGGGTATGTTGTTATAGGACTTTAGTAAAAGATATAAAAATAATCACAACAATAACATGTCAAAACGAATGTCTTAAATAAACACATAGTATATGGTTGCATACCCTTGCACTTATTTATTATTGTATATATAAATTAAATTATATTATTAGTTAAATATTTTTTATTAATCTCTTAGAACTTCAACAATGTGCCCGTGGCCGATAATTATTATTATATGAATTCCGTTATTTAATATAACTATCCTGACATGTAGAACAACGCTTCAGTAAGTGATTTGCTATACAACTTATAACCTAAATCTTATTCTAGACCTTTCTAACTTATTCTAGAGATTATTAAATCTCACTCTATGTGTCTATTAATCAGTTCGTATGGCACTTTGCGTTTAGCTATGCATTACACGTTATCGCGTATAATTAACTTTTTGTTTGGCAAGTGCGTTGGGATGCACTAGTAGTTTTTCAGAGTACATCAATCCAACACTTCGAATCACACTCTAAGGGAATATCGCGCTGAATCAGTTTATTGGAGACGTAATATGGGGTATCGACGACGATTCGCAACACTTTACTCTGGAACTTCTGATTGGAATTTGCTAGTTGTACTCCACTGTTCAATACCACAGGTCCAAATGGGCCTAAGTATTGACTTACACAGCAAAATATTGTTGTCTAATGATAATTTAGATTAACCAACAGCCAATATATTTGGTTTAGTTTAAGCCCAAGCTGTTTGCGTTTTGTCACTATATGTTTTTCGTGTCAAACGTCGATCGAAATGCATTGCCAGATATTTAATGTTCTCTGCTTGCGGAAGTTCATGATTATTCAATTTTATCGAGGGACAAGTTCTTCTACAAAGACTGAGTGTCACATGGGTAGGTTTTGTCTCATATTCTTTGATACGCCACTTTTTCAACCACAATTCGACTTTGTTAAGATGAAGTTGGAGGTTTCTCGTGGCTGATGTTGGATCCTCGTGTGATGAGCATATGTTGCAACCGTAGTGTTTGTAGTAGTCGGTAGGTCGGCTGTATACAATAGATATAACAATGGGCCAAGAACACTGCCTTGCGGAACACCCGAATATATTGGATGTAGGTCAGTGTATTCGTCACCCTGTTTGACAATAAAATGTCTGCCTGTGAGGTATGATGTAATATCGAGTTATATTTATAAGTCAAGGTGAAGTTCACCTTTAACATGGACATTTCCCCAGCTCAATTTAAGAACTCAACATCATAAATACACACAATTTTCGATGAACCTGAACTTCATTTTTGCATTTTCGGTAGTAGAAAATCAAAATATAGTAGGAATAAAATATAATATAAAAAAAGCGGAATAAATTGTGTTATAATAATGTTTAAATAAGTAAATAATAAGGTTGCTTTTATATCTAGAATGTGTTATGGACAGTTATCTTCCAATGAGCTACAATATGGCTTAATTACGAAAACGTTAATACAGATATGCCACTTTAAAGCCACGAATTAGGATTAATTGAAGTTATTTCTTCCCTACCTTATATAACATATATTTTGTAATGGATATAAAAAAATTATATGATTTTTTTAGCTCTATCATTTCAACATAAATCTCTTTATTTTTAAGGGACTATATAAATAAAACACCCATTTTTTAGTGCTTAACATACTGTAATTTTCACAGAACAGTTGACTATATATATTAAAGGGGAATGTACAAAATAACGAGAATATCAAACTTTGAACTGAAAACCTTTGAAGCATATCAAAAGCCAGAGCAAGCGAATGTACGCCCAGAGATAACCGGGCAAACATAAAACTATATGAAAGCTGAGTTTGGTCAGTATCTTTTCATTTTGTTTTATATTTTTATATCAACATTCACTTTTTTCTATTAATTAATTTAATATATTATAGAAAGGTATTACAACACAATCTTCATATATAATTTAATAACTCCCGACGTTTTTCTTCCTACCTATCTTCTGATCCTACCTGAACTTGTTTGTTTTATTCAAATTAGTTTCATTTTACTAATAATTATAGTTATTCGGTGATCTATATTATTATTTATTATTTTAAAATCCCATAAGCTTCTTGGACTACTTAGGGTCGAGTTACAATGTATATTTAAATAAAGTATACTTAAATGATATTCAAAAAAAGCATATCCAAATGCTTGAGTTGGACCAGTAGTTTTAATGACCTTGGCATTCCGAGCTGCCGTCTCAGTACCTTAAATTTTTCAAACTTCGGAAGGATGTGCTTGATGCTCTGTTGTTTGGCATTCGTCACATTGTGGAGGATCTCTTCCTTTTAACAGATGCTCATGCGTTAGTTTGCTATGCCCTATTCGCAGCCGAGAAAGGATGCTCAATTGGAACCTTTTGAGATTGTTAATATTAGGAGATTGATGAAAAACCCCCTTGATTTCCCACAACTTGTTATTTTCCATAAGGAGATCCCAATTTCGTTGACCCAATTTTTTGTATAGAGTTTTTATATGTGTTTTGGCGTCTTCTTACTGAATAGAAAGCTCAGTTTGATTGACTCTTCCTTTTGCTTGCCAGATAGTCGGCTCTTTCGTTATCGGGAATTCCCCTATGAGAGGGAACCCAGGTGATCTATAGAATGATCTATTCTATCAATATATTTATTTCAGTATTTCCTAATGTGTGCCCTCTAAGTATAGTCTTATAATAAAATAACCTAATATAGAAGAAATACTGAGCAATTATTTATCATTGTATGGTTGAAAGCTTTAAGTATAACATTGAAACGTTTGTAGTGTATTTCTGATAGTAGAAGTAGAATTATTTTAAAGATAATTCATCACTTTTATAAGAGCCTCAGAATCTTCAAAACTCAAGGGTATCGTATAAATATATCACCTCAAACACGGCACGACTAAATGACACAAAATATAATTCAAAAAGTTAGCAATCTATATAGTAAATAAGAAGTTATTCAGCAGGACAAATAACCGGTTCGTTTGAGAGCTGACACATGACATTATTTATAACCAAACTTTTCGCAGTTATTTATGCTTGTTCTGTCATAAAAGCATACTTTTATATACCTTAAGAGTTAATAATTCAGCTATGAACGAAAATATGTTAAAAAGTAAAGTTTAAGTTTAATTTGGCTTCATTATTGTTCACTCTATAAAATATTAGAATGCCAAGTAATATACAGGGGACTAATCATAATCGTAAATGCCGACGTATTCAATCGTATCAATTGAAAAACCCTATACATCTATAGACCAAAGATTCAATTTTAATATAAGCACTATCTTATTCACTATTGTAACAAAAAAGTTCTATTGTATAATGTTTGCCTATATATTTTTTAAAACGACTATACTAAATTTTAATATTCACAACATATGTAGATTTAGCTAGAGAATATTTGAAAAAAGTGTACCTTTATTGGTGTTGAATAAATATACAACTTTCATGGTATGAATTTTATACTAAGAAGTCATAGTACTATCAATAGTACTACAGAAGGAAGTATTTTGAATACCATATTTGAAGCAAATTAAATGGGATGGTGTTAAAAGTTATTTGATTATATTATTAGAGTTATTAAGGTGCAACAATCAGGACATATTTGTCGAATGAAAGGTGAGCGAATTCCTCATAGATTTATGTGGCAAATTAGATATTTTTGGATGGAAGACGTAAGTGGTAGTCTCACAAAAACGATGGGACTATTTTGAAGGACAGAGAGAGGTTGCGACTGATCATCAATAGTGGTAAAATTTGGTGAAAAAAAGAATATTCGAAGTCCTATGGTAGCGATAGCTGCATATAATATCTGTACACTCTCCCCTACCAATGTCGGTTATCAATTGATGATGATGACTGACTATAATAATAACAGTTCTAAACTGACATACTCGAAGTATACATTTAAAACATTTATTACTGTTGCCACAAATTACATATATAGTATTTCTTGTGACACTATACAGTTTTTCAGTTAGACATTTGTGAAGTTATTCGACATTGAAACATTAGTGGGAGCAACAATTTTAATAGAGTATAGTAGAAATTTGAAGACTTTGAGAGAAAAATATGTAAGAAATGGTAAGAAAATGGTGATGTATTATTTATATTACCTTTGATAATATTTTACGCAATCGGTGACTCATTACTCACTGAGATGTGTAGCCTATTTTAGTACGATTGTACTATGACTTAATATGTGTTTTATTAACGGAAGAAATGATTCAGCCAGACACATAAAACCGACACGAACATTATGATAATAAAGTTTAGCGAACCCTGGACGATGTTAAACTAGACATCAGATGCATTTTTAACAGTAACAGTAACACGAAAAAAAAAGAACAACGGATATAGCACTTCCTGGCTTCTTCACCGGCCGTTTCACTCGCTGAATTTTACCTAATTTTTAATTCCGAATATATGTTTTCAATGATTCACCGCCACTGGACGCATTGGATGGATTCGATTTGCTTTGGAAGCTCATAATTACGATCTTGTATAACATAATTGTACCGTGAGCCATAGCGGAAGAGCCAGTTTTAATTTAGACTGTTTATTTGTTTGTTTACCAAAGTTTAAACTACATAACTTAGAGTTTACTACCTAAAATATAGTTGGTGTTGAGTTTAACTTCAGTTTTCATCAAAAATATGTTTAAATTAAAGATATCGCAATGAAATCTTAATTATAAATTAAATATTGATTTTTTTTTGCTACCAATATCAGTTTTTGAATTAGTGTGTTCCAGATTATGATTGCTTTTATAACCTTTGCAGATTACATCTTTAAGGTGGGTGCTCTGATAATCAAAATCATAGCTGAGCGATCATAATATTGACCGATTGGAATGCTTGTATAGAATATAACGTTAGTAGTTATTGGTATTATTTTTATATGTATACATATCAAAACTCTTTCCATGTTTTTTCTCTCAAAATAATCTGCCTAAAAACCTCAATTTCAATGTATTTAATGTTACGGCCTCTATCTACCTACTGTTATTCTCAAACATCAATGAGTTCTTCCTATAAATACTTTTCAACACTAACATCTTGCATAGTCCTGTTACCTCTAGTAGATCCCTTTTAGCTTTGGTTTAGAGAGCGCCTAAATCATCTTCGTCAGTGGTGTGAATACTTCATCACTACATAGTATAAAACAAAGTCGCCTTTTCTGTCCCTATATCCCTATGTGCGCTTAAATCTTTAAAACTACGCAACGGATTTTGATGCGGTTTTTTTCAATAGATAGAGTGATTCAAGAGGAAGGTTTATATGTATAATACATGCATAATATACTAAGGCAACATTGCTAATTTTAGAGGTTTCTAACGCGATGTCGTAAATTAACCTATTTTTTTTAGGCTTATTTAGCAATTAGCAAAAACGCTGCCTAACCCTACGAGTTAGATCAAATTAATGTACTACAGTATTGTACACCATAAAAAGGTCTACAAAAAAGTCCGCGATGGTATATGTTTATCTTTTAGGGATAACCCACATTAACCATTTTTATTGTTTACTTTTTACGTGAGAAAATGGCTTATTTACGAAGCTATTTTAAGCAATACGGCATTAATCCTTATCGAATTAAGTACCTTAAATACAGTGTGCAATTAATATAGATCAATATGGTTCCTTACGGCATGTAAATTAAACAAATATTTTCGGAGATATTACAAATTTAAAATTTGCGTTTAAAAATGTGTAATGTAATAAAAATTGTATGAATTTAGATATTCCAAAGATAGCAGGAAATCTTCATAGTAAGTATAGGGGAAGAGGAATTGTTTTACTCCAAATTTAATGCGTGCAGGCCAAGGGCAGTAATGAATGAACCAAAAATACTGGATCGATTTTAATCATGTTTTCATTGAGTGACATAGGCATATATATTTTATGCCCGTGCAAAGTCGGAGCGGGCCGCTATGTTTTTATATACAACGTTCATATTTTTTCTGTAGTGTATTTAATTTAGTATCAGCATTGCACCCGTGCAAAGCCGGGGCGGGTCGCTAGTAATACAATATAATAAAACTATTTCATTTGAGAAAAGAAAAGCCGACTTGTTGAACAGCGATGCAAAACAACACCGACAATATAAATCTAGTACAACATAAACCAAACTGCTATGTCTAGCTTTCTCACTAATCAACACCATTCAGTCACATAAGCACACTACTTCAATCCATCTTTGGTGCCTTACAGTTTCAGCTGCGATATTTTTGTCCAAATTCTACTTAATTACATTAATAAATGTTTCGAGCAACTGCAGAACGATTGCCAATCCAACGTGGATCAACGACTTCTTTTCGTATTTTATTCCGTTTAAATGAATGATTTCCAAAGAGAACGGCTTCAAGATTTCCCAGGAATCTTACCAATTGCGGCAGTTATAATTTGGGAAATGAAACTATTAATTTACTTGAAAACCTGTTTTATTTAAAAAAAAGAATAAGCGATTTTTTGAACGGCGATACAAACAACACTGACGATTTAAATATACTCAAAGATAAATCAAAGACGTCTAGACGTCTAACTCATGTCCACCATTTAGTCACATAAGTACCCCGCACCGTCGCCTCCTTGGATAATCGTTGTCTGGCCCGTTAACAGTTACATGATGCATACATCCCGCAAGCAGTCTTCATTTTGAAGAAATTTCCGTCTTGTTCCGTATTATATTTAACATTCATACCTATAAACAACTACAAAGACTCATAACTCATACTCAAGGAGGTACTTCAACCGGTCGCTTTCCAACATTTATAGTATTACATTATACAGTATAGCACAGTATATTATTCTAATTCTAAGTTTTGAAGAATTTCTTTCAAACAATTAAAGTGGAGGCCATAATACAAGAAAAATATTATGATGTTTCTAAATATTTAGTTCAATAATCCGCAAACTCATAAACAATTTCAATGTTTTAGAGAATGTTGAACTTGCTTCAATGCTTCGCTTTGTAATGTTGCACATTGTTCTGTTTAATCTACAAACGGTAGTTTCAATTTTGGTGTATAGTCATGCTATAACTAATATAACACTTTTATATTGTATTTACTTAGTAAGACAGTACCATCAGGCATTATACCAATAAACAAAACACGACATCCGTTTCAAAAAAATCCTTTTAAAAACCAGTGACAAAAATTTTCTCTGTGATATCTTTAAGATGTCGGTTTTCCCCTTCCTTCCTTGTAACTTCCGTTTAAGACAACTTTAAAAACAATTAAGATCAAAACCTTCAAATATTTGCTAGATAAGATTTAAAGCACCATCCGTATTTGAATTTAGAATAACAGTTATCAGCTGTTCATATTAAAAAGTGACACTGAACATAGTGACATTTTAGCTTTTTTTTATTGTAAAAGAAGGTAATGAAAGCAAAACAAATAATCAAAATATCTGATGAAATAAAATAAATCTTAGGTAACATTACTAAGGCAATGTGCAGGAGAAAATAATATATACAGTACATACATTGAAAACGTAAGAAAATAATATTTCCTTACTTTAATTTTTAAACAGCCTTTAATATTTTTTCAGATCGAAATTTCTAATAGACATCTGCTTATTTTATTAAAACATATGTCACAAATTCTTTTACCGGTTATAAAAATATTATAGTGCATAAAAATGTATTTTGAAGGAAGTACTTATTTTTAATAATAAATATAATATCTAAATTGGAGATGACAGGTTTTTAAATTAGTTTGTGGATCCCCATCTGTTAGATAATAGTAGAACAAAAAATACGTTACCATTTTAATATATCGTATTTAATACCATTTAACAAACCAATATTTTCACGATAACAATGGTACAAAAACTGAATCAAAAGAAGAAGCTGAAGAGTGGTGTGAACCTGGCTTTGCGCCTATGAAGGCAGTTTGTGATCTAAAATCAGCTGAAAAATGTATAGTCTCAGTTCATTAGAATGCAAAAGTAATTTTATCCATAGTTTATGTCCAAACTAGTAAAACAAGAAAGGCAAACTATTATTGAACTGGATACAAAAAATCGTGAAAAAGGGCAGGTTTGCAGAGGCAGCAAATTTCAGGTAACTTAATTAATGTAATAATTTAAATGTTCCGATTTTGAAATTCCTACTTCCATCGAGATTTAGTACTAGAGTAGTATTTTGGGCCAGGGTCATAAATTGATGGACCGTTTGTATTGTAAGTGTATTCATGTTAAGGGACGCTTTACTGAAAATATGGTTACTTTTACAATCATAAATCTGATATTTTATTTCATTTTCCGCAAATTTCTGTTTCCCTTCAAGCACTTTGGATGACGACCATAAATGTTACTCAGGTTATTTTAGTACTAGGACTTTGCATATATTAATAATTTTCTTTACTTAAAAAAAATTGATTGAGAAAAATTAGGACAATATATATTAAATAAAATATATTCTATCACGTTTTCCCATCTTTTTGGCAATATGGTGATACATTGTCGGAAGAACCTTGTTGGTGTAGCAACGATCTAACCATCGATCTATGATCCCCCCTTCTTCAGCATTTCGAAATTGTGTAGCAGGTAAGCTAACAAGAGGTAATTGGAAGGCGTTATGTCTGATGAATACGCTGGGTATGGCAGAACTTCCCTCTAGAGCTGTTACAGTGTATTCTTCACAGCCCTTGTAACGTGTGACCAAGCGTTGTTATTTATGTAAGAGGGTTACTTTGTCTCTGTTCTTACTATACTTAATTCTTCTTGTAACAATAAGTCATTTAATTTGTATAATTACTGCTGGTAGATATCTGCAGAAAGGGTTTCATTCAGATTTAGCAGCTGGTAAGTCACTATACCTTGCTGATTTCACTATAGAACTAAATTTGGCCATGCCATAGATCTTCCCCTTCGGTGTCGTTGTGGATGGCTCCCCTAGACTAATTTGTGTTATGGTTATTTCTATATTTTGAATATGTCCCATTACGTATCGTAGGTCTAAAAACAGTTAATTTATCATCTGCTATCCTGTCTAAAATTTTTTGGAGATATTTAGCTGTTTCTTTTCCTGTAATCATAGTCTTCCAACTTCTTTGATTCTCCAGGCCACTCTTTGCCATTAAGCCAAAATCACCACTTTTAAATCACCACTTTTAAATCACCTAAACCAAAACTGGCATTGAGATATGAGAAGGATCTGAGAGTGCTCATTTATCATCAGCAGTTTTTAAGAGTGTTTTGGAGGCTTCGGCAGAATATTTCTTTAAATTAAATTATAATAGTAGCGATGATTACTACATAATAAAATCTACATTCACTAATACCAAATGGACAATAACTATATCATATAGAGAAATATTAAAAGCATCGTATTTAACAGTTGTTTACATGTATACTTCGCATTTTCACTAACATATATCGCTGATCATAAAAATATAAGCACATATTTATAGCATATTTAGAGGTTTTAAAATCAATTTTTGCATATTTGAATCATAACATGATCTAAAGAACATGATTTAAAAAAAGTATAATATTGATACTTATTATAAAGAGTAACTAATATTTTAAGCTACCTATGTTGTAGTTATTAGGTCAGATCTAACATATGTTTATATATTGCATAAACACTTATACCTTTCACAATATAGTACTGCAACAATTTATTAATAGCAATTATAACTACAGAATGTGTCTTTTCTTATTTATTTAATCGGTCAACGTAAAACTTAAGAAAAAAAACGACTATATAGATATAATGTGATCTAGGTAAACGCTTAACTTCATATTTACTTTACGAAATATTTAATTTGGCTTTTCTCATTGTTATTTTTCTAATGTCATAAAACTATGCGGTGGTACTAATTTTTTGGCCCCATGTTGGTGACGATTTAGTAGTAAGGATGTCCGATTCCTCAAAGAGAATCAGCCAAATATCTCAGAATATATCTCGATGGTAGGTTAAACTGCCAACATCATGTTAGACAAAAAGCAGAGCAGATTAGAAAGTCACTGTCACTGGTAAGCAACTGCACTGGTCAGTCGGAAGATACTCTTGACCTAAAATCAAAGGGATTGGTTGACCAGTTAGTCATAAAGCCAATTTGGACTTATGGGGTGCACATATAGAATTGTACTATAACATCAAACAAACTAATAATCCAACGCACCCAAAACAAAGTCCGGCGATTAATTACCAATGCTTATCGCTACGTAACTAACGAAGAGCTGCACGATTACCTCGAAATCAAAGGGATATACGAAGTGATCCAAGATTTCGCCTTAAAATTAGAAATAACGTTGTAAATCACAGCAACGTGGAAGCAATACAGCTACTGGACAACATGCAGGAAATCAAAAGATTGAAGCGAACCAAACCACACGAACTGATGTATGTACTGTACTCGCCTTGCTTGTGTATTAATGAAAGTTTAACAGAACAATAGTAATCAATTAATTTGTAGATTAAGATTGTACGAAGCATATCTAATGTAAGACGTAATTAATTAAAAAAATATTTACTTTTGCGAGATATTTAATTCGTCTTTTCTCATTGTCATTTTTCTAATGTCATAAAGTTATGCGGTTTTACTAATTGTTTAGTCTCATGTTGTTGACGATTCAGTACTAATTGCAAACGAAAACATACTTCGTTTATATTCGTAAAGCGTGTATACATCTGTCATCATACTTCATATGTACCGTTTCAGGCGAAGATTTTAATGAGTGTAAAGTTGAATTTCAGTGCTAAACCAACGTTAGCCTTTCTCTAAATATCACCGACGACATGAACCAATTATGAAGATGAAGAAGAGAACTTTCTTATTGTTTACACGATATTATTGACTTCGTTCTTGTAAGTTATGGGTGATACATTTTTTATTTAAATTATAAATCATGCAATGCGGTGAGAGCTATATGAGATTGGTATTTTGATTAGCGTTCAAAATACTCGTAACGTAACTGCTTAACTAATTCGATGGTTTTGAGATTTTTCTGCATAAATAATGATAACAGCTTCTCTTCAGTATTACTGAGTTATTCAGTTAGACGTCAACTACACGACGACCAAATTTTCGACATTCATTACGCTTCTTGTTTGACTTTCTTGAAAATCTTTGGCTGAAGCCCATAAAATACTTTTAGGAACTTGTTACGTCATATCCCAATTGTTGATTTTGAATTTCACGACTTAAAATGTTGATTTTGATGTGAATGATAAAAATTACCTTGAGGACCAAAATAGTTTAAACAAAATGAATTGCAAAATTTATTGGATGAAAACTCAGGTTAAAGTTCCAAAATACTTTCAGATCGCATTTTAGTTGATGAGTCATGCGTTTACAGGCTATGGGAAATATATAAGCAAGAAAATACCACATCGCGGTTTCATAGCCATCCCGAGAAAAATTCTTTGTTTTATTCTGCCATGGGTTAGGAGAGCCAGTCAATTCACATCAACATGGAAATGGAATATTCATGGACATACAAGTATTGTGCATATGGTCAAATTAGCAAGGAATAGAGTATTACAATCGAATGTATTTTTTCATGCAGTTTCGAAGTACTGAAGAGCTGTGATATAAATTGATATTAGATCGGTGCTAAACCAGCATCGTTTTTTCAACACGGAATCGCCATCACACAAGAAAGGTGAAAAATTGTATATACATATTGTACTAATATTCCTTAATAAATGAATTTAAAGCGAAAATATGATAAGAAAGCATAGAAGCACGTAATTGTTTATAAAACCGTACTTCAGTACAGTTTTCTGGGTAGTCATTTACTTTGAAGTCTAATTATCAATTCTCAAAAGCTGTTAGCCTCTTAATATTATAATGATAATGATTAATAATGATGCAAGGATGCGCAAAATCAAATGAACGGAAATTACATTACATTGATAGGTGCATTCGAATGATATGGCTTGTTCCATTTCTGAAGCTCAAAAACAATGAACCTAATAATCCTTTGTTGAACATAACATTTTATTGTTATTTATTTGAAACATAGATAGCAAAGAATCTAAATCCTGCACATCAGTTTGTTTTTATGGAATAAACATTCAACAATTAACCTGTACACACAATCACAAACATTACTGAATAATCCTACGAAGAGAAAAAAATTGCTCAGCTATACTCTTGGTCGTAGTCAATAAGCTCAGTCCGAATGTTTAGACTTCAATAAGAACAACTTATTCGTTAATGAAAGAAACATAAGCGAGGATACAAGAATACATCAAGAATAAAGTCCTGATAAGTATTATGGATTCATCCAGCTGCTATAGGAACAATTACTTGCACCGAGACCTTCGGATTTCACCTGCTGAAACTCTTGGATAACACTGAACAGGAGAACCGAATCTGGTGATCTTGCGTAGTGAAGTATGCTAAATGGTAAAAAAAATTAAAAAGTGTTATTAACTTTTAATTTATTTTATTAGAAACTAAGTAATGACCAATGGGTCTTCCTAGATAAGTACCTAGTTTTAAGACACTAAAGACAAAAAAGTTAGTTGACAACGACTAGTAATAATATAATAAATAAAAAAATTGAGAAACATCTTCGAACACTAAGTGATACTTAGTAAATTTAGGTGTTTCGGATCAACCAATTTGCGCCAGGTTACCTCTAAAGATCTTGCTTAAAATTTGTAGAAATTATTGTTTGGATTGGGGAAAATTGAGCTAAAGCGTATAAGTTAAAAAATGTAACAGTGGGGCTTTATGATAATTTTAATGGACATATTGATGTTCAGCAATATTTAAATATTTTTTTTATTTAAGACATATATACTACGTTATAATAACAGATGTAACATGTCGATGTTCAGTTGAATTTTTATAGTCGATTTGTTGGTAAACATGTTTTTGCGCAGTTTTATAATAACATTTAATAAATAATAATAATAAAAAGATTTTAATTTCTCAACCACTGATAATTAATTATCCTAATAAACTTTCTAGTAATAAGAAAATCTATCGGTAAAATAAAATTAGAATTGAATCAAAAACAATGAATATTGTTCAACTTGAAACAATACTACCAATAAGTAATATTCTTATTATATTTAACACGGTTCGTTAACATTACGCACACATTCGCCGTTATAATAATGCCCATAAATATTTAAAAAGCCCCTACTCAATCATCAAATACCATACAATAACCCATAGAAATGTCTGATCCCATGGGTTTTATAAAAATAATGGTTATGGCCAATAATTTTCATCTTTTACGTGTACGTTTGCCAATGATTTCATAACAGTATTTCCATTATTTCGATTTATCTGCGTTATTATTAGGTGTTCCTATTAACTCGTAGGGCTTTCTTTGACAAACAAGGTTTGTTCAAAATTAAATTGAAAAAAATTAACTATAACTGATATAATTAATCATCTTTTGAATAAGAAACCTGCGTCGGTTCTTTTCGCCTTTAGATCTACTTGATGATATTGATAAAAAGTGTATTCATGTTTCGACAGAATATATGTTATTGATCCGAATAAGTGACGGTCAGGCGAAGATAGATCTGGGGAATATGGTGGTTCGGCCAAACATTATTAGCGAGGTTTGTGGGCGAATATTAACAATTTAACGAGTATTCTACCTTAATATAATTCAGACCGGTTTTCAGACCCAAACGCATCAATTTTATTATATTATAGCGGTTATTTCGTTTACGGCACCGACTTCAGAGAGATCAGTTGGTGGTATAATATTATAAATAGGTTTAGGTAGGTATTAAGCTAAATTGTGTTTATATAGTAGATTATAATATAACAGGTCAATTGAAAAATCCTCGGCCTCACACATAGATGGCGCTACTAGAATTAAATCGATATGTTTTTTAGTTAGCCCCAAAACTCAAAAGATGCGTGTATATATTTGACAGCGGTCTAATCATTAGTTTGTGAATTATACCATTTTGAGTGAAGCAACTTTTGTTATTGTGAAAAAAAATGGTTAAGAAGGAATTTCGGGTGTTGATAAAATATTGCTTTTTGAAGGAAAAATACAGTTGAAGCAGAAAAATACAGAAAAACTTTGCTTGATGTCGAGTTTCCGGACACTGTTCCAGGAAAATCAACCATCAAGGATTTTTATGCTAAGTTTAGACGTGGTGAAACGAGCACCGAAGACGGTGAACGCAGTGGACGCCCAAAAGAGGTTGTTACCGACGAAAACATTTAAAATTGCACAAAATGATTTTGAATGACTGTAAATTGAAATTGAATGATATAGCAGTCACTCTAAAGATATCAACTGAACGTGTACATCATATCATTCACGAATATTTGGGTATGAGAAGGCTCTATGCAAAAACGACGAGTTGATGATTCGGAGCAGTGTTTGAAAATTATCAAGCATAATAAAACGGAGTTCTTGCGTCGACATGTGACAATGGATGAAACATGGCTCCATCATTTCACTGCGAAATCCAATCGACAGTCATCCAAGAGGACACGATGAACCCGCTCCAAAGCGTGGGAAAACGCAACAGTCGGTTGGCAAGTTTATAGCGTCTGTATTTTGGGATGTGCATGGAATAATTTGTACACGTGTACATCATATCAATCATAAATATTTGGGTATGAGCAAGCTCTGTACGAAGAAGGTGCCGCGCGAGCTTACATAATAGACCCGAGTATTTGCGTCGATATGTGACAATGGATGAAGCATCATTTCACTCCGAAGTCCGATCGACAGTCATCCGAGTGGACTGAGGAAAATGCAACAGTCGGCTAGCAAGGTTATGGCAATGGTTATGAAAAAGGAAGGACCATCAACAGCGACTATTACATAGCGTTATTGGAGCGTTTGGTAGACGAAATCGCATTAGTTTTTCCTTGAATTAGAAATCGCCGTCTGATCTGATTGTTTGTTGGTCTTTGGTACTTTTTGACGTATTCTTGTTCTGAAACAACTCAGAACATCGCTAAGCACCCCTTTAATGAGATTACACCGTTACAAATATTCACATAAAATGTAATGTACATGTTCAATTGAGATGCCTACAGATTCACGATCTACTTTTCCGATCGTCCAATATCGTTTCAGGAATTTTATCGACGACTTCTGGCGTGACGACCTCTTTTGGGCAACTTGAACGTTCAACGTCGTTTGTGCTGATAAAATTACAAGGAAACTAGTAAATCACTTAATAATTGAAATTGATTTCGGTGATTCCTTAGTTTCGGTGATGTCTTCTTGCACAAAAAATAATGCTCAATCAACACAAGAAAATCACGTTGTTTTATTTTTGTTAAAATTTGAAAGGTTATGCAGTTATTAGGCGGGGAATTCAAAAAGTTATTGACTTATCAAACTGTCCTCGTATATCTTCAAATAATTAAAACAATTCTTACATCGTTTTAAAAACGAGATAAAAAGAAATTCTAACAAAACGAATATTCTGTACATAAAAGAAGTTAGCAAATAAAAAAGTCTTTCAAGGCTATAAAAGATGTACACAAGCTGAAAATTAATTAATTCTTCTTTTTACCTTTGTTAAAACAGTTTTTTCTTTTGATCCATAAATATAGTTTTGGTCGTGTTTACTTTGACCAGTTAATTAGTAATCACGTCAGTTTCCAAACCAAAAAGAGCCTACTTGAAGCAAAAATCCGTTTTTAATTAAATTTTTATTAAATCGCCTTTCGTTCCATTTTGCTTTTTCCATTTACTGGACGTTTAATTGGACAAACTATGTACATTTCTCTTGTGAGAATGATAAATTGAATTTTTCTTTCACTTTTCTGAGGCAATACTTTTTTAATATAAATTTTAGTTATTCATGTAATGTACTGAGCTAACAATTTCCTGTAAATATTTCGAAATAGAGCACTTTAACGAATTTAAATTTTATATTTTTAGCAATATTTTATTCGTTATTCCTCTCAGGTCTTTTGAATTCTAAAATAAAATGTTGTGTTGGCGAAAATCGTCTTATCTTTGAGTTAAAATCTGCAAAAGCTGTTCGTTTTTTTTGGTTCTATGAGCATGAAACGTTGGTTTATATACGTATTTAATAGATAAGATTTAAAGTTGGACAACGGTACCTAAATGCATATTTAAATTAATATTTATGTTTCGAAAATATACCTGCTGGACTTTTTATGGTCTTCAATTACCAGAGTTCTCTGCAATTAATATAAGTTTGGTTAGTATAAAGAAACACAAAAATGCATTAGTGTTATTGAGCTATTCAGTGTATATTGTATACACTGTTGTATCGTGGCCATTAAATATATTTAGAATGATTATGGAATTTAAAATACTTATGGTGATGTTGCTCCATCATATCTCAATTGTCGATATTGGTTTCAACAATTTTGAAGTGGTAATTTTGATGTCAATGGCAAATAATGGTTTGGAGTTGCAATTGCAAGACTTATCCAGGGTTAAACTCCCAAATAACTTTCAAAGAACTTAGCAGTTGTTGAATCAACTGTAGATGCTTATAAAACTATTTTAATTGTATTTATCCATTTGTAAAGCTTCAATTATCGGGAATATGGCTATTATTATGTGGCTTATTGCGACTTACGATGAAATTTGTTGTATATACGGTGGGATCAGCAAGGCGTATAGTGTAATACGAGTTTCTAAAACCGAATAAAACTATACCGCTGATACCGACATCAATAAAACACATTCAAAAAAACATTGTTGCAAAAATGTTGGTAATAACTACCTACAGTAGCTAAGTAATTTTCTTGCATGACAACTGGATAGAAATACTAGGCATTGGATCGCTATCAAGTTAAAATCGTTCTTTCAACAAGGTATCGCTTTGTCAAGAAGATGGGAAATATTTTAATTAATATATATCGCACCACGTTTTCTATATGTATTTCTTTAATATCAGTATACATGCAAGTACTTAAGTACAGTTATTACAAGGATTATTACGTACATTTTTTATTTTAAAACTTTTTTTGGATTAAAAGTCTAAGTGTGATAATTTTTTATTTTTTAGCTAGTTCCTTATTTATTTTTTGAAGTCGGTTTATTTTTTTTTTGTAAAAATATATTATTTTTCTCACTTTAGTGTTGGATGTTTTCTCAATAAATTATACAGTTATTTGATTAAGTACTGCAATGGATAGACCAAGGAAAAGTAAAGTCCGTATGAGGAAAAATAGGAATAAAGAAACAATTATTGAAAATAAGGAATTTTTCAGGTACTGGGGCTCGCTACCTAGTCTAAGTGATTCTATACACATACAAATGTTCCAACTAAACTAGAAAAAAGAAAGTTGCTGCTCTGTTGGAAATCCAACCCGCGGCCTCCGGGTGTGAGCTTCACGTTCTCGCTATTACACCATAGAAACAGTTGCCTGCCATGTTTCTACGACATCTCTTATGATATGGTTAGTAACATTTTAGATAAAAAATATGTGAAAACATTGTACGTGCCTTCAGATCCTAATTTGGTTCCAATGGCACCACCTCGGAAGTGCACTCTTTTAAATCTATTTAATTTTAAGATAGAATATCTATTGTTATTAAAAAGTTCTGTTATGAATCTGGTAGGACAAGAAGGGGTGCATAATTACGAACTCTTGGAAGATGACCAGAAAGTTACTAAGGAACCATAGCCTATAATTGGGCACGCTGAACTAGACATTTTATCGAAATAAGCTATTTACTGGGCGAGGAAGCAGGCCAGTCCTACAGGTGCATGATAACGTTCGACCTATGCCTTACCTGTGTAACTGAAGGCTTAATCACCAAACTTGCCATCATTCGATCATTTCCGGAAATATTCCTCTTGTTTGATTTATAGAAAAGTGTGCCCAAAAAATACGTCACAGTAGTCATAGTGTCATGAAGACAAAATTTAAAAAGCTATACACAAAACTATAATAATTTCAATGTTATTCATTATACATTTATTTAAAAAATATTTGTTTTGCACTGTATATTTTTCCTGCTAGAGCCGACATTTTGAAACGAAATACGACATCAGGGACGTTTTCTAATTTCTGGAAACGATAACCTCGGGAAAAGTAGGAAGACCTTTCCTAATTACCAATCGACATATTAAATTACAAGTATGATGTTACGGTATCACGGTAGGAATTGCTTGAATTAAAGGATTACGGAAGGAGTGCCGAAAATTCAATTTATGAATTTCTCGGAAATTCGAAGGCAGATGGAGCTCTGATTTCTCAATGTATTTTATGTTTCTGACAAACTGACGGAATCTTGAAACCACCCCCAATATCCACCCCATAAGTACTTTTTCTTGAGATTGGCAGTTTGCTTGATCTACTAAGAATCGGTAAGGATTATTGCGTATCAATGGCTTGCTGGATATGATGTGACCCTTTTAAACTGTAACTGAATAAAATATAGGATCGATAAGTATTTATGATCTAAAAATAATGGCCCGTTAATATTTGTTACTTCAAATATACACAAGTTTCTAATGAATACATTATTTTATTTTGCATTTCATTATTTGAATAAGGACTAGTACTAGTGATATTCTTAGTACTTTTCATAGGTGCTTTCGAAATTAGAACGATATGACTAAAGGATAGTAAAATTTAATGTCTTACAAATTAGGTATTGGTTCCATATTCTAAAAGGCTAGAAGGATCCAGAAGGAAAGCCCTCACGAGGTTTGTATTTTACTTCACCTGCTGACCTTGAAGATTGATGTATCGAGTGTTTGTCTCGTAATTCGAACAGCTCCACTTCGATCATATTTTTTATAATTACAGCTTCTATTAGAGGGCAGATATAGTTGTAGTAGTAGTAAAATTGTAACTTGTAACGTAAGATATGGCTTATTTTGTGAAAGAATATTAAAGAAAAAAAAAACAATTATTTAAATTTTGATGTACGAGGTCGTTAGTCTGTCTGGACAGCTTATAGTTATTGTAAAATTATGTTTGAATATCGCCTGTACCTTCGTCTGCCAGTTAGAATACAAGTAATCTATAACCAATTTTTGATACGTTGATCTCTTGGAAATAGCCGCAATATATTGAAGGTAATAAATAGTTTGCCAATTGCCAATCTGATGATAAATAACGATATCTGTTAGCAGTGACAGATGCGGCTTAGAAGGATTTTGTAGGTGTATTGTCGAGATCTGGACCTACTCAGTAAGTGAGCGATTAATTATCATAATTAATTATAACGTGTTTATTACGTATCCTTCTTTTTACGCCCAAATTTTATTACCTACTCCGTAATTCTCGATGACCTGAATTACTCCGTACGACACATAAAAATACACGTTCATACGGAATTAAACGCGATCCAGTTCGATGATGAAGCTGGAAAACTTTTACAGCCCACAAAAGGATAACCCTCAACTGAAAATGTTATCTACGTCATATGCGAGGGCTTCCCTTCCTCGTTTCGGGAAACGTTTTATTCCATTTATAACATCCATCTGAAGAAGTGCGGCTATAAGTAACGATATTTCCGATCAAATGTCCGCAATCGAGAACCAAAAACGGAAATATGTATATTATTAATGAAACTAAAAGTGTTGTAGAAAAACTAATGCGATTTTAGAATATTTTTGTGGCGTTTATAATAAATTACTCTTGATAGACGATATTGATTGATTATCTCTTAGCGATAGATCATAATAGTATTAGGTGCGTGCTTGTATTCTAATAATAAATTGGTATAATATATATTAATCAATATATTTTCCATCTTTCTCTGCAATTTCTTCACGTCTCTCTGGTAACATGGCGATACCTTGTCGAAAGAATGAAGCTGGTTTGGTAGTGATCCAATTATCCATTTCCATTTTCACACTTTTTCAGTATTTCGCAACCATATGTCAGCCAATCTATCCTGCATCAATCTGAACAAGTGCCCAACCAAAAGTTGCTAAAGAGTCTGGCAGAAATTCTTGCAACAACGTATACTTCACAACTCTTGTGATATGTGATGGAATTGTCTTAGTGCACACGTATCGCCAGTCACAATACTCCACAGATAATATCTTTTATATATTGTGTAGAATCGATTTGGTGAAGGTGTTTGGGCGATTAAAACACTGGATTCAACTGAGTCACTCTCTATTTATTTCGACAAACATATCGGCCAAAGCCCCAACACAGAATTAATCAAGATGGCGGGATTTTCATCCTGTCCGGATCGCATTAGTACGAGCATGCGCCGTAGCGTTTATTATAATTTACAGGAAACTACTAGTCGGTTATGCAACCATATATACAACGTCAGAGGACGTCAGATGTAGGCGCACCCACCCAATTATTTATATATCCAACAATATAATCATGAAAATTCTCTTAGAGAACATATAGTTTGTTAATTGTAAGAAAGTCAACCCGAATAATTATGGACTTAGTAGAAAATATTTTTTTGATATATTTTAAAGTCTCCTTTTACCAACTATGGGTTTACTTGGACTGGACCTACAGCTTAACGTGGGCTCCGAACCACGGTTCTCAGCATTAAGCGTGCCGACTGGCGAGTGACCAACTTTAGAAATCATCCCAGAAGACATCCGATCTTACCCAGCCTGGTTACTGGCGTGACTGGGATCATTTGCTTTGTCGGATTTTACACTCTTGCCTAGGACAATCAACAATCACAAACATAAATTTATGACCATGCCCCAGTAGGATTCGAACCCGCGGCTAACGCAACAGTAGGAGGACCGTCCTCTCGCCTTTACCACTGCGCCACCAAGCCGGCAGTAGATAGTTTTTTAACTTTTTAACTTAAAATGGGCATTTAATAACACTTGTTAATAACACTGTGTAATAACAATTAGCCTAAAAGTAATTAATACACACATAAATGAATTATTAGCAGATAATTTATAATAGAAGAAGCTCTAAATTTTTTATTATTTTACAATGCTATTATACTTAGAGAAAATAGATAACTCTTAAAAGTTTTCATATATTATAACATGGTAAGTCCTTGTTTCGTTGCTTACTTTTTTGAGAATTTGAAAACTAAATAACTGACATTCAAACAGAACTAAAAGGTAAATTAACATGATAAAAAATGCAAGAACAAAATGCTGTTGGCATCTAGTTACTGGAGATTGACATAATTCGCTCTGATTAGTCTTCAAGTTGTCGTGGCGGACAGCTGTATTTCCTAGTTTTATTCATCAAATAAATTATCAATTTCGACCTAAATATGAAAATATTTGTGATTGTTGATTATTTACATTATGTATATTATATATGATTTCGATCTCGCATGTTGTATTAGTTAACTTAAATTTAATAAATAAGTTAGCAATTTTCAAATAACAAACATTTAAATTAACTATTTTAATTAAAAAATGTAAAATAACTGTAGATAAAGGGTTACTGTAAATCATTTAAAATTACTTCACAATTCCGCTAAACCCATCATGCCTTGTAAAAGACAGCTACAAAGAGATCTAGATGTAGATATGATTACTAATATGATTAAGCAGAACGTAGATAGGTATGAAGAACGCCTTCACAATGAAATTATTGTTGAGGCCACTCTTGGCTAACTGTAAATATTACCAAATGCATAAAGATGTACTACGTTACATTGTGAACGCAAAATAATCAATGCAGTAAAAATGAAGTATTAAAAAAGAAAATGGCATATTGAAACATTCTTAAACGGCCATAATAAATCGCATTCACTTACGATCTAATATATAGTCTATTGAAATTTTTTTTTGTACATACGTCATCAAGATGTTCATTTATTCTCATTTTATTCTAGTTAAAAAGAGACACAACGTTATCTGATTAGTCCGAACACGTAAACCAATAAACCTATCAAGTCGTCCGGTTGTCAGACGTACGCAAAATTCTTGAAAGCAATAGTGATAACAGATTATAACTCTAACCTATAAACTATTATGGCTGTATAATTAACTGTAGTTTTCAGATGTACTATAATGTTAAACTAAATTATATTTGATAACATTTTTGTTCAATTATTTCATTTAGATTAGAATTTTAATGTATATCAAAGACAAAGTACTAAACTAAAACTCAGAGTTGATGCGGCAACATTGCGACGTTTCGATGTCACAAATTTAGATGACGTATGTACAAAATAACTGTGAACAGACTATAGTTTTGGTTCATATTCTCTATTTTAAGGTAATTTAATGTATTTACTATTACAATGACTAATAATATTTAACAATAATAAAATATGCAATAATTAATATTATATACTAACATATAAATATATTTAATAAAATATTAGCCCCGATTTGTAAATCACACAAAAGAAATATTTTGAAAATTAACGCATTAAGAAATAATCACCACATTTTCGTAAGTTTATGAACTAATAATTTCAACGTCTAGCGCTTAACATCAAACCAAAATATCTAAATCCTTTTGTAGTTTCTTTTAAAGACTTTGGTTAAAATTAGATTACCCGGTAAATAAGTTTGGTTTAATGCTTGTTAATTGTGAATTATAGTGGAAATGATATTGAAAAAATTTAAAATTAAATCTCAAAATAGGCAGGCATATTATGTTTGTGTTAACTGCAATTTTTTAATAAAAAAACTTATATTAAAAAATAAGGAATATCCATGTTGATTAATGTTATTGTTGTATATTTGGTCTCCTTTTGCTTACTTAGTGCTTATTTTTGGGTTTCGAACAACGGTTCTTAGACTGTTATTCCGATTTAGTCCTTTTTATTTTATATATTCCTATAGCCATTGTGTCATATATCTTCGGAACGTAAAAAAATATTTATTTTACGTCCATATATTCGTTAGAAGTTTGTAATATAAGATTCGAAATTGTGATCAATTATTTTCGTCTCGCCTAACACAAAGAAAAAAAATTTATAACAAAACCATTCACATTTGTTTTTCCCACACTTTATTTTATGAACAATTGAAACTTTTTGGTTAAAAGGTTGTAAATTACACTAACAACATTAAATAAATTGAAAATAATTTTTACTAAATTAATCGACGGAATACAAAGAATAAAGAATCATTAAAAATTATGGTAAATGTTACGTACAATTTTTAGTCTGAATTACATTTTAGTCAGTTTTATATTTTTGTAGTTAGTAAAAGAAACATTTTACTTGATATTGCTATGAAATATTCCACAAATTAGGTCAGACTGGAATGTTTTCAGCTGACGTCATATATCCTAAATTTACGTAATACTGTATGTATACTCTATCTGTTAGTTCTAGAGACATTTCTATTTTTCTTGAAGATATGTGTCAATATTGTCATAGCAATCCATTTATTATAGTGCCAGAATATATCTTGATGCTCCTTCTAACAAAAAAAAGCATTTTACGCCGTCATGCTTCGATGAAATATGTTTGCAGTATAAAATCTCGATATACGAACAAATATTTTTAACAATTTTCATATTCGGAATGTAACATACGTATTTTTCTTAACTTTCCTATTACGCAATAAAACAAAACTGTAAAATGTAAAGGTTGTTAAGTATTTTTTCAGTTATCATTAATACATTCAATATGTTAACTAGTTAAAGCTTACTTACCACTGTTTCTCAATTATACTAATTAGCCAACATACCTGAAAAAAAAAGAATACAATATAAATTTTGATATCGCTTTAAAGAATGACATAAAAATTAAAATTATTTAATACTAAGTATAATAAAAGTCCATACAATAGTTAAACAGAAACACCTTTACTAAAAAATCTGATAATATAGTTAAGTATATTCATTTATTCATGTGTCAAATAAATTATGTATGCGTAAATACATGACTTAATAAAAACTCATAATACTACTCGGCTCTAGCTATTATTATGTTCGAATTATTATGGTATATCGTTTCGTCGCATTTCTGCTGTATAACGTTCTTTTTGTACAAATATATCAATTATAGTCAATCAAAAAAACCAACGCTAAAGTTTCATCCACAGAAATTTCCACTCTTCGGTTTACTTTTCTACGAGTAATTACAAACCGCGACAAAACTGTAACACATCTCAGACTTGATGAGACCGCACGGCATTAGGCATATAGGCATTTATTAGGGTGATAGGGTGATATACTGATTATAGCGACTCTCCAACTTTTCGATAACATTTTTATAGTACGATTTATCCTTTGCTTCAAAATAGGCCTCAGTTTCGGCGATCACCTCTTCATTCGACGAAAATTTCTTCCCAGCGAACATTCTTTTGAGATCTGAGAACAGGACATAGTCGCTGGCGGTCAGATCTGGAGAATACGGTGGATGAGGAAGCAAATCGAAGCCCAATTCATGGATTTTTGCCATCGTTTTCACTGACTTATGACACGGTGCATTGTCTTGGTGAAGCAGCACTTTCTTTTTCTTCAAATGCCTCCGTTTTTCAGCGATTTTGTTCTTCAGACGGCCCAATAACGTTATGTAATAGTCGCTATTGATGGTCCTTCCTTTTTCAAGGTAGTCAATGAAAAGTATTCTATGCGCATCCCAAAATACAGACGCCATAACTTTGCCAGCCCCATGTAAGCTGCCCTAGCCAGACTGTTCATCGTTTCGACGTGTGTAGTCCACTCGGATGACTGTCGATTGGACTTCGGAGAGAAATAATGGAGCCATGTTTCATCCATTGTCACATATTGATGCCAAGACTTCGGTTTGTTACGTTTGATCATATTCAAATACTGCTCCGAATCAACTCGTCGTTGTTTTTGGTCAAAAGTGAGCTCGCGCGGCACCCACTTTGCACAGAGCTTTCTTATACCCAAATATTCGTGAATGATATGATGTACACGTTCAGTTGATATCTTTAGAGCGTCTGCTATTTAATTCAATTTCAATTTACGGTCATTCAAAATCGTTTTGTGGATTTTTTAAATGTTGTCGTCGGTAACAACTTCTTTTGGGCGTCCACTGCGTTCACCGTACTCAGCGCTCATTTTACCACGTCTAAACTTAGCATACCAATCCTTGATGGTTGATTTTCCTGGAGCAGTGTCCGGAAACTCGACATCAAGCCAAGTTTTTGCTTCAACTGTATTTTTTTCCTTCAAAAAACAATATTTTATCAACACGCGAAATTCTTTTTTATCAATTTTTTTCACAGTAACAAACGTTGCTTCACTCAAAATGCTATAATTCACAAACTAGATCCGACAGCTGTTAAATTTATACACGCATCTTTTGTGGGTTAGGGCTAACTAAAAAACATATGGATTTAATTCTAGTAGCGCCATCTATGTGTCAGGTCGGGGACTTTGAATAACACATGATACGTACTCTACTTAACTGTTTGCGACTTAGATTCATCTGATTTTTATTAAATCATGATCAGTAATACTTACAAGTATTTAAAATCGGAATCGAAAACAAGAAGAGAAAAATCAGTAGCGTGCTAAAATTTTGCCACGAAGTGTACGATTAATGAGGAAACATAAAACTTCACAAAAATGAAAAAAAAAGCTAATAATAAAAGACAACAAAACACTAAATATACTAAGAGATTACTTTTCCATCTCTAAAAAGGACATATCATTTATTTTGTATAAGTTTAGTTTTGTAAAAGCTTTAATTTTTTAAATTATAATTTTTGTTTCAAAATACAATTCACAAAATAAATGTGTATAATGACAGTTACTTTAAACTTTATTTATTCGTACAGTTTCTTTTTAATTTTTCTGCAGATCTCTACCAAAGTCAGTTGAGAAACATAAACAACGTATTGTTATAAAAATACCATCATAGCGTTGCCTATGCCGCGGCCAGCATACTGCCCAGACATAGCGCCGTTTGATTACTACTTGTTTACATTAATGCAGCATCACTTGGCTGGTACATGGTTTCAAAATACTGAGTGAAAATGCGAGAATCAACATCATTCTTTTGATGAGAAAGATTCAATAAATGATGGAAAATATTTCGAAAATAAAACTTTTCGTTTCAGGCCAAAAACTCCTCCAAGATAACAAATGAACTTTTTGCAAATTAGTTTCCTAGCGTGTAAATCCTTGTTCTATGGCTAGTTTTTCTTTTGACAACTTGAAAACTAAACAAAACTAACTAAAGTGATTAAAATATCAGGTAAATGTTAAGCTACAAAGGCAGGTAAAACATAAAAAGCAAAGAATATCAAATTTCGTAGATGCTGCAGGTATATACTAGGTGTCTAATAAGTTCACGGAAATAAACATTCATAGTGGCCAAAATCACCGATTTTTCAGATTAAATTACTATATTTACTATTTTTCTGTGCAGTATAATTAGCAAAATCAAATGGTTTGATTGTTTTTAGTGTGTGGTTTGGTCTTATCCAAGAGTTGTGTTACCTCGATATTGACATGATAATGACTACACTCACTGTAGTCCTACTCACTACACTCACTACACTGACTTTTTACGTTTACGTTTCAATACTTCAATATTTTCCAAGTTTGGGTCCAATTATTTATATTGTCACTAATCTGTTGTATGCGACAGCAAGAATCGCAGTGTCATCAGCAAATGTAGCCATTGCGATATTTATCACTAGTAGTATATCACATATGTAGAATAGACAAAGAATTGGTCCCAATAAACATCCTTGTGCTATGTCTACTTTAGCTTTTTTATTGTAGAATAAGCTTCCTCTTGTTTGACTCTAAACATTCTAGGTA
Organism: Rhynchophorus ferrugineus; assembly: GCF_030347505.1. Taxonomy (NCBI): domain Eukaryota; kingdom Metazoa; phylum Arthropoda; class Insecta; order Coleoptera; family Curculionidae; genus Rhynchophorus; species Rhynchophorus ferrugineus. The sequence continues at coordinate 15,453,120 of NW_027472588.1, read as the reverse complement.
TAATGTAAGATTTTAATAGCTTAGTGAGTTGTTTAGGTAACATTTTCTGTAGCATAGCAACAAGACCATTATGCCATATCTTATCAAAGGCCTGAGCTACATCTAAGAGCATAGCTGAACATACCATTTCAGTTTCATAGGTTTTTTAATTACATCTGTTATTCTATACATCTGGTCAATTGTCGAATTCTTATTAAAAAACTCAAACTGATGTGTAGGTATTGTATTTTTCTCTCTACAATCGGTTTTATAATTTTCAACAGGAGTTTTTAAAATGCCTTAGATATTATTGGTAGCTCTGAGATAGGTCTATAGGCTCTATTTGGCTTTGTGTTGCCTTTCACAATTTTCCATATTTATGGATCATGATAATTTCAGCCAACTTCCAAATATCTGGGATACATTTTAGTTGAAATACTGTATTGATTAAGTTAGTGAGTTTTATAATTCCCATTCTTGGTAGTTTTTGCAGCAATTTCCCTATTATTAAGTCATAAACTGATGATTTCTATGGATTAATGTTAATTTTAATTACTTCGGTTACTTCTTTCGGTGTGACTAAACGAATCGTAGAATTTTCACATGAATGCAAACATGTTAAAGAAGAGAAAAACGACTACATTTTAATATATTTAGATAACACCTAAGTCTACCTAACACATCGTAACTTATTGAACATTATTCGTTGCTTGCAAAATTGTTTTGGTAATACATCAGACTTCAAATGACTTGAAATAATAATATATATAATTAATGTAAAATAAATAATAGCTATTTACTTCCGATCTCTAGAACAAACATACAATTAATGACGGTCGTATAATGTATGTATTATTATTTTTCAAAATTATAGTACTATCGGATGAGTTCTTAATACAATTCGTGGCCTTGCATACAAATAATGGTTTAAGACGTACAAGGTCCGTGCTAAATTGACCGTAACCTTATTTATTTATTCTATTATTGCTTTTCAGGTTTTTCTGTATAAAAATCTTTTTAAAATAATAATTGTTTTTTGTTTGAAGCCTGACTGGAATTTGTTTAACAATAGCCTACTGAGAAATCACATTTTACCAATTATAGATTTAATTAGTTTGAACGGATGATAATGGTAAACGTTGGAGGTGCTGTCGTAAACGGTATTCAAAAACAAGTATACAAGTTTCATTATACGACGGTAGATTGATAAGTAATGTCTTCATGGTTGCAGCATATTTCCCCTCATGTGCGATATATGTATTTTGATTAAATTGGATTGAAATTGTCATTTTGTGATTAGTAGAGCAGTTGTATAGTCCTATTTGCAATTGTATGGTTGTTTTATTCGATCACTATTATGTACACTATTAATTTTATGCTTGATCGGTGATCACTATTACCGAAAGCACAGACTATCAGTATAAACAGCTGCTCGATAACTTAATCCAACTGTAACAGTCGATGACTCTAATACAGACAGACAGACTCAGTATACAGACTCTAATCATGGAATGCTTAATAACTTTTGTTGATTGATTTGAGAAGATACGCTGCTGAAGCCTCTCAAGCACTTTTATGCTCATCATGCTGCCCTGTTTTATCCCAATTATAGATTTTGGCTTCTATGACTAGAACTGACGATTTTGATGTTAACGGTAAATAATAATATATTGAATAATATAATATATAATAACAATAATAATATTGGTAGAAAACACAGCTCAGGTAAGGTAGCTTAGCAGTTAATGACTCAACTGATTCCTATTTACGGGTGACTGGAAATATCTAAATGGAGGGAAAATAGCCACATTACATTATATTTTATTGAGAAAAAGTTCTAGGATGAAAATATTTATAATAATATATATTGTTACAGATTTTCTAAATAAGCGCCCTTTTAAAATGAAAAAATGATCACAATACATGCAAGCAGCTAATATATGGTCCTTATTATTAGATTATGGCATTATTTTAACTTTTTTTTTAAACATTTACATAGTAAATTTTGTGGTTTAAGACTTTGGCCTTTAAATTGTTCGTCGACTAGCTAGCAGAAAGATGATAATATACAGACTAGCCTGTATTAACCTGTATAACCAATTGTAAAAAAGGGAAATACGTTTCAAAATACGCAAATGCATAAAATATTATATATAAAGATAAATGTTGAATGCAAGACATTACGTCCAATAAATATGCTTAAAATACAGCTTATGTGACTATTATAACAAAAGTAACATATTCAAATTGAATTTTTAAATGTTAAAAAATACATGGACTGAAAAGTTTTTTTGTTCTTCAAAATTTGCTTTATTCATCAACGTAATCTCCATCAAAAGCCACACAATCATTCCAGCGCCGCTCTAACATTTCAATACCGTTTTTGTAGAACGATTTATATTTTGCGTTAAAGTAGGTCTGTCACTAGTTGCTGTCCACTGAGATGACGATCATTTGGATTCCGTAGTAAAGTGATAGATCTATGATTTGATACATTGTCACATGTCGACGCAAAAATTCCGATTTGTTACGTTTAAACATGGCCACACACTGCTCACAATCATCAATACGTCTAGTTTCTGATTAACAGTAAGAAAACGCGGCACCTACTTTGAACAGAACTTTCTCATAGTCAATTGCCCTTGCAATATAAAACCAACACGTTTTTTTGATATCTTTGCGATGTTACCGAACTCAAGCAACTTCACCTTTCGATCATTTTGTGGATTTTTTTCATGTTTTTTTGGTGTTACCACCTCATTTGTCCACTGATTCTGCATCATAGATGTCTCTACAGTCACGCTTGAAATCAGCAACCTAACGTTTTATTATCGTATGTGATGGAGCGGAGTCCTTCTAATGCTTTTCAAGCCATTGCTTATCTTGAACGGTATTTTTTACCAGCAAGAAGCAGTGTAAAATTAAAACATGAAATTGTTTTTGATTCATTGTTTTGAAAATAAAAAAAAATAGTGTCACTCTTGGTGAGTAATATGTCATGAGAAATGTTAACAATTTCCTTTTGAAAGTTGACAAACTGAAAAAAGTTGTGATTGTAATAAAACTAGCGCCATCTATGTGTTAGGACCGGGACTTTTGAGCCGATGTGTTACAGTTGTTCTATAGATCCAAAGAAAATCACAAGTGGTGTATCACAAATAGCTATATTCGCATACAATATATCACTTTTAGAAGTATAACAAGTAGCTATAAAAAGATTTTAAGCAGCTAGTGATAAAATAAGACCAAACACATAACGGATAACAATCCGTTCCTATCAACTTTACCAACAAAATACTAACAAACCCACCTGTGTTGAACTTAAATGATATATCATACGAATGTAGTCAAATATTCAGGCTTATTAAACACAATATTAACGAGCTGAAAATAAAATATATAAGCCATATTGGAAGAAAATGCACAATACCAAACAAACCGCAAGTAAGAACACAAACACCACTTTAGCTTAACTTGTGAATAGTATAATAAATAATATATAGGAAATGTACTTTTAACAGCTTTATATAAAGAAGGAGTGACGAAATATAATAATTTAATTAATATACATAGTTTAATATATAATTTAATAATATACAATTTAATTACAGTTTAAAATATTTTATATAAACATAGTAATTCACAGTGTATTGTATTTAGTTAATAAGGTATTAATACATTTGTTTGAACTAAAATAAACTGTATTATGCAATTAACAAAAATATAAACAATACATTATTATTTATATATTAGAATACATTCTTATTATCTTCCCAAAAAACTATTCAGAGCTAAACATGAAGAATAAAGTTAGCGTTTTAGAACTGATTCTGATTTGCTATGTTCTAGTGCTATAGCTAAGTTAGTAGGAACTATAATAGCTATATTCGCATACAATACATCACTTTTAGAAGTATAACAAGTAGCTATAAAAAGATTTTAAGCAGCTAGTGATGAAATAAAACCAAACACACAACGGATAACAATCCGTTCCTATCAACTTTACCAACAAAATACTAACAAACCCACCTGTGTTGAACTTAAATGATATATCATACGAATGTAGTCAAATATTCAGGCTTATTAAACAATGCACAGTACCAAACAAACCACAAATAAGAACACAAACCTCGTAGAAATATAAGAATATAACCATATATAATTTTCCCAGCCACTAATTTATTTTTTCTTTTGACTAAACATTTAAAAATAATATTGTTTAGTAATTTTAGAGTAGTGAGAAAAATAAACAAAATTTGGGGTATCAAGTTAGTTTACTTGAATATAAGAACAATTCATCTATGGGTAATACAAATTCCATAGTTACGAGCCGGGAATAATTATTGGTAAAACTAACAGCCTAAACTTCTAACCACACAGACAACAAACATGACAAATACGTCGACGATTTGATTCAAAAATACCGACGATCAATTCTAAAGCGTATTGCGATCCATATTGGAATATCCAAGGAACGTGTCAGGTTTATTATTGAACAAGTGGAATACCGTACGATGAGGCTGCTATCAAGGCTGGGTATACGAGCAATGTAGGACGAATTTTTCATGATATGGAAAATATAGTTATACAGGAAAATATTGCGAAAAAAGTATTAGTAATGAAGATAATTATTTTTCAAAATAAATATATGATTTTGAAGCTTAAACACCGTATTTCAATATATAGAATTTTGTGTTTGTTTTTGTTCCTGTTCTATAACTAGACCTGTACTACTACTCAACAGACCATCGTGTAATAAATAAGTAATATAATCAATAAAGTACAATAATCCAAATAAAACACTGCCAAGTAAGATCACTGTCTGGATATAACGAATATTTGTATTCGCATTTGCGAAAATTCGTGTATTTTGTCAGAGAAAATCCGAGAATTCGAGAAAATACACAAGACTTTTAATAATATTAGGTTAAAAAATACATTAATTTCATTATTTATATAAAATATATATGTATACTTTTACCCTAAATAGACTTATAATTGTATTAATTATAATCAGTCTTATACTAAACTAAATTCCATTGATTTTATTCACGTCAACCTGTTGGATTTTTTACTGCATTAAGCCGACTGGCGAGTGACGAATTTTAGAAATCATCCCAGAAGACATCCGGTCTTACCCAGCCTGGTTACTGGCGTGACTGGGATCATTTTCCTTGTCGGATTTTCTCTCTTGCTCTTGCTTGGAACAATCACAAATATTAAACAATTACAAACATAAATTTTACGATCATGCCCCAGCAGGATTCGAACTGGCTACTATCGCAATAGTAGGAGGATCGTCCTGTTGCCTTTACCCTGAAAATTGGAGGTAACGAATGTCAGACTAGAGTGAATCACTAGTTCAGACAGAATGAAAGCACCAAAATACATCAACTTATTAGTAATTTGATTTTAGTATCCCGTAATTATGCATCCGAATATCACCTAAGTCAATATCAATAACTTATCGATTTATTAGTTAATAGCGGTTGACATGAATATGACCAGTCTTGGTTTACTGCTGAATGAACAACAGGTTTACATCTATCAAGGGCATATATATACATGCATACGTAATAGATTTATATAATCAAGTGATTAAATGCAATGAACCTTGCGGTTTATGATAATTTATTATAAAACATATAAAAGGTGTTCTAACTGGGACTTGGAAATTCCAAAATATGGTTTAATAAATATATAATTTTAAGGCAAACCAACAAACACAAATGCCAATGATTCTTAATATAATTTTAATCAAACGGGAGACGCTATATTTATACTGATTTTCAACTAATTACTTCAATTAATTTAGCTTAATTAATTACTATTCGCGACATATCCCACATACTTTAGTTATAAGTATATGGTTATCTCTAATAATTCTTTAAAAAATTGGCGACTTCCTTTGAATGTGCTTTAAATAAACGCGAGTGCCATTTGAATAAATATTTTAGTACTTTATCTCATCTTTCGAGCCTTCTCTCCACTCACCTCTTATTTATATCAATCTCGAAAAACAATTATCATATTGAGAAGCAAACTATGTTTTAATTTGTTTTGGTAACTTGTTTAATCATATTGAATTCACCGAAATATCTAGGTATATGAAGAAACCAAGTCCTTTGTTAATTTTCCGGGCATTTTTTTTTGTAAAACGTATCGTATTGCCCGTAATGCTTTTGCCAGATTGTAACAGCTCCTAAAATTTTTGTTCTACTAGATACATAATATGACTTTTGAACCATGACTGTTTGGTTTTGATGTTGGTGATTTAGATGACAACGATTGACCTGATGTAACATAATTAATTTTTTCTTGGGGTCATAGATTTTCAACTCTTAATTATCAGTTATAATGAGGCATAAAAAAATATTTGTTTTCTATTTGCATATTTGGTGCTCACAAGTGAAAAATCGTTTTTCAACGTGTGGCTGATAATCTTCTAATGTAAGGTAGCTTGTAATTTGTGTCCATCATTCCCATGGATTTCAATTGAGGGAAACTTAACTCCCAATGATTCTGTCAGAAACTCTTGCGGTTGACTCTTTGGCTTTGATCTTCATTGAGTAGCGCCTCCAGTGGCTTGTAAATCTTGTCGAATTCCGTAAACCTCAACAATAATTCGATTCGCTTCAACTGTACTTTTCTTTTAATTAAAGCTAGACCAAAAATTTAACACAAATAATGCCGGAAACAAAAAAAACTTTATATTTGCAACATAATAATAAACAAGGATGTTATATGTGAAGCCATCTAACCTCTCTGAAACCAATGAAATCAACTGTAGTTATGAAACAATCATTACAAATAGAACTAACCTGTACTGCCAATAGTTTATATACTCTTCATTGTTACTATTATAGGAGATACACTAATAATTTAATAAATTAGCTTTCCTGTTGCTAAACTAAACGGTGGATGTTTATAAATGACCCATTTATAATTCCTTATAATTTTCGACAGTTATATTACAATAAATAACCCAAAATAATTTCTTCCTTCTAATTTTCTACAATTCGTTGACATTTGTATCTCTAATAGCATGTAATCAATCAAAAGAATGATGAAGGGACATTAATGTTCAGCTCTGAGAAATGCTAGCATATATTTTTTGTGTTTCATATGTTATTTTAATTTTTTTTCGTTTGCATTATGACTAGGAAATTGAAGTTATATATACATATGATCTTGTGTAAATTGATAAATATAACAAAAACATCAGAAACAAGGTTAGTAATATATATATATATATATATATATATATATATATATATATATATATATATATAATTAAATTATTATGTATTAAAATTAATTATCATCGAAGCTGGAGAGAGACAGACACTCAGAACTCAAACGATTAGTTCAAAATTTATATTTTAATAAAGTTTGACAATAGAGCTAAAATGTGAAGGACAACAATAGATAATATAAATTTATAGATCACGGTATATCAAGTCAAGATAAAAGAAAGTAAAGCCATTTTTTTCATAAAAAGCATTCACAACATTTGGGTCACATAACTGAAAAATTATTTTTTTAATATAAAACATTTATTGACATTGCGAAGAAATTTTCAGTTCTCTATTTGAAATTTGGTTCGAAAACCAATTTGGTTTCTTTGAAGATAATTATAACAGCTTCCAGTAAGGAATTTTGTTAATTGTAAATGATATGGTTTGAAGAAGTAAAATCTTTATTTGGATAATTGTCCGTATGTTTTAGACAATTAGAGAGAATCAGATTAATTGATTAATATCGTAGTTTGTATTTTCTTCACTAACAGTTTATCCATGTGAAATTAAACATTAAAAAAAGCCAAGATGTTAGAGCTTATCTGTAAATTACAGGTTCGAAACAAAAACATGAAATCATTTCAAAGGAAAAGCAAAAGCTTTTCATTGCTTAAATAAAGCAATGACTTATTTGGAATTAATGAAATTATTTAGGCATATTTTAGAGTAGAGTAGGAGATGATTTCCTTACAGTGGGGACATATATATCTCTGAGCTTGATTCATGAGGAAGTCATGAATAAATTGACATTATATATATTGTATATATCCTTTTCCAGATATATAGCTGGAGAGAAGAAATCCTTGATGAGCTAAGGTTTGTTAATCTCCTCCAGCCAGTTCATCAAATCTTTGTATTATAGCATAACTTTGCAGGTTATAAGCCATGTGATTTTCAGGCAGTTTTTTCTGGAGTTAGACTCTATGAATCAAAATCTCAGTTTCAGAAGTCGAAACTGAAGGTTTTAGAATGGTTATTCAGGGAAATTATAAAATTTAAGTGAATATCTACACACCTGCTAATATAAAGGACTCTTAGTAGAGATGGCTTCACAATTTAGGTACTGTAAGTAATAAACTAGTTTAGTTTTCAGCCAATAAAGACTCATATGCCTATAAATACTACTATACGCTTCATCTGTTATATGTTATATATATATATATATATATATATACTTTTCTACTATATATAAATATACACACATATATATATATATATATATATATATATATATTTATATATATATATATATATATATATATATATATATATATATAAATATATTTATATATATATATTTATATATATATATATATATATATATATATATATATATATATATATCTGTGTTTTGTAGAAAAGTACTGAATTACATAGACAGCAATAATAATCTAGTTCAAAAGAGAACCGGAGCTGACATAACCGTTTTAGTGATTCAAGAAACCCCAGAATTTATAATTCGTAAACATTAATTTCCAGTAAGAAAAGTATTATGCAGTATTTAATTTTGTTAATGCAAATTAAACGATGACGGTGTGTTTATCCCACAATAATTAGAATATGAACGAAACTAAAAACAACATGAAGTTGCAATTGCTCAAGGCACAGAGGATAGCGTATTCTACTAAACGGTGTTATTTACCATGTAACAGTTCTTTGTCGACTACCGTCGGAAGAAGCGTCCAAACATAACCCATTTTTTCTATAATTTACCATTGCATTACTTGAGTCGAATTAAACACTTTTCTATGTAGGTCACAAAATAAGTTTCTGTATTTAAATTGCTCGTTTACTTGCGGCATTCACAAAATTGAAGCAGAATTCTAATGCAAATAAAAAATGTAAATGTAGTTAACATCGGTACTGAATTATCAATATTTATTGTTGTGGTATTAACCGTTTTTTCACTGAACTTACGATATCATTTTAATCTCAAATTTTGCACAATTATCAATATTTTCAATCTATTATTTATTACAGTTTTCTGGTGACTAATAATTTAATAATAGCACATCTATGCGTTTAATTTGGCTTTGGCGATGAAAGTGGGGCTCTAATTGTAACCGAATCCTTCTTGGCCAAGGCAAACTTCATGAGGCTCATCAAAATTCGGCATTTTATCCGGAAATTACTGATGCTATTGTCGAACTGATATATAAGATGATTATTTAATTTACAGAGGTAAGACAGGGTATATGAGATAAGGTATCAATGTAATTATTGCATAACAGCTTGACCTTCAAGGAAGGATTATTCTTCTTCATGACATTGCGTTTCAATGTATGCTGTTGATTTAGCATCCACTTATCAGAAGTCATATATTTCCAAGATTTCAACAATTTGTTATATAATAAGATGATATATAATATTATTAGTAACTTCGGTCAGATATATCCATTGGTGAAAATGCAGGTGAAGTATCAATGTGAACAACATACCCTAACTGTTGAATTCTGATGGCTGTGGAAATTTACTACAGCTAAAAACTTTGTAACAGTTTCCCATGTTGTACTATTGGATTATTATTTTAGTTGTTTGGTTTGAAAAAATCTACGGGTGAAGCCCATCAAACCTATTATGGTGATTCCTGTTCGTACAACTTTCCATTTGTGGGTTTTGGACTCAATTATTCAAAAGTGGACATTTAAATGTGAGTAATAAAGAACAACCTGGAGGACTAAAGGTTTCAGGATAATGAATTCTAAAATGTAATGAATAAACTAATGAAAATAATAAACAAGCTATATAAATATAAAAAAGCTTCATCCTAATACATCGTATAATTTTTTTACAATCATTATAACTATTTATTTACATTTAACAAACGTACAGTATATTCGTAAAACAAGCATACTACTTTTCAAACAACAACATAGTTATTGTGCTATCATCATGCCAAAAATATTACATGTCGAACAATAGATAAAATCATATCTCGCATAAAAAAAACCAAATTATTATTTGTTAGAAGAAATAACAATCACCTGTAATTTATTATTAGTCATAGGCTAATTATGTAGTATTTTTAGCATGGCGATCTTGAAAGAATCGTTTAGCAAAAAAACAACATTATTTTATTTATCCTTGAATTTATATGACCCGGAGTTATGATGCCCTAGGTCGTTTATAACACGTATTAAAATGCTGTCGAACATTAAACTCGAGCCTTAGTGTTTGCACTGGGTCATAGGGAGAGATCGTGAGTTTCCGAAGCATAGATGGTTTGATACTAACTTTAAATCCAATTATAATTTTGACAAGCTTCTGGCAGAGAAACCGTGTTATTACTCATTTTGTAAAATACTATAACCTGCTCGTGTATACCATCAATTTAAACTTTTAACGGAACAATGACGGTTTTTGTCTCTAGGAAAAGCATCTCTCTAAGCTCCAAATATAAAACGTTATATATAAGGGGCATGCAAGTATTCCCATAATTTTTTTCACTTTAAAAAGGATTATTTTGGTATGTTGTAAAGTCTCCTTTTCATCAACTAGGGTTTATCTGGACTACTTGCTGTACTGCTTAGAGTAGGGTTCGAACCGCGGTCATCGAGCATTAAGTCTACCAATTGGCAAGTGAGCAAATTAGAAAAGATCCCAGAAGACACGCGATCTTACCCAGCCTATTTACTGGAGTAGCTGGGATCATTTTCCTTGTCGGGTTTTGCACTCTTGCCTTTGAGACAATCACAAACATAAATTTACAACCATTATTAAAACCATAAATAAAATGCAACCATATACATTTCTAAAATTATTTAATGGGCTTCTATAGCAGATTTCCTCAAATTATGTAACAAAACTAAGGAATGTTGAAAATGCAATTTTCAGCGTTCCATGATTAGCGTCTAATCATTTTGAATACCTCAAAAATACTAAAACGAAAACTATTATTTTATGCATTTATGTGATGTTAAAACCCTCAAATTCGACGGCTGCTTTCGTTGATAATTCTCATTTTCACCAACATATATCGATGATTAAAATACACGCAAACTACCGAAAAAAACACGTTGAAAAACATTTTTTTTATAAATTTACTCTCCTCATTGGTTCATGTTCCTACATAAAATATAACTTCTGCAATATCTAACAATGATTTTGTTCATTTTGGTTTTCGACTTCCTCATTTTTAACCCTGGTCTAAGGGCCAAGCTCCACTAATTATATCTTGATTGCAATAGCACTCGACATTCAGCAGTATTCTTACGTAAACCGAAAAGATAAATTTCCTATTTGTTGTTTATCTAATCCAACCTGGAAAATAGGATCTTCCAAATAAAAAACCGGTAACGGATTAGTAAGCCTCTCACCTGTCCTCTACAATTTTAAGTAGCTAATCTTTCATTTATGAGATTACAGGTATACGCTGCATTTTACGTAGATTACACTGAATGTTTCTGCAGTAGAAGTCGTGTGAACGCCATTCAGAACAAACTTCAAAACCAATTGATCTGGCTCTCAAGTAGTGCAAATAAATCCTAAAAGAATTCCGGATCTACCAGCTTCGAATAGGAAAAAATCCGATACTGTGTCTTCAGACAGTCACGTGCCCTGGCATCCAGTTCGACTTCCCATACACTTATTTATTTAGACTTCTTTATTCAATTGGTCTGTTCAGGTACAATAGGTCATTTGCATAATAGCATCTTTCATTTATTATCTGCCCTACTGTGCACACAAAATAATATGATCAGTTTATATGGACTCCAGGTATAGTAGGTGCAGAGGTTACTTAGAAACTTCCAATCACATTCCGAGGCTTCCCCTCGTAAACGAGTTCCCGGTCCCATTTCCTCACACAATCCTCTAATTAGATATCTGCCGACTAGCCGAAGGGGAGCTTTTCCATAAAATGGCAACCCTACAACCCTTATCAACCGCCAATTAATGCTAGGATCCCTGATACCCACAAACCAACTTCATATAATTGCAATATGAACAAAACCTTCGTGCAAATAATATTTCTTGGTTCATAACTCTTCGAGGTTGAGAATTGAACATTTTAGAGGCCAAGCACTAAACAAATCAAAATGCATCTAATAAAAGTGCAGACAGAATCTAGATATACTTCTAAAATGTCCATTATAAATTATTTCACGAATCATATGCATGGAGAATAACTATAAGTCTTGAATAACGAATATATTATAATTTTTTTTATAACATCTTTATTAGATACGCTTAGTACAATCTTAATTATTATTATTACAATTAATTTATTACTACTTTTCCTATGTGCTTGGATTAATTAACAAGCAAGACGAGTACGAGAAAATACATCAGTATGTATTCCTCAATTATAAAATTATAATTATTTATTAATTATTAACATATAGCTATAGTTTACACTAATAATACACACTAAATGTTCACACAAGTTCGTATGGTTTTGTTCGTTTCAGTCTCCTGACATCCTGTGCGCTGTCCAGCAGTTGTATTGCTTCCACGTTAGAATGATTTACTAATCTTCTTTCGTGTTTCAAGGCGAAATCCTGCACAACTTCGCAAATCCATTTGATTTCCAGGTGATCGTGCAGTTCTTCATTGGTTACATAGCGATAGGCATTGGTAATCAATCGAAGAATCTTGTTTTGACAGCGCTGTATGACTAACTGATTTGAATATTTAGTGCAACCCCATATTTGCATAATTGTATTATAGATCAACCTCCTTGATTTTAGATCAAGTTGAGAGTATCTTCCGACTAACCAGTATAGTTGTTTTATTTTGGTTCTAATGTGTTTTGCTTTTTGTCTAACGTGATGCTTCCAATTTAATCTACCGTCAAGATGGATTCCAAGGTATTTTGCTGATTCTGCTTGAAGAATCGGGCATCCATTGAGTGATATAATTAAGTTTTTATTATTTTGCCTTAATGCAAAATCAACGTGGACAGATTTGGCGCTATTAAGTTGAATTTTCCAATCTTTTGTCCATTTGTAGATTTTGTTGACTGCCCCTTGCACTTTTTCTATTGCCCTAGGCAGAGATATATCTTTTGCCATAATAACTGTGTCATCAGCAAAGGTTCCAAGAAGTGTTTCTTTTGTTGTTGGAATGTCAGCAGTGTAGAGCATATACAGGAGAGGTCCTAAGACGCTACCTTGTGGAACTCCAGCCGAGATAAATGTCGAGAACGCCTTTTCGTGCGATACTCTAAATTTTCTTCCGGATAAATATGACTCCAGCAATTGACAATACTTACGCGGTAACAATTTGCTCATCTTACATATTAATCCCAAATGCCAAACCCGATCAAAAGCTTGTGAGACATCCAGGAATATTGCAGGGCAGTATTTCTTTTCTTATATTATAAATATAGCACAAGTTATAATTAAGCAAAACCAGTGTTTGTTACTCGAAAATCTTTCAACAATACCATCAAACATATAATTATTTATCAGTTACATTTTATAACCTCAAAATTAAAAAAAATCATCCTAAATCGTAAATTATAAAAATATGCTCAACAATTTTCCTGAAAGTATTTCCAGTTTTAGACGTCTTAGAAAGCTTTAAAACATGTTTTCCAAACTCTCCAAAACTATTGATTTAAGAATATTGTTAATAGAGTACTGTAATCTGTAAAGAAAGCTTAAAAATATGTCCTGAAAAGACCTTTTTAATTTAAATTATTTTCGGACGTATAGCTGTATTTTTGTATTCACGTATAGCAGTATAGGAGTTTTTGTATACATTCTGCAAGTGTATCTACCTTCTTTTATTAAAATACTCGAGACTATAATATCCCCTTAATGTCGTTTAATATGTTCTAAATAAAGACCTTTATATATAGCCTCAATGGCGGGCTTCATTTTTTACTACGTATCATTTCGACAACATGTGAAAAATATTTTTTCAGTGCATTAAAGATTGTTGAGAATTTTAACCGAGTTTAATTTGAAGAAAAAGGCGACTGAAGGTCATCGAATGCTGTATGGCATGACTCGATGATGATCCAGAGAAAACGCAAGAAGAACATGCAGAATTGTTGAGAGTAACACAGCAAGCCATTTCGCTTGAAGAACACGGAAAAATCTAAACCAAAAGCTTGGATATTTTGTGTCGTATGAATTGAAGCCAAGAGACATTGAAAGGCGTTTGGTAATGTGCGAAACTTCTTGTGCTGCTTCAACGACAAAATCGGAAAGGTTTTTTGCACCGTATTGTTACTGGTGATGAAAATCGGATCCGATAATCCAAAGTGAAAAATATCATGAATACCACCTGGTCATGCATCGACATCAAATGCAAAGCCGAGTATCCATCTAATGAAAAACGGCCAAAATACGACTAAAGACACAACACTGTTATTCTTCAGCATGATAAGACTCGAACACATGTGGCAAAACCGGGGAAACATACATTATGACGATTTTTTACTATTAAAGCTAACTTATAGGCTATATAAATAATTATTCAAATAAATATGTACAAGACATTATTTCATTTCAATAGCGCTTTTATTTTATTTTCTCCATATATGCAAATATACTGTTTTTATTGTACCCAAAACTAAAATTCAATCATCATCCATTCATTGCACTCTTCACGCCTCAATCAAAATTGATAGAAACGATAAATGGTTGACCATGGTGCGACTACAGCACCATAACCCCCTCTAAAAGTCGCGATAGGTTACCATCAAAACGGCAAGGACAAAAAACAGCACTTGTTTAAAGCGATTATACGACAGTAAAAATGAAACAGTGGGTAACGTTGTGGTGACCGATCGCGTTGACCATTTTTATTTCGTTTCTTTTTTTTACGGTTCGAACCGGAGCGTAATTTTTCATTTTCGTTCAATAAAATCGAACTTTTACCGTCGGTCCTAACGCCGTTGTGTTTTACAACTACTTGTGACTGGACTTTTATGGGATTTCATTTTTTTTAAATATGTAGTAAGTACTATAACGAGTTAAGTTCATGGAAAAAATATTTTTCGTTATGATAAGATTGTGAAGTTCGCAACAGTACATGTTTTCTTGTTTTAAATATGTTTAGAAAGTCAAATTAAGAAATTCAAAACAACTTAACACATTATAATTGTTATTTTATTTATATATAAATAGAAACCAACGTGTGCAATGTTTGTTTTCTGCGAATTATATGTAATCAATTTGTAAGAATATAAATTACCTAATAATTAACTAAATTAATTAATTTCCAGTACATGTTTTTTACAAATATGTTTAGACTGTTAATGATATATAATAAATTTACATATAATTTAAACGAAATTGAGAAATTCACAATAAATAAACTGATATAATGGTTGTTACTTTATTTACTACAAATATAATTAGAAAATAATGTTTGCAGTAACTTTTTTTTACTTCTACGATATGCATTATAGTAACTGTGGAGCTATATATCATATATTTTTTATATTTTTTATTTAACATTACAAAAAAATAACTACAACTCTATAATAATGTAACCTATTAATTCATCTGTATATATTACACGAAAAACATAAATATTATATAAAATATCTATTAGAATATAAAAAATAATAATCTAACTTATATTTTTTAATATTTAAAAAGTATTACTTAAAAACTAAGACTATTTAAAAACAAAGTGATTACTTATTAACTGAAAAAGTTATTTATGTAGTTTCTAATTCAGCTTTTTATATTACAGTTGATACAAAGTCGATGTAACATTCTCAATATTTCTGACGTGCCAAAACAGAATATAAATTAAAACAATAAGGTCTCGATTATTTACAATTTTCTTAAAAATAATGTAGCTGGACTTTTTTGAAAAAGTCCTGCTTAAGTTTTATTATTAAAAGTTAAGCTAAAATTTTTAAGTTAAAAACAGTTGTTTTGATATACAATTTTGATATAAGCCAACAAAACAAAGCATATTTGTAAACAGTTTGTTTATTTGGAACTATTTTTTTAAAATATTGTTTGTTTAGTTCTAAAAAGTGCTATTATCTCACTGAATTTTATTAATATATTCGATCAATATATTGATCAACTAACTCACTGGTATTGTAACTAAAGCTCCTGAGTTGCAGGCAAAAAGAAAATAAATGGTCACTATATAAGTAAAATTTTGAATTTATTTTTATAACGTTCTGTCATATGTTGTAGAATCCATCAAATTATAAATTAATTTAAAACTATGCAAGCCAATCGTCTTCTCTCCTTAACTCTTATTAAGATTGATGCTATATGGTGACAACTCTATATTATTTTTATGAAAATAATCTAAAATGAGTCTTACATAGCTTCAAAAGACCAGTTTTCTCAACATGACAGTCAATGATGTTAAAATTATAGAAATTATTGTCTTCAAATGAAATTTTTTGGATATGATGCATTTATACAAAAGTTTTTTTTCCAATTTCGATCCTCTGTATTGGTTTAAAACTATGCCCTTGAGTTTAGGGAATAAGCTAGTTCAGTGCAGTTAAATCACGCAACTAGAAACGAACTGATTTTTTTCAGCAACAGACGTGAAAAACTAATGCTGTGTGAGAGTGTGACACTACGATTTTTAAGTCTTATATTTTTAATCTCAGTAGTAAGTAATACAACTAATTAAAATTATGTATGTCACAGAAAAAATTCAAATTTGTTTACAGTTTTAATTAAGATGCAAATACCTTTGTTATTTATAGTTGTGCAACTGTTGATGTCGTCATTCGAGTAACAAGGATGATTTCTTACAACTAATGATAATTGATTAGATTTATTTTAAATATATCTCAGATGCTGATGATGTTGAAATAACTATATTTCCATGTTATCTTATTCAACAAAAAATAAAGGAACATTTTGCAAGTTTAATTGCTTTTTTTCTCATAATTTGGACCATTTCGTAAAATACTGAATGCTGCGGCCTTTCTCCAATCTTTCAAACAAAACCACTTTCAAAATGTTTCAAGTCGGCTTTAGATCTTTTTACTAGAAAATCGCAATTAACATGTTCATTTTTATTCGAAAAAATATAAGTCGCTGCCAATTAAACAGATATTACTCATAATTTCTCTTGTTATTATTAACATTAACGTTGTTTAAATATAGGTCAATGTATATGGAAGAAATCATATTTAAAGTGTCTTGATTTATTATTCTTATATTTATGATTCTACTCGTAAATTCGTAATTATATTATAACAAAAAGAAGGAAGCGAAATATATGCAAATATACGGACAGTAATGATAAAAGTTAGATTTTCCGGAAATTTAGAGCCGCAACTCTACAAAACGAAGGAGTTTATAAGTGGATTATGTTTATTTTATTTTTAGCAAATGCAACTTTCAAACTCTGACATAACTTTTGTTGGTTTTTAAAGTTTTCTAAAATACAACAAAGGGAAGAGGTATTACCAATTTTAAACTCTCTGCAACCGTTTACAAAAAAATATAGATATTGGTAATACGCTAGCAAATCCGTGTTCTTTATATTACCATATTCGCGTTTGGCGATATTTGACTAATATTTTTATCTTTTATAATCGGACATTAAGAAATAATCGGAATAACCGAATTATCGGCTAAGCTGCAGGAGTGTTTGCTCCCCTAGGATGGTGAATGTGGAAGAGAAAAAGCATTACAATCAAGTCTCAATTTCGCCACCTTCGAACTCTGGTCATGCCAATCCTTCTGTGTGACTTCGACATTTGGACTCCATTATTTGGATTCTCAATTCAAATTCTCCATGTTTATTACTACATGTAACAGGTCAAATAAAAAGTCCCCGGCCCTCCATAGTAAAACACTTTTTTTTTAAAAAAATTGATTTTTTATTCAAAACAATTCCCTTCAAGGGTGATACACTATAGATGATTATAGCGAGCCTCCAACTTTTCGGCTTCAAAATAGGCCTCAGTTTCGGCGATCACCTCTTCATTCGCGAAAATTTCTTCCCAGCGAGCATTCTTTTGAGATCTGAGAACAGGAAATAGTCGCTGGGGGCCAGATCTTAAGAATGCGGTAGATGAGGAAGCAATTCGAAGCCCAATTCATGGATTTGTACGATCGTTTTCATTGACTTGTGACACGGTGCATTGTCTTTGTGAAGCAGCACTTTCTTTTTTTTCAAATGTGGCCGTTTTTCGTCAATTTCGTCCTTCAAACGGTCTAATAACGCTATGTAATAGTCGGTGTTGATGGTCCTTCCCTTTTCAAAGTAGTCAATGAAAATTATTCCATGCCAGCCGACTGTTGCGTTTTCCCACTCTTTGGAGCGGGTTCATCGTGTACAGTCCACTCGGATGACTGTCGATTGGAATTCGGAGTGAAATGGTGGAGCTATGTTTCATCCATTGTCACATATTGACGGAAAAACTCGGGTTTATTACGCTTGATCCTCTTCAAACACTGTTCCGAATCATCAACTCGTCGTTGTTTTTGGTCAAAAGTGAGCTCGTGCGGCACCCACTTTGCACAGAGCTTTCTCATACACAAATATTCGTAAATTATATGATGTACATGTTCAGTTGATATCTTTAGATTGATGGCTATAGATTGATAATTTTCAATAAATCAAATTCGAATTGGCCACGTAATTTCTTTCTTACATTTGGTGCCAAATCGGGACTGTAGGGCGGATGACCTATCAATTCAATCGATAGTGTTTGGCTGGTTAAATATTCCATTGTTTGGGGCAATGTGTGCAAAATTGCGATGAAGAATGATTTGCCTCTTCTTCGCTGTTACTGAATTTCTTCTGGCCTTCGTTACAGTAACGCCACTATCAATGATACAGAAGAAATAATGATGTGCTTCTTTCGCGAAAATCTTTTGTTGGATATGGCTCGTCATCTGTATAGTTATTATACAAAAGTTCTAATACATTTTATTACTAATGTTTAATTACCATGTTTAATACATGTATAAATAATTAAGTTCATCAATACACTCTTGTTTTGATAATCTACGTAGAAAGCTATTAAAAATAATCGCACGAATTAATATTTTATCCAACCAAATAAATTAAAATTTAATTAAAAAAAATGTTTCTCGGTTGAATTTCTTGATATATCTCAAGCTTTTGATAAGATTCCATTTTCTGAAAACTTGAATCCAAAAAACTTTTACCCCATCCACACTTCCAGCAACTAAAATCATACCTCACTGATAGACATTTTACTGTTAACCAGAGTGACGAATATACTGAACTGCATCCAATATCTTCGGGTATTCTACCCTGTAGTATCCTTGATCCATTGTAATATCTCCTTATACAGCTGACGTGCGAACGTCAAGAACCATTATTGTGGAAAAATATGCCGATGATACGGTAATTTTATGATCTCACCAGGATCCAATGAACTAGCCACAATGAACGTCCAACATAATCTCAACAAAATCCGTTTGTCGTTGCAAACATGGAGTATTAAGGTGAATGAGCTCAAAATACTCACGTGACGTTCATTTTGTATAGAAAACCTTGTCCTCCACTGATAATAATAACTATAACCTCAGGCAGAAAATATTTAACAACTGAAACTAAAACAGACTTATTGGCTTATAGAGCGTAAATCTAAATTATTCTTAGATAACAAAGTATTGCTCTATAAGTAAATTCTTGTTTGGACGTACGTTATCGAATTGTGGGGTACTACTAGCTAATCCAACATAGCCATCCCTCGGAAATTCCAAAACAAAGTGTTGCCTGCCATAACGCCGTATTACGTCTGTAACAAATTAACTCAGCTCGATATCTCCCTGGAACTCATAACGAGTGCGATAAAAAGTGGCAGTGTATAGCACTCTGGAAGAGTACACCCGAATTCACTCGCCAACCAATTAAATATGCGCGATGTCAGTAAGCTGCGTAGGATAAAACTTTCACCAACATTCTATCTGACTAATAGTCACATAGAATAGTTTTTAGAAAAACATAGGATAGAAAATAAATTAAATGCTAGTTTAGAAGTTTGTACAAATCACTTGCTGAAGCGATCTTCCACCTGTCATTTTATAATTCAGGGCAGTTCGTAAAATGCTAAGAGAATAATTATGTAATCACTACATAGTATAAAACAAAGTCGCCTTTTCTGTCCCTATATCCCTATGTGCGCTTAAATCTTTAAAAATACGCAACGGATTTTGATGCGATTTTTTTCAATAGATAGAGTGATTCAAGAGGAAGGTTTATATGTATAATACATGCATAATATACTAAGGCAACATTGCTAATTTTAGAGGTTTCTAACGTGATGTCGTAAATTAACCTATTTTTTAGGCTTATTTAGCAATTAGCAAAAACGCTGCCTAACCCTACGAGTTAGATCAAATTAATGTACTACAGTATTGTACACCATAAAAAGGTCTACAAAAAAGTCCGCGATGGTATATG
This sequence comes from Rhynchophorus ferrugineus, assembly GCF_030347505.1. NCBI lineage: Eukaryota > Metazoa > Arthropoda > Insecta > Coleoptera > Curculionidae > Rhynchophorus > Rhynchophorus ferrugineus. The sequence continues at coordinate 15,432,511 of NW_027472588.1, read as the reverse complement.
TTTATCTTTTAGGGATAACCCACATTAACCATTTTTATTGTTTACTTTTTACGTGAGAAAATGGCTTATTTACGAAGCTATTTTAAGCAATACGGCATTAATCCTTATCGAATTAAGTACCTTAAATACAGTGTGCAATTAATATAGATCAATATGGTTCCTTACAGCATGTAAATTAAACAAATATTTTCGGAGATATTACAAATTTAAAATTTGCGTTTAAAAATGTGTAATGTAATAAAAATTGTATGAATTTAGATATTTCAAAGATAGCAGGAAATCTTCATAGTAAGTATAGGGGAAGAGGAATTGTTTTACTCCAAATTTAATGCGTGCAGGCCAAGGGCAGTAATGAATGAACCAAAAATACTGGATCGATTTTAATCATGTTTTCAATGAGTGACATAGGCATATATATTTTATGCCCGTGCAAAGTCGGAGCGGGCCGCTATGTTTTTATATACAACGTTCATATTTTTTCTGTAGTGTATTTAATTTAGTATCAGCATTGCACCCGTGCGAAGCCGGGGCGGGTCGCTAGTGTGGAATAAAGAGAATAATAGAAAAAGTGTTTTATCTGAGATGCCTTTTTAAGTTACTTCTAAACAACACAGATTGTGCTCAAATTAGGCTATTCTAAAGAAGATTACGTTTAATAATGCCAAGTTGCAAGGGTTACTAACACCAGAAAAAAACATATTCTGAAACTTCTAAAATTCTTAACTTAAAAAATTCTAAAAGGTGTCCTCAAATGATTCTTGATTAAATGAAATCAACATTATCCTAAATATTTAATAATACATACAGATACATTAAAATTCACATGTGATATTTCAACCAATAAAAAAATTAACGACAGGTAAATTTTGCAATGGCTATTATATCGATATTACTCAAATCCACACAAATTTTCCGATATTGCCCCACTTCGCTGTCAAATAACAGCAACAATAATACGCACAATTGTTATATTTAACTGACCTTGTGTTATTTTCGCTTCGCCGAAGAACTGAACCGAATCTTAAAATAAATACCTGTCAGTTCCTAGTTTCTCTAAATTTAAAGTTAAAAATATCTCTTACACATTGCTATAGGTTTGGAGTATGCATACATATTATCAATCACGATGCTTCAATATTGATGGGTTCCGATTAAATTGGTGTCGAATGTTGAATTCAATTATTTTACAGCTATATTTAGATATTTAGCAATGAACTATAGTTATGGGGACATACCTAGGATAATGTATAGGTTTTCTTGCACAAATATTTATATAGCAACATAGTCTTTCTTATATAAGATAAGGATAAGAACAAGTTGATACTGTAATGGAATAGGTCAAGCTGTATTTGATGTATCAAAAATAAAAATGTATACCATTATGTATCAAGTAAAATATGGATTAAATGTTCTCAGCAGATTCTCACAGAGTTGTGTGGATCAATTTAAGATTGTCTATTGCAGCTTATTTTTTCTTTAGTTGATACCTTCGACTTTAGAAAACCTGCATTATGCCATTCATTTATAACATAGTCATTCATTTAGAAATTCGTTTATTCGGTTAATAATGAAGTTTTATCATTTAGATTACTTGCTCCGTCAAGCAGTTCACCACTGTAAACCTAAATGAATGTTTTTATCTAACGTCGATTAGATGTCGACTACAAAAGTAAAACAACAGATGACCCATACTATATATTAATGTACTTTAACCTAATATAACCGACAAGTAGTACCGTAACGATGCTTGCGATTTTACCCAATTATAAACATTTTTATATTGAAATAAACGAGGGCATAAAGTTAACTGAGCATATATTAACATTAATGAAGCAACAACTGGCAAACTAGCAGTTATATTAGAAATTGTTCTACTACCGAATAAAAACAATATATATCTAAAAAAAATTGATAATCTATATGTTAATATTACTAGAATGTTCAACATTATAATTTTGTGATTATTTCAGTTTTTAATGTGAATTATTGTTAGTGGTGTTCTAAGTGATATATTAAAAATAGCATTTTGTTTAATGTTCAATATTCCGGTAAATTAGGGGACTTAAGACATAATAATGCTGGTGGGATGGACCAAATGAACGGATGCGGATATGGCAGAGTAAGTATAGTGATTATTTTTATTCATTGTTTTGATAATATTTATTGATTAATTAGTAACATGTTACATGAGTAAATAGTCGAATAGTTTGCCTGGGTAGCAGGTTCGAATCCCATTCTGGACATATTTGTAGTTCATTAATAGTCAAGTCTGCACTGTCATTATAGGCAAGTCTAGATGAGTCACCAGTGGATAGGTGAACTGTCAAAATATTAATAATCTATAAAATATCTGGTGGCCCATCCATGCCTACACATACATAAGAGTATACGGTATATTCTATTTATATTTTGAGCCATGGTACTACTCAGTATTATTAGGCTCCATCTGACGTTTCCAAGTGAAAGTTTGACCTTTGATCATAACCTTCTTCAGAACGTTTTATCGTTTGTGTAAAACTAGTGTTTTTAGGGTGACTTGAAAACTTTGCCTCGAGTTAACTCGTGAACATTTTCGTGCGATTATTTTCTACAACTTTCGACGTGGTGCAATACAAAAATGCATCGACCAATTTACTTCGCCTTTAGGCAATAAACCACCATCCCTGATTACTGCGAAACGTTGGTATAACGAATTAAACCGTGGCCGTTGCTCCAGAATTGTCGATGCCAGAAAATAGAGATGCTGTGGTCAAAATAATATTGCAAGATCTTCATGTGAGTTACCGTGAGAGTTATATAGAGTTATTTAATTGTAAAAAAGACTTCATAGCACTGGTGCAAATAAATGCACAAAAAATCAACCCCAAATAAAGCAACTAGCAACTACACGGATTAGGATAACTGAACATGTGGTAATCGTGCAGTTAGAGCAACGTAAAATGCTGACTTCCGAATGGTACACAAGCATTTATTTACCAAAACTGCTTCGTGAAAAAAGAAGCGGCAATGTTTTTTCATCATGACAGTGCAAGTTCTTCTACATAGACTGAAACAACCATTTATTTCACTAGCCAAGAGTTCAAATTGATAGATCAACAACCTCCATACAACCCTGATTTGGCGCGAAATGATTTTTTTATCCCCGCTTATCAAGAATATATTGCGCAGGAAATGTTTTAGAGGCATTTCAATCAAAAGAGTGCTTCAAGGGTAAAAGCAATAAAATATAATGCAATAAAAATAGTAAACAATAGCAATCCTCGTATAAAGTAACACGACAGGCAAACGTTTGTTCATTTAAAAAGGTGTTTTGGTTTTATGGAACATCTCCAACCAAATCTAAAGGTATGTCAATACCGTACAAAGTAAATCTTATTGAACCAAATACATTCATTTTCATACTCGTTATGAACGGTCACGTACACAATTTGCATGTCCTTAAATGAGAGCTTTACTGTTCACATTAGAATTCAGCGCTAGTTCTGTACCAAAAATTAAATTTGTTTACTAGAAAACAACACAATTTTTTCTAGGTGATCAATCTACAATAAAATAGAGACGAGAATAAAATATTCTGACGCTTGCTTTTATTTATTTTAATTATGACGCTTTTATGAGTAAGTATTTAAAAAAGAGACATGGTGTTCAATATGACGTTACAAACTGCTCGACCAATCCAATGTTCTTAATAATGTTTTTTCATATATTCCACATTTCTTGAGGTTTAATGAAGAAAATACGTAAATAATGACAACTGAGGGATTGCCTGATGTTGTAAAACTCAAAGGTTCCAATGAGGGCAATTGCAACCTTCTATATGACTCCATAACCTGTAGTCGGGTTTAACCTGTTTGTAGGCTGTTCAAATACGATGCTTAAGGCAAGTTAAGAAATAAACAAAAATACGCAAATGGCAATGGTTTGGATATGTCTGGACTATTTGGATGGAAGACGCAGCGAACAAAGCAGCAGGAGACTCATACTATCTGTGGTCACAATATTAAGAACTGAGGCCGATCGTTCAAATCAGATAAAGACTATTGGAAGTTCAACAATACCAACAGCACCATATTGATTAAGAAATATGATTGATGATGTTTTAACGGTGTTTTAGTTTACCAAATATTTGAGTTATATTATATATAATACATATATTTTTATTTTATAGTAAAATAGCTTTTATGGAATTTTAAAATACTTTATTACTTTTTTTAAAATTTTATATTGTGTAATTGTAAGCAAACTCAAATTTAAGCCAAATTGTTTCTCTTTCTACTGAAGACCATCTGTAACTATAACACCATTTCACTTTTGTAAATATCGTTTTTTTTTTATTATGTAATATCTCTGATTTTCCTAATTGTAATGTCAATTATTAACGGTCAGCTATTCCGTCACGTATACCAAAGAGTAACTTTTGTGGATACATTTCCACTTGGCGAGGAAGAATAACAAGAACTACATGGCGGTTTATCTTCAAAACCAGCTTTTATCTAGGCGATTATATTTATGTATTATGAATTATTTATATTAATATGATTGTTGTAAATAATATAATTTATTTTATATTTACAAGTTTAGGTCGATTAGTTTATAAAAAAGGTTTTCTCCCTGAAACATATTTTTTAAACTCCGAAAACTTTTTATAATTTAAATTAAAAAAAATCCTCTTAAGGATAAATTCTCAAAGGGTTAAGCATTTTCTAGACTAGAATACTCCCTTAACTCCCCTTTTACCACCGCTTATTTAACAGCTTTAACTTTATTCTGACATATATTTTCCCAGTCCCCGGTCTACCATAGTAAAATAATTTTTTTTGGCAAAATTAGTTTTTTTTATTCAACATAATTCCCTTCAAGGGTGATACACTAATTATGGCGACGACGGTAACTGTTCGGTACCATTTTTAGTACGATTTGTCCTTTTTCTCAAAATAGGCCTCAGTTTCGGTGATGGCCTCTTCATTCGACGAACATTTCTTCGCAGCGAGCATTCTTTTGAGATCTGAGAACAGGAAATAGTCGCTGAGGGCCAGATCTGGATAATACGGCGGAAGAGGAAGCAATTCGAAGCCCAATTCATGGATTTCTGCCATCGTTTTCACTGACTTATGACATGGTGCATTGTCTTGGTGAAGCAGCACTTTCCATCTCTTCAAATGCGGCCGTTTTTCGGCGATTTCGTCTTTCAAACGGTCTAATAACGCTATGTAACAGTCGCTTAGATGGTCCTTCCTTCTTCAAGATAGTTAATGAAAATTATTCCATGCGCATCCCAAAATACAGACGCTATAACCTTGCCAGTCGACTGTTGCATTTTCCCACGCTTTGGAGTGGGTTCATCGTGTGCAGTTCACTCGGATGACTGTTGATTGGATTGGTTGATTGATTGGAAGTGAAATGATGGAGCCATGTTTCATCCATTGTAACATGTCGAAGCAAAAACTCGGGTTTATTAGGCTTGATCATCTTCAAATACCGCTCCAAATCATCAACTCGTCGTTGTTTTTGGTCAAAAGTGAGCTCGCACGACATCCACTTTGCACAGAACTTTCTCATACCCAAATGTTTGTAAATTATATGATGTACACGTTCCGTTGATATATTTGAGTGTCTGCTAATTCATTTAATTTCAATTTATGGTCATTCAAAATCATTTTGTGGATTTTTTTAATGTTTTCGTCGGTAACAATCTCTTTTGGGCGTCCACTGCGGTCACCGTCTTCGGTGCTCATTTCACCACGTCTAAACTTACCATACCAATCCTTGATGGTTGATTTTCCTGGGGCAGTGACCGGAAACTCGGCATCAAGCCAAGTTTTTGCTTCAACTGTATTTTTTCCCTTCAAAAAGCAATATGTTATTTTATCAACACGCGAAACTCCTTTTTATCCATTTTTTTTTCACAATAACAAATGTTGCTTCACTCAGAATGCTATAATTCACAAAGTAATGATCCGACAGCTGTCAAATTTATACACGCTTCTTTTGAGGGTTAGGGCTAACTATAAAACATATGGATTAAATTCTAGTAGCGCTATCTATGTGTCAGGTCGGGGACTTTTCAATTGACCTGGTATATTATCAAAGAACAAAACTACACCAAGGTATCCATTCAGTGTTGAAAAATGTTTGCTTCTAATGTCTATACCTGTTAGATTTATTATTTACATTACATCCTTCTCCATGCCACCTATTAAATAAAACGTTAGGCGGGTTTATTATAATGTTATGATTTTTTTGTTATGAAATCCAGTACAGAAGTCGCGTGAAATTTAATGATGTCTGTTCTATATGGAAAAAATATGCTAGTTAGCATAATTTTAGATACCAATATTAGTTTTGGTAATAAAGTTTCATCATTTGGACGTGCTGCTCATTCGTGTACGTTACCATGGTGATTTGACATCAGTGACTGAATAATAAGCAATATATTAAAGAGACGCCGTCAAAACAACATGACCGTTACAGGCAGTTAAATCGATTATGATTTAAAAATCCTAATATATCAAATATACACAACTACTCCACACACATTTTACTTCCCAACTTATTATTGAAATTATATCATAATATTATATAATACTCATTAACATCAAGTTTTTTCTTCAACAAATTAGAGGTCAATTTCGGAATAAATGAATGCTAAATAATAACCTTACAGTCACGACAAAATATTAGTATAATAATAGCCATTGTTACAAAGTTCAGAAAATAAATGTTTTGCAGGCATAACATTTTTAATTGTATTATAATTTCATTTGTATTGAATCATCATTCTCAAACGCCGCGGAGTATGGATGAAAGATAAACAAACTTTTACAAATGTGCCATTAGGTTATTTTTAATTAACAAAGAAGCTCTCCCTGTTATTTTTAGAAATATGTTTTTACCTAATTAATAGTAATTTAACTGAAATATACTAATTAATTTAATATACGGGGTGGTAGATATATGTATAGAAACCTATACTAGTATTATTTCATTTATATTTACTATTTATAAGTGTAGTATATTTTTGTAAAAATAATTATTATTTAAATAAAGCTAACAATATGATGATAATAATAACTTTAATATAAAATATATGGGTTAATATATCTAAAAATACTGTAATGAACAATATATTAATATATTAACAGTTTAATTACAGTAAAAACTCGAATTACCCTAAAAATAATAATAAATTATTTGATGATTTTGTTTGATTTAGGGTTATATATGACAAAATGGTGAATGCGTCTATTTATATATCTCTGATTATTTTGTTTCAACGCATATTGTTTCATTATTATATATTATAATTATTACTTTTATATTCTCAATTACTTTTGAATCTTTCCACAACACAATTTTTCTGTTTTTTTTTAAAAACAAAAAGGAAAACAGATACGGTGGCGAACCTTTTGATTTATTTTCGGTGAGATTTACTTACAAACTACAAACAAGGATATATGTCGGGTAATATTTACACTGAAAACATTTTTTATCTCTAAAGCTCACTCCTTATTTATTTCAAAACTGTCCAAGTAAATAATTTCGTTCAAGAATGTGAACAAACATTTGACAGATAGGCAACATACACATTTAAATAATTAAAACTAACGAATACTGATGGGAAAACTAAAAATTTGTTTTTGTATTATATTACAAATGCATTAAAATAATTCAATAATAACTAGGTTATTAATATATATTTGGGTGTGACTTACTAACAACTGAATGTAAAATAATTCTCAGGATAATATACGTCATTTAGCAGTGGATCATTCGATACTCTGCCGCAGTATTACATATGCCAAATGCATAAATACTATAGCGCATTCACCATGTTCATTAAAAACTATTCTGTAGGGTTTGAAGGATATTACCATTTTATATTCTGACTTGATACGATATAATTTAGCTTAAGTTAAACAATTTTAACAAAGTTTATTTTACGTTATTTTTTTCGAGAACCATTTTCTCAGATTTGAAAATATGAATATATAAAGCTGAATTGACTCTATTCAATTGGATACTATTGTTTCTAGATCAAATGTAGAATATTATAGAACTGTAGAAAAATCTAACAGCAACAAAGAACATTGTAAAAGTAATAGTAAACATAATAGAAAATTATTAAATTTTTATATTGCATATGTCATATCTAAGTATTTATTAAAACAAGATCTTAGGAAGAATGAAACTTGCAATTATTTTAACGCTGTGAAACGACCTTTAGACCTTTAGTGATTTAGACTGGAGTCTGTAACTATAAGGATAGGAAATATAATTTTAATGTTTTATTATAAGTGGCTTTAAAATCGTATTGCTTTAATAGTTCAATGAAGTCATGCAATAGCTAGTTGGAATGGTCCATAGAGATTTCTACATATAAAGATTCTCGAATCACTTCGTATGTCCATTTGATTTTGAGGTTATCGTGCAGCTCTTCGTTGGTTACGTAGTGATAAGCATTGGTAGTTAAACGTAGAATTTTGGTTCGGTTGCGTTGGACTACTAGTTGGTTTGATGTTTTAGTACAACCCCATATTTGCACCTCATAGGTCCAAATTGGCTAATGCTTAACTGATAAGCGAATCTCTTTGATTTTAGGTCAGCTTGAGAGTATCTTCCGGCTAACCAGTACAGTTGCTTGACTTTAGTCTAATCTGCTCTGCTTTTTGTATAACATGATGTTTCCAGTTTAACCTACCATCGAGATGTATGCTGAGCTAAATACTGATTCTGCTTGAGGAATCGGGCATCCGTCAAGTGATATAATTAGGTTTTTGCCCTTTCGCCACAACGCAAAATTAACATGGATAGATCTGAGCCATTAAGTTGTATTTTCCAGTCTCCAGAGCCTTAGACAGAGATACATCTTTTGTCATGATAACTGTGTCGTCGCCAAAAGTAGTGTTTATTTTGTTCTTGGGATATTAGCAGTATAGATCAGATACAGGAATGGCCCCAAGGACACTAATGACTAAAACATGGAGCAGCTTTATAAACAGTTGTAAAGCAAGGACTGGTGTCAAGGCGATAAGAAGCGTCTGACAACAGTAGGAAGGAATTACTTATCATGTTCTGATCGAATTCACTCAAATTATTGATTCAGCCCTCTACTGTTAACAATTAATGGGATATCAGTAGGAGATTAAAACAAAATGGACAAAACTGATCAACATGAGAGTTTCTTTCGGTTTTTCATATAGTAACAAGGAAAAATGACACATATTTCGTGACTGAGTAAAAATGGAGAGATCAGTTGCGAAGTTTTTAACATTCCACCCTATAGCCCCGACCTTGCATCTGTAAAATTATTTTAATAGTATCAGGCAAGGGACTTGTGAAAAACATTTGGTTCAGTTTGTAATCTAGATATCTCAGAAGTTTTACAGTGACGGGATTGAGGCGTTACCAAAAATAAGTAGAAAAATACAATTGATCAAAACGACACATATATCATTTATATTCAACTTAATAGCTCCAAATCTGTTCACGTTAATTTTGCATTAAGGCGAAATAATAAAAATTTAATTATATCACTCAATGGATGCCCGATTCCTCAAGCAGAATCAGCAAAATACCTTGGAATCCATCTTGACGGTAGATTAAATTGGAAGCATCACGTTAGACAAAAAGCAAAACACATTAGAACCAAAATAAAACAACTATACTGGTTAGTCGGAAGATACTCTCAACTTGATCTAAAATCAAAGAGGTTGATCTATAATACAATTATAAAGCCAATTTGGACCTATGGGGTGCAAATATGGGGTTGCACTAAAAATTCAAATCAGTTAGTCATACAGCGCTGTCAAAACAAGGTTCTTCGATTGATTACCAATGCCTATCGCTATGTAACCAATGAAGAACTGCACGATGACCTGGAAATCAAATGGATTTGCGAAGTTGTGCAGGATTTCGCCTTGAAACACGAAAGAAGATTACTAAATCATACTAACGTGGAAGCAATACAACTGCTGGACAGTGCGCAGGATGTCAGGAGATTGAAACGAACAAAACCATACGAACTTGTGTGAACATTTAGTGTGTATTATTAGTGTAAACTAGAGCTATAAGTTAATAATTAATAAATAATTATAATTTTATAATTGAGGAATACATACTGATGTATTTTCTCGCACTCGTCTTGCTTGTTAATTAATCCTAGCACATAGGAAAAGTAGTAATAAATTAATTGTAATAATAATAATAATAATAATTAAGATTGTACTAAGCGTATCTAACAAAGATGTTATAAAAAAATATATCATTTATTAGTTTATATTGATATGAATACACTAGAATTTGAATGAATGAAAAACAAACGAAATAATTTTAGTTGCATCCAAAAGTAGGATTCTTTCTCAGAGGCGTCGAGGAAATTAATTCAAATAGCAAATAGTAAATGTCAATGGTAAACTTCAAACACTTTAGAAGTAGTGAATTTTCCATGCAGTTGGCAAAAAAAAATTGTGGTTAGACAAAAAACTCGAATATGAAGCGATTCAGTGTTACTATCGCTAACAATTGCATCTTAATGTGTTGCCACATATTAGATAATTAAAGAATAGTTATAGAAACATTAAATTAGATCTTCCCTCAGCGAAATATCAGCCTGATTCTAAATATTTGTTAATTCAGATGCGGTAATATTGATGCAGTTACCAGAACATATTGTGATTAATAAAGAATCTGGAATATGATGAATATGTCTTGATATGTCTAAATTATTCTTGGTATCGTTATCCATTGCATCCTGATGATGTGAAAAAACAACGCTCTGCCATATATTAAATAATTTGTGATGGTATCATATACGGAAACATTGCAAATTCTAAGATTTTCAGAGATATCGGTCTGACGCCGAATTTACAAAGAAGATAATGGCACCAACTTTTTCATAAACACATTAACAACATATTTAAGGTTGTTCGTATTCATACTTATAGACATACATAAATTTGAACCACTTTTCGAAATATAACCGTTAGATACTTTAAAATGCATACACGAAAATAAACGTATTAACAAATTGCGAACACAATTTCAAACTCCATTAACGATCCATGAAATATTAAAATTAACGACGAACAAACAACCGCTTGAATAACATACTTTACCGGCAGGAAATTTAAATATATCAGCGTTCTGACAACAAGGAGAGTACTCCGTGAATTTTCCCTAGAAATCGCGATTGCTCTCTGTAGATTTGCAATTAACAAGTTTAAATTAGCAGGAAGCTAGAAAATCACTTTCAAAGGGACCGGTCTGCATTCAGTTCATTTTATATTACGCAGGCACGGGAATTTTCATCAAGCAAATGTAGTCTTAAAGAGATAGGATTAACGACACGGGGAGAAAAATGGAACAGGTCGGGTAACTTGGAAATTCATTTACTCGTTATAAGCTATTTTGCAAGATTCTCCCGAATTCAATTCCCTTCACTTGACCTACTTGGCAGTGTTTAAATTTAAATGAATATGTATTCTTTCATAAATTGAGGGCATTTTTGAAAGTATTGCGTCATCTAGACAAAATCCCTTATTGTTGTTGAATTATATTAGGTCTAAGACTTTGTTTTGTAAAATTCTAATCTTCATTCAAGTATAGGTTAAGTAAACGAGTTTAGTTTCTTGAGTTTTTTCTTATATGTGGTTCAATGAATTAAACAAGCTAAATTTATTTTGTTCCTTTTCGTCATTTAATTTTGTGTATGTCACAAAATTTTATTATTATTTTTGTATTGTTTGAGCTCGGCACCGACTTCAAACTGATCAGTTGGCAGTAGTTAAAAAAATATTGTAAATAGATAAATAGATTTAGGTAGGTATTAAGCTAAATTATGTGTTTATAATAGAATATAAAATACGATAGTAGATAGTAGATAGGTTAAATAAGTTTTTATCCATTTTTATTTAGTTATAACAATGATTATCATGTACATATTTTATTTTTAAACGTTTTTCGTGTGTTAAAAATCTATTTCTAAGTTTTAGCGAGTTTCTTATTTATTTTTTTGAAGTCGGTTCAATTTTTTTGTTAAAAATATTTTATTTATTTTTATTATATTTATTTAAAAATATTCAAGTGACACCATCCCTTGTTCACGATCTCTGATGCTTCCAAGTATGATTCACTCCATATAATTACTTTTTGTAGTAAATTTAGTGTTTGGACGACCATGAACTCATCTTTCATATTAAAAGTGTCAGAGAAAATATTTCCTCACAGCAACTTTTGATAAAGCACATTCCTCGTATACTGCATCATTTTTTCACATTATCACCCGTTAATCTTAGTCTTGATGACTATACTGCCATAATGGCAGTAAAGAAGAACGATATATTAAATTTAGAAGAATTTATGGAATATTTTTTAGAAATTGATAGTAGACAATACAGTAATAGTTACTGTATAAACAAATCTTTAAGCTCATGAAGACGCATGCTAAGAAGATTACTTTGGACATAATTAAGTGGTTTCAGATCAAATTATTAAGGAGAGTTGTCATGCTAGAAATAATGATTTCCATAGAGACGTGGAAATGCAATACCATTAAAAAGCTTGCCCCAAGTCATAAGAAAAGCTTTCTTCTTTACTACATTAATGTCGAGGCACTCAGCTTCTTGATGGTGATGATAGGACAAGACTAATCTCAACAGCACTCAGCAAGCCTAGTGCTAGTCACTGAAAAGAAGTATTTAAGATTATAATTGTTAATAATATAGTTGATTTTTAACAAACAAAGTCTACCGAGAAAAAGGCAATGAAATTTTTTTATTAACTTTCCCAATATATTGAGTTGTTCTATTAGACCTGTGAAAAGCACCTCAAAAAAAAAATGTAAAGGTAAATTCAGGCTACTAATCTTTAAAGGAAAGGAAATTATTAACAACATTTCATTGAATTTATTATTTGTTTGAATATTATGAGTGATTTTATTTTGACCAAAATTGATGTATTAATTCAAGGTAATCTTTAGATATTTTGGAGAGTAATAAAAACATGCATTTTGCATACACACAATAAATGAAACCTGGATTTACAGCTACATATAAAAAGTCTTATTGGTTACAGATTGTCCTGAAGTAGAATAGACTATCAGTCATAGCCGATCTTGGAGAGTCATAATATTTTCCATGTAGGTTTCATTTAATCTGGGTTGGTATACCCTCTACTCATAATACAAATCTACATAAATATAAGAAACTTCTGATATTAGAAAAAAACCAGGTAGAAAGGAACGAGAGTTAAATTGGCTATATTTCTTATTGGTCTTTATCCCCTTATCAGTGAATGTATTTCACTATACCTTTAATCGATATCCAACTTAACAAACCTAATTCTCCGAAGAGAGAAAATTAAGCGATCCTTTGTTCAGTTCAGATTAAGTTTCTAACAAAATCAGGATAGAAGTTAGAATGGAATTTTAATAACTCGCAGTGAAGCTTTAAATAATACAATTTAAAATTCGGTAGTCAAATTTCTTGGGAGACCAGCTTTTGGTAACATTAATAAAACACAATTAATAATTGCTAAAAATAAATAACAAATTCTCAACACATACAATATGTATTTTATTAATTAGAAAATTGGAGAATTAACTTCATCATGCACACGGCATGTTAAGTTTATTCGGGTGTATTTTATCAAGAAAGATTGAATATATTAAGGGGATGCCGACATGTCCTCGACAAATGGGGAGATTCATAAAGACATGATAAAATGAAGAGCATGCAAGTTTTACGAAACTATTCTTATATATTTAGATATATCTTAACAGTTAAATATTCCAAAAAAAAATTAAATTCCTTTTCTCATGTTATAGCGAATTAAAGCTTTTCGTGTTGTGTTGAATGTAACATGTCAATTTGATCTACAGTATAGCATATAATCAACGTAGTACTTACAAACTATTGGAATTAACACTAATTTGCAATTCATATATTAAAGCACCAGACGACAAAATATTTTATTAACCGCTTGCCGAGACAAAGTAAGGTAGATCGAGTATAAGCTGATTAAAATATTTCGGGGCAAATTCTTGTAACCAAACTCTCGTAACACCGAAATATTTCTCTACTATATAGAGCTTTAGCTTTAATACCATAAACCGTTCTATCTAGTAACTGGGGAAGTGGAAATGCCGCCAAAATCTTGGATGATCGGTTTATAAACAATACAGATTTTCCGGTGCGGGGAACTTTGAAAATTAACTTTCGGCGGATTCCGACGCGCGTTTACTGTATTATTTTCGTGGCCGTTTAAACTTGGCACTTAACTTGCATTATATCAAAACAATGATCTTATAGATTAAGCATTAAGTTGTTCACTAATTTCGCGAAATTTTGCTGAAACGGAAATGAAGAAACACATTTTTAGTTGTAAAAACGTCTCGACAAAATATACCTCTATGCCAAGAGCTATATTACTTCTTTATTTGATGAAAATAGTTTTCCAGAAATAATTTACGAATAGACGGAAGCCAGAGGGAGATAAGTATGGCGGATAATTTTGATGTTGAAACAATCAGTACACCAATTCACTCATTTTAGCGATTATTTTCGTGAGTTGAGAAAGCAAGTAGGTTATCTTGATACAAAATTACTTTTTTAAGGTTGAGACGCGATTGTTCAAAGCTGAACTGTTAGTTTACGAATTGGAGTCAACTTTATTGCTTAAAAGTAATTCGTTTTATTTCGTATTCGTTAAAAGTTGCATCTTCAGGGCTGGAGATCAAACACTGAAGCTCTCCTATTCAAGTCCCTGTCACGGTTTAATGGTTAACCGGTAGTGACCTCGTTTTTTTTCATTTTCTACTGAATAACTAAAATACCATGAGAATGGTATATAATGTTAGATAGCCTTTGTTTTTGTTTCCATAAATCTCAAGACGCTCACAGTATTTTTTTAAGTCTTATCGAGTGGTTAGAACTTCGATTTTATTGGACTGAATGTTGTGGAAAGTATCCCTGCAGTGTTCATCCAAAGCTCACTATATCGCTTGTCTATATCTCACACTTCTTTGGTATTATATTTTCCGTCTACTTACCATCCTCCATGCTGGTCATGATTAGGTGATATTATACCTGCCTGATGTCGCTAGGATAGTCACCACCACCCAGTTCATAAAATATTTCGAAACATTATACTTAAACCATTAACTTTATTATAGTCTTATTCGTTTAACACAAAAATAATTATAAACACAGTGAACTTTGTAAAGTAAAATGAATTACAGTGGGACCATAGCCTGTTCAATAAAACAACCTCATAAATGACGTCGAATATATTGTCAATTACAGTTTGTAAACATGTAAAATTCTTTTGAAACCAGGAGCGGATGTTTCTTTCTCATTTTATTCTAGTTAAAAAGAGATCTAATGATGGCTGATGTTTCGGAAGATGTAACAGAATCAGCCTATAAAATTCAATTTGGGTTGGTATAAGCGTCTGCAAAATTTTTTCAAATATTGGTGATAATAATTAGAATTTGGCAACCCGCAAACGTTATAAACCAACATTCTAAGTTGATGCGGCAACATTGCGACATCTTGATGAGTTCCATTGGCTCTTTTATTGGACAATAATATATAAAAAAGGCTATAGAGCAATATCTTAGCAGTTTTTATGTCTTAAGAATTGGTATGATGACATGAGAATATTCCTTAAATGTATATTATTTGTTCAGGAAAAACAAAAACGGAAAAACCTCGTTTTTCTTATTTCAAGATTTAAATTTTATGGCAGGAACAGTGAGTGATCTCTTCGGAATATATCTCGATGGAATGTTAAACTGGAAACATCGTGTTAGACAAAAAGCAGAGCAGATTAGACTCAAAGTCAAGCAATTGTACTGGTTAGTCGGAAGACACCCTCAACCTAAATCAAACATATTTGTTTATCATTCAATAATAAAGCCAATTTGAACTTACGGGATGCAAATATGGGGTTGCACTGAGATCAAATCAACTAATAATCCAAAGTACCGAAAACAAAGTTCTACGATTAATTATCAATGCTTATGGCTACGTAACGAACGAAGAGCTGCACGATGACCTCGAAATCAAATGGATACACGAAGCGATCCAAGATTTCGTCTTAAAACATGAAATAAGATTGGTAAATCTCAGCAATGTGGAAGCAATACAGCTACTGGACAACACAGGACAACTACAGGAAATCATAAGATTGAAGCGAACCAAACTACACGAATTTGTTAAGTGTTGTTTAGTGTATAGGTGCATTCGTAACTTTAGGCTTAAGTAGATTAGTTTTATTTTAATTTGGGAAATATATACGGATGTATTAATCCCGTACTCGCCCTGCTTATGTATTAATGCAAATACAACAGAACAGTATTAAGACATTAAATTGAAGATTAAGATTATACTAAGCATATGTAATGTAAGATATAATTAATAAAAAATATATACATCTTTGATATAACCATATATGGACATATTCATATATATCCCTATAGCATCAATGCATTGACGTAATTCGCTTTGATTGGTGTTCAAGATCATGTCGCATTACTGATATTGTCCTAAATATGAAAATAAATGCATTTTTATGAATTCTTTAATCCTACGAGTATTTAGACATAATTCTTAAATATATTTAAAACACACTAGATTAATAATGGATAAAAATAAAGTTCGGTTACATCAGCGAAAACTAATAATATCACAGTTCGTAACACCCATTTTTCAAGTGTATTTTTAGTATTTTGAGTTTTTTTAACGCCTCTTCTATTGGATCTTACGTTATTATAAGATACTATCGAGAAAGCAATTTCCCGGCGCCCATTTTGTTCTGAAAAGGAAAGCTTACCTGTCTTAAAGTAGGCTGAATAGATCCTTCAAAGTTAGATGACGATTCACACGAACAGAGTACAAAAGCCACTCGAGAAAGAAAAGGACCGATAACACTGAATGTACAGCTTTTTTGATAAAGAGACAAAAGAAGACGAATTGTTGAAATTTTATACTCCAATAAAATATTTCTCAAAATGATTACGATACATTTGTTATTGTATTTTTTTAATCTTATGCAAAATCCAATAGAAGCTCAAAAGAGTTTTATACAGGTTATATACAATTTTTATGCCAATAAAATAAGACGAGGATAAAAAAAACGAATACGCCTACAGGCTTTTATGGTTTTCTTTTCAAAAAACGTATTAAACTCGATATTGACGTAAAATATATTACGGAAACATTTCCATCGAAAAGAAAAACGATTTCGTAGGTGGAAAGCAGAAAAAATAACGTTTTTAATATTAATACACTGTGGTTTTCTAACTTGTTTTATTATAATTGAAACTTATTATTGTAAATCTGAGCATTGAGTTAAAATAATGTATGCAGGATTTTTTTATATATATATTTTAAAGTCTCCTTTTACCAACTATGGGTTTATCTGGACTGGGCCTAATGTTTAATGTGGGCTCCGAACCACGGCCCTCAGCATTAAGCCTACCTACTGGCGAGTGACCAACTTTAGAAATCATCCCAGTAGACATCCGGTGTTACCCAGCCTGGTTACCGGCGTGACTGGGATCATTTTCCTTGTCGGATTTTACACTCTTGCCTAGAACATTCACAAATATTAAACAATTACAAACATAAATTTACGACCATGCCGAAGCAGGATTCCGACCCGTGGCTATCGCAATAGTAGGAGGACAGTCCCGTCGCCTTTACCACTGCGCCACCAAGCCGGCTTATGCAGGATTTGTTTACTACTATACAAAGTAATTTGCAATAAAGATGTAAGTGTTTTTGCAAGTTGGTAATAACAAAAATTGAAAAATAATATTAGTAACTGATTGATTTAAGATTTTCCCCACTATAGATAGTTATCGATCAACTGTTTTTTGCATACAGTGACCTAAAGTAAAGATTAAAAACTGTAATATTGAAATGTACATTAAAAATACCACAAACATTTAATTAAATTCCAACGAAAGATCAAAGGAGAATCATGCTTATTTCTTTTAATACAAATAAAATTAAGAGATGCTACAAAATTTGCTTGTCCCAAAATTTTAATGGATTTCATCTCAAATCGTTTAAACTGGATAATGACTTACAATTTATGTGAAATATAAAGCTTCTATAGGCAGAAATTGGAGATTTTAATATTTTTTATGTGTATTTATCCACCATATATATTAATATATAATATTAATAAATTTTCATTTATTTTAGACACATATTTAACTTGAAAATATGAAAATTTTATTTTAAAGGTTTGAACATTCTGCAAATATGGGGCTGCACTAAAAATTCAAATCAACTAGTAAAGTTCTACGATTAATTACCAATGTCTATCACCACGTAACCAACGAAGAGCTGCACCATGACCTCGAAATCAAATGGATATACGAAGCGATCCAAGATTTCGTCTTAAAACACGAAATAAGGTTGCTAAATCACAGTAACGTGGAAGCAATTTAAAGGTTTGAACATTCTGTTTTATTTAAAAGTTGCCTCCATAGGCAGAATATTCCCTTAATGTTACAACTTTATACGAAAACTAACAAAAGAAAATATTGTATTATCTCCAGATTCTCAAATGGAAATTGAACTTAAGAAAATGTCAGACCTGAAACAATAAGGTATACAATTCAGTATCCAATTTTCTCAGATTACATATCCAAAACCACCAAAAACATAAGTGAAAAAAAATTGATAAAATAAAATAATTTAAAGAATAATTTTCCAAGAAATATAAGTTTCAAAATAAAATCTTGATAAGCGACAGAGTTTTTGTGAGGGTTACTTTCAGTTATGATTTTGAATATTTTCTTCCATCGTGCATTATTATATTAAGAAATTCATAGTCCTCGTATCCATCTCTGTCGTCTTTGAATAATTTATATCAATTAACACACTTAATCAATAGAATACGATTACCAAATGACCAAAATGACTAAATCAATTGAGAACTGTAAAACTTAAAACAAATTTTAAGGGAACTTCGTTGCTCTATTGTTTTGAATGTATGCAAGCTATAACGATTGTTATTTATATTTCTGGAGTAATAATGAACGAACAAATACTGATAAATTAAATTGAATTGGTAGTTTCCTATATTATTATCAGTAACATCAATGCATTTCTCCATCTGTTGGAAACCATTTTCGTAGCACTATGTCCAATCTGATTAAGATAATTCCAAAAAACGCGCATTTTAAACACAATCGCCGCTTCTTGGACAATGCAACAATAGTTTGCATTGTCGAAATGGAGAATGGATAATTCGCCTTTTCTCCAAACAAACAGACGAATGGTAGAAACCATTCAAAATTGATCATTCTATGTTGGTTTTATGCCAAATGGTCAAATCACGGATCACGGATATCACGGATGCTCGTTATTTTAACGCCCAAGAATGTTTCAATATCACAGTTTGATACATGCCCGTCTACTACATCGTACAGCATCAATGTTTTCTGGTACAAATGTACACACGTTGTTACAGTGCTATATGATGGCGTTTTATCACCATATAAAGAATTAATATAATTGATGCACTCTAGACCTTAATAACGTAGGTCGAAAGTTTAAAAAATAATCCAATGAAAATGGCCTCTAGTTAAAAAATTAATCAAGTTACTGCAAGCAACACAAATCGAGCCCATATCACAAAATGTTCTGTCTGTGTTCTGTGTGTCACTGCTGTTAATGCTAGAGAAATAAATAGCAGCCCTCGTATTTTTAAAATTTCATGTATATTGTGGTTAAGGTCCTACCAAGGTAGTGAAAAAAAAGCCTTGGAAATGGCTTGCGATTTAAATTTAAAAATATTTTAGTACATTTCTGACCGAATTATTTGAAGATATCTTGTTTCCAAAGATAGAAACCAAGTGTCTCCAGGTATAGATAAAGATATAATAAATCAAAAAATACGTCCTCGGTGCATCGCTGTTCCGTGCGCAATAATTTATAATTCAAAGGGAAGAAATTACAGAGAACAATCTGATAAAACGGTCCAGGGACTATTATAGTCAGACTTTCCGGAATTTATTGCGATTCCATTGTACCAGAGGTACAAATAAGTTTCTTACGTCCAAGAAAAGAAGACTCCATCAGTTAGGTAACTAAATTTTCCTTATATTATGTATTTTATTTTCTTTTAAGCCAGGGAAACTTTTAATTTACTACACTAATTTGAAGAAACCTCGAAGAAAAGAAATTAGATATATCAGTTTTAATAACTTTGGTTAGCTCTTTCAGCGTGACTAATTCAATCATCGAATTTTCACCTTCTACGTCCGGCAAATTATATTCAATATTAGTGTCGTTTGATTTGAAAGTTTTTTCTAGATATTCAGCAAATGCTTCTGCTTTTTGGTGATTGTCACGTGCCCAATTCACACATAGGTTTCTTATAGGTGGACTGTGTGGACTAGAAATGAGCGCTTTAGATATTTCGTGGCTTTCCAGAGTGAATAATCAGTTTATTTATCATCTGTTAGAATGATAGATAAATTGATAATGATACTCTGAATAAAATATATTGCAAAAAAGTTTCCGAGTAAAGCTTTAAAATTACAAAAACGCTGTTATAAAAAAAACTGTAAACTATATATAAAAAAATATACCTTATAACACCATACAAACTTTTCCACGTAAAATAAGTTTTTGCTTATTTCCTGAATTATCAAATTACACATTATGTCCTTAATTCAATTTATAGTCACCTTTGTGGCTTGATTATAATTAGATTTTTGATATAAGATCGTGTCCTATGTAGTACGACGGTTTATCTATTAATTAGCTTAATGTAATGGATATTACTAACAGTGTACGCTTAGTCATTATGAAAAAATACCATACACCGTTCTATTAAATAAATGTCGCCAAAAATTGTGCTGAGCGACGATGACAGAACAAACAATGCGGATAGCCAGTCTTTTTTTTTGAATACCATGATTGATCGAAATTCCTTCTTTCTTCCCACTAAAATCGTTTCAATTATGCTATTATAAAACGACGTTTTTAATAAAAATCATTATCGATTTTTAACATTAATTACTATCGGTGTTCCTGTCGTTTTTCGCTAGTAATAAAATTTAAATTAAAATACAAACAGTCGATTATTTATTTATTCAGTTCTCAGTTTTTGTCCAGAAATTCTAGCAAAGACTAGCCAAACGTTGAATATTTTTATAGCGACACTTTTTCATTTCATTAATGGCTATATTATAGTTAGTTTTATTAGAAACCAAAGCAATGAAAATACATATATTTACCAATACTAATGGCTAGTTGTATTTCTAAATTAATATATTAATATTATGGGTGAAAATAAATGCATTTTGCCGTATCAACTGAGCTTTGAATGTATTAACCGCTTTTTTAATACAGGGTAATGAAAAAATTTATTGGGTGCTAAATCAGCACTGTGTAGTGGATGACCCTTCAATTCCGTATTTATGCAGCTCAAAAATTCTATTATTTGAGTGGATGTGTGAGAATTGTACCTCTTTGACTGTTTTCAAATTTCTCCCAATGCTTCTCGCACACGAATGGTTGCATACCATTCAAAATTAACTGCTTTAAGTGATCCTAACACCTCCGTCACGAGTGACCAATAATATCTTGCATATATGCCAAGAATTATGTAGAGGTTTCTCACCCATATAGTCGATTTATGTTTTTTTTTCGAATTTATACGCATTCAATTCATCATCTGTTCATTTAAAAGATCTAAGAGATCATGCGATATCTTATTCATTCTTGTCATCCATATAATTCCCAAGGATGCCTCAATCAAATGCTGATATTAGGCAACTTTTACGGAATTTGTCCTCGATCGATTATTAGTCATGATTAAATTCATTATACCAATTTCTTACGGTGTTGAATGGTTTTATCTCTATAGAAATAATCTAGCCTCTACTACAACATCTAGTGCTCTCATGACTAGAAATATATAAAATATACAAGAAATAGCAACATGAATATGTTTAAGGAAAGTTTTATGATGAGCTCACAATAAATGTGGTTTCATTTTTTCACTAAAAACGGTCGATGTGTCGCATCTAGTCTCATTTGTTCCATATTTCTTAAAAATAATTATGTAAAATACTCAAATCTTGAATAGAATAAAATTAAAGTAAATTTAACATATAGTAGATCTAAAGGTCTTAAATCAGATAATTTTTCATTACCTAACTGGTGGCATCTTCTTTTGTTCATGGGAAGAGATTTGTTTGTACCCCTAACAGACTCAGAGAATAACACAACCATATAAACGCTCATTAGGACCGTTATAAATAGGGTTGAAACATTGTTTTTTGAAATATTTCTTTAACTTTATTCCCCAATATTTTAATATTTAAAAAGATGTGTTTTTCGCTGGTGCTTCTGAATGTACAACAAAATACAGAAAAATTGAATGATACAGAAATTATTTTTTTATAACATCTTTATTAGATACGCTTAGTATAATCTTAATTTACAATTAATTTATTACTACTTTTCCTGTGTACTTTCCTGTGCGAGAAAATACATCAGTATGTATTCCTCAATTATAAAATTATAATTATTTATTAATTATTAACTTATAGCTATATATTACACTTTTATATAAGTTCGTATGGTTTTGTTCGCTTCAATCTCCTGTCATCCTGCGCACTGTCCAGCAGTTGTATTGCTTCCACGTTAGTATGATTTAGTAATCTTCTTTCGTGTTTCAAGGCGAAATCTTGGATAACTTCGCAAATCCACTTGATTTTCAGCTCATCGTGCAGTTCTTCGTTGGTTAAGAAGCGATAGGCATTGGTAATCAATCGAAGAACCTTGTTTTGACAGCGTTGTATGACTTGCACCCCATAGGTCCAAATTGGCTTTATAATTGTCTTATAGATCAAGATATAGACTAACCAGTATAGTTGTTTTATTTTGGTTCTAATGTGTTTTGCTTTTTACAGAAATGAATGTGTTACCAAATTTGTTTTAATGTATAATTTTAATTACTGATTAGAAATCCAAAAATAATAAGTCATTCATTAATTATTTGATTAAAACCGATGTTATCTCTAGTAATTCTTGTTAATTGGTATTAATAATAATGAATATTTATTATAACCACCACCATTGTTAATAAATAAATTTGTAATCGTTGTAGCTATATAAAAAATACTGTATTAATAAGCGAGAAAATACTTGAAATCAATCTAGAGTATAAAAGGAAAGGAACCCTTGTTACTAACTAATATGACGACCCTGACAATCACAGAATTTAAATACCATATAATTATCGTGGAGAAGAAATAGAACAAAAGACAATTATCAGAAATTAATGTTTTTTATTCAATGGTTTCAACGTAAGTCGTTGCAATTTATAACTATTCAGTTTTATATTTTTATTTGTCAACAGTTCTAGAAAGAGCGCGTATCGCAAGTGCTCCAACTATATTCTTAGTTTATGTTAGTTTTAATATAGCATAGTTATATGATAATCTATTAGATTTTATTTATTTATTTGCATAACTTATATGAATGGCAAACAAACCAACATGTATATGCACCAGCAATCAAACCACATGACCACAAAATCATGAATAAAAGAAGTATTCATATCTATTAGCAATACAATGAACTTATTATAGCTGATGAAAATAGACGTCAAAACCATTCAGGTTTATTTTATAAACATCGAAGTTATAAAGAAACAATTATAGTTTAATACCAAAATCACAAACATAATTTTTGACAATTGCTTCTTGGACATTAACCCTTAAGAACCCTGATGTATCTGATGACAACTCCTTTGATTTTTCAGATTCACAACAATTACAATTCACATATTACAACATCATCAATGTAGTCATTACTAGATGAATAAATGAAATAAGTGGATGAAATAAGCGTGAACTGCTACTAGCTTTAAATACAATTTTTTACTTTGCTTTTTTGATAGTTATTTTCTTTGCTTTTTTTCTACTGTTTATGACTTTTCTTGTTTGTTTTCGGATTTTTCGAAAGTATAATGGTTCTGTATATATAAGTGACAGTACAAAACTTTATTCAAAAATAATGAGAGGGTATAAAGAGTCACTCGACCACGTTGCTCCGAATACGAATTTTTAAATTTCATAGAGTCCCCAAAGAATAGTTGATTATAAACACTGCTATGACTATTTTTCATCTCCGCAATCGCATGTAGACTATTTCGAAGGCAAAGCAGTTTGTATGTTATGCTATTACTGTCAGTCCAGGCAGCTTTTTAATATGGTCAATGTGGCTTCCTTGATTTTATTTCTGATAAATTCATTAAAAATTTGTAATAATTTTGAACTCATCTTGTCTTCTACTTTTTAATTTGTTAGAGATACGTTTTAGTTATTAAATTTACTTCATAAATATTATGTGGTTTAGGTATTAGTAGTTTAATTGCATCCCAATGTTCCGTCAACTGAAATTGAAATTCAATTGAAAGTGGACTATGTAGTGTATTGTGCATTACTAAGATAAGTGATTATTATCATGCAGAACAAAGATTTTATAAACCCCGCACAAAGACCCTTCATAGCTACTGAGTGTTATAAGAAACCGATATTATTATATGTAATGGTTATATAAATATATAATTATATATGATAGTTCAGTATGAAAGATGTTACCATATCTGTTTTATCTTTTAAATATATTTAATAACGAGATTCTCCCAAAAAGATAAATTCTCCCCAAATAACAATCGATATTATACTAAGGCAAATGTTATCTTTCAAAATCCATATATCGTTTCCTAGGTTGCCAAATTTTTCAGCTGTCAAAAATAAAATTGAATGCGATTAGATTTTTACAAAAAAATAAAAAGCGTCTTGTATCTTTTTCGACTGTCTTGATATTGCTTGAGCATTCCAAAATAAGGGTTGAGAGTTCCTGGTGAATTCAAGAACATTCAGGATTCGCCTAATGAGCTTGTGTTAGAAATCTTTCGAGAGAAGAGACAGCATCTTAGAGATTAGCATTTTACCAGATAATTTCACCACTGCACCTACCAAGCTAGCTTATCTATTATTTGATATTTAACAAAGCCACGTTTTCGCTCAAAATTACTTATTTTTTCATTCCAAAAGCAAAATCAGGTTGGTTTATTAAATGAGTCAAAATTAATACTGTAGCTAGACCGACCCAACATTTGTTTCAAAGTTACACACGTTATGACTTTGTTCTGAAAATGTACATTCATACACGATGATGCCTCAAGACCATAACGTAAAGGTAACGTCTCACGCAGCCCATTGACGTAAAATAACCGAAGGCTATCACGGCATTTTGCAGCCAACACCATCACCTAGCTTAGTTCTCATTAAATACCAGCGGTTCTAAGCGAAAGTAAACACGAAATGTTTGTATTAAACATGCAAAATCTGTTTTATAGAAGTACATCCGTTAATTTATAAGTAACAATAAATTTGCCAGTTTTTTTTTCCTATTTTCATTGTGTATTAATTAATTTAGAGAGAATAATTGCTAACGGTTAATCAATTTTTCACTTTAAAAGGTATTTATTGAGAAAATTGGTACAATATAAAAAAATATTTTCCATCATTTTCTACATCTTTGTTCCATCTTTCTTTTGTTTTGTTTTTTTAATTTTTTCTTCTTTCTGGTGATATGTAACATTTCATGCTAAGCTGGGTTGGCAGCGATCGAATTATCGATCTATTTTCGCGCATCCTCAGCATTTCAAAACCGAATGCCAACCAAGCCATGCTACATCGATTTGAACAAGTAGTAATCAGAAGGCGTTATGTCTGGTGAGTACTCTGGACGTAAAAAAAATTCCGACCCGAGCTGCAGGATGGCTTTGTGTCTGTTGCTGATATTTTTGCAAAAAAACGTCACATAATTTGTCTAATTCAGGTCGGCAGATATTTGCGGTAACGATTTCAGTTGGTTTCAGTAGCTCGTTGTATACTACATCATGCTGGTCGCACCATATACACAGCAAGATTATGGCTATATTTATACTCTATAAATATTCAGCTTCGTTGTCGATGTGAATGGCTCTTCTGGACTAACTCATGACTTATTGCACTTAGGATGGTCGTAGTAGCTCTTTGTAGAAAGTTTCTTGATAGTTTGAGCCCGATTCTCGTGCAATAATTTAAACCTCCAGCCTTTTCTCTTATTAACATCAAAAGCGCCACTTTTAAATCATCGAAGCTAAAACGAACAATAGGGATCCGACAGAGCATCATCACTATCCGTTTCTAAAAGTGTTTGATGGACTTCGCCAGCAGATATCTTCAGATAAAACAAGAAAAGTATTGAATATCAAACATACAATTTTGAGAGAGAGAGAGAGTTCCATGAATATGTGTCTGTATATATTGAAGAAGTCAATAATACTAATAGAAAACTAAAAAAAGAGATAAATACCAAAACAAAAGTTCAATACTCTCCTTCGAAACTCCTATGTTTTTAATAGGGTATTTACTTTACTTAAATATATATTTTATCTATTGGTATTATTATTATCTGAATATGATAATTATAGTCGACTAGACCAAAGAACATCAAAATAATTTTAAAAAAGTTATCAGTAGCCGATATTACATACTAAAATTTTTTATATAGATATATTTACAAATATCAGAATTATAATTTCGTCATCTGGATTACGCAATATAGGATTTAATAACATTAAAAATATTTTTCTACAATTAGTTATTTGATCAAAATTGCTGCTTAGTAAAAATTAAAACCACAATAATTCGAGGAAACCTCAAAAAAATAAAAATGTAATTAATCCATGACAATATTTAAAACAATTAAACCACAATAGAGCTTTTTTGAACTTTTTTTTTAATATCAGAAATCCGAAGTTTGGGTGTAAAGTAACACATATAATAATCCTAAACAGAAATTGTTAGTTTTTTTTAGCTCAACCACACTCTAATTTAAACAAAAAACGATTCAGTCAGATCCTGAATGGAATACATTTTTTGTTACGACAACTAAACACACGGAAAATTAAAATAATGCTTAGTATTTCCATCATGAGGTCAAGATACGTGTAATGGTAATACCATAAATAATTTCTTAAAAGTTAGTAACTAAATTCTATCATCAACTATTTATTATTTACGACAAAGAAGTTTGCAAATCAGAACAAAGAAAAACAATTAATCCGCATTTTAACCAATGAGGTTTCATAACTAATTATTTATCTTTTGAATAGAACACTTTTCTATCTGAAAAATGTAACTATTGCTACAAAATAAACAAATAATTTTTAATTAATGTTTTTAAACGATAAAGGTTCTGTATGTAAGTTGGGTTTAAGTTAATCATTTATGGAATATTGACCTAAATAAAAATACATTTTTGAATCGATTTTGAAACAATTGAATCCATATGTACAGAGGATAGACCAAATAATATGTATAGTTTGTACAGCTTGTTACACGTTGGCGATACTGATTCCGTGTAACAGGTCAATTGAAAAGTCCCCGGCCTGCCATAGTAAAAACACATTTTTTTGGCAAAATTAGTTTTTTTTTCAACATAATTGACACTGATTATAGCGACTTTCCAACTTTTCGTTACCATTTTTGTAGTACGATTTGTCCTTTGCTTCAAAATAGGCCCCAGTTTGGGCGATCACGTCTTCATTCGACGAAAATTTCTTCCCAGCGGCCATTCTTTTGATTCCCAGAACAGGAAATAGTCGCTGGAGGCCAAATCTGGAGAATACGGTGGACGACAAAGCAATTCGAAGCTCAATTCATGGATTTTTGCCATTGTCTTCACTGACTCGTGACACGGTGTATTGTCTTGGTGAAGCAGCACTTTCTATTTCTTCAAATGCGACCGTTTTTCGGCGATTTCGTCCTTCAATAACGGTTCAATAACGCTATGTAATAGTCGTTGTTGATGGTCTTTCCTTTTTCAAGGTAGTCAATGAACATTATTCCATGCGCATCCCAAAATACAGACGCCAAAACCTTTCCAGCCCCATGAAAGCTGTCCTAGCCAGACTGTTCATCGTTTCGTCGTCTGTAGTTCACTCGGATGACTGTCGATTGGACTTCGGAGTGAAATTATGGAGCCATGTTTCACGCGCTGTCACCTATCGATGCAAAAAATCGGGTTTATTACGCTTGATCATTTTCAAAGACTGCTCCGAATCATCAACTCGTCGTTGTTTTTGGCCAAAAGTGAGCTCGCGCGGCACCCACTTTGCACAGAGCTTTCTCATACCCAAATATTCATGTTTGATATGATGTACATGTTCAGTTGATATTTTTAGAGTGTCTGCTATTTCATTCAATTTCAATTTAGGGTCATTTAAAATAATTTTGTGGATTTTTTAATGTTTTCGTCGGTAACAACCTCTTTTGGCTGTCCACTGCGTGTTCGGTGCTCATTTCACCACGTCTAAACTTAGCATACTAATCCTTGATGGTTGATTTTCGTGGGGCAGTGTCAGGAAACTCGACATCAAGCCAAGTTTTTGTTTCAACTATAATGTTTTCCTTCAAAAAGAAATATTTTATCAACACGCGAAATTCCTTTTTATCCATTTTTTTTCACAATAACAAAAGTTGCTTCACTGAAAATGCCATAATTCACAAACTAATGATTCGACTTCTGTTAAATTTATACACTCATCTTAGGGTTAGGGCTAACTAAAAAACATATGGATTTAATTATAGTAGTGTAGTACATAACGGACGCTAATGTATTACTCAGTTTCTATGTCAAGTCTTGTAGGTTATATTTGTAGGTGTATCGTCCGCTTTTATTCTGCGACGGTTACAAGTGATTAGTGAAATTTGTGGTATCCCAAATTTCGAGAGAGGGTAAATCAATGGTCAAAAGTGACAGCATCACTCAACATTCACTTAGATGGTACACTTTTCGACAAAAAAAAAACAGTACGACGAAACAATTGCGAAACCTTTTAAAACAGAAGTTAATGCTAAGCTACGAAAGAACTACAGTGGTTCATAAAATCTGTACACTTAATGATGGGAAGAATTCTGTTATGATTTAGTCGGCAATTTCATAGTGATGGGCCCTCTTCCTTTTTCCCACAAAGGTGAAACCACCATCTATCTGGGTTCTCAGTTTCGTCCGACCGTTGTGCGGGTTTAGCTGGTGTCTGTGTCTCGGTTTCTGTAACAGAGACAGTCTTTACTTCCATGGCATCTTTTTGATATTTCACAAAATCTGTTATGAGAGAGAGAGAGAATTTTGATTTCTGCTTTTAGGTCTTCGGACGCCTTTTCGTTCTTTTCCAGCTTTTCCGTCTGTATATTCAGGGCGCCTGTCTGTGTCTGGGCGAATATTTTCACTTCGGCTATCTGCATTCGCAGGTCTTTATTCTGTCTATAGTCTTTTTAAGGCTGTCTTCGGAAAGTTGGAATAGTAGTCAGGAGGCGACGTCGGCTCTGACATACATGCTGCCATTGCCTTATCTGTAAACGCGCTTTTTCGGCGCTTACAAATTTCGTGATAACGAATCGACCGTTTCGGAGGAAGTTTCGGGTAATTTTCGGAAGCGCAGGTAGGTTTGGCGGACCGGACACTACCGTTCTCTTCGAGAGCTAGCACGGAACTGACAATTTCATAGAGTACAAGTCACACCCTCATTGACATCATTGGCCGAATTTCTACAAATGAATATCTCGACATATTCACTGATGAAGTTTTCATTATGACTAGCATATTAAAGCCAAACACTACTATATATCAAGATAATAATACGCCTCAATGCAGTCAAAGAGGTTCAGCCTTGGTTTCAGTAGCAACCAAACATCTTCCGTGGTAGGCACAATCAGAACAAGGAATTGTAATATTGATAAATTGATAAAATTGAAAAAAAAAATGACAAAAAACTAGTAATTTTGCTGGTTCTTGTGATAAGCACAATCGCAAAAATAATAAACTCCAATATCAACATGATTATGATTTTAAAATTATGGAAAAAAATCTTTAAAAAATTACTTTTTATTGGATTAGTATTATAAGCTCCTTATTTGGACGCCTTTTATTGAGTATAAAAAATTAACTGAGTGAAATGTACAAAATCTTAAATATTTCGGAAAGTAAAAAATGGGTCAGATACTCTGGGACCGATAGGGGATGAAACAAGCTAAGTGTGAAATGTTAATGACATTATGTATGAAATATAATATCGTTGAAATATATGTTGCGGTTTTTCACCGTGTAGTATGGACCCGAGCTATCCGATTTTTAATAATTCTGCCGCATAGATCCGGCTAAATTTGGTCCATTGCCAGAACTGGAGTAATAAAGAACACTCATTTGGATAATAAAGTTTTATCATTTGGATGGGCTGGTTGATCGTGTAACTTGCCGTGAAGATGTATCGCTAGCTTCTGAATATACAATGTAATTATCACAGACTGCCCATATCTATATATGCGTAAAATATCCCATATATAATATGCCCAAAAACAAACATTAGATATCATTAATAATTGAAAAAATATTATATACAATAAAATGATAATTGTTACATAAAGTTGATGCTTCCTAAAAAAGTTTAGTTGCTTAACAACATTTTATCATATGGCTTTGAACTTGTGATGAAGCAATTTGAAGGATTAATGTAGCCGCCGGAATAACAATCATTTAAATATTTGCTCTAATATAATATATATAAAGTCCTACTTAGACACAGTAAAAAAAATAGGCAGATTTTTATACATCTTAAAGTGTAATAAAGTGTAGGATTTGGCTACATTTGTTTTTTTTATCAAAAAAGTCACCATCTTTTCATCCAAAATAGGACAATAACAAAACTTAGTAGACTTTTCGATTTTTTCGAAGACAAGGCACGTGTTAATGACTAACCATATCTCGATAAACGTAACGAAGTGGTTATCTTTATTATCACCCTTTTTACGTTGGGGAACAATAAGGATTCCTCAAGCACGCTTAACATTCTTATTCTGATAATGGTAATGGCTTAAGACGAGTTCTTTTTAAGCGAATCTAATTATAGAATCAAACTTAAGCCTAATGATTACAAGAATATCAAACAGAGAACGAAAACTGCATTAACAAGCTGATTTTTTATTGATAATTTATCAGTTTGTTGAGCTTAAGAAATAGTAGGTCGAACGAAACAAATGATCACGTAATCGGCTTGGCATTGGAGCATGTAAAATAAATGGAAAAATCGTAGCTGATGCGAAATTAAATAAAGATTTTTTATTTTCTTGTTGGACTTGTCTATAAGAACGATTCAGTTAATTTCAGTAGCGGAAATATAGAACGATATTATTCGGTGGAAATATATCTAATGGGTTATAAATAAAACAATAATCGGTTACTAATTTGCTAGGTAACGCAGTCCAATTATATAATAAAACAATAGCATAGCCAAGTCCTTGTGAATAGTTTAACACTTTTTGTAGAAATAATGTTTCGCTAAATACCACAAAATAATTATCGGAATATCAATTCAAGCCTAAGAATGGTGTCAAGTAGCGCACTTCTCAAAACAGTTCAAGTGAGTTCAAACTTTTGTTTATACTAGGTGTACAAATAAGTATCCGCCCTTTGAAGAAACCGGACGTCATCAGTAAGCATCAGTAAACTATGTGATGTAAAGATTATCTCATTTCGTAAAACTGAATATTTATTAAAAATATAATCTCAAAATTATATCAC
Organism: Rhynchophorus ferrugineus; assembly: GCF_030347505.1. Lineage (NCBI taxonomy): Eukaryota > Metazoa > Arthropoda > Insecta > Coleoptera > Curculionidae > Rhynchophorus > Rhynchophorus ferrugineus. The sequence goes on along the minus strand of NW_027472588.1, from coordinate 15,400,838 downwards.
TATTATATTTTTTCCACTTTATATCGGTCTGTCTACCGAGACATATCGATTGCATTTCCAGACATATGTTAACGCTAACTTACCATACATAAATGTATACACCAAATGTAAAGACTTAAAATGTATTAAATAGGTAGTAATAATGTTTATTAATATTACATAATTAATAAGCCAGATTGGTTGGCGTAGTGGTCAAGGTAATAGGATTGTCCTCCTACTGTTGAGATGTCGTGGGATCGAATCCTGCTGGGGCATGGTCGTAAATTTATATTGGTGATTGTCAAAAAGACAAGAAAAAATCAATCAATCCGAGAAAGAAAATAATCCCAGTCACGCCAGTGACCAGGCTGGGTAAGACTACATGGATGATCTCTAAGTTGGTTACTCATTAAATGGTAGACTTTGGTAAAAAGAAGACTCTAACAAAAAAATATTGAATTACTTCATGAATTTTTATTTAATTTTTAACCAACTTGGAAAAAGGAGGAGGTTCTATGTTCGCCTGTATACATTTTTTTAAACCTATGTTCACCGATTTCTCCGTCAATTGTGGAGCGATTTTCAAAATTCCTTTTTTAGTCGAAAGAGTGTAATTCTGAGGTGGTCTCATTGGAAGCAAATCAGGATCTGATGTGGGGAAGGGAGGAAAATCGAGAGAAACCCTTAAATTTCAAAGGCACGTACAAAGTTTTCATATATTTCTTTTATCTAAAATAATTAGATATTTGTTTATAATATTATTGCTGAGCTAATATGATGGAACATCGGAAGTCGTTCAGTGCAAAAGCCATTCAGTTTGCTTTTCACGCACTAACCATAGCGATAAAAAATCCAGTTCTCACGGCCAAATAAAATATTAGAGTTAACATATTATAGAGAACTGAAATCGATATTCTAGTATTTTCAATGAAAAATAAACCTCAAATAAAATAATAATACAATAGTCAAACAAAAAGCTTTGACATATCTAAATATTGAAGGGTTCACATTTTTAAAGAAACATACCTTATTGATTTCCATTAAATCAAATTTCGTATTACGTATTATAAAACATTTTTAATAAATATTATATTATTATTTTGATATTCCTCTGTAACCACTATTATTTAATCGATACATCATATAATACAAAACATCATGATATAATTAAATGTTAATTATAATATAAATAATCATGGAGAAAATTCGATTATTCGAACTTGGTTAAACTACAAATAATTGGCATTAAATTAGAGATATATTTTATCAGATTATCGGTAGCGATCTGTTCAAAATTCCTGGCGCCGTCCAAACGTCTAGACTGCCACTACCACGATTTACTCGGTAATAAGATGCCAAAAAAACGTATTACCAGTTTACTTGATTTTGCTCCCCATCTATACAATATTATTGGATCAAAATAAACTATTTACTGTTAGTTTATGTTATTCACGATATGGGTTAGCTATTAATATTGTCCTCTTACCATTATATTTCATAACCAGCAATTAATAGTTGTTGGCAATAAAACAGCAACATATTAAACAAAGTTTTATAAGTTTAAGGATGTAAGAACGGGAGTACAATCAAATTTCAAATAATAATAAATATTTCTAAAAAAAATTATTGACCCTAAAGTAATAAAGCGATACGCAGATATCGTTAGTAAGGTTTATTAATATCGAAAACATTCATTAAAAATGTATAAACTTAGGATGTATTAGATCAGCATGTAGTATTTTTTAATTATACTAGGGTATTTAATTATATTATATAATTATTATATAATTATATGTGTTAATACACAGTAGCTTTTTTTTGGGATGTGAAAAATAAAAGACGACTTTGAGAAAAATGTTGAATAAGGAAATAGGTAAAACATAAAAACATTTTCCAACGCATTTATACTGTAAGCTATATGAATACCAATCAAAAACACGTACGTATTATGCATAGAAAATAGTGGCCGAGTTAGTTCATATTTAATTTTTTTTAATTATTACATTCTTCTTTACTACCCGCCGATTTTGAAATATAAAAAATACATTTAAAAGATGTTACATTGAGCAAACCTGTTCCATGATGTTATCTACAATATATCCAAATCTAAAAATTACTTTTTACAATATTTTATTTGCTTATTTACCACCTGTTCATTTTTATGTTATAAAATTGTACAAACCCTCATGATTTAGGATATATTTTTGAAATTAAAACACAAAAGAATGACAATAAAACACAAAAACAAAAGTTATTTAATTCGTTTGAGTGACAAAACCATTTTAAACTATAATAGAATTGTATTTAGCTTTAAATCATTTAAAGTAAAAATGTCTGACTAATATATACTCTAACAATATATAAAAAAACAACTAGATTTATTAGTTTTAAAACAAATTACTTTCTTATTTACGATACATACTTTTCAAAGCTATAAAAACATATTTACCATATTTTATGCTCTAGAAAACTTGTTTCATCATATTATCTGCAATATATCAAGAACAGCATCTGAATAAAGTCTGGATGCCTGCGGCTCAAAATAGTATTAAATTATGAATGATGATAAATCCTACGCCCTTAAAAAAGCTTCCTTTAAACGTCGTGTTCCATAGCAAGTTAACAGAACCAGACAAAATATAAATAAATTAATATAGAGCATCAACAATTTGCTGTTTTGTAAGGGTATTATTATGTTGTGTCAAATTAATAAAAATAGGTGCATTAGTTTATTAGCATTAGTATTTTGATCAGTGATATATATTGGTAAAATGCGAATATTAGATATTAGAATATTAGTGTAAACAACTGTTAAATTCGATAATTTTGACTAGAGTTGGGCACTATCGACTGAAAACAGTCGAACGAGCCGATAGTCCCAAAACAGTCGATGGTCAAAAAAATAGCGACTGAAAATGGTAATTACTATTTTCAGCCAAATGCACTGTTCGACTGTTTTATTTAATGTCGATGACAGATGAAGATGTATTTCTGTATAAATTGTGAGAGAGAAAATGTATTCCTTCACGTAGTAACTTTAAAAAAGAAAAGAGAAAAAATAATTACTGAATACTATTAACATGCAATTAATAATTTAATTTTAAACGTAGTAGAATTACTTTTATATTTGAATGTTTTGTGGATCTTTAAAAAGAATTGGAATATATCAATGGAATGGAATAACACCCAACAAATGTTTTATCGTATTATATAAGTATTTTATTATTCATAATTCCAATTTTAATTTTTTTACCTTATTAATTAACAATTTTGAAAAATATCGTTCCAAAATGCTGCTATATCAATATACGATTGTTATTTACAAGCAAACTATCAAAAAAAAAATCATAAAACTATATATATTACATATAAATCTATGTAAGCATAAATTGGGCAAATTTTTGTCACGGTCGCAGCTAGGACGAGTAGAACCAAAAATAGTAACTGAAAGTACGACGACAGTCGCTGGTAAATAGTAACAAAAGCGGTCCGACCGAAAATAGCGACTGAAACAATCGATAGTAAATAGTAGTCATTTACTAAACAGACGATAGTCAATTTCAGTTGATTGTTAACAATACTAGTCTTGACATTTACCTACACAAAATAAGTTTTTCATTTAGTATTTATTCAGTGTATCCAGAAAATTGTCAGTTGTGCTTCAAACGACGTAAAAGGAGCAGTTTTGTTGAAGATCTGATATTAAAGATAGGAAAAACATTGGAGTAATGTCAACTGTTTATGACATTGATGCAGCTAGTATAAAAATAGCACATTTTTTAAGTTGCCACTAAAATATTTTCGGTCTCAAAACATTTAGAAATTAATTCGCTACTGTTTTTACTAATATTATATAAGCTTCTCATATTTTCAATTTGCTTTATATTGACATATTTTCATGAAAACCATAATGCCAGTAAAATGGTTTTCAAGAAATCTAGTTATGAATATTGATAAATTCGAGCATTATATTAAATAAATCATTCTTGATGATAACAAATAGTTAAGCTATAGGATCTAACAAATAAATTTTATAAGATTATTGTTTTTTTAACGATTTTATTAATTTTCAGTATAACTTCCAGTGTAAATGCCCATAATGATATCAGTATGTACTTCGATATTTTATTAAGTGTTTACAGCCATGTTAACTATCATAAAAAAGCCAAGCAGCGTGGGCTTGACCTATGACACGACCTACATCAACCAGATTCACATTTTTTGTTGATAAGGGTTAGAAGTTCTACCATCGTGAGATTATATAGTTGTCAGAAAGACATATTATGTTACTCGTAAATAAAAATGAGTTTTGTGCTACACTGCATAAGCAAGATTAATTTGTGAAGAAGTCCGTGAAAATAGATTTTTGTTTTTATTTATGTTTATGTGTGTTACGAAGACGATATTAAATGTATTGGGATAATTTGAATATATTACTACAGTATACAAAAAAAAATATATAAAACACAATTTCTTCTTTTATAAAACATGTATATAGGCCTAAAAAAACCTTTATATTACTCGAATTCCAACAAATATATTGGCTTGAATTTTGTTGCCTGGTTGAAATAGTAATAACACAATAACACTTTAGAAGGAAACAAAAATAAATTTTACACTCAGACATAAACACATATTACTGATCCAAACTTCAACAATGGTGTCGATCAGTTTAAACAAAACAATGAAAAACATGAAAACCTATACTAACACAAGCTTAATCCAATTATTCAACAAGAATATTAAACCAGTAGTAACTGGATGTTTGCATGTATTTTAATCAGCGATGTCAATTGGTGAAAACCTAGACTGTTAAAATTAGTGTTGGGAACTATCGACTGAAATCGACTATCGACTGTTCAGTAATTGACTACCTTTTACTCTCGACTGTTTCAGTTGTGTATTTTTAGTTACTATTTTTGGTTCTACTAGTTTTATTTGACTGATTTTTAACATTCTGGCTCTGTCCCCCTAGCCGCGACCTTGACAAAAATATACTCAATTTATGCTTACATAGATTTATATATACATATATATAATATATATATGTATATATATATATATATATATATATATATATATATATATATATATATATATATATATATTATGATTTCTTTGGTAGTTTGCTTGCAAATAACAATATATCGTATATTAATATAGCAGCATTTTGGAACGATATTTTTCAAGATTGTTAATGTAATAGGGCAAAAAAGATTAAAATTGTGAATGATAAATAGTAGAATACTTTTGACTGCTTTTATGGCAATTTTTATTAAAAAATATTTCCGTTCAATAATAAATAAAGCATTTACTTTATTTTAAAAAGCTCTAGTAGTTATTGTGGGAACATTTTTAATTATGTCATGAATTAGTATTGTTTTCTATGATTAGGTATATATTTAATTTTCATTGAGTATTTATGCACAAAACCCACAAGAAACACAAATACAATTCTTAATATTATATTTTGTGGTATTTATGGTTATTCTACATCTTTAGTTTTTAGGTTTTGTTTCAGTTCTATTGTATTGTCTATATTTATTATAGTATATTATTTAAAAACAGCAATAAACTTATTATTAGAATACAATAAAATATTTGTGGGGTTGTTATTCCATTATTTTTTACAGATCCACAGAACATTCAAATATAAAAGTAATTCTACTTCGTTTAAAATGAAATTATTAATTGCATGTTAATAGTATTTAGTATTTTTTTCCATTTCTTTTTTAAAGTTAGTACATTAGGGAATATGTACATCTCTCTCTGTCTCGCTTATACTAGCGTTGGAAAATATAAGCACATATAAAATTAACTGCTCCAAGCAATTGTCTCCGTCCTTTCCTATATCACAATTTATATAGGAAAGGGTTCGTACATCTTCGTCTGATATCACGAATTGAAAAAAAAAGCAGTGAAACCATGCATTTGACTGAAAATAGTAATTACTATTTTCAGCCGCTAGTTTTTTTCGACAGTTTTCGGTCGATAAATCCCAACGCCAATTAAAATCAACGATTTTTATATTTATCTATATATAAAATAATAGTTTCCTATTCATATTTCATATTTTTCAGACAGAAACCTGTTGGACCAATATCAGCTGCTAATGATATTGATATAATTTGTAATATACTTGTGTATAGTTCATTAATAATTGCACTTTCTATACTTGTATTGTTGTAATTCGTTGATTTACCATTGTTTGTTTTGGTAAAAAATGGAGTGTACAACACTGCATTATGGTCGATGCTTGGATCTGTGACGCGCTTCTGTTGGGACATATGAAATGTTTAGAAATTAATTTTCTATCAGTTTTATTTATAATATATGTGTTTTCCATGTTTTATATGTACCTTATATTGACAAAACTTTATTTCTTTCAAAACTATACTGTGTGTGAGTCTGACAACAAATCCTTATTTAAGATATGAACCTCAATAAACGCGAGCAATGTTTTAAATATATCACTGTTGATTACAAAAATGGATGAACTACAGGATCTAACTAAAATAAAAAAACCTTATGAAACCTATATTTTCTTTTACTAATATATACATATAAAATATATGACATATAATATATGACTCAATGTTTTCCTCTATAAAAAATATTTACAGACCTAGTATAAAGATCTAATAAAACCCATATATTACTTAAATTTCACGAAATATATTGGCATGAATATTGTTGCTAGGTTTAAATGGAAATAATAAATTCAAAGGAAACAAAAATAAGACTAAAATATATAATTAAAGATCTACAGTTTAATTGTAAAAACTGAACAACGTTTTGTGACAAAAAAAGACCACTAATGGCGAGCAACAGAAGCAATGTCATCCTCTTGCATGAGAATGTTCGACCACACGTTGCTAGAGTTGTGAAGGAAATACTGTTGCAGCTCGAATAGACGCTCTGCAGTACCCAGCGCACTCACTACATATTATAGCGCTTTCTGATTGCTACATCTTCAGATCGACGCATGGCATGGCAGCTTAGCTTATCTGATCTACGGTTTCAAAGTATTGAAGCGAAAATCAATCGATAATTGGATCTCCGCTAAAATAACTAGTCTTCCTATCAACACCTTCTAAATTCTAACCTCTTTAAAGTGACGACATTACCATAATACAATAAAACACAATGGCACAAACAAAAATGCATACAGTGGAAAAATCCATTTACACCATGCTTTTTACATACAATATTATATCTATATTTAATTCAATAATATACTTCGTTAATTTTATGCCAAAACCTTAAAACAGTTAAGATAAAACAACTATTTTAATTTTTTATTGATTTTCTTCCCAAGTAGCCATAACCACGCCGAAAAAGGTCTCTCTGCTTTATTATTAAACTTTTTCCAGGATATATCGTCGACGGATTATCGTCATTCCTAGCTTAACATCCCCCGTTTGGTATACAATTTTGTTTTGTGCAGTTTCTTCAATAGCCCGTAATAAATTACGGATAATCCGTTGAAAAATGATGAATAACGGTTTGGTTTTTATCCCGTAACTTATTGTGTAAGAATTTTTAAAGTTCGCGTTATCCTTGTTAGATTAAATTTCTTGAATTGTGGTTACAGGGTTTTTTCCCTGCACCATCGAATAAATAATAAAATACAAGTAAGTTTTGTAAGTCTCTTTTAAATGAAAAAGATTCATTAGATAAGTCTTAAAGCCATTGTCGCCATTCTTCCAACAATGGAAAAGAATTCAACAACATAAGTTTAAACTTGCTTAAATGCTTTTTTTAACTGATACAAAATAAGAGTTAATTTAGGAATCAGCTATCAATAATTGATGGCATCATATAAATTTTTCGAATAAATATCCATTTCAGCTAGCTAATCTCTTCAATCAATTAATTGATCGTATTTATCTACTATATACTATTTTGATAAGGTTACCCTTAATTTCATCATTCTGTCTACAAACGGCCATACAAATATTTCATATTGGCAACATGAAATTAAATTCGCTAAAAGACTAGTAACAATAAATGCAATAAATTGGAATGCTCCAATCGGTTTACAGTAAATGACATTAAAAAAGTTGCTGTAAAGTTGAAACTTCGTAAAAAATATTTCTGGCAGTTTTGTTCGAACCCATGTTAAATATGTATACCACCATAGAGAGAATACGTCAATATTTTACAATTCTACTTGGATCAAAATGAAAACGCGAGCTAAGAGGGTGAAAATCTAAATAGCATTTATGGTTCTGATACTGTAACAGTCAATCAGCCATTCACTTTTAAGTTCATTGATTTCATTCCGGTAATTTAAATGTCAAAGATGTGTCATCATCTAGAAGGTTAATTGTCAAAAATATGGATAAAATAAGGGAAATTCTTATAAACACTACTAGGAATCACGAGCTGCTAAACATTTGCTAAAAGATACCGTGGACGGTCGGTTACCCAAGTCGGACCCTTTTCAGTATCTTAAATAAAGACTTCAATTTGTTAAAAATAACGAATTTATTTTTACTGTATTTATTAATATATCCATTAAAAAAATATATAACTTTTTCATTGAAGCTATTTAAAAAAACAATTTACTAATGTACATATTTTATTTTAAATTTCATTATATAAACACCAAATTGTTTTTTTTTCTTTTTTGCTTGCCAATACTTTTTCTTTTATTTCCTCAGAAGTTTACAAACCTCATCCATTATAAGCATTAAATAAATATGCTGGAGTTCGAAAGAAGACATTTACTGATGTCTCTTCTTACAATTTATTGGTCTTAGCGGTGTATGTAACTTCAGAAATAAATTCAACTATTTTGATGTTTACATATTTACCATATTTTATCAATGTTGTTTTAATTTTTAATGTTCTTAGCAAATATCGATTTTCTACAAATGCCATGAAACGTAACAGTTCAGATTATGATTGCTTAAAGCTTTCATAATACATTGGTACGTTTTAGTCACACATAAAGTTTCGCTAAATTCAAAAAAGAAACATATGAGTCAGAACATGTTATGAATAATTAGTATTTAGAAACATTAGTTATACAATAATGTAAAAAAGCGTACATATTATATAAACCACATGTAACCCATGAGAACAAGATGATCTTGATTAATGGCTCAAAGACTAATTATTGAAAAAGTTTTCAAGTAAATTATCTTTACATTAAAATATCATTAATCAGGTTGAGAATGTATGGATTTTCGTCATTCTGTACGTTATTCGTAATATTGTTACGAAAAAAAAATTACACTGAGACATATTCTGTGTCAGCAACTTTAGCAAAACGTTTAAATGTCAATAAACATAGCAACATACAACAACAATAACTCCTTTAAATGAAAATCATAATATAATTTTATAGATTTCGTAATATATATATTTTTTTTTTCATATTTAGGAGATATCGTTAAAATAATTATGTCATGGATAAGTCTTGTGAATGTTAGACGCCATGTGTTAGAAGTATAACTCTTATTTTTTGTAGTTTAAAATCATGTCAAAACAGAAATATTTTGTTTGCTATGACTGTGACTTTCATTTAATAAATCATATTTTATTATCATTTGATTTTTTAACCAGTTTGAATATATATTTTATTTCATACCATTTCTTATTTCCATCTTAATTATAAATTATTTTATTAAAAGATTTATTTTATACTTGAGCGAATTGACAACTAAAACGAATGGGGGACAAATATTTCAGTATTTATTTCCTATATTAAATTTAAATTTGATTAATTTAAGCTAAATTAAGTGGTAATACTTTACACACATCCGGGGTTCAAATATGGTTCGTGGTTTCTTATACAAATACAAAGTTGAGTTTCCTTCAAAATTTTAGTCAGTCAGTTTCAACATCCGTTTGAAGATGTCTTGCAGTTTGGTTCGTTACGTAGCGATAAGCATAGGTAATTAATCGAAAAACTTTGTTCTAACAATGTTGGTTTACTCGTTGATCTGGTGGTTTCATATACTTATCTTTTAGATCGTATAATTTATTAACATCAAAAATCAGGAAAATCAATTATGGTGTTGAAGATACATATTGAGATTGCCTTATTCAGTCTTAAAAGCAATAAATCCTTATTGATAACCAATTACTTTTATGTTATTCATTCATTTTTTAAAAGTATTTTTACACTTCTATTACTTTTATTCTTACTAATATATATTTCTTAAATGAAGCATATAATCTATATGATATTACATACAAAATTCTACATATTAACAAGGTTATTGCAGTGACTATTAACATAATCTTATATAAAATAACAACATAAAACAACACACGTAAAGTTGGTTAATGAGAATAATTTTATTTCAAAAGTTTCAGTTTATATTTAAAATAATGGTGACATAACTTTGATTTATTTAAACACAAGGGCTAGCCCCATAATAGTAGAATTTTTGTGTACTGGATGTTATGCCATATTATTCCGCAAAGATTTCATAATTACATATAATAAATATAATTAAAAGTAATTACATGTAGAGCCACATATACATGTAAACCAGTGTACCTTATATTCATATTTTATAAAGAATATAAAATCAGAATATTGTGGTTGGGAAAAACCAATATATTGGGTATTATATATTTCCACGTAATATAGACAAATAAAGTTTAATTCTGCGAAAACGTATCTAAATCATTTAACTAATTTTATGAAACCAACTTTAATATAAAGCGTGTTTATCCTTCAAAAAATAATAGATGTTTTTTCTCTACAAGGAAAAAATACCCTCACGTTTCGTTGCCTTCTGTGACAAATACAGCACATAAATAAAATTTCGCCCGGCCAAAATTAATGGGGCTTTGCTCTATGATGAAATATATAATACACCTCACGAATCGATAAGAACCATATTTTCGTTGGAATTGCCTCCTTGTTAATTTACTGTGTAGCATTTGGAGAAATAATCACTAAAATAAATCAAAATGTATGCATCGAACATATAGTCAATTCAAAATAGCAGTGACACGGGAAACATCTCAATGTTGCCGCAGCTCTGAGTTTTAGTACATTTAGGCTCTGACATATAACAAAATTTTAATATAAATAAAATAATTGAACAAATATTCTATAAAATATAATTTATTTTGACATTATAGTACATCAAATGCATTTATTATAGAAGAACTTAAAATTACAATTAATTTTACAGCCACAATAATGTATAGGTTAGAGTTGTTCTATTATATATACATTGAGCTTTTTTCCACACTAGTATCGGTAGGGTTCTAGACGCGTTTTGTATGTAGTGGTATTCCCCGAAAGCCTAATCCACTTAATTAACAACTGTATATCTCAGTAATGTATTTTACTTTCATTAGAGAGCAGATCTATTAAAAACTTGCTGAAGATTCTACCATTTGTCAATTTTTTCTTCAATGTATCTGATCGAGCTCATACAAACCCAAGGTGTTATTTTCGACAACGCTTCGTCCCATAAATCCAGAGAGTTCTGGTTTGAATATCCTCCTCGACCTGAATATCTATTGTAATAATTATTTGCAATACCCAATATTGACTCAATTGAATTAAAAATGCAGTGATAGGAAGGGAGACATAATACTCTGTGGCCATAACATTCAGTAATCTGATCTACTATGTATCTTTTCTCAGGCTTAATTCTGAAAAAGTAAATTACATAAAATGCAATTAAATATTTCATTTATATTTACCGAGTAATAATTTGAAATAGTTCATTCTTTAACATGATTTCCTCGAAACTTATTTTATGTACATTAAGCCATTCCTTAATTGCAGCCTTTGTTGATGAACTTGTTAGGATTTTCCCCACCAGTGTACTATATATGTATGGTAGATATGGTGCATTGTACATAACAATAACTGATGGTTATTGTCATAACAATAATTGATGGTTCATTTCTTCATGGTAGTCACCCTTGGACTTAGAGAAAAACTAATTCTGCACCAGGAATAGAAAACAATTCATGAAGAACTATATGTCTGCAATGCATAAATGTTATGACTAATAAAACATAATCGATAGTTATTCCAACGTTTACCTTTTTCCACGAACCTTTGCTGTCTTTATATTTATTAGACTGTATTTATTATCATCTTGCCATGAGCAACCCAATGTACCATTATGAAATATTCATGGCTGTTTTAAATATATCAATTGATATAATTCTTCCTTGATTGAATTCTTTTAAAAGCAATCTCTGGAAGTTCCATTAAACCCCTTCGTGGGTTATCTTTATACCATTTAAATCCTATATTATCCAACAATGTATGAACGGATGTTCCACATCTCTCAAATAGTTTCAAATCTTTTGGATCTTTGTGGATACTTTCCAGACTAACAATTTTCTCTGAAATAATTGTACTAAATTATGTTTCGATTAAAAAAACTACTTACTGTTTTATACATTTCGGATATTTTATCTCTGAAACACCAAGATTGATGTTGATTCGTCACCTGTTTCGCATAAGCACGGTTTCTTTTTGGCGAATGTAAGGTTATATTGTTTTTTATTTTTTGAGATATTTTAGTGACCGTGTCCGTACTAATATAAAGTGCAGCTGCAAGGCGCAAAAAAATATTTTCAATAAAAACCGGGGCTATGTCAAATTTATTAAAACAAAGCGTTAAAACAACGTTTGCCGGTTTATAACCTGTAATTATAATATTTTGAAGAATTTTCAGAAGTTTGACAAACGGACAACTTTTGCAAGCTCATTCCGTTATATGCTCGAACTTCTCTAAGAGCACTCTATCTCTTTTTAAATAGAATAAAATGACAGGGATAATATTGTCTGACTCTAAAACGAATTTACAAATTTAGACAGACATATATTGACACTCGCGTCACTGCTATTTTGAATTAACTATATTTAGTTTATAACATGATAACAAAGGTATGCAACTAAATATACAACACATTTAATACACTTTATGTTCATTGACGCACGACATCAGACGAATCAAGTACAAACTCTGTATTTAAAAATATATGGAATATATGCAGTGAAAATACATATTTATGAAGTACAACCCATACAAAATAACGAACCATCTACCATAACGATGTGTTTTTTACTCATCGATAACCATACAACATACAACAAAAACACCATAATGAACGCTAATGAAATATCGCGAATGATCGTGTCGTCACAGGTATTAAAAAAAAAGGAGCGGTAAAATAATTTACAGCATAAACAAGATTACTTGAATGTTGAAGTTAATAATTATAACCTAGTAAGACTCGGCCTTTTTTTAGTTTAACAATCTTTCAAATTGTAAATGGTGCTCGTTCAAACGGATTTATAACCAATCTAAATAACAGGAAAGCGCGTTTGAAGGTATGTTATTAGTTTATTAATCAATTAATTGTATTTTTAATATGATTTCTAACCACTTACCAAAACAAAAATATTTTAAAATATCAAAATTATTTTCTATTATTCTTCGGGCAATTTATTCAATAGCGGACGTTGACACATGTTTTAATTAACTAATTATTATGCAATATGACCCCGATTGCAAATAATTAAGGATTATAATACATAAAGACAACTCTAAGGCGGTAAATATTCAATATGATTTGATACGAGATTAGCTATGTATTTTTTAGCTGTACTAAATGTTGTCAGACTTCATCTGACATTTTCATTAGGACATAATCAGAACATTTTATAATTTGACCGGGATTTGTTACGTCTAAAATCACTTTAAAAAAATTATCTCTGGTAAACTCCTGAACATTTCCCTGTGATTTTTATTTTTATAGCTATTGACTATCAATATAATTAGTTCCCCAAGAATTGATACATCCTTGGGCATTTCTATGACAAGCATCAATATGATATTGCACCATAACTTAGCTGTAGAAAAGATATGTCCATGTTCTATCCTGCACAATCTGACAAATATTCAAAAAATGGATCAAATTGATTGGACATTTTAAAAAAGCATGTTCAAGGTACTATAAGTGCAGGTCTATGGGCTCCAAACAACAGCTTCCGAGACGAAGCTATTAAAAACTGTTGAAGGAAGAACCACATAGAAATAAACGGTTGCCTCTTTCTTCGGCATTTATATACGATCATCTGTTTGTCAAAATTCTTCATAGATTCGTCAAGTCAGAAATATAAAAGTGTAGCCCTGGTATATACAATCCTGCTGATATTTCAAAATTATTAATAAGTCTATAGGTTAAACCTACCAAAATTGCATTTCAATGATCTGATGTTAAGTAAAAACAATAAAAAATGTACTGGGTTCGTTTTGAAGAGAATAATACAATTTTTGGCTGATATGCTTACTTTGAAACTATAAAATCATCAAATGATCGAGTATTTAAAACGGGAATTCATATTTAGGATGTTTTGCATTGTTATTTGTCTGATAGTACCATTGATGATTATATTTTATATCTTATATTTTTATTTCTATTATTTATATTATTTATTATTATATTTTTATATTATATATTATATTATTTTTATAATATAATTTTATATTATACTCATATTTTGTTTAGGCACTAATCTTAAAATTAAACCAATGATTTCCAATTACAAAAATAAATTGTCTCATGCTATCTCACTCCTTCATATATAAAAGCGATGGAGAAAATAATATGAACACCAAACATATACACTATATCTATTTATATATTATTGAGGTATTGGTAGGTATTGAACCACCAGTTCCTTTTAAAATAGCTGCAATTATTCGCGGAATAGATTCGAAGAGTATCTGAATAGTTTCTAACGAAATATTATCCATTCTTGTACCAAAAATATCCGCCAGTTGCTTAAATCCAATAAACCAACATGGAGATTGTAATCTCTGCCCTAAAACTCCATATAACGGTTTAATTATGTTGAGATAAACCAGGCAGTCTGTAAGAAACAATATAAACAATGATTCATCTGACCATACCACATTCGTCTAATCGCCAAGTGTCCAGATATTATGATTGTTGCACCACTTCTTTCGCAGCTATGTGTTAGCTTCTGTTATAAAGGGTTTCGAAATTACTGCCTTTCTGTGAATGTTAGCTTAATGGAGCTCCTGTCGTACTGTTTCTGTCGAAACAGTATTAGTCAAGTGTTATAGTGTTATATTATCTAGTCACAATCTTCTTTAATGTTCGTCAACATCTGTAGGTTACCTTTGGATTGCGCTCTCATTATTCCTCTTCAGTTTTATCATTACCATGCTACTGCCGGTCGTGCAATGCTAAATAGCATAGCTAATAGCAGTTTAATTGTCGCAGAACAAACAGCATAAAACGCTGAAATACAACCTACAGGACTTGGCATGATGTTAATATTATTTTGTCTACACCTTAAAGCAACGACAACATTTTCTGTGGAAAAGACCTTAAATAGTAACAACGAAAACATATTTAAATTATATCATACTAATAACAAATTATTATTTTAAGAACAAGAAACTTACGCCCGAACAAGATAACAAAACAGCTACGTCACGGGAAATTTCTAAAAATTAATCACTTACCGCCCTATCCTACAACCGAGATTGATTTACGTACCTGAAAAATAAAAAAGAACAAACGTTACTTTCAAAAGCGTAATAAAATTTAGCGGGAGCAACATCTAAACTAATGGGAATATCATTATAAAGGGAATTGTCTGTAACGGTCGAAGAATTTTCTCGTGAAAATGAAGGGAAAACATGAGTTAGACACGAAGTATCTCGTTTATTTTTAGTGGGGCTGCTTTCCTGGCGCTCGAACAGTATTTTCCCGTTCTTTATCGCTGTAAAGGTCGATGAATATTGAATTGGTCCCAGGAGGGCCTTTTTTTAGTAATTATTTATGTAATTTTTGTTTCATAGAAACAACATTGGTCCATTACTTGTTGAATATATTAATCAGTACAGACATACAATATGTGGGAGTGATTTTCAAAAGTTTGGTGATTTTGTATGAAAAGTTAAATATTGTAATTTAAATTGAACAATAATGTTTTTGATCTTGGCAAAAAATTCTAATTAATGACCCAAACCATAGTGTTAGCACTATGGTAAGAATTCTTGTTTTATTTAGTTTATGCATTCTGACTTGCTTAATAACAATATCTTCTGATATGTAAGTAATATTCGTAGATCTTCCGGGTTTTGATACTCCAGCTAAACATCATAGATGTTGACACAAATATGTTTACAAACAAACTGCAGTAACAATAAAAACCTTTTCCCTATTGTGTGAAACTTTTTCTTAAGATCTGAATATGTTCTATTTAAGATGATTGCCGACGATGTAACAGAACCACATCTCTGCCATTTTCAGGACTTTTCGTTATAGATACATAATTTTTTATCTTTAAACTTTATGAATTTATATTCAAGTTGTGTTATATGTATTAGTAAAATATGTCGACAAATATTATATATTCAATAAACAACACGCCATGAATATGAATGAAGATAAATAGGAACATGTGAGGTGATTAAATTTAAATGGTAAAATGTAAAACTAGTTATTAACTTGCATATCTCATGTTAGCACAAAATCTCATGAACACTTGACTTTATAAAGCTGATTTTTTCAATGCGAATACACTTGCTTAATACGAATACAAAATTGCTTATATGTTAAAATCGAACTAATTATTACACCAATTATTACCTATGTGTTGTAATTTAGAGCAAGCTGATAATACAGGATATTAAACATCAACAGGAAAAAAAATTAAAGATATATTATAAATAGATTTTAGTAATGATGGATTTTTATGTTTAGCAAGGGAATTGTAACAAAATATCATAAGAAGTTTAATGAAAGTAGTTACTTTTTTTGTGTTGAAGTGTTTGACATTATTATGAAAAATTGTATTCATTATTATTTCCATTTTAAATTGCAATCGCTAATCAATCCATCTTTTGAAAAATGTAGCCGAGTATTGGAATGTTTTAAAATAATTTTGTTGCATTTCTGCATATACATCAACGCTTCATTCGTTTTGAGCTTTCATTTCCTTATCAATCTTTCTATCGGAACAACTCTCACACAGTTTAATAAGCTTACAATATCATTTTAGTCATGTTTCAGAAAAGAGTCATTTTACGGCTCTTTTCTGATATTAGAAATGTAATATAATTTATTACATATTATTCAAATCAAAATTCGCTTCATATAAATTTTAAATCAAATCAATCAATCCAAAAACAGTATCTACATAACAGGTCAATTAAAAAGTCCCCGACCTGACACATAGATGGCGCTACTACAATTAAATTCCTATGTTTTTTAGTTAGCCCTAACCCTCAAAAGATGCGTGTATAAATTTGACAGCTGTCGGATCATTAGTTTGTGAATTATAGCATTTTGAGTGAAGCAACTTTTGTTATTCTGAAGAAAATGGATAAAAAGGAATTTCGCGTGTTGATAAAATATTGATTTTTGTAGCGAAAAAATACAGTTGAATCAAAAATTTGGCTTGATGTCGAGATTCCGGACACTACCCCAGGAAAATCAACCATCAATTATTGGCATGCTAAGTTTAGACGTAGTGAAATGAGCACCGAAGACGGTGAACGTAGTGGATGCCCAAAAGAAGTTGTTATCGACGAAAACATTAAATAAATCCAAAATGATTTTTAAAGAAAGCTTTATGCAAAGTGCGTGCCTCGCGAGCTCACTTTTGACCAAAAACAACGACGTGTTGATGATTCGAAGCAGTGTTTGAGGATGATCAAACGTAATAAACCCGTTTTGCGTCGATATGTGACAATGGATGAAACATGGCTCCATTATTTCACTCCGAAGTCCAATCGACAGTCATCCGAGTGGACTTCAAACGATGAACACGGTCCAAAACAGTCGGCTGGCAAGTTTATGGCGTCTGTATTTTGGGATGCGCATGGAATAATTTTCATTGACTACCTTGAGAAAGGCAGAACCATCAACAGCGACTATTACATAACGTTATTTGACCGTTTGAAAGATGAAATCGATGAAAAACGGCCGCATTTGAGGAAAAAGAAAGTGCTGCTTTGCCAAGACAATATACCGTGTCACAAGTCAGTCAAAACAATGGTAAAAATCCATGAATTGGGCTTCGAATTGCTTCCTCATCCACTGTATTCTCCAGATCTAGCCCCCAGTGACTATTTCCTGTTCTCAGATATCAAAACAATGCTGGCTGGAAAGAACTTTTCGCCGAATGAAGAGGTGACCGCCGAAACTGAGGCCTATTTTGAAGCACAAATCGTGCTACAAAAATGGTATCGAAGAGTTGGAGGGTCACTATAATCAGTGTATCACCCTTGAAGCGAATTATGTTGAATACAAAAAACAAATTTTGCCAAAAAAATGTGTTTTGCTATGGTAGGCCGGGGACTTTTCAATTGACCTCTTAGATATTTTTAAAAATTTCATCGTTAAATTCGACATTTCTTGTAACACAACTGGAAAACAAACCAAATCAATTCTGGTGATTATCAGTCAATTTTGGAATGATCATGGTGTTAACTTAATTAAGTCATCACCAAAAACACAACACAATGGGCAGCGTTTCATTTCTATTCCATTTTTCAATTTTAGTTTTATTTTAAAATTAGTTCAATTTCAAAAAAATATGACAAATAGGATATTATAATAAGTAGAGATGTAACGACGCTACATTTATATTTAAAATGTTCTATGGACTACTTTACGTACCATAACATGAGTTCATTAAATAATAAAGTTAATAGCCTTAACGTTTTTTTACGTCAACTTTATATGTTGTTTATACTTCATCAAAATAATAATAATTAGAAATAATAACAATATATTGATAAGAATATAAGCTTCCACGATTTTAATCCAATTTAAATAACTATTTTTGGTACTGATCTAAAATATTTATCTTTAATACAAGATAAAAGATGCATTATCTCTACATGAGAGACAATTTAATGTTTTCGAATGTTATAAATCTATCGAGTTTACAGTTTACAATAATGTCTGACATACATTCTAAACAAACAAACTGAAAATTTATCACAAAATTATTGTTCAAAATAAGATTATCCAAAAATTTATAACCATGTTTATAACTGCTTTAAGTGAAATATTTGTCAAACGAATCAATTGTACTTGTGAGATCATATCTTAAATGTTTAGATATAATACTGCAATATTTTAATAAAACAAGAAAATTATCATTTTTCACATTGACCAGTTTTGTCGGTATTAGAGGAGTCCTACGTTTCAGTCAATGGTTATGAAGCATCAATAATGTTTAATGTTCTTCAAACGCGAATGACATATCTTGCCTTACAAGACTGGTACGCCACTGGCAATTGTAACGTATTTTATCATAGTTTTCGTTTAATTAAATTAAAAGACAAAGTATTGTCGCCAGTGTTGTTAGCGCCTTGGTGGATCCAACACCATTTCTTATTGTTGAAATAAAACTGTTTAAGTAACATACAAGTGTGTTTTGGATTATTTCAGTGAGATAATAACGCTGTTCTTTTTGCAAATTATCAAGAAAGGATGATTTGATACATTTGTCATTTTATTCAACTAATACCAAGGTTCAAAGTTATACATATTATACTTTGGGAAAGTAAACCTTTTTGAAAATATAAAGTTTCGTGCATTTGCAACAGAAAATAATTTTCTTAATTAATCTAAACAAGAAAAGCCGCTGAAAGTCATCGTTTGCTGGTAGAAACTTACGATGAGCATACGCTAACCTTAAAAAATGTGAGGCGTGGTTTGAAAGATTCACAAGTGGTAATTCCTGGTAGACCAAAAAATTTTTAAAGATGCGAGACTGCAAGAGTTATTGGATGAAAATTCCACCCAAACTCTAAAACAACTGGCAGAAGCCTTAAATGTGATGCAAGAAACGATTAGCGACCGATCACGAGCAATGAGGAAAATCCAAAAGATGGGATGATGGCTGCCACATCAACTGAATCGTCTGTGAAATGCTGGTTCAAAGGCATGATGAAAACCCTTTGTGCGAAAAAAGTACAACAAATAATTGTTATCACTTGGCCAAGTCGGCCGATCGACTCCAAGGCCAAATCGTTTTGGTTGCAAAACAATGCTGTGTGTATGGTAGCACCAGAGTAGCATGGTATATTACGAACTGTTGAAACCAACAAATTATCAATTTAACCATGCATTGATCGAAAAAATCCATCCAAATGCCAATACTTTGAATAAATCAAATTTTCCATTTTCTTGAAAATTATGTAGTTTTATTTCGACAAAACCGGTAATGACTTTCCGGTACACGTGATAGTCAAAGCGTCAAAAATTAAAAAAATATGTTTTACTATGATAGGTCTTCAACCTTTCAATTGACCTGTTAGTTTTAGAGTTTTTGAACTTTGAATTTAAAATTGTTTAAGTTGCGGGAACATGTCTTAATATTGCTTACTGGAATTTTAGAGTCTACGGCCACAAAATGCAAACTGAAGTAGCTCGATTGCTCAAAATAACAAAAAACTGAAGTAGCTCGATTGCTCAGATTGATATACTTAATCCGTATTTATTGATATACTATCCGTAAGATTATCTAGATATATAATTATAAGTTGCCTAGGGTGGCAAATTGAGCAAATATATATATATATATATATATATATATATATATATATATATATATATATATATATATATATATATATATATATATAATAACTATTTCTACGTTGAGAGAAAGTATTGTACAGGGTACGACGTAATCGATATTA
This sequence comes from Rhynchophorus ferrugineus, assembly GCF_030347505.1. Taxonomy (NCBI): domain Eukaryota; kingdom Metazoa; phylum Arthropoda; class Insecta; order Coleoptera; family Curculionidae; genus Rhynchophorus; species Rhynchophorus ferrugineus. The sequence continues at coordinate 15,380,157 of NW_027472588.1, read as the reverse complement.
CACGCAAGCGAACAAACAGCAAACCGGAATAGCAAATATTTAATATTTTATTATGTTATTAAGTGCTAACTCAATCTCAAACAAATCTCTCAAAAAACATATTTTTTGGGATGAAAGAAATAAAAATTCAAGTTAATCTGCTTTAGAATTTGAACATTTTAGAATATGACATAAACACAAACCCAAACAATTTTTGAAAATACACTTTTAATTTTATAACTTAAAAATCAAAGGTTGTATACAAATTATTATGCTACCATTTTATTTTTTATGAAATTTTTTTTGGAAAAAAGTAGCTTCGCTTCTTCCTCATAAATGTCTTATCACATAATTTTAAGAATAATTTATATATTCTGTAGCACGTTTGAAAGGCAACACTTCATAAAACATTATAGATTTTAAAAAATTGCGATTTCCAGTGTGGTGTGGTATTCATGGTGATGAATGCTTGATATCACAAATGGTTTTACTATAGTTCCGAAAACTTCCATTTTAAAGTTCGATATTAGGATCGATATTAACTTTAGAAACATAAGAACGACAGCAATTTTAACAAACGAGTTTATCGAATCTAGCCGAATTAGTAGTTGGACTCAAGCATATAATGAAAAAGCCAGAATCTTTCATGACAACAGTGCTAGACTACACACACTAGTAACTAGGTAAAAATAGGTCAGTCCTTGCTACGTTAACACAATAGAAATTATTTTTCCTCATTCCATTATGTAGAAAGTGTTAAAATAGATGGTAAAATATGCTCTGAGATAAAGATACATTTCATAATATATGTTGATGCTTTGCTTTAATTGCTTAAATAATATATAGAGGGGTTAGATAAAATAATATGAGTACCTGGCTATACACAATATTTATTTATTAGCTTTTAAAATAGCTACAATTCTTTACTGGATAGATTCGTAGCATCAGAATAGTTTCCAGTTGAATGTTGTTCTATTCTGGTATCAAAACATCCGCCAATTGTCTCAATAATGTTGGAAATCAATAGCTGTACTATTTTGATTGATATGTCTGACGATTGTGCTGGTCAGGGAAGATGTTTTATGATATTCTGATGCTCCTCAAACTAAGACTGACGCTTTGTTTGAGTGTGCGGGCGCATTATTATCTTGGAATATGACAGCGCATGCTGCATGCAGTCACAGAAAGAACTTCACCGCTGAGGATATCGGGATATTAATTTGCAGTAATCCAGCCAGTAATATGAATGGGAGGACTATCTGAATACCACGATGTCGCTCAAGTTATAAGGAAACGTCCCCCATGCATGACAATAAGAAGCAGACAGTCCAAATTGTAGGCTTCTTTTACTGATCTTCATACATAAACCCGACCTTTTGTAGGACACAATGTAAACAATGATTCACTGGACCACACCCCAATCTTCCAGTCATCAAATGTCCAGGCTTTATGATCGTTGAACCACTTGTTTCGCAGCCTAGCCCTGACTTCCGTCATAAAGAGTTTTGAAATTGCAGCCCTTCCATGAATTTAGCCTTGTAGAGCTCCTTTTTGTCGAAACAGTATTACTCAAGTAAGTGTTGAGTTCTGCTGCCACTTTTGGCGCGGCAGCTATATGTTCTTAAGTCAAAATCTTCTTTAATGTTCGTCAGTCTCTGTGAGTTAACTTTATGTTTCGCTTACTATTCCTCTTCGCCGATAATGTTTCACCATGTTTTGTGAATGCTGTCATTGCCGTAAATTTAAACTTTCGTTCATGAAACTATTATTCAAAAATCACATCTTTCACCAATGGCTTGTTTCAACTATTGTAGAATAAAGAAAAATAAAAAAACTGAAATATAAATTACAAGACTTGGTCTGTAAAGTGAGCAATGTATACGCGTCGCATTATTTGAACGGAAACAATGTTGCTAACATGCAACAACATGTTATATTATTTTTAGTCATGTCAATCCTTGGATTTTTTAGTGACTGGATCTACAGTTTAACGCAGGCTCCGATCCACAGTCCTCGGCATTAAGCCTATCGATTAGCGAGTAACCAACTTTAGAAATCATCCCAGAAGACATCCGACTGGGACTGGGATAATTTTCCTTAAACATAAATTTATAACCATGCCCTATGCGACTATCGCAACAGTAAGGAGGACCGTCCTGTCGCTTTTACACTGCGTCACCAAGCCGGCTCAAAGATACAACAAGATACACAACAAGATAACTATACATGTTCATATTATTTTGTGTATCCCCTGAAAATTTTAAAAGATTCTACTTATATGACCGGTGAAGTATTATACTCTATTAATATGGTTTCAGAAACCCAAAACTACAAAATCAAAATAAGCTTCAAATATTTAGAACAATAAATTAATTATTCCTTTAAAATGTTATATCAAAGTAATTACATATTTCTCCCAACAAAACCAATTAACTCATATTTTAATTAAGTGTTTACTTGATTCTATAATAAACCAATTTTACACTTGGTGCTTTCAAAATTAAATAAAAAATAGCGGGGAACTATTAGGTCAAACAGCAATTCGTTAGCGGAATGAACTATTAGTATAAAGAAAAACTTCTATCCGTTGGTTACCATTCCGAGGGAAAATAACGGAAAGATATATTACGCTGGCATCGTTCGATTTCTGATCTTTTTTATTGCCTTGTTCGATCTCCCGGTCGTATTTTCTGAGGATTTGTTTTTTCTATCGAATACCACAACCCTTCGGTTGTGTATCGTATTTTTTCATTCAGGACTAAAATGCGTTATTTAAGGGCATAATTTTTTTGTTTTGGGCAGAATTCATACATATGTAAATATTTTATTATTATACAGAAAATTGTGGACAAATACGCATTCGACTGGAACGTTTATTTGTTGTGGATGGTCTATGTTTTAAATAGTTTTGTATTTATCTGATAATCTGAAATTTAACTTTTAATAAAACGAAAACATTAATTTGTTGTGACAACTAAAATTGTAATGTTGCAAAAAATTCATATAAAAGCTCTAACAGAATAACTGTTCTGTAATTCATGTAAAAGTTCTGTTCGGTTAAAACTTCATTAAGCTTTCTACAAAAATTAAATTGGTCTTGGTCGGAATAATTTCCAAACTCTTCAAAATTCCACAGAAATTTAAAAACAACAGAATTTATTTTTTTATATAACATCTCTATTAGATACGCTTAGTACAAAATTAATTATAAATTAATTTATTACTACACTTAATTTGTACTTGGATTAATTCACAAGCAAGACGAGTGCGAGAAAATACATCAATATATATTCCTCAATTATAAAATTATAACTTACAGTTATAGTTTACACTAAAGGTAAGTTCGTATGGTTTGGTTCGCTTCAATCTCCTGACATCCTGCGCGCTGTCCAGCTGTTGTATTGCTTCCACGTTAGTATGATTTAGTAATCTTCTTTCGTGTTTCAAAGCGAAATCTTGCACAACTTCGGAAATCCATTTAATTTTCAGGTCATCGTTCTTCGTTGGTTATGTAGCGATAAGCATTGGTAATCAATCGAAGAACCTTGTTTTGACAGCGTTAGATGACCAGTTCATTTGAATTTTTAGTGCAACCCCATATTGGCATCCCAGGTCAAAATTAGCTTTATAATTGTCTTATAAATCAACTCTTTTGTCAAACCTCTTTGATTTTAGATCAAGTTGAGAGTATCTTCCGACTAACCAGTATAGTTGTTTTATTTTGGCTCTAATGTGTTTTGCTTTTTGTTTAACATGATGTTAAAAACATCAGAATGCGGGGATAATAGTTCAGATCTTTCATCAACAAATGAAAGAGTAGCATGTCTAACTTGCTCCAGCCTGTAAAAGATACAAGACTAACATACACACAAAGTCATAATTTTTGTTTGGTTAACTAGAGCAACAGCCAAAGTTTTGTAGTGTTATTGAATTTTTTTCCCAGATAAAATTTCGTAAAGAGCATTGTAAATGTTATTGTATTAATTATGCCAAGCAAAAAAAATTATGTCTATCTATATCCGGGTTTAAAATAATTTCGCAACAATTAAAACATACCCAATATCTTTCATCAAGATAAAGCACCAGCTAATACAGATCAAGAAGGTATAGTCTGCCAGATTGAAAAGTATTTCAGAAATTAGTCTAGTTATTCACGAATTGTATAATAATTCGAATAGAATATATTTTAATTATATACCATGTGTTAAATAAATATAACATTGCCAACACCTCAATATATTACTTCAGATTTACTAATTTATTGTATCAATAAAAACATACGTTTGAAAGTGATGACATTATCTCTGATGATATAACACAGTCTTTACTCAAAATATTGCAAAACAGAAATAGCAACAGCTTCTTTTATTAGCAATTCGTTTATTATATTCATTATTTTTTAATGATCAACTGTGACATTTTAATTATAATAGGTTTTATTGATGATGTAAATTATAAGGATGTGTATATGTCAATGACTAATTTATTAGATAATGAAGAAAGCTTTTAATTTTTACATATTCTTTTGAATTATTTTCTCTTACTATTACTGTATATAATTGCCATATTTCATAAAATATTTTGTATTGTTTTTGTAGAAAGTTGGGACTGAAATAATATATGAATCTTGTGGATAAATTCTCCAATTCATAAAATAGATGAAATTAAACAATTTGCTACTGTTAAAGTATGACAATAAATCACTGTTATTGTTATACGTCAGCCAGTTTGAAAAGGATATCAAGAAATCGAAATAATTAATGTGTTTGTTTTCTATGCTCTGCTTCGAATTTTCGCGCATTCCGTTAATATTGTTTTAGTGGATTATATATATTTTATTACGTATTTCAGTGCATCGGATAACATTCGGAAATACGGAAAAATGATTTCTAAGATGAATGCTTTTGAACGAAGCTTTTTCATTATTAAAGTATCTGTTTGATATTTTTTACTGCTTGAAATCGGATTTTTGTAGGAACCTAAAGGATGAGCTAAGATCGTTTATTAATTTCTGTGCTCGAATAACCCGGGAAACGGGCCATGAATGGAGCGCATTAACCATTATTGAGGAATGTCCTTCTAACTTTCCGGTGATTGATATACGATGGGGCATTCAGAATCATTCTCAACATGCTTTATTAACCAACCAACCTTGACAACAAACCAGCTTTGACTTGCAATTATCAGTTGTACAAATATACGTATCAAATTTACAAAATCAGCAAACAAAACCAAAGTTTAATATCTTGTATTAGAAAATGTCGTCTTTAGTCAAAAGCCTTGGTGAGGTCCAAGAAACTTATGTTCTTAATTTTTGCAGTTACAATTACAGCCTAAATAATTACTTTTTCAACGATTTTTAATAATGAGTTCAGAAGATTGATTGGGTGGTAGGTAGGCGTAATTTGACTCCATTTTTTTAAATAACAGCAATATAGGCATGTTATATGATAGTTGGAATATTTCACAAATTGAAGATGAATTTGTGATATTTATTGTGAGTGTTGGGATGATTTCACAAGTTTAAAAATTTAGGTCAACTTTTGGACTCGAGCGGATGTGAAGGATTCTTAACTAGGATCTTATAATGGCTGTCAGCTGACGATGTTGCATTAAACATCATTTGGAGAGTGCTTTGGAATGTGTGAAAAGGCAGATACAACGTTGCAAAGTTTTTATGTTACGTTTGTGGATGTTATATGCTCGGTATACGTGGAAAAATTATGGCAGATGCACTCAAAGATATGTATTTGCAGTATTTTGGATTTGCTGTAGTAAACGCTGACAAGTCATGGGTACCAAAATTGTTTTGTAATGCGTGCACAACAAACCTGTACAAGTGGTCACTTGGTGAAAATATATAATTTTCATTCTGTGTGCTGAAGTTATGGAGAGCAAAGAAAAAACGATGTAGATGGTTGCTACTTTTGCTCGATGAATGCCGTTGGTATAAATGTAAAAAAAATGGCACAGTATAAATATCCTGACGTAACATCAATATCGAAGCCAGTTCAGCGTACGAACACTGCTCCAATGCCAATTTGTCGATGTGCAAAAAATGCCTTAAGAACTTAACCAAGTTGGGCGACACGAGCGACCAGCAAGGAGTGCGGCTACACCAAGATATAGCGAAAATCGAAAGGCGATAGGCGAAAGAATTTTGGGACGAAGACACGATCTGGGCGTTACTGTTGGACCCTAATGCGTGAAACAGATCCTAAGTAGTATAAACTACTCAGTTCAACCTTTGTTATAAACGACCTGTAATGGTGAAAACCGTATATAGTTGTGATTTTTAGATTAGCCAGGTGCTCTATCAGGAATACGAGTGGTAAAACAGTATCTAGACTGGTACTATTGCATTGTTTTGGTTGTAGTACTTCGACGTTTTTAAATTCAAGAAATTTCTCATGGTGTTTTTTCGTTTACCGTTGGTACACTTAAATCATTGGGGATATTCTTATTTATAATATACCAGGGAGCGTTAACAATGCTCGGAAGAACTTTGTTTTCATAAGTTTAGATCATCTTAATATTGAATATATTTGTGCAATTGGCTTCAAAAGTTGCTCATATAATAACATTTCATTGTAAAGTGATAATTTGGATTCTTGTCAGGTCATGTATCTTGCTAGCTTTTGACTAGACGTCGTGGCATTTAATAGGTCAAATAGATCTTCGTTAGGAAATTCACGTCACAAGCGTCACTCTGCAGAAACCACATTTTACCCAGGTCTATATCGTTCAATCTCGACCAGAGGAAATCAGTTGTTAAGTGTTGGAAATGTGTTGTTGATTTATTACCTGTTGCAACTCAATAATTGTGCATGTTAACTTTTAAAGCAATTTATCTAAAAATATATTTCAACTAGACATGAGGTTTCATCGAATTTAGGATCTTCAAATACTCTTATTTTCACAATGAAGGTTTATTATATGAATGTTAACTGATGTAACTTACCTTTTTCGTTTAGCATTTATGGCTCAGTAATAAAAAAATAGGTTAAACAGATGCCCTCAAAAAACTCTGGTCGCTCTAGGACAATATCACCTCTCGTGATCGAATTGTGATTTTTAGATTAACGAATACCAGGAGTACGAGTGATATTACGGTACCATGAACATGGTTAGTCATCTAAGGTTGAAAATACTCCTCCAATAGCTTTGTTTAGGGTTAGTTTTGGATCGGTGATACTATATAGCAATAGGTTTTTTAATGAAGAAGCTTAGCACTTGTGGTAATTAAATATTATTTAGGAAGTCACGATTTAATGTAAAAATTGGATACTTACTATGAAATCAATAACTGAAGAAAAATATTTCCTTGAATTTACCAGAAAAAAAAATTCACTAATGGAATGACAATTACTCCCTAAAAATTCAAGAATACTAATTGTGGAATATAACAGAAATCATACTGTAGGGTCATCCCAGTTATTCTGCACTACTAAACAAAATAGCTTAATATTGACCTTCTCTTAGTTTCAATCTAATTTCAACCGACTCAGTTTAATTAATTTCAATTTTCCACCACCGTGCTTGTTAAATATCCAGATATAGGTTTTCACAGATCATGTTTTAAATAATTAAACAAATAAAACAGTTTATTTAACGAAAATGAATTATCTCATTAAAAATAATAAAAATCGTGTCATACATTATTCAAATCGATGTTTTTGTGCTGTGTGACAATAAGTAAATAGCACGGCACGGTGTATTAACACTTTTTGCATATGAACCAAGGTTATTGACATAATGTTAAATATAGATACATGTCCGCGCATACACGGGAGAGAGACCATTTTCAGGAAACAAACATATTTTATTGCGTCTAAACAAAGGTACAGATCAAATAATAATACGTTTTTTATGCAAAACTAATTATTATGTTCGAGCTATTTTTACTGTGTACGAGGAGAGAAGGATTGTAAAAATCATCACTTTATCGCTTTTAGCAGCCGCAAGGTTCTTCATGCACCATGGGTTCCTAAAAATCCTTGATAATTTTTTGTGGTTTACGGTATTTTTCAATAAAATCCTATTAATTGGAAACGATTACTAATTATATTGAAAAAAAAAACGTTTAGATTTAGTTAATCATCATTTTTTATATCTTTTTTTTTTGGTGTTTTTTGTATGAAGTGATTAAATGCGGTGTATTCTGTCGATGACATGGTGTTCACTATTATTTTTTATAGTGATGTTGTATCTATTTTTGTGATTAACTTTTCCTTTATATTTTGTATATATCGTTCATTGGACCTGAGTTACCTGAAATTCAATGATCCAGAATCGATGAAATCGATTTGAGTGATGGTCTAGGTTATGTTGACTTTAAAAGCCTTGAACAAATTCGGTTTACTGGCATATAAAGCATTTTTTTAAATATTAAGAGTACCTGGCGTACATATTACAACTAGTTATTCACTATCTTATTATTTTTCCTTAATTTAAAACATGGCACACAGTTAACTAAACTAGTTCAAAAGGTTTTTGTTTCCCAAATCTCCAAGAAAATTCAAGCAATTTCTCATGGTGTTTTTCATTTACCGTTGGTTACAATGCTCCGAAGAACTTTGTTTTAATATGCTTAGATTATATTATTAATGAATATATTTGCGCAAATGGCTTGTTGACTTGACAATAGCTTGAAAAGTTGTCTATATAATACCATTTTATTGTAAAATGATTTGGATTTATGTCCAAACAACCACAATATTTCTACCAATTTTCTTAGCATGCTGTGTCAGGTCATATTTTGCTATCTTCTGACTAGACGACGTGGCATCTAGTAGGTCAAATAGCACGATCTCCTTTAGGAAATTCACGTCACAAGAGTCACTCTGCAGAAACCACATTTTACCCAGGTCTATATTATTCAAATTCGACCAGAGGAAATCGGTTGTTGAGTGTTGGAAATGTGTTGTTGATTTACTACCTATTGCAGTTCAATAATTGTGCTTGTTAACTTAGCAATTTATCTAAAAATACATTCCATCACTGGACATGATGTTTCATCGAACTTAGAATATTAAAATACTCTTATTTTCATAATAAATGTTTATTATGTGAATGTTCACTGGTGTAACTTGTCTTTATCGTTTAGCATTTATGGCTCAGTAATAAAAAATAGGTTAAATAGACGCTCTCAAAACAAAAGTCTGGTCCCCCCAGGTCCAGGCAATATCACTTTTACTTATCATAAAACTCTATAGATTTCGTAAATGCCACTATTCGATTACATGTTTTTAGTATATTAAGCAATTTAGTATTATTTCGAAATATTTGATTTGACAGTGGTGATGCCTATCTACCGCGTCTGATTGATTTATAAACTTGTCCTAAATAAATAAGGATAGTTGTTTTAAACGATTTATGTCACCCATGTTAAATCCAATAGAATATCATTTGCCATGCCATGTGCAAGCTTGAATTAATGATATTTAATTATTATATTCACCACTGTGGTGTCTTGGGGATGAGGCGTTATTTCTCGCACAGGTAAAGTTGGGAGGTTTTGTGAACAGACAGATATAAAATAATACGCATTGACTGATGTTTTTAAGTGAACCGAATACACATCAATTCAGTTAGATTGAATAACGCATGAGGCAAAATGAAGGAAAATTGGATAACTCGGTCCAGGCCCATATGAGCAGCTGCATCTTGCATTTTGTCAATTTCATATATAATGGTATCTTGTTGACAAATTGTTGACTTATTAGTTAACATAACAAGTCAATTGAAAAGTCCCCGGCCTGACACATAGATGGAGCCACTAGAATTAAATCCATATGTTTTTTAGTTAGCCATAAACATTTGACAGCTGTCGGATCATTAGTTTGTGAATTATAGCATTTTGAGTGAAGCAACTTTTGTTATTGTGAAAAAAATGGATAAAAAGAAATTTCGCGTGTTAAATAAATATTGCTTTTTGAAGGAAAAAAATATAACATATAACAGAAAGTGATTTATTTTTATTGCACATCACATGGCAATCTAGCAACGCAATGACACCTAACTGTGAATAGGTTACTAAATTCCCGACAAAACATTTTTGAGGACCTCCTACGAAAAAAGCGAATACTGTGAAGACAATGTGCCCATTATCCGTAAAGAAAAAGAAAAGCAATAACCAAAGAGTATTATGCACTGTTATTAAACCGTTTGAAATAATAAATAAGAAAATACGTTCTGATTAGAAGTAAATCCATTTCCATCAAGACAATATACACCAAAATCATAAAATTAAATTTAAAATTATTTAAATAGCCAGCGCAATTAGCGGATTTGGGCTCCAGTAACTTTTATCTAGCGCAAAATTTTTTAGGTCGAATGAGACATCGCATTAACAGCTTACTCGTTTGAAATTATATGAAATTAAAAGTAGATTATAGTGAAAAATATTTTAAAAAATAAGGATTTATTGAATAACCCTCGTACTAATAAAACGTTCCATATTAACCCTTAATTAAAAGTGAAATTAATTTGATTTCCTTGTAACTGTATACAGAATGTGCTTTCCCTTTCGTGCAACACGATATAAAAATATGAAAAATTAACCGAAAAGAACTGGTTTATAAATAAGTGGCGACCTTGAAATTACACGCGTTCCCAAAGAAACAGTAGCAAAAAATGTTTTCTTTTATCGAATAGTAAACAATCGAATTGTTATAAAAATGAATTGGGAGAAAAAAAAAAGATAAATCTATTGTGTATAATTAATTTTTTTTTAATCTAACGTTAATCGATCAAACATTATCAGAATATAGGTCTGAAATGGATAGTTAATCAGCTTTTATTCGTACATTAAGAAATAGACAGGATTGCTGAAAAAAATTAATTAATGGGGCATAAAACATCTTCATAAGTACGTCAATATCAGAAAATATTTCATTTGTAAATATGTTGGTAATATATATAAGCGAATATACGGACATATTTCAATGACAACATGAATCAATAATTGTTTTTGATTACGTCATATGGAATGAAGTATCTCAACATCTCTCAGCATCAATTTCCAATGGGTCTCAAATGTTTAGCGTTGGGAATTATCGAGTGAAAACAGTCGAATAAAAATTGGGAGAGGAAAGGACGGAGATAATTGCTTGGAGCAGTTAATTTTAAATGTGCTTATTTTTTCAACAGTAGTATAAGCGAGACGGAGATATACATATTCCTTCACGTACTAACTTTAAAAAAGAAAAGGAAAAAAATAATTACTGAATACTATTAACATGCAATTAATAATTTCATTTTAAACGAAGCAGAATTACTTTTATATTTGAATGTTCTGTGGATCTGTGAAAAGGAATAGAATAATACCCAACAAATGTCTTATCGTATTGTTAATTGCTATTTTCAAATAATATACTATAATGAATATAGACAATACAATAGAACTTAAACAAAACCTAAAAGCTAAAGATATATACAATAACTATAAATACTAAATAAAAATTAAACATATGCCTAATCATAGAAAAAAAAACTAATTCATGACATAATTAAAAATGATCGCACAATAACTACTGGAGCTTTTTAAATAAAGTAAATGCTTTATTTACGAATACTTTTTAACAAAAATCGATAGAGTATTCGAAATATTACCTACTATTACCATAAAAAAAGTATTTTACTATTTATTATTCACAATTTTAATCTTTTTACCCTGTTACATTAACAATCTTGAAAAATATAGTTCCAAAATGCTGCTATATTAATATACAAGATATTGTTATTTACAAGCAAACTACCAAAAAATTATAAAACTATATATTAACATATCACTACATAGTATAAAACTAAGTCGCCTTTTCTGTCCCTATATCCCTATGTGCGCTTAAATCTTTAAAACTACGCAACGGATTTTGATGCGGTTTTTTTCAATAGATAGAGTGATTCAAGAGGAAGGTTTATATGTATAATACATGTATAATATACTAAGGCAACATTGCTAATTTTAGAGGTTTCTAACGTGATGTCGTAAATTAACCTATTTTTTTAGGCTTATTTAGCAATTAGCAAAAACGCTGCCTAACCCTACGAGTTAGATCAAATTAATGTACTACAGTATTGTACACCATAAAAAGGTCTACAAAAAAGTCCGCGATGGTATATGTTTTTCTTATTAATCCTTATCGAATTAAGTTCCTTAAATACAGTGTGCAATTAATATAGATCAATATAGTTCCTTACAGCATGTAAATTAAACAAATATTTTCGGAGATATTACAAATTTAAATTTTGCGTTTAAAAATGTGTAATGTAATAAAAATTGTATGAATTTAGATATTCCAAAGATAGCAGGAAATCTTCATAGTAAGTATAGGGGAAGAGGAATTGTTTTACTCCAAATTTAATGCGTGCAGGCCAAGGGCAGTAATGAATGAACCAAAAATACTGGATCGATTTTAATCATGTTTTCATTGACTGACATAGGCATATATATTTTATGCCAGTGCAAAGTCGGAGCGGGCCGCTATGTTTTTATATACAACGTTCATATTTTTTCTGTAGTGTATTTAATTTAGTATCAGCATTGCACCCGTGCGAAGCCGGGGCGGGTCGCTAGTAAATCTATATAAGCATAAATTGGGTACAATTTTTGCCAAGGTCGCGGCTAAGACGACAGAGCCAGAATGTTAAAAATCAGTCGAATGAAACTAGAACCAATAATAGTAACTAAAAATACACGACTGAAACAGTCGATAGTAAATAGTAATAAAATCAATCGGACCGAAAATAGCGACAGAAAACAGTCACTGGTGAAAAGTAGTAAAATCAGTCGAACCAAAAATAGCGACTGAAGCAGTCGATAGTAAAAAGTAGTCAATTACTAAACAGTCGATAGTCGATTTCAGTCGATAGTTCCCAGTACTAGTCAAGATATTATAGGAAAAATGGCAAACGAGAATTAGTAAGTTAATACAAAATATTAAAATATTGGCACTTGGTCTACGGACAGGAAATAAAGTGGCTTTTTGGTTACTGGGGACGAAAAACAGAACGATAACAATACCAAGAAAAAAAATGGTAGGAATACCCTGGTAACGTTGCCACAAAACCATATCAAGATAATTTTGTAACATGTCAATGCCCATCCACATCCACATGGAACTTATCTTGAAATATAATAATGGGATATCCTACTCCATGTACTGTATTCTCTAGATGTTGTCCCTTGGGATTATCATACATTCTGACCAATCACATACGATCAAGCCGAACAGTAGTTCATTCTTTGGAAGATATCAAAAACCGAATCGGTTCTTGGTGTCCCCTCCAAAAAAAGACAAATTTTATCAACGCAGAATCTGCATATTGGGTCGATATTGTTTACACCAAGACTATATTTTCACAAACCAATATGTAATAATTTCTGTGTAATAAAGTTTTAAAATTTGATTACTCGTATTTTCAATCGTATTCATGATACTTTTCGTTGCGTTTGTTGTTTCAAAATATGTCTCCCATAAACTTCCACAAAACTTCGCCGACTTACTATAACAATTGTCTGTCAAAATTGGACATTTTTAATGCATACTTGATGTTATAATTTGTGAGAATGAAAAATCATATACTGTCTATGGTTACATGCCTAACTTCTAACAAGAATTTTTTTAAGTTCTAACGTGAGTAGAAACGTAAATATATATTACCATGACATAAACTTCTACGAAATTTGTTAAATAAACTTCACAAAATCACTTTTATATAAACACAGCTATTCAAACCAATACTAAAATAATTAACCACTTTAAATTTAGGTAACTGTATTTTTAGATACCCGTGGAAAGTAATCCATTAAACTTCGCTTGACGTTAGTGGAAACGGCAGTAGAGTCCAATTTCCGTTTTCGATCCTAATTGAAAAGATTTTGGAGCGTATTAAGGGTTTTGCCGGAAAGCCGACTAGAATAATAACTAAAATCATTAACTACACATGACATTAACTATTGAGGAATTGAACAAGATCACGTTGTTTTCAAATACACCGTGTTACCATGACATAGTTTGTAATATACGACAATAAGATACGAAAATAGCTTTGTAGAATATTTGACCTAATTATTTTACAAAAAAATGCAGCTAAACAGACATAATTACTATTAAGGTTTACAGATACATTATAGAACACTATTGGAAACGTTAGTTTCAACCTTTCAAGAATAATAATTTTAATGTTGAAGATCCAGAACATTATGGGGTGTATTTTAATAAAATCATCGACGTAATCAATTGCAACTTATACATTAGCACAATACAAATACAAAGTAACACCACAATGTTCGATACTAAGCTATAATAAGTAATATTCAAATGATCTCAGACAGGTGAGAAATAATAATAACAATACCAACAAATATAATAATAAAAATTAACGTAAACATTTGGAAGTTTTTCTAAAAATATAAATCTTAATTATAAGGATTGTCCTAAAATATTATGTCCAATGAGTTTCCTCATTGGTTTTTAACTAACTGCCTGTTCTGCTATTTTCTTCGTAATTTAAAAGAACATTTCGTGACCTGAATATTAGGAATATTCGGTCTGATTTAAGATATTCAAGTCTTACACATAAAACAACGAAAGCAATGTTATCTTGACTTATTTAAATCAATTATGTTATATTTTCTACTTAGTATTAACGATATATTAACGATAACAATATATTTAGTTCAAACTGGTTCAGGTCTAGTATAATTAATAATAAGAACTAATTATTCTGAATGATAAAAACGTAAAATATTGGGTTGAGAAATAAATTTGTTGCGTTTCTTTAAATAAAATTCAACATACTTTCTTATGATGTGAAAATTACTTTATTTAAATTATTTGGTTTAAGTAAATTCTTATTCCTTCTTACACCTCTGTGGTTTCTGGATAACAAATTAAAATAATGGATTTTCATGATACTTTTAAACAAGGTAGTGTTGCTAGTTCCGAGTTTCTTCATCATCACACATTAAGCTTCTTTCTATAACAATGTGTAAACGGTTTAAAAAAACTTTGTGTTCCATATCAATATCGACGGTGATATAACAGGACAATTGAAAAGTCCCCAGCCTGACACATAGATGGCGGTACTCAAATTAAATCCATATGTTTTATAGTTAGCCCTAACCCTCAAAAGATGCGTGTATAAATTTGATAGCTGTCGGATCATTAGTTTATGAATTATAGCATTTTGAGTGAAGCAACTTTTGTTATTGTGAAACAATGGATAACAAGGAATTTCGCGTGTTGATAAAAAATTGCTTTAAAAAAATGCAGTTGAAGCAAAAACTTGGATTGATGCCTAGTTTCCGGACACTGCCCCAGGAAAATCAACCATCGAGGATTGGTATGCTAAGTTTAGACGTTGTGAAATGAGCACCGAAGACGGTGAACGTAGTGGACGCCCAAAAGGGGTTGTTACCGACGAAAATATTTAAAAAAATCCCAAAATGATTTTGAATGACCGTAAATTGAAATTGAATGAAATAGCAGACACTCTAAAAATATTAATTGAACGTGTACATTATATTATTCTGGAATATTTGGGTATGAGAAAGCTCTATGCAAAGTTTGTGCCGCGCGGGTTCACATTTGAGCAAAAACAACGACGGGTTGATGATTCGGAGCAGTGTTTGAAGATGATCAAGCATAATAAACCCGAGTTTTTGCGTCGATATGTGACAATGGATGAAACATGATAATATAATTTCACTGCGAAGTCCAATCAACAGTCATCCCAGTGGACTGCACTTTTCATTAACTACCTTGAAAAAGGAAGGACCATCAACAGCGACTATTATATAGCGTTATTGGACCGTTTAAAGGATGAAATCGCCGAAAAACGGCCGCATTGGAGAAAAAGAAAGTGCTACTGCACCAAGACAATGCACCATGTCACATGTCAGTGAAAACGATGGCAAAAATCCATGAATTGAGCTTCGAATTGCTTCCTCATCCACCGTATTCTCCAGATCTGGCCCCCAGCGACCATTCTCAGAACTCCGATCTCAAAATAATGCTCGCTGGGAAGATATTTTCGTCGAATGAAGAGGTGATCGCCGAAACTGATGCCTATTTTGAAGCAAAGGACAAATCGTACTACAAAAATGGTATCGAAAAGTTGGAGGGTCGCTATAATCAATTATGTTGAATAAAAAAAACTAATTTTGCCAAAAAAATGTGTTTTAATATGGTAGGCCGGGGACTTTTCAATTGACCTGTTACTGATTTCACACCTTTTTTGACGAAAAGGCAGTAGATTTTTATAAAAGATTTTAGTATATATCGCACAAATTCGTTACATAAAAAAGTCGAAATCAAATAAAAAATCCTTCAAATATCAATAAGTAATCAATGAAAAAGAAACTAATCTTATCATATTGATACAAAAATAAATATTTAATAAAATATTATGTACATAGGTTTAAAACACTATGGATGAAGGTATTTTGATATTTTGCAGTAAGTCACCATGAACTCTTAGAATTTTTTAGTGATATCTCAGTCAGTAATTTCTCCATATTACTGTAATGATTATTCTATAAAAATTTTACACTCACATAAATAATTTTGGTTTCATACATCTCTATAGAGGTGTTTAAATCCGCGACCACTTTTACAATGTTACCGCATTGGCTATTCCGTTAGTATTGAACAAATATTCATAAAGACATGATTTTTAAATCACTTCACTATACTCAAGGTAAGAAAACAACTCCAGTTGACAACTGCAACACCACTCAATTTTTGATAATCCTGCGCTGTAACGACGATAATGGTTTGCTGAACCCATTTTCAAACCAGAATCACTTTTGACTTAAGAAAACGAAAGAAACTACCTGTTCTATAGATTGTTTAAAACTCTCTTCGTAAAACAAATTTCCTCAACGCTATCTACTTGGACAATCGATAGTAAAATTAAAACTCAAAATATTAGTGTCAATAGAAGTTGAACATTGTTGTTAATGCTTTACAAAATCACTGTTAAAACTGACGATTGAATTATGGACATGGAATACAGATGAAAAATCACAAATAGTTCAAAAATTTATATTCAACGAGAACAAAAAACTGTCAATTCCAAGTTAACGGTAGTAGACAAATTTGAATATTCCTAAATAAGGAAATAGTTAATTTCAGTAATTCTATTAATGATCTCTGTTTTTATGTATTTTGTAAAAACTTTTTTCTTTTTTACATTGCAACTTTCGTTTCTTTCAATTATTTTATTACTATCCAATTATGAGTAAAATCAATCTGCCTTATACTTTTTAGTATTGAATTCGAGTTTTTTATTATTAAAATTAAGATGGCATAAAAACTTCAATCATTTCAATAATGAAATTAGACTGGCTATATTTCACGGTTTCCGTTTTTTACCGAAATTCTCTTGTACTTAAAATTATTTAAAACCAAAAATTAATTACTTTTTTAACACCGTTAAAAAGTTGCGAAAACGTTTTTATTTATATTTTTTTTTATTTTACGCGTTCCGTATACATTAAATAAACTTTATGTCTTGATTATTTCGTCAGTTGTTAAACTCAATAAATATATTTTGAGCCTCTTCCACGGGATGCTCCATTAAATTTCAACAGCACTAGACGTGAGATGAAAGAAAAATAGTCCAATTTCCATTTTCGATCCTAATTGAAAAGACTCTAGAGGGGTTTGGAAAGGTTACCATAAATAAAAATCGAACAGCGTAATAAGAGCATTTTTATGGTTAATTCGTAAATCCAAAATGCATTCATCAGGAAATGAGTGTTATAATTTTAAAAATATATTTTTTGTTTATATAATAAACTGATTTATTACAAAATAGTTCGTGGAAACTACACAAATGCCCATTTTTATTTTTTTCTTAATATATTTACTGAACAATTATTTCTGCCTAGATTTTTTTAATAAGAATACAGTTTTACAGTTTTTAGCAACGAGTAATTTTGCTTCATATTTTTTGTCTAAATATAGTTTAATAACAATCTATTACCATTCGAATTAGTTCATAGCGTTTAAAAATAAACTAATTGCATATAAATATACAGCTGTATGTATATGATGCTTATACATGTTGTTATTGACCTGCATGTATATGTATTCAAATATCAATCAACGACCATTGATTATTTACCAATTTTAAAACTGGAATACCACTGTCGTTTTTCCGTAAATGTTAATTACTATATACAAAAGCATTCAAGAAAATTGATTCATTAGTCGTAAAAGAATGAGGAATAAACTAATAAGCAGGACTATCAACTAACTATTAAAAATGTTGAATTGAAAAAAGAAAAAGTATAGTAGCTACAGCCGCGGACTTCTGCATTAGGTAACTTAGATTTTCGCCATGGGATAAATGGTTGGTTAAAACCAAGGACATAAAAACCAGCAAGTAATAACTATTCAGATACTTAAACGTATATTTCTTGCTTTATATATAACATTTCAACATAAACATACTTTAACAATTACATTTACTCATTCTATCTCCACGTATAAAACAAAATACCTGGTACAGTAAATAATAACAAAGAGTCATCCAATTTAGTACAATTAATTCCAATAAACCCTTTTCCGCGATCGTTTCAGGTAATTACCTATATATGAACTTAATGACTTACTTAAACTAATTAGTAGTAAACACAAGTCTTTATATAGTTTTTCTAGTGATTCTAAAAACCTTAATTAAAAATGTCCTTTAAATTGCTAAATAATAACTGTAATCATAATGATCAATAGCTATATATAGAAATTTTTTTTTCAAATACATATGGATTTAGTTTACAAATATTAGCAACCAACTTCTTGTCAACGTTCGATTTTCATGTATTCAAATTCCTTGACAAAATAATCTATTAAATTTCAACAATGCTTGACGTGGTAACGATCGGAACCTATTTCCATTTCCCATGCTAATTGAAAAGATTTAGTAGGATATTAGAGGGCGTTGTTAGAATATTGACTAGCATAATGGAAATAATTAGGGAATTATTACGAAATATTGGTAAAATAGAATTTACATCTAGGTTTTATAACAAATGAAATTGTTATACATATATATTAATTTGCAAATATTAATGTAAGCGGTTTTTTAACGTGATAAATAACCTTCTATTTTATATACCAAATATCTATAAATAATTTTTAACTTTATAAGTAATTTTTATTAGTATTTTTACTGCTGATGACGTCTCTTGATGCTATTGACCTTGTGTATTAAAACTTGCCAATAAATTAGCTGTAAATATAAAATCGATAATGATAATTAGATATTGTCAGTTATTGATAGGCATAATGTATTCAACAGTCTAATGATCAATCTTGGTTATGCTGAAGATTTCAGAAGAAGAAAACACGTTATTAGTATATATGATTATGTTGTATGTATTGAAATAAAAATATTTAATAATCATAGAATATATTATTACATGAAGTGCCAGATAGATATAGTTTAATTATTTATTGTAAATTTCTTAAAATAAATTCAAAATTCCAGTATAGACAATACTCTTGAAAACCTTTTATGAAACCAATGCTTGGTAAGCAATTGAATGATGATAACACTTACATAATACTTAAATAATAAAAAAAATGCTTCCGACAATTTGTTGCGTTTCATGGAGACCTAGAGTAAAAAAAATAAATCAAAAAAATTCTCGGCTAATACAAAGCCTAGCCACACCTCCACGAAAACACAGTGGTATATCATATACAGTGATTCAATCACAAAAAAAGGGATAATTAATTTCATTATAGTGATCAGAGAACCATCTGGTTATTCGAAGTACTATGGCCAAACCAATGAAATACTAAGATGAACTTTAGTATTAAATTTAAAAATGAAAAATTGAACCTTAGAACAAAAAACTTTAGTAATCAATTTCACCAGCATCTTTTCTTGTATGTATAACACTACCCTGGTTAATTTATTTTATAGAATATACTACTTGGAACTCATTTATCATTACTCCTTCTTTTTGCTGTTTAACATATTCCATTCCATTTCCATTTCAAGTTTCTTAGACTCCCTTTACTTATTTCCACACGAGATATAAGGCATATTCTATGATGGGTTTGCATGTAAGGTTTCATTATATATTCAAATATATATTATACCAGGTGATCTAGTAAATTTTGCAGTAAATAAAGATTGTATGGCTTAAAATACATTTTCAAATGCATTAATTCAATACAATCCGCCTGAACTTATTTTAAAACACTTGTCTTAGTGATTTTATCACATCTTCATTGGATAAAAATATTTTACGCATACATTTTTTAAGATATGAAACAGTCAGTAGAATTAGTGGGAGCTAACTCTGGCAAATAGGAAGGTTGTTGATACGATCAAAAATAAGTTTTTCTTCTCAGATAAACTGATTTTTCTCGATAATTTTATGTACAGCTGGCTTATGAGATTCAAATAATAATCTGAAGTTATTATTTTAACATAAATATAAACTGTTATAAAAACAAAATGTCAGTAACAAACAAACAAAAAAAATATCAATGACCAAGACTATTATAAATGCCAATAAATATGTTGTTTTCATTTTGGCTTATACAGATTTTCCAATGTTATAGTTGATGGGAACTTATTAATATATTTATATTTTATTTTATTACAGGAAACATGTTTTGAGCTAATAAAAAAATGTTGAAATTTCAACAAGTCAAAAATTATCAACAAGAATGAGTTTTGCAGTTTTTCATAATGGTTTTTTTTTAATAATTTTAAATATCCCAATAAGAAAATATTTGGCTCAAACACACATTTCTAACAATAGATAACATGAGTACTTTCAGACGTGTGCTTACAAACCAATTAAAAGGTACAAAAGTGTAACGAACGTACTTCAATTGCTGTGAAAACAGATTTTGCGCGCCCCATTTATTTTCAACGAGACTTGACGTAAGTGAGAGAGAATGAAGTCCCATTTCCATTTTCTCTCTGAAAAGCTTCAGAGCCCTTTCGAAAAGTGATTTGTCAAAGGAAAACTCAAAATAAACAGTTGTTTTTAACCACATAATACTTTAATGCCAGTTTACGTAACAATAGAGGTTTTTTGTCAAGAACCAAAAAAATTAAATCGTGATATTGTTTATATTTGAATATTATACAGTCAACGTAATTATTTATATTGTGTTAAAATTGCGTATATTTCATGATATTTAATATCAAAGCGTTCTGAATACTCTTATCTGATAACATCCTTTGACATTATCAATTTAATCAATATCAAATATGAACACTCACTGCGCAGCTATAGACATAAACTTATTAGCGATAACATATGGAACCACCCATATCGCTGTAAAACAGAAGATTTGAGAGCGTTCGACAGAATTAAAAAAACCACGAGCTGTATATCAAATAAATATTATGTATAATTACGAACTATTTAAAACTGTTTATCATTCTATTATTTAAAAAAATAGTAGAAGAAGTACTAAAATATTATAAATAAAGTATTGATAAATAAATATAAAAATGATTAGTGATATATCGATTTTTTTGGCCGTTATTTTTCGATAGTTTTTCAAAAATATAATAAGTAACTACATTTGACAGCATTTTATCCATCTTTCATGAAAACATAACCAAAACTTAATGATTGAATTGAATTAAATTTGAAAATTTTAAAGATAATAAGATTAAATCGAATAATTTAAAGATAACTTCTGTAAAATGAGAAAAAACTAAAAAAAAACGAAAAAAATTAAAACATAACAAGATCAGAATTTACCAGCATGATCTTGATTCTTAAGTCAAATGTAATAATGTAATAAGGAATTTTGTACGTAAGTTGTCTTGAAATTAGTAAATTGACAAATTCTATTATTATTGTAACATTTTGAGAGAACTGGATGTAAAATGATCCAGTCTGAAGAATAAAAAAGCTGTTTATAAAACTGCTCATTTGCTCGATTTATTTCCCTTTGATTTCTGGTTCTTATTTTACATCAAAAAAGTTTTCCTTTATATTTCCGCGAATATGTTCGATGTGAATAAAACCCTAATTATTTTAATCCTTATTTATAAATCTAGATTTTTATTAATTTTTATTTCGTTATGCCATTAAGTTCTGATACAGATTGTAAAGCATTGTTGTTATTTTTAACAAAACATTAGATGGTTTACTCAATAAACCGAGAAAAGTTACACCTAAACCGCTAATGATCTTTTATAGGCTTGACCACTGTCTCAACAACCTGAAACTCCACTCCAACGTTTCTCTGGATGCCCACCACCTAAGCTCTTCCAAACTCCAGTTCACCTGTCTCAAACGGAAAAAAGTTTATCCGGATCGCAAGAGGTAACAAGATATAGATAATATTGGTTTGTTCCGAAGGAAGTTCCGAACGTAGAATATAAAATAAATGTCGGGAGACACAGCTCCGAAAGTTTTATCTCCATTACAAGAACTGTCCGTTGTTGAAAATAACTTTAAATGTTCAAATTTAGTTGTGTACTGGTTTTCTTTACAGTCACAATATTTACGAGCTTGTTTGCATCATACGTAGTTCAGTTATTTTTACAAAAAATATTTTCAGATGTACCGCCTTAAATGTCAAAATAAAAAAACATAGCTCATATTAGGCATATGTCTTGTCCAGATACATTCTAGTTGGTAAAAGTTAATAAACTAAATATATAACATATGAGCTGAAAAGTTTTTGTTGTTCAAAATTGGCTTTATTCATCAACGCAATCTCCAAGAGCCATACAATCATTCCACCGCCGCTCTAACATTTCAATACCACTTTTTGTCACCAGTTGCTGTCCACTGTGATGGATACACGTGTCATCCGTTGTCACATATCGACGCAAAAATTCCGGTTTGTTCAAACATGGCCAAACATTGCTCAGACTCATCAACATGTTTTTGTTTTTGGTCAACAGTGAGCAAACGCGGCACCCACTTTGAGCTTTCTCATAGTCCAATGCTCATGTATTATAAAAAGACGCAACTTCGCTTTTCAATCATTAAAAACGATTTTGTGGATTTTTTAATGTTTTTCTTTTGATATTACCGCCTCATTTGGAATTCCACTGCATTCTGCATCATCGATATCTCTACTACCACATTTGAAATCAGAAAACCAACGTTTTATTGTTGTTTCTGATAGAGCGGGGTCGCACACTCTTCAATCCATTGCTTCGCTTGAATGGTATTTTTTTCCCATCAACAAACAGTGTAAATTTGAAACACGAAATTGTATTTGATTCATTGTTTTGAAAATAACAAACGTAGTGTCACTATAACTCACAAAGATATCATATATATCACGAAACTATAAAAAATGACATTTTCAACATTCATTACTTAGGTTGTTTAATTTGGAGAAATCTGCTGTCAAAGCCGATCATACACTTTTACAAACCTAAGGTGCTGCAGCTTCATCATATCCCAGTTGTGGATTTTAAATTATTTAAAAGTGATGATTTTGATATCAAAAACAAAGAAAATAATGAATGAAACTTATTAGATAAAAACCCAACTCAACTCTAATAACTCAAAACTTAATTCAAAAACTCTCAAAGGACTCTCAGATAATGCATCTGCTGGTGAATCAACCGTTTCCAGACATTTACATATATATGTATGGGAAACATTAAAAAATGGTTACAACATGTAAATGACTTACTAGACAATAAAGGAAATATATTTCTTAAACACTATAAAATAACATTTCATTATTTTTATTAAACTTTTTACGTTGGTACTTAATTTTAAAGATTTAGATCGATATATCGATATTTTTCTTGGTGGCCAACACCCCTAATCCCAAGCGCAAAAAGTCACGGGCTAGTCCTAGAGAGCGATCCAAAGTTTTGTTTTACACACAAGTGAAAAAATGATTAAAATACATACAAGTACCTAATACATAATTTTTAATCAACAAAATTCAAAATAAAAAATACTCTCTTTTCAACATACTTATATATTTCCACTATACCAATATATTTCTGGTCTTTCTAAAATAAATACGCATTATTATTAAACAATTTCATTATCATTTTATAAATAAACAATTACTTAGATTATCAACAATTTATTTCCTTTTCTATATTATATTTCCATTTTTATATTATAAGTGCTTTTTTTCTGTTCATAGTAAATTTGTTGTAAACTTTTTCAAGATACATTATCATAAAATACATAAAATAAGTCCCAGGCCATTTGAGAAAATAAAAAAGATACTAAAACGTTTACTGAAAAATACGTTTTTTAATTTTTAACAAATTTAACATTTTCTCTTTACAATTAGTCAAATCATCACCATAATAACAGTTCTATCCAGAACTTAATTACATGAATCAGATATTAATTAGATAAGAGATAATAATTAGATTGAGGTTAATTGAGACATATATCCGCTCCACAAAAATTGGGAAGAGAAAGTAATCCAAGAGCGCAGAATCTCGTGAATACTGCATGAGGAAGCAATGCAATGAATATTTAATTCATTAAGTCCTCCTACGTGATAACATATGCGCGAACTGGTGCATTCTCTTGATTCCATTATTCAAGAGCTATAAAAAGTTCGCCGTCACGCATCTCTAGAAACTGATACTCTCAACAAATTGAACTATTTTCTTTTGAATCCTCTTGCTAGATCATTTGTCTTAGATATACATAGTACAATGCTGTTTAATTTTCTAGGCTTCAACATAAAACCTTTTTGTATTTATTTTATGTAATATGTCATATACAGCTCTTTTGAAAATAAATATCTCACAATTTCGATGGGGATTATTTTTCGGATCATTGTATTCAAACAAATATTGTCCTGAATTCATATACGAGCATAGGAGGTGATGGTGGTCACATTCAAATAAATACAGTTTTCATTTGAGGAGGGGGGGGTTAAAATCATACGGGCTTGGCAAAAATATTTATAGATGTGATAGGGAATTGGGGCTTGTGCTAAAGGATCTTAACCATTACACAAGAAAAACTATTTTATTAAAATTTTTATTAAATATTTTACTTAAAAACTGTTTTATTTTATGGAAATAAGAGACGACATGTCGAACGACGGTACAAAGCGATACTGAAGGTTCTTATCTATTAGAAAACAGAGTAACCCATAACTTGTTCGCCATTCAGGTGGTTTTAAAATATATGGCCGGATAGTTAAAACACAGTTCATGGTGTCCCTCTATGGAATGGTTTTTGAAGTTTTGGTGACTCCACATTCCAATAGTCTACAACTAAGAAACTGTAATCCGCCTTTAGTAGCCATTCATCCTGAACTGCAAGCTCCTGTCCAAATTCCAGTATATTATGTTAATTCACAGCAACTTCAGTTCGTCTTTGGTGGCCTTACACCTGGAACTGTGATGTGCGTACCGGGAATCCATAGAATAGAAGTGTTTTTCAAATCTTACTTAGAATAGTGTATGGCTAGAGGTCGTTAAGCACCTTCAATCCACCTTTTATGACCTTACAACTTCAGTTCCTTCAACTGCCGAACGATTATCAACCCAACGTCAACCTGTAACCCTAACTACTGCGCCAGTTATATTTTGTAAGAGGATATTAAACAAGAAAACTATTATTTTACGGATAAACAAAAAGGCGACATGTTGAACGACGATACAAAGCGATACTGGGGGGTTTTTATCTATTAGAAAACAGACCAACCGTCTCATTGTTATCATTCAGGTAGTTTTAAAAAAGATAGCCGGATAGTCAGGGCCGTATTACATAAAATATATATACTAATATATAATATTACTAATATTTTGACGACATGAAATGAGTGTGGGTTAAATATACTTGTATGTAGTTCTCAAATTAAAAATTAGACTAAATTAATCTTAAGTGAATATTAATATTTACTTTGCTTTAGAAATAACAAGTGATCTAATTATGTTTGAAGCTATTAAGCTGTTAATTAAGCCTCCAATCCATTTAAGGCCCTTGCAGTTTTTCTATAGCTTTAGACAAAAATGTACTGGTTGCCATAATGAATATATCGTCATCAAATATTTGAAGTATTCGGATATATCGTGAGTATAGGATCGATATAGGCGTAGCCCAAAGCTCCTACCCTGAGGAAATCCAGTCGAAAAATGTCCATTTATTAAAAATTGTTCCGTGGCAACAATTTTCTGATCTTGTACATCAGTTCCAAATGTACTGGTTGCCATAATGAATATATCGTCATCAAATATTTGAAGTACTATTTCTTTTGTTGTTCGGATATATCGTGAGTATAGGATCGATATAGGCGTAGCCCAAAGCTCCTACCCTGAGGAAATCCAGTCGAAAAATGTCCATTTATTAAAAATTGTTCCGTGGCAACAATTTTCTGATCTTGTTCTGTGAGACGTCCAGGATCGATCGTTCGATCGATTGTAAAGTAATAATTCCAAAATCCAAATTCGAAATCCGATATATTTACAAGTCCTATACTTCTTCACCGTAAATTCTACTTCAAGACAGAACCAACTTAATAAAGGATAATAAATGTTCCCTTTCATTTGTACATAAAAAAACGAAGGAATGTTGTACCTAAACAATATATCACCTTAGGCAAAAATCCACCAAGAGAACGAAGACAAAACTCGACCCAATTTACAAAAGGAAGAGAAACAATTTAATGACAGACCTTTTCCGATCGGCTTGTTTGTTAACCGGCTTTCAACCCTTGTTTGTCCGTCCTCGTAATTGAGTCTCTTCGTCTACGAAATAATAATGCAGGAACCTTGGCCGGCTCCACCGACGCGCCTTTGTATGTCACCGAAAAACCGCTTGCCGCACGGTAAAGGCGAATTTTTAAATCGACTTCCAGCTTCGCCACGGCATTAATCGAGGATTTTTCAGGCGGAATTCCCATTTTCTGTTGTGGTTTAAAAGCATTATATTATTCCAGTTTTGTGGTTTCCCGCAGTGTCGCGGATTTGTATGAAATGTTAAATAAATCTTGACGTCAACTGACGTTAAATGTTGCGTATTCATGTAAGGAATGTAAATTAATTTTTAGATTTTTTTTACATTTAAAGTTTTATTGAGAAGAATTGAGGTATGAGAAAAAAGCAGAAGTATAGTCTTCACGCGTATTATTAATCTTAAAACCACAGCAATATATTATATTATTGATTACATCTTACATTAAATATGCTTAGTACAATCTTAATTTACAAATTAATTTATTACTACTGCTCTATTGCATTAATACAAAAGCAAGACGAGTACGGGATTAATACATCAATATGTGTTTCCTAAATTAAAATAAAACTAAACTACTTAAGCTATAGTTAAGAATCTACTTAACACTAAACAAGTTAGTGTGGCTTGTATTGCTTCCATTTTGCTACGATTTAGCAACCTTATTTCATGTTTTAAGGCGAAATCTTGCATCAGTTTGTATATCCATTTGATTTCAAAGTTGTCGTGCAGCTCTTCGTTGGTTACGTGGCGATAAGCGCTGATAATTAAGCGTGGAACTTTGTTTTGGGTGCGTTGGATTTTGTTTTGTTTTGATGTTTTAGTGTAATCTCATATTTGCACACCATAGGTGCAAAGTGGCTTTATGATTGATTGAAAAATTGAGATCTTCCAATTAACCAATATAATTGCTTGACTTTGAGTTAACGTATCCCAGGTTGAGCAAACTTTGTTGTTCTATAAGAAAAACACGACGGTATGTTCTGAAATAAATATTGAAATATATTCTGATAACGTTTTCATTTCAAAAACGTATTTTCTCAGAAAAATTGATACAATATACATCAATGAAAACATTTTCCATCATTTTCTACTTTTTCCAATCTTTCTGGCAACGAAACCGTAATTCAACATTACTAATGGGAATGGTAATTTTAGTATATATTTGTGTATCTACACTCTTTTTGGATATTTCCCATCGCATGTAAACATCTAGACACAGTTCATTCATAAAGTGCTAAGCTGTGTGAGAGCTTTTTGAGAATTTGCGCTGGGTTTTCGTTCAATAATTCTGATAATTATTGGCCTTTGAAGTTTTTTGCTTCTCCAGGATGATTGTTGTCATAAACATCAAAATTACTATTTTTAAATCGTTGAAACCAATACTGACAGTTAGGATACCATCAGGGCATCACTTTAAGTTTTAAAAAGTATATGTGCAATTAATGCAATTTTGAGCATTCCATGATAAGAGTATACACACACTGAATAACATAATATTAATGAAGAAGTGTTATTTTATGTCAATCACTCTGTTGTGTTATTTAGCGACTATCAACACACTAACTTAATTTCTACGAGCAGTAAAATTTTTTAAATAACCTTTAGACCCATCGAGATTCGATCCTAGTACATTATTATCAATGAGCTAAACTCTTAGCCCGCACCAGTTATCATAACTATTGATACTTCGCATTCTCACAAATAGATGTCGTCGATCACACTCCACACAATGCCTTACGTGCAAACACCTAAAATAGGGTTTCATTGAAAAAAATACCTGTAGTATTACTGTTCAATAATAACAGGTCATTGAAAGATCCTCGGCCTGACACATAGTTTTTTAGTTAGCCTTAACCCTCAAAAGATGCGTGCATAATTTGACAGCTGTCGGATCATTAGTTTGTGAATTATAGCATTTTGAGTGAAGCAACTTTTGTTATTGTGAAAAAAATGGATAAAAAGAAATATCGCGTGTTAAAATATTGCTTTTTGAAGGGAGAAAATACAGTTGAAGCAAAAATTTGGCTTGATGCCGGGTTTCCGGACACTGCCCCAGGCAAATCAAGGATTGGTGTGATAAGTCTAGACGTGGGGAAATGAGCACCGATACGGTGAACGCAGTGGACGCCCAAAAGAGGTTGTTACCGAATAAAACATTAAAAAAATTCACAAAATGATTTTGAATGACTGTAAATTGAAATTGAATGAAATAGCAGACACTCTAAAGATTTCAAATGAACGTGTACATCATATCATTCACGAATATTTGGGTATGAGAAAGCTCTGTGTAAAGTGGGTGCCGCGCGAAGTCACTGTTGACCAAAAACAACGAGGAGTTGATGATTCGGGGCAGTGTTTGAAGATGATCAAGCGTAACAAAACCCGAGTTTTTGCCTCAATATGTGACAATGGATGAAACATGGCTCCATCATTTCACTCTGAACTCCAAGCGACAGCCATCCGAGCATCCACCGCATTCTCTAGATCTGGCCCCTAGCGACTATTTCCTGTTCTGAGATCTCAAAATGCTCGCTGGGAAGAAATTTTGGTCGAATGAAGAGGTAATCGCCGAAACCGAGATCTATTTTGACGCAAAGAACAAATGGTACTACGAAAATGGTATCGAAAAGTTGGAGGGTCGCTATAATCAGTATATCAGCCTTAAAGGGAATTATGTTGAATAAAAAAAGCTAATTTTGCCAAAAAAATTTACTTTACTATGGTAGTCCGGGCTACTTTCATTTGACCTGTTATCAATGTAAATCAATAAAATATATAAATTGTACGATTAAAAATATATAGCAGATTGTTTGATGGATAACAGGAACACGATTTATAGCTTGAAATATACGTTAAAATATTCGCTTGTAATTTTGAGTTGTAGGTAAAACCAAATATTTAAATTATAAAAAAATAAATTGGTATATATTTTATTAAATACATTTCTTTATTGATAATTTATGCATCCTTTCCTGAAGTAAACATCCGGAGAATGTAGAAATACGCTGTCGTGACAACTATTTATCGTATCTCGATGAAAATTTGTTTTCTGCGAATGCATTTTTGAGAAATGTGAACTACACGTCAAATGGAGCCACATTAAACCAAATTTTTATTTTCAGTTGAACTGATAATACCATAATACCATATAATAAATTTATTTTTAATCAGTTTAAAGATAATTCTGATATAAACTCGACATTTACGACCGAAAGAAAAAATTGTCTGATTTCTGAATTTTAACTGGTTTCAAAATCGAAGTAGTGGATTCACACACTTACAAAGTGTCATTAATAACCAGTTGATTAGTGTTCTTTTGATTCAGGATTACAGTGGTAGATTACAACTGTCTTCTGCAATATTTTCAGCATTTGCAACAAAATTTTTGTGGTTTTATTTATGGTTTTTTAGGGTAAACTGATATGGTTCGGTGAATGGAGGTAAAACGAAATGATACAGTGATGTTTACATTATGTGACCGTTATTTATTGAATTAATATAAAAATGTAGAAACTACAAAATAGATAAAACGGATGGCAGCGATGTTACCTGGAGGCGAGGCTTGGGCAGTCGATGGTGGCACGTTTAAACCAAACGATGGTCGGTTACTAAATCATTGGAAATACCCTTCAATAACATCCCAAATAAACGTCTCGGAGTTGCCATTGTCATCGGGTTCAAGTTGGCGCTGCTGGCACCCCGCCCGTGTTCAACATCTGGGATTATATTTCTGGGTATTTTGTAGGCCGTTATTCCACTATGTAAAATTCGACATGCCTCAAGGTCGCTAGAGTTCAATTCAATGTTATTCAAAACTCCACAATTATTTAGTTGTCATATTATCGACAAAAACTGAATAAGGTTAGTAGGAAAATTTTGATGCATCGAGCATAAAACCCGAACGATTACTATTTGTTTGGATTTCTGCAACACTCTTTGAAAGTGTAAAGCTGACTTCAAGAAAAACTTGTCAAAATAACTTGGTTCAGTTGTAGAAATGTCAGAAGTTTTAGTAATGAATGATGACTACTAGAAAAGTGGCAAAGGGTCATAGATCAAAACTCCATAAGAATCGTTGATTTTATATGAATAAATTCGCTTTGAATTTAACATAAAAAAACAAAATTATTTTTCTCTAACTCATATTATATATATATACAAGGAAACAAGCTGTTACTGAAATGAATCTGAACTAAAATTGCTGCTATTTTACCCTCATCACGAACTTATGGTGCAATAATTCCGAGCGATAAAACTTATATAAAAGATTATTTCCCTTTTATGTTCATCGATTAATAACGTTTAAAAGGTTTTTTTATGGTACGTGAAGAATATTCGATATATTGCATATAGATGTACACACCTTACGAAGATAAAACATTCTGATAATACCTTAATATTAGTCAAATATAATTAGGGTAATTGCTTTTAGTATGATAACAGTAGCCAATCAATCAAACGATGCGCGAAATAGTGGTAATAGCTAAAACTGTCTCAAATATCCAGGTCTTAACCCCTAATTATCTGATCAGCAATAAAAAGTTGGATCTTGTTTTGTGTGCAGTTGAATATAAATTAACAGGTAATGACTGAATATTTTTATATCAGCATCTGTGTAGTTTTATATTTATTTTAGTGTGATTACATTTAGTTATCAGAATTAATTTTTGTCACTATCAAATATCCCACATTTGGTGTATCATATTTGTTTATTCATGTTTTTCATCGAAACGCTTCTTTAAAAATGTGAAAATACTACTTTTATCTAACGTATTCTTAAGAATATATAATCAAATCCATTATTACTCTGTTGTTCAATAAATTCATAGAAATTCGATACCATCTTTCACAAAATTCGTTTTTTTTTACAGATGACATAACTTTATTTTGTTGTTGCGGGATATAAACTCTGTCTTCAACATAATGCAAAATCCTCTGTAGTTAAAAGGATCGGAAGGATGAGCCATTAGCATCTTATAACAAACAAAATTTGAGCTCCCTAACATTTTAGGAGCTTTTCTTTCAAATTCTGTCGAAGTACCCATATTGTAAAGTTTAAACAGATGGTTCTAAGACCTCTATATAAAGTTGGCTCTGCTCTTGCTAGTACGTCTTTTAACATATTCGCAATAAAGGATGTTATGTTCTGACTTATGTTCTCCGACTCACGAAACTCTATGCAAATTATTGCCAATGCTTTTTCTTCAAATGCACCAGTGGTTCAAGTTATCTGCTCTGGATTTATCAACATTTATGTCTGGTCTGGTTATCTCCAAACAAAACTGCATCATCTTAGTCTGGATTCCCAGCTATAAAGGTACTTGGGGAAATAAACTAGTTGATAGCGTTGCAACAGACGCTAATACAAATGTCCAACGAATCGCAATGTTTAATGTTTGATTTTAAATGTTGTTCTCGTTTTAGTTTTCGTTCTCTTTAGTTCTTTTCTTTATTAGTTTTACGTAGATAGTTTCCCAAAAACGCTAAAACTTTGACGAGATTTTAAACCACAAAGTTAGTAAGTGATATAAACAATCTAAAGAAACAGCAACTGTATATAAATTTAATATATAGTTAGTAACTAGAAATTTAATACAACAATATAAAAATTGTGACTGTAAAATTAATTAAACGAATTTTATGATTGGTTTTAATATTACTGCTGAGACTTGATGAATGATTAATTTAAAATAAAAGAATAAGATGTGGTACAAAACCGACAGTTTTACTTTGAAGCAAATTTATGTTCTGAAATGAAATGATAGATGATAAAATAATAATCTGAGTTACAATATGTTGCTGGTAATAATTAATTTAAAACGATGGATTTTAGAAGATAATATTGTATCAAATGCTGTATTGTATAAAATTGCTGCAGTATCAACTTAAATTACAATAGCTGTCTACATTACATTTGTCTATAAACAAATGGCATACCGTATAAAGCCTGTACCATTTCCCACTGTCCTCGAAAGATATATATATGTATAATTTACAACACCGAGATTAACAGGATCACGTACAATTAACGAAACGTACAATAAATTTCTGGTCAGTCAGCTGTTGGCTCCGAAATGTTTCTATCCCTAATAAAGGCATAAAAACATGATGTCGTGGGAGTTGTTTCGAAGGCAGTAAAACGGATAGCGTATCATCTGATAAGAAATAGTATTAAAAGGCATTTAATTACTTGTGAAACATTTAAAGATAACGAAGAAAATGAAATCTGGGTGTCGTATCGAATTGTAAATCTCAGTTTTCTGTATATTAGAGATAAAACTTGAAAAACAATATTTGTCTACAATTTCTTAACACTACATTTGCGAATTAGACAGAGTGTAATATACAAGTTAACAAAAAACATGACAAGTTTTAAGGCGAAGAAGTGTTATTTGTAGTAGAATGACAATAGAGTCGAGTTGGTGGTCAATTGATGTGGAAAACAACTGTACTCAGAAAGACCTTGTCCACTCATTAGAGGTTACTCAACAAGCAATTTCCCATCAATTGAAAGCCTTGGGGAGGGTTTAAAAAGGACGTTCGTTACCATATGAATTAAAACCTAGATACGTGGGTGTCAATTTTTTCACATGTCAGTAACTGCTTCAACAGCAGAAATGAAAGGGATTTTCACATCGTATAATATTCATTATGACTGTAACAACCTCGGCAGTAATGTGCTACGATTTAAAGCCTAAAACTTATCTTGAAATGCTAAAATGGGACATACTATCTCACCCGCCGTATTCTCCAGATATTGCTCTCTTGGATTATATATTATCCGCATGTTACCCGAAACATGTTACCAATGTTATGAATGAAAATGCAAAGTATTTCTTCGGATAAATAATGGCGGTTTTTCCTTTGTAGTCCTGATATAATAATAATGTATAATTAACTATTATTTGATAGATATATTTTGCTTAAAAACTTCCGTGAAATATTATAATTAAAATTAATATGGTGCTATAAAGTTCCATTCTGTCCAACTATCCATCCTTGTAGAACAAAGCATATCGATCTCGTTATAATCTAGCCAATTACGAACATTATAATTAGGATAAAAGTCTTTTCACTTAAACTGAATAAAGAAGGCGGTAATTAATCTGCGCAATGCGGCTGACTGTACTTGATAGTTTGAAATTTAGTAATTAATATTTCGTTGTTAGAATGTTAACTGAATTTTCCTCTTCTGTCACTTACAAATCTCTCAGTTTAAGTTATGAAACATATAGGGTTTAAAACAAAAACTTTTTACTAATTTACTAGAATACTATTTTATTTTAATGACGACTTGTTGAAACAACTATATCGACAGTAACCTGCGATGCTTGTGTTGAACTGCGATATTTGTACCAGGAATTCACGGATTGCGGATGTTTTGCTAGGCACGGATGTCTTCTAATTCTAATAGTATATGGTTAAGGTGATCTCAGCACCTTCAATCCACTTTTGCTGATCGTACAGCTTGAAGTTTGTTATATTGAAAATTACAATTATAAACAATCACAAACATAAATGTAGAACTATATCGCTGCATTAATAGACACAACAGTATGAGGACCTGTCGCCCTGACCACTACGTCAATCAAGCAGGCTGAAATGTCGTAGTAGTCGCCTTATATAACATATATACATTTTGGAAGTCCCTGAATAACAGAAAAATATAAAGTAATAAAATGAGTGTAAAAACACGTCAATTATTAATTTTTTATTACATAGGATAACATTTGGAGGGTCATTCCCAAGAAACTCTATTCAATCGATATATCTATTTAATGTTTTACTAATGCAAAATGAATAAAAAATAAAAATCAAATAAAAAAAATTCGATTTGGAGGCGTAATAACTGGAGATAGATTAGTTCGATCTGTTATTATCATTAGCTGAGCGTATATTAAAAAAGAACATAGAAGTTCTTTTCTTATACCTCTGGCCGCATATTGTAACTGTATGTAGGGTTACGTTAGGCTAGTTTTCCTAATTTTTAGTGTTTTCATATAAGATTCATACTGTTGAAACATGTCATGCGCATTTGTTATAAATAAGCACTAATCAGAAGGAGCAATTTCTGGCGAATGAGGCGGATTGGATGTGACATATCATTTAACTGTCGGCCTATATGAAACTATTCTCCATAAATTCTACAACATATAGACAAGAGTTGTCATAGCGTTTTTGCTCAATTAATTTTTTTCTTCGATATTCATCTTAGGCGGATTAATTGCAATTTATAGTGACCTTCAAAAATATTTTTTATTCGTTTAAACTTCCATTTATACGTTTTCATTCACTTTAAACATTCCGTTTGACTTAAGGTTTACTTAAATTGACTTTTCCTAAAATTAGGCCAGCACATTCACTGGTATATTTGCGTTAAAACTATCATATATTTCTACGAGCAATGAATACTCATTAACTACACGGTAGTTTTTATTCTAGAAAGTTCTCATAAATCACGCCTTAACTCGAAAACATTTGTTTTTAATATAAAATAATTTGCTTTTAAACAACGCTTAATCTTTAACTCTCGCTTTAACGCTTAAAAGTAAAATTTTAATTATAAATAAATGTATTACTGTATTACTTCATATTTAGTGCGAGTTGCTCAGAAATTATATTGCCTCAACGTTGATGTGATACTATAATACACTAATTGGTAGAACACCAAAAGGTAGAATAAAAAATAAGTTATAGACTTCTGTGCCGCAAATACATTGTTGCGAAAAATTGCCAAAATGCAAAACTGAACCATACTATGATTTATCATCTGATCACTTGACAGTAATCTTAACAGTTAATTGTTATTTAAATATTATCAATAAAACTAAACCGCATTCTCTGGATAATACTAAAACTCGCTAGATATGAATTTAAAAAAAATGAATAGTTTAATATGACTAAATTTACTCCTTAAAATTTAGACATATACAGACACAGCAGCAATAACTAGAACAAAAAACATACAAGATACAACATGATATGGAACTCATAGTTCGTATATTATAAAGTTAACTTCATATTCATCACAATTAAACAGAAGAAAACAAAACAAATATCGACAAGGTAATGATAAAATTGAAAGAGTTAATTAACAATGAAAAAATCAAGAAATACAAAATATATTTAGTAGATCTAGCACCAACTGATGCAACGGAATCTCTCTCTTTTCACTTGGAAAATGGTCCAAACCTCAGGATTCTCTAAAAAGGAAAAAATCAGAAGACGTCTTCCCTATCGCCCTATAATTATGTTGCCATATAACATCCCTTGTAATATCCATAGTTTTAGACATGCTATAAATTGAGAAGCACAAAATAATCAAAAAATAAAGAAATATTATAACAATTGAGCATGTTCATAGATTGGTCTGCTGTATTTTTCAACATATCTCAAACTTTTAATAAGGTATGGCACACTGGATCTCAAGTTAAATTGAAAAAGCTTCTACCCACCGGCACCTACAGCTACTAAAGTGATACCTCACAGATATACATTTTACTGTGAAACAGGCTTTTCCTGGACTAGTGTATACTTATTTGTAAACCTAATAGCACCATTCTAATTCAGTATTCAGGTTCTACCAAACTGAACGGTACCTAAACAAATGCTTTCATTCATTATATCAACATCATGTTAGACAAAAAGCAAAACACATTAGAATCAAAATAAAACAACAATACTAATTAGTCAGAAGAAACTCTCATCTTGATCTAAAATCAAAGAGATTGATTTATCAGTCAATTTGGACCTTTGGGGTGTAAATATGAGGTTGCACTAAAAATTCAAATCAACTAGTCATCCAACGCTGTCAAAACAAAATTCTTCAATTAACTATCAATGCCTATCTCTACCAACGAAAAACTGCACGACGATCCAAAGTTATCCAAGATTTCGCCTTAAAAAACGAAAGAAGATTCATACTAATGTGGAAGCAATACAACTACTGGACAATGCACAGGAAAACAGAAGATTGAAGCGAACCAAACCATACGAACTTATATAAAGTGTATACCTTTATGGTAAACTATAGCTTAATTATTGATGTATTTATCTCGCACTTGTTTTGCTAGTGAATTAGTCCAAGTAAAAATGAAATGTAGTAATAAATTAATTTATTATTAATATTGTACTAAGCATATCTAATAAAGATGTTATCAGAAAAAAATTCAATATATCGCTAAAAATGCTTTGTAAAGTAATCCCAGTTGTTATAATAATTGTAAACGAAGTAACATATTCTGTGATTATTAAGTCGAATAAATGTCCAATGGATACTGATACAAAAATGTATAACCTTTTTATTCAGTGATATGCAGAAGGTAATTTCGAGCACGTCCATGGCGATGAGTAGCCTGTCGCAAACAAGGACTTTAATTAATTCTGATAATTAATAAGAGTCGAATGTCATTTGCATACATAATACGTTAATTTCGTTGGTGTTGTCGTAAAATGGGTTAATGCCAAATAAATAAATAAAACCGAATAATTGTTATTTTAAACATATATCAAACAACACAACCTATCTGTCGTAAGAATTAATATTAAAGGTCGAGTTTAACTTATGTTCTCCACTGAGAATATATTATTATTTGCATTGTCTGTTTGACGACAGGCAGATCCGAAGTTTATTGATGAATGAAGTGATGATTATCATTTAGTGACGACAGTCCATTTTTTCAAAAATCCCAGAGGGTTATCGAACACGACGAATAACTGATATGAAAAAATATTGAATGGACTGAAAAATTGATTATACTACAGCAAAAAGGATACTTATTCTTTAGCTATAGATGTCACGGTTAAAAAAAATTAATATCTTACTAATATAAGATAATTTAATATCAGATATAAATAATATCTTAGAACAATAGAAAATATTAAGTATAAATAATTTTTGTTAGAAATAACTGCTGATAATAATCAATTAAGCATGGCATTACCATTATACAGTAACTTCAAAATAACAGGCAAATGAGTAAAAATAAAAAATACACTAGGTTGTTCAACAAACGCAACTACTGGAAAGCAATAGAACTACTGGAGAACGAACAGGAAATTAAAAGGTTGAAAAGCAAGTCAAAGTAATCAAAGCAATCTAAACTACACGAAGTTGTGTTAGAACATTTACGTGTTACTAAAGGCTTTAGTGGAAGTTGGTGGACTCTAGTACGGTACTAATTTGATTTTTATTTGGGAAATACATGTTAACGTATTTATATCACACTCGTCTTACTTATGAATAAATTCAAGTGCAATCTCAAGCAGAAGGAAATGAATTATTTATTACTAGCGTTGGGAACAATCGACTGAAAACAGTCGAAACAGTCGATAGTCGCAAAACAGTCGATAGCCAAAAAACTAGCGACTGAAAATAGTAATTACTATTTCCAATCAAATGCAGGATTCGAGTGTTTTTTTTAATTCGTGACGTCAGACGAAGATGTACGAATTCCTTCCTGTACAAATTGTGAGAGTGGAAAGGTCGGAGATAATTTTTTGAGGAAGTTAATTTTATATGTGGTTATATTTTCCAACGGTAGTATAAGCGAGGCGGAAATGTATAATTCCTTCACGAACTAACTTTAAAAATAATTACTGAATACTATTATAATAATAATACATAACATGCTAGTAATAATTTAATTTTAAACAAAGTAGAATTACTTTTATATTTGAATGTTCTGTGGATCTCTAAAAAGAAATGGAATCTATCAATGGAATGGAATAATACCCAACAAATGTTTTATAGTATTTCAATGTGTTAATTGTTATTTTTAAATAATATACTAAAATAAACATAGACAATACAATACAACTTAAACAAAACCTAAAAACTAAAGATGTACAATAATCAAAAATACTATATAAAAATTAAAAATATACCTAATTATAGAAAAAAAAACTAATCCATGACATAGTTAAAAATGATCTGAATAAAATGATATAAAAGCTTTATTTATTATTGAACGGAAATATGTTTTAACAAAAATCGAGAGAGTAATGGAATTACGTAATATTGTCATAAAAACAGTCAAAATATTTTACTATTTATCATTCCCAATTTTAACATTTTTACCCTATTACATTAACAATCTTGTAAAATATCGTAACAAAATGCTATAATATTAATATACAACATATTGTTATTTACAAGCAAACTACCAAAAAAATCATAAAACTATATATATTACATATAAATCTATGTAGGCATAAATTGGGTACATTTTTGTCAAGATCGCGACTAGGACCACCGAGCCAGAACCTTAAAAATCAGTCGAGGGAAACTAGTAGAACCAAAAATAGTAACTAAAAGTACGACTAAAACAGTCGATAGTAAATAGTAACAAAATCAGTCGGACCGAAAATAGCGACTAAAAACAGTCACTGATAAAAAGTAGTAAAATCAGTTGAACCAAAAATATCGACTAAAACGGTCGATAGTAAAAAGTAGTTAATTACTAAACAGTCGATGGTCAATTTCAGTCGACAGTTTCCAACACTATTTATTACTATTTTAAATATTACTTAATTTAAAACATTTATATACCACTTCTTCGCAAAGAGTCTTGATGCACAAGAGTGATATTTCGACTTTAAAACAAGTTAGTGGCTAGAAATTAGCCAAAGTGTTAAATAAGATTTTTTAGAATGCAAGAGGAATTTTGGCTGTGGATTACATCGAAAGCTGGTAAAGTAATAAATTTAGAACATTATTGTTCCTTTTGAAGCAATTGGATGCACTCCAAATAGTTTTCTTCTTATTTCCCCAGCACATTTTTCGACCAGCTTAATGCAGCAGATGCCGGAAAAGATACAGTTCAAATTTGCACAGCATTACTACATATGAGAAATTATATTTTCTTTCATCAAACCTCTATTGTTAACCTTGCTAGCCCCAATAAATCTAATAAATTATAGTTTGAACTGATTTGCATAAAATCTCAAATATCAAAAATCAACTTAAAGATCTCAAAATATGGAAAATAAAATATTTTCTTCTTCAAAAAATAAATAAGGAACTCACTAAAAAGTAAACAATAATCAAACTTTTAATAGATTTTTAACACAAAAAAAACGTTTTAAAATAAACTATGTACATAATAACCATTGTAATAACAAAGTAAAAATAAACAAAAAACTTATTTAATCTATCTACTACACGTATTTTATATTCTACTATATACCCAATTTAGCTTAATACCTACCTAAAACTATATGAAGTCTGTGCCGAGCAACAAATTAGATTTGTTTTGCTCCTAATTTAATTTTGTATATATGTCACAAAATTATATTATTATTTTTGTATTGTTTAAGCTCGGCACCGACTTCAAGCTCATCAATTGGTAGTATTAAGCTAAACTGTTGTGTATATAGTAGAACATAATTATGTAAATATTTTATTTTAAAACGTTTTTTTAGTGTTAAATGTCTAAGTTTGATTAGTGTTTAGTTTTTAGTGAGTTCCTTATTTATTTTTTGAGGTCGGTTCACTTTTTTTGTTAAAATATTTTATTTTTCCCTATTTAGTGTTAAATATGTACTCAATAAATTACGCAGTTATTTTATTGTGTATTACAATGGATATCAAAGAAAAAGTAGAGCTCGTATGAGGAAAAATAGGAATAAAAAACAATGATTGAAAATAAGGAACGTTTGAGGCCCTGGGGTCTGCTTTCTAGTCTAGGTGAACAGCTGCCCTGTTGGGAATTGAATCCGCGACCCACGCGTGGGAGATCAGCGTTCTAACCATTACATCATAGAAATGTTGGTTACAATGTTTCTACGATGTGTCATATGATATGGTTATTGCTTAAAAAGCCAACTGACTGGCTTTTATACTGAACTACTTCCGATTTTTCGTCACATCAGTTCAAAAAAATATGCGAAAACCCAACATATCCTGACTCAGTTCCAACGGGACCACCTCGGAAGTGTACATTTTCGAATAAAAATGTGTGAAAACATTGTACGTGCTTTTAAAATCTGAGGTTTTCCCTCGATTCCCCCCTTCCGCCCATCAGATCCTAACTTGATTCCAATGGGACCATCCCGGAAGTGCACTATTTCGAATAAAAGAAGATTTTTGAAAATCGGTCCATAATTGACAGAGAAATCGGCGAAAATACATTTTTAAAAATATACAGCCGAACATAGAACCTCCTCCTTTTTCGAAATCGGTTAAAAATTCTTGCAGTCAGGATGTGGAGGATATAATGTAATGATAAAATAAAATGAATATTCCACCAAAAAGCCTTTCATTAGAGTTAGATACTAACAAAATATTTAAATTAGTTACGGATAATATTAACGACCACATCAATAAATTATAGTTAAATATAAATTGGAACCATTCGCTAAAAAATAAGTTCATTGTTTAAATGCCAAACGAATTGGATGTTTATCAAGCTATTGATTAAAATATACGATTAATTGCATAAGTATTATATCAAAAGACTATAATAACTCTTCCTAAATCTGATACAGCAAGACGCACTTGCAAAAACAATACGATAAATTGAAAAGAGCTTTGAATTTAATTGGCAAACATTCAAAAATGTAATTCCATTCTTCTATATACATAGACATATGAAATACATTAATATATACATACAATTATACATACATAGACATACAATTGGATGTACAGAGCCGCATATGAATTAAAAGAAAAATGATACAACTAAAATGAAAATAGGCTGAAAATTGATATAAAATCGATCAGATAGGTGGAACTAAAAGAAAATAAACATTAAATACGGTAACTAGAATATAAACTTCCTCGACAATTAATTAGAATGTCCTAATGAGTGCTCATGTGTTCCAGGGACCTGGCGGAAACTCGTTTGCAATCCAGGTACGTTCCCGGAAGCTTGGATAATATATCCTGCACCCCGTGGGAGGATCTTCATTTAGACGAAGAGCAATCGTCGCTGAGGAGAACACGAAGTTTGGCGATATCTCGAGAAAATCTATTTTACAGTTTGGATTATACTGATACTTACGACAATAAAACACAGCTAATACCCAGAGCTAAACTAGTCGAAAAATCTTTCATCAGAGATACATGGTAAGTAAAAAGATATCTGTTAAAACCGAAATTATTAATGCTCTATTATACTATAATATTAGATCTGTAGTTCTGGGTGATTTTAATAGTTCTTCAATTAGACAGATAAACAATCGTGCAAGTATTTACTATATATCTTGAGAAACATTTAAAAGACATGAGAACGGATGTTGATTTTCATAGAAAAATTATGTACTTTTTACCATAATCAAAATATATGTAAATGTATAAAGGTAATAGTATCTCTGTATAATAAAGATGGAGAAAAATAATAATATAAAGAAAATAAAATCCCACTATACAGCCGAACACAGAACCTCCTCCTTTTTCGAAGTCGGTTAAAAAACTGATATTGGTATTTTAGTTATAGGCGGGGATCACACCAAGAGGATTTTAAACCAACAAACAGATTTTCAAAAAGAACATCGGTACCAACTAAGAAGACAAACAGTTTGTATCTGGAAGAATCCACTTACAACGTTATCAATCAGCAATCTGTCATCAGTAAGGATAACGCAAAAAAGTCGACATTTTCCAAAGAAGACTGTTCCAAATACAATGGTTATAGGTAAGACATTTTTATTTTTGATACAAGGGAAAATATTACGTTATTAAAATTATACATATATGGTACTTAAGTATTCTTAAGATAAATGATCAATGGATATGGCAGATAGTGTTCTCAGTTTTAGAAGATTATTCACTTAGGACAAACATACTTATAAATTAAAGGAGGTATAAATACATCAATATAACTTAAGCTAATAGTAACACTTACACACTATACAAGTTTATGCGGTTTGGTTCGCTTTAATCTTCTAATTTCTTGAGCATCATCTAGTGGTTATATAGCTTCCACCCTGCTGTGGTTTAGTTACCTTCGTTCATGTTTTACAGCTGTGTCGAAATCATCATGCAATTCTTCGTTGGTTATGTAATCATAAGCGTTGGTAATTAATCTTTTTTTGACTAAGTCTATTTTGTAAGCTTTGATGCTATCCCATAATTGGATTCCACAAATCCAAATAGGCTTTATTTTTAATTGATAACTCAATATCTTTGATCTTAAATTATGATAGAAATAGCTTCCGATTCACAAGTACTCAGTGACCTACTCTGTTTCTTTTACCTAACGTGAGGTCTCTAATCTACAATCTACAAGATGGACGCCGACGTATTTCGGTGATTCTGTTTAAGACATATCTCAAATGATTGAATTCAAAATTAATTAATGTAAAAAATATGCATATTCTGTTTTGACTAAGCTGGGCGAATATTTCTGAATTTTCACTCCAAAGTTATTTATTTAATTTATTTAGTGATCAATTTTTTGTTACGTTTCTTCAAGTTACATGATATTCGAATAATCAAAACTAATCGAAATAATATACTAAACTCAAAAAAGTTGTAAGTATTCTCATGTTAATATAAGTCGATTTTTCCAAATTTTTCAAAATCAGTTTCAAACCAC
The DNA here is from genome assembly GCF_030347505.1 of Rhynchophorus ferrugineus. Taxonomy (NCBI): domain Eukaryota; kingdom Metazoa; phylum Arthropoda; class Insecta; order Coleoptera; family Curculionidae; genus Rhynchophorus; species Rhynchophorus ferrugineus. Next base: position 15,336,948 of record NW_027472588.1, on the reverse strand, counting down.
TACATGCCTATCATTCATCAGAACGCTCTTCGATTATCATGATCTTCTAATGTTTTTTTCTAAAGTAATATAATAGACTGGTTTGTGTATCACTACCTCCACTTGTTAAAACATGTTATATATTAGTGTATATAAAAAATCTTTTCGTTTTTTCCGATAGTTAATTGCCGTTTTCCGAACTGAACCTCAACCAGGAAAACACAGGTCGCAATTACACCACAAGACAATTGCAAGAAAGGGTCACACTTCGAGTATTACTTGTTGTATGTTATTATGTATGTTGGGGAAAAGTGAAAAAAATTACTCGATATTTTGCTAGAACAGGAAATAAATTACCCACTATGGGCTGATTTTTACTAATTATGTCTGGTAGTTGAAAAAAAAATGGATGCAAATAAACGACTTGTTAAAGACCTGCGAAAACCACTAGATTCGAGTTTTTAATCGACAACCACAGAAGTTCTTCACTAATAGCATTATAATCGTAAAATATTGTGAGAGTGAACCATACTTCGTTTTTTAATATATTTAAATATATTTTCAATCAGAAACCACAGAAGTTTTTCACCGATCACATCATAACTCGTAAAGTATTGTCCATAATAATGGATCATATATAATTTAAATAAATTCATTTTCATATCATAAAATATCAAGTTATAATAATATTTAATAAATTTCTCTACAGACAATTAATATTTTTGCTAATAAATAAGAATAAATGATACATTATTAAAACATATGAGAATTATTAACCAATATTAAATAATTAATATTTTTCCTTGGCCCAATACATGGTTGCACCAAACCAAACCTATAATAACACATAATATTTTTCAGGAGATCCAACGAGGATTTGATCCATTTAACCTACACGAAACTCACTCCGCGTTCCGAGCTCGTTGACCGCGGAACAAAGGAGATATCGATAACGTCGAAAAGAAAGAGCCGGTACCTGTCATTAGACAGCATCCCGTGGAATATCAATACTCAACACGAGAGCATCCCCTACGACGAAAACATCACCTTAAGCAAGAGGCCGGATAATTCGCAGAGTAAACCGAGAACGATCAGAGGCTCCCCTTTGTATTGCAATCCAGACTACGAATGGAGCTTCCCTTCTGACAACGAGACCGTCAGCAAAGAGACCGAGAGCTTCACCGAAGCAAATTCAAGTTTCGAGTTTGAGACCAATACAAATTGTGACGAAATTAAGTTGAACAACGAGAAAATTGCCAAGCAACTGCATGAAAATATAAGAGAAGATCCATCAGAGACGGGCCCACTGAAGTCGGAGAATACAGTTGAAATATCGGAGAGTCCTAAAGAAAATCATAATCACAATTACATCAAGGACATTTTAGAGACACAGAAGGGATCCAGAAAACCACTGCAAGCTTTCCTCAGTAAAAAGTTTTCGAATTTCACTAGGAAGAGCACCAAATCCAGTTTGATTTCGAATCAGTTTCATTCGCTGCCGGATATAACAGCGAGTAAAAGTTTTGAAACGTGCGAAATAATCGATAGGAAACTGAGAAAGTGTGAAAAACGCGGCTTGGAGGCTAAACTGGAAAATCGATTTATCATTAATATTGGACGACATTTCGATATAAACGGTCGATCTAATCCACCACTCGATTTTGAGGTGAAAATAGCGAAAGTACCGAAAAAGAAGAAACATTCGACGCACAACGAGCGTATAGAGAGGGAGTCGGAATTTAAGAAAGCAATAGAAAGCATCAATCAAACGTTGGAAAACAACGGTTTTAAAACTGACCTTAACAATAATATTAATCAAACCGACACAGAGGACAATATGAATCCAGAAATGCAAGAAAAAGTTGACAACGTGAGAAACTACTGGACCAAGATAATGAGGTGCGAACAGGTGGAGGACAAAACCGAAATAAAGAACGAAACCAACAGTATAGTCAGCGATGTTAAAAAGAAATTCGAGCCGGCGGAGCCGATAGAAAAAGTTCCGAGCAAAGTCCAGCTGACGAGGCAAATGTTCGAACCGAAAAAGTCAACGGAAAAGGGGGGGAAAATATCGCCGACCATTAGAGAAACGTGTAATTTTTTTGAGAAAACACCCACCGAACTGACGAACGGTTATGAGAGTTTATGCCCCAGTTCGGTGGAGATTATCTCGCAAAACGACACCGACGAAAAGAAACTGTCCAAATGCGCTTTGAGCGCCTGCAAAAACAAAAACAGGAAGTCGGTCACTAAGTCCAACAGCATAAGTAATCCTGACTTTGACTACGTGCGATATAGAGTCGTTAAACCAGACTTGTTCAAAAAGAAAATCATCACTAACTGCGAGAATGAGTCACAATTCGATGGTCTCATACAATACCTTGCTGATTATAGTATACAGGAGCTTCTCATCGATAACAATATAGTGATCATTGAACCAATACGAACCAAAGCTAGTATGAACGAGAACAACCACAAAAAAACACAAAAGAAAGAACAGAAAGCTGATGACGCGCAAGCCAAGGAAGGTGTCAGGAAGCATTTCTTCTACAGACCGGTTAAAGTCAACAAAGAGGTCATCGACGACGAATTGCCGAATCCAGAAGTGGTACGTCAAGCCCGTGAGTTCTTCCAACAAGCTATGTCGAAAAATAGACTTGATATCAAAGAACAAACCAAAACAACTTCCCATGATCCGGACAAAGATAAATGTAGCGTATCGGATTCCGAGTCAAATAGTACAGATTTCGATAATAATGACGATTATGATTCTATTGAGACGAACGATTGTTGTAACGAATATGTAAGTGAAGATATTCTCGAAAAAATACGACAGTACGGTACCACCATAACTTACTACGGCGGCAAAATTGTAGACAGACAGTACAATCAGTCGATTCTCACTAAGGTCATCATGAACGAAATTAAAGACAACCAGAAACGATGCTCAAACTGTTGCACCGATGATGATATATACGAAGGACTGAAATTTAAACTTATCAAATCAAACAGCTGCAGCAGTCGGTTAGAATTAACCGGTAAGAAAGACTCAAAACGAACAAATAAACAATATAGCAACAATCAAACTGACATGGAAATTAATAACAACACAATCAAAGAACACGTTGATAACAAAATAGCGGAAAGAAGACATTCGGATAAAGATGCCATAAATGAAAACATTAAACTCAAGCAAAGCCTGATAAATCAACCGAGAATCATCGGCGAAGAGATGAAGCAAAATGATAAAAAGCCCGACAACGATTTTATTAAAATAAACGGACACGAAATAAGTGACTACGAGTACCACCAAAAACTACCACAAAGAAGAAGGACCTGCGACATGGAATTTGAAGCATACGAAGTGGCATCCCCTTGTGAACTCATCGACTGATGCTTTAAATTAATTCGAGGACTGCTTAGTGACTGTAGTGATGTGATCTATAAAAAGGGTTTACTGTAATTTACATTAAATTAGTAACAATGTATTAGGAAGGTAATTTTAATTATTGATGTATCTTAGGCTTGGGCACATAATTTTATATATATGGACAATAAATATCGAACAACTGTTTATACTTTTATTAAGTAAAATTTGTAATAAATAAAGAAACAATAAAATAGTAATAGGATCAAATAGATCAGTAGTGAACACATTTTTAAACAATAGTTTTCAAAATTATTAGAAAACAGACAGAGGAATTAATTTTATTTTTAATTTCTTTCTGAGTATCTTGAATACATAATGTATTAAATTGAGAGACCGTTATAAATAATACAACCAACATAATGATATATATACCAGCTAGCTTAGTAAATACTAATTTTTATCGAAAACTGATACGAAATTCGCATGTTTCTTGTACTGAAATCTAAAATTAACAGACATATAATTGTCGTACGAATCTTATAGCTTCTAAGTCTTAATATCCATATGAGAGCATATTTAAAAATAGGAAAACGGGTGAAGGGTGATTTTAATTAAAACAATTTTCAACTACACAAGCTTAAACATTTGGTTTGGTTGAATCTGTCTTTTTTTGCCCAATTTGCTGTTTTGTACCAAAATTGCATTATTTCAAACGCCAAAAAAAAAGGATTTGAAAGAAAATCTTATTTTGCATATATAACATGTATTCACATCTATAACATTTAACTGTTATTTACTTATTTATGTTAATATTTTGTTAAAATATTGATTTTATAAAAAAATTGTCATCATGACCATTAAAATAAATACTGTTGTCGCTCATGTCTTTCCCCAACGTTACGAATCTTGATTTTATTATGATTAGAATCTTGAAGTCACAGTATAAGTACCTGACAACCTTGTCATGATTAATCAAGTATCACTGTTTCTTTAATTACGTGCTTTAAGTGCATTAGTTATTGGACAGTAGAAAATTGAATTAATGAGTTGGCCGGATTCTAGCAGCTCATGAAGAACAATTTTCTTTCAATCTCTTTCTTTTTAAACAGATAACGTCACTTTTCTTGATGATATTTGCTTATGAAGATTCTTCTGGTTTCAACCACGACCTCTTTCACACATTATTGTCGTCAGAGACCTACTTGTCATTGTAACTACTCATTTGTTTCAAAAATAGCTAGATTTTGTTTTATTACATCAGCGATTCACAAATGGTATCTTCTGGTATCTCTATTTTAAAAGGGCAATACATTTTGACCGAGAAGACGAATGATGCCACTTGATATCTAGAATATTTTATGGACTGTTATCTTTCAAAGATGACAGTATGACTTGAATAAGTATTAATAGAGATATGCAACTTTAAGAACATTTTTCGCAATCTTATATTTTATTGTCAAATTTTAATTTGGTAATATTTGCACTAGTAAAATAAGTGGTAACGTAACAAAGCATTACGCTACAACTCTTTTGTTAAATGAACTTCTTGTTTGATCTTAAAAACAAAAACAAAATTGTAGAACAAAATTGTAGTAAATAAATATAGGTGAATGTATAACAATTATAATATGTTATAATATTATATGTATTAATAAATATATAGAGATCTAATTCGAGATCTAATAGGAATTAAAAGCACGTCGAATAACAGAATATAAGAAAATGTTTTAAAATATAACAGAATGATTAGACGATGTAAAAAAATCTAATCAAACCAGATGATCCCTGGCACATGTTAGGGTCTTAAAATAACAAAGAAAGAAAAACAAGAGGGAAACCTTTTGAGGGATCAACCTGTGTGGTCTGTAACTTAACTAAATGGAGAAAAAAAATTAAATAAATAAAAAATTCTTTATATCCTACTTATTTTACGTCAGCTATTCTGAACATAAAAGAAAACAAAATACGTCTTTTCTCATTCAATTTTAAAAGAATTAACGGCAAATTGCTCGGGTCATTTGAACAGGACCATAGATAATAGACCATACTAGAGAGTGGTAATAGACGAATGGAAACTGCGTCAAAGTTTTGATCAAAGAGCATAATAATTAACAAAAATCACAGACAGAATTGTAAATTAAGATCTTAAAAATTGATCTTTTTTAGTTACTACTAAATACAACTAATTAAAACTCGAAAGTACGGTATAGAAAGTTTAAGTTTGATTTAAAATTTCCGAAAATATAAAAAACAGAGTAAAAACTTGTAACATGTTCTCTAATAATTCCCCAACTTATCAATTAATGATTCCATAATTCAGTGATGTAACACTGTAATGTTTTAATCAAAAAATCTGTAAATATCAGATTGTAGTAAGTATTATCTCTTCGTTTGATTAAATTTACCTTCCACGAAATAATTTTTTGTGCTATAAAAATAATGTGAAGCCAGACGAAGCTACATACATCAAATAAGCTGGGTTGAAAAAATTTAATTTTTTAACTATGCAATCTGGTGCATTATCCTGATATAACATGTTCTTTTCGTATTAATCAGGTCTTTTTAATTACTTCTTGCATCCCATGGAAAATAATGAGAATTTATTATTTTACCAGTTTGGAGGTAATTCCCAAAAAAAATTCCCAAGTTTCTTGGTTAATTTTGGCAACGAAAACTCTTTGGAGCTGATCTTATTTTGATTCAGTATGATGTAAACTCAAGCCTCATTCATAGTGACTAATTTTTTTTGATAACATCTTTATTAGATACGCCAAGTACAATATTAATTTATTACTACATTTCATTTGTACTTGGATTGATTAATTCACAAACAAGACGAGTGCGAGATAAATACATCAATATATATTCCCCAATTATAAATTTATAATAACTTAAGCTACAGTTTACACTAAAGGTATACACTTTATAGAAGTTCGTATGGTACTGCGTTGGATGACTAGTTGATTTGAATTTTTAGTGCAGCACCATAGGTCCAAATTGGCTTTATGATTGTCTGATAAATCAATCTCTTTGATTTTAGACCAAGTTGAGAATATCTTCCGACTAACCAGTATAGTTGTTTTATTTTGGTTCAAATGTGTATTGCTTTTTATCTAACATGATGTTCATAGTGATTAAATGACAGAGATAATATTTTAAATCATTTTTAAAGTTGTGTTCGAATGTGTTTTATTCAATCGCCAACAATTACTTAACTGATATCAAAAAATTCCTCAATATACAGTAAACAGTATAGTTACACAGCATAACAGAATGTAAATATAGATATTATTAAATGAATGAACAAGGTTGATCACAAATTAGAGAGCGATAGAATACTTATATAATATATAATATTTACTACATATAGAGAAGAAACGAGTTTCAAAAGACAACTCATTTGAGATAATTGATAAAAAGCATATGGGTCCTACAAGCCAATTTATTAGTAAAAAGGAAGTTCAAGATATATCAATTATATTTTCATCTTATAGAAAGAAAAAAGTACTTATTACATTAATATAAAAGCCAAAACTATGGTCAAAGGAACATAAATAATATCGATGCGATAAAGTCATTGTTCCTAGCGAATCACGAAGTAAAATTAATAAAATGTCCATGTTAATATGATATTCCTCATAACCCATATACCATATTTAAAAAAAAATTGGATCAACAGGTAATAAAGAAGCAATCATATGACGACGTAACATGCTGATATTACAAAAAATATTAATTGAGGTATAATTCTAGTAGAAAATTCAATGATGGCTGTACAAATTAGTTTATTTGAATGCATGAATGACAGTATTGGCATTCTTTACTCATAGCGCCAATAACAATTTGCAATATGACAAACAATCCGGTATAGTAACAAATGTGAAATTGTGAAACAAAGACTAGTCGGTATAACTTGCTTATTCCTTGGTCAAGTTCTTCACTAAGTTTCTTTAAATCTTGACTGTAGATTAGCCCTTATTTTGTAATCACTAATGGATCAGTTTTCACGAGTACGCAATAAAGCACCCCTTTCATATTCCAACATATACATGAGAGAACGTTATTTAAGTACATTTCCTGATTTGGTGTCGATATTGCCCGATATCTTTCCACGTATATATTTAGGATTCTCGCAAAAATATACCTTTCATGCCCTGTGATAATTTTCTGTAAAAAGTCATTTCATTGTTGAATGAGTAACCACTGAAAAGAACCTGGTCATATGCTCACGTAGATTGTGATCGACAAACACACATGCTGACTGCTAGCGGAGCTCTAAGTGCTTGTTGCGTTTGCATGGCAATCATTAGGATTGATGGCGACTTTTGAAAAATCACTTCGCTAAAACGCACCAATTGTGTACGCGACATTGTTTTGATCGCACTGGACGGTTTGAAGAAGACCTATTCATACACATTTAAAATTCCAATTAAATTATATATTTTCCTACCAAGGCAAAGAACGAGAAATGTGCTTCAATCTTCAAAATCTTTATTTCTGTGAAAATCACTTTGATAATAAATATTTACTCTGTTTTCCTGTACCTTTATAATGTTAGTTATACTGCTGATAAAATTTGAGGTTAGGTTAGTCTCTAATAACATGGAAATTATTTTAATCGTACTATAGGTTTAGTTTAACAAGATTTTGAGTATAGGCACTTAGTTACTAGATACTTAATTCCTTAAAAGATTTAATTGACATTCAGTCAAATAATAGTTACGGTTTGATTCAAAGTATGCAGTCGAGTTAGGTTATTTATATTACATCATTCTATGCTATATTATTATTGCAAATTAAAATTTTTGTGATTCTTTATTACTGTTATTAATATAAATACTTTTAAAGGTGTCCAAGGTTCAGCCAGAACATAGTGCCGAACATACTGTATATCAGTTGCCATCATTACCTAAAAAATTGTCGAATCAATGAATCAAATAAATAACAAATATTGTAGATTGGTGGCATATTTAACGACATTAACTTTCTTGAAAATTAGTTAAAAATAAAAAATTGTTTTGTATTAAATTGCCATGTCCAGCTGGACTCTAAAACTACTAAAAAAGAAATTCCAATTCTGATAATTTAAACTAAAAATAACTAAAATGCGCTAATAATTAATAAATTATTACTTCTTGAGTTTATAAAATAGTTTACAGTTAAAATAAAATTACTTAATTAATAAAAATAACTTATTAAAACATATTTAAATATAGTTAAAATTACTTTAGATCCTTGTATTTACGTGGCAGAATGCAAAAAAAAACATTTATTTTTCCATTGAAAACGAATGTCAAGTAAAAACCATCGTATCAAAATACGAAAGGCGAGTGAATTCTGCCATTTGATTCCAAAATCGATAAAAAGACGGAGACAAAGTGGGACTTGTTCGAGTTTCCCATTCGGAGCCATCAAAAACTTCGCCAAATATTAATCTAAGCAACCAGAAAACATCGTCAAACCAGAGAGAAACATTGATAATTAAATTGTTAAAACTAACAATTGTCGCTAAATTTGATTAGTAAGTATAAGAAAATTAACTGATTCAATAAAAATTTAACTGACACTAGATATTTAACATCACACCCTATTCAATTATAAATGATAATTGATAAAACAAATAATACAAAGAGCACATATTCTACATTGTCACTTTTATATAAACCACCGAATCAATGAGAACGATAAAAGAAAACAATATCAAATAATGAAATTTCTGAAGTTAAAAAAATTTATGTATAAATATAGCCTATATTTCAATCCTGTGAGCCTTTAACTAATATATAGTCTATTCAAAACAACAGTGAACTCACGTCATTATGATGTCGAATGTATTGCCTATCACAATTTGTCAATTCGTTTCAGAATCAAGCAATATTTTCATTCCTATTTTATTCTAGTTAAAAAGAGATACAATGCTGTCTCGTATGTTTGAACACGGTTATAACTCTGCAAATGCTGGTTATAATGTCAAAATACATTATATTTTATAACATCACTTTTGTTTCATTATTTGATTCAGATTAGAATTTTGTTATGAAGCCAAAAAGGAACTAAAACTCAAAGATCATAACATTACATGACGTAAGTTCACTGTTTTATTAAACGGGCTGTAATATAATATTCTATAACAATTTTAGAATTATATTACTAAAAAATTAGGGTCCACTTTAAATTTTTTAAGATTAAATCTTGGATCGCTTCGTGTATCCATTTGATTTCGAGGTCATCGTACAACTCTTCGTTGGTTACGTAGCAATAAGCACTGGTAATTATTCGTAGAACCTTGTTTTCGGTACGTTGGACTACTAGTTGGTTTGATGATTTAGTGCAACCCCATAATTGCACCCGATAGGTCCAAATCGGCTTTATGATTGACTGATAAACCAATCTCTTTGATTTTAGGCCGAGTTGAGAGTGTTTTCTGACTAACCAGTACGGTTGCTAAACTTTGTCTTTGTCTAACATGATATTTCTAGTTTAACCTACCATCGAGATATATTCCGAGGTATTTGGCTGATTCTGCTTGAGGAATCGGGCATCCGTTAAGTGATACAATTACGTTTTTATCATTTCACCGCAAGGCAAAATTAACGTGGACAGATTTAAAGCTAAATTCTAGTTTCCATTTGTAAACCGATACAAAAATGTAATAAAAACGATTAAAAGATTTCTAAAACGGATTAGTACAAAATGAAAGGATGGAATGTTAGGAAAATGAAAAAAAAAGGATGGGGAGTTTAAAAGGGTATTCGAACTTTGCTGTTAACAACTAATGAGATTGAAGCAGACGATTGAAGTCAGGAAAAATTGACCTAAAGTGGCTGCAAAATCTAAAACATCTACTGACCTTGCCCTTTCTGATTATCATTTTGTCCACTCTCTGCAAACCTTCCCTTTTAATGTAAAGATGCGTTCAAGAGTTCAAGTAAAATGGTAAATTAGTACTGTGCTTGCATATATAATTTATAAAAATAAATTCGGTATGAAAAATAGGAAAACAACGAAATTACTTTTTCTTTAACCTACTAGAATGAAATAATGTATGAAACAAATGCATATGCATATGCATGCATATTACATTAACGTTACATTTAAATGAAATAAAAGAATATAGACCTATCTTACTGCTGGAAGTAATATTTCAGGTATTTAGAGAGAACTGCTGTTGAACAGAATAAAACAGATTATAAAGAGAAAAAAATCTGATACCTACACACCAGGTCGGGTTTATTAACAAACATTTAAATATTGTTTCGTAGAATTACAAATATAACTGAAAAAGCCTATGAAGGTAAAAATGTATATTATTAGATGTAGGATAAGGCTACGATAAGGTCTGGCATGGCGGCCTTACATTACAACCAGAATGTTTAGACACAAAGGAGGAAGGAAGAGGAAGTCTATTCTAGAATAGAAGAAGCTTAATCAGGTGTACCGCAAGGAAGTGTATTGGGACCAATTATTTACCTACTCTACACATGAGATATGCAACAAATGAAAAATATCACGATGTCTACATTTGCCGTTGACACTGGTATTCTTGCTGTCGGAGACAATAACGAAGAAGTCACGACAAAATTACAATAGCCAAGTGACAATATAAATAAGTGAACCCAAACCTGGAAAATTAAAATTAACATGCATATACAGTTGACGTATAATGAGACCGCTCAAGCACCAATAACAATAAATAATACTATGATTCCATATAGCAATAACACAAAAATTGCTGGGAGGTACATGAAAAATGGAAAGAACTGGAGTTAAAATGTAGGTAAACATCTTTATTAGATACGCTTAGTATAATCTTAATTATAAATTAATTTATTACAACATTTCATTTGTACTTGGATTAATTCACAAGCAAGACCAGTGCGAAAAATATATCAATATGTATTACTTAATTATAAAATTAGAATAACTTAAGCTATAGTTGACACTAAAGGTATAGACTTTATATAAGTTCGTAAGGTTTGGTTCGCTTCAATCTTCTGACATCCTGCGCGCTGTCCAGCAATTGTATTGCTGCCACGTTAGTATGATTTAGTAATCTTCTTTCGTGTTTCAAGGCGAAATCTTGGATAACTTCGCAAATCCATTTGATTTCCAGGTCATCGTACAGTTCTTCATTGGTTACGTAGCGATAGGCATTGGCAATGTTGGTAAATGTATTGGTTAATATATATAATAAATTGCTTGGTACATAATAAAGTCCTCCGAAGTATTATGCGCAGTAGGTGCACCCATATACTACATATACTATACTACATATACTACATATACCCATATACTATAAGCATGTGGACAGACTCGATTCTCATGTCAATATCTAAGTAACACAACTCTTGAACACCAGAACAGGCCACAGACTCAAACCATTTGATTTTGTTTAGTGTAGTGTAGTGAGGTGCATTTAATAGAAAAACCGCACTGTTAATATATAAACATTATTACACCATAGACTAGATAACTATATTTAAGTTATTGTAAAGACAAATTGTAGGTTAGTGGGCAGTGATTAGTACCAAAGTAATAAGTAACTTTAAAAAAATTATTTGAATGATATCTCTTTGTACTTTTAATAAGTTACAATAGAAATTCGTCATTCGATTCATTGCATGAAATTTTTCAAATAATTTAACCACAAGAAAAATTCCAATAAATGCTTTGGCAATAGACCAAAATGGAAGAATCTATCGACACAAAACTATTTAAAGAAACAGTAAAGCAACCGTGAAGCGTTAATAACTGCTAAATTGGTCTAATTTCTCTGTCGTTAAGACAAATCGTAAACTCATTATGGGTGAACTGAGAATCTCATAAACCTATTTTCCATTTGCAGTCTCTGGTTATTATGTTCTAAATCCGATAGAATATTCAGAATGCAGAATTTGCATAACATGAATTATCATAAACTAGATATATCTTTAAGTTTCACAGATATTTAACGATGTCAGAAAGTGATAATTAAATAATAAACATGTAAAAGTTAATCTTGTTTTCGAATAGCGATTAACCCATTTAAAACAGAATGTGTATATACTTTAATCTATTGGTATGTTGGCAAAATATGTGAACCAATACTTTAAAAATTTTCTTCATGTCCCAGCAAGGATAGAAGCACTAAAGCAACCTTCAGCTTCATACCACCCTTCTTAATGAAAAATGTCATGTTATTGAAAGAGTGTTAAAAAAACTTCTAATGTTAAAGTAGGATCTATCGCTTAAAATAAGGTGAACGAATTTTTCAAAACCGCAAAAAATTGAATTTTATTTCGAAAAGTTAGTAAGTTAGAAAAAAACAGTTGTCTCTCTGTAAAACGCTAGATCACACTGACTGGGTAAAAAACGAGACAAATTGGCTGGGCAGTTTTTGGTGCATCCACTGTACAGCCCGGGTCTTGCACTGTCCTACTATAATCCATTTCTATCTTTGCAAAACCCCTAACAAAGCTCATTAAAACTTAACTTATACTTCTAACCAAAAAAGCGTCAAAAGCTCATCAATCACAATGACGCATATATCATGGATCATCATTGATTAGTGCTTCTCCACTATATCATTGTTCTGAACACCTGTGTGTGTTGTGAATTTAATTAGATATTAAGTGAGTTTATGTAGAATACATAATATAAACGTTAAAATTATAATAAATCAGAGGTATTAAAAATATGCGCCAGTTTTCCAGGTCATAATTGGTTAAAACAACTAGGAAAACCATTTCAGTGAAATTTAAAATCAATATGCATGAAATAGAAATCGAATCACTAGTTATTTTCCGAATAGGATAAATAATGAAGCAGAAAAATTACATTTTCAAATTTTCAGTAATATCCAATATTCCGGTTCCAGAGGTAAAATATTGGTAATTTTGTTATGCATTTTTTAATGTTCTAGTTTTGGGGATATAATAATATAATCAATGGAAAAATTATCTTTTCCAAAATCTGTTTCGAATTAGAAATGGTAGTTTTCAAAATTACAGAAATATATATTGAAATTATTTGCCTATCTAATATACTGTCTAGATTTTAACCCTAAAGGTTATTACTTGATTGCAGACAACTACAAATACTTGGGCTTACAAAGACAGCGAAAATATTTCCTAACAGATAAACTGAATATTCACTAATGACAACTGATAGAAAAACTAAAACTTATTGTGTATATTTGTTAAATTAATAGTATATGATCATAAATTGCGTAAATCTTTTCGTCAAATTATTTATGTAACTCTTTAGCTCAATTGGGTAGAAACATACCTGAAATAGGCGAGGTATTCAGAAGAAATCAATCACTATAATTAAGACAACGCATCCAATCACAGTTTATCCTCCTTACAAATGAGTAATAATTGAATAGAAGCACGAATTGTACGAACATCCTGCCTACTCGTTAGTAATGGTATGATTTAAGATCCTAGCTTGATCTATATTTACCTAAGAAACGAAAAAATATATATTATACTTCTTTAGTCATTGGCTGCTTGAGTGCGAAATGATTTGTTGAATTCGACTTTGAGTATTCTTTACGATATATTTCGCATTGCAGAGCTATATGGTTTGAAAGTAACAAAGAAAATTGTGACTATATTGTAATATCTCAAAGTCATGCATTTAGAGCAAGACCAAAAATTCAGGTGTTCAAAGAAAATTCGGCCTTTATAGCGCTTATTTAGCCTTATTTCAAGTCTTACAAATTTTACAAATTTCTCCCAGAGATAGTAGATAGTATTAGAAATTATTAACATGTGACAATCAGACTGCACACCGCAAATATTTGGACATGTCCCTCTAATGACAGATGAACTAATAGTTTACAGCTCCAAAAATCCATGAATTAAAATATACAGAGACACTTTCTCGCCCGAGATTCATGAGAAAGCATAGGTGTCCAAAGAGAAGATCGATAATTAAATATCAATAATAATTAGGATGTCTCCAGAACAGAATAATATTAAATTGTACACGAACCATATCTGGTGAATTTGGTTAAAAAATATCATGGATCAGGCTAACAGCAAAGTACACTTTCAAAATAATATTTATAAAAGAAGGAAAATATCGATATTTAAAGATGCGTCGCGGATACTAAACTTTTCCTTAAATTAGGAAAACTTTCAGATCGGAATAAGTTTAAAATCAAATTAAAAAGTTTAAATTTCTTAAATTAAATATTCGAAATGGGAGACTTTCTGATATCTTCGTGAAATAATTATTTATGAAACATTGATTTGTCGAACTTTTTTCGGACCAATTTAATCGATGATTTCCATTTACCAGGTCGTTCAATATATTTTGTCGCCTGGTAAAAATTTCAAATTATTATTTCAATAAAATTTTCCTGTATATTAATGCACTTGGTACAATTGATATAATATATATTAGTAACAAGATGACATTTACTCTGGTATTCGCTATTGCTGGTCTATTATTCAACAAAATTTCATGGCTTTCCTGAGCTACCCCATATTGACCCCTTGGGATTGATGTACAAATTATTTTACTTTTATTACCAGTCCTTACATGCCACAGAAAACGCTTCTTTTTGCCTGTCAAGCAATGAAACCGAAATACTGAATGGTATTTTTAGTCAATTCCCATGGTATCCATTTTCCCATCGCATGTAAGCGTCTATTCAGCGTTCATCAACTGTTAAACTGTCTGAAGGTTCTTTAAGCTGAGTTTTCGTCTAATAAGTCTTATCTTCGATAGTCTTCAAAAAATGTTCGTCCTCCAGGTCGTCCTTTGTCATTGGCATCAAAATTACCACTTTTAAATAGTTGAACCCAAAAATTTCTAAAAGAATGTTTGATAGGCTTCAGTGGCAGATTTCTTGAAACCAAATGGTTAATATAATAAATGTTGAAAATGTTATTTTGAGCGTTCTCTTAATACTTAATAGAAAACTGTTATTTTATGTAGCAAAATGTTTTAGAGTTGATGTTTATTTGTAGAGCGCTTGTACTATAAAGTAATAGAGATGCAACTCAATAGGGGACTCTGCGCAAAGTTTTGCTTTGCCCAACATCATCCACAGGGCGCCATAATTGGCCGTTCGAGTAATTTGATTGGTCAACTTAAATCTCCATTATAGGCACCTGTAACAGAATTATTTTACTGTGAAGACATTTAATTAGCTCACTAGTAATGTGACAGTGACGTGACAGCCTTGACGTCATTCGTAGTTGACCTGATTGATACTTTTTTTCTTGGATCAATAGTTGCAGCTTCAATAAAACAATAGCTCCTGAATGCAAATCTATTAAGAGAGGATTAACCGATATTCAATACACGAGGAATTTTGGTGTAAAATGTATTGTCCAAGTTAGAACAAATTTGTTAAAGTGTCATCAATTTAATAGCTACCTTGAGGGGTTCATTTCATTATACATCCTCGGCTAGTATGTTTTAGAAATCATTTGAAGCTCTCAACATAACTTCATTTTTTTCATCTCATTGGCCTTTAGGTAATTGTGAAGAGCATGAACATGAGGGCTCTAAATATTGACATTCTATACTAATGATCTTTCAGATAAAATATTAAAAGTAATAACAAGTTGCGCTATATACTTTTGAGTAAAACAGGTGAACAGAATTTTAACAGGCGACTTATTAAAGTTTGCTTTCAGCATAAGAAAACAAAAAGACAGAATTCTGATAGATCCTATTAAATTGATGGCGCTAAACAAATATGAAAAAGGAAAATGACGGAAAAGATAAATAGATATATTTATTTTTATATTATATTTTTTAATTGACTAGTTGCTCCCGCCTAATGATTTCAATTTCCCAAAACGTTAATTAGTGAGAGTGTACGCATTTTATTATTTTAAAGGTTAATTTTTGGTTAAGGACTTTTAGTGACTCATATTAATTGACTAATTTTTAATTCAAGTGTAATGTGAAAAATTAAAATAAACAAAAAAAAATTTAATTGCTTTGACAATATTGGGAAAATATGTAAATTTTTTATAACATCTTTATTAGATACGCTTAGTACAATCTTAATTATAAATTAATGTATTACTACTTCTCATTTATACTTGGATTAATTCACGAGCAAGACGAGTACGAGAAAATACATCAATATGTATTCCTCAATAATAAAATTATAATAACTTATAGCTATAGTTTGCACTAAAGGTATACACTTTATATAAGTTCGTATGGTTTGGTTCGCTTCAATCTCCTGACATCCGCGTTGTTTCAAGGCGAAATCTTGGATACATTCGCAAATCCATTTGATTACCAGGTCATCGTGCAGTTTTTCGTTGGTTACGTAGCAATAGACATTGGTAATTAATCGAAGAACCTTGCTTTGACAGCGTTGTACAACTAGTTCATTTGAATTTTTAGTGCAACCCCATATTTGCACCCCATAGGTCCCAGTTAGCTTTATAATTGTCTTATAGATCAACCTCTTTGATTTTAGATCAAGTTGAGAGTATCTTGCGACTAACCAGTATAGCTGTTTTATTTTGGTTCTAACGTGCTTTTTGTCTAACGTGATGTTAAATATGTAATTGTGAAAAGGGTAATTATTTGTAATGAAAACTTATTTTGAGATAGAAGTTTTAATATACTAACATAACACTTTTTAATTAATTAACTTGCATAAACAATTATCATTATGACACTTTGTAATACTTATAGTGGTTAAACCAGTATTAAATGATTAGAGGAAGAAATTTTGGAATTTCACATGGTCAATAAACAAAATATCCAAACAAAATATAAATATTCAAATATGTTCCGACGTAAATTAAACTTTTAGTTCAATCTGGAAATTTCGAATATTCATGAGGGTTATTTAAAAGGGAAATTTTTCCCTTAATTATGTAAAATACATCAAATTTGTTTGGATTTTCAACGCCGATGGCAAGTTAATTGGTATAATTATATTCATAATCAACGATAAAATATAGGGTATTTTATATAGAGTATGCTAGGATATAAAATGATCATTTGAAATATATATTCCTATTTGTCGCTTTTGAAGAATGGTCGTCATTTCGCCACGTCATCAAAATGTACAACGTGTCGCAATGTTGCCGCATCAAAGTGGAGTTTTGGTATACAACGTTTGCCGGTTTATAATCTCTAATTATAACGTTTTCAAGAATTTTGTAGACCGATATCTCTTTACAACTAAGATACAATAAGAAGGATGAATCCGCTCCGAGCCTGAAAAGAAAGAAGGATGAATCCGCTCCGAGCCTGAAAAGACATTTACATTTCTACAAACTGCATTTGGCAGTATATTCGACGTCATCTATGACGTACATCGGTTGTTTTATTAAAGGGACTGTAGCGACCTTGAGGCATGTCGAATTTTACATAGTGGAATAACAGTCTACAAAGTACCCAGAAATATAATCCCAGATTTTGAACACGGGCGGGGTGCCAGCACCGACAACTACAACACGATAACGAATAGCTGGCAGCCCCGAGACGTGTATCTCGGAAGTTATTGAAGGGTATTTCGAATGATTCAGTAACCGATCATCGTTTGGTTTAGACGTGCCACCATCGACTGCCCAAGCCTCGTCTCCAGGTAACACCGCTGCCATCCGTTTTATCTATTTTGTATTTTCCACATTTTTTATATTGCCAATAAATAACGGTCACATAATGTAAACAC
The DNA here is from genome assembly GCF_030347505.1 of Rhynchophorus ferrugineus. NCBI lineage: Eukaryota > Metazoa > Arthropoda > Insecta > Coleoptera > Curculionidae > Rhynchophorus > Rhynchophorus ferrugineus. The sequence goes on along the minus strand of NW_027472588.1, from coordinate 15,318,952 downwards.
CACTGATTCATTTCGTTTTACCTCCATTCACCGAGCCAAATCATTTACCCTAAAGGACTATAGAAAACGGCAGTTGTGCGTATACACGAAGGTGTATGAATGCATATGCAATGAATATTTGTTATATCGCGCACCTAACACAATCCTGTATATCAAAGGAACGAAACTGTGTGTTTATGTTAGGACTGAATAGTGGGATGAATGGGACGTCTGGACATTTTAACCTTCAGTATCGTTTTGTATTCCCGTGCAAGTTCTTTCCGTGAAACGAAATAGTTTTTGATGAATTGAATTAGTTGTAGGTAGTAATTGGACATACTTGATGATAGGTAGGAGAAATTACTGCCTTTTATAAGTCAATGCAACCAGATAGAACGGTCAAGAAATACATCACTTACACACTACATCGCGCAACTGCTAGATCCCTGCTATGGACTGCGTCATATGAAATTAATCGCCGCCATATGTTTAAGACTGAATGCTATAACCAGTGAGATAGTTTTGGTCTGTTTTCAAGTAGATTTAAACCCTCAGTGTCGGTTTCTATCGCCATTCAACAATTCATCTCTTCTTTCCCTAACATAAAATATTATTTTGAAGTAAATTAATAGTTTTTGTGTTCCCTTTCACATTTCATAACTGGCCCAGTCGTTAGGACTCTGATGAGATCAAACGACTGTTCTCTTTTGAATTCATTAAATTTACCTACTTAAGTATCAAGAAAAGAAGATAGGTTGACGTTGGATTGGCAATAGTTCCGAAGTTGGTCGAACTATTCTTGGTGCAGCAAAAGTATCAAAACTGAAGCTGTAAGGTCACAAAAAATGGATTGAAGGTGAGACTCTCAAAGACCACTAGCCAAAAATATTACAATTAGGAAACATCCATACTTTGAAAAATGCTTCTATTCGGTGAATTTCCAGCACAAGCATTCCAGGTGTAAAACCACCAAAGGCAGACTGAAGTTGCTCTTAACTAACATAGTCTGGAATTTGGACAGAAGCTTGAAGTTCAGGGTGAACGGCCAATTCATGAACAATAACTCGTCGATAATTAATATAAAGAATTAACGCTGATGCCGTAGACGTAAAATCCTATAAAAGTAACCGATCTTTTTAACCCAAAGGCAGTTAGTCTGAAATTGTATATAATATAAAACTGTATGTAAGAAACACGAAAGAAACAGTCGCCCAGTAGGTGACAAACCGAGATAAAAGTTTAGGTGCAGAATTCGCAGTAAAATGACAATGGCCTCTCAGTCTATTCAGCTTCGCTGTGTTAGAGTGGATAGAGGTCATTCTTAACATTGTGAAGCTTATTAGTCCTATCTTCAAGGCCCCAACAATCCTGTAGATAAATTTTATGAAAGTCTTGGGAAAGGGAGCAGAAGGGCTGTAGGCATGAGCACATTATTCAAAGGGATAAAACCACACAATCGTTAAACAACAGTACACAGTATGGAGCACAGGAGGTCACAGTAGACCAAAGAATGATCATATATATGATCCAAAAAGCATTCGAGGGAGCTATATGAGTCTGTGAGAATTAGCATTATTAGCATAATTGTGGGGCCTGACGCATGACAAACAGTTCTGCAGAAATTATTGAGCCTTGATTGGGGCGCTTGACGAATAAGAAGAGTATATATATAATTATACTACGGGTATTGGGAAAGAAGTTTTTATAGTTTGGATCTTGTGAAAAAGGGACAGTGATTTTTATAAGGAGGTATTGATAAAGTAGGCTTTAAAAGCCCAAGGTGGGAAGTTGGATGGGGAAGAGATGATTTTTATTGAAAGATGGTTTTTATTGAAAGGCAGACAACAAGTGTAGTAAAATTAACATATATTCAATATATTTTTTCAGCACTTGAGGTAACAGATAACCGATTTAATACACCTTTGTTATATAAAAGCTGATTTCGATCCAATAAGTCACCATTTTCTGTAAAATAAAATAGTTCTAAAATTAATTCAAATATTTTATTTTAAAATGCTACGTGTTTAATACTAGCGCAGTGGGTAGTATTTTGATATCCATATGGCTGTTTCCTTTGGAATGAATTCAATTAATTGAAACCAACTTACTTATCAAGAAAAGCAGACAGATTGACCTTGGGAAACTACATAATTAGGGCGACAGTATCGTCATTTAAGCCATAAAATCACTAAAAATTCATTAAAAATCATTAAAAAAGTTTTAGAACACCAAACATTGCAATTCGATGTATAAGGCTACCAAAAGATACTTCTTATAATATACTTTTACCAAAGAAGAAGTTGCTGTGAACCAACATGATAGTACATCGTCAACAAACGTAGATTACAATAGATTAGTTTCCGTTTCCGAAGACTACTGGAATTTGGAACTGGATTTGGAATACTAAACGTTTTAAACACAATTACTGTATACAAACAAAATTAATGATACGTTACATAAAAACACGCAATTCATATATTTAGGTGGACGCGTAGATATTTATTACTTATCTCGTTTATGCGAATGACATTTTATAAAAATAAAAATAATAAATGCTAAATACGATTTTAAAATATTTTCGTAGATATTTCAACACAACTGCCAAATGGATGTGAAAGTTTACAGTATACAGATATAAAAGCACCAATAACAATGACTAATACACACACACATTGATGTATCAAAATATAACAATGGTTAAGTTTCACGTGATAACAGACAATCTTATATTTAACTTCATAATACCATAAATTAACCAATTAAGTAATAAATTATTTATATAAACATAATACTCATAGAAGGTAATATAGGAATATATTATCGGTTTGTAATGGTACTTTTAATAAAATTGCAATATTATCACTAAAAATAATTATCCTTGCGAATGCTAGGCGTAATAACTGAATGAATTTGAAGGAATATCAATTTATTTATATAATATTTATAAATAAATTATATTATAAAGTAAGGAATTTGGGGATGTATTATTTAAGAAATAATATGGTTCACATACACAACCGTTCAGAAGTTTGGAAACACACTCTATTTGTAATTGACATAAAATAAATACGTAAATAAAATAATACATAAAATAATAGTAAATAAAATAATACATAAAATAATAAGTAATAATCCTTTAAACAAACATGTTGGTATTGGAGTCCATTGTTTTTACTACCGTGATTATTGTAAAACAATATAATCAACACAATTACAACACATTATCAATTGTCCCTTATTGTGCAAAAACTGGCACACGTGTTTTATGATCACAAATGTTACTAAACCGCCAAGTGTTGATTTCATAGAATTGGTGGTTTTAGTCATTGCTTTTATAGTGAACAAAATATGGGTTTACACTATTAAAAACCATTAGTTTAGAGTTCAGTGTACTTTATGACGTTCATGTAATGGTTTGTATTATCTGTAGTTTGACTCAGGAAAATATTGTACGCGCCAAATTGCAGGAAAACTCAAGTAAGATGTTCATGTAAAGGTGTATATTATACTCTTATACGAAAACAAGCTACTGGAGGAAATCGAGACCGGAATAGGTCTGCCATCCCAAATCTTCAACAAAGCAAGAACATAAACTTGATGTAATATTATCAAAATGAGACCGATGTTTTACTGCTCCTACAACTGTAAAGGAACAATTACTAGCAAACAACAAAAAAAACGAGACTAACATTGAACAAAAAAAAACTGGAAAAATATCCTGTGGAGTCCAATTTTTAGATTTTTGGATCTAATGGAGATGTATTTTTGTGTGACAATCTAAAAATGAATAGACTACAGAAACATGTGCTGTGCAGACTATTACGCATATAAGTGGCAACGTGAAGGTTCGGACAATAAAAATCCCTGTGATATCGTAGAAATATTTGTTCAAGATCTCAGAGAGATACCCAGGATGTTAGGTAGATTATGAAAGTATTTTTGGATCTTTCTAGTAGACTGACGGTCAATGTGGAATCACGTTTAATGATAATACCAAATGGTCAGAAAGGAAGGTAATTGGAACTAATTTTAACTAAATGTTAGTCTAGGGCTTGATTAAGATTTGTTGTATTTTCGTTCCAATGCAGAAAAATGTTGCCTGTCAGTATAGCTTGAATATCGGTAATTTATTCATAATTGTAAAGTAAGTATTTACCATTTTAAGTACCTTTAATTATGTGTAATTAACGTAATCTCGAGATAAATAAAACTGTTGATATCATTTGATGTTAGGCCTCATTTATTTTGTTTATTAGATATGTGAGTCCCTAATAATTGTGTTCTTTTTTCGGTTGCCCAATAATATAGAAAATTATAGTCAATATACTGTAATTGGCTTAGTATTAAAAATATGCTTGAAGTTAGTATATGTTTCTACAAAATTCGATTGTCAACTAAACAGAAGAAAATGGGCATCTAACTGAACTCACTGAACATTCATTGTTGTTCACTACTAGCCATATATTCTCAAAATACAAAGAAAAATACTAATTAAATGCAAGCCTTCAACAAGTGTCAATCAAATTTCGTGTCAATCAAATAAAGTAAAAAAACTAATGATTTTGTGGATATGAGTCCCTAATAATTTTGTTCAACTATGTTAAATGGGTACTTTGGTAGCCCTGTCAAATACCTTTGCATCTGTATCTTTATATTACCATCTTAACATTTTTCGTATACGCAGTCAAACCCCTGACTGGTGTCTTGGAGCTCTAATTCTTGTATTAATTGAATATAGTAGAGGTGAAGCTTCAGGTATTTATGCAAAAATGGGTATAATAATTATAGAATACAAATTTAACGAACTTGTGTGCTTTTGAATTCTAAGGCTCGAAATGTCAGGAGCAATGGACTCATTAACCACAAAATATAAAATATATAATAAATAAATATATAAGCGAAACTACCATATAGATATATTTATTCTGTAATTATAGTCATTTATTTTATTAAAAAAAAACACTCTAGACTGGTTAAGAATATGCAGTTTGATAAAATGAATATTTAAAAATGTATCTACAACTGTTTGGTCTTGTAAAAAAACCTTTGCACTACTTTCGTCCATATCATAATAGTTACATTTTCACCAGAGTCCTTTCAATGTTATACGCACAAAACCGAAATCAAAACTGTTAATATTAATTACACATCATCGTTGGGATTCCGTCTTATCACCTTGACTATTTAGTATTTAGTATAATAATATAATATATTTAGCATGTGTATGAGTCTAAACGTTATTTTCATTACTCCTGTAATGCAACGTTAAACATTCAATATTTTGGTGAAATTGATGAATTTAAATCGATTTAGAAATATTTTAAAGACAATGGGTATTTATGATTAAAGAATCAATAAATTGTTCGAACCCTAAGAATATTTATGTATATTAGCGGACCTTTACACATAAAGTACATAACCTTATCCAAAAATAAAATAAATTTAACTAAAATTATGTAAAATTAAAAAATATACTCGAAAAATTTTCGTAAAAAAACCTGTCACAAGTCGTGAAACGGTTTCCTTAAGTTTAGGTAAAAACAAAAAAAAACAATACACTTGTTAAATTACTTCATCAAGCTCTAAATTAAAAAGTCTATAGAGATTATTTGTTAACTGGACTAATTCTTACTCAATTCCAAAAAATTACCAGTGTAATTAAAAGCGAAAAATGAAGAATATGTATATAAATAATGTTATTTCGTTAATGATTTTATAATTTCACTATTAATGAACTTTATTCACCACACCACTACAGAATAATTCCTAATTGGAAAAATATATATGCAGTTGTTTGACTTGTAAAAAGATACTTGCACTGTCTGGACAATATACAATTTCAACCAAATATTTTTTGTTCAATATTCTTAGCACATAACACTAATTTATATTTCTGGTGTAAAAATATGAATCAACTAATTAAATTGTCACCATAATTTAAATGTCAATACTTAAAATCAAAATGGTATTACTCTTTTAATAAAAATGGTACAATAAAATATATATATATCTAATAATTTAACAACTTTTACTCAAATGTTAGCTAATTAAACATTTTATTGGCAATCGTGGATATTTTTCACATATATTCCACAAATTACTATTTCATGTCTATAAAAAGAACAGTGATATCGACCTATGCTATCACGCATCTTATCAATTAACAATTAATTCAGTATATTACCACAGGAATAATGAAACTAGCTCACACATCTTTTAATCTCCACAACTGTTAAATAAATTAGTTACTCTATGGATCAATTATATTTTTATTATGCATTAAATTCAGTGTCGTTCTTAAATTTGATGATTATTGGATTTTCTCAGAAATTTTCGAAAACGAAAAATTGGCAGTCGACCCAATATTTTTAACACAGTTAAAAATATTTTGAGGATTTTGCTAAATATATCAATTTCAACATCTTAACGCTGGGTGAAAATAGCCCATCCCCTAGCTAGCGTAACATTGTATAAATACAAAATTATTACTAACCTTCTATGTCTGATTCGTCGTCGGTAAGATCACTATCCGAGGAACTTGCAGCGGGTGTTCCATCCTTGTTCTTGTTATTCTCCTTTGTCACTAAGTTTACCGAAAAATTAGTCCTGAATTGTCGAATAACTTGAACTTCCACGAACTAGAACAAATATTTAACTTTGTAACCTACCTTGTCAATGTAAAAATAAAAGGCAAGCATTGATTTGTGACAATTGTACACTGATATACAGTGTTAAATTATTCATAAACGAATAATAATGTATGGAACTGACATAAACTTCCCTTAATCTGTGAAATATTAAGTTATATCATTCCTCTTCGAATTTTGTTGAATGTTTTTTTATTTAACATAAAACTTTTCTGTAAATAAATTTAAAATATAGAAATCCGCAGTATCATAACCTCAATTACAACTAGTATTACTACTCTATTCTCATTTTAACAATGTTCAATAACCAGCCTTTAAATTTAGTTACAATTACAGGAAATTGTTTAACTTATTATTAAAGTTGCCAAATAAAACAATACTGAAATATATGACCAAAATGTTTTAAAATATTATTATTTGTTTTATTTACGATCAGACAGGTAAGTTCTCAGTTATTTTCGATAAAAAAGTACTCACTTTATTGATTGGGATAGTATTAATTAAAGGAGTATGTTTAGAAATTAGCAAAAGATCGTTGTTTAACAAAGGACGAGCGCGACAAAACATCTTTAAAATCGCCATTTTCGCTCGACTGACACGAGCCGGCAAAACTCCCAATTTATTTTTCTCTGCAGGTGTTGGTGTTTATGCGCAGGCACATGAAATAATTTTCAAATATTATCTAATGCAATTTATTTCCTTTAAAGTGTGTGCTAGTGAGTTCATTTAATTTTATAACAATATATTATAAGTTGTTAACAAAGAAAAATGCAACTATTATTTACAGTACTAGATGCAACTAGTAATACAAATATTTTATAATGGGTAATGATGAATTCTTTCAATTTGCCCTGAGAATGTATTTAATAATGAAATAATATATATTTTTCAATTGATTTGTTCTTAATTTTTAAATAAATTCAAGAAATAAGGCATTTTCTTAATAAATATGTGTTCTTCTTTTTTAAAAATATTCTAACCTTTTCTTTCTGTCAAAGTTAATCATTTCTGGCCAGACTTTGAAATATAACGGTAAGTTTGTTTCTTTCCATTTGAATAAAATATATTTTCAAGACTTTGTAGATGGAACCAATGACACTAGGAAGTGCTCCTTCAAGCCCTACGTCCCCAGGAATCAATCCGAATTTTTTACCCTGTTTTTTAATCGGTGACAATCCACCAGCTTCGCCAAATTCTAACATCTCTCCGGGAAGAAATCGGACCCCTAGCAGTTTCAAATCAAATTCAAATATTAACGAAGTAAAGAGTTTACGACAGAAACTCTTTAATCAGTCACTAAGTACAACTCCAGCCAGCCCAGCACCTTATATTCCTGTTATTGAAAAAGCAGGTCCACCTAAGACTAGTTTATTTGATACAATTGATGGTCCAAAGAAGTCCAAAGATAGCCCAATTTTGAGTAGTACAGTAGCACACTATAATGACACTGTGGTTTTTAATGAAAGCATTTCAAGAATTCATCCTGATGAAAGTTTAAATGTTAGCCGTAGCATCAATAATTCAAGACTGGAAAAAATAGACTCCCACTGGATTACAGTTTTTGGATTCACTCCTAGTGTTTTAAATTTGGTGCTTTCACAACTTTCTAACTGTGGAGTCATTGTAGATAAAAGGATTCCATCACAAGGAAATTGGGTTCATGTAAAATTCAATAATTTAAGTGAAGTGGCTAGATCTCTTTCCCTTAATGGTAAATGTTTAAATAACAGCATCATGATTGGAGTCCAATTACATTATGACAAAGAAAATAAAGAGAATACTACAATATTTACGTCTCCAATCAGAGCCCGATCTCTAAGGCATTCTTTTGTATCACCACAGCCATCTAACTCTGTTGTTTCTCCTCAGGGTGTTCCACAAAAATCAACTGGTATTGTTACAAAAGCAATGGAATATGTATTTGGTTGGTAATTTTTTTATTAATGTTTTTATACATATATGTCTTTCTATTTTAATATTCATAAATAAATTAGTTGAACTAAAGTAAACTTGTAACTTTATTTTACATACATGTACATATCATAATTTGCTAAGACTTCTATTTACATATAATACATATTTATTGGATATTACAGACTAAATACACTTTAGTAGCAAATTTAAAATCAAATAAATAAATATTGCAAAAACAATAATGCATAGCTATTTGTCAAATATGGTTAGATATTAATCAAGTTCTATTGTTTTTATCTCTCAAAACCTTCTAAATACTCACCTTTTGTAGGTTTTGAACATATTTAATGGTTTTCAAATTTTAGGACAAACTTTTTTAAAGTTTTCCACACACACACAAGGGTTCAATTCGTCATACATGGTCGGTAACTATGACAAATTATAAATGAATTTAAAAAGCTTAGAATTTTCTCTTTCAATTGGAATAAAAATGATATAGAAATACTGTATACTTAAAATTCAATGTCATAATAATATATTGTATTGAATCGTATTTAATAATAGTAGAATAGAAGCTCAATACAATATTAATAACTCAAAACACAATCACCAATCTTCAAACACAATTAACCAAATTGGTAAAACAATGAAATAAAGCATAAATAAATACCTTTTATTATGTATTCAAAGGATATATAATCAAAAATATTATTACTGAACTATAAAAGGGAACAATTAAATTTTTGGATAAAATGACATTATCCCTAATGATTAAAAAACTTTTTGCAAAATTTCTAATATCTGTTGTGATATATTAATAAAACATGAAATACAACATGTAGTAATGAACATTTTTACAAAATAACAATAAAATAACATTTTCACACCAAATACAAATAAAAAAAATTTAAATAAAGGGGTAAGTTTTATTACCAGTTGAAATTTGTTCACCCAAGTATAAATATATTATTAATGTCTATTCTGCCGCCTCATACTCATTCCCATACACCAACCTCCTATAAATTGATAGGATTGAACATCATCATTCACTAATTTTAGCTTTAACCATGTCCGTCATTTTAGGGTACTTCAAATTCTTTTTGGTTAGTTTTTCTTGGGCCCAGAGAATAAGTCTTAAAAGTGTTGATATTTTTGGAGAAGAAGGTTCCTGATTTTCCAATTTCAAAATAGCAGCATTTACATCACTGGCAATCTATGATAAATTATTTAAATATAAAGCATTTTATTATTCCATGAACTAGATGTGAAGTAAATACCTTTTGTCTATGTGAAGGAGATAAAAGATCTGCAAAAGGACTATTTGACGGATCCTCAAATGCTAACAAAGCAATAGTTCTCTCAATTTCATTCAGAACACCTGGGTCTTCCTCACCAGCTTCACTAAGATGATTCTGTGCAAAAGCTAAAGCTTCCTCTACCCTATTTGATTTTATTAATTCAATTAAATGGAGTTGCTATAAAAATCAACAAATTTAAGAACCATATGAACAAGTATACTATCTTACTTGTAGATGAAAATATAAGTATCTATCATTATCAAGTAACTCTGAATGTAACTGGTTAATCAGAGTAGTTGCTTCTTCAATTCTGCCATTAATAATAGCATCTCTGATTCGCATCCTATCATCTAGAGAATGTAAATTTACAGTTGGAGTTATTCCCGACTCCTGCTGAAACTTTTCGGCTGCCTCTTTGAAACCTTCTACACAAAACACACTTCGCTTAGGAATAATCATAAAATAATTTAAATAGTTTAAAAACGTACCTGTAACAAGATAATTCATTATAAGTTTGTTCATATTACTTCGTCCAACATCGTTATCTTCCAGTAATTTTAACCATTCGTCTTTTGGTGTATACTCTACCTTGTCAGTAAGCATTGTTACGCACTATATTTATTTTGAAGATAAAATAATATTTACAAAGACTTAAGAAATGACACGATAAAAATTGAAACTATATTGACGTCTATAAATGACACAATAACACAAACATATTTTGTTATTGTTCTCTCTTTCTAATCATCGACCTACGCTTTAAAACTAGAGGATACAAACACCACTTAAAATCTGTCATTCCAGGGCAAAATGACGTCAGATCCACTGCTACATTGCCGATACGTTAAATTAGTAATTACATATAGGGAAAATAGTATAGTGGGGGATTTACACATTTGCCACATATTGAAATTTTGCCGTTGATCTTAATTCTGCAATCCGTTAACCTGATTCACAAACATACTAAATATATTTTTTTATTAATTAGATTTTGCAAATACTAAAATATCCCAATATAATATAGTTTTAAGCAATATAAATATAGTTTTGTATAGTAGCAGGAATTGTATTAAAACTTTGATTTTCGTTTTCTTCATTTTTCCGCTTTCTAACACTTAAACTTTTAGGGCGCTTCGATTTCATTTGGATTATTTATCATATTTCACAGTAAAAAAATAGGTTTTATGCAACGATCAGCAAAAAGAACATAAATGAATAAATTGAACTAAAATGTATCAAGGCAAATAATCTAAATTTGCCTACAATAGATTCGTCGATAATGATTACTTTGTGATTGTAACTCAAATAATTTTAAAAATAGTTTAATAATATGTTTCTTTGTATTTCGAAATTTTGATTGTTTCTGATCTGTGATCGGTGGCTGATTGAAATATTACTCCAAAAATATAAGGTATAAAAGGATTAGTGTTCCAAACAATTGACAATGATCCTATTTCAGTTGTTGAGTATTTTATTTCCGTGTTTGTTAATAAAGAATCTCCTGCTTTCGCACCTAGAACAATACTGGAGTGTGATCAAATGATACTTCACATCAAATGATGCCTTTCGAGATATAAAAGTCCGGTAGGTCTGATACTTTTTTTTACTGTCGGTGGGCTAGTGAGTGGGTTTGCTCCCAGAATAATAGTTACATTTAGTAATATTTATTGCTGCGAATAATTAGTTTCCTTTTCCAAGTGTTATTAATCGTGAACCCCAGGCTGTATGTTTAACATTAAAATCCCCTCCAATAATATACCTTGGGCCTAATTTTAAAAATCTCTATAACATGAACATAATAAATGAGGATTTAATAAATAATAAAGGGAAATTAGAAAGAGAAAACTGGAACACTCTATGAACAACCTACCATTTGATGAAACTCAACTAGGATGGCACAAAGGACAATAGAATAAATTGAATAAGAAAAGCGTAGCGTCTTTAGAATTGATCCAAAGAAACATAACAACAATAATGTTGGCATTTATGGTAATTATTTCTGTCCTTATCCATATATAAACCTTGTGGGTTATATAACAGTATACATCCTGTCATCAAAAAAATAAAGACTGATTAAGTAATAATTTGATTAACAAAATTTTGCTTTTGCACTCGAAAAAGCGCACCTTTTTCCACTAAAAACAGAAAGCAAAATGCACAGTATATTCCCAAAATGTTACCAAAACACCCACCTACGAAACTTCCTTTCATAAATGGCAACACCGCATAGCTACGACCGTTTTAATTTGGTAATATTAGGCATGTTTCCCTTTGAATATAAATATTTTTAATCTGTAGCAGCAGTAAATAAAATTTATGGTAAATTTGAAGTAGTTATGGGTTTTAGAAATTTTTTGTGAAAACAAACATTATTTTTTAATTAATAAAATCACATATGTAATTTGAATAAATGTATATTTACTAAATATATGATTTTAAATTATATCCACAATGTTTACAAGTTTGGATAACAAGCTTGATTAGCTATTCCGCACATATTACTTCCAATTGCCATTTTGTAATATCCTGATTCACCCCAACCATCTCCCCAAGAATTTTTGACCAGCCAATAGTTAAGACCATCTTGCTGACCATATCCTACAGCTAAAACACCATGGTTGATTGAATCGGAACATTGGACATTTAGGACTCCACCGCCATAACTCTGCAACGGGTCAGCATTTACAGCTACTGATACTGGACCAACAGACCCAACGGCGTCTTTCAAAGCATTTTCATCTTTATAGCCAATACCAGTGTAACCGGAGGTTCTCAGATATATATCACCAACGTTGCAGCTACCCTGATTCCCTTGGTATGAATATCTGTCCTCTGTTGTGATACCATGATCTCTCACGTAATCAAGAGCGCTCTGGATTACACCTCCATTACAACCCATGCAGCTATATCCACTACTTTCAGTAGCGCAATCAATGAGGTTTTGTTCACTGAAGGATATCAGTTGTCCTCTTTGGCGAGCGTATATGCCTTCAAGGGTTCCAGTCTAATTAAACAATTATATTTAAATAAGTTTTGTATTGAGGATACTTTGAAACATATAATTGTATATATTTTAATTTAAAATTAAATATCCTTCGCCATAATGAAACAATAATTGATATCTATTGTGGATTATGTAAAAATATCCTTTAAATTTCGGATATCCTATTTATATTATACGATATTTAGAAAGTAAATTATTGGTAGGTTCATATATAAAATCATGTTTAATTTCAAATTAAAAGTTCAGTAAAAGTAATTCAGATTACATGATATTTGGAATATAATCAATTTGATCAGGAAGTATTTCAATTTACACTGTGTTTAAAACAATGTGTAAATTCAATCAGTTTCAAGACAATCTCTTCAAAAAACACTTTTATATTGAGCAAGTTAACTTAATTTTTAGTCAATTCCAGTATATCTTAATAGGTTTCAGTGAAAAAATATATGTCTTTTTATTCAGAATTAAGTACCTTCGCCATAATGTCGTCAAGATTAATATGTAATATTAATTAAAATAATTTAGATTGCAAGTTATTTCATTAGGAAATATTTTAGTATTGAAAAAATCACTTTTATATTTAGTTAACTCATATCTAATTAGCCTACTAGTTCTAAGCAAAATAAATAATATTATTTTAACAAACTTACAGCACTAAAACTCCAGCATGATCCACAATTTCCTTGATTTTTGACGCCAGTAACGACGCCATATTGTCTCCAGTCAATGCTATCGGGTATATTAACTTTGTTGGCTACATGTAAGGGAGCTTTTCCAGTCTGGTTAAATTCAGTCAGAGTTAAAGTTGCCTTGAATTCTTCAGGTGTCATGTCACTGAACTGATTTACAGCCTTATACCATGAAACTAATCCTTGTTCATATTGTTTGTTGTGTTCTTCAATATCAGCCAGGTTTTGGGTAAATATTTTATAGCGGAGACTGTGCTCTTCCTCAGTAGCATAGGTTTTGCCATGCTTGATCTTAAAATGCATGTTAAATATGAGTCATAAACAACAGCTTTATAAGTAATACATACTTTAAACTGAGTCCATAATTCTTCAGAAGCAGTTGCCATCAAAATGGCACACGTCAAAATTATGAGTGTCTTCATTTTGTCTAGTATGAAATTTTTATTTTATTATATGTTGATTAATTATATATGTTTAGTGGTAATGACTACAGTGTTGTCTTTGAGTTATAGAAATAATAAATTTATTAATAGAGTGCTTACCAGCAAAGTCTTCTTTTAAAACTATCAATGTGGTAATTTTCAATATAAACGCACACCTTTTTATAGGAATCTTTATATTTTATCAGCATGTCCACTCCATATTTTTTTGGATAATTATCTTATCATAATATTATATTTGAAAGAAAACTTTTCATTGAGACATATTGTTTAAAAATACGTAAACATCTTCAGACTAAATTTTTGATTATTTACATAGATAGTTTTAAAAAGGTTTTTTTATAAATAAAATTGTTGATAATTTTTTTTATAATAATGTATTTTGTTCTCTTATAGTGCTTAGGATAAGATAATGACATATATTTGGGTTAATTGTATATTTTTTTAATACAACCAAAATCTTTATAGTACTTGTATGGTACTTCGAAATCATTTCAAGTTAGATATTTTTAAAAGGATATGAAAAACCCTGGAGATTATTGTTATTTTAACAAAATGTTAAAAACAGCCAAATTAGCTTAGCACTTTTATTTTTTTATCTGTTTAATATATCTTAATAATTATATTATTTTAAATATAATTAATGCAGGATCAGAAAATAAGGGACCAACAAACATTAATAAACACATATACCTTTAATAAATTAATATAAACCCTAAACTACATTATAGTTATATTATTTTAGAATTTTCCCTACGCCATAATGTCATTATATTCAGACATTTTTATATTCTTATAATAATTATTATTCTTATAATAATTTATAAATTTCATTTATTATTTACATACTATATTATTTATATACTACATAATGTTTACACATTCTATATTATATTATTAAATTTGTTCTGTTTTCCAAACTGTAAATATTTCTATAAAAGGGTACTTACGTTTTCTTAAATTATATTTGTTTATTAGACGTAAGGTTTTAATAACAATAATTTTATTTTACGCCAATTATATAAATATATATAGCTGATTTTCTTATAATGTACGCAGATATATTGATACATATTTACCGTCATTATTCTCTTCATCATTTTATCATATTTTGTATTCTGTTAGATATATAAATAATTGGGTGGATGCGCCTACATGTGAGGTCCTCATGCATATATGGTTGCATAAGTCGATATTAAAATATATTCCTGTAAATTATAATGAACGCTACGGCGCATGCTCGTGTTAAAGACATCCGAACAGGATGAAGATCCCGCCATCTTGATTCATTCTATGTTGGGGCTTTGACAGAGCTGTTTGTAGAAATAAATAGAGGGCGGCTCAGTTGAATCCAGTGTTTTAATTGTCCAAATACCTTCACCAAATCGATTCTACAAAATCGGTTCTAAGAATTCATAGTAAAATTAATTCACACTTAGTTGTTTGTATATATGTGTATATTAAAATTACTTAATTACTATTAAGGTAATTTGCAATGATAATTAACAACGTAAACTTTACAAAAAAAAAATCTTTCTCGTCCTTGCATGCGATGCTCTTATAATCGGAGATTTTGAAAGTGCCTCAAACTTATGTCTTGGTCTTGGTCTTGGACGTATTTCAGAGCACCCTGAACAATTCCTGAGTTACAATGAACAATTGAAAAAATCAGATTTGACATGCGGTGGTTAGGCACAAAAATATAAACACCGGACAGAAGCAGAATATTTATTTATTTATCACTATTTGCTTTATAACAGGTGCATTTCTTTGCGAAATACATTCGTAGAGCGTCTGAATAGTTTTTAACGGAATGTTATACTATTCTCCAAGAAAGAATAATGAGATCTACACCCCATTCTTCGCTCTAAAACTTTCCACAATGGTTTAATTTTGTTGAGTTCTGGTCACTGTGCCGGCCATGGATTTTGTTTCGTGATATTTTGATTTTCCTCAAGTCACGGCTGAACCTTTTTGGTTGTGAGTATGGGTGTATTATCATCTTGGAATATAGCAGTGTTTGTATGTATTAAGAACTTCATCATTAAGAATATGAAGATATTCATCGCTGTAATAATATTACCGCTCAAATTATAACGGAACCTCCCCCATGATTGATAGTAAAAGATAAGTAGTCCGGATCGTAGGCATCTTTAGAGGTTTTAGGTGCGTAAGCCTGAGCGTGTAAACTACGATTCAGCGGTTACATTCTTCCACTTATTAAGACCTCAGGTTTTATGACCGTTGCACCATTTTTTTAGCAGTTTAGCGTTAGCTTTTGTTATAAAGGCTCCCACAATGGCAGTCCTTACGTGAATGCTTTGTGGAGTTCCGCTTTGTGTTGGTCACAAACCCGGGGGGTTTGACACACCTTTGGGTTCCACCCGCTATCCCTCTTCGCTGATAATGTTTTATTATGTTTTGTGTATGTTGTCGTTACTGTAGATACACGCGATCGTGAAATATTAAACAATTCAGCTGCTTTCGTCACAGACGCTCTCGTCAATGGACCATCAACTATTTCCTATCTTTACGAGTCTGGGAGATCATATATTTCACCGATCGCGTGTTTTAATAATCAAAAAATAAAATTTGTAATATACTGAACTATAACCTACAAGACTTGGCAAGTAAACTGACCAATATATAAGTGTCGCATTATTTACATTAACAAGATAAGCCTTATTGCATGGTGTTCATAATATATCTTTCTCCTGTATGCCAATATCCATATAATTCATAACAATTTATTGGTGTATTGAGTGCTTCAGAAGTAGTTATGAGTTTTAGACAAACAAAATTTGAAAACAATAATTTATTAATAAAATCACATATATAATTTGAATAAAGGTATATTTACTTAATATATTATTTTGAATTATGTTCACAATGTTTACAAGTTTGGATAACATGCTTGATTAGCTATTCCGCACATATTACTTCCAATTGCCATTTTGTAATATCCTGATTCACCCCAACCATCTCCCCAAGAATTTTTGACCAGCCAATAGTTAAGACCATCTTGCTGACCATATCCTACAGCTAAAACACCATGGTTGATTGAGTCGGAACATTGGACATTTAGGACTCCACCGCCATAACTCTGCAACGGGTCAGCATTTACAGCTACTGATACTGGACCAACAGACCCAACGGCGTCTTTCAAAGCATTTTCATCTTTATAGCCAATACCAGTGTAACCGGATGTTCTCAGATATATATCACCAACGTTGCAGCTACCCTGATTCCCTTGGTATGAATATCTGTCCTCTGTTGTGATACCATGATCTCTCACATAATCAAGAGCGCTCTGGATTACACCTCCATTACAACCCATGCAGCTATATCCACTACTTTCAGTAGCGCAATCAATGAGGTTTTGTTCACTGAAGGATATCAGTTGTCCTCTTTGGCGAGCGTATATTCCTTCAAGGGTTCCAGTCTATAAACCATTATATTTAAATAAGTTTTGTATTGAGGATACTTTGAAACATAAAATTGTATATATTTTAATTTAAAATTAAATATTCTACGCCATAATAGAACAATTTTAAATAATTGATATCTATTGTAGATTATGTAAAAATATCCTTTAAATTTCGGATATCCTATTTATATTATACGATATTTAGATAGTAATTATTGGTAGGTTCATATATAAATTCATGTTTAATTTCAAATTAAAAGTTCAGTAAAAGTAATTCAGATTACATGATAATTGGAATATAATCAATTTGATCAGGAAGTATTTCAATTTACACTGTGTTTAAAACAATGTGTAAATTCAATCAATTTCAGGACAATCTCTTCAAAAAACACTTTTATATTGAGCAAGTTAACTTAATTTTTAGTCAATTCCAGTATATCTTAAAAAAATATTAACATAAGTACATTATATATTGTTGATAGGTTTCAGTAAAAAAATATATGTCTTTTTATTCAGAATAAGTTACCTTCGCCATAATGTCATGATTAATATGTAAAATAAATTAACATAATTTAGGTTGCAAGTTATTTCATTAGGAAATATTTTAGTATTGAAAAAATCACTTTTATATTTAGTTAACTCATATCTAATTAGCCTACTAGTTCTAAGCAAAATAAATAATATTATTTTAACAAACTTACAGCACTAAAACTCCAGCATGATCCACAATTTCCTTGATTTTTGACGCCAGTAACGACGCCATATTGTCTCCAGTCAATGCTATCGGGTATATTAACTTTGTTGGCTACATGTAAGGGAGCTTTTCCAGTCTGGTTAAATTCAGTCAGAGTTAAAGTTGCCTTGAATTCTTCAGGTGTCATGTCACTGAACTGATTTACAGCCTTATACCATGAAACTAATCCTTGTTCATATTGTTTGTTGTGTTCTTCAATATCAGCCAGGTTTTGGGTAAATATTTTATAGCGGAGACTGTGCTCTTCCTCAGTACCATAGGTTTTGCCATGCTTGATCTTAAAATGCATGTTAAATATGAGTCATAAACAACAGCTTTATAGGTAATACATACTTTAAACTGAGTCCATAATTCTTCAGAAGCAGTTGCCATCAAAATGGCACACGTCAAAATTATGAGTGTCTTCATTTTGTCTAGTAGGAAATTTTTATTTTATTATATGTTGATTAATTATATATGTTTAGTGGTAATGACTACAGTGTTGTCTTTGAGTTATAGAAATAATAAATTTATTAATAGAGTGCTTACCAGCAAAGTCTTCTTTTAAAACTATCAATGTGGTAATTTTCAATATAAACGCACACCTTTTTATAGGAATCTTTATATTTTATCAGCATGTCCACTCCATATTTTTTTGGATAATTATCTTATCATAATATTATATTTGAAAGAAAACTTTTCATTGAGACATATTGTTTAAAAATACGTAAACATCTTCAGACTAAATTTTTGATTATTTACATAGATAGTTTTAAAAAGGTTTTTTTATAAATAAAATTGTTGATAATTTTTTTATAATAATGTATTTTGTTCTCTTATAGTGCTTAGGATAAGATAATGACATATATTTGGGTTAATTGTATATTTTTTTAATACAACCAAAATCTTTATAGTACTTGTATGGTACTTCGAAATCATTTCAAGTTAGATATTTTTAAAAGGATATGAAAAACCCTGGAGATTATTGTTATTTTAACAAAATGTTAAAAACAGCCAAATTAGCTTAGCACTTTTATTTTTTTATCTGTTTAATATATCTTAATAATTATATTATTTTAAATATAATTAATGCAGGATTAGAAAATAAGGGACCAACAAACATTAATAAACACATATACCTTTAATAAATTAATATAAACCCTAAACTACATTATAGTTATATTATTTTAGAATTTTCCCTACGCCATAATGTCATTATATTCAGACATTTTTATCTTATATATAAAAATGAATCGCAAAATATGTTCCTAAGCGCATAACTCAACAACGCCTGGACCAATTTGGCCAAATCTTTTTTTAAAATGTTCGTTGAAGTTCAGGGATGGTTTTTACGGCGAGAAAAATTAGAATTATTGCTAAAAAAACCCTAAAAATAGCCCTTTTTGTTTGAATTTGTTTCGTGTATCAGTTGACAATTCATCTGTCATCTGTCAAAAGTCATCTGTAACAGACAACTTTTTTTTTTTAAATTTGATATGACTTGAACTCAAATCCTTTTAATCCGTACGAATTGTTTTATTTATTTAAAATTTTTTATTTGTTTAAAATTTAATTCAAATTTTAAATAAATAAAACAATTCGTACGGCTTAAAAGGATTTGAGTTCAAGTCATATCAAATTTAAAAAAAAAGTTGTCTGTTACAGATGACTTTTGACAGATGACAGATGAATTGTCAAGTGATACACGAAACAAATTCGTATATCGTGTTTTGTGCAGAGTGTTTAGTTAGTTAGTGTTTGTTTAGTTCGTGATTAGTGAAAAAATAATTTATATTTGATATGCCTCCTATAAGACGAAGCAATTTAGGTAGAAGAACCAGAAATGCTATAAACCAAGCTAATTACCGATCTAATCGTACTGCACAAGAACGTGACGACGGAAATGAACGTGAAAGAATTCGGATATCACAAACGCGTGAAGCGCGAGCGCGACATTCAACTAATAATCGCGCAAGTTTGAATCCAGCTGCTTTCAGTTACGATGTGTCAATTGACTACAGTAACTACCAATGTGTTGTTATTGGTTCTATGAACTTGGTTTGCTCACACTGTAAGGCATTAAAATACAAAAACGAAGCCAATGGATTGTGTTGCGCAAATGGTAAAGTGAAATTGATACAATTGGATCCACCACCAGAACCATTGTACTCATTGGTTTCAGGAATAGGAACAGATTCTATACACTTTTTGACACATATTCAACAATATAACAATTGCTTTCAAATGACTTCATTTGGGGCAACAAATGCAGTTCGGGAAAATTTTATGCCAACTTTCAAGGTATGTATTATAGCAGTTACTCATAATTATTTTAGCGAACAAAATTTTCTGTCACCAAAGTTAAGATGTGTTACTAATCTTCAATTTCTTAATCATTACGAAATATATCACTTAGTCATCATATTATATGGTGATTCAGTTTCAGTGACACTTTTATTATATTTTATATTTGATAGATATTAGTTAAAACTAAATATATACTTTTTAAGATCAAATATTATTTAAGTTTGATCATTGACAATCCATTAATTTATACCACACCATAATATTTTTTTTATTTACAGATACAAGGGCAAATATATCACAGAGCAGGTTCACTGTTACCAGTGTCAGATAGCGACAACAAATTCCTGCAAATTTATTTTATGGGCAATTCACTACAAGAAATTGATCTGCGTTGTGCACATAACAATTTAGTAAAAAGGTCTATTGTAGAACAATTACAAACTTTATTTCATCAACACAATCAATTGATTATATTGTTTAAAACTGCCCTGGATCTGATGCCATCCGATAATCACAAAATTGTAACCAGAGCTGATAAAACACCTGCAGGTCAACATACAAGACGTTTTAATGCACCAACTATTGATGAAGTTGCTGTCGTTGTAGTTGGAGAAAACTTGGAATCCCGTGATATTGTTTTACATCGTCGGAATGATCAATTACAACGTATAAAGGAAACACACCGCTCATATGATGCACTGCAATATCCCATTATATTTTGGCAAGGTGAAGATGGCTACGATTTCTCAATAAAAATGATAAATCCCATTACAGGTAACTAAAATATTAGTTTAGCTATGGCGATAATATCTCAGTCACTATATTACGTATTTTAATTTTATATTTAAATGTTATTAAAACAAAATCTATTTACAGGTTCTGAAACCAACAAAAAAGTCAGTTCAATGAACTATTATTCATACCGCCTAATGATTCGGGAAAATGAAGATAATCACATATTGAAATGTCGGCGATTATATCACAAATATGTTGATGACATGTATGTTAAAATTGAAACGGAGAGATTAACATTCATCAGGTTGAATCAAACCAAACTCCGATCTGAAGAGTATATTCACCTTCGAGATGCGATTAATACTGATGGAAATGCACAGAATGTCGGTCGGATGACTATTCTTCCAGCAACATACATCGGAAGCCCTCGGCATATGCACGAATATGCTCAAGATGCCATGTCGTATGTTCGTCATTATGGTACAGCAGATTTGTTCATCACATTTACATGCAATCCGCAATGGATAGAAATTAAGCAGGAGTTATTACCTGGGAAATCATCCATTGATCGTCATGATATTACAGCCAGAGTCTTTAGACAAAAGTTGAAATCTTTAATGAATTTCATCGTAAAACATAATGTGTTTGGTGAGACACGCTGCTGGATGTATTCTGTGGAGTGGCAGAAACGAGGATTGCCACATGCACACATTTTGATTTGGTTGGTTGAAAAGATAAGGCCAAATGAAGTTGATGCAGTGATATCAGCTGAAATCCCTAATGTACAAGTAGATCCTGGATTGCATGAGGTAGTTATCAAAAACATGATACATGGTCCCTGTGGAACTCTTAATCAAAATTCACCGTGTATGATGGATGGTAAATGTTCAAAACGATATCCACGGACATTAATATCGGAAACAATTACTGGTAATGACGGTTATCCATTGTATCGTCGCAGATCGACAGCAGACAATAGAAAATCAACAATTGTCAAATTAAATTAACAAGATATTGAAATAGATAATCGTTGGATTGTTCCATATTCACCCATTTTATCAAAGACATTCAAAGCACACATCAACGTTGAATCTTGCCATTCAGTGAAATCGATTAAATACATTTGCAAATATGTAACCAAAGGGAGTGATATGGCTGTGATTGGAATTGGTGCAGAGAATTCTAATGATGAAGTTACCCAATACCAAATGGGCCGCTATGTCAGTAGTAATGAAGCAGTTTGGCGAATATTTTCTTTTCCTATTCATGAGAGACACCCTTCTGTTGTTCACTTAGCTGTGCATTTAGAAAATGGACAAAGAGTGTATTTTACAGCACAGAACGCAGTACAAAGAGCTGCTCAGCCACCATCTACTACATTAACCAGTTTTTTTGAGACATGCCAAAACGATGATTTCGCACAAACATTGCTATATTCTGAAATGCCAAAATATTATACCTGGAATCAATCCTCAAGGAGATTTATACGACGGAAACAAGGAAAACCAGTTCCAGGATATACAGATGTATATTCCACCGATGCGATTGGCCGGATTTATTCAGTACATCCAAGCAATGATGAATGTTTTTATTTACGACTGCTATTAGTCAATGTACGTGGCCCAACATCATTCTAATAGTTAGGAAATGTTGATGATGAATTGTGTGGATCCTACAGAGAAGCCTGTCAACGTTTGCAATTGCTTGAAAATAACGCTCATTGGGATCAAACTCTCAATGATGCTGTAATATCATCACACGCTCATCAAGTACGAACATTGTTTTCTATAATCATATCTACATGCTTCCCATCAAACCCAATTGATTTGTGGATCAAGTACAAAGATTATATGTGTGATGATATTTTGTATCAAATACGGAATAGAATGGGAAATCCAAATATACAAATCAGTGAAGAAATTTACAATGAAGCATTGATTTCAATTGAGGACATGTGCTTGATAATGTCAAACAAACTATTAATTCAATTAGGCCTGACCGCGCCCAATCGTCCAATGCATGACGCTTTTAACCAAGAGTTGCATCGAGAAAGACTGTATGATCTCAACGCTTTGAAAGAATTAATTCAAACAAATCTTCCACTGTTAAATGAACAACAGAAGTATGTATTTGAAACTCTTATGAAAGTAACAAATGATGAAACTGGAGGGATTTATTTCTTAGATGCACCTGGTGGTACAGGAATAACTTTTTTTATTTCATTAATATTAGCAACAATTCGCTCACAAAATAAAATTGCACTTGCACTCGCTTCGTCGGGAATCGCAGCAACTTTGCTTGAAGGTGGTCGAACAGCCCATTCAGCACTAAAATTGCCATTAAATATGCAAAGCAATGAAACTCCAACCTGCAACGTTTCGAAGAACTCTGCAATGGCAAAGGTTTTGCAGCAATGTAAATTGATTGTTTGGGATGAATGCACGATGGCACATAAAAAATCTTTGGAGGCTTTAGACAGAACCTTAAAAGATCTACGTAGCAATAATAACCGATTTGGTGGTGCAATGATTTTATTAGCAGGAGATTTTCGTCAAACATTGCCAGTGATTCCACGATCAACGCCAGCTGATGAACTCAATGCATGTCTAAAGTCCTCCAATTTGTGGAAACATGTTAAAGTACTTCATTTAAGCAAGAATATGCGTGTCGAGTTGCAAAATGACCAATCTGGAAACATATTCTCTAAACAACTCATTGACATTGGTAATGGCAAATTTCCTATAGACATGTTGACGGCTTGCTTTTGCTATGACTATAAACAAGTCCCAGGGGCAATCATTAAGTGTTTGTGGTATTAATCTAGAAAACCCATGTTTCTCACATGGTCAATTGTATGTTGCCTGTTCCCGTGTTGGAAAACCATCAGATTTGTTTATCTATGCGCCAGGTAATCAAACAAAAAACATCGTATACCACAAAGCAATATAATGATAATAATAATAATAATTATGATTCACATGATTAACAATAAAGCGATTACTTACTTTTCAATCCTTATATATGTTTTATTTAATTATTTTTTATTCACAACGCCCTATCACCAGGGTGATGGTTCTGTTCAGGAGAATTTTTTAAAATACGTAGGCACAAAAACTGCCACATTACAAATCTTTTTGACAGGACGAAGTCTGTCGGGTCAGCTAGTATTCTTATAATAATTATTATTCTTATAATAATTTATAAATTTCATTTATTATTTACATACTATATTATTTATATACTACATAATGTTTACACATTCTATATTATATTATTAAATTTGTTCTGTTTTCCAAACTGTAAATATTTCTATAAAAGGGTACTTACGTTTTCTTAAATTATATTGGTTTATTAGACGTAAGGTTTTAATAACAATAATTTTATTTTACGCCAATTATATAAATATATATAGCTGATTTTCTTATAATGTACGCAGATATATTGATACATATTTACCGTCATTATTCTCTTCATCATTTTATCATATTTTGTATTCTGTTAGATATATAAATAATTGGGTGGATGCGCCTACATGTGAGGTCCTCATGCATATATGGTTGCATAAGTCGATATTAAAATATATTCCTGTAAATTATAATGAACGCTACGGCGCATGCTCGTGTTAAAGACATCCGAACAGGATGAAGATCCCGCCATCTTGATTCATTCTATGTTGGGGCTTTGACAGAGCTGTTTGTAGAAATAAATAGAGGGCGGCTCAGTTGAATCCAGTGTTTTAATTGTCCAAATACCTTCACCAAATCGATTCTACAAAATCGGTTCTAAGAATTCATAGTAAAATTAATTCACACTTAGTTGTTTGTATATATGTGTATATTAAAATTACTTAATTACTATTAAGGTAATTTGCAATGATAATTAACAACGTAAACTTTACAAAAAAAAAATCTTTCTCGTCCTTGCATGCGATGCTCTTATAATCGGAGATTTTGAAAGTGCCTCAAACTTATGTCTTGGTCTTGGTCTTGGACGTATTTCAGAGCACCCTGAACAATTCCTGAGTTACAATGAACAATTGAAAAAATCAGATTTGACATGCGGTGGTTAGGCACAAAAATATAAACACCGGACAGAAGCAGAATATTTATTTATTTATCACTATTTGCTTTATAACAGGTGCATTTCTTTGCGAAATACATTCGTAGAGCGTCTGAATAGTTTTTAACGGAATGTTATACTATTCTCCAAGAAAGAATAATGAGATCTACACCCCATTCTTCGCTCTAAAACTTTCCACAATGGTTTAATTTTGTTGAGTTCTGGTCACTGTGCCGGCCATGGATTTTGTTTCGTGATATTTTGATTTTCCTCAAGTCACGGCTGAACCTTTTTGGTTGTGAGTATGGGTGTATTATCATCTTGGAATATAGCAGTGTTTGTATGTATTAAGAACTTCATCATTAAGAATATGAAGATATTCATCGCTGTAATAATATTACCGCTCAAATTATAACGGAACCTCCCCCATGATTGATAGTAAAAGATAAGTAGTCCGGATCGTAGGCATCTTTAGAGGTTTTAGGTGCGTAAGCCTGAGCGTGTAAACTACGATTCAGCGGTTACATTCTTCCACTTATTAAGACCTCAGGTTTTATGACCGTTGCACCATTTTTTTAGCAGTTTAGCGTTAGCTTTTGTTATAAAGGCTCCCACAATGGCAGTCCTTACGTGAATGCTTTGTGGAGTTCCGCTTTGTGTTGGTCACAAACCCGGGGGGTTTGACACACCTTTGGGTTCCACCCGCTATCCCTCTTCGCTGATAATGTTTTATTATGTTTTGTGTATGTTGTCGTTACTGTAGATACACGCGATCGTGAAATATTAAACAATTCAGCTGCTTTCGTCACAGACGCTCTCGTCAATGGACCATCAACTATTTCCTATCTTTACGAGTCTGGGAGATCATATATTTCACCGATCGCGTGTTTTAATAATCAAAAAATAAAATTTGTAATATACTGAACTATAACCTACAAGACTTGGCAAGTAAACTGACCAATATATAAGTGTCGCATTATTTACATTAACAAGATATGCCTTATTGCATGGTGTTCATAATATATCTTTCTCCTGTATGCCAATATCCATATAATTCATAACAATTTATTGGTGTATTGAGTGCTTCAGAAGTAGTTATGAGTTTTAGACAAACAAAATTTGAAAACAATAATTTATTAATAAAATCACATATATAATTTGAATAAAGGTATATTTACTTAATATATTATTTTGAATTATGTTCACAATGTTTACAAGTTTGGATAACATGCTTGATTAGCTATTCCGCACATATTACTTCCAATTGCCATTTTGTAATATCCTGATTCACCCCAACCATCTCCCCAAGAATTTTTGACCAGCCAATAGTTAAGACCATCTTGCTGACCATATCCTACAGCTAAAACACCATGGTTGATTGAGTCGGAACATTGGACATTTAGGACTCCACCGCCATAACTCTGCAACGGGTCAGCATTTACAGCTACTGATACTGGACCAACAGACCCAACGGCGTCTTTCAAAGCATTTTCATCTTTATAGCCAATACCAGTGTAACCGGATGTTCTCAGATATATATCACCAACGTTGCAGCTACCCTGATTCCCTTGGTATGAATATCTGTCCTCTGTTGTGATACCATGATCTCTCACATAATCAAGAGCGCTCTGGATTACACCTCCATTACAACCCATGCAGCTATATCCACTACTTTCAGTAGCGCAATCAATGAGGTTTTGTTCACTGAAGGATATCAGTTGTCCTCTTTGGCGAGCGTATATTCCTTCAAGGGTTCCAGTCTATAAACCATTATATTTAAATAAGTTTTGTATTGAGGATACTTTGAAACATAAAATTGTATATATTTTAATTTAAAATTAAATATTCTACGCCATAATAGAACAATTTTAAATAATTGATATCTATTGTAGATTATGTAAAAATATCCTTTAAATTTCGGATATCCTATTTATATTATACGATATTTAGATAGTAATTATTGGTAGGTTCATATATAAATTCATGTTTAATTTCAAATTAAAAGTTCAGTAAAAGTAATTCAGATTACATGATAATTGGAATATAATCAATTTGATCAGGAAGTATTTCAATTTACACTGTGTTTAAAACAATGTGTAAATTCAATCAATTTCAGGACAATCTCTTCAAAAAACACTTTTATATTGAGCAAGTTAACTTAATTTTTAGTCAATTCCAGTATATCTTAAAAAAATATTAACATAAGTACATTATATATTGTTGATAGGTTTCAGTAAAAAAATATATGTCTTTTTATTCAGAATAAGTTACCTTCGCCATAATGTCATGATTAATATGTAAAATAAATTAACATAATTTAGGTTGCAAGTTATTTCATTAGGAAATATTTTAGTATTGAAAAAATCACTTTTATATTTAGTTAACTCATATCTAATTAGCCTACTAGTTCTAAGCAAAATAAATAATATTATTTTAACAAACTTACAGCACTAAAACTCCAGCATGATCCACAATTTCCTTGATTTTTGACGCCAGTAACGACGCCATATTGTCTCCAGTCAATGCTATCGGGTATATTAACTTTGTTGGCTACATGTAAGGGAGCTTTTCCAGTCTGGTTAAATTCAGTCAGAGTTAAAGTTGCCTTGAATTCTTCAGGTGTCATGTCACTGAACTGATTTACAGCCTTATACCATGAAACTAATCCTTGTTCATATTGTTTGTTGTGTTCTTCAATATCAGCCAGGTTTTGGGTAAATATTTTAT
The DNA here is from genome assembly GCF_030347505.1 of Rhynchophorus ferrugineus. NCBI lineage: Eukaryota > Metazoa > Arthropoda > Insecta > Coleoptera > Curculionidae > Rhynchophorus > Rhynchophorus ferrugineus. The sequence continues at coordinate 15,290,993 of NW_027472588.1, read as the reverse complement.
AGCGGAGACTGTGCTCTTCCTCAGTACCATAGGTTTTGCCATGCTTGATCTTAAAATGCATGTTAAATATGAGTCATAAACAACAGCTTTATAGGTAATACATACTTTAAACTGAGTCCATAATTCTTCAGAAGCAGTTGCCATCAAAATGGCACACGTCAAAATTATGAGTGTCTTCATTTTGTCTAGTAGGAAATTTTTATTTTATTATATGTTGATTAATTATATATGTTTAGTGGTAATGACTACAGTGTTGTCTTTGAGTTATAGAAATAATAAATTTATTAATAGAGTGCTTACCAGCAAAGTCTTCTTTTAAAACTATCAATGTGGTAATTTTCAATATAAACGCACACCTTTTTATAGGAATCTTTATATTTTATCAGCATGTCCACTCCATATTTTTTTGGATAATTATCTTATCATAATATTATATTTGAAAGAAAACTTTTCATTGAGACATATTGTTTAAAAATACGTAAACATCTTCAGACTAAATTTTTGATTATTTACATAGATAGTTTTAAAAAGGTTTTTTTATAAATAAAATTGTTGATAATTTTTTTTATAATAATGTATTTTGTTCTCTTATAGTGCTTAGGATAAGATAATGACATATATTTGGGTTAATTGTATATTTTTTTAATACAACCAAAATCTTTATAGTACTTGTATGGTACTTCGAAATCATTTCAAGTTAGATATTTTTAAAAGGATATGAAAAACCCTGGAGATTATTGTTATTTTAACAAAATGTTAAAAACAGCCAAATTAGCTTAGCACTTTTATTTTTTTATCTGTTTAATATATCTTAATAATTATATTATTTTAAATATAATTAATGCAGGATTAGAAAATAAGGGACCAACAAACATTAATAAACACATATACCTTTAATAAATTAATATAAACCCTAAACTACATTATAGTTATATTATTTTAGAATTTTCCCTACGCCATAATGTCATTATATTCAGACATTTTTATCTTATATATAAAAATGAATCGCAAAATATGTTCCTAAGCGCATAACTCAACAACGCCTGGACCAATTTGGCCAAATCTTTTTTTAAAATGTTCGTTGAAGTTCAGGGATGGTTTTTACGGCGAGAAAAATTAGAATTATTGCTGAAAAAACCCTAAAAATAGCCCTTTTTGTTTGAATTTGTTTCGTGTATCAGTTGACAATTCATCTGTCATCTGTCAAAAGTCATCTGTAACAGACAACTTTTTTTTTTTAAATTTGATATGACTTGAACTCAAATCCTTTTAATCCGTACGAATTGTTTTATTTATTTAAAATTTTTTATTTGTTTAAAATTTAATTCAAATTTTAAATAAATAAAACAATTCGTACGGCTTAAAAGGATTTGAGTTCAAGTCATATCAAATTTAAAAAAAAAAGTTGTCTGTTACAGATGACTTTTGACAGATGACAGATGAATTGTCAAGTGATACACGAAACAAATTCGTATATCGTGTTTTGTGCAGAGTGTTTAGTTAGTTAGTGTTTGTTTAGTTCGTGATTAGTGAAAAAATAATTTATATTTGATATGCCTCCTATAAGACGAAGCAATTTAGGTAGAAGAACCAGAAATGCTATAAACCAAGCTAATTACCGATCTAATCGTACTGCACAAGAACGTGACGACGGAAATGAACGTGAAAGAATTCGGATATCACAAACGCGTGAAGCGCGAGCGCGACATTCAACTAATAATCGCGCAAGTTTGAATCCAGCTGCTTTCAGTTACGATGTGTCAATTGACTACAGTAACTACCAATGTGTTGTTATTGGTTCTATGAACTTGGTTTGCTCACACTGTAAGGCATTAAAATACAAAAACGAAGCCAATGGATTGTGTTGCGCAAATGGTAAAGTGAAATTGATACAATTGGATCCACCACCAGAACCATTGTACTCATTGGTTTCAGGAATAGGAACAGATTCTATACACTTTTTGACACATATTCAACAATATAACAATTGCTTTCAAATGACTTCATTTGGGGCAACAAATGCAGTTCGGGAAAATTTTATGCCAACTTTCAAGGTATGTATTATAGCAGTTACTCATAATTATTTTAGCGAACAAAATTTTCTGTCACCAAAGTTAAGATGTGTTACTAATCTTCAATTTCTTAATCATTACGAAATATATCACTTAGTCATCATATTATATGGTGATTCAGTTTCAGTGACACTTTTATTATATTTTATATTTGATAGATATTAGTTAAAACTAAATATATACTTTTTAAGATCAAATATTATTTAAGTTTGATCATTGACAATCCATTAATTTATACCACACCATAATATTTTTTTTATTTACAGATACAAGGGCAAATATATCACAGAGCAGGTTCACTGTTACCAGTGTCAGATAGCGACAACAAATTCCTGCAAATTTATTTTATGGGCAATTCACTACAAGAAATTGATCTGCGTTGTGCACATAACAATTTAGTAAAAAGGTCTATTGTAGAACAATTACAAACTTTATTTCATCAACACAATCAATTGATTATATTGTTTAAAACTGCCCTGGATCTGATGCCATCCGATAATCACAAAATTGTAACCAGAGCTGATAAAACACCTGCAGGTCAACATACAAGACGTTTTAATGCACCAACTATTGATGAAGTTGCTGTCGTTGTAGTTGGAGAAAACTTGGAATCCCGTGATATTGTTTTACATCGTCGGAATGATCAATTACAACGTATAAAGGAAACACACCGCTCATATGATGCACTGCAATATCCCATTATATTTTGGCAAGGTGAAGATGGCTACGATTTCTCAATAAAAATGATAAATCCCATTACAGGTAACTAAAATATTAGTTTAGCTATGGCGATAATATCTCAGTCACTATATTACGTATTTTAATTTTATATTTAAATGTTATTAAAACAAAATCTATTTACAGGTTCTGAAACCAACAAAAAAGTCAGTTCAATGAACTATTATTCATACCGCCTAATGATTCGGGAAAATGAAGATAATCACATATTGAAATGTCGGCGATTATATCACAAATATGTTGATGACATGTATGTTAAAATTGAAACGGAGAGATTAACATTCATCAGGTTGAATCAAACCAAACTCCGATCTGAAGAGTATATTCACCTTCGAGATGCGATTAATACTGATGGAAATGCACAGAATGTCGGTCGGATGACTATTCTTCCAGCAACATACATCGGAAGCCCTCGGCATATGCACGAATATGCTCAAGATGCCATGTCGTATGTTCGTCATTATGGTACAGCAGATTTGTTCATCACATTTACATGCAATCCGCAATGGATAGAAATTAAGCAGGAGTTATTACCTGGGAAATCATCCATTGATCGTCATGATATTACAGCCAGAGTCTTTAGACAAAAGTTGAAATCTTTAATGAATTTCATCGTAAAACATAATGTGTTTGGTGAGACACGCTGCTGGATGTATTCTGTGGAGTGGCAGAAACGAGGATTGCCACATGCACACATTTTGATTTGGTTGGTTGAAAAGATAAGGCCAAATGAAGTTGATGCAGTGATATCAGCTGAAATCCCTAATGTACAAGTAGATCCTGGATTGCATGAGGTAGTTATCAAAAACATGATACATGGTCCCTGTGGAACTCTTAATCAAAATTCACCGTGTATGATGGATGGTAAATGTTCAAAACGATATCCACGGACATTAATATCGGAAACAATTACTGGTAATGACGGTTATCCATTGTATCGTCGCAGATCGACAGCAGACAATAGAAAATCAACAATTGTCAAATTAAATTAACAAGATATTGAAATAGATAATCGTTGGATTGTTCCATATTCACCCATTTTATCAAAGACATTCAAAGCACACATCAACGTTGAATCTTGCCATTCAGTGAAATCGATTAAATACATTTGCAAATATGTAACCAAAGGGAGTGATATGGCTGTGATTGGAATTGGTGCAGAGAATTCTAATGATGAAGTTACCCAATACCAAATGGGCCGCTATGTCAGTAGTAATGAAGCAGTTTGGCGAATATTTTCTTTTCCTATTCATGAGAGACACCCTTCTGTTGTTCACTTAGCTGTGCATTTAGAAAATGGACAAAGAGTGTATTTTACAGCACAGAACGCAGTACAAAGAGCTGCTCAGCCACCATCTACTACATTAACCAGTTTTTTTGAGACATGCCAAAACGATGATTTCGCACAAACATTGCTATATTCTGAAATGCCAAAATATTATACCTGGAATCAATCCTCAAGGAGATTTATACGACGGAAACAAGGAAAACCAGTTCCAGGATATACAGATGTATATTCCACCGATGCGATTGGCCGGATTTATTCAGTACATCCAAGCAATGATGAATGTTTTTATTTACGACTGCTATTAGTCAATGTACGTGGCCCAACATCATTCTAATAGTTAGGAAATGTTGATGATGAATTGTGTGGATCCTACAGAGAAGCCTGTCAACGTTTGCAATTGCTTGAAAATAACGCTCATTGGGATCAAACTCTCAATGATGCTGTAATATCATCACACGCTCATCAAGTACGAACATTGTTTTCTATAATCATATCTACATGCTTCCCATCAAACCCAATTGATTTGTGGATCAAGTACAAAGATTATATGTGTGATGATATTTTGTATCAAATACGGAATAGAATGGGAAATCCAAATATACAAATCAGTGAAGAAATTTACAATGAAGCATTGATTTCAATTGAGGACATGTGCTTGATAATGTCAAACAAACTATTAATTCAATTAGGCCTGACCGCGCCCAATCGTCCAATGCATGACGCTTTTAACCAAGAGTTGCATCGAGAAAGACTGTATGATCTCAACGCTTTGAAAGAATTAATTCAAACAAATCTTCCACTGTTAAATGAACAACAGAAGTATGTATTTGAAACTCTTATGAAAGTAACAAATGATGAAACTGGAGGGATTTATTTCTTAGATGCACCTGGTGGTACAGGAATAACTTTTTTTATTTCATTAATATTAGCAACAATTCGCTCACAAAATAAAATTGCACTTGCACTCGCTTCGTCGGGAATCGCAGCAACTTTGCTTGAAGGTGGTCGAACAGCCCATTCAGCACTAAAATTGCCATTAAATATGCAAAGCAATGAAACTCCAACCTGCAACGTTTCGAAGAACTCTGCAATGGCAAAGGTTTTGCAGCAATGTAAATTGATTGTTTGGGATGAATGCACGATGGCACATAAAAAATCTTTGGAGGCTTTAGACAGAACCTTAAAAGATCTACGTAGCAATAATAACCGATTTGGTGGTGCAATGATTTTATTAGCAGGAGATTTTCGTCAAACATTGCCAGTGATTCCACGATCAACGCCAGCTGATGAACTCAATGCATGTCTAAAGTCCTCCAATTTGTGGAAACATGTTAAAGTACTTCATTTAAGCAAGAATATGCGTGTCGAGTTGCAAAATGACCAATCTGGAAACATATTCTCTAAACAACTCATTGACATTGGTAATGGCAAATTTCCTATAGACATGTTGACGGCTTGCTTTTGCTATGACTATAAACAAGTCCCAGGGGCAATCATTAAGTGTTTGTGGTATTAATCTAGAAAACCCATGTTTCTCACATGGTCAATTGTATGTTGCCTGTTCCCGTGTTGGAAAACCATCAGATTTGTTTATCTATGCGCCAGGTAATCAAACAAAAAACATCGTATACCACAAAGCAATATAATGATAATAATAATAATAATTATGATTCACATGATTAACAATAAAGCGATTACTTACTTTTCAATCCTTATATATGTTTTATTTAATTATTTTTTATTCACAACGCCCTATCACCAGGGTGATGGTTCTGTTCAGGAGAATTTTTTAAAATACGTAGGCACAAAAACTGCCACATTACAAATCTTTTTGACAGGACGAAGTCTGTCGGGTCAGCTAGTATTCTTATAATAATTATTATTCTTATAATAATTTATAAATTTCATTTATTATTTACATACTATATTATTTATATACTACATAATGTTTACACATTCTATATTATATTATTAAATTTGTTCTGTTTTCCAAACTGTAAATATTTCTATAAAAGGGTACTTACGTTTTCTTAAATTATATTGGTTTATTAGACGTAAGGTTTTAATAACAATAATTTTATTTTACGCCAATTATATAAATATATATAGCTGATTTTCTTATAATGTACGCAGATATATTGATACATATTTACCGTCATTATTCTCTTCATCATTTTATCATATTTTGTATTCTGTTAGATATATAAATAATTGGGTGGATGCGCCTACATGTGAGGTCCTCATGCATATATGGTTGCATAAGTCGATATTAAAATATATTCCTGTAAATTATAATGAACGCTACGGCGCATGCTCGTGTTAAAGACATCCGAACAGGATGAAGATCCCGCCATCTTGATTCATTCTATGTTGGGGCTTTGACAGAGCTGTTTGTAGAAATAAATAGAGGGCGGCTCAGTTGAATCCAGTGTTTTAATTGTCCAAATACCTTCACCAAATCGATTCTACAAAATCGGTTCTAAGAATTCATAGTAAAATTAATTCACACTTAGTTGTTTGTATATATGTGTATATTAAAATTACTTAATTACTATTAAGGTAATTTGCAATGATAATTAACAACGTAAACTTTACAAAAAAAAAATCTTTCTCGTCCTTGCATGCGATGCTCTTATAATCGGAGATTTTGAAAGTGCCTCAAACTTATGTCTTGGTCTTGGTCTTGGACGTATTTCAGAGCACCCTGAACAATTCCTGAGTTACAATGAACAATTGAAAAAATCAGATTTGACATGCGGTGGTTAGGCACAAAAATATAAACACCGGACAGAAGCAGAATATTTATTTATTTATCACTATTTGCTTTATAACAGGTGCATTTCTTTGCGAAATACATTCGTAGAGCGTCTGAATAGTTTTTAACGGAATGTTATACTATTCTCCAAGAAAGAATAATGAGATCTACACCCCATTCTTCGCTCTAAAACTTTCCACAATGGTTTAATTTTGTTGAGTTCTGGTCACTGTGCCGGCCATGGATTTTGTTTCGTGATATTTTGATTTTCCTCAAGTCACGGCTGAACCTTTTTGGTTGTGAGTATGGGTGTATTATCATCTTGGAATATAGCAGTGTTTGTATGTATTAAGAACTTCATCATTAAGAATATGAAGATATTCATCGCTGTAATAATATTACCGCTCAAATTATAACGGAACCTCCCCCATGATTGATAGTAAAAGATAAGTAGTCCGGATCGTAGGCATCTTTAGAGGTTTTAGGTGCGTAAGCCTGAGCGTGTAAACTACGATTCAGCGGTTACATTCTTCCACTTATTAAGACCTCAGGTTTTATGACCGTTGCACCATTTTTTTAGCAGTTTAGCGTTAGCTTTTGTTATAAAGGCTCCCACAATGGCAGTCCTTACGTGAATGCTTTGTGGAGTTCCGCTTTGTGTTGGTCACAAACCCGGGGGGTTTGACACACCTTTGGGTTCCACCCGCTATCCCTCTTCGCTGATAATGTTTTATTATGTTTTGTGTATGTTGTCGTTACTGTAGATACACGCGGTCGTGAAATATTAAACAATTCAGCTGCTTTCGTCACAGACGCTCTCGTCAATGGACCATCAACTATTTCCTATCTTTACGAGTCTGGGAGATCATATATTTCACCGATCGCGTGTTTTAATAATCAAAAAATAAAATTTGTAATATACTGAACTATAACCTACAAGACTTGGCAAGTAAACTGACCAATATATAAGTGTCGCATTATTTACATTAACAAGATATGCCTTATTGCATGGTGTTCATAATATATCTTTCTCCTGTATGCCAATATCCATATAATTCATAACAATTTATTGGTGTATTGAGTGCTTCAGAAGTAGTTATGAGTTTTAGACAAACAAAATTTGAAAACAATAATTTATTAATAAAATCACATATATAATTTGAATAAAGGTATATTTACTTAATATATTATTTTGAATTATGTTTACAATGTTTACAAGTTTGGATAACATGCTTGATTAGCTATTCCGCACATATTACTTCCAATTGCCATTTTGTAATATCCTGATTCACCCCAACCATCTCCCCAAGAATTTTTGACCAGCCAATAGTTAAGACCATCTTGCTGACCATATCCTACAGCTAAAACACCATGGTTGATTGAGTCGGAACATTGGACATTTAGGACTCCACCGCCATAACTCTGCAACGGGTCAGCATTTACAGCTACTGATACTGGACCAACAGACCCAACGGCGTCTTTCAAAGCATTTTCATCTTTATAGCCAATACCAGTGTAACCGGATGTTCTCAGATATATATCACCAACGTTGCAGCTACCCTGATTCCCTTGGTATGAATATCTGTCCTCTGTTGTGATACCATGATCTCTCACATAATCAAGAGCGCTCTGGATTACACCTCCATTACAACCCATGCAGCTATATCCACTACTTTCAGTAGCGCAATCAATGAGGTTTTGTTCACTGAAGGATATCAGTTGTCCTCTTTGGCGAGCGTATATTCCTTCAAGGGTTCCAGTCTATAAACCATTATATTTAAATAAGTTTTGTATTGAGGATACTTTGAAACATAAAATTGTATATATTTTAATTTAAAATTAAATATTCTACGCCATAATAGAACAATTTTAAATAATTGATATCTATTGTAGATTATGTAAAAATATCCTTTAAATTTCGGATATCCTATTTATATTATACGATATTTAGATAGTAATTATTGGTAGGTTCATATATAAAATCATGTTTAATTTCAAATTAAAAGTTCAGTAAAAGTAATTCAGATTACATGATAATTGGAATATAATCAATTTGATCAGGAAGTATTTCAATTTACACTGTGTTTAAAACAATGTGTAAATTCAATCAATTTCAGGACAATCTCTTCAAAAAACACTTTTATATTGAGCAAGTTAACTTAATTTTTAGTCAATTCCAGTATATCTTAAAAAAATATTAACATAAGTACATTATATATTGTTGATAGGTTTCAGTAAAAAAATATATGTCTTTTTATTCAGAATAAGTTACCTTCGCCATAATGTCATGATTAATATGTAAAATAAATTAACATAATTTAGGTTGCAAGTTATTTCATTAGGAAATATTTTAGTATTGAAAAAATCACTTTTATATTTAGTTAACTCATACCTAACTAGCCTACTAGCTCTAAGAAAAATAAATAATATTATTTTAACAAACTTACAGCACTAAAACTCCAGCATGATCCACAATTTCCTTGATTTTTGACGCCAGTAACGACGCCATATTGTCTCCAGTCAATGCTATCGGGTATATTAACTTTGTTGACTACATGTAAGGGAGCTTTTCCAGTCTGGTTAAATTCAGTCAGAGTTAAAGTTGCCTTGAATTCTTCAGGTGTCATGTCACTGAACTGATTTACAGCCTTATACCATGAAACTAATCCTTGTTCATATTGTTTGTTGTGTTCTTCAATATCAGCCAGGTTTTGGGTAAATATTTTATAGCGGAGACTGTGCTCTTCCTCAGTAGTATAGGTTTTGCCATGCTTGATCTTAAAATGTATGTTAAATATGAGTCATTAACAACAGCTTTATAACTTATACATACTTTAAACTGATCCCACAATTCTTCAGAAGCAGTTGCCATCAGAATGGCACACGCCAAAATTATGACTGTCTTCATTTTGTCTAGGAAGAAATTGTTAGTTTGTTATATATTGATCAATATTGTATGTTTAATGGTAATGACTATAGTGTTGTCTTTGAGTCATAGAAATAATAATTTTATTATTATAGTGGTTACCTGCAAAGTCTTCTTTTAAAACTACCAATGTTGTAATTTTCAATATAAACGCACACCTTTTTATAGGAATCTTTATATTTTATCACCATATCCTCTCGATATTTTTTTGGATAATTATCTTATCATAATATTACATTTGTTAGAAAACTTTTCATTGAGACATATTGTTTAAGAATATGTAAACATGTTCAGACTAAATTTTTGATTATTTATATAGATAGTTTTAAAAAGGTTTTTTTATAAATAAATTTTTTGAAAATTTTTTTTATAACTTATTTTGTTCTGTTATAGAGCTTAGGATAGGATAATTATACATATTTAGGTTAATTGTATTTTTTTTACTTCAGCCAATATTTTTATAGTACTTGTATGGTACTTTAAAATCGTTTCAAGTTAAACATTTTTAAAATAATAAGAAAAACCCAGGAGATAATTTTTATTTTAACAAAATGTTAAAAACAGCCTAATTAGCTTAGCACTTATATTTTATACTGCTTAATATATCTTAATAATTGTGTTATTATAATTATAATTAATGGAGGATTGGAGCATAATGGAAAAGGAAACGTTAACAAACACTTATATAAATCGTAAAATATATATTTATATTAATTAAAAAATTACCTTCGCCATAATATCTTAATAAACTTATTTTTATGATTTTTATTTAAATCTAATATTTATATACTAATGTTTATTGTATACTTATATACTAATATATATATACTATACTATACTAATTAATATATTATATAATGTTGACATATTCTATATGTTATTAAATTGGTTCTGCTGTCCAAGCTGTACATTTTTCTATAAATGGATCGTTATGCTTTTTTAAATTATATTTGTTTATTAGACCTAGTTTTAATAATTATTATTTTATTTTACGTTATTTATATAGATACACACACACACACATACACACACATATATTGACTATATATATAGCTGGTGTTCTTACAATGTACGCAGATACATTTTTATAGTTGCATATTTGCAGCTATTATTGCTTTCATAATTTTATCAAATTTTGTATTCATACTAAAATGAATTTAAACTTAGTTATATTTATATGTGTGTATATTAAAATTACTTAATTACTTTTAAGGTAATATGCGATGATAATTAACGACGTAAACATTACAAATATGGATAACAGGCTTGCGTAGCTACTGAACATAAATTATTTCTCATTCCCAATCGAAAATATCCATTTTCTCCCCAATTAACACCCCAAGAGTTCTTTAATATCCAGTATTCCTGTCCGTTCTCTCTACGATAACCAACAACTACAGCGGCATGATTAATTTTATCAGAACAATTTCCGTTAATGATTCCCCCAGCATAACGTTGTAATAGGTCACCATTCAATGATACGGATACAGGTCCAATGGAGCCAACTGCATTTTTTAAATCTTTCTCGTCCTTGTATGTGATGTTCTTATAGCCGGAGATTTTGAAAAATGCCTCGAACTTATGGCACGCATTTTGTTTGTAACCCAGATATTTGTATCTGTCTTCGGTTGCAATACCGTGGTCTTGGACGTATTCCAGAGCACCTTGAACAATTCCTGAGTTACAACCATCTGTCTCATAGTCCGCAGATGATGAACAGTCTATTAAGGATTGCTCGCTTAACGATATAAGCTTATGGTATTTCCGAGCATATAGAGACTCCAAGGCTCCTACCTGAAATGATGAAAATTCAAAATGAAGAATTGAAAAAATCAGATTTGACATGCAGCGGTTAGGCACAAAAATATAAACACCGGACAGAAGCAGAATATTTATTTATTTATCACTATTTGCTTTATAACGGGTGCATTTCTTTGCGAAATACATTCGTAGAGCGTCTGAATAGTTTTCAACGGAACGATATACTATTCTCCAAGAAAGAATAATGAGGTCTACACCTCATTCTTCGCTCTAAAACTTTCCACAATGGTTTAATTTTGTTGAGTTCTGGTCACTGTGCCGGCCATGGATTTTGTTTCGTGATATTTTGATTTTCCACAAGTCCCGGCTGAACCTTTTTGGTTGTGAGTATGGGTGTATTATCATCTTGGAATATAGCAGTGTTTGTATGTATTAAGAACTTCATCATTAAGAATATGAAGATATTCATCGCTGTAATAATATTACCGCTCAAATTATAACGGAACCTCCCCCATGATTGATAGTAAAAGATAAGTAGTCCGGATCGTAGGCTTCTTTTGAGGTTTTAGGTGCGTAAGCCTGCGTGTAAACATTGATTCAGCGGTTACATTCTTCCACTTATTAAGACTTCAGGTTTTATGACCGTTGCACCATTTTTTAGCAGTTTAGCGTTAGCTTTTGTTATAAAGGCTCCTTACGTAAATGCTAAAGATTATGTTTTATTATGTTTTGTGTATGTTGTCGTTACTGTAGATACATGCGGTCGTGAAATATTAAACAATTCAGCTGCTTTCGTCACAGACGCTCTCGTCAATGGACCATCAACTATTTCCTATCTTTACGAGTCTGGGAGATCATATATTTCACCGATCGCTTGTTTTAATAATCAAAAAAGAAAATGTGTAATATAATGAACTATAACCTACAAGACTTGGCAAGTAAACTGACCAATATATAAGTGTCGCATTATTTACATTAACAATATATGCTTTATTGCATGGTGTTCATAATATATCTTTCTCCTGTATGCCAATATCCATATAATTCATAATAATTTATTGGTGTATTGAGTGCTTCAGAAGTAGTTATGAGTTTTAGACAAACAAAATTTGAAAACAATAATTTATTAATAAAATCACATATATAATTTGAATAAATGTATATTTACTTAATATATTATTTTAAATTATGTTCACAATGTTTACAAGTTTGGATAACATGCTTGATTAGCTATTCCGCACATATTACTTCCAATTGCCATTTTGTAATATCCTGATTCACCCCAACCATCTCCCCAAGAATTTTTGACCAGCCAATAGTTAAGACCATCTTGCTGACCATATCCTACAGCTAAAACACCATGGTTGATTGAGTCGGAACATTGGACATTTAGGACTCCACCGCCATAACTCTGCAACGGGTCAGCATTTACAGCTACTGATACTGGACCAACAGACCCAACGGCGTCTTTCAAAGCATTTTCATCTTTATAGCCAATACCAGTGTAACCGGATGTTCTTAGATATATATCACCAACGTTGCAGCTACCCTGATTCCCTTGGTATGAATATCTGTCCTCTGTTGTGATACCATGATCTCTCACGTAATCAAGAGCGCTCTGGATTACACCTCCATTACAACCCATGCAGCTATATCCACTACTTTCAGTAGCGCAATCAATGAGGTTTTGTTCACTGAAGGATATTAGTTGTCCTCTTTGGCGGGCGTATATTCCTTCAAGGGTTCCAGTCTAATTAAACAATTATATTTAAATAAGTTTTGTATTGAGGATACTTTGAAACATAAAATTGTATATATTTTAATTTAAAACTAAATATCCTTCGCCATAATGTAATCAATACGTATATTTAATAGAACAATTTTAAATAATTGATATCTATTGTAGATTATCTAAAAATATCTTTTAAATTTCGGATATCCTATTTATATTATACGATATTTAGAAAGTAAATTATTGGTAGGTTCATATATAAAATCATGTTTAATTTCAAATTAAAAGTTCAGTAAAAGTAATTCAGATTACGTGATATTTGGAATATAATCAATTTGATCAGGAAGTATTTCAATTTACACTGTGTTTAAAACAATGTGTAAATTCAATCAGTTTCAGGACAATCTCTTCAAAAACACTTTTATATTGAGCAAGTTAACTTAGTTTTTAGTCAATTCCAGTATATCTTAAAAAAATATTAACATAAGTACGTTATATATTGTTGATAGGTTTCAGTAAAAAATGTCTTTTTATTCAGAATTGAGTACCTTCGCCATAATGTGGTCAAGATTAATATGTAAAATTAATTAACATAATTTAGATTGCAAGTTATATCATTAGGAAATATTTTAATATTGAAAAAAATCACTTTTATATTTAGTTAACTTATACCTAACTAGCCTACTAGCTCCAAGCAAAATAAATAATATTATTTTAACACACTTACAGCACTAAAACTCCAGCATGATCCACAGTTTCCTTGATTTTTGACGCCAGTAACGACGCCATATTGTCTCCAGTCAATGCTATCGGGTATATTAACTTTGTTGACTACATGTAAGGAAGCTTTTCCAGTCTGGTTAAATTCAGTCAGAGTTAAAGTTGCCTTGAATTCTTCAGGTGTCATGTCACTGAACTGATTTACAGTCTTATACCATGAAACTAATCCTTGTTCATATTGTTTGTTGTGTTCTTCAATATCAGCCAAGTTTTGGGTAAATATTTTGTAACGGAGACTGTGCTCTTCCTCAGTAGCATAGGTTTTGCCATGCTTGATCTTAAAATGTATGTTAAATATGAGTCATAAACAACAGCTTTATAAGTTATACATACTTTAAACTGAGCCCACAATTCTTCAGAAGCAGTTACCATCAGAATGGCACACGCCAAAATTATGACTGTCTTCATTTTGTCTAGGAAAAAATTGTTAGTTTGTTATATATTGATCAATATTATATGTCTAATGGTAATGGCTATAGTGTTGTCTTTGAGTTATAGAAATAATAATTTTATTATTACAGTGGTTACCTGCAAAGTTTTCTTTTAAAACTACTAATGTAAGATGTAATTTTCAATATAAACGCACACCTTTTTATAGGAATCTTTATATTTTATCAGCATATCCTCTCGATATTTTTTTGGATAATCATCTTATCATAATATTATATTTGTTAGAAAGCTTTTAATTGAGACATATTGTTTAAGAATATGTAAAGATGTTCAGACTAAATTTTTGATTATTAATATAGATAGTTTTAAAAAGGTTTTTTATAAATAAATTTTTTGATAATTTTTTTTATAACTTATTTTGTTCTGTTATAGAGCTTAGGATAAGATAATTATACATATTTGGGTTAATTGTATTTTTTTTTACTTCAGCCAATATTTTTATAGTACTTGTATGGTACTTTAAAATCGTTTCAAGTTAAACATTTTGAAATAATGAGAAAAACCCAGGAGATAATTTTTATTTTAACAAACTGTTAAAAACAGCCTAATTAGCTTAGCACATATATTTTATACTGCTTAATATATCTTAATAATTGTGTTATTATAATTATAATTAATGGAGAACTGGAGCATAGTGGAAAAGGAAACGTTAACAAACACTTATATAAATCATAAAATATATATTTATATTAATTAAATATACCTTCGCCATAATATCTTAATAAACTTATTTTTATGATTTTTATTTAAATCTAATATTTATATACTAATGTTTATTGTTCACTTATATACTAATATATATACTATACTATACTAATTAATATATTATATAATGTTGACATTCTATATGTTATTATATTGGTTCTGCTGTCCAAACTGTATATTTTTCTATAAATGGATAGTTATGCTTTCTTAAATTATATTTGTTTATTAGATCTAGTTTGAATAATTATTATTTTATATTACGTTAAACTTAGTTATTTGTATATGTGTGTATATTAAAATAACTTAATTACTTTTAAGGTAATATGCAATGATAATTAACGACGTAAACATTACAAATATGGATAACAGGCTTGCGTAGCTACTGAACATAAATTATTTCCCATTCCCAATCGAAAATATCCATTTTCTCCCCAATTAACACCCCAAGAGTTCTTTAATATCCAGTATTCCTGTCCGTTCTCTCTACCATAACCAACAACTACAGCGGCATGATTAATTTTATCAGAACAATTTCCATCAATGATTCCCCCAGCATAACGTTGTAATAGGTCACCATTCAATGATACGGATACAGGTCCAATGGAGCTAACCGCGTTTTTTAAATCTTTCTCGTCCTTGTATGCGATGTTCTTATAGCCGGAGATTTTGAAAAATGCCTCGAACTTGTGGCACGAATTTTGTTTGTAACCCAGATATTTGTATCTGTCTTCGGTTGCAATACCGTGGTCTTGGACGTATTCCAGAGCACCTTGAACAATTCCTGAGTTACAACCATCTGTCTCATAGTCCGCAGATGATGAACAGTCTATTAAGGATTGCTCGCTTAACGATATAAGCTTATTGTATTTTCGGGCATATAGGGACTCCAAGGCTCCTACCTGAAATGAAGAAAATTTATCGCATTTTACATACAGTAGATAGACACAAAAATATAAACACCGGACAGAAGCACAATTTTTATTTATTTATCACTATTTGCTTTAAAATAGCTGCATTTCTTTGCGAAATACATTCTTAGAGTGCCTGACTAGATTTCAACGGACTGTTATCCTATTCTTCAAGAAAGAAGAATCTACACCCCATTCTTAGCTACAAAACTTCCCTCAATGGTTTAATTCTGTTGAGTCCTGGTTACTGTCTTTCGTGATATTCTGATTTTCCACAAGTCACGGCTGAACCTTTTTAGTTGTGAGTATGGCAGCAATATGCTGGTCATAATCAACAGAACCTCCCTCATGATTGATAGTAAAAGATAAGTAGTCCGGATTGTAGCCTTCTTTTGAGGTTTTAGGTGCGTAAGCCTGAGCGTTTATGGGTAACAATGTAAACTACGATTTAGCGGTTACATTTTTCCTCTTATTAATACTTTGTGCATCTTCCACACTGCCGTCTTTTGTTAAAACGGTATCAGTCCAGCCAGTTTTGAGTTCTGTAAATTTTAAAATATTAAACAATTCAGCTATTTTCGTCACAAACTCTCCCGTCAATGGACCATGAACTGTTTCCTATCCTTCGGAGTCTGAGAGATCACCTATTTCATCGATCGCATGTTTTAACAATCAAAAAATAAAATGTATAATATAAGGAACTATTACCTACAAGACTTGGCATGTAAACTGACCAATATATAAGCGTCGCATCATTTACATTAACAAGATATACTATATTGCATGGTGTTCATGATATTTTATTTTTCTCCTGTATGCCAATATCCATATAATTCATAATGATTTAATGCTGTATTGAGTGCTTCAACCAAACGTGAATATCGGACGTTGTATGAAACATTCAGGAGATAGAGCGGTGAGAACAAGTCGACCAAGTCGCACTTTGAGCCAATTCGGATAATAATTAATATTTCTGAAACTTCAATTGCTGATAACGAGTCAACAATAGAAGAATTATCAACAGTAATAGAATTATTAAACTACGGTAAAGCCGTGGAGATGCTATCACTTGGAAATGATCAAGGCCGGTGAATAATTATTATTTAAGTGGCTTCACATTCTGCTTATGCAAATATGGTAATTGGAGGGATTATCGTCAGTATGGACAAGGGTATCAATTGATCTAATATTGAAAAACTAATCTAATGTATTTTGTAAAGAATATAAAAATTATGGAGCAGTAACTCTTCAATCAATTGTTGGAAAAGTATTCACGAGACAGGCACAAATGTGGCTTCAAAAAGCAAGAAAAAAGCCGAGACAGCAAGGTTTAGGCCGAATAGCGGCTGTATAGATAGTATTTTCACACTCTACCAGTCTATGCAGAAACGTATGAGATGTGGAAAGCTTGTGATTGTCATTTTTATTGATTGTCATCTTGTTTCGGCTATAAACGCGGTCTCTCAACTTGGGAAATATTCAAAGCTGAGCTTCTTTCCGTAAAAACATTAAATAAATATATTCAGTCAAATTACTATCGTTCTATTATCTATGAGACTCGGGCATTATTACATACTACATGTTTATCTTCGAGGTGAAATTAAAAATGCACAGTTGTGGAACAAATGTAGAAACGCAAATTACAATGGTTTAGATATGTCTGTCGAATATACAACATGTCTCAAATTTTTGGAAATCGGCTGAAATTATCAAGAGAATATCTGAATATAGCTAAGGTATTATATAATTTGGGTTTATTAAAAAGATTCAAAAACTATTTATTTTACTACTTTTCTAGTACAAAGTCGTAATAAGCATAATAAGTGCTCTCGGATACTATAGGACTGATTACTTACACCGAGACCATCAGATACCGACTGTCACTCAGGACATCAAGAGAATCGCAAGTAGACATGATAAGAGGCTTCATTGTCATGTTAGTATCGAGCTATTACAACACTTCAATAACACAGATGCAGAAAAATTAAAACAATTTCATCTTGTGTTTGAAAAAAGTGCAATGAGTTTTATTTCATTTAAAAAAACAGCAGTGTTAATATATAATCATTATTATAGTAGAGATTATAAAGTCCTATTAAGCCCTAATAAGCATAATAAGTGCCGTCAGATATTATAGGACTCATTACTTACACCGAGACCATCAGATACCGACTGTCACTCAGGACATCAAGAGAATCGGAAGTAGACATGATAAGAGGCTTCATTATCATGTTAGTATCGAGCTATTACAACACTTCAATAAAACAGACACAGATGTGTTTGAAAAAAGTGCAATGAGCCTTATTTCATTTAAAAAAACAGCAGTGTTAATATATAATCATTATTATAGTAGAGATTATAAAGTCCTATTAAGCCCTAATAAGCATAATAAGTGCCCTAAGATACTATAGGACTGATTACTTACACCGAGACCATCAGATACCGACTGTCACTCAGGACATCAAGAGAATCGCAAGTAGACATGATAAGAGGCTTCATTATCATGTTAGTATCGAGCTATTACAACACTTCAATAACACAAAGACAGAAAAATTAAAACAATTTCATCTTGTCTTTGAAAAAAGTGCAATGAGTTATATTTAATCAAAAAAAAAACAGCAGTGTTAATATATAATTATTATTATAGTAGAGATTAAATTGGGACTGATGGGTTATCCTACTTATAACATATATCCAGATTTAAGCTATCATAAAGACAAATTGGTGAGTTGGCAAAGATTAGTAACAATGCAATTAAAAAGAATTATTGAATAATATGTGAACCATTTTCTTGCATAATTTTGTGGTTAAATCGAGCTTTTCCACGAAAGACATAACGATCAACCACTAAAAAGAGATGGATTAAGTTAATAGATAGAGGGTGGTCTGTAAAAAAGTAGATTAACATTGTTGGGATCCAGAAAAATTGTAACCGATCGCCAACAGTAGCGGTATTAGATGAAAAATATTTGCATTCTTGCGATTGCACAGGAAATAGAAAAGGAAGAGAGGAAATAGACCACTGTCCCAGAGAGCCAGCTACGGATTGGTGGCGAAGGTGTACATGAAAAGTAAAAACACAGTAAATCGATCCCATCTGTGGGTTGATTGAACGGACATATAATTCTGAACAAAGCATTGAGTACTTTGGCAAATTCATTTGTTTAATTGGAGAGTTATAAAATAAACGTGGACAATTTGAGGAAATGACGCATTCACAAACCAAGTCTGGTACAGTAGTACAAACGCTAATTCAATACAGGCGACAAGATAGAACAATTAATATAGGGTTACTTACAGCACTAAAACTCCAACAAGAACCACAGGCTCCTTGATTTTTAACCGGCGTCACAAGCTGTTTCTCTCTCCAATCGATATGCTGTGGTATATTAGCTTGTTCATTAATATGTAAAGTGAAGTTCTTGGAGAATTTGTGCACCTGGTGCATCAAATAAGTTTCTCTGAATTCATCCTCATTAAAAACCGCAAATTTATTGAGGTCTTCGTACCACGCGAACTGACCATCTTTGTATCTCCTGTTGTGGTTTTCAATTCTTTCCAGATTCTTCTTGAATATATTGTATCGTCGTCTCTCTTCATCTTCAGAATGGAAAACAATTCTGTGTCGATTCTACAAGAATATATAAAATATAGTTCGTTATATTTTTTTCTATAATGCTTAGATAAATTATTAGAACAATTCTTTCTTTGTGAGCCTACTCAATTCGTAACTACATCAAGGAAGATATCCATAAACTCCTATGAACAAATGCTACCGTACACGGAGCAGCTAGTGCGCCAGTATTGAAGAGTCAAAGTGCTAGTGACTCGGGATAAAAAAATACACAAAAAGATAATTTACCGAAGTTACTGTCGTCAAGATAAAAGCTTCACATTGGAGCATGCAATGTACAAGCATTACCCCATGTTGACAGAGGAATGCTATCGCGTTAGAATTGACAAAATGTAAAATCGAAGTCGCTGCTTTCTCCGAGCTACGCATTATTGGATTCGAAACAATATCCATTGCTAATGAAGTGTACACCTTGTGTATTCCATGTGTCATTGATTTCTAGCCTAAATCACTTCGCGTTGCTCTTATCGCGATAGACGGCATATTGTACAAGGTGAGACCATATATTGTACAACCGACTTCAAGAAGTTTTAAATTATATTCCAGCAACCGATCTATTTACTCTGGCTGGAGGATACAAATATGCAGGCTCAGTTAAAACTAGTTGGGAATAGATATTAGGAAAGTTTGGCTATGGAGAAGTGAATGAAAATGAACGATGTTTATTGCCATTTACCTCATCAAATAACTTTGTGGTGGGTAACATTGTATTCCAACACCTTTTGAAGCACCAAATAAATGGATAAATCCAAAAGATGTTGGTGCAGTGTTGGATTATGTTTTGATAGATTCTAATAAATAAACTTTCATGCCATGTCAGCTTATGCATGAACGTATTAGATGTGGCTCCCGCTATAGGCAGATCTGGAAGCTGAACATATTCCCCCAAATTTATTAAACTATTAAACTTCTTCAGGTCTCCTAGGATGGTTTCGCTAGGTCTGTGAGAATACGAAATCATTCACCAAATCCATTTGAGGTCCAAGTTGGTGTTTGCCAAAGCTATGTCGTTTCTCTACTGCATGCCAACTTATTGGTGGATGTAATAATGCAAAAAGTTTTTAAAAACAGACATGGTGTTCAATATGTTGATACAAATTCCTTGACTGATTTCGTATACGGTGATACGTTGAAGCTTCTAGCATTTTTGATCACTAAATTGTTCGCTTGCTACTGTAAACCCCAACGGGATCAGTAAGAGTAAGTAGAGGAGTTTAAATATTCGGGATCAGTAATATAGAAGATAGAAAAGATATCAAACGACGAAATAATAAGCCGAGTCGACCAAGCTACAGTAGCTTTTGTTTCCCAAATATGGTGCGTGTGAAAGAGAGGAAATGTGACAATCAAAACCAAAAGACCTTCTTCGAATATTTATCTATGGCTTAGATAGTTGGATACTGTAGTAGTCTGACATTTGTAAGCTTGAGGTTTTTTGAAATACCTAAGGCAAATTCTACATATTTCTCTCCGAAATCGTAAGTCATTCATCATCAGTCATTAAGAGACGTAGATCATAATGGTTTGGACATATCTGTCGAATAAAAAGTGAATGAATTCCTCACATAAAACAGCACCGAACAAGACATGGACCTAAATCATAGAAAGCGACCTGAAAAGTCAAAAACATAATCCAAAGCTGGAACAGCAGAATGTTTAGCGACATCAACAGTAACGTATTGTTTGGGAAGTCTATCTCCCCAAGCGTCGGATATGGATTGATGATGAGTTAGTTAATAATATAGATTAGTCAGTGGACACAATGACTATTAAAAACATAGATACTATTAAAATTTATTTTTTAAGTAGTTAAAAGCATATTGCCAAATAAAATTGATTATTTTAATCAAAGCCTTACCTTAAAAGTGTACCATATATGTTCATAACCATTTACTAGAAAAATTAAATAAACTAGTATTAGTTGCGATTTCATACTTTCACTCTGAATGTTTTAGTACGTTATTTAATTGTCATATTTCCCTTTTTTAACTACCAAATAAGTTGGTCATGAAATAAAATTTATTACCTTAAAAGCCTTTATCGTAACACTACTTTGCAATTATTGTTGTTGGCCATAAAGATGTTGATTATATTTAGTACAGGTTGGGAGGACAGGAATCCTCAATATTAGTATAGTAGTGTAGTTTTGAAGACATGTCTCCAGAAGACATATTACCGTCACTGGACTGACAGCAATTAAAATGCTTTAAATATTAATTAATTTTACCATTTTCTCTGTATAGATTTACTTTATGTTAACGTGAACAAGATGGAGGAGCATTTGCTAACATAAACCATTAATAGCGTGGAAATTAGGCCTACTAGATATGACTATGAATTTAATTCTCAACTGTTTAAAATGAGTAGAAAATAATGACCATGAATTTCTTTAAATATTTAAGAGGTATATGTTATTTTGTTCCTCGGTATTCACTATGTTACGTTTATATAATAATGACCTGTTTTGAGTTAATACTAACTATTCATTTGTATCTAAGTGATTGAGATTTGTTATGAGATTGTTTACCTTCTGTAACTTTATCTGTGTGACTTTGAAATACCAAAAATAAATATATTTTGTAGTTTAATTTGACCAAGAAAAATTATTATATTAATTATTATTATTAATTATTTTACGAATGCATCAACTTTCTTAAACGACTTAGGCTCAGAAAAAATTTTGTCTAACGATAAAGTCATCACTTAAATCAACTACCTTCTTTCCTTTTAAGAAATACAGCAATTTATTTGCGTTTACAACTTTATTAGTGTACAGGATAAAGATGAAATAATGTGAAAACGCAATATATATAACACAGGTGCTGAAAAGTCACGGGTCTCACACATAGATGGAGCTAGTTTTATTCCATTCACTGTTTTTACAGTTTGTATTAACTTTCAAAAGAAAGTTATTTCATGATGAATCAAAACAATTTAAAATAATGAATCAAAAACAATTGGGTATTTTAATTAAGCAGTGTACTTCTTGATGGGAAAAATAATGTTCAAGCAAAGCAATAGCTTGAAAAGTGATATAAGGACTCCGCTCCATTAGAAACAAGAATGAAATGTTAGTTTGCTTACTTCAAATGTGGTCGTAGACACCGATGATGTATAACGCATTGGACGTCCAAATGTCATTTGGTGTGTTCATTCAATCAGTCATTCAGTGTGTTTTCTGGTGAGAAAACAAAAAAATCCACAAAATCGTTTTGAATGATCGAAAAGTGAAGTTGCGTAAAGATATCAAAAGAACGAGCTGGTTTTATATTGCATGAGCATATGACTATGAGAAATCTCTGTTCAAAGTGTGTGACGCGTTTGCTCACTTGTTGATGATTTTGAGTGTTTGGCCATGTTTAAACGCAACAAACCAAAATGTTCTCGTCGATAAGTGACAGTAGATGAAACATGGATCCATCACTTCACTTCGGAATTAAAACAATCGTCATCGGAGAGGACAGCAACTGGTCTCAGGCCTATTTTGAGGCAAAAGATAAGTCGTCCTACAAAAATTGGTATTGGAATATTAGAGCAGCACCGGAATGATTCTGTGGCTTGATGGAGATTACTATTACTACGATTACATTGATGAATAAAGCCAATTTTGAACAAAAAAAAATCGCGGTTTCTTTGTTGTTTGGGGGTTATTACTTGCTTGTAGATCAACTACTATTCTAAACGGAAGAGATTGGCAATATTTGAATACTAATAAAACATTCCTCAGTAGCTCTATTGATGGAGATGGGCACAATTATGTTGAGATTTCGAAATTGTTGGATGCAGGTTTGAAATTAAAACACTGGATTCAACTAGTCGGAGGAGGAGGAGTCGCTCTCCATTTATTCCTACAAACAACTCGGTCAAAGCCCCAACACAGAAACTACACTTTAATATCGACTTATGCAACCATATATACATGTGGATGTTACATATAGGCGCATCCATCCAATTATTTATATATCCAACAGAATATATATAGTGCGAGATAATCTAGTTTTGGGTAATAAAATGTTTTGTTTTAAATCCCACTTGTTTCAGTAGTAGATTGATTAATCGGAATTAGCTTATTAATCAAGAAAAGGAACAGTTTGTTATAAAACAAATATAGGTCGACGTTGGATCTCAACCGTTCCACAATTATTCGAAGCATTCCTTGACATAGTTAAGTGGAGCTCAGTCAGAAGTATTATAGTTCAAACTGAAAGGTCACCAAAACTGAATTGAAGATGTTTAAGATCCCTTAATCACAAACTATTTGCATAAGGAAATCTGCATGCTTTGAAAAACACTCTTAATCCTCCTACAACCATCGGAGGTCAGTGAGCAAACCTACCAAAGGTGGACTGGAGTTGCTGTGAATTAACATAGTATACTGGAATTTGGACAGAAGCTTGTTACTCAGGGTTTACGATCACCAAAGGTGGATTGAAATAGTTTCATTTCTCAGGCATATGTTAGGTTATTGAAATTTGGAGTCACCAAAACTTGAGAAACTATTCCAAACTGGTTCTACAATAAAAATATATTGAAGCTCAGAAGATCATCAAAAGAAAAATAGCGGACAAAAATACAATTGATGCGCAAATAATTTTACTTTAAGTAAAAGCTGCCCGGACGGAATAACGATCACGTAAACCCACTTGATCTTATCTTCGGGAGGAAGGTGTTATGTAATATGGTCCTTGTTATTTGAAGGAGAAAAACAGTACGCTGGTCGACAATATTGTCTTTATCGCTGATTCAACAGGTCGCAACTTCTTTCCGTAAAAATAAAATAGGTCCCAGTAAACAAAATGTATTGTTTTAAAACATTACACGCAACCTACACTGGCTCATCCAGGACGTGTACCTTCGCTTGTGTAGATTGAATGGCAATATGGCTTGGAATTGGTTTGGGTAGCAATTATTCTAATCATAATAATATAGACTGAAAAGTCCCAGCCCTAACACATAGATTGAGCTAGTCTTATTGCATTAAACGGTTTTTCAGTAAGTACTAAACTTCAAAAGAAAGCTGTTAAAATTTCATGATATTCTACTCATAAGTTTGTGAGTTATAGTTCCCTTAGAGATCTGATTAGAGTGACACTACTTTTGTTATTTTAAAAACAATCTTTTTGGAAAAAAATACCGTTCAAGCGAACCAATAGCTTGAAAAGAGTGTCTTCAAACGTGGTCGTAAAGACACCGACGATGCAGAACGAAGTGGATGTCCAAATGAGGTGGTAATGCCAGAAAACATCGTAAAGATGTCAAAAGAACGTGTTGGTTTTATATTGCATGAGCATCTCACTAAAGCTCTGTTCAAAATGGGTGCCGTGTGTGCTTACTGTTGACCAAGTACTGACAGTGTTGATGAATCTGAGCAGTGTTTGGCCATATTTAAATGTAACAAACCGGAATTTTTACGTCGATATGTGACAATGGATGAAACATGGATCCATTGCTTCACTCCGAAATCAAAACATCTGAGTGGACAGCAACGGGTGACAGGCCTATTTTGAGACCAAAGATAAATCGTTCTACAAAACTGGTATTGAAATTGAATAGAGGGGCGCTGGAATGATTGCGTGGCTTTTGATGGAGATGTTGATGAATAAAGTCAATTTTGGAAAAGAAAAATGTTTTTTCTTTGTTACGCCCGGGACTTTACAGCCCATCTATTAAGAACCTTCGTTTTCCACCAATGTGACACTTTATCAATTATGTTTAACCATGCTTGTATATAGTATGGCGTCACTATTTTACATTTTTGCATGATATGATATAGTTTAACTCTATCGCAAAGCACCCGCTCCGCAATCACCAACGATTTGCTCTCATTCTTTCCTGTTTTTAAAGGTCGTCGGACAGAACCTATAATACAACTATTCTTTACAAAATAGATTGAAAAAGGTTTTTATAAAAACAACAGCACAGACTTTTAAAAAATCACATTTTATTTACAAGATAGTTCAATAAAACAAATATTTAATAACAAAAAATATATATAGATAAAAAAAAGGAAAAACAGTTTTTTTAAATCTTCTTTTGAAGGATGTATGTGGATTTACGTCGTAAGCTTTACGTGTATTTACAGATGTGAGGATTTTTTTAAAATTAAACTTTATGATTAAAGTATATACATTCTTTTGTGAGGACTCAACAAATAAACTAATGATTTAAAACATTTTCGTTTTCATTGTTGGTCAAAAGCGAAAAAAAATATTTCCGAAATGTTCGTCCAAAAACAAACTTCGATAGTTTTACATAAACTTATCCAATATTTCAACAGCAACAAATTTATATCACATAAATTAAACTTAATCTAATGTCTTCTTGCTTGCCAAGCCTACTCAATTCACCAAAGTGGCTGAACCTATTTTGTTTTTGTACAGGGCAAAATAGAAGAAAAGAAGTCCTGTTCGTCATTTTTTTTTTGTTTTCTTACTTTTTGTACAGATTAAAGCGAAATTCTCCATTTATTGATTTAAGAAAAGCAATTTTGTGATTCAAACGTCTGATTTAAAATGTATTGAGATTACGAGGAAGCCTGGTGATTTGTTTTCGTGTTGAATGATGATAATATATGATAATATTGACGTTTAACGTCGAGTTTAACTTAAAATGAAAATGTACAGGGTGTTTTGCTAAGCCTCCGATAATAATTTTTCTAAATTAAATTTACACATTGCAACCATTATTTGTCGTGTTGTCTGTGGGCACTGTCAGCCAATGTCACAACGTTTGATAGTCGTGCAGGATACCAGACGGCGTTTGGTACAGTGGTTGGGGCATTCCCGTCGCGTTTAAGGGCGGATAGGGATTCAGTTGGGGCGGTATCATGCCTGACGGGTTGTACGTTGTCATTTTGTGTGTCTCTGTCTCGCTGTCTGAGCCGCTGGAATCCATATGTTGCTTGTCTGGGTTTTGTTGGTTGCTGAAACAAAAAATAACGATATTAGTTTCGTAAAATTTAATTAAACATTGTAACAATTTTCATAATAACCTTTGGAGGTGGAGTTATAAAGTTGAATATTGATAATAATCATTAATTGGCAGATTTACTTGTCTAATAGCAATAAGAGTTTAAAAAATGCCATGAAAAATATTACATTTCAGTTAAAATCAGTTGGTTTTGAAATTTCGCAGACGGATCAGATATTCTGAGAGTTTGACCTTATCATACTATGAATTAAAAAAACTGTAAAACTTTAATTGTTTATAATAACTTAAATGTACACTTATATCTTCATCGTCTTAATCGTCATGGTCTTAAAAATTGGATAATGAATCCCAGCAATAATATATAAACACAAATTTTATGTAGAAATCGTCTCTATTATATGAACAAAGTTTTAAGTTCAGATTTTATTGAAAAAATAGGATTAGATAGGCGGTCAGCAAATGAAGCAATGTGATTTCGGTCAGTATAATTGACTGAAAGAATATTTTAGTATTAAATTTATTAATTATTATTGTGCATTTTTAATATATTTAAATAAAATTTTCCATAACTCAGGTATACAACAGATACCAAAGAGGTCCTCTTTGGCTTAGTCAATTGTTAACTTTCTAACAAATAACAAAATATTCTTTAACTAATAAAATAATGGCTGAAGTGCTTTTAGGAAGCATTACCAATTATAGTCTACTCAAAGTTTTTCTATACATAAGTCATCAAGATGTTTAATGTATTGCCTGTTGTAATTTGTACATTCGTTTTAGAATCAGACAATACTTTCCTTCTCATTTTATTCTAGTTAAAACGAAACACAATGTTGTCTAATGAGTTTGGACATATGAAGGAAGTAGCCTGTCAAAGCCGTCCGATTGTCAGACGTACGCAAACGTCTTGAAAGCAATAGTGATAAGAGTTTATAACTTGAACTTATAAACTATTGTGGCTGTATAATTAAATATAGTCCTTAAATTTACTGTAATGTTAAAATAAATTATATTTGATAACATTTTTATTCAATTATTTTATTTAGATTAGAATCTTGTTGTATGTCAAAGCCAAACTGAACTAAAACTCAGAGGGGATGCAGTAACATTGCGACGTTTTGACGATACAAATTTAGATGGTGTATGTACAAAATAACTTTGAATAGACTATACCCTCAAGGTGCAAAAATGGCTGACCAAAAAAAATTAGCTTTTACGATAAGGTTGTAGCTTAATCGAATATATACTGGGCATGAAAAAAAATGTGTGGCATATGTTTAAAATAAAAGTCAGCTGGTTTTCTGTGTGAAAGTGAAGTTATTTAAACCCAATGTTCGAATTACCAAGGACATACTATTATTATCTATTATACCACATTATTTCACCATTTTTCGTGTAGTAATGATGAAAAAAATATTTTATAGTTTCTGATTAGAAAATATAATCAAGGGATATTCAGCTTAAGCTGCTTATCTCAATTGGGAAGGTTCTGTAAATTGTACATAATATAGTTGGAAAGCATTATCTGACCAATTGAAAGCAGTTGACTCATGATAGAGGATTACCTTCCAATACCACTTCACACATGTACAAGTACAGGAATATTTGTTCTTTGTACCTCAGATCGAATGATTATAGAGCGAAATGTGGAAAAACATTACTCACCCAAGATGCAATTTCTAATGGTAATGTTTTATTACACAGATTCTTTTAAAACAGATGAATCTGAATCTTTGAGTTTAGGCAAATTCAGGCAACTGACAGCATCAAAAGACCGAAAACAAGCGCATATATGGTGATATTGAAAGCAACATTTGTTCCATATAAGGTATACATTGAATAGCTCTTGATTGTTAATACGTGTACTTTAATGTTATTTAAATATATCTCTTTATTACTACTTATGGTTATTATTGTTATTCCTATGTAGATGTTATTTTTAAGTGCTGTAGAAAAGAGTTTTCTTTAACAAATTTAATTTGAATAAAATAAATTAAGTGTTGTCTGTTTTGGTGGATTATAAATATTAAATATTCATGTAGAATAAAGTTTTCATTAAAATTAATGAAGAGGAATGTTGAATATTTAATATTGAATATATTATATTCCCATTTCATTGACAAACATAACAATTGCCAGATTATAATGTCTTTTGTTTTGAAAGAGTGTTTCAGAAGGACAAAACTTTATAAATGGGCGATCACTTATGTGTGCTTAATTTGTGATACTAATAACGACAGCAATAGTGTACAGTAGCAAATACGCCTATTTTATTGAACTTTTTCAAAAATGGCATCAGCTTTTTCATGAATTAATACTTCTGTATAGCCGATTTTTATTTATTACCTTCACCATACGCAGTACAACTTATTTAATAGATTGTCTTTCATTTGTCCTTTTGAAATAATATTGTTGTTGTTTTGCTGCAACGTTTTCTGTGATTTTTTAAAAATTTTCACCAACTGTAAATACTAAATAATGTCAACAAAATCGCTTATTAAACAATGTGTCCTAACTGGGTCTAAGATCAAAGAAATTGATTTATCAGTAAATAAAAAAATTTAATTGGATATATGGGATTTCACTAAAACAGAAAGAAGCTTGCCAAGTCATTGCAACGTGGAAATAAGACTGTTGCTGAACAATGAGCAAGGAATCAATCCACACGAACTTGTAAAGTGTATAAGTGTTACTCTTAACTTTAGCTTAAGTAGTCTAATTTAATTTTAATTTGTGAGATGCATATTTGTGGCAAACATGTGTTGCTTCAGTACTGATACAAGTGCAATAGAATACTAGTCATTTGCGTGATTAGTTTGCATATTGAGATTGTACAAAGCATATCTAATACAGAACAAAAATTAAATACATATTATAACAGAGTTTTAATGATAAATAATAAATAATTTTAATTTCTCTTAATTTAATTATTCATTACCTACAAACAGACCGTACAAGCACTAATAACATTAAATAATATTATCATTCCATATAGCAACTATGCATGAAATTGATGCAAAACTTCGCTGGAAGGAACGTATAAAGAAGAAACACAAAGAACTGGAATTGAAATGTAGAAAAATGCACTGGCTAATTGGAAACTGAAACTGGTACTGAAACCTATATAGACATACAGTTCAGTTATGGGGATGTTCTGCAATGAGTAACAAAAATAAAATACAATTTTTTCTGAACACAGTCCTGAGAGGTATTGTGGGCGCACCCAAATACTAGGCAGTCAAGCAATCAAGAGAATTGCAAGGGGGCATGAGGAGAGACTCCATTCTCATGAGACTATTGCAGCTTGCAGTATAGCAGCTTTTGGATACCACCAGAACAGGACACAATATAATAAAAAAATACAGCGGTGACATGTATAAACATTATTTCATCAGAGACTGAGAGAGGGCCGATGGATCCTCCTAGTTATATACCTAGATTTAAGATATCATAAAGACAAATTGTAGGTTAGTCGGAAACGACTAGTAACAATGTAATAATTAAATAATAATAAAAAATATTCATTCATCGCATCTTTTATAGGAAATATTATGCACGAAAATTAATCTTCTTAATGAAACAAAAATAGATACACACCGTCAGACAGAAGAACAACAATGAGATCCGACAGTTTTCCCATGAAATGATCAAGTCTAATTGAGTTAATCAGTAGTAAAAAGCCGAACAGACGTTGCGTAGCCGTCGGAGGTCGAGTTACCTGGGGAAGCCCCGCAAGTCATATTATTCACCCCGTGAACGGCGCGGTAAAATGTAGCGGAAGCGGCGGAAGGGCGTCAGGGGATGACTGCGGTCGAGGAGGAAGCTTGCATTAAACTCCCCCCTGATAATCGATTGTGTTTGCGCTATTATCAATGGGATGGTCTTTGTGAAACGAGGGGTGGTAGTAATTATAATGTTGTTGAAAAGTTGTGGTGGTGTAACGATCAATTTGTAATGGACCAGGTTTTTATTCGGATAACGAGATATTACATGGTAAAATTTGATTATGAAGTGTATAATACCAAAATTTAATTATGATTAAGAGTTGTTGGTTTGAAATATGGAAATAAATTAACTTTACATTTCCATTATAGGAACATATAAATCAATGAGATCTTCAGTAGGGTTTGTTGGAGAGGTCCTTTCAAGTAAAGAATGGTAATAGACTCTCCAATACTAAATCAATCAAAGCAAGAGTCCCCCAAGGTTGTTCCCCATTAGCCCCAGCGTTACTCAAACTCTGTATGTCAGATATTCCAATGAAGAAAGATGTTGAAAGGAGATGCCACAGCTTTCTTCCCCAGTTCTCGTTCTGTAAATGCTGCTCAGAGAAAACTTAATAAATTAATATTAATTTAATTAAATGCTCGGTCCAATGGTTACATTTCTGGAGGTTGCCGACCAGCGGAGAGTGGGAAAAGTCTCAATGACGTAGCGACGAAATTTTTTTCTATGATTATAATTCTGAAGCAAGAAAAATATATTTTTTAATAATCAAATGAAGTTTAAAAAGAAGTAGTGACAACTAATACCAATCTTTATTCATCCAAGATTAATATCAAATATTTTAGAATTCTAATCTAAAATCATAAAATGTAGTTAATTAATAATAAAAAACATGTTCCCCTTTTGTCAAAAAAATGACTTCAAAAAGCATTTCAATCACGCGCAGTTCTGAAGAGTACACTAGTTATCTTTAATTAATTTAAAATTATTTTTTTAACATTCGTTTTTAGAAACTTATGGCGATATTGTTTCGTCATATCTCACTTATGGATTTCAGATCAAACGATATAAAAGCGGCGATTTTGATGTTAACGGCAAAGAACGGCCTGCGAGGCGCAAACAAGTTCGAAGATAATAAACTGCAAGC
This sequence comes from Rhynchophorus ferrugineus, assembly GCF_030347505.1. Taxonomy (NCBI): domain Eukaryota; kingdom Metazoa; phylum Arthropoda; class Insecta; order Coleoptera; family Curculionidae; genus Rhynchophorus; species Rhynchophorus ferrugineus. Next base: position 15,259,441 of record NW_027472588.1, on the reverse strand, counting down.
TTTGTTGGACGAAAACTCACTTCAAATTATCAAAAAACTTTCGGAGAGCTTAGTCGTTAATGAAACAATTGTCTCCAGATGTTTATATGCGATGGGAAAACTCTAAGGGGAAAAATGGCAACTACACGAATTGAGTGAAAATGTCTTTCAGAAATGTTTCGACTTTGCGGTTTCATTGTTTGACGAGAAAACAAGGCTTTTTTTGCTCGATGAGAGGTGGATTTACTACAATTCCAAGCACAAAATGTTAAGGTTTAGTCCAAGAGAGCCGACACCGAAGTGGAATATTCATAACCATAAAATATTTCCGTGTATATGATGACATAGAAAGGTGCAGTGTATTAAATGTTGCTAAAACTGAATGAACCTACCGGCGTCAATTAAGCAAATTGAACAAGGTGTTGCTCCAAAAAAGACCAAACCAGCCATATAGTGTAACAGACGCGCAGTTCTGAAGAGTACACTACTGAAGCTCGAATGGTAAATTCAGCTGCACCCAAATTATTAAAACTTGTTATTGATTATTACTGCGTTTCGACTTATACCATTGATAATTTGATGATTGGTGGATTAATATATATTGTACCGATTTTTGTAACAGTTCTATAATGAAGGATTAATTACGTTTTGGTGTTCAACGTGGATATTATTTTTGATTTTACGACAATATTGATTATAAATAAATATTAATAATTATTTATCATCACAGATAAATTATAATTGTGCTACGTATTTATTTAATAATGGATATAACAAACTATTTTAAGCTTCAAATAGCGCGTGCACCCCCACATAGATAGGATATGGTTAATTGACCTACATTTTTAAAACTTTCTAGAACTAACTATAACAATTACTTAAATTTGGATATTCAGTTACATACACAATAAAATTTATACATTTAAATACTCAACTCATTGGAAGTCACTTTTATGCCAGCATATATAGGATATAAATTAATATACAATCATAAAATAATACATAGATCTTTAAATATTTAGATAGAAAAAGAGCTATAATTTTCCATATAGATTTTTTCACACTATTTTGTTGTAGTCAGCTCCAGTCTTATTTTTTTGACCTTCTGTGTATTTGTTTGTATATATATTCTTTCATTCATTATTTTATTGCCTGTTCACTATATATGTTACTTGTTGTATTTTTTCTTTGAGTAGATTACCTTATATAACTCTTCTTTATGTACTGATTTTACTATAGTCTTGTTATTCTATCTATAGTACACTTTTTATTTATTTGGTTAATGCACGTTGATCAACCATATGAGCATCCATACAGAGAGATACTGTAAATATATAATTAGTGAACATTTCAAGTTGTTAAATAATGAAACAAGGTTGAGCCGATGAATCTAGAAACGCAAAATCATACTGCTTGTATTTAATTTATTTTTCTGTTTCAAATTGTGTCAAAACTACATCAAAGTATGTATATACATTACCTTTTTAAGTAACGTATGTATTATTAGTTTTATTATTCCTTACTCTATCATTACTAGATTTTTGTTTAATGTATGGATTTCGTCACTATCAAATGCATTTTCAGGAAGTCAAGATAACTGTTAAGCAACTATCTACTTTTTGTATATATGAGGAGAGCCATAAGAGAGAGAGAGAGGTAAATATGGCGAAGAAGTTCTATGTTGAAACAATTCCGGATTTAGGAAGTAGAGTACTAATACGAGTCTAATTAGTATCTATTCTCTCTTGCTCCATGTATAAATTTTTTAGATTTTTTGGTCTATGCTCAGTATTTTTACTTTAGGCGGTTCTCAGGTCGTCCTCTGATTTTGCCCTACGAAGTGCCAACTAACTCAGTTGTCTCTATTTTCTATGTATTCTTCCATTGATTTAATATTAAGGTCTTTTCTTATTTCTTTACTTGTCATTGTGACCATCTTTGTTACAACCCTGACTATTCTGAGGTATATCATTTCTACTGCTTGTTATTAATTTTGCAACTGAAAGTTTGGGTTAGTCTGTAAATTACTTTCTACTGTTTTTTAATTTTAATTTATATATTTACTTTATAGTATACTTTTTTTAGTTTTACTTTATTTACTTTATATTTCCCTTTTGCAAATTACGAATTTATATCGAAGTACAAATTCATGGGTTTTCCAATTATGGTATTCATTTCCATTACTTTCGATTTTTATACCCAGATATTTTGCATTTACTTCTATTTTTACAACCACAATTTAGATACTTATTATTTTTGGTTCTCCCAACACCATAACTTTAGTATTCCGTTTATTCATTATTATTCCGTATTATCTTAGTGTCAAACTCCTTTATCTGTTTAAGATTTTCTGTAGGTGTTCTTGTCTATCAGTTGTTATTATCACATCACCTTCTTTAATAGCTACAATAATAATTTAGGTTTATTGTTCTATCAGCTTGGAGGCATTTTGCCAACAAAATTCGTCTTGCACCTTCATGGTGATAAACCCAAGTCTCATCTCTAGTGATTAAATCTTTTCGACTCGTATTCGAACATGTTATTCTTCACAGTCAGTAAATATGTGGTTCAAATTTGCTGCAATAAAGTTATCAGAAGAATGTTTACCAATTAGTTTGACAATTAATAGATGGAAATTTCAGGGAACCAATGCTCACAGGCACATAAAGTTTTCTTGTACTTAAATGTCCTATATATTTTGTATTAAATTTAATTTAATCATCAAACTTGTTCTAATCATCGAATTTTCAGTTTTAGTATTGACGAATAGATGGCGCTTTGCGATCTTACTGAAAAACCTGGTACGCGTGTTATGCAACGCGTGAGATACGAGGTCCCGAAAACGAAATCGGGATGAGAAAAATAGTCGGGAGTTGAGTTTCTTCGGTAATATTTAACCTATATAACTGCGTAGATATCCGCAGTTCTGGCACAGTATCGTATTATGTCGGGTATCGTCTAAAATAGCAAACAGCCGAGCTATTCTCAGATACCAGGGTCCAGGCCTAGCATCGTCATCCGATACCTCCCAACTAGAAATAGAATTAGGTATAGCGCTAAAAACGACTCAGTCTTGCTTTTATTTCAAACAAATAATCGGCCGACTCGACCAAACCGTATATTTATAACGCTGTCTTCGAAATCCGACAAAGAAACACGAACGGTTCATTTAACGTTTTAGTGAATCGTGCGGCGCGAATAGATATCGGGAATTGTCAAGACAATTTAGAAAAAAAACAACATTTACATATCCCACCCGATAACACTAATTAAGTTCATGTTGAATTTAAAAGCAATAACATGATTAGGTCTAAGATATTAATATCAATTATTTACCTTGATTTAGTAATTAAATTGTTAATTTTGTTTAACAATAGTTAAATTAAATTTTTAAAACTGTTTCTAAGAATTATTCGTTTTTAAGTTAATTTGGTTCATATTCAATAAGAAATGTATAAATGATAACGTAATCTAATCTGATGATGACGTTTTAATCCATATATAAAGTCACTCTATTAAGAGGATGTAATTTTTTTTGTTAACTTTATAGTTCCTCTTAAACCAATTAGCTTTTATCTGGACTTGGCCACCTACTTAAAATGGGACCAGAACCGCGTTCCCATGCGTTAAGAATCTCAATTTCAGAAGTTTTACATTATTGTCTATGCCCTTGCGGGATTCCAGCTCTGATATCAAGGCGATATAGTCAAGGACAACTGTACCTACCAAGTCGGCATATATAGAAATTAGATAAAAACGGTGGTTTTATAGAAATTAGTTCTTTATATTTATCAATAACAATTTATGTAAGTTCATATAATAAAAAATTAAATCAACCAGAAATAATCATAGAGAGAAAAAACCTAATACCAACACACTAGTTTGGGTTTATTAACAATCACTCAACAATTGACCAGATCCACCGAATAACAGATGTTATTGAAAAAGCCTACGAAAGTAAAAAAGTATACTCAGCTATATTCTTAGATGTAGCACAAGCCTTCGATAAGGTTTGGCATGAAGGCCTTGTTCATAAACTACAGAAAATGTTACCAAAAGAACACACCGAACTATTAAAATTATACATTACAAGCAGAATGTTTAGAGTCAAACAAGAAGAAGCTTACTCTATAATAAAAGAAGCTAAAGCAGGTGTACCACAAGGAGGTGTACTGGGACGAATGTTTTATCTACTCTACACATGTGATATACCACAAATGGAAAATATTACGATGGCTACATTTGCTGATGATACTGCGTTTATAGCTGTCGGAGAAAATGGGATACAACAGGCAAGGGACAATATAAATAATTGGACACAAGCTTGGAAAATAAGAATTAATGAAAGTAAATCTTTACATACGCAGTTCAACTATAAATAGATCGAACAAGCAGCAATAACATTAAATAATACTATTCAAAATTAAATAATTCCATATAGCAACAACGCTAAATATCTCGGAATAAATCTTGATGCAAGACTTCTCTGGAAGGAACATATAAAGAAGAAAAGAAAAGAACTGGAATTGAAATATAGGAAAATGTACTGGCTAATTGGAAGAAAATCACAATTATCAATACACAATAAATTGCTTTTATATAAGCAAATACTGAACAGCAGACACTGAGATACTGTAACATAAATAATATACAATTTTTTTTAGAACAAAGTCCTGAGAGGTATTGTGTCAAATACCTTGCTTACCCAAATACTATAGGACTGATCGAGGATACTATAGGATGACCTACATCGAGACCTTCAGATACCCACAGTGTGTCAAGAAATCAAGAGACTTGCAAGGGGGCAAGAGGAAAGATTCCATTCTCATGAGAATATTGAAATAATGTAGCTTTAGGATACCACCAGAATAGGACAGACTCAAAAGAATCCAACCATCTGATCTTATGTAGTGCGGTATAGTGAGGTGCATATAATAAAAAATACAGCAGTGATATGTATAAACATTACTTCACCCGAGCTAGGACCGATGGGTCCTCATAGTTATATACCTAGATTTAAGTTATCATAAAGACAAATTGTAGGTTAGACGGAAACGACTAATAACAATGTAATAATTAAATAATAATAAAAAAAATCAGAAATAGTCACGAAAACTATAGGATTTCCAGCACCAGTTGATTGCGCTCATTATATCAGTTAAAGTATAGTATGTTTGTTCATACAATATTTTTGATGTTTAGAATAAGTTCCAACAAATTTAGATCCGAAATGGAGAAAAAGATATTTGGCGTTACTTGTAACTATAAAGCATGGACATAATAATACGAATATCTGACATATACACATTTACTTAGTAATAAGGTGTTGAGTCACCATTTGCAATTCTTTGCGGAATACATTTGTAGAGTTACTGAATTTTTCAATGGAATATTGTCCTATTCTTGTACGAAAAACATCCGCCAATTGCTTTAATGATATTGGAGATGGAAATCTAATTTTCACACTCGGTTCTAAAACAACCCATAACGGTTCAATTATGTTTAGGAGGATGTTTGATGATATTCTGATGCTCAATTAAGACTGAACCTTTTTGGCTATATATGAGCGCATTATAATATTGTGATATAGCAGTGTTTGGCAGTAATGTTAGTTATAGTAAGAACTTCATTGAGGATATCAAGATATTTATTTGTGTTAACTAACTAAGTAGCAAATCTAACATAGATATCCTCCGGAGGCTCCAGAATAAAGTGTTGCGAGTCATCGTCGATGCCCTATATTACATGTCCAGCAAATTGATTCAGCGGGATATCCCCATAGAACCCATAACAAGTGTGATTCGGAGTGTTAGTGTGAAGTGATCTGTAAGACTATTACTACATCCCAATGCACTCGCCAAACAGTTAAATGTGCACGATGACGGTGAAGTGAGTAGACTCAAACGCAAACAACCATACGAACTGATTAATAGACATATAGTGTGAGATTTAATAATCTCTATAATAAGCTAGAATAGTTTTTAGAGGTTAGGGTAGACTTTAAAATAAGTTAGAATAGTATCTAGAATAAGATTTAGATTATAAGTTGTACAGTAGATCACTTACTGAAGTGATCTACTACATGTGAGAATAGTTATATTATCTAACTGAAATCATATAATAATACTTATTGCCCATGGGCAGATTGTTGACGTTCTAGGAGATTAATTTAAAGAATTGTAGTAACTCGGTCAGTGATGTGAATGAGAGGGCTAGCTGAATATCATGGTGTTGCTGCCGAAATCATAGCGAAACCTCAGCCATACTTGATTGTAGGAGAGCAAGCAGTTCGGATGGTATGCTTCCTTTGGGATTAATCCGGATATACATATATCCGACCGTTTGCAGGAAACTATAAACGATTCGGGCCACCAATTCATCAGACCATCCCTCATTCTTCTAATTATCAAGTATTCAAGTTTTAAAATCGTGGCACTACTTAGCATCATATCTTAGTATTGACTTCGGTAGTTTTGCCTACAATCCTTTGATGAATATTATTGTCGATCCATGTCAGTTAACTTTGGGTTTCACACACTATTCCTGTTCGCCAATGATATTTTACCATGTCTTATAGATTCTGTCATTACCGTGGAAACTTTCGATCGTGAAACATTAGATAATTCAGTTATTTTCTAACCGAACATCAACGATTTAGCGTCTTTCAAAGTCCGATAGATCACACATTTCACCGATCGCTTGTTTTGATCATTGCAGAATAAAACATGTAATACATTAAAAAATAACCTATAAGGTTACGCAAGTAAACTGAGCAATATATATGTCTCATTATTTATATGTAAACAGTGTTGCCAACATGTAACAACGTGTACTAGATTGCATGGTGTTCATATTTTGCCTATCTCCTGTATATAAATTAGATAAGAATGTGAGTTATTATTGCAATTAAAGTTCTTTGCTTTTATTAATAACAATCGATATAAGTTCATATTGTATAAATAATAAAATAAAAAATAATAATAAACAGTTCAGGATTTCTAATACCAGTTGTTTATTGCACTCATTATAACAATTAAATGATAGAATTTGCTTATTAATATTATATGGTTGATGTATAGAACAGGCACATTACCATCAATTTCATCATAAACATTCACAGTGGCTTTTGAATTTGATTTGACCACTTAATCCTTACATAACTCAATTTTCGGTGGCTACGGAATGGGAACTTGTTTAGCCAGTAAATTGGTTTCAACAAGTGAACGTTTACGCTGGAATGAAATCACTTATTTATTTGTGTATTAATTTACCGTTTCCGCAATTTGAGCCATTTGACTATTATAATTATCTGCTCTTGGAGCTTACGATGTATATGTTTGAATGATGAAGAAGGCAGCATTATTTGTATGTAAATGTTACTGATTTTGCTTTAGGAATCTTAGTGAAGTAGATAATAAACCGTTCCGGCGCGCGCAGAGATCTTTTAAGAAGAACTAGAATCTCTTAGTTGAAATAGAATGATGTAGTTTGACTTGAATTGTCACATTTCCCAATATGATTAATTATTAAGTTTTGATTACTGGATATACTAAACTTTAAAGCTTTAAAAATTAGGTCACGATACCATATTTTGATGAAGTCTCTAGTGTGCCTCATGAGGTTCATGTCATGAAAAATACGGTAACTCTCTTGATAACGTAGTCGCTTGATAGATTGACGAATGTTTACCTCGAAATCTAAAACTGTTCTAAATGTTATCTTTATAAGTAGTTAGCAGGAGTTGGGAGCTATAAGCATTTTTTAAATAATGCAGTACTGTTCTTAAAAATGTCTAATACCCAATATTTCTAGAAGCCCTACATGTTCATACAAATGCGTATTTAAATAAATGATACAATTTAAATAATTCGATCAACGTAATCATATTGGAAAGTTCTATTTTGTGAATATGAACATTGATTTATTTTGTTATTTCTAAAACTACCCTATTCTCAATGTTACACAATGATTTATAGATATTCTGGAAACATCTCACAACTCACTTCGTACTCACTCTCCCATACTTTATTTCATGCCATATCAAGTTTGTTTATCTAAAATTATATTTATAATAAAAATATTTGCCAACATGTTTTGATTATCATTGATAATTAACTAGTTTTATGTGTATTTAAGATATCAGACCGCCATGCACACTAATGACAAGGATGTTTTTAACTTTTTTTAAAATTCAATAATAGATAAGCAAATTTCGGAATAGAATATTTATTGAATAGTCTGATTAGTTTGAATGGTCTATAAGTAGTATTTAAATTAAAAATGTGATAATGAACATTACTGATTAATTTAGCTTAAGTATAAACAAAAAAATTCACTTGGTTTTATTTAACTTATAATTTATTTCGCATATTATTATTGGTTCTTATGCAAATGTATATTTTAGACGAAACAAAGCCGGGTTTAATAATCCATGTTAATAAATGGTTGATCAATAACAGGTGGCTGTTGAAAGTAGATGCATTTAAATGAGAGCGCGAGACATTTCTTGGCTCATAGCTGAATTTGTTTTAAATGAAATTGAAATATTCGTTGCGTAACTAGTAGTGAAAAAAATTTAAACTGGGATAGAGCTGTAATACATATTGGTTTATATATGGGTGAAAACACTTTCAATAGATACAAACTAGATATAGAAAATTGGAAAAAAATAATTAACCATTCATCAAGTGGTAGGTATTTATTTGGCTCTCGCGGCACCCACTTTCTCACACCCAAATATTCGTGAATGATATGATGTACACGTTCAGTTGATATCTTTAGAGTGTCTGCTATTTCATTCAATTTCAATTTACGGACATTCAAAATCATTTTGTGGATTTTTTAATGTTTTCGTCGGTAACAACCTCTTTTGGACGTCCACTGCATTCACTGCACCACGTCTAAACTTAGCATACCAATCCTTGATGGTTGATTTTCCTGGGGCAGTGTCCGGAAACTCGACACCAAGCCAAGTTTTTGCTTTAACTGCATTTTTTCACTTCAAAAAGCTATATTTTATCAATACGCGAATGTCCTTTTTACCCATTTTTTTTCACAATAACAGAAGTTGCTTCACTCAAAATGCTATAATTCTCAAACTAGTGATCCGACAGGTGTCAAATTTATACACGCATCTTTTGAGGGTTACGGCTAACTAAAAAAACATATGGGTTTAATTTTAGTAGCGCCATCTATGTGTCAGGCCGGGGACTTTTGAATTGACTTGTTAGTCGTTTGCTGGCATAAATAATTGACTAACGAATAAGATCTAATGACTTTCATTGAGGTCTCCAGCTCAAAATCAGCGGTGCGTTCTGTACGTACTTGTTTTTTCGAGAATTGTCAAAGCCAATAAAAAATGACAATACAATTTTGGACTACACTTGTTTATTGTTTATTTATTTTAGTACTATTTATATTTTGATCATAAATACCAGGCAGTAAGGGATAATGGGAAAAGCTTGTGTATTAGGAGGCATGTAAGGGCCATATAAAGTTATTTCATCCATTCAATTATTAACTTAAATTTTCAAATTGGATTCAGTTCAGTATCAAATTCATTTTATTTCAGGCATAGTTGACCCTGCGAGAGCAAAATAATAGACTCGATGTCCTTTATGTAAGTAGAGCTCATCAAAATTAAAGCTTTTGAGTGTAATCGATCAGGAAGGAATTCCTAAGAATGATTCAAAGGGTGAGATAAATTTAAAACTCGATGGAAGTGTTAAAATAAATTATCTTTTCCCGGATGGTACAAAATTAATAGAAAAGGAAAAGGAATGTGAAATAGAATACATTAAACCACGTGTAGGGCATAAAAATGGCTTGAGTAAGATATTTCTGTTAAAATCAGATAAAAATATGATTGTAGTTAAACTAGCTGTTAAATTTATTGATTTGGTAAGATAATTTTATTGATTGTAAAGATTTATATAATATTCAGAAAAGAAAACCGATTGAATTCCACAGGAACACAAAGGATAAAAGTGACGTTGAAGCATGGGTAAATGAGGTCAGAAAGACAGGATGTGTATTGTTGTTAAGCTACAATCTCAGTTTATGGATACCCATCCAAAGTTAAAGGAAAAAGGTATATGTTTGGCTAGGACTATCTAGAATTTGCCACTACTTATATATTATTGAGTAATTGTAAAAACAAATCGATGCGGTGTTTTTTTTCTCTTTTTTTCGGTTCTTCCATATTACATTTATTTATATTAAAGGAAATGAAAGCCTACGAAAAAAAAAATAACTAGCCGAGTCTCAACCGAAATATTAGGTTAAGTTGTGAATTCAAGATAATTTAATATTTTTATAATATATATAATCTTAATTCTTCTATTTATAATACATTCTTAGACGTTTAAATCCTTGTGTGTCTGTTATGATCTTCCAGAATTAGACTCTTGTGAACTTTTCCTCAACATCTGTATCATTACCGCTCCTATCATTGTCGAACATCATAGTGATAACGTTCAATATATCTATTTTCAAATATTTGCATCCACTATGTTGAGTAATAATAATACAAAAATTAAATAACTTCTTTTACTCTGTTTTTAAACGAATTTGCTTAGTTTTCATGGTTACGAAACTCCGATTCCCTATTCTGGTAGCATAGAGTGAGCGTTCATAAATAATAAGTATCTTGTCTAAACGAATCACCAACTTCTTGGTTTTAAAATGCCGAAGACTTCCAATAACCGTGTACATAAATAACGTTTAAAATAGAACATATTTGAATTGATTAAATAGCGAAAGCATTACTGCAACACGGTAATAGTTTTTCCTAGACTCAATATTTAGTTTTGACCTGAATCAATATCCTTGTAGTACGCCACTGTTGTACGAAAGTAGGGACTAAAATAACACGACAGTTAGGCAAATCGTTTTTTAAACAAACACTTATTAGGACCTTTTCTTCGCTTGGACGAAAGGCATTTCGGCACTGCGGGGAACAAGTGACAAGTGGTGCACACGTGTTTACCGAAATCCGCCCAATGTGTTCTTGGCGGTCTTCATCCGTTCCGTTCAGTTCCACGACCATACCGAGTTCCTTGAACCGATTTTCTGCTGTCGGATGCGGTAGATCTAATTATTCTGGTGATTTTTCTCATTCCCATACTGCTAATAGCTAAGACAATCACAAAAACCGCAAATCAGTAATTGATTAAGTTAATTTTCATAGTTTCCCTTAGGTTTTTTTTAAATAACTTCTAATTACTTATATTTTATTATTAAATTCAATACCCAATTAAATGTGTTATGTGAGTATGTAAGCTAAAACGTTTACTACTATCATACCTGACTAATAGACAAAGAATAGTTCTGAGAGTAAGATGTAAACTCGGAATACTGCGTATGTATTGGAGATCATCTGTGAATATTTTTTATAATTACCTTCGCGAGTCTTGTTACTCATTGGAGAAAACTGAAAGGAAAAAATTTATCTCGAGATATGCAACTTCTCGGATTTCTTTTTGAACATTGTTGCTTGGACTTCCAGAGGATTATCAGGAACAAATATATTAACGACAGCATGTGAGACTAAAAATACTCCTTTCAATTATATTTCAACTTTTTTTTTTAATAATTGTGAAACCGTATGATGTTTTTAATTAATTACGTCTTATATTTGACTATATATGCTTAGTACAAACTTAATTTACACATTAATTTATTACTACTGTTCTATAGTATTTGCATTAATACACAAGCGAGACAAGTACGGGATTAATACATTATGAATTTCCCAAAAAAACTGTATGAATGGTTGTACGTGTTTTCTATTTGAACAATATTTAAGAATGAAAATATGTGTGAGTGGAAGAAAATATTAAAATAGCGTGGATATGTTTAGAAAAACATTTCGAACTGGTTGCAAAATAATATGTAATGATTAAGGATGATATAAATGTTACATTTTAAACATTCGTAAATGTAATCTGGGACAAACGTTCGCAAATCATCAGTTTTAAAATTTTGTATATAATAAATATGTATCTTAGAGGGAGGGACTTTTACATATATACATGTGAAAATAACAGTGAAGAAGAACATGACATTTCCATTAGTTGCCTAAATTCTGCTAATTTACCCAATTAATACGAAACACTGTAAAATAATATTTAATAAAAAAACGTGTGGTAAATGACGATGGAAGGTAAATAAGCAAAAGTATTACTATTAAAATTATAACTGAAATTCTATATATATTAAATCTAATTATATATTTATAAATAAATGAGGTATCCGCTAAAGTACACATTTTTAATTATGGCCATAACGTATATATATATTATATATATATATATATATATATATATATATATATATATATATATATATATTAAAACATAAATATATTTACTCTATAAAACATATAAATATAACATATTTGTTCCAAGTTGCTCAATAAATATTGTATAGCTGCTAAATGCATTTTAATATCATTTCTAAAAATACTGATCTTAATAAAACATAAAAATTATGTCAAATTTAAGATAAGTTAGTTATAGCTTTTAAAGGGCTGTGGTATTATTTCAAATTCGCTGAAAAGCAAAATGACCCTTAACCATAAAGATATCCTTAGAATTTTGTTAAGTAACATATGTTTCTGAGAAAACAATACTTTCATTAACTGCTTGCCACATTTTCAATGACACTTTTAATAATAGATTAGTGTTAATCTTGTTATATGTACTTGCAGTGTGCAGTTTATCGGTTGGAATTGGGATTGTGGTAGGAAACCTATTTTAGTTGTTGTAGATTGATAATTCCACAGTTTAGGTACAAATTTATTTTGAAATTTGCAAAACATTTGATAAGAAGAACTGATTTATTGTCATTACTGTTATTTATGTAGGTGCCAGGTTGTGCTTTTGACATGCTTGTAATGTAACTTGATGAAAGTACCGATGTAGCTTTTCTATCAACATTTTAGAAACCCAAATAATTGGGGAAAATATTTCATCATAGATTGCTGCATGAATAAATATAAATGTATAGTCCATTCAAAGTTTTTTTTCAACATACGTCATCAAGATATTTAATGTATTGCCTGTCATAATTTTTTAAGGCTGCGTTTCAGAATCAGAAAATATTTACCTTCTTATTTTATTTTATTTAAAAAGAGATGCTGTCTGTTTAGTTTAAAAACGTAATCGAATGAGCTTGTCAAAGTCATCCAGTTGTCAGGCGTATGCAAAATGTAATATTGGTAAGAAGTTATAACTATAAACTATTGTGGCTCAATTAAAGCTTGATTAAAATAAATTATATTTGATAGCGTTTTCGTTCAACTATTTTATTTAGATTAGAATTTTGTTGTATATCAAAGCCCAACTGAACTAAAACTCAAGAGTTGATGCAGCAACATTGCGACGTTTTGAAGCCACGAATTTAGATGATGTATGTACAAAATAACTTTGAATAGACTATAAGTAAAGAATAAATGTATAAATGAATAAAATAAATATATTGCGTAGACAGAAAAGGATATGTAAATAGAAGTAAACAACATCGAATATTTTTCATTTTTAGACACATTTATACAGGAAAGCTCATTAGGATTGTTAAATAAAATGAGAAATATCTGATTGGAAAATTGGTAGAACACCTGAGATAATTGTTAGATTACTGGATGTTAATATCGATGACAGTAAAATCAAATCCTCCGATGCTAACATGCACCTTAACAGTTTGTTAATGCATTGTTACTATATATAAAAGCATTAAAAGGATAACAAGAAGTTATAAAGTACGATTGATTAAACACCGACGTGTAGAGCAGTACCTCCTTTTTACCGACTTCGAAAAAGAAGGAGATTATAAGTTTGGTTATTATATATATATATATATATATATATACATATTATATATATATATATATATATATATATATATATATATATATATATTTATATATATTAATATATATTTTTTTAATGTATGTTCGCCGATTTCTCTGTCAATTGTGGGCCGACTTTCAAAATACATTTTTTATTCCAAAGAGTGCACTTTCGAGGTGGTTCCATTGAAACCAAATCAGGATCTGATTGAGAAAGGGGGGGAAATCAAAGAAAACGCTTAAATTTAAATTGGTGTCGAGCCCAAAAAATACAATGATAATATAATTTTTAAACAAAACAAATCTAAATTAATATAACTTTTGGTTCGGCACCGACTTCAAAGTAATCAGTTGGTAGTAGTTAAAATTATATTGTAAATAGATAAATATGTTTAGGTAGATATTAAGCTAAATTGAGTGAGTTCCTTATTTATTTTTTGAAGTCGGTTCAATTTTTTAGTTAAAAATATTTTATACTGTTCATTACTTAAAACGTGTATATTATGCATATAAATACAGTTTAATTATGTCATTTCACTCTATATATCTATTAAACTAGACCAACTGACTCTCAAGCACTGAGATGCTACTAAAATGCGGCTCATATCGAATTACGAAAAAAATATGGTGTAATATAATTTACACTTATTAAAAACATACTATCGAAACATATTTTTAAGCTCGCAGTATAAATACGGATACTGGAAAGATATGTGTAACATGATGATGCTATCCTATCAGTTTATTTTGCCCGGTTTAAACAAACAAACAAACGGACCAGATTGCCCCATAGTAGAAAAACCGGGCAAGGTGCAAATCTCTCTTTTTCCTCTCTATAATTCAATCATTCAACTGGAATTATAATTAGACCGTATGATTCAATCTTGTTTTCTCGATTTAGTTTATAAATTAAAACCAAAGAGCTCTAAAATTGATGTATAATGTATTTAAAGTTAATACAATTTCATTAAATTCGGTAGTTTTTTGCATAGCTTGATGTTAAGTTGCCGAAATTAGACTTGAGGATATTTAGTAGAAATTAGGCCGATTGTTTTGCCGAGGCCGAGGATTACAAACTCAATGATATTTAAGTTACAAGTTTGGTCTAATCATCACGTCCAGCCGTCATTGGTGATCAAATAATAATTCGTTTTATGAAGTTGAATTTTTTTTCATATTAATATTATTAACAACATTACTCCATTAATAACAACAATAATTCCAGTAGTAGTGTTAAGATTATTAATATTGTCAATACCTTCTATTTCAGTTTCCAACTTGATTAATATTTCAATGAATCGACATCATTAATTATTGAACCGCAATGCATTAATTTCGTTCCAATAGTGGTTTGCTGAATTATCGTTCAGTGCCCAGTACAACGTATGGGTTAGAACAAGATAAACTTTTGCAGAAAATATCTCTAACATTGCAACTGTTGCAACAAATCATTAATCATAATATGTCTATTGATTTAAAATGGTTAGTAGAAAATAACATTTTAAATTTTAGTAACTAGTAATAAAATTACTTAAAAACTAATTTTTAGAGATTTACAATAGATAACTATATTTAGCCTATGTTTGATGTGACGAGTTTTATTGTTAAATATCGTTTTCTATTTTGTGATTATTTTGATACAGGTTACGATATGACTGATCGTTTGAACAAGATAACCGTCGTTATATAAGCAGAAATAGAATAGTGTGTTGGCAACACAACAATATTCTGTCATGTATTGAAGAATTCATGAAAATTTAAATTGAAATGCTTAATTGTCCTACATGCATTAAATAAATCCTATAGAAGTCCTACGCTATTTGCTTAATTCATCAGATACATTCACAACCACTGTCGTATCATATCGTAAGATATCCCAAAGATACAATTGTCGATATCAACTCAAATATTTTCCTATTAATTTTTCAGAAATACTTCGACAAATAATTAGACTATTCTTATCCGCAGTATGATAACAATTCGTTTCTTTTTGTTAAAAAATGTGTGATGTGTGGTGTGTGATTTAAATAGAATATTTCAGTATATGAATAATTTTCTATAAAATCGATTATTGCGTACCTCCTTCCTGAATTATTTTAGGTGACAATAAATTGCAAATTTTAGTCAATTTTGTACTTATACTACTTAAAATTATTAATGTTATCCATGACTAATCAACTTGAGGTTTAAATTCTCTAATTCAGATTACTAAATATAATAATTAAATATACATCAGTTTGGAAAATAATAGACGCCTCAACAAATTACTGAAAGTCGGCTAACATGCGGTAAGTGATGCAAGAGCTTTTCAGTTTTGGCATATACTTACATGTATCCTAGCAATCTCTCTTAGACTAAAAGACTAAGGTTTGGAAACACTCTATTTTTATATGACATAAACAGTACTGCAATAAATCATCAAACAAAAATGTTGAAATTGGGGTTTCTTATTTTTACAAGCATAACAATAATTAACAAAATTACTAGTTCATTATCATATAGACACACGTGTTTTATGACTGCAGAGGTATACCACCTTCTTAGTTCATTTCATCGAATTCACGGTTTTTTTGTCATTGTTATATTGAATATTTTTTTAAATATTGGTTTACGATTTTCAAAGCTATTAGTTTAGATAGAGCTCAGAGCACTTAACAAGATAGAGACTTAAGTGCAGTGTGATGTTCTTGTACATTATATTATACTTATAGCAGTTCATGACACCATGAAATAACATAAACATAGTTTTCGAAGAGTTAGTCTGAGACTATCTATACTTTGAGCCAACAAAAAACCTTGTATGCGCCAAACTGCAGAAAATAGTCAGAGTTTCATGTAAAAAATAGCTTTTCAATTATAATTGGATGATGCGTTTTTGTCTGCTGATTTAAGAGGATCCAAAAAACGAGACTAACTAGTATGGTTGGATTAGTCCAAATTTCGGATTTTTGGTTCTATTAGACGTATTTTTGTGTTTCGATCAAAAGTTGAAAGGGCTTCAAAAACGTGGATTGTGCATGGTGTCAAGCAGGGTGGTGATATTTTGATTTAAGGTGATGGAAACTAAATGAAGAAAACTATATGGTAATATCTCAAGAAAATATGATTCCTTCTGGAGTCTAATGAGCCGAAATTTTGTTTTTCAAGAAGACAATAACCCAAAAACATTCGCCAAAATTGTGTTCGGGGTTCCTAAAGCAAAAACGAAACTAAAACTATCACAAACTATCTTCCATTAAATTATTAAGGAATGAATTTGATAAAATGTGAAATAAGGATGCCCATCGAGCTCAGAAAAGTTATGGAAATACTTAAAAAGTGAATGGAATTCATTGGATACTAGAATTTAAAAAAATGTTATTAAATATAAGGGATGCCAAAATTTAAGCACAATTTGCACTTTATGCTAAGAATCAGATACACCTCGGCATACATCTCGATGGTAGGTTAAATTGGAAACACCATGTTAGCCAAAAACCGAAGCAGATTTGACTCAAAGTCAAGCAGCTGTACTAGTTAGTCGGAAGATACTTTCAACTAATTTTGATCTATAAGGTGCAAATATGGATTTGCACTAAAACATTAAACCAACTAGTAATTCAATACACCAAAAACAAAGTTCTACGGTTAATTACTAATGCTTATCGCTACGTAATCAAATAAGAGCTGTAGTATGACCTCTAAATCAAATGGAAACAGGAAGTGATCCAAGATTACTCATTAAAATTTGAAATAAGGTTGCTAAATCACAGCAACTTGGAAGCAATAAAACTACTGGACAACACGCAGGAAATTAGAAGATTAAAGCGAAATAAACCACACGAACTTGTTTCGTGCATAAGTATATTCGTAACTATAGCTTAAGTAGTTTAGGTTTGGCTTTTAGATCGGGAAATATATATTGATAGTAATCCCGTACTTGCCTTGCTCGCGTATTAATACAAGTACAACAGAGCGGTAGTAATAAATTAATGTGTACTCAATATATCGAAAATTGTAAGATTGTAAGTAAAATTGTAACATAAATGAATAATAATTAAATTAAAATTCTTTTGAAACTTTATCTAACTAAGTGTTACCCTAGGGTTTGATTTGGTTGTAAAATAAATTTTATTTTATATTGTTGTTTTCTTAAATTACTTTATTGTTTCCAAAACTTTGAACGGTACTGTATATTAAAGTTATGTGTTGTTGTAGTGTTATGAAATTTACAGGGTGCATCAATGAATTAAGACTATAGAAGTTTGGACAAAACGGATGATATGAACAATATCTAACAAAAATCGATGGAAACTCGAAATAACAAAAAATTCTTAATCAAGTCTTCGGAAAATTATATCGCGCTGTATAAAGCCGCAGACGAAGAACAGCCCGAAACCCTATATTGTTTGCCAGCTAGCGAACGGAGGGAGTTGTCGGTATCGGATTTCGTCAAAACAACGAAGCCTGTTCAAACATCCTCTATTTCTCTCGCTCTCCCACTCTTTCTCTCTTTGGCTTCCACCACGTCCTCGATCCGCCATCCCGCATCAGCCACCACTGTGTCTGCCCGTTTGTGCAAACAAAGGGCTCCTCTTTGTGTTTTCGCTCTTCCTAACTGTTCTTTTTTAATTCTTTCTTTCCTTTTCGTTTCTAATGAATATCGATATTGTACGGGAAACTGCTTTTCTGACAGAATTTATTGCAATAAATGGCTTGGGGAAGGAGATAGTGAGAAATATTTTTTAAGAATTCTTGGTTTCATTTAAAAACCCTCTGGTACATAGGAAAATATTTCTGAGGAAAAATCCAGGTCAATATATCATGAGCAATACAGCGATTTGACACAAATTCAGAGACAGAAAATATCTAACACTGTCTCATGCCGTTTTTATAGCATTTCCATTATTATAAAATATGATCTGAATATGTGTAACGCTATTTAAGACTTAAAACATTTGTATTTATGTATTAAGAGTTTAAACGATAGCAAAAACATGAACATTATTAACCATAATGATACATTTTTCTCGTGATATAATGTGCATACTTTTTAGGATTTTTAAATTAAATATTAATATATGCCCAAAACTATCAATAATTTTTAAAATCAATGTTGAAAATACTCAAAATTATTACATAAAATTAAAATAAGTAAGGTTTCTTAAACCCTTTTGATCAATATGTGATCCAGAATATATTTTAAAAGATGTACTTACGAATTAAGTACAATAACACCTTTAATTTTAGAGAATTTTGAAATCTCAAGATTCTTCAGACAATGTTTACTAACATTCTATACATTTTTAATGTTTGTTTTCATTCAATATCATTAAATGCTGCACAAAATCCTTCTTAGCTTTTTTAAAAGTTGTGTTCCAATATGTTGTTGGTGCATTCTTACAGATAGCAAGAGCCATTGTTCACACTTATCTAGATTTTTTCCGAAATCATATCTTATTTTTGCGACTAATTCTGTGGTGACGCGTGTTTTTCAACATTATTCAAGGAGATAAGTTTCAACACTTGTATAACCACTTGCAAATCACTGTTTTCGATGGAGCTCATTCACTAACATATTTACCCATTCTATCGCCATATATTTTAATTTAGTTAGAAATACACTGCTTGTAAATAAATAATTGTCATGATAAATGTCGTCGGGTGAAATTATTCAACAACCTCTTATTGTCTTATGTTATCGTCTAAAAAAATCTAATGATTACGAGAGTTTCGCTACATATAAAAATTAACAACCATTTAACTTATTTATTAAAATGACTGAATATTTTTCCAGTCTGATATATAACGATGGTGTTTTCAAGAAAAAATAGCCAACATTCAACGGGTACATATCAATATTTCATGACATTTTAATTTATAACACATGGAGTTAGTGGTTTTAGTGGTGCAAGTTGAGAATTGGCTTGCTTATTTGCATGGGAAACTGTTTTTGACTTGAATGTTAAACATTATCGTGAGAACATCGACCATTGTGACAACATCATAAAATATATATGGAAAATTATTTACCACCTTGAAAAACTATAAAAATATAATATCGTCATAAAATAGTATTCCCTAAAACAAAGTTACACGAATTCTAATTTGAACCGAGCGCTTGTCATTTGTTTCTAATTTTAAACGGCCCCTCCAGATAAATAAATTCGGTTGAAATAAATAAATTTTAGTGAAAACAAAGTCATATTTTAAAGATGCGTACATTTCAGAAGATATTTACATTATATGATTACGGAAAAGTTATTAAGTATTATTAAAAGTCTTTGTTAAACCAATCCTTTTCATAATTGGTAAATTAGGTAGTATTCCAGGTTTAGGGGATATTAGGCTGTTAACCAAGAGCCAACTTAATTATCAAAGAAAGAATACATTTACATTGGATCGTCAATCGTTTCGCAGTTATTCGAAGCATTTCTTTCTATTGTCCAATGGAGTTTGAGGGAGTGTGAAATTTATCTTTAGTGCGTGGATTTCTAGCATAGTTATTGTAGTTCAAGGTGTAAGGCCACCAAAAGCAGGCTGAAGCGGAAGACATTTTGTAAATTATTTTAAACCCTATGCGTTTCGTATATAGAAAAACTGTCAACATCTTTAACCTTTCGGGTAAAAAGTTAAAACCCTGGAAATGGATACCAGGTGAACCGGAAAGTTATTATAGTTTTTTTTCGGAAAAAAACTACATCATATTCAAGAAAATGGAAAAATGTATTTATTTAGGTTAATTTTTTAAGCAATTTTTGGATGCCATCCTAAAAAAATGGTGGTTCATTAAGCAAAACCATTCATCGAGTCATTTTCTAAATACTTTGAAATAGGCGAATGCAAAGAGTTGATAGAAGGACGGGGCAAGGTATGGGGAGTACGACGGATGAGTCAATATGTTCTATCCCAGTGCTTTCAATGCTTCCTTGAGCGGTCTTAGTTTATGAGACGTCGCATTACCGTACTATAAAATTGCTGAGCTTTGTTTTCGGGCCCATTCTAGAGGATTTTCTATCAATGCACGGTTCAAATTGATCATTTATTGTTGGTAGCGATGGCTAATATAAATTTTAATTAAATAAGAAAAGTAATGCATATCTCAAATGCACGAAACTTTACATTTTCAGTGTAGGCATACATCTAAGTTTGTGTTACATTTGCAAAATATAACATCAGCTTTGAAGCTTGATGTCAGTGGAATGAAATGACATATATGTCAAATCATAATATTGCTTGCTTAAGCCTAACGACATCTGTTAGAAAAACCCGTAATGACTTTCTGGTACATCTGGTATTTGGAGCGAAAACAAATCAAAAAATCAATACTTTTTTCAGGGTTAGTTTTGCTGAAGCTTGATAAACACTTGCATCACACAGACACTTTAGAACGTTGTTCCAGAATCATCTAAACTATTAGATATTGACTCAACAACAACAGGCAAAAGTTTATGTGCAGTATAAATGCTTTTAATTTGCAGACTGCTGCTTCAACGACAAAATAGAAGGAATTTTTAGACTGTATTATTACTGGTGATGATAAAATGTATATATGAATTGTGACAATTCCAAGTGTAGAAAGCCGTGTATCTGTCGCCAATTTGTGTATTTCATGCGATCAGAAGAATCGTTAATAGGTAACCTCATCCTCTGTCTATAAATTCTATAAATGTTACTCCTAGTATTTTCGATCAGTTATGTTTATAAGTACAGAAGTTGTATGAAGAGTGCAAACATGATTTACACTCATTAACGATGAAAAATGAGTTTTGCTGACGAAAAAGTATCAGACCAATTTAATTTTAAATCAACTAATATTTTATGTAAAAAAAACGTATAGATACATTTCAAAACTGTAAAAAGTGGAATAATCTTCGGTGTTAACATGATGATATATTTTAAAACACAACAATATATAAAACGGCCATTCAAAGTTTCAATTGACTATCGGTGGCCGACCGAATTCGATCTTTACACATTTTATTACGTAACCATTCCGAAACCGACAAAAAGGAAATACGCAGTCGAAACAAACCAGAACGGGACAACCCCGGAGCCCCGGCCCAGTGTCGGATTACGTTCGTTCGGTGTCACTTCTTGCAATTGAAATCAACACCTCTCTCGCCAAGAGTCGCTGCGGTTTGATAATGCGCCACGACATAACGGCCAACCGAACCGAATTAGCAGATACTGCGTATTCGAACCGGCTGCATATATATCTAATAAATGGCGTATCGGGTGACGATGCGAGAGAGCAACGTGAATCATCTGATTTGCTTTTTCGTATCAATTAATCGATTTACGAGGGAAACACTTCGTGTGTTTGTTTTCGTCGTGTTAATGCGCGGTGGGTGTTTCGCTCCTGAGGGAGTACCCGCCCACAATTACCGTTCCCGCGGGCCTTCACTTCCTGGTACGTTGAATTTCCATTTTGATGATGATTAGAAGAAAAATCATGGTATATATTAGGTGTTGCAGTTAATGGCAGTGTTTTTTCTTCCAAATTGTTCCTTTCCCAATTATATATCGGCACGTGCAACATAACCACGGCAGAAAAGTCGGAATGGAACACATATGTATGTCCAATAGTTTCACTGACACAAACCAACTCCTAATGAACTATTTGGTTTCCTTGCCAAACATGCAAGCCTTCATCAAGCTGCCCGTGTCGCGGCCACTGTTCATCAGAATCTTCGTAAAGTTCGCAAGACTGGAGTCACCTTTTTAGATGTATCCAAAGTCTTTGACCAAGTGTGGCGCAACAACCTAATCTTCAAAGCCAAAAAATTAGGTTTACCGGATGACCTAATATCCTTAATTCACAGGTTTTAGCCCCAGCTCTATTTAAACTGTATATGTCCCATTTCCCATTCCACAAGCTACCAAACACAGCATTTTATGCAGACCAGAACGGGTTCTTCACCGCTGGATACAGTCCCGATGCTGTTAGAAACAGCTGCGACTACTGTTTAAACCGAGAAAAACTCAGGCTATTCATTTCCATCGTCGGAAAGACAACCGTGTATATCACCTCCATATCGGTAAAGCTTCTTTGCCTTGACTTCTAAGTGTTACACCTAGGTCTTGAATTCTGCAGGTTCCAATAGCAAGCCCAAATCCAATATGCAATCTGCAAAGACAATGGCGTGAACAATATCCTATACCCACTACTCTACTATCAATCTGCCTTTAATGAGCACAGGTATAGTACAAGTACGTCTCTGAGAGACAACTTGCACTAGTCCAGTGTGTGTGGTGTTCCAATCAAAAAAAAAGCCAACGCGTTACCCAAATATTCCATGGTTTGTGAGGAACGCGAATACCCATCTAGAATCAGGCCTTTCGTTCGTGAAAAGCTTAGCGAACATGTTCAATGTGAGGTTCTCCCTTGGAAGCTTGCAAAATTACAACCAACTGATCAAAACCCTACCCATTCTTCACTCGTGGTAGATAATCAAAATACGGCAATATCAGTAGTAACCCAGGTCTCTGCTGTCCATAAATCCAATTATCGTGAACGCAAAGTGAAATTAGGAAAATACTAAGTGGTTCAAGCTGATTAATTTGGATAATTATTGATTGGTATTGAGTTTTTGAATTTAGAGAAATTCTAAAGTTGATTCGGTTACATGGTCGGATGTATCAGACATGATTGCATTTCTATTTAGTTATAAGAAACTGAGAAGGAAATATACGTTGTTATGACATGAGTTTACTGCTAGTTTGAAAAACACCCTTTTTGTAAAATCCTTTCTTAAATAATTGCTGATCTTTTTCATTAATACAACTATTTTGGTCAAAAAATAGTATCCCTGTAATAATGTTACATATATATATATATATATATATATATATATATATATATATATATATGAATAAATCTTTGAATTTCTTTGTTTTGGTTGTTTATAACATATCATATCTGGCATTATTAAACATGTGGTTTTTTTTTATCTTAGTAGATTTGAGGAAATTCTGTCATTATATGTGTCAAACATAATGATCTGAACAAATTCAAAAACAGAAGATGTCAATTCAGAACTGTATTCTTTCGTACCCTTTTTGCCCCCTCTTGTAGCATTTTCATTATTATAATACATAATCTCAATATGTTTTTACGAAATTTAAATCTTTATATTTAGTCCAAATTAGTAAGCTCTAAAATAACAATAGATGAAAATACTAAAGTATACTCAAATATAAATAATTTCTCATTACCGCATCGAAGACTTCAGATTATGACACAATATAACTACCCTTCATGAAATCTTGCAATGAGGCTTGCAATTAAGATTTCACTCGAATTATTAAAATTATTATATAACTTATTAAAATAAGCAACCTAGGGGCCCCCTTTTTCATATGAATTAATTGTTTTACGAGGGAAACAGTTCGTGTGTTTGTTTGTGAAGTGGTTTGCTCCTGAAGGAGTACTCACCCAATTTTACTTTTTCCACAGCCCTTTACTTGCTAATATGTTCAGTTTCCATCTTGATGAATTTCCTTCAGTCTATATTCAGCGTCATGCCAATATGTCTCAGAACAATAAGTCACTATGTTGTCAATTTTCTGAAGAGGCAGCTTCAATATGTTGGCGCAGCTCCCATCTCTATATATTAACCTGTTGCTGAGACATCTCCTGAGCCCCACGTGCTGTGGTCTTCCTATTCTACTCAAAATCAATACCATATCGTTTGTATGTTGCGCAAATTTCTTGTACCTGGTACTTTATGCTATGTTGACTTAGTTCCTACTTATTTTTTGTTGTTTGCATATTAAGATCTCGATATATAGACCTGTTGCTCATGGTCTCAAGGACATTAAGGTACATACTACAGCTTGATATACCAGGATTTTAATTGAAGGCAAAATGAATTCTCAAGGAAAAATAATTCATTTAAAATAAAATTGAAATCATGTCTCATTAAAAATATAGCCTGAGAGGATAAAATCATTAATAATATACGAGATATAAAAACACGCGTCCAAAATCATTGCAAATTTACGTATATGGATCCCCAAATGTGTATTGATCGTTGCATCCTTAATCGACTAATTCCATTTTTAATGCAATATTGGAGAGAAAGACGCGGAATTTGTCTTCATTCAGCATAGCATTTAAATTACTTGCAGTTTATATATAGATCTGATTGTAAAGGCGTTCAAGTCTCAGAGTTTTCATTGTAATTCAGCTTGGTTAATTCGGTGCACGACTTGAGCTAGTCTTCTTCTGTATTACTTATTACAGATATTATTTTGCCTGCACTAACTTTAGTCTATTTAAGTCTTATAATTGTATTATGAAGAATGTTCCAAGCTACAATAGCTGTATCAACGAATATAGTGTTAATTTTCACCTAATTGCACCTGTTATATTGAAAAGCAAAAGATACGATCACCTTGACGAATACCAATTAAACCGAAAGGAACTTACCAACATACGATCTTTCAAAGTTGACCAAAGTGAGGGTACTTAACACAGTCAACAGCAGAATGAAAATCAATAAAACTTCTAAATTCTAACAATCAAATCCTGCTTACTTTTCTCGCCTCATTTGAGTTTTTTTTTAAGTCTAACTTGTATGGTTTCCGAATACACAGTCTCCACCGATTGCCTATCTAATGTCAAGTAATGTCATTATTGTCTTCGCTATATTGACTTTTCACCACGTAGAAAAATCTCTAAATTTCATGATACATTAAGTATCAGATCTAGTTAATAGCTCATATAAATTGTATGACTTCTATACAATTTAATATTGTCAGTTAAAAAATGTGGAAAAGCTAAACATAATTTTAAGGATCAAAATATTAATGTACCCCAGATAAGTATTAAATTGTACCAA
This sequence comes from Rhynchophorus ferrugineus, assembly GCF_030347505.1. Lineage (NCBI taxonomy): Eukaryota > Metazoa > Arthropoda > Insecta > Coleoptera > Curculionidae > Rhynchophorus > Rhynchophorus ferrugineus. The sequence goes on along the minus strand of NW_027472588.1, from coordinate 15,233,788 downwards.
ATGAAATTTTGGACATGACATCTAGACAAAACAAAAAATAATCATGTACGGTTTAATGGCTCAGATTGTTTTAAGCTTCAGATATTTGCTGGTGTTGGCTTTAAATACCGATATTTAAGAGAATATCACGTAGCACATGATTTAAATATTGTTGCGGCAAGTGGTATGGTTTTGTTTTATGTTCATAAATCAATTTATACCTTCTGGTTTCAATATTTCTTTTGGATGTCGTAATTCAGCTTGGTTAATTCGGTGCAAGACTTGAGCTAGTCATCTTCTGTATTACTGATTACAGATATTATTTTGCCTGCACTAACTTTAGTCTATTTAAGTCTTATAATTGTATTATGAAGAATGTTCCAAGCTGCAATAGTTGTATCAACGAATATAGTGTTAATTTTCACCTAATTGCGCCTGTTGCTATATTGAAAAGCAAAAGATACGATCACCTTGACGAATACCAATTAAACCGAAAGGAACTTACCAACATACGATCTTTCAAAGTTGACCAAATCCTGCTTACTTTTCTCGGCTCATTTGAGATTTTTTAAGTCTAACTTGTATGGTTTTCGAATATACAGTCTCCACCGGTTGCCTATCTAATGTCAAGTAATGTCATTATTGTCTTCGCTATATTGACTTTTCACTTTTCACTATGTAGAAGAATCTCTAGATTTCATGATACATTAAGTATCAGATCTAGTTAATAGCTCATATATATTGTACGACTTCTATACAATTTAAGTCAGTTAAAAAATGTAGAAAAAGTAAACATAATTTTAAGGATCAAAATTTTAGTGCACCGCATATAAGTATTAAATTGTACCAAATGAAATTTTGGATATGACATCTAGACAAAACAAAAAATAATCATGTACGGTTTAATGGCTCAGATTGTTTTAAGCTTCAGATATTTGCTGGTGTTGGCTTTAAATACCGATATTTAAGAGAATATCACGTAGCACATGATTTAAATTTTGTTGCAGCAAGTAGATATGTTGTATGTTTATTATAAAATTGATTGAGGACAATCAAAATGTCAGGATGGCCAATTGTTGTCAATTTTAATTTATTAGTTAGTATCAATTTTTAACACACTGTATCACTAGAAAGGAGTTAATTTAGCAAACATCAGAGAAACTAGATGAATACAGAGATTATTACTCATTTTAATAATCTACATCTGGTAATGTTTATAAATTGGAAATTCTGTGTTTTCTTTGTGAATTGTCTGTTATGTTTTTTTCGCATATTCATTTGTGTAATATATATTACTACTACAAAAGTCATGGAAATCCCAAACTAAAATTAAAAAAAAATCATATTCTTGATTTGACAATAACAACAAAATTAGGATAGGGTAAGTTGATTAATGACACAGAATGTAAAAAGTGATCTAACACTGTCTGGAAGGATATGTTAGTTTTTTATTTATGTTTTGTTTTAATGTTTATGGTAGGTAATAAAACATGATGTGTAAGCATGAATATTTTATAAGAATATACAATCTGAGAATAAATAAGAATATATAAATAATGTATTAATTCTGTTAAAGATAATATTGTACATGTTTGAACTATGCAGATATCGAAGATAAAAAAATATGATATAATGATGTCAGTGTCAAATCTTCGCAAATAATCGCAATCGCATTGCAATTAATTGCATTTTTGAAGAGAAATAGCTTAAATGGGAATAATATCGTTAACTAAATATACTTCTTAACGAAATATGGATATTTAAACAAGAAGCCTTACTTAACGAAATTAAATTGAAATGTTAATCGTTTCATTCAATCAATAGTTTATACAATTTTATAAGATTCAGCTCTTAGTTCAGGTAGGTATGATATATGATAAGATGTATACATGTTACTTGAGTTTTATAACTAAGAAATGAGTCTCTATTGGTAAAAATTTGAGGTCTGAGTCAAAGTATGTTCACGCATTGTAAATTCATTACTGGTAACAAAATACTCCAGGTTGATGATAGAAAAAGGTGGTTTCTGTATGAACGGCTGAAGAGCTTAGAGTCGCTATTTTCGGTTCGACTGACTTGACTACTTTTTACTGTGGACTGTTTCAGTAGTGCACTTTCTTGTTACTAATTTTGGACTTGCTAGTTTCATTCGACTGATTTTTAATGTTATGGCTTTGCCTTTAACGACCTTAAAAGTATTGACCGAATTTATACCTACATACATTTATATGTAATATATATGGTTTTATGTATATATATCACAAATGTATGTTTGTAATTGATGATAAATAACAATATATTGTACATTAATAAGGCAGCATTTTGGAAATATGCAAGATTGTTTAATAATAAAATAATTTTGACAGCATTTGTGTTATCTTGGCAACTATTGGATATTTTTTGATTATTTTTTTCGATTTTCGAAGTCTCTCGATGTCTGTTAAAACCTTTTAAATGGTAAAACTTCTTTCATTCCAGTTACAACGAATAACAATATTCCTAATAATAAAATATTCCTTATTACATGGGTGCGATGGTTAAATAGTTGATAAAGATTGATTGAGAAAATACGATACAAATATTTAATGGTCATTACTCCATTCCTCTTTACAATCAAGTCAAATATATAAAATATAAAAATAATTCTATCACTCAAAATGAAACTGCTATTTCGAAGGTAATAAATTACGACAATTATCACTTTCCCTTTCTTTCCCAAAGAAAGTTCGAAAAGAAATATGATTATCTTCGGCTCACTTATGGCACCAGTGAAAAAAAATAGTAAGCATTTCTTGGAATGAAATAGAAATAAACCATTTACTTTTATTATATTATCTCATTATTACTTTCCGAATATTAAAATACAGTTAAATATATTTGGGATAATTATTCTATTCTTTTTTTCACACTACTTGTACAGCACAGAGAACAGCACCATTATCTCCGACCATTCCTGTATTAAAATTAACACGGGAAGGAATTCGTAAATCTCCGTCCGTTATCGCTGAATGGAAAAACAGAGGAATTGTGCATTTGACTGAAATAAGTGATTACTAGTCTTTTACTATTCACTAGTTAGACTGGTTTGCGACTATCGACTGTTTCTACTATTTTCAGCGCTTTTTTAATTAGATTATATTAAATATATATATATATATATATATATATATATATATATATATATATATTTAACTCGAAAATTAAGTTAAGTAAAATCAGTGTGGGACGTCAAAGACGATCAAGGGCACGCAGAAAAATTCCCGCGATCAGCTCGCTAAGGGGGAGCACTGTGGTGACGTCAGGGCTCTTCTTCTTATCGCGAAATGTCCACAGAATAAGATTGACTAAAAACGATTAAGGGCACGCAGAAAAATAGACAGCAGATACATTCATCTTTCGACGTCCAAGCATCTTACATTCAATCAAAAATCATCCATTCAATCAGACCTTCAGGAAGTACCATTTGTTTTCGTAAGAAGAGACCAAGCAAAAATACCCCTAAGCCCATTATACGAAGGGCCTTTCAGAGTTTTGCACAGAAATGAAAAATACTTCAGAATTGATAAAAATGGAAAAGAAGATAACGTATCGATCGATCGTTTAAAACCAGCGTATATATCTCAGGAGTCCCAGATATATGAAGAACACTCCTACTGTCAACCAGCCATAAGACCCATCTATAGGATTCAAAATTTCCCGCGATCAGCTCGCTAAGGAGTGACGTCAGGGCTCTTCTTCTTATCGTGAACTGGCCACAGAATAAGATTGACCAAAAGCGATCAAGGGCACGCAGAAAAATAGACAGCAAATTCATTCATCTTTCGACGTCCAAGCATCTTACATTCAATCAGCAATTATCCATTCAATAATCAAACATTTATACATTTTCATTAGTTAATTAGTTGTATAATAGTTAGTGATATTAATAAAGTGTTAAGGGAAACATAGTTTCATTCAATAAATTATACGAAGACCTCCATACCAGCAAGTATCAATTTTCACTTTGTATGACCTTTTGAGAAAAAAAAGACAAACATAAATTTGTCTTCGTGATAATTTTCAAGCTAGAACTAGAACTAAGTAGGTAACTAGAAGCAAATCGGTTTTAAACGAACACCGGACTAAGAGTTGGTCATTATTCAAATCTTGGTACATTAGCAGACGGTATCTACGAGTTGCCTCGTAGTTTCTAGTCGACGGTTTACGGGTATCGGGTTTCAGGCCGCCGCAGATGAAACTCGATCCACGTTCGGTTCCCTTCTCTCTCTCTGTGGCCCTCTCCCATTTTCTTTTTCACGTTCGTTTGTCCGAACGTCTTCGGCATCCCTGAATTGAACGGTTAACGCTTGGTGGTCTCGAGAAGCCATTTTTTTCTGTTTTTTTTTGTTGTTGTCGCGTTATCCAATCGACACCCAATACTAGAGTAATTGTTTCAAGTAGACATTCTAAATTCTAATGTCCCGATCGTTAACTATTAGATAATTCTAACATTAAGCTCAGAAAACAACATACGGACGACTGAAATTTTATTATTCTATAATCTTTTATAATTACAAGGTCTGTAAATTTTAGGATTAGTTTTAGAGGATTATTAAACTAAACTTTACTGTGAAAAATCGATACAATATATTTTATTCAAAGTATTATCCATTGATAATCGCTATTTTTTCTATCTTTGAATCTATCTACATCGACGTATTTTTAAAAACGCTGTTCAAACCGGCCACAACTCATATGTCGGAACAAGTAGCAATCAGAAGAAGCAGGGTCTGGAGAATACGGCGAGAGCACATCCGATTTTAATTTATATTATACTATTTGTATATCAGAGATTATAAAAAAGGAAGTGCTGTTAAATAAAGCCATGCAACTTTGAACTAAGATACAAATTCAACCTTCCAGTTCTTGTACATTTATCACCTTCATATATAATGGACGTGGACCAATGTATCATTTAAGTTGATAATACAAATAGTATCCGATCACTCTAAAATGTACATTTTATTAAATTTTTGCGAACAAATTCTTATGACAAGTTTTAAGAGATTTAGTTGAATATGAAGAAAACGTGAACAAGTTGAAAGAACAATTGAATCTAAGATAAATGCACGAATAAAAAAGCGACCGTATTTTCAGGCATTGAAGTTATTTGGCAAAAAGTATAGGGAAGAAAGTTGACCATTATTTTAAATTCATTATATAACGGTGAATGTATGATTCATATATTTATCATAATTTTGTCAGATTTATCGGGGATTTTTTTCAATAACTAGCCATCCGAAGACATGAAGTTTATTTCTGAGACGTAATCAATAAAACAAATTAAGTGTACAAACTAAATGAAACTGAGCTTGAATATAATCTACCGATCACCGATCGAGTGCGAATATTTTCCTATTAAACTTGTTAGACCAAAAGAAAGTGTCCAAAGTTATAAAAAGCAATATCAATTCAAAGAAAACACCGGACTATGGCTTAATAACCGGAAAGGTACTAAAAAATCTACCGAGAAAGATAATTATAAAATTCACAAACAATAAATACAGCATTCCGATTAAGACATGTCCTGGATGATTGGAAAAGGGTTAAAATTATTAAGATTCCCAAACCTGGAAAACCAACACATGAAGTAAAATCGTGTCGACTAATTTCACTGCTACAGAAATATCCCAAGTAATTGAAAAATTCATAAAAAGTTTAAAACCACTAATATATAAGATAATCTAAAAAATCTAACACCTGCACATCAGTTTATATTATTGGTACGTATTGTACAAAGGGATGTATTGGTTATTTGCAAGAAAATTTAAATTATTCGTACATAACACGTTGCTTACTTATTACTTACACCAAAATATAGGGACTTAAACTGTTATAAATGAAATTATTTGACAAAACAAAATTTGCAACAAAACATGACGAAAAACTCCACTCCTATGTTAACATGTTATGTACTTCAACTCTTAGGTAACATTGAACTAGGATGCAGACTCCAGAGAATCCAGAAAGTAAGGGCCAGTGAGTCTTTTCATATAAATACCTTGTTTTACGTCACTCTAGAGACAAATTGTAAATTAGTCGGTAATTATTGGTAACAAATATTGATAATTAAAAAAAATCATAAAACCTCCAAACTATTTTATTGCATAACAAAATTGTATGAAAATAATTATAGACAATGTGGATTAAGGTCAAATTTCATTACAGTTTTAAGGTTTTTTCTTTATAATTTTGAAGGTTTATTAAGAGCAATTGACATAAAGTATTGTCTGTATTTAGCTGTCACTTTTCTGTAATCTCTCAGGCAGCATATGGATTTAGTTAAAAATTCCTAGTATCTTAATGCGATCGCAGAATCAATCCAATTTATGGTTTTGTTGTTTTTTGACCAGGGCAAATCGTAATCAGAGAAATCAAGTCTGCTGAATAAGTTGCACATTTAGGAATTTTCATGAGTCTTCGGGAATTTTGCAACATGCTACAGAACGTTGTCATATTGTTATATGATATTGCTTTAAATCATAATAATTATCATTTATAATATATAATCTACTTCTATAACGACAATGTGTCTTCAATAATCGACTCGAATATCCATTATTTTTCCGCCAAATTCAACACTATTAAGTTTGTAATTTGACTGCCTACAACTTGTTTCACTAAGATAGATGTAAAATCAGCTTATACTTATAATTAATATTACTCCACAGTTAGATAACGGGATTTCCCTTTTACCCTACGAAAGTGAAAATGTTTATAACATATATCTTGGTCTATGTATCATATCAATTACAGGCGAAATTCTTCAATGTACTTTATTTATTATATATTTGAAGAACCACTTATTAAAACACTTGCTGAACTATAAATATATTACTTGAAAGGCACTTGATTTTTTTTTTGAGTAGACCAAAGTATTGTTTTATTATAATTTAAATTAAAAACAATATATTATATAAATGAATAGGGAAATATTAATCCGAAACAACATTCTAATCAAGAGATGTATAAGTACTTCTGTCTTGCAGCCACACTAAATGTCATTTTAGTTTCATAACTGTAAAGAGGGCATTATAATCATGATATAATATTAATTTCAATTCAAGACAGATCATATTCAATAAAAATTCGATAATAATTCCACTGAATACGAACTCCATCATCATGTCATATAATATTAGTTGTTTGAGGATATTTATTAAAATTTGTTTTTCTTGATAACAAATTAATTTAACTGATTCCCGAACATTGTTGAATATAAATTTCCAAGTTATCAGTAGTTGGATATCAATAATTTCTGTGTAATTTACACTTACCTGTCCTTATGTTCAGCAGCTCTGTCTCGTTGTCTTCGGTTTTTAAACCAGTTGGAGACTTGCGTTGTGGTGAGACCCGTTGCTTCAGCTAGTTCCCGTTTTTCTCTAGGACTCGGATATGGATTGTGTGAATACCAGTCTCGTAAAATACTTCTCGATTTTTCTTTGAAACAGTAACTAGTCTCTTCGCCGTCCCATATTGTCCGGGGAAGGGGGAATTTTCGCCTAACTCGATATTTTCCTACAGCTCCTAATGGCCTACCTGTACACGAAAAATCCGAAGTATCAATACCTGAATACAACTAGCATAGAAACAATTGTACCTCTAAGTTTTTCTGCTTCAATATAATGAGCTTTCAGCCATAAGGCTTGTAATTTTCCGTGATTATGTGGACTAAATTGGTGTCCTTCTAGTATTTTGTACAGTTCTTTGAAATTTCCTTTATGGAAGGCTACGATCGCCTTAGCTTTAAGCACTGATTCGTTATTGTGCAGTTTATCACATGATGGTAAAGACCAGAGAAATCTACCTAATCGTTCTACGTTGCCAGCTTGTTGCAGTACCTGTAACAAATTGGATAAAGTTAAATTGTCAGTAACAGTTATTGAATTTTATTGAATTGAAATTATTCAATAGAAGCACAAAAACAAACTATTAGGTTTTACAGAGTAGTATGAAAGTTGGAAAATTTATTTTCTAGTTACAGTATATTACCATGGGAATATAATGTCTTTCTGACTCGTATGGAAAGAACATTATAGAGAAATAAATTAAAATAAATATTTAAATATACAACAAAAATAAATACAAGATGAACATATAAATTGTGATACTTAAATATTTTGAACATTACACAAATTAAATTAATGAAATTAATTACCAATCAAACAGTGTACAAAATTCTGCTTAAATCTTATATTTAGAACTGTAGTAATTATACTACCTACCATAACCGAAGTCGTATATATACTATGTGCTTTATACACTATGATCAAAAATATTAAACCTTTTCGATTTTTACCAATTTTTTATTGGTATGAAGTTTAATTATAATGTAAGTAAAATGCAATATATTATTCAAATAATTAATGATAGTTCAATGAATAGTTAAGGAAATATTAATCCAAAACAATATATATTATTTAGTAATATATTCTAAGTAATATATTCTTTTTATATATCATAGCATATTTTATGAAAAATTTTTGAGTTACTTGATAATAGTCCAAACAGACGTATTATCAAGTTCTCGTAGACCAAATCTCAAGCTTTAGTCTCATATCTTTAGTCTCTATATCCGAAGTTTATTCAAAATAGCAGTGAACTCGAGCCATTTCAATTTAAGACGTCAATACGTCCCAATATTGCCGAATTTAACTTTGGTTAAAACACAGAGGTTATTTTAGGTTCAAAATAAATGAAGAAAAGTTTACTTTTTGACTTGTTGTTTGTCTGATTTACACGTAGTCTAATTTTGTAACAGAGATGATAAGAAAATAATTATTTTTTGAGTTATTAAAAACCATATATATTTCCTCGAATTCGTATTTAAATTAAGGGTGTTGGACACCGAAAAAGATATTGATATTTCGATATATCGGAGAAAAACAAATCGATATATTCTGCAATAGGTATAAAAAATATCGTTATTTTCCATAAAAAATATATAAGTTTTAAATATCCTAAAGAATAATGAGATATATGTTAAAGACCAAAACCAATTCTAAAGGTCTATTAAAAATTATATTTAATTTATTTTGAAAAAATATCGAAAAATATCGATTATATATATAAAATATCTAAAAAAATATCAATATATCGATATATCGGCCAAAAAAATAACTGCTATCTATATAAAATTTTCTGCATTACTAATTTAAATATTTATGTTCTCTTTATTGATTGATTATTAGTATAAATTATGTTAGATCATTAAATTTTCATAATCTTGCTACTGTGTGGCAATAAAAACACTTCCAGTGTAAGTTCAACTGCTTCCAGTTTTTAGCAATAAACCATTTAAAAATTTTTGAAGGTTGTGAATAAATCTATTAATAATTTTTTATGTGACGTTATTTACTTTGTTATAGTATCAATTCTATTAACTACTAAATTAAATGTACTTAAATATACCTATTAAATACACACACACTATACACTGGAGAACTTAAAAAAGTAAATATGAATTACTAGGAAACTTTAATACTAGTCAATTGTTTAATTATAAGTTTAATCAGTAAGTTTAATACTAAAAATAATTTGTTTAAAATATGCTTTATTACTAGCTAGACATTTTTGCTGATCTCTTAGATGTTTCAGAAAGTTGTACTCATTAAGAGCAAAATCTGGTGTGTCTGGTGGTCTTACAAGTTGAAGACGTAATGAACGCATCTTGATATGTACGCAATGAAGACCTATGTCGAGACTTCGAACAAAGACTGTTGTTGTTTCGCTTGTTTATTTTGTTTGTTGTTTTATTTGATCTGATCTGTGATCTGAAATTTGAATCTACTACAACAATTTCAAGTGCGAAAAGTCATAGGTTAATATAGGAGGACGATCCATATCTACACCAAAGCAGAATATTCATGGCCATAAAGATTATTTCCATATAATATGTTACTAAGTTACCAGAAAGATGATAAAATATTGTTGAAAATAATACAAAAAACTTTTAAGTATTATATTGTATCCATTTTATTCAATAAATGTATTTTTTAAATTTTAAAAATGATTAGAATACATGCTAGCACCTAATATATGTTTTGATTAATATATATTATTAAACTACTGGTAAATTTGAAATAGTAATTGGCGTAAGAAATAATATAATACCTGGATCATCAGTGGCAAAATAAACGTAGCAGGTTTGGTATTTAAACACAATCGACACTGACACTATATGAGCTAAGTGTTCGATAATACGAATAGTTATCAGGGAATTGCAAATTCTACTGTCGTCAAAAGTTCAAGTGCTTCTAGATTTTAGCAATAAACTATTGAAAAATTTTTGAAGGTTGTGAATAAATCTATTAATAATTTCTTATGTGACATTATTTACTCTGTTATAGTATCAATTCTATTAACTACTAAATACGCTACTAATTAAATATACTTAAATATACCTATTAAATACACACACACTATACACTGGAGAACTTAAAAATGTAAATATGAATTACTAGGAACGTTTAATACTAGTCAATTGTTTAATAATAAGTTTAATCAATAAGTTTAATACTAAAAATAATTTGTTTAAAATATGCTTTATTACTAGCTAGACATTTTTGCTGATCTCTTAGACGTTTCAGAAAGTTGTAGTCATTAAGAGCAAAATCTGGTGTGTACAGTGGGTGGAGTAAGACTTCCCAAAGAACTGCGGAACCAGAAATGACTGTCTTACAAGTTGAAGATGTAATGAACGCATCTTGATATGTACGCAATGAAGACCTATGTCGAGACTTCAAACAAAGACTGTTGTTGTTTCGCTTGTTTATTTTGTTTGTTGTTTTATTTGATCTGATCTGTGATCTGAAATTTGAATCTACTACAACAATCTCAAGTGCGAAAAGTCATAGGTTAATAAATATTTTTTATAAGGTATAAAGGTTTTTTCCATATAATATGTTACTAAGTTACCAGAAAGATGATAAAATATTGTCGAAAATAATACAAAAAACTTTTAAGTATTATATTGTATTCATTTTATTCAATAAATGTATTTTTTAAAGGAAAAAAATTATTAGAATACATGCCAGCACCTAATAAATGTTTTAATTAATATATATTATCAACGTAAGAAATAATGCAATACGTGGATCATCAGTGGCAAAATAAACGTAGCAGGTTTGGTATTTAAACACAATAGACACTGACACAATATGAGCTGAGTGTTCGATAATACGTATAGTTATCAGAGATTTGCAAATTCTACTGTCGTTAAAAAAATCCGTCCATTATATCGGAACAATGGAAAGTGGAAATCAAATGCAGAATTCCACAGCTATCACTGTTATTGCCGTTCATTATCGTTATGAGTAATGCGATATATTTCACAAAAGAGATACCCGATGAATAATGAGTATTGAACTTCAACTATTAAAAGAACAAATCGTTGTTGCGATTAGAGCGCGATTGATAAGGTAAGAATGGCTAATTCATTATCTGCTTTATAAAGAATCCTGTACAATATCATGTAATGAGTAATAACATCTATATAATATCAATAGATAATTTGTATAGAATTGCAACTTAATAAACTATAAAATTTAATCCATTTTATCATTAGCCTTGTAATAAATTATCCACAGAATAATATCAGTAACTATAGAAAAAAACAGTTCATCAAAATACATAAGAATATTATTTAAGATTTAAATCCTTTAAAAATATGTTCAGCATTATTAAAACAGTCTACATATCAAACCGATCCATTTTCACAATAGAAGCTATGCTGCATCGATCTGAACAAGTAGTAATCAGAAAGTGCTACGGTTGATGAGTACGGTGGATCTGGATTATCTATTCGAGCTGCAACAGTACCCTTCACAATCCTTGTAATGTGTGGGCCAGCGTTGTTTCGTAAGAGTATGGTTTTGCGTCTGTTATTGGTCTTTCTCTTAACTATATATCGTTCACTTTATTCTTAATATACTATACTTACAGCATGAGTATTCCGATTCGATTTAAACTATTATGTCTAAACTGAAACTGATACAATAAGTTGTATATTATTATAAAATACTTCTTAGGATATCGATTTTTACAGTAAATTATGTAAAAATCATCTACAAATTACAAAACATAAAAATTTCAGTGAAATCAGTGAAATAGTGAATATTCTTAATTTAAATCGATTTAACAGCTATAGAACATATCAAAATATTGCTCTTGGCTTGCTTGATTCGATCCTATAGCAATAAGTTGTAAGGCCAACATTTTTCTAGGTCTTTAGATATAGAAGTTATCAGTACGATAAAAATGGATCCAGAAAAAAATCCGGAGAAAAAAAGAAAATCCAGAGGTTTGGAAAGTTGTATCGATATTTATGGAATATATAATGAGTAGTAATAAGGCTTCAAACCTCAGAAAGTAAAAGGTAACTCTGGTATCACTTTTTTAATGTTGATTTTTTAAAATGTAGCAAACATTATAAACTAACTTACAGTTTCTCATATTTGATTGAATTCTGATGACATGAATGGTAAATGACATGTATTAAAAATATTTTAGAATGCCAAGGCTCTACGATGATCTGACAAAAGTGATTCTTAAATATTCGTCTTCCTCGGTCATAGCAAAAAAAGTATGTTTGCACATAATCGGGTTCTTTGGTAAACACGGTAAGAACAGAAATGGCTGTTTTTGAACAAACACTGTACCAACAAGTCGCATTGGTCGCAGTAGGCTTATTAAACAAAGGACGAACGTGTTTGAACAAACGGCGTTTGCAGTAGAGAAACAGTCGAGTGGGTTTATACAGGCAGCTTTCGATAACTTGCCAATTTGCTTTTAAAAAGTTTTTCTTGCGATGGAATACCGTACGCTGCTTCAGACAAATAGAAGTTATTTGATGAAATAAGCTTGTTAAATGAATAAAATTGTTGACAGTACTTAGTTGAACAGAACAGAAATTGCATGTCACTTAATCTCTCTATAACAGTACTAGAGATGATGTTAGATAATTAAACATACTGTTTATTGTGGATGGATTTTTTAAACATAACATGAAAAGTTATATTCAACAGATTGTACAGCACTAGCACTAGTTTACCCTAATTAACTCACTATATTTATAGAAAAATCTAAGCATAATTTATTAGAGATGAAATGTTTGGCCTATATTTGCAAGCCTTGTTCGGTCTTATCTAGTTTGGAAAGGAGCTTGCAGTAGAGAATCTAAAATATAGATTTATTTCCGGACAAGGAATCTCGGGAAATGCATGAAGACCTTTTTTAGTTACCAATCAGTATAGTGTTGCTAATAATTTCATTAACATAATGACATCACGGTGGCAGAGCGTGAATGGATCGAAATATACAATTATTGGTACCGGAAATTCCTTTTTATGAATCCTTCAGTGATTATATTTGCGTACTCAAGAGATTAATGGCACCCCTGTTTCTTGATGTACTTGGTTATTTCTGATATACTATGGGGAATTCAGAATGACATTTGCGAAGCATATAAAAAAACAGAATGCATCGTTACTTGGTAAACAAGGATTTTAATTAACTTTTAAATGGTATTTGGGATCTAAATTCACTGCATCGTTCTAAGATTGTTGGAACCGGAAGTATGTCCACTGCCGAGATCAGAAATAAGAAAAAATATTGATGGTTATTGGCTTTATGATATTTTACAAACTACAAATAATAATACATCGTATGTACCGAAGAAAATCAGAGTATTGTAATGATCTTTACAATGCCGCACAACAAATGATCAAAAAGGTGATGATCAAGAGATTATAGAATTTTAGCAACTTGAATTTGAATAACAGCACAAGGGCTGTAATCCTTTCAAGTAGATTAAAATTGGGCATGGGCCTTGCGAGTTAGTTTCAACAGTAACAAATATTGAATCACCAAATAGATAATGTACTTTGGAAAACATCAAATCCAGCAAAGCATCGGAATTGTGTTAGTGAAATAAAGTGATATATAAAAATAATAATAATTAAAATTAATTAATAATAATTAAAATACTCCAAGCTGAAAAAAAACATAAAGATTTAGATCAGGAACAAAAGTTACCTACTAATGATTCTCCAATAAACAATCAAGAGAAAAAGGTGTTATTTAAGTAAGTAATCGCAAAAAGGACTTCACATATACAAGAATGTGTCGCAGATCTTTATTTTTCGTATGTATAATCAACCCGATTAAATATACCAAATGAGACATTATTATTTTCATGTATAGTTCTTCTGTACCTGATTTGATTTAGGTTGTTGATTTTAATTTTACTATGATCTTAAACGAAGTTCATTTGTTTTATTATTTAGACTGTACTAAAAAACGATACAAAGACCATCTTTTGTAATTGTTAAGTATTTAAAAAAAATAAGAGCTACAAGTGGTTAGCTAATTTTAAAAAATGCCATTTATATTTCCATCGTTTAATTATCTTATCCAATTGTTAGATTAAAAGCTGTTCTAGTCGCTACTTTATAATCACTTTTCATCGTCCATTCGTCATACAAAGTACCTATTTTGAAGATACTAGTTGAAAGGTTAAGATTAGTAGTTCCCTTGATCTACACAGGAGAGGGACCAGTGCTCCTGAATCACTGACTGACATGGAATTATCGGTTTTCCAAATATGAATATACCAGATTTACAAGATCACTGGGTATAAAAACTTAATACTTTCAAAATTAGACCATTACCAAACCAAACTTACCATATAAAATATTTTTGAAGTCAAGTGATACATTTTTTAAGATGGTTAGGTGATATTGGAATGATATGTTGAAGATGTGTGTATGAGGTAGCAGAGGTGATAAATTTTTCGACCAAAATTAGTGTTTGGAGTTAGCGTTATTCTCGACAAGATTAATGCAACAAGAATATTTAAAGCAGATTTCTCCTATAGACAATTAATAGACCCAGTTTTCCACAACATCATGAAAGCTACCAAACTCTGTATAAAATGTTCTCCTAAAATACAGGATATCTGATAGCGCTGTATATCCACCGTTTATAATCGAACAATATGCTTAATGTTGCTACACCTCTACGCTGGTATTTTTTAATAATCTGACCGATCAGCACTACATTGCGAAAGGACCAACAAAAAAAGATTATTTATGACCAGTAAGAAAATAAAGAATGATTTACTTCAGACAAAATAGAAACATAAATAATGCCAATGCAATCAGAGCTGGTGAAAAACTACACACACATACACATTTTCGAAGACGATGAAACATGACGTCAGCGATAAGGACCGTTTCCATATCATCTGCAGAAAAAGAGAAATTGCCATCGCCCAGTCAGCGAGATGTGTCACCCACGTATTTTCATGCCTGCTACCCATTTATCATCCGTTGACTAGAGCTTTCGCGAACGTTACAGATCGTATTACCATCGGTGGGTCTCTGTGGGTGTCTGCTCGGCTGACCATTAGGCATTCTTGCAGTGCTCCTTTTTTCTTTTGCCCTTGGTACAATTTTGCTTCGGTATGGCCTAATACAAGCTTATATTCAAAGGAAGTTGGTTAATATAATATGAATAAAGGGTTATAGATGATGTTAAATGTGGGTACATAGATCTTACGTAACTTATTTAAAAGTATCTGCTATGAAGCTTTAAAATATTCTCCTCCTCTCTCTTACATATCTGTATCTTCAGAAAATCTAAACTAAATATTATGAAAAGCAAAAGTAGATAGCACAGAAATACTACAATGTCTAATAATTTTATTAAAATAGAGCAACGGAATATCAACTCGATGCCAATACAGGGTGTCACATAACAATTTATGCCCTAAAAATTTCAACAATCTGTTCAATGGGCACTAAGTATTTTTTGTCATTACTATTGAATAATTGACACGTTGATCAATTCAAATTCATACTTCATGTACAATTTTATATATTAATATTATACTAAATAGCTATAAAATTAACTGTTCGGAAAGTAAATTAAGATGTACTGGTACTATTAGAATACCTCAAACTCTGAATTGCAGGTGTTATGGGATTCAAGGAATTGTTTATTCAGAGAAATTGTTACTACTAGTGTGTTTTATTCATTTAGACTAAAGTGTGAACTTCGGGTGTATGGTGTGATGAGACTGGAAAGGAATTGTCCAAAATGAGCTCATTTCAACTAGATGAGGGAATATCTGGTGTATTCACTGTTGAATAAAGATATAATACTACTACATATTCCAATCCGCACCGAGTTATCTCAAAGGGGTTAAACGGCTTTCAAAATAGGCCTGGAAGGGCAGTTTTAATCATTTTTTATGCTAGATGGAAGGCA
The DNA here is from genome assembly GCF_030347505.1 of Rhynchophorus ferrugineus. Lineage (NCBI taxonomy): Eukaryota > Metazoa > Arthropoda > Insecta > Coleoptera > Curculionidae > Rhynchophorus > Rhynchophorus ferrugineus. Next base: position 15,217,501 of record NW_027472588.1, on the reverse strand, counting down.
TCACGGCTTACCCGAAAAAAGACATAATATTCTCGATACTAATGAAGCACATTTGATTTAAGAAAATTAATGCAACCCTCAACATAACATTTATGGAACTTTAACAAAAAAATTCCATGATTTTTTTCAAATACTGAGTATTTTGATAATAACCAACCACAGATAACCCGACACTAATACGGCCTTTACAGCTATCATAGAATAAATCAGATACAGACATGATGAACCAAGTAATATGAGAACCTGACATCTACACAATATTTATTTACTAATAGGCGTTGAGACACCATTTTCTTTTAAAACAGCTGCTGTTCTTCGCTGAATAGATTCATAGAGTGTTTGAAGAGTTTCCAACGGAATATTGTCCCATTCCTGCGATAAAACATCCGCAAATTTTGTCAATGATGTTAGAGGTGTAAATCTACTCTAACTCTAAGCTTTAAAAATCACCATAACGATTCAATTATGTTGAGGATCCGATTGTACTCGTTAGGGAAGAAGTTTGTGTCGGTTAGCACGATATGGCGCTCAAATCATAACGGAGGCTCCCCCTGCTTGTCTGTAGAAAGCAGGCAGTCCGGATCGTAGGCTCTTTGCGGTTGTACACATATGAATCCATCCGTTTGTAAGGAACATTGTAAACGATGATCCATCAGACCATACCCCATTCTTCACATTTCACCGATCGTTTAATGAACCGTTGCAGAACAAAGCGTATAGACTGAATTAAAATTTACAAAAATTGACATGCAAACTGAACAACATTTACGCGACGCATTAATTACACCTAAGTATTGCCAATATGTAACAAAATATACGAACCTGCATGGTATTCATATTATTTAATTATCCCCTGTATATTATTTTAATTCTTTGTCAATAACATTAACAGAAAATATTAGTTTTAATGGCTCATTGAATCATACTCAAATTAATTAAACCAATTCATTCACAAGAATTACTAGAACAATAACAGATAACGATCGAAAAAGGCCCATACCCCAAAATAAAAGTAAACTACATCTGCGGGGAGGGGGGGGGGGGGGTTACGTTCCGATAAGATAGCAGCGGTTGGTGAAACCGCAGTTGACGATGGACTCAGATATGAACGGATTAAAAGGAGAAAAAGATGTAATTTTGATAATATTATAGTTCAATTTATTTGTCTATTCATTAATGAAGAATCTATGAATTTAAGTATATTAGTTGCTGAGAAAAACATAAAATTAAAAAAAAACTTGTACATAGTACTCAAGTCATAAGGTTATATGGACGTTATATTATGATTTTTTATTTATTTTATTTATATATTGAAGGGTTTGTTGACTGGAAGTCCTCTATAACTATTATTAAACTTCATATTTCATTAAACTTCGTTCAAGTGAAGAATCCAGGTCCAAAACCAAATCCTGCAGTAGTTGAGCAGATGACAAAATCTTATTTATTTTGTTTAAAGTTAAAAGACCAAAAACGTAGTTGATTTTCCAGCTAATTCTTGAGCTAATCATTTAATTTATTATTCCTCTTCAGAGAGTGTATTGTCATTAGCGGCTAAAACTTTTCTGTTTTAACAAACAAGATCTGTTCAACACTGAAGATCTTGAAAACCTTCTCCATGTATTTGATGCATAACTTCTTAACTCACTGACTTCGGTTTCCTTGACTGGCAATTCTGAGATATCGATACCAACTTTCGACCATAGGTTTTTCCAGCATGCATTTATACTTGATGGTGTTGAGTCACTCACTGAATCTTTAATACTGTTTATGTGATGAGCAATATTAAGCTGTTTCCAACTTTCGGTAACAGTAAATGAAGAATCCGCTTCCATGCATTGTAAGATGCGATTGAAAGTCCGCCTGAAGATGATGTCATTTAAATGCTGCTATTATACCCTGATCTAATGGTATCTTTCACCGCGGTCTATTAAAAGTAGAGTGTCCGGATATTTGGGTAAATTGTCAATAAACAAAAGTACCTTAAATGGTAGTTATTTTGAGGCCAAATTCTGATTGGTTAACCTAGACATAAAACAATTAATAAACCAGTCTGTAAATAGCGTTATAGCAACCCAAGTATTAAGATTTGCTCTCCAAAATACAGACTGCAATAAATATTGTTTACACTGTTGGAAACTTACTGATAGATATGATTCTGGTGAAATAATCTAGTAAAAAGGTAGCGAAGATTATTTAATAAATTTTAGTGGTATTGACTTCTGATTAATTTCAGGTTTCATTAATAAATTTCCTAACAGAGTACTGAACAAATAATATAGGTAATAAATACGTTAATTTGTGTATCAAGTGTTAAAATGAATATTGTATAGAATCAGTTATAAAATATGTTTATAGAATTTTAATAGGGATACATGGGGCATAAGACAAAGTGGAAAGCAATAGATAAATGAAAACTATAGAAAACAAATTAAAAATGACTATCTGTAAGGGTGAAAACATACTCATATTAATTAAACCAATTCATTATTCACTGGAATGACTGCAACAAAATCAGATTACGATCGAAAAGGCCCCGTACCACAAAATAAAAGTAAACTAATAAACATATTTTACACTGTTCCCAAAACAGCTCTATCTGTATGCCCTCCCCCAATTTCTCGTTCGTCATAACAGCGCGCCATCATTATGTCTGATGCCCTGGTACATCATACGCGCGTCGAATCGGTGTCGAATTACGTGGACCGAAAACATTCGGCGGAAACGTTACCCATATCAACGAAAATAAAATCGAAAGTGGAACCGACGACCTATTTAAGTACGTATAACGTTCTCCGTCTGTTGAATGTTTGTAAAATAGGAATTCCTCTCCATGGTCTTTAAAATGGTTTATTGGTCTGTTTTCAAAGCGCTCGACGTATCGATTCACCGCTCACAGATCAAGCGCCTTCCTCCTTTCATTTATTTTGATGTTTGTTTGTTTTTGAGCGTACTTTATCATTGATAATAAAAGAGAACTAGTGAAGAGATTTTTTCTCGGTTTGTTTGGGCGTCGACGGCAGTTGATGAGTAACGTTTTTAACAACTTTACATAATATAAAAATAACCCAGTTGCTTCCAATTTTTTGTAATGTGTGTTTTGGCTGCGCTTGTTTAACCTGATGCTTATTACTCATTTATTGATACTAAGTCACACGATTGAGCAGAACGTTCAGGTAACGCATAGTCTATCCGAAGTATCAGTGAACTTACGTCATCAAAATGCAAATGCATTGCCTATTGCTATACCTAATAGGAGACCATATTTTCCTACTCATTTTATTCCAGTTATAATGGGGCCAGTTTTTACCAGTCAGTATTGGTACAATTAAATATTAACCTGCAGGAGTATTTATTGGAAATAATTCTATTGTGTTGCAGCCGCACTGAATATTAGTTCAAGTTTTTTATATATAAAATTCACCCTCGCTTTGCATTCTGTTGGAATAAAGTATCGCAAAACCAAAGCAATTTGCTCTCGATTGCAGGCAGTTTTCTCCAATCCCATCGAGCTATGAACGAGGGCTGAAAATATATAGCAAAATTAGTTTTTTTTTATTCAACATAATTCCCTTCAAGGGCGATACACTGATTACAATGAACCTCCAACTTTTTGATGCCATTTTTGTAGTACGCTTTGTCCTTTGCTTCAAAATAGGCCTCAGTTTCGGCTATTCATTCGACGAAAACTTCTTCCCAGCGAGCATTCTTTTGAGATCTGAGAACAGGATATAGCCGTTGGGGGCCAGATTTGGAGAATAATTATGTGGATGAGGAAGCAATTTGAAGCCGAATTCATAGATTCTAGCCATCGTTTTCACTGACTTGTGACACGGTGCATAGAAGCACCACTTTCTTTTTCATCACATCCGGCCATTTTTCGGTAATTTCGTTATTCAAACGGTCCAATAAAGCTATGTAATAGTCGCCGTTGATGATCCTTCCTTTTTGAAAATTATTCCATTCTTCCATGCGAATCCCAAAATACAGACGTCATCACCTTGCCAGCCGTCTGTTGCAGTCCACTCGGATGATTGTCGATTGGACTTTGGAGTGAAAGGAGGAGCCATGTTTCATCCATTGTGACATATGGACGCAAAAACTCGGGTTTAGTACGCTTGATCATCTTCAAATACTGCTCCGAATCATCAACTCGTCGTTGTTTTTGTTCAAAAATGAGCTCGCGCGGCACTCATTTTGTACAGAGCTTTCTTATACCTAAATGTTCGTAAATGATATGATGTACACATTTAGTTGATATCTTTAGAGTTTCTACTATTTCATTAAATTTCAATTTACGGTTATTCAAAATCATTTTGGGATTTTTTTTAATGTTTTCGTCGGTAACAACCTCTTTTAGGCGCCTTTTCACCAAATCTAAACTTAGCATACCAATCCTTGATGGTTGATTTTCCTGGGACAGTGTCCAGAAACTGGGCATCAAAACAAGTTTTTGCTTCAACTGTATTTTTTTCCCTTCAAAAAGCAATATTTTATCAACGCCCAAATTCATTTTTATCCATTTTTTTCACAATAACAAAAGTTGCTTGACTCAAAATACTATAATTCACAAACTAATGATCCGACAATTCGATCTTTGGCGAACTATTTTGCAGGTGAAAAATTGACCTTTTATCATGAGAAAGTCGATAAGTTCTTTTTTTATCAAAAACGGCGCATAACTTACCTAAATTGGATCATTCTAAATATGTTAAAAAATGGTGGTCGATTTCATGTAAAAATAATGCACTTTTTACTACTACTACTATTATTGACAAATATAATTGTCACTGTAACAGTTAAACTAAATTCTAGAATTGAACTTTGCCATGAAATCTTTATCCGTTTCCTTTGACAGTTAAGACTGAGCAGGATAGTTTTAGAAATATTAGAAGGTGGGGTCATCTATATATCTGTTCCGGGATTAATTGAGTGTTTGCTTCAGATCAATTTTACTGAATACTGTTCAAAATAGACTGTACTTATGGTAAAGTTAAAATATGTTAGGGTATATGATACTAACAGAACTACATTCTAGAACCAATATTTGGCCTTTATTATCCTTTATGGTCTTATTTATCCTTTATCAAAAATAAATGATTGTATAACATTTTCCAACATCTGAAGAAGCTGCTATTGCGTTCAAAATGCATTTTAGTGGTGCATTAACATTTATAAAACAGTATAGATATTCAACGAATATATTTAAAATCAATTTACTTATTATGATGATATATAATGGTTTTTGTTTTCAAATCCCAGAATATAAAAGACAACCCTTTATTTAATCATGTCGATCGTTTGGAGTAAATCTAATACACGGTTCTATTAACATGTTTATAGTTTTGTAGATTATTTATGTAGCTGTTTCTGTATATATCCGTCTATTAACTCTTTGGTTATTTACTTTCGTGTAATTAGGAATTATCGTTAAAGTTTCGTTTGCTGGATAATTCAAATGTATTTATTTTTTTAGATCTCGTATAGCAGCATTGTAGAATTATTCATTTACCTTACTAACGTAAATGATGAATTCGAACTTAGTTATATATGTAGAATTAGTGTTATTATGATAACTGGAAGCAAGATGTTATTTCATTTAAAAAAAATACAATACAAGCCCAATGATGTTTAGAAAGAAGATATTAGCTTCCTGATTATTGAAAGGTTTCAAAAATAACATATAGTGTTCATGACGATGGTGAGATAGTTTCAATTGTTCGATAAGAGATGAGCTATTAGAATTGTCAACTTATAAAAATTGTTTTATTTTATGAAGGTAAATATGACAGCTCATTTATATATTTATAGCTGTTTAAATATGACGTTTCATAATAGAAAAAATTTAATATCAAATAACAAAATCAATTCCAAGTAGATTTTAAAAGGTTCAAAATGATCTTGTTATTTTATCACTGTGGACGTAACTTCTGGTGTGACTATCACTATTATTCTGAATTATACCAGATCTAAGAACTGGTGTAGTGCAATTGGTCTAAATACAGAAACCCTCAAAGATCATCAAATGGAAGAAGTTGGCTGCCAGATAGCATTAAAACATATCAAGTTAAGCAATGCATGCCGTTAAGGTAAATTACTAAAAAGCAGGAGTAGTAGCAAAGATGATGATTTTAGTGATTAACTACATGCATCAAAAATGGAGAGAGTCAGCTTCCTAAACGATAAAAACAAAAAGCTTAACACCCTTGACGCTAATCATATATAAAAATGTGTTCGTACAATATAACAATACATGTGTTCATCAGGGTGTATAGAAAGATTTTATTAAGTAGGCTTTCTTTATTCCCCATCAAGAGATTGTATAATAGTTTGTAGAAACATATAGTGTTCATGACGAAAAATTTCTTTAGCTGATTGTTATTCTGGGGTGGAACTAATCCACTGCATTCTTTTGAGATCTGGGAACAGGAAATAGGCGCTGGGAGCCAGATCTGGAGAATACGGTGGATGAGCAAGCAATTCGAAGCCCAATTCATGGATGTTTGCCATCGTTTTCACTGACTTATGACACGGTGCATTGTCTTGGTGAAGCAACACTTTCTTTTTCTTCAAATTCGGCCGTCTTTCGGCGATTTTGTCGTTCAAAACATTCAATAACGCTATATTATAGTCTCTGTTGATGGCCCTTCCTTTTTCAAGGTAGTCACAAGTAACCTTGCCAGCCATCTGGTGCCCACACTTTAGAACGGTTTCATCATGTGTAGTCCACTCGGATGACAGTCAGTTGGACTTCGTAGTGAAACGATGGAGCCACGTTTCATCCATTGTCACATATCGACGAAAAATCTCAGATTTATTACGCTTGATCCTCTTCAAACCCTGCCCCGAATCATCAACTCATCGTTGTTTTTGGTCAAAAGTGAGCCCGCGCGGCACCCACTTTGCATAGAGCTTTCTCATACCCAAATATTCGTGAATGATAAGATGTACACGTTCAGTTGATATCTTTGGAGCGTCTGCTACTTCATTCAATTTCAATTTATGGTCGTTCAAAATCATTTTGTGGATTTTTTAATATTTTCGTCGGTAACAACTTCTTTTGGTCGTCCACTGCGTTCACCGTCTTCGGTTCTCATTTCGCCACGTCTTAACTTAGCATACGAATCCTTGATGGTTGATTTTCCTAGGGCAGTGTCAGGAAATTCGGCATTATGCCAAGTTTTAGCTTCAACTGTATTTTTTCCCTTCAAAAAGCAATATTTTGTCAACACGCAAATTCCTTTTTTTCCACTTTTTTCGCAATAACAAAATTTGCTTCACTCAAAATTTATACATGCATCTTTTGAGGGTTAGGGCTAACAAAAAACATTTGGATTTAATTCTAGTAGCGCCATCTACGTGTCAGGGGTCAGGAGTCGTGTCGGGGAATTTTTTATTAACCTGTTAAGAGCGACTTTTAAGATTTGCTGCCATTGTAGGCGTGCCAACTTTGTCCATATGGTCTTATTCGTTTAAACAAATAGGTCTGAATATAGATTCATACACCAATATCTTGTCATCAAAAAATATAATGAACTAATACTTTTGGCAAGGTGTGAGGTCAATATCGGGATGTAGAATGTCAACCGTTATGATGTCTTTATGAAATTTATGAACTGTACTATTTAAATAACCTAAGACCTGACTTTATATCGTTTTTTTAAATACTTGCGAGTATTTTGTAATTTGTATTTTTTTAAAGTAAAATATTTATTTTGCCCAGTTCTGTATATAAGAGATGTCATTTACAGTGAGATAATGTATTTAGAAATATTCTGCTATGCGATTTGAACCTACTATCATAATCTCAAGAGTAATAAAACAAGAGTCTAATAGCGAATCAGTTTTGTTACAGCTATTGAGTTATGCGCCAGAAGTTGGCATCTACTTGTTGAGATCCAAAAGAAAAACTTTGTCTAACAGACAGCATTTTAACTGTTACCTAACTATTACTGCATACCAGAGTATACGTAAATAAGAAGCTAGAGGGTGGGCTAAAAATATAAATATCAGAAATGTAACAAGCGTGTAATGATGGACGATGAAACAATTTTAGTTATCTATAAAATTACATATATAACTACCATTTCAAAAACATATGAATCTATAGAACCCTATTGATCTTGAATTATAAGACAAGTTAGTGGTGATTACGAACATTCTCTACAAAATCCTTTGATATTTGTTTATATTCTAAATTTTTTATGTTGACAAAAATGTCAGGCAAATTTTTTTTGAACTCTAAATAACATTCTGTCTATTTCCTCAGTACTTACCTCACAGACACAAGCAACTTGCTCCTGGGTGAAACCGAAGCTGGGTAACGGACTGTGCCTAGCTGGAGGCGGTGGCGAATAGGAGGGCGTGGTGACCGATACGGTTCCGGGGGCGGCTCCGTAGCCCATTCCGGCCGACAGCATCGTGGTGGGCGGTGGTGGCGGCGTCAGATGGTCTTCAGCCCTCGTTCATAGCTCGATGGGATTGGAGAAAACTGCCTGCAACCGAGAGCAAATTGCTTTGGTTTTGCGACACTTTATTCCAATAGAATGCAAGGCGACGGTGAATTTTATATATAAAAAACTTGACCATTTAAATTAAGAAACATGGGTATATTGTATGATATAATATATTACGAAACTATTAAATGTAATAGTTATTTAGTATTGAATCATAATTACAATATCAAATAATAAGCCATATTATTTATGACATTCAAATCTTTATGGTATACAAATCGCTAATTAATAAAATTAAAAGAAATAAATATATTACTAAAAGAATACTAGTACTTTTTTGAAATTAAAAATTAATATTTATGTAGTCTCATTAATTTTTTAAAAGGCAATATATCTAGCATACATTCAAACACATTTCAGTGTCGAAATACATATATATTTTGCATAAATTTAAACAACTTTTTCTTTCACTCAACGAAACTTAAGTTAAAGAAATTTTCTCGATGTAAGGACCGTCTAATTTTTAGGTTTATTTTCACAAACAAACACTTCATGACGAAGTCATGGTCTTTTAGTTTCTAATTGATTCAGTTTGGAACTGATTATTGTATCTTCCCTTCAGAAGGTAATTTTCTATCGAAATGTTAACAATTCACTATTTATTCAACAGTTTAAACTACCACAATCTGCGTCTGTGGATAGATTTCTCGATTGTGCATTGATTGAGGATCTTGGTGGAATTACTTTTTACACCATAACAGTTTTCAATTTAGAAGAGAAACATACATAATTGAAAGATAAGAGACAATAAATACAGACACAATAGTGGAATATTAGTTGTATAAATAAGAAAAACAATAATAAATATTAATAATAATAAATAATAAAAACATTTTAATTAAAACATTTCATAAATTATATGCATATTGTTACTAAAGCAATACAGTTACAGGATAACACGAAGGACATCTGAAGGATGAAGCAAACCAAACTACATGAACTTGAAAAGTGTGTAAGTGTTATTTTTAACTTTAGTTTTATTTTAACTTTGGAAATACGATTTGATGTTTTTTCATCCTATACTCGCCTTGCTTTTGTATTGATGCAAGTACAACATAATAGTAGTAATAAATTAATTCGTAAATTAATATTGAAGTAATCTGTCTAATGTACGCTGTAATTAATAAAAAATATTTATATATAACGCGACTCATACGGATCTGGTTGTTCAGTAAACAACAGCGTGTTTAGTCTATAGTCTATCCAAAGTAGCAGTGAACAATGCACTATAATATTAAAATAAATGATATTGTAACATTGCAACGGTTTGATGTCCTAAATGGATAGACTGTAGATGTGAAGTGAATAGATGTAAAGTAATGAAGTGTTTAGAGTTAAGGGCTTCGTTTATATTAAAACAAGATATGTTCAGCAGTATTATCCGTTTCCAGTTATCCGTAAAAACGCAATTTCTATCCTTTAAATATTTTGTTTTATATCCTACTTGTTCATAACTGGCGCAATTGGTAGGATTTCGGATTCATTCAATTAACCGAAATTAACTTGTCAGTACCTTATAAGAAAAGAAGGCAGGTTGACGTTGGATTGAAAACCGTCTCGCTGTTACTCGAAGTATTCGTTTAAATTGAAGATCCCCAAAGTACCTTTGTCATGAACTATTAGAATTAGCAAACATCCATTACTTATACATCGTCCATAGTCTTTTCTAGTACAAACATCGCAGTGCAAGGCTACGGGAATTTGGCAGAAACGTACAATCCAGGGTTTATGAATGTATATGTGTAAATTTGGGTAAAAACTTTGGAGTTTAGACGATTAAGAAGGACAAGCTAGCGGATGAAGGTACAAACTCGTTCGTTTTCTCAAGAGAGAGAATAGGTAGAATGATGGAGTGAGCATGATACACGACTATAAAAAAACAGTACGTTTAGATTAACTGTGAGATGTAATGAATGGGTGTTCTTTCCATTAAAATAAGTAGTTATCGAGCAAGTTATAAATCGTTTTAAAACCTATACGTTTCATAACTTATTTATTTCAGAAGTGAATAAATAAAAATGTATTTTGGTTGAATTGAAAAGGAATTTGCTTCATGAAACATGGAAAGGAAAATTAAATTAGAAGAGTTAATAACAGAATAACATGAAGGAACTTTCCACAGTCATCCAAAACTTTGAAAAAGACAATCTTATCTCTCTCTCTCTTTCTCAATATATCCTCATCTTAAAAGAAAAAATGATAAAAAAACAATAGCAGACAATAAGTAGAATGTAAGAAATAAGACCCGCATATTTTAAGATGGGCTTTAATTTTCCAAAACAAAAATTTTGCTGCGCCTTACTATTGAGAAATGCCTTTCGGCCTCTGGTTTTGTCATGGGAGTTGGTACCACGATTTCTACTAATTGTCTAGTCTGCATCAACTTGGCTCCTAGATTGTTTGTTATTTTTTTTGTTACATTTTAGAAGCGGTGCACTACCATTTCTGCAATCATTTCTTCACTAAATAACTGACAGCTTAATTTATAATCGTTCTTTATCAAATGTGGGATAAAAGGAACATAACGGAAGCGAGTTTATCCTTTATTCTTCCTGCAGGAAATTCACCACAATACTTTTAAAGGTTTTTAAAGATGCTCTTTAAAATGAATTCGATCTTTTGTACAATTTATTATAGCATCACACACCTCTCAAGCAGAAATTCTGTGATCAAAATTACTGTTACCTGGACGGTTGCGTTTGTTTTCTGGTGGCTCATGATTTATATCTGATGCTTCACTAACGATTTTATGAATATTGTTTCCAACTTGAATAATACTGCGTTTAAAATTATCAATAGCGTCCAGTAGGTTCGATTTTTCTTTGGTGCAGTTGATGAAGAAGGACATATATGAAGCTTCACATGACGGAAGAAAGTTAGCCAACAATTGAAGATGGGATTATTTAATGTGTAGTAAATAGAGCGTTCTTCATCCACAAACCCAATGATATAATTTCAATTTTCGTACACAACTCTAGTAGTCCCTGCGACGGAGATGCTTCTGTTCACAATTTTGATCAACTACTGTTCTGTTCACACTACTTGTTGGGGTAAATTATTAAAAATGCCAGGAATGTCTTATAGAATAGCCATTAATTATTTTACTTTGTATCGCAACTTTCGGCAGTCATCCAAATCTTAGAAGAAGACTGACCTTATTTAGACAGTTATCCTATCAAGATATCCATATTTAACGATGATATAATTACATAAAATTATAAAGGAGGGTAATAATACACATTTTTGTTTAAACTGCGAGATAACCTTAAACTTCAACTATTCTGATTTGTATGTAACGACCTTATTGTTATGTATCGATAGGCATCGTTGGCTGTTTTAAACAAAAAAAAATTAAATCGTTTTAAATTCAAAGAAGGGCGTGTGTATATGTTTTAAATATAATATCTAGTTTGTATGTATGCGGTACGTCGTGGGATATCTACATAAATAACTGCTGAATTAAGAAATCGACGACATTTGACAGCTGGTAGTTATTGCTATATGATTTGCATCGATTTACATTTCAATGGAGCTGAAAATAAACGCCTGAAATCGAAAATTGACACTTCAAATATGGCAAGTGTTGCAAAACAACAACGTATCGACGTCTAACCGTTTAAGTCAACATGCGTAAAGTGTAAAGGCAAATATCTTGATTTGGTACTATTACTGAATTTCGAATAAAACAAGGCACAGCCAATTAAGCGGGTGGCGTTAATACGATAAAATCACACTCTGACAACGATCTGATCTTAATTGAACGGGTACACATATTTCGAATCATTGGTGCTGTTTGTTAGGACCCATCGTAATCAATTCAATACGAGTTTAGCAATGTAATTATTATTTAATATAGACATAGTTAGGAGATGGCACCAGCTGATCAATATACTCTTGAAGAGAACACCATTAGTGTTGGGAACAAGATATATATCATAATTAAAAAAAAATGAAATACCCATAATAAAAAATTAACCATATGCAACACGCAATTCGCATTAAAATATATTGTATATCTTGTGGAAAAAAGTAATTTCAGTTTTTCTCAATGAAGAGTTTTAACAGGTCAATTGAAAAGTTCCCGGCCTGACAGATATATGGCGCTACTAGAATTAAATCTATATGTTTTTTAGTTAGCCCTAACCCTCAAAAGATGCGTATATAAATTAGACAGCTGTCGGATCATTAGTTTGTGAATTATAGTATTTTGAGCAAAACAACTTTTGTTAATGTGAAAAAAATGGGTAAAAATGAATTTCGCGCGTTGATAAAATATCGCGAAGTGAAAAAATACAGTTCAAGCAAAAACTTGGCTTGATGTCGGATTTCCGGACACTCAAGGATTGGTATGCTATGTTTAGAAGTGGTGAAATGAGCACCGAAGACGGTGAACGCAGTGGACGCCCAAAAGAGGTTCATATCTACGAAAACATTTAAAAAATCCACAAAATGATTTTGAATGACCGTAATTTAAAATTGAATGAAATAGCAGACACTCTAAATATTAAATATAGCAACTGAACGTGTACATCATATCATTCACTTTTGACCAAAAACAAAGACGACTTGATGATTCTGAACAGTGATTGAAGATGATCTAGGGTAATAAACCCGAGTTTTTGCGTCGATATGTGACACTGGATGAAACATGGGTCCATAATTTCACTCCAATGTCAATTCGATAATCGTCTGAGTGGAGTGCACACGATGAACCCGCTCCACAGTGTGGGAAAACGCAACAGTCGGCTGGCAAGGTTATGGCGTCTGTATTTTGGTATGCGCATGGAATAATTTTCATTGGTTACATTGAAAAATGTAGGACCATCGTCCATCACATAGCGTTTTTGGACTCAACAGGATGAAATCGCTGAAAAACGGCCGCATTTGAAGAAAAAGAAAGTGCTGCTTGATCAAGACAATGCACCGTGTCACATACCGTTTCAAATTGGTTGAATTGAGCTACGAATTGCTGTCCTATCCACTGTATTCTCCAGATGTGGCCCTAAGCGACTATTCCCTGTTCTCAGATCTCAAAAGAATGATCGCTGGGAACAAATTTTCGTCGAATGAAGATGTAATCGACGAAACTGAGGTCTATTTTGAAGCAAAGGACAAATCGCACTACAAAAATGGTAACGCCATTTTTGTTGGAGTTGTTGTTTTATTTGTTCGTAGTTTTGTTGAAGTTGGAGGGTCGCCATAATCAGTATATCACCCTTGAAGGGAATTATGTGTAATAAGAAAAGTCTAATTTTGTCAATAAAATGTGTTTTACTATGGTAGGTCGGGGACTTTTCAATTGACCTGTTAAAGTCGCAAGTCTCTAATAATAGTTCATAGAAAATTCTATGGGGCTTGGTATTTATATTTTAAGTCCTGTTTCAGTAAATGTCCAGTCAAATTAGTGCTTTATCAACGTTGGCTTAGTGAAAAAATATGTCAAGAACTGAATAATGGTGCATCAAAAACTGAGGTCAATATCTGCACAGGTGAAGAGGTCTTATATGCCTATGAGCCTTGGACAAAACAACGATTTTACTGTCTAGATAAGTTAGTGATTTATCAACGTTGTCTTAGTGATAAAAGATATGCCAAGAAATGAATAATGATGGTCAAAAACTGCGAACAACATCTGCACAAGTGAAGAATCTTGAAGATATGCCTATGAGCCTTAAACAGAACAACGAACTTCCAAGACCAGCCAAAGAATTTTGAAGCAACTTCGAAGCAAATGATCCCGTTTCTTTGGAATAACTGGACATATTGCAACCGTGCTTTCAGAGCAACGTAGAAGGATTAACTCTGAATGGTACACAACCATCTGTTTACCAGAAATATCATGTCGAAAAAAGGTGCGGCAAAAAGCATATCAACCACTTATTTGATTGGCCAAATGGTCCAATTGATTAAATCATCCTCCGTACAGGCCTGATTTGGCACCAAATGATCTTTTATTTCCACAAGAATAAATTATGTTACCAATGCTTTCGGCGCCTGGGGAAGAATAACTATCAACATGGAGAATATGTCGAAAAACAATAAATCCATTAATGTCTTTTGCATCTTTAGGATTAAAATATAAATCTGGTAGATATATGGTAGATATAAAGATAACATTATTTACAAAATGAAGCTTCCATAATATCATTTTCGTAAAATATGCTTAAATCATGAAAATATAATAAAAAATAATGCAATAATAATAAATAATAATCAATATCAAAACATCATTTTTTAATCCCCTATGACAATGTGATTGTTTCACATATCATGTGAAATAATATTCTATAAGCCGCATTAAGCAATATCAATGTAATGAATCGACCTAAAACCTACACCTCAATTTGGATTGCAAACAAATATTCGACGATTGATTAGGTGCATAGAACATTAGATGTAAGTGAAAAAGCCTATGAAGGTAAACATTTATGTTCAGCTATATTCTCAGATGTTGCACAAGCCTTGGATAAAGTGGCATGACGGCCTTATCGTATCTGTATAAGAAAAGGTTACCGAAACAATACACTGAACTATTGAAATCTTACATTACAGCAAGAGTATTCAGAGTTAACTACTAGAGGATGTACAGAGATTTTTAGTACAAGAGGAAGGCTACGCTATAATAAAAGAAGCTAAATCAGGTGTAGTACAAGGAGGTGTAAAGGGACCAATTCTTTACCTACTCTACACATGTGATATACCACAAATAAAAAACCACAATGGCTATAATTGCTGATGACACTGCTATTCTTTTTTCTGTCGGAAATAATAGCGAATACTTCACACGAAAATAGGCAAGTGCAGGATCCAAACCTGGAATATCAAAATTAACGAAAGTAGATAAGTGTATGTGCAGTTCACGTATAATCAGATCACACAAGTACCAATAACAATAAATAATAGTGTCATTCCATATAGCAACAGTCCTAAGTATCTAGGAATGAATCTTGATGCAAAACTTCGGTGGAAGGAACATGTAAAAAAGAAACGGAAATAATTGGAGTTAAAATATAGGGGAATATATTGGTTAATTGGAAAAAAAAACAAATAGCAGGTTAGTCTGGAACGACTAGTAAAAACGTAATAAATAAATTTAAAAAAAAATCGTATCCATTCATCAAAATTGCAACCATAATACAGTCATAGTCACAAGAAAACCATAATTTGTGATTAGCTATCAATGGGATTCTTGCTTAGTCTGAACAGTAAAGTTTGGTTACATTTACAACTCATATTAAATGCTGGTAAAAATGATTTTCAATTTCAAAATCTTACATTACATTGTGAAATCTTGAGAAATAAGTATATTAAAACAAAAGGTAATTGCCATTGATCTTCCCTATCCTATCCCATTTAGTTATATGCGACCTCTGCTTATTCTTCAATATCAACAAATATTATATAATATGGATAATAAGTCTTGTTTTAATGCTATTTCTTAAGACTGCTATTGATTACATGCTTTAAAACTTTTTTTCAAGTAAACTCTAGTTGGTAAAGAGGAAAATATATAACCCCGTATAATAATCTTGTAAAATAAATGTCATAAATAATTCTTAAAATAAATATATTTTAAAACTCAGCCCAGCCAAGCCCTAGAAGAATGTGACAAAGCAAAACTTTTCTTAGATTCTATATTTCCTATAGCTTCCCATTCAGTTTGCGTCATTTTTGACGATATTAGGTTACATTAAATGTAAATATGAAAATCTATTTTTAAAAAAACGTGAAAATTTAAACTCAATAGTGACCGATTGGTATCTAATTGTTGTAAATTAGCGACGACAATACGTCTGAATTATTTAACACGACAAACATTTTGTACGTCTCTTGATTGATTGACTGCTGTCCGATTTATTTAATTTTCGTTAAGTTTCGGTAAGTGCTAATTAATTAAAAATAATACAAGCTCTATTAGGATACTGGTGTTAAAACGTTATTTTTTGTTTATTAATGTTATTAAGAGATATAAATGTTTGTAACTCATTCGATGACAGAGTATTAGAAAATTTGCCAATTTAATTAGGATCTATTTTTGAAGTCATGCTGATTTTGCAACTTAATGAAATATGGACAGTTCTTCGAAATTGTTTCGAAGATTTAACTGAATCATCGATCCATAAAGGACATTATAGTACAATTAGGTTTTTATAGTTAGCTATTTAAATATTAGATTCATGTATAAAAATGATCAAAATATCATTTTTCACTTTAAGATGTCATTTATTGGAAAACATTGGTAAAACATATGTTATTCAAAATATTTTTCATAATGTTCTACAGCTTTCCATGATTCTTATACACTTATAATCAGGAACAGATCAGTTTAAACATAACACTCAAAACTATAACCCGAAATATAATTTAATTGCAAAAGAAGATTCCTCGACATCAAGAGAGAAATCAGAATATAAGGTAAATTACCTCCTTAAAATTAGGGATTTGATAAAAGAAAAACGAAAAGCTAGAAGAGTATCTAGAGGCACAGAACCAGAAATGCGGTAGGCAAAATAATATTTAATAGAATTAGTAATAAGACAAATCAAAGACTAAAGAGTATAAAAATATTTGGTTCGAGAAATATGTAAGTAAATTAATCCCGGAAGCAGACAAAGATTACTTGCTATGGAAAGCAACTCGGAGATTTAAAAGACCAATTATTAGAGTACCGCCTATTAAAAATGACCAAAATGAATGGGTTCGACGCCGCGATGAAAGGACTGAATTCGCAGAGCAATTAGTTAATGATATATAGTTTACAATAGTCATAAATCCTGTTTATCAGTTCAATGTAGCTGTAAACCTTATTTCTCATGATGAATGATATGTATAAGTAGCGGTCAAGAAGATCTACAAATGGAGACTGGAAAATACAGCTTAATAGTTCCAAATCTATCCATGTTCATTCTGCGTTGAGGCGAATTGACATGAATGATGAAAGGACTGAATTATTCGCAGAACATTTAGTTAATGATATAGAATCTACAATAGTCATAAATCCTGTTTATCAGCTCAATGTAGCTGTAAAGCTTATTTCTCATGATGAATGATATGTATAAGTAGAGGTCAAGAAGATCTACAAATCGACTAAGGACTGGAAAATACAGCTTAATAGCTCCAAATATGTCCATGTTCATTCTGCGTTGAGGCGAATTGACATGAATGATGAAAGGACTGAATTATTCGCAGAACATTTAGTTAATGATATAGAATCTACAATAGTCATAAATCCTGTTTATCAGCTCAATGTAGCTGTAAAGCTTATTTCTCCAACGGAAGATGTCACAGAAATTGACAACAACCTTAATCCTAAATAGGTTCGAGTAATTGATAATATTTCACTTGGGTTGTTAAAAGAGCTGCCACGAAAACACATACATGTGAGCATCCATCCTGTATTAGAACAATTAGCGATAACAACAATATGAATTGGTCTTTGTAAGTAGTATTTTGGTATTCCCCAGGAGACAAAAGGATTTTATAGAATTACTGAATTCCCAACACTAACAGAGAAAACACCCAAGTCCCGCCCTCAATCGAGGACCCAATAATTGAGCTGACCTATAAAAACCCCGGCACAGATTTCGGAGATCTCTTTTTCTCCGGGCTCCCTCGAGTAGCCATGTCGTCGACTGTAAATTCTTAATCACTCGAATAAACCATAAATAATCCCGTTAGTTTCTATAATTCTACCACGTGTCCATCCTCAAATCTCACATACATATATATTCAATGCCTGTTTGAGACTGAACCATGTTCCGGAATGTCTTAAAGTTGCTCGAATAATTATACTTAAAAAATTTGACAAACTGACAGAATAAGTTGAATTTTACAGGCCTATTTCGATGCTACCTCCGATATCAAAATTATTTCAGAATTATTGTTAAAACGCAATAAAACATTTATAGAAATACCAGATTTCCAGTTTAGATTTTGGAATCACCATTCGACAATCGACCAAGTGCACAGAGTAGCAGCGGTTGTTGAAAAGGCATTCGAAGAAAAGAAATACTACCCTGCAATATTCTTGGATGTCTCGCAAGTTTTTGAACAGGTATGGCATTTGGGATTAATCTACAAAATGAGCAAATTGCTACCGCGGAATTTGACATCTGTCGACTGCTGGAATCATATCATTTCGAAAGAAAATTTAGAGTATCGCATGAAGGTACATTCTCAACACTTAAACCTATTTCCGCTGGAGTTCCACATTGAAGTGTGGGCCATTTTTATATCTGCTCTATACTGCTGATATCCCAACAACAAAAGAAACAATACTGGGATCATTTGCTGACGACACAGTTATATTGGCAAAAAATGTATCTGACTAACGCTATGGATATGTATAAGTGGCGGTGAATAAGATCTAGAAATGGACTAGAGACTGGAAAATACAACTTAATAGCTCCAAATAGGTCCATGTTCATTCTGCGTTGCGGCGAATTGACAAAAAGTTAATTATATCACTTGACAGATGCCCGATTACTCAAGCAGAATCAGCTAAATATCTCGGAATATATCTTGATGGTAGGTTGAACTGGAAATATCAGGTCAGACAAAAAGTAGAGCCGATTAGACTCAAAGTCAAGCAACTGTACAGCTTAATAGGAAGATATTCTTAACTTTACCTAAAATCAAAGAAATTAGTTTTTCAGTGAATCATAAAGCGTATTAGGACCTATGGGGTTGCACTAAAACATCAAACCAATTAGTAATCCAACGCAACAAAAGTTCTACGATTAATTACCAACGAAGAACTGCACCATGACCTCGAAATCAAATGGATACACGAAGTGATCCAAGATTTCGCGCTAAAACCAAATGAATAAGCTAAACGATTAAAGCGAACCAAAGCACAGGAACGCAGAATAGTAGTAATAAATTAATTTATAAATTAAGATTGTACTACCCATATCGCAACTAACGCACTAAGCAAACAACATAATGTAGGAATATATGTTATTATGATTGGGCCGTACAGCACAGAATTTAAAAACGTTAAAAT
Source organism: Rhynchophorus ferrugineus (assembly GCF_030347505.1). Classification (NCBI taxonomy): domain Eukaryota; kingdom Metazoa; phylum Arthropoda; class Insecta; order Coleoptera; family Curculionidae; genus Rhynchophorus; species Rhynchophorus ferrugineus. The sequence continues at coordinate 15,197,983 of NW_027472588.1, read as the reverse complement.
TCAGTTATAAAATGTTTATTTCCATATTTAGTATTCAAGGGTTTTATAGTATTACTAATATTTAAGAAATAATTATCTCTTTCATCGTTTATAATATTTCTTGTAAATATAAAATGATGCTCGACTATGCGGTATAAAATAATACATATATCAGATTATATACTAGCATTATTTTTTAAAGTTTACTTTCTAGCATTACAAATGTACATAGACCTGCGTCAGTAACAATGTGTTTTTCTAATAAAATTGCTTAAATTTGACGGTCCCTAGGTTATTCTCGTCTAGCACTAACCATAAAACTAAATAAAATTTGAATAATTTTCAACATAACCTTGTATTAACTCATGAATGAAACATATCCATTATAGATTCGGGTACCGCTTCTTAAATGATTTATAATTTTCATTATTATAATTAATCGCTTTTGTTGATTTTTAAATCAAATTCTTGGTAGAAGGGGTGTAGAAGGATATGGACTATATAATGCAATTCAAAGTACTTAGAATTTATGATAAATATTTACATACTGGTATGATATATAGTTGAATATTATCATTTTTAAACCGTTAACGGAATAATATTATTAAATTACGTTTATCTAGGTGAAAATAAAAATGAAAGTTGAATTAATACTGATAAGGTTTAAATATATAATGCGAGAGAAATTGTTATAGAAAAAGTTTCACGAATTTAAATAGAGATTCATTCATAACTGTTTGAGTTAGGAAACATCCATGTTAGGAAAATATTCCTAGTTTGTGGAATCCTAGCGTCAGTATCACAATTCAGCTTGGAGAACTAACCTAATCTACTGAAATTTGCGCCGAAGCTTGCAGCTGAAGTAAGCTATTTGATTTTGGGGAACCCAACACTTGGGGAACTATTCCATGCAGGGTGTGTTATGGACATTTGAATAAATATAGCGTAATTCAGAAGATCATCAAAGACAAAATTTGTGGACGAAAATTAAGTAAATACTAACAAACAATTTAATTACAATTTCAAGCTAGTATAGAGCATTACTGATAACGATCTGCATGTGCAATAAAAAAGCCTATTTTGTCTAGTTACGAGATACAAATATTCAAATTTCTGGATTAAACAGCTTCAATTATATTAAAATAGAATTTGATCTGTAATATTGTCTGTACAGCCTGTACATATCTATAAGTTGCCGCCGAACAAAAATACTGCAGAATAATCAAGCGTAATATTTCCTAAAGTTTACCTAGATATGCATCAACATCACAAAAAAATTAATGGATTGAAACTCAGGTTATATAATATGTTCAATGAAACAATCTTGTATATTATAGAAACAGCTTCAAATGAATAAAATCATCATTTGTAACATTATAAAATACAAATAAGATAAAATGTTGTTCAAACGCTAAAATAATTCTAAAACATAACCAATGTTGCAAAAAAAGACTTAAATGGAAACGCTTAAATCGTCAGTCATGTTCTATCATATGCATTCATTAATATTGTATCTTTATTGTTTGTATCGATTGATAATCCTAAATGTTGATAAGAAAAATATTTTACACTGAAGTTCATATTGGAACAGCTTTCTATCACCAGGATTGTTCAAGTTATAAAAGTTATTATAATTCTAGTGATGAATATAAATATAATGAAATTAAGATAAGATTACAAATCAAATATATTTTATTAGTCAGATCAGACATTTTTATATATGTATAATATTGTATGTTATAATATTACATAAAAGTACTAATCCTTACGATACGTGTAAAAATTTAATGTTACTTTAACCATTAGTTTGTAAGTTATAGTAGTTTTAATGCAAAAACATATGTTCTTTTCAAAACAATGGAACAAAAATAATTTAGTTGCCTGAAATATGTTAAAAAATAACCAGGTGTCGGTAATTACCTTTAGGAAGTTAAATAATAGATCTCACTGGCCATAATATAACCATATACATCATTTTATTCTATTGACATTAAACTAGACAAATTACTTTCCGCCAAAAGTAATATCTGCACAGAATAGCAACGGGTGATGAAAGATCAGTTGATGAAGTCGGTCTATTGACCGCAAGGTCAAGATGCTGTGAGGGGCTTTATATTATGAACTGTTGAAAACTGGAGAAAGAGTTATTACTGATCGCTACTGGCTAATGATCAGTTTGAACAGTCTATTGATTCAAAAACGTTGAGAACACGCCCAAACATTATAAGGTAATTTTGCAACATGATAACGTGCAGTTTCATACAGAAAAACTTGTCAAAGAAGTTTTAAAATCACTTGGATGGGAAGTTGTATCGCAGCTGCTCTAGTCTACAGACCTCACTACATTTGACTACGACCTTTTTGCATCGAGGGGGTACGCGCTTACAGTTAAATAATTGCTCGATGAATGGTTTAACTTAAACGATAAACTGTCCATTTGGAATGCCATTTATAAATTGTCTGAGATGGGAGAAATGTATAGAATCAAATCGCAAATACTTTGAATAAATAAAATTTGATCATCTATTGAAAAAACGTGTTTAGAGATAAACCTGAAAATGATTGAGGATTACAGACTTGAGGATTACAACCGCTATTACCGAATGATGACTCTGAAACTTCTGGTAGTTCAAAATAGTACATAATTCGATAAACTAAAAAACAGAAGTTGCGTGAGGTAGTTAACAGCTTAGAGATATTACAGGATATCTTTAAGTATATCTTCAAGTATCGGGTTTTTCTACACCAAACCAAAAACAATAATATTCAGAGCGATATTTCGAACATTCAAACAAAAGAAAAAGGCTTTCTTACAGCGATAAGTGATAGTGGATGAAATATGGATTAAATACCTACACATTTGAATTAACTTTTTCGTGACCGAGCGGAGTATTTTAGGTATCACAGATACGGTTTCATTGTAATAATTTCCTTAATGTCTTTTATTCTATTTTCTTTCCAGATAATCCTAGAAATAATTTTAATAAATAATTGAATTTAGTTGAAATTTGCGACGAAAAAATTGAATTTATTTACGTGGGGGTACCTTCGTTTCCCCCCAGGACCTGCAGCGTATTCCATGTATTCGTACAACTAGAAGATTATGAAGATGACATATATACTAAACATTTTCACAACTGGAAATGTAATGACCGAAATAGACGACGATCTTTATTACCAAACTTGGCACAAGAAGTTATACTGTCAAACGTTCAAAACAGGAAACAAAATAGAAATAACTTTCACAAAACAGTAACAACTTCAATAGATTTATGTCTTGTGAACAGAAAAGACACGATTCAAGAAAATCCAAGAAAAACAAAGAGATTCAACATAATGTAAATCGAAGAAACCTATTTGCAATGTCCTCCGAGACGAAACTGAAACATTTTTAAGCCCTGACTGTAAAAATAATGATTTAAACGCAAATAATAATTTAATGTTAAAATGAAAATATTTTTCTAATAATAACCAAACTGGTCAAATTATTAAGAGTTTTATTTTATGACTTCGCAAAACGTCATGCCTAATTTACAGAAGTTATCGAAGTGTTACATATTTGCGGTATCATATTTACCCGACATGGTCGGAAATTGTTGTAGCACGATTCTGGAAAGGTTAAAAATCAAATGACGATCGTCAATGAGTAGCCGGTGAAAAGCAAATGGACCCAATGACCCATGACAATCATCTAAACAATCACTCTAAATTATATCCAGATGTCTTAAGATATGCAAATTTCTGACAAAATTAAACAAAATCAAGTATAGACTTACCAAACAATATATAAAGACTAAATATAGAAATGAAACGATTCTAACTCTGAATGTATCTCGGATTACTCTTCGTCTGCGTATCTACTTGTACAATAAAAAAAAACTCGCCTTTGCCGACTGTGGTTTGAAATCAGCCGCGATATCGGGAAAAACACAGATCACCGATGTTCACGTTGAATTCGGGATCATTTCCCGCCAATATCTAAATGACATTATAATCCATTTCTAATCTATGTTTAGTGATTCTCAATCGGGCTTTAATCTAACCCAGGCCCGTCGTCGGATTAACGATGATTTCTAATCAGTACACCGGGTTGATTTACTGCCGCTTGAAACATGATAACGTCCAGGATTATGTTTCCTTTGTAAATATTTTTTTAATTGCGCTCATTTTACAAGTAATCATGCGAAGAGAAAAAATAATAACAACGTAATTGGGATGTTAATTACATTTTTTTCTCGTCGTTATCAAATATATGTTTAGCCGTGTGTTTTGTGATGATATTTGTTGATGATGATCGGGCGGTTTTACCTGATAAGATATGGATTTGAAACGACGTCGATGAATATGAATTAGAATTCTTTTACCACGCTAACATAATATGTTCGTTGGTATTATATGAAGTTTAATAATCTAATGACTATCTGTTATATTCAGTGTACAACTCTCAAAATATTATTAAAACGGTAATACGTACGTGTTTCTCTTATTAATAGAATAAAAAAAACTATAGAGACCACCAAAAGACTGAGAATACATCTTGGAATGTATAATTTAGACAAAGACTTATGTTCCGTTATGGTTGACCAATTTTATTAATACATCTTATATTAAATATGCTTACTACAATCTCAATGAAGAAATTAATTTATTATTATTGTCCTGTCTTACTTGCATCAATGCATAAGCAAGACGAGTGCAGTATAAATACGTATGATAATTCGTAAATTAATCCCAAATTGTCCACGTTGCTGTGATTTAGTAACCTTATTTCATGTTTTAGGACGAAATCTTTGACAACTTCGATAACATCGTGCAGATCTTTGTAGGTTATATAGTGACGAAGAACGTAGTTAGTAGTGTTTAAGTTCAAACAGGCTTTACAATTGACTGATAACCAATCTTTTTTTATCTTAGTTTAAAAGAGTATTCTCCAACTAATCAGAACAGTTCTTTGATTTTGAATATGATCTGCTTGTTTTTCGTTTTGTCTAATATAATGTTTCTAATTTAATCCAGCATCGGTGGGGATGCCCATGTATTTTGCTGAGTTTTCTTGATGAATCAAGGATCCCTCAGGAAATATTATTAGGTCTTGATTAGTGTAGGGAACTACCGATTCAAATCGACTATCGACTGTTTAGTAATTCACTAATTTTTACTATCGACTGTTTCAGTCGCTATTTTTGGTTCGACTGATTTTACTACTATTTTTACCAGTGACTGTTTCAGTTACTAGTTTTGGTCCGGCTGATTTTGTTACTATTTTCTATGGACTGTTTCAGTCGTGTACTTTTAGTTACTATTTATAAGGTTCTACTAACGTTTTTGGCTCTGTCGTCCTAGCCGCGACCTTGAGAAAAATGTACCCAATTTATTCTTACATAGATTTATATGTAATATATATAGCTTTATGATTGTATTGGTAGTCTGCTTGTAAATAGCAGTATATTGTATATTAATATAGGAGCATTTTGGAACGATATTTTTTAAGATTGTTAAAGTAATAGAGTAAAAAAATTAAAATAGTGAATGATAAATAGTAAAATACTTTTTACTTTTTATATGGCAATAATAATTTCGATTACGCTTTCGACATTTCCGTTCAATAATAAATAAAGCATTTGCTTTATTTAAAAAAGCTCTAGGAGTAATATGCGATCATTTTTAATTAATCGTGAATTAGTTTTTTATTCTATGATTAGGTATATGTTTAATTTTTATTTAGTATTTATGGTTATTTTACATTTATATTGTCTATATTTGTTATAGTATATTATTTAAAAATATCAATTAACATATTAAAATGCGATAAAACATTTGTGGGGTATTATTCTATTCCATAGAAAAATTCCATTCCTTTTAACATATCCACAGAACATTCAAATATAAAAGTAATTCTAGTTCGTTTTAAATGAATGATTCTTTTGCTTTTCTTTTTTAAAGTTAGTACGTGAAGGAATATGTACATTTCCGTCTCGCTATACTAACATTGGTAAAAATAAGCACATATAATATTAATTGCCCCAAGCAATTATCTCCGTCCTTTTCTCTCTCACAATTTATACAGTAAGGGGTTCGTACATATTTGTCTAACATCACGAATTGAGAAAAAAACAGTCAAACCTTGTCGAACAGTGTTAGTTCTTTGACTATCGACTATTTCGACTGTTTTCATTCGATAGTTCCCAACGCTAATCTTGATCATTTTGCCACAACGCAAAATTGACAGATTTTAAGCTACGAATAAGCTGTACTTTCTGGTCTCTTATCCATTTGTGAGTCTTTGTGATCCTGTTATTTGTACTTTTTCTTTAACCCTCTGTTTTTTTTCATGATTGTGTCGTCGGTAAATGTTTCAAGTACTGTTTCTTATATCAGCAATTTAGAACAGATATGATTGACTAATAAACGGTATATTACTGTGCTCAATAAATAGTAAGACTTTTGAAATAATAAAGAAATATAGTGGTAATAATATAATTTTTTATTTTTATTAGGTGCATTAATGCGGTGAAAAGATAAAGCTAACGGTTCATAATTGCACACAAAAGTCAATGAGCTCTCTTGCTACAAAATATTGACTATGAATTGCTAGGCACTACATTTTCCAATCTTTCTGGTGTTACTGTTATACTTCACTCAGGGCAATGATGGCTCCTTGAAGCTACTAAGGGACGTCAAACCACTGTGTATAGGTGCTGCAAGATGATGTGACATCGATAGGAGTGATTAATCTATTTTAGACTGGTTTAACACGTCATCTCTAATCATCATTATAGTGGTTTAAAGAAATCAGATATATGAGAATTTCTCTACGTTCTTTTTAAGATAACTTAGACCTATATTAAAGTCAAATTATTTTAATTCGTTAATTACAAAAAAACCATAAGCAGAAAATAATTAATCACGACTAGGTGGAAATAAAATAAGAAATCAAAAACGGGTAATAAAGCTAAATAGCAAAATATTAATTAACAGTAATTTAAACTGTTAATTACTTGTCACTGGAATTTTTTCTATCTATTCTAAGCGAATAATTGTTATGGCTCATATTTAAGCTGGAAAGGCATACGTAATATATGTTACCTTTAATAAAAAAAAACTTTCTGTTGCCAAATAAATCACTGCCGCAATATTCGTATGACTATTTCATCCATTTATTTTTCTAATTAGTACATATAATTGCTTAAACAAATATTGTCTATGTCTAATCGTTACACTACTAATGATAATATTTAAAATATTTCGTTGATTTTAAACTAAACTAGTGTTATACTAGCTGTTGGTTGTTGTATTATTATATTAAAGTTAAGGAATATATTATTGCAATATATTTTTGCAGGTTCATTGAAGATATAAAATAAATTACAATTTACAAATTTCGTAGTTATCAATCAATGTTGATTGGTGGATCTTATACTTAGATTAGTGAAAATTATCAAATTAAGACAAATGTCTTAAGATTAATATAGTGTTCAATAATTTGATTATTAATGACCATATCTAATTTGTTAATCAATCATAATTTTTTATATACAAAAATATCTCAATAATTGATATGATGTATTAATGTCATCGTATTTCTTTGAAGTTTGTTTATATTAATAACTTGAGTAAATATTCGCTGTTTACAAGTAATAGGCTTAAAATACAGTGTTAATCATGTCATTTTAATTTATTTGACAAAAACAAATATATTATTTACAGGGAGTTTTACTGTATTATTTTATTTTAAAATAATATATACGAGTTACCGAAGATTCTTATTGATTTATAGTAACTGTAAATCGATTCACTTGTGCGTTGAAAGACTGAACGGTTGTAATATAATAAAATAAAATGTATTTGCAATTTTACAATACAGAACCACATCTTAGAAAAACTGTGAATTTTCTTTAATCATATTCATTACCTTCAAAGGACTATTACTTAAGCTGGTAGATGCCACATTGCTTGGCCAGCCACCATTTTTTCGTTATAATGAAGATTTTCTTGGGATATATACATTAAATTTAACCACTTATTTGTGAATATATGGGAATGTAATTTCTGTGAGAGAAATGCAAATAAGTCTAGATCTATTTTAAAATTTTATATGCAAAATTCGTTGGTGTCAGTTAGAATAGAACTATTTACATTGAAAGTAACTATAGAGTAGGTACCTTATAATAATCAATAATTAACTGGATTTATTATTACGTGCAAGTTATAATTATATTGAGTAATTTGTAGGTTCAGTCATTAGACATATATATTAGCCACTATCGAATTAGAATAATTTATTCTACATATAAAGTAATGCATTTCAAGAGATGCTCAATAGTTCCCTTATCAAGATTGGATAATCTTTAATACCTGAGCTTTTTGTGAATAAAAAGTTGAGGTTTTAGCCTTAATGTTAATATTTACCTTTGTTTCCACTATACACTAAAGAAATATCGAAATCCAACACACACCAAATATAAAAAACTGAGTTAGAAGAGGGCGCAATAACGATTTTATCACTTCAGGCGAGTTAACCGGTCAAAAATCGCTTCTATATTTAGATGTTTTTTGCGTAATTTTCACTAGCGCGACAACGGAAAGATATTCTTAGGAATAGTTCTCCGCTTTTTAAATGAAATGGTGGGAAGTGGACAACTAAAGACAACTTCGGACTTAGACTCAGCTAGTACGCTCGCGACTGTAACGGCGCAACAACTGACGTTCTCAAACAAGTTTCTGTCCTCTTCCTATTTTGAAAGCCTCCATGGGCGTTACGTAAGGTCGGTTACCAAGGTAGTGGAGGGCGTGGCCTGCGAGCGACGCTGACCAATGGTACTGGTCGATCGGGATTGATGTAGTCCTTTCTTTAGGTGCTAATTCTCTATCATTCTACTCTTCGTGTGGTAATTACCAAACAGTAAATAAATCAGATATACTTGTTTTTTCATTTCTTCGGTTCTCTCGTCTTTTTCGCGGGTCGTCGATGTTCCTGAGTTATATTAATTTCCATTTTGCGTTTCTTTTTTTTTTGAATTTTGTGTATGCACGACTCGAATTTACCTGCGATAAGATTTATTTGAACAATATTTATGGTCATCTGCCGTACATAGCCTGCTGTTAAAGTATTTCTCAATATAAGCAAAGCAAAAATAATCTTTATTATTTTAAATAATCTCAATAAATAGAATATAATAATCATAATAGAATAGAGGGAATAATTTAAAAATTACTTGTTACTAAAACCTGTTTTTACAGTATTTTCAATATAATATTAGAAATATATTTGAAAACATATTAAAATATATGTGAATTATTTATAGTTTCAGTAACCAACAAGTTTAAATTACTACACAATTGAACATTATAACAAAGTATAATAAGAGAGAGCTCAGGGTGTCGAAGATAAGTATACATAATCTTTCTTTATTTTTATGTTATAAATATAAATATGGAATAATACATAAAGTAATATATGTTTGTATATTAAAATAGAGAACGATTTTCAATAAATAGTCTTTTACAATTTAGAAATATATTAAAGGAATGTATTGTTATTTGCTTATTTCCACTCTTCGGTTTCACCCTGCCAGATAGCCAATCTTTAATTTGCCTTCTGTATCTTTCGTCTTTCTAAGGTTTCTAATTTGTCTTATATCTCACATGAGAACTAACAACTCACCAAGAAATGTGGAATTAAAATTCTATGAGGCTATTTTTATAACTGTTAATATTCTTTGCAACATTCATTTTAACTTTGGATGCACAAACACATTAATTTGTTCTCTACAAAAATGTAAAATATAACTCTATTTGATCACGTTATTCTCAATCCTTTTTTATATAAACTTACCAAAATTCTTAGTAATTCCAGCAATACGGTTACTTTCTGTTCAGCAACACAAAATCTTAAATAACACTAGTAATATTAAATAACTTCGCTTAATAATCTTCTGACTTTCCGTTGTATTATCATTGCAAAAGTAAAATTTAGTGATTTGTCTTCTGATTCAAAATTTTCTGCCGTTATTTTGTGGTACATTGTCAGATTTTTATTTTCAAAATTACTGTATAAAATTTGGAGCTGGCAACACCGAAAATATTTATTAATATATTTTGTGTTACCATTATGACGGCTAGTCCTGGTTGCTTAATTTTGTCGAATTTTGTTTTACTTAAATTTATATATTTTTAGCGCAATTTACACAAAAATACAAACCATACAAATTTTGACCGTGTCAAATTTCACACCTCCAGGTGCCCCATTTTTCCTCAAAAAGGAAGGCAAAACTTTCGCTAAGCCGATTAATATATAGATAATTAATTAGTGACCATATTAGAATTATTTAGGGACTACTATCTTAGATTTCTGAGATCTCTAATTTATTTTAGACTGTCCCAGGGGTAGGATACAGTTTAACGACCATAAGGGTATATAACTATAACTAACACTGTGGTTTAATGAAATAACGTGTTAAGTGAATTAAAATATGAAAAATAGAAAACTTTTAACCGCAATTATATTCCAGAAAATGTTTTTTCTGGTGATCAAAATCAAACAGTCTTCAGTATTCTGAGCCATTAAAGAGACTGCCTTTATCACATTTAAATATTAATCGGAATTTTCAGAGCCTTCAAAGAATCTAAAACTTCGAAAACGAACAAATCAATCTAAGAAAATTTAATATTGATAACTTTTGTTGGGTTTCTTGAGTTTCAACTTACTTTTGTAATCCAAATTTGGGATTTTTACGGTTGTCTTCTATTTTTTTTTATTTAAGTTTCATATATACTTACACTTATATAAATAGATTATGCTTAGTGGTACATGTTTTGCCCCTTTTTCTTCTATTTTTCGATAATTTGAGATAGGCCTTCAGCTATGTTCTAAATTTGATATGGTTCGGTATTGGCTATTACATTCTAGTGGATAAACATCACTTTTTATAAAGGTCTAATTTTTTTTAAACATTGAATCGTAGAGATTCCGTGTTCTGTCAAAATTTTATTGCAATAGAAATGCCAATAGTTGCTGTTTCATCCTAGAATTGATCATTTTATTCTTGGAAATTTTCAGAATAGACTGGTTGGATGACTTCCTTCCTTCGTTCCTTCAGCGGCTGCAGTGAGCCATCATTAGAAGTTAGAAGCTGGTTGTTGTGACATTATTGATCTCCTTGTATCAATGAATTTTGGGAACTTGTTATCTGCTTTGCTGGTTGTTCATGCTCCAGCAATAATGAAGCTTAAGATTCTAAAAGTTCGTTAAAATAGTTTGTGAAAACACTCCTGTTGAAATGAAATTAAATAACATTATAAAATGTTACACTCTATTAAACCTTACTATTTAAAAGACTGCACTTTACTATACTACTATTTAAAAGGCTCATGAGAAGTTATTAGGTTTTCACCACCAACAAAATTTCATCAAAATCAAAGAACAATATAAATCAATAGCGGATGCAGCGAAAATTTGATCCTGTTATTTAGAACTTTAATTTCATGTTTCATTTAAGCATGTCACTGAGATGTTTTTGGGAGAGTTTTAGTCCCTTAACACCCTTATATTCTCTCTAGCTTTCTTCCAGGTCAGATTCGATGACTGTTCCTCAATATTGTTTGAGATATCAAAAGACATAAATAGACATCATAGACAAATTTAAAAAAATACCACGATAATTATTATGTTAGTTGATATTGAAAGAAATTCGAAATTTTATGTTAACAATCTAAGTATGAACAAGGAAAAACTGGGATTAGTATAGATACTTATGGGTCTCAGCTATGTGACATAAAATCTATCAAATCTTATAAAACCGGGTGTTTCAGCAACACTGCACAGAATTATTGGTGTCATGAATATAGCTTCTGAGAAATGTAGGAGATGCAGGAATCTTTTATGGCGATTTACGGATTTATTAGATATAAAAGATGAAAGTGAAAAATATTAAGATAAAATAAATATACTGAAAATATTTTTATTCTATATTAATAGATATTGTATTGTATTGTATGATAGAGTACTTATAAACGGCAAATATATATTACAACAAGTTAACTAATAAAGAAGAATTGAAATTGCATTTGGATCATAATCCTTGGATACAAAAATTTAATATTTTAAGATATCAAAAGTTATCAAATATAATGCATAATTCTCGCTCCAAGGTTAATTAATTTTATGTATTGCTAAATGTATTTGTAAAATGTACAGACCAAATAAATTAAAAATAGCACATTACGATATATTGTTATATTTGCTAATATACTCAAAAACAAAGAAGGTGCTAATGCAATTATCACCACTACTAGATTTATGCAGATTTAAACAATATTTTCCAACTTATTATAACAGGAAGTATTTTAGGCCATAACAAATATTTATTCATTTTAGGGTTTCGTCATGTATGTCCTCCTCATGTCCTATTTAATATAAAACAGTTTTTTAATCGAAGATTAATATAATTATCTGCAATTATAATTTCATTATTTCATCGGGTATTATAAGTTGGACTAAGGTATTCATTGTTGGACCTGAACGTACCACATAAAGGGGTATCGCGTTTTCTAAAGAATCTTTTTTAGACTCGCTGAAGACGGTTTGCCTCTGTTTTATTTGTTGCCACAGTACTCTAGGCTGGTCAATTGAAAAGTCCCCGGCCATAGTAAAACACATTTTTTTGGCAAGTTTAGTTTTTTTATTCAACAAAATTCCCTTCAAGGGTGATACACTGACTATAACGACTATCCAGCTTTTTGATACCATTTTTGTAGTACGATTTGTCCTTTGCTTCAAAACGGGCCTCAGTTTCGGCGATCACCTCTTCATTGGACGAAAAATTCTTCCCAGCGAGCATTCTTTTGAGATCTGAGAACAGGAACTAGTCGCTGGCGAGATTTGGAGAATACGGTGGATGAGGAAGCAATTCGAAGCCCAATTCATGGGTTTTTGCTATTGTTTTCACTGATTTGTGATAAGGTGGATTGTCTTGGTGACGCAGAACTTTCTTTTTCTGCAAATGCGGCCGTTTTTCGGCGATTTCGTCCTTCAAACGGTCTAATAACGCTATGTAATTGTAGCGGTTGATAGTCCTTCCTTTCTCAAGGTAGTCAATGAATATTAATCCATGCGCATTCCAAAATATAGACGCCATAACCTTGCCAGCCGACTGTGTGTACTAGGATGAGCGGAGGACCTTCAAGGACTTCGGAGTGAAATAATGGGATTTCATCCATTGTCACATATAGACGTAAAAATTCGGGTTTATTACGCTTGATCATATTCAAACACTGCTCCGAATCATCAACCCGTCGTTGTTTCTGGTCAAAAATGAGCTCGCACGGCACCCACTTTGCACAGAGCTCTCTCATACCCAAATATTCGTGAATGATATGATGTACACGTTCAGTTGATATCTTTACAGTGTCTGCTATTTTATTCAATTTCAATTTACGGTCATTCAAAATGATTTTTCGTCGTAACAACCTCCTCTTTTGGGCGTCCACTGCGTTCACCGTCTTCGGTGCTCATTTCACCACATCTAAACTTAGCATACCAATCCTTGATGGCTGATTTTCCTTGGGCAGTGTCCGGAAATTCGGCATCAAGCCACGTTTTTGCTTCAACTGTATTTTTTCCCTTCAAAAAGTAATATATTATCAACATGCGAAATTCCTTTTTATCCATATTTTCACAATAACAAAAGTTACTTCACTCAAAATGCTATAATTCACAAACTAATGATCCGACAGCTGTCAAATTTATTGACATTGTATTTACACACATCTTTTGAGGGTTAGGGCTAACTAAAAAATATATGGATTTAATTCTACTAGCGGCATCTATGCGTGAGGCGGTTGACTTTTCAATTGACCTGTTATTTGTAAATATTGTATATTTTATTTAATTAAATATTATATTGTATTGCAGCATTGGAAATGCCATTTATTGAGCGTTTAGAAAATTCATTGGCAAGCCCATAAAATGACACTACCTGAATTATATCAGTTACAAGTAAAATATTCCTGTATACCCGCAACATCTGTTCCCTCCGGACGAGTTTTTTCAAAATCTGGGCAAATAATTAACGATCGTAGAAATGAAAAGAAAAGAAGGAGAGAGAAAAGGAGGGAGAAAAGTTGAACATGATAATATACCTAAACAGTAATTTAAAATAAATAAAAATATCCCTTCAAAAATAAATAAAAGTTTTATTTAAAAAGGATCCGGTAATTATTGTACGATCATTACTAGGTTCATCATGGAAAAAATCTAAATTTTTCAATGATTAGGTATACGTTTACACTTTATTTAGTATTTATCGTTATTGAACATCTTTAATTTTTAGGTTTTGTTTAAGTTGTATTGTACTATTTATATTTATTATACTATGTTATTTAGAAATAGCAATTAATATATTAAAACACGATAAAACAATTGTGGTGTTATTTTCATTTCAATTCCATTCCTTTTTACAAATCCACAGAACATTCAATATAAAGTAATCCTACTTCCTTTAAAATTATATTATTTATTACATGTTAATAGAAATTAGCAATAATTTTTTTCCTTTTCTGTTTTAAAGTTTTTTTTTTAGTTTACTAGAATGACCAGCTACAACCAAATGGTCTTCGGCTGATGTCGCGTCAGGTTCGAGATATGATTGTTTTGCGGGCGACAGAGACCCTGGTTACGACTGGGATTGTCGCAGCTTGTTTACTACCGGGATTTGAGGACGGGTAAGGATTTTATTAAGATGTTCTCGTGTTCTAAGGTTCCTATGGAAAACTTCACACTGAGGTGTGTTTTGACGTTCCTCATAAGCCATGGGGCTCTGAGTAACGCACGGACTTTGTTGGATTGGAACACTTGGAGTAGTTCAAGTTGTCTCTTCGAGACATACCCGTACCATATCTGTGCTCCATTGAGGCAGATTGGGCGGACTAGCATTTTATACAGAGTCGCTTTCTGTGGGATTGGGAGTTGGCTTTCTCTGCAGAGTAGAGGAAATAATAGGCTGTACACGCCATTTCCTTTGAAAATGGCGTGCTGAATTTGGGCAGACCATTGAAATTTGCGGTCGAACTGGAGACCGAGGTATGAAACTTTCTGGAGCCATGGTATAAGGACTTTATCTATTTGGAGGCGATAGGCGCGAAACTCCTTCTTGCGGTGGAACAGAATAGTCTGAGTTTGGCTCGGGTTAATCTGAAGCCGTCAGAATTTGTACCACGCTATCGCTTGGTTCAGTTGTACTTATATGTGTCCGGTAGTAAAGAAAGCGGTATCATCTGCATAAAATTCTGTTTCTAAAGTTAGTTTAATTATCTCCGTCTTTTTCTATCTCACAATTTATATAGACAAGAATTCCTACATCTTCGTCTGACATCACGAATGGAAAAAAACAGCCGAACTGTGTATTTGACTGAAAATAGAAAATAGTAATTACTATTCGCTATTTTTTTGACTATCGACTGTTTGGACTGTTTTGCGACTATCGACTGTTTCGACCGTTTTCAGTCGATAGCTCCTAACGCTAATGTCGACTAATTTGAAAAACATGTTCAAGAACAATATATTTGAATGTTTACTACTTTAACTTAGTAGAGGTAAATTTACGCCAGTAATTTAAACAAGTTACTAAATCTAGTAATTAGTAATCCCAGCATTATATGTCAGTCCCTCATTAGCTTCATATATGTCATTTATGGTTTACTGCTGGTTCTTTACTATTCACACAACTACGTCGTTTTATCGGAGTATGTGTCGATTCTCAAATTCTTGGGCATAATCGGAGCTTCTGCTACCAACGTTAATATTCAGCTCGTTCAGAATGCATAAAATACTGAAAGTTCCTTCATTAAATAAGCATGTAGCCAAATACGCCGAGACCTTAACGAATATTAAACCAGAATGGGAATGTTTTTCAGTCAATCGCCAATCTGTTGAATTGAAGCTTTCATTTGTATTTTGAGTATGACTGCTTAAACATCTATCGAGTAAATCATCTCGCGATATATCATTATTTTCCTAATTTTCACTTTCTGCTTCTTTCTTTTTTCTCCTTCCTTTTCTTCTTCTTCGTTCACTCTTTCTTCTTCTTCTTCAATTTTCTCTACAGTTATTTGACTGCCGATATACATACTGATTTTGCGACTTTTACGAGGTCCAGTATTACTGCTTGATAATCATTCCGTACTACTTCACGCGCTCTACCCATTTGACCGGTCTACCAAGACGCTTATAATTGTTAAATGGTTTGGAAATTTGAAATTTTTAGAGTATATTCTTTAGAAACAGATATTATTTATTTGTCAATTAAAACAACATCTTTTTATAGCCCTAATAGATACTTAGATGTCTATCGGGATAATTAACAGCATAAAATAGAGAAATATCAGATCGCAGACAAACAAATATAAATCGAAACTGAAAAATACGATCAACGGTAATCTACAAGTTAAAGACAGGCCGGTTAGATTTTATTTATTTTATTATATTGTGCGTCGAACATAAACCATCACTCTTTTTTATTCAGCTATCTTTACGCGCCTCCACCTCTCCATTTCCAGTCGTAAAACGCATCTTTTGTTTACGACGACACGTTTCCCCGTTTAATACGCCGTCTGTCAGTTACCATATTTGACGTTCAATGTTGACCACCGCACACCAAGACCAAAATTTAATATTCTAATGTGTAAACAATACTTTTCGGCGAGGAGACGCCGGGTTCTCAGGGAATTATTATTTCGATAACTTTTCCTATTCCGTACGTCCGTAAATATAAAGATATCGAATGACGGATTGAAACGGGCCCGAGTGGGTTGAAGGCAACGAGAATATTTCGGGGGGGCTGTTCGCAAAGGGTTAATGTTTGAATCTAGGTAACGGTAAAGTGTCGTTGTTATTTTTTGTTATTATTGAGGTGTTAGTCCTTCTGTTCACATGAGATTTTAAACAGTTACATGTCACAATCACAATCGTAATTATAATTGTATTATGTTTAGGAAATATGTCCAGTCAATTCAAAATAGCAGTGAAATTTTGATCTCAATTTATGGCGTCAAAACGGTGCAATGTTGACGTATCTAACAACATTCTAATATAAATAATAAATGAAACAAAAATGTTAAAAATATATAAACTTCAGTTAATTAAACAACTACAATTGTTTGTAGGTTAGAGTTATTTTATTATATTTACAAGAAACTCTTTTCTTAACCATCCATGGTATCCCATTAATGCTGTTAAGAGAGAACATATTTGCCTTTTTATATTTATTTCTTGTTTTTTTTTTGTTCTTTTGTTTTCTTGTCAAATCATTCTGATATCACTGTATTTCGCTTTAGTTTCTTCTGCTGCTACCTTTGTACATATTTCTTGACAAAATTAGAATAAATCACGACATTCTCCCTAATACATTAGCCATATCAACAGAACAGTTAGTCTCTTCATTCATTCTCTTCTCGTACATTTTAACCAAATACTCATATATATTCTGAACAATTACACATATATGAAAATTACACTGTACATGAATCTTTCACACTCCACAATACGATTTTCTACAGTTTCTACAGTATCCTATATAAACTATATACTTACCTTTAATTGTTTCCACTCTCATTACCCTGCATTGTCAACATTGAATCATAATCAATTTTCTCAACTTAAGATTAAGACCGCAATAATTCCATGGCTAGGTAACTTCTCGTACCTAGGTCTCCATTTCGACCGACGGTTGGCATTCCCAAATCCAGAAAGGTTCGGGGATAGCAAACCTGCTATCTTCTCTGATCTGCCTTTCTAGCAGACTTCCCATCTCCATCAAATGATTATTTTACAAGATGTTAATTCGGTCCGTACTCCTCGGCGGATCTAATGTCTACTTCAAGTTTGTTAGACCCAACCAGGTAAAACGGCTTCAAGTTTTCCAAAATAAGCTCTTCAGGAGAATTTTAAACACTCCATGGTTTGTCAGAACTAATCAAATTCATAGGGAAAATGACACTCCAGAAATCAAGCACTTCATACCTCAATCATTCCACAAACAACAACTCAGCTCAAGTTCTTCGGAACACGTGTTTGTTCGCGAGCTGATCGACATGCTGGGAGCTTAGCACTCCACTCAAGTTCGCGAATCAATAGAATCGCCGAGTCCTCGTGCCCAATAACGGCTGCCCGATCAGCGGGTTGCCATATCCCCAAATTGAATGCAGTAGCAATAGCGATCCACAGGGGTCAACTGTGAGGTGGTTTCGATTTAGTGTATTGGTAAGCCCAGGCAGTCCTACATAACCCGGTCCAAGTTGTCACTTCAGGGCAAGTCTCCGCGACCAGATATACGTCATGCATTCCACAGCCTAGTTTTAGACCAGAACAAAAGAAATCATAATCCCACATCCACCACGTTTCATTCACTCACTGTCACAAACTGAGCCACTATTCAAGTCAATAACTAAGCTGTTAATTTTCAATCTGACACTAGTTCACAATTCCATCATTTGTCATTTTCTTCTTCTGTGTATCTGATGGAGCTATATTTTCCATATTTTGATGCTGTGCCTTCCTCCTAGGTTACTGGATAGCGAAACAACAACAAAGTATTTATTTAGAAGCAAAATGTGAAGCTCCGGTAAATCGTAGTTGGCCTCGGAAAACACTCCAAATATGTATGTTAAGAAGAATGTCTATCTCATGAAGATACTAATATATGCTTGGTGAGCATATATGATGCTGAGAAATGATAGCTAATAAGGAGAAAGGCTAGTAAGCATAAGGAACATAAAACCAGTAAATAATAATTAGTTCGTTTTGTATGGAAATATTATGAAACTCAAAAACTGATATGTTGATATATAACGTGAAAGTAATTTTGGTTTGTCATGTTGTTCAAAACGAATTTATTAAATGTTGAAATGTTGATTTAATCATTGATTTCACAAGCGGCTTTGGAAGCGCAGCACTAAGAGTATTTTGAAAATATCGGAACAATGGCCAAGCGCTAATATTTAACGTCACAATTTTTAGAACGACGACGAGCAAATTGGTACTGGCGTTTACCTAATAAGCATTCATCGCTATAAACACATCATGTTCTATGAACATGCTTCGGGTTTTTCTCTTTTCGGAAATAAAAAGCAACATACAATGGAAATAACCTCTTTGAATTGATTCTGATTTTTTAAACGTCTTCTAACTTGATGTTTGAAATATTCCATGAACTATTACCGTTCAATCGCGCTGTAGTATAGTTTCATTGAATAAATATTACTAGAAATACCTCTACTTACTAAGATACCGAAGACTTTATTATTCGTCTCAACAACTTTGTTTAATTTTCTAAAAAATTCCTGTGATATCTTAGAAGATAATCACGACTAGATCGGCATGTATTTTGCAGTTGTTACCTGCGACCACCGGGCTAGAAAAGTGAGGTTCTTCAGGTGATGATGTATGGTATTACCTGTTTATATGAAGGACGCATAATGATCAGTATCATGGCGGTTTTGCTAGGAATGTCAAAAATAGCTATCACTGTAGTATTTACATTTATTTATGTGGCTATGATCTTGCCATTTTGATGAATATTTTAGTTTTTTGTATTAGTTTAGGATGATTAGCAACCAATTTAATATGGTTCTGAGTAAATATCTGAGGGAGGTTACATTACTGAAATTTTACTACCTGTTTCATACTGGATTTTTATATTAATGTTTAGACTAATCTATAGTTTGTTCTTATATATCTATATATCTAGGAGAACCCATCGGACCTTACTTATTCTCAGAAATAATGTTAATGTATTAATTAATACTGCGGCTCTTTCTGTTAAATTCATTTTACTGCACTATTAGATCAAATGGCTTAACTCTTTTGAGCATGTGTCCTGTTGGAGTGTTATTCAAGAGTTGCAATACTTCGGTATTAACATGAATGTGGATCCTCTATACATGTCTCCATGTGACTATGATAGCTGAATGGACGTCTGTACCTAGAGAATCAGCTAATTATTAGTATCAGCAAATACAGTCATGGTGATATTTTCCATTTGCTTTATATCGCATGTGCAAAATATATTAGTTAAAGTATTGGCACCAGTACACTTCCTTGTGGTAACCTGCACTGTATTACTTTATCATAGGAGGGTAGGCATCCTCTTGCTTGAATTTGAACCTTCAGGTTGAGATGTAAACGCCTAAGAGTTCCGTCCCTTGTTAAGATTATTTGAATATTTCTGGATAAGTCCCACATGCTAAACTGTGGAGAAAACGTGCGATACCTCTAAGAATATAGCCGAGCAGACCTTTTGATCTG
Organism: Rhynchophorus ferrugineus; assembly: GCF_030347505.1. Classification (NCBI taxonomy): domain Eukaryota; kingdom Metazoa; phylum Arthropoda; class Insecta; order Coleoptera; family Curculionidae; genus Rhynchophorus; species Rhynchophorus ferrugineus. Next base: position 15,177,705 of record NW_027472588.1, on the reverse strand, counting down.
ACTTTTTTCAAAGACGTCGAATCGATCGATTTGTTAGATCTTTGTTTTCAAGAACAAACTGATGTGCATGTAGTTTATTTCTAAATGTTGACAACAAATAAAAAACGTTTCAAACATTTTTTAAGGAGTAGGGTGTGTAGGACTTTTATTGTAGTGCTATTTATGTGATAGTTGTAGTCATGTTTTCAATTAGATCACTTTTATCAATGCAGTATGTTTTCTTTTGTATACATATACGTATACATATGTATACATATATAAATTACCCAAAAAAGAAAACAATATATAATTATTATCATTAGTTTTTGTAATATTATATTGCATAAAGATATCTTTTATATAATCAATCATTAAAGTAATTTATTTACTGCATTATTGTTCTTAATTAGTCATTAGAAATATTTTTATTCATTTAATTGGAATTATAAAAATTGTAAGAGACATTTAAATCAATATTTTAAATATGTTAGCAAGTCAATGACATCCCCAATTAAAATGGAAAAATATTATCATATCAACTAAAAATATAGTTTATGGATTTGTTCTAAAAATAATTCAACAAATATTCATAACATTATTAAGTTTCCAAACTATTTTAATCTCCAACATCTCCATTCAACTTGAATATATTACAATTAATTATATTACGTTACAAACAGATATATCTCATATTCGAATTTAGTTTTTATGTGGTTTTAAAATAGAACATATTTAAACATTATTTTCAATTTAAGTCAAATATATTACAAATTTCTGTTTCGAAAAAGTGACACAATTGTTTTTGTTTATATTCTTGTTTAAAAAATGTGGGAAAGTGAAGCTAAAATGTCCGGAAACAGATATAAAAAATAAATAAAAAATAATATATATAAAAATAGATATAGACTAGATAATAGAATACAGATAATAGCTGGATGTCGAAATAAACCGAGAAGGTGTGGAAAGTAAGGATATGAAGATAAATGGACAATCCTTCCAGTCGATATGTTCGAATCCTGTTTATGTTATCGGTACTTTTAATTTAGGCTTCTGATTGATTATGATTGCCTATAGACCAATATAATAGTATATAATTTAACAAGAAACAATCATTCCAGCGTATGTTGCTACTCTTCAGATGGTAGACATTAAGTGTAGAGAAGTGATGATGGTGGTTTGAAGCCCACGTTGGGGAGTAATTCAAATCTAGGTAAAAAGAAATCTCTAAATCACATAAAAATAATCAATATAACATGACAATTGAAAAGTCTCCGGCCTACGATAGTAACACACATTTTTTTGCAAAATTAGTTTTTTTATTCAACATAATTCCCTTCAAGGGTGATGCACTGATTATAGCGGCTTTTCAACTTTTCCATACCATTTTTATAGTACGATTTGTCCTTTGCTTCAAAATAGGCCTCAGTTTCGTCGATCACCTTTTCATTCGACGAACATGCCTTACCAGCAAGCATACTTTTGAGATCTGGGAACAGGAAATAGTCGCTGTGGGCCAGATCTGGAGAATAAGGTGGATGAGGAAGCAATTCGAAGACCAATTCATGGATTTTTGACAGGGTGCATTGTCTTGGTGAAGCAGCACTTTCTTTTTCTTTAAATGCGGCCGTTTTTCGGCGATTTCGTCCTTCAAACGGTCCAATAACACTATATAATATTCGCTATTGATGGATCTTCCTTTGTCAAGATAGTCAATGAAAATTACTCCATGCGCATCCCAAAATACAGACGCCATAACTTTCGGTTGGCAACTGTTGCGTTTTCCTTCGCTTTGGAGCGAGTTCATCGTGTGCAGTCCACTCGGGTAACTGTCGATTGGACTTCGGAGTGAAATGAGGGAGCCATGTTTCATCCATTGTCACATATCGATGCAAAAACTCTGATTTATTACGCTTGATCATCTGCAAACACTGCTCCGAATCATCAACTCGTCGTTGTTTTTGGTCAAAAGTGAGCTCGCGCGGCACCCACTTTGCACAAAGCTTTCTCGTACCCAAATATTCGTGAATGATATGATGTACACGTTTAGTTAATACCTTTAGAGTATCTACTATTTAATTCAATTTCAATTTACGGTCATTCAAAATCATTTTTTTAAAATGTTTTCGTCGGTAGCAACTTTTTTTGGGCGTCCACTGCGTTCACCGTCTTCGGTGCTTATTTCACCACGTCTATACCAATCCTTGAGGGTTGATTTTCCTGTGACAGTGTCCGGAAACTCGGTATCAATCCAATGTTTTGTCTCAACTGTTTTTTTTTTCCCTTCAAAATATTTTCTCAACACGCGAAATTCCATTTTATCCATTTTTTCACAATAACAAAGATTGTTTCACTCAAAGTGCTATAATACACAAACTAATGATCCAACAGCTGTCAAATTTGTACACGCATCTTTTGAAGGTTAACTAAAAAACATGTGGATTTAATTCTAGTAGCGCTATCTATGTGTCAGACCGACTTAAAGTAAAAATATATATTATTAGAGTATATATAGAGTAAATCTAAAACTTAATGGTATAACAAATTTTGTTCAACAAATGTTCTAATATTACGATTGCTCTCTATAATTATAAATATTATCAATATTTTTTGTTGCAGAGCGTACCATATAATTTCATTAAAATAATTAATAAAGATAATGATGCTAAAATATTACTATCAAGTACATGTTACTCAAAATTAATTTAATATATTCCTCATAAAAATAATCTAGTTGGAACATAACAATTAATATTACGAAACAAAAGCATTGTTAATATGGGTTTTTTTATATGAATTATTGATTGACTACATGCTTAAAACTAAATTGTGTGTGCCTGTGAATCTATCCTAATATTTTCTATGTCAAAATAATGGTTCATAGAGATTAAGAAATATTAGTAAACAGGACATTTAATTTAACATAAAAATAAGTTTGCTTTATTATTTTTGTGATTGCAACAAGTTTAAGCTAAGAGAAATGTTCTTGTAGTGACTAATTTCTTTTAATATCTTTGCTTATTATAGTTTCAATTTAAAATAAGTCTGTTTGTTTTTAGAGTCACTCATCGGTTCGGCTTTTCTCTTGAAGAATTTCTATTAATTGAAAGCAGCTGTAGCATTTAATAATATTCTCTTATTTTTAAATTAAATTGTTGCCATAAAATAAATTTTTGAGGTTATCAGCTTTATTATTTTACATAATACTTACTATTATTGCCAAATTTAGTATGTTCAGTGTTGGAATTAATATGTTACGTTTTACAAAAGTTAATCAACTCAAAGTAGGCTTTTGGTGACATACAAGTAATTAGTGTTTTTAGTATAAAGTAGTAACGAACATCATTGAATCATTGGACCTTGGTACTACCGAAATAAAAACATCCATTAGGGCCTTCAAACGGATACTGCTTACCAAACCGTCACCAAATTTTTCAGTAGCTGTGAACAAAAGTTACACAGTCATGTAAAAATGGAGGCTATTCTGCTCTTGGGACAAGTCCCTAGTAACAAAACTCAGCAGGATGAAGCCTCTTTAATAGCGAAATATTGCTAGTGCAAAGTAGGTTATTATGGGAGTTGTGCTGCATGTTAACTTTGTGGATTTAACTTACTACAACTTATGAGTGAAAACGTGGTATAAAAAAGATCAGATAGTAATGGAATTAAACAACCTGTTGGGTGCTTTGAATAAATACATTTAACTCATTATTGTTAGATGAAAGAGTAAAAGTATAGGAAGTTGTACTCCACCCTTGCATTCTCCACATGAGGCTTGAGTCGCCTCGATCAATGACACATGGCTGGTTGTGGGAGAAATCCACTTTAATTTATATTAAAGCCAGTTATACATTTGTAATTTAAAAGCCAATGTTTTTACGGTTATCAAGTAATTTTCATATAATTACTTATTGTGGGTATGTTGTTTTAGTTTTGTTTGATTTCTGTTAGTTAAAGTCAATTTTACGGCTTAGTTTTTCGTTTCAAGTTGGCTTTACATTTAATAATTTTATATATTTCATGTTGTATATGTTATTATAATAAATGTGTAGTGGGCTTAATAAAATATGATTGAAATTCTGAGATTAAGACTATGTAAAATGTAAAGCAAATCTATATATATATATATATATATATATATATATATATATATATATATATATATATTAATAATAATAATGTCAATTGTAAAACAATAAATTAATTAATTAATTAAAAATGAAATTATTAAATAATTAAAAGTAGCTGTGTATCTATTTTAAAATAATTCTTTGATTCAATTTCTTTGAGGAAATCACATAATATAGGTTGTTTTAATGGTCAGAAAAGGCTTTTTAAGGAATCAAATAAAGGCATATTAACATTTAGTAAATTGCAATATTTAGAAAAAAACGTGCGAAACGGACTTTACAGTCGGCTCCTCACAGTGCGTTAGATCAAGTAAGAGATGAATATATTGGCAAAGTCTAATCAAATAGTAGTAGTAGAAAAGTCCTTCTAATGGGCTGAAACCCGTTATTTTATTAATTATGTTCTCTTCTATTAATTATGTTCTTGTAATATCTAGGCTGTTATATTTAATTTTATTTCCAGTTATAACTTAGAATCCAGGGAAAAATAATGTAGTTTTATCTGGAGATAGCTGATCAATTATATAAATCAATAACTAGAACCACTAGTGGATGAGAGAAAAAGAGGAAAAATTAATGGCATACAAAGAGTCGCAGAATGTAAGCTAGGTTTTGGAATGGATATTGGGCCCACTTTATTGCAAAATAATTCAGCTGCAAAGTAAAAAGTCTTAGTAGTCTGAAGAGCTTATTGTGAAATATGAATAAACAACTTCTCATTTTCGATATTTGGATAATAGCAATAAAATTATGCAAATTATCAATTAACATGAACAGGAAGAATAATCCAAAAAAGCCGATGACAAGAATATTCATCCCGGATGATCTGAAGAACATCAGTTTTTTTAAACAGTTTACCACTGGAACTACCACCAGTTCTGATGATTTCTTCATTTTTGTTGAGGGCCATTTTCATTCTTCGGTAAGGGTCACAATAGATATTGTTACAGGGCTAGATTCTCTTTCAGGTCTCATACCACCATTTTCGAGACAAATTTTTTTTTATACTTTCTATATATCGCAGGAAAGGGAGGAGTTGAATTATATAGAGCGTGGACATAATCTACATCGCACCTAATTATAGATTTATAGATAGGTCTCTTTGTTTTAAGGTATTCCTTGAGAGATAGTAGTCCATCATGAAGCCGAGGACCTTAGCAAATGATTTTATCGGTTATTAATATTCGATGGTCTTTACTTAAATTGACTGAGTGATTTCATGGGCAGTTTTTGCTTGTACGAAGTTCTGAAGTGAACTGCAGATGCTTTTGATGAGAAATTTAAAAATTCTGTAGAGATTATTACCCTAAGTAACGGTATTAAGACAATTCTACAGGATGTTGGGTGTAGATATTTGATTACAAGCAAAACAGCAACGCGTAGCAATCATCATTTTAGACTTAGTAGTATGTATTTATATTTTTTTTAGTAAGTCGGGCTATATATTTTTAAATTTTAATTATAGAACAATATTACTTATTATCAGGTGCTAGTACGAGGTAACAAATATTAATATACAATTATAACAGTATAAAATTAAGGAAATGTGAAGACAATATAAAAATATAGTATACGATTCCACGAAGATTAGTTACCAACTTAAGATTAGTGAATCTATTCTCAGTTGATGATTTTTTACAGATATAATTCCAGACAAGCCTGTTTATGGCTGACCATTATATATCCTTCAGCATCCTTGCAACCAGAACGCGTCTATATTTCATTTGCATTTTCTCGGGCCACCTTTAAAACGACAAGATTTATTTACGATCTTGATAAAATATAACAGTTCGCTACCCGAGAACAGAACGGCCTCGGGGATTTAGATAACGACGGAAGGTGTGAACCCTTTCCATTATTCCGTTTTGATCCAGCGCCGCGATAAGACTTACGCATTGCTCTGCGATCGTCTACCTAAAGAGGAAATAATAGAATATGAGGGTCAAGGATCGTACAATGCATGTGCTCACTACCAATTGTCATTTCCTGTTCTCGAAGGTCTTCAAATCTTCTGATCTTCCTCATTGATGCTCTTTCATAAGTGATATGTTTGCTTTAATGGTAGAACTAGTTAATAATATGATAAAAAATAATACACTCAGCGCAAAGTTTTTGCTTTGCTTTAATTAAAATACAAATTACAAAATAGTACCTCGCATGTATTTAAAATGAAATAAAAAATATTTTTAAGTGGCTGAAATATGAAATACAAATTAAAGTATTTAAACAATTTTTTTAATTAATCTTTTAGAAATTTAACAACTTACCCGTGGACAATAAGTATTATTATATGATTTCCGTTATAGAAATTTATAATTTAAGTCTTATTCTACATATTATTCTAACTTATTCTAAAGCCTATCCTATTTTATTCTAAGGACCATTCCAACTTATTCTAGAGATTATTATATCTGACACTATGTATCTATTAACCAGTTCGTATGGTAGTTTACGTTTGAGCCTACACACTTCACTGTCATCAATTTTATTTGACACATCCTGTATAATTATGCTCATATTACGATTTTGCATTTAAACAAATAATATTTACCTTAAGTACTATAAAATCTTACTAATCAAACCTTAATATATTGGTTTGTTTAAGTTAATTAAATATATTCAGTACAAAATTCAAAAATTGATTACATTTTTCGTTCAATCTAGGCATCCTTAAAATGGCCACCCTTTTAATAAATTCCTTGTTCATAAATTTTTACTCATTTTTTTCATTAACTTATGTATTCGGGGTTCAGTGTTTTTTTTGTAAGTATAGCAACTGTGTTGAACTAGTTAGATGTTGGTTTTTCACTTTCCTGTTAATTTCACACCATATTAATTCGACAGAAGAGTGGTCTGACAATTGTGATAGACAAATAGTTATTTTCATAGAAAGAAAAACACCAAAACTCAACTCAAATTAAACAAAAAAACAAAATTCAACAATTGACAAAGTCCACAGAACATGACAGATGTTACTGAAAAAGCCTATGAAAGTAAAGAAGTATGCTCAACTATATTCTTAGATACTGAAAAAGTTACTAAGAAATGTTACTGAAAAAGCCTATGAAAGTAAAAAAGTATGCTCAGATGTATGCTTCTTAGATGTAGCACAAGCCTTCGTTGTTTGGCATGATGGCCTTCTTCATAAACTACAGAAAATGTTACCAAGAAAACACACCGAACTATTAAAATCGTACGTTACAGCCAGAATGTTTAAAGTTAAACAAGAAGAAGTTTACTCTACAATAAAAGAAGCAAAAGCAGGTGTACCACAAGGAAGTGTACTGGGACTAATGCTTTATCTTTATCGATGGCTACATCTGCTGATGATAATGCGATTGTAGCTGTCGGAGACAATAGTGAAGAAGCCTCATGAAAATTATAACAGGCAAGTGACAATATAAATAATTGGACAAAAGCTTAGAAAATAAAAATTAATGAAAATTAATCTGTGCATCTGCAGTTACTACAAACAGACCGTACAAGCACCAATAACATTAAATATTACTATAATTTAATGTAGCAACAACGCTAAATATCCCGGAACAAATCTTGATGCAAAACTTCGCCGGAAGGAACATATAAAGAAGAAAAGAAAAGTTCAAGAGTTCAATTATGGGGATGTTTTGTAAAGAGCAAAAATAAAATAAAATACAAATTTTTCAGAACAAAGTCCCGAGAGGTATTGTGGGCGCACCCAAGTACTATAGGACTGATTACCTACATCGACACCTTCAGATACCCACAATCAGTCAAGAAATCAAGAGAATTACAAGGGAGCAAGACTCCATTCTCATGAGAATATTGAAGTATTGCAGCTTTTGGATACCAGCAGAACAGGACACAGACTCAAAATAATCAAACCATCTGATCTTGTGTAGTGTTGTGTAGTGAGGTGAAGTTAATAAAAAATACAGCAGTGACATGCATAAACATTATTTCATCAGAGACTGAGATAGGGCCAATGGGTCCTCCTTGTTATATACCTAGATTTGATTTATCATAATGACAAATTGTAGGTCAGTCGGAAACGACTAGTAACAATGTAATAATTAAATAATAATGAACATTTTTTTTTCATTATTTGCAAAATTTCTTCATTTCGATATTACTCTAGGATCCCTTGACATAATTTGAATTTAATTAGATTCACTTCAGAACGTTCCTTCCTTAAAGAATTTTTAGGTATATTTCTTTATTTAGTTTGCCAAGAATTTTAATACTATGATCGATATAATTGTTAAATCATTCCTAAGCCATCACGCTGTCACCATCATGTGACAGTTTGCACGTTTCTGAAGCCCATTCGCCTTTTGGTTGGCGCACAAAATGTGTCTATTAGATCCAAAAAATATCACTTTCCATTTTTACTAATTCAGTTTGTATGTGATTTAACGCATACCAATCTATTTCTATTATATTGTTAAACTCCAACTTTCGATAACAAAATATTATCAAATGAAATTAAATTAATTCCAAATCTATTGAGATTATACTGAAAATGTTCATGATTCCATCAAAATACAATAAAAACAACAAAAAACTTTCAAAAATATATTTTCTTAAACTCATCTTTTATAGCACTATCCAAACTAACATCAGCGAACTTATTTTTAATAGCTTGTTGATAACATTGTTGCGCCTCATCGAGTCGTTTCAGTTTCAAATTGATCAGCGCGAGATAAGCCCAAACTTCGGCGTTTTTATTATCCGCCATATTGGCTTGAGTGAGACATTCCTCGGCACTCAGCACGTCGTTTTGTTTGAAATATAACTTGCCAGCTGTCAACCAGACGTGTGGGGTCGGATGGTATTTGCAGGCGATTAAAATCAGCTTCCTAGCTGTCTGATCATCGCCTAATCGTTCTAAAATGTTGGAACAGTTCAAGTAGGTCAAGTGGATATCGTCAGGCCTGTCGAACGATTCGATTACGTGAAAATATTCTTCTTTGGCTTCGGTCAGATTGTTTTGAGCGAATAAAATATGACCTGAAAGTCCCAAAATAGCAAAATCTCCACCTAAAAGTAAATAATCTTATATTTAAAAAGATCTACATATGAAAAAATTGTAAGATCAATTTAAAATATATACAGGATAAATACATTGAGCCATATAAATAGTCATTGTAGACAGCATGAAATCAAAAACCTTCTAAATCCAAGCAGGACTAAGAAATACAACGGAACAAATATATGCCTTTTTTGATAATGTAATAACAACTGATCAGTTGCATGCAGAGTGTATTAAACAGGTGGAATATAATAAGAAGATAATATAGAATAATAATGAGTAAAAACTAAAAGTTAAACGAAAGTCATGGGATGGCTAGAAATAATAAATATCCAAATTGAGGGTGTAAGAATAGAATCATTAAATGCATTTAAGTATCTGAGTATGAAAATCGAAAGTAACGAAGGCCAAAAGATAAAAAAGAATTATATTACAATACCATAAAGAGCAAATTTCACTAATAAAAAGTAAGTATTAAGGAAAACTATAATGGTAGTGTACAAAACAATGTGTTTTGTCAAACTGAAATAACAGTAAAATACAACCAGCATAAATGAAGGATCTTAGAAGAGTTAGAGGTGTACAAAGACGAGAAGATAAGAAATAACAATCAGCGAATGATTACATAGAAAGCAAACAACTCAAACACAACTCGGACACTTACAGTGCATAGAGGACAGGAGAATATGGAAGGACGGAGAGAATACAAATTAAGCAAGAAGACTGATTAGACAGAGACAAATATTGAAGAAATTTATATTTTGAGAAAAAGAGAATAGACAACTCTACATTACTAAGTTCAAGAAAAGATGTTATTTCAATTATAAATATATACAAATGGCTTATCATATTTCTTTACTAACTAGTTTTCTACGAACTTATTATTTTCATCACCAAAATGTATATATATATCAAAAGTATGTATTGTATTCACGATTATATACTTATCCCTTAATAGTTTCAAAATAAGTCCGAGTATAATCGAATTTTTTTGTTGTAGGAATGTTCGTCGAGTCGGTCGGTCGGTCGAAACGTGTGGCTGCCGCTGCGGTTATCTATCAGAACACTCACTACTATTTTTGGAAGGAATTTGCACGGGAACTAAAAACACTTGTTGAATCAAAGTTGTTTATTTTAACTTGCGATTGATACATGTGGTCGATGGGAGGATTGACAGGATCTTAGGTTAAGGTGAAGGAAGTACGGTAGCGCTGTGGAAGTGGTACTGTTACAGGGGGACGGTGATAAGAAAGAGAGCGAGACGTCGTCCTGATGGCCTTTTATACTCCAGAACTGCATGGTACCAATCCACCGGCGTTGCCAACCTTTGTAGTTGTTGATGGTGAATTGGTGGTGGCCTAAAGGGTCGTGGCGGTCGCCACATTGTTAAAATTAAACTGTTTGAGGCACATTCAACTTGAAGTCATAATTAGAAACAAATATATACATTTTACTGACAATTCCTTCAGCTTCTATCGAGTTTGAATGGAATTTTTCTTGGCTATGAAACGAAATAAATAACAGTGGAAGTATTATTGTCATACATTTGAGATTTTATTTTCGCAATATAAATAAGATATAAAGCATCTGGTTATTTTAGATTAATCCGGCTATCTAATTACAATTTATTAGTAAAGAGATAATAAAGAGAACAGGAGGGATGTTTAAGTCTAACTAAGTTATTTTTTTTTGGAAGTTTGATTTGATAACTTTAATTGTTATAAGCATAAGTCGTTGTTATTTAAAAAGAAGTTTTAAGTGCAATTTTGTTTAACTCATTTTTATACGCTTCTGTTGCAGACGCACTGTTAACAATTGGTTGTAACAGATCTGACCTCGGACCATGTTAGTCTTCTAGTTTTCAGATTACTCTCTATGATTTTGATTCATGTTTTTTTCTTAGAGTTGTCCGTTGTACGTTCTATCCAGTTGCACCTTTCTTTCTACATATCTTCAAACAATTGCATCATCAACTCTAAATGTGTTCCTCAACTGTGCTGAACTGATTGTTCGATTTTTTTTCTAATATTAACGTTTCAGTTCTAATACTATCTCGAAGACATGTAGAATTTGCTTCAACCATCTCGTTTGAAAGATTTCAATTAAACAGACGTCAGACTGTAATGATATCCAAATATCGGAACTATAAGAAGGATTGTTGCAGAACAAGTGTTCGATAGAGTTGATTTTCTTAATTAAATCTGTTTACTACGCTTTAGAAACCCAGAAATATTTGTCATTTTTGCTGCCACTTGGTCCAGTGCAGAGCTCATATCATACTTTAGTGACTTTATAGTTGTTTGAAATTGGGATTTTACGAAGATTACATCAATTTTTTTTGTTGTCACTGATGTATTCACTCTTGCTGCTCAAACTCTTAATAATTTCTTATATTAGAACTCTAATAGATGCAAATAAAATTTAGTTAAAACAAGTATATAACAATTGTTTTACGAGTTTATATTATAGAGTTTATTTCTTTTAAAATAACACAATTTATATAAGTGTTGTTAAGCTGCCAAGTCACTCTGTAGTTTGTGAAGAAATGATATAGTAGATAAGCAGGGTTTTCCATTCGAGATTTCCAGATGTTATTGAATATTCTCATGTTATTGTAAAAGTTATTGGTCTCTTTCTTGTTTCTAAATACGCTATCGACAATTTAGTTCGATCTTAATTAATTATTAGTAGCGTTTTCACTAATTTCGACTTTCCATTACGTTTTTTGTCTTTGTCGGTGTATGTGCCTCCCTCAAATTCTTGTTGTATATAGTCTGTAATGGATCTTTGTAATTTGAAGCTTTATTGTAAAAAATTGTAAAAATATATTTTATTTAAAATATTGTCCATCAGCAACCGATACTTTCTCGCATCTTTCGATTTAGAATAAAAAATTAAAACTTCTCGCAAATTCTTTTTGCTCGGTACAACTTACAGACATTTTCGACGCATTGAAAAAAGTTTAGTTCGCATTTCAATAAAATTTTTACATGAAGTTGGTTACAAATATATCCGGTGCGATTTAATACACAGTAACACCATCTATTGTAAATCCTTTAATATTAATTTATAGGCATAATAATTTGTCAACCCTCATACCACAATTCAGAAAGCACAATAAAAGCTAATACTGAAAATAATATTAAATCGATAATATAGAAGTTTTGTTTTATTATATGTGTCCAGTTTTACGTAGTAACTTTTAAGTCAGAAAATATAACATTTTCAATACACTGGCATTTTTTGTTGGATGATAGTAGCTTTTTTGTACACTTATTGAACATAAACCAAATTAATGTATAAATATTTATCATCTAATTGATGTTTATCTTTGACTGTATATTATTTAAATAAAAACTAATGAAGAATGAATAATTATCAGATTTATAAAATATATTTTAAAATCGGGCTTCGACAGATAATATACATATACCAACCTTGAAATTCCTTGGCTTCATTTATATGTTCGAATGCGTGGTCATAATTTCTCTTATAATATTGTACAGCTGCCAGCATATAATTGACATAACCATAATATTTTGGGACCGTGATTTCGTGAGATAAAGCCAGCTCGACCCAAGAGTACAGTCTCATTTTTAGCAGTAAGATGGCGGTGTTAAAAAAAATCGTGTTCGGAATATTTTTCACGCTCCAAGCTAAATCGTCGAAGTCATCGAAATAGTTTTTAGATTCGGGTTGATCGGCATAATTTGTCGCCATATCCAAGGCCATGTCCATGCCATCCAATCGGCCACATTTCTCATAGTACAGATACAATATGCACCATCCTCTGGCCCATTTCGATTCTGTAATCATCAAGCTCAAGAAACAGGTCTCCGATTGTTGGATTTTTTGTTTTTCGTAAAGTAGAACTCCAAACATGACCAAGGAATTTCTGTGGTGGGCGTCGATACAAACAGCTTCCTTAATGCATTCCATTGCTTTTTCCGTTTGATTCTGTTCCATATTAAAGATGGCGAAATCGAACCAAAAGTCAGGATTTCCCTGTCCATCATTTATTAATCGTTCTAAGTAGATTCGTTCTGATATCGTCAATTGATTGATTTCAGTAGTTTCTCTTGCAAAGAAATAAATATAATCTGGAGGATTTTTTCGAACAAAAGGTGGTGTTAATCCGGAGCAAACTAAACTGTTCAAGATGGCGTGCATTTCTGAGATCAACTCAGTATATATTTCCGATACTAAACTTTGATATAAAGTACTGTTTTTCAGGTCTTCGTCTTGGCATTTGTACTTATTGTTAACTAGTAAAGTTGCTGTGTTGGTCATTGATGACAGATATGAATTATATGCTCCAACTTGATGAAGATAATTGATGAACGCACCATAATCTTTTTGTGGAATGGCCATCTTCTTTTCGTTGTAATCACTGTAGTGTTTATTCAGATCAGTGACGATATCGTGTATGGTTTGCCTGTACAAATCAGTTGCGACCTTTTTGCTGAGAATAGTCTTTGGTGTATTCATAGCCTCCATTTGGAGTTGATATAAATCTAATTCAACTTCCTCCAAGTCTCTTTTGGGGTATATAGATTTCAGCAACTCAATTTCGACTATTATAAAACACTGTTGAGCATTTTCGTCATAAACGGGTACACTGGGCTCGGGAGTCGGAGGTGCTTCCGGCTTGACCGGCAATTGTCCGGCCAAGTTCTTTTCTTCTTTCGATGCGGTTGATTTATCTTTCTTATCGCTTCCTTTCTTTTTCTTTACCGTGTCCAGTTTCAGTTTGGATGGTTTTACCACTGATGCTTCTGCTTTTGGCTTAGGGAAGAAAAATGAGTCGGTTAGGCCAGATTTTTCTGCCTCTTCGTATGTGAAAGTTTGTAAAGGAACAGCTGTACGTACACGTGTGACTCCGGGATATAGCAGGGAAACAACATCAAGTACTGCCATCAAATGGAGATGGGTTGGTACTTTACCTGGTTTAACTTTAAATGATTCGACCCCAATTTCCTCGGTGGCAGCATCTGCTTTTGTCTTTGTTCGAGGAGTGACAAATAGTTCTAACACTATCTTCCGATGATTCTTTATATGAGCGGCTAGAATCTTTAGACCTTCATTAAGAAGGATGTTGCGTTTAAGATAGTTGTACTCAATACGGGGAGAATCGCTTTTATACGCCTGTTTTATGTCTAGTTGGGTTTTGTTTTTTATCTTCTCTATTTCAGTGTCTATAAAGTATTTTGTAGTATTGGCATTGTGTCCTATGTCGTGTATACAGGGCCAACGTTTCGGAATTTCATTTTCAGGCGATTTCTGAACTACTTTGGGATTGTAAAATATCATCGGACTTGCCGAAAAGTTTCCCAAGGGAAACATAGCACATATTTTCGTTTCCATATCTTCCACCATCAAGGTAGGAGGATTAAATATCGATTCGATGGTGAAATGAAGAATGTTGGGTATTTCCAACAGTTTATCGTTTTCTTTCACTTCGATCGTCACAGTTACCTCGGGGTATCTCTTGTGAGTGTTCAGAAGAAGACACGACTGTTTAACAGGGCGTAGAAGAATTTTTTCGGTAAATTTAGTTTCGCCGTAAAACAAAGGGATGAGGTCTATAGTACACATTCCGTATAATTCTGATTTTATCGCGACCTCGCCGGACTTACTGGTGTCATCGCTGGTGGCTGAAGATTTTGATCCTTTCGACAGTTTCGAACCTCTCGTGATATCTTTCTTAGAGCCTTTCGAACCTTTACTTGTCTGTTTCGATTTTGATTTCTTGTCTTTGTCGGCTGATTTTTTCGCTGTTTTGGATGATTTTCCTATAATTTAAACAAATTTTTTTTATCTTTAGAATCTCTGATATGGATTTTGATCATTCTTGTTAAATGGTGGTTTTGTTACAAATTATATATTTATGAGTTATATATAAGGAATTTATTTGGAAAGAATCATATCACATGCTGGTTAAATTATTGTGGGTTAATGATAGAACAGGTTGATAGGTTGATAGGTATATATATATATATATATATATATATATATATATATATATATATATATATATTGAAATTGAAAAAATATGGTTATATTACTCTTAACATGTTCAATGTGTATTAAAGCAATTATTTTGATTAAAAATAATTCTAATTGTAATTCTATTACGCCTTTGAAAATTATTATTTATTTTCTCAACATAAATATATAAGAATTTGGCCAGAAAAATTAAGAGTTTAGTATAATTTATTTAAAATATTATACACAACTAAGAAATCAAATATTTGACGATTTTTAAAGACTGTAGCTTAGAAATCACGGATATTTACCCATTGACTGTGTAACTATTCACACTTAACTATGTGACTGTCATATTCAAATGTCAGAGAAAATATATTTGTACATGCTTTTTACTGTTAAATTCTACAAATAATAATTTCAACTATGTAACATTTGGATATTTGATTGTTTTTACATTATCAAGTCTGGCGAATGTATATTTTTTTATTTGTTCACTGTTTTTGGTAACACATCATTAAGATAATTTAAAAATAAAAATTCTCCTAAAAATTCTTATAGAAAAAAGGGCGAAAATAGATATTATAAAATATTTTAAATAGTAACGTTTTTATTATCTAATATTTAAATAGTTATAACAATTTAATTGAAAAGAGAAGGAGAAATAAAACTACTAGAACAGGGTATAGCACAACATAATATATCTATAGTCTAACATTGAGAACTAGAAGCACTATATTTATGCTTAAATTAAAATAATTTTATATGCAGAAAAAACCTAATACCAACACACCAGTTTATGTTTAGCAAACTGGTCAGGCGTATAGAATTGTCATCGAAAAAAAAAAATGAAAATAAAAATAATATTCAGTAGTACAAAACTTCTATTATCGCGATGGCATAGTTCGTAAGCTACGGAAAGTGTTACCAAAGTAATATACTGAGCCATTAAAATCTTACATTACAGCCAGAACGTTTAGAGTCAAACAAGAGGAAGCCTAGTGTTCAATAAAATAAGCTAAGGCAGATGTACCACGAGGAAGTATATTGGAGTCAATTATTTACATACACTACACATGTGACAAACCACAAATGGGAAATCACAACATAAATGATTGGACCGTATCCAGAAAAATAAAGATTAATTAGAATATATCTGTGCATGTGCAGTTCATCTATAATAAGGCTGCAATAAAAACCAAGAACAATAAATCACACTATCATTCCATATACCAACAATTTTAAGTATATATGAATCATTGTTGATGCAAAACTTAGCTGGAAAAAACATGTTAAGAAGAAAAGGAAAGAACTGGAGTTTGAAGAAAATATGTACACAATAAACTACAATTATATAAGTAAGTTTTAAAATATTTAAATTATAGGGATTATTCAAATAGGGATACAACAAAAGCATAACAGGTCAGTACAAAAAGTTCTCGGCCTGACAAATAGATAGTGTTACTAGAATTAAACCGATATGTTTTTTAGCTAGCACTAACCCTTAAAAGATGTATAAATTTGACAGCAGTCAGATCATTAGTTTTTTAATTATAATATTTTGACTGAAGCGACTATTGTTATTGTGAAAACAGTGGATAAAGGGGAATTTCGCATGTTGATAAAATATTACTTTTTGATGTGAAAAATTACAATTGAAGCAAAAACTTGGCTTAATGCTGAGTTTGCGGATACTGCCCCAGGAAAATCAACCTTCAAGAAATGAGCAAGACGGTGAAGGCATTGGAAGTCCAAAAGAGTTTGCTACCGACGAAAATATAAAAAATGCACAAAATAATTTTGAATTGCCGTAAATTGAACTCACTTTTGACAAAAAACAGCGACGAGTTGATGATTCGGAGCAGTGTTTGAATATGATCAAGCATAAACCCGAGTTTTTGCGTCGATATGTGACAATGGATAAAACATGGCTCCATCATTTCACTCCGAAGTATAATCGACAGTCATCCGAGAGGACTGGACACGAACTCGCTCCAAAGCGTGGGAATACGCAACAGTCGGCTGGCTAGATTATGGCGGCTGTATTTTGGGATGCGTATGGAATAATTTTTATTAACATTCTTGAAATAGGAAAGACCATCAACAGCGAATATTACATAGCGTTATTGGAATGTTTGAAGGACAAAATCGCCGAAAAACGGCCGCATTTGCAGAAAAAGGAAGTGCTGTTTCACCAAGATAATGAACCGTGTCACAACTCAGTGAAAACCATAACAGAAACCCATACATCCATTGTATTATCCAGATCTGGCCACCAGCAACTATTTCCTGTTCTCAGGTCTCAAAAGAATGCTCTCTGGGAAGACATTTTCATCAAATAAAGACGTGATTAAATTTTTTTGCCGAAACTGAGGCCTGTTTAGAAGCAAAGGACAAATCGTACTACAAAAATGGTATCGAAAAGTTGGAGGGTCGGTATAGTCAGTGTATCACCCTTGAAGGGAATTATATTGAATAAAAAACTGTGTTTTACTATGGTAGGCCGGGGACTTTAGAATTGACCTATTATTAACTCAGGAAATTAAAGAAATCGCAAGGAGACATGAAGACCCTAATATAACACCAAAAAATGATAAACATTCAAATGGATGAAATCATTTGATATTATGTATTGTGTGAGATAGTTTAAAAGAAAAAACAGCAACGTAAATACATAAAAATTATTAGACAAGAAACCAACCTTATTATATTCCTGGATTTAAGCTACTGTAAAGACAAGTTGTAGATTAGTCATCAACTACTTATAACAATGTAACAAGTAATTTAAAAAATAAAAGCAAAAGTGTAAATGAATTAAATTACCTTTCGTTTTTTCTTTAATATCATCAATTTGAACTTTTTCTCCTGTAAAGGCCTCATACATACTGAACAAACTTATAACATCCGTTTCTGGTTTAGTCGCATCAACTTCCTTCAGTTGTTCATAAAGGGAAGCATCCAAAGTTCCGGAAGACTGAAATGTGGTTAAAAATATTGGATTAGAAGCCAGCATATCGACATCTTTGATGGAACTGGTATCGACTTGAAGTTGGAAGGTCTCGTTGACTTTTAAATATTCATCCACCACAACTGGCGTAAGACTTGTTTCACCAACATCGCTTTCTAAATATTTTAACTGGGCTTTAATATCCGATACTGGATATAATGGTGTTAGATTTTTGTAAGATTCAATTGTGATTACGATGGTTTTTATACTGTTGTTAATTTCTGATGTAACCTCCTTTGGATCTGAATCGACTTTTATCTTATTTGCATCAATTTCTTTGGTTTCATCTTTAACTAAGTTGGACATTTTATAACATTGACAGTGATACTTGACAGTGACATCTTCTTTTATATTAAAAATTGTTATTTCACACATTTAGTCTTATAAAAAAGATTCCGTAATTAAAAAGAATGCTATCTCATTAATCTTCTCGATTTCCGAATATTGATGCTTCAGTGGAAGAATTTTCTTTTTTATATAACAAATCCTTGATACTTTCACCTTTTCTCTCCTTTCCATTCTTGTTTCTTGTTTTGGTTCCTCTTCTATACACTGCACTAGGTTCCACCAACTAAGTCGTCTTTTTCTATATGCTTTTATGGTTCTATACTAAGGTTTTTCCTTATTTAGGTGTTCTCACACTTTTAAGATATTATATATTTTCCACTGCAAAGTATACATTTATAATTTTTATAATTTAATTTAGGCTTCCGTTATTTTTTATTTACACTTGCAGATGAATTTACTTATTATGACTATATTTTTTCAACTTTCCAGATTAAATGCAAGTATACTTATATTTTTATTGTCAAATAATATGTTATGCGTGAAATGATGGGGTTTACACCACAATTCCTTGTACTTCCCTTTATTAATGTTGAGTGATATAGCCGACAAAAGGTGTGAGCCCTCTGCAGAGTTCTAGTGGTACTTAAAAGGGGCCTGACAGTGTATCCCATAATGGAGTCATTGAAAGACGTTCACACTATATCAAAGGCACTTGGAAAACTTTTATGTGTTAAGAAGCACTAAGTTTTTTTTTTGAAGATACATGATAGATACTTTTAGAGCTGTATTTAGTAATTTCTATTCCTATTTTAATTGATTCATTTTTAAAATTTTCTATAATATATTGTTATAATGATTTAAACTTATCTGCGGAGATATATCGGCACCGACTGTGAAACCCTGCAACACTGCTTGTGAAAAACATCGTAAAAAATATAATCATAAAAATTGTTAGAACAACAGTGATTGAAATATATATACGCTTAAAGCATATTAGACGTTGGTGTACAAACAGTTAGCGGCGGGTCTGAATCGCAAATATTCACAAATACACAAAAGAATCCTATTTCTAAAATAGGTTTTAAAATCTAATCTAACAAATAATATATTTTTTAATATATTGACGACTAAATAAATATAAATACTGATAAATACATATTCTTCTAACAAATAATCTGTAATTCTGTTATATACATTTTTGCCACTGTAATAGATAGCATTTCATTAAAATATTTCAAATACGTAAAATATTAAAATAGATCATTATTTTTCCCACCGTAGAAATATGATTTATAAAGTACACCATTGGGCTGTTAAGAAATAAAAATGAACAATTGGCATTCACAATAACATCATCTCCTGCCTTAAATTTTGAAATACCTTCTGGTTGACAAGTCAATTAATTGTTACATGTCATTCGAAGATGATCTTTCCCTAAAATACAAAAAAAGCGAAGAATATCTGAGAATAAGAGAGCGTAACAATACAAAAATAATTCAACAATACTTCACTTTGGTAAGATATACAATACTTGCTAACTAGAGCACTGTCAATGCATAGCCATCCCTATCGCTCTTACCATACAGTAATAAAAATCTGTGAAGATTCTTATGCACTTGTCCCTGTATAGTACGACATAAAAGGACTCTTTTTATTTTTTGTGGCTTTTATTTGGATTGTGGTTGAGAATCCAAACGGTGAGTTAAGGGCGTTTATTAATTTCTAGACAAGTTAACTCTTAGTTAAGATATTATTGATGTTGGAAATACATTTTTAATTAGAACTGGTGAGTTGTCTGATCCACACAGTGAAAATAGGGCTCTTGATACGCCATAATCCTATGTAGTGGCTTATGTTATAAGAGAGATAACACATGGGTTGAAAATACCTGGGAATAACAAAGAAAATGCGTTTTCTTTATTCAAGATTGGTTTCATCCATCAATGCAATCTCCATCAAGAACCATACAATCACTTCAGCGCCGCTTTAACATTTTAATGCTACTTTTGTAGAACTATTAAACTTTTGCCATAAAATAGGCTTTTCAGGAGTTGCTGTTCACTTAGATGTTGATAATTTTGATTCCGGAGTGAAGTGATGGATCCATGTAACAGATAGAGGCAAAAATTCCTGTTTTGTCATGTTTAAACATGGCCAAACACTGCTTAAAATCATCAACACGTTCTTGTTTTTAGTCAACAGTGAGCAAACGTGAATAGAGCTTTCTCATAGTTAAATGCTCATGCAATATATTTTGCAATGTTCTTTTGATATATTTTTCTATCCAATTGTTACACTCCCGAGAAGGTATATAAGGTGAGGAAATATGGAATAATTCGAAAGTATATATAAGTATCACTACATAGTATAAAACAAAGTCGCCTTTTCTGTCCCTATATCCCTATGTGCGCTTAAATCTTTAAAACTACGCAACGGATTTTGATGCGGTTTTTTTCAGTAGATAGAGTGATTCGAGAGGAAGGTTTATATGTATAATACATGCATAATATACTAAGGCAACATTGCTAATTTTAGAGGTTTCTAACGTGATGTCGTAAATTAACCTATTTTTTAGGCTTATTTAGCAATTAGCAAAAACGCTGCCTAACCCTACGAGTTAGATCAAATTAATGTACTACAGTATTGTACACCATAAAAAGGTCTACAAAAAAGTCCCCGATGGTATATGTTTATCTTTTAGGGATAACCCACATTAACCATTATTATTGTTTACTTTTTACGTGAGAAAATGGCTTATTTACGAAGCTATTTTAAGCAATACTTATAATTAAAAATGTGTAATATAATAAAAATTGTATGAATTTAGATATTCCAAAGATAGCAGGAAATCTTCATAGTAAGTATAGGGGAAGAGGAATTGTTTTACTCCAAATTTAATGCGTGCAGCCCAAGGGCAGTAATGAATGAACCAAAAATACTGGATCGATTTTAATCATGTTTTCATTGAGTGACATAGGCATATATATTTTATGCCCGTGCAAAGTCGGAGCGGGCCGCTATGTTTTTATATACAACGTTCATATTTTTTCTGTTGTGTATTTAATTTAGTATCAGCATTGCACCCGGGCGAAGCCGGGGCGGGTCGCTAGTATGGAATAAGAAGAAAGTATTAAAACCAATTTTGTTTTCCCATGCAACGTATCACCGTCACTTTCATTAGTAGTTTCACTGTTACAAAGGATCGATATGGTTGTAGGTTGCCAAACACTTCCGAGTGCGTTCTGAAATTTATTTTCTGACTAAACATGTTGAATAGTGATTAAAACTACTTACCACTATTATAAAGCAGCTATAATCATTATTATCATTATCTATTATATCAATTTCTCAGCATTAATTTATATCTCCTATAAATGTAGAAATTTTGTGGTCAAGTACACTTTGATTAAGAAATATAGAAATATGTAGTAACTGTTTATAGTTAAGTATACTTTGTAAATGTAATGTAAGTGTAATGTTTGGCATAACGTATGTTGTATTCATAATTGTTGATTGTGATGTGTTAAAAATAAGTTAATAAAATCTTGAACAATTGCAGATAAAAGGACAAATTTATCATTTACGAGGAGCGCTACTTATTAGAGGCGCAGATCATCATTTCTTACAAATGTATTTTGTGGTCAATCCGGATGCGGAACCTGATAAGTGTTGCATTGTACATTAATTTAATAAAAATATTCAAAATATCATTTCATGGCATGTAATCTGTTACCTATAATATCCTCATCACACTCGACAAAAACTCGGTGGCTACACAAGTGGCTACTGTTATTAAAATTTCGAAAAAGAAGAAAAATACATAGGTTATATGAAATTTATATGGTCATCTAGCCATATATAAAAATAAATATAATGTATAATGAATACAAAATTTTATTTAATAATATTTCTTTGAGATACTTAACCCTGAAGACAGTCTAACAATTAAATTCTGAAACTCGTAATGAAAAATTCGTAATAGATATTCAACAAGCGGCCTAGAGTTATAATCCAGTAATTAAAAGTACAATTAAAGGAATTAATTATACAAAATATATTAAAGAAATGATAGCTGGAAAATGAAAGCTACGAAAAAATGGCAGCAACAAAATATAACAGCTGAAAATAAATATAGTTTAAAGATATAACCCAGAGGAAAATACTGAAAATTCATAATCCGCTGTCTGCGAAACCTAACAGATGAAAAGGAAACGTATTATTCGCTCTGGAAAGCCATCAAATCCCTAAAATGATCATATCTACTATCATTTATACCTGTGTGGAACTTGGGCACGTAGTAATGAATAAAAAGCAGAAGCATGTGCTGACTATCTAGAGAAAGAATTGACATAGAATGTAAAAATTCGACGATTCAGTTCGTTACGCCGAAAGAAGTAACTAAAGTATTAATAGTTACCATTTATCCAAAGATATCACCAGACTATGAATTTATCTCCTGATATAAAATTGTTGTTGTTGTCCAACTGGAACACGATAACGAATAGCTGGCAACCCTGAGACCTTTATCTGGGAAATTATTGAAGGGTACTTTTGATCATTCAGTTACTGACCATCGTTTGGTTTAGATGTGTCATCATCGACTGCCCAAGCCTCGTTAACAGGTAAACCCAGCGCCGATACCTTTCATTTATGTGTATTTCCTTAATATTTTATATCGTCAGTAAATTTCGGTCACATCACTGTTTCTTTTCGTTTTACCTCCACTCACCGAGCCCATATAATTTACCCTAAAGACCTATCTCGATGATATCAATAGTATCTAAGGTGCTGTAAAAACTGTAGAAAATAATTAAGAAAGAATAAATCATAGAGAGAATAAACGAGAAAATACCTAGTTTGGGAAGCACACCAGTTTGGGTTTATTAGCAAACATTCAATAATACACCATCAAGCGCAAAGAATAACAGATGTAATTGAGAGATCTTATGAAAGTAAAAAGTTCAGGTAAATCTTAGATGCGGCTCAAGCCTTCGATAAGGTATGGCAGGACGACCTCTTTCATGCTCCACAGAAAATGTTACTGAAACAATAAGCTAAACTATTAAAATCTAATATTACAGCCAAAATGTTTAGAGTCAAACAAGTAGAAGCCTACTTTAAAATAAAAGCTAAAAGTAGTGGAAACACAAGAAAGTGTATTGGGACCAATTCTTTACCGAATCTACACATGAAATATAATACAGGAGGAAATATTACAATGGTTACAATTGCTGATGACACTGCGATTATTTCTGTCAAAGACAA
This sequence comes from Rhynchophorus ferrugineus, assembly GCF_030347505.1. Lineage (NCBI taxonomy): Eukaryota > Metazoa > Arthropoda > Insecta > Coleoptera > Curculionidae > Rhynchophorus > Rhynchophorus ferrugineus. The sequence continues at coordinate 15,154,043 of NW_027472588.1, read as the reverse complement.
TAATGAATAAGACGCACGAAAACTACAATAGGCAAGTGAGAATATAAATAATTGGAGCCAAACCTGCAAAATAAGAATTAACGAAAATAAATATGCAGTGCAGTTTATGTTTAATTAGAACGTACAAGAGCCAATAATAATAAATAACAATATCATACCATATAACAACAACGCTAAGTATGTTGGAATAAAACTTGATCCTTGAAAACTTGAAAGTATTGAAATCTATATGAACACACACGGACACACGTTCAGTTATGGGATTCTTCGACGAAAAATAAGATAAATGCGATACAAGTTTTCCACAAAAAAGTCCTGAGAAGTAGTGTAGGTGCACTGAGATAGTACAGAACTGATTATTTACACCGAGACACGGACTGTCATTCAGAAAACCAAGAGCATTGCAAGGAGGCATGAGTTAAATGTATCCAACGTTTGATTTTGTATAGTGTATTGTAGTAAGGTGCATTTAATGTAAAAAAACAGCAGTGTTAATACATAAACATTATTACACCAAGAGGGAAAGATAGGGCCGATGAGTGTTCCTAGATATATACCTAGATTTCAGTTAGTGTAAAGTAAAAATTGTAAGTTAGTCCGCAATGACTAATAACAATGTAATAAATAAATTTAAAAAATGTGATTAGTAAATCTATTTCTGCCGGCTTGGTGGCGCAGTAGTAAAGGCGTTGGGACGGTCCTCCTACTGTTGCGATAGCCGCGGGTTCGAATCTTGCTGGTGTATGGTCGTAAATTTATTTTTGTAATTGTTTAATATTTATGAATGTTCTAGGCAAGAGTGTAAAATCCGACAAGAAAAATGATCCCAGTCACGCCAGTAACCAGGCTGGGTAAGACCGGATGTTTTCTGGAATGATTTCTAAAGCTGGTCACTCGCCAGTCGGTAGGTTTAATACTGAGGACTGTGGTTCGGAGCTCACGTTAAACTTTAGGCCCAGTCCAGATAAACCCATAGTTGGTAAAAAGATATTTTAAAATATATATAAAAAAACTATTCCTATAGAAATTTCCTTCTAATAAATAATTTACAATTTTGTTACATACAATGAGATATCTTTTTTTAGATTCGTACCATTTTTACCAGTATAATAAATAACCGTGATTTCTTCCGAACACCTGACAAAAATAAAAGATAAACGAGCAATCTTAATGGTGTGTGTCGTCGAACAAAGAGCCCTCCAGCTCTCCGTATGAGGCCAACGATGATCTGTGAATTAGGGGCACCCCGACGGTTAGTATTGGAGTATCCTATTGAGCCGCAATACGGAAGTCAATGACAGTTAAAGAGACCATCGTGGCTGCCCCGTTATTCGAAAAAGTTATGTCGTCGGAACGGTGGGATGGTTTGAAAGGGCGTGAATCAACAATGCTCTAGTTAGCGGATCGTTTATCTGGCCGGGAAGCGGAACAACACTATTGAATTATGATGTCATTGTTGGTCTTGTGTTCTTCGCCAATTTTTTCCCATTTCTGGGATTTACGACGCGGTCGTTATCTTCGGATGTGAAAATTAATTGTTATATTTTTCGAGAAGGGTCATCGTTCGGTTTTGAATTGGGGGTTTTTACGGAAAATGGGATTCTTGTTAGTATTGTTATATATTGTCGGGGCATCCGTTTGTCTAATACGATGATTTTTATTATTATTACCGCAAAAAGCTATTCATGTACAAATTTGTTAAAACCAATACGCTAGATGAAAATTTTTGAGAATCTAGTTTATGACAATTCTACGTAATTACTTTATGCGGAATGAAAAAGTCTTTTCTTTAAAAAAAATCGATTTGAAAAAAAAATTGAGGTTTTTTTTGTCTTATTCCAGATTGACCAGCTAGAACCAAATGGTTTTTTGCTGACGTCGGTTCGAGTTCGGGATAGAGAAGTGTTTTTCGGTCGACAGAGATCCTGGGTTAAGACTGGGATTGTCATAGTTGGTTTAGCCACCGCAGTTTGTGGATGGGTAGGGATTTGATCAGATTGTTATCATGTTCTAAGGCATCAGGTTCTGAGCATGTTGGTGAATGGAGGTGAGTGTTCACTTTCCTTATAAACCATGAGGCATTGAGTAACGCGCGGATTTCTTTGGACTGGAACACTTGAAATAGCGCAAGTTGTCTCTCAGAGATGTACCTGTACCACACCTGTGCTGCGTAGAGACAGATTGGATGGACTAACATCTTATAGAGAGTCGCTTTCTCGGAGATTGGCAGTTTGTTTTTTTTCTGTACAGGTGCGGAAATATTAGGCTCTACACGCAATTGCCTTTCAAAAAGCGTGCTGGATTTGGGCTGACTATTGGAACCTGCGTTCGAACTGGAGACCAAGGTATGATAACTTTTTTTGTGTATGAATTTTTTCGATTTGGAGGCGATAGGTATTCCTTCTTACAGTGTAACAGAATAACCTGAGTGTTTCTCGAGTTAATTTGCTGCAGCTAGCATTTCTAGTCCGCAATCGCCTGATTCAGTTGCACTTAAAGTCTGTCGCGGATGGCGTCGTGACTGTAACCGATGGTGAAGAAAGCTGTATCATCTGCCATAAAATACTGTGTGAGAATGTTTGTGGAGTGGCAAATCAGCCATATAAAGATTGAATAGGGCAGGGGCTAGTGGAGTACCTTGTGGGACTGCGGATATCTGTTTTCGAGAGGAGACTGCGTCACCGATCCTCACTTGAAAGGATCTACCGTCTAAGTATGAATCAGGGAGATTAGGCATTCGGTAGATCGAGTTGGTTTGCTTTGAAGACCAGACCATTCTGCCATACTTGATATAAAGCTTTAGAAACATCTAAAAAAATGGCTCCAGCTTTGCGATCTTTTCTTAGTGCCTTGTGCAGCGACGCGGGCAGCTTGATGAAGGCTTAAAAAATTGACGTTAGAGATAGTGAGAATTTAAATGCGTTGTAAAATACTCCAAACCTGACGTAGTTGTTTTGGTAGAATTAAACGGTTTGTGTTGATGCAGGCCTTATTTATACATGTTTTTAATACTTTTGTGTTAGAATACTTTAGATGAATATTTATGGAATATTTTTCTTGGACCTTAAAAGGACTTTTGGAATAAACTGACACCATGGTCTAATGTTTAGGGCAATAAAGTTTTATATACTTAGTGATCTTGTAAATCTGATTTATTCATACTTAGAAAACCTAGGAGACTATGAAATCCGTCCCTCCTGGAGTTCCACAGGATTGCTCACTTGCCTTTTTTGATATCTATGTCACTGTTTGATATCTACGTGACTGATATCTTTCTACGCTTTTGAACGTGCAGCCACATACGTTTCAAACTCTAACAACAGCTAATTATAATAGTGAAATGGTACAAATTACGGAAACTGCAGAATAATCTATTAAAAGCCCAAGTGATGTAAACATACCTTTACTGAAATCAATTATTGTTACTGAGTCAATATTTCACAAGTATGATGCATTTTCCTAGAACGAACTAAGATAAAAAAAACTGTAAGAAAGTGATCCCAGTGCATCGGCAAGCAGGGTTGCCATCTGCCCGACTTATTAATTCTCTATACACACAATCACTGAAAATAAAGAAAAAAATATTGAAAAAAGTATAATCTCATCAACAAAAAAAACTTAAAGTCGTTTATTTTACTATTTTATAAAATAAGGTTGAAGATCAAAATCTCTAGCGAGAAAATAAAGATGACCCTTCCCATCGGTATATTTCCATTTAAAAGTCAAAAGCAATTTTTCTCCCAGTGTCAAGTAAAATAGCTTCATCCTAATAATACAGTATATAATTGAATAAAAATCAATGCCCCTAATTTTTTACAAGTACTTTATATGTTGGACCATGTACCTTTGGGAAAAAAATTATCTCTCCTATATTAAACAAAGATATCACCATCATAAAAATTCTTTAAAATGAGAAAAAGCATCGACGTAATAACAATGACACCATTACCCAATAGACTTATGCTTTTTTCAAATGGTTTCTTAACTAGATCATTGTTGAGCCCTACTCACTGATGTTCTATATAGATCGCACGCCTATAAAATCAGTTAGTAAAATAATTATAAAAGAAGGGACGATATATGATTATTATATAAAGCCGCGGAAAGAGAATTCAATCACAGCTAATACAAGTGTTTTTTTATTAGTATATATTTTATCTTTTGTTTATAGATTTATAGATTGTTTATTTTTGTTCTTGTTTATATATTTGTATTCTATTTTATTTGATCTTCTATTGACATTAAAATATTACAAAATTGTTTCTATTAGAATATTTATGTTCTTATTATGGCTTTATTAATATATGGAAATAATAAGAAATATATTTCTTTTGAAAAAAATTCTATTTGAAACAATATTAATTGTCATACGTTGAGAAATAAAAGGTATATATAAAAATTAAGTTAAAAAATGTAAAAACTTTCAACTTTCAAATATCATTCCAAGAGAACTACTCATTTTCATTAATGTGGAATTAGAATAAAATATAAAACACTATTGAACATTAAATATAATTCCCTCCGATAACATACCCCTATTTCCCACTGTTAAAATACTTTTATCAAGGACGCCAGGGGTTAATATAAAGAAATAACAAGATAACAAAAATAAAAAATTGGCAACATTGACAATGACATAATTTTTTTCTTTAAGCCTTAGAACATCTCTTGGATAAAAATCAGTTAATTGTTACATGTCATCCGAAGACGATCTTTCAATAAAATATGAAAAAGTGAAGAATATACCAACACATCTCTGAATAAGGGAGCATAACAATACCAATATAATTCAGCATTCGACTTCGGTAGGATATATAAAACTTACTAACTAGAGTATTGTCAATTCATAGCCTTCACTATCCCTGTTACTATAGAGTAATAAAAATCTGTGAAGATACTTATGCACTTGTGGCTGTATAGTACGACACAAAAGGGCGTTTACCTTGTTTTTTTGTGACTCCTTTTTTACGGAATCGGGATAGCGGTTGAAAATCGAGAATATATATATTTTAAATCTCACCAATGGGCAATAAATATTTCTTGTGATATTTTATTATGTGGTTTCTTGTGCAATATTTCTTCTAAATATTACTTTAGTTTATAAATAACATCGGACGGCATTAAACGTTTCAGTTTATGTACTTCACTATCAGGTCGAACTTTTAGCTGAAACATAAATACTGTGAATTGCATTCCTTATAGCTCTATATAGGATTTAAAGGGATATTGCGCTGTATCACTCCGTTAGAGACATACTACAGAGCATCAACAATGGCACGCAACACTTTATTTTGGAATCTTTGAATGTTGACTATATTAGACCTGCTAGCAGTACCCCATATTTGAATTTCATATGACCAAATAGGTCTAAGTACTGATTCGTACAGCAATACTCTGTTATATAATCATAACTTGGATTTGCGCCCCATGAGCCAGTATATTTCATATAATTTAAGTCCAAGTTATTTTCATTTTACAAGTATATGCTCCTGCCAAGTGGAGCGTCGGTTTAGATTGAAGTCAAGATATTTAGCATCCTCTTCCTCTGAGAGTTGACAATATTGATATTCACTGGTGCCCATGCTCTTTTATGCAGCTCAAAAGTTGCATAGGTAGGTTAGGTTTTATTTGCTATATATATATATATATATATATATATATATATATATATATATATATATATATATATATATATATATTATGAAACCATACTTAAATAAGCTGATTTTTTATTATTGGCTAAGGTGAAAAATTATTCAGTGAATGTTATTGAAAGTATTGTCCATCGGTGGCTGCCACTTTTTTTCATCTTTCAGGTAATCTACGGATTCTATCTCGAAAGAACGATGTATCTTTTGAGACTATGCACGAATCAACTCATTTTTTCTGTTGCCTAAAATCAAAAGTCGGCCTTCAAATTTTTCTGTCTGTCCATAACGCTCTTTGTCGTTAGTGTATAACTACTTTTAAAAGGTGGTAACCAGTATTCACATTTTGAAATCGACGGAGCATGGTTGCCATAAACTTCAATCGCTTTATAAGCTTAAACATTAAAACTTCTCATAAATTCTGAATAAATGAATTTTCAGCTTAGTGCGTTGAAAATATTTAAAAACAAATTTGTTTACACTTCGACAAAATAAAACATACTGAACGTGAGAAACATGAAGTTGGTTACAAACGTACCCGATGCGAATTAATACACAGTACTACCAAGTGTTTTAAATCCTTTAAAATTAATTAATTGTATATCGGGTTAGCATATTTAATTTCTAAGAGCTTTTAGTTAAAGTTACCAAGGGCACTAATATGAAAACCATGATGATACTTTGTATATCGACTTATTATGGGATGCCGGTTTTTTAAATTAATTTTGAGGATTTTTTCATAAAATTTTAATTTTTAATAAAATTCATTAATTCATTATCAAGATATATAAGTCACTAAAACTAAAAAAAATGCTATTACTTGTTATAAAAGCAGATATTGTTAGATAAAAAAGATAAATGTAGAAAGATAAATGTTATTGGCAGCTATCTATAGCAATATATAATGCTATATAGCGATCTATAAAATTGATTGATGGCTGTCGACAAATGTCCAGTCTTAGATAAGATGTTTTGAGCAATAATTCTACATTACTTTTCTGACGTCGTATTATTTTGTTGAGCGTAACTAACTTATTAACCGACTTCAAAAAAGAGGAGGTTTTATGTTCGGCTCTACATTTTTTTAAGTGTATGTTCGCCGATTTCTCCGTCAATTATGGACCGATTTACAAAATTACTTTTTTATTCGAAAGAGTGCACTTTCGAGGTGGTCCCACTTGAACCAAATCAGCATCTGATAAGGAGAAGGGGGGCAAATCGAGGAAAACCCTCAAATTTCAAAGCCACGTACAATATTTTCACATATTTATATCTAAAATAATGAGATATTTGGGTATAAATTTAATGCTAAACCGATGTAATGAAATATCGGAAGAAGCTCAGTGTAAAAATCAGGCAGTTTACTTTTTAAACGCTAACCATGTCATATAGGCGTTGTAGGGGCAACTGTTTTTATGGTGTAATGGTTAGAACGTTGAGTTTATACGTGGAAGTCGCGGATTCGTTCCCCAACAGGACAGCATTTTTTCTGTTTAATTGGGTCCTGAAACGTTCCTTGTTTTCAATCATTGATTCTTTATTCCTATTTTTCCTCATACGGGGCTGTACTCTAACTTAACTATCCATTGTAACAGTTAAATAGATTTAGGGAGGTATTAAGCTAAATTGTGTGTATATAGTAGATTACAAAATACGTGTAGTAGATAGGTTAAATAAGTTTTTGTTTATTTTTATTAAGTTATTACAACGACTACTATGTACACATTTTATTTTAACGTTTCTTTTTGTTTAAAAATCTAAGTTTGTTTATTTTTAATTTTTAGTGAGAGTCTAGTTTTCCTTATTTATTTTTTTTGAAGTCGGTCCAATTTTTTTGTTAAAAATATTTTATTTGTACATTTAATGTTGATATAATTACTATTTCAAACAATGTGGGAAGTAGATGAATACACAATTTAGGGTAATGTTGAAATAATTACATTAAATTTAAATAATATCGTATATTATCAAATCTATAAATTGTTATTTTAAACAATATTTGCATGTAACAGTTTCTTAAGGAAAATTAAACAGTACATTTTCTGTATATTTTATAAAATTGTTGACAATAATTCAAGTTACATGACTATTTAGACAAAAGTAACGATTGATTTACATTAGATGATAATATGACAATGTTTGCATAACAATTTCAAGATTATCAATAAAGGAAATTTTATTGCCTACCCTGAAATTTAAAATATGAGTTATTATTGTCAAATGATAATGTTGTCTGATGACTGTCGACAAACGTCCAATCTTATATATGAAGTATTCAATAATAATTCTACATTACCTATCTGGTGGTGCATTATTTTGTCGAACGTAACCAACTTATTTGTACACTTAATGTTGATATACTATTTGAAACAACGTGGAAAGTAGCCGAATAACCAATTTATTGTAACGTCGAAATAATTAGATTAAATAATAGCGATGTTCGCGTAACGAGATGAAAAAAATGTAGAAAAATTCGACGTATTCCAATTTGGGTATCGAGTATCACTTGTTAGGTCGCTTCTCCGGTTTCAAGGGTGGGGCGTCTTTTTAATCTCTTTTACAAAGTGGTTTGGATATGCTCCCGACAACGGCGGTTAGTACAAATTTAGATAGAATACGATAATTTGTACCGAAAGAAACACGATACTTTCAAATCTCGCTCTTATTTTTTTTGTTTGGTTCGTATTGTACTATATAAAGAAATTAGTGTTTTTGATAAAAAAAAACACATAACTTTACAATTCTAATTCGGAATTTCTTCTTCTTTATTTTTTTTTCTTTGGTGATTATCTTGAATGATGGCGGTTGTACAGCTGAATGATCGTATACTATTAAAAGAATTTTGACCAACTGATAGCTTTTGGATTTAGAATCGGTAAATTGTTAGTTTGTTTCTAGTTATAGGATAGAATTCTTACCTCACTCTAGTCTATTTTATTATCACTTATTTATTATTTTTTAATTTAAAAAGCCCGTGGCAGCTAACGTCCAAATCTAAGGTTGCAGATGACTCTGCGATCATAGCCATTGGAGATAACCGCATAGAATCAAAGGAGAAGTTACAAACAGCTGTTCAACATACAAATACAATGCTGACAATACAAATACAGCCAAATATCTTGGCGTAATATTTGATATTATACTCAGGTGAAAATTAAAATACAAAAAATCTACTGGCTTTTAATATATTTTTTGTTGGTAAAGTCTACCCAAAATAGCGGTGAACATTGAAATATAATGTTAAAATAAATTGTAAACTTTTGTTTCATTATCTTATTCGCATTAGAATGTTGGAATATATAAAAGTTGAGATAAACTAAAAGTCAATGTTAAATTCGGCAATATTGCTACGAATTGATGTCTTAAATTGAGACAACTTGAGTTCACTGCTATTTTGAATATACTACAGGTAGATACTCACTATCAGTATATAATAAGCTTTTACTTTATCAACTGGTTTTGGAACCAATGTGGACTTATGGTGTTCAGCTCTGGGTTTGTATCAGCCAAAGCGATACAAATATCGTACAAATATTCTAAGACAATGTTTCGCGAAGTATTTTTGATGCTCCTTGGTGCATTCGTAACGACAATCTGTATAAGGACCTGAAGGTATCGATAACGTTATCAAGGGACATGCCCTAACAGAAGTTCCAACAGCACAGTAATGTTGAGATTGTCCAGCTCCTAGATAATGATGGCTTAGTCAGAAGATTAAGAAAAGTAAAATCATTTTATCTAGTTCACTGAAGTTATAAATCAGCATAGTGCACGTTAAAAACACTGACGTTAAAAAAACTAAGACAGTAGCATATTAGGATAACAGCAAATACCTTATTAGTGTTAATTTACTAGATTACTCTAATAAAAATAGTTTTTAAAAGAAATTTGAACAATAAATTTTGAAAAATTCTCTAAATTTTAGAAAATTGTTGATGATAATATCATTCACATGACTATTTAGACAAAAGTAACATTTGTTTCAAAAGAGTGAACTTCAAACCATTCCAAGTAATTATTCAAACGAAAAAAACTGACAAAATTTGTAGGCAAATTGAAGAAAATGAATTACTTATACCGAAAACCAGACTGTCTGATAAGTACCCGTTAGGTTGGACTTGGTTGTCGGGTCTTTGTTGGGCCACTATTAGCCCGTCATCGGGCATTAGATCACCGTCCTTTTGTAGGCACTTCCAGCTCAATGCTCCCGCTTTGGGACCATTGTATCGTTGACTGAATCCATTTTGGTGCGCCTTTCAACTTATTAATGCGCTTAAGAGGCGCCCGTACATCGTACGACCCCTAAGCTCATTGTACTACTCGACAAATTGCTCTTTTCGTGCATTCTAAAACTGACCGCCTTAAGACATGTTTCCTTAATCTGTCAAAGTTTGAATTGTATCTATTTTAAGAGTATTAAACGAATAGTTACACATGCAGAATTAGTAAATAAATTCAACATAATTAAATTGCTTAAAAAATTCTATATAAATATATCGTTAATGTTTTCGTTCTGGAAATTTCGATGTTAAAGATAAATTTCATCCTGGCCTGGCCAACCGTTGAAAAAATTTATAAAATTCCTTAAAATATCAAAGCGGAACATCATATTTTATTTCTCATTTTCGCTATGCAACTGAAAATCGACCATAAAACGACTTTGAATCATTTACGTAAAACTATCAAATCACATATACTTGGAGATCACTTTAGCAGTGAAAAATGTAATAGACTCGGGGGTCTATTTGTTAATCGCTTCTGATACTAAACGAAATCAAGCCATTAGTGCAACGAATTATTACAGGCCATGAAAAGTGGATCGCGTATGACAATAATGTGTGAAAAAATCATGGTCGAGGTCTATAGAGGCTTCATAACCATTTCCAAAAGTTGTATTTAAGCGAATGAAGATTATGCTAACTATTCGATGGAATTTGAATGATATTGTTTATCATAAGTTGCTTGAAATTAGCCAAACTGTTAAATAAACTTACTTTAAAATATACAAAATTGTGTTGGTTAATTGGAAGAAAATCACAATTATCAGTACATAATAAATTGCCAATATACAAGCAAATATTCAAAACTATACGGAGCAAGTTTTTCAAATCAAAGTCATAAGAGGTATTGTAGATGCACCTAGGTACCACAGGACTGATTATTTACACCGAGACCTTCAGATACCGACTGTCATTGAATGAGAATTGAGAAGTGAATAGAAACATGGGAACTATACAAATACAATATTAAAATACAACTTTTAGATATCACCAGAATAGGCCACAGATTCAAAATGATCAAACCATTTGTTCTTGTACTGTGTAGGATAGTGAGGAGTATTTAATCGAAAAACAGCAGTGTTAATATATAAACATTATGACATCACAAACTAATATAGAGTTGATGGGCCCTCCTAGGCATATTTATTTTCATTTCATTATATAAGAAACAGCGTAATGTATGAAATGATATTGACTTTTATACTATTACTGTTATAATAATAAATATTCAAATGATTTTATATATAATAAAATAAAGTGGAATTTATTTTTTACCTAAATTTGTTATGTTTTCAGATACAACGTATGATAACCGTTGGAATTATTTCACCAACTTTTAACATGTAATAAAGTAACACGTTCATCTGTTCTAGGTAAGCACCTGTATATGAATCTTTTTTTTATTTAATATTAAAATTATTATGATCGAAATATATTAATTCTTCGGTATCGCTCATACTATTTTTCGAAACCATTTCTTTTTTACTTTTAAAGCAAATTATTTCCTGAGTAATAAAACTTCTGAATTCTTTTTTCTGGATCTCTGAGTTCTTACACATAACTATTGACTAACATTTAACTAAGGATGGGAAGAAAAACATGGGATAGGTATGAAGAGAATTGTTGAAAAAGGAAGGTTTGTAAATTGTTATGGATATGATATTTTGTTGAAAACCATGAGATCAAACACTATCATGCTAACAATCTCAACTGTACCAACTTTAATTTAAATTCTTATTACGTTTTGTAATACATATTTGTATAAGAGAAAGAGTTTTTTTATTAATCCTTGTTACTAAGAAAATAGAGTTGATATTTTAAACCTGATTTGCTTATTCGACAAATATAAAGCAACTGCCCCATAAGCAGCAGAACATAATCAAATATTTCAATTTTAGGAATCTGCAAATTAATTCACAAATAACCGGTGCAATAATATTCTACCGTAAAGGTTATTGAAACCAATTTACTTGTCGAAAAAGTTCCAATCCTGTGGCTACAAAAAGATACATATTTCGGATTTCATTTTGACCTCCGTCTAATCCCGAGTCATTATATCCAGAAATTAAAAAACACCCTCCATCAATCCTTTAAGTTTCATAGTACAGTCCTGATTCCGAACGATAAATTGCACACTGCAAGACCGAATAACAAAACTCGAAAAAAAAACGAACTATGCTCTGGCCGACTAATCGTTGAAAAATCCAATTAAATTCTTAAATTCTTAAATATATCCTGGAAAAGTGGAATTTTCATCTCGCGGTATTACTGCTGAATAAATCATCAACCATGAAACAGCTTTGAACTATTTACATAAGAGTGATACAAGAGCCATAATTAATAGGAAAGACGATATTATCTATTAAAATAAGAAGCAGCATAAAATATTGTTATTAATTTTTATAGAATGATTTTGTTTATAATTTTAAACACAAAGTGAAACTAAATTTGAAAACTTAAATTTGTTTTGTTTAATTTCACTTATCATTCTTGCAATAAATGATAAAAGAATGGTTACAATTACGTCTAACATTTGTCTATCCGGCTTGGTTGGCGCAATGATTGAGGCGACAGGATACTGTTGCGATGATCGCGGGTTCGAATCCTGCTGGAGTATGGTCGTATATTTATGTATGAGATTTGTTTAACATTTGTGATTGTCCTTAGACAAGAGCGTAAAATCCAACAAAAAAAAAATGCTCCCAGTCACGCCAGTAACCAGGCTAGATAAGATCGGATGTTTTCTTGTAAAATTGTAAGTTGGTCACTCGCCACTCGGTAGGCTTAATTCCGCGGACCGTGATTCGGAGGCCACATTAAACTATAGGTAGTTCAGATAAACTCTCGTGGGTAAAGGGAGACTTTAAAATATAAAAACAGCAATTGTCTAATTAACATCTAATAGAATATTATAATATGCCCATTTGTTATGGCGCATGGATAGCAATGTTCCCTCTTAACTGTATATCAAGTAAACTACTAGTTTCATTTATAATTATTGTATATCGGGTTATGAAATGTTTTTTTTATATAGTTGACAAGTATGGTATTCCTCAAACCAACTAAGATAACAAAGCATTTTAAATACCTTAATTACTATCGGTTTTCCTTGGATTTGGTATTATAATTCCAGCCACCGTCCAAACATCTGAAACATTGATCAAATGTTGTGTTAATAAAGTCGATCAGTTTCATAATTCTATTTCCTGGCCGATTTTGCAGTACTTGTTCGATTATTAAATTATAGCTTGGTGGCTTCTTTGTGTTGATGTCTGTTTTTATAAATTTAGTAACTTTCTTTCCCGTTAATGATTTCAGCTTTTATTTAATTGATGATTATGTGTTGTGCCTATCTCGAAGTAACAAACACGTTGAAAGATGTTTTCATTAGTTAACAAAATATGTGCCAGTAAAAACACACATTTTAGCCTCACGGTTTTAAAAATCACTTGCTCTATTGACAAATATAAAACAAATGACTGTATGTGGGTAAATAATAATCTTTTAATTTTTGTTCTGATGAAAGCAAAAATTGTCACTTAATGAAATCTAACAGGTCAATTAAAAAGTCCCCTACCATAGCAAAACACATTTTTTTTGCCAAATTTTTTTTTATTCAATATAATTCCCTCCAAGGGTGATAGACCGATTATAGGGAACCTCCAACTTTTCGATGCCATTTCTGTAGTAGGATTTGTTCTTTGCTTCAAAATAGGCCTTCGTTTCGGCGATCACCCCTTCATTCGACGAAAATGCTTTCCCAGCGAGCATTCTCTTGAGATCTGAAAACAGGAAATAGTCGCTGGAGGCCAGACATGGAGAATACGGTCGATGAGGAAGCAATTCGAAGCCCAACTCATGAATTTTTTCAATCATTTTCACTGACTTATGACATGGTGCATTGCCTTGGTGAAGCAGCACTTTCTTCTTCTTCAAATTCGGCCGTTTTTCGGCGATTTCGTTCTTCAAACGGTCCAATAATGCTATGTAATAATAGCTATTGATGGTCCTTCCTTTTTCAAGGTAGTCAATGAAAATTATTCCATGCGCATCTCAAAATACAGGCGCCATAACCTTGCCAGACAACTGTTGCGTTTTCCCAGACTTTGGAGCGGGTTCATCTTGTGCAGTCCACTCGGATGACTGTCGATTGGACTTCGGAGTGAAATAATGGAGCCATGTTTTATCAATTGTCACATATCGACGCAAAAACTCGGGTTTATTAGGTTTGATCATTTTCAAACACTGCTCCGAATCATCAATTCGTTGTTTTTGGTCAAAAGTGAGATCGCCCACTTTGCACAGAGCTTTCTCATATCCAAATATTCGTGAATTATGTGATGTACACGTTCAGTTGACATCTTTAGAGTATCTGCTATTTCATTCAATGTCAATTTACGGTCATTCAAAACCATTTTGTGAATTTTTTATTGTTTTCGTCAATAACAACCTTTTTTGGCCATTTACTTCGTTCACCGTCTTCGGTGCTCATTTCACCACGTCTAAACTAAGAATACCAATCCTTGACGGTTGATTTTCTTTAGGCAGTGTACCGGAAACTCGGCATCAAGCCAAGTTTTTGCTTCAACTGTATTTTTTCCCTTCAAAATGCAATATTTTATCAACAAGCGAAATTCCTTTTTATCCATTTTTTTCACAATAATATAAGTTGCGTCATTCAAAATGTTATAATTTACAAACTAACGATCCGACGGTTATTAAATTTATACACGCATCTTTTGACGATTAGGACTAACTAAAGAACATATTGATTTAATTCTAGTAGCGTCATCTATGTGTCAGGCCGGCGACTTTTCAATTGACCTGTTATTTAGGGTTTTCTTTATTTTTGAATGATAGAAATTAATTTTAAGTATTAATTTAAATTCAATTAAGCACAATTAAAAGGTACGTAGTTGCAAAATTTTAAAAATAACATTATATTTAAAGAGAAATAGAGAATTAATTTTGAAATGAATTACAATTATTTTTAATATATACTTCTATGTTCTGTCGGTTTGTCGTTATAAAAAAAGCCTGTTCATTATTCCATTCATATTTTAAAACTTACAACGTACAATTCATATTATTCACATCTCGTGTAAAGCCTGAGACCGCCTCGTTCCATATTGTTTTCTGTCTCTACGAGCATCAATCCTTCATTCCAGGCACACTAAAAACAGCTGTCTGCCCGTGGTAACATGATACTTTTAAGAGACCTCCTCTATCTCCGTCGATCTCGTCATCGGCCTCATCTTCTGTCGGTCTCTCTCGCACAAGAGAAAAACAAACACATTAAAATGAACAGCCCCCAACACTGACAATGCCTATAAATAGAATATATACTTCTATATGGCTTTTAGAGGAGTTTTATCGGAACAGCATCAACAACTAGGACCCTCTTGTGCTTTAAACGTTTTGTTCTCGGGATTGTCGCTTTCATACTGGGCGTTTTTTTTCCTATTTCCACTCAATGTAATATTCGATTTTAAGTCGTTTTACAATACATACTTGTTATTAATATCAACAGTTGTTGTCTTCAGCGTATTTTTTTGTATAATTGGCTGTCAGGAACGTAATTTCAATTTGTATAGGTCAACTCGAAATGTATGAGTAAAACGTAAATAATAAAAAGTGATACTCAACATATATTATTTCTAGTGTTAATAATTAAAATAAAATTTAATAAAGAATTCGTTTTCAACAGTCTGTATTTAATTCGGTTATTTTAGGCGTATAACAAGTCAATTGAAAAATCCGCGGTCTAACATATAGATGGCGCTACTAGAATACATAGGTTTTTTAGTTAGCCCTAACATTCAAAAGATGCCTGTATAAATTTGACAGCTGTCAGATCATTAGTTTGTGAATTATAGCATTTTGAGTGAAGCAACTTTTGTTATTGTGAAACAAATGGATAAAAAGGCATTTCGCGTGTTGATAAAATATTGCTTTTTGATGAACATACAGTGGAAGCAAAAACTTGGCTTGATGCCGCGTTTCTGGACACTGCAACAGAAAAATCAGCCGTCAAGGATTAGTATGCTAAGTTTACACATGGTGAAACGAGCATCGAAGATGGTAACCCAGTGGGCGCCCAAAAGAGGTTTTTATCCACGAAAATACTAAATATATCCACAAAATGATTTTGAATGACCATAAATTGAAATTTAATGAAATAGCAGACACTCTAAATATATCAACTGAACGTGTACATCATATCATTCACGAATATTCGGGTATGAGAAAGCTCTGTACAAAGCGGGTGCCGCTCGAGCTCACTTTTAACCAAAACAACGGCGAGTTGATGATTGGAAGCAGTGTTTGAAGATCATCAAGTGTAATAAACCTGAGTTTCTGCGTCGATATGTGCTAATAGGTGAAACATAGCTCCATCATTTCACTCCGAAGTCCAATTGACAGTCTTCCGAGTAGACTGCAAACGATGAACAGTCGATTGGCAAGGTTTTAATAATTTTCATTGACTACCTTATAAAAGGAGGGACCATCAACAGCGACTATTTCTTAGCGTTATTGAACCGTTTGAAGGACGAAATCATCGAAAAACTGCCGTATTTGAAGAAAAAGAAAGTGCTGCATCACCAAGACAATGCACCGCGCCACAAGTCAGTGAAAACGATAGCAAAAATCCATGAATGGGCTTCGAATTGCTTCATCATCCACTGTATTCTCCAGATCTGGCCCCCAGCGACTATTTCCTGTTCCCAGATCTTAAAAGATTGCTTTCTGAATTTGGGAATGCCAACCGAACCGTCGGTCGAATTGGAAACCTAAATACATGACGTTATCCAGTCATGGAATTGTTACAGAGTCGATCTTAAGTTGCGAGACACGCAGTGTGTAAAGCTTCTTATGGAAAATCTTGTCCTGGGTTTTCAGGGGGTTGATTTGCAACCTCCAAAATTTAAACCAATTGACCGCATGATCGAGCTGCTTCTGTAAACATTCTTGAATGATAACATATAGCCTGGATGCCGTAAAGAAAGCAAAGTCGTCAGAGTAGGACGAGAAGTCAATGTGCTCTTTTCTTGGCAGATCTGAAATATAGAGGTTAAATAAGACCACAGCGGAGAACATTAAGGTACGCCAGCGCCGATTAGTTTTCGACTGAAAAGTGTTTTCCTGGCCTTCACCTGGAAAGATCTGTCCAATTTATAGGACTGAACTGTTGTCATACTGCTGTGATTTAGTAACTTTTTATAATATTTTAATGCGAAACATTGCATAGATTCGTAGATTTATTTTATTTCGAGGCCTTCGTGCAGTTCTTCGTTGGTTAGCAATAAACATCGGTAATTAAACAAGGAATTTTGTTTAGGTAGCGGAACTTTTGCGAAAGTCTTTATATTAGCCTAATATAGCGCTTCCATTACATTTTTTACAATTAAAAACAGTATTTAATTAACATTGTCTAAGAAATAGGAAAGTTGTCTAACTTAAACGCAGTTAATAACTATATATAAGAAAGAATACTAATCTGAATTATTGCAGATTCTATATGTTAGATCGGAGATTTACTTGATTGGCTCATTATTATACATTTATTGAGTATATGTTTAGTTTGATTAATATTTTAGACCTCATTTTCTTAGCTTTGAAGGGAAGGCACACACTGCTGCAATTAAAATAATTAATGTTGCAAGAGATTGTGACTTTTTAGCATATAGAATAAAATATTTTTATTTTTTTGTGTTAAAAGTTTTTGAGTTTTTCAATCAAACCAGAAAAATGGAAGTTGTTGCTCTGTTGGGAATCGAACCGGTGACCTCCAGGTGTGAGTTTAGCGTTGTAATTGGTACACCATAGGAACAGTTGTCTACCATGTCTCTACGACTACTCATATGATATGGTTAGTGCTTAAAAATCAAACCGAATGGTTTTTACACTGAACTATTTCCGATTTTTCGTTACGTGAGTTCAGTAATAACATTATACACAAATATTTGATAAATTTAGACAAAAAATACGTGAAAACATTGTACGTGCCTTAGAAATTTGAGGTTTTGTTTAACTAAAATAATTTGGTTCCAACGGAATCACTTCGGCACTCCTTCAAATAAAAAAAGAATTTTGAAAATCGGTCCATAAATGATGGAGAAATCGGCGAACATACATTAAAAAATGTATACAACCGAAAATATATAGCACCTCCTCCTTTTTTAAATCGGTTAATTAAATATTACCGACAGACGTGTATTAAAACAAGAAGTATAACATTCACTGCCAAATATGTATCCTATAAACTTAAATTAATCGATCAATGTGTTGATAATATTTAATATAAATACAATAAATTATAGTTTTTGTTATCATGTTGCAAAATATATAGATGTTGTATATATGAGATGTGTAATCAATATGGTTAGGACTGACCATTAGAAAATGAGCAAAGTTCACAGAAATGAAGTTGGGGTAATTTTGTCTTTCTTCAAGAAAATAATATTGATGAATAGGTGAAAATCTGATGAAACATGTTACGTTATTTATCCTGAAGCTCTAAATAAGCTGTATCCGCAGAAGTTACGACACCAAAATACTTCCAGGAAGATTACTTCTATTGTTTAATTTGTTTGTTTAACCATTATAACCATTATAAATGGGATGATGATAGTAACATCAATCATCGTTTCTTTAATTCATTAAAACGAATTAATAGATATATAGAAATATTTTTATAATCTGTATTTAAAAAATATATAAATTTGGCCAAAAAGGATTTACACTTTAACACTTTTGGAAAATATATTATTTTGTTGGAAACAAATCGTTTTTGATACGTTTTCTATATTCAACAAGACTTGGGCGAAAACGTGTGCATTTTAAATGTGTTTATACAATATGATCAACAATATTTAAATACAATATATTATTTTTTACAAACTGCTCACGCCCTATGCACAATTAGTCGCAAAACAGATGATTTTGGTGTTATTGTGTCAAATTTTATTGTTTATTAACTGTATACTGACTTCATATGTGAATTCATATGGTACGAATTTAAAGCTTTAAAAAAGATTCTTCTGACGTCGATAATTTCGATTTTGACTTATTTCATTAAAGTTGCACTATGTAAGGGCTGAACAACACAACTGTGTTTTTCTTTCAGGTTTTCGTCAAATACCCAGAGCGATAGGAAAAATAATGGTTTGCGGTAGACAACAATGGAAAAAGTAATTTATACAATTATTTACTGCAAGCATTTTCCCTTATTATAAAATAATTTAATTTTAATTAATATAATATAAATTAATTTATAATATAATTTTCATTATTTATTTTGTGCCTGTTATTAGCACACTCATTCACTTAATATATAATAACTTATTAATCTTTTTGTCTATAAATAATTCAAAACTTAGCAATAAGGTCATTTAAAGAAATTAATATCACTAAAGCAATTACTAATATTACATTTTATAGGGAGTACTTTCGATTGTGCATATAAAAGTACACGTGGTAGATAATTAACACCAGACATAAACGGCTATTGTTGAAGTTGTTTTAAGATAAGTAGCATTATTATCCCTTTCGAAAGTAACTTGAACTGCTTGAACAACACTTTTACAAATGGATTTGTAACAGTACCTTTCTGATGGGTGTTGTTAACTCGAGGACGAGAAAGGCAAGTGGTATTACATTAATAAAGTATTATTTGTCAATGGCTTGGTCATGCTTTATTTATTACTTACATCCGTTGTTATTCTTATTATTGTTAGTATTTTTTAATATTAGTGATCCTGAACCTTTTCCAAATTTTATATTTTATATTATTGCTTTTTCTATTATTATTAGTAGAATTATTATTTATCCTTTTTAATTTAATAGATAATAAGAGTTTTTTAATATATTAGGTTAGATATCTATTAGTGAAAATCGGAATTATTTCCACAAATAGATGTAACTTAAATTATTGTTAAATTTTATCGTTTTAACCATTGTGTTATATTGTATTGTGTTATTGAGTTATTCAGTAAATTCATATACTAATTATATTTTTGACAATAGTTACTATTTTTGTTTGATTTGAAGCTCATAATACACTTTTACAAATGTATAGCGATTCTGCTCTGTCATATACAAATTATTAGTTTTGGTTTCGCCAATTTAAAAGTGGTGATTCCAATATTAATGGCGAAGAATGGTCTGGAGAATCGAATTAAAAATCGAAGATTTTATTGGACGAAAATCCAGATCACTCTCCAAGAACTTTTAGACAGCTTATCAATTATTATTTTAAAAGAAAGGAAACTGGCTATCCCATGAATTGTTTGAAGATGGCATTTTGAACCATTTCAACACTTCAGTTTTACTGATTGCCTAGCAAAGAAGATATTAATCGACTTTAATCGAACAATTAACGACGTAATGTGGTAAAAAGAACAGCATAACTATAATTGACAACACATTGCAAGACTTGTGAAGGATTTTGTTAGCTGACATAAAGTTTACGGGATGCTGAAGAAGTGTAAAAATTGATCGATTGTTGGAATGCTACTAAACCAGAACCTCTAACACGTTCTATCGACACGGTAGCGACAATTTACTTTTGTTCTCAATAAATGTGTTTTTGAAGTGAACAAATAACCATAGTACATAGAATCGCCTAATATTAGATATTTAACTTAATTTTTATAACTTATTTTTAAAAATGTTTTCACAAATATTTGTGGATTTAGAATGACTACACTCAAGTATATATCGTATCAAGTACATTGTAATTTATTCTAATTTGAACTAGGCTTTTCGCATGATTGTGGGAATCAATGTAGTGTCCTTTATGGTAGAATTGTGATCCTAGAGACTAGTTGGGCAGCATCACAACTTTGAATATGTAGAACTGCAATCTAGATGAAGATAAAATGCAGATGTAATACGAGTTCGCAGCTCAGTTGCAACTTATGTATATATCAACATGCATTTCGAAGACCTGATAGAAAGGAACTTGGTTGAAAAATTGTGAGGAGTGACAAAATATTATTTTTATGATAATTATTAACTTAAAGAAGTTAATTAAAGAAGTTTCTGCTATGTATGAAGAGTTGTATTATTACAAATACCTAGAAGCATCCCAATAAACGAATAAATAAACAGAGCAAAGAAATTCACTACAAAATGTCATTTACTAGGCAAGGAACTTGTCAAGTATTATGGTAATTAATGACAAATGGCAATGTTCGACCTTGATAACAATACTTGCGTTAATCGAAAAAATATGTCGAACATGATAGAAGATTGATCTGGACATAGCATATATACTGGATTTGGTTTCACCCGACTGCGATTTGTTTTGACCAATGTAGTGGTGAACAGTTCAAAACGCTGACTAATGACCTATATGCATAATTATATCCATAAGTAGTGTTATGGATCAGCCTGGATATTTAAGTATTCAATATTTTTGTTTTACGATATATTTCAAAATATCATTTACTATTAGTAATTTTAAATATTCTTCCTGGCTGTTGCAAAAACTAAATACAAATTTATTGACATACAGTTACCTTATTATATAAGTTCCCAGTCCATAGCTACAAAATTTTATATAACTTGGATTTAATTTTGATAGCAGTCTAAGATAGTCAGACCAAAACCAATAAACTACTGCGACTTATGGTGTATTGAGAACAGTGTTCCCTCTCCTGTGTAGATCGAGCAAATCACCAGTTTCAGTTAAAGTCCTTGTATATTAGGCAGTTGTGCGCTCAGATTTTCTATATGGTACCCAAGTAGCCATTTTATCAAATTGACCAAGATCAAAGAATGTGTTCTCAAAAGAGATCTCAAACAAAGCTCAATAATTTGAAACACAGGGATGTCAGTCTCTTGAATTAAAAATGAATTACTGAAAAGTTCACGAAAGGATATTCCGGCATCAATAATAGGTTAATTAGATCTAATCTGTTGCAGCTACCGTAATGTTACTTTGCACAATTTACCGCAGTATATCGATTAGTATTTGAGAAAGGTTTTTGTACCTATCCTGAGTTAACTTGTCCAAATGTTAATTAATGCCCTTATAAGACTAATTAATTAATTAAGATAATATTTTATACAGAAGATTGCTTAATGAAGTGATTTTCTACATGCCATGTATATATAATATAAACAGAAGAAATACTTATTGCCAATAGGGCAGATTGTGGACTCACGAAGAGTAAAAAAAAATTAATGCCCTTGATACATATTTTTGGGTACAACTACGAGTCTAATCGGTAAATTGCGTAATTGTAAAAAATAAGCAATGTAAGATAGAAGATTCAATTAATTATAGCAAAAAATCAGTTAGTTTTTTAAACATTTTTATTAAAATAATACATCATGTTAAACAAAAGACAGAGGAAATTAGACTCAAAGTCAAGCAACTGTGCTGGTTAGACGGAAGATACACTCAACTTGACCTAAAATAAAAGAGATTGTTTTATCAGTCACTCAAAAAGCCTATTCGGACCTGTGGGATGCAAATATGGGGTCGCACTAAAACATCAAACCTACTCGTAATCGAAAGCATCGAATACAAAGTTCTGAGATTAATTACCAACGCTTATCGCTACGTAACCAACGAAAAGCTGCACGATGACCTCGGAATCAAAAGGGTAAACGAAGTGATCCAAGATTTCGCCTTTAAATATGAAATAAGGCTGCTAAATCACAGTAACGTGGAAGCAATAAAGCTAGTGGATAACACGCAGGAAATCAGAATATTAAAGTAAGTATAAATATATTCTTAACTTTAGTTTAAGTAGGTTAGTTTGATTTTAATTTTGGGAAATACATACTGATGTATTAATCCCGTACTCGCCTTACTTGTATATTAATGCAAGTACAACAGAACAATAGTAATGAATTAATTTATAAATTAAGATTGTATTAAGCATATCTAATGTAAGATGTAATTAATTAAAAAAATTGTTCTATATATCTACAGCAAATATACGGTTATAGGAAAATCAGTATATATCAAAGAGTAATCGGCAAAACAAATATGCTCATTACTATCCTGTGCGACTTACCAAATAAATTTGAGGCGTAAAATTAAACGGCTCTGTAGTTTATTTGGATCACGTGACAATGGTCCGTTTATATTCCTCTATACGACGGTATTCTATTAAAAGTAAACGGCACGACTGATTGTATTACGACTAAAAACGTATAATTAGGCTGCCAGAGATATTGAAAATAATAAGCTTAAACTTCGTTCCTTTTCAAATTTATGTTCGGATGAATTATTTATTTTGGCCGCGAGTGGTTCTGCCTCTTTTTCTACCTAGGCGTGTGTAAACGTAAACGCGTATGGTACCGACCTTATGGAAAAACGGATTTATCGCTGTTTTATTGTCGATTTTCGCTTCCAAAGGGAGTCTATATTTTATATTAATATATTAATTGATTTGGATTTTAATGGAGTGATTTTTGGGCGCACTAATAAGTTTTAAACGTTTTTACGTTACTCTGATTCTGGTTCTCTATATTTTATTTAGCTGGCTTTGTGATGCAGTGGTAAAAGCGATAGGACGGTCCTCTATATATTATTTATATATATATATATATATATATATATATATATATATATATATATATATATATATATTATTCAAGGTATTACATATCAATAAAGCAGTGAACTCACGTCAAGTACGGTAGCGCTGTGGAACTGGTACTGTTACAAGGGGATAGAGAAAAGATACTGTGATGCTGCTCCATTATATCCCAACCAATAACAAGTTGTAATTTTAATGTCAATGCTTAAACTTATTGGAAAAAAAGCCCAGCTCATTCTCAAAACACTTTTAGACAGCTTAGCAGTTAATGAATCTAATTAAGCGATGGTAAAAATTAACAAAGAGACAAATTGTTTGCCACAAGATATTTTTTTGAGTTTTGCTATTAAAATTTGAGCTATTTAATAGTTACATTCAGCTGCTCTTGGAGTTTGAGATGTGTTTGTGCAATCGAAAGCTTAAAGAAGAGCTAAAGAAGGCAGCTCTAATTACATAGAACGCGGATTTTAAAGTTTCAAATTTAGGAATATCAGTCATGTATATATTGAAATAGCACTGAAGCGAGTAGGGAAACTTGTGGACAGCAGGCTGGATGAACTACTCGAGAAAGAGCTACCGGGCTTTGATTAAGAATGACCGGTTTTACATGACCTTGAGACAAACTTTGTCGAGAGCCCTAATTAAATCCAAGAACATTGCCTCCATAAGGTTATTGTTATGAAAAGTGCAGTTTACTTCGCCCACTACCTTGCCAGTAGGTAGTATTGGGTAATGTTTTTTGTTTTTGTAGTTTCAATGAGAGTATGGAAAATTACTCTCTTTTTCGATTTTTTATAGTGAGCTCTGAAGACCGATTGGCCTGGAATTGGAGGATGCTTATTCTTTTTTGCGGAATAACAGCAATGTGGGCAGATTTCCAGAGAAGTGAAAATTATTCAAGTCTGAATATTAATTTTGTGATATTTGTTATGTTGTTTCTGAGGAAGATTTTGGAGTTGTCGGATGATAATATCGTCGGAACTCGGTGATTTTCGGGGAGAGTTTCTGTAATTTTTTTGCCAGTTTCAAGGTGATTTGTTAGAAAATCAGGTGAAAAAATGGTAATTGACTATCGAATTGGTGACGCCTTTTTTATGTTAATTCTGAGATCTCAGATTGAAAAGACTATGATTATAGAATTACTGGAGGGATATCTGTTTTAAATAGTTGAAACCAAAACCCGCAACTGAGTTATGACGGAGCAGCACTACCATAAGATTCCAAAAATGTTTGATGTTAAATACAACAAAGTTAACGAATCCGTTTGTATATAATGAATAACCCAACAATACAAATAGAAAACTGTTATTTAATGTAGCGAAATTAAATACCAAAAGATATTGTTCAGCTACATTCCTGGACATATCCCAGGCTTTCGATAAAGTATGGCACACAGGGTTGCAGGTTAAATTAAAGAAACTCAAAACAAAACGATGAACTCGATGATTTAATTTTATCCGATATATGCAGGAGTTCCACAAAGCAGAGCAGTGGCCCTTGTATATACACAGCCGATCTACCGGCTACAAAAATCAGTACTGTGAAAAAATATAGAGAAGACGTATCCGTCTCAGTATCTCGTAAAGATCCAATAAGGATCAAAAGATTCTTCAAACACACCTTGATAAAATACAACTGTGGCTGAAGACACGGCGTGTTAAAGCAAATGAAACAAAATCTATTTATGTAACATTCACTCCCCGTAGAAGAATATGTCTACCATATCTTGGTATGCATTTAAACCGTCACCCAACCTGGAAGAATCACATACTGGCTTAATGAAAACAACATAAAGTATATCAAATGTATTGGCTTATCGGACGCACATCTCAGTTATTATTGGAGTACAAGGTATCCTATAAGTAGACGAATAAATACTCAAATCTATTTGGTTATATAGAATCCACCTATGGGGTACTGCTTAAGTCTATTATATCCATCATCTTCAACGGTCCCAAAAATTATTGCGCGCTATTTTCTATGACCCGTACTAAGTCTCGAAAGAAGTGATATATGACGGATTTAATACCGTCCGATCTCTTTATTAAACATATGTAAATTTTAGAATAACATTTAGAATATGATTAGCTAATTAAGATAATATTTTACACATATCATTAATGAGATCATTTAATGAAGTGATTTTCTACGTGTCATGTATAATTATAATCATAAGAAGTGCTTGTTGCCCACTGAACTGATTCTTAGAGTAATAGAGTAATAAGAGTAATAAGTAAAAAATAGGTAGATAGATGTCAAAAGCATAGAGTTGTTTACATAATTACTCGATATTTCCATTAATAGATACCGTTGATCAAAATACATGCACACACCTAATAGAACACAAAAATAATTGGATATATTTTTCGAATTTCAGAACAATTTCGGACTGTCATCTGGTATGTAGCAGGTATCTGGATTAAAAATAATAACAGAAATGAAAATTAATAAGAAATACGGACTCTCGCATCCCCTAAAACTAAAATTTAGCTCCCTTTGGTATTCGGCTTTTAAATCCTAGAGTACCTAGGGTACTACAGTTTTTCAAAATATATATATCACCCTGTAACATTTTCAACGACATGATACACAGGTGTGAAAAAAATCTAAATAATACAATATGGTAATAAAGCCACCTAATTGAAGGTGTAAATGTAAATAGCAGAATCACGTATTCAACTGGTATCGTTTCATAAATATGGGGCCGAATGTCACGAAACGTGGGAGGAACATGTGTCCGAAATGAACAAGCTCATTGTCTTGCATTGTGGACCTCCTTCTTTTTTCCACTCTATATTAGACCTACATCCGGTAGACTTGACCCTTTTTTATGTTCGGCATTTGTTTCGGCATCCATACAAAGAGAACCTACAGCATAGAAACAAACTCACAAATATCAACTTGATATATCGTGTAGCCCTTGTTTAAAACTGTAGAAACGCTTCTTTTATTAGATTACTTGATATATTGTCTATATTTATAAGAGGTGATATACCAAAGAGAAAAAGGGAGTTGAATGTTTGGCCGAACTACCTACCCTTTTTTACCACCTCGTACAGTTCTTTTAATAATAATAGTTCTCTTCATAATTATGTGTTTATTGTATTATTCATACTTAATATGTCATTGTCATCGTCTATATTGTTGTTATTTAAAGTAGTATTTTAATATATGTATTAAACCCTATCGAATATTTTCTTCTATTCTTAATTTCTAACAATATAATATTTTCACTGTTGCAACATAACAAAAGGAGATACTCAAATAATATTAACTTTAAAGTTAAATAATAAAATATAGATAGCTGTAACAAAAACAATATTAAAAAATTATATACTATATATATATATATATATATATATATATATATATATATATATATATATATATATATATATATATATATATATATATATAGGTATTGTTTCTTTCTAGTAACAACAATTTTTTTTTCGACATTAAATTTTTGAATAACTTTATTGTCTAATTATTATGCTCTTCTAGTCTTTGCTGATATAATTTTTTATATTAATAAAATTAATAAGAACTTTAAAAATGTACAAAAGTGCTTTGGATTTTTTGTAATGAAATTAATAATGTGTAATTTGTTGTTAGCCATATGATTGTAACTGTTATAGTTTATTAAAAGAACGCATTAAATAAATAATAATTGTTTGAATAAGTAATTTTAGGCATTGAATTGAGAAGATCTTACATTATGTGTATATCACTTGGATATTAACTTGTCATCGCTTGTTCTTACATTTTTTGGGTTTTTGATATTTTGGCTTTCCCCTACACTCTTTTACAATCCAGAAGAAATCGTAATAATTGTAATCAAAAACTTATCATCATAGCTTTTAGGAACTTTAAAATTTTCTTTTATAAGCTCTATTCAGTCTTGTGTCTTAGTAACCAGATTTTATTGTGTTTTGTTATTTAGGCTTGGATGGTGCAATTTACGGGTTCGAATCAAGTTCGCCGCGAAGCTCAAAGGATTGGTTAAAGACGGTTTTTAATTTCTGGACGAGATAATTTGGAATGGTAATGTCAAAATTGAGAAGACAAATGCATTTCCTTTATTTATTGTTTAAGAAGTAAGGTAGTGGTTGCGTCATAAAGACTTCATTAATAATAATGAGGTCGTTTATACCTAAAATACCGTTATTAAAAGCCTAAAAGCAACAACAGGTAGCATATTGGCGTCATGCTACCGACCTATTCACGAAACGCGTTGGTTGCCGGAAAGTATTACAACAGATAAGAGGCAAATTATAATAAAAAATATGAAATAATGCCTGTATGTAACAGGAGTAGTAGTACTAGTAGTCAGGATAATGATTCTATTGTTTTTGTAAACAGGGGAACAAAAATGGAGTTAAGCTTCATAGATAACGAAGGAATAAAGCTTACCATCCTTGAGTACTATTAAAATAAAAATAATTTTAACAAAAAAATTGAACCGGCTTCAAAAATAAATAAGGAAATCACTAAGGAGTAAAAAAAATAATCAAACTTAGATTTTAACACGAAAAAAACCTTTTAAAATAAAATATGTACATAATAATAGTTGTAGTAACTAAATAAAAATAATCAAAAACCTTATTTAACCTATCTATTACACGCATTTTATAATCTACTATATAAACACAATTTAGCTTAATACCTACCTAAACCTACTTATCTATTTACTTTATTATTTTAACCACTACCAACTGATAAGTTTAAAGTCAGTGCCAAGCAACAAATTAGATTTGTTCGTAATTTAATTTTGTGTATAGTCACAAAATTATATTATTATTTTTGTATCGACCGAATTCAGACCCTGTGATTTGATAAATGTTCCAATCAAACTAGAACAACAAAGATTGCTGCCCTGTTGGGAATCGATACCGCGACTTCCTCGTGTGAGCTCAACGTTCTAACCATTACACCATAGAAGCAGCTGCTTACAATGCTTCTGCGATGCCTCATATTATAGGGCTAGTGCTTAAAACCATAAACACAGAAAGAAGTACAGTGCAATTTGGAAAATTGTAACCGGATACTTTCTGGCAGTTAACTAACATCTGGTGTTGAGGAGTGATTGAGGAAACGTATTAAGAATTAGAGATGATAAGATGGTTGATAGGTGTAAGAAAAATGAATAATAATTTTTAATGGACGTAATATATCACAGTGGAAAATACAAAAAAAAACCACCGGTTTATCATGATATATATACATTTTTTCACGGTAAAATATGTAGTCAAATGTATTTAAAAATGGTGAAAATGAAACAGAATTTCAATGAATTATAAAAAAGTTATACAACATAATACGTTTAATTTATTTCCTCATTTTTTCGTTTCCTCATAGATTTTTATATTCGAAAAGTATAAAGTTACACGGTGATTTTTTTAACCAAATTATCTCGCCGGGGTATCGTCTAATCCGTATGCCAAGCCGTTGTCGTTCCCCAAAAATCCACCGATTTAACGTTCTAAGCCGATTAGGCCGTATCGACGTATCAACACACCCCGTATCTTGTCATGAAGCACGCGTTCACGAGACCTAATTACAACGGACACGTGCTTACATTGGTCTCAGCGGTGATTCTTGTTGTTGCACGGGGGTTGATAATGGAAATGCATTGTATGGAAGACAGTTCTTACCTGTGGGTGTAATAACAAGCTCTTGTGAAGATTAAGCACGCATATTACGCCGATAGCGGGATATGTATCCAGTCAGAATAGCAAAGAACATCGTATATTTTCATTTAATTATTACACCATATAACTGAAAGAGGTAAAATGTATGTTCTGTTTTTTACGCAATAACCACATTTATTTTTTAAATATATCATTAAGTAATAAATAATTTACTACTTACTTGTGCGACTGTAGTTGAGTGAGTGTTAAGTTTTGAGGCTTTTTTGTTGATTAAATTACAATTAAAGTGTACAATTTGTTGCGATATGAAATGTTTTTTATCATTTGTTTTTGCCCATATTTCAGTCATAATGAGGTGAAAAATACTGCTTCTTTTGACTGTGGGTCATTCTTTTTTAACATTTTAAAGATTTTCATATATTTTTGCTAGATGCGACCAGATGTTCTTATAATGCAAAATTACTTGCAGGTGGTTAAGGTGGTGCACTTTAGTGGTTATTAGGTGCTTGCAGGTGTTTTAATCAACGATACCTATTGTTGAATATGCGAAGTATCAATGTAGACAATTGTTAACCAACCTAACCTAACTGTTAAAATTTGATTTTACATTCCTTTACATAAAATAATATTTTTTCAGTCAGAATTATTACATAATTCACTGTATATAGATTCTAATCATGGCAGATTTTTTACTTTCGTCAGTTTTGTTGTTTGATTTGCAGAAATGTACTGTCAACGCCATCCAAATAGTTTTAGAAACTAGTGTTGGTGTTGCTCCGTCATATACGAATTGTCGGTTTTAGTTTTAACTATTTTAAAGTGGCGATTTTGATAAAGGGAAAAGAATGAAGGACTAATATAATTATGAGTAATAAATTCTCCCAAACTCCCAAAGAATTTTCATTTAGCTTTACAGTTGATGTCTGAAATTGTTTCAAAATATTTACATGACTTGTTGCTATGCTAAAAGGAGGGAAATTGATTCGATAAATTGAATAACGTTTTGTTGCAGGAGGAGCAAGTAATAGCGAATAACAATTTTTTTCTCTATTTGAAGTGAATAAATTATCAAACTACATGCAAGCATTTAATATAAGAGATTTTACATATTCTATAAAAAACCAGAGAAACTACAGACTGTATAAATTGTTAAAAAATTTGTTCAATACATGTTACGGAATATTAACATATTAAAATAATCAGTATATTTGATCTATTATCTACTAACGGCGAATGTTGATCAAATTAATTGCAATAATAATTTATTCCAATTCTTTTAGAGTTTTATAATTTCCTCCTCGTTTCCTTTTTAACACACATAACACATTAAATGTCATGGTAAACACATTTGAATCTGAAAGGCATACATTAGTTGTATGTAGTTTAGTTAGCAATTAAATTATCATTTAACTGAAAATCGATAATATGATATGATTACATTTACTGGCATTTAATATTAAAGAGTTTTATACATTAAAAATAAGTATTTCTTAATAATGAGAAAATTATATTTACTTTAATCAAAATATTGTATTAATGATTGTGACTACAGGTCCATTTTCCGAAAACAACTGTATAATTAGTCTATTTTGATATTTTTATAATCTCGAACATCAACATCTTTATAGTAGTTTCATAATGTGATTATTATATTATAGCTCTTGCAGTGGATATATTTCACTACTATGACATTGTTGAAATTTGTACCAGTAACTCGCCTAATTTATAATATGAGATAATCAAAATGAGGCGACAGTAAAAGCCCTCGCCATCCATGCCTATACAAGTTTCTATTGGCTAGGACTGCACATGCGCACTTGTTGTAATCTAACCTGATAGTTTTCACAACTCGCGTCGTTTTCTACCACACATTTCGTACCACAGTCTTAGTTGTGGTTAGATGTCATTTTTAGGTTAATTTTGTACTTACATTTTGTTGAGGTAATATATTTATAAAATAATAATTTATAAAATAAGTGTATAAGGTATTACTAAAATTACTAAAATTACTAAAATTACTAAAACTAATTATTACTAAAATATTATCATCTTATAACACTAATTTTGTAGAGTCTTATGGGACAAAGGATATGTTAAATAATATGGAAACAGAACTTATTTGAAAATTATTGTAAAGGTATCTTCAGAAATCTGAGAAAAATATTATTATTGAAAAATGGAAATCCAGCGTAACAACAGAGGGTTTTGTCAGACGTAAGACAAAAATAGATACCCCACAAATGCGGAGGATAAATATCATTAATAAAGATGATCTATCCTATTTAATAAAAAACACAACATCAATTCAGTTAGAAGTCCTAATGAAATGATCGCTGTTGATTTAAAAATAAAAGAATGGAATGCAAATTGGAAAAATGTTGCATTCGAGCATTACATTTTATAAATGAGAAGGTAATATTAATATATATTTGTCTAATAATTGTGCTTTATGCTTTTTGTTATAAGAGAAGTGCATAGTATTCTGAAAAAAAAAAAGATTTTACTGTAGGTTATATGAACAGAATAATGGAAGAAAAATTGAAATGCGTAGGTATGTCTGTAGCTATCCAGAGTATATGATAAAGAACACTTTGTGCAAGCATGTGTATTTAGTATGAGAGCTTGTCAACAATTGCTGACAAGCTGTCAGATCATTAGTTTGTGAATTATAACATTTTGTGTGAAGCAACTTTTGCTATTGTGAAAAATATGGATAAAAAAGAATTTCGCGTGTTGATAAAATATTGCTTTTTGAAGGGAAAAATTAATTTTGAAGTAAAAACTTGGCTCGATGGCGCTCGATGGACGCCTAAAAGAGGTTGTTACTGACGAAAACATTAAAAAATCCACAAAATGATTTTGAATGACAGTAAATTGAAATTGAATGAAATAGCAGTCGTCTGACAAGGTTATGGCGTCTATATTTTAGGATGCGCATGGAATAATTTTCATAGATTACCTTGAAAAAGGAAGGACCATCAACATCGACTATTACATAGTTATTGGACCGTTTGAAGGATGAAATCGCCGAATAACGGCCGCATTTGGAGAAAAAGAAAGTACTGCTTCACCAAGACAATGCACTTTGTCACAAGTCAGTGAAAACGATGAATTGGGCTTCGAATTGCTTCCTCATCCACCGTATTTTCCAGATCTGGCCCGCAGCGACTATTTCCTGTTCTCAAATCTCAAAGGAACGGGCGTTTTGAAGAAATTTTTGTTGAATGAAGAGGTGATCATCGAAACTGAGGCCTATTTTGAAGCAAGGGAAAAATCGTAGTACAAAAATGGTATCGAAAAGTTGGAGGGTCGCTATAATCAGTGTATCACCCTTGAAGGCAATAATGTTGAATAAAAAAAAACAGTTTTGCCAAAAAAATGTGTTTTAATATGGTAGGCCGGGGACTTTTCAATTGACCTGTTATATGAGATTCAATGTGTCTAGCTTGAAGACTATATCGTTAAAAATGTTTGATTAAAATAAAATGGTTCTAAAGTAAGCTATTTAATTAGAATTAACAATTATAATTTATTTTTTTATACTTGAATAGGTAGTACATATAATTTTTTGATGAACAATCCATTATTTTGGTACTTTGGGTATTTCTTTAGGCAAGAAATACTATTTGAGTAAACAAATATCTGTTTTCCTTTTGTGCCGGTTGTTGTGAACATGTGTCCCACTTATAATGATAGATATTTAGATCGGAAAATAAAATACTCGAGTGGGTTTAAGACGTATATTATAATAAGTCTTTAAATAACAAAAATATAAACGAGAATAATGGCATATATTAAGTAAGACAAGGACCAATACAATAAACACGTATATATAGAAGAGGACTATAATTATTTTAAGAGAGATGTGAACTGGTACCGAGGAATCTATTATCGACGTTTATTTTTCTAATTCTAGAATGACCAGCTAGAACCAAATGGTCTTTTACTGATGTTGCTTCGGTTTCAGGAGAGAGAAGTTTTTGTGGGTGACAGAGACCTTGGGTTACGATTGGGATTGTCGTAGTTGGTTTAGCTACCGGGGTTTGTGGATGGGTAAGGATTTGATCAAATTGTTATTGTGTTCTAAGGTGCTTAACAAGAACCTTACAATGAGCATGTTCGAAAAACTTTTGACGAACAGGATGCCTGATTCGAGGTGACGCGTTCCTCATAAACCATGAGGCATTGAGTAATGCGCGAACTTTCTTGGATTGAAATACTTAGAGTAGTGTAAGTTGTTTCTCAGAAACGTACCTATACTACACCTGTGCTCCATAGAGGCAATCTGGACGGCCTAGCATCTTATTCAGAGGCGCTTTCTGGGGGATTAGAAGTTTGCTTTTTCTGTAGAGGAATGGGAATAGTAAGCTGTACACGCCATTGCCATTGCAAATAGCGTGCTGGATTTGGGCTGACCATTGGAACCTGCGGTCCAGTTGGAGATCGATAACCGTGGAACTCCTTTTTACGGTTTTACAAAATGGTCTGAGTTTTACTCGGGTTAATCTGCAGCCGCCAGAATTTGTACCACGCAATCCGCCTGATTCAGTTGGACTTGAAGTATGTCGTGGATGGCGTCGGGACTGTAACCGGTGGTGAAGAAAGTTGTATCATCTGCATAAAATGCAGATTAAAAAATCCATAAAAACCATTTTATGGATTTTTTAAAATGTTTCCGTCGGTAACAACCTCTCTTGGCCGTCCACTGCGTTCACCGTCTTCGGTGCTCATTTCACATCATAATTTACAAACTAATGATCCCACAGCTGTCAAATTTATACACGCATCTTTTGAGTGTGAGGGCTAACTAAAAAACATGAATTTTATTCTAGTAGCGCCATCTATGTATTAGGCCGAGGACTTTTCAATTAACCTGTTAGTTTAAATGGGAGTGTTGATCTGTTAACCAATACATACTACTGAGAGTGCTGTTAAGTTGTTTCCGCTTGGTCCAGATGTGCTTCTATCTATTTAACCGACGATCCAAGTAAAGACACAAGTATTTTGCAAAAATAGGCAATAGCAAAACATTAATTTGTAATATGCTATTGTACTAAGCATATGGTATGCGAGAAATGAAAAAATTATTAAATATATACTAGAATTATTACATTTTTAGTTGAAAAACTAAACTCATAAGAATGAATATAAATAGTAAGTTTACAATTAATTTGAAAGATACATTAATAAATTAAAGGCGTCTAAACAATTTTATTATTAATTTGTTTAATTAGCCAGCTAGCAGTAGAATTATGTTCGGAGCCGTTACGATGACCAACTCCCTGTTTGTTTTTTTTAGTCGTTTTCTCCATAATAATACACATGCTCGATGAAGCGGTAAATTGAAGCTTTTAGTTAACGATGCGTACACATTAAAATTAAAATTCCAGGTAAAACCGTATCAGACCGTTTGTCGATAATGGTGGGCGGTCCAAAATTTCGACTTTTTCTTTTAATATTTTTGACAGTTTGCTTAGCCGGCCGTTTATTGCCCCTCGCTCATGCCACTAACAATCCGGACTAGATGTATGTTCCAGTTATCGGACGATTATGAAACCCATTTTACCGTGACATTTAGACGTTGTCGAAGAAAATGTTAAAATTAATGAACTGGAATGAATAAGAGTTGCTATTAATTTTATAAAAATATAATGTTAGATAATCACATACATGGTACATTAAAGGAAATCTAACATTATTTTATTTGTTATTATTACTATTAACTTAATACTTATTGATTATTATTCCTGTGGTCGAAATTTGACAATATTGTATATATTATATAATAAGATCAGAGATATATTTGATATATACCATTAATTAAAGTAACAAATGTCTGTATATTAAACTACATGGAAGCTATCTCAAGAACACTCACTAACATTTTTTAAAGGGCATTTAATAAAATATAATTTTATTATAACTATCGACTACTTTTTACTATTGACTGTTTCAATAGCTATATTTATTTCGACTGATTTTGTTACTATTTACTATCGACTGTTTCAGTCGTGTACTTTTTACGTTCTTTTTTACTATTTTTGGTTATACTAGTTTCATTCGACTGATTTTTAACGTTCTAGCTCTGTTGTCCTAGTCGCAACCTTGACGAAAAATACCCAATTTATGCATACATAGTTTTATTTTCTTTGTAGTTTGCTTGTAAATAACAATATATAGTACATTAATAAAGCAGCATTTTAGAAAGATATTTTTCAAGATTATTATTGTAATAGGGTAAAATTTACTGATTTTATGACAATAATAGGTAATATTTCGATTACTCTCTTGATTTTTGATAACAAATATTTCCGTTCAATAATAAATAAAGCATTTACTTTATTTAAAAAAGCTCTAGTAGTTATTCTGCGATCATTTTAAATTATGTATGAATTAGTTTTTTATTCTGTGATTAGGTATATGTTTAATTTTTATTTAGTATTTATGGTTATTGTACATCTTTAGTTTTAAGGCTTTGTTTAAGTTCTATTGCATTCTCTAGATTTATATACTATATTATTTGAAAATAGCAATTAACATATTAAAATACGATAAGACTTTTTTGTGGTTCGATAGAAAAATTCGATTCCTTTTTACAGGCCCACAGAACATTCAAATATAAAAGTAATTCTACTTCGTTTAAAATGAAGTTATTAATTGCATGTTAATAGTATTCAGTAATTTTTTTTCTTTTCTTTTTTAAAGTTAGTACGACAAGGAATGTGTACATCTCCGTCTGGCTTATTATACACCTATTGGAAAATATAAGCACTTTTAACATTAACTGGTGCAAGCAATTATCTTAGTCCTTTCTTCTCTCACAATTTATACAGGAAAGAATTTGTACATCTTCGTCTGACATCACGAATGGAAAAAAAAACAGTCGAACCGTGCAATTGACCGAAACTAGCTAGTTTTTTAATTATCGACTGTTTTGACTGTTTGATGATAGTTGATATTACAAACACTAATATTATGCAAGAGAAAATCAAGAAAGTAGTACTGCCTTATCTAACTGTTAAAATAACAAAATAATAAACGAATTATTAATGTATTGAAATTACTTGTTAGAAATTAGTATAAACAAGTCGACAAAAGTAATTGTATATATTTTAAAATTTGGACACAAAAAATAACATTAATTTAATAATTATCAAGGGCATATTTAATTTGAATTTGAATTTTTTAATTTGATCTTTAACAACTGTTTTCACGAATCTAAAGCGGTCATAAAGAGCAATTGACAATTGCTTTAATGGCAGATGACAAATGACTTTATATGTCCCATTTTATTCAGACCACAGTAGCACCGTGTACAATGAATTGCATTATCGATAATTCTCCGAAATGGTAAACACTACGGTCAGACACTCATTCAACTCGGATAGGAAAAGGGTTTATCAACAGCTCACCCTCCTTTGGGATTCGGAGAACTGGTAACTGGTAAGACCTGACGATTAGTCCCTAAGCTTTACATCGATATTCGATCAGAAAGAATGCACTTACAATTATTTAGTGCACGTGGTCATTTCCCAAGAATATATATCAGTAAATTTGACGGAAATCTCAGACTATTAATAGGATTTAAAAAAGTCGGTTAAAAAAGTTTCTTTACTTTATTACCCGACTTCTAAAAACGAGGAGGTTCTATGTTTGGCTGTAAATATATTTTTTTAATGTACGTTCGCCGCTTTCTCCGCCAATTATAGACCAATTTACAAAATTCTTGTTTTATTGGAAAGGGTGCCCTTCCAGAGTGGTTTTATTGGAACCAAGTTAGGATCAGATGAGGGGGGGATCTTATTTAATGTAACTGTTTGGGTACGGTACCGACTCCACACTGATTTTTATTTAGTTATTACAGCGATTATTACGTACATATTTTATGTTAAAAAGATTTTTTTTTGCGGCGAAAGTCTAAGTTTGATTATTTTTAACATTTTGTGAGTTCTTTATTTATCTTTTGAAGTCGGTTCAATTTTTTTTAATATATTTTTAATGTCTACGCACCAGATTTGATCTAGTCAAGGATCGCATCACAACTAAGAGATAGTGAAACATATTTAGTTTGAAAAGATGAAAGACTGGGGCTAACATCGATAATCATAAATAATATTAGTGCAAAAGGAAGCTGCTCAGAGGAGACAATGGCCACATACAACTGTTCAGTTATGCTTAACTTGGCTGCAATATCTGATGTGTGAAGTATTTAGAATTATGATGAAATGGTTTCATTCATATTATAATAGAATTTAGGTGGTATTGTCTGTGCCGTCGTTGCAACACATTCATTTCGTTAAAATAAAACAATTTTCATATATCTTA
This sequence comes from Rhynchophorus ferrugineus, assembly GCF_030347505.1. Taxonomy (NCBI): domain Eukaryota; kingdom Metazoa; phylum Arthropoda; class Insecta; order Coleoptera; family Curculionidae; genus Rhynchophorus; species Rhynchophorus ferrugineus. The sequence goes on along the minus strand of NW_027472588.1, from coordinate 15,116,580 downwards.
AGAGTATGGCACAGAACCAGAAATGCTCTACACAAAACAATATTTAATAGAATTAGGAATAGGACAAATCAGACAACCAAGATTTCAAGAAAAAATTGTAAACAGTTACTACTAGAAACCAAAACCACTCGGATATTTAAAAGACCAATTATGGGAGTACTGTCTATTTAACATGATCGATATGAATGGGTTCGATGCAACGATGAAAAAGCTTAATTATTCACAAAACATTTAACTAACGTATTTCAACTGAATGATATAGAATCTACAATGTATACAAATTCTGTTTATTAGCCCGATGTGGCTGTAGATCTTATTTCTCCAATGGAAGCTGTTATAGACATTGAAAACAATATCAGTCCTAAAAGGGTTCCTGGAATTTATGATATTTCACCTGGGGTATTGAAAGAGGTGCCACAAAAAGTAATCATCATGTTGACTCACATATGTTTAATTTCGGAATGTTTAAAGGTTGCTAAAGTAATTGTGCTCGAATAAAACCTAAAATACCGCCAGAAAAAGTCGAATCTTACAGGCCTATTTCGCTGCTGCCTACGTTGTCGAAATTATTTGAGAAACTACTGTTAAAATGTATAAAACCATTTATAGAACTACCAGATTTCCAGTTTGGATTTCGAAGTCACCACTAAACAATTGACCAATTTCATAGAGTAACAGCGGTGGTTGAAAAATGCTATGTGGGAAAGTTTGTGGAGTGAGCAAGCAGCCATATAGAGGTTGAATTAGGCTTGGACTAGTGGAGCACCTTGCGGGAGTCTTGCGGAAATCTCTTTACGAGAGAAGACAGGGAGATTTACGAGAGGTCACCGATCCTCACTTGAAAGGACCTACCGTCCAAGTATGAACTTATCAGGGAGGTTATTCGGTAGACCAAGCTGTTTCGCTTTGAATATTAGACAGTGGCGCCACATTTGATCGAAAGCTTTGGAGACATCTAAAATGATGGCTCCAGTTTTTTGACCTTTCCTTAATTCCTGGTGGATTGTTGCTGCGTCGCGGGTAGCTTGATAAATGTTTGAATGTTTGGCACGGAGACCGAATTGTTCGTTCGGGATTATGGTATGCGTCTGTGAAGTTGTTTAAAGCGTTTAATATAGCTTTTTCGGCAAGTTTGGAAAGTAAACTAATCAGGCCGATGGGGCTGTAGTCAGATGGATTGCACTTGGCATCCTTTTTTGGAATGACAACGAAAAGCGCCTGATTCCAATTCTTTGGGAAATGCTTTAACCTCAGGATGGAGATTATAATGTTAACAAGTTCTGATAGTTACTTGCTAGTCAGTTTTTTCAGATGGTTTGTTGTTATACAATCTGGGCCTGGAGCTTTTTTAGAAGACAGACATTTTATGGAGAGCTGAGGGTTTCTGGGAGACACTATGCTATTGGCCTGTGGTTGGAATCGAGGTCTTGGAGTACTTGCAGGTCGGAAGATTGATTCGCATTTTGATAAATGAAGAATTCAATTATTGTTGGTCGATTGGAGGAATACTTGGAGTTGGTTCGCTTGGAGCAATAATTGAATCGGATGGAGGGTTTTAGAAAGGTTTCCTGGAGAAGCAATATGTTGACATTGTGTGTCGACAGTGCAGTGATCTCCTGCTCCTCTTTCCAGGACATTATTGTTAATGATCTGGGAGGGGAACTAATCATGGCGGACCGATAGTAGTTCTTCCAGAAGCTGGGTACAGATGGCTTTGAAAATGGTCCCCTTGATCATCTGAAGATGCTCAGAAGAGTATTTCGCCAGTGGAGGTGCGCCAGAGTTTATGAAGATGCGGAAGGAGCAGCCAGACGATTGTTGCCCTGAATTACCCACACATGGGCGGGAGGAGGGATCGGTCTTTTTAGTCTAGGTGCTTTCGGGGTTGGTCGGCATCTGCATCCCTAGTAGTTGGCAGTGTGAGGTTCGCCATAGTCGGCGCATTTTGGCGGGGAATTTCTGTCTTTAGAATATTGGCGTGAGTTGTGCATACCCGCGCAGGCCGGGGTAGCTTTGTGAGTCTCGGTGGTCTTTTGGCTATAAAAGACCACCGACCACTGCTGGGAACCGCATGATACCAATTCACCAGCGTTACCAAACTTTGACTTTATTGTAGGTGAATGAATGGTTGCCTAAGGGTTGCAGCGGTCGATACAAGTGTATTATAAACGTTAGATTAAGTACTCGTAGTTTAGTTTTATTTTAATTTGGGAAATGCATATGTATTAATCCCGTACCCTCCTTGCTTGTCTATTGATGCAAGTACAATGCAAAACAGTAGTAATAAATTAATTTGTAAATTAAGATGTACTAAACATATTTAGTGTAAAATGTAATTATAAAAAAAAGTCTTTTCACAAATCAAAAGACTTAGCAAAGTAACGTTACCAAAATGCATGACAAATTGGCTGCGTTTGATGGTAACTTAACATCAAAGAATTTTGTTCAAGGCAAGAACTTCCTGCGACAACGCAAACAAAGGCTATTTTTACTGGAATATAACAAGCCAGGGGACGAGATTCAAAATATGTGGGACAAATATAGTTGTAAATATTTTTTATGGAAACGAAATATTTATTTGTTAGGTTACAAATAATTATTTAGCTTAGTTTTTTAATTGGTAGTTTATTAGATTTCTATGTATTTGAAATTACTGATATGCGAATAGAATCTCTTAGGAGACACATCATCAGTTTTTTATGTTCAAAGTACTGTTGTTGCTTGTTTAAGGGACTCTTAATTAAGAATTACCCGTATATATATATAATGATGAAATTCTAGTCTATAAAACTAACCAAACAAGTTATAAAATCGCTTGACATGTCCGAACTGCAAACACATTTCATCGAATGTCACACACTTTTACCATCTGGTACACGTTACGGAGAAAGTAAGGAAAGAAAAGATCGAGAGAATGGAGCAGTTTTTATTGGTATGTTTAATAAATTAACACCCGTTGTCAACCCCGTCTAATCGCTCATTCTTCGGTGGAATTGTTTTATGATTTAGTTAAATATGTAACAAAGAAAGCTTTTCTCGAAACTTGTTTCGGTTGTTTGGCCTTCCAATTAGGTCGGTGCTTGCGGTACGGCATAGGGACACCACCAGATGACGCGCCTGTCAATATTACCTTAAACTATCTCGCCTGGGCCCGTGTGTGCTGTACCATTTTTCGGTCCTCTTCGGGACTCGTTTGTTTTTCGCGGTCATAACAATTAGATCATTGGCGGAACTGTCACATGTAGAGCTTCATGAACGTCAATGTTTGATATTTTATTTTCGTGATCATGTTCGTCCATACGTTAACGACGATAAATAGACGTTGATGGTAAAGGAACAACGATGGAGGAAACTAAGTCAGTCACTTTCACGGCCCTTAAGCAAACAACTAATGAATAACGAATGGTAGTATTGGAGAATCTTAATTAAGACTGTATGAAAAATAACAATTAATAAAATAATATACAAATTTTTTTGGAATGAACCCGAAACATGGCTAAAGGGCGTTTTTTTAAATTAATTACATCTAATATTAGACATACTTAGTACAATATTAAGTTACAAATTAATTTATTACTACTCTTCTGTTTTACTTGCTTTAGTATACAAGCAAGGTGAGTACGGGATTAATACTTCAGTATGAATTTCCGGAATAAAAGTAAAACTATACTACTTAAGCTCAAATTAAGAATAACACTTATACACTAATTAGTTCGAGTAGTCTATTTCGCTTCAATCTTCTGATTTCCTGCGGGTTGTCCAGTAGCTATATTGCTATGATTTAGCAACCTTATTTCATGTTTTAAGGTGAAATTTTGTTATCGTGTAGCTCTTCGTTGATTACGTAGCGATAAGCATAAAACTTTTGTTAGCTGCATTTAATTATTAGTTCTTTTGCTGTTTTACTGAAATCCCATAGGTCTAAATTGGCTTTATGATTGATATAAACTAATCTTTTTGATTTTAGGTCTAGTTGAGAGTATCTTCCGACTAATCAGTACAATTGCTTGACCGAGTCTAATCTGCTCTGCTTTTTGTCTAACGTGATATTTCCAATTTAATTTTCTTATCGAGATGGATGCCGAGGTATTTAACTGATTCTGCTGGAGAAATCGGGCATCCATCATGTAATATGATTAAATTTTTATCATTTCGCCGCAATGTAAAACTAACATGGATATATTTGGAACTACTAAGCTGTATTTTTCAGTTCTAGTTCATTTGTAGATGTTGCTGTCTGTTATGTTGTGTTCCAAATACTGTTTGTTTTGTTGTTGGGATTACAGCAATGGGAAGCATATACAGAAGTGGAGCCGAGACACTATCCCGGCGATAGATGCCAAAATAGTTTTAAGTGTTGATAATGCCCCTTCATGAGAGAAATTTTTTTTTAGAAAAGATATGATTCCAACAGTTAACAGTAATTACGCGGTATCAATTTGCTTATTTTGTAGATTAATCTCAAATGCTATATCCGGTCAAAAGCGGGTGAGTCGTCTGGGAATACTGCAGGGCAGTATTTCTTACCTTCAAATGCTTTTTCGACAACTGCTGTTACTCTATGAATTCAATTTGGTTAATATAGTAAATTATTATTAGTAGGTATTTATAAAAAGTATACATTGCTATATACATTGCTCCATTGCTTTTTTACTATGTAATTATGTGAAAAGTTTTCAAAAATAGACTAGGTCTATAGTATAATGTCATGCACCAGCAGCAAAAGGGTGAAATAGACAATTTTTGAACATTTACTTTGACAAGTCGTCTCCATCGCTCTAAGATTAGACATTATTACTGTCTGACATTTGAAAGCTTGACGTATTTCTAAAAAGTGTTAAAGTATTAAATGAAGTTATTCGACTTAATTTAATAGTTAGCTACTTATATTATCTATTAAGATATAATAATGAATGTGTAATTGAAGAGCATATTCCGAGACGATAATTACAATAGTTTAAAAATGTTTGTGCAATGAAAAGTGAACGAATATTTTACAGAATTTTATAAATGGTGTTATTATATGAGGACAGTTTTATTAATTTAATAAATTAAAACATTAATATAAATAACATAAAACTCTAGGAGTTTTCAAGTTTTTTATTCCTTACAAATAATAGGTCTTCTCAATGAGCATTTGCTGCAGTGATGGCGTCTTCATTCTTACCACCAAGTCTCTTACCATTCATAATTCAGGTTTGAAAATAGGAAATCGCTGTCTTGATAAAACATCACTTTTTCTTGGTCAAATGCGGTTTTGCTCAAGGTCAATATTAAATCTTGCTAAAACCATATAGAATCTATATCCATTTCATTAATTTTGGATAAAATAAATATGCTATTAGGCGCTTACATGTAATATAATAACTTTTTTACTTTAAAAAGGTATTTATTGAGGAAAATGGCATATTATTTATATGTTTCCTAATTTTTTGTAAAATTTTCCCTTTTTTTAACGACATGGCGAACAAGTGTCGAATGAACGAACCATCTATTCATCTTCTCACTTTTTTCGCATTGCAAAGCTGCTTTGATCTGAATTGCATTTGATTGAATTCCTGACAAGAAGGCGCGGTTAATATTGCAGAAATTGGGTGGATATTGCAGAAATTCCCATTCGATATACAGCAATTTATTGCTGCTCTCTTCTGCAACAATACATCATTCAATTTATTCAATTGATGGTTTCAGCCGAAAGCCGAGATGGCCGATCTTATCGCCCATACCGTTCTTTGTTTTTGACATCAAAATCACCACACTTAATATGATGAAACCAAAACTGAAAACTAAGACACGACAGAACAGCATCGCTATAAGTTTGTAAAAGTATTTGATGAATTTCGACAGCGGGTTTCTTCTAATCAAACAACAAAGGTATTGATTGTTAAAAAGGTCTATATTTAGTATTCCATGAACATCACCTATAGACTCTGAATAACTCAATGAAAGTAAATAGAAACTTTTAATTTTATTTTTTCTATTTATTTAATAACTAACTAAATTAATTTAATAAGGTTTATAGCGATACTTCGAATGTTCACTAATAGATTTCGCAAAATATATATAAGTACAAGACCTATCCAAAATTCGCATCAAACAGTCACTTTCTTCTAAGCATTGCCAAATAGTAAATTTTGTGTGGAAGAGTACACTTTCTTGATGAAAATTAGACCTAGCCATAGAACAAATGATATCTATTGTCATTAATTTTGAGGTCCTGGGTTAGCTGAATTTTATATAACTCTAGGTTTAAATCTCGACGCTAAAATTACTACGTTCAAGTTAACATAATAAGTTAAATTTGTTTGTACAACAAGTAGTTTGTAACGTTTGCACAACAAGGAATTAGCCTCCCCGGAATCTTTATCGCACTTTCAAAATGAAGACTCCACTGCAAAGCGTCAGGAACTTACCAAAATTTTCTCGAAAATTTCTATGATTTTTGATAAAAATATGGCGTTAACAAACCAGTAATTTAATGAAAAGTGGGCAGCAAAGCTCTCATCAATTTAACATTCAGTTAATATTAATGCTGAAAAAATTGTAAGGTAAATTTAATTCAATTTCAGGGTTTTACGCCCTTGTGGTTTCTGTACAAAAATATACTGTGGTTTAACGCATTGTTAATACATTGTTATGGAGGTGCACTAGCACCATATAAATCAACTGTCAACTGGCTGAATAATAAAAGGGAAGCCGCTCTTTTCTGATTGCCTACAAGACGGAATCGAATTCAATGGCCGCCCGGGATGTTTCACGCCCATTATGTTCATTTTTTTGTACTCTCTAACATTTGCATTTCGACGGTTTTGTTTTATTAATGGTATAATCGTTAAACAAAAGCCAAACATCGTCGACAGATTATTCAATGGAGTTAAATCAATATTTGTCGGGTTGTTTTGGCACCTAGGCGGTGCGAAAACGTGAAAAACACGACCAGTTTCGATACACACCACCACCGTTCGGACGCAAGTCACGTTTGCCTACTGCGATTTATTCGATATGTCGTGAATAAACACCTGAATCCGTACATCCAATCCCAGAATTTTTCACTGAATGTTTTTACTAACTTAACATGTTAATACTAACTTTAATTTTGAAGAAATGACATTATAAAATTTGACATAATCTTAATCAAAACGATTTTAAAAATATAAACTATTAAAAGTTTAACTATCTAATGATCTCTTGTTATCTATCATTACCATGATAGAAAATGTTTACGTAAAATTTACAATAATTTTTAGTTGTGTGCTGTCTTGCTTTTGACATCTTGCGATTTTATATATGTTTCATTGTTTATAAAAAAGTACAGTCGATTATTAAAACAAATTCCTTAGATTCTTTAGCGTGCGAGTAGTAATTTTAAATGAAATCCAAAACGGGCATCAGCAAACAAGCAAAATAATAAGAAACTGCTTTTATACTCGTATGTACCGAGAAACCAAAAGAATAGTGTGCAGCACTAATCCAATGTACGCCTACAAGTATGGTGATTGGATCCTCTAGGTTTAGATCAGCTTCGTTCTAAATATAATAGGATCATTACAGTAGCTTTGATTTTTTTCTTTTACAGCTTTGTTCTAACATTGATAATTTACAACGCGATATACCTCTAGAACCTATAGCGAGTGTAATTCAACGTGTTTGTGTAAAATACTTCGAAAGAGTGTCGAAAGGATGTGGGAGAAGTTTCTTTAGTTTAACCTGCAAGCCCATTTGCCATACTTTGTCGAAAGCCTGAGATATATCTAAAAAAGCAGCCGAACAATATCTTTTGGCATTTAGGTCAGTGTTTATTTTGTTTACAAGTCTGTGCTCTTGTTCTATAGTCCCATGCTTATTGCGAAAACCAAATTTTTGCTTTAGCTTTTTGATGTATAGTTTCTCGAAAACTTTGGAGATTCTCGGTAATAAACTTAGAGGCCGATAGGAGGTCACATCTTCTGGTATTTTTTCTGGTTTAAGAATCATTAGTATTTTAGCTGCTTTCCAGATACTAGGGAAGTAATTAATTCGTAGCATAGCATTAATTATAAATGTTAATAGTTTCGTTCCCTTTTCTGATATATTTTTTTTTAATTTTACCAGTAATTAAGTCATAACCAGGAGATTTTTTAATATTAATTATTGTTTGTTTAACTTTTTTGACCGTTAATTTCTTGTTGCTGTAAGTCCATTTGAAATGGCGAATCCAGAAAGATAGTAATTTTATTTTCGTCATCTTTATGTAGCTGAGACTGGAAAGGTTAATGCCGAAGTCCGTTGTTCGAGATCCACATTAAACAGTAGGTCCAGTAACTAAACAATCCAAGAAGTTGGCTTGATTAGAATCTAATGATATAATCCAAAATAATAAACAATTATTTCCGGCTTGGTGGCACAGTAGTAAAGGCGATAGGAAGGTCCTCCTACTGTTGCGATAGCCGCGGGTTCGAATCCTGCTGGGGCATGGTCGTAAATTTATGTTTTGTGATTGTTTAATATTTGTGAATATTCTAGGCAAGAGTGTAAAATCCGACAAGGAAAATGATCCCAGTCACGCCAGTAACCAGGCTGGGTAATACCGAATGTCTTCTGGGATGATTTCTAAAGTTGGTCACTCGCCAGTCGGTAGGCTTAATGCTAAGAACCGTGGTTCGGAGGTCACGTTAAACTTTAGGCCCAGTCTAGATAAACCCATAGTTGGTAAAAGGAGTTTTTAAAATATATATAAAAAAACAATTATTGCTTTTAATTAAAACGTCATTTAATACTATTAAATCTCTTAGTATTAGTTTGATGGAATTTAATTTAATTTGAGTTAAGTAAAAGCTAAGGATATTATTCCACACAATTTACATTTGGTAATCAAACGATGGCAGATAGCGAACCATATTACTCGGTCGACAAGAAAGCAAACATGTGCCAAACGAAACGAGGACTTTCCCATTTATCCCTAATTGGTTCAACCCGGTACACCTTTCAATTTCGCCCATAATTGTCGTCATTGTTCCCGTACTTTAATTTATATCTCATTACTTACGCACATACAGTTTATTAAGCCCCTTAACAATATAGTTTTTTCGTTTATTTTTTCATCGAGCAAATTTAACGAACCTCTTCGACATTTTACGGTACCATTTAAACGTGCATTTACGGGGGACCATGTATCACACCGAAATGAACAGACGACGTGTTCATTAAGTGGATAAATCGATAATATTGTAGGTTTAGTAAATATACCAATTATTTTTAAAGTACACCTGCTTAATTTAAAATTTTTAATATGGTTCATTCGATTTATCGTACAATACACAATAGTAGGAGAGTGAAGTAATTTTCATGAATTTACAATAGATGGCTTAGCTATATTGGTTAGTGTAGAGGATGAATTATTATTTACATGATTTGATAATACTATTCATTATAAGAGTTGACTGGACTTGACTCGTTGTCAGAGTGTCTTGAAGTTGAACCGAGACACTGGTTGTTTTTATTTGTTTATTTGGTACTACATTTCAGATCAAAATCCTGAGAAGTATTATGGTGCATGAAGATACTACAGGACTGATTACATACACGATCTTCAAGGAAATTGCAAGGAGACATAAGTACAAACTCCATTCTCATGTCAATATCGAAGTAATACAACTCTTGTATAACACCCTAGCAAGACACAGATTCAATTTTTTTATTATTATTTAATTAATACTTTGTTACTAGTCGTTTCCGTCTAACCTACAATTTGTCCTTATCATGACTTAAATTTAGGTATATAACTAGGAGAACTCATCGGCCCTATCTCAGTCTCTGGTGAAATAATATTTATACATGTCACTGCTGCATTTTTTAATATATGCACCTCACTACACAACACTACACAAGATCAGATGATTTGATACTTTTGAGTCTGTATCCTGTTCTGGTGCTATCCAAAAACTGCAATATTTCAATACCCTTATGAGAATGGAGTCTTTCTTCATGCCCCCTTGCAATTCTTTGATTTCTTGACTGACTGTGGGTATCTAAAGGTATCGATATAGGTAATCAGTCCTATAATATTTAGGTGCACACACAATACCTCTCAGGACTTTGTTCTGAAAAATTTGTATTTTATTAGTTACTCTTTGTTGAACATCCCCATAAATGAACTCCTTATGTCCATATAGGTTTCAGTATTTGCTTATATAATAGCAATTTATTATGTACTGATAATTGTGATTTTCTTCCAATTGGCCAGTACATTTTCCTATATTTAAATAATTCCAGTTCTTTCCTTTTCTTCTTTATATGTTCCTTCCAGCCAAGTTTTGTATCAAGATTCAATCCGAGATATTTAGCGTTGTTACTATATGGAATTTCCAAGCTTGTGTCCAATTATTTATATTGTCACTTGCCTGTTGTAATTTTCGTGAGGCTTCTTCACTATTGCCTCCGACAGCTGTAATCGTAGTATCATCAGCAAATGTAGCCATCGTAATATTCTTCAATTGTGGTATATCACAAGTGTAGAGTAGATAAAACATTGGTCCCAGTACACTTCCTTGTGGTACACCTACCTTAGCTTCTTTTATTATTGAGTAAGCTTCTTCTTGTTTAACTCGAAATATTCTGGTTGTAATGTACAATTTTAATAGTTCGGTGTGTGGTTTTGGTAGCATTTTCTGTAGTTTATGGGCCTTATCGAAGGCCTGTGCTACATCTAAGAATATAGCTGAGCAAACTTTTTACTTTCGTAGGCTTTTTCAATATCATCTGTTATTCTGTGGCCCTGGTCAATTGTTGAATGCTTGTTAATAAACCCAAACTGGTGTGTTGGTCTTTGGTTTCATTCATATGAATCAATCACAAGATCAATTGTGTAGTGTAGTATAGTGGGATGTCTTTTATAGAAAAGCAGCAGTGTTAACACATAAGTATTATTACACCAGAGACTAAGATAGGGCCGATGGGTACTTCTATATATACCTAGATTTAAGTTATGGAGAGACAAATTGTATGATTGCAGTCAAGGACAGATAACAAGGTAATAAATAGTAATAAATGGTACTACATAAGTTCCACATGGTTGACTGTAGTATTAAGAGGAATATAGTTTAAAGCGCTGTTCAAGTGTAGAAACATCGATTTATTTGTCATATCTCCAAAGCTTAACCCTTTAAGAATATGGGACTAAGAGGATTTTCCGAAATTTAAATTATTTTTGGAGATACAGTTGTTTTACTGACGCGGCATATAAAACGGCTTAGTCAGATCTGATCGAGGAATAGAAATCCTCTGTCTATCTGTGATTATGTTCCCCTCCTAATATATATAAAAGTCACCCTATGTATATAAAATAGTTCATACTTAGTGTTCAGATGAAGCCATTTTCTGCCAGTAAAACTATAACCTTGATTGAAGGAATGACTGCAATTGCAACTTTTATAACAGTTTGCAATTTAATGAAGGTTTCGGTTCCTATTTTAAATTGATGACCTTTAAGGCAATAACAATTGGCCCAAGAACTCGCTACTTAATTTGACGTTCACTAGATTGAGGTCAAGAATACGAGCTCTTAACGCTTCAAAGCAGATCAAGACAGTTCGTTTCGAAATCCAAAAAATCTGTTTTCTTAAATAGAGAAGGCCTAATGAATGGAGCAGGGCATATTGAAAAAAATAAATAATATAAAATAGCCTTGACAATTTACAGGATATCTAAAGTTCTACTGAATCGATTTACTTGAAAATTGGTGTGGAAGATAGTCAAAAAAACAGCCGTAATTTTTAGAATTTATTTGGAGAATTTTATTACTATTTTTTGCGCGCCATTTATTAACTTTTATTTAACGTAACAATTTTGGGAATTTGAATTTTTTAATTTATTTTCTTTTATGTATTCTTTAAACATAAATGAATGAATACCTAAATTTCATGCCTCTAGGCTAGAATACCCTCTTAAGATTTATATTATAATCTATCAGAAATATGTTAGAGAAACGTCTTTTTTTCAAAACCAAGACGATCAGCTGGATTTTTGATAATGTTGCAGTTATTTGATGATGTTGGTTTGTCGGTATCAAATACCTAAACATTAATGGGGATGTAGAGATGGCAATTTATGGAGAAGCTCCAACTCAGCCAATGGGTAAACATTAAAGGATAATACAAAGACATGGTCGAATAATAAACAAACACAACTTTCTGAAAGAGTCATCAACAAGTGGGATACCAATGATGTGATAGAGAGTTCCTGATATGTCAAGGCGAATTCAGAATGCCTCGGGATTTGTTTATCTGGAAACTTTATATGCGTTCAAGCCTACTGTTGTCAATATATCTAAACTATACTTGAGCCTCGTACAGATGAATCATTAGTTTGTACACATTTATTTTAACAAAAACGGATAGCTCGCTTGTTCTGTACAGGAGGGGATATGATAGATGATAGACATCATTATCAGAGAGTGTATTGTATTGGTTTTGATATTTTAGAACCGATACATTTCATTGTGGGTAGGTTTATAAGTAAATACTAAAAGAGTTTAGGAGCTTCTGGTAATTTATATATGATTATGGTTCGAATCCCAACGAAAAATCAATGTAATATCAAAAATGTAATGTAAATAACAAAATTCTTCTAAATTAATGATCAATTTCCTAATAGCCTTCTTTTAATGGGATTTGTATTTTGCTTGGCTTTAATTTATTATTCTTTGTTTTTCTATTATTGGAGATTTTTTGCAGAAACTAATTTTTTATGAAAATACAAAATAGAACGTCAAGTATATAACTTTTTATAACTATTTTTATGCGTACTGGAATTTCGATCAACGATATCTATTGATGCAATCAACTGTTAAATAACCTAATTTAACTGTTAGATTATAAGGTTTTTATATATTTTATATTGAATAACAGGTTTACATTTAGTATGTTGTCATATCTCAATTGTCGGATGATTTCAATGATCTAAAAGTCGCGATTCTGATCAATATTTTATAACATGATAAGTTGCTAAGGATACACTGTTACAGATCTTATGGGAAGTTCTGTCACTCGCAATATACGGCGTCCTATGGTTATCGCATATTCAGATCGATGCAGCCTGACTTAGCTGGTGCACTCTTACAAAATGTTGCAAAAGTGGATTGTATACTACCAAATCAACATCGTTCTTCCAACACGGTATCGCCATATTGATAGAAAGAAGGGAAAAGTTGTTGGAAACGATTGTGTATTATTCAAGTAAAGATTTGTTTAAGTAAAGTAAACGTTTGTTTTCATCCCTTCAAATGTATATTACATTTATAAATTATAAGTTTAATATTATTTTAAATCCTTTAATGTTGTCTTTTTTTATTACTCATAGTAGTTCCACAATCTGCCCAGAAGGCAATATGTATTTGTTATGTTTATATTATATATCACTTCATTAGTTGATCTCCTATATAAAATACTATTTTAATTAATTAGTCTTATTCTAAAGATTATTTTAAAGTCAGATATGTACAATAATCAAATCTGATGGTTGTAGACGTTTTAGACTTAGCATATTTATCTGATTAGTGAGTATATTGCGATGCACTGGCACTTTTTCAAAGTACTTCACATGAACACGTTGAATTACACTCGCTATTGGTTCTAGAGGAATATCGCGTGGTATCACTTCATTTGTGACATAGTACGGAGCATCGACAATGGAACGCAAAACTTCATTTTGGAACCGTTGTATGATGGATATATTAGGACCAAATACGCCTGAGAATAGATTTATAGAGTGATATCTTGTTATCTAATGATAACTCGGATTTGTGCCCGATAAACCAATACATTTCGTAGAAGTTTAAGTCCAAATTGTTTCCGTTTGGCGAGTATATGTTTCTTCCAAGTTAGGCGTCGATCTAGGTACATACCAAGATATTTAGCATCCTTTGTTAAGGTAGTTGACAATTATTGATATAGACTGGGTGGATATGTACTTCTATAGAGCGTAAAAGTTATATGACTCGATTTAATATTTTCCTAACTGCTTGAGTATAATTAAATTAATTGTTTTAGAAACTTAGTAGAGCCTTCGTTTTTTAACATACAACCATAGACAATATTACCCATTAATAAGATCTAACAACTCTTAAGGTGCATTATTAAATAAAATAATAACTGTTTAACAAGGAAACATTAATACAAGTTTTTCATATGGCGCTTATATATAATGGCAGCTATAATTAATAGTTTTTATTTATGAATTATCAAAATGATTGGCATTTCCAATAACCCCATAATCATCATTCATTATTTATCCTTTATCCAATGTGTTATTTCAACAGTATAATTTGCCTTCATTTTCGTTTTTTCCCCGCTATAAATAACACCAGAACTGAAATTTATGGGCAAAAACCTATTCTTACCAAATGTAGTACAGTTTAGATCATAATCGTCCATAATAAATGTTCGTGGCCGATGATGAAAAACCAGCTGATACATGAGGGGCCACCCGAACGATCCCAAATTTCAATTAGAAAGATAATAAAATGAGGAATGAGGCAACGGAACAAGACTGTACCATAAATCATTCCCATTAGTCAAAGCGTAACGTATTAAGAACTATCAGGAATTTAATTTTATTGCTGGCTTAAATTTTCACTGGCCGACAAGTGAGTGAATGAGTGAGCTCGAAAAAGATAAACATCGATTTTTATGGGGGTGGTTTTAAAAGTTTGAAGAGCCTACCCCAATGTTATGCATTATACTGAATTTGATTTCAGTATGAAACTCTCTTTATTACACTTTTTTTTTCAATGCCGTATTTATTAATGTTTAATTTTTAGTTTTCTTTGTTGAATTTTCGTTTTCAAAAATTATTCTTCATATTATTGCTACCAAAACAAAAACCAAATTGATAATATTTGTTTTATGATTATTTTAAGATTCTCAAAAGTTTGAATATCACTAGTAACAAATTTATTGTACGGAATTCTCCAATGAGAATGTCAGGGACAGAACACTTCTACAAAGTTAAAATACTTATTAGTATATTTCCTTCACTGCTAATTAATTTCAATATCTCATTTCAATCAGAAACACTCTTTCTTTACATAATGAAAGCAGGTATAAAAACGTTGAGATTTAAAATTTGTCTATTTTTTATAAAAATTAACTACGTCAAGTCCGATGCTAATATTTTAAAGGCTGACCGCAGCAATTCAAAGCATTTTCTAAATATAAACGAAATATATATATTAATAGATGGAGGAAACATGGAAAATTAAAAATTAGAAGAAATTAAAACATACTTCGTGCGGATTGCGAATTTCTATAGAACATGTCAAAAATGTTACATTGCATTGAGATTAAACATTACCAAGTGATGTTATTTCAGATATAACTTACTTTCTTTTATATACATTGTAAATCCATCAGAGGCTTAACAGCTACAGTTTATATCACTGGTGCCAATGCTGAAGTGATTTCGAGTGCTTCATAAAATGACAGCACAAATATTAGATGTCGAGTGGCGAAATTATCCTATGATGGATTTTGATCAACATGGGCGTTAATGTTATTAAGATAACATAGATGGAACACAGTGCTTCCTCTTAGAAACGTTGCGAGAGAATACTTGTTCCCGAACATACAAATTGAGATATTCTTACTGCTGATACTACCGTTTTGGGACGCATCGGTTGAGCGAAAATTCAATGTCCTTAAAAATTTCAAAACAGAGAAATGCAATTGATAAGTACACATACTGTAGAGACTTGAATGACAACAAGGAAAGGTATTAAGAAATTGGGCGGCAATGTCAAGTTTAACCTATCAAACAAAATAATTACAAGAAACAAATAAAAAAGTGTAATTATAATTTATAATTATTTATAATTATAATTATAATATTATGAAAATATAAAGAATAAATATTATTTAAACGGCTGAGACTTATTGAATTTTAATGCAAATTTGTGGAGAATCATCAAATTTGTTCCCCAATTTAGAGAATTTGACTTGGGTTATTGGAGAATTTGATAAATTGGTATTGATAACCCTGGATAAGTGGTCCTCTGATTTTATCCCAGTTTGGAAAATCATAACGATTTAGAGCATTTTCCAAGTGGTATACTTAACATTTTTGCATTAATTTCTTTCATTATGGTTTGTATTAATTCATTAACACCAATTTTTTGTTTTAAATCGGTTTTTCGTATGACAAATCCCTTGTGTCGATCTCTGTGTTGAAGGTTAAGTGTGAGTATTAATTATTATCACCCATTCGATACTGTTTCGCATTCTGAAATATTTTAAAATTTCTGTATTTCTGCCTCTCATTTCAGTATCTAGCGCACACGCTTTGTTGTTTATGAGAGGTTAAGTGGTATATTTTTGTTAAATTTATGTTTACATTATTTCTGGATAATTGTTTATGATTTAACAGAGAAACTTAGGAGAAGAAAATACGCGTGTAAAGTATGAATTATATGTAAAAGGTTATGATTTAGTATCACTGATTTCGTAGGTTGTTAAAAAACAAAACGTATTTATGTTAAATTACACTGAGAAATATAACGCACTTTCAGTAAGTGTATGCGAAAAGGAATATCGAGTAGGATATTGCTACAAATAAAAAATATGTTTAAGTTTATATATTTTCCAGTTCCATGAAAATAATATCAAAAATATAGTCTGTAAACACATTCATATTGTCTGTTTTTTTTTTATAAGAGAACCAACTCTGCCACAGCTATAATAGCAAAAATGTGAGTGGAATTGGTGGAGATTACTGTATGTTATTATATCGTTTTGTTCGTCTGCAGATAATCTCTCTTGCTGTCTTCCAGAGAGAATATAAAAGAAAAAAGTTGGATCAGTTAGCGTTAAGTTTTCTGAATATTTTGGTGTCCCTTGGTTTTTCTCACTATTATTGACCTCTTTCAACTGTTTGTCGCATTGTCGAATTTTCTTTTGTTTCCATCTGCTCCTACTTATTGTCGTTTTTCACATTTTGTTTGTTTTGCAATTTTCTGTTTGATTGTACATGGCTTAAATCTTATAAAATTTTTGTCGAGTTTAAAAATATATTTAACAATGTAAAAGTTAAGAAATGTTTACATATATTATAGTTTTGAAAGTTTGCCCACTTCATTAAATACAAATTCTAAAAAGACAGTATTTTTGCGAAAGTTCAGAAATTGTTTTGTGGTCTTCTTGGCGTTTTATGAGAAATCCTAAACGTCCATCCGGTCGTGGATATAATTCGGACAATAAATCGACTTCAAACACCTAGACGTAAAGAACGTTTTCCTTTGTGGCTAATAAGATATGACAGGATATGGATTGCTGAATGCTACAGCCAACAATTGATTAAACGATCGGCCTAATGAATTTAATTTGAAAGTTCCAAACATTTTTTATTATAAAATAAAATGTTAAAATACTTAATTAAGGAGCTATCGAATAAACATATTCCAAAATCCATCGGTACCGCTTATAACTTTTTTAGTTTCTCAGTTCTGATCACTGCGGCAATTCATTTTTTGTTACCTTCCTCTTTTTGTAGTCGGTTTTGGAACCATGTAACTTATACAAATGAGACTTGAAAGAGTTCTCAAACAAACATGCCGAGAATAGCACCGAGAATTTAGACCAAAATGTAGTAGTGTAGATAACAGCTTGCCAACATCATCAACTCCATCCTGAGGTTAAAACATTTCCCAAAGAATTGGAAACATGCGCTTGTCGCTATCAGTCCAAAAAAGAAAGCCAAATCCAATCCATCTGACTATATTCCCATCAGCCTCTTTAGTTTACTTTCCAAACTTGCCAAAAAGCGATACTACACGCTTTAAACAGTTTCACATTTACCAGCAAGAAAAGGTCGAAAAATTGTAGCCATCTTTTTAGATGTTTCCGAAGCTTTCGATCAAGTATGGCACAATGGTCTAATATTCAAAGCGAAATAGCTTGGTCTACCGAATTACCTAATATCATTGATAGATTCATTCTTGGACGGTAGGCCCTTTCAAGTGAGGATCGATGACACAGACTCTTCTCGAAAACAGATCTTCGTAGGAGTCCCGCAAGGTGCTCCACTAGCCTCTGCCCTGTTCAACCTTCACATGGCTGATTTCACAGTCCACAAACATTCCCACACTGCATTTTATGAAAATGATACCGCTTTCTTTACCACCGGTTACAGTCCCGACGCTATTCCCGACGTACTTCAAATCTAAGTGAACCAGGCGATTGCCTGGTACAAATTCTGGCGGCTGCAGATAAACTCGAGCAAAACTCAGGCTATTCTGTTCCACGGAAAGGGGTTCCACGTTTATAGCCTTCAAATAGATAAAGCCTTATCCCCTGGCTCCAGAAAGTATCACACCTCGGTCTCCAGTTCGACCACAGGTTCCAATGGTCGGCCCAAATCCAGCACGCTATCTGCAAAGACAATGGAGTGTACAGTCTTCTCTTCCCACTCATCTGCAGAAAAAGTAACTACCAATACCCCAGAAAGCTACTCTGTATAAAAGGTTAGTCCATCCAGTCTGCCTCTAAGAACCACAAGTGTGGTACAGGTATGTCTCTGAGAGACAACTTGAACTACTCCGAGTGATCCAATCCAAAAAAGTTCGCGCGTTACTCAATCTGCCATGGTTTATGAGGAACGTCAACACTTATCTCGAATTAGGCATCCCGTTCGTGAAGAGTTTCATGAATATGCTCAGTGTAAGGTTCTCCCTAGGCGCTTAACAAAAAAAAATTTGATAAAATCCCTACCCATTCACAAACCTCGGTAGATTACCAACTACAAGAAACCCAGTCGTAATCCAAGATCTCTGTCGCCCGCAAAACACTTTACTACCCCGAACCCGAAGCGACATCACCAAAAGACCATTTGGTTCTAGCTGGTCATCTTAGAAAAAGAAAAAAAAGTAGATAAAATTTTCCCACTCCATCAGTTAATATAAATAATAAAATCAATCAGTATACGGATGAACCTATTAGATGTGGAAAGCATGTAATTGTTCTTTTTATTGAAGTTTTTTCTGCTCTTGACTGTATACATCGGTCCTTGCTTTGGACAGATTTGAAAACTGAACATGTTTTTCAGGCATCCTAGGATGGTTTAATTAACTACCTGCAGCTCTGAAACCATTTGTTAAATTTATTTCAGATTGAAGCCGGTGGTCCTTAAGAAAATGCAATTTCTCGTCGCTTTTCAACATGGTAGTAAACATAATTATGGGAGAGTGTGCATATAAAACAACATATGGCGTTCGATATTATGCTGCAATCTACTTAATCGATCTGATGTAGTTGATGATAATGCTATACTCGATAATATCGAAGCATTCTTCACGATATAATTCGCATTACTGAGTTATAACTGAACTAAGGCTAATGAAGAAAATACTAATGAAAACTAATAAGTAATAAGGAGAATAAAGTGACGTCTGCGTCTAAAATGGTGCCTATGGAAGAGACGAATTGTTACAATCAACACTACAATTCAGCTCTCTGCACGATTATATTTATCCTTCTATATGAATCCGACAATAGGACACATTACCGTGTGAAATCCATATCAAGCAAATTCTATGTTTCTCTATATTTCTCTCTCTTCGTGAGAAATTAAGTCATTCGATTAAAATAAGATAATTAGTTGAGGAACAAAGCCGAAAACATTTTATTCAATGGTCTATTGAATGAAAAGTGAACGAATTCCTCACAGACTCACAGACAGAACATTTGCAATTGATGCATATCGACAGTGGCGAGATTAGGTAAAGAATATTCAATGTCCTGAAAAACCAATAGTAGCGTATCGATATAGAGAAGTAGACACTTATGGATAATAATGCAAAACAATATATTATTATAAACCAAAAATGGATGGAGAAAAACTTTGATATTTGAGACCAATTTGTTTATACCTAAACCCAAATTCTTTAACATAAAGTGGCAATAAAATTCCGGAAAAATGACACTGTTGAAAATCAGTACGATAATGAAACGAAATTAGTGATCATTCGTGAAGATTTTACAATCGCATAACGAGACTATCTTCCTTTTGGGTGTCTTATTACGCCGACAACTTTGAAAACCACCCTTGTATGGCGGCCAGATAAAAATCACTACATAATTTATAAGGAAATAAAGGGTGTAAATAACCTTCACAATAACCACCCGCCGAGTTCGAACCGCACTAAATAAAAACACCTAAAAATTCTCGACAAATTTGTGTGCCTGATTTTAATCTAACGAATGGTATGGATGGTGTTCTCGACGCATCGTCTGTAAGCGGTGGTGGACGCGTGAGGGACAGAGAAGTCCGGCCGACGTGGAGCGAGAACCGGCCGGGAATAGGGGTATAACATGACGTTGAAATGGTTTTTTAAACAAATTAGCTGCTTTGGGTGAACAGAATACCCATGTTACATGAAAACGACAAATATTGCTGTCTACCTGATCGAGCATTTTGAATTTATTATGCTCGTGCTTTTGACGCCGATGGTGGTATGCCACAAACAACACCACATTTCAAGGAATTATTAAAATGAATGCGTAAGTCTTATTTATTACAACGATTTTCCCACTAAAGATTCGTTATTTTAGATATGTAATAAAATCTGTATCAAATACAAACTGGATATAATTATTTAATAATTTACAATTTTAAATTCAAATCAACGTTACTACAATCAAAAATCTATATTAACTGGTTGTTTTTATGAACAGCATTGCTATAATTTTGCTCTGCAATATTGTTTTGCCACTAAAACAATACAATTGAAAGCATTATGAAAAATAATGCGTGTATATTGTTTATTACAATTATTTTCTCACTCAAGATTCGTAATTATAGATATGTATTTATAATCTAATAAAAATTATACCAAATAAAAATTGAATATAGGTATTTGGTTATTCAAAATTTTAAATTCATTATTAAATATATTCATTACCAAATATCATTAAAAATCATTGAATGTCCGTATTGTTTTGCTACGAATTATAAAAAATAATGTCTGAATACTAATACATGTTAGATATAGTTATTTGTTATAATCTACAATCTTTAATGCAAATCAGTTTTATTAAAACTTGCAATCTATAATATTTGATTGTTTTTAATAGCAATATTGCAATAATTCTGATTCGACATTAATAACACTTTGCTTCAAATAATATCACAGTTCAAAGAATTAATTTTTTAAAATTTATTCTTTCTTAATGACTTATTAAAAATCTCTTAGTTTCTTCTACGATAGTTGGAATCCGAAGGTTTTCTAAATATTTTATACTGTTTTGCTTTCTCAAATATTTTAAAATTTCTGTATTTCTGCCTCTCATTTCGGTATCTAGCGCACAGGCTTTATTGTTTATGAGAGGTTAAGTGGTATATTTTTGTTAAACTTATGTTTACAATATTTCTGGATAATTATTTATTATTTAACAGAGAAACTTAGGAAAATAAAATTAAAAATCTCTTAGTTTCTTCTATGATAGTTGGAATTCGAAGGTTTCCGTATAAGTAATCATTCAGATAGTATATAGGGGCGTCCAAAATACTTTTCACTTTATCCTAAAATACTTGAATTATGTTGTATTACCTCTTGCAGAATTTCCAAATAATTGGATTCCATAGATTCGTATAGGTTTTAGTAATTATTTGTACAAAAACAACTTATTCACGGATAATTTTGGATTTTCTTCCAAATATCCTTCTTTGAATAAGATTCATCCCAAAGTCCTGCATGATATGATAAATATGTAAGATTCATATAAGTATGATTCATATTTATTGGTATGTGAACAGTTTGGTTGTAACAAGCGGCTCGCGAGCACACTTTTGAACAAAACAACGACGAGTTGATGATTGGGAAAAGTGTTTGAATATGATCAAGCGTAATAAACCCGAGTTTTTGCATCGATATGTGACACTGGATGAAACATGGGTCCATCATTTCACTCCAAAGTCCATTCGACAAACGTCCGAGTGGACTGCACACGATGCACCCGCTCCACAGCGTGGGAAAACGCAGCAGTCGGCTGGCAAGGTTATGGCGTCTGTATTTTGGCATGCGCATGGAATAATTTTCATTGACTACATTGAAAAATGAAGGACCATCGACCATCATATAGCGTTTTTGGCCTCAACAGGACGAAATCGCTGAAAAACGGCCTCATTTGAAGAAAAATGAAGTGCTGCTTCACCAAGATAATACACCGTATCACATACCGTTTCAAATTGGTTGAATTGAGCTACGAATTGCTGTCCTATCCACCGTATTCTCCAGATGCGGCCCCCAGCAACTATTACCTGTTCTCAGATCTCAAAAGAATGCTCGCTGGGAGGAAATTTTCGTCGAATGAAGAGATGATCGCCAAAACTGAGGCCTATTTTAAAGCAAAGGGCAAATCGTACTACCAGAAATGGTATTGGAAAGTTGAAGGGTCGCTATTATCAGTATATCACCCTTGAAGGGAGTTATGTTGAATAAAAAATTTTTTGTCAAAAAAATATGTTTTACTATGGTAGGTCGGGGACTTTTCAATTGACCTGTTAGGTGAATTCAACATACACTGATTTACTCTCATTGCCTTTTATAACATGCGTGTTGCAGTCTTTAATGTTTGTAGTCTTGAAATTTCATTATAAGAAAGCTATTCGATAATTTAAAATTTAAAAATCATCTTTATTTTATCAAAGTCAGCAATCCATAACATTTCTTTATTTTTATGAACAACACTGCATAATTTGCTTTACTCTTCTTCTAATTTTAACACCCATGTTGGTACCCCAAAAACAGCAGCAAATTTTGAAAATTAGTTCTAGTAGTTAAAATTACAAATCTTTTTTGACAAAAAGCAACAATCAATATAATTTCTTTATTTGTTATATCCCATTATCAGAAAACTTAAATATATTATATATTGTCATTATTTATATTTGTCATTTTATACTTAACTTGTGCTTTTTTGCCTTAATTCCTGACAATACCAATAAAATTTCAATATATTGATAGAAAAGTTGAATTAACACATGCTATTTATATTTACTATACTATTTTTATATTTTTGTAGTAATAAGATTTGAAGTAGAATGTTTATAATATTTTGATACTATTCTTTATCAGTTTTGTTTTTTTAATAGTAATATAGGATTAAAAAAAGACTCATAAGAAAATGTGTTTGATTAAAAATTAAGTTATTTGAAATTATACAAAACTTATGTGTAAACGATTAGTTTTTGATTAAACTGTTTCATCATTGATTAAATGCAATTAGCCATTATGTGTAAAGTATATGTATTATGTTTACTATGCATATACTTGTTTTCCCAATAAAACTTATTTTAATATTTGTCATTGAGACTTACGATGTTTACGCTTGATAACGGCTGTATTTTTAAATATCTTTATATCTTTGTAGTAACAGTACAACTTAGGTGGGAAATCGCTAGGAATTAAGAAATCCAAACTATCATGACAAATTATTTCATTGTAGCTATGATATAATTTTAATTAGGCAGATGTTTAGAAACCATCATTTTAAGTGATTTTTTCCGAAATGACTATGTTAAAGAAAACGTAAAACTTTGGCAATATTTATTAAAAAAATTATTTATATTACAGTTTAATTATAAATTTATCAGTTGATATCAACAAAGTCTAAATCGCCAAAAGTTTCGTTTTTAATTAATAAAATTCACACAATGCTTTTAAGGAAGCAAAACAGACAGTTGCGATATATCTTCAGTTAATATTTATTATTAAATTGACCTAAATATTACAGATAATTAATTGAAAATGAATCGATAATAAACTGAATCAATAATTATAGGGAAGTTTTCCAAAAAGTCGGTACCAACTCTATGGTTAAATATTTAATGGGTTTAAAATTTACGGAAATTATACGAAAAGGCGATATGGTTTTAAATATAAATGAAAAGAGGCAGTTTCATCCAATGATTATGCGACAAATGTCGTTTAGTGTCATTTACATCAGGTACTAAAATGAAAATAAAAATAACATTTCCACATAATCGCTTTATTATATATTTATATAAGTAATAATTCGTTTGTACAACATTGGAAACACATGCGAAACTTATCTATTTCTTCACAATTTTGCTATACAATATGGTAACGTATAGATGATTATAAATTAGTAATATAGAAAGGCATTGAATAAGAATAATATAAAATATGTGACACCAACGGATAAATTTCATTACTACTTCTTTTTAATTGTAGAATTTGACGCTTTTATCAACACTTGCAAATACTATAAATACTAACATTGTTTATGTTTTTTCGGGGATGAATTTGATGTGATGTTTTAACACGTCGAAGGGACGTTAGAGCTTCATAAGAGTTCATTTGTAAAGACGCGACATTTACAGTTAGTAACTTTTTCTTATTCAGTTTATTTTACCGTGTGCCGCTCAAACTGAGTTTCATTAAAAGATAAGTTTGTTCACAGAGTATTCCAGTTTTCCCCTTTTAATTGTTATTTACTATTTATTACGTCAAATTTGTTATTTTATATTTATTATTCTTCATTTATTATTCTCTATTTATTATACTTTCTTCACTATCTTCTGCTTATTTATTTATTTATCCTATAAATGAATAATTATCGATATCGAGTTTTATCGTTAACTATTTTATTCTTCTCCATTGTATTATGTCTGCGAATCGTCATATATTCCCCATAATTCCTAAATTATTGTAAATCAAAGATATTAGTTTTATGGATTCAACTGTAAATATAAATTATAACTATTTTATAAATTAGAAGCTAACGACGAAGCGGCCAAAGTTACTGATATGTAGTTATGATCTATACATAACTTACATAAACATACATACAAGCCACATAAAGAAGCATACATAAACGCCACCAAATGTTATTTCAGCTCGCTCATGGTGGCAGCGTATCTACTTTAGCTTTTTCCATTGTATGTATTGCACGTTTATCACAGCTAGAGCTGTAGAAGCGAGCACACAATAGCAAGAGTATTACTTATATATTTGATTGTTTAACGTAATCCTAGCGAGGCCTACTAACCTTAGTGACAGGATCTCGCGCGTTGCCTCCCTTGATCTCATTTCACGTCCATTATTGTTCGTGTTAGGGCATAAGCTGGTCGGTCGTGCGTTACCTTCCTTTCGTACCATGTGCATATGTCAAAATTCATTCTAGCACAGTTTATCATTGTTATTAATTATCACTATTATACTTTATATATTTTATAGTATTTATATACTTATTTACTTATTAAGACATCAGCTCTACCCTAGCGAGTACTAGCAATCCTAATGGCAGGATATCGTACGCCTGTTTCACTTGATCTCATTGCACCTCCAATATTGTTACTATTATAGTATCAGCTGGTAGGTTGTCTGTTACTTTCCATTCCTATCGTGTGAACATGTCATATTTCATCCAATCATAATTTATCAATGTTGTTATTTAATATTATTGTCTGTTTTATAATGATTGTCCGTCAATGTTGTCAATGTCAACCTCATCAGTCATTATCAGGGGTGTGCAACTGCAATGGTAAGTAGTGGGGCAAAGTTTCGCTTAGTCCAATCATTGGCGGCGCTGACAACGCGAATTTGATTGGTTAGTTTAAAATAGTTATGTAGAAACCTGTAAGGAAAATACTTTGCTTTGATTGGTCTGCCATTTGGCCTGATTATTTTGTGACGTCACATTTATTGGTCAATAGTATTTAAATAAAAATCAAATTTAAATTTTAAAATTAATTTATTAAAATAAAATCCTATACAAATATACATAAGTGTAAATAATATAAATATATATAAACAAAAAGCAAGAAAAAAACAATTATGAACTCTATTCTAGGCAATATTAAAATATCTATAATTCTTCTATAAAGCCTTCCCATATATGTTTAGTGCCATCAATTTTATGGGATCTATTAGAGTTCTAACTTATCTTGATATATTGAAGGTAAACTGTAAATCCTTCCCTGTTGATATTGCATTAACTTCATTAAACCAAAAATACAATCACACCTCATAATAATTTAAAATTTGGTCTTGAAAATCATTATGGATTGGACAGTTCAAACACTAAAAATGTATGTGTTTTTTAAAGATATTTAGATTTTAGAGTATTTTTCAAACTCTTTTTCAAAAGTTTTGTTAAATAGCCTGAAATAAGACTAAAATACAATATTATACTCTTGTTTTCGTCAGAGCAAAATTCTTTGGAACTAAAAGTATAGACTCAACTACTGATTTAACAACCTCAAGTGATACTATATCTCCCGTTAAAAAAGAATATAAGTTATCTAACATGTTCATCTTCTTCACAATTTTCTCCGGGAGAATGATGTGAAAAAATTGAGGTGATGAGCCCTTTTAAAAATTTCTCGAACATACTAGGGGAAGGATACTGTTTCTACCTCCATGATGTCTAATAGATCCAACAAAATTCTTTAAGCAATCTTGGTTAAGATTTGTTAAACAAATGTAGTTATTTGTAAAGTTAGACAAATAGATTTCTTTAAGGTAATAAATCCCTTAAAAGTAGCAATTAAATTTTTAATTGATGGCACTATAACAACTATTTTCTTAACAAGGCAATTAAATTTAAATATATAATTCCTCTACTATAAAATGATTGAACACTGATTGTTCTAAAAAGTTAAAGTATTGCAAATATTTTAGGGATATTTTACAATTAAAAGTAGTACTTATTACTACTAATTATCCAGTTATATTAATTATTACCTTCTTGTAAGGCTTCTTTATGTAGAATCATCACACTGACAGCATACGAACAACTTGGTAGATTAATTCAATTTTATTACTACTAACATCTTCATAAAGTTTTGATTTTCTGTAAACAAAAAATATATAAACAGACATGTAGTAGATAGATAATTTTATATGTACCTGATAAAACCAATGATGGATATGCATTTACCCTAATACATGTTCGTGAAAGAAGGATATTTCTAAATTTTTCACTAAAATGTCCATAACAAACACCATGACGTTGATATATTTGCCTTGTGGTTAATCCAGGTAACTTACTACTATTTACTTGATCAACCCATTTTTGGAAAGGAGCGAGATCATTCTTTGGGAAACGATGTCTAATGTCCGTAGTAGATTTTTACCCCGGTACACTACATCTTTTACTACACTGACGCATTGTCATCAATTTTTATATTATTACTCCATAATAATTAATGTAAAACAGAAAATATGCACAACGTAAAACGAAAATTTCGTGATCTAAACAAAAACCATAACTTACAAACAACAAACATAAAAATGGACGCCCATAGAAAATGCTGATTTCACACAATTTGATCGACCAATCACATTTCATGTTAGTGGCGGCACCAGGAATTTAAACTAGCCAATCACAATTTGCGATCGCAGCGCTACAGTTGATTGAACTAAGCAAAACATTTCCCCAAGGTCGCCTATACCGTGAAATTTCTATTTTTTCTATGGTCATTATCATTGTCTTTTATTAAGATTATCCATTACCAGTATTTGTTGATACCTTTATTTATCGATAATATTACTTAAATTATTAGCAGTATTATGATTCGCCAGCATAATTAATTACCCGCACATTCTACTGCCAGTATCGTTATATTTTCTAGAGGTATCTATCGTAATAATTACCAATCCCTGTTTTATTTCAAGTATATTTTAAATTTGACCCTTGTCATTGAAAATTGGTTGCTCAGGTACGTTTTCATTTCTTTTATGTAATTATTTATTTCTTCCCTTTCATCACCCGACCACCCCGACATCATAATCTCGCACGCTTTTATTTATTGTACCATTTGCTGTATAACTAGTCATTATATTATTAATTTTGATCTCTGTTTTCATTTATTTAAGCTGTTAGTTTATTTTATATTATTTTATTGAATATAATTTAAAAATAACCCTACAAGTCTAGATTAACGCTATATGGGTTAACTATATGGACTTTGGTTGGATGATTCATTTGACACTGTCCTAACACCAACCGACTCGAACATCGCCGATAATTAATTAAAACCGAACGGGCAATAAACCAAACGGATAAATTATCAATGGCATCGTTAATAATCGCGAAAACCGACCACGGTTCACCCCAAAAAACGGTACCAACTCCGTGGGCAATTATTTTATGCGTCGTAATTCAACGGGAACCGTACGGCGTAAAAGCGCAGTTGAAATAAGCCGCTCGCGTCTGTGTTTTTCACCTCGGGGGGTAGTCAGGCTAACAGCATCTTGTTAGGGACCATATTTATATGTCTTCCGTCTCGCTCCGGTATCGCGTCGCCGCAACGGCATCCGTCCTCGTCGTCTCACAACCACACACCTCGCTAACAAGCGCTTATTTATTTAATTATTTATTTATTCTGTAATATGTGAGTTTGCCCACCTTTTTCGCTCTTATTTATGGTGCCACACGCGGGCACGGTCAAATTGAAAAACGTCCGTCGATGTATTTATAGCAATGTAACCAATATCTATGCTGATTGGATCGGGTTGAAATGTTAATAAGTGGAAGCCGCGGTCGCTGGTCGAGTGTTGAAATAATAAATTTTCCGTCGGTTTGGATCGGTTTGATTTGGACGGGCACGCAACGTATTAAATTTGGTATGAACACCGAAGATTTTCCATCTCTGTAACCGACTGCCTACCACTGACTCGTACACAATAATTCAGTACATAATTTTCCCTTTCATCCCTTTCACCAGACTCATTATGAAAAAAATACACACTCCTAATTCAAGATATAGACTTGCTTTACCTATTTAACATTATTGAAACAATATTACCGACGCTATGGTAAGACATTATGTCCAAACATGTCCATCATATTGACGTTCGTTAATGAATGTGAATTGTATGGGTTCACATGAATAGCCATAAAAGTAACTTATGATAAATTTAATATAATATTTACTGTACGAAACAACCACAAGATAAAGAACTGCATATGAGTAATAATAAAAACAAAACGTTTGATTGCATCCAAACATTATAGTCTATGAGTTTTTCTACTAGAGTAGTCGATGTGTTATCATCATAATTCCGTGCTCCAAGTTTTAATGAAGAACAAAAACAAAAAATCGTCCATTATCTAACGTTATATCTATTATGATTATTTACAATATATCGCAAATGAACAATCATTCAGACCAAAAACTAGTTTGATAAAAAGGATAAATATTATTATAAATGTTCTGTTTTTGATCGCTAAGGATGATCGGAAACTCTATCAAGTCACCGTTTTCCTGCTGATCCACACTATACAGGTTAAAATTATCATCGGCTCTACCAATTGATAATTGGAGCGTTGAATATGTTCATATATATGAATTGTACATGACTGATTAGATATCTGATAACATCGTGCTTTATAATATCTCCCTTTCGAAGAAACAACCCAAAGACTCTGTGTGGTCGTTGTCCTTTCTTAAACTCCAAAAACCAATAGTGCATATGGTCTATTTAAAGTTTTTTGTACATACGTCATCAAGACGTTTAATGTACTGCCTGCCGTAACTTGTAAATTCGCTTTAGAATCAGACTTTATATTTTCCTTCTCATTTTATTCTAGTTAAAAAGAGACACAATGCTGTCTGATTAGTTCGAACACGTAAACGAATGAGCCTGTCAAATTCGTCCGGTTGTCAGACATATGAAAAATTCTTAAAAGCAATGGTGATAACTCTAACCTATAAACTATTGTGGCTGTATAGTTTTTAGATGTACTATAATGTTAAAATAAATTGTATTTGATAACATTTTTGTTCAATTATTTTATATAGATTAGAATATTGTTGTGTGTCAAAGTCAAACTAAAATAAAACCCACAGTTGATACGGCAACATTGTTACGTTACAAAATAACTTTGAATAAACTATAGAGGATTATCTTCACCCCGTTTTTGGTGGCCTTACATATTGAACTGCGATACTTTTACCAGAATCTCATGGACTAGAATTGCTTTTTAAGTTTCATAGTTAATGGATAGAGGACTTGGAGCATCTTCAATCAACTTTTGACGACCTTACCGCTTGAATTAGGATATTTTTGCCCAAAATTCACAAGAAATGCCTCGAGCACGAATGGTTGAAAATACAACGTCAACATGTTTTCTATTCTTGTTAAGTAAATTGATTCCGGCTAACTGAATGAACAAAGAGATCAGCCCTATGACGTCCTCAGAATTATAAAGACTGTGGCAGTTATGAAACTTATGGTGAACTTCTCCTAATTTATATAAATTAAGGGTGATTCTAGAGATAAGTTCATTGAATGCAACGGAATCATTTGTTTGGTGAATGGTAACAAAATAGTAATTAAGACGTTTAGTTTAATTTTAACTAACTAATTTTTAACAAAACCAAAGAATATTCCACGTCGTACCTAGAGCAATGCTAAAAAATATAGTTTCGAAAGAAACTGTCAAGAAACTTACCAATACATAAATATATAAAGTAAGTATAACAGAAGCATCATCGGTCCTTATTTAATTAACAGCCCAATAAATTTATGAATTATTAAATATACTACTATAGCTCAAAAATAATAACATGTATAAATTCTGATATTCACTATAAATTTTTTTCGCCATGTTAAATTGATGGCTTGGCATAAAGAATATTATTTAATTGGAATAACGTGCCTTAGCTGTGTAACTTTACTTAATTTTTTATATGCCCATATTTTATACATAAATGAAAAAAAATATATAAATATTTAATTTATTTTAATGGTTAAAAATAATTATTAATTGTTAGAGAATAAAGACACTTAAAATAAACAAAACCCCCAGAAATCTTCTTTAGTCGGTCTTCAGAAATAACATTATCATTAAACAGTTCCGAATTTCTTGCCACATTAGTCCCTCTTTGGACTTCTTCTCACGTGAATATTTCAAAACTATCTATTTGAACACTTCTAGTTGAGCAATCAATTGACGCCATTCACTCAAAAATGTTACACACTTTAACAATTTTTACATATATGTAAAAGTATGTGAGTAAGGAGAAGTAAATTCCTATAAGTGCCAAATTATATCACTGACGATTTATTTTAGTCACAAAATCACTTTCAGACGTGTTTTGTTATTCGATTTTTAACTAGTGTTGGGAACTATCGACTGTTTTGTAATTGACTACGTTATACTATCGACTGTTTCAGTCGCTAATTTTTGTTCGACTGGTTTTACTACTTTTTACCAGTGACTGTTTCAGTCGCTATTATTTTTATTTAATAATTATGGTTACTGAACTTCTTTAGTTTTTAGGTTTTGTTTAAGTTCTATTGTGTTGTAAATATTTATTATAATATATTATTTAAAAATAGTAATTAACATATTAAAATACGGTAAAACATTTGTAGGATATTATTCTATTTATAAAGAAATTATTTTTCGAAAAGCACTTCAAGGTCCAATAAAACATATTCGAAATCAACAGATAAACAATCTTTTGCATATATTGCGTTCCGTATGTGCTCCATAACCCACTCTGATGTGCTACCTTCAAAGTGATTTGTTGAATTGTATATTGTTTGTTATTTTATTCATTTAATTAATTTTATTATTTTATCTTGATTAATGGGCTCAAATTTAACTTTCACAATATTTTATTCGTCTGATTTAGCTGTCAGAGATAACTGTTTTCTAAATTAAGGAAATATTTTAAAACTGTTAAAGACTGGAAAATACCCTTGATATGCCTTGGAAAACACAGGCCTATAAATTAATTTTAAGTGATTCACAACAACTAATGTTACTGTGTATTAAACCGCATGGAACACATTTTTAATCACCTTAATGTTGAAACCACACTGACAGGTTTCACTATGTCTTTTTATACTTTATTTACGTAATTTTGCCGAAGTGTGAACAAAACATTTTTCATAAGAAAATGACTGAATGTGTACAAATTAAATCGCATTTGGAAGTTGTTCATAATTTGCTTCATTGATTTCAACATCTGAATCCTGGTTTCGACATTGTTAAATTGGTGACTTTGACATCTAACACAAAGAGCATTCTGAGCAGGCACAAAAATGTGAAGATGAGGATTTTAAGGAATTACTCAATGAAAGTATCAATGGGGATCGTTATCAATTACATTTGATGTGTTTGAGCAGAGTGCTCTGCGAAAATGGCCAAAACAAATATACAACAATGTTATACTTCTGCATGATAACATTCGCGTGAAAACATACTTAAAAACATTAAAAGAAAAACGTTACTCTACCCACTGTATTCTTCAGACTTTGCTCTTTCTGATTACTACTTGTTCCTATATATGTGTCGTGACTCTAAACAGCGCTTCACTTCTTATGGCGATGTCTATAAATGGGACCATTCGCGGATAGCCTCAAAAGGTACATTGTTCTTTCGATATAGAATCCGTTAATTATCTGAAAGATGGGAAAAAGTAGTGGATATTGATGGATAATTCAATATATTGTACGGATTTTTCACCATAAAACTTGAGATTAACCTCATTAGCCCTAAGCCTCAAAAGATGCGTATATAAATTTGACAGCTGTCGGATCATTACTTTGTGAATTTTAACATTCTCAGTTAAGCAACTTTTGTTATTGTAAAACAAAAAGGAATTTCGCGAGTTGATTAAATATTGCTTTTGTATAAAAACTTGGCTTGATGGCGAGTTTCCAGACACTGCCCAAGGAAAATTAACTACCAAGGATTGGTATGCTAAGTTTAGACGTGGTGAAATGAGAACCGAAGACGGTGAACGCTCAAGAGAGGTTGTTACCGACATGAGAACATAGAAAAAATCCACACAACTAAAACAAACCAAAAAACACTATAAAGATGTCAACTGAATGTGTACATCATGTTATTCACGAATATTTGGGTATAAGAAAGCTCTGTCCAAAGTGCGTGCCGCGCGAGCTCACTTTTGACCAAAAAACAACGACGAGTTGACGATTCTGAGCAGTGCTTGAAGATGATCAAGCGTAATAAACCCGAGTTTTTGCATCGATATGTGACAATGGATGAAACATGGCTCCATCATTTCACTCCGAAATCCAATCGATAGTCATTCGAGTGGACAGCACACGATGAACCCGCTCCAAAGCGTGGGAAAACGCAAAAGTCGGCTGGCAAGGTTATGGCGTCTGTATTTTGGGATGCGCATGGAATAATTTTCATTGACTACCTGGAAAAGGGAAGGACCACCAACAGCGACTATTACATAGCGTTATTGGACTGTTTGAAGGACAAAATCGCCAAAAAACGGCCACATTTGATGAAAAAGAAAGTGCTGCTTCACCAGAAAGTCAGTGAAGACGATGGTAAAAATCCATGAATTGGGCTTCGAATTGCTTCCTCATCCACCGTATTCTCCAGATCTGGCGCCCAGCGACTATTTTCTGTTCTCAGATCTCAAAAGAATTCTCGCTGGGAAGAAATGTTCGTCGAATGAAGAGGTGATCGCCGAAACTGAGGCCTATTTTGAAGCAAAGGACAAATCGTACTACAAAAAAGGCATGGAAAAGGTGGAGGGTCGTTATAGTCAGTGTGTCACCCTTGAAGGGAATTGTAGAAAATGTTGAATAAAAACAACCAATTTTACCAAAAAACGTGTTTTACTATGAGCGGGAACTTTTCAATTGACCTGTTAAAACAAAAAAACTTATAGGTCTATATATTATACACAAAGAAGATAGTTTGCAAAAAGATCAAATCATTTTATAAGTACATAACTTCTTAGTATTGTATTTAAAATTAAAATTCCTTACACAAATCCATAACTAGAAACAGACTTAATCAGCTTGGTTTTATTAAATTCATGTACTTATATCTAAATAAGAAAACCTAATGTAATGTTTATCATAGATTATTTAATATACGAAAAACACATTTAATCGACCTTAATTTTAAATTATTATAAGAAAGTACAAGTAAGAAGCGGAATGAGAAGAAAAAACGACGAAAATATAAAACAAAAGCCTCCAGAGGTCAATAGATCACCAATTTGGCGTCGATTTTTAAAACGTCCATAAGTACATAACCATCGTGGTTTTTGAATTCCTATACCCATGTGGGCGTTTAAATGCGACGGTGTAAATAACACCCGATGACGACGCTCAGGTAGATACAAGCCGAAGAGGTGTTGTAGTCGACTGCTATCAACAATCTATAACAACCCATAATGAGTAGCCGCTGAGGCGAATTGATTATGATTAATGGCGACCAGCGATGATAAAATATCAGTCTGACTGGGAGCCGAGAGAACGTGTCACAAGTTGACGGTGTATCGTGAACGTAGCGGCAAACTTAGTTTATGGGGCTTGCATCCTATTTATTAATCCAAATTAAAATTATAATGTTCCAAATATTTACTCCATAATAAATCCTGGGTGTAAGCAAAAGTTAGTTGCGCATTTTAGTAATATTCAATTCGTTTTTAGTTTAAGATTTCTTAAATTTTTTTATTACATATTTACTAGTCACTGCCAACTAACCTACAGTTTACCTACAACTTAAACCTAGGTATACTTAGAACTACCCATCAATAATTTTTATGTATATTACACTGCTGTTTTTCTATTAAATTCACCGCACTGCACCACTATACTGTGTATTCTGTTGTATCAAATGGTTTTATTCTTGTGAGCCTGTGTGCTATCTTAACATGAGAATGCGGACAGAGAATGCTAATGATTCCTTGAGTGCTAGTCGGTATCTGAAAGTCTCGGTGTAAGCACCCATTCTAGTAGTCTCTAAATGTACCTACAATAATTCTCAGGACTTTGTTTTGAAAATTTATATTAATTTACTTCTTATAGATAATGATAGGTATAAACTTCCTTCTAACATATAATAGCAATTTATTTTGTACTAACAATTGTTTTTTTTTTTCAGTTAACCAATACATTTTCCAACAATTGAACGCCAGTAGTTTCCTTTTCTCTTCAGATGATCTTTCCAGAGAGATTTTGCGGCAAGTTTCGTTCCGAGATACTTGTGTTGCTGCTGCAAGGAATGATAGTATTATTTACTGTTTTTGGTATTGATGCGGTCTAATTATATTTGAACTTGCCTGTTGAACTTTTCATGTGACTTCATCGCTATTGTCTCTGATGGCAATAACTAAAATATCATCAGCAAGTGGAGCCATCGTGACATTTTCCACTCGTGGTATATAACATGTGTAGAGTAGGTAAATAATTGGTACTAATATACTTCCTTGTGATACACCTATTTGGGCTTTTTTATTTTAATTTAGGCCTCCTCTTCTTTAACTCTAAACATACTAGATGTAATGTAATATTTCAATAGTTGAGTGTGTTGTTTCGATAACATTTTCTGTAACTTATGAATAAAGCCGTCATGACATATCTTATGGAAGATTTGTGCTACACCTCAGCTACATTATTCTATGCACCTAGTCAATTACATGTTATAAATATAATAATGAAAAATATAACATAATATAATGCTTGTTAATGAACCCAAACGGGTATAGCATAGTTTTTTTTTCTATAATATAATATTAAAATGAATTTATTGAAAGCAAATATGCTCCCTTATTATTGTTATGTATTATACCTTATATTGTATACAATATTTCTTCGATGTTCAAATAGAGTTACGATGCATGTTATGATTGTTGGTTAATACACTGAATTAAGTGTTTTCTTTGAGATCAGGGCGAGTGATCAATAAAAGTGTGCTATATCTAAATATACTGTGGATACATAAGCACTCTCCAACTAAGCTCGTACATCTTTAACAGGCCATTAAAACATGTGAATATTGTTGCGATGGAAGACAATATAACAGGTCAATTGAAAAGACCTTTGCTTCAAAATAGGCCTATTTCAGCGATCACCTCTTTATTCCACGAAAATTTCTTCACAGCGAGAATTCTTTTGAGATCTGAGAACAGGAAAGAGTCGCTGGAGGCCAGATCTGGAGAATACGGTGGATGAGGAAGCAATTTGAAGCCCAATTCATGGTTTTTTGCCATGGTTTTCACTGACTTGTGACACGGTGCATTATCTTGGTGAAGCAGCACTTTCTTTTTCTTCAAATGTGGCCGCTTTTCAGCGATTTTGTCCTTCAATCGGTCCAATAACGCTATGTAATAGTCGCTGTTGGTGGTCCTTCCCTTTTCCAGGTAGTCAATGAAAATTACTCCATGCGCATCCCCAAATACAGACGCCATAACCTTGTCAGCCGACTGTTGCGTTTTCCACGCTTTAGAGCGGGTGCATCTTGTGCAGTCCACTCGGATGACTGTTAATGGGATTTCGGAGTGAAATGATGGAGCCATGTTTCATCCATTGTCACATATCGACGCAAAAACTCAGTACTTTTTATTTTTATTACGCTTGTTTATTACGCTTCAAATCTTCGATCATTTTCAAACACTGTTCCGAGTCATCAACTCGTCGTTGTTTTTAGTTAAAAGTGAGCTCGCGCGGCATGCACTTTGGACAGAGCTTTCTCATACCCACCGTGAATGATTTGATGTACACATTCAGTTGATATCTTCAGAGTGTCTGCTGTTTCATTCACTTTTAATTTACGGTAATTCAAAGTCATTTTGTGGCTTTTTTTAATGTTTTCTTCGGTAATAACCACTTTTGTGCGTCCACTGCGTTCACCATCTTCGTTGCTCATTTCACCACATCTAAACATAGCATACCAATCCTTGATGGTTCATTTTCCTGGGCGGTGTCCGGAAACTCTGCATCAAGCCAAGTTTTTTCTTCAACTGTATTTTTCCCTTCAAAAAACAATATTTTATTAATACGCGAAATTCCTTTTTATCCATTTTTTTTCAAAATACGCACGCACATGCATCTTTTGATGATTAGGGCTAACTAAAAAACATATGGATTTAATTGTAGTAGCGTCATCTATATGTCTGGCCGGGGACTTTTCAATTACTTGTTCAATTGACTTGTTAAGTCATTGAATATTGAACCACTTGTATCTGTGCCATGGTGGAAAGCTGCGACAGTCGTTATAAATGATGTTATATTCTCTAAATAATGGCTTCTCTAAATAATGGCTTCTCTAAATAAAAATGAGATTCATCAATATCAAGTGAAGCTATTTATATTGCATTTCAACATCCTAAAGTTTACCTACACATTGAAAACACTATGTATATTTTTAAAGATAATTCTGAAATTATAGAGAAAATTGTTCTATTAAAAAATATCTTTTAAGAATACAACATTATTTACATTATTATAATTATAAATATGAATATTATAAAAATCTAAGATACGCTCTAGGCACTTTTGAAATAAAATCAATCAACCTATGGAAATCCATGGTAAAGTAATGAAACAGTGGGAGGAAAAGCCCGAAGACAGAATAAATCAAACATAAATTACCAAGCTAAATCATAATACTGTTAGAATTTAAATATGGCCATACTTAATATATGAGTTATTATTAATGGACTAATGCTAGTGCCCATGGAAGTTGAAATTGAATTTCCTGTAGGAGAGAAAATATATAAATTACTAGAGAAAAATCCATTTTATATACGTTCTAGAAAAGGAGACTCGTGTTATTTCAAAAATAATAATTTGTGTTTTAAAATATTCAAGACGTATATTAACGTTCTTATGCGTTAAAATAATTTTGAAATAATTTTTATAACTAAGTTATCTCTCTCTAAAAATACATTGTAAATAACACTTCTTACTGCAGTTGTCAGAAATTGTCATCGCTTATTATTCTTGACGTCAATAACTCAGTTTGCTTATAGAACCAAGAAAGCTGATATCATCGCGATTGTGGAGATAATATTTGTACATTCCGCTAGTTTATGGATGGAATATTTTAGATGTAGAAAGCGTGCAACTGTTGTTTTTAACCGACCTCAAACAAGGAAGAGGTTCTATGTTCAGCTGTATATATTTTTTAATGTATGTTCTTCTTCAATTGTAGACCTATTCTCAAAATTATTTTCT
This sequence comes from Rhynchophorus ferrugineus, assembly GCF_030347505.1. Lineage (NCBI taxonomy): Eukaryota > Metazoa > Arthropoda > Insecta > Coleoptera > Curculionidae > Rhynchophorus > Rhynchophorus ferrugineus. Next base: position 15,078,620 of record NW_027472588.1, on the reverse strand, counting down.
TATTCGAAAGAGTGCACTTCCGAGGTGGTCCCATTGGAACCAAGTCAGGATCAGATAGGGGAAAGAGGTGAAATCGAGGGAAAAACATTCAGCTCACACGCGGATGTCACTGATTGGATTCCCGGCTGGGACAGCAACTCCTTGTTGTTCTAGTTTGGATAGAACATTACTCAAATCTCTTAGGCTAAGTAGCGGACACCGGGTCCTGAATCGTTCCTTATTTTCAATTATTGTTTCTTTATTCTTATTTTTTCTCATACGGGCTAGACCTTTACTTAAAACTTAATAAAGTTACTGTTTAATTTATTGAGTAAATATATAAGACAGAGAAAAATAATATAATTTTTAACAAAAAAGAGGAACCGATTTAAAAAAATAAATAAAGAACTCACTAAAAGTTAAAAAATAATTAAACTTAGATGTACATTATAATTGTTGTATTAACTATATAAAAATAAACAAAAATATTGTTTAACCTATCTACTATACGTATTTTATATTCTACTATATACACACAATTTAGCTTAATATCTATCTAAATCTATTTATCTATGTACAATTATTTTAGCTACTACCAACTGATCAGTCTGAAGTCGGTACAGAGCTCACACAATACAAAAATAACAACACAATTTTGTGACATATACAAAAAATTAAATTACGAACAAAACAAATCTAATTTGTTGATCGTACCGACTGCAAAGTGATAATGCAGTTGGTAATAATTAAAAGAATATTGTAAATAGATATATAAGTTTAGGTAGGTATTAAGCTAAATTATGCGTATATAATATATAGTAGAATATAGTAGAATATAAAATACACGTAGTAGATTATTCGTTTATTTTTGTTTAGTTAATACGACGATTATAATGTACATATTTTAGTTAAAACGTTTTTTTGTGTTAAGAATCTAAGTTTGATCATTTTTAACCTTTTAGTGCGTTCCTTATTTATTTTTGTTGATTTTACGCTGTTTTCTGTATATACTGACTATTGGGCAGATATGGAAGCTGAACATGTGCCCATAAAAACTATTAAACCTCTTCAGGCATCTTATGATGATTGCATTAACTGCGTGAGTGCGAAATGGTTTCTCAAATTCATTAGAGATCTAAGCCAGTCTCAAATGTCTTTCCGCTGCCTTTCAACATAACGTTGGAAACGATTACTCGAAAAGTTGTTGTGCAGAATAGCAATGCAAAAGGTGCGTATGGAAAGCAGGAAATACTACAATCAAGAATAAAATCTGACAGTCTGTAAACTTGAGGCATTTCACATGCAATGCTTGAGGCAAATTCTACATTAGTTTATGCCAAACTTCAACGGGAAGCACACATCAAGTATAAAGAGAACAGAACTGAAAATAATATTTAGAAAAAGTATCCGTTTATATATTGCCTGAAGTACGAGAGTAAAATAACTTAACATAGCTTTGATATTTTCTTGACAAAGCATCCTGCTGGATTATAAGTCTACATAAACTAACGTTTGTAGTATTTTTCTAAATGTCAATAGATTCTTAAAGCTTTAAAGCAAAAAAGGGAAGAAGCACTAAAAAGATACCATCAGCCGACATGGATATTTTAGAGGTGAAAACCCCAATAATAAGTTTCTTTTATTAAACAAATATTTCACAATTGACCAAGTTCTTAGTCGTAGTCCAAAGCTTCAACAAGGTTTAGCCTGAGGATTCATCAATAAGCTTCAGAAATTATTACTAAGTTAAAAAAGAAGAAGCGGCCTATTCAACAATAAAACCTCTATATTTAATTATAGTATCACAAGGCAGTGTATTTTGTTTTGTGTAACACTCTGTTGCTACACAGACTCAAAAGAATCGAATAACGAAAATGAAGTATGTAGGACCGGTAGGTTCTTCTAAATATATACTACATAGTTGTAAGTTAATGTAAAAAAATATGTTAGTCGGCAACGACCACTAATATACAGCAGATGTAAAACTAATATTTTTTTTGTTCTAACATAGAACCAGGCATGAAGCATACCCGATCTCGGAGACTTGCCCTGAAGTAACCAATTGGACCAGGTTATTTGGGACTGCCTCTGGGCTTACTAATACATTAAACGGAAACCGCCTCACAGCTGACTCCTGTAGGTCGTTAATGCTACTGCATTAAATTTGGGAATATGTTACCCGCCAACAGTCCAATCGTTATTGGGTACGAGGACCCGGCGAAAGAACATATAGTGAAACTAACTATTGATTCGCGAACTTGAGTGTGGATTGGTCGAATGTTGTCTTATGGGGATAATAGTTATGGCTGCAGCGATGAATGAGGTCGTTGCAGCCTCGAAATAGGAGAGATAAGCGGTGACGCGATGTTAAGCTCCCAGCATATCGACTCAGCTCGCCAACAAGTGCATTTTCAGAAGAACTAAAGCTGAGTTGTTGTTTGTGCAAGGATTGAGATATAAAGTTCTTGGTTTCTAGAGTGTCAGTTTTTCTATAAATTTGATTATTTCTGACAAACCATGGAGTGTTTCTGATTCTCCTGAAGAGCTTATTTCAGAAAACTTGAACCTATTTCACTTGGTTGGGTATGAGAAACTTGAATACATTAGATACATAGAGGTGTGCGGACCTGAGTAATATTTTTTATAATAAGCATCTGATTGAGATGAGGAGCTTGCTATTCCCGAAATTATCTGGTTTTCTTTCTGGATGTGGGAATGCCAACCGGACCTTTGGTCGAAGTAGAAACCTAGGTACGTGACGTTATCCACTCATGAAATTGTTACGGTGTCGATCTTGAGCTGGGAGGCGCGCAGTTCGTAACGTTTCTTTTCCACTTGCACCCCAATGATGGAGGGTGCTGATTTGCAGCCCCCAACATTTGAATCATATAGCTTGACCTGGAAGGATCTGTCCAATAAATATAAGTTGATGCGAGCGGTTAGGACTTCTGGATTCTGAATGAATGGTGGTCGCGAAAAGTGAATTGTTCATCAGGAATGATGTTTACACTGAGAGCACTGAGAAGACTGATGGGTCTGTAATATGATGGTTATGATTTTCCTTCTATCTTGGTAATAAAGGCTAAATATGCGTTTCTTCAGGATGCCAGGAAATATTGCAGCCTCATATTCCGTCGAATTCTGTAAATTTTTGATTTGAAGTTTGCCGATCGTAGTCTGCAGAGATTTTGGAGACACGAGATGGTTGAGAAGAAAGGTTGGGGGACTGGGCTTTTCATGGAGTTAGATTCGTCGATAACAGTGTCGATGTCTTTAGTTTTTGTGTTTTCTGCGAGAGGGTGGCATTTAATCAGGACCTTCTAGGTCTCTGCGAATAGTTCAACTTTTTTTTGGTCATTGACCGCGAAATTTGCTATAACTTCTGACTTTTAGGGGGATGACATTAAACGACTTTCCCACAAGGCATCTGGAGACACGTCAGAAGGAAGGGGGGCCATCGAGGCGGCCTACTTGACCCTTGGCCCCCTTGCATGCTCTGTTCGCCACCCGTTATTCTGCAGCATTGAGGGTGAAATGAATTAATTAGCGCAGACCAATCTTCAATGAATGAAGTTCTTACTATGAATAATATATTGCTGCCAAACACTGACATGTTCTAGCATTATAATTTATCCATGCACACAGACAAAAAGTTTTAACAAACATCAGAACATCAGAATAGCATAAACTTCTTCCCTGGATAGTACAATCGCCAGACCTTAACATAATTAAACCATTATGAGTAGTTTCAGAGCACGGAATAGGGAGTAGACTTTCAGCTCCAACATTAAAGGGATTGGCAGATATTTTTGTACAGCACAACATTCCGTTGTATCCTATTCAGATATTCTACGAATTTATTCCGCCAAGAATTGCGGCCGTTTTAAAAGCAAACAGCGATTCAACATATTCTTGATAAATAAATATCGGGTATATGTCAGGTGTTCAAATTATTTTGTACATCCTCTGTAGAGTATATATAGTTTTAAGTTATTTTAAAAACAAATTATAGATTTGCCGGCAACGACCAATAACAGTTTTGATTATATAAAAGAAGATGATAAATATGAAAATAACTATTTTAATATTTTAAAAAATATACATTTACGTTTGATACGTCGAAACCCGAATTATTTCGAGACAGGCTGTAATCGCATAGTTCAAATTCGTATCCATTTTGGGAAAATGAAATAAATCGACGACGGATGAAAAACGAAAACGAAGAAAAAGCAAACAAAGAGAAACGATTTAAATTGTTATCGTGTCCAGGTCGCATAATGGCGATTCCGCGAAAATAATTTAGAAAATGAAATTTAAAATTATATGGGGGGAAATGGGGAAAAACAACGTCGAATGTAAATGTATTTTATTAAAGATGACTATCAGAACGGGCCGAGCTATACGGAAAACTTTAATAAGAAAATAGTTTAAGTTGGTATTAATAGTCTGAAAAGATTCGTGGTTAGATTTTAAATGGACGATAGCACGGAAACTCACCATGCATCAGTACGACTATTAGCGAGGGAAATAAAAAAAGGAGCTTGGACAAATGATTTTTCATAGTAATTATTAACTACAAAGTTATACAAAACGAATAGCAGGTAAATGAAACATTATCGAAATATACATAAACTCAAGAAAATTATTATTTTCATATCGATTTAAGGAAATAAGTTTAAAAGTAAGACTATTTAAGTACAGACGACTTTGAGCAGAAAATTCGAAATATAATCGAAAAAATTTACACTGCTGCAAAATAAGAGGTATGTTCTAAACTAAAATCAAGAGAAAAATCTGAATATGAGGCGAATTATCCCTTTGACATTAAGGAATTGATAAAAGAAATACGAAAAACTAGAAGAGTATGGAACAAAACTAGAAATGCTGTAGACAAAACAATATTTAATAGTATTAGTAACCAGATAAATCAAAAGATTAACGAATATAAACAGAGTTGCTTCGAAGAATATGTAAGTGAATTACGCTGGGATAGATCGGTTCCAACCTTCGTAGGGTTAAGACGTATTCTCAATACGCTCCAAGCTCTAGAAAGATACCTTTCTTAAAAAAAACAGTATTTTATTACGGTTATTTAATTGAGTGTTAAAAATGCATAACAGATTTGGCTATCCGTCTATTAGTGGACCTAAAGTGTAGTGAATAATTGTTTACGTGACAAGACAAAAAGACTTCATCTCATTTTCATTAGTGATTTAAAATTATTTTCCCTTATTTTGCAACAGTCCTCTTGAAATTTATATTTTGATTATTTATAGTATTTTTGGTCAAAAACTAGTGCAAAAAATAATACATGAGTTGAAAATGAAGTGCGTGATATAAACAATGTCTTTATTTCTTTTTATATTTGGAAGTAAATAAAATAAAATATTAGCAATCTAAAAATGGCAAACCATAGCGATTCAACCAAATCACCTGCACATTATGATATAAGATTAGAACAATCAGCAATAACGCAAGCCCCACAAACAGAATGGACTCAAGTCATTAACAATAAACGATGGAGAAGCCCAGAAGAAGAAATCGCGAGGAAACAAACAAGAATCAGTGAGTATTGTTTGCAGAAACCAATAGAGACAAAAACAGTTTTAGAAACCTCTCGGAAGAAATTGAAGAGAATATACAACCAAGCCCTGAAAAAGTTGTTCCCAAACCACCACCAATAACAGTTTATAATGAAGGAGTAACATATCCATGACTTACTGAAAACCATCACTACGAACTACACAATTAAAACGATGAACTATGAAACAATAAAAATTCAATTGTTCAAAGCAGAGCACTTTAAAGTTCTAGTAAAAGAATTAGATGAAAGAAACACCCAATAACATACATTCAGGCCAAAATCCGTGAGAACATTTAAATTCGTGTTAAGAGTATTACATCACGGGACAGACTTTAAGACCATCAAGGTAGCACTAGCTGAAAAAAGCCACGAGGTTGTAAATGTTAATATACGATATCGCACGACAGAAAAACCTCTGCCTATGTTCTATACTGATCTAAAGTCTAATGGAAATAATAAGGCGGTGTATGAAATCACCAGATTGGAAAATAATATTATTAAATGCCAACCACCACATACAAAATGAATTATACCACAATGTATGAGGTGTCAAGCATACAGGCACACAAAGCCTTACTGTCGCAAATCATTTACATTAGTAAAATATGCAGGAGAACACAAAACAGAAGATCGTACTCGTAAAGTTCGCGATGATAAAGTGAAATGTGCTAACTGTAACGGAAATCATCCAGCGAACTGCAAGAGTTGCACAGTTCACAAGCAACTACAGCAGAAACTCTATCCTGCCTTACGAGAAAAAAGGCATCAACAGCAACAAAAAGAATCCACACCTACCAGTCTACCCAACAGACCAAGTCAAGCAGACATAACATATACCCAAATGGTTGAAAATGGTTCAGCACAAAATCGAGAAACCACATCGCAACCTACTGAAACTAGCAGCAACATTTCTAGATTAGAAAACATGATAGCCAAACTAATGGATCAAATGGGTACGATGCTTGGTCTACTCACAACCGTCGTCAGCAAATTTGCCTAATGCCTGAAACCAATAGCTACAAAATCGCCGTCTGGAATGCCAATGGGCTCCAACAACACGCAAGGGAACTAAAAATATTCGTAACTGAACAAAATATTGATGTTATGATGGTTTCCGAAACACATTTTACGGACAAACATTATTTGAAAATTCCCAAATATGAACATTATCATACAAATCACCCTGATGATAAAGCACCGAAAAATTCCGCAAAGACTATTTGCAAACCACAAGTATAACCATAGAGGAAGTCCATGGACCATTAACAATGTCTGAGATTTATTGCCCACCCAAACATAACAACAAGGTAGAACACTTTCAAGAATTCTTCAGCACGCTAGGTAATAGATTTATAGCTGGAGGAGATTAGAATGCAAAACATGTAATGTGGGGTTCAAGAATAATAACCTCAAAAGGTAGAGAATTGCTAAAAGCTATAAAGACAGATAATTTACCACATATCTCTACTTTTGAACCAACATATTGGGCTTCAGACAGAAATAAAAAACCAGATACTATAGATTTCTGTACTACAAAAAATATTGATCCAAAAATGTGTCAGGCAGAATCATGTTTCGACCTGTCTTCTGATCATTCACCAATAATAGTAACAATTTCTTCAAAACTTACTATCAAAGATGAACCCCTTCTCTGTGCAATAATAGAACTAACTGGCCCTCATTTAGAGAAAACTTAGACCAAAACATCTCTCTAAACTTACCGCTACAAACTGAAATGGATATAGAAATAGCAGCAGTAAACCTTACAAAATTTATACAGGAGGCAACATATTCCGCGACTCCTAACAATGAAACATTTCCAAGAAACAATACACATATACCATGTACGACACAGAAAAGGATAGCAGGAAAAAGAAAGTTATGACGGAAATAGCAACAGCAAAGGAGTGAAGAGAATAAAAGGAAATTTAATAGGACAATAAAAGAGCTGAAAGAACTAATCCAAAATGAACAAAACTAAAGGCATTCAAGAATATATAGAAAACTTGACACCAATTGAGGCTACATATTATTCGTTGTGGAATGCAACAAAAAAGCTTTGGAGATCCCAGCAGCATAACCCACCTGTTAAAACAAACGAAAATAATTGGGCTAGAAGCAATAAAGTGAAGGCCGACATTTTCTCAAAATACTTAAAAAATGTTTTTAAACCTTTCCAGTCTCAGCTACATAAAGATGAGGAAAATAAAATGACTACTTACAAATTACTGTATCTTCTGTATACGGTCGATTTGCCCACCACAAAAATGACTACTGTGGCAACATACGCAGACGACACAGCAATATTAGCATCCCATGAAGATCCAGTCACAGCATCAATAAACCTACAAACCCACCTGAAGCAAATATAATTATGGTTGAAGACATGGCGCATTAAAGCCAATGAAACAAAATCTACGCATGTAACGTATACCCTGCGTAAAAGAACATGTCCACCAGTGAATATCAATCATCGTCAACTCCCCCAAGCAGAGCATTTTAAATATCTTGGTATGCTCTTAGATCGACGCCTAACCTGGAAGAAGCACATACTCTTTAAACGGAAGCAACTTGGCTTTAAATTATATATAAATGTATTGGCTCATCGGACGCAAATCCAAGTTATCATTAGATAACAAGGTATTGCTGTATGAGTCTATACTCAAGTCTATTTGGTCATATGAAATCCAACTATGGGGTAGATAGTTCTGCAACAATAACAATTTACTCATCATGGCATCATTACTCATCGGTAAAACGCATTTGAGACGTCCAGGAATATTGCAGGTCAATTTTATTCTTCTTCAAAAATGTTGAAATGAAATCACATTCAAAGTTCTGTAAATGGGAATTTCGTTTCTATATTTTGTTAGGAGTAAATGTATTCATACTCATTCGAAACACTAATCACTGATATATATGCCGTTTTGATCAATAATATTTTCCCACTATTCCGGTAAAACCATAATTTCGTTACTGTAGAATATCTTAGATTTTGTTTCCATCTTAGAAATTGCGGCAATCCACATCTAGTTTATCAAGTTTCAAGTTGCCGTTTGAGAACTGCTTTACTGAAAAACACCGAAGCCAAGAAAACTTAGCTTAACTTATCATTCTTAAGTCTCAATCTCAATTCAATCCAATCAATTCAATCAAGAAAAATTAATATTTTCCAACTGAATGCTGTCCTATTTGTGCAGCGAAATATCAGGTAATTACTTTAACTTTAATGGAGACTTTTTCTATTAAATTAATCTCTTAAAACTTCAACAATCTGCCCGTGGGCAATAAGTATTATTATATGATTTCCGTTCTATAATATAACCATCCTAACATGTAGAAGATCAGTTCACTAAGAGATCTGCTATACAACTTATAATCTATAATATAATATAAATCTTATAATCTTATATATCTTATCCTAATGACTATTATAACTTATGCTAGAAATTATTAAATTCCACTCTATATGTCTATTAATCAGTTGTATGGTAGTTTGCGTTTGAGCCTACGCACTTCACTGTCATCGCGCACATTTAACTGTTTGGAGAGTGCATTGTGATGCACTAAAAGTCTTTCAGAATACTTCGCACTAACACTTCGAATCACACCCGTTATGGGTTCTAAGGTGATATCGCGCTGAATCAGTTTGTTGGGGCATCGACTGTGACTTGCAACACTTGGAACTCTATGACTTGGAACCTCTGAAGGAGAGCTATGTTAGATTTGCTAGTAGTTCTATACCATAGGTCCAACTGGGCTTAAGAGTTGACTTATACAACAAAACCTTGTTATCTGATGATAATTTAGATTTACGCCCTATCAGCCAATGCATTTGGTTTAGTTAAAGCTCAAGCTGTTTGCGTTTTGTCATTATATGTTTTTCCATGTCAAACGTCGATAAAAATGTATTCCCAGATATTTAACCTTGTCTGCTTGCGGGAGTTTATAATTATTCATTATTACTCTTGCCGCGGTAGCTTCATTTTGTCAGGTAGCTTTGTATGCTATCATTACAGTGAATAATGTCACTGCTGGAACATTAAACAATTCAGTTATTTTCACACAATTCACCGATCTCTTATTTCAACCGTCGCAGAATAAAGCGTAAAACTGAAATATAATTTACAAGACTTGACAATATAAACAGAGCAATACATACGCGTCGCATTATTTACTCGGACACAGTGTTACCAACATGCAACAAGATGTACGATATTGCATGGTGTTCACATTTTTTTGTCTATCCTTTGTATATAGTTATTTATGAAAATATAAATGATGAAATATTTAAATTAAAACAAGATATTTTCAGATAATCCTTTTACTTGAAATTTCGACATTGTTTTTGCAATTTTTGTAACAATTCTGTTGCAATATCAAACAGTACTTAAATATTGAAAGCAGTTTATACTAGTAATTTTAAAAGTATTAAGAATTTATGCTATTAATCCGCGGTTTGACATGTATAAAATGGATCGAGTTTCATTATCAGGCATGAAATGAATGCAGACATAATCCGTGATTAATAAAAATGCGTACTCTAGTTAATAATGTTTTTTAAGATAATATTTTTGTCTGGTATGGCATCGTTAGAGATTTTTTTAAAGAGTTAAGTGTTTTTAACGATAATTCCTCATCATTAAACTTGAACAAAAAATATGTTAATGTATATAATACTATTCTTATGATTTATAAGTGTTATAGTACATTACTATATTTCTAAATATGGGCCCGTAAATTAAATAATTCTTTAAAAATTAAAGATTCTATAAAATGGTCTAGCTTTAATGGAAAAAATCAGAACAATGTATTTTATTTTTCTATCGATAGTTCTTACTTTTCCCAACTTGTAGTTTACTTACCTATTTTAGGAAGTATACTGGGACCAAAGCTTTATCTACTCTACACTTGTGATATACCACAAATGGAGAATATTACGATGGCTACATTTGCTGGTGATACTGCGATTATAGCCGTCGAAGACAATAATGAAGAAGCCTCTCGAAAATTACAACTGGCAATTGACAATATAAATAATTGGAAGCAAGCTTGGAAAATAAGAATTCATGAAAATAAATCTGTTCATGTACAGTGTATAAACAGACCGTATAGGCACCAATAACATTAAATAATACTATTATTCCATATAGCAACAACGCTAAATACCATGGAATGAATATTGATGCAAAACTTCGCTGCAAGGAACTTATAAAGAAAAAAAAGAAAAGAACTGGAATTGAAATATTGGAAAATGTACTGCATAATTGGAAGAAAATCATAATAATCGTTTTATAATAAATTGCTATTATATAAGCAAATACTGAAACCTATATGGACATACGGAGTTCAATTATGGGGATGTTCTGCAAAGAGCAATATAAATAAAAGTCCTGAGAGGTATTGCAGGCGCACCCAAATACTATAGGACTGATAACCTACATCGAGACATTCAGATACCCACAGTCAGTCAAAAAATCAAGAGAATTGTAAGGGGGCATAAGGAAAGAATCCATTCTCATGAGAATATTAAAGTATTGCAGTTTTGGATACCACCAGAACAGGACACAAACTCAAAAGAATAAAATCATCTAATCTTGTGTAGTGTTGTGTAGTGAGGTGCATATAATAAAGAATACAGCAGTGATATGTATAAACATTATTTCACCAGAGACTGAGATAAGGCCGATGGGTTCTCCCAGTTACATACCTAGATTTAATTTATCATAAAGACAAATTGTAGGTTAGACGGAAACGACTAGTAACAATGTAATAATTAAATAATAAAAAAAATTACATATTTTCTCTCGAAAGAACTACGTATCTTTTGGGGTTATCTAACATACGAATAGACCCATTTTTTTGGTATCTTCATAAGAAGTGAAGCGCTGCTTAGACAGGTCACGACTCATATATCGAAACGGGTAGTAATCAGAAGGAGCAAAGTCTGCAGAATACGACGGGTGGGTAGCACTTTCCATTTTAATATTTCCAAACATGTTTTCACCGATTTTGCAATATCTGGTCTAGCGCTCTCATGCTGAGGAATAAAATTTATGTGTTTTTGGTCATATTCGGCACAATGTTCGGTTTAAAGGCATCAATTGTGGTAGATAGCTCACAGTAAACCACACCAAGATGATCATTGTCAAGATGACAGAAAACATTAAATTTATAATTATGAATTTCCTATGAATTTTTATGTATATTACATTCATGTATATTGGGCTTAATTCTTTTTAGAATTAACCAGTTTTAAATTAACAATTGACTTTGATTTGTTACTATACTAAATATGTTTCATATATTAAATGTTTGACATGCTTTCTTTTACATGAGCAAGATACAAATATACTATTAATTCTACCTGGAGTAAATACGTAATAAAATTTTGTTACTTATCCATGATTTTCTTTTAATTATCAAATAACATTAAATTGTATTTAATGAAACTAATATATAACGTGGTTAAACTAATATATTATCATGGCACTCAATGTAATAGCCCAATTAGTATAACAGGTGCCAACTAATATTGAAAAAAAATGTTAGAATACAGATAAATAAAAACTAAAATACAAAAATATAGGTACCTTAAAATAGCAATTTGGAAATAAGAAAATACAATATTTCCACCAAGAATACAGTTACAATTGCTTTCAATTATTTCAAGCCCAATTTTAAAAAATACTACATATCTCTTGGTGACTTAAAAATAAAGGCATTTATAAAACAATCAGCAGATGGTAGTTAATTATTGTAAATTAAAAAAGTGGGATTTAGAAGTACTCAAGTAGTTTAATATTTAAACAAACAAAACATAAAGAATAACATCTTTTAAGATAAACAAAAAGAGTTGGTAACAAGTAAAGTAAAGTACTGTAACAATTTATTACTACTGTGTTGAAAAATAAACTTTTTTTGTAATTTAACAGAAACAATCTATTTAATTTTTCAAACGTATTTCATTAAGTTTAAAGTATCAGATTAAATCTTCAATGCAATGCATTTATTTCGATACAGATATTGATTTGGATTTCTGGAATACTCTATAATCATTTCTTGCTGTAGTTATGTGGAGTTCTGGCAAAAGTATCATAGCTGAAGCTACATGGTCACAAAAGGTAGGTTGAAGGTGCTCAAAGGAAATACTCAAACTTTGAAAAGCCTCTAGTCTGTGGATTCCCGATACAAGCATCATAGTTCAAGGTATAAGGCCACCAAAGGCGTATTGAACTTGCTGTAAACTTGTTAGTTTTGCATAGTTTTAGACTATGTTGGTCTACTGGAAATTGAACAGAAGTTGCAGTTCAGCGTGAACAGCCATCGAAGGCGCATTGCATGGAAATTCGGAACATGGAATCCTCAAAAACTTGAGAAACAATTCCATACAGGGTATACCATGGACATTTGTGTAGAAATAGTGTCATTTAAAAGATAAACAAAGGCGAACTGGCAGACGAAGGTACAGACGATACTTAAAAGTAATTACAACATTAAGGTGTCCAGATGGGACAACAATCACGTCCATCCCTGTAGTCTTTCGTTTAGGGAAAAACTATTATACCATGCGATTGTTCAACAAGTCCCCTCTTATTTCCTTAAATAAGATGGTATTACTAAAGAACAGTCTTCTAGTTTTAAACCCTTTCAAATTCTATAACTTGTAGACATATTTATCCCGTATTGTTGCTCTTGATGGCTTTTATATGGCCTGAAATCATCAGTCATCTTTCACAAACATTAACGTGAATAATGGTTTACAAGCCAAAACAAAAAAAACTGCTTTAAGGCATAAGTTGCCTTTTAAAATGGATTAAATTAAACAAAATGATAAGCTGATGTCGTCAACAATAGGTATTTTGTAGAGATATTATCACTGTTTAAGCACACAGTTTTTAGTTGTTCTTAGTTGACATTAAAAGACAAACTCGTCCTTGATACGTTATCAAGCTCCCTTAAATAACATATACCGGTCAGAAGTATTTGTATTTATTGATATTTTTCTCGGAACACTTGGAAGTGCCAGACCTTATTGTTCAATTTTTTTTTGAAGATAGTCTTAGGTGCGCTATCGAAATAATTTCCTTGGTATACAGTTTGGATTACAAAACGAACTTTAAAATAATTCCGATGGTTACAGTAACATGTAATTATATACCCAGTTAATTAAGCAATTGAAATAATTAAAGAACATATTATGAATATAATTCTTTCCACCTTCGTCGAGAAAAAAACTCTTCGTTGGTAACTAAAATATACACCATTACCATAAAAATACCATAAATCATGCGGGCCGATGGCATTCTAATCAATTTCTCTCACACACCGAAGGGCAACGTGCCATTTCCAACCATTATTATAATTCGTGGGCTTTAAACCTGTTCATTTATCTTTTTTTTCATTCAGGCCAATATAATCTTTCTTAATCTAATACAGCTCGTTTGCTTGTAAGTAGTGTATCAAACGAAATCTTTTGTTTCACTTTTTTGTTGGAATTAATTTCAGATAAAACTAACAATGATAAATTAATGGATTTTGATAGTCTGTGGAAATGTCAGTTAGATTTCGGACAAATTGTGTGATTTATTATAACTCTTTAGTTTTGTGTTGAGTTCTCTTAAGGTAAGATTTATTATAAATTTTTATTTTTACAAGTATTTTTAATTTTTTATTTTTTATTTATAAGAATAATGCTTTGAAAATTTTTTAATAATTATAAGTTATTACCCTTTTCTTAGTGCACAACTGCAAATAAGTTTGTGAATATTATTATGAGACAAAACAATGACAAAATGAACGGTCCCTCTGAGTTACTGCAAGTATAAACGATTTTTTGAAAAAAAATCACGTCATCGTTAAATTATATTACATAGTTACTTAAAACTGTGCTGTATAGCATTTCCAAAATAACAGTTAATTCGCGTCATAAAGATTTATGACGTCATAACGTCGCAATGTTGCCGCATCAACTTTAACCATAAATTTCTTTTGTCTTTAACATACAACAAATTTATAATGTAAATAAAAAATAGAAGAAAAATACCGCTATTAAAAATAATTTATTTTAATGTTATTGTACGCATATATTATTGAAGGGCTTAAACTACAGTTAATTAAACAGCCATCACAGTTTTTAGGTTAGAGTTGTTTAATTATATTTACACTGAACTCTTTTTATACACCTTCCAGTAGAGTTCTAGGTTCCTTTTATATATAGTTGTTATAGTGGTTTATATATATGTTCATATAATTAACAATTTTATATCCATATAATATAATTTATTTCATTAGAGAGCATATTTATATACCATTTTTCGTTTGACCCTTGCTTCCGTCGTTGTTATGTTTCCATCTCACGTTTCCATGTTAATTTATTTTATATGAGCATACTTCTCATATTTTTCTGTTACTACCTGTGTACATTTTTCTGGACTCTCTTTCTATCTTCTATTTCCCTCTCTACTTTCTCATTTTGATTCAATTTGATGTGTGGCGAACAGAGAATAACTAAGAAAAATTGTTGTTGCTTAAGGACTGATATGGTTCTGGAGACATATAGTATACATACAGCGTATCATATCAGGATACAGTACCCCACAAATATCTCCGGATTCGGTGCATGCGCACTCTTCTGCATAGAATAAACCATAGAAAAGAATAAACAATATTGTGTTCCTTTTCTAATGGCGGTATATTCTTCTCGATCAAGACAAAACAACAAAAAAATTTAGAATATTTAGATTTTGTGTTACATTAATAATTCTATAGTAATAATAATTAAATTGTGGTGTTATTCTCGGTGGTTTAACATTTATTGGTTTTAAAATATGGATGAACAAGGGTAAGTGAAGAATGTAGGATTAATTTTTTTTTAAAGTTATAAAATCCAAACAGCATCAGTTTTATTTATAGTGGGAATGTTAGCTGCTAAATTTATAACACTTAATTTTCAACGACATCGAATAGGTATCAACATATGCCAAAGTTGAATGATAACAAAAACAGAGAAGAAAATGATTCTTGTTGTGTTGGAAGTAGTCAAGTCAATAAGGAGGTTTGTCCATCAAGAATGGTAGAAAAAATTGTAGTAACTGGTAATAATTAGACATTTATTTTAAACATAATATATTTTAGTAATGATTTAAATTTTATTTTATAGCTAAGATGTAGCTATAATTTGTTGAGAGTAAAAGTTGAAAAATGTGAAATTCGGAGGACCAGAGGGGGAAAAAATTGGACAGCATTTTGCTAAGATGTAAGAGAGTTTACAGTGATACTATGAAATAGTTAAATTTTCTAACAAAAGTAGGCCTGGATCAAATAAACGAAATATAAATCTATCAACGACACCCGAGTATTCTAATAACAAGGAAAATACAGTGCATTATTATATAAGAGTATAGGTAAATAAATTAGTGTTTTGTAAATATAATGATGTATTGACTGAGATGTCTTTTAGCAATCATCCATTCGTTTTAAGCTACTAAATGTACAATATGTTAACCAAAAGCACGAGGTAGTCCATTTATTAATGGGGTTTGTGGATCAAAATAGTAGCGATCATAGTTGATCATATTTAGAGATTTTTAGGAGAATTTCCCTGCTTTCATATATATTTTAATGATAATGTTTATTTATACAGTTCTTGTCGTTCTTGTTAATTGTTCAAATATTTTTAATTAATTTAAATATGGTGTTAATAAAAAATATAACATAGACATTATTGTTATTATTCCATTTTATTCAATAATTTTTAAATTAAAATGTGTTATTTCCAAAATTTTACCATTTTTATTTACCTCCTGAACCTATTTACCTGCTTATATATATTTACGACATTAAATCTAATAATCACGATAAAAGAAATGTAAGAAAATAAAACTTGTTTTAAAATTAAATAGAACTCCATTTACTAAATTATTAAATTGAATAACATTAACAAATTTAGGTAAAATTGGTTGTTGAACAAGTTAAAAGATGTTTAACAATTAATGTAATCAGATATGTGATTATGTGATATTTTATTTATTTGAATTATATCAATTAGTCTTATTATTTTTGCTTTACAAATAAGTTATAAAAAAATCAATAGTTATTTTAATGATCGTAAAACATTGCTTTAATATAAAGTTTTAATTGAAAAAGTTAATTATCTAATTGTATTCATTATATATATATATATATATATATATATATATATATATATATATATATATATATATATATATAAACCATCGTTGATAGGAAACTAATATGTATATATATATATATATATATATATATATATATATATATATATATATATATAAGTTTCCTACCAACGATGGTTTATCTGAATTGGACCTACTCTTTAACGTGGGCTCGAGCCAGTGTTCTCGGCATTAAACCTACCGACTGGCAAGTGACTAACTTAGAAATCATCCCAGAAGACATCCGGTCTTACCGAATCCGGTTACTGGCGTGACTGGGATCATTTTCTTTGTCGCAATTTTCACTCTTGCCTAGGGCAATCACAAGTATTAAACATCAAACAAACATAAATTTACGACCATGTCCCAGCAGGATTCAAACCCCCCGACTATCGCAACTGTAGGTGGACCGTCTTATCGCCTTTACAACTACGCCCACCAATCTGGCTATGTTCTATTTCAATATACAAACATGTATTACTTCATTTAATATTCCATATTTATGCATATAACACCGAAGTTAAGATAAACCATACATACATATATTTGATGCTCCGAAATTGTTACAATTCTAAAAATAAACTTTGAACTGAAACTGTTGAACTGAAAAAAAGTAAATATGAAACTGAAAAAAAAGCTTATCCAATACTTTATTAATAATTGAAACTTAATGGAAATTAGATTTAATTAAATGCCATTTACAAAATTAGTGATGATTAATTCCTGAGGCAGTTATCTTAATATATTTTACTTTTTTTTATTTATCTTAATACATATATTTATTATTTTAATGTTCCAAATCTTCAAATTGACATTTCTAATATTATATTGAAAAGAGTATGACAACAAGTTTTAGTAACATATCATTTTTAAATTAGTCCCTTTACTATGTTATGAAAGAAACATGATTAACTTAACAAATTGTGATCGATTTTCGACTTCAAGCCGGTCAATGATTCTAATAAACTTTATCGTAATGTTGAGGTTTAAATCATCTGAGGAAAATATAAAGCCGTTAGTGACCAGAAAGTTGGAGCTCCAGTACATAGATAATCAATATAAAAACACGGGAAATAGTTTCTAGTTTATAACTAGAAATTATAAAAAAAATACGAGAAATTCCGTTTAAACTGCACACCAATATCAGCACACGCGGAATCAGAAAACGTAATTAAAAAAATACTGAGAAACGGCAAACGAACGAACATTGTTTATTGACCCGAGTATAACATACGGTAATTTTTTCGAGAACCCTTTTAAAAAAATGAGAATATTTTCGATGGTCTACGGCTAGCTGTCACGCATCATCGGCGACCACATGACTATAATTTCCGTCCGTACGGTTTCTTCAATCATATTTCGATTAATACGAAATTGGCTGAAAAAGAATTAGAAAGGTGCGGCAGTACATTATCCCGATATCGGTGTAAATTTAAAGAAAACAGTATAATTAATTTGTAAGCGAATAACGAGCAGCACGATGTATCTGCCGGTACTGTATCGTCGCTTCCTTTCGAACCATCGTTGACCGTGACGAACAGGGCAGAACTCATTTCTTCGTCGTTTTCTTCCTATCGAAATACTCGACATTGTGCTGTCCTTTGAACAAAATGTTGTGATAAATCTTGCTATTAAATTAAAAATGAACCTATATTAATCTATATTAGGGATGCAGAAAAAATAGAAATATATCGTGTAAAAAATATGGATGTTTTTGGCAGACATAATGATATATCGATAAATTTTAGCCGAAGTTTTTCGATATTTTTGTCAAAATAAATGAAATAAAATTTTTAATAAACTTTTAAAATTCGTCCTTAATTTTTGTATATATATTTTTAGGCTAATATTTGACTATTTTTATTCTTTCTTAAAAATATCGATATATTTTTTGTAAAATATTCATATTTTTTATACTTGCTGCAAAAAATATATCGATTTTTTTTCCGATATATCAATATATCGATATTTTTTAATATATATTTTTAATAATATTTCTTAAAATATCGGTATATCGAAACATGGAAATTTTTTCGGTGGCCAACCATAATATCTATGTTATTATACTTAATAAAAGACATTGAGAAAATCTAATGTAGGATGCTAAGAATATCGATAGTTTTGGCCGATATTTTTTGACCGATATATCGATATTTTTGTAAGCCGATATTTTTAAGATATAAGTAAAGATATTTCTTAAACATTTTAAATATATTTGAACAACTTATAAAATAGGTATTTTGTTTAAAAGGCGTAGTGCATTTTAGTATATAATTTTAAACATTTATTAAACATATCGCTACATTTTAAAATACTTAGAGAATATTAATATTTTTTTGAACCGTTATATCAATATTTTTTATTTTTTATTAAAAGTATTGATGTATTTTTTGTATTCTTAATTCAATGGATTCGAATATATAGTCTATTCAAAGTTTATTTGTATATGCGTCATCAAGATGTTTAATGTATTGTAGGTCGCAATTTGTAAATTCGTTTCTGAATCAGATAATCAAAGTCAAAGTCCGGTTGTCAAACGTGTGCAATATTCTTGAAAACAATAGTGATAATAGGTTATAACTCTAACTTATAATCTATTGTGTCTGTATAATTAACTGTAGTTTTGAGATGTACTATAATGTTAAAATAAATTATATTTAATAACATTTTTGTTCAATTATTTTATTTAGATTAGAATTTTGTTGTATATCAAAACCCAATTGAACTAAAACTCTGAGTTGATACGGCAACATTGCGACGTCTTGACGTCACAAATTTCGATGACGCATATAGAAATAAACTTTGGATAGACTATACGACACATTAAAATATATATATATATATATATATATATATATATATATATATATATATATATATATATATATATATATATATATTATGAGTTTGACTATAGTCTATCCAATAAAACATCAAACTCCACGTTATTAAAATTAATGACGTCAACATATCGCAATGTTATTATATCGCATTAACTTAGAATTTTTGTTAACAACCTTTGATGCTTTGTAACCTCTTATTATTATCACTAAAGTTTTGAAGGATATCGTAGACATTCCACAAAAGGACTGATCAGTAACAACACAAATCGAATTTTATAGACCACTTCGGTTACATATTCCGACGCATCAGTCATCATTCTCGCTCTTGTTAACTAGAGTAAAATGAGAGAGAAAAATCCACTCCGATATTGTCCATATATGGTATGCATTGGCTGTTTTACTGGAAGGACTATATATAATATATTATGAAGCTCTTAAAGTTATAAATTCGTATAGAAATAAAATGGAGAAAAGAAGGATATGATTTTAGTTTTGCATGTTATTTTGATGGAATTTCTCAAGGGATGAAGATTTTTTAAAAATTTTCATTCATCTGAAACTATAAATATACGTAATAATCTTCAGTATCATGTATTTTGATTTAAATATTGTATTTTTCACTTTATTTACTTTGTTTATTTTGTTTGTAATATTCATTACCATTCATAGCAATAATTGCTGAGTTTTTCTTTGCAGGCGCAATTTCCTTTTAGACAAAAAAAAACAAACGGTTAGAAATTTGTCACTTATATTTTAAAAATTACAATTTCGACTAGTTTTTTCAGACCAACCTTTGTGTAATGAGAAGATTAGTCATTCTTTCATTAAATATAGTTTCAATTGAAAACTTACTTGAGCTTGACGACTAACCTCGTCTTCTTTTTTTGGAAACTTTTTCAAAAAATGTGTATGTATTTAATCTGAAACTATCCTGCTGCATATTTGCAACACATCAAACAGACAATAATGTTTGTAATAACTGAAATTATAACAACTAACTGACAACTCATTACTTTTACCGGCACGACTTAGACATTACATTGTCTTAATATTATGTGCTTACATATATGTTGCTCTGGAATATCTGCTGGTGGAAATGTGAAGTATCAATATAAACAATTGCTAAACAACCTAACCTGACTGTTAATAAAATAACAGTGTTTCATTTGGTATAATTGAATGAAATTCTTAAAGTTGCATCTGCGATATTCATTATTTTTTATGTTGACTTGGAGATATCCGGTACCGAAGCACATCAAACAACTTTTGGAAGCTTTCCAAGCATCACCAAGCTGCTCCATCATATTACAATTGTTGGCTCCTAATTTTTAAGCCGTGATTTTGGTGTAAATTTCAAAGTATGGCTACGAAGATAATGAATTGCTTGACGACAAATAGTTTAAACTCTTAAAAAATCTTCAAAGAGCTTAAAAGTTGAGTGATCTATCAGCAGCTTCCAGACATATACTTCTGATGAAGAGGGTCCAAAATAGTTACAAGAATTCTGCCACAATTGATTACCACTTGTACAGCATCATGACTTGGCTGACACACGATTTCAAAATACTTACAAGAATTATAAATGGATTGATGATTCGACAAATGTTATATTCGAAACGATTCATTACCAAATCAACATCATATAAACACTTATAGGAAGTCATGGAAAATATTTTTATTAATATGAATCGTACCAATCTTTATCACTAAATGCCTTTTAAGTACGTAATTTTTACAAAAATCACAGTTACAACATCAACTGTATTGGTGTGATTGTGACTGATGGAGTGTCATCAATTTTTCGAACAAAATGGAAAACAATGTTCTTTACAATATATTAGGGTATTTCAATTAAGACAGGTCATTTTGTCAAATACTGAAATCTACTAACCAGGCATACTGAAAAGTGTTCGTTGAATAGGTTAAATAGTTTCGTGCTCTTTTGGAGATGTTGCCAACTTGTTATCTAGTCAATGATATTAAGTAACCTTAGAAATAACCAATATTTGTCATGCAGTGGGGTCTGCCTCTATTGCTTTCCAACATAGTAGTCTATTACGCAAAAAGTATTTTAAAAGGGACATGACATTCAATACATTTATACAAACTTCTTGGCCTAGCCTCGAGCATTTTTCACCCTATAGTAGCCTTACGGATTACAAAAGATCAACTGGCGGATCGCATGTTATTCTAAAAACCATCCAGTTAGAACAAGGGCAGGAGTTGAATTACTTGTCAACAGTAATACAGGAAAAGAAAGGGACATCTACGCCTGAATGTATGTACGTCTACATTATAAGTTAATTAGAATAGAGATGTCTTCGCTTCTCTAAGAAGAGAAAAATTTCTCTATGTTATCCTTGTTACTTTCTTACACAAAATGTGTAAAATTTCCTGGACGTACTCAAAGAATTTCATCTTCAGTTAATAACTTCATTTCATCTTAAAGCAGTTTCTATATCATCCGCAAGATATTTAGTATCCATTCACTACTTATATATTCGAAGCAAATGCACATATTTCTAAAATGTATTTCCTTGTTGCATACTGTATAAAATTAAAAATATGTTGATGATTTATAGACAGCATATTTGAATAAAATTGACGTAATATATATTCTCTGGCAATCTTCAAATTTACTTTAAAGTTGTGAAACTATAGTTTGTACATATCTGTTGTTATATGTGCTGTCTTCTAAACTCTAACAATAACTAACTAATTTGTAATTGTTTAATAATGGGTAATTTTTTACTCTGATACTTCCATTATTAACAATTCAATTTCAAAATTTGAAATCTACTGGCTTATTTACCTATAGAATCAAATATTAAAAATAAACAATTATACTCTAATAAATAAAAAAGTAAATGCGAACCAAAAAGACTGTCTTGAATAAATATATACTTGCAATCTATCAAATCATCAAAAAATCTGTAAAAACTTGAACATATTTGAAACTAGTATTGTGTCAGAAACTTGAAGAAATAGATGAAGTATCTTCGGGATTCATTTTGTACAAACATTTATATTTTTATCTGTATGGATAACTGTATTCCTTCATAGACGTTCGCAATTAAAGAAATCACCAAAATCCTATCACACAACCTATACCTGCTTCTTACCCATTATCTTCAACTGACACGATATGCACAATGTAAGAGAAATGTATTTAATTCTTATAATGGAGATAATTAAGATAATGAAACTCTATTAAACAGACTGATTGAAGTTGTGTAAAATAGAGAAGGATGTACCCATTATTGGAATGAAAAATTAAAATATTGAGTTTCTTTTACCTAATTGTGCTATAGTACAAGACGCATGAAATTGCAGGGAACGTACTCATATAACAGGCCAATGGAAATGTCCCGGGCCTGACACATAGATGGCTTTACTAGAATTAAATCCATATATTTTTTAGTTAGCCCTAACCCTCAAAAGATGCGTGTATAAATTTGACAGCTGTCGGATCATTAGTTCGTCAATTATAGCATTTTGAGTGAAGCAACTTTTGTTATTGTGAAAAAAAATTGATAAAAAAATATTGCTTTTTGAAGGGAAAAAATACAGTTGAAGAAAAAACTTGGCTTGATGCACAGTTTCCGGACACTGCCCCAGGATTATCAACCATCAAGGATTGGTATGCTAAGTTTAGACGTGGTGAAAGGAGCACCGAAGACGGACGTGATCAAGCGTAATAAACCCGAGTTTTTGCGTCGATATGCGACAATGGATGAGACATGGCTCCATCATTTCACTCCCAAGTCCAATCGACAGGCATCCGAGTGGACTGCACACGATGAACCCGCCCCAATTAGTAGGAAAACAGTTGGCTGGCAAGGTTATGGCGTCTGTATTTTGGAATGCAAATGTAATAATTTTCTTTGACTACCTTGAAAAAGGAAGGACCATCAACAGCGACTACTACATAACGTTACTAAACCGTTTGAAGGATAAAATTCACCAAGACAATACACCGTGTTACATGTCAGTGAAAACGATGGCAAAGATCCATGAATTGAGCTTCGAATTGGTTCCTCATCCACCGTATTCTCCAGATTTGGCCCCCAGAGACTATTTCCTATTCTCAGATCTCAAAAGAACGCTCGCTGGGAGGAAATCTTCGTCGAATGATGAGGTGATCGCCGAAACTGAGGCCTATTTTGAAACAACGACAAATCGTAGTATAAAAATGGTATCGAAAAATTTGAGGGTCACTATAATCAGTGTATCTCTTTATCATGACTAACCGTTTTTAATCCTAGAATCCTAAAGCCAAAAAATTATATTATTTAAGAGTCATAGTGAAATATGTGTAGTGTGCTAAAGTTCTTTCGCGAAGTAGATAATAGCGCTGTCCAGTAGCTAGGAGTGATAGCGCTAACGCGTTGAGGTAACATTAACTAACTAAATAAAAATTGTAGAGCATTTATTAGTTATTCATTATTATTAATCAATCATCTAAATCATCTTAGAACTAGTTCTCAATCTGTAATCCTCCAATCCGTTCTTACTAATCCTTTTACTATTTTCTGTATCTTTGTGGAATTTCCGAGCAAATAAAAATTAAAGTTCTACGAAATAGTAAATTAATATTCAATGCAATAACAATTCCTCTATTTTTTTTCTTACGCGAATTGTACATTCCGTCATGGTCGAGAGGTACGTACGGTTCTGTTCCGATCTTGATAAGTATTGTACGTGATTTTACACCGATAACATTAAAATTGATACCGCAACGATGATGCGTTGCAATCTCCCAAGATTTACCGTCTGTATTCCATTACTTGTTAACATCATTAAAAATGCGCACCATATTATTAACCACAATATGCTTATCTAAAAATATTGAACACCAATCTGTGAAATACGAGATTGTATAATCGCCTTCTGCTGGTATTAATGGTGGGGATAGTGGTTTGAGTAACGACTTTCAAGCATATCCTCATAAAACTACCACGCCTCTACGTAACAGCCCTATTTCTCTGCCATCTATCTTATCATACTTGCATTAAAAGTGTACACTTTAAAAACGCCTTTGGACTCTTTTTACCTCGTATTTTATGTCCTGATATTCAATACAGAATCACTGATTACGTGAAATAATTAAATTGTGCATTATAAATGTAATTATAAAGTACGAGTTATCGGCAGTGGCTGAAATTCGGCCGTAATTAATTAAGTTAATTATCAAAGAGTGATTCATTACATATATTTCTTAAAGCTTGTTCCATAGCGTTAGGCTTCCATATTTATAACAAACAGAAACCTTACCTTTTTGTTAGAAACCATTATAGCCTAAAATAAAATCAATATCTAAATAAACTATCCGTTAAGCCGGCTTGCTGGCGCAGTGGTAAAGGCGATGGGACAGTCCTCCTACAGTTGCGATAACCGCGGGTTTGAATCCTGCTGGGGCATGGTCGTAAATTTATGTTTGTGATTGTTATGTGTAAAATTTGTGGTTGTCCTAGGCAAGAGTGTAAAATCTGACAAGGGAAATGATCCAAGTCACGCCAGTAACCAGGCTGGGTAAGACCGGATGTCTTCTGGGATGATTTGTGAAGTTGGTCATTCGCCAGTCGGTAGGTTTAATGCTAAGGACCGTGGTTCGGAGCTCACGTTAAACTTTAGGCCCAGTCCAGATAAACCCATAGTTGGTAAAAGGAGACTTTAATATATATATATATATATATATATATATATATATATATATATATATATATATAAAAGAAACTATCCGTTAGAATCTTGAATTCCCTATGATGTAGAAAATGTTTGCTATCAAAATGTTAATTCACACACAAAAAGATCGCAGTACCGCATCAGGAGCGCTCTAATTTCTTTGAAAATAACGTTGTGGGTCAACTGTAAGGTGAAAAATAGATTTGAGTTTCAAAATTGTAATTTTCGGAATTTGCTTTTATAAGCCTATGACAAAATATAATTATACTAATAATCTTAGATTAAATTTGCTTTCATATTATCTTTTTGTTAAAATTATGATATCTATAAATTATGAAAATTGTGATATATTCCAGTGGAATATACTACAGCAGAATATAGGGTTTCTTAAAATATTGTACAAAAATATCTGTTTATCTGGAATAAATTACTGGTCGATCGATATACTGACCTTATGACTTCTTCGATGCAAACGATACGACGATCTTCAGATTTGTTCAGATTAAATTCTTTGTTGTCAACAGCATATATAAGAGCATAGATAAAATAATTACGAAAGCTCTAAATCCGATTCTGAATTCGAATTCGAATCTGAATACATATCTTAAAACAACAAACCAACTAGAATTGGAATTTCCTTGGAGACGTACCGTATTATTGAACGGAAACTGACAGGCTTAAACATTCCAAAAATTTGAGGTCTAATAGACGAAAAACGTAAACTTAGAAGAAGATAGCATCAATCCAGAAACTCATCTGATAAAACCTTGATTAACAGAGCCGCAAGACAATTAACATGAAAAATTGAAGAAATTAAACAAGCGTCAGTAGCTGGATTCCTTTCAAAATTTTCTGTGAATAGTAATGCCGAGTATTCACTCTGGAAAACTGCCTATTAGAAAGTTTGATAGGAGGTGGAGCCCGAAATAATGTTGGAAAAGCAAACATATTTAGAGAACATATGTAAGAAAGATTGCATCCAAACCAAGGGGATAATGCTTTACCATGCATCTATCCCAATAACCTTAGTTAAATTAACAAGCCTGTTTAACGCTTGCATTCAATGGTACATACTTGTGAAACGCCTCAAACCTTTTTTGTTTGGCCTGAAACCGGGTAGGGGAATCCTGTTATGGATACCTGGTCGCGGAGACCCGCAGAAATAAGCGACTGGTTATTCGGAGACTCTGGGCTACCCACTAAACCCCACACTATCAGCTCATCCAATGACCCTAACTGATACTTCTTACTGTTGGTAAGGAGGGTTCCCCTTAACAGGTAACACCGTTAAGAGGCACAAGGGCTTTGCAAGGATATGGCGTCGTTATCACATCATGCAGCTTGCGGTACCTCAGTTAACCGCTCGACGGAAAGGGTCGAGACAATTGGGAGTAAGAGCACGACGACTTAGTGACAGAAAATGGCCACGAAGAACTGGATAACTTATTGGTCTCAAATATTGGCCAGCTCGGTAATACATCTATTATGCAAGAGATGGAGAGTGAAGAAATATCTCTCATTCTCTCTCTATGAATTTGATTACTCATGACGAACCAGGGGACACATTATTCTCCTGAGAGTTTTGTTTTGAAAAATTTGAAGACTTTCGACCTGACTAGGTGAGACGTATTTGAGGCAGACTTATCGAACCAGCATCTTGTACAGGAGATATTTTATTGAGAGAGGAAGCCTGCTGGCCCGGTTGATGAGTGGGAACGGCAGATTTAAGACACCTTGACCTTTTTGGATGGACCTTTGAATATGGGAATTCCACCTAAACTTCCGATCGAAGACGGTACCGAGATAGGTGGCTTCTTCTGACCATGGAATTTGAGCGTTCTTGACTTTAAGACGCGAAATGCTCGGCGCAAGCCGCTTCTTGTGGAAGGAGACGGCCTAGGTTTTCTGTGGGTTGACTTGCAACCTCCAGAAATTTAACCACCTTATCGAGTTGTTTCTGGCGCCTGCCTTGGATATGCGGTGCTACTTTTGAAGAAGCAAAGTAAACAGTGTGTTCTGCATAAAAAGCAGCCTTAACTTGTGGTCTCCTAGGGATATCTGAAAGCAAAATATTAAATAAAGCGAGTGCCAGGGGGAGCCTTGTGAGCCTCCTGCTTCGATGGTTTTCCGGTTAGAGAAAATATCTTTAATCTTCACTTGGAACGATCGTCCTGGCAGAAATTAATTTATAAGAGCAGTTAGATCATCGGGTAGGCCTAACCGAAAACATTTCGCCACTAAACCTTCGTGCCAAACCTTGTCAAAGGCTTTGGTTTGGTTGAAGAAGACCGCTCCAAGTCTTTTACGTCAGTTAAAAGCACAGTTTATTTTTGCGGCCGGCCGATGGGTCTGATGAACATCTGAATGTTTGGCGCGGAACTTGAATTGCTCATCTGGAATGATATTGTGTGTCTTCGTAAAATCATTAAGAGCATAGGGAATTGCTCTTTTAGCAAGCTTAGAGATTGATGGGAACTTAATAGAATGATAGGCCTGTAGTCAGAAGGTGATGACTTAGCTCCTTTTTTTGGAGATAACTGCGATGAATGCATGTTTCAATGTGGATGGGAAGTGTTGCAGCCTCAGAATGGCGTTGATGATATTAGTTTGTTCGACGAGCTGCTTGTAGGGAAATTTTTAAGTTGGGCTATCAAGATCAAATTATCATCCAGGAACATCTATTGGTTGCTTAGACAAAACTCCGAGCTATCTACTTACAACAGGCTTCTTGTATGTCAGGAGATACTGAAACAAGTAGATTTCAGCTGGAATTAAACTGTGGAGCTGTGCCAGTGACTCCGATATCTAATTTATTCAGAGTTTCCAAAATAAAGCGCACAAGAGTATTGTGAATTTGCCTTGTTATGTAGGCGTTTGTGACCATTGCGACCTAAATATCGATATGGTTACGGGCTCTATTAGAAGATTTGCAGATTCCCATCAAAGAAGACTCCAAAACCATGTGAAGACGGAAGCGACCAGACTTCTAAATATGCATAATGTCATAGACGTCTGAAATAGGAAAAATCTTCCGATCTTGCAAATGTCTGAATACTCAGTGATCCAGTTGAAAATAGATTAGTTGTAGTTGTTTTTTAGTAGGTTAACTCAAATTAAAGTTAATTGTTAGTTTACTAATTTTAATATATAAATATAATATAATACCAGATAAGTGTCTAGTTTCTAGTTTTATAAGTGTGCCTATCTTGTATTTAGACTATAAGTTAGAAACCTTAATAATTTAAATTAATTAATGACCATAGTTAGGTTAAAATAATTACAATGCTATATTTAAGCTATATTTAGTTTAAAAGAAATATATAACTTTTTAGCATAAACGTCCATATTAGTTTGCGTTGCAGCGAAATGACAAAAACCATTATGTATAAATATCGCTTGACGGATGCTCGATTCTTCTAGCACATGGAGATTCCTTGTCTATTGGTAGTAATAAATCAATTTGTAACTTCATATTGTACCAAGTGTATCTAATGTAATATGTAATTAATTTAAAAAATATTGTAAATGCATTTTGATTGTGGTTAAAAGAAAAACTGAACAGTACGCTAGAAAATATTATAGACCGATACGATATGATCAGTAATTTTTATAATATAAGTAAGTAGAGTGTAACAAAGTGCAATTAATAAAATTAAAATATTATTAGCGGAGCGTTCAGCAATCCAACAATGGTTTTACATTTCTCTAGGTTATTTGACTATCAAAAGATATGAATAATATATTTTATTTGTTAGTATCTATGTAACAACTAGAAGTCAGGGATAACAGTTATTAACAAACAAACATAAAATACATTTTTTACTTGAATCATACTTTCGAGGAGCGCCATAAATTGGGTCTTTAAGCGATTATCTTTAAAGGAGAAGGTAAAAGCTGCCATAAAAAGATATTCCCCATTATTATAAGGAATAATAATTGAAACATTGTTAAAATAAGTACATTGAACTTGAAGAAAATTATGTCGAAAGAGAAAACAATTTTTATATAATAACTATAAAAAATTTGTTTCTTCAATCGTTTATTTGAATTAGGGATAATAAACACAAATTAAAATAAAAACATATATTTTCTGATGGAGAATACTACCGGCGCCATCTAGTGAAGCGTAGACGAAACGTCAAATAAGTGTATGTAGTTTTTTATATAATGGACCAATAATATATGTTAGACAAAATTCCGTTAGAGGAACTCCATTTCATCAATGTGTTTAAACATTTGCATAACACTTGTAGCCAATAATATATAAAGACAAAGGAATTTATGTCATTTATATTTTTTGCAAATTGTAAATTAATTCTTATAGCAATTTATATTTGTAATATCATAATTATAATTTTGTTAAAATTATACAGAAGTCATTATAGAAAGTATTGGTTTCTATTATCTTTCTCTATAAAATGTTATTATTTGTTTAAAAGGTTTATTCTTCTTAAACATAAATCTTCTGATACAAGAACAAACAACTTATGAAAAGAATCACAAAAATATCGGACATCATGTATATGGTTAAAAATTATTAATATGGAAGTTCTAATTACATTTTTGTTATGTTTTGAATAACTAGGAATTGAACATGATTTAAATTTAAGCAAAAATTACCCAACACTTCTGGTTTCTTAACATAGTTTGCAGAGCTGAGCTGTTGAGTCGTCATATATACTGACTAAAATGAGATTTAATTATTGATCACTATTATTTTGAAATAACTAAATGTATTCCTAAAATAAAATAATCAATTTCGCATTAGTATTGTGTTTTGTTTCTGTTTGTTCTGGAACTATATCGCCAATCAATATAAAAAAGCGAAAACGTACGTGTAAGTTTAATATGTTTTTCTCGTTGGTCACCATGTAATCACTTTGACGGAAAGTGGGGGATGTTTCCCGCTTGTTGAAAAGCCAGAACGCGCTCTGGAATCGGAACTTTCCGACTCCGGACATTGTCCCTTTGTTTTAGAAGCGCTTATTTCCAGTTTGATATAATATCTCTCGCGAGGTAAGAATAACGTATTGTTAAGATGCTTGAACATATTGCGATTTTGTTTATCATATTTTACTAGAGAATATTTGTCGATAAATAAAGTATCTAGAATTATTGGTTATGACAATTAAAGGACGCTAAACATTATTAATAAGCGATACATTAAAATTAAAACCCAAATTCGCATTATTGTAAATTAGTTTTTTTAGGAATTTACTTATATGACACAACTCAATATATTATAACATATTTTCTTAATTTCGTAGTAGTCCAGAAGTAGTTTAATTTTTCTATTTTATTGAAGAACTGTAATCTCGAAGTATTATTGGTCATCGAAACATCGAACAGGTGAATATAAAAGGTTCAAAGTTCTGGATAAGTTGATTTCTGAAAAATCTTGTATGTCAACTTCTTAATACTTACTCAATACTCACTTC
Organism: Rhynchophorus ferrugineus; assembly: GCF_030347505.1. NCBI lineage: Eukaryota > Metazoa > Arthropoda > Insecta > Coleoptera > Curculionidae > Rhynchophorus > Rhynchophorus ferrugineus. The sequence goes on along the minus strand of NW_027472588.1, from coordinate 15,047,899 downwards.
CTTGTTCATAACGTCAGCAGTGTGTCAATTTTTAGTGTCAGCTGCGATAGAAAAAATGTGCCACTGAAGCAACTACTCCAGTGTAAATAGACGATCTCGTCCATCTTACGACTTCAATCTGTACGATTATCAATAGTCGAATGCTCTAAAATTATGGAATACTTTTCAAATGATTAGTTATTGTATAACATTTGTATAATTTTATGAGGTTTCGTAACGCAATGCTTCCGTTTGCAATTTTTCAAAGTCTGCCTCAGTGCATTTTAGACAAACAAAAATGAATTTACCGTTTTTTTAAACTGTTAACGATAAAATTCAAAATCGGGTATAAAATATGACGCCGGCTTAAAACGAGAAATGCTAATTGCTGCTTTTAATTGAGAAAAACTGAAGCTAAAGGTACAGCTAAGCGTTTATAATGATAATAAAGACATATGGTGGTTAGTGTATTAGTGAAAGTGCCGGGAATTATTTTAAACCATCTGATTTCTGTATCATTAAGTTTCAAAACGCGAAACTGGATCTGCTAGACGAATAGTGTTGTAAAACTCGGCAAGAACTGGGCCACTCATTGGAGGTGATTTAATGAGGCATCTCCCATCAATTACAAGACTTCGGACTGCTTTAGAAAAAATGACATTGGCTATCATATGAAATGAGGCTTAAAGACGTTGACGTTGCTGCTCACATGTTGGCAACTGAACAGCAGAAAAGGAAAGGAAATTTATATATCGTAAGATTTCTGGAACCGAAAAGTAGATTCTATGAACACTTCATACAGGAATCGAGGGGATGCCACTATTACGTTTCCACATCTACGACGAGGCCATATATTCATAGCCTAAAGGTTTTCTTGTGTATATGGTGAGCAAGTCACCTACAAATCCGTATGTTGAGAATAGTGATGGACAATATTTTCAGTTCATTCGTGGGATTTTTAACTGACTTCGCAAAAGGAGGAGGTTCTATGTTCGGCTATATATACTTTTTAATGTATGTTAGCCAATTTCTCCGTCAATTGTGAACTAATTTTCAGAAGTGCATTCTTTCAAACTGCACTGCAAAAGGTATTAAGCTAAATCGTGTGTATAGCAGAATATAAAATACGTGTAGTAGATAGGTTAAATAAGGTTTTTAATTATTTTTGTTCAGTTCTTACAACTATTATTATGTACATATTTTATTTTAAAATATTTTTCTTGTGATAAAAATTTAAGTTTAATTATTTTTTAATTTTTAGTAATTTCCTTATTTATTTTTTGAAGTCGGTTCAATTTTTTAGTTAAAAATATTTTTATAAAATCTGGTGCTCCATTAATACAGTGATACAGTGTCCAATTATTCCCTTAAATAACAGGTCAATTCAAAAAGTCCTTGACCTGACACATAGATGGCGCTACTAGAATTAAATGCATATGATTATAGTTAGCCCTAACCGTCAAAAGATGCGTGTATAAATTTGACACCTGTCGGATCATTAGTTTATGAATTATAGTATTTTGAGTAATGCGACTTTTGTTATTGTGAAAAAATGGATAAAAAGGAATTGCGCCTGTTGATAAAATATTGCTTTTTGAAGGGAAAAATATAGTTGAAGCAAAAACTTGGCTTGATGCTAAGTTTCCGGACACTGCTCCAGGAAAATCAAAAATCAAGGATTGGTATGCTAAGTTTAGATGTTGTGAAATGAGCACCTAAGACAGTGTACGCCCAAAAGAAGTTGTTACCGACGAAAACATTTTAAAAATCCACAAAATGATTTTGAATGACCGTAAATTGAAATTGAATGAAGCCACTGTAAAGATATCAACTGAACGTGTACATCATATCATTCACGAATATTTCGAGTATGAGAAAGCTTTGTGCAAAGTGGGTGCCGCGCGAGCACACTTTGCGAGAACAAAAACAACGACGAATTGAAGTTTCGGGTGAGTGTTTGAAGATGATCAAGCGAAAGAAACCCGAGTTTCCATCATTTAACTTCGAAGTCAAATCGACGGTCATCCTAGTGGACTGTAAACGATGAACCCGGTCCAAAGCGTGGGAAAACACAACAGTCGACTGGCAAGGTTATGGCGTCTGTATTTTGGGATGCACATGGAATAATTTTCATTGACTACCTTGAAAAAGGAAGGACCATCAATAGCGACTATTTCATAGCGTTATTGGACCGTTTGAAGGACGAAATCGCCGAAAAACAGCCGCATTTGAAGAAAAAGAAAGAGCTGCTTCATCAAGACAATGCACCGCATCACAAATCGGTAAAAACGAAGGGAAAAATCTATGAATTTGGCTTCGAATTGCTTCCTCATCCACGGTATTCTCCAGATCAACCCCCCAGCGACTATTTTCTATTCTCAGATCTCAAAAGAATGCTCACTGGATAGAAATTTTCGATCCCCGAAACTGAGACCTATTTTGAAGGAAAGAACAAATAGTACTACAACAATGGTATCGAAAAGTTTGAGGGTCGCTATAACCATGTATCACCCTTGAAGGGAATTATGTTGAGTAAAAAAAACAATTTTGCCAAAAAAATATGTTTTGCTATGGTAGGCCTGGGACTTTTCAATTGACCTGTTAATTTAATCCCCATCAAGCGGGTGCTATTAAGCACATTTTAACATACCATGACCAAAAAATGGTAAGACATCTAATGTCTTTTTCTCGGGATAATTTGACGAAATAGAATACTATTTGAGTGTGATGCGTTACGTTAAGTTTATGTTAGGACAATGCGGCTTTACGCGCAACATTAGTTTTACATTAGATATATTGATTTGTAATTCACTCAGAAATCACTCTGAGAAGACACTGGACAAAATTCAGTGACGAAAAACTAGATAATTTACTTGATATAAACCCGCGTCCAAGACAATAATTATCTATCTATAAATTTATAGTTTTTATAGAATTATAGATTAATGGGATTGCAACAAATGATGAGCTCATAACAGTTAATCCTCCATCTGATAATCACTTGTCCTAGTCAATGGCAGCACATAGCTTTTAGAAGCAGGAGTTCAAAAAAGGCTACAATGAGAAACCGAAAAAATGATACTTGTACATGACAATGCTGGACCTCATACAGTTCGCGTGATTCAGAAGATCATGTTGAACTTGATATGAGAAGAAATGAAAGTAGTCCTCATACAGTATATATACCAATCTTCGCTCCGTTCCACGACTATTTTCCCGATATATGTAACGCACAAATAAGTAAACAAAGTAAAGGACTTTATAGCCTTTAAGCCAGTGAAGAAGCATTCACGTTTGCAAGTGAATGTTACCTAATGAACGGTCATAAAAAACAAAAGACATTTCCAAAGTGAAGTTCCTTATTCTCTATTTTATATATCATTAAGTGATAATAAGGTGTTATTTCGATATCCAGTGATTTTTGTTTCATATTCATTCAAATATTGTGTTAAAAAACTAGGGTATATTATGATATAATAAACGTTAATGATATAAGGGTGGCATTTATTTCTTATTTACACCAGATCTATTATTTGAACTATCTATTGATAAACGTTTGTTGTGTCATCTCTCCAATAAATTCCGGTATATTCTTTCAAGTTGAACACGAAAACAGATCGCAATTGATCCCGATGTGCTCCAATAGTTATAATATGTACGCTTCTGTGATTTTTTGTCGTGATAATTACCATAATCTAATCAAATGTAAATAATTCCTATTACATTAAATATATATCTGTTAATCTATTATGTAATTTTTTGTTGCCTCCAATAAATCAAAATTTATTGCTGTTAATCAACATCGGTTTTAACAAGATGTTAGTAAGAATTATGTAATTTGTTTATTATGAATTGAAACGCAAAAACAATTATTAAAAATAACAAAAACCATTTTAGAAAATTGTTAGTTACATCGTTACTAGTCGTTGCCGACTAACCTACAATTAATCTTAAATTGAGGTATATATCTAGGAGGAATCATCGGCCCTATCTTAGTCTCTCTGTCATTATGAATTAACACTGTTGTATTTATTACTAACTACTAATTCCACCTCACTACACAACACTACACAAGATCAAATGGTTTAATTATTTTGAGTCTGTGTCCTGTTCTGGTGTTATCCAAAGTAGTATTACTTCGATATTGACTTGATAATGGAGTCTCTCCTCATGTCTCCTTGTGATTCTCTCGATTCCCTAACTGACAATCGATATCTTAAGGTCTCGGTGTAAGTGGTATATGTAAGGTATCATAATTGAATGCAGTATATCCAGCAGTAATAATTATTTGCAGAGACATATTTTATATCAACAAAATATTTATAATATGAAGATAAAAAATAAACATATAAGATAGCTTTGTTATTAGTGTGATTTTAACCTAATCAGTCTCTATAAATATTTTCCAACAAATAACTTTCTATAAGTTTAAAATAATTATTTTTGAATTCAATTTTAATCGAAATTTCGAATAATCGAACATTTTAGGAGTTTGGTTTATCGCCAATTTTCAGCAATTTTTTCATATTTTTTATTTTTTAATGAAACTATGAGAAGTCTTAGGGGCATATTTTTTAAACTTTTTTGATTATTTGGTTTGATTTGATCATGTTATAATAATTATTTAAAGACCCTACATGTTCTTATTTCTAAACAAATTATTACTAACATTGTGATAAAAAAATAGAAATAAAATTTTGCACAATACACTATTAACAGAATTAGAAAATATGTCAGAGGTATATTTTTTCTCACTTTCTCTCTCTCACATGGAATTCATTACATTCGTTCTTTCTCTAGCTGATCCTCTTCTTTTCTTTCACAACAAGCTGAGTGAAGCAGTTTCTAAAATTCTTTGTTCTGTTTAAAGAAGGTTGAAGGCTATGACTTCAAATAATAAGATTATTCTTTGTTTATTAAGTTTACATATATGTTGATACGTGAGACATATTATCGTTAACTAATCCATTTTGAGAAAACACACATGCTAACATATGCAAATAATTTAATTAAATATTTAGGTGCTCTCATTCGTGGTATATATAAGATTAGCATTTAAAAAATTACTTACATTGAATGAAGATGAATTTTAATAAATATGGCCCTCATTAATCTGCGAGCGATGTATCATCTATCTATCTTGTCTGACTTCAATTCCTCGGAGAACCTTTTAACTTCTTCCTTAGCTGATATCAGTTTCAAGTTCTCAATAAGTTAATGTTAAGCAGAATTATTCAATAATTCAATAATTCATTGTCATATTCATTATCAGTTTTTCTTCCAACTTTACCGCCCTAATGGAGGCGAATTTACGTCCAACTGCGTAATTTTTCTTTCCGTTTTTTTTAACAAATGCATCTCTTAAATTGTAAAAAATATCGTATATGAACCAAAACCATAAGTACACAAATAATCTTAATACATATATTGTATAACTCGAATAAAATGCATTCAGCGTTATAAACAATTAAACTGGATAATTCCCTTAATTGTTTAAGATACATTAAAGTGTATTTCTAGTTAGACATGATACTATTCCAAAATGTAACGTCGTTTATTTTATGACATTACGGCGCTGTAAACAAATATCAAAATTTATAACACCTTATAAAAGTAATATTTAGATTTTCTAAATTTAACATGAACGTTTGTAAATTAGTTGTTGGTGTGGCTGTTTGACATTATAATATTGTTTCAGACCGACCGTTGTTCAATATTCAACATCTTCGCAAAGAAGTTGGTTCAAATAGTATTAGACCTGTTGTCATATATTTATTGGAGATGATTGATCACCGTTTTATGCAGAATGGTACAGTGCATCAAGGAGTTGCCGTGATTTCTACGTCGGCCAACAATATACCGGAAGTGAAATGGACGGAGCCTCCGCAAGAAAAACAAAAAGAAAGTAAGTGAAGAAAATTTTAATTATATTTGCATTTTATTTCAATATCCATGAAATATATCTAAAAATATAAACATATATTTTATTAAATAAGTGCCCATTTCTTGATTCCATCCTTTAATATAATCATTAAATATAAATCACTAGAAAAAATCTGGTATATCGCTATTTTGTATTTATAACCGTTATATAAATTTTCTATTAAATTTGTTATTGTATACATATATGTATATAGATTTTAGCCACGTCCTCACGTCAACAACTTAGAAGACATCCGGTCTTATCCAGCATGGTTACTTGTGTAACTGGGATACCTCTTTTTGTCGGATTGTGTCAAAACTATAAACAATCACAAACATTCATTTACAGAAGATATTCGAATTCACAACTATCATATAAGTAGGAGAACTCTTTTGTTACCTTGATCACCACCAAGTCTGTTCATGTTCCTGTGATTCTCAAGAGATTCTTGTTGCAATATTTGTTCCCAATTTACATTCTTTCGAAGCCAAGGAATCTGGGGTTAGATATTTAATCCAAGGCAAAATGGTAAGTTAACCAAGATGATTAGTCACAGTTTTGTTGAATTCTTAGTACCCATTGTTCTATGGTCAATTTGTCCAGCATTTCATTCCATCTTTATTTCTTTTCTAAATATTGTTCCCAAACGACTATAAAAAACATGTTGCTTCATCCCTAGTATTTTTGATCGCTGAAAAAATAATATGAAGTCCATTGTCACCTGAAATTATTAGACGAAAATTTCTTCCCAGCGAGCATTCTTTTGAGATCTGAGATCAGGAAATAATCACTGGGGGCGGATCTGGAGAATACCGTGGATGAGGAAGCAACTCGAAGTCCAATTCATGGATTTTTGCCATCATTTTCACTGACTTGTGAAATGGTGCATTATTTTGGTGAAGCAGCACTTTCTTTTTCTTGAAATGCGGCTGTTTTTCGGGGATTTCGTCTTTCAAACGGTCCAATAACGCTATGTAATAGTTGCTGTTGACGGTCCTTCCTTTTTTAAAGTAGTCAATGAAAATTATTCCATGCGCATCCCAAAATACAGACGCCATAACCTTGCCAGCCGACTGTTACGTTTTCCCACGCTTTTGAGCTTGGTTTGAGCATTGTTCATCGTGTGCAGTCCACTCGGATGACTTTCGATTGGACTTCTGAGTGAAATGATGGAGCCATGTTTCATCCGTCGTCACACATCGACGCAAAAACTCGGATTTGTTACGCCGAATTATTAACTCGCCGTTGTTTTTGGTCAAATGTGAGCTCGCGCAGCACCCACTTTGCACAGAGCTTTCTCATATCCAAATATTTGTGAATGATATGATGTATACGTTCAGTTGATATCTTGTGTCTGCTATTTCATTCGATTTCAATTTACGGTCATTAAAAATGTTTCACTCAAAATGTTATAATTCACAAACTGATGATTTATTATATTTTTTGTTTGTTCAAATCTAAATTTATTGAAATATATTTATATATTATTTAAAATTAATATGACCAAAGTTTATCAACAGCATTTTTAAAATAACCATGCTATACATTATGCCAATATTATTTTGCAAAGTAATTTCAATATTGATATATTCAATAAATACAAAATAAGCACTTCATTTGTTACGTAAAAAGGATTTGTGAGCAGAGCGTTTGACTATGTTTGTTCGTGCTAACATTACTGACTGGACTAGACTCATGTATAGTGGAGATGTTCCAAATGGTGATGTACTTTCTGAATGGTTTTTGAGTATGTGAAATGATTAAAATATCATGAAACGATTAATGCTTTAGAGGAATAATCCTTAATCGTACATTAGAATGTATCATTGCAAGCATAGAATTTTTAAACTGCTTTCCTCATTTTTTAGTTTTATTTTAGTTTTTCTTTTACGTAATCAATCAAATGAAATTATTGAAAACAAATTATGTTACAAAATTATCCACAAAATTATGCAATATTTAAATTAATTAAGAAATAGTTACTTTTTAATTACATTTTTTTAATCGATTATAAATTATATAAGAAACGGTTAGAAGGGGTACAGCAAATGAGTACATATGAAGGGAGATACAGTACACATAAAGTGACTGAATTTCTTTTCATTTGATACATAGTTGAATTACCTCTTTCAACACATAGGTGATTGTAGAGTTATTAATATGGACTGCTTATTTCAAACAACTACATAAAAAGAAAGAAAATTAAGTGATTGATTCAATCAAAATTGTTGCTAGATAACACGGCTCAAATTTTATCAGAGTGAATATGTGTAATTATCTTGCTGAAGAGCTGTACAAGGTCATTACTTTATAGTTCTTATGCTAGATGAACTTTGAATGTATAAAACCACAGATTTTAGCGAGTATATACTGTAGAGAGCTTCTTGAGAATTACAATTCCTCTCCATGACACTGAAATGATGTTCTTGGGGCTTGCATTGCTAAGCTAATTACATTTGAACGGCCTACCATTAACTGTCCAGTAGATTTTACATCATAAATTTATCTAGCCTTTGACACTCGATTAGTAGACATACTCATTTTATAGCTAACGAAATTAGCCTGTTAATCATAATCAGTTAACCATTTTTACTTACTTCAAAGTCAGCTACCAAATTGTTTTATTTCTCATTATACATATATATATATATATATATATATATATATATATATATAAGAAACGGCCTGGAAGAACCAAAAGTTTCGAAGACCATGAATAGCAAAATTGATTGGATGAAAACGCAGATCAATCTTTCAGTACACTTTCCGACAGTTTAGTAGCTGAGTATTTAACTGTTTTCAGACGTTTATATGTCCAGAAAAATATAACAGGAAGGAAAATGGCTACCATATAAATCGACTAAAAATGAATTTCCAATATTGTGATGGTCATATACTATTGAATGATCAATATTGTGGTTTCATTGGTTGTCCAGCAAAAGAAGAAGAGTTTTCTGTGGCGTATTGTGACTGAAGATGTGAATCTAGAATTACAATCTGAAGCGCAAACCCCTACGATAAAAGGTTTCTTCTAATATAATATACACTAACACAAATATTAAATATAAATAGTTGTTTAGGCTTGTATATTAACGCATCCCACTCGTATATCTCTAACGTATACACGCTCCACTATCAGAATTTAAACTTTGAGCTTGTAGTTATTTTCAACGACACTCGGGTCGGCATTATCTATAGTACAATTCAAGAAATCGCGAGGTAAATTCAGGTCTACTGTTCGGCTGTGATTGATCTCAGAGTGGACACTTTTACGTTGATAAGTTTTTTTTCTCTTGCACATTTACCAGTTGAGCATAAACGCTTCCAAGAGGGCGGCAGACACCATTTCAACGCAATATGGCGGGCGGTAAGATTTTTTTTATGGTTTTTGTTGAATAATATCATATATTGAAGAAAATAACATAAACTATGAGCATTCATTTTTATTTTTATTGAATTAATCTTATTATTAATAATAAAAAAATGCATGAATAAAATAATTATTTTTAATTTTTTAGCGAGGCTTTATATTAAATAATAATAATATTGAATATTAAAATATTAAAATATTAGAATAATTATATTACTAAAAATATATATTTTAATATAGTTAAGATTAATTTTATATATATAAAATCGTAACTATAACTTTATATAAACTGTATTAATAACCTTTATAGCAACATTGGTGCTATAATTAACAACTTCTCGTAAAGTCTGGTCAAAAAATAGACAGAACATATATTTTAACTTTTTTTGAAACTTTTTAAATTTTGAAAGTGATCGTAAGGCAATTTGATTTGTTAATTTTAATTAATATTTATTAATAATAGAATTAACACTAATAGATGACATATTCAATTGGTTTAAGGTAAATTGTGTATATAATAAGCTAGATTTAGATTTTATGATTTTTTAAAAATTAACAATTATAAATTAGTTACAACTGTAATTACTACTATTTGAGAAACCGAAAAATACATTGTTGTAACCTAACATACTTAAGCTTTAGTTCAACAATTATATTAGTAAATATATATAACAACCTTTTCTGTATGTTGGTAAATATAAAAGACAAAAATATATTTCACCGCGTTTTTCTTAATTGACTTTTAAAATTTATTGTAAAACAATTTGCGTTTGGTTCATTTTAATTAATATTTATTAATTTTGTGTAGAATAAATTATATTTCAATTTTGCGATTTTTAAAAATCAACAATTATAAATTAGTTACTACTATTTGAATACATTCTTGCCAACTTAACATAATTAAGCCTTGGTCATTGCTTATTGGTAACAAATAAATATAATTATACATTTTGGTTAATTATTTTATTGAAAACTATTTGATTTATATAGCGTAACTTAACATATGGACACATATTTTTTTTAAAGTTGATGTTTACCCCTCCAAATGTTAATAACCAAATGGCGGTATGACAAATACAAATAAAAAATATTTCCCAACAAAAAATGGTTCGTGTTGAACTTTTTATTAATTCAGATCGATTTCTAATATTGACCTAACGCAAATAAGGCTATAGTTTTGGGATTATGGTTGTTGAACGGTTTTATGCATTGTTCGAAATTTCTTTTGTTCTATATAAAAAAAAACATAAAATATTGGTGTTGGTGTTTTTATTTTGTTGTAAATTATATTTTAAAGATTTTTTCCCTTAATTTATAATTCAAATTGAGTGCTACATAATATATGAGTAGTAAAATAAATTAATTATTGAGGTTTTATGTGGTAAATGCCATTGTCCGTCATTCTATTTTGAATATTCTATATTGTATCGCTGAACTCTGACCCTAAAACTGCAAACATTAGAAGGAAATATCAAAAGATCGTATGGCAACAGTAAGTTTAAAAAATTATTAACTTCTTATGTAATATATTTTTTAGGTATTATTATTAATCTTTTATTAAATTTACAGCATATAATTTTTAATTATTTATTAGGCCTCCTTAAGTCTGTAATAAAATCAAAGTTAGGAGAAGTTTTCAGTGATTTTACCACATTAATAGTTTTATAGTGCATTTCACTATAGCCATAGGATAACACGGTTTGTTTCTCTTGAGCCTACGTCCTAGTTCAGTATTATCAAGAAGTTGTAACACGTCGGTGTTTACTTGGGAGTGGAGTATTTTTTCACGCCTTGTTATGAACCCCTTAATTTTTCTATGATAGTTGAAATTCGAAGATATCGGTGAGAGCAACTGTTCCTGTAGCATTTAGGCGTATCTACAACACTTCTTAGTACTTTATTCTGGAATACTTGTATTAACTGATATTACTTCTCGCGGAGTAACTAAATTCTAGAGGTTCATATAGGTTTTAAGAAGTTCGTAGAGCAGCAATAAGTTACTGTACGAATAATTTAGAATTTATTCTAAATAACCAATACATTTTTTTAATTCCAATTCCATTTCTTTTCTTTCCTTTTTAATATGCTTTCTCAGAAGTTTCGTATAATATGTAATGAAGAGTGTGTATATGTACATATAAATCATTGAAATATCAATGGTTTTTATATTAACTGGTCGTATCAATTATAACAACCAGCTTAACAGCACCTACAGTCTATTGTGTAAATCCAACAACTAATGACTAAGTATGCTAATTTCATTAAATTTATTCACATGGAAGGTATATAAATATAACAAACAATGATTACAAACAGGCAAAAAAGGTTTTGAAAAAACACATTTTTTAAATTTTTAATTTTACTTTAATAATGTATTGTATTAAAAACTAGTTATTTAATTATTTTTAGCAGTTACAAAATTAATTAAGACAAAGAAATCTTATTTAGGGATTTTATAAATATTCTCTTTTTTTTAATTTAACACTAAAGTAATACTAGACACTAAATCATATTCGTGTTTACAATTAAAAAATAATCGTTATTCCCACCAAAATATAGTCCACTACTGTCTAACCTCGTGTTATATTTATGATAAGTGTTGAATTGAAATGTCACTTGAAGTGAGTGAAAAATAGAAATTTTTATAGACGACAAAAGAGCAAGCCCTTCTGATATAACCGAAATAAATGGCACAAAGAGATAAGCACGATTACGCATTTATTAAGAAAGATATTCCCCAATAATAGCCACAATCTAGGCTCATTTTAACGTTGTATTCGTTCGTATTGTATAGTATTAGTAACCATCTGATGTAAAAATTACTTTCATTTCTTGTCATTAGAGAAATCATTTCAGCGTGTCTAGGTCTGTTCAACCATACCCAAAGCTGCTAATCAATGGAAAATGTTCTGTGGAGTTAGATCCAATGAGTGGGAATGTTCTTGCCGAATCTAGAAATAATCTTCCTAATAATCAACAATAAGCCCTTCTAATATCAACGAAATAAATGGAATAAAGAGAGAAGCACGATTACGTATTTATTTGGAAAGATATTTCCCATTAATAGCCACAACCTAGGCTCATTTTAGCTAGAGTTTCGCTTGTATAGTATTAGTAACCATCTGATGTAAAAATTACTTTCATTTCTTGTCATTAGAGAAGTCATTTCAGCGTGTCTAGGTCTGTTCAACCATACCCAAGACTTCTAATCAATGGAAAATGTTCTGTGGAGTTAGCTCCAACGAGTGGCAATGTTCTTGCCGAATCTAGAAACAATCTTCCTACGACAGATTCTCAAAGTCCGCGTCTTCTTTATTGCTCCGGGACGCATCTAACTTGAATATATAGAAGCATTTTCAACATATATATTTATTAATAATATATTCACCATATATATGCTGTAACTGCAGTTATTTGTAATTAAAAGCAAAACCTGGCGGTATAAAACTTTAAGTTCCCCAAGCTGTACTCTAAAGTCATTTTAGCAGCTGTCAGATTACTTTTGTTTGATGTATCATTTCACCATAAATCAATACTTCTCTGTGCTAAGTCCGCAGATTTATTTCGGTCATAATTCTGTTTGACGATAGAAGAAACTGTTCCCATTGTATGATTGACATAGTCCATCTAAGCATTTAATTCTCTTCAGCCCGTTCATATGGAGATCGTAGAGTGCGTGAAGAAAATATTGACAACAAAGCAGACTTATACATGAACTGAAATCAATCACCAGGCAACTGGTGACTTAAATAAAGGGGCCTGAAAAGAACTATGGAACCACGATCACAGATTTCTTTTTTTTTATTATTCTGAACAGCAATAGTTGTAACAAAATGGAGCAACATGCCCTTTAGTTGCTTGAACTTGAAGCTATAGGCTTATAAATTGGGTTTCAAATCGTGCGGTTTAATATCAATGAACAATTTCCTGTAGGTAGTAAAGTTGCTAGCCCATGTCAATAAGCTAAAGAGAATTAACAGCTTGAAAGGTCAATTTTCAAAAAATTATAGAAAATTGGACCTCAAGACTAAAATGTGAACGAGAAACTTACCAGAAATCATATTCCAATAGAAGTAGAAAAACATCAGTTTTATTTTAAATTTAAAATTATTGAATTTTAAAACTGTATCTTAAAAAACACACTATATTTATCATAACAGAAATTTGTTTATGTCTCGAAATAACTATGCACAGTTCATAGAATATAATAAACATTTTAATTTAGAATAAATAAAAATAAATCAATAATTTCATATTAACCAACGTTCGCTGACTCAACAAAATTCTGAATTCCTTTATGACGAAGTAACACATCTAATAGCTTTAGATCTACTTAAAATTCGTTTTAATTTGAATTTACGTATAGTTTTGAATCAGAAATACATAAAAATATTAGTTTTCGTTCTATATACTTTCTTTCTAGGAAAATTGATATTTTTAGTTTCAAAAAACTCGTGTACATGGAAAAATAGATGGATTCTCGTGTCGTTGCCAGAAAGCGTCTGATGTTCCTGTCTAAAGTTCACAAAACGAGTAAAAAAAAACAATACAAAAATGTGTGAAGAATCGTAAAATCATAAATATACGTTTATGTAACTGTATAAATGCCAACTCGAAATAATACTGTGTTATTTTGAATGAATATTTTAAATACACCACAATGTTTTTGTTTTTTATGTGACAACTGATGAGGCTACGATGATAAATAACTGTATATTTGCGTAATTATTCAAACAAGACATAATAGTTTTACTTATTTTTATAGATAAATAGTAGTTTATGAAATGTATGTTTTAGATTTATAGTTATTTTATTTCAATAACTTCACTGATTACATTTTTAAGAAAAATTAATTCAACATAATCTATCTTACAATTTTTAAGAAGTATATAAAGTATTGAATAAAGCGTAAAGTAATCACCCAAATTTTTAAACAATTATAATTTATCAAATCTTAGACGTACCTAGCTGAGATGTTCCAATAATCATTTCTTAAATTGTTTGTTTTGGCAAACAACATCAACAGTTATTATAATTTATTTATTTCCAGTTCCACCACCAGTTATGTAATGTAACATATTTCAACTGTATATCTTTAATGATATTTTATTTATTTGAGATTTTATATCAACACGACACATCATTTTCATTCTTTATTCGACTTTAAAACCAAGTAATCATCAGTGGTAATCATGGGTGGAGTTTTCATTTTACTTCTTTTATTTAAAAAAATCTGCAGATGAGATATATCAATTGTCTTTAGAACATTACGGTAATATTAACATAAATAAATCAACTGTATTGCTACTTTAACTCTATAATACTCTAACCAATGACTAAATTGTCAATGTATTTTGATATATAGATCTATAGATTTATTTTAAAGATTTTTTAATATGAAGCTATATTGTGAAAATTCCGATAGTCGCTGCTTTTTTTATCTTGCAGGCAATTTGCATATTGCATCTTGAAAAAATTTATATTTTGAAGCTGTGCATGAATTGATCCATTTTTTGATATCTTCATAAGAAGCCCCGCTCAGACAGGTCACAACTCATATATCGGAACAAGTAGTAATCAGAAGAATCAAGGTCTGGAGAATATAGCGGGTGAGGTAACACTTCCCATTTTGATGTGTCGAAATATGTTTTCATCGGTTTTGCAACATGTGGTCAAGCGGTGTCATGTTGAGGAACGACATAGTTGTATATTTCCTTATATTGCGGATATTTTTCGCGCATTGCTTAGCTCAAATGCATCAATTGTTAGTCGATTATTTTCGATGGTTTCATCGAAAATACCTTCAAATCCTCGATTTATTAGCCGTTCAGAATGCTCTTTATCTTCTATATCAAAATCTCCTCTTTTAAAACGCCGCTTATCAGTATTCACATGTTGAAATCGATGGAGCATGTTTGGAATGAACAAGAGGCTGGGGGTTATCGAGGGGCAAGACCCTCTGAGAAGGATTTTAATAGGGGATTATCTGAGAGGGCTAAAGTTTAGAGAAATTTCTTGAATATGTAGTTCACAAAATCGATTACTGTTGGGGTGTCAGTTTCCCGTGAATTTGGGAGTTCCTGACAAACCAGGAAGCGCACAGAGCTTGCCGGAGTAACCTGTTTTGCATTACCAGGAGATCTGAGATCAGAGTTGGCGCAGCGTAGCTGGACCAAGTGTTTAGTTGGTGGTCATTTACTCCTACGACATAGTAGCGGGTACAGCATAGCCTCTTGAAATGACCTTTATGATGTGGTGGCACCAGGTGAATCGTTTATCGAAAATTAAACCAAGATATGTGGCCTCGTCACGCCAGGGGATTGGAGAATTATCTACTTGGAGATTATGTATTCTTAGGTCTTTTTTGCGATGGAATGCTATGGCTTGGGATTTTTGGAGGTTAGTTTCTAGTCTCCATAATCTTAGCCATTGAACGGCTGTGGATAGTTGTATGTGGAGTCTATTTCGCGAGAAATCCAAGGAATGAGAAACGGTGAAGAAGGCATTATCATCCGCGTATTGTGCGGCCTTTACGTTCTTCCTGATTGGAATGTCGGCCATGTAGAGGTTAAAAAGGGTAGGGGCAAGGAAGGAGCCCTGGGGGACTATGGAGTTGATTGATTTGGTCGCTGAAAGAATTTTTCTACTCTAACTTGGAAGGAATGACCTCAGTAGAACTACCAGGTCTATGGATAAATCTTTTTTACGGCTTTTTAAATGAAACATTCGTGCCAAACTTTGTCAAATGCCTTTGTGATGTCAGGAAACACTGCACAAAGGGTTTGTTTTTTCCTCAGTGCCTTTTTCATGTGTACGGCCAAACGACTGGTCTGATGAGCGCACGCGTGTTTGGCTCTGCACCCATGTTAAGTGTCTGGAATTATGTGGTTTCGCACAACCTGTTAAGGGTGAATAGGATCACTCTTTCTGCAATCTTGGAGATTGAACTAAGCAGGTTGACTGGCCTGTAGTCTAAAGACGGAATCACGATTATCTGACTGTACTTACAGATTTTGGGGAAGTGTTGCAGTCGCATGTTTTGTTCACACTTTGACGAAATGACATACTTAAAAGTGAAGCCTGTTAATGAGACTTCAACATAAGGTTGGTTACAAATATACCCTATGCGATGGTGTATTAATCACACCATCTATTCTGAATCCTTAAAAATTAATTTATCGGCCTCTATATATTTTGATTAATTATCATATATCTATAATTATTATTAGAGATGCAATTCTAATATTAGACATACGATGTGTTAACCGAAATATCACAATATTAATTGATATAATGTAGCTATATATATAGATATATATATATATATATATATATATATATATATATATATATATATATATATATATTTAAAATCAGTTCTTAATGATCAAATAATTAAGATGACTTATTTACTTCAGCAAATATTTGCCTTTCCCTTTATTTAAGTAGAAAAATAAAACGGGACCTCATTAAATGTAGTTACATGGCGTTAGGTGGCGTCAAAATAAATGGACTGGTCTAGTTAGTACTCGCTGATTTTTCCAGGAAATTTATTTTTATTCAAAAAATTGTCTGTCTACAGAGAAAAACAGCAAACTCATGTCGATGCCAATAGACCATTTTGAAAACAACAAACGAATTAGCACATTAGAGCTCTTATTAAACTGGCTAATGATTATTTTTGTCCGATGATGTATATATTTATACTATTTTTATGATGTACATGATCCATCCCAAATATTTTCTGGGATTTTTTCCACACTGGGTTTAAAAAAGAACCTATGATATTTTGAAAATATTTCGACAGAATATTTCTAATATTCTAATCAAAACGCAGAAGAAGAAAATCAGACAAGACTTGAAGATGGTAGATGAGATTCTATCGAATCATTTATGATTCTATGAACAAGCTTATGATTTTTCTTGTAGCATATTTTAATAACAGGTTACTATAATAACGGTACATATACTCTTGCATTAATACTGATTGAGGAAAAGAATAATTTTCCATTTCTAGAACCACTAATTATCAAACAATTAATTATCCAATTAATGATGTGATTAAACAGGCAATTATACGGAGATTAAATGAGATTGTATTAACGGAAAGGTATTCTAATTTTACACGTTATATTTATCAAACTATTTCATTCAAACAGATTGGGAAATTTTGTCGACATTTCTAGTTTGTAGAGACTTTGATCTCACATTAATTGTAAATTCTTTGACGATTAAATTTTAAAATTAAAATTAGATAACATTATATATATCATATATACATCATTAAGCTTGTTCATTAAGCCTGTTTAATAATTTTTTCTACAGAAGAATGTCAGTCGATGTTTTTAGCGATGGTTTTAAGCTGTGTGAGTCCTGAAAAACATTATTTTCATGCTCTAGACCTGGTCGTTTTTACAAACTTTTATGTTAAGTTATATTCGTTCAAAAGATTATAAAAATAATTTAAGTTTACTGCTTTAACAGTTTATGACTGTTTCGTCCGAAAATATTTTCCTGCCCTATTTTTGAATACGAAGTCGCTTTTATGCCGAAGGGCTTGGTTCACACCACCTTTTGGTTACTTATTTTGATTCAGGATCATGATGGTATATGCAAGTCTTATCCATAGTGATGTAACTCTACACAATAACCTTCTTATCATTCTCTATATATATTTTTTCTAGATCTAATAGATTCTATAGATTTTACGATAAACATATTTTGAAATAATTTGTTTTAAAACTTTAAATTTCGATACTAAATTTTCTGTTGCATAAATATCATATGTGCAAATAAGGAAGAGAAGCTAAGTATTATTTAAAAGGAAAAACTTTATATGTTAATACCTCAGAATTACCTTTACGATAGTTATTTGACTTTTTTATTATATAATTATCATCTGATACTTTGCTTTGTCATTTTTCGTCTACTTAGACTGGTTCTTCTTGGTGAAGTTAAGGTTGAAAGATATGATAGATACACAATCATAGAATTTGACATTTGAATTATGAAGCCGAGAGTAGCAGTAGATGAATGCGATGGTAGCAGGCTTGATTTATACTCAGTGTTTGTGAGACATATACTAGATATTATGTTTAAATTATCGAATTTATATGTAAAGTTGATAAAATAAGCTACATAACAAAAGAAAGAAATAATCACAAATAAAATACATATAGAAAAGTAAAATTTCCTTATTGTTTTTGAAACTAATTGAAAGTAAAAACTAAAGGTACAAGAAGTAAAAATGAATATATAAGTACTAAAGGCATAAAACAGAGGTTAATAAGAACATTACGGATAAACCAGACAAAAAGCAGAACATACAGATAAATAAAACAAAAGAGAAGGGAAAGGGAAAGGTGAGAAAATGCAACCATACCATACATAGGCACAAGAATAGTAATTATATTAGTAGAAGTTATTAGAAAAGCCATAATCACGATGAGTGCAAGTGAAGTAAGTTAGTTTAATAAAAGCTAATGTGCTAATTGGTTTGATGTTTTCGAAACGAGTCTATTGGTATCAAAATGAATTTACTGTTTTATTTTGTAAACAGAAATTCAGAATAGGAACATAAATAAATTTCATGAAAAAATAGATGAGTACTAACTAGACCGATCGATTTATTCCAAATTCTGCGCTATATAAATGAAAAAGCAACTATATGCTTAAGTTAATATTATATTACAGTAATATATGAAAGAATGACAATTTATTAAAATATAATGAAACATATGAATAATTCACTATCTAGCCTCATTGTACCGATTCAAATTGTTTTATATCATTAACAAGTACCAAGATATGATAAAACCCCTAATACTCAACATATTTTAAAATTGTTTCTGAAATATAAATATTAAAATTTCTTGAAAATTTTATCACCAGATATTTGCTTTATTAGTGTTATTGGACGTATAAGCTTGAGTAATATTTTTGTAATTTTGAAGGTTTATTCGTCGAAATATTGGGATACATGTTAGGTTTGATTTAGTCTTTTAGTTCTAAAAAAAAATCGAGATATCTTCTCTACAGGTTTCTTCAATTTTTCATCCATTATTCATGTAAATAATTAATACTTTTTAAAAATCGAATAAAAGAATATAAAATATTATAAAAAAAGTGTAAAATATGATGGGCATGAAAATAGTAACATGAAATAATGAATGCCTTAATTTCAGTGTGCATAAGTGGAGGAAATAAATTGCTTTATAAAAATTAAACACTATATGTACATGAAACTAAAAACTGTTGAAATACTGAAACATACAGTTTTATAGTACTCATCATTTACAGATAATGAAAAATATACAGTAACAAATTCTCTCGAACATATTCAATATGTTGATTATATATTTTACTGTTGTATAGTACAATTTAGTATTCTAAAAGGTTTCCGAATCTGTTTGATATGCAGCATTTAATTTTTTTCAACATTTTATATCCTGCACACACCTACAGATGAAAACCGTAACGCACTCGACTCTATATGCTGACCATCATTCCAACATTGGCCCACAATTCTGATCCAATCCATTGGTTATTTAAAGAAAATATAAATACACACGCGTTGTTGTGTCATATATTTTTAGCGGCTGGCATATTAGCAAGAAAAACAAATCGAGACGCCCTCTAATAGTGGTTTTCCATTTTATTTAATTTACTTCGCAAATCTCAAAGACGTTATCAGTTAATTGATTTCTGTTATTTATTCAAACAGAATTATTTTAAGCATAGATCCTATAAGTTCATTTTAGTAATAGTAAATACTTTGTACTGTGATGTTTATATCTTCCAAATTTGTTCACTTATTAATATTAATTTAAATTTGATTTTACTTCTTTCATATTTCATTTTCAAGTGATATTTTATATTTCAAGGTCTCTATGGACGTTTCGACAGTACCAGGGTGCATCAACAATATTCTTTAGTGAACTAGAAACACTGAATCATTTGGATGTTGCTCTTTCTAGCACAAATCTAGAGTTGAATATCTATAATTTTAAACAGGTTTCAAGATTTGTTTAAATAGGGGCAGTTTGTTATATTTTGATATTATTAATTACATCTTACACTAGATATGTTTAGTACAATCTTGATTTACAAATTAATTTGTTACTACTGTTCTTTTGTACTTGCATGCATTAATACACAAGCAAGGTGAGTACGGGACTAAAGTTCATATGGTTTGGCTCGCTTCAATCTTCTGATTCCCTGTTCGTTATTCAGGAGCTGTATTGTTTCCACGTGTTCCTGTGATTTAGCAGCAATCTTATGTCATGTTTTGAGGGAAATCTTGCATAACTTTGTATGTCCATTTCATTTCAAAGGCATCCTGTAGCTTTTAGTTGGTTACGTAGCGATAAGCATTGGTAATTAATTGTAGAACTCTGTTTTGGGTGCCTTAGATTACTAGTTGGTTTCATGTTTTAGTACAATCCTATATTTCCCTTGATCCCGTTGATTTTAGGTCTAGTTGAGAGTATCTTCCGACTAACCACTACAGTTGTTACTGTATTACGAGTCTAATCTGCTCTGCTTTTATGTCTAACATGATGTTTCCAATTTAATCTATCAACGAGATATATTTCGAGTTATAGTTTGTTACATGTAGAAAACTTCGGATTTCTTTCAAGTAGAAAATGCATTTTCTTTTTGATGTTTGGTGTTAAACTTTTCTTCTTTCTTTTTGACATACATTTTGCAGAGTCAACAAAATGGACCTAGAATATTGTTTGTTTTAATAGATAAAATTGCTTGTGTTTATTGGTAAAATTTACGTGTACAGACTTACTTACGTTTAAGTTAGTGCGCGATGTTTTATTCCAAATGAACAAAATGTACATGGCTATACATGGCTATAAAGTTTTGCTATTGAGGCTGATACATATATCTTATTGTCTATATAGTACGGTGAGATCAACAAGATGTAATGTATTATGCAGATGTTATTGCAGATACTTACAGATATCAATTTGTCATATTAAATGAACCAAACCAAACCAAGTACTCACTTGTTCAGATTGATGCAGCATGCTGAGGAAATGCGAAACCGAATCGATGATCGAATGTGGATCGTCTCACTAAACAAATATAATCACCTACGGTATCGCTTTTTTTGCCAGAAAAATGGAAAATGTAGAGCAGTAGAAAACCAAACCAAACCTCTCAATAACTCTCAATAAATTGTAAGTTTTTGGTCAAAAGTCAGCTCGGGCGGCACCCACTTTGCACAGAGCTTTCTCACTCCCAAACATTCGTGAATGATATGATGTACACGTTCAGTTGATATCTTTAGTGTCTGCTCTTTTATTCAATTTTAATTTAGGAATTGTGTCAGGAAGCTCGACACCAAGCCAAGTTTTTGCTTCAACTTTATTTTTCCCTTCAAAAAGCAATATTTTATCAACACGCAAAATTCCTTTTTATCAATTTTTTTCAAAAAGGGAAAAGTGTTATGTCAGACCGGGGACTTTTCAATCGACCTATTATTTAAGTGTTATCTCTATTCAGTCTTTAAATTTTTGCTAGTAGTATTTGAAGTCCATTTCTAAAAATTAAGAATTTTGATATATATTGATGTAATCTGATATATATATCAGATTAAAATGTATCTCACCTACTTTGAATCCATAACGATAATTTTCAATGTTGTTTATTTCCTGTTTCATAGCATAGCTGCATAATTTAATTCTCTCCTATTAAAATAAAACTATATTCAAGGTAAAAAAATATTCCCATTTATTACGTTTCACCATACTGTAATTAAATATTAAAATAGTCTCTATATCTGCGACGATGTACCATCATTTTTGCTGGCGGTTATGCATCGGACTTACCATCTATGTTTATCTTTTAAAAATAAATTTTAAATAAACTCGCACTTGACCTTACAGTAACATTTTATTTGTTATTTGTACAGAATGTCACATTTGGCAACTAATTAATACACTCTTTATTAGAACTATTATGTTTTTTATTCAAGTTATTCTCTTCTTCCCTCATACTTCCTCAGTTTACACTCCAGCTCATTTTTTTCTATTATGTTCTGTGGCCCTTACGTTGGACAAATTTAAAGGCGAACACTTTCTTCTAAAATTAAACTCTTTAGGCTCTTAACGAGTACATTCATACTTGCGACAAATGAATAATTTTTTGACAACGAAATTCATCTAGCCTGTAGTTCTATAGGATTTTCCGGGGCACTGTTAATATCTACAAAAGTGATATCCCTACAGTTGCAATATTAAATCCACGTTTTATAGGGATAGCTCTGCATTCTGTCTACAATAAAAAAGCAGCTTAGTATATTCTAAGTCCAACGGATAAAAACTTTGTAGCTGCAAATTAATCTATTATACCATCATATGACATCATAATTAAGGTTGTTTTGAATTCGACAATGATATTCATTCATACCGGTAACACAGACACAGACTCCATGAAATTACTAATGTTAAAATGTCAAATAAGTGCCACAAACAAGGACCTAGTATTTCTTAAAAATTGAGTAACTTTTTTTTAAATATACTAATTCTTATAAATGTTTATACAAGATCTGTGTGGATTTCTCTGTCATGATAAATATATCTCATTTATTTTTCTGGAACACTATACGTTTGCGTAATATTGTTCCATAAATTATTCGTGACGTATGAACTCGTGCATAACAGCAGGACGAACAAGCATAGCACACAAATAAAACGACAAAAGTCGTTATATAATTTTTGTGGCGTTTATCGCTTAAATTTATTAAAAATTATATACAAATCTTTTGGAATATTGCCTGCATATGATCGAAATACGCTCACTGGATGAATCACAGCTTGATATTGAAATGAAATCAAGTTTTCAGCTTCCTGAATCAACCAACATTTTTCGATTTAAATATAGCTTGAAATATTTTGAACTAATTTCTCTTGTATTTGATGTCAATTAATTCAATTCAAGAAGAGTCCACGTAACTCTGTAGTTAAATAGAGTATAACAGATCAATAGAAAAGCCCCCGGCCTACCAGAGTAAAACACATTTTTTGCCAAAATTAGTTTTTTTATTCAACATAATTCCTTTTAAGGGTGATATACTGACTATAGCAACTCTCCAACTTTTCGATACCATTACCGGCGACCACCCCTTCATTCGACGAAAATTTCTTTCCAGCGAGCATTCCTTTGAGATCTGAGAACAGGAAATAGTCGCTGGGGACCAGATCTGGAGAATACAGTGAGTGATGAAGCAATTCGAAGCCTAATTCATGGATTTTTACCAGGGTTTTCACTGACTTGTGACACGGTACATTGTCTTGATGAAGCAGCACTTTCTTTTTCTTCAAATGCGACCATTTTTGTTGATTTCGTTCTTCAAACGGTCAAATAACTATGTGTAATAGTCGCTGTTGATGCTCCTTCCTTTTTCAAGGTAGTCAATGAAAATTATTCCATGCGCATCCCAAAATACAGATGCCATAAACTTGCCAGCCGATTGTTGCGGTGCATCAAGCCAAGTTTTTGCTTCAACTGTATTTTTCCCTTCAAAAAGCAATACTTTACCAACACGCGAAATTCCTTTTTGTCCATTTTTTCTCACAATAACAAAAGTTGCTTCAATCAAAATGCTATAATTCCCAAGCTAATAATCCGACAGGTGTCAAGATTATACACGCATCTTTTGAGGGTTAGGGCTAACTAAAAGACATATAGATTTAATTCTAGTAGCGCCATCTATGTGTCAGGCCGGGGAGTTTGCAATTGACCTGTTAGCATTTATTTTAATAATGAAAAAAAATATTGATATTCACAAATATGCATTTCATTCTTCTATTAGATTTTAATTTAAAATATTGTTCAAAATAATTTAATATTCGGACTAGAAAGTTTTAAAAAAGTAGCATTTCCTTAGAGATATTTAAGTTTCCTGCTGATAGATAGGCCCTTTCCTTTGTTTATTAAGTGCAAGTACAGAGTAGTATAAAAGGTGGTCTTGGTATCATGATATGAGTACCATCCAGGTACCATCATGGATGACATCAGATCTCACCGTTAGCTCTATAGGCTCCATATTCTTATTCCGATTAGCTCTGACACTTTAGAGTGAGAATCTATTTATTTTAACTAGTGTGCTACATTATTATTGAAAATATTTAGTTGTATTTTAGACAGACTTATAATGCCATAAGGCAACAATTTTTATAGTTTCAAGTTTAAAACCTATGAAGTAGTTTTTAGAGAATATTCCTTTAAAATCAGCAGAATGATATTGGAATAATTCTATAGAAGTTGCGACAACTGAGGGTCAGGGAGTACTAGGTATGCATACAGTGAAATGCATTTTAGAATTTCCTAACCAACCTCTTTTTATTTTCCCATCATCATCAAAGTATAATCAATTTCCTCTCTTAACACATAAATATCTTTATTACATCACCTAGAGGAAATTTTGGCTTCTTGGGGGCTTATGATGATCTTTGTCCATTAATTTTCATTCTCTGATTGTCACACAGGATACTTTTAAAAGGCTGGATTTTTATCATGTTTATTTGTGCTCATTCCATGTATCAAGGAAAATGCCACATTTTTTTAGAAAAGCAATAATATAATTAAAAACAAAGTGCTATATTATTTATCAAAAACTAAGGCGATATAAAAAGTCGTATTACATATCGTTTCTGTATTCTCAACTAAAATAAAATCTAGTTTAAAAGAAAAAAAATTATATTTTCAGTTAGCATAGCATCTATATAATAGACCTTAGTGATCATATTAATATAAACTTTAGTAATATCGTAAGGTTCGTTTAAAAAGTGTTAAAATTCTTGTATTCAGACTGATTTAGTACCATTTCGTTACAAGCATAAACCATGTTTCTTGATTTAAATTTATTTGAGCAATTGTGTAACATTTTCTACTTCTGAAATTAATTAACAGGTCTCTCAATAAGTCTCTGTCCAGCTGTTGTTATGATGACATCAGCTGACAGCTGATGACTTTTTAATTCAGATTAAATCAGAGAAACTGCTGGCTTCAACTAAATAATGAGATCAACGTCATCTCTTGAGTCCTCGGTAATAACGGCAAACCAGTGGTCACCACTTCTTTCAACACTGGTCTCACTTTCACTTGCTCTTTAATGATTTCTAGCATCAGAACATGGCCCAAAGAGAAGTTTAGTATAATCAAATCTTGGTTGGGGTGGCCAATCACCTTGGCAATAGATAACCACATCATTTTCCACACCATATATTTCGTTCAATCAGTATGTCCACAGCATAACACCAGAACCAACCATATATTGGTCAAAAATTCATACCAAATAGTATGTTGTTGTGAATATATTGCCACCTAGTTCGTCGCCTAGTAGATAATATTATTTCATATTCCGCAATTATGCCTATTCATCATCAAAAAAATATGCTTCAGTGCTAAAGATATTTTTTTTGCTTAAAGTTGAGGTCTTAACCAATACTGATTAATTTCTTTCAATTACACATTTTGACTCGTTCTGATAAACTCTGATTTAAACTTTGTAACTGCTCTGTTGACTTGCATTAGTAACTGAATATTAAACAACAAATCAACTAGCCTTTATTGAGAAATCACATAATTGAAATAATATGAACTTTTGACTCGTAACTTTGGAAGGACACTCTGTAATTATATGGGCATATTAACAATGATTTATCCATGTTACTATCTATGTGCCAGTCTTGACTCCTACATAGTTAAAATGTTAAAATGTTGAACATGTTAAATTGATTTGTGGAAAAATTATATATAATTAGTTAATGTGATCTGAAATTGAGTCTGTTTTTTAAACAGCAAGGACAGTTATGCGCCTATAGAACTATTAATGCAAAATAAATATTCATATTCTAACAAACGCCTATTAATATTACCTGTAGTTTAGTGGCAGTGATATTTTCACTTATTGTTAAATATTAGATATAACTTTGTCCAAGTGAGCACAATTGGTAAAATATCAGATCTGAAGTATGGAAAATAAAAGCACATTATTTTTGACCTGATCAAAATTAACATTATCAGAGTATTTTTCGTTAAAATTTAATTTAATTCGTATATATGCTATATTTAGCTTTTATCTTTGTTAAAGTGTTAAAATACATATAAGAAACATGGTTATGTAATATCGATTCTATTTATGAAAAGAGAATGTTGCTCGATTATATTACATGTCTCGTATAATAAATACATTTTTATATATACAAAAATCATTATAAATGTACATAATCAAAATGAGACAAAGTGCCTATCATCCTATACTTCCGTTTCAGAATTCTTTATAACAAAATGTATTAAAAAATAAAATAATATATACAAACAATTTTATTGGACTTTCCAAATAATTGAAAAATAATATATTTTTTAGAATACATTTGTTAACTGTAAATAAATAACGAATACATTTAGATACGAAATTATTTTTTGACTGCAACTAATCATAAATAAATCAACAAATAGAAACACCAAATTAATTGTTGGACTTTAGAGTGTACCAATATTTATCAGTATCAGTTCTGAACAGGATTGGCAATTTCAATGAATCTAATCAATGTTTTGATTATAATGATATCAGATATTTTTTCGAATATAATATATTGGCTATGTTTTGACTTTTTTTGAATCAGTATCGCAGTATTATTTATATTGCCAGAAATAGATAAGTGTTGTGTAATATTATGTTATTTTAAGTTTAAGTGACTGTTAATTTTTCTTTGCTCGATTTACTTTGCTAGTTTATATAATATCAACTTCAAATAGCATGTTAATTGAGCTTTATATCTATTGTAAAATGTAGGGACGAAGTAGGAACTAAAACAGAGAGTGGAACTTATAAATAAACGATTAGAGACAGAACTGATGATTCATTATCACTACAGCAAAATGAGTCTACATGCTCCAATATCGAATTATATGATTGTTTAAATAATTACTAATTACACAAATATGATAATGTTACTGTAGTTATCACGTCACATTGATTTTATTGTTCCATTGTGAGACAGAAATGAAACTTGTTAGTAAACATTTATCGTTAACTAATCAATTGTCCTAGAACAACGGTTATTTTATTCAAAACAATTGTTAACAGATCAAAATACAATTAATGACCGACAAGTATTATCTATATGGTCAGAAATAGATAATAGTGTAATATTATATTATTTTAATGCGAAGTTATCGTTATTTTTTCTTTACTCGATTTACTTTGCCAGTTTATGCAATATCAACTTCAAATAGCATGTAAATTGGGCTTTATATCTATTGTAAAATGTAGGGACGAAGCAGGGACTAAAATAGAAAGTGGAACTTATAAATAAACGATTAGAGAGAGAACTGATGATTCATTATCACTACAGCAAAATGAGGCTACATGCTCCAATATCGAATTATATGATTGTTTAAATAATTACCAATTACACAAATATGATAATATTACTGTAGTTATCACGTCACACTGATTTTATTATTCCATTGTAAGAAAGAAATGAAACTTGTTAGTAAACATTTATCGTTAACTAATCAATTGTCCAAGAACAACAGGTTATTTTATTCATAACAATTGTTAACAGATCAAAATAAAATTAGTGACCGATAAGTATTATCTATATGGTCAGAAATAGATAATAGTGTAATATTATATTATTTTAATGTGAAGTTATCGTTATTTCTTCTTTACTCGATTTACTTTGCCAGTTTATGCAATATCATCTTCAAATAGAATGCAAATTGAGCTCTATATCTATTGTAATATGTAGAGACAATAAATAAACGATTGGAGGGAGAGAGAGAGAGCTGATGCTTCTTTAATACTATACCAAAATGAATGTACTCATCTCCCCAATATCGAGTTGTATGATTGTTTATATAATCACCAATCACACAAATATGATAATATTGTTAGTTAGTTGTCATGTCACACTGATTTTATCGTTCCATTATGAGAAACAAATGAAACTTCTTAGTAAAGTTTTGTCGTTAACTAATCAACTGTCTTAGAACAAACGTTAATTTATTCATAACAATTGTTAACACATCAAACTAAAATTAGTAACCGATAAGTTTTGAGGTTTTAATAAGTTACTACGTTGTACTTCCTTTTTAGTCGACATCGAAAAAGGAGGAGGTACTATGTTAGGCTAGATATATTTAAAAATATGTTCGCCGATTTCTCCCTGAATTGTGGGCCGATTTCCAAAATTCTTTTTTTATTCGAAAGAGTGTACTTCCGAGATGGTCCGATTGAAACCAAATCCGGAATTGGGGGAAGGGGGCGAAATCGATGGAAACGCTTAAATTTCAAGGGCGCGTACATAGTTTTCACATATTTCTTATCTAAAATAATCAGATAGTTGTGTGTAATGTTATTGCTGAGCTGATATGACGGAAAATCGGAAGTCGTTCAGTGCAAAAGTTTTTTGTGTTAAAAATCTAAGTTTAATTATTTTTAAATTTTTAGTGAGCTCCTTATATATTTTTTGAAGTCCGTTAAATTTTTTTGTTAACATTTTTTTATATAACATTGTCCATTCTTATCTAAAAGTTTTTCTCTTTTCTACTTTTTAGATTCTCCCTAATATTATGAATTTAATAGAATTTATACGTTTATTGTGTTTAAATTAAATGTTTGTACTATTTACATTCAAGTTACAGGATTGCTTTACAGTAACCATGATGATATATTGCCCAATACCACCTAACGACTACTATTTCTAGTAGAATTCATTCAACAATTTTTTTTCCTGGATATTTGAATTTATATATGCGGGTATCTGTACCAAAAATTACTTATATGAACTAACCTATTATCGCCATTAATAATAACCTTTGTTATACTCGCGATAACCTTAAGTTGTCCGAAATAACATTCTTTTTTTACGTAATACATATCGTCTTTGGTATCGAAACTAATTTATAAATATGTTGTTATTTTTATCTCGTTACATAAAAGGTTCTGTTTGTTGGCTGGCCATTTACGTTTATCGTTATACTATATTATAAATAATAATAATTAACCTCAAGACTCGCGGTTGTCTTATTTGGATAATATTTTCTTAACTCTACGAAAGAATGGAAAAAATGTTTTTGATTGTGTACAAAAACCAGCAGTCTTAAAATAATTAACATGTTATTTTACAGGCGGGATAGCTGGCGCAATTAATGTCAACTATAATTGTATGCTATACGATGGTGTAATATGCATATTTTTTATGTAATTATTATGAGATAATATACCAGTTATTCATGAATCGATGTTCTTTTAAGTTTATATTTTTATTTCTATTCTCTACATGTTACTGGATTCTCATGTTTATTCTATAATTCTATTTTCACAGTAATTAATATAAATTAATTAAATTAATATAAAATACATTTTTTAAAGTTAGCAAACGTTATTAAGTATTTTTACAGCTCTGTCCTTGGCAACGGCTCTGTTTCTTTCGACATCTTCAAATCTGGGGTTGTAAAAAAAATTTGGAAGAATATAAAGTAAAACAACAAGGTATCCCTCGTCCAGAATTTAATAAAGAGGTGGTCTGATATATATTTACCTGATTACAAATATTCTATGTATTCACTGGGAATATATCGACAGGGTAGTGCCTTGGGGCCACTCCTGTATCTGCTTTATATTATTGATATACCAACAATAAAAGAAGCAGTACTTGGAACATTTGTCGACCTACAGTTATCATGGCAAAACATGTATTTATGTCTAAGGCTGTAGAAAAAGTACAAGTAAAGTCTTCAAGAACTACAAATAGACTAGAGACTAAAATTAAAGACATTTTATCGGTCACTCATAAAGCCTACCTATAGGGTGTAATTGTGGAGTTGCACTAAGACATCAAACCAACCAGTAATTCAACGCATCCGAAACAAAGTTCTACGATTAATTACCAATACTTGCCGTAACGTAACCAACAAAGAACTGCACAATGATCTCGAAATCGAATGAATACACGAAGTGATCCAAGATTTCGCTTCAAAACATGAATTAAGTTTGCTAAATCACTGCTAGACAACACGCAGGAAATAAAAAGATTGAAGCTAACCAAACCACACCAACTTGTTTAGTGTATAAGTAGATAAGTTCTATTTTAATTTGGGAAATTCATAGTGATGTATTAATCCGATGCACGCCTTGCTTGTGTATTAATGCAAGTGCAGCAGAACAGTACTAATAATAGATTCTACTAAGCATATCTAATGTAAGATGTAATTAATTTAAAAAAGAACTAGGACATAATTATAACCTGAATAATTAGAGTCCAGTACTGAGTAGTGAAAGCCATTATACAAATTTATTTCGGATCAGAAGAATTAACCAAGACCTCCAGATTGTATTAAATCCAAGCCAGTCAGAAATGGTGGAATTTTACTTTCTAATAAAATTGATTCCAAGCTTCATTTCGTTTCAATCTTCTGATTTCTTCCGTTTAGGTTTTTTTGTTTTCTGTTTTAGCCGTATTTCATGTTTTACCACGAAATCGCTTCGAAGATCCAGTTGATATCGAGGTCATCTTACAGTTCGTCGTGAATTCAGTAGCTATAAGTACCGATAATTATTCGAAGAATTTTTTTGTCCAACATAACATCTCCAATTGAATACGATATGGATGGCAAGGTATCAGACATTAGGTTGATATGGACAGATTGCTAGCTATTAAGCCATATTTCCTTGTCTCTATTCTATTAATCTTGTTAACGAAATATTCCAAGTCCTATTTCTTTTGCTGTTAATATATGGGCAGTGTATCAAGGAATCTAGCCAAAGTAACTTTGAATGCTGATAATGACCCTTCAGGCTATATTCTAAATTTTATTTCGAAACAAATAGTTCATTCTCAAATTCCATACCCATTTCGCCTGTCGAATACTTGTGAGACGTCCAGCAGTATTACAGGACTTTCAAATGTATTTTCAATAACCGTTGATACCCTATGTACTTGGTCGACTCAACATCAGCATGATGATTGCTTTTCGTTGCAGTTCTTTCAATAATTTAGGAAAAACATCAGCTCCAGGAACCTATTTAGCCCTAATCATAGTTGTCTTAGATTTGTCGTGAAAATTGGCAACTTTAACAGATCAATTGAAAAGTCCCCCGCCTACCATATTAAAACACATTTCCTTGGCAATTTTTTTTATTCAACATAATTCCCTTTAAGGGTGATAAACTGATTATAGCGACCCTCCAACTTTTCGATACCATTTTTGTAGTACGATTTGTCCTTTGCTTCAAAATAGGCCTCAGTTTCGGGGATCACCTCTTCATTCGACGAAATTTTCCTCCCAGGAAGAATTCTTTTGAGATCTGACAAGACGAAATAGTCGTTGGGTGCCAGATTTGGAGAATACGGTGGATGAGAAAGCAATCCGAAGCTCAATTTTTGCCATCGTTTTCACTGACTTGTGACAGGGTGCATTGTCTTGGTGAAGCAGCACTTTCCTTTTCTTCAAATACAGCCGTTTTTCGGCGATTTCGTCCTTCAAACGTTCCAATAACGCTATGTAATAGCCGCTGTTAATTTCAAGCCTTCGTATTTCAAGGTAGCCAATGAAAATTATTCCATGCGCATCCCAAAACACAGATGCCATAACCTTGCCAGCCGACTGTGGCGTATTCCCACGCTTTGGAGCGGGTTCATCGTGTGCAGACCACACAAGTGACTGGCGATTGGACTTCGAAGTGAAATGATCTAGCCATGTTTCATCCATTATTACGCTTGATCATCTCCAAATACTGCTCCGAATCATCAACTCGTCGTTGTTTTATGTCAAAAATGAGCTCGCGCGGCAACCACTTTGCATAGAGCTTTGTCATGCCCAAATATTCTTGAATGATATGATGTACACATTCAGTTGACATCTTTAAAGTGTCTGCTATTTCATTCAATTTCAATTTACGGTTTTCAAAATCATTTTGTGGTTTTTTTAAATGTTTTTATCGGTAACAACCGCTTTTGGGCGTCCACTGCGTTCACCATCTTCGGTGCTCATTTCACCACCTCTAAACTTAGCATACCAATCCCTGATGGTTGATTTTCCTGCGGCAGTGTTCGGAAACTCGGTATCAAGCCAAGTTTTTGCTTCAACTGTGTTTTTTTCCGTTCAAAAATCAATATTTTATCAACACGCGAAATTCCCTTTTATACTTTTTTTGCACAATAACAAAAGTTGCTTCACTCAAAATGTTATAATTCACAGCTGTTAAATTTATACACGTATCTTTTGATGGTTAGGGCTAACTAAAAAATATATGGATTTAATTCTAGTAGCTCCATCTATATGTCAGGCCGGGGACTTTTCAATTGACTTGTTAGCTGGTAAATCTAGATTTTATCTAGATCGAATAATTTACTGTGATTATAATAACCCAATAGTCATTGCTGATTAAACTGCAAATCATATGAAAAATTAAAACATTTTTCTGAAAACAAACAAATCAACAAGAATATTTCTAAATCAAATGTAAACAAAAAACGTCTTCTTGGAATTTGAAACTAAAATATGTTTTATCTCTTATTTTTCGATCTTGCTTTATACATGTTAGGTTATTCATATTTTTTCTTGAGAGGTCAACGGTTGTTTTTAAAACTATGTAATCACATGTCGATTGTTATCATTTATCAGTTCCTACTTTTGCTTTGAATTTTTTAGTTTGAAATTAAATACAAATTTGCTTATTTTATTGTGAACAGGTCCCAATAAGATCTGTTATTATTTCGGCATTATTTAGTTTTAAGGTAAATATTATTTTTTATTTATTTTAATATGAAATTTAAAAGTTATATTCTGATATTATAGCAAAAGCTATATGAGCTAAGACTAAAATATTAATTATTTATTAGTGTAATCTATATTAAATTATTATCTGAATAATTACACATTATAGCTTTATTAAAGTAAAAAAACTTTTAGTAAAATTTAAAAAATACATACATTAAATTGTCAGTTTTCTTATCTATTATTCCTATAGCCTTCGCAGTGATTTACATAATTGGAAATTATACTTTAACCCGTTTTGTTACTTTGTCGAACATTAACTGTTAAAAGTTTTAGTTGCTTTCACCGTAATTGAATAGAAATAGAAGCTTTCATGACATATCTTAAAAGTTCAAGGATCATAGTTTATTTTTGTATATTCAAATCACTTTGCAATATTTCATAAAATATAAAACAGGCCTAAGTTTTTCATTTCGAATTCTAATTTTCAATTTTAATATATATATATATATATATATATATATATATATATATATATATATATATATATATATATAATATATATATATTTTATTTAAAAAATAATGCATAAATTAATCTTTAACATAGTTTGTGAATTTTAGATTTCTTTATCAGTTTATTTTAGAAACAGTTTATATGACTTGATATAATTGTTTTAAGAAATAACAGTTGTATTTAAGAATCTATTGATATGTGGGCTAATATATTCAACATTTAATGAAACTTCTTTGCTGAGTTGTTTCATTCCTATTAAATATCGAAATAGAAAAATTCACTTTCTATGGTATTAAATAGTTTCTATCTGGTTTTATAATTTTTAACAGTTAGAAACTAATTTGGTAATGCCATGCATTAAATTTAAACGTTGTGCTAGTTTTTTAATCACAGTAGTGCGCTGATTGTCTTGAAAATTTTAAATTCATTCTAAACCATTTTATGTTCTACAGATCTTCTGCTTTTCTTGAATATATATTTGATAATATTTTTCAATTATTTTTAATTGATATATATATTTGAATACAATTTATTTTTGCTTTATATTACATAAAAATTATTTGTACTGTAGATTTTTTTTACATTACACATTTGGAGGCTACCCTCCCCTATCCATCTTCTGTACTTCTCACTGTCCAGACGCGAACAAAATGTTGTTAACAGAATTCAAATGTGGTCATATGTTACAAGTAAAAGTGAACTAATTATTGCCAATAAAGCATCCACACACTATATTACTTTATTTGTCACTAGTTAAATGACTGCCATGAGCTTTGAGTTTTCATTACAATGAAAGGCTTTAAAAAACTTAAAAATTACATAGTTCAACCATTATCAGCATCTTTATTGATATTTTTTTCAAACTCAAGGTTTAAATAATGCAATACTTCTGTTAAATTTATAATTATTTCACTAAAAAATACACTCTACACTGTTTATAATACATCTGTATAATAACTGTTAATATGAGACACGACCATTATAAAATCATTTTTATAAAGAAAAACATTGCATCTTATTAAACCTCTTAACATTGATACGTTAGTATTTGTTTGCGTTTAGTTTTAATTGCGTATAGAAATACACTTATAATATCAGTTGTTTATTTCGTCATGACTGCAATATAATAGATAACTTATCGATATCTTTACATAGGATATTCGTAAAAATATAGATGAAAAAAATCTTTTTTTCTATAAAAAGAATCAAAAATCGTATTAAAACTAGATTATTTGCAGTTTACTTTGGCTGCATATGTTACCACGTGAATTATCATAGTGCTTGCACATTTGCGTTTAATATCGTCATCTTGAACACAATAATAAACCCATAAATCTATTTATTTTCGTCGACATTAACATCTACACATATTCGAGTGAAAAGCGAATGATTAATTTCAAAATTTCCAACAATCGAGTCGATAACAATATATTATATTAGTGTTTGTTTGACATTTCTACTATTTAAATATAATTAATTAGCAAAATTAGATCGTCTTATCGTTCTATAATGAATAAAGTATTACGTAACAGAAAGACAATTCAACAAATCAACAAATTAGTAATGTCCCTAGGCCAATATTATGATCTAGTTTAACACCTAATGTATTCGAGTCATCTTTAGGGATGAAATATTGTTAAAAAAAAAAGAATGTTTTAAAAACTATGAGATTGACTGGAGAATAATCAGGATTTTAAAACAATTCGTTCTTTGAAGTTCGTCTGAATTTAATAATTTCAAAATAATTTTCTTCTTCTCGAAATCGTGTTTCATTTCCATGAATGTCTGAAACCAAATTATCAAAAATATTAGAAAATTAACTTGCATTTATTGGATTACCTGTTCATTTCATCAATATCGACGTGTTAACATAAAATGGCATTGACTTTTTTTTTTCGATTTCTATACAACACAATGTTTATATTCGAGAATGTTCTTCTTTTGTCATTTATGCATCCCTTTGTACTATTCTGCTTTCACACAGTCAGTTTTACACAAGTACCTAAATAAATCCTAATCAATCTGTGAACGTCGTATGTTTCGTATAACGTCGTATCTAGACAGATATTCATTACAAAAGCTTTTTTTGAAAATTTTTGTCCCTTGTCAAGATACCAAGACTACCGTACACAATACCCTGTACAACTATTTACCTCGAACAGCCTCATAGTTTTATGCTTTTTACCCATACTTGTTTTAGTACTTACATTTAACTATACTGTACATTTAACAAGATGTGATATTTAACATTATATTCGTGGTTTTGGTTAGTAATATTTAAATTCAAAACTTTAGTTTTATTCGTAAATTTAATAAAAGCAGTTTTCAGTTGATTGAGTTTTGTTCTCTCTTTTTTAGTCCATTCTATGATTTCATGGCTAGCTGTTTGGCTAATTTTCATTATGAATGCTTCTCTGTCCTTGTCCGCTGCACAAAGACCTATATCATCTACGAATGTCACTATTATAATTCGTTCTAATTTGGGCATATAATTAGTATATAAAAATATATTAGGTTGGTGCAAAAGTAATTTCGATTTTTCATGTGGCATATCATTAGTAAGACTTATTCAATGAAGCCGTACTATAGCCTGTTTGAAGGGTAAAAGTCCATAGGACATTCTAAATTAAAATATAACAATCCGTCTGTTTATCCACTCAAAGATTATTACACTTTGGAAATGCAGGATAGATAGAGAATGATAATTTGTTCGTTTCTGTTCTCAAAATGTCAATCTTAAAGATTCAAGAATATTGCCTAATTAACATAGAAATATAGTATAAATATAATAAAATACAAATACAAAATCGTGTATTTTTTGTCGTATATTTGAAATACAAAAATAGTAGTTTAACTATTTTTATTTAAAATTCAAAATACAATTTGGAAAATATATACACTTTGACAATACACAATTGTAAAATAGAATAGACCTAATCCTGCCCAGCCGATTAATCGGCAAAAGAAGAATTTCTTTCTATGAACACTAGATTTTTATATATACCTGGAGACATACAGCCTCTTGTTGGAGAAAGAATAAAACCTGCTAAGGAAAACAGGTTTTCTACATGTCCTGATGAGCACAAACTTGTATTATATTGTATCAACACCACCAGAACGATCTGATCTTGTGTAGTGTCGTGTAGTGAGGTGCATATATTAAAAAATACAGCAGTGACATATATAAACATTATTTCACCAGAGACTGAGATAGGGCCGATGGATCCTCCTAGTTATATACCTAGATTTAAGTTGTCATAAGGACTAATTCTAGGTTAGTTGGAAACGACTAGCAACAATGCAATAAATAAATAATCAAAAAAAAATATATGAACACATTTGTTATGTTTGGATACCATATATGAGTAATAATCTTTGTACTTTTATCGTTTGGAAAGCTCAATAACTCGATGGATTATTGTTCCTCTTGACGTAAACAATAAAACCATCATCTTATTTGCTAGTACTGCTATTCCTGTTACTCTCAGGCATTATTTTTGCAAGACTTATTGTATTACTGTTATATGTATTATTTGCCCCTTATTTGTCTGCTCCATGTTTCGTGAACAACAGTTTAAATATGAACTTCCCAACACTGGGTAGACGATATATGTTATTCCATCTCTCAATACTGTTAAAAGACTAAACATGAACTAACATATAAAACTATTTTCAACTATTTACGTAAGGCTGCAAACTAAAAGAAGCTCGATACTTGGGTTCTAAATGAATTAATAGTGAAATTTTTAATAAACCGGGTATTCTAAGCTCACAAATAGTTGCGAAACTTACATCGGCACCAAGAAGTATAATGCTATGTTATTTAAACCTATCCAAACCTTTAATTGGACTCTTTATTGTCAATAATTAATACCATTGAGGTAATCGATGGAAAAAAATCAACAGATTTTTTTAGTAGAAAGTTATAAGCTGTCTTCCAGCATGACAATGCTAGACCACACACATCTTTACTGACTCGGCAATGATTGAGAGTGTATGGCTGGGAAGTTTTGATGCATCCACCGTACCACCCAGGCCTTACCCCGTCCGACTCTTTTTTGATATATTCAAAAGCCTTCAATGGTCTCTTAATGGTGTCAAATAACGTAACTCATATTGACAAGGTGTCAGAACAGGTTATGAATAGAAGGAACAATGTCTGGTGTATACGAGGCACAGAACAATATTTCACACTTTAACGGCGATTTTAACTTGGGTTTTAGCATTGTGATATCACGAAATAATTTTACTGCGTTTGTATTTGTATAACAATACTTATTTTTATGTTCAATAATCAATAGCAACTTTACATTAAACATGTTAGGGTTGAGCTTCCAATAAGTTATTTCTCGACATTACATCACAGAGTTTTTGACAATACTATTTTGTAGGCTGAAAAATAACGCAAAATAAAACGTACTGACTGACTGAATATACTTCTACATAAAACCATTGTATTTGAAACAATATTTTTACGATTTCTTTATAAATTTTAAACAAATTCTGGGTGTTATAATGAGTCTTTTTATTATTTATTTATACTACGTAACCTATATATAAGTCTATATCGGAAAATCTGTTAACCTTATATATTTATCTGAGCTATTTTTAAAAATCCCAGGTAAAATGATAACTGACATTATCATTTCAAGTGTTTAATGAATCTAAGCACAAATATGTGTTCATGTTTTAAGAATATTCATAAATACATGTGATTAGAGTTGGAGTACTGGTATTTTTTTATATATATAGCCGATCTATAATCTCGCAGTGTATTTACCTAGTAGATTCAGTTCACAGTGAACTTCGATCAGGTTGACTACAGCGCATTTAATTACAGGTAAAAGGATTCAAGTGACGGACAATATGACGACGGTGGATAGGATGGTCTTGTTCGCTGGTGAAGTGGGTGGTACCGCAGTACTAGTTTTTCTCGGATGCATGGGTTGCGTCACGGGAATCGCTTCGGGCGGTATCATTCCGCACGAGCAAATCTCCTTCACGTTCGGCTTAGCTGTGATGGTAGCAGTACAAGTAAGTGATATCATTTAAACACATATCTTTTTACATAACAATTATGCAATCATTGAAACATTGCTTTCTAACTTATAAAGAATCAAGGAATCAAACAACAGTAAACAAATGATTATATCAATAGAATTCCGAAGAATGATGATTTATTTAAAAAGTCATCTAGTGCAGCTTAAAAAATTTATCAATATAAAATTATGCAAATATTTTATTTGATTTTTGTATAATATGAAATCTAACTTAGTAGTTTTTGGTAGGAGAACCGTAATTATAAATAGTCTGATGATGATGATGATGTGATATCTGAACTATAAGTTGGATGTTGTCATAGTGGAGGGTAATACCTTTTCTATCGTTCAATTGAGGTTGTTTTTTCGCAATTGCTTGCGATAATTTCTCTAGTTATCCGCAATATATATGACTGCCCAGATTGGCGGATTCTGTCACCGCCATTGATGTTTCCAATGATCATATAATATTCATTGTTTCATCCGTATATCTGTATTTTCATTATTATTCTGTCAATTTTCATTGTTTTTCTCAATTTTTAAACGAAAATAACTTCCCATAATTTCGATTAATTTCGAAGTATCTCCTTTTCAACTAGAGTGGGTCTCCTACGATTCTGGCTGCGGTCTCTGTTTACAGAATTTGTAGCCACTTGTATTTTTGGTTATTTAACACCCAATATTCATTTTCTTATTGTTGGAGATAGCGC
The DNA here is from genome assembly GCF_030347505.1 of Rhynchophorus ferrugineus. Classification (NCBI taxonomy): domain Eukaryota; kingdom Metazoa; phylum Arthropoda; class Insecta; order Coleoptera; family Curculionidae; genus Rhynchophorus; species Rhynchophorus ferrugineus. The sequence continues at coordinate 15,008,614 of NW_027472588.1, read as the reverse complement.
AGGAACTAAAATACGGGCTAATTTTTAGTTCTATTTATTTGATAGAGTTTCAGATGCCTGAAGATGGAAAATATGAACGGGTATATTGGTTAAGGTAAAGATCATAATGTTCCGAAAATAGAAAGATGGAGAGCTATAATTTTCTGTTTTAACCATAATGCTCAGTTAATTGAATTAATTGAATATTTATGTGAGTCATCTGGTGATACTTGTTTGAGACATTACCTCGTGACTAAATATTCGTCTTTTCTGTCATTTAAGGGCCTTTATATCTCCACTCTCGAATTGATTTGGATTTTAGCACATCTAAAATGCTTTTCAGTAATTATTTCATATACTCAGAAGCACAAACCAGTCTCGGGTCGGGTCCGGATCCAGACCAGGTCGGGCATATGGATTGTATCGGACTTAGTTGAATTCTTGTCAGTTTGGTATCATTTGTAACAACTTATATGCTATTTGCGCCATCTATCGGGAAATGCAGTGAGCTCTGACTCAGCACTATTGATATAGCCAAATATTTCATTCAGATAATTACAGAATATAGGTAACTGGGTAAGATATTTTAGGCTCAGACTATCATAAAACAGTTGAAGGCATTTTGGAATGCAAAAAAAAATTACGCATAGGAACTCCCGGCCTGCAAACAAGAATTTTAGTTTGCGACGTTGCCAGTTCTTATAAATTATATATATATATATTTGAAGAATGTAATGTGTACACAATAATTATTTAAACTGTTTAAAAAAATTATTTATTATTTATTAATCGTACATATTGTTTTTTTTCCTTTACTTTTAATTATTGTATATATATATATATATATATATATATATATATATATATATATATATATTTAATAATTTACCTAGTATTTCTCTTGAAATTTATTGGCACAATTTTCATCTGCTATAATATAATAAATGTAATTTGAGGAACCTTTTATAACATTTAACAGTAAAGGGAAAGAAACAATATGTACGATAACAAATATAATTTATTAATTATTGTGTACACATTACATTATACTTGAATAGAATTTCCACACATGTCTCTTCACATTACTACAAAAGCTTTTTTATTATGTTCATAAATCAAATTAAACATTTCGTTGTTCATATTAGTAGTAGTTCAATTTTCAAGGTACAACAACCAATAAGCGAGAAACATCAATATTCTAAAGCTTACTTATGAAACAATATCATACTTAGTGTAAAATCAAATAAAATATAAATATAATATGATAATAAATTTAATATAACAATAAATCAACTATACAATACTATATACCTACATCTATATACCTACCATATATCTACTACTATAAAAATGAAAATATAATAAAATAACAATAATAAAAATGTAGTTCATTTGATTCTAGGTCTCGATCATTTGTAAATGGTAACGTCGCAAACTTAGGTCGAAGTTTTTACATTTCACTGTAATATTTAATATATATGAGATGCTAGATAGTAATTTATCACTTAATACAAACATAAATAAACAACATTACAAAACGTCATTCAATAAATAAATAATCTTATATTAGGATGGGAAACAGCAAATTTCCTTAAGATAATCAAACTGAAGGCATGTTTTAAAAATGTAGACATTAAAGAATCAGAATGCTGGTTCTTTAAATATTAACTTTTGACGTGGATTAAATCAGATATTCATATTTATTTATCAATATAAACAATTAACTAAATGTAACTCAGTCTCTAACCATGAATACCTGAAGGATATTCAAAATAAGTTTCAAGGTTTGCATTTGGCGTGAGATTGAAGAATGTTTAAGCATTCGCAGATCTAGAATCTTCAGAAAACTAACTCTGACTCCAAAATGAAAAATGTTTTAAAAGACAACAAAAGCGTAAACGTCAATACTGGCATTTCATTCTATAATCTTTTTTAATATTACAGGTTTTCGGTCACATTTCTGGATCTCACATAAACCCAATTGTTACAGTAGCTGCACTGACATTAGGAAATATTTCTCTGATTCAAGTACCAATATATTTTGCTGGCCAACTGGTCGGTGCCTTGGCCGGTTTCGGTTTGTTGAATGTACGTTTAAATTAGTTAACCTAATCGACATGATGAACAACTCAATTTTCTGCCATCAGATTGTTACTCCAAGCAAGTTCCTCGGCAATGAGCTGATTCAAGTAAACAATGTGACTGTAAAAACGCTGGGCGTTTGCTCGCCAGCTCTGCATCCAGATGTAACGCCATTCCAAGGTTTCTTTGTTGAATTTCTCATCACCATGATACTGGCCTTGGTCTGCTGCGGAGTATGGGACTACAGGAATCACGACAAGCACGATTCCGTCTCTATACGTTTTGGTTTTACTATTGCCGTTTTGGCTATGGCTGCTGTAAGTATTTATTAGCAATATTATCGTATACAATTAATTAATTAATCAATTCACTTATAAAATAAAATTGGAAAATAATCTTTTACAAATGTGTAATAACAAATCTATTGTTTAATGGATGATAAACAGTTATCACACAATTGTAATTTACGAGACGCTTACAACTGTAAACACTTTATTATTTATAATTCAGAGACAAGATTTGTATATATAACATGTTTTATTAAACGTACAAATATTTTTCTTTTTAAATAGATCTAAATTGTCTTTCCTACATTCATAAATACTAGTATGTGACAGGTGTAATATAATATGCAATATTTTTCAATAATATTTTATTATATTTGTTCTGAATAAAAATATAAATATTTTCCGTACATTTTTTGAAATCTATCTTATTACAGAAATCTATCTTATTCTATCACAAATAAATGTATGTAAAGAATGATTTTGATTTGGCATTGAAGAAGACAAACATCTGTAAAATCATCTTAATTAACTAATCACTTTAATTGACTGAAATTTAAATACCATGTCAAGCAAAATGAATTCTTCATCTTTAAAAGACGAAAAAAGGCCAAAGCGGCTAACTGGACACATTAAGTAATAATTTTTTACCATGACAACCATATATTTATTGTTGAAGTAGTTCAAAAATACTCATAATAACAAAAATGGAATGTGATATCCTATATATCACCTGCTGTTGGTTACAGCCAATCCTAATTGAAAATTTCGATATTCAATACAATTAATTATTAATAAGAATTATAACTTAATCATTTTGATTTAAAAAAATATTTCCAACAATCCAACTGCAAAAAATATTAACGTATATAAAAATATTTTCACTATTATGGACACATTTTACCGTAATCAATATAATCCCTAACAACATCAGTATTCGCCACAAACCTGTAATTCAGATAAGATAATTATCTAAAAGGAATTTGTAATTTATTAAACAAGCAGGCAGACTAACTTGTTTTCTTATTTGAATGCATTTGTACTTCTTAATAAGTTTCAGTTCCTCTTGGTTTGGTGATAACAATTTTCTATGAAATATTTTTTAAGATGTAAGAGAAGTCGTAAATCGCAGCTGAGGCTAAATCTAGCAAATCAGCTGTGTTTTAAAACAATTCAAGTTTTTTTGGCTGAAAGTGAAATTTTGATTATGTTCTTATGAAAGATGATATCAAAATGGCGTTGACTGCGACTGTTACTAGGAACTAAGCGGACTTCTTGAAAAACCGAGCACTTTCTTTTAGAGAGAAAAACAATTCACTACATAAGTACAATATTTTTTATTAATGGGTGTATAAGTAACTGAAATATATATTGATTTTTATAATTATTATACCACAGAATTTTCATTTCACACGTATTTTTTACTATATTTGTTAAAAATAAATAAATTTTGCAGAACATAAAATTTTCATAAAAAATGTTATTTTTTTCTATTTTAAATTTTAAATTCGTACGAAAACACCCCGGCCATCATATGACGTCTGTATAAAGTTAATAAACAATGAAAATAGGCACGAAAACATCAAAATAATGTATTTCGTGTGTTAGTTATGAATTCTAGAATGTATAAATAGTGTGAAGTCCTGTACATCAAAGAATCTAAAAACTGTTGCAGATTTGTTGAAAAAATATCGATATAACTATAAAAACGTTAAATATATATCTATGATTTTTAGATTGGAGGTATAGAAGCTATTAAAAACGATATTTTTCAAACAAATTGATATGTTTTCCAAATCAACTACCTTTATTTTGAACTTCGAGATAGAATTCAATTTATAATACATTACAAAAATTATGATATATGTATGATCTGTTACTGAACATTGACGGAACTTGCTTTGACTGGTATTTAACTTATCTTTACAGAGTGCTGTAATTAATAGTTATATTTGTAGGGTTGTTTTTAAACACATCTTAAATAAATAAAAACAGAGATCAAAATAAATGATATAACAACTACTTAAACAATAAATGTTGATAAACAATAAATCTTGATGTCTAGGTGGTCGTGTGTTCTGAAAACATAATGAAAGTGTACTTGAACAACCAATTTTCAATGACAAGCGCGAAGAACTTGAATTATAATAGGTACTGGTAATTATTACTATAGATACTTCTAATTCCTGGTAATATTGAAATATATGGCACTGACAATTCAGTTAAAATGCTGACAGCCAAATATAGGGGTAATTAATTTTGCTGGCGGGTCATAATACTGATAAATAATAATATGGATAAATAAATGCATCGACAAATACTGATAATGGATAATATTGATAATTTTAATAAAACAAAAAGTAATAATCTCTAGTAGTTAATAACATTTAATAATGGACAGTCATTATAAAACAGACAACGGTACGAAGGGAAGGTAATACCCGACGTATCAGCTTATGTTCTAATACCAACGTAGACATGTACGTGCAATGAGATCAAGGGAGCCAACACGCAAGATCCACTAAGATTAGTAGGCCTCGCTAGGATTAAGCTAAAAACTCAAATAAATAAATAAGCAATACATTGTTGCTATTGTTGACCCACATTTCCAGGGGGGAAAAGCCAAAGACCACACGCTAGATACTCTGTCACCAAGAGCCAGCAGAAGCCACTTTAGGTGGCGTTTAAATATGCTTCAAGTTATCTATAGATCATAACTACACATCAGTAACTCTCGTCATTTTGCCGTTAGTTTCTGGTTTATAAAATAGTTATAATTTATATCTACAATTGTAACCATAAACCTATTTTCTTTGATTTACCTTAATTTAAGAATTATGGGGAATATATGACGATTCGAAGAAATAATAAAGTAAACTAGAATAAAATAGATAACGATAAATGGATAAATTAATAAATAATGAATGGAGAAGAATAAAGAGAAAAGAAAATAATAAATAGAGAATAATAAATGAAGAATAAAAAATAGGAAATAATAAATGAAGATTTAATAAATTATAAAAGAGAATTAAAAAGAGGTCTGGAAATCGAATACCCTGTGAATAAACTCACCATTTCATGAAACAAAACAAAAGGTTGGGCGGCACAAAACACAGTAAAATAAACTGAATACGAAAATCGTAGTGACACTCAGCATCGCGTCTTCAAAAATGAACCCTTATGAAGTTCTAACGTCCCTTGAACATGTTAATATATCACGTCTGGTAAATACATCCCCTAAAAGATTAGCAATGTTGTCATTCATGGTAATTATCTATGTTGTTAAGTATTTGCAAAGGCCACAAAATCTACAATGAAAAAGAAGCGGCAATCCCACCTAGCTCCTTTTTTTTTAAACATGAACGACAAAAAATTAAAAGGTGTAAAATATCGAACTCCAGATAAAATTCTAAGTACCATAGATATTCGGAACGATTTATAATTTCTTTAAAAGGTATGTCTTTGTGTTTAAGGAATAAGAAAATCGAACAAATACAAATAATTAAAACTCGCCTTTACAAATTGTATTAACATTTTTTATTGTTATAGGGTCCATACACTGGTGCTAATATGAATCCCGTGAGGAGTCTTGCCCCAGCTCTATTCAACGGTGACTGGAAAGATCATTGGGTTAGTATAAAGTTCTCATCGCACACTATTCATTTGCATACTCACCGTATTTCGTTAATATATTCTCCCCCTTTCATGGATTTCCAACCGACGTAACGCTATTTACATTCTGATAGTAAATCAGTTCAAGAACAACCGCTCGACTCGATAAGATTCGATCTAGGCGCCTGCTATCAGCCAACCCTAATACCCATAATCTGTTGTTTTTAATTCATAATTATTCTTATTGTTCTAGATTCGAATAAATCAATCACTGTAATTTATTACAAGCGAAACAATTATCGCGAAGTTTCTATATAGCTTATCAAGTTTTCGTGATGAAATATCTTGTTTTATTTAATAATATATACTCTATTACGAAATTAAGTAGAAATTATGACAATAGTCACCTAACTTAGCAACTTTACCACTTCATGATCTAGTTAATCAAACTAACCTATGAACTTCTATAGAATGTACACAAATTGAAAGATGTGTTTAAACGTGGACTTAAAAGAGTATTTTTAAAACACTTTTATTTTACGGAAAAACGTGGCGGTCCTATCTTAATATAAACGAACACCTATCCATATTCATATCAGTTTAACATAAACAAACCGTCTTGTCTCTTCGAATAACCAGACCCGTAGAGTCACGCGATATAACACATAGATTTTGAGGTTTTATGTGGTATGTGGTATCTTACGTATTAACTAGTGTTAGTTATAGCCAATCATAAATGAAAATTTTAATATTCAATATAATTAAAATGTCGTTTTTAATAAAATAGTTATAATTTAATAATTTTGCTTATATAAATCATAATCCAATTGCTAAAAAGTAATAGAAAGAATTGACGATATAAGCATATTCAATATAATCTCTAACAAATTTAGATTATGTTCTTATGAAAAATATGTCATATTTGACATAAATGGCGTCAAAAGTTTACCTTTACTGTTACTAATACAACTAAGCGAACTTCTTGAACAACCAAACCTTTTCTGTTAGAAAGAAATACAGTTAATTACATAAGTACAACAATTTTTATTAATAAGGAGTTTAATTAAGTAAAATTATATTGATGTCTGTAAGTATTATACCACAGAAATTTTCATCTTAATGGGAAATATATCTATTTATATAATAACATATACTCTATTAAGAAATTAACTAGCATATATGAGTATAGTTACTTAATTTAGCGACTTTAACACTTCCTGATCTAAGAGTTAATTAAACTAATCTGTGAACTCGGAAAAACGTGGCGGTCCTATCTTAATATAAACGAACACCTATCCATATTCATATTATTCTAACATAAACAAACCGTCTTGTCCCTTCGAATAACCAGGCCCGTATTGTCACGCGATATAACACATAGATTTTGAGGTTTTATGTGGTATCTGGTATCTTACGTATTAACCAGTGTTAGTAATAGCCAATCATAATTGAAACTTTTAATATTCAATATAATTAAGAAGTCGTTTTTAATGAAATAGATATAATTTAATTATTTTGATTATATAAAAACATTTCTAACAATCCAACTGCAAAAAAAGTAATAGAAAGAATTGAACATATTCAATATAATCTCCAACAAATTTTGATTATGTTCTTGTGACAAATATATCATATTTGGTATAAATGGCGTCGAAATTTGTTATTTGTTACTGTGTTATTTGTTGTTTGTGTTTAAAATTGTTACTAATACAACTAAGCGAACTTGTTGAACAACCAAACCCTTTCTGTTAGACAGAAAAACAGTCAAGTACATAAGTAGAACAATTTTTATTAATAAGGAGTTTAATTAAGTAAAATTATATTGATTTCTGTAATTATTATACCAAAGAAATTTGCATTTTAATCGGAAATATGTATTTATATGATAACATATACTCTATTAGGAAATTAACCAGCACTTAACTATCATACTTATATGTGAACTTTTATAGTATATACATAAGTTATGAAATGTCTTTAAAAGTTACCTTATTAAAACCTCTTTTAAAACTCTTTTATTTTACGGAAACAAATGACGATCATATGCCTAAATATCATAGTTATTACATCTTTCAGTCTAACATAAATACACCGTCTTCAGTGTTCGACTCAAGTTCATTAGTTATCGTTGGTTTCTTCCCTTAGTGATGGTTTTGTTAGATTCCAACCTGACACTACCCGATTCTGCTTTAGGGCACGTAAAATTCGACGTCTCTTAACTTGAGATTGTATGTTGGCCCTTCTTTTAACTATACTCGTGACTTTGATGTTCCAGTAAGATGGCGCTACGTGCCATTTTGCATGAACATTTAAGGGTATAATGACGAGAATTTTAGAACCCACTAGACTCCTCCTCGAATATCGCATATCTATATGTCTCGAACTCCAAATTCGATCAGATGTATGCGGCCAATTCATAAAAAATTTGGTCCAATCCGCATATTGTGCCAGCAATAATGCTTAAAATGGTTTAAAAATTTTAAAAGTGTTTATTTTTACTACATTGCTGAAGACTTGTTATAGTATGAAACCCGTTAAAAATTATCTAAATAATTGTGATTGAAGTGTGAAATCTAGTATGAACTACAAAAACCAATGGTGGTGTTAATTGGAATTATGAACCAAACAACAAAATAAATACTGAACAACTCTACTACTAAAATAAGGGTAATAGACCAAGCTTGATTAATGGATCTCCAGAATTATGTTTTATTATAATGCAGGACTAAATTTAGGAGTTATTCGCACTAACAAATCATGAGGCAGCCGAGTTTTTATCAGTCACCGTTATTGTAATAATAATAACTGACTTTTGTAAATGAACAGATATGTTAAGTAGTGGTTTGGATGATGACTTAGATGGTCTGGCATCAGCATTATTACTTCATATACACAACTTTCGACATTAACCAATAACCACAATAACTTGATTCTTATTTTCAAAAATTCATGTTGGCATTTTTCTCAATATTGTATTGTTTTGTCAATAAAATGTCTACAATGCCGGACCTATACCACTGTTCCTGAATTTTCTATCGAAAAATATGAAAGCGCAGGATTAGAAAATAACCTGGATCGAATCATGTAATCATACATTGACGGAAAAGTTACAGAAAACCTTTGAAAGCCCCATATATTTATCTTAATATCATTTATTTACTTGTGCACGTGTCCTTAAAGCCGATCAAAAATATTTGGAAACAGTTGAAACTCAGACTAAGCCTTGACTAAACTAAGTCTTGCATCACTGCTTTTCATCTCCAAATGTTATTTCAACCAACTGCCATTTTCCAGTGTCCTTTCATGTGTTTCTCAAACAATCTCAACAATGTTAGGTCCTGTCTTTGCGACAGAATTTTGCGGGGCATCTTTCATTCCACGGGCATGCCCCAATAATTGTAATCTAGATCTTTAAATCTGTTCTTCAACTTTGCACTGATTGTCACATCTTAAACGAATGATTTCATTTGTGGTATAACCTCAGAGAAACATAGAATTTGTCTTAAGCATCGCATTTGAGAGATATCAAGCTTAAAGATGCTATGTCTGAGAGCCATGCAAAAGAATTAGTAAAGTAAGCGTTCGAAATAGCCAAATTTTACCATTGGCCGCACCGTAGTATTGGCTGCACCTTGGCCAATTCGCCTAACTACGTCAGATCTATGTTATACAAGCCAGTTTATTCTGCATTTGCTGTAACTGGATCACACTGAGTTTTTAACCGACTTCAAAAAAGGAGAAGGTTCTATGTTCGGCTGTATATATATTTTTTATAATGTATGTTCGTCGATTTTCCGTCAATTATGGACCGATTTTCAAAATGTTTTTTTTTATTCCCCTTAGAACCAAGTTAGGATCAGATGGGGAGAAGGGGAGAAATCCACGGAAAACCTCAATTTTCAAAGGCACGATGTTCAATGTTCCCACATATTTTTTATCTAAAATAAGCAGATATTTGGGTATAACGTTATGGCTAAACTGATATCACCAGAAATATGAAGTAGTTCAGTGTAAAATCCACTCAGTTTGCTTTTTAAGCATTAAACATATCATATGAGAAGTCGTAGAAACACGGTAGGCAACTGTTTCTATAGTGTAATAGTTAGAACATTAAGCTCATAGGGGGAGGTCACAGGTTCGATTCTCTAGTTTGTTTGGAACGTTTGTTAAATCAACTTGACTAGGTAGTGGGCCCCAGTGCCTGAAACTTTTCTTATTTTCAATTATTTTTTCTTTATTCCTATTTTTCCTCATACGGGCTGTACTTTTACTTGGGCTATCCACTGTAATACTTAATAAAATAGTTCAGTAATTTATTGATTAAATATCTAACACTAAAAAGAGAAAAATAAAATATTTTTACAAAAAAAGTAAAACCGGCTTCAAAATATAAATAAGGAATTTATTTATATTTTGAAGACGGTTCTTTTTTTTTGTAAAAATATTTTATACAATAGCTTTCTTTTGATTATTTCTGAAGCATTTTCATATAGCTCTGCACTGTTAACTATATCATGAGAAATGTTACAAGCCTCAACGTTTATATAAGATAATAAAGCGATATTATCAGCTTTTTAACAAAACTGTCAATGTGGACATGTTTGTTTTTGAGAATGTTTCGCATCATTGTATCTACGACTAGGTTGAAAAGCAATGTAGAGAAAACATCTCTTTAGGAATTACCATTCCGGAAGTCAAATAAATTTGACATATCATTTTTCGCTCGCAATGGCTAATTGATCCGTCGTAAGATGTCTGAAGAAGTCTAACAATTTTTGGGGGAACATGATCAGCTTCCAAAGCTGTCCCGAGAGTGTGGGCAAATCTATACAGTCGAAAGCAGAGTAAATATTCCAATACAATACCATTTCGTCCACATCCAATACGTTCCTTGATAAACTGGAAGAATATGAATCTATACAACTGCAATTCACTATAAATCCGACCTGCTCTTCTCGATTTATCTCTTTGCTACTTTTTTGAAGTCTAATTTGTATCATCTTAATAAAGTCCTCCTGACAACTGATAGGAGAGTTACATATCGATGGTTTATACAGTGTTTACTATCTCCTTTTTTATATAGGAACAATTATTGCTTTCTTCCATGTCGATGGTACTCTCCTTGATTGCGAAATTTAATATGAACGAAATATGAACTCTTTAAAACAATGCTTCCCTACTGGTCTTGATTATTTCTGTCATCAATTGTTGGACTTCAGTGGTCTAACCAAAATATATATTGGCGCAAGAGACACGATGATATAATATGAAACTTTTGGTTTTAGGTGTATTGGCTTGGACCATTACTCGGTGCCTTCATCGGAGCTTTAGCCTACAGGATTCTCTTCAACAAAGTCGCCCCACCCAAACCAGAGACTGGCGAAACCATTCCATTAAATGACAACAACAAGGCTTAAGTGGTCCAGAGGAATACGCCAGTGCAAAACAACGATACACCGTACTTACATTTTTGATAAAATACAAATCCGATATTAAATCACAAGTAGCAATAGAACTCATTTAATTGTATTCTAAATTTGTTCCACTTACGAACAAATGTCTGTCTCTTGTTCTTGATGCCGACAACACTCAATATTTTAAGTGACCACTTAGTTGAAAATATAGATCTTAATTGTATATAAAATATAGTGTATATTTAGTACAAGTACTTATTAATGTTTTGAAATTTGTTTTGATACATTGTTCAATAAAAATGTCTGTTAGTTTAAAAATATTGTATATATAAGTAAAATATATTTAAAAAATCTATATTATTATTTTCCTGAAGCATAAAAAGAAGAATATTACAAAATTCTATTCTTGTTGATCATTTTAAAAACAATTATCTACCACCAATCTTGTATGAATAAAAAAAAAATAGTTAAAACCACACTGTAAATTGGTTGCCTTGATACATTATGTACCTTAAAACATTTTATTTATTTTCAAAAGTCTGTAGGATTGTCTATAAGAAAAAAATTGGTTGATATTATAGCTAGTAACAAAATAAACTTCATCATTTCATCAATAAACGACATAATATATATATATATATATATATATATATATATATATATATATATATATATATATATATATATATATATATATATTTATATATATATATATATATATATATATATATATATATATATTTATATATATATATATATATATATATATAGAAAAACTGGCAACTAGTATTAAATAAATGTTGACTTCAATACATATTAGTTTATTAATGAATATTAAAAATGTGCTAGAAAATAAAATTCCCTTCTCCATTTTGTCATGCATTTGGTAATTCATATGTAAAATTGATAAATCTGTAAAATGATTTTGAAACATATCAAATTGCAAACGTTGTGATCATATTGTATCATTCATGTTTTGTTTAAAAAATCCAGCATTTGTAATAAGTAAATTAAATTTTATATAACTTATTTCACAAAAGTCCTCATTTCAAGACAGAAGATGTGAGGTTACCGGTTGAACATTTTTGTTAGTATATATTCTTTTATTTATAATTATTTTAGACTTTCTATCTTTTTATACTTATTAATTGGAATGATAACTTTAAATTATTTTAGGATATAATTTACACAAGATGTTAGCACTAAGGTTAATCTCTATTAGTAGAACCCATTTCAACAAAGCATACCCTTTAATTTCACAAAACATATATAGGCTGAAGAGTACTAAACGCAACGAATTAACACCATCTAATATTAATTCTAACACAAGCTTAGATACTAATGTACGACCCTTTAAAGAAAAAGTGAAGGAGTCAGCTAAGCTCTCATATAATAGTGGTATTGTTATTTGTGGTTTTGGATTAGTCTGTGCAATAATGTATACTGTTATAAGTGAGTTATGCTTTAGTGATCGTCCTAATATGATTTATAATAAGGCTGTGAAAAAATGTACGAATTATCCTCAAGTAGAGGACAAGTTAGGTCATCCAATAACAGCCTATGGTGAAGAAACCCGTCGAGGTGTGTAATGCATACCCATATATAAAAATATGGATTATTTTTTTCATTTTATTTGTAGGACGTAGACAACATGTTTCTCATATAACATACTTAGATAAGGAAGGAAAGAGTCACATTAGAATGAAGTTTTATTTGAAAGGGTCTGTGTTCAGGGGGACTGCTCATTTAGATATGGTCAAGGTATGTAGTTCGGTATTAGACACAAGTATGACAATTTAATTATTGCTATTTCAGAACTACTTTGGAATTTATGAATATAGATATTTATTTGTTGAAGTTGATGATATGTTTAAAAGTGTGATAATAATAGAAGATAACAGAAATCAACAAATAGCCACTGAACTAGACCCCCAGTTGTAAGAATATGTAAATAAAATAATATATAAGTGCAACATTTTACTTATATTTATCCTTATATATTAGAACCAGGTTGTTGTTAAATATATAATTTTTTATTTTATGTATTATCCAAGATATGACAATATAAAGAGCCAGGTATTGTATCCAAGCATACTTAATTATATGCCAGAAACTGGGCTTGTAATATATTTTCTGTTTTGGGTATTTTATTTTAAGGCTGATAAATGCACCACTTTCTTCAGTTGAAATATATGATGTCAAAACATTTTCTAAAGTTACTTTTACTAAAATGATACAAAAAGTAGAAATATAAGATAATTATATACATATTAAGACATACCTCTTGCCTCTGAATATTTTTCTATAATCTTATGAAGCTCATAAAAATCTGGTGATAACCCTTCATTAATTATACTGTGATCATATAGTATTGATCCATATTTTGGACATTTAATTGGATCCAGTTGTTTTAACTTGAAATCTGCAAAAACATTTATGTTGGTGGCCTTCTTAATAGGTAACTGCTGATGTATTAATGTAGTTTCAATGTAACATAGGCATGGTGTCTAAAAATATTTTAAAAAGTAATGTTAAGTAATCTAACAAGATTATTTTTGATAATGATGACTTATGATACTCACATTTAATTTTAGTTTTAAAGGTATAACAAGATATATGGAAGACATAATAGCATTTTTGTATATGTCAGTTTTGAAATTGATTTCTAACTTGTCGGTCTTGCCGTCATTATCCTCATCCGAATCACTCACCTGTAATATTGCAAGTTTGGTAGGTCATTAAAATTCAAGCGTAGAAGGTTTCTTACTTGTATCATCGTACATTTATCCAGATAATTTAAATTATCTTTATAGAAAGAGAATGAGCCGCAAACGATGGGCTTATCAGGATCGTCAAAAGTAACCACAAGTAAATACTGGCCTTTAAATTGAATTTCCGGTTGCTCGTATACAACGTCTTGCTTTAACCAGAAACCTATAAAATATGGGTCAACAAACGGGTAAGCGATAACATCATTTATTAATGAGAAATCTATTTTTAATAGCAGTGCGTTGAAATAGTTTTACGTAAAAATAAAAATTGGGAAATTATATATAAAAGTAAGTCCAGTAATAATTCCACTTACCACCAGTATTGTACGCAAGGACAAATGGCAATACGATAGTTATTAAATTACATATTAAAATGACTAATGTTGCTTTAGATAACAGGAAAGCTTTGTATTTTGTTTTTATACATTCTGTATGCACCTTTAAAACAACCATGTTATTTAATATCATTCAGTCTGACATACCTTAATGGTATTTGTTTGTTTGTACACACATGGGAACTATGGAAACGAAACTCATATTCTTGTTATAGTCTAGTAGTTAGGGGTATAGATTACATTAATATAATATATTCTTGAATGTCTAGTTTAATTTTCAAGTGTACCTGAATATATTTATATTTCTGATACCGGGTTCGAAAAGCATTAAAAGTATATGATCAATACTCGGACAAAGTAAAGGGCGTTTTGTTAAATATTTAAAGACGTGTATTTAATCCTCCAGTGCAATTTGTATAAACAAAGTTAAATAATACGTATACTATATCTTATATCACAAACGAAGTAAACATGTTTTAGATAAATAATTAGTTTATACTTCAATATTGATATAAACTAAAAAATATATCCATATATTTTTGGATTTTTGAGTAATACATATTTATTGCCACTACTGTATTTTATGGCGTTATGCCAAAGATTTAAAATATTGTTTGGAAATAGTAAATTTGATAAATTTAATAACAAAAAAATTGTCTTTTGTACTTTTTAAAAACTAAACTTTAGCGCACCATAGTTTTTATGTTACAACTCTTAAAAATGAATTTTTACATTTCAAATTCTACAATTAATTGTGGTTAGTCATGGTGCTCATGTAAACATTACAAAGAAACAGCTATTGTTTATTTTAGGTTCCATGTAAAAGTGTGAGATAAAAAAATTAAAAAAAAAACTGATAAATATTTTTATTTTAGGATACACCCTTTAAATTTAAACTTCGATATTGATTAAAACTTTGATAGCACTTTAATCATTCTCTTCAACATATTTTTAAATCGGTTTTTAACATAATCTTGATCTAACTTTCATCACTTATCTTGGTTAACATTTTTTAGTTATTCAACATTGTGAACTTGTTTAAATCATGTTGATAATACTTGCAGGTAATATATATTACTATCAGTAAGATATAGATATAATATTATATATAACATATTTTATAATACATTCATATTTGTATTTATTTATTTTTCTTTTTTATCTTTTTTAATATTTTAGTCTCAATTTTACCAAAGATGGTTTATCTGGACCGAACCTGCAGTTAAACGTGGACTTGAAATCACGGTCCTCGGCATTAAACCTACTGACTGGCGAGCGACCAACTTAGAAATCATCCCAGAAGGCATCCGGTCTTATCCAGCCTGGTTACTGGCGTGACTAGGATCATTTTCCTTGTCGGATTTTGCACTCTTGCCTGAAGACAATCACAAACATAAATATACGACCATACTCCAGCAGGATTCGAATCAGCGACTATTGCAACAATAGGAGGACCGTCCTTTGTCGCATTTTAGATATTTAGTTTTTAAAATACAGATAAATTTAAAACAAATTCGGATAAACTTTTGCATCCCAACAGATGAGAACGATTCTTAACATTATTTCGTGCCCTAAACTCTTCAATCCGTGTGTCAAGATTGGTACTATTTTTCGAGTTAGCGAATAGTGGTCGTACTGCGCTTTTATAACGTCTGTAAGCTGATAACGTTGCGTTAAACATCACTTGGAACTTGTTTTTGTGCAGTAATTGTGCTTCCGGACATATGAAAATGCAGAGGCATTGCAAAGTCGATTAGAAATGTTTTTGTGACGTTCATGAATGTTTTATTCGTGGAAACATTATGACAAGTGCACTAAAAGATTCGTATTTGCAGTACTTTGGTTTTGCTGTAGTAAATATTGTCAAGCCACGCCTACAGATATTTTTTATTTTCTGTGGTAACAATGTGATGAGAAAGGAAAAATCATGTAGATGTTTGCTTATTTTTTTCGATGAATGTCGTCGGTATAAATGCATCCTTTGCCAATTTGTCCAGGTACACCTGATATTCAACAACTAATTGCTGATGTAAAGTTCAAAAAATATTTAATAGAGGATGAAGCAGCAGCATGGGTATCGTTTCAAAAAGTTTATCACAACTCTCTTGGTAACCATATCACTGGATTACAAGCACTTAATCGATAATTTGTTTCGAAATTATATCAAGATTAGAGTTCCAATGTCTTTCGATATACATTTTCTGCATTCGTACCTTGACTTTTTCCCAGAATACTTAGGTGCTACGAGCATCTACGTCAATATATAGCGATATTCGAAAGGAGATACCAAGGAATTTGGGGACGAAGCCACGATGGCAGTTCCAAAGCAGTATAAAAAAACACCTTCAACCTTTAACCTGTGTTAATTTCTGATTTATACTTTTTAATTCAATAAATGTATGAAATAAATATTTATAAAATTAGAACCAATTTTAAAAAATACAGTTTTTGTTTGCTTATGTTCGAAACTTTTAGATTTCGGTATTCTTGGTGACATTCACCTAATAAAACGTAAATTGAAAAGTCCCCAGCCTGACATATGGATGGCTCTACTAGAATTAAATCCATATGTTTCTTAGTTAGCCCTAACCCTCAAAAAATGCGTGTATAAATTTGACAGCTGTCGGATCATTAGTTTGTGAATTACAGCATTTTGAGTGAAGCAACTTTTGTTATTGTGAAAAAAAAATTTTTCGTGTGTTGATAAAATATTACTTTTTGAAGGGAAAAATACAGTTGAAGCAAAAACGTGGCTTGATGCCAAGTTTCCGGACACTGCCCCAGGAAAATCAACCATCTTGGTATGCTAAGTTTAGACGTGGTGAAATGAGCATCGAAAACGGTGAACGCAGCGGAGGCCCAAAAGAGGTTGTTACCGACGAAAACTTTTAAAAAATCCACAAAATGATTTTGAATAATCGTAAATTGAAATTGATTGAAATAGCAGACACTCTAAAGATATCAAATAAACATGTACATCATATCATTCACGAATATTTGGGTATGAGAAACCTCTGTGTAAAGTGAGTGCCGCGCGAGCTCACTTTTGACTAAAGACAACGAGGAGTTGATGATTCGGAGCAATGTTTGAATATGATCAAGTGTAATATACCCGAGATTTTGCATGTCCAATCGACAGTCATCCGAGTAGACTGCACACGATGAACCCGCTGCAAAGCGTGGGAAACGCAACAGTCGGTTGGCAATGGAATGGAATAATTTTCATTGACTACCTTGAAAAAGGAAGGGCCATCAACAGCGACTATTACATAGCGATATTGGACCGTTTCAAGGACGAAATCGAAAAGCAGCCGCATTTGAAGGAAAAGAAAGGGCTGCTTCACCAATCGTACTACAAAAATGGTATCGAAAAAGTTGGAGTGTCGCTATATTCACTGTATTAATTTTGCCAATAAAATGTGTTTTACTATGGTAGGTCGGGGACTTTTCAATTGACCTGTTATTTAACTAATTTTAACTAAATTATAAAGGTTTATTTAAGGTTTAAGTGTAATAAATTATAAATTTTCTGTTTTATTGTTTTGTTTTTAACTACCTAATTGTGTTCAGATTTTGAATAGTAGTGTACATGCAAATGGAATTATCATAAAAAAATTCATTTAAAGTTACAAAAGTGACTTTATTTTTTGTTATTTTATATGACAGATAAAATTCTATGTCTTTTTATTTCACGGTGATGTCATGCCCGAAAATTATCTATATCGTGTTAAAATTAGATAATGAACAGTTAATCGTTGTACTAGTATGCAGGTCTGGTATGGATTTAACGCAACTGAAAAACGTTTGGTAATACCATCATCCTGATAAGGTAAAATGCGGCGAAAAATGTGAATAAAAATGTAGTACCTTCTTAGTCGACTCTGACGCCCGCTGACTAATACTCCAAGAGAAATTTTAGTTCCGTTTACGATGATGTTTCTTCGCTATTATAGGTTGCATGAGTTATATCCAACAAATTTCTTCGAAATGTGTGTCTAGTCATTACCACGACATAATGTGTTTCCTGTTTTGTTCCTCTCTCACGTGTCATTAAGAAGAAGATGATTGTAATTAAAACAATCGAAACATTAATGAACACTTATAGTGTGGTTTCTATATTGGAATAATGTTAACTCATTGTAGTATTTTTAATTGACTATTCTTTTCATTTCTTATGAAATAATATAACTTCCTGGTGAATAAAAACTATTTTTAATTTAACTAATATAGGTACTTGATTTAATAGAAAACGATATAAAGAAAATACCCGCGTTAGTCAAAAGAACTTATCAGACCAGTCTCAAAATTAATTAACTGCTCTGCTTAGTCGGAAGATACTCCCAACTTAATCAAAGTTCAAATAAATTGACTTGATTGATGAAAATGAATTGACATGAAAACTACGTAATCAAAAAAGAACTTTACAATAACCCCGAGATCAAATATATCCACGAACTTATATAATGTTTCGTCGTAGTTCCTAAATTACAGCAATTACTCAAATTAGAACTTCTGAAACAACCCGTAAGAAATAAGAAGATTGAAGCGAACCAATTAACACGAACTTACTATCAACTTTAACTTAGGTTAGCCTAATTTAATTTTAATTTGGGAAACACATTACTTTTTTTTGCTAAAAAAATGTCTCTTCTAGTTCCAGCTATAAATCACCTAATTTACAGAGTTGATTGAATTTGCCAAGTTTTGTGTTAATTAAACATAATTAGTGGTAGGTTATATATAGTTGGCGTGTCTGTAGAAATTTGTGGTTACTCTAAATCATATAGGGTAGTGACGGATGTACAGATTTGCCACCAGTAGGCTATTAATATGAATATTATAGAAATATGCCCAAATTTCCAAGGGCATTCCCGGTATATTAGAGAGAAGATGACAACTCTGATAGCTAAGATTTTGGGACCGCTGAAAAGGCAATATGGCAACAAGGCTGCCGAATTACTGAAAATCCTCTAAGAATGGGTTATAAAACCCTGTATGGAGCAGAGATATGGGGAAGCAAGGCAGACGAGACAAGAATCAAGAGAGATTTGTCCAGTGCGTAGAAAGCGCTCCTGATTGCCATAACGGGGGCTTATACATCAACCGAGAAGCCTTGAGGATTGTAGCGGACATTCCACACAGAAGCACTGGTGCAGGCTACTTTGAGCAAACGATACGGTTATCCCATGGGTCCCAAAGCAGTTAATCTAAAATCCGAACCATGGCCATGGGAGACTGCCTGGACCAATATAAAACTGGCAAAATCAGACACAACCATATGGGTGGCCGCTAGTGCTGACTTGGATGGAGTAGGTGTGGGCATGTTGGAAAGATCAAAGAATGGACAGGAAACATATAGCATTGAGCTAAATGGCAGCCGTAACGGAGGGGTGGTGGAATTCATTACCTTGGCGCTAAAGGTGAACATTGTTAACAAAAACAAAATAATTGGCAAACACATTATTAGAACTGACAGCAAAATAGCGTTATGGCGGGCTGAACATGGTTTGAAAAGAAAGAATATGTACATAGACAACCTCAGGACGACATTGAAAGAGCTGAGTGAAATTTCTGTTAAAATAAACAAACAATGGACAAAGGGCCTGTCCACACCAGAAATAATAAGGGTAGACATATTGGTAAAGGCGGCGATTGGATGAAAGGCGATAGTAGACATGCATAACCAAGGATGGATAACTAAGGGACGGATCAAATGCGAGAAGAAAGCGAAACAGTCGACAGATAGCAGCTGATGTTGAACAACTTAAGCGAGGGCAGAACCCCCATGACTTCTGCGAGAGGGTAAGATGCGAGAGATCGAGCTTAAGTAGAAAAGTACAACTAACAACAGGACATGGAAATATGGCTGCATACATCAGCAGATTTAGATTAAGCGAGGGTGAAGGCCTATGCGAATATGGTAATGGCGTGGAGAACACCAAGCATATAATGGTCGAATGCACCGTGGACGAAAGAACAAGAGCCAGAAAGGCCGTACGTCAGGGCCGTGGGGTCTTACCAATTTAGAGATTCACAAGGGAATAATAACCGCTCTGATATAGATTTGATCAATAACTGGGCGGAGGCAGTAATTAGGAACGTCGACGCTGAGGCAGAGAGAAGATGATGGATCAGACACGGGAAGTGTCGGTAGAGGCATAAACAGTAAAGTAGAGTTTGGGTATCTGGACCTTACCTGATAAATAATGTTGACATAAATACACAGACAAATTGTAATAATCATAAGTCATTGTAATATTGTAATTATTATTAGGTAATTAAGGAGGGCAAAAAGAAATAAACAAATTAACGGGCACTGAGGGACTGAAAACTGACAGTATTCCGACAGAATTTAGATAACTGAGCCAAGTCCAAAGCGTGAGAGCGCGTTAGGACCACTATAAATACACACAATGAATGAACATTCCTACAATTGGCGGCTACCATGTGATTGAAGTACCTAACGGATCAACAAGCTTAAGAAGATTCACGTGCTCAATATGAACATGAGGAATCCATCAATACAACATAAACGGGTAACAATACCGCATGGATGCCCTTGAGCCACGAGACGGGATACGTAAGCTGCCACTCTTATACGTACAAATCAGAATGCTCCGAGACGAACCACGTCCTGCTTTTCTAGAGATGGCACGTGATCCTCGAAAGCTCCTAGCTAAACTCGGTTCCTCATCCTCCAAGCAGCCCCGTCGCCATTGATTATGTGGTTGCAAGAGTCCTCAACAGCTTTCACCCCACAGTAGGTTCCGCAACTCTCACATTGGAATCTAAGGTTGGCAACGTCAAAGGACTGGTACCATACGATCTCAGGATATAAAGGACCAGCACGGGTCAATTTCCTGAAATTTATTTTCATTTTAATTCCTTTCCTGTACTATTTCCACATATGTTAACACTGACCTAATATAATAACCTGACCGTCTTCCTGTCGATCACATATAAACTACAACAACTTAAATAAAGACGTTTAAATCAATTAGTGTTTTGTATTTCCATGCAAATTCCTTTTATGAAAAGTAGTGAGTATTCGAATAAATAAACAAAATCAATACTCACAGACACAGTTACTACACTACTAAATTTAAGTAGAATGTTACAGCATTTATAAGAACCGAGAATGACAATTTTCCTTGTACTGAAACTAGCACTTGATTAGCAATCTACAAAGTTAGTATTACTATATTAAAATATTTTACCTCTACTTCAAACTTTACATGCGTATTCTCTGTAGTTAATTTTCTGTGCTAAGTAATAAATAATTATATAAACTAATCCAGGAATAATATAAACATAAAATTAACAAAAAAAATACCATCTAACCGCTACTGTCATAAACAAGAACGCGTGGGCACTAGGCACTGAAATGACAGACAGGAATACAGGAAATTTAGAGATATTTAAGAATGCACAAGAGTATGGCATTGGTGAAGATTATTGCATTCTAATGAAAATACTGTTTTCATGATGACTGAACTTTGCCACTTCTTAAATTTTTTTCGGATCTCCACAGTTTCGACAAATACACTTCCACAGGGTGGTGCACTAGTGCGTGGGCACTAGGTACTGAAATGACAGACAGGAATACAGGAAATTTAGAGATATTTGAGAATGCACAAGAGTATGGCATTGGTGAAGATTATTGAATTCTAATGAAAATACTGTTTTCATGATGACTGAACTTTGCCACTTCCTAAATTTTTTTCGCATCTCCACAGTTCTCGACAAATAGACTTCCGCAGGGTGGTGCACATATGATATCGAAATTACTCGCTAAATCAACACCATCAGAGCTATAAAAAACCCAATTTATATTTTCAACAGTCTGGCTTGTGTTTTATTTGTTTTGGTATAAAATGTTATAACTGACCTCCGTTATTTTGAGAACCATCGATATATCAGCAGACGGGACACAGTCGCTCTTATGTATGAAAATTCTTGTCCTTTGGTTGAAATAGTCATCAAAACTATTCTGGAATGCTCAATTGAATTATTTTACGGTATTCGGATATTCTTTCACATAATTGTCGTTTTTTTCCAATATATGAAATACACTAAAATTTTATTATTCACAGAAATCCCAGCATTAAGAGTTAGGAAAAGCTGTAGCCAGCGATATATAATAAATTGATTAATGTACTAATTAATTTTGTTCAGAGATAAATGTTTTTTGACCACAAATAAATAGGCGGAACTAATATGTATTCCTAATATGTTGCTATATTTAGCTTAAAAATCATTATTACCATTTAAATGATAAATAGTTGAGTGATATATATTAAAAGTATTATTATATTTGCATTTCCCCATTTTACGAACATAATTCTCGGTAACCAGGAATGGGGTCATTGTCAATTACTCGTAAATTTTAAAAGGTTTACCGATATTTGCATTTTCATTTCCTCCGTTCTCAGAGACTCTTACATGTACAAGTCTGGTATCTTTCTCTAATGGAGCGCTTTTTTTCTGTGTTAGGAATTAAACATTCAGATAGAACCATAGAACGGACCTTAAGCGAACATGACCCAATTTTTTATTTTGTTGGTTTTTCTACTTATCCCTTTTCTTATCATGACCTGTTATTGGCCTTGATTTGTACCTTTATACTTTATAACTATTTCTTTATAGATTTATACTATTTCCAAAATATGATACATTTATAGGTTTTAAGGGATGTATTAGTTGGAAATACGAATTAATGAATAAATTGTTACGAAATTGTCAATGCGTCTTAGATTTTTTAAGGTATGAAAAGAATTAGAAAACACATTAGCATCATTAGGAACTATCATTAAGCGATATATATCAGTATGCGAACACAGCATACTGAAAACAAAAAATATATATGGAAGAGAATATTTGGGCATGACATTGGATGCCAAGCTTAACCCGAAAGAGAAATTTAAAAAGAAACAGACAGAACTTTCCGAGTTATTACAGGACAATAAATTAATAATATATAAAAATGTTGAAGCTGGTGTGGAGCTACCTATGAATGGAAAATATTGAATATTTGTAGTTAATAACTAGTTATAATACATGTGTCATGTGCTTTTTTAAGCGAAGCAGATTAGACTCAAAGTCAAGCAACTGTACTGGTTAGTCGGAAGATACTGCCAACTTGACCTAAATTCAAACAGTCAATTAGTTTATCAGTCAATCAAAAAGCCAATTTGAGCCCTTTGGGTGCAAATATGGGGTTGCACTAAGACATCAAACCAACTAACACGTCGATTGAAAAGTTTTGGCAAAATTATTTTTTTTTATTGAACATAATTCCCTTCAAGGGTGATACACCGACTATAGCGACACTCTAACTTTTTGTTACCAATTTTGTAGTACGATTTGTCCTTTGCTTCAAAATAGGCCAAAGTTTCGGCGATCACCTCTTCATTTGACGAAAATGTCTTCTTAGCGAGTCTATGTCTTTGAGAGAGCAAATAGTCGCTGGGAGCCAAATTTGGAGAATACAGTGGATGACGAAGCAATTCGTCATGGATTTTTACCATCGTTTTCACAGACTTGTGACATGGTGCATTATCTAGAGAAGCAGCACTTTCTTTTTCCTCAAATGTGGCCGTTCTTCGGCGATTTCGTCCTTCAGACGGTCCAATAACGCTATATAATAGTCGCTGTTGATCGTTCTTCCTTTGTCAAGGTAGCCAATGAAAATTATTCCATGCGCATCCCAAAATACAGATACCATAACCTTACCAGCCGACTGTTGCGTTTTCCCACGCTTTTGAGCGGGTTCATCGTGTGCAGTCCACTCGGATGACTGTCGATTGGACTTCGGAGTGAAATGATGGAAGCATGTTTCATCCGTTGTCACATATCGACGCAAAAACTCGGATTTATTACGCTTGATCATCTTCAAACATTGCTCCGAATCATCAACTCATTGTTTTTGGTCAAAGGTCGAAAGTTCGCGCGGCACCCACTTTGCACAGAGCTTTCTCATACCCAAATATTCGTGAATGATACAATGTACACGTTCAGTTTATATCAGTCGTTCAAAATCATTTTGCGGTTTGTTAAAATGGTTTCGTCGGTAACAACCTCTTTTGGGTATCCACTGTGTTCACCGTCTTCGGTGCTCATTTCACCAACGTCTAAACTTAGCATACCAATCCTTGATGGTTGATTTTGCTGGGACAGGGTTCGGAAAGTCGGCATCAAGCCAAGTTTTTTTTCAACTGTATTTTTTCTCTTCAAAACGCAATATTCTATCAACACGCGAAATTTCTTTTCATCCCTTTTTTTTCACAGTAACAAAAGTTGCTTCACTCAAAATGCTATAATTCATAATGTAATGATCCGACAGCTGTCAAATTTATACACGCATTTTTTGATGGTTTGGGATAACTAAAAAACATATGGATTTAATTCTAGTAGTGCCATCTATGTGTCAGGCCGGGGACTTAGTAATCCAACGCACCCAAAACAAAGCTCTACAATTAATTACCAATGTTTATCGCTACGTAACCAACGAAGGGCTGCACGGTGACACCGAGATCAAATGGATATACGAAGTGATTCAAGATTTCGCCTTAAAACATGAAATAATGCTGCTAAATCGCAGCAACGTCGAAGCAATACAGCTGCTGGACAACACGCAGGAAATCAGAAGATTGAAGCGAATTAAATCATACGAATTTGTTTAGTGTATAATTGTATTTTTAACTTTAGGTTAAGTAGATTTAGTATATTATTGTTATTTTAATTAGGAAAATACATACTGGTGTATTAATCCCACACTCGCCTTGCTTGTATATTAATGCATTGTAAGTTAAGATTATACTAAACTTATTGAATGTAAGATGTAATTAATAAAACAAAATGTAATTTTTTATTTCTTTTAGTTGCTTCAATGGATGGTAGGAAATATTTTTTTTTGTGAATTAGGTCTTTTGCATCCAAGTGGCCAAAATAATAATAATTTGAGTATATTGCATCAGTTTCAGTTTCAGTTTGCTGATAATCTACGAATAAATTTTTTTTTGAAAAAAAATGATGCTAAAACAACACTCCTTAACTTCTTTTTTTGATATACGAGTATGGATGTTAGATCCCTCACCAAATATTGTTAATAAAATCGCATTAAAATTATTTTTTGGGATTATTAGTGAATGAGGTAATTTTCAGATTCAAATAGTGTATCTGCGCAACTGCTAGTCATAGATTTATGCTTGTCGTTTTTTATTTTTCTCGTCGATATTATTCAAGTATTCACAGTTTCTCGTTATTTTGTTGAAAACCAAGCAGGTATAAAGCTCCAGAACTCACTCACTGTATTCTTAATCGATCACATGTATCTTTAATTCTTGCTGCATATTCGACTTAGGCACAAATTATTGTTCTTTTCGTTTATTTTCTGATATTGGCTTGATTTACAATTACATATCGCGAAGTTATATGCGACGCCATTCATATAAATTATCTTGAATATGATTACCGCCAAAATTATTCCGATTTCTTGGACATATTTGATATTGATTTGAAACAAGAGTGACCGTATTTGCTGAAGAAATAATGCCGTTCCATAATCAAGAAAATATATGGGTCCACACTGGTGTAAACA
Source organism: Rhynchophorus ferrugineus (assembly GCF_030347505.1). Taxonomy (NCBI): domain Eukaryota; kingdom Metazoa; phylum Arthropoda; class Insecta; order Coleoptera; family Curculionidae; genus Rhynchophorus; species Rhynchophorus ferrugineus. The sequence goes on along the minus strand of NW_027472588.1, from coordinate 14,982,538 downwards.
TCATAGGAAATGTTCACCTATTTGACTACGAATAACTACCCCATTCAGTATATTATCCAGATGTAGTCCGAAGAAAAGGATGGGTGGTAAATAAACACCAGTTTGAGGGCCTTGAAAATAGCCTTCGAAGTTATATGGCATCGAATAAAAAAACCCAAAACTTATTTGTACACCCTATAAATTTTAAATTAGATTTATTCCGGCTAGAGTGTTATAACTACGTTGTACATCGATCAACAACAATTTTTTTTGTTCATTTATAATTATATTCGATATTTTTCTAAAACATGTTGATTTATATTTTTCCATTTTATATATGTAAAAAATTCCACACGTTATTTAAAAAAATACACCAAGAATGATATTACTATATTTTCTTATGTAACTATAGTATAATTATGTATTAAAATTTCGTATAAATATTTATGGCATTAAACTCCCAGGAATGTACGCTTATAAATCAGTAAAAGGTTTTTTTCTATCGAAAAATACATTTATTTAATAATTATGAAGATTGGTTATATTGTAAAACGTAGAAATAAAATGTTAAAAATGATTTATGTCGGGCAAAATTATTTATATGACATTTTCGATATAGTTATAATTTTTGATGAATTTATCATATACATGTATTTCTGAGAATGAAACGAAAAGCCACTATTAAAGTAAATATTTCTTTTATTCTGGTTACTTTAGCATCAGTGGTTGAATATTTTTGTAGGTCATGGATATTTGTGGACCATGAGTAGTGAATCATACATTTAAATATGTATATATGTAGTATCGGTGTGTGAACTCGTGATGTCACATACAAATCTTTGGTGGTCAATTTGTTTATATATTGAAGCATGTGGTCAAAGATTGCGATTTAAAACACTCCTTAATATGTTGTTTTTATGGGTAATTTACGAATAATTCCGTCTTAGTTCTAGTATATGCTATATTTTTACATTATGTTTTTTATTCATATTAACAGGACAATTGAATAGCCGGCCTACCATAGTAAAACACATTTTTTTGGCATAATTAGTTTTTTTTATTCAACATAATTCCCTTCAAGGGTGATATACTGATTATAGCGACCCTCCAACTTTTCGATACCATTTTTGTAGTACAATATGTCCTTTGCTTCAAAATAGCCCCGAGTTTCGGCAATCACCTCTTCATTTGACGAATATCTCTTCCAGTGAGCATTCTCTTGAGATGTGAGAACAGAAAATAGTTGCTGGGGGCCAGATCTGGAGAATACGGTGGATGAGGAGGTAATTCGAAGTCCAATTCATGGATTTTTGCTATCATTTTTACTGACTTGTGACACGGTGCATTGTCTTGGTGAAGCATCACTTTCTTTTTCTACAAATGCGGCTGTTTTTCGGCAATTTCGTCCTTCAAACGGTCCAATAACGCTATGTAATAGTCTCTGTTGATGGTCCTTCCTTTTTCAAGATTGTCAATGAAACTTAATCCATGCGAGTCCCAAAATGCAGATATCATAACCTTGCCAGCCCACGGTTACGTTTTCTTACGCTTTGGAGCGGGTTCATCGTGCGCAGTCCACTCGGATGACTGTTGATTTGACTTCGGAGTGAAATGATGGAGCCAGGTCTCATCTATTGTCACATATCGACGCAAAAACTCGGATTAATTATACTTGATCATCTTCAAACACTACTCCGAATCATCAAGTCGTCGTTGTTTTTGATCAAAAGTGAGCTCGCACGGCACAGAGCTTTCTCATACCCAAATATTCGTGAATGATATGATGTATACGTTCAGTTGATATATTTAAAGTGTGCTATTTCATTCAATATCAATTTACGGTCGTTCAAAACCATTTTGTGGTTTTTTTTTGGGTGTCCACTGCGTTCACCGTCTTCGGTGCTCATTTCACTAACGTCTAAACTTAGTATACCAATCCTTTATGGTTGATTTTGCTGGGGCAGTGTTCGGAAACATATGGATTTAAGTTTACTAGCGCCATCTATGTGTCAGGCCAGGGACATTTCAATTGACCTGTTATATTTTTTGAAAGGGTATTTTTTTCATACAAATTTCATACACTAATCAATACAGGGGATGAACAAATTAACAATAATACGTCATATATATACAACATTCATTTGTTAATAAGGTGTTGAGCCACCATTTGCTTTTAAAACAGATGATATTCTTCGCGGAATATACTTGTAGGGTGTCTGAATTGTTTTCAAAGGTATGTTACTCCATTCTTGTATCAAAACAATCTCTAAATGTTAGAATGATATTGGAGATGGAAATTTACTCCTCAATCTCAATTAATTGGTATTTTTGTTATATTTTGAAGTATACTTTTTATCAACTAGGGTTTATATATTAGACCTACTGATTAACGGGTATATTTAAGAAACAATAATGGATAGATGCCCATAAAAACGGCATGTTATATGTTATATGTTAACCTAAGGGATATTCTAGTCTAGGTTTCTAGATTTTAGGTGTTTTTCTGACTAGGATAAAAAATTTTAAAAAATTTACTGTCCATGATATTTGAAGTCCAAGTTTGAAGAATACAAGAAGTGCTGCTGAAGCTAAAAGGATGCAACTTTGTCGAAAACAACCCTTGTAGTATTTTGAAACAAAAAAAATCCTTGAATAGTATGTAGGAATGTTCGTCAGGTCGGTCAGTTGGTCGAAATGTGTGGCTGCCGCTGCGATTATTTGTCAGAACACTCATTACTATTTCTGGAAGCAATTTGCACGAGAACTGAAAACACTGGTTGAAAAAATACTGTTTATTTTTAATATTAAATTATACATGTGGTCGACGAGAGTATTGAAAGAATATTAGGTTAGGTAGAGGAAGTACGGTAGCGCTGTGGAAGTGGTACTATTACAAGGGGACGGAGAAAAGAAAAGAGAGCCAGACGTCGTCGTGATGGTCTTTTATAGTCTGGAACTGCATGGTACCAATCCACCGGCGTTGCCAACCTTTGTACTTGTTGATGAATTCGTGGTGGCCTAAAGGGTCGTGGTGGTCGCCACAAGTAAAAGTTTCTCTATTACCAGGGCGTTAAGAATATAATATTAATATTCGCAAAATGGCGACCTATGAAATGTTGCAACTACTTTTGAACTTCTCCAAATCTTTTTAAAATACTACAAAAAATAAAGTCCAGTCTTATATATACAGAAAGATATAATATATAAAAGATTTCCATGAAATTGTAAGTAGAACTTGAAATATCTAAAATTAAAAAATTTAAATATGCCAGCTTGGTTGACGTATTGGTAAAGGCAACAGGACGGTCCACCTACTGTTGCGATTGTCGTGGGTTCGAATCCTGCTGGGGCATGGTCATAAATTTATGTTGGTGATTGTCCTAGGCAAGAGTACAAAATCCGACAAGGAAAATGGTCCCAATCACGCCAGTAACCAGACTGGGTAAAGCTGGACGTCTTCTGGGATGATTTCTAAGTTAGTCACTCGCCAGTCGATAGGCCGAGGACCGTGGTCCGGAACCCTCTTTGGTAAAAGGAGACTTTAAAATATGTAAAATAAAATTTCGTATTTAATATTTTATTTTAATATTTAATAAATATTTTCTTATTATTTTTTAATATTTTTTATTTGCTGCCGTCTCCCGTTTATCTTAGGACTTAAACTGGTATTTTAAAATTCCAATTACTATACGTTTTGATAAATTATACAAATGCCACTGTCTGGGAGAAGTGCGAAAGTAATGATTTATCGAGATAATTTATTTATATGTTCTGATGTTTCGACGTAATATTGCACATGTACTTATACGTGAAATTTCTGATGAAATTTTCATAAGTTGTATTTTAAGTCATAGTTCCCCGTACTCGGCCATTGAGTATGTATTAATGCATCATTGTGCAAGCAACCAATGCAAGTTTTTCGTGTTAAAATGATCGGAGCATTGATAAAAAATGCATAATATTTGTGGTCTTGTTTGGTCAGAGTGAAAGTTAGCAAAGTGTAAATGTCCAGTGCCAGAGAACAATAACTGTATGTTTTTGTAATTAACTATTTTGCTTATTTGTTTTATTTTTTAGTATTAGGTATACCGGAATAGAAATTACCGTTTTTTTTTTCGAAAAACAAAAACTAAATAATTTTCAAGAAAATGGAAAAAATATTGTTTCAAAATATTGACTATTTGATTCTATACATCTTGTCTTTCTTCCGGGCAATTTATGGATGCCATCCCAAAAAGACGTTTGTCCTTTGATTAGAAGCATTCATCGAGCCTCTGCAAGCGCGTATCCCATTAATGTGAAAGATTAATAGTCAGACGGGGCGAGGTCTGAAGAGTATGACCGGCGCCCACTATGTCCCACCCAAGTGCTTTCGTGTTGTAAAACGCTTTACCATGTCTTTGGGCCCATTCTGGACTTTTTTCGATCAATGCATCGTTCAAATTAATAATTTGTTGTCGGTAGCGATTACTATTAACTGTTTCACCAGGTTTCAACAGTTAGTAATACACCACGCTACTCTGGCTCCACCAAACGTAGGAACGTAGGAATTATCTTGCGACCAAAACGATTGGACCTTAGAGTCGATTGTCCGGCTTCGCCAGATGATGATTTCTTGCGCCAAATAAATCCACTTTTCATAACCCGTTACTACTCGATGTAGAAATGACTTCCATTCATATCTTTGGAGCAACATTTAACAGACAAATTTTAGACTTTTCATTCAATTAATGTGGCACCCATCTTTTGGATTTTCCCCATTGCTAGTCATCGGTCGCTAATTGTTTTTTGGTCCTCATTTAATGCTTCTGCCACGTCTTTTTGAATTTGGGTTGGGTCTTCATCCAATAACTTTTTCCGCATTTTCGCGTCTTTGTCGGTGTACCAGAAAGTTTTTTGTCTTGCATATCGAAATCGAACGTGTCTTTAAGTTTAGAGCATACTCACCATAACTTTCCATCAGAAAACAACGACGTTGAGAGGCTTTTTTTATTTTGATTAAACAAGAAAAGTAATGCGTGCTTCATATGCACGTTTTCAGGGACGAAACTTGACGTTTTCAAAGAAGTATAATCCTGTGACGATATTACTTTCGCGAAATATAGCATGTATAGCTTTGAAGCTGGATGTCAGTAGGATAAAATGACATATGTGTCAAATCATAACATTGCATACTGTAGGAATGTTCGTCTGGTCAGGTCTGTCGCTTGAAATGTGTGGCTGCCGATGCGATTGTTTATCTGAACATTCACTATTATTTTTGGAAGGAATCTGCACGAGAACTAAAAACACAGGGTGAAGAAATACTTGTTTATTTCGACTTATAATTGATACATGGGGTCGACGGGAGAATTGACAGGATATTAGGTTAGGTAAAGCAAGTAGGGTAGCGCTGTGGAAGTGGTACTGTTACAAGGGGGTGGAGAAAAGAAAATCATTCATTCATTACATTCATTCATTTACTAGGTTGACCAGCTAGATTCAAATGGTCTTCGGCTGATATCGCTTCAGGTTCGGGGTATGGTTGTTTTGCGGGTGACAGAGACCCTGGGTTTCGACTGGGACTGCCGTAGTTTGTTTACTACCGGAGTTTGTGGACGGCTAGGAATTTTATCAAGATGTTGTCGTGTTCTAAGGTTCTTAGGGAGAACCTCACACTGAGCATGTTTATGAAATTTTTCACAAACGGGATGCCTGATTAGAGGTGTGCATTTACATTCCTCGTAAACCATGGGGCTCTGAGTTATGCACGGGCTTTTTTGGATTGGAAAACTTGTAGTAGTTCAAGTTGTCTCTCCAAGACATACCTGTACCACACCTGTGCTCCATTGAGTTAGATTGGACGGACATTTTATACAGCGTCGCTTTCTGTGGGATTGGAAGTTTGCTTTTTCTGCAGAGTAGAGGAAATAGTAGGCTGTATACGCCATTTCCTTTGCAAATGACGCGCTGAATTTGTGCTGACAATTGGAATCTGCGGTCGAACTCGAGACCGAGCTATGAAACTTTCTGGAGCCATGGGATAGAAACTTTATCGATTTAGTTTTGCTCGGGTTTATCTGTAGCCCGCCACAATTTGTACCATGCTATCGCTTGGTTTAGCTCTACTTGGAGTCTATTGCGAATAGCGTCGGGACAGTAATCGGTTGTGAAGGAAACGGTATCATCTGCATAAAATGCTGTGTGGGAAAGTTTGTAGAGCGGGAAATCAGCCATATAAAGGTTTAATAGTACTGGGCTTAGTGAGCACCTTGCGGGACTCCTGCGGAAATTTGTTTACGAGAGGAGATTGCGTCATCGATCCTCACCTGAAAGGACCTACCGTCCAAGTATGAATCTATCACGGATATTAGGTCATTCGGTAGACCTAGCTGTTTCGCTTTAAATATTAGACCATGACCAAATATTAGACATCTACGAAGATGGCTCCGGTTTTTCGACCTTTTATCAGTACCTGATGGATAGTTGCTGCGACGCGGGCAGCTTGATGGAGGCTCGAATGTTTGGCACGGAAACTGAATTGTTCGTTCGGGATTATGTGATATGCGTCTGTTAAGTTATTTAAAGCGTGTAATATCGCTTTTTCGGCGAGTTTGGAGACAGCGAGACGTCGTCGTGATGGTCTTTTATAGCCTGGAATTGCATGGTACAAATCCACCAGTAATGATTTTCCCGTACACCTGGTATCTTAGCACGCATATTTTGAATATTAGTTCACTCTCTATTTTTTATATTTAAATTAAGCTTAATTTTATTGTATCATCTAAATCCCACTATGCTTCGTTGTGACTCAGCCTGATATTAATTATTGGGGGAGTAAATAAAGGTATTAACATTGATATTCCGAGAAAACTCATTGTTCAATTTAATATTTTATTTGCATTGCTGTAGCTGTGCTGTACAGTCTAATGATAGAAAGGAAAAGGTGTATGTCATTAAAATTTGATCATTATATTTGATCAAATATTGCGAATGGGCTACATATTTTGTTTACAAATATATATAATATATCTCTATCTATATAAAAAATATAGATAGATCAAATATTTACCGTCTGTAGGCACACGATATATATAGTCATTTGTCAGAGATAAATTGATCTTTAATCCTATTGATTTCTCTATTTTTCTTGAAATTCTTTTAATTTTTTGTTGCTCTAAATTATAAGTATTGAACCTATTACACGAATTACGAATTTTTTGTGGCGTATTGTAACTGGTCATGATAATAAATTTACTGCGACAATGCAAAGCATAAATAGTCACGGGTTAGAGCAGGAAGAATTGTACTTATGATTTCTTCCATGAGCATGAGTTACTATTACTATGACAAATTATAATTTCTACTCAAAAGCTTATAATTTTGCGTTTCCATTGGGATTTTTTGAGCTTTACGGACACAAATGTAACGAATTTCAAAAATATATAAAGATGTATATATAGTTGGATTTATATAATATTTATTTAATAGTATTATTTCTTTTTTGTTGTTTTTTAAAGTGTCCTTTATCAGCTATGGTTTATAGACTAGACCTAGTGTTTAACGTGGGCTTCGAACCATGGTCCTCAGCATTTAGCCTACCGATGGGCGACTGATCAATTTAGAAATCATCTTAAGAAACAACCGGTCTTACCCAGCCTGGTTTAGTGGCTTGATTGGGATAATTTTCTTTGTCGGATTTTCTCTCTTTCCTAAAATAATAATTATAAACATTCACGAACAAACACTTTTCAACTATACCCAAGTAGGTTTCGAACCTGTCGCCTATTTCTTTATTTTTAATGCATAGCTTCATATATAACAATAATGCCTTACATTTTAAATGCGTAACGGTAATATTATAATTATGAAAAGCAATCAAGAAGATATTGAATAGAGAATAGTCGTTGAAGATTGATAATTATGTATCTATAATAACAGTTACAGAGCATCGTATGGAAATATACTTTTCTTTGTTTATATCTAGCCTTTGGGTATATATCCGGTTTTTGAGTATACGGGTATCCCCGTTAAAATGATTTCAGTTTATAAGACATTGTAGTAACCTAATATATAAGAAATAATAACGGATAGGTGGTGGTGGTATGACAAAGAAGGTCAGAAAACGAGAACAAAGTTACAGAATCAGGGTAAGTGAATATTGGCCATAGTATGTTAATTTAAGGGATATTCCGGCTTAGGAGCCTACATTTTAGGTGCTTTTCTAAGTACGATCAACATTTAAGAATATTTTTATTGCCCATGATGTTTATTGAAGTTTAAGAAATACAATGAGTGTTGTAGAAACTATAAGGATGCATCCTGGTCGAAAAAAAACTCTTGTGAACTTCTGAACTTCTTTTTGCTAAGCCAGCTCTTCTAGCTTCTTAAAACCAGCAGATTGTATTTAACAGCAAATATATAAGCTTCAGTACAAATAGTTATGCCCATGGCGTTCATAATTTTTTAAATTGCTCTTAGTAAAGTGTTTTTTGTTTGGACTCTTAATGAATGAAAATTGAAATTCTAATATTTTGCAGTGTTTAGTATACAGTTATGAACAGACAGTTACAAATTTCTTCGATTATTTTAATACTAATTTTTATCTTAACTTAGCATCTAGGTTAAGGCTCAAGTATTTTAAGGTTACCTTTTGCATTTCTAGATCTGATAATCGTGTATAGATTTAATTTGATTTTTGGCGTTGAAGTACTTTCAAGAATTTTTTTTTCAAGAAGTTTATTGATGGTTTGCAGACATTAGCTGTGACCATGTGTTATTTAAGCATATATATATATATATATATATGTATATATATATATATATATATATATATATATATATATATAACAAAATCATAAGAACTTATATAAAGTGTATACATTTAGTGTAAACTATAGCTATAAGTTAATAATTAATAAATAATTATAATTTTATAATTGAGGAATACTGATGTATTTTCTCGCACTGGTCTTTCTTGTTAATTAATACAAGTACATAGGAAAAGTAGTAATAAATTAATTGTAAATTAAGATTATAAGCGTATTTAATAAAGATGTTATAAAAAAATATTAGTATTTTGAAAATTAATAATGAAGACTACAAAGTTAAAACATTTCAAAGACTAGAAAAAAATAAAACATCATTTAACAAACGTGGCTAGTCAATATATTTTTCTAATTTTGAGTCATAAATAAATAAAGAAACTAAACAACAAATTAACTGGAACTCTTTAATTAGATGAATGACTTTACACTAATTGTATATATTTGGGAATTGTTCCATACATTCCTTCTCTAAGTACGGTAAATCCTCATTTAAAAAAAGTCCAAAAAATTGTCGCGTCAATTCCTATAATTTAGCGGAAATCGGGCCAAGGTATCAAAAAAATCAGTGCGATTTTTCGAGGATTACGCAAAACGAGATTTCATTGCGACGGGTTATTCCGAACTCCCACTATACGAAAAACCTCAACTCTTCCGCTATTACGGTTAAAATGTTTAGTGTTACGCCGAAAAGTGGTAGTGCGGGGACCACCGAAGCGCCAGCATCACGTATCTATAGTCAGTGGATTTACTTGGCTCTGCTATAAAAACGATTGTACCTCAGCTCGAGTTGTTTATTTTTGTGTGACTGTTCGTAACAGTGACATTAGTTTGTTTGGTCGTGTTAAATTACGGTAAGTCATCAATACGGTCTTGTTTACAAGTTATCTATTAAGATATTGACAAATAATTAATTATTCTAATTCATTACACATTTATTAAAATTAATTATTACGGTTTTTTGATTAATTACATCCTACTAATATGCTTAGTACAATCTTAATTCATACATTAATTTATTACTACTGTTTTGTTGTTAAAATAAAACTAAGCTACATAAGTTAAAGTTAAGGGTACACTTATACAGCATACAATTTGGTGTCGTTCGATTCGCTTTAATGTTTTGATTTCTTGCGTGTTGTTCAGTAACTGAATTACTTTCATGTTGCTATGATTTGGTAAACTTATTTCAAATTTTAAGACGAAATCTTGGATCACTTCATAAATCCATTTGAGATCATCGTGCAGCTCTTTCTTGGTTATGGAGCGTTAAGGATTGGTAATTAGTTGTAGAACTTCAATTGATTCTAGGTCAAGTTGACAACATCTTTCCACTAATCAGTACAATGGCTTAATTTTGGGTCTGTTCTGCTTTGACCTACAATCGAGATGGGTCCCGAGGTATTTAGCCGATTCTGCTGGAGGAATCGGGCATCCGTCATGTGATTTAGTTAGGTATTTGACATTTTGCCGCAACGCAAAATTAACATGGGCAGAATTAGAGTTATTAAGCTGTCTTTTCCAGTATTTGTAGATCTTATTAACTTCCACTTCTACTTTTTCTATAGCCTTATGCAGAGATATATCTTTTGCCATAATAACTGTGCCGTAATAACAACACTACACTAGAGAACTACAGTCTAAATAGGTTTGAGTGTTGAGAATGCGATGCTCAAAATGTTCTTTCGAAAAGATATGCCCCGAGCAGTTAAGAATAGTTCTGCAGTAGCAGTTTGCTCATTTTATAGATTAATCCCAAATGCCATACTCGGTCACAAGCTGTGCCCTTGTTCGATTATTGGTGATATTACTACAAATAATAATTTTTTTAAATAATTTAAAAATCCATATAGCGCATGTAAATAGTGGTTACGACGAATTTAATTGTTACCTCGTTATCGTTGTCATTGTGTTACTTTGAGTCTTTTAATGGGCAATTTTTCTTGAAAGATACGAAAAAGTAGTAAACTATAGAAACTATGGAACTGATTAGTATATACTTCACACTAATGTTTAGGAGATAAATTATAATTATTTTAATGACAATAGGTTTGTTATTAACGTTATAGTTTCATCAGTTATCAGATTTCATTACTACATTAGTTCTATCGCGAAATATAAAGATATTCTCCGTATTTATAACGATATAATTTGTAACACATTTTGAATAGCATGTATTAATTCTTTACCAAATATCAATTTTATAACTTTTACAACATATTTATTAAAAACCAACGCTTTATCTGACAACAAAGTAAATAACAGCTATTGTTTAATAATATAACGTGGTCAATAATAAGGAATATTACTCAAAATTGACGGGTTTACTTTTACATTTATGTATGTAGAGAAAATTAATATCTATTATCGTATTTTGTATCTTTTTACTAAAAACATAAATATAGTAAAGCTTAATTTTTTTACTATTTTATCTGTTTTAGGAAATTTATTATTAATTATGTAGATAACTAGATGACTACTTGGATAACTAAATGTTTTTATTTAACAAACTAGATTATATCTATCATATATTTTATAGGTTATTTACAAATAAATTATTAATAACATATGTTTGTTGGGTTTGTCGGAATACAGATTCTATGAACAAAAGGTGGGTGCAATGTTTTTTACCTTGAAACAAAACATTTAATTTTATGATCTATAACACAATGCATATCCGATATTTTAAAAACATAATTTTCTAAGTGCGCGTGTTTATTTTCGCATATCGCTTAATATATAAAATAATTTTACAGCAGTATTTACAAAGTTATCGGTGCTGTTCTATTTGACCCAAACAGTATTTATTAAATTAGCACGTTAATATTCTAATTTTAATCCAAATTTCATTAGGATAAGCAAGTTTTTATTAATTATACTAATCACTTAATTCCACTACATAATAAACAATATTATATCAGATCTTTAACATACCACGTTGTTGCGTTTAGTACTGAGTGATACTGAACACATGGCTTTCCCATAGTGCTCGGTATTCAGCGTCAGACTTCAATTAAAGTATAAATAAATGTGTTTATCATGGCTTGTTATTACATATTTGAGGTTTTATTAAAATTTAATGCTTAAAAATTATTAAAATACCACATGCCTCACTGATTTTACGTTAATTTTTTATTTAGTGATAAACTTATGTAATACATTACGACTTGTTTGATGACAAAATCAATGTTTTTAAATATATAACAAACCATTATCATAATCATTAGTGTGTTTGACGTATAACCTTTTGTGTTTATTAAATCGCTTGACATTTTTTATTGCTAATTTTATTAATGCGTTTGATACTCTTCCATGAATAAATGTCATGATTATATAGATTAAAAGATTATGATATATATTAACCTTTTTTCTCGTTTTTATTTAAGAATATTAAGTCGTAATGGTTACAGATCTTATTTAAATTTTATTCGAAAATAAGTCAATAGCTCCAAATAGTTACTTACGTATAAGATAGCTTTTATATTTTGGGATTTGGGATCAAAATAAGTATCATCATCGGTGATGAATTTATTCACTGATAGAGATATTGATATTAATTTAAAATAACATTCTGTGTGTTTCACTCTTGTGAAAGTAGGGATTATATTTGTAAGGGAATTTATTTAATTGCAAGTAGTTAATTCAAAAGTAAGAAAATTATAGTTTTTTACATCGGATAGCGACTACAAATTAAAGATGGTTCTTATGCGACAATCATGAATTTGATAGGTACATAATGACTGGGAAGCGATGTTTTTTTGCAAAAATAGGCCCTCTCTTGGATCGATTCATTACACAATTTTTTGACAGATACGAAATAGTAGTTGTAGCGATATTTTTTGATAAAAATAATGATATTTTGGGCAGACATTTATTTGGCCGATAAAAATATACAAATATCGATAGATTTTTAAAAATAGTATATTGAATCTTTAATTTTAAATTTCTCCCTCTATCTTTAAAATTAAATACGAAAAACTTTAACTCCGCTATAGAAGAAATATAGGAAAAATAAAAAAGTTGCAAAGAAGTAACGATATGGTTAAAATGGTTAAAAAGAAGACATTTTTTATTCTGCAATATATCGATATATTTTTTTAAATGTCCAACTCGATATATCGATATTTTTTGAAATATCGATATTCTTGATATTTGGAAAGATAAAGTCACTATATTAATTTGTAATCTAATACTTTACAGCTTACTGTAAATAAAACTGCCTTACAGGTAATAAATCCATACATAATATACTGTAAACATGTTTTCTAGCCCGTCAGTGATATTTTGTGGACGGAAAATAAGATTTTGAGTCATTTTAATTGCTTTAAAATAATTCGACAATCAAAATTTTTGAGAATTTTATTAATAGCTATGTATATATAACGTATGATAAAAACATTAGATTTTTGGCAACTCAACTCAATAGTTGCAGCGAGCCGTATTCAAGTCCACCAATAGACATGATATCATTTCTGTAGTGGTTGTAAAAAAATAGAAAATGAATAAAAGTTATATACATTTGTTTATATTATCAATCTATAGTACAAGGATAATTTCAATAAAGTGGTAATCAGATGACTGTGCCTGGGTGGTGACTGATGGTGCGTGAATTGTTTAACAATATAACTATAAATTATAAAGTAATAATTTATGTTTTATTGAGTTTTCATGCTATTTTATTATTATATACTCGTTTAATTAATTATATTTGATTATAGTAATTGTTAAAGTCTGTATTAAAATCATATAATGACAAGCCGGTTAATATATAATATAAAATAAGACGAGAATCAATTTAATTTGTCTGTCAACATTTCTAAAAATGTATAGCATTATGTTAGAGTCTGAAAATAGCAATTCTTTCAGAGTAACTTGTGTTAAAATTGTTACTTGTTAGAAATTAATTTATTTTTTATTCAGTACAATTCTCTTTTTTGTAGAAATAGTAAAATTTCTTAGAGCAATATAGTTCAATCATCTAATAAAGATTAACTTTCAAGAGAAATTGCTGTAATTCAAATAATTATACTTCAATGTTGCAAACTAAAAATTATCTGTGCCGGCTTCGTTGGCGCAGTGGTCAAGGCAACAGGATTCGAATCCTGCTGAGGCATGGATGTAATTTATGTTTGTGACTGTAATTGTAAAAAAGTGTAAAATCCGATAAGGAATAACCGCCCCAGTCACGCCAGTAACCAGGCTGGGTAAGACCGGATGCCTTCTGGGATGGTCTGTAAGTTGGTCACTGGCCAATCGGTAGACTTAATGCCGATGACCGTAGGTCTAGTCCACGGAAAACCACTTTGGTAAAGAGGAAATTTTTTTAAAGAGAATATATGTGCTATCTGAACGTTATTTTTGCGTGTTTATTTAAATTTCAGATATAATATTTTGAAATAAAAATAGATATATAGTTTACAGTAGATATAACATAATAACGTTTACATTACTATTACAGAAATTAAAGAACCATGGAACCCATACAACCCATTGGTACTGAATTTTATTGTAAAGAAAATGCAGTGGAGCACCATACTGATATGTACGATCTCTTGGATGGTGAGGTGCCATTTCCAGTGTTAAGAAGAGGTGCCACATTCTTCTTCGCCATACGATTCAATCGCGAGTATATTCCAACGAGAGATGTGGTTAGAGTTCGTTTTGCCATCGGTAAGTTTATAAATTATTGAATAATTTAAACATAACATACAATAACTTCGAGATTCTGCATTGACTGAATTCTCGTCATCTATTAAGAATTGTATATGATATATTGAAACCAAACAGAAATATTATATGGATTAATATAATTGTAACCTTTCTAATGTTAGCTTATTTCAGTATTATTTTTGATTGTAGTGATTGTATTTTTTACTAAGCATAAAACACGTTTTCCACTTCTGTCATATTTATCGTTAAAAAAATTAATGTTTTTACACAACATTATGTTTGATTTTTTAAATTTAAATTGCCTTGAAGTTTTCGCTAAGCTTAATTTAATGATATATTTTTATTTAATTAATCACCTTTTATTAAAAGTAGACCACATCGGGTATTCTGTGTAAATATGTTGAACATAGGTGCAGCCTGTCTTTTAGTGCATTTGATGAACTTTCTAATCGCTAATTGCCAATATTTATGTATAAAATGACACATTTATCAAGGCACTCAACTGATTTCTATTTAATAACTTTCAGTCTTGTATTTTCTAACTTAAATTTGTAATTTTATATGTTTAAGGTTGTGTTATGTCTCATATTTGTAAAATTGAATTATATTAGCATTTATGTTAATAATTATTCATTATTTATAAATAATGAATTATTAGTCAATGATATTTAAATATTTCGTTTAATTTAAATGTATAAATTGCAAGTCTAGTTGATCCTCCAAGCATAACTTTGGTGAAGTGTTATAAAAAATAATATTTCTGGCTCGCAACTTAAAGATTAAAAGGAGTTAGTTAACAAGAAGTTTTAAGTGTATTTTTGTGAAGAATATACGTTATTACATGCAGCATATTTCACCATATATGTCACACGCCAATCTATCATTCTGCTACATTTTCTTCAAATTAACATATAAAGTAAAGTTGCTCGTAAATTGTGGTTTAAGAACATACAGTGACATTTGATAGAGCACAAAGTGTGTGTATATTAGACGAGAAACAATCATCCTACTTATGTTCGTAATCAAGCGTGATGTCTTTTGAAATAGTTCTAAGTTCCTAAAAGGCAAACTAAAAAATTCGGCCTTTAAATAAACTGCAGTAAAATTATTTGGAAGCTTTTTTCGATGGAGATTTTGTTCACATATTTTGTAATATAATTCGCATAATAGCAAACATACAGACAAAAACTTAACAAACCAATTAAATAATAATTTCAACATCTGGTATTACAACTTTTTGTATTTAAAATGTCCCAAACCAGTTAGATCGTTCTGTTTTTGTTGATAGACGTGCCGACACAACTAATTATCTTTGGAAAAAAATCGGCGCCTGTTGCCTTGAATTTATATGTTTTATTTTTTTCGATACTGTGTCCTATAAGATTCATATTAATGATAGCGTTAGACCGACAAAAACTTTCGTCAATTATTGGCGGGATTCTTGGTAATGTTGTAAATCATCATCCGAGTTCAATTATCTGATTTATCTTGGTTTAGTTTTTGGCTGTGGTTAAAAGGCTAGACCTGCGGTTTGTTTTTGTTTGTTAGATAGAAACTTTATGTTGATAACATTTCATTTTTTAATAGGAACTTGAAATAAATCTCTCTATTTTTACTTTTATCTGAATTTATTTGATTTAGATTAAATAAAAAAATACAAAACTGGAGAGCTAATTGCTGCTTTGGAAAAAATTCTATCTTGTCAACACATCTCTATAAACAAATATTTAAGTCCATATAGCCACAGGGCAGCCAAATTGAGCTGGTGTAACTGGTAATTTGAACAGTCCCCGGTCTGACACATAGATGGCGCTGCAAGAATTAAATCCCTATGTTTTTTTAGTTAGCCCTACCCCTCAAAAGATGCGTGTATAAATTTGACAGCTGTCGGATCATTAGTTTGTGAATTACAGCATTTTGAGTGAAGCAACTCTTGTTATTGTGAAAAAAATGGACAAAAAGGAATTTCGCGTGTTGATTTCGCGGCTTGATGCCGAGTTTCCGGACACTAACCCAGGAAAATCAACTATCAATGATTGGTATGCTAAGTTTAGACGTGGTGAAACGAGCACCGAAGACGGTGAACGCAGTGGATGCTCAAAAGAGTTTGTTACCGACGAAAACATTAAAAAAGCCACAAAATGATTTTGAATGACCATAGATTGTAATTGAATGAAGTAATTGACACTCTAAAGATATCAACTGAACGTGTACATCATATTATTCACGAATATTTGGGTACGATAAAGCTCTTTGCAAAGTGGGTATCGCGCGTGCTCACTTTTGACCAAAAACAACGACGAGTTGATGATTCAGAGCAGTGTTTGAAGATGATCAAGCGTAATAAACCAGAGGTTTTGCGTCGATATGTGACAATGTCGGCAAAATGAACAGTCGGCTGGCAAGGTTATGGCGCCTGTATTTTGGGATGCGCACGGAATAATTTTCATTGACTACCCTGAAAAAGGAAGGACCATCAACAGCGGCTATTAGCGTTATTGGACCGTTTGAAAGACGAAATCGCAGAAAAACGGCCGCATTTGTAGAAAAAGAAAGTGCTCTTCACCAAAACAATACACCGTGTCACAAGTCAATGAAAACGATGGCACAAATCCATCCATCCCATTTCCACCGTATTCTCCAGATCTAGCACCCAGCGACTATTTCCTGTTCTCAGATCATAAAAGAATGCTCGCTGGGAAGAATTTTTTGATCAGTGAAGAGGTGATCGCTGAAACTGAGGCCTATTTCAAAGCAAAGGACAAATCGTACTACAAAAAATGGTATAGAAAAGTTGGAGGTCGCTATAATCAGTGCATCACCCTTCATTGGAATTATGTTGAATTATGTATGATAATTTTGCCAAAAATATGTGTTTTACTCTGGTAGGCCGGGGACTTTTCAATTGATCTGTTAATGCGGCGTTGGTGCAAAAACAGAAGATAATCCTTCATTTTTTTCACTAGACTTCGAGATTACAAGAATTTCAGAAATATGAAACCATTTTCAGATAGAAATCAAAGTAGTATATTCGCAAATTTACAGACAGATTGCCTTGGGAGTTTTTTTAAAAATATTATGTAGTGAATACGTAAAAACTGTTAACCGACTAACATAAATTTAAATTTATTTCAAGGTATAACTGTCACCATAAAAATTTAAAAGTATATAGAAACGTGAAGAAAATAATATTATGTATGATCAACAAACATAAAACTCTAAGCCAGCCAAAAACATAAAAATCCGTATGATTATTTTGCATAAATTCAGTTGTTCAATGTTAAAGAAAAAGAAAAGTACATGAGACAGAAGTCGTTTATGATTATACTAAGTATTTTGTAATGTAGTGGGTAACGAAGAAAAACAAAACGTTATGTTTTGCGTCTCAATTGGCAACATCCACTCGTTTTCTTAGATGGTAAGACGATCAAAGATAACATAGTTTTATAAACAGTGTTCTTTTTATATGGCTAATTTGATTTATGAGAACTCTATCATTATTGTTAATTTTTACAGCCTTGATTGTTTTTAAATTGCACAAAATTATAATTAAAGTATAGGGAACTAAATTTATTTCAGATGATAATAGGAGATTGAGAAATTTGTGACAATAATTGAAGGTTAAATATAATTTTTTAAACAGGCGTGGTTACCAGTTGGATCTTTTAGACAACACTTGCTTTCTTCAACCTCTATTCTTAAATTAAACTGTTAAGCTTTTAAGTTTTACGTAAAAGAAAAACAGTAAAAAATATCTACTATTAATTTATTATCTATATGAAATATTTAAGTTATTCTTTGGCAAGAATTCAATTTTTTGGTGATGTTAATATTTATGATTATTGAGTTGCTCATAATTCTGGTCTTGTCAATTTTTCTTGCTGATATAACGTCTGTATGATAACAAATGTTAATGTTATTGATACTTTAAATGAAAATTTTTTAAATTTATTTTTCCTTTTTCCTTACTAAACTAACACTGTAAAACTATATTTAACAATTTTTATGAGAAAGATTATGAAGTCCTGTTTTGAATTAATTATATATTTCTAAAAATTAATTTTAAAATCTACATACTTGTTTATTTGTTTACTGTTTAGATAAATCGTTAGTATATGCGATACGCAGTAGCAATTAATAATGACATTTTGTTTCATAATCATAATTTTTAGTTAAGATGCAAACATTTTTTCTCTTTTAAATAGTCGTACTTGTTTATTGTGGAATTACAACATCAATCATAACAAATTAATTTTACCACTATTAATTGTTATAACACTTCATTACAATTTGGAGTTTCTTATTAACATCTTTTTTTAAAATTATGATGGTGTTTGGTTTGGTTTGGTCTATAATCCTAATAAAGCATCTTGGAAGTTAACTGTAAATCTTAATGTCATTTTAACGAAAAATAAAATTTAAAAACACTTCTATTACTTCGTAGGTCCAAAGCCTAATATCATTAAAGGAACCAGAGTGATTTTGCCCATAAATCCTAAAAACAAACGTTTATCCGAAGACCCCAACCGTTGGTCCATTTGTTTAAACCGTGTTAATGACGAAATTATAACGGTACAAGTTAGAATCTCAGCCCTAGCACCAATAGGTATTTGGAAATGCTCTCTTCAAACCAACATTGCTGGACAAAAACGAAATCGATTCGATTACGAGGTAATTATTATGGTTGCTGACTGAATTCAAACAAATTTAATATTGTGATCTTTATCAATAGGTGCCGGACGATTTGTATTTGATTTTCAATCCATGGTGCCCGGAGGATGGCGTCTATATGGAGGAGGAAGAAGAGCGAAAGGAGTACGTTCTGAATGAAGTGGGAAAAATATGGTGTGGCACCTTCAAAAATCCTATGGGAAAACATTGGGTCTTTGGACAGTTTGATGACATTGTCTTGCCATCAGCTATGCTGTTATTGGAAAAGTCGGGCCTTGCCCATGCAGATAGAGGCAATCCTATTTTAATCGTGAGGGCTTTATCAGCAATTGTAAGTACTGTAGTTTATTCATCATTTAAATCAAGTTTATAAAAATTGTGTTCAATAATATTTCTAAAAGGACCATATTAAAGCTCTACGGCAAACATTAAAACAGTATTATAAAGCACTCCTATATTTTACGTTTTGGGCTATCGTATTTTTTTTATTAATTAAAATTCCGACATAGTATTATGGTAGAACCTTGAACTCACAATAAAAAAGTAACATTTTACGAGAGGAATTTTATCTATTATTTGTTAGTTAATTACGTCAATATCAGCAATCTTTAGTGTGAAATGAATAGGTTATTTAGTATTACATAGATCTTTATGATGGTTCAATGTACTTAATGAATAGCGATAATGTTTATGATTACATTACTGATTCACTACATCTACATTCATCAATATTAATATTTATGAATGAAAATTAGATGATTTTCTCTGATTAACTCTGATATTGAATATTTTGTTGATTGAAGGTAGTCTAATTATGTCACAATAAGTTTTAAATACCTACGTTTCATAATACAATACTAGAATATTGATTTTGTCACGTAATTTTGATGGCTGAATAATTAAATATTTAAAGGTAAAATATTCTGCAGACAAATGATAATTTATTTCATATTAATTATTAAATAATTCGGGTTTAAATCTCCACGTGTCTGTTAAATTGGCGAGATCTCAAAAATACGCAATAAAAATGATGTTAGAACATAATTTTCTGTTTATATTTGTATAGGATCAGAAAGCGGTGCCCGAAGAATTATATGTAAAATAGACAGATTTGCATTAAACAACAGATACTGGAGACTTTTAGACAATAAATTATAATAAAAATCACGTATTTAATTGAAATAATAGACTTTTATTTGTTCGTTTGTGGAATCCATGTTAAAAGTTTAATTTGACTGCAAATATAACTTAAATATCGCTCAGTTAAATGTCATGGAGAAGGCAATCTAATACGATAGTATGGTGTTTGTTATGAATTATTTTTGTATTGTTTTCAATGTTTTTTTTTCACTAGTGGCTAGACAAAAATGTTGTCTTTTAAATAATAATAGAAAGTTAACCAGAAAGTTGAATAATAATTCTGATAGCGGTTATTTTCCACATTTAGCTTTACACTATTTTTATTACTTTTATTTCTAGGTTAATTCTGTAGATGATGATGGATTGTTGGAAGGACGTTGGGATGGTAACTATGAAGATGGAACCTCGCCATTCGCTTGGACTGGTTCCCACGCAATAATGGAACAGTTTCTTCAATCTGGTGGCAATCCAGTGAAATATGGACAATGTTGGGTATTCTCGGGTGCGACTGTAACTATTTGCAGGACCTTAGGCATTCCATGTAGATCAACCACCAATTATGTTTCTGCCCATGACACAAATAGGTCGATGACTGTTGATAAGTACGTTTGGTATTAATTACATTTATTTAAGATACTTATTATTAAATTATTACAGATTCTTCGATATATTTGGCAATAAAATTGAGGAGAGTGATGAAATAGATTGCAAGGATTCTTGCTGGAACTTTCACGTATGGAATGACGTTTGGTTAGCTCGGCCAGACTTGCCACCTGGTTACGGCGGTTGGCAAATTATCGATGCTACTCCACAAGAAACTAGCGACCAAATTTATAGGTGTGGTCCGGCATCAGTAGCTGCTGTACAGAAAGGTATGTTCCCTCAATAAAATAAATTTCCAATTTTTTCTGCATAATAATTTTTCAAAAATATTTTTCAATACATAAAAAATGGAGACACATAATTATTTACGTCTTTTTGCATTAGTTTGATCTATTTTAAAACTGGGATATTAACTATTAGCTGTTTGCATGTATTTTGATCGGCTATATCTACTGGTGAAAATTCGTATCAATGTAAATATTTGTTAAACAACGTAGCCCAACTGTTAAATTCGTCAGTTTTGACATTTCTCTACATAAAGTAGTAGTCTTTCGTTTACTATTATTAAGTTATTCAGTGTATACAAATGATAAACATGGAATGCTCAAACGCATATACATTCATGACGTTTGTTGTTTGATATCTGAAGAAATCTGCTGCCTAAGCCCATAAAACACTTCTTGAAACTTATGATAATATTGCTCTATCATATTCTAAGTATCATTTTTGGTTTCATTGACCTAAAAGATGCGATATTAATATTAAAGGCAAATAACATCCTAAGGGACTAAATAATAGTGAAGACGATGAATGACAAGACTTACATAACCAAATCTGAGCTTAATATATCAAAGGACTTTCAGATAACTTTGATGAGTTAAATGATTTTAGGCATATATAAGCGAAAATTCCTACAGTACGAATTCCAAGCAAAAATTGTTGTGGCTTGCGACTAAAAGGGAATATACTGTGATAATCTTAGGTGTAAAATGTTATTAGTTAGTTCCCATATTGATACTGAAGCGGAATAATCTTGGCCAAAAAGTCTTGCTGTGTATATGGAGTGTTTAGCAAGGTGTGTGGAATGAAACTATTAATTCAGGTGTTGTTCTATTGATGTCAATTGATCAAGCTAAATGAGTATTGTTTTGTTTAGTAAAAGTAAAAGTATTGTTTAAAAAAGACTACAAAAGCAATAGCAAAGTCGTTCCTTTGCATGTGTCTTCCAATGCCAAGCACACAGCCAAGCATTGTGTATTCTGATAACTTTAATTAAATCGATGCAATATGATTTGACTGTCATAGTTTCGAAAATCTGAAAAAGTGCGAGAATCGACCGAGGATTGAATTCCCAAACCAATATCGTTCTTTCGACAATAAAAAATTAAATATCTGAAGATCGATATACATATTACTTATTTTACTAAAACTAATCTACAGAGTAGTTTCAAACATTTTCGGTCGATGTGTTCTTTAATATAACAAATTTCCATAGTATTAAAAACCATTTATACCAATTATTAAATATTTTATTTTGTTAAAATAAACGGTGACGATCATGACACAATCTCGATAATCATTTGATGATTTACAAGAAATCTGTATACAATAGATTAATAATTATCCTTGCTTGAATTAGTTAACGAGATTTATTCAATTGGGCATCTCGAATTAATCTGCATTTTTGAAACAAAAGAATATATTTTCATGTTATATCATAAATAAATCATAAGGAAAAAGTTTGCTTTCTGTTTAGTAAACGGTGATTCAAGTCATTGTTTGCGAATAAATTAGCAGATGTTCAAGATAAAATAAAAATATCATTGATCAAGTAGCAATAAGATAGTAGCATAAATTAATATTACGTCTTTTGCAGGTGAAGTTGGTTATCTTTACGATACGCCATTTGTTTTTTCTGAAGTCAACGCTGACATTGTCCATTTCAAGGAGGACGAGGAATCTGACTGGGGTTTCACACGAACATCCATCAATAAATACCAGTAAGTCCATTTATTTCGTTGTGTTCACTAAATTTATGATTAATAATAAATAATCTCTAGCGTTGGAAGAAAAATACTGACCAAAAGAGTGGACATAACTGACGAAAAAGGCGATAGTGACTTATGGGATGTCACCTATTTCTACAAAAACCCTGAAAATACTCCTGCTGAGCGTTTAGCTGTCTACAACGCCGTCAGAGGCGTACCGAAAGCTCAAGAATTCTACGAAATTCCTTCTCAAGGTGAAGGAGATGTTGCATTTGATTTAATCGACATCGACACAGTTCCTCTTGGTAAAAGCTTCGAGGTTGTGGTGGAAATCCAAAACAATTCATCAGAAGAGAGAACAATCAGTGCAGTATTGAGTTCCGGTTCGGTGTACTATACTGGTGCAGCTGGTAGTGATATTAAAAAGTCCCAGGGAACGATCAAGGTAATTTTTAAAGTATTACTAGTGTTACCAAGATTATCTAATACTTTTCATATTTTGAATATGTATTCTTGTTACTATATACAATGTATAGTTATATGGTATTATATTTGCTTGGTGTATTATAATGAGTTGGGGAGAAATATCTTTCGGGCTTTTAAATGTTTTTAATTATTTAAAGGTAATTTAATCCGTATAAATTTGAAACACGAATGAACAGTATATTTTTCTTTTCAATATATAAGATTTTGTCACTTTTCTTGTATTATATAATTATTGTTACGTTACTGTAGAAGATCTAATAATTCTGAGCTCTATAGTGAACCAAACTATATTTACAAGATTCTTTTGAACGAGCTTTATACCATTAAGAGATTTTCTAGAGAATGAAGCAAATAGAAATACGGGTAAACTTTGGTCTACATGGTAGATGTATCAAAAATTTCCAGCCAATCTTTTTCAAATTTTGCCGGGTAGTAATAATCCGGTATAGCGCTATTGTGATGGAAGACCTAATGAACCCTTTATTTTTTATCCATTCTTAGTCGTTTTTTATAATCACTTACTTCAGTCTCATTAGTGATCGTCTACAAAGGGTCGAATGCATGGTTAGGCCTAGTGATTATGAACTGCTCAAATCATTTTCTTTCCACGAAACGCTTCGCTAAATTTTTATTTTCTGAAATAATGAAAAAAGAAAAAAGAAAAATTACCTTCCGGAATCTTTGTTTTCAAAGCACAATAACGCCATACAGAATAAACGAATGACACTACTGATTTATATCTAGAATGTTCTGTATACCATTAAAACGTGCTATCAGATATAGTTTGAATTAATAAATATTACTAGATACATTTTAAAACCATCTACTAGGAAGTACTGATAGTATTTTTTCCAACCCTATTGATTGGTAATAATAATGGTAATAATTATAATACTATAAAAATCTTTTTCGAATCGAATTTCAATTGAAAATGTACTTTCCTATTTTATTATTGAATTTATTGCTCATCAATGATTTAATAAACATTATTGTTGAAATTCTGTAATGATAGTTTAAAAAAGAATGAATCACCAATATATGATGAACCAAAAAAATTAAAATATAGTGTTTCACTGCACAAATATAAAGATAATATTTTAAAAAATATATATCATTTAATGATGAAATAATGGATTGTTAGAAGACCTTGTGCCGCAGCTCGTTATGGAATGAAATAATTTAATTTGTCATACAGACACTGGTCATTAAAAGCATTATTAGTAATATTTGTTTATAATGCTACCGGCGATTTAACAATAATTAGTTGATGATATCACTTAGCAAACCTTTACATCCTGAACATTTCTTAAATGATCATATCATCTCCGTATTGTTAACTTATTTCTCATATGAAAATCATTTTTGATTTCAGATTGCTGGCTATCAAAAAGAAACATTGAGAATTTATGTCACCCCAGAAGAGTATATCGATAAATTGGTGGATCATTGTATGATTAAAATTTATGCAGTGGCTAGTGTAGAAGAAACCAAACAAATCTGGAGCGAGGAGGATGATTTCACAATGATATTACCAAAGATGACGGTCCAAATTTCTGGTGATCTGGTAGTTGGGGAGCAATGTGTCGCCAGCTTCAGGTAAATATATTTTTCAAATTTCCGTGTTTCGCCTGCGAATCTCAACGAAAATTAATGAATACTTTCTTTCTAGGTTTAAAAATCCTCTTAACCTACCCCTTACCAACTGTGTCTTCACTCTGGAGGGACCCGGATTACAGAAACCCAAAATCGTCGATTACCGCGACATAGATCCAAACGAAGATGTTGTGCTTGAGGAAACTTTCACAGCTAGGAAAACCGGGGAGAGGAAAATTGTTGCCAGTTTCACCAGTAAACAGATACAAAACATTTCTGCCAGCACCACGGTCAAAATAGAATAAGTCTTTTTATATTAACTTTAATTAAATTACTATTAGTTTGCAAGAATTAAGAGATTGATGTGCCAATATTTTATATTATATATTTTTATATCAGTAAACTTTTTTAAAGTATATGTGCCATTTGCTCGCTTTTTATATTTTTACGAATGCTTTACGCATACTACTACATATTTATTTAAAGGTACTGGCAGCTTGTAATCATTTTTTAAATATATTTAAAATTTGTGAGATATTTAATCATATAATAAACCGTATTACATTTAAATATAAAGTTTTTTCTTTTGTTTTATAAGTTTCATGAATAAACGTATAAATTTATAAAACATCTTATACAGTTACGTAATTAAGTAACAAGTTTCAAGAAATATGTAAACTATATGGTGAATGCGCGGTAATAAATTATTTACAACCTCTGGTATAGAAAAATTATTTTACGGCGCGATGAGAACACATATTAATATTCTTTTACGCATCTATAGAAATCATCTTAGATATGGCTTTAATAGCCAACTTTAAGGTGTGTTTAATTCTTAATAATCTTATTTAATTGTATTGCACGGTGGCGGATCTTGATCAAAATCTTAAGGGTTTCTGCAATTTTTCCATAAAAGACTTACTTATATTTTATAAACTAAGTCCATCCTACATTATTTTCTACTTGGTTATCGCTTTGCCCTTAGAATTGTGTATTTCGGAGATAAACTTTTTTTCTATAGGTAGCATAAAAATATTGAATTTCTAAGAAACGTTTTCTAAGTTTTGATGCGCTTTAGTGTCGAGAAACAACTTTCTGTCTCTGTTGTTTTGAGAGTTGTTCTATTATTTCTAATAATTATCTTTCAACGTGTCTTCTAGATTGTTTGCTTATAAGAGGTAGTGCACTATTCAATGTTCTGTAATTATTTCTTGAATATATAACTAACAGTTGAGTTCGTAATTGTTATTTATCAAGTGCAGTATAGACACAACATTCGGAAGTGACTTTATACTCAGGAAATTTACCGCAATACTCTCCAAAATATTATGAAAAGAAAAGTACCAGATGATTTTTAAAATGCAATCGATCTTTTGCACAATTTATTATAACATCATACACCTCTAAAGCAGAAATTCGGTGATCAAATTTTCAGTTGCCTGTACGGTTGCGTTTATTTTCTAATGCTTTACTAAAGATATTATCAATATTATTTCAAACATGAATAATATTGCATTAAAATTATCGACAGCGTATTTTATTTCGGGAGGTTCGATTATTTTGCTGAAATTGGTTAAACATGATATATACATGGAGCGTCACACGATGGACAAGAGTTAGCCGAAAATTGAAGATGAGATCATTTAACATACGGCGAATAGAGGCTAGCAACAGGTTAGTCACTATTTTTTTCAACGTTCCTACTTATTGAGGTGAATTATTAAAAAAGCCAGGAATATCTTGTAGATTGCCAAAATGACACGTACTTGCTTATTTGTGGAAGCAGCTATAGACAGAATGAAATTTAATTGGTGCGCCTAACAGTGTACATAGTGAACAAAAGGATACTTTTTTAAAAATTAATATGTACTATTAATAATATATTAATTAATACTTGAACGCCTGCATGTTGTTCGTACATTACCGCTGCTGCATCATAGCTTTGTGCCATCAGTTTGTTGAAATTTGAATTAAAAGATCGATAACGCTTACAATTATTATTATATAAGTGTCTCTGTATCACATTTTTCAGAAATTATGTAGTCCTAAAAACGCTCAATTGGTTCACCATCGCCAAAATATTTTAAAATTACTACTAGTTGAGATCTTGCAGCAACATCAGTTACTTCGTTTGTCATGCCATCGCCATAAATGAAGAATTATTAAATTCCTCAATTATTTGTTCTTGGTAAACTTCAAGCATACACTTTAACAGATCGTTCTGCATTTATTTGGAGGTCTCTTTAAATACTGTAGCATTCTTTAGGTGCTTACTTAGAGTTGCATCTAGTTCAACTGACAAATTTATAAGAAACTAGCTGACCCGACAGACTTCGTCCTGTCAAAAAGATTTGTAATGTGGCAGTTTTTGTGCCTACGTATTTTAAAAAATTCTCCTGAACAGAACCATCACCCTGGTGATAGGGCGTTGTGAATAAAAAATAATTAAATAAAACATATATAAGGATTGAAAAGTAAGTAATCGCTTTATTGTTAATCATGTGAATCATAATTATTATTATTATTATCATTGTAGTGCTTTGTGGTATACGATGTTTTTTGTTTGATTACCTGGCGCATAGATAAACAAATCTGATGGTTTTCCAACACGGGAACAGGCAACATACAATTGACCATGTGAGAAACATGGGTTTTCTAGATTAATACCACAAACACTTAATGATTGCCCCTGGGACTTGTTTATAGTCATAGCAAAAGCAAGCCGCACTGGAAACTGTAGTCGTTTAAACTCAAATGGCACGTCAGTCGGAATCATTGGGATGCGCGGTATGAGAACATCTTCTCCTTTATACTTTCCTTTGAGTATAGTTGCTTCTATCACATTGTTTAGTAATTTTTTTATCGCTAACCGTGTACCGTTGCAAAGACGCGGTTGGTTGATATTTCGCAACATTATAACCACCGATCCAACCTTTAATTGAAGATTGTGAGGTGGCAATCCTGGCAAATCCAGCGAGTTTAAAAATTCCGGTGGATAGTTGACTACATCATCTTGATTAGTAGCCGAATCAACTGATTTATATATCCTCAATTCGCCTGTAATTTGTTCTTGAATTTTGAAATTTAATTCATTTACATCTATGTTTTTTGCAGCCAGTATAGCTCGTTCGCTCAACCAATCATGGTTTCTGTAATTTTGAGAAACATCTGGAAACACCTTCTGAATAAGTTCATCTTTTGATCGAGTTAACTGACAAAAACTTTGAGGAAAGTTAATGCAGCCAGTCAACATGTCTATAGGAAATTTGCCATTACCAATGTCAATGAGTTGTTTAGAGAATATGTTTCCAGATTGGTCATTTTGCAACTCGACATGCATATTCTTGCTTAAATGAAGTACTTTGACATGTTTCCACAAATTGGAGGACTTTAGACATGCATTGAGTTCATCAGCTGGCGTTGATCGTGGAATCACTGGCAATGTTTGACGAAAATCTCCTGCTAATAAAATCATTGTACCACCAAATCGGTTATTATTGCTACGTAGATCTTTAAGGTTCTGTCTAAAGCCTCCAAAGATTTTTTATCTGCCATCGTGCATTCATCCCAAACAATCAATTTACATTGCTGCAAAACCTTTGCCATTACAGAGTTCTTCGAAACGTTGCAGGTTGGAGTTTCATTGCTTTGCATATTTAATGGCAATTTTAGTGCTGAATGGGCTGTTCGACCACCTTCAAGCAAAGTTGCTGCGATTCCCGACGAAGCGAGTGCAAGTGCAATTTTATTTTGTGAGCGAATTGTTGCTAATATTAATGAAATCAAAAAAGTTTTTCCTGTACCACCAGGTGCATCTAAGAAGTAAATCCCTCCAGTTTCATCATTTGTTACTTTCATAAGAGTTTCAAATACATACTTCTGTTGTTCATTTAACAGTGGAAGATTTGTTTGAATTAATTCTTTCAAGGCGTTGAGATCATACAGTCTTTCTCGATGCAACTCTTGGTTAAAAGCGTCATGCATTGGACGATTGGGCGCGGTCAGGCCTAATTGAATTAATAGTTTGTTTGACATTATCAAGCACATGTCCTCAATTGAAATCAATGCTTCATTGTAAATTTCTTCACTGATTTGTATATTTGGATTTCCCATTCTATTCCGTATTTGATACAAAATATCATCACGCATATAATCTTTGTACTTCATCCACAAATCAATTGGGTTTGATGGGAAGCATGTAGATATGATTATAGAAAAAAATGTTCGTATTTGATGAGCGTGTGATGATATTACAGCATCATTGAGAGTTTGATCCCAATGAGCGTCATTTTCAAGCAATTGCAAACGTTGACAGGCTTCTCTGTAGGATCCACACAATTCACCATCAACAGTTCGTAACTGTTGGAATGATGTTGGGCCACGTACATTGACTAATAGCAGTCGTAAATAAAAACATTCATCATTGCTTGGATGTACTGAATAAATCCGGCCAATCGCATCGGTGGAATATACATCTGTATATCCTGGAACTGGTTTTCCTTGTTTCCGTCGTATAAATCTCCTTGAGGATTGATTCCAGGTATAATATTTTGGCATTTCAGAATATAGCAATGTTTGTGCGAAATCATCGTTTTGGCATGTCTCAAAAAAACTGGTTAATGTAGTAGATGGTGGCTGAGCAGCTCTTTGTACTGCGTTCTGTGCTGTAAAATACACTCTTTGTCCATTTTCTAAATGCACAGCTAAGTGAACAACAGAAGGGTGTCTCTCATGAATAGGAAAAGAAAATATTCGCCAAACTGCTTCATTACTACTGACATAGCGGCCCATTTGGTATTGGGTAACTTCATCATTAGAATTCTCTGCACCAATTCCAATCACAGCCACATCACTCCCTTTGGTTACATATTTGCAAATGTATTTAATCGATTTCACTGAATGGCAAGATTCAACGTTGATGTGTGCTTTGAATGTCTTTGATAAAATGGGTGAATATGGAACAATCCAACGATTATCTATTTCAATATCTTGTTGATTTAATTTGACAATTGTTGATTTTCCATTGTCTGCTGTCGATCTGCGACGATACAATGGATAACCGTCATTACCAGTAATTGTTTCCGATATTAATGTCCGTGGATATCGTTTTGAACATTTACCATCCATCATACACGGTGAATTTTGATTAAGAGTTCCACAGGGACCATGTATCATGTTTTTGATAACTACCTCATGCAATCCAGGATCTACTTGTACATTAGGGATTTCAGCTGATATCACTGCATCAACTTCATTTGGCCTTATCTTTTCAACCAACCAAATCAAAATGTGTGCATGTGGCAATCCTCGTTTCTGCCACTCCACAGAATACATCCAGCAGCGTGTCTCACCAAACACATTATGTTTTACGATGAAATTCATTAAAGATTTCAACTTTTGTCTAAAGACTCTGGCTGTAATATCATGACGATCAATGGGTGATTGCCCAGGGAATAACTCCTGCTTAATTTCTATCCATTGCGGATTGCATGTAAATGTGATGAACAAATCTGCTGTACCATAATGACGAACATACGACATGGCATCTTGAGCATATTCGTGCATATGCCGAGGGCTTCCGATGTATGTTGCTGGAAGAATAGTCATCCGACCGACATTCTGTGCATTTCCATCAGTATTAATCGCATCTCGAAGGTGAATATACTCTTCAGATCGGAGTTTGGTTTGATTCAACCTGATGAATGTTAATCTCTCCGTTTCAATTTTAACATACATGTCAACAACATATTTGTGATATAATCGCCGACATTTCAATATGTGATTATCTTCATTTTCCCGAATCATTATGCGGTATGAATAATAGTTCATTGAACTGACTTTTTTGTTGGTTTCAGAACCTGTAAACAGATTTTGTTTTAATAACATTCAAATACATAATATAGTAACTGAGATATTATCGCCATAGCTAAACTAATATTTTAGTTACCTATAATGGGATTTATCATTTTTATTGATAAATCGTAGCCATCTTCACCTTGCCAAAATATAATGGGATATTGCAGTGCATCATATGAGCGGTGTGTTTCCTTTATACGTTGTAATTGATCATTCCGACGATGTAAAACAATATCACGGGATTCCAAATTTTCTCCAACTATAACGATAGCAACTTCATCAATAGTTGGTGCATTAAAACGTCTTGTATGTTGACCTGCAGGTGTTTTATCAGCTCTGATTACAATTTTGTGATTATCGGATGGCATCAGATCCAGGGCAGTTTTAAACAATATAATCAATTGATTGTGTTGATGAAATAAAGTTTATAATTGTTCTACAATAGACCTCTTTACTAAATTGTTATGTGCACAACGCAGATCAATTTCTTGTGGTGAATTGCCCATAAAATAAATTTGCAGGAATTTGTTGTCGCTATCTGACACTGGTAACAGTGAACCTGCTCTGTGATATATTTGCCCTTGTATCTGTAAATAAAAAAAATATTATGGTGTGGTATAAATTAATGGATTGTCAGTGATCAAACTTAAATAATATTTGATCTTAAAAAGTATATATTTAGTTTTAACTAATATCTATCAAATATAAAATATAATAAAAGTGTCACTGAAACTGAATCACCATATAATATGATGACTAAGTGATATATTTCGTAATGATTAAGAAATTGAAGATTAGTAACACATCTTAACTTTGGTGACAGAAAATTTTGTTCGCTAAAATAATTATGAGTAACTGCTATAATACATACCTTGAAAGTTGGCATAAAATTTTCCCGAACTGCATTTGTTGCCCCAAATGAAGTCATTTGAAAGCAATTGTTATATTGTTGGATATGTGTCAAAAAGTGTATAGAATCTGTTCCTATTCCTGAAACCAATGAGTACAATTGTTCTGGTGGTGGATCCAATGGTATCAATTTCACTTTACCATTTGCGCAACACAATCCATTGGCTTCGTTTTTGTATTTTAATGCCTTACAGTGTGAGCAAACCAAGTTCATAGAACCAATAACAACACATTGGTAGTTACTGTAGTCAATTGACACATCGTAACTGAAAGCAGCTCGATTCAAACTTGCGCGATTATTAGTTGAATGTCGCGCTCGCGCTTCACGCGTTTGTGATATCCGAATTCTTTCACGTTCATTTCCGTCGTCACGTTCTTGTGCAGTACGATTAGATCGGTAATTAGCTTGGTTTATAGGATTTCTGGTTCTTCTACCTAAATTGCTTCGTCTTATAGGAGGCATATCAAATATAAATTATTTTTTCACTAATCACAAACTAAACAAACACTAACTAACTAAACACTCTGCACAAAACACGATATACGAATTTGTTTCGTGTATCAGTTGACAATTCATCTGTCATCTGTCAAAAGTCATCCTTTAAACTTTAAGTAACAGACAACTTTTTTTTTTTAAATTTGATATGACTTGAACTCAAATCCTTTTAAGCCGTACGAATTGTTTTATTTATTTAAAATTTGGATATTAAAAATAATAAAACACTGTTGGTAACGCGATTTTTGTTTGACTTATGTAATGAGAACAGAAACGCGAGTTTCGGAACGCGACATTAAACTCCTCCAACTATGTATTCTGTGCTCCAACGCACACACGCACATTGTTTTGATAGATATGATCTTTGACGTTAGGAACACACCTACATTGCTTAGACAACAGTGAGTGCTTGTAATTTAATATGAACTTTATACCATAGCAATAAAGCTCAAATTGACTACGTTTTAGTTACAAATCATTTGTATGGGAAAAAGAAAAGGGCTATTTTTAGGGTTTTTCCAGCAATAATTCTAATTTTTCTCGCCGTAAAAACCATCCTTGAACTTCAACGAACATTCTAAAAAAAGATTTGGCCAAATTGGTCCAGGCGTTGTTGAGTTATGCGCTTACCAACACATTTTGCGATTCATTTTTATATATAAGATATCCCCGGATTCTGAGAAATTTCGCTCTCACCATGCCACCGAAGAGTCAATTCAAACAATTCACAAAATATAGTACAATTATTAATTTTTGATAAAACATAACTATTCTTTGATATATTGTAATTATTTATTTCTATATTTATCCAATAGGCAAAATCTAATTGAGCCATAATATTAGCTGCGTCCGGTAATGCAAATTCCGTACAATTATGAAAATATATTTTAGAGTTTTCATTTTTTTTTTATTTTCAAACGTAAGTGGTCTAAATCGGTGAACCCTATTTCCGTCCAAGCTTAATCGCCACCAAAAAATTAGCTGAGGTTTTCTCAGTACAGTCCACAAATCTATTAATTTTTTAAATAAGTGTATTTAAATTTAAATATAAGGGTGTAATTTTTCCCCCTACTTGCACCAGATTTGTCTAATTAGATTAATATTAAATAATTATATTAATTAGTATTAATACTTAATATTCCAATTACTTTATATCTTCTGGCTGGAAAGTTCAGTTTATATACATATTTCGGTCAGAATTGGTTGGGTAAAAGCTTTAGGAACGTTTAGCTATAAATAAATGAATGATAAATGGTTTATTTTTATCGGCGTTTATCTCACTAAATAACTTGTGATGGGCGAGTAACACTATGTTTCAATACCTTAAGAAGCATCAGCTAATATGGACAAATCCAAAAGACTACCTACCAAATTCGTTCAATGATGTAAAGGTAATGGGAGGATCTGATGAGGATCTAACTATTATCTACCCCGCGTAACCATGTAATTGCAACAACAGGTAAAGTGTAAAAAGTTGTATAAAATCAGATATTAGGAATTGAACTACTTTCGCAATACAGGACATCATAAGGAGATTTACCTTGAATCAACAAATAAAATGACAAACAAATACACTTCCAAACGCATTCATAAATATTTGGCAACTAACAAAAATGTCGATCTTTCTTGACAGTGACACTATTGATCGCAGTGGCAATGACACTTTGTATGAGAAACATTGAATTGAGAAATTTGTTCTTTTAGTATTATCCTCGCAATTGTTGACTGGACTCACTCAAATTTTATTTTAGAGAGACTAAAAAACAACAACTTATTTATATAAGTTATATTATGTGGAAGGGTTTTAAATAAAAAGCCATTAATTTACTTTTTACTGTTTTAATTAACTGAAAGAAATGGCAACTAGTTGAACGACACTGAGGGTTCTTATCCATTAGAAAACATACCAACCCCTCTCACTTGGTTACCATTCAGGTAGTTTTAAACCGGATTTTTGGGACCGTATTATTAAAGAAACGGTCACATAGATTTAAGTGACTACCATTCCCCCTGGACAGCTTATATTTGTTATAATTCAATTTATTTATTATTAGTTATTCATCAATAGTTGTTTCGTCCGCCAGTTTGTCTTTGAAGATCTTCGAAATCACACTGTTTCTATCCAAATTTCCATGGCACCCCTCTACAAAATGGTCTTAAAGTTTTGGTGACTCCATATTCTAATAGTCTACAGCTAAGTAACTGAGCTGCTGCAATACGCCTTTGGCTACCGTTCACTCTGTTCAGAAACCTTCTGCTCAAATTCCAGTAAACTATGCTAATTCACAGCAACTTGTGTCCGCCTTTAGTGACCTTCAGTGAATATTTTTCAAAGCTTGAATTTTTCTTAGTTGGAAAGTTTATGGCTAGGAGTTCTTGGGCACGTTCAAGCCACTATTTGTGACCTCTTCAGCCTCGATACTTTTACTCGAATTCCACTTAACTACGCCAAGAGATGGTTCGAGTAGTTGCTGAATGATTGCCAGTCAAACGTCAACCTGTCTTCTTTTCTTAATAATTCATTTGATTCAGATCAAAAGAGAAGAGCCTTTTCTTCTTCGAAGAAATCTTACCGACAGCGCCAGTGTATAAAATGTAAAAGGATTTAGAATATAAAAACTATAAAAATTTATTAATTATAATAAAGATAGTAGGAATATTTTTAAACCATAGGTTTTGGCTATATCTACCTTTAACTAGAAAACGGACTTTAACTAGTTAAAGTTATGGCAACAAAATTATAGTTTCTTGATTTTATAACCATCAAAGGCAGCCGATATTTGTTGTGTATGCTATAGAAGTGCCTAATTTGTAGGTGTTTTTTATATTATATCTTAATTGTATATAAATATATAGAAATTATGCACTGTTACATATTAGTGGCGGCCATAATCGGTCCTTTTAAGTGGTTTGGGTGAACCGCAAACCGAATTCTGTCATCGAAATATTATAATATATAAATATCGAAATCGTTTATCAACTGCGAAATATTTGTTTACCAAGGTCTATTAAAAATTAAAATATTTTATTTTTCTGTAACGTACATGTAGCCAGTCAAAATACACCTAAAATTAGTCTCGAAAATATCCGGAAGAACACCTAACAATCTTGCTAAAATAATTTGATTTAACATAAAAATACTTTAATTGCATTATATACCCACCCATAAACATTTTAATGACTAGATCGTAAAACTTCTACGATTCCATTGCATTTGAACCTTTTGTTGGGGGTCCCAACTTATTTGTAGTTGCTGAATTTCGGCTGCAACAATCTGTATCACGGATATCATCGTCTCACATTTACGTAAACTTACTATAATATACAACCTTTAAGTAATATGTGCATCGGGCACGTGCATGTGGATCTTTAAGGATTTATTACATATTGTTCTCGCCTTCTATATCTTCGACCTCGTATACACTACCGTTATGTGTGTTTCAGCGTGTAACAAGTCTCGTACTTAAAATTTAGTTCAAGCTTCAGATTGTGTTATTTTTAAAAACTCTATATAGCAAATACTACATATAAATGTTGTCCATTATCTATTTTGATAATATGTAAAGATATTAGTAATATGAGAGTTGTATACAATATCTAACATATAAACACTAAATGCTTTAAATTATTATCAATTTAAGGTTTGGCTCTAGCCAGATAAACTGTAGTTAGCAAAAAGGAGATTAAAATACTGTGAAGCTTTCTAATTTGCAAATTTTCTCTTTTTGAACTCTTAACAACTTAGATTAACCTATATACACTTGATATATTTGCCTTTAGTAAAAAACCGTTTATTCTTTCAACAACAAATTGCTTTTACGTTAAATTGAGAGTTGACTTGTTACGCCTAGACAAATTTCTAAATAATAGTCATTTCCTCCTCCAAAATCCTCCTGACTTTGTAATGATTAGTGATAAGCAAATGCCTGAAGACACTTTGTCAAAAGTTTTTTTTCTCGTCCCTTCGAACATTTCACTTAACATTGTTTTCTTTTAATAATTTCAGCATTTTATTGCACTGAAATTCTCATAGCCAAAACAAGCGTTCTTCTGCACATTTTCTGTAATCCAAAGCATTCAATTGTAAATACTTTCCTTCCTATAATTTGTACTCGATCAAATTCAGGTATTAGTCATATCAACAGTTGGTTTGTTTGAGTTACAGTTTAAGTATAGAACAAAAACATAGGTAAAATTAAAACATATTTTGTATTTGTCTTTTCTTAGCACAAATTAATCAATAAGCGAGGAGTTTTAAAACATTGCGTATGCATAACTTAAATTATAATTGCAAACTTAAAATAAAGTAGGAAAGTAGAATAAAAATAATTAAGTTGTAACAAGATTGATAAGATTAAAATATTTATAAATGTTACAAAATGGCAATGAGTTTAAATATGTTCACAGATGATGATCGACGCATCTGAATTTGATATAGCTTATTGAACTGACGAGAACTGCTTGTTACATGAGTTGCAGGACGTCGTTATTTGTGATTCAGACTGTGCGACTTCTTCTAAGACATGTTGACAATCTTCTTACGCTACTTGCTTTGTTTCGATGACTTCGTTTATGATATGAAGGTTCCATGCACGATATTATTATTTCTTGGATATTTACTGTTAGAATGGAGACTAGATCTCTTTGGTGAACAATTCTCTTTCATCCCTGATGCTTTTCTCTCGAATTATTTGTGGTTGTAGAGATTGCTGGGCCATATATCTCCTTGTATCACCTCTCTGCTTTTCAAGATCAACGCAGTTACGCAGTTTTCGATAGTATCTGTTGATTATCAGAATCTCTGCGTCTTCACTCTTGTTATCTTGAGTATCTGTTTGTTAATAACGAAGATATTTCATCTTGTTTCATATAAGTAATATTTTCACGCTTAATGAAGATTTAAAAAACTAAATCTAAATTAATTGTTTCATTATCAATTGTTTGTAAATTGCAGCACTGGATTCTCAAAAACACGCTTTTGCGTTTATTGTTTTGAAGGAAATCTCTCCTGATATAGTCCACTTGTTCGCTTGTGTCTTGAAGACAAAATCGATCATCTGTGTGGTACCAGTTTCCTTATGGATTAGTGTAATTGGTCTTCAGGATCATACAAAGTATGTTATTTTGCTGCAGCTGTAAACGCTGTAAATTTAGATGAAGAGGAGAAATTATCTTTGGATTTATTAGATAAAGTCATGTAAATGGAGATAAATGCTCCTTTGCAGCGAATTAATGGAGATATGGACGCTTCCTTCTTGTTGGAAACATCCTGTTTTTCAAGTTTAACTTGCTTTTGAAAATCATTCATACCAGGCCTTATCGAAAATCTTTCTGGAGTCTAGGAAATTAGTGATAACGGCTAAGGGGGACGCTTGTATTTGAGACCAAAATTCTTCTTTGGTAGGATGTGTTGATATTGGCAGCCTACAGAAAAGCAAAATAATTACTGCTTCAGCAAATTTTCATAGAGATCTTAGGAAACTGACTGGTCTATAATTTCTTAGGGATTATTTCTGGGCTTTTTTGGGATTTCAATGATATTTGTATGCTTCCAAGAAGCTGGAAATAATTAGGGTCTTAATACAAGATTCATTTTAATGAATAACGTATAAAAATTTCTTGGTCACTCAATCAATCGCTGCTCTGTAGTAGTTTTTATATTAGATAAAAACATCCTCTCTTGTAATTTGCATATCGTACTCTTTCCGTTCGTGTTCTTATTTGATGTTTTAATATTTTACAGCGTTATAAAGTATATATTAAAATTTCCTGTATAACTTTTTGGGTAGAATAACCAAATACCTTTTTTATTTAAGTTACTTGTGATACATATGCTTCAGATTTTTGTTGAACTGAATTAATTTATCGTTTGATTAAAACAATTCATTAATCTAATATGAGAAAACTGGATTAAATGCAACCAAGATAATCAAACCAAATAGTAACAAATTCAATTAAAATGTTGATCTCCACATATATACCGCTAGTTACCTTGTAAGTAGTTGTCTCTTAAAAACGCCATTATTTATATTTTTTACTGCTTTCAGCATTATACATATGTTATATATTATATGTTACATATTTGATCCCGGACGCCAGATTTATTGTTCAGTTTTTTGCTCATACTTTCTGGCTAGCTATTAGATCCTTCCCTGATTCTTTCGATATTATTTATACCATGTCATTAATACGTAATACAAAAAGCAAAGGATAATGTCCTTTCAAATTAATCATTCAACAGCATGGTAAGTAGTGCGAGTGCATAGTGCATCTCATTGAAATTTGTTTTTCTTTATCTGTGTAGATGTCTGCTACCATCTTGAAATTATTTGTTTAATTCATTGAGAATTTTCTGAATGCTGACTCGTTAAGGTCAAAAATAAGTTGTTCTTAAAGACATCAGTGATTCACGTAACTCACATTAATTAATTCTTGGGTATCTTTCTTTAAATAAAAGTATGTTTTTTAGTTAAATTACTTAAATTACTAATGCATATATATATATATATATATATATATATATATATATATATATATATATATATATATATATATATATATGTATATATATATATATATATATATATATATATATATGTATATGTATATATATATATATATATATATATATATATATATATATATATATATATATATATATATATATATATATATATATTAGTTACAATACAATGCAATGTTGTAGGATGTTATAAAAACAGTTTTTTGGTAAATAAATATAAGGATTTAATAAACATATTTAACAATGTTTTCAATTTATCTCACTGACATCCTGAACATTATCCTAGTTTATTAATTTATATTGAATAAGCTATACTTTATCCGATATCCAGATCTTTTAAAACAATTCCATAGCCAAATCAATTTTATGCTTAACAAAGAAGGAATCCATATTTATAAGACGTATCGTTTTCTTTTAATCAGTTAATTGACGTGGTACCTATTTGATTTTTCCTATAGTTGACGTCTTTTCCTAGATTCTACCGGAGATTCCTGAAAACGTCTGTCGTACTTTGAACGATCTATGTATAAGACGTGCAACACGTCGCTTATCTTTGAAACCGAGTTTGTGGAAGTTTTCTTTCAACGAAATACAAAACATGTAGTTTACCTTTCCATTTAAATAATATTTCATTTTGCAATATTATTAAATATTTGTATTTCTTTATAGTAAAATCCGGTTCAATAAAATAAATTACAATAGTGAATCTGTAATTTGGTTTAAAATTTTTTCAAAGTAAGTATTTTCTTGCGCCATTTCCGGTTTGTCTCTTTGTAATGACACATTCAATTAAATTAGTTGTTTAATTATGTTGATACTGTATACCGAGAATACATCTAATGACTAGAATGTACTAAAATTATATGAGGAAATAGGGAAGCACAATCAATGCGCTAGAAACGTCTCTGAAGTTCTGATGCATTCATAGTACACGTTGACCTTACTTTCATGTCTTCAAAAATCTCTTAGTAATGTAGAAAATAATAGTACTTTAGGGTAAAATGATGTGGCTCGGTGAATTGAGGTAAAACGAAATAAAACAGTGGTGTTTACATAATGTGACCGTTATTTATTGGCAATATAAAAAATGTGAAAATACAAATAAATAAAACGGATGGCAGCGGAGTTACCTGTTGACGAGGCTTGGGCAGTCGATGGTGGCACGTCTAAACCAAACGAGGGTTGAGCACTGAATGACCGAAATACCCTTCAATAATATCCCAGATAAACGTCTCGGGGTTGCCGCCAGCTATTCGGTGTCGGGTTCCAATTGGCACCCCGCCCGTGTTCAACATCTGGGATTATATTTCTGGGTATTTTGTAGACCGTTATTCCACGATGTAAAATTCGACATGCCTCAATTCGCTACAATACTCCCCTGCCAGAATTTTACATAAAATTACTTCAACAAAAATACAAAAATGTTTGCAAAAAATATCAAATACAAAAAAAACATATACCAAACAAAATGTGCTGTGTAAAATGGGCTTTGAAAAAATATGATAGTTCGAAACGGTTGTGGTTGGTATGGTTGCGATCTGGTACGGCTGTTGATATCTTCCGGTCCTACAGATACCGTTGCATCATCGTCGCTTTGGCACTTGAATGTGGTCCATCGACGACGTTGAAAACAAGCTATTCTTCAGACAGGGCTCCCGTAATCGACGCTGTGGGAGGATCGACTGTTCGACGACGTGGTAACTTATTTTCTTCGACGACGAGACGTTAGCAATTCTGGTACTTCGGCGAAGACATAACGAGTCTACGGTGACTGCAATCGGTACCTAGCTTCTGGAGCTGCTCTGTGACTAATCCGTAGTCACATACGTTAGGTTAATTCAGAAAAAACAAATAACGACGGTATCCGACCGAAGCTGCCCAAAGCCTTTCAAATCAAAATATCTGCCATTATGACGGAGACGGCGAGCGAAGGAAGACATTATGATTTAAACATAGCGCCGAAAGAAATGTTTAGCCGAGACGCTGATGATTAAGCAGTGATGTAAAAATATTCAAAAGATTGTGAAATAAAAATTTTGGCAAAAAAAAATTTTAAAACGTTAATTGGAAATAATGAAATTAATCGGAATAAAATGAAAATGAATCTTGAAGGTAAAATTGAAAAGGAATCGAATTAAAAATGTTTAAAATTTTGAAACAAAAAAAATATAACGGCCACGTAAAATACACCATTTTCTACGTACCCTCAATTCACGAGTCCAAACCCAATTTTGCGAAAGATCACGTCGGGGTCACCACTTTAGGGTAAAATGATGTGGCTCGGTGAATGGAGGTAAATCGAAATGAAACAGTGGTGTTTACATAATGTGACCGTTATTTATTGGCAATATAAAAAATGTGAAAATACAAATAAATAAAACGGATGGCAGCGGAGTTACCTGTTGACGAGGCTTGGGCAGTCGATGGTGGCACGTCTAAACCAAACGAGGGTTGAGCACTGAATGACCGAAATACCCTTCAATAATATCCCAGATAAACGTCTCGGGGTTGCCGCCAGCTATTCGGTGTCGGGTTCCAATTGGCACCCCGCCCGTGTTCAACATCTGGGATTATATTTCTGGGTATTTTGTAGACCGTTATTCCACGATGTAAAATTCGACATGCCTCAATTCGCTACAGTACAAAATAAAAATAGAAAATATTAAAACTATCTTCAAAAGAGGCTTGCGAAAATTACTTGCTTAATTTTTTTCAGTATAAGCGTATCGACCAATAATAAACAGCGACACATATATCATTGATAAGTGTATGAATGTGTATATGTGATATAGTTAACATTTTTTCCTAGATTTTAATGGAGATTCTTGAAAATATCTGTCGTACTTTGAACGATCTATGTATAAGACCTGCAACACGTCGCTTATCTTTGAAACCGAGTTTGTGGAAGTTTTCTTTCAACGAAATACAAAACATGTAGTTTACATTTCCATTTAAATAATATTTCATTTTGCAATATTATTAAATATTTGTATTTCTTTATAGTGAAATCTGATTCAATAAAAGAAATTGCAATAGTGAATCTGTAATTTGGTTTAAAATTTTTTCAAACTAAGTATTTTCTTGCGCCATTTCCGGTTTGTCTCTTTGTAATGACACATTCAATTAAATTAGTTGTTTAATTATGTTGATACTGTATACCGAGAATACATCTAATGACTAGAATGTACTAAAATTATATGAGGAGATAGGGAAGCACAATCAATGCGCTAGAAACGTCTCTGAAGTTCTGATGCATTCATAGTACACGTTGACCTTACTTTCATGTCTTCAAAAATCTCTTAATGATGTAGAAAATAATAGTATAAAATAAAAATAGAAAATATTAAAACTATCTTCAAAAGAGGCTTGCGAAAATTACTTGCTTCATTTTTTTCAGTATTAGCGTATCGACCAATAATAAACAGCGACACATATATCATTGATAAGTGTATGAATGTGTATATATGATATAGTTAACGTTTTTTCCTAGATTTTAACGGATATTCTTGAAAACATCTGTCGTACTTTGAACAAACTATGTATAAGACGTGCAACTTGTCGCTTATATTTGAAATAGAGTTTGTGGAAGTTTTTCTTCAACGAAATACATACAATATTTCATTTTGCAATATTATTAAGTATTTGTTTTTTTTACTAAAATATGATCCAATGCTAGAAAAAATTCCCAACAGATAGCTTTAAATTTGTATGAAGCCGTTCCATAGCCTATTTGAGAGATAGGACATTCTAAATCTAAAGATAGATCAGTCATATACTCTGTTCTCATGTTTCAAAGGGCACATTTCATTTTTTTGAAGATTTTGACTTCTACTATAAAATCTAAACTATAACATATTAAAACTATAAACTATTAATGCTATTAGAGCAAGTAATTAAAAAAGTGCTAGATTCAATCAATACGAAAAGAACTATGTTTTATCACGACAACTACAGACAACATAAATATTTAGAGACTTGGTAGTAATTGAGGATTAGTTGGGATATTTAATGCTTCCATGGTATACGCTGGACCTTGCACCGCTGTCTTCAAAATTCTCTTAATGATATACAAAATGATAGTATCAAATAAAAATACAAATTATTAAAACTGACATCAAAAGAGGCCTGTGAAAGTTATTTGCCCAGGAATTATAATTTCACCAGAAAAGTGACAAAAGGGTATCGATTAATAATAATAATATCATTGAATAGGGTATGAATGTGTATATATCAAGTTATTAAAATATATATGAATAAGTTTGGTTTTAAAAAACATTAATAAAATTAAGTAATTTTCTGACAGTCATTACACAGGTCTGCAATAAAGTTACTATTATTTTCAACTAATTTCCATGTATTTTGGTTTGGAGAAAACAAAAACAACATGGAATCAGTTTTGTCGTACCAGATATGTCGTATAGAAGGGTGAATTGTTTTTACGAGGTCATAAAGAAATTTTTAGGTAATCAGAAAAACCCTAGTTGTAAACAAATCGTCAAAAGAA
The DNA here is from genome assembly GCF_030347505.1 of Rhynchophorus ferrugineus. Lineage (NCBI taxonomy): Eukaryota > Metazoa > Arthropoda > Insecta > Coleoptera > Curculionidae > Rhynchophorus > Rhynchophorus ferrugineus. The sequence goes on along the minus strand of NW_027472588.1, from coordinate 14,939,316 downwards.
TACAAAAAGTTAAAAGTATTTTGACTTCGACTACTTTTCGGAACATATAGAAGATGTAAGCGAAGAGCTATTTCTGAACTATTTGTAAGCTATTCTACCAGGATATTAAAGAGATGGGGAAAAGGCATTAAGAGAAATGGAAGTTCAGTATGTTATGGGATATAATTGTTACCCATCTTATGTTAGTTGTTGAGGTGAATATAAAAATGAAAAAAGATCAGTACATTCGATGGTATTATCAATGGTACTTGATTCTCGCCACAACCAGTTTTTACGTTATCACTTAAATATTAAAATGAAAAGTTATTGACTCCATAATTATGTTATATTGGAGTTGAAAATCCAGTTCCTAACACAATTTCAAGATTTTGGTTAGTTGCTTAGCGAAAACGGCTGAAACTTCCCACGATAACTTATACATATCACGACAGCATACTAGAAATTCAAACATACATTGTTAATATTGATTAAGGATATCCGTATATGTTTATATTTCTACAGATAATTTAATTGTTTGTTGTGTATGTTCGGTATGTTTGATAAATACATCAGTACACAAACCTTACATTAGAAGATTAAAGAAAGTTAATATACTTTACTTTAAACATGACTTTACTTACATTATGACAAATTATATGATTAAGCAGTACGGCCAAATGCCCATGACTACAATTTTGGCCGACTTCAATCACGACTAAAATAATCTTAGGCCGGCATTTTAATGACGTCAAACCAAGCTACTTCATAAGACATAAGCAAGTATCCATAAGAAGTTACTGCGTTATTTAGAATAGGCGGCGTAAATAGTCTGTACTTGAATTTAAAGATACGGTTACACGACTGACACGTAGTTTCAACAAAACGTCACTACGTGCCACATGACCTGTATTTGGCACGATTTTTCCGAAGCCAATAAATCGCAATCGACCGATGCCCATAAAGTGAACATAAGTCAAACTATCTTTGAAATTCAGACGGATTTGTGAGGGTGAAGCTTTGAATTTTGGGGACATTGGGGACAGTGTCATCGTACGAAGCGGTGATAAATATTTGAACGATATTATTTTTCGTCTAAACAGCATATATTAATACATAGAATTTAGTTGATTCTAGACAAAGATTTTGGTTTTTTCCACAAAAATATCGACTCGACCTTATTTTAATTAAAAATATTGTTTTATCTCGTAAACCTATTCAAATATTACCTTATGTATTGTTTAAAAATGATATTCCTGTTTACAGAAAACTACATAATAACAATTATATACACATGAAAATGTAAATTTGTAAATGTAAATGTAAGTATATACAAAATCGACTAATGGAAAATCCTTAGTATCAGCCATTTGAAAATTCTTGCTCCCTCAGTATCTTTTGTACCGTGGTACAACAAATTGCCTCTTGATTTCATAAAATAAGTTGATTTTTAACTAAAATAATATAATTTACGTTTTAAACCATTTCATATTTGATACGTCTTGCGTGATTTCATAACTTCCTTTCAACACTGCTTCTGTGTAGACAATGCGCGTATATTTTGCTCAGTTTACATGCCAAGTCAAATAATATTTTACTGTATTATAGACTTTATTCTGCGACGATTAAAATAAACGATTGGTGAAATGTGTGATTTCTTAGATATCTAAAAATAATAAATTGTTGGTGCTCGTTAGCAGGAGGGTCTGTGGCGAGGCACCAGAATTATTGAAGGTTTTACCAGCGACAATATCCACGGTAGCCACAAAACATGGTAAAACTTCATCGACGAAGAGGTCAGGCGACACTGAAAGTTAACTGACAGAGACAGATGAACATTAAAATGATTATGATCACACAACATAGGATATTGCTGTCATTCATAGTCCAGTCTTCCTTTGAGGAGTATCAAAATATCATCAAGTATCCTAGTGTAGAGCATAATGGACAGACCTCAACAACCTCAAATTGTTCTGTTATGTGGAATTAGAGCAGAGAATGTTTAAAGTTCACATCTTTGAAGTAATTGACGGATGTTTTGATATAAAAACGGAAAAACATTCCGGAAAAACATAACAAATACATAATATTTATTTATCAATAAGGTGTTGAATCACCATTGGTTTTTAAAACAGCTGCAATTCTTTGTGGATTCGTCGATTGCCTGAATAGTTTCCACCGGTGAATTTCTGTAGAAGTTCATTATGTTATGGGATGTTACTTGTTACCGGACTTATGATATTTGTTTAGGTAAATGTAAAAATTAATAAAGGCCAGTACATTCCATGGTATTTAATTCTCACCAGTCCCAGTTTATCCAGTTATCCATAAGAAGTTACTGCGTGATTTTGAACAGGCGGTCTAACTGGTCTGTACTTAAGTTGGAAGATATGGATTACTACGTGCATATAGCGTGCGTTTCGATATTCTGATGACACAGGGTCATCATCATGATCTCGTCATCTATGCTATGGGGCTTTTTTATAGCTAATAAACCGCAATCGACCGATGCCATTATAGTCACCCCAGTAAAACTATCTTTGAAATTCAGCTAGATTTTGAAGGGTTAAGCATTTTTGAAGGTTAAACTATTGGGACAGTGTCAACATGATAAGCGGTGATTGACATTTGAACAATGTTATTTTTCATATATCGCATATTTTAATATATAGAATTTTGTTAATTCTTCCCAAACATCTTGTTTATTTCTACAAAAATATCGGCCCGTCATTATTGTCAAAGTGGGTTTATGAGAACGACATTATTTTAATAAAAAAAAAAACTGTTTCATCTCATTAACAATGATCATATTCTAACAAAAACTTAGGTTTTGTTTGAAAATAACATTCCTGTATATAGAAAACTACATAATAACAATTCTATATACATAAAAATGTAAATTTTTGTATGCACAAAATCGAAAATTATTAGTGTCACCCATCTGAAAATCCTTACATTCTCAGTATCTCTTTGTACCACCATTAAACAAGTTGCCTCTTCTTTTCATAAAATAAAATCATTTTTAAATAAAATAATAGCATTTGTGTATTAAACCATTTCATATTTCCTAACTTCTTGCGTGACTTCATAACTTCCTTTCGACGCTACTTCTGTATAGATAATGCGATGCGTATGTTTTGCTCATTTTACATGCCAAGTCTTATAGTTTATATTTTGGTGTGTTATACGCTTTATTGTCAAACGATTAAAATAAACAATCAATGAAATGTGTGATCTCTTACATATCTAAAGATGGAAAATCGACGGTGCTGGTTTAGCAGGATGACCTGTGACGAAAATAGCTGAATTGTTTAGAATTTTACCAACGAAAATATCCACGATAGTAATATATAAAACATAGTAGAACATCATCGACAAACATTAAAATGATTGTGATTTCACAACGTAAAACTACTGCGACGAAACTAACAGCAGAACTCAACATTTACTTGAGTAAAACTTTTTTGTCAGAAATAGTACAGCGAGAGCTTCATAAAACTAACATTCATGGAAGGGTTGCGATTGCGAAATCCTTTATAACCAACATTAAACTGCGAAAGGATTGGTACAACGATCACAAAATCTGGACGTTTGGTCAATAGAAGAATGTGGTATGATTCGATGAATCATAATTTATATTATTTCCCAGAAACGGGATTAAATATAAAGAATATCATCCCAAAAAACCTACGATCCGAACTGCCTGCTAAATTACCGGCCAGATTTCTGCGAATGAATATCGTGATCTACTTTACAATGAAGTTCTTGCAACGACTAGCATATTGCTGACATTCATAGTTCAATTAATTCGTTTTGAGTACCATCAAAATATCATCCTGGTATGGAACACAATCGCCAGACATCAACAACCTCAAATTGTACCGTTATGTGGAATTTTAGAACACCTTATTAATAAATAAATATTATGTATATGTTATGTATATATATATATATATATATATATATATATATATAATAAAATGGATATTGCAGAAATATAAATATCACAGGAAACTTTTTATACAAACATAATTATCTTTATAAATAAAATGCAAAAAAAATCAGGTAACTATGTAATTCAATGAATCGAATGGGCCAATACCAAGTGGTTCAATAACATTTTGCTTTATGTGAGTATCTTAAAATCCTATGAGCGTATATCCATATATGGGTATGCGTTTTAGGTTTCTAAATAAATTAAAATAAACAATTTTACGACCTTGACCTAAAGATATATTGAGAGATTTCTTCATAACTAACTCATATTTCTTGTTTAACTTTATTTTTCTATATGTGAGAATGCATAGCCCAGATTATGGTTCTTAGTTATTTTTCTTTAACCTAATTGTAATGTCTTTATCTATTAAATTTCTTATTAGATAAGATTCTCAAAATTAGGGACCCTTATACTTATACTGGTCTTTATTTACATTTCACTCAGAAGAGTGTTGGAACAGTGTATCTTTCACAACTATAAGGGGGTGATTTTGCGTTTGATTCTCGTTATTGCTGTTTTTTTTGCAATAATACGTCGTACAATTTGTATAAATTGTTGGTATTTTTGGTAAGTTTCCAGCCTCTCAAATCTAAAGGTGAATTTCGTCGGACCAATCATTACACTGCTCATGCCTGATCTACAATTTATCACGACCATGACAAATCCTCAAAAAGTAGGATGTATTGAATTTTAGGAGACCACAGAGAAATTTTGTTTTAAAATTTTCAAATTAGAAATTTTTTAAACAAAGAGAATAGTGAAAACATTTCAAGTATTAAGCTGCCTTAAAGTACATTCATTCCCACCTCGGCTGCTTTGTGGAAAATTTGAGATATGTGCGTGAAACCATGGTGTATAATACACACAGCATACTAAAGAGATTGAGCAAAGATCCTAAGATATCAGACTACTATTGGACGATCTTTCTTTTCTTCCAGACGTCAAATCAGAAGCTAAACGAAAAAGGTAAACTTTATAATAATTGTAATGTAAACTTTCTAATAATATATAATTAAATTAATAGAATATTCAATTTCTATTTTATTCTTTATGGTTCGTAAATACGAATATTTTATATGTTTTATTTATACAGTTATGTGTTTTTTACACACTATGGTACCTTCCCTTATTGGTATTATCTCTTAGTCCATTGCTTAACATATATTTTATCAATATATGTATATTATTCAGAATTACTTACGTTACTAACCGGTGGAAATTCCCTGGGTATATCCTTGGTGGTATAGCCTGTTAATAGAGCGCTCAGATAAAATACGCACCATTGTTGCTCTGTGATCCATATTATATTGCTTGGCGTTGCAGTGTATTTCTTTCATTGTGTGATAGTGATAAGAAAAAATACTAGATCATGAAACCTAAACTAGGTAAATGGTTCAGATGTCCATGCTTTGGAGGAAGTTCGTCTTCTAAGGATGAGGTGGAGTTAAAGCCCACACGGCCGTTACCTAAACCATTAGAAGCAGCAGGTAACAATTTTTTTTTAATATATCTTTTACATTGTTTTATTATATATATATATATATATATATATATATTTGTTTTTTTTAATGCAAGTTAATAATTATAAGGAATCAATTGTTATTTTTTTAAATATTTTTACGAAATTATAATGAAAATATAATTTTAATAAAAGTAATAAAATTTTCTCTATTTAAATATACTATTTTTAATTAAATATATATTTTTCAACAAATAATCATAATTTATTTGGTAATATATTTAAAATCTAACAGAATTACTGTTATTATTATTAAAATTATTCCTTAATAATACATTTATAATGAAAAATTATAATTAAGTAGGATAAATTATCTATATTTATATACATTGATTTTTTGACAAAATAGTTTATATTTGGCAATGAATTATATCATAATTTATTTTAAAAAATAATTAAAAGTATTAAAGATATGCAATTATATTCAATCGTAATTATTATTACCTTAATAAACGTAAAATACTTGCGTAAAATTATACTTTAATAATATTTTTGGTAATAACGTAAGTATTATATTATCTTCAGTAGTTAACGTAAAATTTGTGTAGAAAAATAATTAAAGCCATCATACAGTTATGTGTAACTATTTTTTTAGCAAAATCGATTATATTTAGCAATTAATTATATATCCTATATTTTTACAAAACATTATTTTTTGTAAATAATTAGACCACAATCTATTTAGATAAATAATTAAAATTAGTTTTATTAATTAATTCAATCATATTATATTTAGAAAAATATGTAGTACATATAGCTATTAATTACATATCCTGTTTATCCTATTTTTTATAAACATTATTTTTTACAATTAATTAGACTATATTTAACTATTCAACTATTCAGATAAGTAATTATAATCAATATAGGAAATTGATGTAGTTATATTCAATGGTTATTATTATTAAAAATTGTTTATCATAACATTATTATAAATAAATATAAATATTAGTATAATTTAAATATATTCCTACATACTATTTTTTTAATAAATTATATCGTTATTTGTCAGCAGTTATTCAAATTTTTATTATTTTTTTTACAAAAGTATGATGAAAATTTATATTTAAAGAGAATAAATTATCTACATTTATATATACTACTTTTGTAGAAAAATTAATTATATTTAGCAATTAATTAAAGGTTACATTATTTAAAATATTTATAAAGAATTGCTTTTTTAATTATAATTAAATAATATAATTAATATTCGGACAATTTTAAATCATAGGAAAAATGAGATATACAATTAGTTAAAACGAATATTGTAAACCTAACACTAAAATTGTATTTAAATAATATTTACATTAATATAAATAATTCTTGACTTATGAAAACAGCCAGATATCAGAAAGAACTATAATTGAAGAACGAGGTAGATATTCCAACAATTCGTACTTTAATTAATTAAACGTCAATATATTTTTTCAGCTGTGTTGTTTGAATAACAATAAAATTTCTCCCATATAAACCTGGTCTTAAATCTCAACCACTGTTACTTTTAATAAATATATGATTTATTGCTTAACAAGTTCGGAGGCAATTTGCCTGGAAAATATATTTTTCCCCAAACACAATTGATTTATCATGTCCTCCACTTCTTTATCTTCCCACCAACAGCATTAAACCTTCTTTAAAATAATTTTCGAATGCAATAATGCATATATACTTTTCTGGAACAGAGAAATATTTTTAATGGCCTACGTGCTACAAATACGCGTTATAATTTTACAATTAATAGATATAATATATCAATGATTTTACATTAAATGATGCAACTGTCAAAGAAAAATCCCAGTGTGAAATATTACACATTCGAAATGATAATAACGAGTGTAGGCGTCCTTTCCTACAAAAAGTTGCGATATCTGCAAACGGACATATGCATAAAAATCAGTAACAAGTATTTTTTCAACGAAATTAGTTATATCAACAAGGAAACAATCACGTGCCGCTCGAACGTATATACCAATGGAATTTGAAAAGAACCTTATTGTTGTGATTATGAAACAGAATTACCGCAGTTTAAGGAATACATATCGACCTATTTGTTTTTATTAATCATCGAACTTTACTGGAATTTTCAGCGGACTTGTCCGTTTCCTTGAATACTTTAATTTCGCGGTCTAATATAGGCAAAGCAAATATGTAACTTCCTGATAAGGTATTTATACCAAGAAATTTGAATATATATCAATGTATTAGTAGTGTTAAAATTAGGCCGGCGCTATGTTAACACTTCGTTTCATATGATTTTATTAACCGACTTCAAAAAAGGAGGAGGTTTTATGTTTGACAGTATATATTTTTTAATATATGTTAGCGGATATCCCCGTCAATTATGAACCCATTTTCAAAATTCCTTTTTAATTGGAAATCGTGCACTTCCGATATGGTTCCATTGGGGCCAAGTCAGGATATTATGGAGGACGTGAGGGAAACCCTCAAATTTCAAAGGCACGTACAATGTTTTCATATATATTTTATTTTAAATAATGATATATTTGTGTATAATGTTATTGCTGAACTGATGTAACGGAAGACCGGAAGTCGTTCAGTGCAAAAGTCGTTCAGATTGATTTTTAAACACTAATCATATTATATGAAAAGCCGTAGAAATACTGCGGGCAACTGTTTATATGGTGTAGTGATTGAAGGGTTAAGCTAACACGCGTAGTTCGCGGGTTCTACTGCCGAAGATAGCAATACATTTTTGTTGCTCTAGTTTGGTTGTAATATTAAATATTAGATATTGTTTCTTTATTTCTATTCTTCCTCATACAGGTTGCACCTTTACTTGACCTACCCGTTGTAATAATTAATAAAATAACTGAGAAATTTATTGAGTCAATATCTAACACTAAAAGGAGAAAAATTAAATATTGTTAACAAAAAAATTGAACCGACTTTAAAAATGAAATAAAGAATTCACTAAAAATTAAAAAATAATCAAACTTTGATTTTTAACACAAAAAAAATGTTTTAAAATAAAATATGAACATAATCGTAATAACTGAATAAAAATAAACAAAAACCTTATTTAACCTATCTACTGCTACGCATTTTATATTCTACTATATACACACAATTTAGCTAGATCACTTTGAAGTCGGTGCTGAACCAAAACGGTACAAAAATAATAACATTAGCTTGTAACATATACAACAAATTAAATTAACAACAGAAACCAATATAATACTACATGTCACTAAAAATCATGATATAGTGTTAACGATATATAAGTTTCTGAAACTAAATAAATTTAATGAAACATAATATATAGTTAGTTATGTGGTTTAGCTAATTTAGTTATTTCCATTCAATAGGAACTATGAATTATTGTTTCAATTTAATTTAGATATAAATCAGCAGACATATTTTTGTGGTTTATCAAAATTAAATTCTTAATTAACAATTTACTCGAAAAATGGTGCTGTTCCAAAGATTATGTAGAATAGTTCAGAAAAAAACAATTATTGTAAGCTATAGTTTATTTTAGTCTTAGTGGTTCAACAATCTGCCCAATAAGCGATCTATTCTGTAAAATATCTAATTCAAAATCTTGCTCTAAAGTCTATAAATGCCATTAGTCAGATCGGACGATAGTAAAGGTTTTACTCTGCACACCTCACTGCAATTACTCATATTTAGCTTATTGGCAAGGACCTAAATTAGGTTTGCTAGACGTACCTTATAGTTGGATTCCATATAACTAAAAAACATTAAGTGTAATATTGTACATTAATTTCTTATTGGTGGGCATGTTCTCCTATTTAATGTTAAAAAGTTAAAAACTGACTTTGTTTCATTAGGTTTAATACGTTTAATAAGTTTTCAATCACTGTTCTGCTTGGAGGTTTGTCGTATGTTATAATTGGATCTTCGTGAGATACAAAGATTGCCGTTTCAACTGCATGTGTTGCCTTAGATTTTTATGATCAGTAGAATAGCAGTTTACAGCAAGCAAAATATACTATTTGGACTTACTACCCTACCTTGATGATGAAGTAGCTTTTTATTTTAACCTGCAATTTAACCATACTTTACCAAAAGTTTAAAATATATTCAGGAAGTGATTAATAAGGTGTATTAATAAATGCAAGTAATAACGGAAAAGCTATCATTTTAAGCCAGTGGTGCAGGTTCAATTTTTATTTGGGCGACAGTTTCATGGTATTCAGCTTTCACTCATCATTGGCCAGATTACTGTAAATTAATATCTCGAAATTCTTCAGTAATAATGATGTTCTTACTATGACTAGTATATGCTATCAAACACTGCCATATCCCGAGATGATAATGCATCCATAGACACACCCAAGAAGGTTTCGTCTTGGTTTCAGGGCACGAGAATTTCATCAAACGTCTTCCCTATACAATCCAATCGCCAGATCTCAAACTCATTCAATAGTTATAGGTAGTTTTAGACGAGAATATGGAGTATATTTCCACCTCCAACATCATTGCAGCAATTGGCGGATGTTTTTATGTTTGAAAATTATCCAGACTACGAATCTATTCCGCAAGAATTGCAGCTATTTTAAAAGCGAATGGTGGCTAAACAATTTATTAATTAATAAATATTGTGTATGATAGGTGTTCATATGGTCTTGTAATAATTTAATTGGTTACATTCCTTATCGACTGAATCTAAATTAATACAAATACGTTTATATCAAAAGATTATGATGGTTATTAGTTTCCAACATTATTGTTTTGTTAATTCTTAATTTAAAATATTTGAAGATCAAAATTGTATTACCTTTTAATATTATTAGGGTTACATAGGAAGTGTTTGTTATAAATCATTGTTCATAATATTTGTTCCAGTTCATCTCACCTCTGACGACACCAACAAAGAATCAATTTTAGTGGTACAAGGAATAGAGCCTTGCATAACAGAAAACGGGTATTATCACAATACCTCAAAATATGACTTAATGAGGAGGGAGAACAATCCACAATTGGTAGTAAGAAGAGGACAACAGTTTAAGCTGGATATTATGCTTAGTAGACCTTACGATGAGAAAAGGGACGGAGTCTATTTTATATTTATCGTTGACGGTAGGAAAGGTTTAATATTAAATTATGTCAACGTCTAATAGTTCAAACTTTGTTTTTTAGATGAAGGTAAACCTAGTCACGGATCAAAAACTATGGTTAGTGTGAATCTGCTTAAAACACCGGACGATAACTTTCCTTGGAACGTATGGGTACAAGCTATAAAGGACAACGTGTTTACAGTCAACGTATTGACACCGCCGGATGCAATAGTAGCCAAATGGCGCATGGATGTTGATACCAAATATATGGAAAACGATGCCTACAGTTACTCTTGGAAAACAGGGATTTATATTTTATTTAATCCATGGTAGGTGATTTTTAATTTTACTTTACAATAGATGACCTGGTGAACTTTAATGTCTCCTACCCTTTTTAATCTTGAAAAGTTTCTCCCACAATAACCTAAAATAATAATAAACCTCTTTGAACGCTCATCACCAGATGTTTTCTTAGTACTAATAACAATATTACTTGCTGCCATATGGCATGGGATCCATTGCTATTTTAGATATTTTGACTAAATCGTTGTTCTGATGAAGAAACGTATATAGTTGAACCAGTGTTCGCTTCACAGTTGGGTTTTTGCTTGGTATGGGATAATAAAGTTATTATTCTCACTATATTCCCCGCAAATATTTCATATAGTTTGTGGGGGCGTGTCTTGAATATTAAATTAAAATAAAACATATAGCGATAATCGGATAAATAAATAAACAAGTAGAGGACAATGAATAGAGAATAATACATAGAAAATAATAAATGTAGAATAACAAATAGAGTATAACAAATGAAGACTAATAAATATAAAGTAATAAATAGAACATAAATGGAGAATTAATAAAAATTAAAAGGGATTTAAAAAAAGAAAACTGGAACACTCTGAAAAGACTCACCATTTGATAAAACTCAGCTTGGGCTTCACAAAATACAGTAAAATAAATTGAGTACGAGAAAGGTAGTGACTCTGAGCGTCGCGTCTTCATAAACGAACTCTTATGGAGTTTTAACCTCCCTTGAATACGTTAAGATATTCATGGTAATGTGGCAAAATCTACAATTGTAAAGGGGCGATAGTCCGGCCTAGATCCCTTACATTATCATTCAAACCTTGGTAAAAAATATAAAGGACCCAAAATTAAAAGGTCTAAAACATCGAACTACCAGATGAAATTCTAAGCATATCTGGATATTCGGAACGATTTATGATTTCCTTGAACAATAGATGCTTTTGTCTGTGCTTTAAGAAAAAAATATTGAGAAAATATAAACATATAAAACTCGGTTTTACATTATAAAACTTAGATTTCATGGAATTATTACTGAACAATACAGGTCATATCTAGAAACTGTAAACATACGAAATTTGCTGAAAATTACATAATGACGAATGTCAATTATTTCAAAATATTTTATATAAAGGCAGTTAAATAAATGATTATATTAGTTGTTAGTTCAATAAGTCGTACACAATTTTTAAAACCTCAGTAATGAAAACTTGATGTGAAACAAAAACAACATTTTCATCAAATTTTTATTCACTCTAGTAGATCGATTGTTATTTTGCTATTCTAAATAGACAAAGGGCAATTTGTTAATGTATTGTCCTAATTTATGATTGGTATATAGTAACTGTCAGTAAAAAATCATGATGTAGTGTTAAGGATATATAAATTTTTGAAATTAAATAAATTTAATGATGCATAATATATTTAGTTATATGGTTTAGCTAATTTAGTGAATTCCATTCAATGAGAACTATGTATTATTGTTTTAAATTCGTTCAGATATAAATCAGCAGACATATTTTTGTAGCTTATCAAAATTATATCCGTCACTGCTATCACTCATATTTATTTTTATTATCCACGGTAGGTGATTTTTAATGTAATTTTACAATAGATGACCTGGTGAACTTCGTCTCCTCGACCTTCTTTAATCTTGCAAAGTTTCTGCGACAATAAGAATGGTAATATCGTCAGCGAACTAAACCTCTTTGCATGCTCGTCAGTACATGTTTTGTTAGTACTAATGAAGATATTACTTGCTGCCAGATGGCATGTGATCAATTGCTATTTTAGACATTTTGATTAAATCATTGTCCTGATGAAGAAACGTTTATAATGTAAGCATAGTTTGCTTTGCAGTAGGTTGTGAGCACTATGTATGGGAAAACAAAGTTGCATTCACTATTTTCTTCGCAAATATTCCATATAATTTGTGGGAGTGTTTCTTGAAAGCGATGTGTGCGATAGTTTCGTAACAAGGGGAGCACTTCAAATACTTTAGCTCTGGCACCATTTCGCCACTGTCTGAAAGTTTTTAGAGATTTTAAGTTGTTGTTGAAAGTTTGGGTTACTTCCAGGCATGTATCCAATATCGACAATTGATATATGGCGGAGCAATCTTTCTAAATATATTTGATGGGCTTCGATACCCATTTTCTTCACATCGAAGAACAAAAATAATCGAACGACGAACACATGTGATCGAACAAGAATACCGAAAATAACATTTTGGGCACATGTACGTACCGAAAAAATCAATAACACTAATTACAGGACCATTATTTTGTGCATAAAAATAGAGATTACATTATTTATTTACATAAATCATTAATATTTTAGGTGTACACAAGATCAGTGTTACATGGAGTCTGAATTATGGAGAGAAGAATCGGTAATGAACGACGTGGGCATCATTTACAGAGGAACATATAACAGAATTCAACCAACGATTTGGAAATACGATCATTTCGAAGAGGACATTCTGGACTGTGCAATGTACTTGGTTCGTGTTATTGGAAAAGTCAAGGGTACTCTTAGGTACAGCAATTAAATATTACTAGAATTAAATACTGATTGTCGTAACATAATTGAGAAGTTTAAATGAGATAAAATTGTTTAGTATTTGTTTATAAAATCTATCAAGATTTTAAAACTCATCATCATTTATCAATTTTTTTCTGAATCTATTTAATTACATTATTAATAATTTTTTTTTGTAACTCAAATTTGCATTTAGTACTATTCTTTATGAGAAGTTATTGAAAAATATTGCCTAGAAGGGAATATCCAACATAATAACAATCAATTTTGGTACGGAAACTTTTCGACCTAAACCATTATAACTCTTCACTTATTAGTTGACTTTGTCTTGTAATTTCGTAAGTTTAAGTTTTATTATTTATACTAAGCTATATTGTGATGTTAGTTCTTTTTAGCAAAATTACAACAACATAACTAAAACTTTTGCATAAAATATTTTTTGATGTAGCAAGAAATAATTTAGAAACTGATGTCTTTTAGATCTGATCCCGTGAAAATCACTCGGGCACTTTCAGCCGCAGTAAATGCACAAGATGACGAGGGAGTTTTAGTTGGTAATTGGTCGTCAGATTTCTCCGGTGGAACTGCTCCAACGCAATGGATGGGTAGCATGGAAATTATTCAGAGTTACTACCGGAAGAAGAAACCTGTCAGATATGGTCAATGCTGGGTCTTTGCTGGTGTTTTAACGTCAAGTAAGTTTCATCTACTAATAAGAGGAAGGTAGTATCTAATAGTGATTAGTAAGGTCATTTAATTCAAAGTTCATATTCAAAATGTGACCACCACATAATATCTTTTTGTTTTTGTTTTCTATATATTCGTTCTGATTTTTTTTTTCTGATTTCACTGTCAGTAATTCGCGAAGTTTAGTTAAAATTTGATTTCGGATTTTTCAAAAAATATTTTTCTTCAACAGTTGAAGAATTTATTTTCGTTCAATCCATTATATTAATATATAACTATAGAATAGATGTATTTATTCTACAGTGTATTAAATAATTTGTATATAGTTTGCAGAGCTCTTGGTTTACCCACCAGAACAATCACCAACTTTTCATCAGCTCATGACACTCAAAACTCCCTAACGATCGATTATTTCACGGATGATGAAGGTGTTGCAATAAATAATATGAATTCTGACTCGATATGGAATTTCCATGTATGGAATGAAGTTTGGATAGCACGTCCAGACTTGGGATTGGAATACAGTGGATGGCAAGTTATCGATACTACACCTCAAGAGCTCAGCGAGGATATGTATAGGTAAAATTAATATTCTATTATGTTTTACTATCGATTTTTATTAAATAATATCACACTATTTATAGATGCGGTCCAGCTCCAGTTGTCGCTGTGAAAAATGGAGAGGTACTGAAACCACATGACTGTAATTTTGTATTCTCTGAAGTAAACGCTGATAGAGTAAGAATAATTTAGAAACAACTTCCTATAAAAGTAATAACAAATTAAAATTAATTTTAGTTACACTGGAGGTATAACGGTCCATCACAACCTCTGAAACTATTAAGTAAAGATACGTTTGCAGTTGGTAAATTCATATCTACGAAAGCCGCTGGCGGCTTTGGCCGAGAGGATATCACGGATTCGTATAAGTACGCAGAAAATTCTAACGAAGAAAGAACGACGATGTTAAAGGCGCTTCAACAAACCCCTAGCATGTTTTCAAGGTATTAATTTTATTCTTATATTTTATTATATTAATCAAAACTATGCACATTGTCATTACATGTATATGCATAATATTTACAAGTATGAAGATCATTTTGTAAAAAAATTTGGGCCGTTACGAAATATAGTAAGCTAACTGTCAAATGCTCGGTTATATTCGCCATTTTATTTTATATTTATTTTGTTTATTGGCGCACGAAATTTTTTAGTTATTTATAAAAATATTTGGAAATGAAATAAGTTTTATGACATGTAGCAGTTCGTCTGAAAGTATCTAGTGATATCATAGATTTGGCTCTAATGATTTTGACTAAATCTATACTATACTAGTTTTATATTACTGATCAAAAGATAAATGTTCATACTCCATCATGATGATACTTATATTACCACTTGCAAGCTTTTAATGGAAATATAAAGCGTTAACAAGCTGTATTAGTACATTAAGTAAAAGACTTTATGAGGGTAGAGCGAAAAGTTCTCGTTTTGACAATGAAATATTACGATTTTCCATTAAATGATTTTGTTTTTCAATATAATTTCCTTTAACTTCAACGCTTCAACATTTCACTTACATCAATATTCTTCTCCAAAAATAAGAGTCTGGAAGACTTTACAAATATTAAAATTTTTTGTTGTATGCGAAACGGTTCCCAGCAACAGCTTTCAACATTTGGAACAAATAGAAGTCTGAGGAAACCAAATCAGGAGACTAGTGTTAGGTACGTTATCCTAGTAAAAGATTTATTTCTTCTTCAAGCCAATTGGCATTAAGCTGGTCAATAAAGTTGCCTGCGATTCTTCTTTTGCTCCTCATTCGCATCCTAAACACTCTAAAATGATTAAGAAATTGTTATAGAAATCGTTTATACATTTTGTATTGACAGGCATTCAGTAAATGTGATTCGGCGAAGTCCCTGTGAACATTTTTTAACTTCGTATGAATTTCCTTAGGGTTTTGTCAATCTATAACAAATAATTGTTTGAGCATGTGATATTAAATTTTATCAATTTAACGAAATGCACTCAACAGGTCAGGAAATTCTCACCTTAGCCTCTTGTTACATCTGATTGATTTATTTATTTATTCTGATTATACTTAAACCTTAAAAGGTATTTTAAAAATTACAATACAAATTAATTTTAAAAAAATCCATTACTTTCTACAGCTTTTCCTGAATAGTAGTGTGCCTACCAAACGATGATTTGAAGAAGTGGTAATCACAAGGTGATATATCTGTTACATACACTGGGTGCTGTAGAACTTTCCACTCGAGCTGCAACACTGTATCCTTCACAACTCTTGCATTGAATAACTTGGCGTTTGTTAATCGCTGTTACTAGTTTAATTACTTATTATTTTTATCAATAGAGTTAAAATAAGTTGTTGTTAAAGATGTCAGTGATTCACGAAACTGACAACAATTAGTTCTTGGGCATCTTTCTTATAGTAAAAGAAAACTGTGTCTTGATTACTTATATTACTTATGTATACTGTTACAATACGATGCTACACTATAAAATATCGGAAATATCTTCGATCATACGGATTGATCTTATTTGATAAACTTGACTAATGACTAGTTGTGAATATAATGTGAATACCTCTTGGTTCGTCCTATTTAAGGTGGCGGGTATGCCACATCCACTCTGAAACTATACAGTATCCCTTGTCATTCACTTTTTCTTGAAACTAATAGTCACATAGATCAGAAAGTCAACAGAGAGACCCAAAATTCCGTCATAATAATTTTATAAACACATTTAACAATATTTATAATTGATCTGTCTGACATCCTGAACAGTCGGTATATATTGAAGAACTCAGTAATATTAAATGGAAATCTGATATTTTATGCATCAAATGTAATAAGTGAGGTTGTTTTACATTTATACTTTACATTTTCACCAATAGATAACGCTAAACAGTACACCTGCAAGCACCCAATATATTACGTTGACCTTGTTATAAAAATAATGTTTCAATGGTCGTCAAGTCGCCGAGTATAGTTCGTCCTCAAATACTCTTTTACATTTAAATTTATTACTGTTTCAGATATTACCTAAACGAAGACTTCAATGATATTCGGTTTCAATTTAAGTTACTGGACGACGTGAAAGTTGGACAACCATTCGACGTGACTTTGGAAATGGAGAACCGTTCTTCAACCAGACCATACACTGTCTCAGTTATTCTTCGGGTTCACGTAGTAACTTACACCGGGAAAGTAGGGGAAATGGTGAAGAAACATAATTTCACTATATCAGTGCAGCCTAGTTCTATCCAGGAAGTTAAGCTAGCTGTTACCTACGAGGAATATATGAATAAATTAATCGATCAGTGTGGTTTTAACATATCATGTTTGGCATCGGTACTTGACACAAAGTACGAGTACTTCGCCCAAGATGATTTCAGGTTAGTACAGAATTATCTTGACTCGCCAAAATTGTATTAATACATCTGTCATTTTTCAAAAGGGTTCGCAAACCAGACGTCAAAATATACCTGCATCAAAATGCAGTTGAATCGAGAGAAACCACGGCCGACATTGAAGTGGAAAACCCTCTACCCATACCAATTAAAAAAGGAGAATTTACAGTTGAAGGGCCAGGAATTAAAGGGAAGCTTAAACTGAAAGTTAAAAATGTTCTACCAGGGGAGAAAGCTCAGAGTAAGCATTAACTTGTTTCTTGTAATCAACACAGCGATTAAATAAATTTGTTATTTCAGGCCAATTCAAGTTTACTCCCACGAGAAGGGGAGAATTTGCGATCGGTGCCAAGTTTTACTGCCAAGAAATGGATGATGTCGATGGGTACTTAATGGTTAACGTCGAGCCAAGACAATAATGTTTTATTAAGTGATATTATAGCTAGTTAATACTGCCATCAATTAGTTCTTTATAGGAGAGATAGATTATTTATTTTAATTATGTGATATATTTTTTAATTTTATTTAACTAAGTATTGATTGAGATAATAATTTATTAATTACCATATTAGTATTTATTTTTTAACGAATATATTAGATTATAAGAATCTATAGAAGCACTAGTTCAAATTACATGTTTAATATCTTTATACTCTATACTTGTTTTTTTTTTATTCCCAATTTTAATTTTTTCCAATATCATTTAAATAATCTATACATAACAAGTCAATAAATTAAACACATTTTTTTGGCAAAACTAGTTTTTTTTTTATTCAACATAACTCCTTTCAAGGGTGATACACTGATTATTGCGACCCTCCATATTTTCGATACCATTTTTGTAGTACAATTTGTCCTTTGCTTCAAAATAGGCCTCACACTCCGAGATCACCTGTTCATTCGACGAAAATTTCTTCCCAGCGAGCATTATTTTGATATATGAGAACAGGAAACAGTCGCTGGTAGGGCAGATCTGGAAAATAAGGTGAATGAGGAAGAAATTCGAATCTTTATTCATGGATTTTTGACAGAGTCCATTGTCTTGGTGAGGGGCCCTTTCTTTTTCTTCATATGCGGCCATTTTTCGACGATTTCGTCCTTCAAACGGTCCAATAACGCTATGAAATAGTCGCTGTTGATGGTCCTTCCTTTTTCAAGGTAGTCATTGAAAATTATTCCATGTGCATCCCAAAATACAGACGCCATAAACTTGCCAGCGGACTGTTGCGATTTCCCACGTTTTGGAACAGGTTCATCGTGTGTAGTCCACTCGGATGATTGTCGATTGGACTTCGGAGTGAAATGAAGGAGCCACGTTTCATCCATTGTCGCATATTGACGCAAAAATTGGGGTTAATTACGCTTAATCATCGTCAAACATTGCTTCGAATCATCAACTCGTCGTTGTTTTTGGTCAAAAGTGAGCTCGCGCGGCATCCGCTTTGTACAAAGCTTTCTCATACCCAAATATTCGTATGATATGATGTATACGTTCTTGTGACACGGTCCATTGTTTTGATGAAAGCAGCTCTTTCTTTTTCTTCAAATGCAGTCCTTCCTTTTTCAAGGTAGTCAATGAAAATTATTTCATGCGCATCCCAAAATACAGACGCCATAATCTTGACATCCGACTGTTGCGTTTTCCCACGCTTTGGAGCGGGTTTATCGTGTGTAGTCCACTCGGATGACTCTCGATTGGATTTTGGAGTGAAATGATGGAGCCATGTTTCATCCATTGTCGCAAAAATTCGGGTTTATTACGCTTGATATGATCATCTTCAAATACTGCTCCGAATCATCAATTAATCGTTGTTTTTAGTCAAAAGTGAGCCCGTGCGGCACCGACTATGTACAGAGCTTTCTCATACCCAACTATTTGTGAATGATATGATGTACACGTTCAGTTGATATTTTTAGAGTGTCTGCTATTTCATTTCATTTCAGTATACCATTGACGCACTTTCCACTAAGTGATAATAACGGAACGATTATTTTCAATAAATATAGTTACTATTTCTGCTCGTTCTTGTGGCGTATATTTATCTATAATAAAATTTGGACATCTACACAACACGATGGTTAAGACGAAACTGAACTAAACGTCACATAACCAAGATGGCGCGCAATCAAAATGGTAGCGGGGCTTTTGCTGCACTCTATATGTTAAAATGGAGAAAACATACCTAAAAGCAAAAGAATCAAAAAATTATAGTATAAAATTAAGTATGAAATATGTCAAAATTGCTGGTGTGCTCTTATTATGATAAAATCAGCTTAAAGATCTATTAACAATATAATAAAATAATCATGAGATACTGTCTTGTCTATAAAAGCAGTATCAACTTGTAGACCAAAAATTTATCTTGTATCAATGTGTAACTGAATGCAGATAAAAAGAGCATTAAGTTTCTTTTTTTAACATACTTGTTGAAGAATGAATATTTTTGACTCCATGCATTGGATCCAAAAAAATCCCACGTGTCTTGGTAGCAGCAGTAGTAGTTTCTTAACAAAAATTAATTACTTTCAGTAAATGAACCGCTTTAAAATAATTAAGCTTTTCATTGATGGTGCTTTACAATTATCCTTAAGGGTCAATAAAATTTGGCACTCTACATATTGAATGGCTTTGCCCCAAAAACTTTTCATGTATTATGCCCCGTTTGGTACATCTGGGTAATACATAATAATAATACATAATATAATATACTCATATATATAATATTCTATGGCTGCACCTAGCGTACTCATCAGATATAACTATTTCTGTGTGTGCTACTTATACCATCGCTTCTTCAAAATACTGAAAAAGTACGAAAATACATTGATGATTGGATTCTTACTAAACCAATCGTTCTTTTGAGACGATGTCTCTGTGTTATCATAGTTGAGTATAAAAAGGTTGTAGAAAATTATGGAAAATAATTTGATTAATATGTAATGTATGCATTTTTCACAATATAAAGTGAAAAACTTTTTAAGATGAAAAAATAATGCAAGCACATAATACAATATATGCTTTTCTAGCGATTGTTGTATTGGCAAATGGCTGGTGGCAAATCCACGATTTTGATTTAAAAAGAGGTTTTGCCTCTGTGTTTTAACGCTCTTATCGTAGAAGCACCTTTTTTAGTAGATTTATTTGAGAAATAATATATTGGGAGGACTCATGAGTATATTGTTAGTTGGCCAGGCTTACCGAATTACTTTCTTAAACTATTAACTAACAATAGATAATTAACCGTTAGAGTTGAATCATTTTTCTTGAAATAATTTTTACTTGAAACAGCAGGCTCCAAATCACAGAATGATGTTGTGTTCAAATTTCGAAAGAAGCCAATTTTCTTCTTTGTATATCATTTCCAGTTTTTCAATTTTTAGGTGCTTCCATATACTTTATAAATCAATTTCTAGTAACCTATATAGTTATTGATGTGCCTGGGAATAGCTTTAGCTGAGTGTTTACCCTAGTTTTTTATCACTGGATTTTTATAGGGTGTCCAATTCATTCCTAAACTAACAAATCGAAATAACCATTTAAACCGCTAGAGCTTGCTCAGCGATATATATCCAATAAAATGCAAAGACATTTCTGTAGCAAAATTTTTCATTTTGATTTTTAGCTGTTTTGATGGGGTAGAATGTTGAACAAAATCAAAATTTCCCTTTTATTTACAGAATAATATATTTACTCACGTAACTCAGAATATACTCTTATACTTAAACAGACTCTACGATTAAAGCTGCACGCCTTAACCATATAATATAGCTAACAAATATAATGGACAGTATTTAAAATTACATATTATAAACAAAACTTTTTGATGATGAATAAAATCAAATATAGTTCTAATTTTTACACGAACTGGATCTTTTCAAATTCTAGGAATCAGTGAAGATCGAAGTCCCATCTAAAAATAAAACCGCATTATAATGAAAGCGAAATTTGTAGGAGATTCCGTTGAACAGTGAATCATTTTTCTTAAATTATAAGGGGTTAGACCAATTATTAATATAAAATATTATTTCAGCAATGTATTGATTCATCATTATCAGCCTTAACTAGTTAAAGAAATATTAACCAATATCTCACTATATTAATTTATTCTACCTTAAGGGGTTATGTGGGTTTCAAAAAATAAAAAGAGTATCTTTTATATATAAGATGAAGTTTTTTTTTCAAACAATTTGATGAATCAAAGATACATATTTAACAAATAATTTTACAAATACTACGAAAATTCTGTGATTGGGACCTGATCTCCCCCTGAAGTTCTTTCGGCGTGTTCAGATTTTCCACAGAAACACAATCAAAGTTTATGTATGTATGTATGTATATATAAAATCGAAATAAAATGCAGTTCCGGTACTACTAAGCAAAATATCTGAAGCAGCAATATCCATTGCTTTTGCCTATGACGAATTCTTGATTTTTTATAATTGTCATCCTCTTTTCGGAATGCTAAGATAAATATCAAATATATATTGTACCTAAATATTACCAAAGCTAAGACTCATTCGTTGAAGTTACCAGTACAGTAGCGATAAATACAGTATTTTCAGTTATTTTTGAACCCGCCTTATTTTTGAAGTAAATTTCCAAATAAATTGGTTCAAAATTTCATTATTATTCTGCGTAAAGCCTCTGCTGAGTTTTTCATAAAAGCCCATTTATACTACTTAGTAATTAATGGATTCTAATCGTATTGGACTGACGAAAGTGTTACCCAGTACATCAAGAGTCAGAGCCATTTGCACATTTATCGTGCTTAATACTAAGATAACATATTTCATATTTTGTACCAACTCACTTTATTCATCACTAATCATCTTTTTTCAGTTACTTTCACGGATTTAAATTGTTTGTAAAATATTCTAGACTTTTACTATTTAGCAAGATTTAATATAATCAATTTCAAAATCCACGAACCCTTTAAATGTGATTGAAAACAATAAGGGTATTGCTTGAATGTTCGAATTTGATGACTTGTAATGATTTTATTGTTGTAGAGATGAACTAATCTGGTCTACACTATGGATTTTAATATATCTATGGAGCTTATTATTGTATGGTAGGCAACACTGAGGCCGCTGAACTTTTTAATTTCAAATATTTTGATAACTAAAACCTAGAGACTTACACATTTTCTGCAACAATAACAATAGCCATTTCTTCAATTGTCAGTGAATTAAACCTCTTCGTGTGCTTACCAACAGTGTTTCTTTTTCAGGTCTGATGATGATATTATTTATCAGATACCATCTAATCAGAAATATTTGTAATTCTTGGACAAGAGTTGGCTTCACTGATGGTGTATATATAAGTATATAAATAAATGTGTAAGAAATGATGATCTGAATTTGACAGTGGTATCAGCACACTAGTAATAAATTTGCCCTTGTACCTGTAATTGTTGGTGACATACCAATCCGATTATTATCATCTTCTGTCTCTTGTTAGTCATCGCTACAGTTAGCGTGTGAGGCAGCTCGTCACACATTGAATTGTATCTGACATTTAATAAAATATTTTTACAAAAAAAAATTGAACGGACTTCAAAAAATAAATAACGGTTCCACTATAATATAAAAATAACCGAAATTTGACTTTTAACATAAAAAAAACGTTTTAAAATAAAATATGTACGTAATAATCGTTGGAGTAACTAAATAAAAATCAGTACAAAGTCGGTACCACGCCCAAACGGTTATATTAAATTACATTTCTTTTGTTTCATTTTAATTTTGTGTTTGTGACATAAATTCATATTATTATTTTTGAATTGTTTGAGGGCTCGGCTATTTAGTAATTACAACGATTATTTTGTTTTTAAACATTATTTTTTGTGTTAAAAGTCTAAGCTTAATTATTTTTTACATTTAAGTGGGATTCTTATTTATTTTTTGAAATCGGTTCATTTTTGAAAAAATATTTTGTTTTCCTCTTTTTAGTGTTACATATTTAGTTAATAAATTACGCAGTTATTTTATTAAGTATTACAATGGATAGCTCAAGTAAAAGTACAGCCGGTATGAGGAAAAATAAGAATAAAGAAACAATGATTGAAAATAAGGAATGTTTCAGGCACTGGAGCCCGCTACCTAGTCTAGCTGATTTGACAAATGTTTCAACTAAACTAGAAAAAGACAAGTTGCTGCTCTGATGGGAATCGAATTTGCGACCTCCGCATGTGAGCTTAACGTCCTAACTACTACACTATAGAAACAGTTGTCTACCATGTTTCTACGACTTCTCATATGATATAGTTACTACTTAAAAATCAGACTGAATAGCTTTTACATTGAATTAGTTCCATTTTTTCACCACATCAGTTCAGCAATAACATTATAGGCAAATATCTAATTATTTTAGATAAAAAATATGTGAAAATATTGTACGTGCCTTTGAAATTTGAGGTATTCCGTCGATTTGCCCTCTTTCCCCCCGTCTGATCCTATCTTGGTTGCAATGGGATCACCTCGGGCACAATAATTTTAAAAATCGGTCCATAATAGACAGATAAATCGGCGAATATACATTAAAAAAATATACAGCCGAACATAGAACCTCCTCTTTTTTGAAGTCGGTTAAAAAACTTTGTTTTACCATAATCAGTCTATCTTCATTGAAATCACCGTTAGCGAATATTGTTTACAAACAATATTATCATGTTTGACATATATGTTTTTATTTTACACTGGATTTCCATGTTATGCAATCGATGTACCATCAAGAAATTCATTTATTTATATGAAATATAAGCTGTGGTAAAGTACTAAACGATCAGTGCTGAGAAATTACCTACAATATTTATAAAATATACATTATAATCGCTGTTTGATGAGAATGTAACAAAATAAACATCCAAACCCATCTCTAAATATTTCAAACCAACAAAGTTCTTTGTGAAAGTAAAACTATTGATGAAGGTGACAGTTAAACTTTCATCAATTTTCTTACCACATAAACCTTTCTTGAACTTTTACAAGAATTTGAAAACTAAAATTACCCTAATCGGTCCAGCCGTTCTCGATTTTTACCGAGACTAACGAACATCAATTCGTCTGTTTCTGTTTTTGCTGTAGTACTTTATTATGTTTTGATAATAGTATTATATTTCGTAGTTAGAATGCTATTATGTTTTTGATGCCTAGATCTATTCTAAATAAAACCTATAAATTATGTTAGAATTAACTCATTTTAAATTAATTCTTGTTTAACACACTTTTCGCTAATTAAATAAAATCCGTGAAATCTCGTCAAACCTCGCACGTTCTCTCTCTCTCTTTCTCTCTCTGTCTCTCTCTTTTATACACATAATTGTACTAATCTATTCGTGGTCTATGGATTAAAAAGAGTATAATACATATTGTACAAAATCAGTTTCCTTATACTGGTATAGCCCCTTAATGAAGCCTGTGTTAAAATATACAAGCTGCTGTTGGACGATGAGCCATCTCGTTTTCTTTAACCTTAACAGACTAACTTTTCTTAAGGTCAGTCGTGCACTTGGTTAAGCTGTGTTAGCGTCGAGTTTTTGTCAAGATTCTGGTCGCGTTTTATTATTTTTGTTCGATTTACTTTTGATGACAGAAAACACTAGAAAATGAAACGCGGGTTGATGAAGTGTTGTCCATTCAATTGTCCGTGGCTTAAGGGATCTTGGTCTCCTAAAAATGATGTGTCAGTACCACACTTGCCTAAACCAGAAGAAGTTACAGGTAATAAGTCCCTATATTAAATTTCCCACAGAGAAAATAAAAAAAATAAATTATGGATTAAAAGTGAATTTTCTCAATATAGTTTAGATGTATACGAGTTTATTTTTAGCTCGATATAAATTACAATGCTCCAGTTTCGCTAATAAACATCTAACAACTTACCAAGTGATGAAAAACATATTTTTAGTTTAACTAATATAATGATAAGCTGTTATAAAAATATAAGGTGCTATAAAAAGGTTTTTGTAATATCATTAATAATTATTTAATCTGTGACAGTATAAATAATATTTGTTGCCGGCTTGGTGGCGCAGTCGAAATATATATATATATATATATATATATATATATATATATATATATATATATATATATATATATATATAATATTTGAAACTGTATAATTAGTTTTATTAAAATTCGTTATATCGTTTTAAATATTATAAATTCAGTACCATAAAAATTAATAAAATAATAAACATCTTATAGCTGCTTCTTTATTTTGATATACTTATAAGATAAATAGACATATTATGTTCTAAATAAATTTAAATAAATATAAAAATATTTTATTTTGCATTTATAAACAATTTATACACAACAGCAGATTGCTTAACATTACGGCGTGTTATTAAATGATGCAAGTTTACCTTGAAAAAGAAATAAGCGTTGTATTTTCGGGTTGTACCTAAAATGTTAACTGTTATATTTGGTGGTTGCATGTACTCTGATTATTTTTTCTCTTTAAAATGACATTTTCTAAGGAATTGGTACAATTGGTATTAATCAAAATATTTTCTAACATATCTCTTCACAGCATTTTAAAATCAAGTGCTGTGTGCAAACCATTATCCATTCAATCTAAACAGTTGATAACCAGAAATGTGGCAATTACCACAATGTATCCTTCACAACTCTTGCAACATGCGGCCAAGAACTGTCATACAAGAAGATAACTTTGTCTTTGTTGACATCTGCAGTAAGAGTTTAATTCGATTTTAACACCTCTTAATACATTACATCTTGCTCATGTCACTGTATGTGCAGTAAAACCTACATACATATTCCACTTCTTTGTCGGCGTGGATAGGACCCCTGGGCTAATCCATGATTGTTTGCGCTTGGGATTGTCGTAGTAAATACTTTTAATTACCAGTCACAATACTCTTTAAAAAATTGACTTCGAAATAACATTTTCAGTCAATTCGTGTTATACCAGTTTTTCTACCTATTTTATTTTATCCCTCACACATAAACGTCAGGGTACAACTCATATATCAACTGCTAAGCTCTCTGAAATATTTTTAGAGTTAGAGCTGGTTTCTCATGCCATAAGTTTTGCAATTCATTGTCTTCGAACCTGTTTGGTTCTCCTAGCTATTTTTTAATATTAATATCGAAATCACTATTTTTAAATAATTGTAAACATACCCCACAATTAAGGTGTGATGGCTGCATCATTATACGTTTTAAAGGTCGTTATATCGAATAACAAAAATATTGAATGGCGAAGAGTTTATTTTGAGCGTTCGATCATTAACCTCTTTATTTAACAAATTATGTGATAATTCTAAATGGCAAACTGATTGGAAACTTTATGTAAAAAATATGAAAAAAGTAATAGTTGTTTATATTGATAATTCATATTTTCACCAATATATATCACCGACATCTAATTAGTTTTAAAGGAATTTTTACATACAAATTAATGCTGTTCCCTAGATAATCCAGTTACATTTATTGTTGAGTTTTAGTTTTAGAAACACAATTTGTTATTCAATCAAATTAATATTCTTAAACATGAATATAATTACAGTAATGATGATCTAATTGATTAAATCCATCCCTTGACTAAAAATCCAAAAATCTGCATCAATTCTGAAGGAATATAACAATATTTATTAAATAAAAAAATAAATATCACCAATATATAAGCATTAATGTATATTCACAAAATTAAAATTAATGAAACTATGCTGTGGCATAATTTTATAGTAACTTATTAACTGAGAAGTCATCAGTGGAGTTGCTTTAGTGGGATGTACACGCTGATTTTAGGTTAATAATTATAAAATCAAACATTATGAAGGCTGACCGGTTATTAGAAATCCCGTAAATTTTGCTGAATAATAGGGATAAACGGATTACTAGTTGACTTCTTGAATGTGTGGTTTCTATACGGTAATTTTGTTTTATTAATGACTACCGTAACGTTCTTTCCCCAAAACCACAGCTATGTACGTACCTAAACGTGATTATTTCCATGTAATTCTCTGAAATACCATAAACTTGAATGGAACGATTTCAACATTTATGTTGTTTTCAAGGATGGTTTAAGTTTCTAAGGAAATAATGCGTCAAACTTTATATGTTTTGTGTGTCATTTTCTATTGTATGACTTTGTAGCATACCTTTTATGGTATTTATCATTATATGTAAACTCATTCATGCATTTCGTATATTTTATTAATTAATTTATGAGAAAAAAGATATATATATAAAGTTTGATTATGAATAATTTACAAGTTTGTACAGCGGTCAAGGCGACTGGAACGTCTGCTGCTATAGTCGTGCGCTCGAATCCTGTTGAGACATGTAATTATAGAATTCAATTCAGTTTTATGCTTGGTGGCGCAGTGGCAAAGGCAACGGTAATCCTCCTACTTACTAATACTCCTTTAATATTTGTGACTGTCCTAGGCAAGAATGTAAAATCCGACAAGGAAAATGATCCCAGTCACGCCAGTAGCGAGGCTGGGTAAGATCGGATGTCTTCTGGGATGATTTTGGAAGTTGGTCACTCGCCAGTCGGTAGGCTTAATGCCGAGGACCGTGGTTCGGAGCCCACGTTAAATAGTAGGTCTAGTCCAGATAAACCCATAGTTGGTAAAAGGAGACTTTAAAATATGTAAAAAAAGTCAGTTTTATTTTCCGTATTTTAAGGAATTTTATGAAGTTTAAATCAAGCACTTGACTTCTAAACCTCAAGAATTTGACTGATGTCTTATGTAGACAACATATTTTTTAAAATAAAAGGCGAGTTACCATTTTTTAGAGACTGTTACAGTGAATGATAACTGATTATTATTAAATATTATGCATATAGATATATAGTAAATGGTAGATTCTATTAGTATATTTAATATCAATGTTTTTCACAAAAATGAACACTAATTTTAATGAAGCATAATATTATTGCAGATCTAGTGATAAAACTTAACTAAGGCTTGAGTTATAAAAGTTGTATGTTGATTACAAGATTGCCTTGAATAATATATATAATATAAATATTAAATTACTTTTCTCTATTATGTCCTCTATATTTATTTATATTGAGTTAGTTATTCTTTAAAATATAAATTATAATAATACGTTTTAAGAACATTAATATTTTAAATAATTACAGTAAAACGGTGAGGAGTGGGAAAGGTATTTTAATATTTAACAGATAAATAATAAATAGATAATATATTTGAACTTAATAATGAATGAATAAAATATAATATAGATGGTAACACGACATTATTAATATATTTCCATGCATAATTACATTCCTGTCAATTAAAATGAATTTAAACGGTTATACATTTAACAATGCTGCCTAAACAATTATCATTTTTGATTTGTTTTCTCGAAAATAATATTTTGATGTTTTTTTTAAATAAAAAAACAGTACAAACTTGAGCAAATTTCTTGCAATAATTTGTATCGGTAACACAATTTTTCCTTAATTTACTTTACTTTTCTAAACAATCCTCCTCATTTTTGAAAATTAGACCGTTTAAATTAAACAAACCACCTTGCAATATTTAATTGCAATTTACTGTCTCATTATTTTCCTAAAAACTTGTATTTAGCTTTTGTGCAAAAAGCTCGATATTTTACTTGTCAACACTAACACTGTATAACAGCCCTATCGTGCAACAAATTTATTATCTTCAAGCCTTTGTTGATCGAAATTAGGCCCAACCTCAGCGGTTAGCAACTGCAATACGACTTTGATTGGCTTCAATGATAGAATTATACAATTTTGAGTTAATTTTAAGTTGAAAAATAACATTTAGAAATTTTCGAAATCCATTACTGTATATTATTATTGTGATATTAGCTGCAATATCAACGACCCTTTACCAGCCTGTCAGTTATCAAACTTTTATAAACCCTCTGGCCATATTGTGGAAGAAATGAACACGAAAAGAAAGAGAGAGAGAGAGAGAGCAACAAGGAGACTTCAATAATTTAACTTATGCATTATGCTTTTCTCTATATAAATAAAATTATATAAAGAAAATCAATATTTCCATTGTTATTAGTGATTACATATATTTGGAAAACAGAAAACAGTACGTTTGATGAGTACCCTGGGTATGGTAAAGCTGCAATAATGTATCATTCCCAACTTTTACTACGTGTGGCCGATCAATGTAATGCAATATGATGTGGCTGCTTCTGTTACTCGTTATTGGTGGTATTTCTTGCAATAATTCGTCATTCAATTTGTTTAATTGACGTCGGTAGGCATCTGTTATAGTTTCATTCGGTTTAAGAAGCCAGTACTATACTATAACTCGATATGGATAGTTTTCTTGGACTAACTCAGCACTTTTTGCCCTTGCGAATATCATAATAGATCCACCTTTCATTTCACCACTAGGTATCGCTGGCCAAAATACAATAAAACATTTAATACTATTCTATATTTCTTTAGAATTTGTGGTTCATTTAGATAGACTCAGATTCAGTTAGAGTTTCAGAGAAACTTAGAGAATATCCCATAGCCCTATAGTATCTCCTATTTTAATTCAAGATGCAACTAGAAAAATATTGTGTAATTAAAAATTGGTATATAATGATATGATTAATATAGAGTTCTCATTGTTACAGATGGTCTTGAATTCGAAGAAAAAATTAACGAACCAAATATATTAATTATAAGGAGTATCGATCCTTGCATAGAAGAGAATGGCTATCAGCACAGAACTTCAAAATATGACCTAATGAGACGAGAATACTATCCACAACTGGTAGTGAGAAGAGGACAACACTTTAAGTTAAATATTACACTTAGTCGGCCTTACGATGAATCAAAAGATGGAATATCTTTCATATTCGTTGTTGACGGTAATAATAATATTGCTCTGAATAATTTCTGACGCCATGTTAACATCGATTTTGGTTTTATTAGATGAGGATAAACCCACTCATGGATCAGGAACTATGGTCGGTGTACCATTACTTAAGAAGCCGGATAGGAACTTGCCTTGGAACGTATACATACACTCCATTAAGGACAATGTGATAACAGTCAACGTTGTGACACCACCAGATGCCATAGTGGCCAGGTGGCGTATGGAGGTTGATACCAAAATTATTGATGCCGGTTCTTATTGTTATTGTTGGGAAACAAAAATTTATATTTTATTTAATCCATGGTATGTAGCTCATGATATTATGCGAATTTCTATCAATATATTTACAAAAAAAATTCCGGTTCCATAATAACATATTAATTATTATAACAGGTGAATGGAAGAGACGCCGGCCTACCATAGTAAAACACATTTTTTTGGCAATTTTTTTTTTATTCAACATAATTCCCTTTGTGGTTGCGACCCTGCAATGTTGCGCAATTGTTTCGATACCATTTTTATAGTACGATTTGACCATTGCTTCAAAATAGGCCTCAGTTTCGGCGATCACCTCTTCATTCGACAAAAATATCTTCCCAGCCAGCATTCTTTTGAGATCTGAGAACAGGAAATAGGGCCGGATCTGGAGAATACGATGGATGACTTGTGACACGGTGGTTTTTCGGCGATTTCTTCCTTAAAACGGTCCAATAACGATGTGTAATAGTCGCTGTTGATGGTTGTTCCTTTTTCAAGGTAGTCAATGAAAATTATTCCATGCGCATATCAAAATACAGACGCTATAACATTGCCAGCCGACTATTGCGTTTTCCCACGCTTTAGAGCGGGTTCATCGTGTGCAGTCCACTCGGATGACTGTCGATTGGACTTCAGAGTAAAGTGATGAAGCCATGTTTCATCCATTGCCACATATCGACGCAAAAATTCGTTTTTATTACGCTTGATCATCTTCAAACACTGCTCCGAATCATCAACTCGTCGTTGTTTTTGACCAGAAGTGAGCTCGCGCGCCCAGAGCTTTCTCATACCCAAATATTCGTGAATCATGTGATGTAAACGTTCAGTTGATATCTTTAAAGTATCTACAATTTCATTCAATTTTTTCATTCGATTTTGTTGATTTTTTTAATGTTTTCGTCGGTAACAATGTCTTTTGGTCATCCACAGAGTTCACTGTCTTCGGTGCTCATTTCACCACGTCTAAATTTAGCATACCAATCTTTGATGATTGATTTTCCTGGGCAGTGTCCGAAAACTCGACATCAAGCCAAGATTTTGCATCAACTGTATTTTTTCCTTTTAAAAAGCAATATTTTATCAACACGCAAAATTCATTTTTATCCATTGTTTTCATAATAACCAAAGTTGCTTCATTCAAAATGCTGTAATTCACAAACTAATGATCCGACAGCTGTCAAATTTATACACGCATCTTTTGAGGGGTACGGCTAACTAAAGAACGTGTGGATTTAATTCTAGTAGCATCATCTATGTGCCAGGCCGGGGACTTTTCAATTGACCTGTTAACGCATTTCAAAATGGGTATAGGTAATCAAACAATTCTCACTATTTTTATCAAACCACGCGTATTTTGCGATAGGACAAAATAATATGAATACCACGCAATATAATATTTCTTGTTACATGTTGGAAACGTTGCTTTTGTAAGTAATGCTACGAGTATATATATCTCAGTCTTGTAGATTATATTTCAATGTATTATACACCTTGTTCTTTGACAAAAACAAGCGATCGGTGAAATGTCAGATAAAACTTTTTACGAGCGACAGTATTCACGATAATGACAGCATACACCAAACACAGTAAAACATCATCGGCGAAAAGGAACAGCAGGCGAAGCCGAAAGTTAAATACTGTGAATGAATACCTCGATATATTGATTTCAAATACTAAACACTTCCATAGGTCAAAAAACTTCAGTATTGGTTTGAAGAACATCAGAATATCATCAAACATCTTTCCGGACCAGCAATCAGTATCAATATTTTAGATCATAGAGTGTGGACTAGATTCCATCTCCAATATCATTGAAGCAATTGTGCAGATGTGTTTTACAAGGATGATAAAATATTCTATTAGAAACCATTCAGACACTCTACGAATTTATTTCGAGAAGAATTTCAGAGGCTCATGATCTTATTAATAAATAAATATTGTGTATATGTCAGGTGTTCATATTACTTTTCTATCCGCTGTATGTTAAATGATTATTCAATCAGTTGAGAATTCACTTCACTTGATCAAAAACCAAGTCAGAGTGGCATTATCAAGCCTATACTTATCGAGCTGACATAGAAAATATAAGTACATCCTCAATTTTATTCTTCGCTGTTTTAATATATTAGTGCTAATACGTTGAGTACACACACTTTTTGACCGATGATAATTCTATATTCGCTGATTCGGCCGTTGAAGATTCTAGCATTCTTCACGATATAGTTCCCATTACAAAGCCATGTGGCTTGAGAGTTATTGAGGAGAAGACTGAAATATTGACAACTGACGTATCGACTGCTGCTGTAAATATCAATGGGATATGGTTGGAATAAGTGTAAAAGTTTAGTAATTAGAAATGGTTGCAGCTAATAGCCAACTGTGTTGTGATTTGGTAAAGAGGTTCTGAGGTACCAACAGCAGCGTATTATAAGAGAAGAATGTATATAAGGGAAGTGAACACTTTAGAGAGCCTGCTATTGGTTGAAGATATAATGATACAAATATATATCCATTGTACCTTAGTTGGACAAAGTAATTACGTTTTAATTCGTTTTTTCTTCTCGCAATTATACATAAATATGTTACCGTTAAAACACAAATAACAATAATGCAGTTTTATCAGGCTTTAAAGCAGACTTCATTAATATATAGGGTCTTATAAAGGTGTTAAACAAAATACTCTGTTTCGGATCATTAACGTGTAATAGTAACAGTAGCACATCAAACATGCAAATTAATAATCAGCTATAAAAATAGATCTTGTGATCCATATTTTAAACAGATTTTAATAAGGTTTTAGCTTTATGTTTATTTCTAACATTCGTCTTTAATTCGATTCGATTATATATATATATTCGATAATTCGATAATACTCATTACTTATAATGTGTTTTCAAAGATGCAAACGTTTACTGAAAAATTAAATGTTTACATAAACAATATAAATAAACTATATCGAGTTTTTACTAAAAAACCCGACAAGCAGTAGCTTCAACATATTTTTGTTTATATATGGTTGTTGAATTGAATGAATCATTATTTTTAACTGTGTAAATATATTGCGGTACGTCAATATATGCAGGCACCAGATTAATCTATTATTAGATTAATAAATCGTGAAAGAGTTTGATAACCTTTGGCTTGACACTTATTGAAATAAAGGCTACAAATAAACTAGTCTCTGATGGAGTGTGAATTATAAGTTTTTGTTATTAATTTAATGCAATATGAACTACATCAATACATTCTAGATTTGATACTAATAAGTTGCTCAATAAGTTCAGAAGGAGTTCAGTTAACGGAACAGTTAAGGTTCCAGGAAATGTAAAAAGACAGAATTTCTGCCGTGAATCACACGCCGCCCACTTTATGGACTTCAGGCGTAGACCAATCTATGTTAAAAATTTTCAGAGCAACTCAAATCTAAATCTCCTAGATCCTTTAGTGATTCTTTTCTTGAAAGATCACTAAATGACGGAGAAGATAAATATGAACAGTTAAAATTTATAGTAATTAACGGAACACTATGATAAAAGAACTTCAACATTCCAATTTTACAAGAAGATTTTCGTACAATTTTTGGTTTTAAAGGCCAAATTTGCATACGATGGTCCAAAGACCTGGTTCTTTATTTATGGTTTTAAACTGATGGAGTAATGGTTAAAATTGGTTGAAATTTGATTCGTGAATTAGCCCCAAACTGTTAAGGTAATAAACTAATATTAATAGTGTACGCTATTAGACTACTGAATGCAAAAATTCGCAAAAAGATCCCGTTTGCAGGACAAAAAAGTAACTTATCATTAAGATAATACACTTACACAAAAATACAATGCTGCAAATGCAAAAAAGTACAAATTGCTTAAATATCCAACTTATTTCCCAGATTTTGCACTCAACGACTACTTAGATCTCAAGCTTATTAAACCACATAGTACTAAAATTTCAAAAATATTTGATATCTGTCAATTTAACGTTAGAATAATGTGTCATCAAGAATCGTACTCAGTTGAATAATTTGAGAAATTGGAAATAAGTTCTATAAAAAGTTTCAAAGCAGGTTTACACGGTTCTTGGAATATTTAGCCGATCATTCTCATGGTTTATTGTTAATTTTTTATAAATAATTTAAAGCATTCTTGTTTTATAAATTGAATTATATTACAATGGTAATAACCTAGGCCCAGTAGAGCTTACAAAATGCAGAGCAGAAGCTTGAAACCATTCATATTCTGTTGCGTCTACTCTATTAATATATGTTATAAACGATTACATTTTTCATGTTGCATCCATTTCTCGTCAACTTCTTGTTTCGTTGAAGTACAAATGTAGTACAAATACTTACTGAGTTTATTAATTTAATAATTCAATAATCTAATGCCTGCATATATGACCGCTACCAGAATAAATTTACACATTTAACAGCAATGAGTCATTCAATTTAATAACCGTAAAAGATAAAAATGTGTGGAATTAAACAGGCGCCTGTTATTATTAGCAAAAATTTGATATAGTTTATTTATTTTGTTCTCGTAAATATTTAAATTTTCAGTAAACGCTTATATCTACAAAAACAACATTCTTTATAAAAGTTTTGTTTGTGTTATGCGATCAAGTCTTAGTGATTGAGTAATTTCGTAACGACTGGCGACCCAAAATCAAGATGTCTTTTTCCCTGATAAGTTCTTTAAAAAACGGATACTGCCTCCGAATGTGCCAGTTATGATTTGTGTAGGGATCATAGAATAAAGAGGCATAGAAGGCTTCTGAATCACCAAAGGTTGCGACAAGGGGGAATATTTATAGCAAGAAATAAAAAATAGAAATTTAATTAAAAATGTTTATGTAACTACTTTAAAATTTGAATGTTTCATTCATTCAAAGATACTATCTATCTAATCTCACAATTTTTTTATATATATATTTTAAAATCTCCTTTTACCAACTGTGGGTTTATCTGGACTGGGCCTAAAGTTTAACGTGGGCTTTGAACCACGGTCCTCAGCATTAAGCCTACCGATTGGCGAGTGACCAATTTTAGAAATCATTCCAGAAAACATCCGGTCTTACCCAGCCTGGTTACTGGCGTGACTGGGATAATTTTCCTTGTCGGATTTTACACTATTGCCTAGAACATTCACAAATTTTAAACAATCACAAACATACATTTACGACCATGAGCCAGCAGGATTCGAACCCGCGGCTATCGCAACAGTAGGAGGACCATCGCCTTTACCACTGCCGGCTCTCACAATTTTTGAATATCCTGAATTTTTTATTCTTAAAACATTAAATATAACCTATATAAATAAAGATTAATAAAACATTTTCTGGTTCTACAATATTTAATGAAGAAATATATATAAAATTTCTCTATGATTATTCCTAACTATTTTTGCTGTTGTATTACCTAGTTACTAAATGTCTGAAATTGGGGAAAATTGTAATTGTATATTCTCTGTTGTTTCAAAATAATTTGCGAGAACGAAGAATTTAAGAACCACATGTTACAATTTTTTTATTTTTCAAATCCCTGAATTTATTTTCTTTAAAAAATATGTATACCTCCGTATTTGTAATTCTATTTGGAGATTCTAATGTAGATGGAATAACGCTGATTCCAATATTCAACTTATATACCCATATTTTCTTTTTGAATAACTCAACTTCATTATGTACATCGAACAAATCAACATTATCAATACAGCAATTTTACATTATCATTATTGGCCATTTGTTGTAGTATTTGAGGCACAAAGAATCGTTTTAATTTTAATCAAATGGATATGTCCCTATGGGTATAATTTAATTATCACTATACATATTTTCAGGTGTAAACAAGATCAAGTTTATATGAAATCGCAAGAATGGAAAGATGAATCGGTATTGAATGATGTGGGGATAATTTACAGGGGAACATATAACCGAATCAAACCAGTTATATGGAAGTACGATCAATTTGACGAAGATATTTTGGATTGTGCTTTGTACTTGGTTCATGTCGTCGGAAAAGTGAAATGCAATCTTAGGTATGAAGACTCTATTAAATAATCGTTGTTCTTGTTGTTCAAGAACTCTGTTACTAAGAACTGTTAAACCTTTGGTTCCTTTGAATAATTTTTTCTCTTATTGAACTACGGCACTTATTGAAAAACTTAGTAAATAAAGAAAAATAGAATACATGGAAATTCGTATGTTCTAGATCTGATCCGGTCAGGGTTACTCGAGCACTTTCTGCGGCAGTCAACGCGGCGGATGACGAGGGTGTAGTGGTTGGTAGATGGTCAACAGATTTTTCCGGAGGAATCGCTCCAACAAAATGGTTAGGCAGTAAGGAAATACTTCAAGGTTATTATAAGAAAAAGAAACCTGTTAAATACGGGCAGTGTTGGGTTTTTGCAGGAGTTCTAACAACTAGTAAGTTTAATTTTGTAATTTATAAAATAAGTACTAATAGGTTTTTTTATATTTATTTATTAAAATTAGTGCATAAGTAATGATTAATTCTTCTTTGTCTTAACATAATAACAAATAAATACAAGTAAGTTTTCAGGTTTAGCTCTACTGCTGCTTAGCTCTCTTAACTGCTAATATCGTCGTATCATCAGCAAAGGTCCCAGTTCTGCTATATAATTGTGTGGGACATGGCAAAAGTGGCAAAATGTTAATGATTAATTAGGCACATATATCATGATGAATGTTTCAAATTTATATGAATAAATTCGGTACGAAACATGAAAAACTCTTCAGGGACATTTTGAGTGGATGTCTAAAATCATTTTCTATAAATTGAAAGGTTTAGCTCTACTACTGCTAAGCCCTCTTTGCTAATATCATCGTATCATCAGCAAAGGTTCCAGTTCTGCTATATAATTGTGTGGGACATGGCAAAAGTGGCAAAATGTTAATGATTAATTAGGCACATATATCATGATTAATGTTTGAAATTTATATGAATAAATTCGTTACGAAACATGAAAAACTCTTCGAGGACATTTTGAGTGGATGTCTTAAAATCCTTTTCTATAAATTGAAAGGTTTAGCTCTACTGCTGCTAAGCCCTCTTTGCTAATATCGTCGTATCATCAGCAAAGGTCCCAGTTCTGCTATATAATTGTGTGGGACATGGCAAAAGTGGCAAAATGTTAATGATTAATTAGGCACATATATCATGATTAGTATTTGAAATTTATATGAATAAATTCGTTACGAAAAATGAAAAACTCTTCGACATTTTGAGTGGACGTTTTAAAATCCTTTTCTATAAATTGAAATGGACAGTCTAGCCATTTTCCAGGCCTAGCTATAAATTAGTTTTATTCAAGGGGGTTATTTTGAAATTGTCAAAATTATCTTAGATATATTAAAAACTTATTTGTGTTTTATTTTAAAAATTACGAAGTATAATTGGATATTTAAAAAAAAATTTGAATTAAAAATTATTGAGTTAATTAAATCTATCTGTTGACGATCATGATGCATGATGCAATTTTTACTTCACAGTCGGTCAGCCAAGGACGAATTTCTACTTCTTCATAGCGTATTTGCATCGGCAGTATGGGCGAATGCGATTAAAATGTTAATGTATTCGATACAGAGGTGGTACTATTTCATAATTCTCGGCGTCTATTGATGTAAAAACTAAATTGCTTCATCAATAATTTTATTTTAAAATTAAAGTAGTTTAATTATAAAAATTATTTTAAATTATTTTATTTTATTTTAATTTTAACATTTAATCATTTCAGGGTTTTCAAATTTCAGTCCATCTTTGGTATACCTTAGATTCCTATCCAAATTTCTATGAACTGTTTCTTCACATCATAATGTCAGAGCGATTGGCGATCCAGAATCAAAATATCTTCTTTATTCGATAAACTGTTCAGTTCCAATTACTTTAGTAAAAATATCGAAAAGTATATATCGATATATGTAATATATGCCTGATATTAGCATTGGGAACTATCGACTGAAAACAGTCGAAACAGTCGATAGTCGCAAAACAGTCGAAACGGTCGATAGTCAAAAGAATAGCGTGATCAAATTCGTGATGTCAGACGAAGATCTACGAATTCTTGTCTGTATAAAATGTAAGATAGGAAAGGACGGAGATAAATGCTTGGAGCAGTTAATTTTAAATGTTTTTATAATCTCCAATGGTAGTATAAGCGAGACAGATATATATATATATATATATATATATATATATATATATATATATTCATTCAAGTGATAACTTTAAAAAAGAAAAGGAAAAAAAATACTAAGTTCTATTATCATATAAATAATATAATTTTAAAGGAAGTAGGATTACTTTTATACTGAATGTTCTGTGGATGTGTAAAAAGGAATGGAATAATAACACCACAAATATTTTATCGTGTTTTAATATATTAATTGCTAGTTTTAAATAACATAGCATAATAAATATAGATAGTACAACACAACTTAAATAAAACACTAAAAACTAAAGATTTTCAATAATAACCATAACTACTAAATAAAATGTAAATGTATACCTAATCATTGAAAAATCTAATCCATGATGAACCTAAAAATGATCATACAATAATAACCAGACCCTTTTTAAATAAAAGTTTTATTTATTTTTGAACGGAAATATTTTTAAATTATTGTGAATATTATCATTTTCAACTTTTCTCCCGTAATGCGATTTCTTCGATCGTTAATTATTTGGCCAGATTTTGAAAAAACTCGTTCCCAGAGGACAGATGTTGCTGTTATAGAGAAATATTTTACGTGTAACTGATATAATTCAGGTAGTTTCATTTTGTGGGTTTGCCAAAAATCCAATGGGTTTTCTAAACGGCCAATAAATGGAATTTCCGAACACTGCTAAATCTGTAAAGTTGCTGCAGTACTTGGAGTAATTACTTCTTCCATTCTAACCATTTTTTTATCAAAATATCTCCAGATGTCAATACATTCTTGGTCAGGAGTTTTGTCTTGAATTTCAAGTTGTGAAACTATATTTGTATTCTTTGAAGTTAGAATGGAAGATACCTCTTTTGTGATAACTTTTTGTATCGCCTCAGCATTATTTACAATACCAAATCCTGTTTTTTTTTTAAATCCAGGATCTAAAAAGTGTGGATTGCCCGCATATCGTATTCATTTCTAAATTTGCCAGTCTTTTACTGATGACATCTAATAGACAATTTTGCCATTTTTCCTCATTCACTTGTTAAACTCCTGGATTTGATAGAATGTTGCAGTCTTCTTATTAACCGTAAAATTAAAGACATCGTTGGGATATCTTTTACCAGATAACTCGGTGCTCATTATCTCAGTGGGCTTTAAAAGTTGAGCACATTCTATTAAGATAGTCCATTCATTAACAAATGAGAACTGTGGTGCTCCTCCTAATAACCAACAAAATAAATTGTTGAATATTAAAGTAGAGCTTTCCTATCAAAAAAGGTATTTATTACAAATATTTAATATACTTTATTCACCTCTTTACGGTTAATATTTTTAAAAGAAATTTAACAACTGTTACTGCAAAAAAATCTTCAAATCGTTTGGATCTATGCAATTTCTGAAACTTTTGGAACCTAATTTTAGTCTTCAAGATTTTCGGAAAAACGTTTCGACAAACAAGACGTTTGGACAAAAATCGTGAAAGTTTATCAAAAAAGTACTACCTATTATGCCAGTCAAAAGTATCTTACTATTTATCATTTACAATTTAATCCATTTAATTCTTTAGCCGTCGAAA
This sequence comes from Rhynchophorus ferrugineus, assembly GCF_030347505.1. Lineage (NCBI taxonomy): Eukaryota > Metazoa > Arthropoda > Insecta > Coleoptera > Curculionidae > Rhynchophorus > Rhynchophorus ferrugineus. Next base: position 14,898,964 of record NW_027472588.1, on the reverse strand, counting down.
ACTAGTGTTCCAAAGTGCTGCTATATCAATTTACAACATATAGTTATTCACAAGCAAACTACAAATGAAACATAAAACTACATATAAATCTATATAAGCATAATTTTGGCGCATTACTTTCAAGGTCGCGGTTAGGACGGAAGGCCAGAATGTTAAAAATCAGTCGAATGAACTAGTAGAACCAAAAATAGTAACTAAAAGTAAACGACTAAAACAGTCGATAGTAAATAGTAATAAAATCAGTCGAACCGAAAATAGCGACTGAAAACAGTTACTAGTCAAAACAGTCGAACCAAATATAGCAACTGAAATAGTCGATAGTAAAAAGTAGTCAATTACTAAACAGTTGATAGTCGATTTCAGTCGATTGTTCCCAACACTACTTGATACGCATACGCATACGATACGCACTTTTACTTTAATTTGAAATATTTTTTCAATAGACGGTATTGATGACTATTTGGATCAGCAAAAGTACAAAGTATACCGATTAGAGAGAAGTGGCTAAAGCTTATATTATCAGCATTTTTCATCAGCATTTGAGAAAGAAATGTTTTATTGAAAGAAAAGTATTTTTGCCGTATCAGTTTGATGGAATTGCCGGTATTATCCGTGCTAGAAACTGCTATAGTGCTAGCAAATGTTCATACAGATCTATTACTTGCACACGATTTTGGTTATACTGAAAAAAATATTAAAACAATTAGAAAAATTCAGATATTAGAACATATTAAGATTAGTAAAATGAGTTATGTGCTTATCGCACTAAACTATCGCTTATCGCGTCTAAATTGAGAAGATTCATATGCACTGGCTTCAGAAAGTCATATACATCAATACCCCATATACACCAAGGCTTGATCGTAGGTTGCAGATAACATCCATATTCCATATTCTATAGAAATAGCAAGCTTTTCATTCCTTTGAGTTTGTTTGTATGTACGTGATCTAGGTCTATAACAAATATGTCTCGAATAGGCAGCCAACTTCAAGTTTTAATGAACTAAGAAAGTTCGTGTCCTACTCATTTCAATTCAACGTCAATACATACTTACAAATCTGGCGTTCCATTTGCAAAGAGCTTTACAAATATGTTTGGTGCAAGGTTCTCCCCTGACATTCATCCCAACCCTTTCAGAGCGCATGGTCCAACTAGGAAAGTCCCAGTCTTAGCAGAAGGTCTATCAACCGTAAAATAATTACTATTAACTTTAGTTAGCATCACCCATGGACCACTTGGTTCAAGATTGTCATTGTACAACATGAGAAACACGAACGATATACATTATACTTACATTACGACCACAATATCTATAAAAACACGATCATCAGCACGAAGAGACATCTACAAGTGCCAATTTCTTCAAGTATCAATTGCCAATATGATGCCACAAAATTATTTCTTAATAAAAAGAACAAGTTTTATTCGTAGTTCAATTTGAACAACTAAATATGATTCCCAAATTAAAATTAAATTATACTAATTTAAGCTAAAGTTAACATTGATGTACTTTTTAAAAGTTTGTGTCGGCTTGGTTCGCTTCAATTTTCTGGTTTACTGCTGTAATAGTTGTCTAATAGTTGTATTGCTTTTACAAGCTGCCATTTAATCATCTTCTTTTATGTCTTATGGTGAAATACTGGAATCATTGATCTACTTTGTTTCGAGGTCATCAGGTAGTTTCTTATTACGTAGGGACAAATATTGGTAATTGATCTAAAACATTTTTGTTGACAGCGTTGGATTACTTCTCTTTAGTCCAAGCAGACTTTGGTTGACAATTATTTTGGATGGTATTTCACTGATACTGCTTGAGAAATTGTGCATCCTTCAACTGATATAATTAGGCTTTTGCTTCAAGGCAATATTAGCATGGCCAGATTTCGAACCATTAAACTATTTTTTCTAGTCTTTAATCGATTGGGTCCAGTGAATCATGTGGACTGTCACTTTTATTACTCTAGGCAGAAACAGGCCTTTTGTCATAGTGACTGTTCGTTGGCAAATCTTCCATAGAATACATATAGCATAAAACGGAACATAAAAATTAAATGAACTTATATTAAACTATTAAATATTATATATAGTTTGTAGAACTCTGGGTTTACCAGCCAGAACAGTCACCAACTACTCCTCAGCTCATGACACTCAAAATTCGTTAACCGTCGACTACTTCATGGACGCTAAAGGTACCATTATGGATGATATGAATTCAGATTCTGTATGGAACTTCCACGTATGGAACGAAGTTTATATGACCCGCCCTGACTTAGGAAAAGAATACAGTGGATGGCAAGCCATTGATTCCACCCCTCAAGAACTCAGCGAGGATATGTACCGGTAAACTGTCAAAGCTCAATCTTATCAAAAACAATTCTCCAATTTTCATTCATACGTAGATGTGGTCCAGCCTCTATCATAGCAGTGAAACAAGGCGAAGTACTCAGACCACACGACTGCAACTTTCTGTTTTCTGAAGTAAACGCTGATAAAGTGTACTGGAAATATAACGGACCAAACAAGCCCCTAAAACTTTTAAGAAAAGATGTGCTAGCTATCGGTAAATTCCTGTCCACGAAAGCTCCTGGTACTTTTGAAAGAGAAGATATCACCGCAGAGTATAAGTATCCGGAAAAGACCAATGATGAAAGAACAACAATGATGAAGGCACTGCAACAATCCTCTAGTATTTTTTCAAGGTTTTTATCATTAACATTAACATTCTTATGACTTCACTGCATGGGTCTGTTGTTATTTCAGATACTATTTGAACGAAGATTTCAATGATATTTACTTCCGCTTGCGTTTATTGGACGATGTTAAAATCGGACAACCATTCGATGTCTCTCTGGAAATTAGAAACCGTTCCTCATCAACATCATACACAGTATCAGTTATTCTCCGCCTTCACGTAGTAACCTACACTGGGAAAGTAGGAGAGATGGTCAAGGAAGATCACTTTAAGGTAACAGTGCAGCCGGATATTACTCATGAAGTTAAATTAAGTGTAACCTATGACGAATATGTGAAGAAACTGATTGATCAGTGTGGTTTTAACATATCATGCATGGCCTCCGTACTTGACACAAACTACGAGTTCTTCACGCAAGATGACTTCAGGTCAGTATATTTAATTTTTCCTATCCTATCAGAAACTCACTACTATGACTCTACTTAACATATAGACTTCGTAAACCTGACATTAAAATACACTTGCACAACAATCCAGTGGAATCCATAGAAACAACAGCTGATGTTGAAGTGGAGAACCCGCTACCCATACCTATTAAAAAAGGAGAGTTTACTGTGGAAGGTCCTGGTATTACAGGAACTATAAAATTGAAAGTAAAGAATATTCCTCCTGGAGATAAAGCAAGAAGTAATTATTTAATGGTCTCTCATCTGCATGTACTCTTGATGAACCCTTTTTATTTCAGGCGAGTTTAAATTTACTCCTACAAGAATAGGAGAATTTGCTATAGGTGCCAAGTTCTCCTGCAAGCAAATGGACGACGTTGATGGATACTTAATGATTAACGTGGAACCGAAGAAAGAACAAGATTATCAAAACTAAAGGACGATATTTTACGTTATAATGTACTCGTTGTTATTAATTAACACTGCCATAATTAGACATGTGATTATAATATAAACATTTTATGTAGATGTATTTTTATACAGTAATACTATATTTTAGAGAACTAACTTATTAAGAGAATTCTAGTCTGATATATCATGTCAAGGTTATTTAAATATTTATTTCTAAATACATGTAATCATTAGCTAACATAATATTTGTATCTGAATAATATTTTATGACAGAATTAAAAGAGATTTTTATTTATTTATTTGTCCCGCACCAAAAATTTTCTGGTGATTTTTTTTATTATATAAGAATTCCTAAATACAGGGTCTCCCTAAAAAAACTGCATGAAAGTTTAATTTGTCCCACCACGAAAGGAATATGCAGTTATACATTAATTTTTGTTTCATCGGATTCTCGATGTGTTTATGAAACACTGTGTTAAGTTTCGATTTTATGTTGACGCATTATGTCGTGTTTTTAGTATGTTAAACAAACGTAGTGCCATTTAGGAGCTATTCCACCAAGAAAGATGCTAATCCTTTGCTCAATGTTACAAAGTAGACTTGTTTCTCGAGTCATCGATCATTTCAAAGAGCGTGTCCATGAAAGTCGGTGTCCAAGAAGTGGAAGAATGTGCACCATCAACACTTCTGCTAACTGCAAGATCATCAAGAAGCAAATGCAACGAAATTCGACAATCTCTATGAGACTGGTATAAAAAATTCGTCGGTTCATCATCGTCATTTCACTATGAGCTGAGCTCAGTTTCAATGTGTACAAGCTCCAAAAATGTCAGCTCTTCACAGATGAGAAAAAGTGCGTACGGTTCCAAAGATGTCGCCAGCTCAAGCGTCGAGCATAAAGCTGTTTACCAGGGAGCAAACCCACAACGATCAAACTAACAGCAGCTGGTCAGTTGAGGCGTCCATCGTCACACACCGCTAAAATCCACAGTCTGTAATGGTTTGGGGTGAAATTTGCACTAACAGCAGCCCCCCTCTGATTTTCCCAAGCCTATTTTCCGGACTTCATCACGTCGGTAGAAGTACCTCACTAATCGCTGGATCTCAACCGGATAGATTATGACATGTAGTGCATTTTAAATGTGCTACATGCCACAAAAGTTTGGAGTCGGTGAAGCGATCGCAGCATCGAGAATGAGTCCTATTGTCGCCAGAGAACTTGCAGTTCATTGAAGAAATTTTCAAGTCACGTTAAACCTTTATATCGCTGCGAGAGGAGGCTAGTTTTACTACTACTGGCTGAGTACGTTTTGCTAAAGGTCCATGATTTAATCAAATTATCACTAAAAATGTTTCATTAAATTTTTCGGCACACCCTGTAAGTAACTAATATTATAGTGAAAATACTTTGTGCTAGCTTCGGTTGATCGTATACGACTAGCATAACAAGTAACATATTAGTGATGAAAGCGCCACCGGTAATAAAAGGAAGGTCTAATGGTGAGTACAGAGTTGAACGAAGCGAACGTTCCAGGTCTGCGCGAAGATTCGGCATGGATTCGGCGAAAATCTTTCCGTTCGCGGTGATTGAAATTAATTTGTGGGGCGTTCGGTTTTTTTTCATCGTTTGTCTCGGAATCTTCTCTTGTTAATAACCATACTTTTCACAATGACATGCCAAAACAAAATGTCTTGTGAATCATTTTTCGACGGTGCGTGGAGTGTTCTTTTCCTAAAAAGCAATATTTATTGCTAAAATAATATGTACCGTAAAGAAAATACGAATAAAATTGAAATTCAACTCTGTTTACACGGCTTATCTAGTACGGAGTATTCTATTTATACATTCGTGAAAAGATTTCAAATATTTGCAATTCTGTAACGATTACAAAATGTTCCAAAATCACCAGAAGATATATTCAGTCCCAAGAGGAATGTATATGTGTAAATTTCACTATGAGGTAGACATAATTAAACCTTAAATTAAGAATATTACCTTTATTTGGAGGCACAAAATGTATAAATGGAGTCATCAGGCAATTCACCTGTCAATTATAAGAACAGAAGTATGAATTTGTATTTACTGCATGATGTAATTTTTATATATTTTATTACTATTTTGAAGGTGAAATATTTGGTAACTGGGTTTAAATTATTTCCGAAATATTGGCTAAGTAGTATGAAAAAATAAAAGCCGACTAGAGCAAAATGATTTGGATGGAAAAGGATATTATGTTAGTATCTTTTCAAACTATAAAGTAAAAGAATAAACTTGCTAACAAGCACATTTGAGATACATCTTGAAAAAAATGAAGGAGTAAGATCTTGAAACTAGTGATATATCTGCTGTCTAAAGAATAACATATATAAGTGACTTTTTTCTCTAAAACTGCTGTTTTTAATGAGTTTTACTTTATATTTTAGGTCGAAGATATGTTTTTTTTTGGAAATAACCTAAGAAGCGATTGTAGAGTATACTGCGTTTAACGGGTGGTTGTTTTTACATGTTCATGTGTTCGTCACATTTTAAAATGTTTGCATTGTTCTATGAATTAAATAAAATTAATTGGCAAACTTAATATTTTCATGTTGTTAATAATTATTTTATATGAGATCATTGTTAAACATCTTTTCTCTCACCAGTTGTGAAATATCTTTTCCATATTATTTCACAAATTTTGTACTATCGAGAGTATTAATACATGTAATTCCCTTCAATTCATAATCAGAGAGATAAGAAAAACAATTCATAATTTTGACACTTTTTTTTTGTAATTACCTTTTGCAAAATCGAAATCAAAGTTAAATATTATTTTCGATATCATAATAAGATTCCTGCCCGTAAAATATAAATATTTTAATTTTTCGAGTTTTTTATAAGATTTGTATATAATTATATGTATTGTTATTAAATATTAAAAGATATAAAACACATATTTATCGTCCAAGGACATCTTTATAGTAATAAGTAAATTACAAAAAAAAACAGGGTTATTCTCTCGAAACCAAAATATTGTATTTCATAATCCCGCCAATTTTTCCCTCGTTCGCTCAAATTTGTTGGCCAGATCCGCGACTCCTGGAACTGTGTTCTGTTCGTCGCCAAGCGCTGAAAATCATCAATCAAAATCAAAATCATGATCAAAATGCATGCGCACTACGACTTTGAACGAATTTTGAAAACTGATATTCACGAATGTTCGCCGAACTCAGTTCTGCTCATGCGCATTATCAATTTTCCCACGAAATTCGCCCGGAATGCTCAGGCCTGAACCCACCATAAGATATAAAGTATGCGGTTATTTTGGCAGTACTGGAGTGAAAGAATCGCCCTGTATGCGCAGTAAAGTTTTATATTTCCACATTATTCTTGTATTCACAAATTTATCTAAAATATCTTTCTAAATTTGAGTTAAAATTTCGATAAGTCTATTAGTGCAAATGTGAGCTTATATACTATATTACTTTTAGCAGATAGTAGATATTGTTTATAATCATATTTAATTTTAAAATAAGTTTTATTGTATGTCGTTCAACGAGCTACATCTTCTTTCCATAAACTAAAATAGTGTTATAAGGTAAATAAAACGTTTTTGTATTTTAAACTCCTTTCTCATTTCGTAACTTATATACACATTTATAGGATATTAATGAGAAGTTTTAAATACCTTACTCTTTGATATATAAATATATCTTCGAACTACCTGATCGATGACAATCTAGAATCTAGTGCTACAATTTTCACCAAAATAAGTACCCCTAATCTTGTATATATTATCCAGAAGCACTGTCAAACCCTAGTTTTATGTTAGTGAATATGTAGTTGCCATAACACACGCCCCATCTACATGACCTGTAGCACCATCTGTTGTTAAATGGAAACGATTTAATATGAATACTTCTATAACAGTTTTTAGGAGGCCATAAGTCAATTTTATCTCTTCAAGTTATTATAGTCATTAATAATTTTCACTGCTTTAATGAATCAAATAATTTGTTTTAAACAAATATGCTGTTTAATTGTTTGATTATTATGATATAGCAATTTAACTGCTAAAAATATAAAACCAAAAAAAATTACTATACATTTTTTAAAGACTTTCTGCAGAATATCACAGATTTCTGTAGATCGAAAAAGTAGAAAACAACCTTATTAATATAAGCTTACCACTACTGCCAAGAGATGGCACACAGAACTTGCATAGAAGGTTGCATAAACATATTAAAAACATAATAATATATTAAAAATTATGGGATCATTGGACTACTACTAGACATATGGACTACTTATTTTCGATATAAAGTAATGAAGGTATTTTAAACATATCATTTAATATATTTTTTTATTATTATGCAACCCTCCATTCAGAAGCATATTTAGTTTATTTACATTTGCTGTATTTAGAGTTGCCGATGCATTACTAATATCTTTAGCGATCAGTGAGGAGTACTTGAAGCTATTTTTTATTTTTCAAAAAATTAAACAATTAAACAAGCTACAAGGTTATCGTTCATAGATGGCGATATAGATGGAAATTAAAGAAAATATATTTATTTTACACTTTGCCGGATAGATGTCGCATAGAGTACTAATATTTTTAAATAAAAGTACAAATTGTTATACAATTCAGTTTATAATAGAAGTTTGTAGCATGTTAATAGAGGTATATTGTTTTTGTTATTAAAGAAGAAAATAAATGACTATTCTAAGGAACCATACCTTAAAAGAACAATTAGTATACGATTAAAACTACTTTTAATTATAATGATATAATCTATATTTCTGTTAATAATATATTTCTGCAAAAAAATATATTTAAGTTTTATCATTAATTTGTGTAATTTTTTCGTACTAATTGTTTACTAATTATGTTTGAAAACAAATAATAGGTTCTTATTGCATATAAATACCTATTAAAGTATTACCTTTATTTATATTATAATTTAATACACATTTATGTCTATATATAATTTAATTTTTTAAATTTAAATAATAAGACACATTTAATGAATTTAATAAATAATTAAACATATTAAATATTAAACTTAATAAGTTACTTAATATTTTATTTAGTTATTAATAAGTCACATTTGTTGAACAATTCAAGCTCCATGATTATAATCTTTTCCGGATAGTAAATCTTCGCTATCTATAAATAAAAACTTTTTAACATTTGGTTTTTTGTAAATAGGTATCTTCGAGTGATTTCTACAATGATTTTCATACAGCATAAATATAATGATGACAGTAATCAGCAATCAGAAAAATATTGTATTTATCTAAATAAATCGATTTCATGAATTTGTATTTGTTTTCATATTTCTCTATTTTTCAGCAATCCGCCATGATAAATTGAATATTAATCTGAGTAACTATATAGTTTAGGGTAACAACATTATGTTGTTTAATGCTTCGACAATTTCTTGGTTATATCTGGATTTATACATGGCTAAACACTATTTATATAAAATTTAGGATTCCAAATGAATACAAAATTAATAATTTTGATGTTTGATTAATTTAATGAAAACTTTTTACCAATAACATACTGACATCAAATAATATTAGAGTTTTGACACGAATTTAAATCCTTTTAAAAAACTTCTTGTCTAAAAACCTTTATTTCCTGTAGAAATAATATATTTTTAAGAAATTTTATTACTCAGTTATACATAAATTTATGTATAAATTTTAATACAGTGTCGAAATTGAACATTTAAAACAAGAGATTTTTATGTAACTGATTGATGAAGCGCTAGGTCTAGTCCGACAGTCTGGCAGAACATTGGACATTTTGTGATCTTTAAACCTCTTATATTATACTTTAAAATATTTTTAATCTGCTATTATTATCCACTGCTATTATTTTCAAACAATTTGATCATCTTTGACAGCAGTTGACTATATATATAATCACCGTATATATTTGCAGTATTCATTGATGTTTCACGATTAAATTAATTAAACAGTTTCAAATTTAATAATTTAATACATTCGTACAAATCATATTTATGAGTAAAATTTTTTGGCATCATTTGTAAAATCAAATTGATAAAATCTAATCAAAGCATCAAATGATGGAAATATATTTGGTGTGAAGTACTATTAATCATATGTCCAAGACTACAGAATAACATTCCAACTACTTTTTGAGTGTTTATTATTAATGCTTATTAATTAGCAGACGAGTTCCTTGAAAGTTACTTATTATAAATACAAATGAATACAGCAATAAGTTACATTTAAGCGTAAATTTAAAATTGGCATCATTTTAGCTAAAACTTTGCATAAAATGTCATTAGGGTCTTTCGTATTTCCTACAAATTTATATATCCCAATTACATATACTATATATTTTCCATGCCTACTGTTTAGCGTTATATTTGATACAAGTGCAACATAATAAATAGGAAGGATATCTATTAATGCATATCAAAATTTCAATGAGTGGATGTAAATCACCAAATACCAAAAGCACCAGGAAATAGGAAAAAACACGAAAAAATCCTTCTTATCAGAAGTTATTACCATATCTTAAATATCGTAATAAAGCAATTTATCCAAGGGAATATGTCTCAAATAATGACGTTCCCAATATTTCACATTATTTTTCAATAATGTAGGGCTATCAAATACAGTATTCAAATGAAAATAACATATTTTTAAAACTATATATTGTAGTCTGCAGGATGGTATCTTGTGATTGGGTGTATATGCTCTTCACTACCGATATCCAAACAATAAAGGAAACAGTACTTGGAACATACATTGATGGCATAGTCTAGCTCAAAGCTTTAGAAAATCTACAAGTGGCAGTCAACAAGATCCATAAATGGAAATCTGTCTATGTCAATTTTGGGTTGCGCGAAAACATAACAATATATTATCACATGAAGGATGTCCAATTTCTCAAGTAAAATCAATGAAATACCTTTACATTCATCTCGACGATAGGTTAAACTGGAAACATCTAGTAAGACAAAAGGTTAACAAGTTCAGGCTTAGAGTTAAACAAATTTATTGTGGTAAATACTCCCAACTTTTACTAAGATCAAAGATTAGTAATCGAAGACTGTTAAAATAAAGTTCTTCGATTAATAACCAATGCTTATCAATTAAAATAATACGTAACCAATTAAAATATGCATGATAACTTCGAAATTAGTTGGATTTAGGAAATTATACAAGACGTTGTTGTAAAACATGAATTTTTTTTTTATTACTCTTCATGAGTCCACAATCTGCCCTATTGGCAATAAGTATTTCTTCTGTTTATATTATATATACATGGCATGTAGAAAATCACTTCATTAAGCAATCTTCTGTATAAAATATTATCTTAATTAATTAGTCTTATTCTAATGCTTATTCTAAACTCTACATATGTCCAGTAATCAGATCAGGTGGTGTTAAACGTTTTAGTCTACGCACTTCACTATCACGTCGCATATTTAGCTGGTTAGCGAGTACATTGGGATGCACTGACACTCTTTCGAAGTAATTCACACAAACACGTTGGATTACACTCGTTATAGGTTCTAGAGGAATATCGCGTTGTATCACTTTATTTGAAATATAGTACGGAGCATCAACAATGGCACGCAACACCCTATTTTGGAACCGTTGTATGATGGATATATTAGATTTGCTAGCGGTACCCCATAGTTGAATTCCATATGTCCAAATGGGCTTGAGTATAGACTCATACAGCAATACCTTGTTATCTAATGATAACTTGGATTTGCGCCCAATGAGCCAATACATTTGATATAATTTTAGTCCTAGTTGTTTCCGTTTAGAGAGTATGTGCTTCTTCCAGGTTAGGCGTTGATCTAAATGCATACCAAGATATTTAACATGCTCTGCTTGGGGGAGTTGACAATGATTGATATTTACTGGTGGACATGTTCTTCTACGCAGGGTAAACGTTATATGCGTGGATTTTGATTCATTGGCTTTAATGCGCCATGTCTTCAACCATAACTGTATTTGCTCCAGGTGGGTTTGTAGGTTTATTGATGCTGTGACTGGATCTTCATGGGATGCTGAGATTGCTGTATCGTTTGCATATGTTGCCACAGTAGTTATTTTTGTGGTGGGCAGATCAGCCGTATACAGAAGATACAGTACTGGACCCAGTACACTACCTTGCGGAACTCCTGAATATATGGGATTTAATTCGGTATGTTCATCGCCTTGATTTACAATAAAATGTCTGTTTGTGAGATACGATTTTAGTAGCTGATAGTCCGGATGAGGGAGACGTTTCTTTAGTTTAACCTGCAAACCCGTATGCCATACTTTGTCAAAAGCCTGAGATATGTCTAGGAAAGCAGCCGAACAATATCTTTTGGCATTTAGGTCAGCGTTTATTTGGTTCACAAGTCTATGCACTTGTTCTATAGTCCCATGCTTATTGCGAAAGCCAAACTGATGTTCTGGAATAATTTTTCTTTTTTCTATTATATAGTTTAGTTTTTTATGTATAATTTCTCATTAAATATGAAAATAAATTACTAAATCATAGATATATGGAAGCAGTATAGCTACTGGACAATGCGCAGGAAATTAGAATGTTGCAGCAAACTAAACTACACGAACTTGTATATTCTTAATTATAAAAAATAGGATTTAAAATAGAAATAAAAGGAATTTAACTCTGGCTTAGGTACTCCAATACATTCTAATTTGGCAAATACATACTGATGTAATTATTCAGCACTCCTCATTCTGGATAATTCATGCAAGTACAACAGAGCAATAGTAATAAATTAATTTGTAAATTAAGATTGTTCAAGCGTATGTTATGTAATAAGGATAAACTATCAATACAGCTTCTGCAATTGAGATAATCGAATATTGATAACGCATGGGTGAAACAATTATTAACACTATTCAGATATTATGAATCAAGAATTATTTCGAAGAAATGGCGAATTAGTCAAAATTAAGTCTCTGAAATTTTATAAATACAGACCATAATGATCATTTTCATTGCCTCGGAGTATGGTAGAAACGGAACTATATTACTGTCGGCGTTGAGATCCCGGGAATGGAAGAAACTCGAACCGCGCCGGGCAGAGAGGAAGACGAAGCAGAAAAAGAAGAAACGGACAGCGACAAAACGAATTAGCGAAGAATGTGAAATGCGCACAGTCTAATAATCGTCGTCCGGACCGGCAACTTAAACGGTTTAATAGGTTAGGACGGTGAAGATGAGAGGCGGCTCGAACGGCCAAGCTAATTCATCATGGCTGGACCCGGCCCTGTAATTAGGACGAAGCCGCTCGCACCTTGGTCGGTGTGATGCCGCCGTTTATATGTCATTTGGGAAATTGCCCACCGAGATGGTGGAAGGCGGTGATAAGGGGGTGGAGGGAGGCGGAGGGTTACACAATGACCGCGCTTTAAGCGTATTGCCAATTCTTCAGCTCCATTTTCAATTTTGTACTATTTGAAATTCTAATAGTAATTCTAATGGTTTTACAATATAGGTATCCTCTTGTTACTTTTATTCCGTGAGACATGGTATCCTAAACAATGTAAGATCTTCCGAACAAGCGTTAATAAATGACCTCTTCTATGTTTTGAATGGTGAGTGAAATGATAAGAGTTTTTGGGTACTATGCAGATGTATTAGTTATTACTGAGTTAAATATATAATTTAAGAAGGAAATACTAAGATTAAATGAACGGGCATTCTCAACATAAACCTATTCGGAATTCCTCATGATAATCTGTATGATCGCATGATTTGTATATACCCTATACTGCTGATATCATAACATTAACAGAAACAGTATTTGGAACATTTGTCGACAATACTGTCATGTTGACAAAAAATATCTTTGCCTATAGTTATAGAAAAACTACAAGTTGAAGTTAACAACCAGATTACCATATACTTGAAGATATGATCAAGCTTAAGAGCTCGTACTGCCTATGACGATTTTACATTGCGGCCAAATGATAAAAGCCTAATTATATCACTTAATAAAGGATATTCAATTCCTCATGTAAAATCAGCGAAGTACTTTGGCGTCTATTTCGAAGATAGGCTAAAATGGAAATATGACGTTAGACAAAAAGCTGTGTAGATCAGATTAAAATTAAACAAATATACTTGTTAGTCGGAAGATACTTCCAACTTGATCTAAGATTAAATATATCCATTTGTTAGGTAATTAATAATCAAGCCTCTTTGGAATTATGGGATGCAGATATACAAAAAAAAAATATACAATTTGTGTTCTCTATAATTTAACAAAATAGAACAGTAATTTTAAAAAGAAATATATACGGTGTTATATCCATGATTATTACTCTCCAAACTTTATCTTGTCAACGATATTAGTTATAATAGGAAACGTAAAATATACCAACTTTGTTAATATACATGAATTAAGAAAAATTCCTAAAATAGTGTCTAAGTCCCTCGTGAATATTGTCTAACATATTAGTATCATATTTGATATGAAACTTGATCAGAAAGTACATCGTTAAAATAAAATCTAAATATATCTAGATATATAATTATGCATTGATAATAAGTCCATAAAAAGGAAACAGGTTAAATAAATTAAATCACATTATCTAAACCATCAATTCTGATTACAGAAACGAGAGAATACACAGCCAGGAAATGTCTCTGTATGTCTCTGTATGGCATTCTTGTATGTGGAATTGTTAAAATCACATGTCATCCACATCAAAGTTCTCCCTTTTAGATAGAAATAAAGGCTACCAGCCTCGTTTTTTGATGAAATTTCTAAATCTAATTTGCTACGGTTTTAATATTTCAAAGTACTTATTCTATGATAGATACTTTGGGCTTAATGTTTGTGCCACTGTTCTATTGTGCACAGAATTACATTTAGGCAAAAGCTATTTGTAATTTTTCGTTTGATTCAATGTTGTAATGCAAATGCAAATGTAACAGCTGAATTGAAAAGTCCCCGGCCCACCATAGTAAAACACATTTTTTGGCAAAATTAGCTTTTTTTATTCAACATAATTCTCTTCAAGGGTGATACACTGATTATAGCGACCCTCCAACTTTTCGATACAATTTTTGTAGTACGATATGTCATATGTCTTTTGCTTCAAAATAGGCCTTAGTTTCGGCGATCACCTCTTCATTCTATGAAAATTTCTTCCCAGCGAGCATTCTTTTGAGACCTGAGAACAGAAAATAGTCGCTGGGTGCACGATCTGGAGAACAAGGTGGATGAGGGATTCATGGATTTTACCATCGTTTTCACTGACTTGTAACACGGTGCATTGTCTTGGTGAGGCAGCACTTTCTTTTTCTTCAAATGCGGATATTATTCCATGGGCATCCCAAAATATAGGCGCCATAAACTTGCCAGCCGACTGTTGCATTTTCCTACGCTTTGGAGCGGGTTCATCGATTTATTAGGCTTGATTATCTCCAAACATTGCTTCGAATCATCAACTCGTCGTTGTTTTTGGTCAAAAGTGAGCTCGCGCGGCACTCATTTTGCACAGAGTTTTCTCACACCCAAATATTCGTAAATAATATGATGTACACGTCCAGTTAATATGTTTAGAGTGTCTGCCATTTAATTAAATTTCAATTTACGGTCATTCAAAATCATTTTGTGGATTTTTTAACGTTTTTGTCGGTAACAATGTATTTCGGGCGCCCCCTGCGTTCATCATCTTCGGTGCTCATTTCACCATGTCTAAACTTAGCATTCCAATCCTTGATGGTTGATTTTCCTGGGGCAGTGTCCGGAAACTCGGCATCAAGCCAAGTTTTTGCTTCAGCTGTATTTTTTCCGTTCAAAAAGCAATAATTTACCAACACGCGAAATTCCATTTTTTTCACAATAACAAAAGTTGCTTCACTCAAGAAGTTGTAATTCACACACTACTAATGATGCGACAGCTGTCAAATTCATCGCTTAGTATTGATGTTAGATTATTCAACTTAGTTTTATCTTAACTCTTATCTAACTTTTATTTTAATTTAGCATTCATTCATTGCAAATCGAGGGAAACGCTGAAATTTTAATGGCAGGTACAAAGTTTTCACATATTTTTTTATTTGCGTCTACAAAGTAGTCAGTTGGTAATTAAAGTAATATTGTAAATAGAAAAATAGGTTGAGGTAAGTATTAAGCTAAATTTTGTGTATATAGTTATATTCACAAAAGTTATATATTGTTATAAAGTTATTAGAACAATTATTATGTACATATTTCGTTTTAATGACTTTTTTGTGTTAAAAGTCTAAATTTGATTATTTTTTATTTATTGAGTTTTTTTATTTATTTTTTGAAATCTGTTAAATTTTTTGTTAAAAATATTTTACAATATTACTGAAGTGTATCCGACATATTTTGACCTAATTTTATATAACGTTTACGACACTAACACGGGACAATCAAAATCTTGCGTAAATTTTGAGTCACCCCTTAGGAATTAAAGAAAAACAAGTTATATAAATCGGCTCAGTAAAGGCAATAAATAAGATGTTTAAACTAACAATCAACGAATGAACAATGCCAGACCGCTAATAACGAACACGTATCGATCATCCTTTATTTATATATCGATTTCACGAACTAGTCAACGTTTCCATAAATTACCTTTCGCAACGCGTCTTTTTTTCTGGCTCCCCTTATTGATCCCAGCACAAAGGAGGTTTTTGTTGCATTGTCTTCTTATTGGCGGTACGTCGACTGGCAAAAGGACGCGACACGAATGCATTTCACCGAATCGTGTCGAAAAATTAAGTGTATACCAACGAGAGCACGTATGAAACTTATTATCTGTTTCGATTTTCCAGTGTTTTAACGCAAACGAGTTCAAAACAATACGTTTACTCTCGTTTTCAAAAATATATTCAAGGAATATTATTAGCTGTGATATGAGTGTGTACTTCATGTGAATAATTATCTTTAATTGGAGCAAAAATATATAGTCTATTCAAAGTTTATTTGCATATGCATCATCAAAATTTGTGACGTCAAAACGTCCCAATGTTGCCGCATCAACTTTGAGTTTTAGTTCAGTTTGGCTTTGACAAAAATGTTATCAAACATATTTAGTTTATTTTAACATTATAGTACATCTAGTGGATATATTATCGAAGGATTTAAAACTACAATAAAGAACACATGTATAATAGCTTGTAGGTTAGAGTTGTTTTATTATGTTTACATTTAACTCTTTTTCACACAACCCATAAGGTAAAGTTCTAGCCGCTTTTTGTATGTAGTGATATCCCCCTGGAGGCCTAATCCATCGAATTTACAATTATATATCAAATTAATGTATTTTAGTTTCATTCGAGAGCATTTTTACCTTTTCACGTTTAGTTCTTGTTTCCTTCGATGGTGTGTTTCCTTCGATGGTGGTTGTTAAGTCCCCTTGATCTTACTGTATTTTTTATTTCATCTACTACTACCTGTGTACACCATTCTTGATAAAATTAATCGCTGAATTCTGTCTAATGCCTTTACCATATCTACAAAACAGTTAATACTCAAACTCTCCTCATTCTAACCTAATGCTCATGTTTAATTCTGAAGAATTACAATAATATCTGTGCACACAAATTTTTCACGCCTTACAATACCGTTTTCTACAGTTATATTATATTAATTAGGTGCATAGTTCCACTATAATCACTCTGTCTCAGAAATTTCCAGCATTGCACAGCATTATCACATATCTTGGAAGTTTCCTTTAATCACTTTCATTTTCCGAGTCACTGTCCAAGTCAATAGCTAAATTGTTAATTTATCAATTACTTCCTCTGTTTGTCTTATCCAGTTCACCCAAACCAGAGGTTATGGTCGACAATGATTCCTTCCACGTATCCAAACAGTTTCTGATGGAATATTGAAGATATAACAATTTAGAAAATATAAGTCTCTGTCCCCCCATATCAATTCGATTGGATTGAATATACAGCGATAGGGAGGAAGTAGTAATACTATGTTACCATATTGTTCAGCCATCTGATCTATTGTATATCTTTTTTCGGGCTTATTTCTAAAAAAATAAATTGCAAACAACTCAATAAAACATTTCATTTATATTTATCTAGTAAAAATTCTAAATAGTTTATTCTTTAACATGGTTTCTTCAAAACTTATTTTATAAACTTTAAGCCATTCCTTAATTGCAGCCTTATTGATGCACTTGATGGGATCTTCTCCACCAGTACACTATGATATGGTGAATTGTCCATAACAACAATTGATGGTTCCTCCAAGTTTTTTAAAAGCTGATTTTCAAACCACTACAAAAACAAGTTATGGTTCATTTCTCCATGGTAGTCACCCTTGGAATTAGAGGAAAACACTAATTCTTCATCAGGAATAAAAATATTTCATTTATATTCCTGTTTCCAGCATGAAGTAGTTTTTCATGATATATAGTTATGTCTGCAATGAATAATTAATAAATATTATGGCTGACAAAACCTAATCGATTGTTATTCACACGTTAAATTGTTTCCATCAACTTTTGTTACCTTTACATTTTATTTATTATCATCTCGCCATGAGTGACCCAATGTACCATTCTGAAATATTCACGTCGCATCTAAATATAGAAATTGATATAATAATTCTTCCTTGATTTAGTTATGTGTTTAGAAATTGTATTTTTTAACATTGGTGTATATGTAGAGTGTTTTTAGTTCATACTATTTTATTCTTCCTCTGCACATCGACAGAAAAGTACAGTTGAAAATTATCGCTCTTTGTTGAGGTTTGCGGCGAATAAACTTTGTTGATTTCAACAAATGAAATTTCAGTTGTTAATATAATAAAATTTATTTTAATTTAGCTAGAAGACTAATTCACTCCCCGGGTAGGACCGTGTTGCTTTACATAGTTACAGCTTTACAGTAAATGTACATTAACATGGATTCAAGGACTGTTAGTTTTATATTCCACTGATTATGCTGCTGTGGGAGCAGTATAAAATTTTATCGTAGCACCAGTAACAGAAAATTTTGCTTTGCTCCTTTACACTGTGGCATAAACTATAGTTATATCTTTTGTCTTTGTTGTGATTCTAGACTGACAATCCTTTAAAGAGACCAAGAGACCAAATCTCTCCTTCTTCATAGAGAAAAAGTATTGTGGTTATGTTTTCCTTATCTGAACCAAAATGATTGTGTCCGGTTCGAATTAACTGAATATCAGTGAAGAAATAACATATATTGAAAGTTAATGTATTATAGTAACTGAAAGAAACCAAATAGGTTATTTTGGCAAAGATGACATTTTTTAACATTGTAACTTGTATAATATAATGTACATAAATATATTGAAAGCTGTTAATGTTAATCGTTTGGTGGGAGTGTTTGGTTTGTGTTTGGTGGCGCTATTTATCGTGGGTACTAGAAGCATTACTTTAGACAAAAAGCAGAGCAAATGAAACACAAAATAAAAGAACTGTACTAAGTAGTCAGAAGATTTTCCCAACTTGACACAAGATCCAAAAGTCTGATTTATAAGTTAATTTTAAAACCTATTTATGGGGACTTATGGGGTGCAAATAGGGGTTTGCACTAAAACATAAAACTAAATAATAATCCAAGGCTGCCAAAACCTTCGATTAATTATTTTTGGATTAATTGTTTATCGCTACGTAACCATCGATTATGATTAATTTATTATTATTGTTCTGTTCTACTTGCATTAATAGACAGTATGTATGTGCCAAATTAAAATAAAACTAAATTACTGAATCTAAAATTAAGAATACACTTTATACACTATACAAATTCCTATAGTTTGGTTCGCCACAAATTGCTTCTAAGTTACTGTGATTTAACAACCTTATTTCATGTTTTATGGAGACATCTTGGAGCAGTTCGTATATCCATTTGATTTCGAGGTCATCTTGCAGCTGGTCTTTGGTTACGCAGCATTAATAATTAATCGTAGAACTTTGTTTTGGGCGCATTGGTTTATTAGTTGGTTTGATATCTAGTTTTAGTGCAACTCCATATTTGGACCATATAGTTCCAAATTGGCTTTATGAGTGAGTGATAATCAATCTGTTTGATTGGGGAATTGGGTATTCGTTAAGTGATATATTAAGGTTTTGTCAATTCGATACAACACAAAATTAACATGGACAGATTTTCAGCTAATAAGCTGTATTTTCCAATCTTTAGTCTATTTGCAGATATCGTTGACTGCTACTTGTACTTTTTCTATAGAAATAGTGAGTCATGATAACTGTGTCCTTGGCAAATGTTTTAAGTAGTGTTTCTTTTGCTGTTGGGATATTAGCAGTCAGTAGTGTAGAGCAGATACAGGAGTAGTCCCAAGACACTACCCTGGGGAACTCCAGCCGAAATAGGTTTAAGTCTTGAGAGCGCCCGTTCGTGCGATACTCCAATCCTAAATGTCATAACCGGTTAAAAGCTCGTGAGACGTCCAGGAATATTGCAGGTCGGTATTTCTTGTCTTCGAATGCTTTTTAAAAACTGCTGTTGTTCTGTACACTTGGTCGATTGTCAAGTGATTACTTTGAAATGTAATTTCGAAATCTGGTGTTTCCAAAAATGGTTTAATATGCTTTAACAGCAATTTATTATATAATTTTATAGGTAACAACTTAGATTTGTTTAGTTCGTAATTTAATTTTGTGTATACATCATCATTTTTGTGTTGTTTGGACTCGGCACCGACTTCAAACTTACTGACTTCAGTAGTTAAAATAAAATTGAAAATACATAAATAGGTTTGGGTAAATATGTCTAGCAGATAGGTTAAATAAGGTTTTTATATATTTTTATTTAGTTATTACAATGATTATTATGTACATATTTTATTTTGAAACATTTTTTGAGGTTTTAAAATAAAAGGTTTAAAAACCTATTTTTTACTTTTAGTGAGTTCTTTATTTACTTTTTGAAATCGGTTAAATTTTTTTGTTTAAAATATATATTTTTTAGTGTTACTGATATTTACTTTAAAAATTACTTAGTTATTTTATTAAGTATTTCAATATAGATATCATTAATAAACAAATATTGAATATAAGGAACGTTTCAGGCTCCGGGGTTCGCCACTTAGTCTAGGTGATTTTACAAATGTTCTAATGGAAGAACTAGAACAAAAAGTTTTTGCCACCGTCGGGAGTCGAACCCGCAACCTCCGCATGTAAATTGAACGCTCTGATCTTAACACCATAGAAGCCGTCGCCTGCAGTTTTTTTACGACTTCTCATATGATATTGTTAGTGTTTAAAAAACAAACTTAATGATTTTTACACACTTCCGATTTTCAACAAACAATCACATCAGTCCAGCAATAGCATTATATACACATATCTGATTATTTTAGATAAAAATTATGTGAAAACTGTACTTGCCTTTGAAATTTGAGGTTTTTAACCCCCGTTCTCCCAACAGATTCTGACATGGTTCCAATGGGATCACCTCGGAAGCGAATTCTTTCAAATAAAAAGTAATTTTGAGAATCGGTCCATAATTAAAGTAGAAATCGGTGAACATATATTTAAAAAAGTATACAGTCGAACATAGAACCTCCTCCTTTTTTGAAGTCGGTTAAAAAATTGCTAATTAATAAGAAAGTGAATCGGAAAAAAATTAGAAAAATTAGCTGGTAAGTTTTTTTTGGTGTGAGCATCATACAGCCCGTACCTTGCCCCATCCAATTGGCATTTGTTCCACTCTCCTCAAAACTTTCTTAATAGTGTAGAAACGCATTAAAAAAGGTTTGTCAAAATAATTTTGTTCAGTTTTTGGTCCAGAAATCTCAAAAGTGCTCTTCGTTACATATAATTTGAAAATTATCGAAATTAAAATATTTTTCATAGCATTAAATTTATTATGAAACTTA
The DNA here is from genome assembly GCF_030347505.1 of Rhynchophorus ferrugineus. Taxonomy (NCBI): domain Eukaryota; kingdom Metazoa; phylum Arthropoda; class Insecta; order Coleoptera; family Curculionidae; genus Rhynchophorus; species Rhynchophorus ferrugineus. The sequence continues at coordinate 14,877,549 of NW_027472588.1, read as the reverse complement.
AGCCGAAGAATGTAGGCATAAAACCAAAGCGGAGCATAAATTGGCAAGTTGGATCGTTAAGAGAAATTGCGCACGGGTTCGTGCATCATTGTAAATCAACTCGACCCTTCGGTGTAGAGAACAGAAAAAAGAGGGAACGAAAGAGCGAAAAAAGAATACGGCACCCCGCCACAAAACGCACAGTTCAAGAAGTATTTCTTACACGCCTATCGCGTCATTCGTCGGCTTAGTCATTTTTCTTATTAACTTTTTCGATCTTTTTGTTTAATTTTAATTAAAATTTTACTGCCCAACAAAAGACGCTTTTGGTTTAGGTATCTTAAAAGGTCGTAAACGCTGTTCACTTCTCTTACGCAGTCCAACTATAAAGTTTCGAGAAAAAAACTCATCTCGAACATACCGCCAGTGTGGTAACAGTATTTTTTTAGGTAAGTTCAAAACGTGAAAGATAATATGTACATATAATACGTTTGTTGAAATATTCCGATATATTCTATTGCGAAAATATGTATTTATTCCCTAATAAAAGCTTCCTTCTACACAGATATATTAATCCAACGTTTTTCTAATACTTCTAATATAAATCACATAGAAAATACATAGGGCAGAGAGATATGAAAACAAATAAAAGTATCGGAAAAAGTTTTTTTGATGGCAACTGCAGGCCAGGGCACCTATAGAAAACCTTAAGCAGATGGATCATAGGACCAGAGGTGTTACAAATAATCATCACCAATCTTAAACCCAAAAAGGCACCTGGATACGATGAAATTTCAGTATTCCAACTCAAAAAGCTTCCACACAAACGGTTCCATCATGCGGTTGCAACACTTTTCAAAAATTTGGTAACATGCACATATAATCGTGATTCCGAAAAAAGGAGCAAATTCTTCGCCTTCAGACTACAGGCCCATCAGCATGCCTAGTTCAATGTCCAATATTTCTGAAAGAGTGATCCTGTTTACACTCAACAGGTTCACTGAGTAGAACCATATAATACCAGACGAACAACACGGGTTCAGAGCTAAACATTCACGTGCACATCAGACCACTAGATTGGCCGCAGAAATTAACTTCGCCATGAAGAAAAAGCACAAGCTCTGCGCGGTCTTTTTAGGCCTAACAAAAGCGTTCGACAAAGTTTGGCAAAATGGCCTAATACACAAAGCCATCGAAGCAGGTTATCCGAAGACCTGATAATTTTACTGCGTTCCTTCTTGTCGAAGAGGTCCATTCAAGTAAAGAAGGGTAATACACTGTCCAGTCCTAAGTCAGTCAAAGTAGGAGTCCCCCAAGGTTCCCCATTAACCCCAGCATTATTGAACCTCTTCATGTCAGACATTCCAATGAAGAAAGCTGTTGAAATGCCCAATACGTGGATGACACAGCATTCTTCACCAGTTCTCGCTCTGTAGATGCCGCTCAGAGAAAACTTCAAATTCAATTAAATGCCACCATCCAATGGTTAAATTTATAGAGGTTGCAAATCGATCCCCAAAGAACCCAGGCTATAATCATTCACAATCAGAGACATCCGCGGCTACCAGCTGAGAATGAAAAAGTCTCAATCCCGTGGAAGAAAAAAAGCCACATATCTCGGCCTCATCTTTGATCGTAGATTCCTATGGTCAACACAGATAAATAATGTAATCTCGAAAGGCTACTGTGTCGCCACAGTGCTTAAACCTCTCATCTGCAGAAAAAGTAAATTGTATCCGATGATGAAAGTTTTGCTTTACAAGCTGTTTATCAGATCCGTTATGTTATATGGATGGTGTCACTTGGTATTAGTTTGTCAGGCTGGAATTAGTGTAAAAGCTTCAGGTAATGTAAAATAAACTCGGGCAAACCCTGAACGTGCCATGGTTTGTCAGAAACACCCAAATTCATTGGGAAACTGACACACCAGAAATAAGATGATTCGTTTTCTTCTTATACCAGAAATTCCATGCAACCTCAGCTCTCTCCAAAAATTCCCATATCAGATCCCTGTCAGAGGCGTTCCCAATCAGGTAACACCGAAGATTATCCGCCAAATGTTCTCATAACCTCATAATGCTCTCTTATAAATTGAGTTAACATCAGCAAGGAAACCTTTTCAGCTGGTAGATCAGGTCCAAAAAAATGGAACATAGGAGTAAGTGAATACGGAATGATACTGAACAAAAGCAAAAGGAACGTTATGGTATGGGAGAGTCAGGGGAAATAAATTACAAATTGAAAAAATAACTATAGAACAAAAATTGGAAAAACTATGAACTTATACTTCATAATGAATAATTAATGAAAAAGAGATAGAACTAGGAGATCTAAGATATAATTCTAGTTACACTACATTCTCCTTACTCTAGACCACACAAGATCAAATGGTTTGGTTATTTTGAGTCTGTGTTCTGTTCTGGTATTATTCGTCTTACTTCATTATTGACATGCGAATGGAGTCTGTCCTTATGTCTTCTTACAATTCTTTTTATTTCCTGAGTGACAGTCGGTATCTGTATGTCGGTGTAAGTAATCGGCCCTGTAGTATCTCGGGGCATCGAAAATACTTCTCAGAACTTTGTTTTGGATAACTTGTATTGTATTACTTTTTGAGGAATATTCCTATAATTGAATTCCGTATGTGTATGATTATATAGGTTTCAATACTTGCTAGTTATAATGTTCATTCCAGCGAAGTTTCCTATCAAGATTCATTCAGGATACTTCTCCTAGGATGTTACAATTTATTGTTATTAATGCTTGTGTGCTCTGATTACATGTGAACTGCACATGCACAGATTTACTTTCGTTAATTTTAATTCCCAGATTTTGATTCAATTTATGTTGTCATTGGCTCTTGTAATTTTTGTGTGACTTCTTTGCCTTTGTTTCCTACAACAAGAATCGCAGTATCATAAACAAATGTAGCCATCGTGATATTTTTCACAAATAAAATAATGATGGAAATATTATTTTCTCAATTTTGGAATTTGGCTTCGAGATCTATCTATACTATCAAAAACTTTAACAATAAATTCTAAGAGAGGAAATATTTTAAAGAGTCATAAACAAGGAGTGACAGGATGACAAAAATATAATTAAGAAAGTATCTCAATATACAGCTTTGTTGACCAAAAATTGCCCTGAGCGAACCAAGGCGAAGGTATCGGCGAGATAATGCAGAGAAGAGAATAAAACTCGCCTGAAGCAGGCATAATGTACGAAAGCAAGAATTTTCCGAATTTGAACAGAAAATATCAGATCCAACCGGCTCAAAATATAATAACTCTACACCACTTAGTTGTAAGGTGGCACTTTTGATTGAATTTGATTTGAAATGTTTAAAAATATAACAGTTGTATGTACAATGGTGACTTAATTTCCTAACAATAAAACAACACCTTTGAACAAACTGTTAAAATAATTAAAAGCATTTGGTGTCTCCCTTAGGTTGACACTTGAACTATTACCACCATGATCCAGATCCACATAATACTAACAGTAGTGTGATGTTAGAGCTAGTGATTTATCTTCCTTAAACATAAAGTACCAAACTGTAAGATCTGTATATACAAATTTTAAAACAGTCAATGATAGCATCTCACTATCATGTAATTTGTTCCCAATTTATTTCTTGGACATACGCTTGGATTTCTCCAGTGTAAATCTTGGTACTGTATCAAACAAAATATCAAGATGCATCTCATCAGGACTCTAATTGTACATATATAAATATATACAATATAGGAATTGCATTTAGAAAGGTGCTATTAGGAATATGGTTAAGGTCAAATATGGTGTCATATGAAAAAAAGAAAAACTACCAACTAGTTAGGGGTTATATTATCAGATATCAGGACTGTATGGTTTTCAGTCTAACTTTGTTACTGTTCTTAGATCCTTCGGTAATTTTGTTGATGATAATTGGTAAACTACAACAACTATGTAAGCAAAGAGATATTCATGGTCAGAAAACAATGTTATCAAATTAGTTAGACATAAATGAGACGACTGTAGAACATATTTACATTTGTTTTTTGATTTTTGAAGCTTAACAGGTTAATTAAAAAGTCCCCGGCCTACCATAGTAAAACACATCTTTTTGGCATTAAAAAAAATTCAACATAATTCCCTTCAAAAATGATTAGCGATTAGGGGCAGTTATAGCAACCCTTCAGCTTTTCGATATTTTTTATTTTTTTTGTAGTACGATTTGTCCTTTACTTCAAAATAGGCTTCAGTTTCGGCGATCACCTCTTTATTCGACGAAAATTTCTTCCCAGCGAGCATTCCTTTGAAATCTGAGAACAGGAAGTAGTTGCTGGGGATCAGATCTGGAGAATACGATAGATGAGGAAGCATTTCGAAGCCCAATTCATGGATTTTTGCCATGGTTTTCACTGAATTGTGATACGGTACATAGTTTTGGTCAATCAGCACTTTATTTTTCTTCAATTGCGGCCGTTTTTCTGCGACTTCGTAATTCGAACGGTTCAATAACGCTATATAATAGTCGCTGTTTATGGTCGTTCCTTTTTCAAGGTAGTCAATGAAAACTATTCCATGCGCATCCCAAAATACAGACGTCATAACCTTGGCAGCCGACTGTTGCATTTTCACACGCTTTGGAGCGGGTTCATCGTGTGCAGTCCACTCGGATAACTGTCGATTGGACTTCGGAGTGAAATGATGGAGCCATGTCTCATCCATTGTCACATATCAACGCAAAAACTCAAGTTTATTACGCTTGATCATTTTCAAACACTGCTCCGAATCATTAACTCGTCGTTGTCTTTGGTCAAAAGTGAGCTTGCGCGGCACCCACTTTACATAGAGCTTTGTCATACCCAAATATTTGTGAATGATATGATGTACACGTTCAGTTGAGATCTTTAGAGTGTCTGCTATTTCATTCAAGTTCAATTTACGGTCATTCAAAATCATTTTGTGGATTTTTTAAATGTTTTCTTCGTTAACAACCTCTTTTGGGTGTTCACTGCGTTCACCGTCTTCGGTGCTCATTTCACCATGTCTAAACTTAGCATACCAATCCTCGATGGTTGATTTTTCTTGAGCAGTGTCCGGAAACTTGGCATCAGGCCAAGTTTTTGCTTCAACTATATTTTTTCCTTCAAAAAACAATATTTTATCAACACGCGAAATTCCTTTTTATCCATGTTTATTTCATAATAACGAAATTGGTTCACTCATAATGCTATAATTAACAAACTAATGATACGACAGCTGTCAAATTTATACGCCCCTCTTTTGAGGGTAGGGCTAACTAAAGAACATATGGATTTAATTCTAGTAACGCCATCTATATGTCAGACTTTTCAATTGTCTTGTTATGGTCACACCGTACAAACACTAATTACAATAAATAATAAGATCATTCTATATAGCAACAACGCAAGTGTACCTCGAAATGAATCTTGATGCAAAATTTCGCTAGAAGGAACATGTAAAATAGAAAAGGAAAGAACAGGAGTTAAAATGTAGGTGCACACAGATACTGTGGGACTGAGGAAGAGAATTGCAAGGAAAGTGCAAGACACACTCAAAAGAATCAAACCATTTGATATTATTTAGTATAGTGTAGTGAGGTGTATTTAGACTAAGATATGGTCAATGGATCCTCCTAGATGACATATATACTTAAACTTAAGTTATTGTAAAGAAAAATTGTAGGTTATTTGGCAACGACTAGTAGTAATAATAATAATTAAAAAATTGTATATATTTCTTAAAGTATGTATTAGTGAAATATCTTATACCTACACCAATGGGCATTTTTGTCCATTCAGTTAATAATTCTCATTACTACAAGCGTAGCTTATTTGGATACTAGTTCTCAGTCGAGATGGCGCTGTCAAAACTCGGACAACGAAATTAACTTATTCGTCAGGCTTCCGCTGATTCATTTCAGAGTTTTCACGAATCGGTAGAGGGACCTCGCCATGAACAGGCCAGTCCACGACAACAATGGCTTTATGGTGCGCGAATAATTTAGGCTACGATTAACGGCCGCAAAGATGGTATTCGAGACGGTGGCTCGTTACGGGGAGCGCTCATAAATTCGGAAACGTATTACCGACGGATAACGAGATACGTAACGGGGGTTCGTAAAATATGACGAAGAATAACGAAATGTCATCGCCGCGTTTCTTTTATCTCGCGCGGGTCGTTTTAGCTTCTCGCAAATGCGGTTAAAAGCGTATTTTAAACTATGGAAAGTATATTGAAATTTCTCCCATTCGTCATTTTTCTTTAATGTTCTTTCTAATTAATTACTATCGTTTACAGATTCATTTATTACTATCGCGCAAAAAGAGAGCGTCCAAATATTTCCCAAATTAAAAATAAGTTGGACTACTTACCAGGTGTACCGGAAAGATATTACTGGGTTTTTCGGAAAAAATATACATAGTCTTTAAATATATCCCATCTTTCAGGCAATTTATTTATGTCATCCCAAAAAGACTGTTTGTCCTTTGGGCAAAGCCATTCGTGGAACAATTTTCTGCTCTGTATGTCCCATTGATGGGAAAAGTTGATACTCGGTTGGAGCAAGTTCTGGTGAATACATGTCCCATTCAAGTGCTCTCAACGTTTTATTATTTGGTTTATGAAACGGTGCGTTATCGTGCTGTAAAATAATTTACAGTATCTGCGGGCCCATTCTGGACGTTTTATTGATGAACTATTTCAACAGTTCGTAAAACACTATGCCACTCTCTCCTGCCGAACATCTGGTAGAACTATTAGAGAGGCAGGCCGAAAAGGTGAGGTAACTAGTAATGCGGGAAAACCCGCTAGCGAAAAAACTGGCCTTCACGAAAGCGGATGCCAAAGTAGTAACCAAAGCCAAAGTAGTAGCAGATGCCAAAGCAGAGGGACGACGAAAGGGGCGACGAAAGCAAGTGCGGCGGAAAACAGAACAAAGGGAATCCGCAGTTATGCCAACGTAGCGGCCAAGCCAGGGAAAAACTGGAACCAACGCCGAGAATACAGGCATGGGAAGGTTGGAAACTCGTGAGAAAGATGACGGGAAGCAAACCCCAAATCTGGACCAGAGAAGAAATCCAGTCCCTACTGATAGAGGAGTTTTTAACAAAAAAAGTGACAACAATTGCGATAGACGACGTCCTGATCACAAACGCCTACGAGGAACCAGGTGAGGCGGCGCTAAAAAATTTAGACGAACTCTCAATTAAAACCGAAGGAAATGCTATGGCCATGGGAGGAACCGCGGGAAAATCGGACAAACAGCGTCGAAACCATCAAGATAGTAAGACCAATATAGAAGTACAGACGCTAGTGCCAAAGAAGGGAAAGCAGGCATAGGAATAGTGAAACAGACAGGAACAGACGCCAAGGAAGAGATAAGTCTTAGAATAAAGCGGCAGACATCGTGGCGATACAGAAAGCCATAGAACTGGCAAGGGACAGAAGCCTCCCGGGACCAATCACCATACGAACGGACAGTAGGATGTCCATATGGTGGGCCGAGTACGCAAACACACAAAGCAAGGACATAAAGCAAATCAAAACAACCTTGCTAGATTGGCACAAAACCGTGAAATATAGATAAGATGGTGTCGGAGGAGGACAACGGAGGAAATGGTAACCGCGGACAGAAAAGGAAGAAATCGGGCTGGAAAACGACGGATGGATCAGCACCAGGACCATCAAAAGGATCAAAGAAGGAGAGGTAAAAAGAAGGCGGCAGATATATTGGGAACGATCCATTAAAGGAAGAACCCTTTACAAATAATGCCAACAAGTAGGGACAGGAAACATAGGACTGAGTAGGAAAGTTCTGCAACTGATGACAGGCCACGGGAATATGCAAACTTACCTGCACATATTTAAATTGAAGAAGACCGATGTACTCTGCGAATGTCGCATAGGACCAGAAGACATTACGCACATCTTGGAGACATGCGTAATTGGAAAAAGGGTAGAGGCCCAAAACAGGCATCGGACAGCTGCCGAGAACTACCAGTTAAGAAACGAAGACGGGCTATCCGATGAGGAAACTGTTGCAAAGATCAACATTTGGGCCGAAACGGTGATCGATTTTGAAAAAAGCGATACCCAGACTAGCAGCCAAGAGGAGACACATGCAGGCGCGCAAGAAAGCGGCCAATCTAGAGATCAGGCCGTGAACATGAGAGGAAACTAAGGAAATAAAAAGCGCAGTAACTTCGCGACGGTACCGAATAGGCACTCGGAGACTCATTCGTGAACTGTTACGGAGATTTTATGTAGGAATGACCAGCTCAGAGTTTTAGTAAGCACCAGAGCCAATGATAAATGATCTACAATTCAAATTGTCTCCTACCGAACACAGAGAGATTATCTTGCGACCACTAGGGTTTGTTTTTGGAGTCGGTCGGCCTGCTTCGCCAGATGACAACCATGAGTTTTTGCGCTTAGTCACCATTCGATGCATAAATGACTTCGCTGCTAATCCGGTTCCCCATTGCTGGTAGTCGGTCACTAATCGTTTATTGGGCCACATTTAACACTTCTGCCAATTGTTTTTGAGTTTGGATTAGGTCTTGATCCAATAAGTTTTGCAGTTTCACATCTTCAAAGTTTTTCGGTATACTAGAACGTTTTTGTCTTGCACATCAAAATCACCACATTAGAATTTTTGAAACTACGCCTCAAAAGTTTTTAAGGTCAGAACATGATCAAGTATTGGTTAGCAACGATGACTTCTGCGCTTTGTCTAGAAGCATTATTGCTTCTACATTGCTGTGACTAAGAAACTTTCGTTCATGTTTTAAGGCGAAATATTGATTAACTTTGTAGATCCATTTGATTCCGAGGTCATCGTGCAGTTCTTCGTTATTTACGTAGCGATCAGCAATGGTAATTAATCGGAGAACTTTGTTTTGACAAGGTTGGATTACTAGTCGGTTTGGTGATACCTAGTCTAAATAGGTTTTATAATGAACTGATTTTTTTATTAAATTTACATTTTATAAGACTACCGCGATGACCGAAAAAGAGCACTGTAAGTTTTTCCTGTTTTGTTCAGGCTTCATAAGATTTAGCAAATAATTTATGTTATAATTTGTTTCTTTGATTGTCTGATATCATCTAATCATCGCATCGCTTTGGCCATTAATTAAATAGTTATATTTAAATTTCTAACTATTCCAAAAAATATTGTTGTCTATTCTGTCTATTTTAATATAATTGCAGGAATTATTAAGGTGTTCTGTTCGGTTTCTTTTTTAAATGTGGATTTTCAACGTCACATTTCGTCTGAATATTAATTTAACGAATTTAACGAATTTAACGAACCCTTTACTACATATTTATTATTAATGATATACAGCAAATAAAAAATAATCTTCTTATTCGCAATATTTCAAGTGGTATTATTTTAGTGACACGTGAGAAATGCTGAATGGGATTATCAGGTCATTAATAAGATCCGAAGCTAAAAATTTCAACACTCGCTCACTGTATACGTTTTTTTTCTCCGTTTCGTTTCTTTTTTATATTTTGTTTGTCCTGTCAAAGTGCGGAAAGGTGGAGGACATAGCTTGTTAAAGAAAATGATACCTTAGCCATTCTTTATTACCCGTTTTCATCTTAATCTGATAAACCCCTGACAGCTTAATTTAAACCAAAGACTTTCTTCAACGCGGTTCTAATTTAAGGCTTTTCTTTTCTTGTTTGATTCGCGTTACCACGAAGAAGAATTTCGTAATTATCCTCTGCCTGTTACAGGCAATCACTCATCCGTCAGTGTTTTGTATTTTTTTTTAAATTCTTTCTTGACAATTTGGCGTAAATAACAAAAATATTGTGTTATTACCATAGAGAAATAGAGACTTAACTTTGTAAGAAATTCCGGGGAAATGTTTCGCGATGTCCAACATGTAGATGTCGCTACTTTTAACCTATTACTTATTTTAATCGCTATGTTATGAACCGCGACGGGATCCGATAAACTGTCTCTATAGCGCCTATATTGTATATATGTTTCGGGTGCCATTTTCAGTATGCCTAACCTAAGGAGCAGTGCATATAGATTTTAATAACGTTTACAGATTAAGTTATTAGTTCATTAGTATCTATAAGACGCGGTAGTATAATAAGTTATATAAATTCTCGATATAGAAAGTGTTGTGTAACCGGATGCACAGATAGCAAAGAAATCCAGAATCGTCTTCTCACTTCTCACAAATCCCAAACACACTGGATTAACTATCAAAGAAATTTATAATGGTTACAGCGAGTTTTGTAGTTGTAAGTTGAGGTACGTTTATTCATATTAATAATCATATAAAATATAAGAATAAAAGAAGCTAAAGCAGGTGTACCACAAGGAAGTGTACTTGGACCAATGCTCTATCTACTCTACACTTGTGTGATATGCCACAAGTGGAGAATATTATGATGGCTACATTTGCTAATGATAGTGCGATTATAGCTGTCGGAGACAATGGTGAAGAAGCCTCACGAAAATTACAACAGGAAAGTGACAATATAAATAATAGGACACGAGCTTGGAAAATAAGAATTAATGAAAGTAAATCTATATATGTGTAGTTCACCTATAAACGGACCGTACAAGTACCAATAACATTAAATGATACCATCATTTCATATAGTAACAACGCTAAATATCTCGGCATGAATCTTGATGCAATACTTCGCTGGAAGGAACATATAAAGAAGAAAAGAAAAGAACTGGAATTGAAATATAGGAAAATGTACTGGCTAATTGGAAGAAAATCGCAATTATCAGTACATAATAAATTGCTATTATATATGCAAATACTGAAATCTATATAGACATATGGAGTTCAATTATGGGGATGATCTGCAAAGAGTAACATACTAATTTTTTAGAACAAAGGTCTGAGAAGTATTGTGGGCGCACCTAAATACTATAGAACTGATTACCTACATCGAGACCTTCAGATACCCACAGTCAGTCAAGAAATCAAAGGTTGCATATTGCAAGGGGGCATGAGGAAAGACTCCATTCTCATGAGAATATTGAAATATTGCAGCTTTTGGATACCACCAGAATAGGACACAGACTCAAAATAATCAAACCATCTCATCTTGTGTAGTGAGGTGCATATAATAAAAAAATATAGCAGTGACATGTATAAACATTATTTTACCAGACACTGAGATAGTGCCAATGGGTCCTCCTAGTTATATACCGAGATGTAAGTTGTTATAAAGACACATTTTAGGTTAGACGGAAACGACTAGTAACAATGTAATAATTAAATAATTTTAAAAAATATATAAAATATCAAATATTTATATTTTAATTTTAGAAATTAATCCCTTTCCTAAAGAAACTACAAAAACGGCCATATACTTCTATTCTTTATTTGATAATTGTAACTTCACTAGAAAAATGCCTCCTGAAAGCAAACTTTTAAGAGAGGATTAACCAAAGTTCAATACACTGGTGGTGTACAATTTTGGTGCAAAGCGATTCAGGAATTAAATAGTGCTTAAATTTTATTGCCCAAGTAAGAACAAATTAGTTAAAGTGGATTAAAAACTTAATAATCACCTTGATTGGGTTCATTTTATTAAAGAAAAAAAAAGTTTAATTATCCGAATAAATATATTGGCTTAAGGCTACTTAATCAAGATAATTTGGAATTTTTTGGGTCTATTAGTGTTCATGGATTGAAGAATATTGGCAGTTTTACAGATTATATTTATTTCATTCATTGAATTTTATTTAATAAATTTATTGCAGAAATTAAATTGTTTTTTATTTAAATTTTATAAGGCTTAAGGCTTCAGGGCAGTCATGTGGCAAATTTTATCAAAGATCCGATCAAATGTATATAATGGGGATTTAAATTGGCCAATCAAATTACTTGAGTGGTGGATATTACCCCACCTGGATGTTGGGCAAAGCGAAACTTTTATCGAGAGCCCCCTATTGTTCAGAAAAAAAAGTTTCAATTAAAAATTCTTAGTTTGCACAGAATAAATTAATAAATTAATTGCAAATATATTTTTTTATTAGGAATTGGAACTGCTTGATTTCCACCTCAATTTTTTTTATTTAGAGATACTTGAGAAGTTGTTTAGTAGTTGTTTTTAAGAGCTAACCGTAATTTTTGATTATTTTTATTCTTTTTATTTAATTTCCTTCTTTTTTTCAATGTCTGTTCGGAAATATGGTAAAAGGTCAGCATTAGCATTATGATAAATGTATATTAAAAATAAAGTAGAAATAAGTAGAATAGAAATATTAATATGCAGTTAAAATACAAACGGTTAGTAAAAACAACTTGCATATATAGAATCCTGTAAACCACTTTGTAAAACAGTTTTTTTATAACAACATCATCATCATAAGTATCCATAAGTTTGTGGTGGCTTTCATTTGTATTTTTCGTTCGATATATTCATTAAATTCGATTATATATATTTTTTTTATTACTCTTCGTGAGTCCACAATCTGCCCTATTGGCAATAAGTATTTCTTCTGTTTATATTATATATACATGGCATGTAGAAAATCACTTCATTAAGCAATCTTCTGTATAAAATATTATCTTAGATTAAATAATTTGAAATCAATCAAATAACAACATTTTGATAAAAACCTCCACATCTAGAAAAATATTCATCTGGTTTGATTGTTTTGGATTATTAACAAACAGTAAAATCAACTTGCCATATATAACATGATAAGCAATTTGTAAGACAGCTTTATATAACATCATCATTATAAGTATCCGTAACTTTATGATGGCTTTCATTTGTATTTTTATTTCGATATATTTATTGAACTATGAAAAAAGTTTGATAGTAATTTGAAATCATTCAAATATCAACATTTTGATAAAAACCTCTACATCTAGTAAATTATTTTCCTGGCTTGATCATTTTCGGCGATTTAATAACGTTGAAACCGACACAGACACATAAATATAGAGTTTAAATATAAACGGTTAGTAAAATCAACTTGCCATATATAGAATCATGCTAACCAATTTGTAAGACAGCTTTATATAACAACATCATCATTATAAGTATCCGTAACTGTATGATGGCTTTCATTTGTATTTTTATTTCGATATATTTATTGAACTATGAAAAAAGTTTGATAGTAATTTGAAATCATTCAAATATCGACATTTTGATAAAAACCTCTACATCTAGTAAATTATTTTCCTGGCTTGACCATTTTCGGCGATTTAGTAACGTTGAAACCGACACAGACATATAAATATAGAGTTTAAATATAAACCGTTGGTAAAATCAACTTGCCATATATAGAATCATGCTAACCAATTTGTAAGACAGCTTTATATAACAACATCATCATTATAAGTATCCGTAACTTTATGATGGCTTTCATTTGTATTTTTATTTCGATATATTTATTGAACTATGAAAAAAGTTTGATAGTAATTTGAAATCATTCAAATATCGACATTTTGATAAAAACCTCTACATCTAGTAAATTATTTTCCTGGCTTGACCATTTTCGGCGATTTAGTAACGTTGAAACCGACACAGACACATAAATATAGAGTTTAAATATAAACGGTTAGTAAAATCAACTTGCCATATATAGAATCATGCTAACCAATTTGTAAGACAGCTTTATATAACAACATCATCATTATAAGTATCCGTAACTTTATGATGGCTTTCATTTGTATTTTTATTTCGATATATTTATTGAACTATGAAAAAAGTTTGATAGTAATTTGAAATCATTCAAATATCAACATTTTGATAAAAACCTCTACATCTAGTAAATTATTTTCCTGGCTTGACCATTTTCGGCAATTTAGTAACGTTGAAACCGACACAGACACATAAATATAGAGTTTAAATATAAACCGTTGGTAAAATCAACTTGCCATATATAGAATCATGCTAACCAATTTGTAAGACAGCTTTATATAACAACATCATCATTATAAGTATCCGTAACTTTATGATGGCTTTCATTTGTATTTTTATTTCGATATATTTATTGAACTATGAAAAAAGTTTGATAGTAATTTGAAATCATTCAAATATCAACATTTTGATAAAAACCTCTACATCTAGTAAATTATTTTCCTGGCTTGACCATTTTCGGCGATTTAGTAACGTTGAAACCGACACAGACACATAAATATAGAGTTTAAATATAAACCGTTGGTAAAATCAACTTGCCATATATAGAATCATGCTAACCAATTTGTAAGACAGCTTTATATAACAACATCATCATTATAAGTATCCGTAACTTTATGATGGCTTTCATTTGTATTTTTATTTCGATATATTTATTGAACTATGAAAAAAGTTTGATAGTAATTTGAAATCATTCAAATATCAACATTTTGATAAAAACCTCTACATCTAGTAAATTATTTTCCTGGCTTGACCATTTTCGGCGATTTAGTAACGTTGAAACCGACACAGACACATAAATATAGAGTTTAAATATAAACCGTTGGTAAAATCAACTTGCCATATATAGAATCATGCTAACCAATTTGTAAGACAGCTTTATATAACAACATCATCATTATAAGTATCCGTAACTTTATGATGGCTTTCATTTGTATTTTTATTTCGATATATTTATTGAACTATGAAAAAAGTTTGATAGTAATTTGAAATCATTCAAATATCAACATTTTGATAAAAACCTCTACATCTAGTAAATTATTTTCCTGGCTTGACCATTTTCGGCGATTTAGTAACGTTGAAACCGACACAGACACATAAATATAGAGTTTAAATATAAACCGTTGGTAAAATCAACTTGCCATATATAGAATCATGCTAACCAATTTGTAAGACAGCTTTATATAACAACATCATCATTATAAGTATCCGTAACTTTATGATGGCTTTCATTTGTATTTTTATTTCGATATATTTATTGAACTATGAAAAAAGTTTGATAGTAATTTGAAATCATTCAAATATCAACATTTTGATAAAAACCTCTACATCTAGTAAATTATTTTCCTGGCTTGACCATTTTCGGCGATTTAGTAACGTTGAAACCGACACAGACACATAAATATAGAGTTTAAATATAAACCGTTGGTAAAATCAACTTGCCATATATAGAATCATGCTAACCAATTTGTAAGACAGCTTTATATAACAACATCATCATTATAAGTATCCGTAACTTTATGATGGCTTTCATTTGTATTTTTATTTCGATATATTTATTGAACTATGAAAAAAGTTTGATAGTAATTTGAAATCATTCAAATATCAACATTTTGATAAAAACCTCTACATCTAGTAAATTATTTTCCTGGCTTGACCATTTTCGGCGATTTAGTAACGTTGAAACCGACACAGACACATAAATATAGAGTTTAAATATAAACCGTTGGTAAAATCAACTTGCCATATATAGAATCATGCTAACCAATTTGTAAGACAGCTTTATATAACAACATCATCATTATAAGTATCCGTAACTTTATGATGGCTTTCATTTGTATTTTTATTTCGATATATTTATTGAACTATGAAAAAAGTTTGATAGTAATTTGAAATCATTCAAATATCAACATTTTGATAAAAACCTCTACATCTAGTAAATTATGTTCCTGGCTTGACCATTTTCGGCGATTTAGTAACGTTGAAACCGACACAGACACATAAATATAGAGTTTAAATATAAACGGTTAGTAAAATCAACTTGCCATATATAGAATCATGCTAACCAATTTGTAAGACAGCTTTATATAACAACATCATCATTATAAGTATCCGTAACTTTATGATGGCTTTCATTTGTATTTTTATTTCGATATATTTATTGAACTATGAAAAAAGTTTGATAGTAATTTGAAATCATTCAAATATCAACATTTTGATAAAAACCTCTACATCTAGTAAATTATGTTCCTGGCTTGACCATTTTCGGCGATTTAGTAACGTTGAAACCGACACAGACACATAAATATAGAGTTTAAATATAAACGGTTAGTAAAATCAACTTGCCATATATAGAATCATGCTAACCAATTTGTAAGACAGCTTTATATAACAACATCATCATTATAAGTATCCGTAACTTTATGATGGCTTTCATTTGTATTTTTATTTCGATATATTTATTGAACTATGAAAAAAGTTTGATAGTAATTTGAAATCATTCAAATATCAACATTTTGATAAAAACATCTACATCTAGTAAATTATGTTCCTGGCTTGACCATTTTCGGCGATTTAGTAACGTTGAAACCGACACAGACACATAAATATAGAGTTTAAATATAAACGGTTAGTAAAATCAACTTGCCATATATAGAATCATGCTAACCAATTTGTAAGACAGCTTTATATAACAACATCATCATTATAAGTATCCGTAACTTTATGATGGCTTTCATTTGTATTTTTATTTCGATATATTTATTGAACTATGAAAAAAGTTTGATAGTAATTTGAAATCATTCAAATATCAACATTTTGATAAAAACCTCTACATCTAGTAAATTATGTTCCTGGCTTTACCATTTTCGGCGATTTAGTAACGTTGAAACCGACACAGACACATAAATATAGAGTTTAAATATAAACGGTTAGTAAAATCAACTTGCCATATATAGAATCATGCTAACCAATTTGTAAGACAGCTTTATATAACAACATCATCATTATAAGTATCCGTAACTTTATGATGGCTTTCATTTGTATTTTTATTTCGATATATTTATTGAACTATGAAAAAAGTTTGATAGTAATTTGAAATCATTCAAATATCAACATTTTGATAAAAACCTCTACATCTAGTAAATTATGTTCCTGGCTTGACCATTTTCGGCGATTTAGTAACGTTGAAACCGACACAGACACATAAATATAGAGTTTAAATATAAACGGTTAGTAAAATCAACTTGCCATATATAGAATCATGCTAACCAATTTGTAAGACAGCTTTATATAACAACATCATCATTATAAGTATCCGTAACTTTATGATGGCTTTCATTTGTATTTTTATTTCGATATATTTATTGAACTATGAAAAAAGTTTGATAGTAATTTGAAATCATTCAAATATCAACATTTTGATAAAAACCTCTACATCTAGTAAATTATGTTCCTGGCTTGACCATTTTCGGCGATTTAGTAACGTTGAAACCGACACAGACACATAAATATAGAGTTTAAATATAAACGGTTAGTAAAATCAACTTGCCATATATAGAATCATGCTAACCAATTTGTAAGACAGCTTTATATAACAACATCATCATTATAAGTATCCGTAACTTTATGATGGCTTTCATTTGTATTTTTATTTCGATATATTTATTGAACTATGAAAAAAGTTTGATAGTAATTTGAAATCATTCAAATATCAACATTTTGATAAAAACCTCTACATCTAGTAAATTATGTTCCTGGCTTGACCATTTTCGGCGATTTAGTAACGTTGAAACCGACACAGACACATAAATATAGAGTTTAAATATAAACGGTTAGTAAAATCAACTTGCCATATATAGAATCATGCTAACCAATTTGTAAGACAGCTTTATATAACAACATCATCATTATAAGTATCCGTAACTTTATGATGGCTTTCATTTGTATTTTTATTTCGATATATTTATTGAACTATGAAAAAAGTTTGATAGTAATTTGAAATCATTCAAATATCAACATTTTGATAAAAACCTCTACATCTAGTAAATTATTTTCCTGGCTTGATCATTTTCGGCGATTTAATAACGTTTAAACCGACACAGAAAAATAAATATATAGTTTAAATATAAACGGTTACTAAAATCAACTTGCCATTTATAGAATCATGCTAACCGATTTTTAAAATAGCTTTTTATAACAACGTCATCATTATAAGTATCCGTAACTGTATGATGGCTTTCATTTGTATTTTTATTTAGATATATTTATTGAACTATGAAAAAAGTTTGATAGTAATTTGAAATCATTCAAATATCAACATTTTGACAAAAACCTCTACATCTAGTAAATTATTTTCCTGGCTTGATAATTTTCGGCGATTTAATACCGTTTAAACCGACACAGAAAAATAAATATATAGTTTAAATATAAACGGTTACTAAAATCAACTTGCCATTTATAGAATCATGCTAACCGATTTTTAAAATAGCTTTTTATAACAACGTTATCATTATAAGTATTCGTAACTTTGTGGTAGCTCTCATTTCTATTTTTGTTCTGATATATTTATTGAACTATGAAAAAAGTTTGATGATAATTTGAAATCATTCAAATATCAACATTTTGATAAAAACCTCTACATCTAGTATATTATTTTCCTGGCTTGATAATTTTCGGCGATTTAATACCGTTTAAACCGACACAGAAAAATAAATATATAGTTTAAATATAAACGGTTACTAAAATCAACTTGCCATTTATAGAATCATGCTAACCGATTTTTAAAATAGCTTTTTATAACAACGTTATCATTATAAGTATTCGTAACTTTGTGGTAGCTCTCATTTCTATTTTTGTTCTGATATATTTATTGAACTATGAAAAAAGTTTGATGATAATTTGAAATCATTCAAATATCAACATTTTGACAAAAACCTCTACATCTAGTAAATTATTTTCCTGGCTTGACCATTTTCGGCGATTTAGTAACGTTGAAACCGACACAGACACATAAATATAGAGTTTAAATATAAACCGTTGGTAAAATCAACTTGCCATATATAGAATCATGCTAACCAATTTGTAAGACAGCTTTATATAACAACATCATCATTATAAGTATCCGTAACTTTATGATGGCTTTCATTTGTATTTTTATTTCGATATATTTATTGAACTATGAAAAAAGTTTGATAGTAATTTGAAATCATTCAAATATCAACATTTTGATAAAAACCTCTACATCTAGTAAATTATGTTCCTGGCTTGACCATTTTCGGCGATTTAGTAACGTTGAAACCGACACAGACACATAAATATAGAGTTTAAATATAAACGGTTAGTAAAATCAACTTGCCATATATAGAATCATGCTAACCAATTTGTAAGACAGCTTTATATAACAACATCATCATTATAAGTATCCGTAACTTTATGATGGCTTTCATTTGTATTTTTATTTCGATATATTTATTGAACTATGAAAAAAGTTTGATAGTAATTTGAAATCATTCAAATATCAACATTTTGATAAAAACCTCTACATCTAGTAAATTATTTTCCTGGCTTGATCATTTTCGGCGATTTAATAACGTTTAAACCGACACAGAAAAATAAATATATAGTTTAAATATAAACGGTTACTAAAATCAACTTGCCATTTATAGAATCATGCTAACCGATTTTTAAAATAGCTTTTTATAACAACGTCATCATTATAAGTATCCGTAACTGTATGATGGCTTTCATTTGTATTTTTATTTAGATATATTTATTGAACTATGAAAAAAGTTTGATAGTAATTTGAAATCATTCAAATATCAACATTTTGACAAAAACCTCTACATCTAGTAAATTATTTTCCTGGCTTGATCATTTTCGGCGATTTAATACCGTTTAAACCGACACAGAAAAATAAATATATAGTTTAAATATAAACGGTTACTAAAATCAACTTGCCATTTATAGAATCATGCTAACCGATTTTTAAAATAGCTTTTTATAACAACGTTATCATTATAAGTATTCGTAACTTTGTGGTAGCTCTCATTTCTATTTTTGTTCTGATATATTTATTGAACTATGAAAAAAGTTTGATGATAATTTGAAATCATTCAAATATCAACATTTTGATAAAAACCTCTACATCTAGTATATTATTTTCCTGGCTTGATCATTTTCGGCGATTTAATACCGTTTAAACCGACACAGAAAAATAAATATATAGTTTAAATATAAACGGTTACTAAAATCAACTTGCCATTTATAGAATCATGCTAACCGATTTTTAAAATAGCTTTTTATAACAACGTTATCATTATAAGTATTCGTAACTTTGTGGTAGCTCTCATTTCTATTTTTGTTCTGATATATTTATTGAACTATGAAAAAAGTTTGATGATAATTTGAAATCATTCAAATATCAACATTTTGACAAAAACCTCTACATCTAGTAAATTATTTTCCTGGCTTGACCATTTTCGGCGATTTAGTAACGTTGAAACCGACACAGACACATAAATATAGAGTTTAAATATAAACCGTTGGTAAAATCAACTTGCCATATATAGAATCATGCTAACCAATTTGTAAGACAGCTTTATATAACAACATCATCATTATAAGTATCCGTAACTTTATGATGGCTTTCATTTGTATTTTTATTTCGATATATTTATTGAACTATGAAAAAAGTTTGATAGTAATTTGAAATCATTCAAATATCGACATTTTGATAAAAACCTCTACATCTAGTAAATTATTTTCCTGGCTTGACCATTTTCGGCGATTTAGTAACGTTGAAACCGACACAGACATATAAATATAGAGTTTAAATATAAACCGTTGGTAAAATCAACTTGCCATATATAGAATCATGCTAACCAATTTGTAAGACAGCTTTATATAACAACATCATCATTATAAGTATCCGTAACTTTATGATGGCTTTCATTTGTATTTTTATTTCGATATATTTATTGAACTATGAAAAAAGTTTGATAGTAATTTGAAATCATTCAAATATCGACATTTTGATAAAAACCTCTACATCTAGTAAATTATTTTCCTGGCTTGACCATTTTCGGCGATTTAGTAACGTTGAAACCGACACAGACACATAAATATAGAGTTTAAATATAAACGGTTAGTAAAATCAACTTGCCATATATAGAATCATGCTAACCAATTTGTAAGACAGCTTTATATAACAACATCATCATTATAAGTATCCGTAACTTTATGATGGCTTTCATTTGTATTTTTATTTCGATATATTTATTGAACTATGAAAAAAGTTTGATAGTAATTTGAAATCATTCAAATATCAACATTTTGATAAAAACCTCTACATCTAGTAAATTATTTTCCTGGCTTGACCATTTTCGGCAATTTAGTAACGTTGAAACCGACACAGACACATAAATATAGAGTTTAAATATAAACCGTTGGTAAAATCAACTTGCCATATATAGAATCATGCTAACCAATTTGTAAGACAGCTTTATATAACAACATCATCATTATAAGTATCCGTAACTTTATGATGGCTTTCATTTGTATTTTTATTTCGATATATTTATTGAACTATGAAAAAAGTTTGATAGTAATTTGAAATCATTCAAATATCAACATTTTGATAAAAACCTCTACATCTAGTAAATTATTTTCCTGGCTTGACCATTTTCGGCGATTTAGTAACGTTGAAACCGACACAGACACATAAATATAGAGTTTAAATATAAACCGTTGGTAAAATCAACTTGCCATATATAGAATCATGCTAACCAATTTGTAAGACAGCTTTATATAACAACATCATCATTATAAGTATCCGTAACTTTATGATGGCTTTCATTTGTATTTTTATTTCGATATATTTATTGAACTATGAAAAAAGTTTGATAGTAATTTGAAATCATTCAAATATCAACATTTTGATAAAAACCTCTACATCTAGTAAATTATTTTCCTGGCTTGACCATTTTCGGCGATTTAGTAACGTTGAAACCGACACAGACACATAAATATAGAGTTTAAATATAAACCGTTGGTAAAATCAACTTGCCATATATAGAATCATGCTAACCAATTTGTAAGACAGCTTTATATAACAACATCATCATTATAAGTATCCGTAACTTTATGATGGCTTTCATTTGTATTTTTATTTCGATATATTTATTGAACTATGAAAAAAGTTTGATAGTAATTTGAAATCATTCAAATATCAACATTTTGATAAAAACCTCTACATCTAGTAAATTATTTTCCTGGCTTGACCATTTTCGGCGATTTAGTAACGTTGAAACCGACACAGACACATAAATATAGAGTTTAAATATAAACCGTTGGTAAAATCAACTTGCCATATATAGAATC
Organism: Rhynchophorus ferrugineus; assembly: GCF_030347505.1. NCBI lineage: Eukaryota > Metazoa > Arthropoda > Insecta > Coleoptera > Curculionidae > Rhynchophorus > Rhynchophorus ferrugineus. Next base: position 14,855,535 of record NW_027472588.1, on the reverse strand, counting down.
ATGCTAACCAATTTGTAAGACAGCTTTATATAACAACATCATCATTATAAGTATCCGTAACTTTATGATGGCTTTCATTTGTATTTTTATTTCGATATATTTATTGAACTATGAAAAAAGTTTGATAGTAATTTGAAATCATTCAAATATCAACATTTTGATAAAAACCTCTACATCTAGTAAATTATTTTCCTGGCTTGACCATTTTCGGCGATTTAGTAACGTTGAAACCGACACAGACACATAAATATAGAGTTTAAATATAAACCGTTGGTAAAATCAACTTGCCATATATAGAATCATGCTAACCAATTTGTAAGACAGCTTTATATAACAACATCATCATTATAAGTATCCGTAACTTTATGATGGCTTTCATTTGTATTTTTATTTCGATATATTTATTGAACTATGAAAAAAGTTTGATAGTAATTTGAAATCATTCAAATATCAACATTTTGATAAAAACCTCTACATCTAGTAAATTATTTTCCTGGCTTGACCATTTTCGGCGATTTAGTAACGTTGAAACCGACACAGACACATAAATATAGAGTTTAAATATAAACCGTTGGTAAAATCAACTTGCCATATATAGAATCATGCTAACCAATTTGTAAGACAGCTTTATATAACAACATCATCATTATAAGTATCCGTAACTTTATGATGGCTTTCATTTGTATTTTTATTTCGATATATTTATTGAACTATGAAAAAAGTTTGATAGTAATTTGAAATCATTCAAATATCAACATTTTGATAAAAACCTCTACATCTAGTAAATTATGTTCCTGGCTTGACCATTTTCGGCGATTTAGTAACGTTGAAACCGACACAGACACATAAATATAGAGTTTAAATATAAACGGTTAGTAAAATCAACTTGCCATATATAGAATCATGCTAACCAATTTGTAAGACAGCTTTATATAACAACATCATCATTATAAGTATCCGTAACTTTATGATGGCTTTCATTTGTATTTTTATTTCGATATATTTATTGAACTATGAAAAAAGTTTGATAGTAATTTGAAATCATTCAAATATCAACATTTTGATAAAAACCTCTACATCTAGTAAATTATGTTCCTGGCTTGACCATTTTCGGCGATTTAGTAACGTTGAAACCGACACAGACACATAAATATAGAGTTTAAATATAAACGGTTAGTAAAATCAACTTGCCATATATAGAATCATGCTAACCAATTTGTAAGACAGCTTTATATAACAACATCATCATTATAAGTATCCGTAACTTTATGATGGCTTTCATTTGTATTTTTATTTCGATATATTTATTGAACTATGAAAAAAGTTTGATAGTAATTTGAAATCATTCAAATATCAACATTTTGATAAAAACATCTACATCTAGTAAATTATGTTCCTGGCTTGACCATTTTCGGCGATTTAGTAACGTTGAAACCGACACAGACACATAAATATAGAGTTTAAATATAAACGGTTAGTAAAATCAACTTGCCATATATAGAATCATGCTAACCAATTTGTAAGACAGCTTTATATAACAACATCATCATTATAAGTATCCGTAACTTTATGATGGCTTTCATTTGTATTTTTATTTCGATATATTTATTGAACTATGAAAAAAGTTTGATAGTAATTTGAAATCATTCAAATATCAACATTTTGATAAAAACCTCTACATCTAGTAAATTATGTTCCTGGCTTTACCATTTTCGGCGATTTAGTAACGTTGAAACCGACACAGACACATAAATATAGAGTTTAAATATAAACGGTTAGTAAAATCAACTTGCCATATATAGAATCATGCTAACCAATTTGTAAGACAGCTTTATATAACAACATCATCATTATAAGTATCCGTAACTTTATGATGGCTTTCATTTGTATTTTTATTTCGATATATTTATTGAACTATGAAAAAAGTTTGATAGTAATTTGAAATCATTCAAATATCAACATTTTGATAAAAACCTCTACATCTAGTAAATTATGTTCCTGGCTTGACCATTTTCGGCGATTTAGTAACGTTGAAACCGACACAGACACATAAATATAGAGTTTAAATATAAACGGTTAGTAAAATCAACTTGCCATATATAGAATCATGCTAACCAATTTGTAAGACAGCTTTATATAACAACATCATCATTATAAGTATCCGTAACTTTATGATGGCTTTCATTTGTATTTTTATTTCGATATATTTATTGAACTATGAAAAAAGTTTGATAGTAATTTGAAATCATTCAAATATCAACATTTTGATAAAAACCTCTACATCTAGTAAATTATGTTCCTGGCTTGACCATTTTCGGCGATTTAGTAACGTTGAAACCGACACAGACACATAAATATAGAGTTTAAATATAAACGGTTAGTAAAATCAACTTGCCATATATAGAATCATGCTAACCAATTTGTAAGACAGCTTTATATAACAACATCATCATTATAAGTATCCGTAACTTTATGATGGCTTTCATTTGTATTTTTATTTCGATATATTTATTGAACTATGAAAAAAGTTTGATAGTAATTTGAAATCATTCAAATATCAACATTTTGATAAAAACCTCTACATCTAGTAAATTATGTTCCTGGCTTGACCATTTTCGGCGATTTAGTAACGTTGAAACCGACACAGACACATAAATATAGAGTTTAAATATAAACGGTTAGTAAAATCAACTTGCCATATATAGAATCATGCTAACCAATTTGTAAGACAGCTTTATATAACAACATCATCATTATAAGTATCCGTAACTTTATGATGGCTTTCATTTGTATTTTTATTTCGATATATTTATTGAACTATGAAAAAAGTTTGATAGTAATTTGAAATCATTCAAATATCAACATTTTGATAAAAACCTCTACATCTAGTAAATTATTTTCCTGGCTTGATCATTTTCGGCGATTTAATAACGTTTAAACCGACACAGAAAAATAAATATATAGTTTAAATATAAACGGTTACTAAAATCAACTTGCCATTTATAGAATCATGCTAACCGATTTTTAAAATAGCTTTTTATAACAACGTCATCATTATAAGTATCCGTAACTGTATGATGGCTTTCATTTGTATTTTTATTTAGATATATTTATTGAACTATGAAAAAAGTTTGATAGTAATTTGAAATCATTCAAATATCAACATTTTGACAAAAACCTCTACATCTAGTAAATTATTTTCCTGGCTTGATAATTTTCGGCGATTTAATACCGTTTAAACCGACACAGAAAAATAAATATATAGTTTAAATATAAACGGTTACTAAAATCAACTTGCCATTTATAGAATCATGCTAACCGATTTTTAAAATAGCTTTTTATAACAACGTTATCATTATAAGTATTCGTAACTTTGTGGTAGCTCTCATTTCTATTTTTGTTCTGATATATTTATTGAACTATGAAAAAAGTTTGATGATAATTTGAAATCATTCAAATATCAACATTTTGATAAAAACCTCTACATCTAGTATATTATTTTCCTGGCTTGATAATTTTCGGCGATTTAATACCGTTTAAACCGACACAGAAAAATAAATATATAGTTTAAATATAAACGGTTACTAAAATCAACTTGCCATTTATAGAATCATGCTAACCGATTTTTAAAATAGCTTTTTATAACAACGTTATCATTATAAGTATTCGTAACTTTGTGGTAGCTCTCATTTCTATTTTTGTTCTGATATATTTATTGAACTATGAAAAAAGTTTGATGATAATTTGAAATCATTCAAATATCAACATTTTGACAAAAACCTCTACATCTAGTAAATTATTTTCCTGGCTTGACCATTTTCGGCGATTTAGTAACGTTGAAACCGACACAGACACATAAATATAGAGTTTAAATATAAACCGTTGGTAAAATCAACTTGCCATATATAGAATCATGCTAACCAATTTGTAAGACAGCTTTATATAACAACATCATCATTATAAGTATCCGTAACTTTATGATGGCTTTCATTTGTATTTTTATTTCGATATATTTATTGAACTATGAAAAAAGTTTGATAGTAATTTGAAATCATTCAAATATCAACATTTTGATAAAAACCTCTACATCTAGTAAATTATGTTCCTGGCTTGACCATTTTCGGCGATTTAGTAACGTTGAAACCGACACAGACACATAAATATAGAGTTTAAATATAAACGGTTAGTAAAATCAACTTGCCATATATAGAATCATGCTAACCAATTTGTAAGACAGCTTTATATAACAACATCATCATTATAAGTATCCGTAACTTTATGATGGCTTTCATTTGTATTTTTATTTCGATATATTTATTGAACTATGAAAAAAGTTTGATAGTAATTTGAAATCATTCAAATATCAACATTTTGATAAAAACCTCTACATCTAGTAAATTATTTTCCTGGCTTGATCATTTTCGGCGATTTAATAACGTTTAAACCGACACAGAAAAATAAATATATAGTTTAAATATAAACGGTTACTAAAATCAACTTGCCATTTATAGAATCATGCTAACCGATTTTTAAAATAGCTTTTTATAACAACGTCATCATTATAAGTATCCGTAACTGTATGATGGCTTTCATTTGTATTTTTATTTAGATATATTTATTGAACTATGAAAAAAGTTTGATAGTAATTTGAAATCATTCAAATATCAACATTTTGACAAAAACCTCTACATCTAGTAAATTATTTTCCTGGCTTGATCATTTTCGGCGATTTAATACCGTTTAAACCGACACAGAAAAATAAATATATAGTTTAAATATAAACGGTTACTAAAATCAACTTGCCATTTATAGAATCATGCTAACCGATTTTTAAAATAGCTTTTTATAACAACGTTATCATTATAAGTATTCGTAACTTTGTGGTAGCTCTCATTTCTATTTTTGTTCTGATATATTTATTGAACTATGAAAAAAGTTTGATGATAATTTGAAATCATTCAAATATCAACATTTTGATAAAAACCTCTACATCTAGTATATTATTTTCCTGGCTTGATCATTTTCGGCGATTTAATACCGTTTAAACCGACACAGAAAAATAAATATATAGTTTAAATATAAACGGTTACTAAAATCAACTTGCCATTTATAGAATCATGCTAACCGATTTTTAAAATAGCTTTTTATAACAACGTTATCATTATAAGTATTCGTAACTTTGTGGTAGCTCTCATTTCTATTTTTGTTCTGATATATTTATTGAACTATGAAAAAAGTTTGATGATAATTTGAAATCATTCAAATATCAACATTTTGACAAAAACCTCTACATCTAGTAAATTATTTTCCTGGCTTGACCATTTTCGGCGATTTAGTAACGTTGAAACCGACACAGACACATAAATATAGAGTTTAAATATAAACCGTTGGTAAAATCAACTTGCCATATATAGAATCATGCTAACCAATTTGTAAGACAGCTTTATATAACAACATCATCATTATAAGTATCCGTAACTTTATGATGGCTTTCATTTGTATTTTTATTTCGATATATTTATTGAACTATGAAAAAAGTTTGATAGTAATTTGAAATCATTCAAATATCGACATTTTGATAAAAACCTCTACATCTAGTAAATTATTTTCCTGGCTTGACCATTTTCGGCGATTTAGTAACGTTGAAACCGACACAGACACATAAATATAGAGTTTAAATATAAACGGTTAGTAAAATCAACTTGCCATATATAGAATCATGCTAACCAATTTGTAAGACAGCTTTATATAACAACATCATCATTATAAGTATCCGTAACTTTATGATGGCTTTCATTTGTATTTTTATTTCGATATATTTATTGAACTATGAAAAAAGTTTGATAGTAATTTGAAATCATTCAAATATCAACATTTTGATAAAAACCTCTACATCTAGTAAATTATTTTCCTGGCTTGACCATTTTCGGCGATTTAGTAACGTTGAAACCGACACAGACACATAAATATAGAGTTTAAATATAAACCGTTTTTAAAATCAACTTGCCATATATAGAATCATGCTAACCAATTTGTAAGACAGCTTTATATAACAACATCATCATTATAAGTATCCGTAACTTTATGATGGCTTTCATTTGTATTTTTATTTCGATATATTTATTGAACTATGAAAAAAGTTTGATAGTAATTTGAAATCATTCAAATATCAACATTTTGATAAAAACCTCTACATCTAGTAAATTATTTTCCTGGCTTGACCATTTTCGGCGATTTAGTAACGTTGAAACCGACACAGACACATAAATATAGAGTTTAAATATAAACCGTTGGTAAAATCAACTTGCCATATATAGAATCATGCTAACCAATTTGTAAGACAGCTTTATATAACAACATCATCATTATAAGTATCCGTAACTTTATGATGGCTTTCATTTGTATTTTTATTTCGATATATTTATTGAACTATGAAAAAAGTTTGATAGTAATTTGAAATCATTCAAATATCAACATTTTGATAAAAACCTCTACATCTAGTAAATTATTTTCCTGGCTTGACCATTTTCGGCGATTTAGTAACGTTGAAACCGACACAGACACATAAATATAGAGTTTAAATATAAACCGTTGGTAAAATCAACTTGCCATATATAGAATCATGCTAACCAATTTGTAAGACAGCTTTATATAACAACATCATCATTATAAGTATCCGTAACTTTATGATGGCTTTCATTTGTATTTTTATTTCGATATATTTATTGAACTATGAAAAAAGTTTGATAGTAATTTGAAATCATTCAAATATCAACATTTTGATAAAAACCTCTACATCTAGTAAATTATTTTCCTGGCTTGACCATTTTCGGCGATGTAGTAACGTTGAAACCGACACAGACACATAAATATAGAGTTTAAATATAAACCGTTGGTAAAATCATCTTGCCATATATAGAATCGTGCTAACCAATTTGTAAGACAGCTTTATATAACAACATCATCATTATAAGTATCCGTAACTTTATGATGGCTTTCATTTGTATTTTTATTTCGATATATTTATTGAACTATGAAAAAAGTTTGATAGTAATTTGAAATCATTCAAATATCAACATTTTGATAAAAACCTCTACATCTAGTAAATTATTTTCCTGGCTTGACCATTTTCGGCGATTTAGTAACGTTGAAACCGACACAGACACATAAATATAGAGTTTAAATATAAACCGTTGGTAAAATCAACTTGCCATATATAGAATCATGCTAACCAATTTGTAAGACAGCTTTATATAACAACATCATCATTATAAGTATCCGTAACTTTATGATGGCTTTCATTTGTATTTTTATTTCGATATATTTATTGAACTATGAAAAAAGTTTGATAGTAATTTGAAATCATTCAAATATCGACATTTTGATAAAAACCTCTACATCCAGTAAATTATTTTCCTGGCTTAATCATTTTCGGTGATTTAATAACGTTGAAACCAACACAGACACATAAATATAGAGTTTAAATATAAACCGTTGGTAAATTCAACTTGCCATATATAGAATAATGCTAACCAATTTGTAAGACAGCTTTATATAACAACATCATCATTATAAGTATCCGTAACTTTATGATGGCTTTCATTTGTATTTTTATTTCGATATATTTATTGAACTATGAAAAAAGTTTGATAGTAATTTGAAATCATTCAAATATCAACATTTTGATAAAAACCTCTACATCTAGTAAATTATGTTCCTGGCTTGACCATTTTCGGCGATTTAGTAACGTTGAAACCGACACAGACACATAAATATAGAGTTTAAATATAAACGGTTAGTAAAATCAACTTGCCATATATAGAATCATGCTAACCAATTTGTAAGACAGCTTTATATAACAACATCATCATTATAAGTATCCGTAACTTTATGATGGCTTTCATTTGTATTTTTATTTCGATATATTTATTGAACTATGAAAAAAGTTTGATAGTAATTTGAAATCATTCAAATATCAACAGTTTGATAAAAACCTCTAAGTCTAGTAAATTATTTTCCTGGCTTGATCATTTTCGGCGATTTAATAACATTGAAACCGACACAGACAAATAAATATATAGTTTAAATATAAACGGTTACTAAAATCAACTTGCCATTTATAGAATCATGCTAACCGATTTTTAAAATAGCTTTTTATAACAACGTCATCATTATAAGTATCCGTAACTGTATGATGGCTTTCATTTGTATTTTTATTTAGATATATTTATTGAACTATGAAAAAAGTTTGATAGTAATTTGAAATCATTCAAATATCAACATTTTGACAAAAACCTCTACATCTAGTAAATTATTTTCATGGCTTGATCATTTTCGGCGATTTAATACCGTTTAAACCGACACAGAAAAATAAATATATAGTTTAAATATAAACGGTTACTAAAATCAACTTGCCATTTATAGAATCATGCTAACCGATTTTTAAAATAGCTTTTTATAACAACGTTATCATTATAAGTATTCGTAACTTTGTGGTAGCTCTCATTTCTATTTTTGTTCTGATATATTTATTGAACTATGAAAAAAGTTTGATGATAATTTGAAATCATTCAAATATCAACATTTTGATAAAAACCTCTACATCTAGTATATTATTTTCCTGGCTTGATCATTTTCGGCGATTTAATACCGTTTAAACCGACACAGAAAAATAAATATATAGTTTAAATATAAACGGTTACTAAAATCAACTTGCCATTTATAGAATCATGCTAACCGATTTTTAAAATAGCTTTTTATAACAACGTTATCATTATAAGTATTCGTAACTTTGTGGTAGCTCTCATTTCTATTTTTGTTCTGATATATTTATTGAACTATGAAAAAAGTTTGATGATAATTTGAAATCATTCAAATATCAACATTTTGACAAAAACCTCTACATCTAGTAAATTATTTTCCTGGCTTGATCATTTTCGGCGATTTAATACCGTTTAAACCGACACAGAAAAATAAATATATAGTTTAAATATAAACGGTTACTAAAATCAACTTGCCATTTATAGAATCATGCTAACCGATTTTTAAAATAGCTTTTTATAACAACGTTATCATTATAAGTATTCGTAACTTTGTGGTAGCTCTCATTTCTATTTTTGTTCTGATATATTTATTGAACTATGAAAAAAGTTTGATGATAATTTGAAATCATTCAAATATCAACATTTTGATAAAAACCTCTACATCTAGTATATTATTTTCCTGGCTTGATCATTTTCGGCGATTTAATACCGTTTAAACCGACACAGAAAAATAAATATATAGTTTAAATATAAACGGTTACTAAAATCAACTTGCCATTTATAGAATCATGCTAACCGATTTTTAAAATAGCTTTTTATAACAACGTTATCATTATAAGTATTCGTAACTTTGTGGTAGCTCTCATTTCTATTTTTGTTCTGATATATTTATTGAACTATGAAAAAAGTTTGATGATAATTTGAAATCATTCAAATATCAACATTTTGATAAAAACCTCTACATCTAGTAAATTATTTTCCTGGCTTGACCATTTTCGGCGATTTAGTAACGTTGAAACCGACACAGACACATAAATATAGAGTTTAAATATAAACCGTTGGTAAAATCAACTTGCCATATATAGAATCATGCTAACCAATTTGTAAGACAGCTTTATATAACAACATCATCATTATAAGTATCCGTAACTTTATGATGGCTTTCATTTGTATTTTTATTTCGATATATTTATTGAACTATGAAAAAAGTTTGATAGTAATTTGAAATCATTCAAATATCAACATTTTGATAAAAACCTCTACATCTAGTAAATTATTTTCCTGGCTTGACCATTTTCGGCGATTTAGTAACGTTGAAACCGACACAGACACATAAATATAGAGTTTAAATATAAACCGTTGGTAAAATCAACTTGCCATATATAGAATCATGCTAACCAATTTGTAAGACAGCTTTATATAACAACATCATCATTATAAGTATCCGTAACTTTATGATGGCTTTCATTTGTATTTTTATTTCGATATATTTATTGAACTATGAAAAAAGTTTGATAGTAATTTGAAATCATTCAAATATCGACATTTTGATAAAAACCTCTACATCTAGTAAATTATTTTCCTGGCTTGATCATTTTCGGTGATTTAATAACGTTGAAACCAACACAGACACATAAATATAGAGTTTAAATATAAACCGTTGGTAAAATCAACTTGCCATATATAGAATCATGCTAACCAATTTGTAAGACAGCTTTATATAACAACATCATCATTATAAGTATCCGTAACTTTATGATGGCTTTCATTTGTATTTTTATTTCGATATATTTATTGAACTATGAAAAAAGTTTGATAGTAATTTGAAATCATTCAAATATCGACATTTTGATAAAAACCTCTACATCTAGTAAATTATTTTCCTGGCTTGATCATTTTCGGTGATTTAATAACGTTGAAACCAACACAGACACATAAATATAGAGTTTAAATATAAACCGTTGGTAAAATCAACTTGCCATATATAGAATCATGCTAACCAATTTGTAAGACAGCTTTATATAACAACATCATCATTATAAGTATCCGTAACTTTATGATGGCTTTCATTTGTATTTTTATTTCGATATATTTATTGAACTATGAAAAAAGTTTGATAGTAATTTGAAATCATTCAAATATCAACATTTTGATAAAAACCTCTACATCTAGTAAATTATTTTCCTGGCTTGACCATTTTCGGCGATTTAGTAACGTTGAAACCGACACAGACACATAAATATAGAGTTTAAATATAAACCGTTGGTAAAATCAACTTGCCATATATAGAATCATGCTAACCAATTTGTAAGACAGCTTTATATAACAACATCATCATTATAAGTATCCGTAACTTTATGATGGCTTTCATTTGTATTTTTATTTCGATATATTTATTGAACTATGAAAAAAGTTTGATAGTAATTTGAAATCATTCAAATATCGACATTTTGATAAAAACCTCTACATCTAGTAAATTATTTTCCTGGCTTGATCATTTTCGGTGATTTAATAACGTTGAAACCAACACAGACACATAAATATAGAGTTTAAATATAAACCGTTGGTAAAATCAACTTGCCATATATAGAATCATGCTAACCAATTTGTAAGACAGCTTTATATAACAACATCATCATTATAAGTATCCGTAACTTTATGATGGCTTTCATTTGTATTTTTATTTCGATATATTTATTGAACTATGAAAAAAGTTTGATAGTAATTTGAAATCATTCAAATATCAACATTTTGATAAAAACCTCTACATCTAGTAAATTATGTTCCTGGCTTGACCATTTTCGGCGATTTAGTAACGTTGAAACCGACACAGACACATAAATATAGAGTTTAAATATAAACGGTTAGTAAAATCAACTTGCCATATATAGAATCATGCTAACCAATTTGTAAGACAGCTTTATATAACAACATCATCATTATAAGTATCCGTAACTTTATGATGGCTTTCATTTGTATTTTTATTTCGATATATTTATTGAACTATGAAAAAAGTTTGATAGTAATTTGAAATCATTCAAATATCAACATTTTGATAAAAGCCTCTACATCTAGTAAATTATTTTCCTGGCTTGATCATTTTCGGCGATTTAATAACGTTTAAACCGACACAGAAAAATAAATATATAGTTTAAATATAAACGGTTACTAAAATCAACTTGCCATTTATAGAATCATGCTAACCGATTTTTAAAATAGCTTTTTATAACAACGTCATCATTATAAGTATCCGTAACTGTATGATGGCTTTCATTTGTATTTTTATTTAGATATATTTATTGAACTATGAAAAAAGTTTGATAGTAATTTGAAATCATTCAAATATCAACATTTTGACAAAAACCTCTACATCTAGTAAATTATTTTCCTGGCTTGATCATTTTCGGCGATTTAATACCGTTTAAACCGACACAGAAAAATAAATATATAGTTTAAATATAAACGGTTACTAAAATCAACTTGCCATTTATAGAATCATGCTAACCGATTTTTAAAATAGCTTTTTATAACAACGTTATCATTATAAGTATTCGTAACTTTGTGGTAGCTCTCATTTCTATTTTTGTTCTGATATATTTATTGAACTATGAAAAAAGTTTGATGATAATTTGAAATCATTCAAATATCAACATTTTGATAAAAACCTCTACATCTAGTATATTATTTTCCTGGCTTGATCATTTTCGGCGATTTAATACCGTTTAAACCGACACAGAAAAATAAATATATAGTTTAAATATAAACGGTTACTAAAATCAACTTGCCATTTATAGAATCATGCTAACCGATTTTTAAAATAGCTTTTTATAACAACGTTATCATTATAAGTATTCGTAACTTTGTGGTAGCTCTCATTTCTATTTTTGTTCTGATATATTTATTGAACTATGAAAAAAGTTTGATGATAATTTGAAATCATTCAAATATCAACATTTTGATAAAAACCTCTACATCTAGTATATTATTTTCCTGGCTTGATCCTTTTCGGCGATTTAATACCGTTTAAACCGACACAGAAAAATAAATATATAGTTTAAATATAAACGGTTACTAAAATCAACTTGCCATTTATAGAATCATGCTAACCGATTTTTAAAATAGCTTTTTATAACAACGTCATCATTATAAGTATCCGTAACTGTATGATGGCTTTCATTTGTATTTTTATTTAGATATATTTATTGAACTATGAAAAAAGTTTGATAGTAATTTGAAATCATTCAAATATGAACATTTTGACAAAAACCTCTACATCTAGTAAATTATTTTCCTGGCTTGATCATTTTCGGCGATTTAATACCGTTTAAACCGACACAGAAAAATAAATATATAGTTTAAATATAAACGGTTACTAAAATCAACTTGCCATTTATAGAATCATGCTAACCGATTTTTAAAATAGCTTTTTATAACAACGTTATCATTATAAGTATTCGTAACTTTGTGGTAGCTCTCATTTCTATTTTTGTTCTGATATATTTATTGAACTATGAAAAAAGTTTGATAGTAATTTGAAATCATTCAAATATGAACATTTTGACAAAAACCTCTACATCTAGTAAATTATTTTCCTGGCTTGATCATTTTCGGCGATTTAATACCGTTTAAACCGACACAGAAAAATAAATATATAGTTTAAATATAAACGGTTACTAAAATCAACTTGCCATTTATAGAATCATGCTAACCGATTTTTAAAATAGCTTTTTATAACAACGTTATCATTATAAGTATTCGTAACTTTGTGGTAGCTCTCATTTCTATTTTTGTTCTGATATATTTATTGAACTATGAAAAAAGTTTGATGATAATTTGAAATCATTCAAATATCAACATTTTGATAAAAACCTCTACATCTAGTATATTATTTTCCTGGCTTGATCATTTTCGGCGATTTAATACCATTTAAACCGACACAGAAAAATAAATATATAGTTTAAATATAAACGGTTACTAAAATCAACTTGCCATTTATAGAATCATGCTAACCGATTTTTAAAATAGCTTTTTATAACAACGTCATCATTATAAGTATTCGTAACTTTGTGGTAGCTCTCATTTCTATTTTTGTTCTGATATATTTATTGAACTATGAAAAAAGTTTGATAGTAATTTGAAATCATTCAAATATCAACATTTTGAGAAAAAGCTCTACATCTAGAAAAATGTATACCTGGTTTGATTGTTTTCGACTATTTAATAATGTTAAAACCCACACAGAAAAATAACTATTCAGTTGAAATATAAACAGTTAGTAAAAACCACTTGCCATATGTAGATTTAGAGACTTAGACTTCTGTAAAACAATTTCTAGGACAGTTTTTTTTTGTAAAACCATCATCATCATATGCACCCATAACTTTGTGATTGCATTTATTTGTATTTTTACTTCGATATGTTTATTCAATTATGAAGAAAGTTTAATAATAAGTATTCAAATATCAAAATTTTCAGAAAAACCTCTACACCTAGTAAAATATTCACCTGGTTTGACCATTTTCCGCTATTTCGTAACGTTAAAACCGACAGAAAATTAAGTATAGAGTTGAAATATAAACGGTTAGTAAAAACAACTTGCTATATAATCTGTTTACATTAAAAAACACCCCTCTAATATCCAACGATAATTAAAAATCATTTTCCGCGTCGAGAGGGAGAAAAAACGTAAAAATATTTAAAAAACTCCATACAGGTCCTCAAAAGTGACACTAATCGCTGTCTAGCGGCGTCAAATTCTTTCATCCCCCATCTTCGGGGACTAATCTATTCGATCTCATACATATTTATTTACGGGAACCACCCCGGCCTGTACATGTCGTACGTAAACCGACTTTGGGATTAGGGTTGTTGTTATTTCGGGTATGGATCGTGAGCCGACGGCGGCTTTCCCTTTTTGGTCGAACGTTTTGACGTCGTGCGACACTTGATGGCGTCAGATGGTTTGTGTTCTTGATTATGTTTTTTATTAACGCACTTACGCCCGTTTCATCTAGTGGTACCCCGTGTGTGTGTTTTGGTTAGGTTTTTGGTTGGCGCCTAGATTCACTTAAGCCGATTTTATTAGTGGTTTATGTTTATATACGCGGGTTACCTTTGGAGCTTACCGCTCGATGAGATAAATAGTACGTAGGGGGTGTTTCAACCACCATCGAGACAGTGTATCCATATGGCATTTAACTAATAATAATTCCGTAAATACTTTTTAGACGTCATTGTACTAATATTCTTGTTAATCGTGCTTTACATTTTAAAGGTTTTGGTTACTAAAATTAACTATTATGTACATTCACAAAATAATTTTATTGATGAGTATATAATATATTTTTTAAAATTTATTTATTGCATTGTTATTAGTCGTTGCCGACTAACATACAATTTGCCTTTACAATAACTTAGATCTAGGTATATATCTAGGATGATCCATCGTCCCTCTCTCAGTTTCTGGTGCAATAATGTTTATGTATTAACACTGTTATTTTTCTATTAAATGCACCTCAATACACTACAAGATCAAGTTTTGATTCTTTTGAGTTTATGCTCTGTTAGGGTATATCTGTAGAGCAGGTAAAGAATTGCTCAACTGCTCTAGCTTCTTTTATTGTAGAGTAGGTTTCCTCTTGTTTGACTCTAAATATTATGGCTGTAATGTAAGGTTTTAATAGTTCAGGGTGGTGATTTTCTGTAGCTAATCCAAATATCTCATCGAAGGCATGTCCTACATGTAATAATTTAGCTGAACATATCTTTTACCAACATAGGTTTGTATTTATATTATATATTTTTCATGCTAATCATGATCATTCAATCTTAACAAACAACGAAATGCTTTTATTTAAAAGTACATAAAAAATATAGATGGATAATTAAATAATATAAATAGGTTATAACACCATACACCATAAATGAGTCATTGCTGACTAACCAATTTGTTTTACTTTAATGACTTAATAATTAATATATTTAGTGGAACCTATCTGTCCTTGCATAATCACAACAATTACATATTATATAATATTTAAGGTACTGTTTTTTTTCTGTTAAATATTGTTGTATGCAATCCCAACAGTTTTAATACCTCCGTGAGTGGTTTTATCATTTAGATGTGAGAGATTAAGAGTTGTGTTGTGTGTGTTGCCTAGGTAATTTGTTTAATGTTTGTGGATAATATAGCTGAGTAGAGTATGCATAGCTAGGAGCAATAAAGTATGTGATTCTATGCACATGATCAATTGATTATTAGTTTGTTTTTATGTAACTTTGATGGCTTCTTTTCTTATTGCGATTAATTATTTTTTCTATGATATGATATATGATTATTTGCATGAGTATTTTTCTAATTTTCAATTGAATTAATAGATTCTGATTCAATAGAAACTTAATAACGAAAAAACCAATAAATACTACTTTTGTACTATAACGGATATTATAGTTTTAATAATTGAGAAATTTGAACATAATGAAAGACATTGGACAAGATAAGCTAAATACTGCATATGACTGCATTATATAATATTAGGTGTATCAGCATGTGCATGGCCAACAAAAGAAAACAACATTTATTATGTGTTTAATGCGATATCCCATTCTACGATTTTGTAGAAAGATTTTGGATATATAAGCTTGTTACTACATATTTTATTTGATATTGATTTTTTATATATAAACTGTTATATATTACTATATTGAGAACAAAACATAACAAAGGTCAGATGTAGAAACATATGTGGATCAGATATAGTCAGATTTAAAATCAAGAGAGAATAATTTAATATTATACAAGTGGATATTAAATGTTATATGGATGTATGGAGACCACTGTCGATATATGTTTTAGTGCTAGTGAGATCAAATAAAACGCAGGAAAGCGTAAAACTTTCACAACCGTTTGTCATAAGATCAATAGAAAATAATTATTATAACAATAAATGTTACAGGCGTAAGATGTGTTTCGTAAATTGTTCAGAGGTAATAATATTGTATCATCAGTAATATAATTGTTAAAAATAATGATACGGTATTGATAATCGCCATTTCATTTTTATTATCAGCAGATCTTGTTTTAGCAACTTATAATCGCCTCCCACACATGGTTTTAGTATAACCTCCGTTGAAAATAAAAGTGTATATATTTTCAGAATGTTTAAATATAGGTGTGACCTAAATTAATCTAATGTAACAATTCTACGTGTCAAGGTTACGTGACTTATTGAATTAAGCATATCCCCTCTGAATGAATTAAAAAATAACATTAAGTTTCAAATATTGAATATTACGGTATACCAAATTAACGGATTCTACTGATCAGTAGAAGGGAAAACTCTCCATCAATTACACTAGTAACTACAACCGTAATGATGCAACATACACTGATATATTAAATATTATATATCAAGATGAAGTTATTTTCAAAAAAGGGTGCAATGTTACATTGGTTACTTTGACATTTTACACATGTTAGTAGTTTATTTTTAGCTTCGATATATAACAGCATTATAATATAAATAAATTCATGAAATAAAAGTATTATAAAATACACAGTACAACTAATGCATATATTATTAAAGGACTAGCTATAGAGTTATTTTATTATATTTTATTATTTTTTATGTGATAGTAACCCCTGGAGGCTTAGATAACCTAACTAATAATTGTACATCCAAATAATATATATTAATTTCATTAGTGAACATTTTATATTTAGTTCTTATTTCCTTCATTTCTGTATTCTCCTCTCAAATCATTCTGATATTACAGCAAATTTCATTCACTAAGTGTCACATTCTGAGCCACTATTCAAGTCAATAACTAATTTCTAATCGTTATTCTAAATCTAACTCTTATCAATCAATCTAAATCTCTTAATTTTCAATCTAAAACTGGTTCACAATTCCATCATTTGTCAATGTCTTCTTCTGTGCGTCTCATGGAGTACATCCAAATTGAAAAGTGTTATTGTAGAGAGTGTATTGCTTTCCACATATCCAAACAGTTCTTGCCTGTATATTTTTCTCGGCCTGCATATTTACTGTAGTTCTTTGCTATGTCCCATAACAATTCGATTTGATTGAATATGTAGTGATAAAGAGAAAGATGTTACACCCTCTGGCCATATTATTCAGCGATCTGATCTACTGTGCATCTATTTTCAGGCCTATTTCTAAAAAAGTAAATTACATAAAACACAATTAAACATTTCATTTATATTTACCAAGTGGTAATTTGAAGTACTTCACTCCTTAACATGGTATCTTCAAAATATAAATTATATTTGGCAAGCCAATCCTGAAGGATTAACAAACACAGGTTTTTCCAACCACTTGTTGGAATTTCTTTGTTTCTAGACTGAAGAACAATATAACTGCAATGAATTACTAAAAATATTATGATTTAAAAGACTTAATCAAACGTTATTCTAACTTTTACCTTTTTTCATCAACTTTTATTTTCTTTACACTCTTTTATTAGCGTCCTGCCGAGGGTGGCCCAATGTTCCATTTTGAAATGGCATTGTCTGTACCCAAGTGATGTCTTATATTCCTCAAAGAACTGCACATCCTTAAGTTTTCTAGGGATACTTTCCATACTAACAGTTATCCCTATAATAATTGTATTAAATTATTTTTATATTAAAAAAACTACTCGCCATTTTTATTCAATTCATAAATTTAATCTTGAATATAGCTAACATCGAGGTATGTAAATACTTTCTTTTCCGTGAATCCAAAATTATACTGTTTTTCTTTAATTTTTGAAATTGTAATTATAGTGACCATTCTAATATTCAGTATAGCTGCAACAAAATATCAAATCAATGCAAATCTCTCCAATATAAACACTAGCTGTTTAATATATAATAGTATCAATACTTACTATTCTGACTTGATTATTTATTTGGCGTCGGCATTTTCAACCAGTAATCAAAAATATTAAGCGACGATTTGAAGTTTATCAAAACAACCAAAGCGCCAAAACAATGTTTACCGGTATACAGCTTCTTATTATAAATATTTTCAAGAATGTTGCAGACATTTGACAACCGAAAGAATTTTCAGGTTGATTCGGTTGACTTTCCATATTGTATCTCTTTTAGTTGGAATAAAATGAGATGAAAAATATTGTCATCTTGATGGCGTAGTTTCCCGCTACTTTGGACTAATCATATCTTTAATGTGGTAGAGTGTGCAAACATGACCATTTTAGAGTTTTGGTGGATTTCTAGAGCAAATAGTATGTTTCCTTGCCATTTTTTTATTAATCTCCTTGAACAATCTGTCCGTGGACAATAAGTATTATGAGTGTATTATGAGTATTATAAGTATTAATCACTTCAGTTTTTTTTTTTTTTTTTTTATTATTGCTCTTCGTGAGTCCACAATCTGCCCTATTGGCAATAAGTATTTCTTCTGTTTATATTATATATACATGGCATGTAGAAAATCACTTCATTAAGCAATCTTCTGTATAAAATAATATCTTAATTAATTAGTCTTATTCTAATGCTTATTCTAAACTCTACATATGTCCAGTAATCAGATCAGATGGTGTTAAACGTTTTAGTCTACGCACTTCACTATCACGTCGCATATTTAGCTGATTAGCGAGTACATTGGGATGCACTGACACTCTTTCGAAGTACTTCACACAAACACGTTGGATTACACTCGTTATAGGTTCTAGAGGAATATCGCGTTGTATCACTTTATTTGAAATATAGTACGGAGCATCAACAATGGCACGCAACACCTTATTTTGGAACCGTTGAATGATGGATATATTGGATTTGCTAGCGGTACCCCATAGTTGAATTCCATATGTCCAAATGGGCTTGAGTATAGACTCATACAGCAATACCTTGTTATCTAATGATAACTTGGATTTGCGCCCAATGAGCCAATACATTTGATATAATTTTAGTCCTAGTTGTTTCCGTTTAGAGAGTATGTGCTTCTTCCAGGTTAGGCGTCGATCTAAATGCATACCAAGATATTTTACATGGTCTGCTTGGGGGAGTTGGCGATGATTGATATTTACTGGTGGACATGTTCTTCTACGCAGGGTAAACGTTATATGCGTGGATTTTGATTCATTGGCTTTAATGCGCCATGTCTTCAACCATAATTGTATTTGCTCCAGGTGGGTTTGTAGGTTTATTGATGCTGTGACTGGATCTTCATGGGATGCTAAGATTGCTGTATCGTCTGCATATGTTGCCACAGTAGTTATTTTTGTGGTGGGCAGATCAGCCGTATACAGAAGATACAGTACTGGACCCAGTACACTACCTTGCGGAACTCCTGAATATATAGGATTTAATTCGGTATGTTCATCGCCTTGATTTACAATAAAATGTCTGTCAGTGAGATACGATTTTAGTAGCAAGTTTCTTTAGTTTAACCTGCAAGCCCGTATGCCATACTTTGTCAAAAGCCTGAGATATGTCTAGGAAAGCAGCCGAACAATATCTTTTGGCATTTAGGTCAGCGTTTATTTGGTTTACAAGTCTATGCACTTGTTCTATAGTCCCATGCTTATTGCGAAAGCCAAACTGATGTTCTGGAATAATTTTTCTTTTTTCTATTATATAGTTTAGTTTTTTTATGTATAACTTCTCGAAAACTTTCGAAATTATTGGTAATAAACTTATAGGTCGGTAGGAGGTCACATCTTCTGGTATTTTTCCTGGTTTAAGTATCATTAATATTTTAGCTACTTTCCAGATACTAGGGAAGTAATTAATTCGTAGCATAGCATTAAATATATATGTTAATAGTTTTATAGCCTTTTCTGATAGTTCTTTTAAAATTTTGCCAGTAATTAAGTCATAACCAGGAGCTTTTTTAATATTAATCTCTCTCATTATTGTATGTTTAACTTTTTTGACCGTTAATTTCTCGTGCGGTAAATCCATTTGAAATGGCGAATCTAGAAAGCTAGTAATTTTATTTTCGTCATCTTTATGTAGCTGAGACTGGAAAGGTTTAAAAACATTTTTTAAGTGTTTTGAGAAAATGTCGGCCTTCTCTTTATTGCTTCTCGCCCAATTATTTTCGCTTGTTTTAATAGGTGGGTTATGCTGCTGGGATCTCCTAAGCTTTTTTGTTGCTTTCCACAACGAATAGTCTGTAGCCTCAGTTGATGTCAAGTTTTCTAGGTATTCTTGAATGCCTTGGTTCTGTTCGATTTGGATTAGATCTCTCAGCTCTTTTATGGCCCTATTAAATTTTCTTTTATTCTCTTCAGTCCTTTGCTGTTGCCAATTTCGTCGTAACTTTCTTTTTTCTGCTATCTTTTTCTGTATTGTACATGATATATGTGTATTTTTTCTTGGAAATGTTTCAATGTTGGGAGTCGCGGAATATGCTGCCTCCTGTATATTTTTTGTAAGATTTATTGCTGCTATTTCTATATCCATTTCAGTTTGTAACGGTAAGTTTAGAGAGATATTTTGGTCTAAGTTTTCTCTAAATGAGGGCCAGTTAGTTCTATTATTGCACAGAGAAGGGGGTTTATCTTTGATGGTAATTTTTGAAGAAATTGTTACTATTATTGGTGAATGATCAGAAGACAGGTCGAAACATGATGCTGCTTGACACTTTTTTGGATCAATATTTTTTGTAATACAGAAATCTATTGTATCTGGTTTTTTATTTCTGTCTGAAGGCCAATATGTTGGTTCACCAGTAGAGATATGTTGTAAGTTATCTATCCTTATGGCTTTGAGCAGTTCTCTACCTTTTGAGGTTATTATTCTTGAACCCCACATTAAATGTTTTGCATTATAATCTCCTCCTGCTATAAATCTATTACCTAGCGTACGGAAGAATTCTTGAAATTGTTCTGCCTTGTTGTTATGTTTGGGTGGGCAATAAATCGCAGAAATTGTTAATGGTCCATGGGCTTCCTCTATGATTATACTGGTGGCTTGCAGGTAGTCTTTGCGGAATTTTTCTTTTTCGAAATGCTTTATATCATCTCGAATTATTATGGCTGTACCTCCATGTGCTTTATCATCAGGGTGATTTGTATGATAAAGCTTATATTTAGGAACTTTCAAATAATTTTTGTCCGTAAAGTGTGTTTCGGAAACCATCATAACGTCAATATTTTGTTCAATTACGAACATTTTTAGTTCCCTGGCATGTTGTTGGAGCCCATTGGCATTCCAGACGGCGATTTTGTAGCTATTGGTTTCAGGCATTAGGCAAGTTTGCTTACGACGGTTGTGAGTAGACCAAGCATCGTACTCATTTGATCCATTAGTTTGGCCATCATATTTTCTAATCTTGAGATGTTGCTAGTTTCAGTAGGTTGAGATATTGTCTCTCGTTTTTGTGCTGAACCATTTTCAACTATTTGGGCATAAGTTATGTCTGGTTGACTTGTTCTGGTGGGTAGTGGTAGATTGGTAGTAGTGGATTGTTTTTGTTGATGCCTTTTTTCCCTTAAGGCAGGATAGAGTTTCTGCTGTAGTTGCTTGTGAACTGCGCAACCCTTGTAGTTCGCTGGATGATTTCCGTTACAGTTGACACATTTCACTTTTTCATCGCGAACTTTACGAGTACAATCTCCTGTCTTATGTTCTCCTGCACATTTTACGCATCTATATGATTTGCGACAGTAAGTCTTTGTGTGCCCGTGCGCTTGACACCTTGTGCATTGTGGTATAATTCTTTTTATATGTGGTGGTTCGCATTTAATAATATTATTTTCCAATTTGGTGATTTCATACACCGCCTTATTGTTTCCATTAGGTTTTATGTCTATATAAAATATAGGCAGAGGTTTTTTTGTCGTGTGATGTCGTATATTGTGAATATTTACGACCTCGTGGCCTTTTTCAGCTAGTGCTACCTTGATGGTGTTAAAGTCCGTCCCGTGATGTAATCCTTTTAATACGAATTTAAATGTTCTCTCGGATTTTGGCCTGAATGTATGGTATTGGGTGTTTCTTTCATCTAATTCTTTTATAAGAACTTTAAAGTGATCCGCTTCGAACAATTGGATTTTAATTGTTTCATAGCTCACTGTTTTAATTGTGTAGTTCGTAGTAATGGTTTTTAATAAATCATGGATGTTTTTTATTATTCCTACCTTATAGACTGTTATTGGTGGTGGTTTGGGAACAACTTTTTCAGTGCTTGGTTGTATGTTCTCTTCAATTTCTTCCGACAGGTTGCTAAAACTGTTTTTTGTCTCTATCGGTTTCTGCAACCAATAGTCACTGATTCTTGTTTGTTTCCTCGCGATTTCTTCTTCTGGACTTCTCAATCGTTTTTTGTTAACGACTGTAGTCCATTCTGATGGTGGAGTTTGCGTTATTGCTTTTTGTTCTAATCTTATATCAAAGTGTGCAGGTGATTTGGTTGAATCGCTATTGTTTGCCATTTTTTAATTTTTAATATTTTATTTAATTTACTTCCAGAGGATAAAAAAAATAAAATAAATACATTGTTTATTTCACGCACTTCATTTTTCACTTACGTTATTTTAGCACTAGTTTTTTACTATAAATACTATAAATAATCACTTCAGTGAGTGATCTACTGTTCAACTTATTTTATATCTACTAAATCTTATTCTAGATACTATTCTAATTTATTTTAAAGCCTATCGTAACTTATTATAAAACCTATTCTAGCTTATTATAGAGATTACTAAATCTCACCCTATGTCTCTATTAATCAGTTCGTCTGGCGTTTGAGCCTACGCACTTCCCTGTTATCGCGCACATTTAACTGTTTTGCGAGTACATTGGGATGCACTAAATAATAGTTTTTCAGAGTACTTCGCACTAAAACTCCAAACCACAATCGTTATGGGTTTTATGGGGATATCACGCTGAATCAGTTTGTTGGACACGTAATATGGGGCATTAACGATGGCTCGCAATACTTTATTCTGGAACCTCTGGAGGATATCTATGTTAGATTTGCTACTAGTACCCCACACTTCAATACCATAGGTCCAAATTGGCTTAAGTATTGACTTATACAGCAAAACCTAATTATCTTATGATAATTTAGATTTACCAATCAGCCAATACATTTGGTTTAGTTTAATCGCAAGCTGTTTGCGTTTTGTAACTATGTTTTTTTTCATGTCGAACGTCGATCGAAATGCATTCTCAGATATCTAACGTTGTCTGCTTGCGGAAGTTCATGATTATTCAATTTTACTGAGAGACATATTCTTCTACAAAGGGTGAATGTCACATGGGTAGATTTTGTCTCATTTGCTTTGATACGCCACGTTTTCAACCACAATTCGACTTTGTTAAGATGAAGTTGGAGGTTTCTTGGGGCTGATATTGGATCATTGTGTGATGATAAAACCAATGTATTGTTAGCATATAGCAACATCGTAGCAACAGTAGCGTTTCTTGAGGTCGGCAGATCAGCTGTATACATAAGATATAACAATGGGCCAAGAACACTGTCCTGCGGAGCACCAGAATATTTTGGTTGTTGGTCAATCTATTCGTCACCCTGTTTGAGAATAAAATGTCTGTCTGTGAGGTACGATTTCAATTTAACACGCAGTCCAGTTTGCCACACCTTGTCGAAGGCCTGAGAAATATTAAGAAATGCAGCAGAGCAATATTTTTTATCGTTTAATTTTTTGCTAAGTTGGTTGACTAATCATGTATTTGTTCTATTGTTCCATGTTTATTACAGAAGCCAAATTGATGGTCTGGAATAATGATTCTCTCCTATGCTATTATTTTAATGTCTAATTTTTCGAATAGTTTAGAGATCACAGGTAATAGGCTTATAGGACGATAAGAGGAGACGTCTTCTGATTTTTTCCCAGCTATAAGAACCATAATGGTTTTGAGGTATTTTCCAAGTACCAGGAAAGTAATTAAGTCATAGCATGGCATTAAATATGAATGTTATTAATTTTATGCATTTTCCTGATCTTTTAAGGTTCTTCCAGTTATTATTATTACTATTGTTTGTCTTACTTGTTTAACAGTAAATTTCTCATGTGGCAAATCCATTTGAAACGGAGTTTCTTTGTCATGTGTTAGATCTCGCGATTTATGGATTTATTTCCAATATTTCTCTTTTTAACCTTTGTGTTATATTGTTTAAGATATTTTTATTTTCTAGTATTCTATTTAAATTAATTGTATTTTAATGGAATGCCTAAAATTTGAATATAATTACATCTAATAACACAATCGAGCGAGAACGTAAAACGCCGACCGAGAACGCGTCCAGCCTCCGATTTCGCGTTCTCTGCCTTCATCAGACGATACCCCGAAGGTAATTGCCCCCCGAAGTTTACACCTAAGTAATGATTTCGACACTAAATGTTAAAAGGGGCCGCCCGGATAGCCGAGTCTCTAATGGTGGCCATGCCCCGACGATTATTTATGACCAACACGAAAAGCCGGGCTCGCTTTTTGATACTTAGATGGTGAAACTAATTAACCAGCTCGATCGGCACGAAGGTGTGAAACAAAGAGCCGACAGCCCGAGGGCCATCGGCTACGTCCACCAGAAGGAGAGCGCGAACACTTAAAAGAGGACGATGATGATGAAGGGGAACAGGAAGAAAAAAAAATTGAAAAGTGGTCGAAAATGCGCGCCCAAGCTGTTATGGGAAGTTCGGACCAATTTTTTCTTAATTACTTTACATTTTCATCTATTTTCAAGTTTGCTGTATATATATAATTAGGATCGAGATATGACTTATATTGTTCTATATATTGTTCTTATGTTGTTTACATTATATTAATTGTTTTAATTAATTCATAGTATTTCACAAAATATGCTTTATATATCATAGAATTTCGTTATACACAATGCCGAATAAAGTTTTTTTGAGAAAAATTTTATTTTGATATGAAAAATTCCTGAGAAATGGAAAAAAGTGAATATTGACCGAGAAGAAGCTCGCAGAAGCCTTAAGGAAAGTTCAGACCATTTCTGCTTAATTATTCTACATTTTCATGTACTTTTAAGTTTCCTATATATATAATTAGGATTAAAATATGACTGATATGGTTTATAATATATTAAGTGTTGGAATTAATTCTGAACTTTAGAACTCATTATGTACATATAATGCCGAATAAAGTAATGTTGAGGAAAGTTTTATTTTAATATGGAAAAATTACTGCAGAAAGCCATCGTATTTTAATCGTGTATTTTAAGTTACGCTTTACTGTTGAACTACTCTGTCGAGAATAGTTTGTGTGTTTTGGCAATCTAAATTATAACAGTAGGCAAAGATCTAAAAGACTTGGGTGTGACTTTATGATTGGTCAGTAGTTTTTGTAGATCAATTTGGTTGAATAAAAAAAAAATTTTTGTTCTACTTTCTGTGATATTTGTGTGTTGTATTTTCTGAAGATTCGGTCATATGTAAATGCGCAATACCAAAAATTTGCATTGAACTTTATTGATTACGTTATAATTTCGAATTCCTCATGAATATGACATGGAGCACCTGCAAAAGAAATTGGCAAAAGTATTATCTTCCTATGTGAATTATATACTATAAGAATTATAGCTGTTTGCAGGTTTTTGATGAATGATATCTTTGAAGATTTGAATATATTTGCTGAGAAAGCACGACGATTGTTCGGTTTGTTTCTAGAGGACGAAAAAGACAATGAATTCTAAGACTTATTGAACGGAAAATAAGTTTAAACTTAAAAAGAACCTTCAGATAGTTTAGCAGTTGATAAACCAATTTTTTTCAAATATTTACATGCGATGGAAAAGACCAAAAGGAAGGAAATTAGTTTGCTGCCAAACCAAGATTTTTCTTTTGTTGTTGTTTGTTGTTTTGTTGAAAAAGTTATAGAAAATGATTAATATATATTGCACCAATTTCTCTCAATAAATACCTTTATAATGTGTAATAATAATTGAAGTAGATACAAGCAAACAATATTTGATTAGATAATTGTAAAGGACTGATATTTATGAATAATAATGAGGTAAATAGGTCTTGTTAACAATTTGTGTTTATTTTATAATTATGGTGGCGACCGCCACGACCCTTTAGGCCACCATGAATTCATCAACAAGTACAAAGGTTGGCAACGCCGGTGGAATGGTACCATGCAGTTCCAGGCTATAAGAGACCATCACGACGACCTCCCGCTCTCTATTATTTTCTCCATCCCCTTGTAATAGTACCACTTCCACAGCGCTACCGTACTTCCTATACCTTTCAATTCTCTCGTCGACCACATGTATCATTTAACATTGAAATAAACAGTATTTCTTCAACCAGTGTTTTCAGTTCTCGTGAAAATTCCTTCCAAAAATAGTAGTAAGTGTTCTGACTAATAATCGCAGCGGCAGCCATACATTTCGACCGACTGACCGACCCGACGAACATTCGCACAATTATATTTGGTTAGCTTTAGGAACAGATGGAAGTCAGAAGCATTGATCATAGACACAGTTCCGGTCCTGTCATCAATGAACTTTTGTTTGCAGGTACGATGGCCTAGCAATACATGTTGTTTCTTTCATCTATCTATTTAATTGGTCAATTGTTTTCCAGCAGAAGTGATCCCCCTCCCCGAACTGTCCATGTTAATGGAGTAAGTAATGAAGTATATACACATTGTTTGTAAAATTACGCAATTAACTTAAAATATAAAATAAAAATTAAGATACGGTCAGGTGTTAGGTTATGTAATTAAAATAGAATGGGTTAGTTCCCACCCCATTAATCAATAAAAGAATAATTTCCTTTCATGAAATTTTTATTGAAAAGCAAAAATAATAAAATCATCAACTTCTTTACTAATATTGCTTCTTTTGCTACTCTTTTACTCTTTATTTCATGGTTTTTTTCATTTGCCTCTAAGTGTAGTGCAGGGGAGTATATTAACATTATTACATCAGGAACTAAGATAGGTGGATCCTTCTAGATGTACACCTAGATTTAAGTTATTATAAAGACAAATTGTAGATTATTGTAGGTTATGTATTAGTTACGATTAGAAACGATATAATACATACGTTTAAAAAATTGCCACTAAAGACTGTATTACAAGATTTGAATTCTTTATACTTAGGGTAGTACTATGACACCAATATCACACTATGTATTTAAGTTTCACAAACTTATCAAATCTTCTTCGTTATTTTTTATTTGTGATGCAGATAAAAAGCTACCCAGTAACAATTGTTACCCTGAATGTTTATTAGATTTCAATATTTCAATGAATTCCTCCAAGTAGCCTAGTTCTATGGGCGAGAAAGTGTTACTCTTGTCCAACTTTTAAATGAGTCATTTAATTTTGATTTACTTCTCAAAAAGAGTGTTGCGTGCCATTGTTGATGCTCCGTACTATATTTCAAATAAAGTGATACAACGCGATATTCCTCTAGAAATTATAACGAGTGTAATTCGACGTGTTTGTGTGAAGTACTTCGAAAGAATGTGTCATTGCATCCCAATGTAGTCGCTAATCAGTTAAATATGCGACGTGATAGTGAAGTGCGTAGACTAAAACCTTTTACACCACCTGATCTGATTACTGGACATATGTAGACTTTAGGATAAGCTATAGAATAAGACTAATTAATTAAGATAATTTTCTATACAGAAGATTGCTTAATGAAGTAAATATGTAAATAATAATATAGACATAAGAAATACGTATTGCCTATAGGGCAGATTGTGGAATCACAAAGAGTAAAAGAAAAAAATTCTCAAAAGTTGGACTATTGAATCGTAAAGAGAGTTCCATTTTGTAGCACACGTATTAATTGATGTTCAAGACAGTATTTTATGACATTGGGCGATTTGGGCCTTCTGGAGATACTCCTGATTCGCTCCATCACCACCGTCATCCATGTGGACGTACAGGTGGAGTGAATTTTATATTCCATTGTGACATTAATACAAATTAACTTAATTAATACACCTTTAGGTTTCGTGAAAATTACTGTTTAAGAATAAAAGTGATAAATGACATATACTTGACAATTTGTGGTATAGAAAAGGAGTAGGGTTGTCAACTTTAAAGATTGATATATTTAGCGCATGCCATTGTGCTATCTAGCGTTATTTTCTGCAGGATGTACCGATTAATAAGATGGATAAATGTATTTATGTTCAAATTTATTTTGGAGCCATAATTATTTGAAATAATTATTACAGAATACCTTAGCGTCAGGTACTTGAAATATTATTTACACTAAACCTTAGCGCCAGATATTTGAAATACCAATTACAGATAACACATTTCAGAAGTAATTGAATTGCAAATACCAAACATTTATTTGTATTATGATTATCTATAATGTAATATAATTAAAAGTAATTCAAATATTTCATAACCATGCTTATGACATCATAAATTAAGTATTGCTTGTTAAACTAAATTATCAATAATAGTTCATTAATCATTATTTTCGATGTCAGGCCTTCGACAAGGTGTGTTACACTGCATGTTAAATTGACAAGTCTTTGCCCCATAGGCACTTCCAACTGCTGAAATCATACCTCACAGGCAGACATTTTATTGTCAAACAGCGGTTTTACCATCACACGAGGATTCAATATCAGCAACAAGAAATCTCCAACTTCATCTTAACAAAGTCGACTTGTGGTTGAAAACGTGGCGTATCAAAGCAAACGAGACAAAATCTACTCATGTCACATTCACCCTTTGCAGAAGAACATGTCTCTAAGCAAAATTGAATAATCATGAACTTCGACAAGCAGACCACGTTAAATATCTGGGAATGCATTTTGATCGACGTTTGACATGTAAAAATAATTAGTGACAAACAGCTTGGGTAAAACTAAACTAAATGTATTGGCTGACAGGGCGTAAATCTAAATTATCATTAGATATAAAGGTTTTGCCGTATTAGTCAATACTTAGGCCCATTTGGACCTAGGATATTGAACTGTGGGGTACAACTAGCAATTCTAACATAGCTATCCTCCAGAGGTTCCAGAATAAAGTGTTGCGAGTAATCGTCGATGCCCCATATTACGTCTCCAACAAACTGATTCATCGCGTTATCCCCTTAGAACCCATAACTAATGTGATTCAAAGTGTTAGTGCGAAGTATTCAGAAAGACTTTTAGTGCATCACAATGCACTTGCCAAACAATTAAATGTGCGCGATGACAAGTGCATTTATTGAAGTGATATTTAATATTCTCTAGAATTAGTTAGAATAGTCTTTAAAATAAGTTAAAGTAGACTTTAAAATAAGTTAGAATAGTATATAGAATAAGATTTAGATTATAAGTTGTACAGCAGATCACTTACTGAAGCGATCTTCTACATGTCAGGATAGTACATAACGGAAATAATATAATAATACTTATTGCCCATTGGCAGATTGTTGAAGTTCTAAAAGATTATTAAAAAATAATAATCATTATACATTCGTGTAGTCTTGATGATGATTTTCATCATCACAAAATTTTCGAAATTTGACCCAATTACTCTCAGTTGAAAATAAGCCACGTGATCGAATCCGTAAGGGGATCATTTCATCTCGGCTTCATTAGAACACGTTTAATCGTATTTAAATATGTCGCCTGAGAAAGGCACGGGGTTAGGAGTCATAATTCACCGGCAAGTCAAACATACCCCGTCAACCCAGCTACGAAGGGGGTTAATTCGGTCGAGATTTATCGTCTCGAATCGAACGACATCAGTAAATGGTGGATGTGGTGTTAAATTTTTGGGGGGTCCCCTCGTCGTTCGGTCTTGACGGTTTCAGCTTGTCGGTCGGGCCCTTTTGTCGGCCCTCTTGGGCAAACAAGGGTAGCGGCCTCCGTATTGTTTATCGGCCCAACTCTCTGACAAATAATTAATCCCTAATCTGTATCGCCTGCTTGATTTGAATATTTCCGAAACAGTTGCTCGGGCGTTATAAGAATAATGCTGTTTTTTTTCGAACATATGTTCGATAAGGTCGGACGTCGGTTGTTTTTCCGCTAGATAAATCAAATTTCGACGATACAATCTATCAAGTCGACTAGAATGAAGTTTCGAACTCAAATTAATTAATTTAATGACATTTTCTATTTAAAATTTAGAGATCGTAGAAATCCGTGGGACTTGTTTTTTTATACAGATCTTTTTCTACATCAAGTTCGCTCTTTTTAAATTGATGCATTGCTCATATAAAGTTTAAAACTCAAGCAAGAATAGAAGGAAATTTAGCTATTTTTTATAATACAGGTATATTGAAATGTAATCTTTCCAAATCATATATTTATGTTTCAATTTCAATCGTATAGTGAATCTTGTTGTATGTTGGCAACACTGCTTCGATTAATATATATATATGTATATATATATATATATATATATATATATATATATATATATATATATATATATATATATATTGCTCCGTTTACAAGCCCTGTTACCATGTTTTGTAGATATATTTCAATGTATTAAACCCTTTGATCTGCGATGGTTAAGACAAACAATTGGTGAAATATGTGATCTCTGCGACTCTCAGATCTCTCATTTGGTGATGAAAACGGCTGTCAAAGTTAACTGACAGAGACCGTCAAGTATTAAAGAAGATTGAGGCACAATACGATATACAGAAGGGAATGTTCGGATTAGCGTATGCGCACAATCTCTCTTTTTTTACTCTCAGTTTATATAAGCTGCTAATTTTAAAATTTGCCGTTGATCGAGTGAAAACAACAAAGAATATAGAATATTTAAATTTTGAGAGGCATTAACAACTTTATAACAATAATGATTAAATTGTGTTATCCTTAATGTTGTAACATACAGTGGTTTTAAAATATGGAAGAACAAAGGTAAGCATGGAATGTAAGGTAAAATTTTATAAAGTTGAAATATCGAAACAGCGTTATTCAATTTATTCAAGTTATTCTATTTATTCAAACGAAAACGTTATGTTGGGTGTATTGGGTAGTTTTTTTTTAAATTATTTAATTAATATATTGTTACTAGTCGTTTCCGTCTAACCTACAATTTGTCTTTATGATAACTTAAATCTAGGTATATAACTAGGAGGACCCATCGGCCCTATCTTAGTCTCTGGTGAAATAATGTTTATACATGTCACTGTGGAATTTTTTAATATATGCACCTCACTACCTAACACTACACAAGTTCAGATGGTTTGATTCTTTTCAGTCTGTGTCCTGTTCTGGTGGTATCCAATAGTTGTAATATTTCAATATTCGGGTAAGAATGGAGTCTTTCCTCATGCCCCCTTGCAATTCTCTTGATTTTTTGACTGACTGTGTGTATTTGAAGGTGTCGATGTAGATAATCAGTCTTATAGTATTTGGGTGCGCCTACAATACCTCTCAGGATTTTGTTCTAAAAAATTTGTATTTTATTTATTTTACTCTTTGCAGAACATTCCCATAATTGAACTCGGTATGTCCATATAGGTTTCAATATTTGCTTATATAATAGCAATTTATTATGTACTGATAATTGTGATTTTCTTCCAATTAGCCAGTACATTTTCCTATATTTCAATTCCAGTTCTTTTTTCTTCTTCTTTATATGTTCCTTCCAGAGAAGTGCATCGAGATTCATTCCGAGATATTTAGCGTTGTTGCTATATGGAATGATAGTATTATTTAATGTTATGGGTGCTTGTACGGTCTGTTTATAGGCGAACTGCACATGTACAGATTTATTTTCATTAATTCTTATTTTACAAGCTTGTGTCCAATTATTTATATTGTCACTTGCCTGTTGTAATGTGAGGCTTCTTCACTATTGTCTCCGACAGCTCCGTAATATTTTCCGTTTCTGGTATATCACAAGTGTAGAGTAGATAAAGCATTGCTCTCAGTACACTTCCTTGTGGTACACCTGCTTTAGAATCTTTTATTGTAGAATAAGCTTCTTCTTGTTTGACTCTAAACATTCTGGTTGTAATGTATGATTTTAATTGTTCGGTGTATTGTTTTGGTAAAATTTTCTGTAGTTTATGAATAAGGCCTTCATGCCAAACCTTATCGTAAGCTTGTGCTACGTTTAAAAATAGAGCTGAGCATACTTTTTTACTTTCGCAGGCTTTTTCAATAACATCTATTATTCTGTGGACCTGGTCAATTGTTGAGTGTTTGTTAATAAACCCAAACTGGTGTGTTGATATTAGGTTTTTTCTCTCTATGATCGGTTTTATTCTTTTCAGCAGAAGTTTTTCAAAAACCTTAGATATTACTGGTAGCAGTGATATAGGTCTATTGGCTTTTATTTCGTTTGCTGACTTCCCAGGATTTAGGATCATTATAATTTCCGCTACCTTCCAATTGTCTGGGATATGTTTTAATCTAAATGCTGTATTGATCAAGTTGGTGAGTCTTATAGTTCCCTTTCTGGGTAGTTTTTGCTGTAATTCTCCTGTTATTAAATCGTAGCCTGGTGATTTCCTGGGGTTAATGTCAGTTTTAATAACTTTGGTTAGCTCTTTCGGCGTGACTAATTCTCAATCATCGAATTTTCAGCTTCTATGTCCGGCAAATTATGTTCAATATTAGTTTCGTTTGGTTTCAAAGTTTTTTCTAGATATTCAGCAAATGCTTCTGTGAATGTTATACGACATTCGGTGTTGAGTTTTATTTGTCCATTGTTTAGTACCATTGCTTTGAATACTACATAGTTGGACCTCAGTGTTTCGTATAGCAAGTCAAAGTCGGTAACATTACTTACGATAATTAGGGTTCATTTTTATTTTTAACCAGCTAACCATAATGTTATCCAGCTTAACAATTAGACTGCTTTTGTTGGCTTGGTAGTTTATCGTTGTTCCGTCCTTGTCCTCAGAGCTTTGTTTATTTAGTTGTAGCTGGAGGGCATTTATTTGTTTTTGCATATTGGTTAATGCAATTTCAAGGCTCTCCCGTGCCGACTTTTCGTTCATCCACGCATTGTAGATTGCCTCTTCGTTCTGGGTTCTAGTTGTGTTCTCTAGATTCAAAACTGCAATATATGATACTCCTGATGTTGATATTTCCATTTTATCTGTTTTTTGTGCAATGTTCTTCATATTTTTTTACCTATTGTTGAAATAATACTGTTATGTTATTGTTAGAGTTTTTTTAACGCCGCATTTGTGACACAGATGTTGCACTTTTGTTTCGTTTCACTGACCGTCTCTCCGAACACGTCTTTACTCTGTGAAAGTCAAACGTCGACTATATGTATTGGGTAAGTAATATGAGAGATAATTATAACTGTTATACTCATATTGTTGTAAGTCACCATCCATTCGTGTTAGGTTAGTAAATGTTCACTACGACAACCAAAAGCTAGTTAGTTCAGTAGTTAGTCCATTAATGGGATTTGTGCACAAAAATGTAAATTAATATTGCGAATAAAAATTGCAGTAACTGATAAAAATTAGACATTTACTTTAATCATGATATATTTTAGTAACGATTAGATAGGGGTAATGCAGGATGATACTTTGAAAGGATCAACTACTAATAATAAATAAATAGAAAATTCTACTAAATAGAAAATAAAATCAATATCTAATAAAAGTTGACCTGAAACGAATAAACAAAATATATAACATTAATTATCAATGATACCCTAATGATCTAATAACTACTACTCTGAAGGCGGACAAGTGAAAGAAACAAGCAAAAAATAATATATTTTTATAAAAGAGCATAGATAAATAAATTATTGTTTGGTAAAAATAACTTCTTTGATGAGTGGATACTTCCTTCAGGTGAAAAGTACGATGGTCTGCAACATGAAGATTTTGCTTTGAGATAGATGATTTATATATACAAATATGGTTTCTGATTTTTTTGTAAATACTAGATATTATGAATATGAATATATAAAATATGATTTTGTAAATATTAAATAATATCAAGTCTTTATGTAAATATGGTTTATGGACATACTTTAAAAATATTGCAATCTTATGCATGAACTTGCTATAAATATATTTTAATGTAATCTCTATATAAATATCTCGGTGTTTTCAACCCCCTTTTTTCAGATTTGAAATTAAATTTTCTAAGAAAATATGACTTATTATCTTCAAATGTTCCCCAACTTTTACTCACCCTGAAAACAAAATTTCAACACTTTTAATTAAAAAATGCAAAAGCGTTATAAACAAGTATTACAATAACAATTTCGACTAGTAAGATGTCAAAATTCGTGAAAAGCCTGGAAAAATTCAACTTCAATTAGAGTAAGGCGTTGAAAATCGATATAGCCTTCCATCTGTTCAAAACAAAAATAAATTGTTTTCTGTGCCCTGTTTCACATCCTATGCTCACTGACAGCCTTTTGGAGTCTTATGTGTTTCTATTAAATATGCGAAAGATTATTAAAGGAAATTATGTTAGCACCACTTAATTTAGAGAAAACAGTTTTTAAGTATGAAAATCTTTTACCATTTTTATCATTGGCCTTGACAAACTTTTTCATTAAATCAAGTTTTATACGTTAGGGTGGAAGAATTACATTTTCTTGTGGAATAAGAAGTTCATATATAATTAACGTTTGATTCTCCACAAACAAAATCAGTTTGTTTTGGCCAGTTTTTAACTTAGTAGTTTTCAGTGTCTTTATTGTTCCACAAACAGATAAAACAACAATATTTCCTGAAATCTCCCTCTAGTCCTAACAATATAGGAACAAATTTTAAATTCGCACAAATTTTCCATTTGTATAATTTGCACTCAATATGCAATACATATGGAATGATAGTATCTGTCATTTTGGAGTAATACAGCTTTTAAGCGTAAATAGTTTTCACACTATTACTAAGGAACGTGACGTGTTAGACAATCATATTAATAGATAATGTTTTTAACAATGGAATAAGAAATACAAAACACATAATCTTATTTATTTACTATTGAAAACCTGGGCTGCGTGGTAGGAAAAGCACCGGCTTACAAAAACTGTAGTAATTTGTTATGTTTACGGTGTTTATTTATCTTGTTCATGTATCTAGATATCCCTCGTATATTTAATGTTCTAATAAAACAGTTGTTCGAGAAATAACATCACGATCTCGTAATTTCGACGGTGAAAAAAAAGCGGGTGATCTATCAAAATATTTTTGACAACCAAAATCAGTTCTAATAAAAAAAGATACTCTCTACCAAATACTATTACGTACCCCAAATGGTTAAAAAATAGTTGGTGAACCTCTACTCGTCAACCTCGGTGGATTTTTTTAATTTCCATAATAAAGCGCCTGGACCCGCGTTCGATCAAACGCGTAGCTGATAGATGGCGGCACTTAAACCTTTCGGGAAACCACACACGTCGATGATCGGTTTTGACGAAGCCCGGTTTTGTTCGCCAATCAGGAAGATAAATCGGCTGACATTTCTCGTATGTCAGATCGGTATTTTTCTCTTGTCGCGCCACGCCATCGTTCATAAGTGTTCGAAAATAATGCGACCGTGTCATATTGGACTGTTTTGCATTATTTAAAAATGCACGGGTTTCAGCTGCGAACGGTAAGGTGGACGGGATGATATACGTCCATTAATCATTCTCAAAATAGGTTATTATCTCGTTAAAACCACGAAATCATATTTTTAAAAACGTAATTAGTTCGGATCTTGGGACTCTTTGTTAAATGTTATCGAGAAAAACGTTATTTTGGAGTATATATTTCATCTCGATGAGAACGGACAAAATTATATGAAGACTTGAAATTATATATTGACAGGTCAGTTGAAAAGTCCCCGGCCTACTATAATAAAACATAGTTTTTTGGCAAAATTTTTTTATTCAACATAATTCTCTTCAAGGGTGATACAATGATTATAGCGACCCTCCAACTTTTCGATACAATTTTTGTAGTACGACTTGTCCTTTGCTTCAAAATAGGCCTCAGTTTGGTCGATAACCTCCTCGTTCGACGAAAATTTCTTCCCAGCGAGCAGTCTTTTGCTATCGGATAACAGGAAATAGTCGCTGGGGGCCAGATCTGGAGAATACGGTGTACAAGGAAGTAATACAAAGGCCAATTCATGGATTTTTGATACGGTGCATTGTCTTGGTGAAGCAGCACTTTCTCTTTCTTCAAATGCGGCTCGTTTTTTGGCGATTTCGTCCTTCAAACGGTCCAATAACGCTAAAAATTATTCCATGTGCATCCCAAAATATAGACGCCATAACCTTGCCAGCCGACTGTTGCATTTCCCACGGTTTGGAGCGGGCTCATCCTGTGCAGTTCACTCGGGTGACTGTCGATTGGACTTCGGAGTGAAATGATCCATCCATTAACACAACTCGATGCAAAAACTCGGGTTAATTACGCTTGATCATCTTGAAATACTGTTCTGAATCATCAATTCGTCGTTGATTTTGGTCAAAAGTGAGCTCGCGGGTCACCCACTTTGCACAGAGCTTTCTAATATCCAAATATTCGTGAATGATATGATGTACACGTTCAGTTGATATCTTTAGAGTGACTGCTATTTCATTCAATTTCAATTTACGGTCATTCAAAATCATTTTGTGGATTTTTAAAATTTTTTCGTCGGTAACAACCTCTTTTGGGCGTCCACCGTCTTCGATGCTCATTTCACCATGTCTAGACTTAGCATACCAATCGTTGATATACTAGTTCAACTGTATTTTTTCCCTTCAAAAAGCAATTTTTTATCAACACGCGAAATTCCTTTTTATCCATTTTTTTTTCACAATAACAAAAGTTGCTTTACTCAAAATTCTATATTTCACAAACTAATGATCCGACAGCTGTCAAATTTATACACGCATGTTTTGAGGGTTAACATATGGATTTAATTCTAGTAGCGCTATCTATGTGTCAGCCCAGGGACTTTTTAACTGACCTGTTAACTGGGATCAACTTACTTATGAAAAGAAAGTTTATTGGAGCTCGGGAAAAATAATAGCAGTTCAAGCCGTAAAGTAACCAAAGATAGGTTGAATGAGCTATTAGTATTAAATTAAACCTAGTTTGGTGGAATTTGAGCAGAAGCTTTCAGATCATGTTGCAAGGCCACTAAAGATGAGTTGCAGTTGCTTAACCATAGACCATTGGTATTTGAAAAAACCGAAACTAGGAAAACCTTTCACAGAATACCAAAAATTGAATAAAATATGGAAATTGAATAAAACGGTGTAATTTAGATCGTAAAACCCAGGTCGGCTATTGATTGAATAATAAGTCAATACTAAAAATAACTGAATAGTGTATTGAGTAAATATTTAAAATAAAATATGTACATATTAATCGTTGTAATACCTAAATAAAAGTAAACAAAAACCTTATTAACATATCTAGTACATGTATTTTACTGAATGAAACTGAATGGCTTTTGCACTGAACGACTTCCAATTTTCGGCCACATCAGCTCAGCGATAGCATTATACACAAATATCTGATTATTATAATATAGATAAAAAATATGTTAAAAAAAAATGTACGTGCCATCGAAATTTGAGCGTTTCCCTCGATTTTCTCCTTTCCCCCCAACAGGTCTTGACTTGGTTCCAATGGGTCCTCCTCGGAAGTGTCGATTAAAAAAAAATTTGGAATATACGAATATTTTATATATACATTAAAAAAAATATACAGCCGAACATAGAACCTCCTCCTTTTTCGAAGTCGGTTAAAAATTACTTTACTTCAGCTCTAAGCTTAGGACTAATGAAAATATCGATAAGTCTTTCTTGGAATAATGCTGGGTCTCGCACCGCTGAATCTATTGTTAGAAAGTTATAGGCAATAAGCTTTATGAAGTATAGTATTGTTATATTTAATAAAATAATATATATTAAATATAATATTTAAGATGTGAGATAATCAAAAATTACCTGGACAATTTGAACCATCGATAAAATTCGATATCTATAAAGAAATTGTCTCGGAATCATCACGGTAATAAGAAACCGTTGTGTATATCCGTGGGATATCGTACGACAAAACAAGCAATCCATAATTTCCGCCTATAGAAAAGCCTTTAGTTATGCACACAAAACGGTTCGACAACGAAAAGAAGGGGGACGGGTCCTGAATACAATTTAAAT
The DNA here is from genome assembly GCF_030347505.1 of Rhynchophorus ferrugineus. NCBI lineage: Eukaryota > Metazoa > Arthropoda > Insecta > Coleoptera > Curculionidae > Rhynchophorus > Rhynchophorus ferrugineus. Next base: position 14,816,961 of record NW_027472588.1, on the reverse strand, counting down.
TATGATTGACAGAGCAGGGGTTTTTGCGTTCGCGGTAGCGGCTGTGTCAATATAGACACGTCCGCGATGCCGTGGCGTGTTACATGCAAATTAGACGATATTAATATGCGTATTTTGCGGCGCCCCATCTGGAACGCAGGCCCTCATCCTTTGGGGTACTCGTTTGCCCGGGACAAAACCGATTGGGACGGCGCAAAATTGACAGTCTCGCTGCGCACGCCACTTTTGTTCAGCCAGCGGTCGGACAATTGGAAAACGCGCCTGTCTGTCGGTATTTAACGACATTGACAATCGGTCGGAACGCCTCCGAGAGCCGAAAGTGGTAAAAAGGGACATTTAACGCGGTAATGGTGGATATGTGCGATGTAATTGGCCTCTATAAGGACATGTGTGCGATAAGACACCGTCGGAGACCGGGCCGGGACATTGTTTGTTTACGAAACGTGCTGGGCCTCCGGCTATTGTGTCGTTTAAAGGCGATCGTTTCCTTTTGTGGTTCTTCTGTTTGAATTGGCGAAGCGTGACAACTTTTAAATAAATCGTTACGGTTTTGCTTCTAGTTTTCTTGTTGCGAACAAGTCGACGTTTCATCGTTTACCATCAGTCATTTATACAGCCCGCACCAAACATTATACTGATATATTAAATTCCACTATATTTATCACTTAAAAAGTGTATTATTTACATCCTAAGAAGTTATTGCTTCAAAACCTTCTGAACTGGAGTATCTCTTGATTTCCGTCGGACAATGCCATTACACTAGGGCCTATATATAATTTATAAATACTTATTGCTTTATTGATGGGTACCTAAACCTAACACTTTAACGTATAGATGATCTTGAATAGCAAATCCGAAATATTATTGAACAAATTCGGCCTGCTTTAAAAGAGACCCCAACATCAAGAGAGAAATCAGAATATAAGGTAAATTGCACCCTTAAAATTAGATTAGAATTAATAAAATAAAAGCGAAAAACTGGAAGAGTATGGCCAGAACCAGATATGCTGTAGACAAAACAATATTTAATAAAATTAATAACCAGACAAATCAACAAGAATTATTTAGAATGATATGTAAGTGAAATAAGCCCAGAAGTATACGGAAGGAGATCTGCAAGATTAATTATTTTGGACACAACGATGAAAAAGCTGAATTATTTACAGAACATTTAGCTAACGTTCTACAACCGAATTACATAGAATGTTTAATATATACAAATTCTGTTTGTCGGCCCGATGTAGCTGCAAATCTGAGTTCACCAATGGAGGTAGCCACAGAAAATGACAACAACTTAAATCCTAAAAATATTTCTGGAATTAATGATATTTTATCTGGATTATTGAAAGAGTTCCCACGAAATTCAATCATCGTATTGATATGCATATTCAATATCCGTTTGAGACTGAAACAATTTCCGGAATGTTTTAATGTTGCTCAAATAATTATACTCGAAAAAACTGACAAACTGGCAGAGCAAGTCAGATATTACAGACGTGTTTCGTTGCTCCTTGCGGTATCCAAATTATTTCAGAAATTTCTGTTACAGCATATTAAATCCTTTATAGAAATACCAAATTTCCAGTTTGTATTTCGAAATCATGACTTGATAATCAACCAAACAGAATACAGAGTAACAGCGGTTGTTGAAAAGACACTGAAAGAAAAAATACTGCGCTACAATATTTCTGGTCGTCTGACAATATTCTGACGTCTGACAGGTAATTTGGACAAGGCGTAGGAAATCAGAAGATTGTAGCGAACCAAACAACACGAACTTCTATAGTGTATAAGTGTCATTTTAGCCGTATCTTAAGTAGTTAGTAGTTTGGGAAATACATACTGATATACTAGTCCCGTACTCGCCTGTACAACAGAACAATAGCAACACAATAATCTGTAAATTCAGATTGTACATTTAAACCCTCATCTTTCAGTCTGTCATAAATGCAATGTAGTATTTTTTCTATAACAACCACGACCGTATTAGTTGCATGACATAATATCTCCCTCTAATAAAAAAGACAAAATGGTCATATGTATACACAGCTTATAGTTGTAGTAAATTAATTTTTAAGTATTGAATGTAATTTTGCCTGCAAGTTTGCTATTGTTGCTTCTCTGAAGAGCAATGTTTTTATCCAAAATTCAATGGTATTTCTGATATATATATATATATATATATAGATTCCAATAATCTGCGGCTGAGCAACTCAACAATTGTAATTCGTCTTTTGTGGCCGGAGAACGTGAATAGAAGGTTTCTGTCTAAATTGCAGTAGACTCTGTTGGTTTATATCTACCTCGGTTTATCTTTGGTGATTTTACACCGGCAAAGTGGCGCTGCTTGAATCAGGAGTTCACATATTAGGGGCAAGGTTTTTCAAGGCTTGGATGTTCCTTAATTGGAATAGTTAGTGTCTTTTAGTACCTTTAATCCAATTTTTGGCATCTTACAGATTCAACTTTGATATTTTGGTCAGAAGTCCGCTTAATTATACCAAGAAATGCTTCGATTAACTGCAGAATGATTCTGCAGAGAATTCTCTTACCACTTTTGCCGCGGAAGTTTTATGTTTTATTAGCTTGGAATTTCGCTCGCTATTAATTGATCTTCGCCGATAATAATATGAATATGCACTGCATTAACTTTTTTTAATAATTTTTTTTAAAATTTAAGTTTGCTGTTAAGATTTTAATTGAGCTTATATCAGGCAGTGGACCTACTGCTTTGGTAAATTTGTTTGTTTTGGTAAATACTATTTAAGCAAAGAGGAGACTCCAAAATCTAAAACAAAAACAAACAAAATGTGTTTGATGTTAAATCTATTAATTTGACTTATCTGAGATAACCCAAAACAAAAAAATCCTTAGGGAATAAACTTTTCATGGTAAAATGTATATTTTTTAGACACACCATTTAGTATAAGGACGTACGATCAAAGTTTCTCAAGATTTAACTTTCATATAATTGAAGGAGTTCTTTAAAGGCTGATAGTGGCCGAAACAATAACATAAAATAACACCAGCGGGCACATAATTGCAAAGATAAACCTCGTCGAGGGGGGTTTATCTTCTACACTGGGGTGGTTAAATGAACAATAAGATCAGATCCTCCCCTCGAATTAGCCGATTAGACTCGGAGATCACCATTTAATAAGCTAACATCCGCAACGCACACTGTCGCTAATACTCGAATTTACTTTGTCTCCTGCTCCAGTGGCGTGGATCAAAATCGAACAAGAGATGTCAGTAAAATCTAATTTATTTTTTTATATAGTAACACAGTAACAAAAGCATTAATTATTGAAAGCAAATTGAATCCATCTAAAACATTTTCACAGTATTAATTAGCGTTGGGAACTATCGACTGAAAACAGTCGAAACAGTCGATAGTCAAACTAACGCACTGTTCAGTTCAGTTAAATGCACTGTTCGACTGTTTTGTTCAATTCGTAATGTCAGACGAAGATGTACGAACCCTTTCCTGTATCAATTGTGAGAGAGGAAAGGACGGGGATAATTGCTTGGAACAGTTAATTTGATATGTGCTTATATGAAAATATACTACCGTTTGAAATACGGTAGTATAAGCGAGACGGATATGTACTAACTTTAAAAAAGAAAAGAAAAAAAAATACTGAATACTATTAAAATGCAATTAATAATTTCATTTTAAACGTAGTAGAATTACTTTTATATTTGAATGTTCTGTGGATCTGTAAAAAAGACTGAAATTTTTCTATGGAATGGAGTAATACCCCACAAATGTTTTATACTATTTTAATATGTTAATTGCTATTTTCAAATAATATACTATAATAAATATAGATAATACAATAGAACTTAAACAAAACCTAAAAACTATAGATGTACAATTACTATAAATATTAAATAAATATTAAACATATACCTAATCATCCGTCGCTGCTAGGACGACAGAGCCAGAACGTTAAAAATCATTCAAATGAATATATGGGAACCAAAAATAGTAACTAAAAGTACACGACTTAAACAGTCTATAGTAAATAGTAACAAAATCAGTAGGACCGAAAATTGGGACTGACTGTAGTCGACTGAAACAGTCACTGGTAAAAAGTAGTAAAATCAGTCGAACCAAAAATAGCGACTGAAACAGTCGATAGTAAAAGTAGTCAATTACTAAGCAGTCGATAGTCGATTTCGATCGATAGTTCCCAACACTAGTATTTATCTAAAATAAACAAAATATCTGACGAATTACTAGTATGTCAAATTTAAACGCCATTGAACAAATATTAATAATGCTGAATGCTCTGAAATAATGTCTAAAATGCGCAATTATTTCGAGAAACTAAAGAGTTAACCGAGTTAAGTTTATTGTTGAGTTATTTTAGCAAACTTGAAAGGATTTCGTATATGGGAATGTAACAATGGATGAAAGATGGTACACAGCACAGTGTAGAAGATTCTTTGGAGCTCGTTCAAGTGCACCAAAATCATGTGGTTTTACACAAACACAACAAAAAGGTAAGAAGTATATACTAGTTTTACTGTACTCATTATAGTATTTTAAAATCATCTTTGGCTAAAACTTCTCATTTTGTCATAGATTTGCTTTATGTAAGCATTGAACTTCTGATCATTTCTTTTTACATAGGGCATTTCTTTCTAATTATATAGATATCACTACTTTTAAAAAGTTTAAGATGTTCCATATGGAAAGAGGTTCCATGTGGCTGGCTCTTGTATGAGATCTCTTAAGTAAATATATTATGAAGGCATATGCATACATATTTGATGTCAAAAAATAATCACTTTTAACAGCGTCATTGTAAGGTCACAACTGTAAAACAATTACATCAGTCTGAAATGTAACTAATATAATTAAATAAGAGGTCAACCAAACCTTGAAGATAACTGCTTTACACTTTGCAATATCGATATCGTGATATCTTTGAACTATATTTCAATATTTAACCTAAATTAGTATTTCAAATAATATAATATACTATAAAAAGTCTTAAGACTGTTCAAACCACTAGAGTAAATAAATACACTTTACATAATCAGGAATTTAAGTATGTTATTAGGTGCTTGTATGCCTTTTGCTCTTTGATGATAATATGAACTATCAATGTAAATAACTATTAAAAACCTGTCCAAACGAATTAACGAATAACATAATTAAATTCGGAAGTAGACGGGAATTCAGCAAAAGCCCTCAAAAACTTAGCAGTTGACGCATCAGCTGCTTTCTAACTTTTACATCTGATGGGAATATAGTACCAGAAGGAGAAAAAATGGCTAACCATTTCAACATTGCGGCAAAATTAATAGAGTTATAAGCTATTTTATCTGTAATAATAGTTCAAAATCAATATAAGGTCCTAATATTTTATTATATTTTATATTTAATATATGTATATATATATATATATATATATATATATATATATATATATATATATATATATATATACAAGCTACGATAATTAGTATCGAAAAAAACGGAGCTGAAATAAATATTGGCGCTATATATTGTCCACCAAGACATAAAATGACACAACAATATAAAGATATCTTTTCAAAATTAGGCCCACGGTTAATTATTGGTGGAGACATTAATGTTAAACATACAGCTTGGGGTTCACGAATAATAACACCTGGAAAAGGAAACGAATCACTGAAACTGAAAGCCATTAACCTTACAAATTGTAATTATCATTCAGGACGCAAACTCACTTACTGGCCCACAGACAGTAATAAAGTCCCAGACCTACTGGATTTCTACATTACAAAAGGCATCTCATTAAATCAAATTAGTACAGAAAGCTTGTGCGATATAACATCTGATCACACTCCAGTATTGTTAACACTGGGCGCGACAATCCTAAGAAAAGCAAAAAAGCCTAATCTTACCAACAAATATACTGACTGGGCCAAATTCAGATTAATGCTGCAGGAACAAATCAGTTTAAAAGTAAGACTTAAAACTATAGATGATCTTGAGCAACAAACCAAACATATAACTGAACAAATTCGGTCAGCTGCAAAAGATGCTACCCCAATAGCAAGAGAGAAATCAGAATATGAAGTACCTTACACCCTCGAAATTAGAGAAATGATAAAAGAAAGGCGAAAAGCTAGAAGAGTATGGCACAGGACCAGAAATGCTGCTGACAAAACCACGTTTAATAGAATTAGTAATCAGACGAATCAAAAGATCAAAGAATATAAACAGAATTGCTTTCAAATATATTTAAGTGAATTAAGCCCACAAGCAGACAAAGATTATTCGCTATGGAAAGCAACTCGAAGATTTAAAAGACCAATTATTCGACTACCGCCAATTAAAAATGATCGAAATGAATGGGTTCGACGCGACAATGAAAAAGCTGAATTGTTCGCACAATACTTAGCTAACATTTTTCAGCCTAATGATATAGAATCTACCATGGATACATCTCCTATTTATCAACCCGATGTAGATCTAAATCTAATTTCTCCACTGGAAGTTGCCACTGAAATTGATAACCTCAATCCTAAAAAGGCACCTAGTATAGATGACATTTCACCTGGATTATTGAAAGAACTGCCACGAAAAGCAATCGTCATATTGATATATATATTTAATGCCTGTTTAAGGCTGAAGCATGTCCTAGGATGCTTTAAAGTTGCACAAATAATTATGCTCAAAAAACCTGACAAACTTGCAGAACAAGTCGAATCTTACAGGCCTAATTCGCTATTACCTGCAATATCAAAGCTATTTGAGAAGCTGATATATAAACGTGTTAAACATTTGGCAACAATACCAGATTTCCAGTTTAGTTTTCGAAATCACCATTCAACTATCGATCAAGTGCACAGAGTAATTGCGGCTATTGAAAGAGCGTTTGAAGAAAAGAAATACTGCCCTACAATATTCCTGGATGTCTCACAAGCTTTTGATCGGGTTAGGTATTTGGGATTAATCTGTAAGATGAGCAAATTGTTACCGCGTAACTATTGTCAATTGCTGGAGTCATATTTATTCGGAAGAAAATTTAGAGTATCGCACGAAATGGCGTTCTCGACATTTAAAAATATCTCGGCTGGAGTTCCACAAGGTAGCGTCTTAAGACTTCTCCGGTATCTGCTCCACACTGCTGACATTCCAACAACAAAAGAAACATTTCTTGGAACCTTTGCTGATGACACAGTTATTATGGCAAAAGATAAATCTCTGCCTAGGGCAATAGAAAAAGTGCAAACAAAATCTACAAATGGACAAAAGATTGGAAAATTCAACTTAATAGTTCCAAATCTGTCCACGTTAATTTTGCATTAAGGCGAATCAGCAAAATACCTTGGAATCCATCTTGACGGTAGACTAAATTGGAAGCATCACGTTAGACAAAAAGCAAAACACATTAGAATCAAAATAAAACAACTATACTGGTTAGTTGGGAGATACTCTCAACTTGATCTAAAATCAAAGAGGTTGATCTATAATACAATAATAAAGCCAATTTGGACCTATGGGGTGCAAATATGGGGTTGCACTAAAAATTCAAATCAGTTAGTCATACAGCGCTGTCAAAACAAGATTCTTCGATTGATTACCAATGCCTATCGCTATGTAACCAATGAAGAACTGCACGATGACCTGGAAGTTAAATGGATTTGCGAAGTTGTGCAGGATTTCGCCTTGAAACACGAAAGAAGATTACTAAATCATTTTAACGTGGAAGCAATACAACTACTGGACAGCGCACATGATGTCAGGAGAACGAACAAAACCATACGAATTTGTGTGAACATTTAGTGTATATTATTAGTGTAAACTATAGCTATAAGTTAATAAGTAATAAATAATTATAATTTTATAATTGAGGAATACATACTGATGTATTTTCTCGCACTCGTCTTGCTTGTTAATTAATCCAAGCACATAGGAAAAGTAGTAATAAATTAATTGTAAAAATAATAATAATTAAGATTGTACTAAACGTATCTAATAAAGATGTTATAAATATATATATATATATATATATATATATATATATATATATATATATATATATATATATATATATATATATATATATATACAAAGTATGTTAATTAATTAATAAACATTAATGTATATTTTGCGTTTTTTAAAGAACTAAAAACTTAAATATTGTTACACCGCATTTACAAAATGTCAGCTCCTCCACCAATGCCTGTAACCCCTCAAGTTTACCGCCGCCCTCAACCCCAATCATCCCCACATCCTTTATGACGAGTACATATTTTGATCGACCCTTTGTCATCCGCAATGGGATGTCACTTCTGTATTATATTGTTTCTCTGTGTAAATATTAAACGATTTATTTAATGCTAATGATGGCAAATTGACGTGATGAGGACGAGGAAAAGGGCGGGGGAGGGGTTTTATACTGTGGTGGTGGTGGTGGTGGATGTTTTCAAACGAGGGAGACATATGGTGTGCGATCGCAAACCATGTTAATTCGGGTCAAACTTTTTAATCTAAAAATATACGGGGCTCTATCCTGGACGATGATGGATAGCCCTAGAGGCTGGCGAGAAAATCCGATTTTTATTAAACACTGGCGCTCTTTCATTGCCGCTCATTAATCTAAAAAAATGGCTTTGGAAAAGAATATTTTCGACAAGTGCGCCATATGGAGGCTGTAAAAGAATTAGTTAGTTTGATAATTTTTGTTTTAGTGCCCTTTTTTGAATGGAATTATTGTTATATGCCGATGATTAAACTTTGTTAAGGGAAAACTGTGTATTTCACTTGCGTATAACGGTATAACATAGAATTTTACAACAGGTTAGTTGACTGTAATAAAGAATTACAAAAATATCGGATTATAATGGATTACTAGGATTTTACCAGAAATAAAAATAAAAATTTCAAAATTCGCTATATTAAGTAAATCACCAATCAGAAGCGCTACGAAACATTGACATAACTTACCGGTTCCTAATAATCGTTTCTGTATTCCTACCTTTAAACCTTTTAGCACACTTTTAGCGAAAAAATTACTGGGGATTTATTAAGGCAAAAAACTTAAATATGTCAATTCGTATTATTGACGACTGTATTACGTTAATGAAAAAAAAACTAAAACTCTTATATAATTGAGTGAGTATTCCAGACGCACTAACCATTAAATGTGACAGAGAACTGAGGGACTTTAAGAAAAAAATATTATAAAAAAATACTTGATAAAAATACTTGGAAAAAGGCAGGTAATTATTCTAAAGAGTATCTAATAATAGCACAATGTTCACTGAGTTCAGATAGTAGCCTATTTTCCAGATACCAGTCATATTACCTTAAATATAACTTTTTGCATTGTTTGGTAACTGAAAGAAGAACATTGTTAGGGTCTCAGATATACACAATAAACAAAACAAATGAGGTCTAACATCAAATTTTATTAGAATGATCTTGTTGCTATGAATGAATTATCGACATTCAAAGTATAGTGGATCATTTTTTCCGACTTGAACGGAAACATATACTGCTTAATTGGAGTTAATACATAAGGAGCTAATACATAATTACATTAGGGACCCTCACACCATCGATAAACATTAGAATATAGTTATAGCACGTGCATTGAAAAGTTCACTAATTCAAACGCCAATTGTTCTTTCAAATCCATTTTTATTACAGAAGTAACTTTTATTACGGGTAAAGTAAATACGTAGAATTGTCATAAGGTTGTTTTTCTAAAATAGTCATCCAGAATATTAGTGTTTAGTAATTATTATTATTAAGGTTAAAGAGGCTATGGAAATCTATGTCGAATTAGTAAACGTATTCAGTGAATCATATTGTTTTGCAGTAGGCCAGTTTGATCAAATGTAGTCGGATAAATTTCGAAGACAAATTATCGATAAAATGAATGCAACTTTATCAGCAATATTTTAACAAGCATCAAAAAGACTGTGGCCTTTCATAATGATCCTTGATCCTGAATCAAAATAAGAATGACAGTAATGTCGTTTGAAGTAATAAATTCTGATTATTATTGAAAGCATTTTAAGTAATTTTATGTAAAAAAGTTTAAAGAAAAATATTTCCATCAAGAGAATGAACCTGAATCAGTATATGCTTTGCGAGCTTTAGTTAAACCACTGCATAAATGGAATCCATAAATTGGTGAATCGTACTTAAAAATAATATCTTTGTACAAACATAAGCCCGTCTTTTTTATGGTTTCATTTGTGTGAGACAATTGAATAATATAGTATACAAATGGTTTTGAACATATTCAAAAATTGAATCGTTATGAATATTTTGATTAGTAACGAAAACAATAAACAAATTACTACTGATTAGTGAGATCGATATTTATTGTTTCTACTTAAAAGAGTACAGCAATATGGCGTTTATTTTAGATGTTTGTGTATATTTTGATCATTAAAAGTTTGAAATAAACATGTTTCAAGACTTAATTAACGAAAACACAATTGAAACTCTCAAATAATTTTCGAACAACTTACCGGTCGACGAAACAACTGTTTCCAGACGTTTACATGTAGCAAAAACGCAATTTCGAACACTCACAAGCACAAAAAGTCATGGGTTCGTCTAGGAGAGCCAATCACATCGACACTGAAGCGGTATATTCATGTCCATAAGGTATTTATGTGCATGTAGTGGAACCAGCAAAGTGTAGTATTACAAGCTGGTAAATCCGAAGTAAACTGTTATTTCAAATATCTATTGGTGTCAGTTAAATAGATTCACATGTTCCTGCAAAAAGGACCAACAATAATGAGTATTTGATGCAAGAGTATTATTCTTTTGTATAACACTTAATGACAACTGAAATTTTCGTGATAGTGATTCTAAGATAGTTTCTGATACACAGAATGGCCGACAGAATCAAAGCCTGATACTAATAATCACTGATAATATTATTCATTAATTTCACTTTGTTAGTATTATATAAGTAATTATAATATCGATATTTGGTGCTTGTGATTATTTTATTTAAAGTGGTATATGAGTAACCATCTAAAATCTGTTAAGTGTTTAGGAATGTATCTTAATTGGTCACTCAATAATCGGTGGTTTAGTACCGAGGACCGTGGACGTGCCAATTCTCCTCGTACAGGTTCCAACTGTAACCGTAATGGTATTCATTAATATTTGGTAATTGTATATAAAGGTGCAAGAATAAACATGTAACATTTAATTGAAATGAAGTTTACAGCTTATTAATACTATAGTTGTATAAAGCAATCTTAATTAAGTTACAGTTGGTTGCTGGTGATATTTTTATCGAATGTATCTGCAAGTTCACACCTCGGTACAGCTGCCGATATTAAATTAATTTGCAGCAGCGTAGTATTAATGTTCGATGGATCCAATCCAATTCGATCATATTTAAGGTTATTGCTAACTAAAAATTATCTGATGTAACTGTAATTACATTCCAGTTTTTGTGAGTGGTATCAAATTTATAGTATAAAGTGGAGCAAGTTATATTTTATATTTACAATAAATATGCTAGAAATTATTAATTCTTAACAAAAATTCAGTCACATCTAGCAAGAATGTATGAATTTCATTATAATATAATTGCCGAAATAGTATTGGTAAGGGAAATTACGCTATTATACAATAAACTCTACTATTCAACTAATGATATTTGCAAGAAATTAAAGCAAATGCGCCAGGTTAATTTATAACAAACATATAATAAATATATGAACATACTTATCGTTCACTGAGGATATCATCTAAGAATCCTTTCCTATTTTCATCAAAGCATCAATGTCATGGAAGAAAAAATATATATATAAATAGATTGCTGTTAGAACTTATTTACTTGAATGCATATATTTTAGTATTAATTTCCTTTATTTTTAATCATATTATGTACATTGAAGCATTAGGATATTATTGTGCAATCAATGTTTAAATATTCAGTTGGTTCCCCTTCATTTTACTGAATGTATTTCAATTTTTATTTGCTTTGGTTAAACACTCTGAATATCGTGGCGATTATATTTACGAAATTTTCGGTTTCATATAGTGTCTGAATTACTTTCTATATGTCTTCAAGATTCAGCGTTGTTATTCATAAACTAACTTACTTACTCTACCAATATTCTTGAATTTATGTTATAACATTCATTACATGTTATTAAAGCATTTATGTATTTAATACCATAAAAATATTTATTTCGCACGTGATATTTGGCGGAAATATTTTATAGTAATATAAAATACATACATACATATTTATTTCTTTGGTGAATGTACCCTTCGGTCTATTAGTAGATTTTCATGTGTACTATACCACGGAATGTTGAGGAATGCTCCGAAATATTTTGGTTTGGAATGTTTTGACATTTTGAATTTATTTGTATATACCAAATACTTGAATGCAGTTCATTTTGGCTTCAAATTTTTTTTTATACAATACAAATTTGTGGTCTATATACATCTCGGATTTCCGTCCAAAAACCACTAAAATTTTGTGAGGACTTCGTTTGCTTGTCCAATTTAATCATTATTACTATTTCACATCTGAAAATATTACTGGTATAAAGAGCAAATGCAATGTTGGTCCAAGACACTGCCTTGTGGTATACTCGATTGAATAGATATGAAATCTGAATATTGGGCGGCGTATCTTACTCTGAGGGATGGTCAGAGATATAGAATTTGGGAATTTAGGTTGATGTTTTGTTAATCTGTAATAAGGGTTTTATACAGGTATTGCAGTCCTAGTTTAAGAGTCCGATTTTCTTTAAACCGTTTCTTGGCACCTGACCACTTATTAAATTGTAGTCTGATGCCTTCTTGACACCGAAGTTTTGAGTAGTTAGTTTTTCCATTTAGAGTTGCTGAATGGATACCTAACAACACACATACATACATCTTCACAACTTTCCTACTAGTAAAATACCTTTAGGAATTTAAAGAAATATTTTTTGGTCCAACAGGAATACTTCTAATCCATGAACATATCTATTTGCCTCTACTTCATTGTTAATTTCAACTTTTTCAACTATTTTTAATATTAACTAAATCATTTCTTTTTGGCTATGTATATAAAGATTGTAAGTCACTATTATTGCATCCAGGTTAGTTATCCCTGTTATATTTAGTGGCTGTTGGTCTGTTAGTGTCCATGCATAGCAATTGTCGATTTCATTTTTCCCTTTTGTGCTTTTTTCTTGTTTTTGTCTGAAGTTCCTTCCCTGCCAAATAAACTTCCTTGCCTTATAATCTTCTGAAAATTTCACATATATTCACCAAACCCAACGTCAATGTGCTTTTTATGACAGCTACAACAAATAAATAGATTTGTAGCCTGAACTGTATATGGAAACATTCTGTATACATTAAATTACATACCTAATCTGAAACCAGCAAAATTTTACAGAGAGATATATATTCACAATAAATATACAAATTCTATTAATTTCATACTAAATAATAACTTTCAAATATTTTAATTATTATAACTACTTAAAGTAACCTCATTCCTTTGAAAATATCTCAAAAATCCATAAAACTGAATCAGCTGAAATGAGAGAAAGCTCGCTGATATAGAGATAAATATTCGCAAACTTTATTGATATAAAAAAACAATAATTTATTATTGACATACATGTTTCCGATGCGATCCAATAAAAAAAAAATATGAAAAATTATATCATAGAACAGGTGGTTCCCTTCATTAACCACTCCTAAACCAAGCGGCGAGAAAAAAATGAACATGATAAATTTCATCATAAGCAGCGAAAACGAAATTCCCACTCGATACTAGTGAAAAAAAAATGTTTTAATAACGAGATATAGTTGTATTAATGCGAAGTGACGGATATAAGGGCGTAAAAGTACTAAATAATGGTTTTACATCTGTTTCTCAACCTTTTTTACAGTTGTCTGATCTGAAACAGGTGCTTCCTGATCGTTCGTTTGATTAAGATTCGTTCGTATTCTGCTCATATCGTTTTTATATAATCCGTTAATCGAATATACTATATTACACGAGATGGGAAAACAATAATGTATATTTAAATAAAGTCTCAAGAGAAATAAACTATACATTTTTTTCTAATAAGGGTCTATCAACTTTACCGAAAAGATGTAGTAGTTAATTGTAATATTTCGAGCAATACTGAACATATTTAAAATTATTAATTTTACTTATTTAATTCTTCTCATCGATTATAGAGTGAAAAAAAGAAACCTACATCTACACACCAGTTTGGGTTTATTAACAAACATTCAACAATTTATCAGATTCAGATAGTAAGGGATATAATAGAAAAATACTATGAATGTAACAAGGTATGTCAGCTATAGTATATGTAGCACAAGCCTTCGGTAAGCTTCTTGAAATATTAGCGAAAAAAAACACTCAAGTATTAAAATCTAATATTTCATCCCGAAACAGTTTAGAGTCAAACGTGAAGAAGCCTACTCTACAATAAAAGAAGCTTAAGCAGTTGTACCACAAGGAATTGCCAAATCCTTATCTGCGCATGCGATGCTGAAAATGGAAAATATTACGATGGCCACATTTGCTGTTGATACTGCTGGTCATTTTTGCTGCCGGAGAGGAAGAAGAAGCTAAAAAGCCACTCGAAAATTAAATCAGGTAAAGAACAACATAAATAATTTGACTCAAACTTGAAAATAAATATTAACGCACAAAAAGACCGTATAAGCACCCGGAGTGAATTAGATGCAAAACTTCGCTGGAAAGGACATGTAAAAAATAAATTGAAAGAACTAGAGTTAAAATTATAGTGGTTTATTGGAGTAACATCACAATTATCAATACATCTAAAAGGACAAACAAAATTTAGTTTTGGGGATGTTCCGCGAAAAGTAATATAACTACTAAATAAGTTTTCCAGAACAAAGTCCTGAGAAGTATTGTAGGTGCAAACAGATACTATAGGATTTATTACTTACATCCAGATCTTCAGATACCGACTTGTCATTTAGGAAATCAAGAGAATTGCAAGCAGATATCCATTCGAGGACAGTCTCCATTCTCATGTTAATATTGAAATAATTCAACTATTGGATAACACTAAAACAGGACACAGACTCAAAAAAATCAAAGCATTTCAAGGTCAATCAAGGTCCTTCTAGATATATACTTACATTTAATTTATTGTAAAGACAAATTATAGGTTAGCAACGAGTACTAACAATGTAATAAATAAATTAAAATATAATTCTTCTTACACATGAGAACCATCATGTCAGTGATATTATAGCTCTTTTCAGTTATAAGATTGAAATTAAAACGAATGTCTTTGAAGTTATGTGTTATATAGTAACGTGCATATTTTTTTAATTATTTGGAAGTCTCTTTATTAGCATATTTCTAACTGTCTTAAATACTGCCAAAAATCATCATTCCTACATCAGTATTTTAGAGACTTGGTGATTGTCCAAATATAGTATTTAGTTAATTATTACTCCTCATCATCATCTTCATTAATCCACAGGCCGAGTATAAAAAGAATGCCACTTCTCAATACTTTGCTGTTGGTGCCCCAGAACCTATTCTTCAGTAAATCTCGTTACGTTTGGCAATCGGCCGTAACTGTTCTTGCCTCCATAATATTAATTTCCTAGTTTTCAGATCGTTTTTGATTTTCTCGATCCATGTCTTTTTCGGAGATGTTCGTTGTTTCTTCCACCCACAAAAACGATTTCGCCAGAGAAGTCTGTGAGGAATTTGTTCACGTTTTATGCGACAGAAATGTCCAAACCGTTGCAATCTGCGTTTCTAAATTTGTTCCTTTCATTTTTTTCGTATACAAATATATATAAATCTATGATCTTTCCATGATACTGAAGGTTTCAATTAAAGTACTTAAAAATCTGGATGTTTGATGCATGTTTCAATTTAAGTTTAATATGGCCCTTTTGATTCAAAAATGTTATTACACTTATTATTATTTTCAAGAAAAATAGGGTACTGTTTTTTCATAAGCTTTTTTGAGACCAAATTAGTTTACCATGAACAGGAACTGATGATATTCACTCGATGTCAGGTCCGGACTATAGAGTGAATTATCATGAACCTCCTAACTAATCTCTGGGGTCTTTTGATGTGTGCGACGTGGCATTCTCTTGTTGAAACGCGATTATTCAACAATGTTAACACATAAATTAACGGATTTGGTGGTAGAGGAGCAGTTCATATTATATGATTCTTTGTGAATCTCACTAAAAGCATAGTAAAACTTCTGTTCACAATTTACGCCTGCTTACCGATTTCTCATTATTAAATCATATTAATATTTTTAAGTCTCTTTAACTGCCGGTCTGTGTTAAGAACTTTTGTTTGTTCTATTTATTTCACTTAGTAATATTTGTTAAGAATTTATTGTTCAGAATAGTTAGGTTTTAGAACAAGAGTAAAGTTGGGATTGTAATAGAGTAGTTTAAGAAGAATGCATAATGTTTCCAGACAATTTCAAATACTTAAAATTAGCTTGATTTCTTACTACAAGCAAGGCTGTAAAGCAATGTAAGACAAGCAAGGAAGAATCTCTTTTAACTATATCAACGAAGCGGTAATTTTTCAAATTATATACCTTACTACATGCGATATAGAAAAATAGTAGGGGGACACTGACGTTTATGCCTTTATGCAGGAAACTATGCCAGAAACTGCGAGTTTGGCTTGTTTTTTGGTATTCAATAAACACACCGTTTCATTGATGCCCAATTGGGCCCAATTGGTCCATTACCAGAAACAATTGTTTCAATGTCCATCAGATTTACAATCTGTAACCATATAGAATACATATACCGTAGGATTATTAACGGATGCTACAATTTTATACATTTGTTGCTTTATTCTACTGACATCAAGCTTCAAAGCTATGCATGTGATATTTTACGAAACTAACGCCGTTATAGATCTATACTTCTTGGAAAACGCCAAGGTTCCTCCTGAAAACGTGCATTTGCGGTACGCATTATTTTTTCTATTTAATCAAAAGAAAAATGCCGCTGAAAGTAATTGTTTGCTGGAAGAAACTTACGGTGAACATACTCCAACCTTAAAAACATGTGAGGAATGCTTTCGAAATTGATGATTTCGATGTTTGGGGCGAATTTGGTAGACTGAAAAAGTTTGAGGATGGGAAACTGTAAGAGTTATTCGATGAAAACTGAACCTAAAAACAATTGGTAGAAGTATTGAATGTGGCTCAAGGTTCAAAAAACGATTAGCGACCGATTATGGGCAATGGGAAAATTCCAAAAGATGGGAAGTTGGATGGATCAATTGAATGACAGGCAAATAGAAAGTCGAAAAATCTCTGTGAAATGCTGCACGAAATATAATAAGCACGAAAATGGCATGGTTGGTTATCATCTGGCAAAGCCGGCTGATCGACTCTAAGGACAAATTGTGTTGGTCGCAGGACAATGTTCTGTGTTTGGTGGAACCAGAGTAGCGTGGTGTATTACAAATTTGAACAATGCATTGATTGAAAATAGAGCAAAACCGGCCAAGAAAACGTTGAAAGCACTTGGTTTGGACATATGACCGGACCCGCCGTACTGTCCCGACCTTGCCCCGTCCGACTATCAACTTTTTCTAACAATGGGACACGTGTTTGCTTATCGGTACCTCGTCAATTTCGAAGAAGTTAGAAAATGGCTCGATGAATGGTTTTGCACAAAGGACAAACAGTTTACTTGGAATGGCATCCATAAATTGCCTGAAAGATGGGCTAGATGTAGTGAATCAATTGACCAATACTTTGAATAAATACATTTTTCCAGTTCCTTGCCAATTATGTAGTTTTCCGAAATACCGGTACTGACTTTCCGGTACAACTGGCATATCCAGCGGTTTATTTCAAGATTTCAGTAATTATTTGACTGTTCTAGATAAAGTATGTTTGTTTATTGAACCGTTTTAGCTAGCAAGGTTTAAGGTATGATATGTCTGCTGGATTGGGAATAATTTCCTTTTTATATTATGATGGTTTTTGTTTGTAAGCAAAATTTTATTAGATCCGCTTAGCACAATATTTTTTATAAAATAATTTATTACTATTTATTATTTGTACTTGGAAGTGTTCACTAGAAAGGCAAATAGGGTTTAAATATGTCAACATATAGTTTCCAAACTAAAATTGAATTAGACTAACGTAAACTGAAGTTAATAGCAAAACTTTACACAAGTTTGTGTGGTGTTCACTTTAGTTTATTGATTTTCTGTGCATTGTATACTGCTACGACGTTGCTGGGAATTGGCAACCTTTTATGTTTTACGGCGCAATCTTGAATAACTTGATATTTGATAATCTTGGATTATTTAATAACATGGATTCAATTGATTTCCAAGTTCTCGTGCTCTTTCTCGCAACGATAAACATTGGTTTTATTAATAGAAGAACTTTGCTTTGGCTGCGTTGGTTTGATGTCTCCTAGACAAGTTTGTGTGACGTCTTAGTGAAATCACATGTTTGCTCCTCATTAGTAGAAATATGCTTTATTATTTGACTGATAAATCTTGATCTTAAGTAATGTTAGGAATTTAGTAATGCGCTATATATATTCAATTCAAAGCAGTAGTGACACGTGTGTCAATATGTGTCTGCCTAAAGTTGAAAATTCGTTTTACAGTCAGACAAAGTTATCCTTCTCATTTTATTCTATGTAAAAAGAGATAGAGTGCTGTTAGATAAGTTCGATCATGTAAAAGAAAGAGCTTGCAAAAGTTGTCCATTTGTCAAATATCTGCAAAATTCCTTAAAATATTATAATTACGGGTTATCAACCGGCAAACGTTGTTTTAAGGCTTTGTTTTTATAAATTACAAATCGCCGGCTT
This sequence comes from Rhynchophorus ferrugineus, assembly GCF_030347505.1. Lineage (NCBI taxonomy): Eukaryota > Metazoa > Arthropoda > Insecta > Coleoptera > Curculionidae > Rhynchophorus > Rhynchophorus ferrugineus. The sequence goes on along the minus strand of NW_027472588.1, from coordinate 14,798,126 downwards.
TTTATTGAACATATATTTTGTGCCTTGCAGCTGAACTCAATATTAGTACGGGTACGGTCACTAAAATATCTCAAAAAATAAAAAACACTATAACCTTAAATTCACCAATAAGAAACCATGTTTATGCCAAATAGGTGACAAAGCAAGATCAGCTTGTTGCTTGCTGTATCAGAGATCAAATATCCGAAAAGTAAAAAACAGTAAGTAGTTTTTTCAGTCGAAACATAATTTAATGTAATTATTTCAGAGAAAATTTTTTGTTTGAAAAGTTTCCATAAAAAGCCAAAACATATACAGCTATTTGAGGGATGTAGAACATCCCTTTATACATTGTTGGGTAATATAGGATTTAAGTGGTGTAAATATAACCTACGAAGGGGATTAATGGAATTTCCAGAGATTACTTTTAAAAGAATACAGTTTCTAAAAACATATAACAAAATCAAGGAAGAATTAATTTACAATTTATATATTTAAGTGAGACATAAATATTTCAGAATGTTACATTGGGTCGCCCATGGCAAGATTATAATAAATATAGTGTAAAGATAACAAAAGTTAATGGAAAAAGGTAAACGTTGGAAAAACTATGGATTAGGTTTTATTAATCATAACATTTATTAATAATTCACTACAGACATATAGTTCTTCATGATGGAAACAGGAATGCTTTTATTCCTGGTGCAGAATTAGTGTTTCTCTAAGTCCAAGGGTGACTACCATGGAGAAATGAGCCATAACTTGTTTTTGAACTAGTTTGAAAATCAGCTTTTAAAGAACTTGGAGGAACAATCAGTTATTGTTATGTACATTGCACCATATCTACCATATACCATATCTACCAAATGTATGGTACAGATGGGGAAAATCTCATTAACAAATGCTATTAAGGAATGGCTTAAAGTACATAAAATAAGTTTCGGGGAAATCACGTTAAAGAATGAACTATTTCAAATTGTCACTCGGTAAATATATATGCCTTTTATGCAATTTACTTTTTTAGAAATAAACCTGAGAAAAGATACATATTTAATCCAGTTGAGTTGATATGGGGTATTGCAATAGACAGTCAGGTCGAGAAGTATATTCAAACCAGAACTGTCTGGATTTATGGAAAGATGCATTGTCGAAAATAACACCTTCGGTTTGTGTGAGCTCGATCAGACACATTGAAGAAGAGATTGAAAAATGGTAGAATCTTGAGCAAGTTTTTGATATATTGGAAATAAACAACTTAGTTATTATCTTGAATAGATGAAAATATACGAAAAATCAGAGTTGCTGCGGCAACATTGCGACGTTTTGATGGGTCTCCGTGTCACTACTATTTTGAATAGACTATAGATACATATAGAGAGCAGGTCTTAATTTAACCAGTTTTGCAAATATGCTAAAATGTAAAAATCTGGTTTAAAGTATAACTAATTCTAATGCATAATCTATACTGCCAGGTATAATATTAGCCACTATAAGTTATATTTAGCTTTGTTCAATATTATATATGATTATATTCCAAGAATTCCAATTCAAGTCCATCTTCTTCACCGATTTTGTTTTTTAGATGGATACAAAAGTCATTATATATGGAAAAGTCACTAGAAGACTCATTAGATATAATATTATTTCTATTTGGATTATAGAATCAAACCTTGAAATGCTGAAAAACGCTATTAACTAAAAATGTTATTAACTTGATTACTTGTACTTATTATTTAACACTGTAAGTACGATGAGTAATATATGACTCCAAGATATTTATAAATTATGAATCCTTTTTTTTGTACAGCTATTTTGTAGAAGGAAAGAGATCTACTTAGAGAAATAAATAGATAACAAAATTTTTTCTGTTGACTGGCCTTATTCACCACTTCGGCGGGAATGGCCTCTATTTGGAAACATCCGTTATGACTGGTCCTCAAACGACCATCTCCCCACAACCCATCAGGCAGATTAAGGGGTAACAAGTGTTGCAAAGCCCTCGGCGTAGGTGAATTTAGTATGCATATCTTGTTTGAGGCGCCGCCTGCGGTTCGACTTTGGTCCTTCGGGAGCCTAATCCGTAGCGGCGGCCATTGGAAGCCTCTTTTTTTTAATAAAAAAGCCCACATTCTCTAATACGAGCTGGACGTCGGACAATGGAAATGCGAAATTTAGACGAATCGGTGGAGGATATTTTAGACACGTCCATGGGTTTTTATTAAATCGGTTATTTCTCTCCGAGCATTTGTTCGACATTTAACAGAAGGGTACAAGAAGAATCACGATAGATTCTGTCAAATAAGTGCCAGGAATAGGTCATTAAGTCGAAAAATATGTATTATTTGTAAATAATGCAACTTAGTATCTCGCCTTCCAACTAGGAATCACTGAAATAATGAAAAATTTTAGTATTCTTTGCGGTTTTCGCAACGAATTTCATCCATCTATCCCTGATCTATCTAAGATTGTTTATGTCTATTTAATTATTTCTAGGACACTTTCATTTCCAGGAAGAGAAAGATATCGTTTGAAGTCATATAAGTCTAATACGGTAATTGTTCATTGTAACAATCGCAAAATACGCTTAGAATGAATTGATAAAATGAATCACTGTAAACAATTAAATGATAGTAGCAATATCAATTTTTTATCAGGAATTGGTCATAAAGCTGTAAAATGTTTCTAATTTTTCTAATAATGCTTTTTAACATCTAGCCTTCTATTTAGAGATCACTGAAATAATATATGTATGAAAATTAAGTATATGCTTAATTGGCATACGTAGGAAATCTACAACTACATATCGACCGCTCTTAAACGCAAGCCATCATATGGACATATTTGTCATAATTTCGATTCACCATAAGTAATATTTCGATAACTGGGTATACGACATTCCACCTCGAAAGCAAAATAATTTTTTTTATGTATTCATTGTATTGTACAAAATGTATTTAGTGTAAAAATCATTAAATACATTTGAAGTGAATTGTAAAAATTAATCACTGTAAATAAACTGAACCAAGGTATTAATAGCAGCTTTTGTATCAACTTGCATGATTTTTAAGTGATTGATTTCCTGTATTTTTTAGACAGAAAGCATATATCATTTATTATTAACTGAAATGTATTTGTTGATATAACATTGAGAGTTAAATTGGCAAGAATACAGCAATAATATTCTATTACAATACATCAGTAAGATTATCAGTTATATTAACATACATTTTATGGCACACAACTGTTCTAAAATTTCATAGATTTTTTGCTCAAATTGGTGTTTAAAACTTACTGATCTTGAAATATTGAGGAAGGAAAATTGAAAAATCAAAAAATTATTCTTACATAGATCACAACATCTCGAACATATTTCATGAAGTTAAATTTAAAGTTAAATCAAAGACAAGAACATAGAGTGAAAACTCTTATAAATGTCTTAATGTTCTTTAGTCAGAGTACAGAAATAGATTTAAAAATGTGATGCGGGGAATCAAATATAAACATTAATTTTACTCTCGAGCACCCTCCTTATAGCCCTGACTTGTCATCTTGTCATTATTTTTTGTTTGTGTCCTTGAAAGAATCACTTGGAAGTAAATATTTAAAATAATGAAGAGGATTATGTGCGCAATTGGCTGACAAATAGCCCTCAAACTTTTTATGAAGAAGGAATATATATTCAAGCTTCAAAATCGGTGGGAAAAGTGTGCTGAGCACGGAGGTGACTATATTGAAATATTTTATATATATTTAATATAAGGTTGGGAACTTTCGACTGAAATTGGCTATCGACTATTTAGTAATTGACTACTTTTTGCTATTCACTGTTTCAGACGCTATTTTTGGTTCGCCTGATTTTACCACTTTTTACCAGTGACTGCTTCAGTCGACTGTTTTCAGTCACTATTTTCAGTTCGACTGGATTTTATTAGTATTTACTATAGACTGTTTCAGTCGTGTACTTTTAGTTACTATTTTCGGTTCTACTAGTTTCATTCGACTGATTTTTTACATTCTGGCTCTGTCGTCATAGCCGCGACCTTGACAAAAGTATGTCGAACTTAGGCTTATAAAGATTTAGAGTTAATATATGTAGTTTTATGATTTTTTTAGCTTGGTTGTAAGTAACAATATATTGTTCTTGTTTTTGTTCAGGTCTTTTGATAGGCGATACAAAAAATTATAACTTAAGAGAAATATTCTATTCTAACTTCAAATAATACAAATACAGTACTACAAATCGAAATTCAAGACACAAATACTGAAAAAGAATGTATTTGATTTCAAGACATTTGTATAAAAAACTAGCCAGAATGAAAGGAATAATTACATTAGGTGCTATAACAACTTTACAAATTAAGCAGTATTTGGAAATTTCACTTATTTGGCGTTTAGAAAACCTACTATATTTTTGGCATGCTCATAAAATGATATTACTTGATTTATATCAGTTACATTTAAAATATTATGCTATACCAGCAGCATTTATACCCTCGGAATAAGATTTTCCAAAATCTGACCAAATTGTTAACACTCAAAAAAATCTCATCACGGGAGAAAAGGGGAACATGGATATTATATTTTTAAATAGTGACTGAAAAATATTTCCGTTCAATAATAAATAAAGCATTTATTTTATTTAAAAAAGCTCTGGTAGTTATTGTGCAATCATTAATTAATTATGTCATGGATTTTTTTTCTATGATTATATGTTTATATGTTATGTATTTTTATTTAGTATTTATGGTTATCTTATATCTCTAGTTTTTGTTCAAGTTCTATTGTATTATCTATATTTATTATAGTATGTTATTTAAAAATAGCAATTGACATATCAAAATGCGATAAAACATTTGTGGGTTTATTATTCCATTCCTTTTTATAGATCCACAGAACATTCAAGTATAAAACTAGTTCTACTTCCTTTATAACGAAATTATACATTCTGTGTTAATAGTATTCAGTAATTATTTTTTTTGTTTTTTTTTTTCGAAGTTAGTACGTGAGGGAATATATATAAGCACATTTAAAATCAACTTGTCCAAGCAATTTATCTTCGTGTAACATCGTATCTTCGCGTAAATCGTACATCTTCGTCTAAATCACGAATGAAAAAAAAAACAGTGAAACCGTGCATTTGACTGAAAATAGTAAGCTAGTTTTTTGACTATCGACTGTCTCCACAGTTTTGCGACTATCGACTGTTTCGACTGTTTTGCGACTATCAGCTGTTTCGACTGTTTTCAGTCGATAGGTCCGAACTCTAGTTTGTTTATATAATTGATCAGTAAATTTAATTTACAGAATTGCCGTTTATATTTGATCCCCCTCGTACATAGGGATGTTGAAATTGAAAGACATACTCCACCCGCTGTACTCATTAGACATTAACCTAAATTATATGCTTGAAAATGAGGAAAAGTCATAATTAACAATAGACACTATTCTGCATATAAACGTTCAAGATTTTAGAATTAAGCATCCAATTCAATAAGAAAACCCTTTAACTAAATTGTACACTCTGTATAAGTTGGGGCAAAACATTACGAAATATTTTTACATATATATGAAGAAATTATATATGTATACGTCGTGTGGGAAACACAACTATATGTTAACAATTTTCCTGAAATGTTAACAACATGTCTTGCGGGGAACTGTTGAGAATTACGATACGACTAGTACGCAGCATACATACACTTTGCATTCGGATGATAGACGTGGGAAAAGCGATGAAATGGGATGATTGTGCCACCCTCCAGGGATCGCAAAAACGTGCAATATACATATTTTTTGCCTTTGTTGCCTCCACCGTAACAACTTACCGACAATTCCAGCAGGAAATCGTCGGGGGTGTCGTCCCCGGAGAAGGGTCGATCATCCCCGGTTGTATGTCGCTGGGGTAACGCGACGCGTGTTTGTTATGGAACGAAATGGATAATAGATTCGTCTCGCGGATTGAGTTGGTATGTGATCAGCATGGACAGGACATCCAGGAATTATATTTTTTCAATGTTATATTGTTTCAAATTAAAAAAAACGAAAATTATATACAAATTTGTATTTTATATATATTTAACTAAAACTATCATTCCTTTAATTTGTATCTACATGTATATATATTACACGTTATATATATATATATATATATATATATATATATATATATATATATATATATATATATATATATATATATATATATATATATGTATGTATGTATTTGGTGTAAAACTAAGTATATATTCAAAGAAATTAATAATGTATTATGTCCAAAATTATGTTCAAAATATTGTCCGCCTAGTCAAGAATATTCTCGATCTTTCAGACAATCTACGAATTTTGGGTTGAAATACTGAATTTTCAGGCAATAAAATTAAATGTTTGGTTTCTTCACAACAATTGAAAATTTGAGGAAATGTTGCTTCCAAAAGGGAAGTGTAATCTAGAAGGAGCTACACCTGTATTCACCAGTTGAAGATGGATGTACAAGTAGGCGGAGGATTTAAAAGTATTATGTATAGATTTATACGAACTTTCTAAAACATAACCGAAGGTTCTTATATAATCAAATCGTTTGATCAAGTTTTTGTAATAAGTTTATGTTGAGTAGTTTCCTTTATCGGTATTTGATCCGTTGGCTGGGAAAGCAGCAAGAGTGAAAAAGGAAAAGCATATAATTATCTGGAACCTACATCTTAAAATCAGTAAACCACAACAGCAAGATGAAGAAGCAAATTGCCAAGCTACCTTTAATAACTGTAAGTAGCGACAATAATATTAATATACTCTATGAAACATTGAGGAGTAATTATACTACAAGCCAAGTAACAGCTATGGTCAAAATAATAAAATAAAGTTAAACACTGAATGTCGTTAAACATTCGAAAGAATAATTGAATGCTTAGGTCTTAAAACTTCAATAACATTCATATGACGAAAAATAAAGCAGAAACATTAAAGTTGGGGTAAGAGAGCTCCCAACAACAGAAAAATGCACTGCATCATCTATAATAATGCGCGGTTGGGTAATAAAATTGTTTAAAACTACTTATGTAACATCTTAATATAGGAGAGAACCAAAAATAAGAGGAGAGAGATAACAATCTACAAAAAGCCTTTTATATCCTTTAACACAATACGGATATAAAGGCTATTTATGAAATGTAAATGCAATGTCAACGATGTGACACACACAAAAATTCTGCAACGGAGAAGAAGAAAGTGAAGGTGTCTAAAATGTTCAGGCTTTGACAATTTACTAAATATTGCAGAATAGCAAAATGTGCCATAAAATGCAGTGAAAACTGCAAATCGTTACAAATTATGCAAAATATGGTTACTTGAGCCAAACTCGAAGAAAAAGTGAAAGAAGCAACTAAAAATGTGTAGCCAAGTTAAAGAAGATATTGGATATGTCCATATTTCAGAATATGCTTTAAAAAGGGTAATCCAGTTTTTATCATTAATCATTGGAAATCTTCTTCTATAATGTGGCAGAAACTCGTGTTTGAGCTGCTGCATTGTACCCTTCGAAAATATTGGAATGTGTGTCCGAGATTTATCATGCAAGAGGCTGGTGGCCTTGTTTTCACTATTGCCGCTTCTTTTGGTACTATACATCATTAAATCTATTTAAATTACTTCGGTGGATGTCTACAGTAACAGTTTCATTCTGTTTTAACAGTGAATGATACACTATACCTTGGTGATATTATGCACAGTAAGGTTGTATGACCTTACTGTTCTCCTCTACTAATCCATCACTTTTGTACTTGGAGTACATACAGTAGATCTCTTTTTTAATTACCGGTCATAACACGCTACAGGAAATATATCTTCTTGCTTTATAAGCCCCGATGCAATTTATGGAATGTATTTATAATATTTATACATTGTCATAGTTCTATAATCCGATAGACCTATTGAGCTATTGTTGAACAGGAAGTAATATCAAATTAATAAAAATATTTTAGAATAAAGTTTTGATAAGTATTATAGATGCACCCAGACACTGCAGGAACAATGACTGAAACCGAGACCTTCGGATTGCAACTGTCATAGAAGACATTAAGAAATTAGCAAGAAGACATGAGGAAAAAGTGCTGCGACTCTTGGACAACGCTGAATTAGGAAGCAGGCTCAAGAGAACCAAATTGTGTGATGTGTAATTGCATACTGAGGTACACTAAATGGTAAAAACCCCAAAAATTACTACTAATATGGTCTAAATAGGTCTAATATGGTCTAAATAGATAAGTAACTACTTTTAAGTCACTGTACAGACAAATTATAAGTTAGTCGTCAACGACTAGTAATAATATATTATATAAAATTATCAGGAACTACAAAATTAATTTTAAACAATTTATAACAGATGGTTTTAGTTTATTTTAAATAGCATCGGGTACATTTGCAAATAACTTCATGTTGAAGCCTGACAAGTTTCAGATTTTAGTATGTGTTAATTTCGAAGTTTTGAAGTTGTTGTTTTATATAGCCAATAAATAACCGTCACATAATGTAAACACCACTGTTTCATTTCGTTTTACCTCCATTCACCGAGCCACATTATTTACCCTAAACACCGTTGTGTTACTGATATTAAAAAGCGAAAAACTCACCTGGTCATGCATGAAGACCAACGGCAAACCGAATATCAATGGATTCAAGCCAATGCTCTGTATTTAGTGAGATCAGCTTCAAACCATCAATGGCAATCGGTATCGACTAAAGTAAATGCATTAGAGACGAGCTGTATGCGGAAAAACTGTCGGAATACAAAACAAAAACATTACAAAGGTCTACCATATGTTAAAAAACCGGTGAAAACATACATGCAAACATTAAAATGAGAAGTACTACCCCATCCGTTGCGTTCTCCAGACTCTGCTCCTTCGGAGAACTACTTGTTAAATATATGAGTTCTGTGGTATCTGATGAGTGCTTTACTTCTTATAAAGATACCAAGAATGGGTCGATTTGTGGATAGCCTCAGAAGATACATCGTAATTTCTAGATGGAGTACACCTGAGGATGAAAATAAGTCACGGCTTGTACTTATTTTTGACAATAAAATTTCAAATTAAAAAAATTCTTTATATCTAATTTATCGACTTAATGCAATGACAAAACTTATCAACATACTATGATGTTAATTGCTTTTATATTTTATATAGTTTTGATTAAAGTGTGTCCGACCAATTTGTTAATTTTGAAACAGAATGCGCCAAATAACGGGGTTGTAAGGGGTCGGATAACCAAGATAAGCGTTTTATCACAGACATTGAAAAGTGTGGGCGCGATTTCTAGAGGATTTTCCGTCGGATAATTTCGTTCGGGCCGATGGAGGTTTACAGTTGGCGGGGAACGAATGCGTTCTTCGTTTCGCAGCTGCATAATAATGACGCGCGTCCCGATTAGAGCGTGGCGGCGCACCGCTGACGGCCTTTGATGACGCCGCCTGGTCCGGAGGTCCGCTCGTGACCGAGGAGAATGAAACAATTACGATTCCGCAGGATGTTGCTTACGTCTGGCCAAGGAAAAAGCCACCGAAAATAGTCGCCCGTTACGTTTTTTTGTCTCGGAAAATTCGAGCGATGGCTTTCAAACATTCGTCTATCATCTATATATACAAATACAATACATATCGCTGAACACTATTTTTGCGTACAATTGTGAAATCTTTATTGAAATAATTCAAGAAAGACTCAGCGTTCTATTTACTTCATGATTGATGGTGAAGAATTAGGAATTTTTTATTATTACATTTTTATCTTACATTAGGGACGCTTAGTTACTATCTTTTTAACAAGTCGTCCGGTTGTCAGACGTATGCAAAATTATTCAAAATAATAGTTATTATTATTACAGGTTAAAAACCGGCAAATATTATTTTAGCGTTTTGAATATTTTAGTACATTTTAAATCGCTCCGTAATATATCATTCACTTTGTTTGAAAATACCGAAAACAATAGATATTCAGTGTCACAAATTGATTGCTGGTTTAATAAGTTATTTCGAAATGGAAGGAGATAATGATGGTCCCCTTTTGCCCGTAAATTCCCTTAGAAAGTTAATTATTGATAATATTAAATATTATAAGTTGCTGCAATTTTATTGAAAATGTTTTTAGCGTGTTACTGCTACGCTGAATATTAGTGTGGGTTCTGTGAATAACATCGCTAACAAAATTAAGAACAATACGTTAGATTCAACTAAGAAAACCCGTCTACATACGAATTGGGTGACGAATCTTGACCATCTTGTTATTGGCTCTATTCGAGATCAAATGTTATGTATAAGAACAGTGAGTGCACAAACTATTTTATCTATATAAACATAACCTAAACAAATTATTTCAGAGAAAATTATTAGTCTGGAAAGTATACATAAAAAGTTAGGGACATGCAGCTTTTTGAGGGATGTAAGTCATCCCTTTATACACTCTTACAGGGCATATGATTTAAATGGTGTAAAGATAACCCTCGAAGAGGTCTTCCAGACATTGCCTTAAAATGATTTCAATTTTTAAAGGCGCATAATAAAATCAATGAAAATAAATTGTTTGAATTTGTGTATCTTGATGAAACTTGGATATTTCAAAATGGTTCATTGGGACACTCTTGGCAAGACGGTAAGAAAAAAAGTGTAAAGACAACAAAAATTAAGGGAAAATCGTAAAAATTACAAAAGAATTTGAGTAGGTTTTGTTGATCATAGTAATGATTAATATTATTGCAGATTAATTGCAGATATATTGTTGTCCATACAGGGAATAAGAATGCTTTTATTCGTGGTGCAGAATTATTGTTCTGCTCCAAATCCAAGGGCGACTACCATGGAGAAATTAACCATAACATATTTTTGTTATGGTTTGAAAATAATTTGTTAAAAAATCTGGATTAGCCATCAGTTATTATTTTGGACAGTGGACCACATCATAGCACACTGGTGGAAGTTTTTTTAGAGATAGGCCCGAAAAAGATATACATTTGATTATATGGCTAAAAAATATGATCATATAATATTATGACTTCCTCCCTATCACTGTATATTTAATCCAATCGAGTTGATATGAAGGGTATCAGAAAATTATTATAATAGACATGCTGGTTGAGAAAGATATTCCATCAAGGACTGTTTGGATATGTTGGATTGTCGACCATAACATCTTCGGTTAGGATGAACTCGATAATACATACAGAGGAAATAATTGATAAATGGTGTATCGTGAACATGTCTTAGAGAGATTGGAAATTAGCAGTTTAGTAATTGATATGGACAGTGACTCGGAAAGTGAAAGTGAATAAGGGAAATTTTCAGGATATGTAACAATGGTGAGCTATACTGGAAATTCCTGAGACAGTGTAATGAGTAAACAGCTAAAGGTATGGATATAATTAATAGAATATATTGTAGGAAATGGTATTGGAGGGCGTAAAAGATTTGTGTGTAAAGATATGAGCATTAGGTTAGAATGTATGAGGAGAAAATCAATAGTAACTGTTTTGTAGATATGATAAATGCATTATACAGAATTTAGTGCTTAGTTTTATCAAGAATGATGCATACAGGTCGTAGCAGAAGAAATAAAAAATACAGTGATATTCAGATGACTTAAAAAGTTATCACACCATCGAAGGATACAAGAACTAAACTTAAAAACTTAAATATAGTCTCGAATGAAAGTAAAATACATTACATTGAAATATAATTGTTAATTAGGTGGATTAGGCCTCCAGAAGAATACCACTACTTAAAATTATGTGGCTAGAGCTCTACCTTACAGGTGGTGTGGAAAATAGTTCATTGCAAATATAATGAAACAACTCTAACCTACAAACTATTATATCTCTATACTTAATTGTAGTTTTAAGTCCTTAGATAATACATGCATTAGATATACTATAATATTAAAATAAATTATATGTGTTAACAGTATATTTGTTTAATTATTTTACTTAGATTAGAATTTTGTTGTATGTCAAAGCCAAACTGAAATAAAACTCAGAGTTAATGTGGAAAACAGTGCGACGTTTTAACGTCACAAATTTAGATGATGCATACACAAATAAGCTTTGAATAGACTATAAACTATATAAGTTCGTGTACTTTTATTCGCTTCAAAATGCTGATCTCCTGCGCGTTGTCCAGCAGTCAAACCTTTTTTATTTAACCGAAAATTCTTGGATAACCTCGTGCATCAATTTGAGTTCGAGATCTGCTTATCGTTGTGATAAGTTATAATCATTGCTTATTAATCGAAATTCTGGCAGCGTTGAATTACTAGTCGGTTTGATATCTTAGTACACCCGGTAAGTCTTAATAGGTTTTATATATTTATATATATACTATATATGTATACTAGCGACCCGCCCCGGCTTCGCACGGGTGCAATGCTGATACTAAATTAAATACACTACAGAAAAAATATGAACGTTGTATATAAAAACATAGCGGCCCGCTCCGACTTTGCACGGGCATAAAATATATATGCCTATGTCACTCAATGAAAACATGATTAGAATCGATCCAGTATTTTTGGTTCATTCATTACTGCCCTTGGCCTGCACGCATTAAATTTGAAGTAAAACTATTCCCCTTCCCCTATACTTACTATGAAGATTTCCTGCTATCTTTGGAATATCTAAATTCATACAATTTTTATTACATTACACATTTTTAAACGCGAATTTTAAATTTGTAATATCTCCGAAAATATTTGTTTAATTTACATGCTGTAAGGAACCATATTGATCTATATTAATTGTACACTGTATTTAAGGTACTTAATTCGATAAGGATTAATGCCGTATTGCTTAAAATAGATTCGTAAATAAGCCATTTTCTCACGTAAAAAGTAAACAATAAAAATGGTTAATGTGGGTTATCCCTAAAAGATAAACATATACCATCCCGGACTTTTTTGTAGACCTTTTTATGGTGTACAATACTGTAGTACATTAATTTGATCTAACTCGTAGGGTTAGGCAGCGTTTTTGCTAATTGCTAAATAAGCCTAAAAAAATAGGTTAATTTACGACATCACGTTAGAAACCTCTAAAATTAGCAATGTTGCCTTAGTATATTATGCATGTATTATACATATAAACCTTCCTCTTGAATCACTCTATCTGTTGAAAAAAACCGCATCAAAATCCGTTGTGTAGTTTTAAAGATTTAAGCGCACATAGGGATATAGGGACAGAAAAGGCGACTTTGTTTTATACTATGTAGTGATACTAAAAAATGTAATGCCATTTTAATATTTCGTTTCTCATAGGAGCAACATTTTAATATTAAATTAAATTTAATTACAAAATTTAATAGGCACAGCAAGCTGTGTGCAGAATGTGCCTCGTATTCTGCCTTTGAAAATAATTAAAAGGATGTTGTGCATTGTTTATTCATCGTCGCTATAACTAAAACTTGGATATTCGGGTTTTTGGAATAAAAAGTTAAATAATTTTCCACAAATGATGACGCGATAGTTGTCGCAGAGGACTATATATCTTAGTCATTTCGGTCGTTTCAAATATCAGTATAGGATCAATAAATTGGAGGATTATTGGAAAAATTATACCGAAGTTGAGGGATCTACACATTTCAATTAATCAATATCGTTTCCAAAACTTTGAAAAGTTTATTTCAAGCACTACAACTTAAGCATTTTATGCCTCTCTAAATGGGTAAAAAGGAAATTCTGAAATATTATAGATATATAAAGTTACACGCTTGAGGTCAGCTCGTTAGATTCTGCAAAATGTTGGACAAATTAGAGTCGGAAAAAACTTTTGTCTGTGTCCTAAACTTTCTTATTTTTTTCTTAGGTTGTCTTATTGAATAATGACACTCGGCTGCACGTTTCAAGAGATGTAAGAACCAAATAGTGTGATGTGTAATTAATTATGTGCATACTGAGGTACACTAAATGGTAAATACCCCAAAAGTTACTACTAATATGGTCTAAGTAGATAAGTAATAGACAAATTATAAGTTAGTCGTCAACGACTAGTAATTATATATTATATAAAATTATCAGGAACTACAAAATTAATTTTAAACAATTTATAACAGATGGTTTTAGTTTATTTTAAATAGCATCGGGTACATTTGTAAATAACTTCATGTTGAAGCCTGACAAGTTTCAGATTTTAGTATATGTTAATTTCGAAGTTTCGAAGTTGTTGTTTTATATAGCCAATAAATAACCGTCACATAATGTAAACACCACTGTTTCATTTCGTTTTACCTCCATTCACCGAGCCACATTATTTACCCTAAACACCGTTGTGTTACTGATATTAAAAAGCGAAAAACTCACCTGGTCATGCATGAAGACCAACGGCAAACCGAATATCAATGGATTCAAGCCAATGCTCTGTATTTAGTGAGATCAGCTTCAAACCATCAATGGCAATCGGTATCGACTAAAGTAAATGCATTAGAGACGAGCTGTATGCGGAAAAACTGTCGGAATACAAAACAAAAACATTACAAAGGTCTACCATATGTTAAAAAACCGGTGAAAACATACATGCAAACATTAAAATGAGAAGTACTACCCCATCCGTTGCATTCTGCAGACTCTGCTCCTTCGGAGAACTACTTGTTAAATATATGAGTTCTGTGGTATCTGATGAGTGCTTTACTTCTTATAAAGACACCAAAAATGGGTCGATTTGTGGATAGACTCAAAAGATACATCGTAATTTCTAGATGGAGTACACCTGAGGATGAAAATAAGTCACGGCTTGTACTTATTTTTGACAATAAAATTTCAAATTAAAAAAATTCTTTATATCTAATTTATCGACTTAATGCAATGACAAAACTTATTCAACATACTATGATGTTAATTGCTTTTATATTTTATATAGTTTTGATTAAAGTGTGTCCGACCAATTTGTTAATTTTGAAACAGAATGCGCCAAATAACGGGGTTGTAAGGGGTCGGATAACCAAGATAAGCGTTTTATCACAGACATTGAAAAGTGTGGGCGCGATTTCTAGGGGATTTTCCGTCGGATAATTTCGTTCGGGCCGATGGAGGTTTACAGTTGGCGGGGAACGAATGCGTTCTTCGTTTCGCAGCTGCATAATAATGACGCGCGTCCCGATTAGAGCGTGGCGGCGCACCGCTGACGGCCTTTGATGACGCCGCCTGGTCCGGAGGTCCGCTCGTGACCGAGGAGAATGAAACAATTACGATTCCGCAGGATGTTGCTTACGTCTGGCCAAGGAAAAAGCCACCGAAAATAGTCGCCCGTTACGTTTTTTTGTCTCGGAAAATTCGAGCGATGGCTTTCAAACATTCGTCTATCATCTATATATACAAATACAATACATATCGCTGAACACTATTTTTGCGTACAATTGTGAAATCTTTATTGAAATAATTCAAGAAAGACTCAGCGTTCTATTTACTTCATGATTGATGGTGAAGAATTAGGAATTTTTTATTATTACATTTTTATCTTACATTAGGGACGCTTAGTTACTATCTTTTTAACAAGTCGTCCGGTTGTCAGACGTATGCAAAATTATTCAAAATAATAGTTATTATTATTACAGGTTAAAAACCGGCAAATATTATTTTAGCGTTTTGAATATTTTAGTACATTTTAAATCGCTCCGTAATATATCATTCACTTTGTTTGAAAATACCGAAAACAATAGATATTCAGTGTCACAAATTGATTGCTGGTTTAATAAGTTATTTCGAAATGGAAGGAGATAATGATGGTCCCCTTTTGCCCGTAAATTCCCTTAGAAAGTTAATTATTGATAATATTAAATATTATAAGTTGCTGCAATTTTATTGAAAATGTTTTTAGCGTGTTACTGCTACGCTGAATATTAGTGTGGGTTCTGTGAATAACATCGCTAACAAAATTAAGAACAATACGTTAGATTCAACTAAGAAAACCCGTCTACATACGAATTGGGTGACGAATCTTGACCATCTTGTTATTGGCTCTATTCGAGATCAAATGTTATGTATAAGAACAGTGAGTGCACAAACTATTTTATCTATATAAACATAACCTAAACAAATTATTTCAGAGAAAATTATTAGTCTGGAAAGTATACATAAAAAGTTAGGGACATGCAGCTTTTTGAGGGATGTAAGTCATCCCTTTATACACTCTTACAGGGCATATGATTTAAATGATGTAAAGATAACCCTCGAAGAGGTCTAATGGAACTTCCAGACATTGCCTTAAAATGATTTCAATTTTTAAAGGCGCATAATAAAATCAATGAAAATAAATTGTTTGAATTTGTGTATCTTGATGAAACTTGGATATTTCAAAATGGTTCATTGGGACACTCTTGGCAAGACGGTAAGAAAAAAAGTGTAAAGACAACAAAAATTAAGGGAAAATCGTAAAAATTACAAAAGAATTTGAGTAGGTTTTGTTGATCATAGTAATGATTAATATTATTGCAGATTAATTGCAGATATATTGTTGTCCATACAGGGAATAAGAATGCTTTTATTCGTGGTGCAGAATTATTGTTCTGCTCCAAATCCAAGGGCGACTACCATGGAGAAATTAACCATAACATATTTTTGTTATGGTTTGAAAATAATTTGTTAAAAAATCTGGATTAGCCATCAGTTATTATTTTGGACAGTGGACCACATCATAGCACACTGGTGGAAGTTTTTTTAGAGATAGGCCCGAAAAAGATATACATTTGATTATATGGCTAAAAAATATGATCATATAATATTATGACTTCCTCCCTATCACTGTATATTTAATCCAATCGAGTTGATATGAAGGGTATCAGAAAATTATTATAATAGACATGCTGGTTGAGAAAGATATTCCATCAAGGACTGTTTGGATATGTTGGATTGTCGACCATAACATCTTCGGTTAGGATGAACTCGATAATACATACAGAGGAAATAATTGATAAATGGTGTATCGTGAACATGTCTTAGAGAGATTGGAAATTAGCAGTTTAGTAATTGATATGGACAGTGACTCGGAAAGTGAAAGTGAATAAGGGAAATTTTCAGGATATGTAACAATGGTGTGCTATACTGGAAATTCCTGAGACAGTGTAATGAGTAAACAGCTAAAGGTATGGATATAATTAATAGAATATATTGTAGGAAATGGTATTGGAGGGCGTAAAAGATTTGTGTGTAAAGATATGAGCATTAGGTTAGAATGTATGAGGAGAAAATCAATAGTAACTGTTTTGTAGATATGATAAATGCATTATACAGAATTTAGTGCTTAGTTTTATCAAGAATGATGCATACAGGTCGTAGCAGAAGAAATAAAAAATACAGTGATATCCAGATGATTTAAAAAGTTATCACACCATCGAAGGATACAAGAACTAAACTTAAAAACTTAAATATAGTCTCGAATGAAAGTAAAATACATTACTTTGAAATATAATTGTTAATTAGGTGGATTAGGCCTCCAGAAGAATACCACTACTTAAAATTATGTGGCTAGAGCTCTACCTCACTGGTGGTGTGGAAAATAGTTCATTGCAAATATAATGAAACAACTCTAACCTACAAACTATTATACCTCTATACTTAATTGTAGTTTTAAGCCCTTAGATAATACATGCATTAGATATACTATAATATTAAAATAAATTATATGTGTTAACAGTATATTTGTTTAATTATTTTACTTAGATTAGAATTTTGTTGTATGTCAAAGCCAAACTGAAATAAAACTCAGAGTTAATGTGGACAACAGTGCGACGTTTTAATGTCACAAATTTAGATGATGCATACATAAATAAGCTTAGAATAGACTATAGACTATATAAGTTCGTGTACTTTTGTTCGCTTCAAAATTCTGATCTCCTGCGCGTTGTCCAGTAGTCCAACCTTTTTTATTTTACCGAAAATTCTTGGATAACCTCGTACATCTGTTTGAGCTCGATATCTGCTTATCGTTGTGATAAGTTATAATCATTGCTTATTAATCGAAATTCTGGCAGCGTTGAATTACTAGTCGGTTTGATATCTTAGTACACCCGGTAAGTCTTAATAGGCTTTATATATTTATATATATACTATATATGTATACTAGCGACCCGCCCCGGCTTCGCACGGGTGCAATGCTGATACTAAATTAAATACACTACAGAAAAAATATGAACGTTGTATATAAAAACATAGCGGCCCGCTCCGACTTTGCACGGGCATAAAATATATATGCCTATGTCACTCAATGAAAACATGATTAAAATCGATCCAGTATTTTTGGTTCATTCATTACTGCCCTCTTCCCCTATACTTACTATGAAGATTTCCTGCTATCTTTGGAATATCTAAATTCATACAATTTTTATTACATTACACATTTTTAAACGCGAATTTTAAATTTGTAATATCTCCGAAAATATTTGTTTAATTTACATGCTGTAAGGAACCATATTGATCTATATTAATTGCACACTGTATTTAAGGTACTTAATTCGATAAGGATTAATGCCGTATTGCTTAAAATAGCTTCGTAAATAAGCCATTTTCTCACGTAAAAAGTAAACAATAAAAATGGTTAATGTGGGTTATCCCTAAAAGATAAACATATACCATCCCGGACTTTTTTGTAGACCTTTTTATGGTGTACAATACTGTAGTACATTAATTTGATCTAACTCGTAGGGTTAGGCAGCGTTTTTGCTAATTGCTAAATAAGCCTAAAAAAATAGGTTAATTTACGACATCACGTTAGAAACCTCTAAAATTAGCAATGTTGCCTTAGTATATTATGCATGTATTATACATATAAACCTTCCTCTTGAATCACTCTATCTATTGAAAAAAACCGCATCAAAATCCGTTGCGTAGTTTTAAAGATTTAAGCGCACATAGGGATATAGGGACAGAAAAGGCGACTTTGTTTTATACTATGTAGTGATACTAAAAAATGTAATGCCATTTTAATATTTCGTTTCTCATAGGACCAACATTTTAATATTAAATTAAATTTAATTACAAAATTTAATAGGCACAGCAAGCTGTGTGCAGAATGTGCCTCGTATTCTGCCTTTGAAAATAATTAAAAGGATGTTGTGCATTGTTTATTCATCGTCGCTATAACTAAAACTTGGATATTCGGGTTTTTTGAATAAAAAGTTAAATAATTTTCCACAAATGATGACGCGATAGTTGTCGCAGAGGACTATATATCTTAGTTATTTCGGTCGTTTCAAATATCAGTATAGGATCAATAAATTGGAGGATTATTGGAAAAAATATACCGAAGTTGAGGGATCTACACATTTCAATTAATCAATATCGTTTCGAAACCTTTGAACAGTTTATTTCAAGCACTACAACTTAAGCATTTTATGCCTCTCTAAATGGGTAAAAAGGAAACTCTGAAATATTATAGATATATAAAGTTACGCGCTTGAGGTCAGCTCGTTAGATTCTGCAAAATGTTGGACAAATTAGAGTCGGAAAAAACTTTTGTCTGTGTCCTAAACTTTCTTATTTTTTTCTTAGGTTGTCTTATTGAATAATGACACTCGGCTGCACGTTTCAAGAGATGTAAGGGTTACAGTTTGGAGGTTTTTAAATGCTGAAGATATGCGAAAATCTACAAATGAAAATATGAGAAGAAGTAAGGTTATATTACATTGTTGTTAGTCGTTTCCGACTAACCTACAATTTGTCTTTACAATAACTTAAATCTTGGTATATATATCTAGGAGGATTATTTTGCCCTAACTTAGTCTCTGGTGTAAAAAGGTTTATATGTTAACACTACTGTGTTTCTATTAATACACCTCACCATACCACCGTAAACAATATCACGTGGTTTGACTTGTATTGCTTCGATATTGACATGACAATAGAGTCTGTCCTCATATCTCCTTGCAAATTCTCATTATTTTCTAAGTAAGAGTCCGTATCTGAAAGTGTCGGTGCAAGTAATCAATCCTGTAATATTTAAGTACACTTACAATACTTCTTAGGGCTTTGGAAAACTTGTATTTTATTTATAGTATATTCAAAACTGTAGTGAAGCACATCATCAATATGTGCTTGTCGAAAGTTGTAAATTCGTTTTACAGTCAGGCAATATTTTCCTTCTCATTTTATTCTATTTAAAAAGAGATAGAGCGCTGTTTGACAAGTTCAAATATGTAACCGAATGAGCCTGCAAAAGTTTTCCGTTTGTCAACGTCAGCAAAATTCTTCTAAATAATATAATTAGGGGTTATAAACTGGCAAACGTGTTAACGCTTTGTTTTAATAAATTTCGAATCGTTTCGGTTTATATTGAAAATATTGTTTTGCGCGTTGCATCTGCACTGAATATTAGTACGGGCACGATACTTAATATATTTCAAAAAATAAAAAACAATATAACCTTTAATTCACCAAAAAGAAACCGTTTTTATGCGAAACAGGTGACGAATGAAGATCAGCTTGATGTTAGATGTATCAGAGATCAAATATAATACAATTATTTCAGAGAAAATTGTTAGACTGGAAAGTATCCATAAAAAGCCTAGAGATTTGCAGCTATTTGAGGGATGTAGAACATTCCTTCATACACTATTGGGTTATATAGGATTTAAGTGGTGTAAAGATAACCCACGAAGGGGTTTAATGGAACTTCCAGACACTGCTTTTAGAAGAATATAATTTTTAAAAACATACGAAAAATCAAGGAAGAGTTATTATATCAATTTATAAATTTAGATGAGACATGGATATTTCATAATGGTACATTGGATTACTCATCGCAAGATAATAGTAAATATAGTGTAAAGACAACAAAAGTTGATGGAAGAAGGTAAACAGTGCATCAACAAAGGCTGCATTAAGGTAATGGCTAAAAGTACATAAAATAAATTTTGAGGAAACCATGTTAAAGAAAGAACTATTTTAACTTGTTACTCGGTAAATATAAATGAAATATTTAATTGCATCTGATATAATCTACTTTTTTAGAAATAAGCTTGGGAAAAGATATAGATTGTTGAATGTTATGGCCACAGAGTATTACGTCGTCCTCCCTATCACTGCATATTTAATCCAATTGAGTTGATATGGGGTATTGCAAAGAATTTTTACAATAGACATTCAGGTCGATGAGGATATTCAAATCAGAGCTGTATCCATTTATGGAAAAAAGCATTGTCGAGAATAACACCTTCGGTTTGGATGAGCTCGATCAGACACATTGAAGAAGACATTGACAAATGTTTTTGATAGATTGGAAATAAACTTAGTTATTCACTTGATTAATGTTTCTGAAAGTGACAATGATTGAATAAAACTTTATGAATGTTGGTTTGTGATTCAATGCTTACAATTACCAAGACAGATATACTTTATTGTAGGAAATTGTATTATAGAGTGTGAAAGCTTTATGAACATGTGCATTACTGTTCAGAATTTACATGAATATTTGGTTAAAATATATGAGGAAAGAAATAATACTAACTCTTTTGCAGATATGGCAAATGCATTAAGGACAATGCAGTGATTAAATATAGTTTTATCAAGATATATGTATACAAGTATGAATAGAACACACTAAGGAGATATATAGTAACAGCAAAATGATTTTACAAGGAAACATTGCATGGAAGGAAACAAGAACTAAGCGAAAAAGCTAAATATACTCTCTAATAAAAGTAAAATAAAATAATAATGAAAGTAATACTCAGATGTACAATTGTTAATTAGGAAGATTAGGCCTTCGGTGGATACCCTACATAAACTCTAACCTATGAATTATTGGGGCTGTATAATTGATTATAGTTTTAAGTTCTTCTATAATATATGCCTCAGATATACTATAAGTATAAAGTAAATTATAACACATAACATTTTTGTTTCATTATTTTATTTAGATTAGAATTTTGTTATATATCAAAGCCAATATGTACTAAAACTCAGAGTCGCTGCGACAACATTGCGACGTTTTGACAGATGACGTGAGTACACTACTGTTTTTAACTGACTATATATTGCAGTTCATATATTGGAATTCCCAAACCGATAATTGAATTCCATATGTCCATAGGTTTCAATTCTTGCTTGTATAACAACACCAATTTATTATGTACTAATTATTATGATTTGCTTCCAATTAACTAATACATTTTCCTGTATTTGAGCTCCAGTTATTTCTATATCTTTATAACATGTTCCTTCTAGTGAAGTTTTGCATCAATATTCATTACGAGATTCTTAGTGTTGTTGCTATATGAAATGATATTATTATTTGTTATTATTGGTGCTTGTGCGGGCTGATTAGACGTGAACTGTACATGCACATTTTTACTTTCGTTAATTTTTAATTTCCTTGTGTGAGTTTAGTTATTTATATTGTCATTTGTCTGTTGTAATTTTCGTGTGGCTTCTTCGCTATTGTCTCCGACAGCTAGAAACGTAGTGTCATCAGACAATATAGCATGATATTGTCCATTTGTCCAGTATTAGTATTCTACAGTATGTCACATATGTAGTTTTATTCTCTCCTTTCTTTCTTTTATTATAGAATAAGCTTGCTCTTCTTTGATATTCTGGCTGTAATTTAAGACTTAAATACTTTCAGTATGCTTATCAGTGTGCTG
This sequence comes from Rhynchophorus ferrugineus, assembly GCF_030347505.1. Classification (NCBI taxonomy): domain Eukaryota; kingdom Metazoa; phylum Arthropoda; class Insecta; order Coleoptera; family Curculionidae; genus Rhynchophorus; species Rhynchophorus ferrugineus. Next base: position 14,775,547 of record NW_027472588.1, on the reverse strand, counting down.
TTTCGGTAACATTTTCTGTAGCTTATGGACATGTAGTTTGTGCAATATCTAAGAATATAGCTGAACATATCTATATACCTTCAGAGGCAGTTGATAAAAATGGTCGGGGATATTTCATTGAATATATATTGCACCGATTTTTCTCAATAAATGCCTTTTAATGTGAAAAAATCCTCGGAATGCATACACATATCTAATTGCTGGATCGAAAACGTTTATGGTATAGTTATTTCCCAATGAATTATGTAAATGTGGTCCCAATGATTTTTAATTTAGGTACATCTCTCACTCGTGTCAGGCATTTATCTATTTATCCATTTACGTTGAGTCAAATGAAGCTGTCGAAACCCGAACCCGCCCTCCTAGAATACTCGCGTTTTTATTTCCGGCAATAACACTAATAGAAAATGATCGGTGTCCCTCCGGCCGACGGACCCCTCCCCATTCATCTCGCATTCAGTTCATGTGCCGCCCTTATACAAAGCCGCACAGATAAGACCGGGGACCCCATAACGGCCGACCATTAGGACCCGACCTCCTAGTTTTATACGGCGGAATTATACGGAGGCAGTCATCTTGACCGCGGACCCATACGCCAGCAAAACAAACATCTTTAGCTATTATTCAATGCCGATTTGATTCTCGTGCTCGCAAATAAACTTTATTGCGCTGCTTCTTATGCAGACCGGGCCCCGGGTCCCGGCATCGGAACCAGTGTTTTTGACGGAACAGTTGCCGGTAATAACGTCTCGCATAAAGTATGCCGAAAGGGATTCGGTTCTGGAGTCGGCCTGTGACCAGATTAGATATTGGAAATGATATTTTTTCGTTTGCTGGCTGGTGTACGGGGTATGTGTGCGCTCCGGTTACGGAGGGTGGGGGTGGACGAGGCCGGAGAGTTGACTTATGGGTATGCGGAGGACAGGCTGGTGCTGTTGGAGGACCGTTCTGTCCGTACGATAGTTTATTTTCCTCGTTTATTCGGCTGCTTGTTGTATTATGTAAGGAACGGGAGTGGCTTAATATCGAATTTAATGAAACATATTGGACAATATAGATATTTTCCAATGTATATTTCGTTCAATAAAACAGTGAACTCACGTCTGTACCAGTCTGAGTTTTAGTTCATTATGACTCTACATAACAAAATTCTAATCTAAATAAAATAATGAAAGAAAAATGTTATTAAAAATAGTTTATTTTAACATTATAGTACAACTATTTGAGGGACACAGTTGGGTTATATAGGATTTAAGTGGTGTCAAGATAACTCGCGGAGGATTTTAATGCAACTTCCAGTCATTGTTTTTAACAGAATACAATTTTAAAAAATATACAACAAAATGGCTGCAATTAAGGAATGGCTTAAAGTACATAAAATAAATTTCGGAAAAACTATGTTAAAGAATGAACTGTTTTAACTTGTTACTCGGTAAATACAATTGAAATATTTATTTTCATTTTATGTAATCTACTTTTTTAGAAATAAGCCTGAGAAAAGATACATGGTAGGTCAGATTGTTGAATGTTATGGCCACAGAGTATTACATCTTCTTCCCTATCATTGCATATTTAATCCAATTGAGTTGATATGGGGTATTGCAAAGAATTACTCCAATTAACATTCAGGTCGAGGAGGATATTCAAACCCAAACTATCTGGATTTATGGAAAGAAGCATTGTCGGAAATAACACCTTCGGTTTGGATGAGCTCCATCATACGCATTGAAGAAGAACTTGACAAATGGTGGATGTAATGGGCGTAATGTCGGATTTAATGAAACATATTGGACAATATAGTTATTTTCCAATATATACGGAATATATACCGTTCAATAAAACAGTCTCACGTCTGTACCAGTCCGAGTTTTACTTCATTATGACTCTGACATAACAAAATTCTAATCTAAATAAAATAATGAACCAAAAATGTTATTAAAAATAATTTATTTTAACATTATAGTACAACTTATGAATATATTATTGAAGGATTTATTATTAAACTACAATAAATTATACAGTCGTAATGGTTTATAGGTTAAGGCTTTGCTTTATTATATTTACGTTAAACTTTTTTCACAACACCTATGAAGTAGTTTTCTAAGCGTCTTTTTTAAATAGTGGTTAACATATTTCTTGATAAAATTGGATTTAATCATTGCATTCTCTCTAATCATTGCCACACCCGTAAAATAGTTGGTATTCTTTCTCTCCTCATACATTTTAACCAAATACTCATGTATATTTTGAACAATTGCATAAATGTTTCATACTCTACAATACATTTTTTCTACAGTTATTGTATGTTAATTATATACTGACCTTTAGTTGTTTTCACTCTCATCACCCTGTCTTGGAAATTGTCAGTATTGAACCACAATCTCATATTCAGAAAAATTGATTCAAGTGAACGACTAAGCTGTTAATTTCATATCTATCCAAGACTTATTCATTATTCTAGTTATTGATCATATTTGTTTACTGCATGGACAATATATCTGCAATTAATTATTAATAAATGTTATAACTAATAATACCTAATTGATTGTTATTCCAACGTTTACCTTTTTCCATCAATTTTTGTTTTCTGAACACTATTTTTAGTATCATCATGCTATGAGTGATTCTGTAGCCACCGCTACAACCCTTTAAACCACCACGCATTTACCTAGATCAAAGTCAAAAGTGGCCAAACGCTGGTGGATTGGTACCATGCGGATCCCGGCTATAAAAGACCACCACGGAGGCCTCCTGTTCTCTTTTTTCCTTTCTCTACCCCCTTATAACAGTACCACTTCCACAGCGCTACCACACTTCCTGTACCTAACCTAAAATCCTGTCAATTCTCCCGTCGACCACATGTATCAATTTATATCGAAATAAACCAGTGTTTTCAGTTCTCATGAAAATTCCTTCCACAAAACAGTAGTGAGTGTTCGGACGAGAAATCTCATTGACAGCCGCACATTCCGACCGACCGACCCGATGAACATTCTTATAATTGGTGACCCCGACGTGATCGAAGTGCCTAACAGGTAAACCAGCTCAACATAAGCCACTTGATAGGTGCTTGACACGTGCATTAAAAAATAGCACGAGGAACTGTACCCATCAATATCACATGGTCGACGTTATCCCACGAGACTAGCCTGATGGACGAAAACCACACAAGCTCATCATGCGTAACATCAACACATGAACACCCTTGCATTCGGAAACGAGACACGTAAGACACCACACTTATAGGTATAGGACGTCCTGCTACAGCTTCAATGACAGCTGATCACGTAAAACCCCTCACTCAGGTTGGGATCCCCATTTCATAAGCAATCTTTAAACGATTCATTGTGTGATTGCGGGTGCACTCCGGAACCTACACCACATGGAGGTACGTTCCACGGCAGCTCCACTAGGAACTTTGACCAAACAAATCGTATGCCAAGAGGTTTTAAATATATATAGGCTAATGCTACATCCAACAATTATATGGAAACGAAAGTTGTAAAAAAAATTGTTGATGATTTAGGCTTTTTGCGAGAAGCCCGCTATGTGTAATGGGAACAATCACACTAGACAGTACCTCATGAGTATAGCACTAAACCTGTAAGAACTACTTTAGATTCCGAATCCAGTAGTAACAATTTGTTTATTTTAGCCAAGTAGACATCAGCTATATTACGAACAATCAGTACATTAAAATTTAACTGTAGCTTTATTATTGTTCCGAAACTAAGAAGTTTGTTTATATTTTACATCTACATTCCAACATTCCACAATTAATCTATATCATGTGCTAGATGAAGCCAGCCTATGTCAGCTACTATAGTAGAAAAAGAGTGATAATAACTTTGACCAAACAAATCGAAATTTATTACATCACCGTAAACCAAACGGTACTTTTCGAAAACAAAACAAAAAAAATAGTAAACAAAACACTTTATACGCGCTAGTAGTCGAAAATAATCAGATAGCCGCGAGCTATTTACGTCCGTCAGCAACCAATGAAAAACAAAAAGGAAGTTATCCATCACAATGGGGCGAAATGATTTTTTAACGCTTTGATCTTTTAAAGTTTACCATAGCGTGAGACGCGATCGCAACCAACGAAGAACCATTAAATTCATCAACGCAGCCGCTATTCGATCGTAAATTAACAGTGGCAAGCGTAAGATTTTGATTTTGGCCACACATTAAGTGGATTAGGATATTAAAAAAGACCGAGACGGTATCCCATGTGAACCAGATCAAAGATCCGAGATCGATATTACATCGACTAATTAATGTAAAATCTACAATTTAAATTGACGCCCCGAAGTTGACGCCCACTGTTATTTAGACGGGTTGAATCACCAGATCAAGTGAAAGATAAATTACCTAGTGCAACAGTCTTTTATTCTCATTGCCCTGGACTTCTGTGATTCATTCATGAAATATTGAATTTGGTTTTTATTGTCTTTGGCGTACTTTATATTTGAAAAAAATTAAGAGTTTTAGATCAGAATTTAATTTATTCTACTTCTTGTTACTTAATTACATCTTACGTTGGATATTCTTAGTACAATTTTAATTTGCAAATTAATTTATTACTACTATTCTGTTGTACTTACACAAACAAAGCGAGTAAGGGATTAATACATTAGTATGTATTTCCCAGATTAAAATAATACTAATCTACTTAAGCTAAAGTTAAGAATACACTAGACGAATTTAGTTCGCTTCAATCTTATGAATTCCCGCGGGTTGTTGATTTAGCGACCTTATTTCATGTTTTAAGGCGAAATCTTGGATCACGTTGTGTATCCATTTGATTTCGATGGCATCGTGCAGCTCTTCATTGATTACGTAGCGATAAGCATTTTTATTTAATCGTAGAACATTGTTTTGAATACGTTGGTTTACTAGTTGATTTTTTGTCTTAGTGCAACCCCATGTTTGCACTCCATAGATCCAAATTGGTTTTATGATTGAGTAACAAACCAATATCTTTGATTTTAGGTCAAGTTGAGAGCTCTGCTGCTTTTTGTCTAACATGATGTCTCCAATTTAACCTACCATCGAGATCTATTCCGAGGTATTTGGCTGATGCTGCTTGAGGAATCGGGACATTAAGTGGTATAATTAGGTTTTTGTCATTTCGCCGCATCGCAAAATTAACATGGACATATTTGGAGCTATGAAGTTGTATTTTCCAGTCTAGTTCTTGTTGATCGGTACTTGTATTTTATCTACAAGTTTTACTCTACTAATTGTTTTGCTTTCTATGATGTGTTTCTAGATTTAAATTCGATTTCTGAGCGTTGATTTCTCGCGAATTACATCATTTTACTCCCTCGACAGCTACTTTGTATAAGCATACAGTAAAACGCATCACTCAGTTTTTATTTTGCCCCTTGTCCTTGTTCTAGTTTCCGATATATTCGGTCTTTGCTCGTGTGTCACTCAGAAGCATCTAATATGTTGGTTACAAGCAAATGGTGGTGAATTAGGTAGGAGTCAAACACCAATTAAGAGAATTAAAATTATAATTATTATAGTTAAAATGATTGGGGCAAGTGCGAGAAAAGTCCCGTTACCATTTGGATTTGACACTTACGTGGGGTAAAAGTCCCGCTACCATTTTGATTGCGCGCCATCTTGGTTATGTGACGTTTAGCTCAGTTTGGCTTTAATCATTGTATTGTGTAGACGTCCAAATTTTATTATGGATGCTCAAAAACTAGACCAAAATGTTCGGAAAAAGATCTGACAAAACCTAGTTTCAACGCCAGGAATATAAATAACAACGTAGGGGGGTTGCTGACAAGTGATTTAACGCGATAATCTACTGAAATTCATTAAGTACTCGCCAATTGATTAGCAAATCTATTACATATTTTTATAATTGTTTGTAATCATTGCCCTTAATGAATTTTATTGTAATAATGAAGAAAAAAGTACAGTGATTGCATTCTTGTACAAAACAGGATAAAAATGAAAAAGAAGAACACTGCACGTCCAATAAATAAATCAAAACAACTTATATCCTCCATATAACAATTTAACAATGATTTTGAATGTTAATGATTTGACACAGACTTTGAATAACAATGACAATGAATTAAAATCATGATCTTTTGAAAATTCTTAAACAAAATACTCGAAGTATTTGAAATGTTCAAGTCACCTATTGCAAAAACCAATAAAACAAACCTAAACACTCAATGAAACATTAGAGAATATTTTATCTTAAAGTCGTCTCCATTCACCCCGAATCCAACGATGAAGGAACTCGTTGGAAGCCTCGCTTAAATTTAAAGCGACAGAGAACGACTTCCGCCCCACCATCACCGACAGCATATTCTCTCCTACGCCCCGTCCGACGACGGGGGAGGCGGGAGCGAAACGAGCCCCTTCCGCAGATAAGCGGCCGGCGGCAGTGGCGGCAGTGGTGGCGGCGACCAACGGACGCGATGGGGGCGCTTCATTAGCATGCTGTCCGCGACGTAAAACGGCAACAACGTCTGGCGCGAAAATTGCCGTATTAATTAGCATTTAGATGATCTAACGATAATTAGTTGGCGAGTGGGAAACGCGCAGGCGCCGCGCTACGACGATGACGTGGACCTGGGGGCGGTTAGACCAAAGAGAGTAGAAATACGGACGGATATAAAATACTATTTTAGGTGTTCTATATTCTGGTCGAAATCACTATGACTTTAAAATGGCATTTATTGAAATTTGAAAAATATATATTAATATATTATTATAATATTATATTATTATTATATTATATATATATATTATATAATATAATATATTAATTAAAAAAATCTAACCTGGTAAAATCGTTGCCAAATAAAGATCTTAGTTAGGCGGCGATTCATTCATCGCTACACTTTTACACTATTTTAGCACTTTAAAACCATATGCTACCCGTAATGAGAAGTCGCTATATCTAGTGAATATGAACATACTGTAATCAGAATGTAATTTTCGGATTTTTATATTATTTTATTTATTTTTTGATATATTTTAAAGTATCTTTTTTACCAATGAGGGATTATCTGAACTAGACCTACTGTTTAACGTGGGCTCCTAACTAATAAAGTCCGAGGGAGCAAGTGCATGACTGGTGTTGAACATTTTAATCTATTTTTCTTTAAATATTGCTTCGCGATGGAGAAATTTAGTTACATGGAATTAAAAGGCTATATTCAAAGATATTTCTCAGTAAAGGAAGCTCTAGTACTTCCTTGTGGAGTACTCAAGGGGTGGGAACTCCCTTGAAGACTAGCAGATATAGTAATCTAAAAAGTTATCATTAATTTTTTAACAAACATTTTAAATTAAATACTACCGTCGAAAATTCCAATATATATGAATAAATGTCATATTGATCTGTCGAATTATATGTACATTTTGCAATTAACAATATATATAATTAAGGTACATTTTAATCATTGCAAATATTAAATACTAATGCAAAAATTAACTAATTGTCGTTACTAGTAGAAATTTACTCCAGTCAACATATTTCTATAGTTTATTCAAAGTTATTTTGTGTATACGTCATATTCATTGTGACGTCAAAACATCGCAATGTTGCCGTATCAACTCTGAGTTTTAGTTCAGTTTGGCTTTGACATACAACACAATTCTAATTTAAATAAAATAATTAAACAAAAATATTATCAATCATATGTAGTTTATTTTAACATTATAGTACATCTAATCGAAGGACTTAAAACTACAATTAAGAACACAGATATAATAGTTGTTTTATTATATTTGCATTGAACCTTTTTCCACACCACCCATGAGGTTGAGTGCTAGACGCGTTTTTTCATGTAGTGTTATACCTCTGGATACCTAACCCACCTAATTAACAATATCACACCTAATATCAAAGTAAGGTATTTTACTATCAGTTGAGAGCATATTTACCTTTTTACGTTTAGTTCTTGTTTTCTTCGATGATGTGATTACTTGTAAAGTCATTTTGATGACTGCATTTTAATTTCTTCTGCTACTACCTGTGTACACCATATATTAAAATTAATCACTGAATTCTGCCTAATACATTTACCATATCTAAAAAACTGTTAGTATTCATTATCTCCTTATACATTCTAACCTAGTGCTCCTGTTTAATTTTGAACAATTACAATCATATCTGTGTATACAAATCTTTCATGGTCTACAATACAATTTTCAATAGTTATATTCTATTAATTATTTGCATACCTTTAATTGTTTCCACTTTCATCACATTACAGCATGTCTATTATATTAAGTCTTTGCTACCCCCATATCAGCTCGATTGGATGTACAGTGATAGGGAGGAAGTCGTAAAACTGTAATAAATTGCAATAGATTGCAAAAAACGCAATGAAACATTTCATTTATATTTACCCAGTAATAATTTTAAATAATTCATTCTTTAACATGGTTTCTTCAAAACTTATTTTATGTACCTTAAACCATTCCTTTATTGCAGCCTTTGTTGATGCACTTGTTGGGATCTTCTCCACCAGTGTACTAATGATATGGTGAATTGTCCATAACAATAATTGATGGTTCCTCCAAGTTCTTTAAAATCTGATCTTGAAACCACTACAAAAACAAGTTATGGTTCATTTCACTTGGACTTGGAAATCACTAATTCTGAACCAGGAATAAAAATATTTCGTTTATATTCCTGTTTCCAGCATGAAGTAATTGTACATGATATATAGTTATTTTTGCAATGAATTATTAATAAATATTATGACTAACAAAACCTAATCGATAGTTATTCCCACGTTTACCCTTTTCCATCAACTTTTGTTGCCTTTATAGCGTATAGCGTATTATAGCGTTTGTAGCGTATTTATTATCATATTGCCATGAGTGATTCAATGTACCATTCTGAAATATCCACGTCTCATCTAAATATACAAATTGATAACATAATTCTTTCTGGATTTTGTTATATTTTTAGAAACTTTCTTGTTTCAAAAGCAATATCTGGAAGTTCCAGTAAACTCGTACATGGGTTATCTTTACGCCACTTAAATCCTATATAACCCAACAATGTATGAAAGGATGTTCAACATCCCTCGAATTGCCGCATATCTTTTAGCATTTTATGGATACTTTCAAGACTAACAATTTTCCCTGAAATAATTGTATCAAATTATGTTTCAATTGAAAAAGCATCTTAGTGTTTTTATATATTTCGTATATTTAAACTCTGATACAGCTAACATCATTGAGACTTTTCACGAATCGACCTACTTCTTGGTATTTTCATAAAAAGTAGTAATCAGAAGGGGCAAGGTCTGAAAAATACAACGGGTGGGGTAACACTTCCCATTTTAAAGTTTGCAAGTATGATTTTACTGGTTTTCCAAAATGTAGTCGAGTTGCAAAATGTGGTCGAGTTCTGCTGAAGAATAAAATTGTTGTTTCTTTTATCCTATTCGAGTTTTTCGTGCAGTGCTCAAATTGACTCGACATTAATTGTAGTTGATAGCAATCTCTATTGATGGTTTCATTAGGTTTTTGACCCACTAAGTTGACTCCACCAAACGCATGCATGTATGTTGATGTAACATATAACAAGGATGGATTAATAATGGATCATTTCAACACCAGTAACAATACTATGCAAAAAACGTTTCCAATATTGCATTGAAGAAAATATAGCCATTGATTGAACAATTTCACACATGATCACTTTCTTCAAGATAACTTCTTTCAATGTATCTTGGGTTTCCATGTTCTTAACGCTATTTTAAACAGTTTCTTGTAATACTCCCAACAATTCTGCATATTCCTCTTGCATTTTACATGGATAATCATAGAGTAACACCTTCTAATCGTCGTCTTCAAATTTCTTGCTTGTCCATAACGCTCTTTCTCTTCAGTGTCAAAATCACCATTTTAAAAGACCAAAACCAAGGCCCAATCAAACCCAACCAAAACCAGACCATGTTGAAATTGATGAAGCATTGTTGCCATAAGTATTGAAGTAAATTGATATAAAAAAGTTATTCGGTACAAATTAAGACATTTTCAATATTATATATCAATATGAAATTGGTTACAAAGATACCCAATGGGATCTTACCGGCTCTGTCGGTAACAGCATCTGTTGTAAAACCTTAAATTCAAATTAATTTATATGATATGTAGCTAACTAAAATATATGCAAGCACTTAATAACTTTTCCATATATTTCTAAATATTTTTTACGAAAAAATATGGAAATAAACATATAAAAATATGCAAGCCAGTCATTGAACGTTTTATTTCGAATTCCATGATGATTTACCTGTTTCGTACATTTTAACCATTCCATTACCATTCAGAATCTTACCGAAAACATTGTAGCACGTCTTGAATCCATTTCGGTGAGAATATAGCGAACGTACACAGGTGCCGTGTGATATCCACCAGTTTAAGGGCGAGATTTTATAAGCAGTTGTGTCGCTGTTAAGGATTTGATAGTAATTTCTACAGACAAACGCACCTGCTCATTTATGCTGTTTTTGTTTAGCGGCAATAGAAGTATTTTCTCTCTTTGGTGTACGGTTCAATGTAGATTACTGCAATTTTTTGGTCTTATATTTTATCGGTTCATGTAATACAGATTAATTGGCTAGTTAGATTTTAGTGGATATCCAATTCAAGTATAACTGATTGTTTGTTTAACTTTGGAGAAACTTATAACGCAATAAATTTTTTTTAATGAGTGATGAATGGCAAACAATTAAGGGAAGAAAACAAATGTATGCGTCTTATAATTTTAACAATCTTATTTATTATAAATATTCGGATAATTCAGAATTTTTTTATATTTTATAGAGGGTTTACCAACTAGGGTATATCTGGACAGGACCTACTGTTTTACGTAGGCTCCGAACTACGGTCCTTGGCATTAAGCCTACTGACTACCAAGAGACCAACTTAGAGATCATCCCAGAATATCGTCTTTTACCACTGCGCCAAACAAGCTGGCATAGTTTAAAATTTTTTGTCATTACTCAAAAACAATTTAATGAAATAAACTGTTAATTGTTAAGTTTATTGTACAGAAATTAATGCTGAGCGATCAAACTTTTTTTAATTAATACTATGTTACTAGATATTACAGGGGAACATATCTAGAAGAACCCGTCGGTCCTTACTTAGATGTTATATTAATAATGTTCATGCATAAATCAACACTGTTGTTTTGTGTCTGTTAAGTATACTTCAATGTACTAAAAGATCAAATGTTTGGTCCTATGCGGGGGAATTTGAGTATATGTTCTGCTTTAATATTATCCAAGAATTATACTTCGGTATAACATGAGGGTGAAATCTCTCTTCGTGTCTGTGATTCTCTTGATTTACTGAATAATTCTATATGACGATACCTCTCAGGCCTTTGTGTTGATTTTTTTAATATTATTCATATTACCTCTCGCGAAACATCCCCACAACTGGATTCCATAGATACATATTTGTTTCAAAATTTGCTTATATAAAAGCAACTTACGATATAGTATAGATACACACACAGATACAGGTGTTACAGATACATCTTTATTAGATACGCTTAGTACAATCTTAATTTACAATTAATTTATTACTACTTTTCCTATGTACTTGGATTAATTAACAAGCAAGACGAGTGCCAGAAAATACATCAGTACATATACATGTATTCCTCAATTATAAAATTATAATTATTTATTAATTATTAACTTATAGCTATAGTTTACACTAATATTACACACTAAATGTTCACACAAGTTCGTATGGTTTTGTACGTTTCAATCTCCTGACATCCTGCGTGCGGTCCAGCAGTTGTATTGCTTCCACGTTAGTATGATTTAGTAATCTTATTTCGTGTTTTAAGGCGAAATCCTGCACAACTTCGCAAATCCATTTGATTTCCAGGTCATCGTGCAGTTCTTCATTGGTTACATAGCGATAGGCATTGGTAGTCAATCGAAGAACCTTGTTTTGACAGCGCTGTATGACTAACTGATTTGAATTTTTAGTGCAACCCCATATTTGCACCCCATAGGTCCAAATTGGCTTTATAATTCAACCTCTTTGATTTTAGATCAAGTTGAGAGTATCTTCCGACTAACCAGTATAGTTGTTTTATTTTGGTTCTAATGTGTTTTGCTTTTGCTAAGATCCGTATCTGCCACATAAGAAATTTACTGTTAAGGAAGTAAAACAAACAATACTTAAAGAAATCAATGATAAAAGAGCTCTCGGTTTTGACCTAATTACTGGAAGAATCTTGAAAGAGCTCTCAGGAAAGTGCATCAAATTAATAACATTCATATTTAATGCCATTCTAAGACTTAATTATTTTCCTAGCACTTAGAAAGTGGCTCAAATCATTATCATTCTTAACATCTCCTGTATAAAAATATTATTCCAGACCATCAATTTGGCTTCCGTAAAAAACAACAGAACAAATACATAGAATAATCAACCAAATTAACAAAAACTTAAACGATAAAAAATATTGCTCCACTGCATTTCTCGATATTTCTTAGGCCTTCGACAAGGTGTGGATAAAGCAGGCTCTTCTCAGAACCCAAATGCGGATGAAAACCAGAAAATATATATGTTGAAAAACATATATATGAAATATGTGAGGTTTAAAATTAAAAAAAAACCATTTTGATCGAAAACTATTTTAATTGTACTATTTATGATACAGACATATTCTATTTTAATTAAAACGAGTCCCTTAATCCTTATTCTCCATTTATCGCATCTCAAAGCCAGACTTCATAAAGAAAATAATACAGGGATGTACGTGGGTTTTTTTCGTCTGGACAGCATAGAGTTCCGTCAATTTGCTTTTCGTCGTTGCTGATGTAAGATATAAATAATAAAAAAAATGATTTTCAAAATCTTCTAAATGCGCTATTTTTATATAAATTTCTATGGTATAGCCCGTATGGAATGGTTTTTGAAGTTTTGGTCTTCAACTAATGAAATTTGCATTTGGTAGCCATATAACCAGAACATCAAGCTTCTATAAAAATTCCAACCACTTGGCTACCTCATAGTAACTTCAGTTCGCCTCTGGTGGTCTTATACCCTGAACTGCGATGAATATGTCAAGAATTCATGGACTAGTGATGCTTTTCAAAGTATGGATGTTTTCTAATTCTAATGGCTAGGCAACTTTAGGCATATTTAATCGATTTCTGATGACCTTACAACCTGAACAGTGATTCTTTGCTTATGCTCCAGTACAACTCCAAACTAAAGCAAGCAAAGGAATGTTTCGAGTAATTCAACGTCAATGTGTCTTTTTCTTGTTAAATAAGTTGATTCTGATTAATAAAGTAGCTTCTAAACAGATTTGTGATCTGAGCAAACAAGATACCCTTAATTTACTTCAATGATATTGTATTTTACCGAAAATAAATCGAGTATTATTAAATTGATGGTATATACAATACTGCTGATCCATTTATATCAATTATATATCTTATGTACATGAAACCCTTTATTCAAAACACTTCACTCATCACATATATGCACCGACCGATAAAAAATTAAAAAGAATAAACCGGTATGAGCGTCCCACGTCATTTCTTAAACATCTCAGCTTCCAATCGAAACCAGAGCCCCGTTGTTACGCAACATTTAGCCCATTTAATGGAAAATTTACGGTTTTTGACGTGTCGCCTTGCAATATAACCATAAAATATCGACAACAAATAATAAAATCTCCAAGTGGTATCGTTGGCAGTCGTAACGTGAGGCCTATACAAGGAGGCACCATCTAGAATCAATTTACTTAATGGATCAGCCAAGTGATGCTCATTATAAAATTGAAATATCGACGGAGATGCATGTTTAAACACTATTTCGAACGGATGACTGACGTTGAAGCATTTATTTAGGTAGGTTTGGAATCGAAATTAATTTATTTTTAATCGGTTTCACGTTACCACGATTGCCGATGTTTAATTGCTTATTTAAAATCGGAAAATGTTTATCGATTATAAATTTACAGGTCACTCGTTTTTTCGGGGAAGTTTATTTGTGATTAGAAAGACATTTGAATACAAATAATCATAAAATAATTTTTACCTGAGAATTAATTGAATTTAATTAATAATAAAATTAAATAAATAAGGAACATTTTGAATTTTTTTGACAGCGAATGACCAACATTCAACAGGTAAATTGAAAAGTCCACGGCCTACCATAGGAAAACACATTTTTTTTTGGCAAAATTATTTTTTTATTTAACATAATTCCCTTCAAGGGTGATACCCTGATTATAGCGACCCTCCAACTTTTCGATACCATTTTTATAGTACAATTTGCCCTTTGCTTCAAAATAGACCTCAGTATCGGTGATCACCTCTTCATTCGGCGAATATTTCTTCCCAGCGAGCATTCTTTTGCATCGTTTTCACTGACTTGTGACATGGTGCATTGTCTTGGTGAAGCAGCATTTTCTTTTTCTTCAAATACTATTATAATACGAAAATTATTCCATGCGCATCCCAATGTACAGACGCCATAACCTTGCCAATCGGCTGTTGCGTTTTCCCACGATTTGGAGCGGGTTCATCGTGTGCAGTCCACTCGGATGACTGTCGATTGGACTTCGGAGTGAAATAATGGAGCCATGTTTCATCCATTATTACATATAGATAAAAAAACTCGGGTTTAATACGCTTGATCATCTTCAAACACTGCTTCGAATCATCAACTTGTCGTTGCTATTGTTCAAAAGTGAGCTCTCGCGGCACCCACTTTGCACAGAGCTTTCTCATACCCAAATATTCGTGAATGATATGATGTACACGTCCATTTGATATCTTCAGAGTGTCTGCTATTTCATTCAATTTCAATATATGGTCATTCAAAATCATTTTTGGAATTTTTTAAATGATTTCTTCGGTAACAACCTCTTTTGGGCGTCCACTGCATTCACCGTCTTCGGTGCTCATTTCACCGCGACTGAAATTAGTATATCTATCCTTGATGGTTGATTTTCCTGGGGCAGTGTCCGGAAACTCGGCATCAAGCCAAGTTTTTGCTTCTACTGTATTTTTTCCCTTCAAAAAGCAATATTTTATCAACATGCGAAATTCGTTCTTATCCATTTTTTTCACAATAACAGAAGTTGTTTCACTCAAAATGCTATAATTCTCAAACTAATGATGATAATGAATAAAATTTTTATCTATTGTTTCATTATCAAGAATGATGAGTTGCGGTAATTGATGATAGTATAATCTCATGATGATGATGATTATAAGTCTAGTATAACAATAGCTAGCCCAAAAAAATCATACGTTGAGTCCAGCAAACCATCTGTACACTTGGTGAGACCAAATGAATGTATTCTATTACGACATAATAAAATGAAATAAAAGGTTTTATACGTATTAGCATGTACATGCCATCTATATAAAATTCATGTAGCACGTATGTGTCTCATATGATATTGGGCTACACAAACGTGTGTCATATGAACGGACATCGGAAGGAAAGTAATGGAATGAAACAAGATTGTAATACTCTATCATTTAACGATTTTTAATGATTGTCCCAAAACCTCAAAACATCTATCTGTTACCATCCACCTTATTTTCCAACATAAATTATAAAAAATATTGCTCGGCTGTATTCCTTGATATACCTTAAGCTTTTGATAATGTAAGTGAGACATACTAGACTTCAAGATAAATTGAAAAATCTTCTGCCGCATCTGAACTTCCAACCCCTAAAGTCATACCTCGCAGATAGACATTTTATACTGAAACAGGGTTACGAATTCCCCGAACTACGTCCAATATATTCAAATGTTCCACAGTGCCGTGGCCCATTGTTACATCTTCTACATACAGTTGACGTACCGATCTCAAACACCACTACTGTGGCAATATATGTTGATGATACGGCAATTATTAGAAAATTATATTAGGAAAATTATTGGTGTCATCGTTGATGCCTTATATTGTGACAGTAACAACCGAATTCAGGGCGATATTCTACTGGAAACCATAACGAGTGTTAACCATACGAAGTGTCAATGGACGACGGTCAGTGCGCCCTAATTCATTTGCAAATAATTAAATGTGCACGATATTAGTGAAGTGCGTAGGTTAAAACTAATGTTGGGAACTGTCGACTGAAATCGACTATCGACTGTTTAGTAATAAACTACTTTTTACTATCGACTGGTTCGGACTTTATTTTTGGTTAGACTGATTCTATTATTTTTTACTAGTGACTATTTCGGTCACTATTTTCGGTCCGACTGATTTTATTACTATTTACTATCGACTGTTTCAGTCGTGTACTTTTAGTTACTATCTTTGGTTCTACTAGTTTCATTTGACTGATTTTTAACGTTCTGGTTCTATTGTCCTAGCCGCGACCTTGACAAAAATGTACCCAATTTATGCTTACGTAGATTTATATGTAATATATGTAGTTTTATGTTTTTTTTTGGTAGTTTGCTTGTAAATAGCAATATATTGTATATTAATATTATAGCATTTTGGTATGATATTTTTCAAGATTGTTAATGTAATAGAGTAAAGGATTAAAATTGTGAATGATAAATAATAAAACACTTTTGACTGTTTATATGGCAATAGTAGGTAATATTTCGATTACTTCCTCGATTTTTGTTAAAAATATTTCCGTTCAAAAATAAATAAAGCATTCACTTTATATAAAAAAACGCTAGTAGTTATTGTGCGATCATTTATCATTATGTTATAGTTTTTTTTATGATCAGGTGTATGTTTAATTTTTATTACTATTTACTACATCGTTAGTTCTTTGGTTTTGTTTAAGTTCTATTGTATTGTCTATATATATTATAACATATTATTTAAAAATATCAATTAACATATTAAAATACGATAAAATATGTGTGGGGTATTATTCCATTCCATAGAAAAATTTCAGTCGTATTTACAGATCCACAGAACATTTATATATAAAAGTGATTTTATTTCGTTTAAAATTATATTATAATTTGCATGTTAATAGTATTCAGTATTTATTTTTTCTCCTTGTTTTTGAAAGTTAATACCTGAAGGAATATGTATATCTCTATATGAATCTGTATATGAATATGAATATAAAATTAACTTCTCCAAGTAATTATCTCCGTCCTTTCCACCCTCAGAATTTATACAGGAAAGTGTCCGTACATCTTCGTCTGACATCACGAATTGAAAAAATAGTCGAATCGTGCATTTGACTGAAAATAGTAATTACTATTTTTTTATTTTTAGTTTTTTGATAGTTCCCAACGCTAGTTAACGTTTACTACCTATCCGACCTGATTAATAATCATATACAAAGAATAGTCATAGAATAGTTTCTAGAATAACATAAAATGATAATAAACTTTGTACAGGAGATCACTTATTGACGAGGTCTTCTACATGTCATTGTATAACATAAATCCTATCAAACGTTGATTGCTTAGAGAATAATAATAAAAGGTCCTCTTTGTCATTTGCTCGTTGGAACTCATTTTTAAGGTTCATTTATATTATTAAAACTGAACAATAAATTTGTGAATTTGTAGTTCTGTTGCTTCTTCACAAAATAATTCATCACACATTGATAGGCCATTTTTATACTTACTATTTATGATTACTATTTTAATACCAACAAGAAAGATTTAGTATCAGTGATAAAGGTAAATTCTTAGAATAGATCACTCAAGTATAATAATATCCAGCCCAGAATGACATCAAAGGATCAATCTGATTAACCATTTGTGCCTTTGATCCAAAGGTAAATCCATGAGATCAAAAGAATGTGTTCTATTACGAATTAATAAAATCTAGTGAATTGATCTATACGCGTTAATATATGAGTTAAGTTTATACTACCAATATAAGGTTCGTGTAGCTGTAAACGTATGTGATTAATATTAGATTCAGCGAAAGAAAAGATCATAATACTCCAAAAGACTTAATAAAATCATTTTCAGTACGAGAATTCTTGCCCAAAACGTCAAAAATGGCTCTAAATCGCTCAAAAATTATCTACAGTATTCTCCATATGTTACTCCATTCGAACTCTTGTTCCAAATGATATATAATCGTTTTTTCGACTCCCAATTCGTTTCTTGTTCCAAGTATTGAAAAATTAACACTGACATATTAAATGCTTACATCTATACTGATAATTTTTCACTTGTTTTACTTTAAAAGGATACTCGTTGAGAAAATATTGTATAGAATAGATTAATAAAAATATTTTCGACAACTTTTTTGGATCTTTCTGACAAAATGTCATGCTGCATCCATCCGAATAAGTTATAATCAGACGGCACTATATCTGGTGAGTGCGCCGGAGCTGCAAGAGTGTATCCTTCACAAAGGGACATGGCTATAAATATTTTGTTATTATCTCACTATCAGTCACGCTATCAACCAGGTTTGGTAAAACTGAATACCCGGGGCTATTTCTAAGTTGGTTACTAACCAGTCTTATATATACTTAATATCGAGGACATTGGTTCGGAACCTACGTTAAATAGTAGCAAGAAATCCAAGAGGTTGGCGTGATTAAAATACATATACACACATACGCAGTTAAATTATGCATTTTTTAACGCTCAACATCATAAGGTGCAGATTCTTTTTTGTACGAAGAGCTGCACAGAATCATCCATCCAACGATTATATTTGTAATCATATTTACGCTCAGTCGACATCGGAATCGGTATATTACCGCCATACGTACCATCATACAAATACCGAAATGACCGCAACAGTTAACCTTCTGCCATATCCCTTAAAGAATTATTGTTCGGACGATCATTAATCATACGTGGCGTACACGGCAATATAAACAAGAATTTTTTATGTCATCGGATACCTGACGCGTTCGAATAATACCTTGTTTATCACTGCCATCAACACCACGGGGAGATCCAGCTAAGCTGTTGGAATGTCCCCATTGAAAACGGAATTGCGGGTGGCCCAGAAGCTGCTTTGACTCTACGGATTTTTGTATACACGGTGCGCGTATGGATTAGAACGGACGATTCTCTCTCGAGAGAGCGTCTCATATTTTTCTTTCTTTTGGTCGATGATCATGTGAGAAATGCCTTTTAACAATACTGGTTAGATGTTTTAATTAATGACCGAACTGTCTCCTGTACGTCGTAAGTAATCTTGAAAAATTATTTCATAATACCAGTAAAGAAATTCACAATACCCATGAATTTGGTTATTACAAGCGTTGAGAACTATCGACTGATTTTGACTATCGACTGTTCAGTAATTTTTTTTTATAACATCTTTATTAGATACGCTTAGTACAATCTTAATTATTATTATTACAATTAATTTATTACTACTTTTCCTATGTGCTTGGATTTAACAAGCTAGACGAGTACGAGAAAATACATCAGTATGTATTCCTCAATTATAAAATTATAATTATTCATTAATTATTAACTTATAGCTATAGTTTACACTAGTAATACACACTAAATGTTCACACAAGTTCGTATGGTTTTGTTCGTTTCAATCTCCTGACATCCTGTGTGCTGTCCAGCAGTTGTATTGCTTCCACGTTAGAATGATTTAGTAATCTTCTTTCGTGTTTCAAGGCGAAATCCTGCACAACTTCGCAAATCCATTTGATTTCCAGGTCATCGTGCAGTTCTTCATTGGTTACAGTTCAGTAATTGACGACATTTTACTATCGACTGTTGGTTCGACTGATATGATTACTTTTTAGTAGTGATTGTCCGACTGATTTTATTACTATTTACTAGCGTTGGGATCTATCGACTGAAAACAGTCGAAACAATCCATAGTCGCAAGACAGACGATAGATATTCTTCTTTTTTTTGGTCGATGATCATGTGAGAAATGCCTTTTAACAATACTGGTTAGATGTTTTAATTAATGACCGAACTGTCTCCTGTACGTTGTAAGTAATCTTGAAAAATTATTACATAATACCAGTAAAGGAATTCATAATACCCATGAATTTAGTTATTACAAGCGTTGAGAACTATCGACTGATTTTGACTATCGACTGTTCAGTAAATGACGACATTTTACTATCGACTGTTGGTTCGACTGATATGATTACTTTTTAGTAGTGATTGTCCGACTGATTTTATTACTATTTACTAGCGTTGGGATCTATCGACTGAAAACAGTCGAAACAATCCATAGTCGCAAGACAGACGATAGATATTCTTCTTTTTTTTTGGTCGATGATCATGTGAGAAATGCCTTTTAACAATACTGATTAGATGTTTTAATTAATGACCAAGCCGTCTTTTGCACGTAAGTAATTTTGAAAAATTGTTTCATAATACCCATGAATTTGGTTTGGTTTACAAACTACATCAGTTGATATTTTTAGAGTACCTGCTATTTCATTCAATTTCAATTTACGGTCACTCAAAATCATTTTGAGGATTTTTTAAATATTTTCGTCGGTAACAACCTGTTTTGGGCTAATATGGATATTTAGTTTTACAAATTTTATGTTATCAATTTATTTCACACTTCCTACTATGTTACACCTTATATTTCACTATCCTAAAAATTGATGAGATTTAATTTAAACATCTACATTTTGTTAATCTTTTGAAACATCTGCAAAATCTAACAGTTTTACGTATAATGGTTACAAATATGACAATTTATCATTCTCACCTTTGCTATAATCTCTTTCTATCTACTCTATTTATCTAATGCACAAAATTAGTGTTACAAAAATATAATATTTTACAAATAGTTCTTATCCTGTATATTTATTATGATCGCAAAAGACATAATAATACCGTAGTAGAATCGAAACTGATTGAATTAAAGGGTTATTGTTACTGAAATTTCACTAAACAAACTCAGAGACAGTTTAGTTTTCTTATTCATTCGTTCCTTTCATATTCTTATTCTTTTCTTCTTCACTATTGTTTCTGATAGCTATAATCGCAGTATCATCACCAAATGTAGCCATCGTGATATTCTCCACTTGTGGTGTATCACACGTGTAGAGTAGATAAAGCATTGGCCCCAGTACACTTCCTAGTGGTACACCTGCTTTATCTTTATTGTAGAGTAAGCTTCTTTTTGTTTAACTCTAAACATTCTGGTTGTATATTACATTACAAACGTACATCGTTTTTAATACCTTGGTGTCTTATTTTGGTAACATATTCTGTAGGTTATCAACAAAGCCTTTATGCCAAACCTTATCGAAGGCTTGTGCTACATCTAAGAATATAGCTGAGCATAGTTTTTACTTTCGTAGGCTTTTTCAATAACTGTTATTCTGTGGACCTGGTCAATTGTTGAATGCTTGTTAATAAACCCAAACTGGTGTGTTGGTATTAGGTTTTTCTCTCCACAATCGGCTTTATTCTTTTCAACAGGAGTTTTTCAAAAACCTTAGATATTACTGACAGCAGTGATATAGGTCTATATGCTTTTACTTCGTTTGGTGACTTCCCAGGTTTTGGGATCGTTTTAATTTCCGCCATCCTCCAAATCCCTGGGCCACGTTTTAATCTAAATGCTGTATTGATCAAGTTGGTGAGTTTTATAATTCCCTTTATTGGTATCTTTCCTGGTTATTTCCTCGTCGGTATATCTAACGGTATTGAAAACTAGGCAATGCTACCACACTTTGTCGAAGGCGCTAGTGACCGCTCCTATGGGAATCTTTATGCAGTTCGACCGCACATAAATACCATAGAATATTTCTTATTATTCGTTTGATATTAATTTTTGGTATTAATCTTCTTCATATTATATCTGGAAAATAGTTGACGTTATAGTAGACGCTGTCGACAGAGAGAAGGAAAGAGAGACAGAGTAAAAAATGGACAAATCATCGAAAAATATACAAAAATAAAATTCGATTCGAAAAATTTTATGTTCAAAGGAATACTTGCATGAAACAGTGACTTGTAATGAATATCGAAATGTTAAAACTTCCACTAAGCATTAGGTGCTATCTATAATTGATACTTTTATAAAAATATGTATTATTTAATTATAACCTACATACGTAATCTTTTAACAAATAATGAATGAAAGTATTGCTATAATTTTTGTTTAATTCAGATCAATACGTCTATCATATGGGCATGATTTAGTCGTAACAAGAATAACAGAACTCTTATAACTGTAATAGTGGAAGAGAATATTCGAGACACATCAGTCATGAAATACGGAAGAATGTTAGCAAATTAAGTATCACATACCAGATTCACTTGACATTAAAATTAAAAATTTCGGGCTCATACTATCTGAAGAGCTCAAGAGTTACTATTTTTACTTTCTGTAAAAAAGCATATGCAATTACAAAATATGTATGAGAATATTGTATATAATTGAGATCTAATGTTACAGTTATACAAAGTTACCTCAACGCAGACGCATATCTAAATATCCTTGTCATATTCACAAAGAGTTACTTTTGCATAGCTTATAGGAAAGTATAACAAAAATAGTAAAGTTTAAATTATATACGTTTGATGACACATTTAAGCTTGATTTTGTGCAGGTTTTTGGCAACGAATATAAAATATTTGGAATTATCTATGTAAATAAATATAATTGAGTAGATAAATTTTAATAAAGCAATATTGCAAATATAATATTTTTACTTTCTGTTAAAGCATATGTAATTATAAAAAGTTCATCAAGTATTTTTACAAATATTGTGTTTATATAGGCTTTAACATATTAAATTAACTTGGTGGCGCCGTGGTAAAAGCAACAGGATGGTCCTCCTACTGTTGCGATAGCCGCGGATTCGAATCCTGCTGGGGCATGGTCGTAAATTTATGTTTATAATTGTTTAATATTTGCGATTATTCTAGGCAAGAGTGTAAAATCTGACAAAGAAAATAATCCCAAAAAATAAGTAATCAGGCTGGATGGTTCTAAGTTGGGGAGTTCTAAGACAGTCGGCAGGCTTAATTTAATAACGGTAGGTCCGGTCCAGATAAACCCCTTTTGTTGGTCTCTAGGAGAATTTAAAATATCCAAAAAAGAAAATATTAAATTCTTTTAAATATATAATAATTATCTCTTGTGAATTTTTAAGCGCTTATTTAAGAGTAGTTATTTATTTCACATGACTTAACATTTGTAAACAATCCATTATGAACAACATTACTAGCTTTGTTAATTTGACCACGGTTAAGGAAAGCTCGATTGGCACTTTTGTATTTGTATACAAGTATCTCCAATACATAGTATACACATATCTCCAACTTTTTTCTTCATTCGAACGCTCATAAATAACTTGTGTGTAATTTCTACCTAGATATTATTCATCGAGGAACAGCACACTATGAGTACACATTACAATGGATAATAATAACTAACTTAATATAATTTGTGTATCACTGCAACTGAATAAATATACAAACTGTCGCGCGTCTTGTAAGGTTTTCGCGTACATTTATTATTTCAAAGGCCAATGTATCCTTTAGAACCTTTTTTGGAGAATAATTGGAAGTCATATTCCAACTGTTATATTAATCAAACATTGTGATAATCACTTCTTCCGAATGACGTTAAAATTAATTAATTAATTTGAAAAATATGTTCATTAATTCATTAAATATTTCTATATAAAATAAATTTACTGTAAATAAATTGCAATAATAAAATAGAATTAGGTAGATCTACTGAAAATATAATTATTTACCTCTGTAGACAAACAAGTTAGTGCAAACAGAAAATGTTATTGAGACTATATACGCTGATGATACTGAAATGAAATATATACTTCTTGTTATTGTTTTCAATACAACTACACTACTACTACACGAAAGTCCTAATGTAAAGACACAATGTTGTTAAATTAGTCGATATTGAATTTTAAGCTGTTAGTTTATATGAGATGAGTAACAAGGCTAAATATTATGTGATTATTAGTTGGATATTGATACAAAATGCTCTATTGAAATACTGAGATAAAAAAACTTATATTGGAATGTATAAAATGCATAAAATTAATTGAATAAAATTTCTTTAAATCACAAAGTTTATATCCAAAATGGCTATGGCTTCCAGTTGTGGCGAAGCTCTGTGAGAAATAATATAAATATAGTATGATTATTGCAAAACCTAACGTTACCACAGAGATAATTATCTATGTCAAAAATTTTGGTTTATAGCGTTGGTCATTGAGGCATTGAAGAGATTCGTAAGATATGAAAAGAGGTTCCAATACCATGTTAATATCCATGAGTTGCAACTCTGACTCAAGTGTGATCACAGAAAAACACAGTCAGGCACTAATTAATATGTAAATAATGTTTAATACCCTTAGGACCAAAAATCTGTTATAAAATCACGTGTGCTAATGATCTATAGTCAGTTAATGATAGTTAATGATTATCATAAATATATCCCAAAAAAACTAACCTTAATGGTGTGCGAATGCAAACTAGAATTAGTTTGCGTCAAGAAAGTAATAATCAATTTTGAGAGTAAATAAAATATAACATTTAACAGTTTCTTTATCTAATCTGTAAGATTTGCTGTTACATGCTAACATCATTATGAGCATTAAAAAATATAAAATACTCATTTAAATACTCTCAAAATAAAAATCAGGCTATAAAAAATATATTTTCTTTTAAAAATAATTTCAGCATTGGTTATATTATCTGTTATTAAGAAACAATGATAAGATATACGATATGTGTACATGTTTGGAGCTGAAAAAGATCCAATTAAGATTATTGTTATGGAATAATAAAATACAACTTTTTACCTACGTCTATTCTCGAAAGCCCATCCTCCCTTATTCCAAAGCTGTTAAACAGTCTTCGGCCTTAGGAGAAGTCATTGTCATTAAAATCGACTGTCATAAATCTGCACTGTTTGGCCTCTAGTGACATAATTTAGGGCCAAGGATTGAAACGCATCGAGGTAGGTCCTTTCTCAAGAATTGCGCCCTGTTCGCTTTCTTGTTCCTTTCAGTGGTGGTTACCTCGACTGGCCGAATAACAGATATATATATTGTGGCAAGGAAGAAAACGATGAATATATGTTTAATTGGCAGTTAGGGGGCTGGCAAACAAGGGCCACTGGCATGTCTGTTGGGACCCCTGCGGTTTTTTCTTCCCTTTCAATGGGCCAGGCGATAGGAAAGATGTTCTGTGAACAGCCGTGGAGAATGTGAAAGTGTGCGATTTAGCTTAAGAGTTTATTTTAATTTCGGTGTTTATACGCATTGTCATTAAAGCGATAAGAAATAACGTTTTCATTATTTTATAAAAAATATTAATGATTCTTGGCCGAAAAAGTAATTGCACAATTCCAAAAGTTAATTGGGATAATTATGTTCAAATTTAGTAATTTAAAATATTTTTTTTTATTACTATTCGTGATTCCACAATCTGCCCTATTGGTAATAAGTATTTCTTATGTCTATATTATATATACATGCAATGTAGAAAATCACTTCATTAAGCAATCTTCTGTATAAAATATTATCTTAATTAATTAGTCTTATTTTAAAGTTTATTCTAAAGTCTACATATGTCCAGTAATCAAATCAGGTGGTGTTAAACGTTTTAGTCTACGCACTTCACTATCACGTCGCATATTTAGCTGATTAGCGAGTACATTGGGAGGTACTGACATTCTTTCGAAGTATTTCACACAAATACGTTGAATTACACTCGATGTAGGTTCTAGAGGAATATCGCGCTGTATCACTTTATTTGAAATATAGTACGGAGCATCAACAATGGCACGCAACACCTTATTTTGGAACCGTTGAATGATGAATATATTAGATTTGCTAGCGGTACCCCATAATTGGATTCCATATGACTAAATAGGTTTGAGTATAGACTCATACAACAATACCTTGTTATCTAATGATAATTTTAATTAATAAAAATAAAATAGATATCTAAATTTGTACAAATTTTATAGACAATACAATAGTATTGATATAGTGTGTTGTCTTACACCTTTACAGTTTACAATTGGGTTGGCATTTACATAATAATTAAATATTACATAGTAAATAAATTATGTGCTACTGATATTATCAACAAAAATTTGATATACATTACAGTACCATAAAAGATAACGTATGTATGTAACTAAAAATATATAACCAGCTTGGTAGTATAGTAATGAAGAATATGAGTCGATATGGTATCAACAGACGTGAGTTAGAATCCCGCTAGAGTGTGCATGTTTTTAATTTTTGCTTGTGATTGTCGTTACCTAGGGACCAAAGTGTAATATCCGACAAGAAATAGTCAAATAAAGGTTGGTTTTAAAATTAAAAAATGGTCTTTGCAAAGGTGACCAGTCGACTTAATGATGGACTGTAAAAATAATAAAAATTAACACAAATGAAATAAAATTATTTAACCGCATAATACTATAGCCTATTCAAAACAGCAGTGAACTCACGTCATCTGAATTGATGTAATATTGCCGCATCAACAATAAGTCTTAGTAAATTTTGACTTTGATTTATAACAAATTCTAATCTAACTAAATTATGAAGCAAAACATTATCTAATATAATTTATTTTAACTTTATATTACATCTAATGCATATATTATCGAATAACTACAATTAATTATACAGCCACAATAATTTATAGGTTAGAGTGGTTTTATTATATTTACACCACATTAATATAGGTAGAGTCCTAGGCGCGTTTTTTTATATAATAGTGGTGTCCCCCGGAAGCTTAATCCACCTAATCAACAATTGTATATCTGAGTAATGTAATTTACCATTTACACTTGGTTTTTGTTTTCTTCGATGCAATGTTTTCTTGTAAAGTCATTTTAATATTACTATATTTCTACCTAGTTTATTTTATGACTATTTGTATACATTATTATTGATAAAACTAGATTTAATCACTGCATTCTCCTTAATGCATTTGCCATATCTGCAAAAGAGGTAGTATTATTTCTCTCTTCATACATTTTAACCAAACCTATGTATATTCTGAACAATAACACAAATGCATATAAAGATTTCACACTCTATAATACAACAGTTAAAGTATATTATTTATATACTGACCTTTAGTTATTTCCTCCTTCATCACCCTGACTTGGTAATTGTCATCATTGAACTATAAAACAATCATATAGTTTTATTCAATCACTGTCACTTTCAGAATCACTACTCAAATGAATAATTAAGCTGTTTGTTTTCAATCTATCAAAAACTTGCTCACGATACGCCATTTGTGAATTTCTTCTTCAATGTGTCTGATCAAGCTCATTCAAACCGAAGGTGTTATTGTCGACAATGCTTCTTTCCATAAATCCAGACAGTTCTTGCTTGTATATCGTTTTCAACCTGAATGTCTATTGTAATAATTCTTTGCAATACCTCATATGAACTCAATTGGATTAAATATTTAAAAAAATAATAAGTGATAGGGAGGAATATGTAATAATCTGTGGCCATAACGTTTAGCAATCTGATCTACCATGTATCTTTTCTCAGTCGTTTCTAAAAAAAGTAAATTATATATAGATGAATTAATTCATCTATATCTAGAGAAATTATAGTATGTTTTCAAAAATTGTATTTTTTTAAAAGTTATATCTGGAAGTTCTATTAAACTTGAACTATTATTTCAGCTTTTTATTGGTAATGTCAGGATTAACAATTTTCGCTGAAATAATTGTATTAAATTATGTTTAGATTGAAAGAAAACTACTTGCTGCTTTGTACACTTCATATATATGATCTCTGATACAGCTAACATCAAGCTGATCTTGATTCGTCACTGGTTTCGCATAAAGACGGATTCTTTTAGGTTAATTTAATGTTATATTGCTTTTAGATTTTGAGATATTTTAGTGGCCGTGCCAATACTAATATTCAGTGCAGCTGCAACACGCTAAAAGTATTTTCAATAAAAACCGCGGCAATTTAAAATTAGTTAAAACAAAGCGTTTAAACAACATTTGCCGGTTTATTAGCCATAATTATAATATTTTGAAGAATTCTACGGAAGTTTGACAAACGGACGACTTTTGCAGGCTCATTCGGTTAAATGTTCGAAATTCTCAAACAGCATTCTCTCTCTTTGTAAATAGAATAAAATGAGAATGAAAATATTTTCTGACTGTAAAACGAATTTACAAGTTTTGACAGGCACATATTGATGACGTGCGTCAGTACTGTTTTGAATAGACTATATATAATGACTAAAAAATAAATTTGGAATTATATTTCATTATAAAAAAGAGGGCCTGATGTTTTTTAGTAGTAATTAATTATTATCAATTTATAATTAACTGCTATGCACAATCCAAACCACCGTTAGTGTGGAGAAGAAGTTAAATTTTTATATAAAAAGCAACATTATATTTTGCAAGCGAGTTTTAACAATACTTTTTGACCCGATTATAAATCCTTCAAAATTAATTCACGATCCTGAGATATTTTAACAGTATTACTAATATATTTGCGTTACATCTATTGAAATTATGATTCTGCATTTACCTTTTCAAAATTGCTTTTTATTAAGCATTTTAGCTTGTGTCAAAACGATAGTTTTACGATTCAAACCCAATAAATTAAACGGTGAAATAAAATGTGTCTCGATTTCGATCTTTTCTCGTTTTGGGACAGATTTTACGATAACTGAGAATAATTATGACGGCATTATTCCAAACCTCAAGATATTATACGGCCTCTCGAATCAAGCAGGCGTGAACTAAGCACAGGTATATATCATTTTTGTCTCTCTTCTCTCGAAAATAAATATGAAGGAGTAGGTAGATAACGTGGCGCATCAAAAATGGAGAAATAATACGGCACGATGGCAGCCCCGAAAGGACCATCGACTCGTCCATAAAAGAAAAATCATAAAACATTTATTTGGTCACAAATTCCCACCTGTTGTGTTGGAAAATGCGTATTTATCAACCGTGGTTTTTATTTAATTTTAATCTTGTGACAGGGTATAATAAAATGATTTATGGGCTACGTTCTCTAGGAAAAAGGTGCTAAGAGCTGAAAAATATGTGGGCCCAACGACGAGGAAGACAATGCCGGGGTTGGTATCACTAGGGACCTGGTTACATAATCGCTATTTTGTTTGAAAGGAACGGTGGATTGATTTATGTGCGCGTATTTATCAACATCATTGATGATTTTAATCTGAATGTTGAAGACCTTGTTCGATAAACCAATACAAGCGTGAATATAATGTTGCTAAAGTGATATATACAGAAAATTGTAATAAAATATTTTTTTGAATCGAGATTATGATAGGAAGAGTTTTCTTAATTAGAAACAGCTGCATTGTTATTGTGCAGAAATTCTACAATTGCGTGAGCTGGTATGGATGGAATTAAACTATTGTTGATCCTATAAGCTCACTTTATCAACTTTTCGGTGATTTTGTACAATAAGGCCTTAACATAACTAGTGTAAAATAATTTTAATTGAGACTAATAATTTACTTGGACACAGGACAGGGAATACTGCCCTCAGTATATCGTAATCCTTCACAGGCTGTAAGAAACTTGCACGATTTGATCTGACCAACTTGAAGCAAAAACAAAGTCAAATTAAAGCCCAGGATATATAATTTACTGTAAGAATAGAATGAGAACTATTTCAACTACAAAGCAAAGCAATTAGAAAATTTTCGCTTGGATTTTTTGTGGATTAATTTTCAGTTTTCAACATTTCAGCTGTTTAACTGCTTTATTTAACCGCTCGCTAGATGGTTGTAGATGATTGTAGATATATATAATACATATGCTTATTTCTTAAATATATCTCTAAGTATGTAAAATTCTTTTTCACACTTGTGTTCTATACTCTCCTTACTAACCTAACACCTATGTAACTAATTATTTTTTAAGTATATAACCATTCGAGTACCAATTTTTGAATAATTATTATAGGATTTCTCAGCCCCCTAATAGTCAGTTTGAGTTAGATTGCATAACTTTTGTAATGATTTTAACATCGATTACTCGCTAGACTGCTTTACAATCCGGTATAAGTAGCATAAATAGTTAAAGTCTATAGCTCCTAGCCCATCTTAAACAGTAAAATCTAATTACTAATATATCAGGAATATAACGAATATTAATATCTATAAAAGCATCCATCAGAAACAAAAAGATCATACGAAATATATATAATTGAAGTAGTTTTCGAGTAGCATCCATTTCTGAATATCATTCTGAAAGCAGGCTCTTTTTTAACTCTGTCCAAAAGCCAATTAACATTGATTAATTGCATACTTTATCATTATACATTATCATTATTACATATTATATTACTTATTATCATATTACTTTATCATTATTTATATATCATATATCATTCATTAATTAAAGAAATGATAATTGATAAGAAGTGATATCCTATGAGCATAATTACTCAAGTTTGTTTGAGATTGAAAGTCGATTTTTTTTCTTGTCATCAAAGTGTTGCAAAGCTTTAGAATATTCTTTACCTTCAGCATTACATTACATTGTTATAAAATATAATAATTAATTTTTGTAGGATATACACTATTTATTCAAGATTATAATATTATTATCTTATAACTTTGATTTCATTATTATGTATATCTTCTTGGTGGATAATAATCATTCAGAGGTGCTGATCTATTTTATTTCACATATACCCTAAATCGATTATCTAATTAAATATATACTGATTCGTATACTAAAGTATCCAATAATATGTAGCAACTACGTCTGCAAATTCCATAAAGGTAACTTTAATATATTCATATTTTTAGTAATTATTATGTATAATTAACATTGTTCATTGTAGAAATTGAATTAAAACAAAATATCCATAAAATGTATAGGTCCTTTTCGATACACCCAACAAGTGCTTCTACTTCAGCACTACTTAAATATTTCGATTAAATTGCTTCTACAACAATAAAAACTATTTAATAAAACCGGAGTACATAGAAAAGAATTTTGATGTACTTCTAAAGGAAATGTGGGTAGAACGCTAGTAATTTATTATTATTCCATTTTATCCTTTTTTATACAGTAGTAGTATCATAAATATATGTCTATGCTAATTGATATTAGGTGCCTGCAGGTATTTTAATTAGTGAAATCTATTGAAATGAAAAGATCAATCTAAACAATTTTAAACTATCTTGAATTAGATTAAGGTTGTGATATTTTACTACATAAACTGACAGTTTACTCTAGTTTTATTGCAATATATAGTTATACAGAAGCCAATCCCGTCTAGGCTTACAACTGGATTGGATAATTTTGTTGTCTTTAAAAGTTTTCTGAAACTTATGGTGATCTTACGGCTTATGGTATGTTATTAACAGATAGAAAGTCATTGAATAACAACACTCAGACATTTGTTCAGATCGATGCAATATGGCTTGGCTAGTACACGATTTTATAACATTAGTTGATAAAAAATATTTTCATTGATATAATTGAAGCATGTTATAAATAATTATTAACAAAAATTAGCACTAATCTAAAGACTGTATAAGTTCAAGAAAGCAGTTGATCAACTAACGAGGTGATATATACATTTAATTAACTCTTTAGTTGCTTGTACTTATTATATCTATATTAAAAAGTTGATGTAGTTGTGAGAGAGTTTGAGAAGTAATTATATTATCAGAACATGCCCAAAACTCAGCTGTTTGTTTTCATTGTGTTTGTAAAATCATTCACTTAACTATTCATATAACAAAAATGCGAAGATCATGATTTCCATTAATATAATTAGCATCGAAATATAAGAAGATTAAAGCGTATAAGATATTCTTAGACAGGACCTACAGTTTAACGTGAGCTTCGAACCATGGTCCTCGGCATTAACCCTACCGAGTGGCCGGAGACCAACTTAGATACCATCAACCAAAGAACCGGTAAAACACTCTCCGGTCCTAAATCAGTCAAAGCAGGAGTCCCCCAAGGTTCCCCGTTAGACCCGGCATTATTCAACCTCTTTATATTAGACATTCCAATGAAGAAATATGTTGAAACCGCCCAACATGCGGACGACACAGCTTTCTTCACCAGTTCTCGTTCTGTAAATCGCGCTCAGATAAAGCTTCAAATTCAATTAAATGTCACGGTACAATGGTCAAATTTCTGCAGATTGCAAATCAACCCCCAAAAAACTCAGGCCATAATCTTTCACAATAAGACAGACATATACGCCTACCAGCTGAGAGTGGAAAAAGTCTCAATCCTGTGGCGACGAAAAGCCACATATCTCGGTCTCACCTTTGTAGATTCCTAGGGTAAACACAAATATATAAAACAATCTCCAAAGGTTACGGTGTAGCCACAGAGCTTAGCCCTCTAATCTGCAGGAAAAGTAAATTGTCTCCGATGGTTAAAGTTTTGCTTTACAAGTTGCTTATGAGCTCCATCATGTTATATGCATAATTTGGTATCGATTTGTCAGGCCGGAACTAGTAGAAAAGCTTCAGGTAATGCAAAATAATCTTCTCAGGCAAACTCTGAACGCGCCATGGTTTGTTAAAAATACCCAAATTCATTGGGAAACTGATACAACAGAAATGTGATGCCTTCTTCTTATACAAGAAATTCCATGCAACCTCAGTACTCTCCAAAAATTCCCACACCAGATACCTGTCAGAGGCGTTCCCAACCCAGTAACCCCGAAGACTATCCCCACAAAAGCGGTTCCTGAAGTCATTTAAGGTTCTCATACACCCAAATGAAGCGCCTTCACGGGCAATCCTCTCCTCTAAATTGAGTTAACATCAGCAAGGGAACCTTTTCAGCTGGTAAACCAGGCCAAAAAAATTAGGGACCATCCCAGAAGACATTCTGTCTTAACCAGCTTGATTACTGACGTGACGGATGGTTATTCCTTGTCGGATTTTCCACTGTTGTCTATAAATCCATTTGCAATTATAATCACAAACATAAAGTACATCCATGTCTCAGCAGGATTCAAATCCCCGACTATCATCATTTAGTAATAAGATGCCTTTTTATTTTGCGTGTTTCTTGTCTGTCTGTTCTGTGTGGTTTTTAAATGTATTGCTTCTTACATACAAAACGTCAAATTAGCTGAAAAGCTCTGACATTAGTTACAGAACTATCTAAATACTTTAATTCATATAGCTCAGCCAGTTCGACGTAGATAAGCTAATGGGATAAATTTCCAAGATTCATCTGGATCATTTACTTCAACGATTATAAATATCAATAAAAAAACCATCGATATGTTAGAGAGTCAAATACTTTATCAAAAAGGAATAATAAAAAGATTAAAACATATTAGAAAATTAAGTATTATGGGTATTATATAGTATAATATAGTAGATTGTTTAATAAAGCAAATAAATCGAATAGTATAGAAAAATATATCATCATTTAGTATTAAGATAGCTGTTAAACATTTATTGCTTCTTGTATATAGACTGTCAGATTAGTTGAAAAGCATCAACATTGGTTAGCTTTTAAATTATGAAAAATCTTTAGCAGCATACAAGCTATCTAAATACATTCATATATCTCAGACAGTTTCATAGTTATTCGACACAAAGGCTTCGAAATCAAAGTAGATGAGCTAATGGGATAAATCCCCAAGATGTATCCAGATCATTTACTTCAAGGATTATAAATATCAATAAAATATCATCGATATGTTAGAGAGTCAAATACTTTATCAAAAAGAGGAATAATAAAAAGATTAAAACATATTAGAAAATTAAGTATTATATGTATTATATAATATTATATAGTAGATTGCTTAATAATGTAAATAAATCGAATGGTATAGAAAAATATATCATCATTTAATATTAAGATAGTTGTTAAACATTTATTGCTTCTTGAATATAAACTGTCAGATTAGTTGAAAAGCATCAACATTAGTTAGCTCTTAAATTACGAAAAATCTTTAACAGCCTACAAAACTATTTAAATACATTAATTCATATATCTCTGCCAGTTTCATAGTTATGCTACACAAAGGCGTCCAAATCAACGTAGATGAGCTAATGGGATAAATCTCCAAGATGCATCCGGATCATTTACTTCAAGGATTATAAATATCAATAAAAAAACCGACCGATATGTTAGAGAGGAGGATTTCCATTGAATGAAAACGACGGGTGGCGCACTGTCACAATATGGTTTGTCACGTAAAAAACATAAATAAGAAGATTTAAACCGTCGAAGGACCGAACAGAAACAGCATTTCAAGGATCGCAAACAGAGATTTAATGGTATTTAAGTACCTTTTTCTCTAGGCCGGAGGTAGATACGATTTTTGTACGATGTGCTGTGTGGTCTGGCGGTCGAACATAGAAAACAATTAACCGCGTGTTGGTTGCCGTTTTGGTTTTTGTCGCGTTTTATCGAGAAAACGCACGGGGATAATTGGTATTTCTCTACGCCGACTTCTTATGTGCGGTGTTTTAACGGTACACACGTTACGTATGCGTATGATGGTTTGTCGTCGTTAAAGGTTTTTAAAATGTTTTAATTTGCGTTTAATTACAATCATTTTTTGTCCGGAGATAATCATTGAATAAAGAAATATGTTAACCGTTAGAATAATTAAATATAAATAATAATAATATATATATATATATATATATGTTTTCCTAGTTCTTTGGTTTCTAACTGTGTTTGGTTCTGAAAAGATCAGGTTCTGGGCCAAATATTAAAAGGGCTCTTTTCAGAACCAAATGCGATATATAATAAACATATATATATATATATATATATATATATATATATATATATATATATATATATATATATATATATATGTTTTCCTAGTTCTTTGGTTTCTAACTGTGTTTGGTTCTGAAAAGATCAGGTTCTGGGCCAAATATTAAAAGGGCTCCTTTCAGAACCAAATGCGATTTCCCCATTACTTCTCAATTGCGTCCTAGACTAAGTAATCCAAGAGTGACGCAAAATAAAATCGGATCTTAAAATAGATCAACCAATCAAATTCGAATCGAAGACCAATCGGTTTTAAGATGACTTGGCAATTCTAGCTAAGGACATTTAAAAACAATTAGGGATTCTAAAAGAAACAGCGGAAAAATGAGTCGTCAAAGTGAGTTGGAGAAAACAGTGTTGACCGGCAACAATTTAACGCCATTCTTTTTGGAAAATAAATACGAAAAAATCAAAATCATTTCAAATTTGGGTTAAACTATTCATGAAACTGGACTGGGAAAAATCACTAGTATGATTTGCTGTCAAAAAATGACTTAGAAAAGAGATCTACAACATAAAATAAAACAACATAAAACAGAAAAACCAAGGAAACTTGGAACCAATAATCGAAAAGGAGACAATTCCGACAATGAAAGCAATATGAGTCTAAAGAACCCTTTGTTGAAATTCGCGTGATGCAATAGGGCCCAAACGGGCGTAATCACCTGTATACCCAACTTAATTTGTTGAAATTCTTCATCCAGTCCCTGTTCCTTACTTTTACAATGCTTGGGCTTGGCTGTTACAACTTATCTTAATCCTTATTTTCTTTCTTCGTAGCCATGACTTGAATAAATACATCTTTTTCTCTCTATCCATATAAGATTTTTCAATTGCCTCATTTCCTTCATAATTGCATTATTCTCAGTGTTTGGTCTACCATTTTTCTCCCTAATAGTGTCTAGATCGTCCCACAGATCTTTCTCCACCTTCGAATACTTAATACTCTCAACAAGTAAGTCTAAATAAGTTATATTCTAATCTTTTTCCCACATTTGTTTTGTTTCCTTTTTTCTTTCACTCTTTTTAAGCACTCTCTCCAATTTTGCACTTGTTTATCTTCGTCTGTAGTATATCGTCATAAAATTTCAAAAATTAACTACAATTTTACTTCTTAAGATATTAATATTTTCTATTTCTATAGTATCTCGTAACCAGGAAGCCACACATAATGTCGCTAATAGTGAATAGTTAGATTTTTACTTTTTACTAAATTTTTTGAATTAATAAGATTTTCATCATTAAATATCAAATCTGTTTACACTTGTTATGTTTTCAATGAAAATTTAGATTTATAAAATCACTTTTATTAAGAAGCATAATAATTATCTTTATTAAAAACCGTTTTTGAACTTCCTTTTTACAAGAGCATTTTTAAAATATTTCTTTAAAATAAAGACAATTAATTAAAATTTTTACTTGATGGATTACTGGAACAATACTGGAAAATACGTCTTAAAAGAAAGAAATGAATGCATATTAATTTTGCATTGTGGCGAATATACGGAAACTTAGTTATATTACTTAGTGCATCCTCATTTTCTAAGTAAAAATATTTCGGCATCCATCTCAATGGTAGATTAATTTGTAATCATCATGTAAAGGGTGAGAAGATTCGGCAGAAAAATTAACAATTGCGTTCATAATTTTGAAGATATCCTCAATTTAACCTAAGATCAAAGAGATTGTGTTATCAGTCTTTAATGAAACTTATTTTGAGCTTATCTAGTCAAATATGGAGTTGTTAATTGCTGCTAAAACAATTTTTTAAATTTATTATTTAAGTTACGATTTATACAAAATACTGATCTTTGAGATGGTTTTCATTGGAGGAAAAAGATTCAACAGAGGATGAGGCATGATTTCTGACATGGGAGTTATTGGTGTAATGAATATTCTCATAGAAATATATAAAATAAATCTTATATAACTTAACCCCTATAAGGCTACCATTAGGTCCTTCTTTATCATACTTGAGTTATTATGATTCAAACCGTTGTAGTGACCTTGAGGCATGCCAGAATTTTACATAGTGGAATAACGGTCTACAAAATACTCAGAAATATAATTCCAGATGTTGAACACGGGCGGGGTGCCAGCAGCGCCAACTAGAACCCGACAACGAATAGCTGGCAGCCCCGAGACGTTTATCTGGGATGTTATTGAAGGGTATTTCCATTCATTCAGTACTCGACCATCGTTTGGTTTAGACGTGCCACCATCGACTGCCCAAGCCTCGTCTCCAGGTAACACCGCTGCCATCCGTTTTATCATTTGTATTTTTTCATTTTTATATTACTTCAATATATAATGGTTACATAATGTAAACACCACTGTTTCATTTCGTTTTACCTCCATTCACCGAGCCACATCATTCACCCTAGACCGTATTCTAGCTTGAATTAGAGTTACTACTTCAATTTAAATATTTGAAGGGAGTTAATTTTGAAGTATAATTAATACCAGTTATACAAGAGGCCGCAGAATATATCCTGTAATATGAGCATTAGGCTAACTGTTCTTTGAAGTGGTCTCTCTTCACATGAGTATTTTCTCAAAATCAACTTGACCTTTTTGGTAGTTCGTATCCACATAATTCTAACTGAATTTCGATTTATTTTATAAGATTTGAACGAATGCAATTTTTGATTTTTTTGTACTTTCAAAGTTTAAAAAATTTTAAAAAGAAAACTCAGTTATTGGTTTACTTTGTGTGTTGCTGAGTGAAGTCATGAGACGTTTGGTGAATGTGAAGGAGTGTCAGGGTTTTCCGTTTAAGCATTTTCTTGCGATTTAAGTGTGGTTATTTATGAAGATGCAACCGAACATCTTCATATTGCAAAATCACTTGGTCAGACTCAAACTTATCAGCTTTTATGAATACTGTTATCTTCTTCTGTGGTTATATATCCCGCCTCTTCACTCATTTATTTAGTCTTGCAATAAACTATTGTTTAGTGTCAGCATTACTATGTACAATTAACAAATAAGTAAATTAGAACTTTGCATCTTAGTTTTTTATTGAACGGTAGAAACTTATTTGTATAATTACTAACATCCATTTTACTCGTCATCCGTTATCACTAAAAATGTATTACAGTTTATAATAACTAGGAATACATATAGCATCAGGTTGTTACGCTAAGCTCTGTTGAGTTAAGTTAAATATTCAACGCTCGATTAATGCTAAATATTAAGTCGTTAGGTACTAGTGGAAAAACGTTCACATACACCAGCCGCAGACCTATAATAGTAACTGTAAATGTAAATTTGATGATGAGATCAACGTGAAAGTCCATAAAGAGACAATGCGCATGAATAAACAATAAATAATAACACACATATCCGCTTTTTCCCGGAATATATGAATTCATCGAAGCTATTATCAAATCGTCTTCCATTTCCAAGTGTAATTATGGTTGCGGCACAAACTCTCCATAAGTAGCGGCCACCTCCCATCAATTACCATTCCCCCCCGGCTCACGTAAAAGGATATGTGTTCTTTTTTACCCCGTTCCACCGTGGCGTATTCAAACTATTACAAATTACCGGCTTTAGTAGCAATTTGCTTCTGTGTCGGGACGGTACTGATAAATTTTTATTGCCGACGCACAAATAACGTCGGCCGTCTCACTTGAAAATTCCGCAAATTGAATGCGAGAATATGCGGAATGGCACGACACAGGGTCCGAGCGTAATTAACCCCTTTCTCCCACTCCCCGGCGTTTACCACCGTTAGGATATGACAATAAGCAGCCATGGTCACTATCGTAAGTGGGTGGGCAACCAAAACTGATATCAAC
This sequence comes from Rhynchophorus ferrugineus, assembly GCF_030347505.1. Lineage (NCBI taxonomy): Eukaryota > Metazoa > Arthropoda > Insecta > Coleoptera > Curculionidae > Rhynchophorus > Rhynchophorus ferrugineus. The sequence goes on along the minus strand of NW_027472588.1, from coordinate 14,737,017 downwards.
TGGCTGTCTACATGCCGTGTCGCCACCGTTACCACAACCAGTTCTGATTGATAGCTTCGTTCGGCTCGAAACGGACTGTAGACCACACACACATTACCGGGCTACGCCTTCCCGCTAAGCTCCGCCCGCTGAGCTCGAGGAGACTCGGGCTCCGCCCAATACTCGCTCGGTCGCTGGTGGACCTGCTATTTGATGGGTCAGTCTCGTAGCGACTACGTCGTAAGCATCGTACCGTATCCGTTTGATGTGTTGCTAAGGTGAGATTGTTTAAGGTGGAACTGTGTCGGTTTGTGCGGTGATATGTTGCTTGGAGCCATGCCGGAAGATTTGGTGGTTGCCACCGCTAAGAGCCAGAGGGCCACGGACTTTTCAATCGCGGCTATCATGGCCAAAAATGCCAGCCCATCCGGACGGGATAGCGTTGAGCCCAAAGACAATCAGAATGAGGGTGAGTCAAATGGATATTTTGGTTCCTCGCTTCCTAAAAACCCTCATCATAGATAGAAACAAGTGGAGATTCATATTCTCCTTAATACTCGAATAAAATATCTATCACTATCCGTAAAATAATCTTATGTTTTACCATATAGTAGGTAAGAAAGGTTAAGGCAATATAACACCCAAACCATTACCTTTAGTAGATTATCTCTTATGACAAAAATAAAGTTAATTCATATAAATAACAGGTTTTTTCTAATATTGTAAATTGTAAAAAGTATTTCAAATTTATTTTTGTTGTTAAAAATACTTGGATTTTTCAAACTTCCACTAACCATATTGTCCAGAAAGGCGTTTTATATTAGAAACAAATTAAATACTGTTATTAATAGAGTTGTGAAAATATTTAGTACCTCAGCTTTATACTTTTTTATGGATTCATATCAAAGCACAAATCTACGTAAATATATTTACGACTAATAAAATCATCACCTAAAGATTAGTTCTCTGAAATCTTCAAAGAAACTGAATCTGGATATTAGTATTGTGAAAATTTTCATAGATTAAGTAAACATTAAAACAAAAAAATTAATAGCCCATCATATCAAAGTAGTGATCTTAATCAAATTTTTATCATGTAATGCAGTTTCTTACGAATAAATATACGAAAAATATTGGTTCAAATTTTTTGAGATAATATTTATCATATGATTATTTACAGATTTCTTGTGTTTTTTATGAATATCTATTATATCCAACAAAGAAATGACTATAAAGTCAATGATAATGGTTTTATAAGATCAATATAACCCACGTCGAAATTGGATTGGATTCAAACAACAGAAATCTTGATAAATTTATTTATGACTAATAGAATCATTAGTTCTCTAAACATTAGTTCTCTGAAATCTTTATAGAAACTCAATCTGAATATTTGTATTCTGAAGTAGATGCTGTTTCTAACGAATAATTATACGAAAAATATTGGTTTAAGTTATTTGAGATTATAGTTATCATATGATTATTTAGAGTTCTTTGTGTTTTTCATGAATATATATTATGATATCCAAAAAAAAAGATATGAAATTGTTGTTGTTGTTGTTTGAAATTGTGTAGTTGGATTCAAACGAAATTAAATACAGTGAAATAGTTATAATTATCCTCAATGGATTAGAGATATTAAACTAAATATCTCTAATTCGGTCGGAAGAGGTTTAAATTATACTTTAATGTGATGATACGTTTCAAAAAAAGCTTAAATTATACGCCATTAATCAGTTGTAATGATTCAGACCCGATCAGTTCCACCGTTCCAGTCGAAACTAGCGCCGACGCATCCATTTTTCTCCAATTAATGATGGCATTTACTAAATCATTTGTTATTTTGTCGAATCTCCGTTCGTATCAAGTAAACAATGGTGTATCGTCATAAACATCTTGTAAATTTAGCCTTTCCTACCGTCTGTATGGTATAATAAATCATTGTCATTCCAAGCATTCTCTTACGGTACCCTTCACTCGGTGAATGGACCAATCATTTACAATTTTCTAGATGCTATCAACACATTACAGGACCGAAGTCGTGTTTCTTTAAGATCAGATTACCTAATTTGATTTTCTGGTGGTCTGAAATGGGGCCTTTTCTTATGCGCTGGGCCAGATTTTATTGATGCACCTCGGAGGCGCACACTTCGGCCACTATTTTACTGGCCCCATACAAAATTGGAACCAATTAAGCGTCATAATGTCTGTATCAGAATCTATCGCGTCTACTTTGTTATAAATTATTTATTACCGGTGTTTGATTACTTTTGAACTGGGAATGGTTGTTAATATTTTAATTCCGATCTTTGCATATTTGCGAATTTATTTTAATTTTAAGGATTTATAATATATGATGTATATTTTATCATATCAACACTTTTTTTCGAAATTATTTATACTCATCACTTTGCTAAAATGTAAATAATATATCGCATGTCAGAAGCAAGATTAAATTCGGGGAAATATGTATTTTGACTGTTTAATTAAAAAAAAATATGTTGTGGAAAGAATAAAACATGCGGAATTGGACATTATGGAGATCGCTATTGGATGGAACTGATGCATCTAAAAGTATTACTGAAAGAGGAACTATAAAAGTGATTTTAGAATATTAAAACATTCAGTCATTTCAATTTTCACATTCTTTCAATCAATGTTACAAGATCTGAGAAAGCTCTATCGCCATTTTTCTCGCAACTTCAAACATTTTTTCCTACATGGAATTAAAGAACCCCAGAAACGAAAGAAAGGGTGTAAGGATTAAAGACCACACCCTCTGATCATACAATAAGACCAAAGTAAATGTATTTTATTATGTTTTTGTTTCTTTGTTGTGTCATTGTGCTTAAATTATTTCCTTGGTGATTTATGAAGTGGCCTAAGATGGTTAAAATTTATCAAAATTTCTTTCCCAGTATAATAAGTACAATAAAAAACAAATCTTCCAATATTTCCTATACAAAATATTCAAGGTAGTTTTCTTAATCATGTTACTTAGTAGCACATCGTATAACTTCTATTGCGACAATACACTGTATATATTCAACAATTCAACTATGAACAGAGGAAGCACCAACTCCAAAAAAATGTTTCTGAAGTAGAGTGAAAGTACTCTCAGAAAGATAGAAAACGGTATGTAGTAGCAGTAGATGGCCAAAAATTTAAAAAAAAATCCTAAAAAAATAATTATAAAAGAAACTCCAAATTAATTTATATTCCTTACGCAAAACTTTAGAAAACAACAGTTTTCTAAAGTTGACAAAAGTTGTCTTGTTTCTAAAATCAACAAGAGTTTTCTTAATCATGTTACTTAGTAATGCATCCTATAACCTATATTTAGTCAACACACTGTATATATGCAACAATGAACTTATTAAAGAAGACCACATTCTCTGATCACACTGTAAGACTAAACTAAATATATTTTATTATATTTTTGTTTATTTGTTGTATGATTAAGTTTAAATTATTGCCTTGGTTATTTGATTTGAAGTTATCAAACATATTTTCTTATTTTAATGGTCAAGCTGCGCCTCTTCGCAGCTCTTAACTCTTTAAACTCATCATCAACGCCATAATCAGTGCTTGGATAGAGCATGTATTTCTCAGTAAATACGGCAATACAATAATTTTGATTTCGCAGTACTGTTTTTCCTCTCAGTTTTCTGATTGCTGAGTATCACTAGCAACCGTTTTGATTTCTGATACAGAAGTCTTTGAGGAGTCCAGTTATTACAATTTGGGTTTGTTCATGAACTGTGAATTGGTTTTTCTATCTTTACTTTTACTTTTAATTCGATCTCGAAGAAAAAGTGGCAGAATTTTAAATTCTGCATCGCATTTAACAGGTCAATTGAAAAGTCCCCGGCCTGTCACATATATGGCGCTACTAGAATTAAATCCATGTTATTTAGTTAGCCCTAAGCCTCAAAAGATGATTTTGAGATTTGAGAAAGATAAATTTGGCAGCTGTCGGATCATTAGTTAATTATAGCATTTTGAGTGAAGCAACTTTTGTTATTGTGAAAAAAAAAATGGATAAAAAGGAATTTCGCGTGTTGATAAAATATTTCTTTTTAAAGGGAAAAAATACAGTTGAGTTTCCGGACAGTGCCCCAGGAAAATCAACCGTTAAGGATTGCCATGCTAAGTTTAGACGTGGTGAAATAAGCACCGAAGACGGTGAACGCAGTGGACGCCCAAAAGAGATTGTTACCGACGAAAACATTAAAAAATATACAAAATGATTTTGAATGAACGTAAATTGAAACTGAATGAAATAGCAGACACTCTAAAGATATCAACTGAACGTGTACATCATATCATTCACGAATATTTGGGTATTAGAAAGCTCTGTGCAAAGTGTTTGCCGCACTAGCTCACTTTTGACCAAAAACAACGACGAGTTGATGATTCGGAGCAGTGTTTGAAGATGATCAACACACGATGAACCCGCTTCAAAGCATGGGAAAACGCAACAGTCGGCTGGCAGGCGTCTGTATATTGGGGTGCGCATGGTATAATTTTCATTGACTACCTTGAAGAAGGAAGGACCATCCACAGCGACTATTACATACCATTATTGGACCATTTGATGTACGAAATCGCCGAAAAACGGCCGCATTTGAAGAAAAACAAAGTCCTGCTTCACAAAGACAATGCACCGTGTCAAAAATACATGAATTGGGCTTCGAATTGCTTCTTCATCCGCCGTATTCTCCAGATCTGACCCCAGCGACTATTTCCTGTTCTCAGATCTCAAAAGAATGCTCGCTGGGAAGAAATGTTCGTCGAATAAAGAGGTAATCGCCGAATCGTACTACAAAAATGGTATCGAAAAGTTGTAGGGTCGCTATAATCAGTGTACCACCCTTGAAGGGAATTAGGTTGAATTAAAAAAACTAATTTTGATAAAAAAATTTGTTTTACTATCGTAGGCCGGGGGCTTTCAAATTGACCTACTGTAAGACTTCAAATCTACATGAAGTAGTGCAAATCTCCGAGAGTAGCGCAAGCATGATTATATTTGGCTTATGGATGCCTCTACTGTATTACAGATCCGAACTAATCCTGTCTTTGCTCTAACTGGATCCACTGATGGTCAGTTAACTTTTTAACTTATTGCTGTATTAGCTGTGTCAATTTCGAACTTTTTTTTTTAATTTATCAGAACAATTAAGCTGACATATGAAAGGTTTTACTGTGAATACGTAATATTAAAATAGAAAAATAATGACATTGTTACACCGATTCTAAGGAAATGTTAACCCAAGAGAGTTAATTATTTCTAAAAGTGTAATGTTGTAAAATGGTAATGTCTAAAAAAATATTTATTATCATATTTATATTAATATATAAACTGAGTAATGATTTTCAAGTTTGAGACATCAATTATCAGTCAATATCCTTGTTTTACATTCTGTTATTCCTGTTAAAGGTGGACTACCCCATTTCGGTTTACCGGAAGATGAAGACGTGCTTGAAGATGACGAGATCGAGGTAGACGTCGAAGAATGTTCCGACACTGAATCAACCCGACCGCCCAAAGCAAAAATTTCGCGTAATTCACCGTCAGTGTCGGACTGCGGGTCCGAATCGGCAGACTTGGATCGCGAGAGCCCAGACATAGCGCCCGAGAAAACGTCAACGCCGAAGAAACCGAAGATCCTCTGCAATTGCGACGAATTGTTAACGGTCGAATGCCATTTGGAAACGAAGGATCTGTGGGATAAGTTTCACGACTTGGGCACGGAAATGATCATCACCAAAACCGGGAGGTAAGTCCGTGATTTAACTGATTTATGATACGAATGATTTACCCATCGGTGATATAATAGACGAGGATATGAAACGTCGTAAATATATAGATATAATCCTAATAAGATAATGGTGGGCTGTAAATTACGATGGCTTTTGTCCATCAATGTAAATCAAGCTCAGCTTTTATCTAATTAAAGCCGGTCGTAATTTATTTCACCGCGGAGAAAATAATAATTCGGTTTGATATTTCGGACCGAAATTGGTCCTAGTCACGATCAAAAAAGACCACATTTAGCAAAAAGGAATGAGGAAATTAGTGTTAATTTATGGGATAGTGTCTATTTGTTTTAAATATTATTAATGGGGATGAAAAGCTCGTTTTTATTAACATATCTTTTATGGTACATTTTGTTTTAAAATAAAAGTAAAATCTTTTTCTACCGATAAAACCTTGTTTTAATAAAAATTTATATCTAAATTCAAATATTTATTTATTTGAATATTTATATTTATATTATTTTATAATTTTATGAATTTAATAAGTCTCGTTCAAGATATTTATTCTTAAGAATATTCATGAGACGTTGTACTAACTGCATAGTGGGTACATTATAGCCCAGATAATTTCTCTAAAGTATTGTTCGGCCCTTGAAAGTGTGTGTGTGTGGTCTGGTATCCTCATGCCATGAAAGAAAACACCTTTTCAAGATCAGTTCCGGTTGATTTCTGGTTGCATTCATTCATCCAAAGAAAAAGTTTGACCGGATGACAGCGCTTCGTAACTAATAATTCTCCTCTAATCCCTATCTGATATTTGGCATCAGACGAGATTTTATCATGAATCTTGTTTATTCTCTAAAAACGTTTTGGTATTTTCATGGGTTTGTTGCTTTTCATGGTTTTAATTCTCAGGGCTTCTTAGCTCATCTTCAATCACAGATACTTTCAAATAGCCTTTTTGATAGCATATTAATATTCTGTATTCCCGAATATATAATTTACTAACCATTCATTTTTTGATATCATTCATGTTGTTCATGAGAGCTATGGAAAAAATTTGATAAAAATATCAAAGAATTTGATATTGATTGATTATTAAATTGAAATTGATTATTAAATTGCTTAAAGGGATATTCTAGACTGGAAATTTTAGAAAAGTCTATTTTCTTATATCTTATGGCTTAAAGAATATGCCTTTAAGAGTGTTTCTCAAAATTTCATTTGTTTTCGGAGATATACTTGTGTTGAGGGACTGTTGTAGCGACGCCACATATAAAATGTGGTATTTAGAAACAAAAATGTAAAGATATTTTTCACGAAACAGCAGTTAACATGATATCTCTGTAAAATAAAAAAAATCTAACAAAGATATTTTCGTGAAATTACGGCTGTTCGAAAAAACGGGGCAATATTTCCGAATTTTTTAAAACTAGTAAAAATCTAAATGTTGTTACAGCAACCGTCTCAAAAAAAATAGTTTCGAACGAAAATGCGTTTTAAGTATCGTTTTTATATTGCCCCGTTATTAAAACAGATATATCTACGAAAATAATTAAGATTTAAAAAAATCCTCTTATGGGTATATTTTTTAAAATATATATTGAAGCCTCTTTTTGCCAACTATGGGTTTATCTGGACTGGACCTACAGTTTAACTTGGGCTCCGAACCACGGTCCTCAGCATTAAGCCGACTGGCGAGTGACCAATTTTAGAAATCATCCCAGAAGACGTCCGGTCTTACACAGTCTGGTTACTGGCGTGACTGGGATCATTTTTCTTGTCGGATTTTACACTCTTGCCTAGGACAATCGCAAACAGAAATTTACGACCATACCCCAGCAGGATTTGAACCTGCGGCTATCGCAACAGTAAGAGGACCGTCCTATCGCCTTTACCACAGCGCCACCAAGTTGGCATATTCCAAGCCAAGTACCAAGCGGGTATATTCTCAAAGGGTTAAGCTTTGAAAATGTGAAAATATCTTCAAATATCTAGACAAGAATACTAACCTGAAGAAGGCTAACATGCGTGTGAATCGGTGTTATTTCATTTGAAGTAGTTTTTTTCTAATTATTATTAAATTTTTTCGTTATTATTTATTTAAGTGTCCTAGAAAAAGGTGGAAAAATGTTTTAGCGCGATTAGTTCACGGCTTCGATTTTATTCCTCCTTTGTGTACAGAACTGATTGGTGTTGTAATGTAGTACCAATTGTTCCCACTCATGCTTGTAACGAAAATAGCTGGCGTATATATTTTTTGTGATCTGGCGTAAACAGTGAAGATTAACGAGCGGTTAAGGGACGATAATACGAACAGATGTTTTGAGAAATTATGATATAAACGCAGCATCGACATTTTTTAAATGTAAACCGGCTGATGTGTTTACGTTACGGCATCAGCTATCACACGTTCCATTGGTTAATCGTGATTCTACTTGCCTTTCGGGCTATAAATACACACTCCCGTAGCTCATATTGTGTGTGAATAAGGAACACAACATTGAAAAACAAGAAAACAGGTTGGGGAACGAATTTCTTTCTTTACCGGCTTACGATCTTTCAGCATACCGGTTAAAGAAATTTGATTTCAACGTCAAACTGAACACTTACACGCATATATAATCCTGAAATACAGTTTTAATTGGTGCTTTTTTGTTGCTGTCCTTTATTACAACTAGTATTAATTAATTATTATAAAACTAATTAACATGCTTCATTTTTTTGGTTTATTACTGACCATGAGATCAAATATTTGGTTCCATATCACTTTTTAGTAATTTTTTATTCAGATTTATGATGGTGAGTTCCAGAATCTTATCCAGAATAATGAAATATTGTTAGAAGACATGTAGAATCCATTAGAAATACAGCTTACTGAGTCGATACTCTTTTCGAAAAACTTATTTCCTTCTTAAGTTGGTATCTAATCACCTTCGTTGGGCCTTATGGTGCTCTTGTCACTGCTTTACAATAATATGTTGCATAGGTAGAGATCCTTACTTCATTAGATTTTTAAAACTTTAGTTCTGTTTTGAAAACACTCATACCATATTTCATCCGACGATAAGCTGTAGTTCTGTTCTACTTTACACCCTTTTAATTCGCGCTTTATTGCACAAGTTATCAGGATTTGATCCTCTTCAGCTTGTCCGTATCTGTAGAGCCTCTGGGTGTTTTGCTGGGTATCAAGCCCACATAGCTGACTATATTTTATTTTTAGCTCGGCTAATTTATTTTTAACATGCATCCTTCATTTGAATTTGACAGCCAGTTAAACAGCCATTAAAGTTAAATATTTGTAACTATTCTCCTATGATACAGTAGTGCTATTTAGGTTCAAGACCAGTGGGTTATTTAGTATTTTCTTGGTAAAGTTAACGGGAACGATCTGATTTATTTTAAACTCGTAGAGCTTTATTCACCACTGTTTTGTCCAGTCCATTATTTTGACGCTAGCTACCGGAAGTATCTCTGGAGTACTCCTCCATGTATTTATTTGAGTTTAGATTATCTATCGTCGGTTATTACAAATTAAAGCAGTCTTATATTCATTGTTTGAATATATCTTTGATTGTATTATAATGTCGGTATTTTTTCGTCTAATTTTTTTTGGAAATACATAGCCGCCTTTAGAAGATTCGGTAGCTTAATTTTTGATAGCAGCCAAAGTAGAAAGCACTGATTATAGTAGATTCCAGAATACTAGTGTAATAATACAAAGCATTCTGCTTAAGGTCGCATTATACTTCAATATATTTGATACTGAAATATTGATTAGTCGTATATAAGTTTGCATTTCATCATTCATTCGATAAATATGTTTAAACCTAAAATAATTACATTGATAACTCGATAACTCGGTGCATGTACATATATATATATATATATATATATATATATATATATATATATATATATATATTATGCCAGCATGATATAATATTATGTCTTCAAGTTTTAGTAGCTTCACATCAGCATATATAAATTTTAATTTGTATTTTGTATTTTCAGATTAACATGGGTAATTTTTGGGAAATTGACATGAACTGAAATTGAAATCGGAATCCCGTCAAATAAATTCGTCGTTGTAAAAGAAAATATTTAGAGTCAACTGACTTTATAACACGTTTTGAAAAAACCGTGAAATTTTTGATGTTTAAAGCCCTTTACTCATCGTTAAATTTACCAGACTGATTCTGAATCTTATAACATTATAATGATATTGTAATATAATGATACTAAAAGTTGAGTGAATTCATAGATAACCTCAAAAGGTGACTTATTATTCCCTTATTGTATTTGTATGTTTTTAAATATATGAGGAAACTATTGACTAAGATGGATATTATTTTTGAATAGAGCAAAATTTTGTCCTTACATTGTAAATATCCAATTTATGATAGAAACAGATAAAACGTATTTATGCATCTAGTGACTAAAAATAAAGTCAGCGAAATTTTGCAGCTTACACCTAATTTATGTAATTATTCTGCAACCAATTGTATTCCATTAAATACTACCAAAATCTCGGTTTTGGGCCCCAAACATATTTAAAGGCCGAAAAACGAAAATTCAGCGCGTCTCTCAATCCCAGTTGGTCGTAAATAATCCGCGACCATTACCGGTTTTATCGACAGGTCAGTGATTGGTGACAGATGCAGCGCCTGTATGGTTTTCGTCGTTAATTGCACCGGATAATTGGTGGTCAATGATGATCGGTTTCGCCGAAATGGTGTAATGATAGAGGACCGTTTTCAGCGATAATTTTAGGGACGGAACTTAGCGATTTGCAACGGTTACAAATTCGATTTGTATGTTAAGTTATCCCTAAAGGCTTCACGGATTTTTTTATTGTTTAGTATGGCATGCATTTGAGATAATAAACATGTGTTACAGGGTAGGTTTTGGAATTAATTCGTAAATTTCTTTAAATGTAGCCTTCTCCCACTTGTTTTTCTTTATAACTATGAGAAATATAACTTTATAGAAATTATAAGAAAAGACAAGTGATAAACAAAACTTGTCGAAAAGGCGATATTACACGCTTTAAACAGTTTTACAGACACAAACCACATAATTCCGAACGAACAATTCGGTTTCCGTGCCAAACACTCAAGCCTTCATCAAGCTGCTCGCGTCGCAGCAATCATCCACCAGGCACTAAGGAAAGGTCGCAAAGCTGGAGCCATCTTTTTAGATGTTTCTAAAGCTTTTGATCGAGTATGGCATAATGGTCTAATCGTTAAAGCGGACCAGCTTGGTCTACCGAATGACCTAATCCCTGATTGATTCATACTTGAACGGTAGATCCTTTCAAGTGAGGACCGGTGATGCAGTCTCCTCTCGAAAACAGATCTCCGCAGGGGTCCCGCAAGGTACTTAACTTACCACAGTCCTGTTCAACCTTTATATGGCTTAGTTCCTACTCTACAAATATTCTCACACAGCATTTCATGTAGGTGATAAAAAATGTATTTACCACCGATTACAGTCCCGACGCCATCCGCGACAGACTTCAAGCCCAACAGTACCAGGCGATTGCGTGGTATAAATTCTGGCGGCTGCAGATTAACCTGAGCAAAACTCAAGCTATTCTGTTCAATCCCAAGAAGGAGTCCCGTGCTTATCGCCTCTAAATCGATAAAGTCCCCATCCCCTGGCTTCAGAAGACATCATACTTCAGTTCGACCGCAGTTTCCAATGATCAGCCCAAATCCAGCACGCTATCTGCAAAGATAATAGTGTGTGCAGTCTACTCTTCCCACACCTCTGCAGAAAAAGTAAACTCCTATTCCTCCAGAAAGCGACTCTTTATAAGATGCTAGTCCATCCAGTCTACCTCTACGGGCACAGGTGTGGTATAGGTACGTCTCTGAGAGGCAACTTTAACTACTCCAAGTGTTCCAATCCAAAAAACTCCGCGTGTTATTCAATGCCCTATGGTTTATGAGGAACGTCAACACCCACCTCGAATCAGGCATTCCATTTGTGAAAAGTTTCACGGAGATGTTCAGTGTAAGGTTATCCCTAGGCAACTTAGAACACGACAACATCTTGATAAAATTCCTACGCATCCACAAACCTCGGTAGATAACCAGCTATGACAATCCCAGTCGTAACCCAGGGTCTCTGCCGCCCACAAAACACTTCTCTATCCCGAACCTGAAGCGACATCAGCAAAGACAATTTGGTTATAGCTAGTCATTATGGAATAAGAAAAAAAATTCAATTTTTTTAATCGATTTTCAATCATGTGAATACTCATTATTATGTAGACCACATTGCCAAATACCCAGATTATATTTGCTAAAGATATTTATCGGTAGTTGCTCGAATTAGTGGCGGACGTAGGAGTCTTTGACCTTCTGGAATCTTCTCGGACGATGGGACATCTTAAATTAAACTTTATAAGATTTTAATATTATTTTTAGTTAGTAAAGCACTATATATAGCGGGACAGTGACTTTTTTAGTGTTTACCTTGACTAAACTGGTATCGAGGCAATCTAGTGTTGTCGAAAAATATCGATCTATCTATATATTTTTAAAAAATATCGATATTTTTTGCAAAGGAAAATCTTTTCGTTTTTGACCTTAGTTGAATATTATATAGAATATAGACATTTTTCCATCCATTATCTTTTTTTGGATCACCAAAATAATAAACGGAGAAAATATCGTTATTTTTTAAATGTTTTGATTCTTTCTTATTTTTTTCTCTTAAATCAAAATATCGGGTCCGCTATTGGGCTTAACATTTCTACGTTTGAGATTGATTTGTTAGACACACCTCCCTTCTTTATCCTTGAACAAGCGGATAACTAATAAAAAAACGTCTTATCATATCAAGGGCAGATTTGAAGGTTTTCCTTCCAACAGAAAATATATTTTCAGATCTTAAGTAGTAAGCTTTGTTTGCACTGAACATCTCTCTTCAATGGAATGTTGAAATAATATTTCAAAATAATATGAGCATTAAACTATGATACGATTATTGCCAGAATGTATTTTATTAGTAGAATCATATTAAAAATATTCTAATACAATATATTGTTTTACTGTACTTACATTGTCATTGCTGCTTTGTATATACATAAGTGAAGCAAAGAAATTGATGTTATTCACCTATATTTGTTTGGTCAATACAACAGTATTTATATTGACAGATATTTTTCAATATTAGATATAAAAATTTCGATAATATTTGGGATAATATATCAATATTTCTATTTTCAGACTTTTTTTATGGAAAAATATCCATATAGTATATATAGGCCAATTTATAATGAACAGTTCTAATATATAGTGAATTAGGAATACTTGAATATAATAAAACAAATATATCTCAATCGACCAGTCCCTACCAGATTACAACTTGATACATAATCGCTTATAATACAGTTAAATAAGCAATACCTAACACAGTGTTTATATAAAATTCTTCTGAAACAAAAACATTTACGTAACAAAAAAATAATGTTCAAGAACGCTTATAAAAAAATAAGGCACTTTGGTGTCTATAATCATTATCAATCTGCATTAACTCAGATTTCAGTTTTCTAGTATTGCAGTTGTGTGATGTAGCTATACCCTTTTTATCCTAATTTAACCTCATGCCAAGATATTTCCCAAATATAAAAACGATGCTGAAACTATGTTGCTTGAAATCGTAAATACCGACCTATCGGCGGCAATAAAATCGAGAGGCAGCTGACCAAACAATACCATTAATTGAATGAAATTATCCGACGTTGTTCCGGGACCTCCTCGGCACGACTCATAAATATTCCGGCCAGCGGAAGGAAATCCAAACGGAGGAGCGAGAGAAGGAGAGAGAGAGAGAGAGCGAGAGAGAGAGACGAAACGGCCGTAGTCGAGGGGAAAGTGAAAAGCAATTTACTGAGCTTTACTGCCGCAACGCTCCCGGGATGGGCAAAATCAATGAAGACCAACTTTATAAATCCAGAAGGCGAACGAACAGATCAGCGTTAGATAGACTCGGGAAATACCCGGCAAATCGGGGAAAAACCCTCGTCAAGTCCCCTCTATCGAGACCGACCGCCCGCCCCCTCTCGCCTCGCCGCTCCCCGTCGCCCCGGTCCCCCATACCGACCCCTATCCGATCCGAGACGATAGATGTACTTAATTAGAGAAGGCGATGCTTCTCGATTGAGATGGGGAAAATTAGGGGCGGACTGGTCGACGGCGGGGTGGGGCGGCGGCGGATGGATGGTGGAAACAACCCCATTACAAAGTTGGCGTAAAAATTAAGGCGAATTGATGCACTGATGCTGTTTCAATTAAGTGGGATTCGAGAAAAGGGTGGAAATTAATTTATTAAATTGCGCGTAACGAAAGGGTTTTTTTCGGGTTCGGCAAGTGGAAAAACGGAAGGAACAAGGGGCTGAAGATGGGCGGAGGGGGGTTAATAAAGTTTCGTTGATTTCGACGACGTTGGAATCAGTGTTCTGAATAAAACTTGAAGAAGAATGACCATAAAGTTAATTGCGTTTTAAAAATTGACAAAGAAATGTTTAGATATTTCATTCATATTCAACTTGTGGTTGAGTAAATGTTCCAATTAGAATCATATTACCTGAAGTACATTAATATTAAATATAGTAAATATATACTATTTACTTAACGTGAACTAAATGTTTCATTAAGGCTGTTCAATGCCTTTGTCGCCATTTAGTTCTTATTAATTTTGTGTAAATATCGAATACGAGGAATTTGTTTATTAACAACAGTTCTTGTATTTTAAAGAAAATGGTAAATGTTAATTAAATGTTATTAAAATTATTAGTCTTTGTGGTTAAATAATTCGCTCCGTGGGTTATAGGTAGTTCTTAGGATTGTAATATACACATGTCATGTATAAGATCATTTCATTAAGTAATATTCTGTGTAAAATATTTTAATTAATTAGTTCTATTCTAAATCTCATTCTAAAATCTACATATACCCTATAACAAAATCGGATTTCATATGGTTGAAATAGGTTTAAGTATTGATTCATATAGCAATACTTTGTTAACTAATGTTAACTTCGATCTGCGTTCAATAAGCCAATACATTTGATATAGTTAAGTCCATCTTGTCATCATTTAGATACACACTATGATGTTCAGCATGTTAATTATATATACTAATAACTTTACTAAGTGTTCTTGATATTTTTTACACACTTACACTTTAAAATTACAACAATTAACAAAAAATTAGTTGGTGGCTCATGGGAATGCTGTGTTGCTGCTGCTGTTTGATATATTTTTTTTTAATTCTAATGATCTAACTATGGTCCTAGATGGTCCGCCTTCTTACGTGACAAATCGAGATCTCGAATGACATTACTCAATCTCTCAACATAACCGACGTTCAATATATACGGTTGATAATATTTTTTCCAAAATTGGCGTTATGGAACACTGAAGGCATGTTAAATTCCTCTTTATGCACGGTGTTTTCTTTTTCTATTTCCAAACCATAAGTTTGACTAACTACAGGCATTATATAATCGGTTAATAGTTTTGAATTTTTCTGAAAATTCTTGAAATATGAGAGTCAAATTAAATTTATGCAAGGACATTTTGTCAAAAATTAAATAAAGTTTGTTGATAAAATCTATACATTTTCAAGATATGTAGATGCAACATGTATTACTCTTTCAAACAATCCAAGATGTTCGTCACTAATGACAGCAAAATACTATTTAATTCAGTGTTATATTTTAGTATCATCATTTATAAACTGCAAACAGTTAGATTATTTATATTTTAGCGGTCAAAAAGTATATAAAAATATAGAAAAATAAATGTTTGGATAGCCGAAATGTAATATAGAATGAATTATTTTTTAACTATTATTTTTCCAAAAATGTTAAAAAATGTCAGCATATATAATATGTTTTAATAGGTTTGCCTAATAATAGGTTTTCTCAAGGGCCTCAAAGTAGGTGTTAGTTTCAGTGATGTCCTTTTGAAGAATGTGAAATCTGAAAAAAAAAGAAACCATTTCTCTAGATTCGAAAACAGAAAATAGTTGCAGGGAGCTAAATTTGTAGAATATATACTGGATGGAGTAATAGTTCATAGCCCAATTTATAGATTAATGCCAATGCGACTATACACGTATGTATCCGTGCATTGAAAAAACAATGTTTTATTCACCATTTATCATTATATCACGGTGATCCTTTTACCCTTTTCGTGGTAATCAGTGATGAATGAATGACTCTGCGTGGTCGACCGACAGATACAACTTGGCCATCCTTGGTGCATTTTCATTCGAAACCCACTGTTTAGAGAGTAACTTGGTCTTTAGTGTTTTGTTATATTATGTATCTATGTTTTGAACTGTTTTGAAGCACTTCCTTGACGAGGTCACACGTGGAACCCTGTGCATGTATAGCTTTTTGATATCCAAATATTCAAGTAAAATGTGATGTAGCCCTATAGCTTCAGCTGCCTATTCTACTTTCATTATCCGATCATCTAGTGTCATTCCAAGGATTTCATCGACGATATCTTTTATGGAGACTTCATTTGTGCTGCTGCTGCCACAACGGAAGCCATTTAACTGTTTCTTAAACAATAAAATTTATTTGTGTTTTAAATTTTACGTAGGTTGCTGGAAATCTCATCGTAGTCTATTAATAAATGAAAATTGAGGGCAGAAGTGAAGGTTTTAAAGTTATTGCGCGGGAAATTCAAATATTCACTTACCAAACAAACCGCCCTCGTATTTTATCGAACATTAAATATACAGTATCGTATTATATAAACATGTTAATATAAATCGAATAGATGTAAGTCCTGAATAAAATCACCCAGCCCGGAAAACAATTATTGAGTAGCAGGATACAACCGAGGGTGGAATAAACCAGAAGGGATGTAAACCACCCTAACAAGTCAGACCGCATCCCGATCTTGTATCTAACTGGTAATTATTGATTGTAGACACGGGCCGTAATAGCGATACGATAGGAACAATTTTAGGGCAATATTCACACCCTCCCCAGCACTATTGTTGTATCGGGCATCGATTGGGGTGTTATTTATAGTCCATAACAATTTGATTAGGAATTATGTGCGGCAGGCGTCGGATCTAAAATAGATAATTTTCAGCGGATTATCCCCGTTTTCATGGGAATTTCACTTACTGGGTTTCCAATTTTATCCAACGAATAATGTTTGACCAAAAATCGTCGCAAATTCATTTAAATTTCAACAAAAATCTATTATCGGTTGTATATAAATTCGTTCTTAGTTATGTAATAAATGTTGTCGGCTAGACCAATCAAAAATGGTAATTCAACAGTGTTGGATGCCGACATAAATATTTAAGTTCGGTTCTCCTACAAAGTTTAAACAAACAGCTGAAACCGCTGATTACTACTTAAACTGTTTCTTTTAGTTGCTGAAATTAAATTTTTATAAATACATGTACAGCTTCATCCAATTTTATGTATATATACATATACTAGGTGTGCAGAATAAGCCGAAAATTGTTATTATTGTAAACATAAACAATATATTTAAAAAAATTTTAGATTTACATTTTTATGAATGATGAAATATTAAAACGGTCTCGAATTTCCACCAACACTTACTTTAACAATTGCAAACTATGGACCCCATCATTGTAATTATTTTATAGATTACCCGTAGAACATAGTACCCATTCTTGTAAGATCAGCCACAAGTCAAAGGAAACTAAATTTAGTACACAAAATGGATATTGAATCAATACGTAATGTATTGAAATGATTTTAGAGATATTTTTTACAACAATCGAAAATACTCTAAATATCTATTCTTTTGAGAAGAGTCAGAAATCCCAAGTAACTAAGTTTGACCAGTAAGCAAGTATGTCTATAGTATATTATATTAATTTAATTTACATGAAATCTTAGGTACCTTTTTATGAAAGATGAAATATTAAATTGACATTTTTAGTTATTTGTTCACGAGTAAATGGTGCTCTAAACTTATCGAACGGCTACGTAGATTGAACGATAATTATTTCTTCAGTGTCATAGTTTTAGTCTAATTCTGTTCTTGAATATAAGCTTCAATTCCTAAATTTTGTTGCTCTGCTTCTTAGTTTCTATATGCTTGAAAATATCTGCTATATATAATTATTTCTTTCATTAATTTATCCTATAATCAGTGTTTGTTTGGACATATTATCTATTAACATATTTTCATTAATTTGTTTGAATTACGGAAATGTTGTTAAATGATCTGCTGTAAATTTATTTGGTTGTTTTCCAGAATATTGTTGGATTCTTATCAACAAAAAACCTCTTTTGACTTCTACTAGGACACACAGTTCTGGAAACTATGATATTCCTCAGGGCAAACCTAGCGTTTAAGCTATCACTGCTTTCTTCTTCTTCTCACTCAATTTTTCTTTTAGCCCAGCCCCTGAATCTTCAGTTTCCTTCTAATCTAACTCTCAACCAAATATCTTGCCCTCGATATCCCGCTGGGTTAATATAAATGATGGACATTTTATATGTGAGTATTTTTATTTAAGCCGTGTCCAATCCAAACTGTTTCTTAATCGTTTTTAATTCTTGAGAATATAATTCTTATATCTTGTTTATGTTAGTAATGATTCTAGATTTATTATCTCTTAATTACATATATTCTCTAAATAATGTAAGAATTAATAAACTTAATATCTCTGGTTTGACTTTGTGGTTTCTGCATTTATGTATAAAATATCCATATAAGCGGCTTATCCCGACTACTGTTCTCGATAAAAGCGTGAAAATTTAATGCTATTGCTATTATCAACGTCGACATTTACATTACTATTTTATCAGGACTTTTCCCGGTCGGAAAAATCGACCTAAATTTGGTGGTCAAGCCCTGGGTCAGAGTCCGAATCGCCGGCAACTGGCCGCTCGATACGAAGGCAAAAAACACACCTGCAATGGGTTTCAAGGCTTTTCTGGTGGAAGATTTTAATCTGACATGTGTCATATATCATACGCCGTTTTGTGACTTTTGCCTTTTCGGTCGGACTGAAATTCGAAGACCGTCCGACTTCGAATTTTTCTCTAACCGAGCTGGCTACAGAGGATATTCGCAAATATAAATTTTAATTAACAATTGTTCTGGTGTTCAAGGTGGTTTTGATGACGAGAAACTTAATTTTTAGATCTTCTATTGTTTTTTTTTTGGTCTTTTAAATAATCTGTTCTTTACATTGCAGGTATTTTACTTGAATAGCTTACGTTACGTTCCTCAATGATATTTTTTTTAATTAATAGGTTCTTTTTAATTACTAGTCATTACCAGCTAACCTACATTTTGATTTTACAACTTAAAAACTAGGTATTTAGAGGTTGTAAAGACAGCCTCTACAGTAATAATATTCATGTACTAGTTAACACTGCTGTACCTTCTGTTAAATATACTTTACTGCAAGATCAAATTGTTTAATACTTTTGAGTATGTCTTCTGCTGGAGTGTTGATGAACGATGTTTTTCGTTTTCGGACCTTCAATGAAATCGTAGAAAATTACCCTCTGGGTGATTTTGATAGTGAACTCAGAAGACTAATTGGATGTTAGTTGGATGTTGCTGATTGGACCCATTTTTTCGGAATAACTGAAATATCGGCATGTTTCCGGAGAGAGATCTATTTGCAATTGTCTTTGATTTTTGGACTGACAATAACAATGGGTTACTGAAAGTCTCGGTGTAAGTAATCATGTTTATAGTATCTGAATGTATCTACGATACCTCTGAGTACTTTGCTCTGAAAATCTTATATTCGGTTTATATTATTTTCCCCGGAACATCCTCAAAACTGAATTACGTAGTTGTAAATCCGTTATATAACATAAAATTGAGGCTTGCATTATTTTTTCTCGATACCAATACTTTTTTATGCTCTCTATCCAGTTATTTTCTTTTCTGGTTAATGTTCCCCCGTTCGATACATTTAAATTTCTGAATAATACTTCTTAATAATATATCAAGCAGCCTCGTCTTATTGTTATTTATTTTAAAAACTAATTATTTCACCATTTCTTGTTATTTTTCCAATATTATCTCGTCATTATTAAACGAATAACACTTGACAAGCGTATAAATAAGCATAACTATGACTACAACATCAGAAAAATTGAAATAAAAGTCGTGAAATATCCTACAAACATATAAACAATAATTACCGGCGTTATAAATAACCTTTCCTCCACCTTTGTCTTAACAAAACGAAACGAATGTTAAACAAACGTTATTACGACGCCTAAACAATCCTGTTTACCTCGCATTTTTTCCTGAATTGAAAAAAGACGTCATTAAGGCAACTTTATCAAATCATTAAATTTACTATAACATGTCTATCTTTGCTTTAACACCTGTAAAATGCCTTGGCGGCAGTCGTAAATATGCAGTGAAAGATTTTCGAACCAGATACCGGTTGAAATACGGTTTAAAAGTTCCGAGGCGATTGTTCTATTAGTAGGATAAAAAAAACTATATATTAATAATGGTTCGTGACCAGAGCCTATTTTTATTCGTTGTATGTGACGGTTCATTACTGCATGTCCAACTATCAATAGCATTTACTGTTTGAACAAATGGAATGTTTGTAGTTGTTACAAGACAATAACGTGTTGAAACTATCAGTTCGTAATTTGCTTCACGTTGTTATTTAGGTAATTACTTTTGTCTGTAATAATCAATGGTCAGAACTACGACATATATTTTCATCCAGGAATTGTTTAATATGTAAGAATAGTCGGAGGAAGTTAAATTTTAAGTGACTGATGCACAAAAAAGCTTGTTTCTTATCCAAGTAATGGTGGTAGGCCCTAATCACATTTGAAGTCTTCCTTTTTAAAGTCAAATTAGTTTTTATTTCGTTTATAACAATTATATGATCCATTGTTGGACGCATTTGCAGCTTGCTGAAGATGGTTAATGTTCCTCTTATGCTTTGTTATGTATTTGGTCAACAACTTTGGTGAAAATATCAATATAATTAATGATTAAATAACTTATTTGTAGTTTTTATATTTCTCTATACAAAATAACAGCTTTATTTATAGTAGTATTTGGTTATAATTTATTGTATAACCAATATTTATTACTTTTGTTGTCGGATTTGAGGAAACCAGCTGGGTTAGGCTATAAAAACTTATCCATCTCCATTATATCCCCGTTATTGGTTCTAACTTCAGCGATGTAAGAGAGGTGATTTTGATTTTATTGACAAAAGACGATCTAGAACATCAACCAAGCTCAAGACAAGACAACGAATAGCAAGATTTGATAGACGAGAGCGCAGTTAAAACTCTCAACAAACTTTCAAAAAGCCTAACAGTTGATTAAAACACTTTTTAAATTCATGGAAAATATTAAAATAAGGCGAAAATGGCTACCAGACAAATTGATTGAACATTTTTAGTAGTACCATTTGATGTAGTTTCAACATCGCGGCTTTATTGGACGTAATGTGATTAACGATGAAAAATTAATCCACTATCAGAATTCTAAACGCAACAGATTGTGAGTTACTCCGGGAGAGTCATTCGTATTAAAGCGAAATTTTTATAGTCATAAAGTCTTGCTGATCATTTAATGAGAACAGCGGGGTGTAGTGCATTACGAGTTGTTGAAACAGAATGAAACACTTACTGAAAATGTCAATTAAACGAATTGAACAACGAACATTTTCAAGAAGAAACAGCAGCAGCGAGTAACAGACGCAAAGTCATTTTCTTTCATGGTGATGTTCGACCATAAATTTTGAGAGTTGTAAGGGATAAACTGTTGCTGTTCGATGTTCTGTATCATTCAGTGTATTTACTAGAAATGGCGCCTATTGATTATTACTTCTTCAGACCAACGCAGTATATCTTAACTGGCACACTGTTTCGAAATTCTGAAGAAGTGTAAAATTGCTCGCATCCCTTTCTCGACACGGTATAGTCATATTGCCAGAAATATGGGAGAAAATAAAAAATAATGATAGAAGATATTTTAATTAATATATTTTTGTATATATTTTAAAGTCTCCCTTATATCAACTAGAACTTATCTGGACTGTTTAACGTGGTCTCCGAACTACGGTCCTCGACATTAAGCCTGCCGACTGGCGAGTGACCAACTTGGAAATCATTCCAGAAGTCAACCGGTCTTACTCAGCCTGTATACTGATGTGACTGGGATCATTTTCCTTGTCGGATTTTGCGCTCTTGTCTGAGGACAACCCCAAATATTAAACAGTCACACACATAACGACCATGCCTCAGCAGGATTAGAACCTACGACTATCGCAACAGCAGGAGGACCGTCCTTTTGCCTTTACTGCTCCACCAACCACGCCGGCATTAATATATATTGTCTCAAATTTTCTCAATAGATGCTTTTTTAATGTTATATCTCTACTACTACTACAATTGGCGGTTATTAGTTGAGATAATAAACATGTAAACAAAAACCTTGAACTTAGTATCATCATTTCTTAACGAACCAAAACGTATTGATCACTTACTGAAGTAGAGTAAAAGCAAAAAAATGTAATATCGAAATGTTGTCCGTAACTAAAACTAATGTCTACTGACTGGACTATTAAATCATCGTGTGTGGTTTGATCAGCAACATATATAGGTAAAAATACGAAGTATTAATGTAAAAATCTGTTAAACTGTCCTGCCTAACTATTAAGCTCGATAGTTTTGACAATTCTCTACACGAAATAATAGTTTTTCTTTTAGAATTATGGAGTTGTTCAATGTTTACGGGTGATAATCACGAAATATTAAAAATTTTATTCAGGGCAGCCATTATTTTGTTGTCTTATTTTCCTGACTGCCGAATCCCCGAACACTTAAGGCGATATTACAATTTGCGGCTATTAATCGATATAATAAACTTGAAAACAAAAACGTTGAATCTAATAGCATCATATCTAATCGAACCAAATTATACCAATTGAAATAGAAAATAAAAATGTCATATAATAATATAATAAAAACTGAATGAAACGCTGACTGGATCTGTCAAGAAAAGTAAATGTAATAGTTTTGCGAAAGAAGGAGACAGATCCAAAACAAACAAAAAATTTTAAAAATTATTTAAGACATCATTATTTTATTGTCTGAATCTGCTGGCAACCGAAGCCCATCAAACACTTTTAAAAATTTAAATAGTTTTTTTTGTCATATAATAATAATATAATAAAAACTGAATGACCCACTGACTGGATCTGTCAAGAAGAATAAATGTAACAGTTTTGCGAAAGAAGGAGACAAATCTGTAACGGGCTCTAATTGCGATTTTACAGCTTTCAGTGTACCGTGAAGAGCGACCTGATCGAGACCGTTCGGTTTTCAAAAGCGTGCTTTCCAAACAACGAAACCGAGCAAAGTCAAAACACCAATCGAACGTTTATTCGGAAATCATCCCGTTGATATCCGATTCTCGACGCTCGTAAACCTGTCTCTGTTCCTCTGTTCCCTTCCTCAATGTTTCGATACGAAAAACCACCGTGGCCGATCGCCGAACAAGGTGCAAAGGCAAAAATAAATACCAGAGCGAGTGAAAAGGTTGGAACACCGGGGGTTTCTCCGACGATAAATCAAAATATCCTTCACCGTTGCTCGCATGGTGGGTGGGCATGAACGATTTAACAAGTATATGTCATTTTATGGGTGCCAAACCGATTCAGCTTTATTGCGCCTCAACATAAATATTGTCAATGTCGTGGCTGGACGTCTGCCTCGAAAGACCATAAAAGTAGAAATCCGTCTACGATCATTTTCTTCTGAACCGGACCGGACCCACAAGGATGTTTTCGAACGATTTTAGGCTAATTGGTACAGATATGGTGTCTAACTGGTTCGGACCTTGAAAACATTAAGGAATGATGGCAAAAATCCTAGAAAATAACTTTCTTTTCAAGGCACCCTATTATTAAGGGTAAAGAAACTATCGACGTTGATGCTCTCAAAAATTGATGATTCTATATTTGTCAAGTTATATATCGTATCTTTCTATAGTGGAGAATTTTCATTTCATAGTCTGGTCTTGTAATTTGTGTAATTTTAATATTAATCATTTGCATTTTAATTACTAATAATTCTTTCAGTTTCTTCTTCTTTATTAACTTTCTTTTACAAAAATTGTTAATTGGGTACTTAACTAACTCAAAATATAATCAGGTTTCACATACAAAACTTTCAAAATAAATAAAACAAATGTTTCATATTATGTTATTCTGCGGTTATTAGAGGTAAGAAAATTATCGAAATTGGTGTCTATTTTTCAGTGTGTTTCTAGTTCAAGTTTTTTGATTTTGTAATTTGTGTAATATTAATATTAATTACAGTCTTAGTTACGTTAGTTGGATTGTATTTTCGTTACTAATACTTAACTTATTCCAGTTTTGTTTATGCATATTATCCTCCAGAAACCGATATTAAATTAATAAATTTTGACTTGAATTGTATATATTGTTAAATAAAACTCCATATAAAAATATTAATTTGTTCTTTGAATTTTTTACTACAGAATATCTTATCAGTTTTATTAGAAACCGATATTTGATTCAATAATTTTTTAGATATATTTAGGATTTATATTTTCATATTAAAATAAATGTGCACAAATTCGTTGTTTGATTATATGTTATAGAAAATTTGATTATTAAAAAAAAATTGAAATACTTTAACAAAAAATGTTAACAGTGTATAATAATAACTAAAAACTAACTCAAAATATAATCAGGTTTCACATATAAAACTTTCAAAATAAATAAAATAAAGGTTTCATATTATCTGTCATTCTACGGCTATTAGAGGTAAGAAAATTATCTAAATTGGTGTTTAGTTTTCAGTTTGTTTCTAGTTCAAGTGGTGATTCCATATTTTGTAGAGTTGTTATTTTATCTTTGTACAGGAATGTATTTTGACGAGCCTGATTTTGTAATTTATGTAATATTAATATTAATTACAGTCTTAGTTACGTTAGTTGGATTGTATTTTCGTTACTAATACTTAACTTATTCAGTTTTGTTTATGTCTCCTCCAGCAACCGATACTAAATTAATATATTTTGACCTGAATTGTATATATTGTTATGTAAAACTCCATATAAAAATATTAATTTGTTGTTTGAATTTTTTACTACAGAATATCTTATCAGTATTATTAGAAACCGATATTTAATTCAATAATTTTTTAGATATATTTAGGGTTTATATTTTCATATTAAAATAAATGTGCACAAATTCATTGTTTGATTATATGTTATAGAAAATTTGATTATTTAAAAAAAATTGAAATACATTAACAAGAAATGTTAACAGTTAAATGTTGTTCGTTTATTCATGTAAAGTATTTACATTACCAGATTTTAACTTTTTTTTGATGGATTAAAAGAGCATTGAACAATATTGTAGTTATTTTAAGGCAAAACATTTTTCTAATGAAAGCAAGTATTAGTCCTATAGGCGTTAGCTAATATTTCATTACGAATTCTTCGAAATACACACTACGCGGTTGCTAATGATATCCTCGCGTGTTACACACCAACTGCTGCGCGACAAACCGACAGCATCGGAAAAAAGCCACTGCGCATCCTGTCCGTGTCGTTTTTTTCCCTCTAGCTCGCCATAGTTGACACCTTCATGAAGTGGCGAGCAGCAAGAACAATAATCATCGAAAACCAACGAAAAAAAGCTCGTAATTATATTCTTTGTACTTCACGCTTTTTGGAAAGTCGTGCGCTCGTCAATTACAGTCATTTTCACATGAATGTAGTGCCTCTTTTTCGATATTGTTTTTTTTTTTGGGCGGGCGCATTTTTTTTTACAGGCATCACTTCGTGACAGATGTGGGTCTGTAATGCGTTATTGCTCTGTCGCTAATGACGTTAGTCATTTAATGTCGACAAACGGGGAATAAAAAAGAAGGGTATGGTCGTGAAGACACGTTATGAAATTGTCGGTTTGGGAAATGCGAGATTGTTTTTATGGTTTTTTTCCGACTTTCACGAAATTCAGTTGCTCTACTCGACACGTTCATGACGTTTCTCTTTTAGATTTAGTTTCGTATCTTTTATATGGTCATACTAAGTTTTGAATAGCCAATAAGTTGTTTTTTTCCGACTTTCACGGAATTCAGTTGCTCTACTCGACACGTTCATGACGTTTCTCTTTTAGATTTAGTTTCTTATCTTCTATATGGTGATACTAAGTTTTGAATAGCCAATAAGTTGTTTTTTTTTCGACTTTCACGGAATTCAGTTGCTTTACTCGACACGTTCATGACGTTTCTCTTTTAGATTTAGTTTCGTATCTTTTATATAGTTATACTAAGTTTTGAATAGGCAATAAGTTGGTTTTTTTCCGACTCTCACGGAATTCAGTTGCTCTACTCGACACGTTCATGACGTTTCTCTTTTAGATTTAGTTTCGTATCTTTTATATAGTGATACTAAGTTTTGAATAGGCAATAAGTTACTAATTGTTTCTTAAGAATAAAAATACTGATTAGAGGATATAAGTTTAATATTGTTGTCTGCTTTTCAGACTCATGCTAAATTCGGTTAAATTTTTGTCCTTGGCAAAACAACTGAGGTGCTGTTTTTTATGACAGAAACCTTAGTAATATATCAGTATTATCAGTATATATATGTGGTTCGCGTTAACTTATTCTGTTTCTGATTACCAAATGTCCTATTTGAGATGAACAATTTGAGAATGAAAGTGAAAATATGAAACCATTTTGATATACACGTTAAATCTAGAGAATTAATAAACACTTTTACATGTTCTAAATATACTAATTATATTTTGAAAATTCATGTTACAGAACAATATTAAGGTATATATTTTATATTGTATATCAACACAAGTTGGGACTACACCAAGAGAAACAAGTTGTGGTATATGATTGGCTTCTTGGAAATAAATTAAATAATTTGTATTTTAATTTAAATGTTTTGATTGTTTATAGAGGAATTTTTCATCGATTTCTTCGTGAAGGAAATATAATTACTTTACAAACACTTATCTACCTTAGCCAATGAAACTAACATCATTCTAGTGTCATTTAATATCTAGAATATGCCATGATTTAATAGTAATGAGTATTAGAATGAATTTTATAACTGTTTTATAGTTACTTACAAGGAGTTTTATTTAATTAATAGTGTTAATTTTATTTTATTCTTAGATCATACTTTTAATAAAATTAGTACAACGATTTATAACTAATTGGCAAAGTTATTAAGTTATTAACTTTAGAACTGGTTTCTTGATGTTTTATGTGGTCAATATTCATCAATTACATAAACATATCATCTTAGCCTGAGCGTTTCAGTTCTAGGTTTCAGATTCCATTATCGACAGAAAGAACTAAAGTTTTGTTATTTTTAAATGAATTTCATTGGGGTTTTTCCGATCGTAATAACCAAATAACAAGTAGTTTAAAGCACAATAATAATATAAGCAGCTAATAATACATATAACCAATAGTTACTGAAATGGTTTATCTCATATCCTCTTATTTCTTTTAATACAGTGTTATGAGTGGCAACTACATACTATTTTGCTCATCGGGTTTGTTGAGATATAAATTTATATAAAATTAATTAATACCGATAAACTTTAAATAAATTCCTAAATAGTTTTTTATTATATTGAATAATAGGTATGATGACTTAATTTCAAAAATTATTTTGTTCTAATTTTATTCTAACGTACTTGCGATTTCTTAAAAATATATCATTTTTACAGCATATAAAGTATTTCAGAAAAGTTTCCTTTTCTATTTTAAGACATAAATTCGCGTTAAAACGTTTTTTTTTTTGGTTTCATACGACGACAGTGTGTAATTAACAAATAATGTTGGGCGCGAAAACAAAAAATATATATTTTGCGTATTTGTTATGAATTTTAACGTGTATAGGTGGTGTTGTACAATACAAATGCAGCTAAAACAATCAAATGGTTCAGATCAAATCCAGAAATTGTCGAATATTCAATTGTCAATAAATACAATATTTTTGATTATTTATTATAGAGTTATCATTATCCCAATTACAGAACCATGAACCGAAAGTTATAGAATCTACATTTACGAGGATATCTACATTTACAAATTCTAATTATCAGCCTGATGTAGCTGGAAATCTGATATATCCAACAGAAGTTGCCACAGAAATTGACAACAACATCAATTTCGGCTAGAGTTTCCCAGTCTAGTCTTGGTAATACTCCTATATCTGCTCTACAGTTATGATAAAAGATACATCTCTGCCTAAGGCCGTAGAAGAAGTATAAATAGCAGTTAACAAGATCTATAAATGGACTAGAGAGTGAAAAATACGGCTTAATAGCTCCAAATTTCTCCATGTTAACATAACTATGTTAGTTTACGGATGACCAATTCCTCCAGCGCCACTGTCTTCGAGTATTTTCCACTGCTTATATATAGAAGATTGGATACACACTTGAATTATAGTATTTTACCAAATCAATTATATTGGTTAAATTACTAATATTTTCTAATTAGAGGTTACATAACACTACAAACAAATATAAACTCTATATTACATTATAGCATAGCTTGAATGATTTAAGACTACTACTTTTAAATTAGCTTAACCTTTATAAGAGTTACATTTTATAGGAGCTACAAAATAGTATTCATATAAAAAGCATTTTAACATTTAATTTACGATGTTGCAAGACAAGCCGATCGAATTTATTGGTGTTGACATCACGCGCACGATCTTATTACCATTCCAAATAACGAGAATGACGCGACCAAACAGTAACAAAATGTTACAATAAAAAAAAAGAGATCGGCATTTATAAGAGAACCTGGAAGTTGAAGCGGACTGAATACGAAAATTAAGCTTGTGGTGTGTGAATTGTACGATATTATGTTGTACCGCTTCGTTATCGCTATTGTCACTGTTCTTTTACATCTGTCCTCCCATTTCACTTCCATTTATTTACGTTTCAACCATAATCAACGATCCTACACACGCTCTGTCGCTACCGAGGTATGAAATACGGTCCCTTGCAACGTCACCATTGTGTAATGGTTACCTTTTGTTTGGGTGAAAGGCTGCTACGAAAATATTATTTGTTAACAAGGTCCGAGCTAGTCTCGAATGAGAATCAACACTTTTTTCTTCAGGGGGGAATTAGTATTACTAACACTGACCAATATTGTTCCTTATTTGCTATTTTTTTTCATACATTTTTAAAATATTATCCTTGGAAAACTAGTAATTGAAGTCACCGGTTTAACTAACGCAATAAAGTCAACAGAATATTTCTAAACATTTTATGGAATGATCAATTTTTACCGTCAATATATGTATTCTTTAACTATAACTTCAGGTATATATCAGAATAACTTACTCGGTTTCTTTGTATCTTAGGTTAGACCAAGAACTTTTAAAAGCAGTTAAGGAAATAATATGTCTTATGTAAATATGTAAAATAACAAGGTCTGACCAATATATTTATTCGCTATTTTTACTCCTTATTTTCAAAAAAATAAAAACTTAAAGCATTCCTGTTGGAAATTATTAATCTATTAATTGAAGACATCTAGTTGCTTTTATTAATATAATAAAGCAAACCAGAGGACCCAACAGACGTCGTTTTAATCGAATATTGGCTTTTTGTTTGATAGAAATATATATAGAATAGGCAGAACAACTGGGCCAACTGGTTATGATTTTGCAAAAACCTCCCTAAGGTTACCGCACTGTTTCTCTCTTGACCACCTGCTCCTGATGTGATTGTATAGATAGTGTATGTTCATTTCTGCTCCTCGTCATCCATAATATAGATTTGCAAAAATTTTGAATCGGCATCAGCCACTGAAAACAAAGAACCAATTTAATAGCACACTTGGCTCTGAATTTAGTTGTCGATTTAATATTACTATCATCCTGATTCTGAACGATTTTTGTTGCTCCATATGGCATCTTTTGGAAGCAATAATGGAATTTACCAGTTTTACGTAAAAACATTCGATCGAGATGTGGCTCCAGCCAATCGTGTTTTCAATGATTCTGGATTTCAATTTACAAGCATTATATTCCATGAAAGAAGTCAGCAAATATCTACAAGGACTGATGAATACATTAGTGTTATGGGTATTAAGTTCAGTTTAACTTGATCTGTCGAAGACAGCACATTTTAATTTTAATGTTACAAATGATATATCAATGTAATATAATATTTAATTTATTCTACAATAGCGACCCGCCCCGGCTTCGCACGGGTGCAATGCTGATAGTAAATTAAATACACTACAGAAAAAATATGAACGTTGTATATAAAAACATAGCGGCCCGCTCCGACTTTGCACGGGCATAAAATATATGCCTATGTCACTCAATGAAAACATGATTAAAATCGATCCAGTATTTTTGGTTCATTCATTACTGCCCTTGGCCTGCACGCATTAAATTTGGAGTAAAACAATTCCTCTTCCCCTATACTTACTATGAAGATTTCCTGCTATCTTTGGAATATCTAAATTCATACAATTTTTATTACATTACACATTTTTAAACGCAAATTTTAAATTTGTAATATCTCCGAAAATATTTGTTTAATTTACATGCTGTAAGGAACCATATTGATCTATATTAATTGCACACTGTATTTAAGGTACTTAATTCGATAAGGATTAATGCCGTATTGCTTAAAATAGCTTCGTAAATAAGCCATTTTCTCACGTAAAAAGTAAACAATAAAAATGGTTAATGTGGGTTATCCCTAAAAGATAAACATATACCATCGCGGATTTTTTTGTAGACCTTTTTATGGTGTACAATACTGTAGTACATTAATTTGATCTAACTCGTAGGGTTAGGCAGCGTTTTTGCTAATTGCTAAATAAGCCTAAAAAAATAGGTTAATTTACGACATCACGTTAGAAACCTCTAAAATTAGCAATGTTGCCTTAGTATATTATGCATGTATTATACATATAAACCTTCTTGAATCACTCTATCTATTGAAAAAAACCGCATCAAAATCCGTTGCGCAGTTTTAAAGATTTATGCGCACATAGGGATATAGGGACAGAAAAAGCGACTGTTTTATACTATGTAGTGATATAGCAACGGCCATTATTACGGTAGTTGCCAAGGAAGTGTCACTCTGACAGGTCTAGTTTGAAACCAAAAATCTTTAAAAAATTTGCCAAACCTCATCATCCATCTACAAGGAATATTTGTAACTATATGAATGGCTTATTGGAATCCACATAAAGACAAACAATTTTATTAAAATCAGTCAATTACACACGCAGACAGAACAATTATGTATTCAAAGATGTCAGTTTACTTTTCTTTAAAAGAAATTTAAGAAGTTCTCTTCGTCTATAACTTATTTAATTGATACAAATATATTTCCCTTATGCAATCTTTCGAAATTTCAAATCCCTTTTAATCGGAGGACAACAATTTCCATAGTGTTGTCTTGGTTGGCGCAGTGATAAAGGCGACAGGACGGTCCTCCAACTGTTGTGATAGTCGTGGGTTCAAATCGTGCTGGGGCACAGTTCTAAATTTATGTTTGTAATTAACAAGAAAAATGATCCTGATGATTCTCACTCGCCTGTCGATTCGGAGCCGACGTTAAACCGTAGGTCCAGTTGATATAAACCCTTGTTGGTATAAAAGAGACTTTAATATATATATATATATATATATATATATATATATATATATATCCATAGCCTCAAATAATGAATATTATAATAACTCAGTATATATCTATATCAAGATATGAATGATATATGATATGATATTAATACTAAAATTCTTTGTTATGGGTTCGTGATCTTAGGTTATACCAACAACTTTACAATCTATATATTACAATAAGTAAAATTAAGTATAATACTAATTGAATTAAATTAAAATAAAGGATTTTTTATTTATAAACTTATTATATTATAATCTGGCAAATACATTTAAAAGAGAAAATATTTTTTCTTTCCAATAATCAAGTAATATTTTCAACCGTGTTATTACCTGAGTGTTTTGTATGTTTTTTACGTTGGCCTCCTTAATGTTTTCGAACTGATTCACGCATTATGTCAGCACCTATAAATTTGCGGTTTTTACAACGGGGTTCAAACTATTTACGTTGATAAACAGGTCGATGAAAAGCGATTGGCACGTCGAGGTCTAAGAACATCCGCACTCAATTAACCGAAACAGATTGTGAGAAAATTTATTTGCGTTTTGTTCGTTTCTAAGTCGAATTTTAGTAGCGTTTCTATTTTTTCTTGTAATTCAATACGGCCAATAATGTCCTAGAACAGCTGTAATTTAGGACGTAATTTTTGCTAATTAAAATATATTTTACTTATGGTGAAAATTGCTCATATACTACATTGTTAAACTTTTTATTAAAATTAAAACAGATAAGGAAATAATAAATGGCATTCTTAACGTGGAACACTGGAAGGTTTTATATTCATTCTAATTTTTTTACGTCGGCTTGATTGGCACTGTGGTAAAGGTTATAGGACGGTGCACCTACTTTTGCGATATTCGCGGGTTCGAATCCTGCTGGGACATGGTCGAAAATTTATGTTTGTGATTGGATAATATTTGTGATTGTCCTAGGTAAAAGTGTAAAATCCGATAAAGAAAATGATCCCAGCCACGCCAGTAACCAGGCTGGGTAGGACCGGATGTCCTTTGAGATGATTCCTAACTTGATCACTAGCCAGTCGGTAGGCTTAATGCCGGAAGCCGTGGTTCGGAACCCACGTTAAACAGTAGGTCCAGACCACATAAACCCCCATTGGTAATAAAGAGACTTTAAAATATATAAAATATATATAAAAGAACTTTTTTTTAATGATAAACGAAACCAGACAAAAAACTTTCGAAATCAAGTCATTTGTACCTTTAATTGTGACTGGCAATGACTTGACAACAACAGATGATAACAGGTATTAGTAAAATTGATTTTATGTTATATATATATATATATATATATATATATATATATATATATATATTTCTTCTGTATGTGTGTATGTAATTCAACGCCTCCTAAACGGTTGGACCAATTCTTTGTGTGTTTACAAGGATTCGGGAATAATTTAGATTCACATCCGGACCATGTAGGTGCCATTGAGTAGGGTTTTAGGAATTTTTAATTATCTCTTAATTATATTTATCGATTATAAAATCATATGACATCAAAATTTCTAATTGAAGGTTATTCTAATTATCTTATAGTACTTGTTTTATTATCGAAATAGAAACAAGCAAAAAAGCCAGTGTGGCCACAGTGCAACGTCTTTTGGGTCTGCTAGTACCATATAATAATAACTGAAATCTTAAAACACTAATGGAAGTCTTGGTCGTATTCATTGAACCATTATATCTCTTTTAACTATATAGATCTATAGATCTTGATGCAAGTCAGCATATCGTTATACTATACCTTGTTCCGATAGGATTATTATCCTGATGCCACTGAAACAATAGTCCTGTAGCATATAGGGTTTAGAATCGATTAAAATTAAGATTATATCCCTCCGCAGGTATGTTATTGAACTCCTAAACAAGTGTCCCGATTTGTATCAAATTTCGTTTGAGTAAATCTTGAGATAGTTTATGTTGACAATAAAACCATATAGGTGGCGCTGCAGGAATATTTATTTTGTAATTTTCAAATATTAAAACATATATCAATAAATTGTAAGATCGATGTTATTTCCAGTTTTTTTGTTTGAGAATTCAATGGGACCATAATTGAACTAGTTGAGTTTTATTTTTCATCGTTTTGTCACATCTATTATTTTATGGAACGCTGTTTAAAATTTATGAAAACCTCTCGGTTTTGTTCCCTTCTAAAAGGGTTTTATTATCTGCGAATATAACTGTTGTAATTCCTTCAGAAGTAGGTATAACAGAAATTGTAATTTGAATTCGAATAATAAAGATTCTAGATTTAATATATTAGTATCTGTGCCTTGTAGTATATGATAGTATATGTATAAATAAAGTAAAGTTACCATAACATATTTAGATTATATACATCTGAAAGTACATGAAAAGAGATATTAAGTTTTAAGAAAGAATAAAGGCTGGTTAGCATTTTTTCCAAAATATAAAGTCATTAGAGTAGCAAACCGTCCATGTCCACTCAAACGAGCGCGTAATTCAAAAGGATAGTGAAATCGAGTTGGCCACTCTTCCGGCTTGACGCGAACCATAAACCGATTAACCTTCTCCACCGTCGAGATCAAACCCGCTGATAAAACGACATCGTCGGCTCATACCGACTCATTTTCGGATATCATACATATATCATAGGCGGAAATGCCCCCTGACAAATAACGTACCATGTTCGGCATTCCTATCTGTTCATCTCCCTTAAATGATCCATTTAAATGGTCGGGTTTATATCGTGGCGTTTTTTTTTTGAAAAATGACATCGGTCTCGGGCACAGCTGGATAACGCGCATTCGTATAATTTTCATTCGATAATGGAATTTGGATGGTTTTCACTTCGATGAACTGTTTTTTTTGTACCAGTCTGGATTGGTACTGTTTTTTTTAATTAATTTATATATCAAACTTCAAATGATTACCATTTTAACCTATTTTTTGAGTGTATTTTAATTATTTTTGGTTTATTGCTGTTTTTATATTTAGTATATGTATGTTTAGTATTGTAAATTTTACATATAAGAGATTCAGTCGGATATTATTTGATATAAATGTGTTTTATATGAAATATTTTCAAAAATATAATGTCAGTTTTGAAATTTTATTTACTCTTTACTGAATGGACACAACTGTCTTCTTTGTTGTGTCCGTTACTTTTCAGCCCATATACGGATTTAAAATTAATTTTAAAAGTATATGGATTTAATTCTAGTAGCGCCATTTATGTGTCAGGCCGGGGACTTTCCAATTGACCTTTTATAATATATATGTAGGTAGAGATAAACACAAACACATAAAGTGTTTTTTATATTCTCAAAATAACCAAACCATTCTATTATAATTCATAAATTTTCTAGCTACCCCACACGTCTCATAAGAATGAATAATCCATTAGTCATTTTGACAAGAGGAACAAATTCGGACGGATATTAAGACATTTGGTGGAGTTTTTTCCCTCGACAAAAACTGCGTATCGAATTCCGACATGCCTCGTATATTTTTAGCTTAGAGCGGATTCGAATTCGACACCCGAGGAAAATAAAATCGAGAAACAAAAAAACATTACGAGGCTATTAATATAACGTTATGTTTCTAATTTCATTAGGCCGATTGTACAACGGGCGATACGAGCGATGAGCTCTAAATTATATCGATAACTATATTGACAACAGGGAACATTAGCATAAATATTTTAAATTAAAGCAAACCAGATTATCTGGTCCATAAAATCCTCGCCGAACGGACACCTTTTGTTCAGCGCGTTTTACCATTTACGACAAACCATAAAATGTCATCAGAAACATCGTCTTTACACAGGATCGTACTATCCGTGAAATCGGTTAGTCTTTGCGGTATTATCTTCAAATGTTTGAAACAGTGGCAACTAAAATGTATAAAGAACAAACAATTTGTATATTATTTATATCTAAATAAGATTCAAAAGTTGAAATTTCTTAAATCACGTGCAGAGGATGGACAAAATAATATGAACACCATGCGATGCTTCGTGGTATACATATTGTATTCTCACTGAAATCTCTGGCCAGATATCTGCGAACGAATATTTCAACATTCTCAGTGATGAAGTTTTTACTATGGCTAGCATATTTAGGAGTTCCTGGCTCCAGAAGGTATCATACCTCGGTCTCCAATTCCAATGGTCCAATTTCCAATGGTCAGTCCAATGGCGTGTACAACATCTTATTCCCACTTCTCTACAGAAAAAGTAAACTTGCAGTCCCCCAGACACTTTGCATAATAGGTCCGTCCATTCTGCCTTTACGGCACCTAAGCTGGGTAGCGGACCACGTGGTCTGAAGCGCTTCTTATATTCAATCATTGTTTCTTTATTCCTATATATATATATATATATATATATATATATATATATATATATATATATATATATATATATATATATATATTTCTAATATGGGCTGCAAGTTTACTTGGCCTCCCCATTGTAATATTAAATAGAATAACTGCTTAATTTATTCCGTAAATATCTAACATTAAAAAGAGAAGAATACAATATTTTTAACAAAAAAATTGAACCGACCTCAAATGATAAATAATAAACTCACTAAAAATTAAAAAATTATCTAACTTAGATTTTTAAGACAAAAAAAATTGTTAAAATAAAATATGTACATAATAATCTTGGTAACAACTAAATAAAAATAAACAAAAGTCTTATCTAAATAAGGTTAACCTATCTACTATACGTATTTTATATTCTACTATATATACACAATTTAGCTTAATACCTACATATCTTGTAGCTGAGCATTATGCATATGTGGTTTCAAATAGTTCATATTTGTTAATACATTTACTGTTCATAACGATGTCTAAATTCATGTTTTTCTGTATTCTGGCATTAATTTCTCTTTTCTGACTTTCGTTCAGTTCTCTCTTTCTTAATTCAGATATTTATATCTTCTGACTCTCTCATCGCCATAATTTTCATTTCGCTTTTTTACCGTATGTTTCCATATTCCTCATTATCGTGTTGTTCTTCCTGTAGGTGGCCTGCACTATCAGATTAAATGTTTTATGTTTTAATATCATATATGCAGTTCTGTCTTTTAAATCTGACATTTCTACATAAAGACATCCAGAAATACTGTAAGCATACTTCCGGCATTATGCTTGTCCTATTTGAGCTATGAAAGCGTTTTATTTCTTATTTTCTATAATTACAGTATTGCAGTTTGTTTTCTTGAGTCATATAAACATGAATAATTAAGGTCAATTGTACTGATTTTTGCTTTTAATTTAAGCATTCATTGATGTAAATGTTAATAATATTTAGCTGCTAACCTTTAACTATTTTTAATGGTACCTAAATTATAAGAAATAATGTAATATAAATAAGCTTTTTATTTCTGGAAATTTAGTACAGTAACTCATTCAACTATTATTTCTTATTAGTTTAACTGTTAACTGTTATATCAATACAGAGTTTCCTATGCTTCTGTCAGCTTGGGTGATAATTTTTTTTTATTACTCTTCGTGATTCCATAATCTGCCCCATTGGCAATAAGTATTTCTTATGTCTATATTATATATATATATATGGCATGTAGAAAATCACTTCATTAAGCAATCTTCTGTATAAAATGTTATCTTAATTAATTAATCTTATTCTAAAGCTTATTCTAAAGTCTACATATGTCCAGTAATCAGATCAGGTGGTGTTAAACGTTTTAGTCTACGCACTTCACTATCACGTCGCATATTTAGCTGATTAGCGAGTACATTGGGATGCACTGACACTCTTTCGAAGCACGCAAACACGTTCAATGACACTCGTTATAGGTTCTAGAGGAATATTGAGTTGTATCACTTGGGTGATAATATTGACCAATTATTCCTAGTTAGATACGTTATATAGCACAAGAAGAAGAAATTGAAGAGAAGATTGAAAAAATTGAACTGGGACACTGGATCTAGCAGGGATTCGATAAAGGAAAGAATCACGCAAGTTCTGTTACGTGACAAATGTTTGACATAACATATCTAAATTAATATATGATATGCTCCTAAATATTAATTTTTAAAATTTAGAAATTAGCCTCATTTTCCGAGAAATTTTCTTTATTCTTCGTTAGATCAAGCAAATATCAAAGACAGACTCTTCGGTAAATAATCTACCTTGACTTGTTGGAAAATTATTGTTACTACTCTAATCCGACTCTTGTCGTAAATTGTCGTAATTCGATTGTTTCGATTGTCGTAATATTCTAGTTTTTTTCTTACCAGATTGATGAATAAAATTTATTTTTGATACCAAGAAAACTGTCTACTATGACTCCCATGGTCAATTTCTCATGACTCTCGCTTATATAACAGATAAATCGAGTAATCTCAAGATTTACTTTAGTACGAGTTAAAATATAGGCAACCGTAATTCTGTCAACTTGGTTGATGCAGTTATCAAGGC
Source organism: Rhynchophorus ferrugineus (assembly GCF_030347505.1). Classification (NCBI taxonomy): domain Eukaryota; kingdom Metazoa; phylum Arthropoda; class Insecta; order Coleoptera; family Curculionidae; genus Rhynchophorus; species Rhynchophorus ferrugineus. The sequence continues at coordinate 14,699,122 of NW_027472588.1, read as the reverse complement.
GACAAGATGATTCTCCTACTGATGCGATAGTCGCGTGTTCAAATGCTGCTGGGACATGGTCGTAGATTTATTTTTGTGAATGTTTAAAACTATGATTGTCCAAAACCCTAGAGTGAAAAATCCGACAAGGAAAATGGTTCCACTCTCATCAGTAACCAGGCTGGGTAAGGCCGGGTGTATTTTGGGATGATCTCCAAGTTGGTCACAAGTCAGTCGGTCGATTCAATGTCGGTGACTATGGTTTGGTTTGGTTAATTTGATTTAGTTAGATTAGCTAGATTAACCGTGGTTGGTAAAAAAAGAGACGAAAGAGAGTAATATTTAGCGTTGAAACGTTGAAAAACGGTTTTATTCACATTATTGTTTTAGGAAATGTTCAGTTTTTACGTATATTCCTTTTGGTTTATGGTTTCTTTTTTTTTGTTTATTTGAGTGTATGAGTTGAATTTTAGCTGCGAAATTGTAACCAGTTCTGTATCAATCCTCAAAATATTCCCCCTTAATACTTCAACTGTTACCAGACATAAAAAAAGCACGATCCACACCCTCTCGGAAAACGGTTTCGGTTTTTCTCATTTCCCGACCGACGCTCGACCCCCCTGCACCCCCCACCGTCCTCGTTCCCCCGCCGAAAAATTGTTTCCCTCTCTCCCGGGGTCGGATTCGCGCCATTTGCGTTCCGAGCCCTAGCCGCCGATCGATATGGGCGGCAGATGTTACCACGCCCCCAATCATCCCCCATTCCCTCTCACGCCCTCGGCCGCGTCGGTGCTGCCCCCTTGCGCCTGTCACCAATTCGCCCCCCAATAATTAATGAGGCGGCGGTCACAACTGAAACGATAATTCCTTGATAATGGCAACGCGAGAACTACCGTCATTATTTTTGGGGTGTACGCGCTGTTTTCGAAGTTCGGAGGAGGCGCGGGGGGCGGCGGTGGTGTTGCGCGGAGGCGGCGTCGGCGGCATTAACCCCGATAGTGAGGGATATCGGCTGATGTGTGAGGGGGAGGTGTTAGGTTCCGGGCGGCGGAACGGCGTGTAAATAATGTAAAACCGGGGCCCGGGATCATATTTTTGGCTTATAGTGTTAATGGAAAAAAAGCGGAATCGATATGTTGCTCGAATGGTAATCGTCGATGAATTCGAACTCGGTTTATCGGAATTTGGGCGTTTTATCCGGTTTTGTAAATGGAAAACTTTTTGGGCGGCCTGATTAATGAATAGCAATGATCCCTCGTAATTCGGTCGCGATGGGAAACTGAACCTCCGCCAATTACACGATTCCATCGGCTTGTCGAAATATCTATAAATTATAATTTCAATTCGGTTACTGTTAAAAAAAAACTCTATTATTTATTTTCATTCCCAACCAAGTGTCACCGGTACAGTATTTTTTAACTCATTACATACAACTTACATTAAATAAACTTAGTATAAGCTTAATTTACAAATTAACTTATCATCACTGATCTGTTGTATTTGCATCAAATACAAGCAAAGAGAGTGCGACATAATTTATCGGTATGTACATTCCAAATTAAAATCAAACTAATCTACTTAAGCTAAAATTAAGAGAAAAATTAAGTAAAGTAAATTAATGTGGTTTGGTTCGCTGACTGGTCTTCTGATTCCCGACATATTGCGCAATTCTGTGTTGTTTCCAAGATGTTTATATAGAATTTTTTGTTTGCTGTTTATATTTTGACTTTAGGTCGAGGTAAAAGTATCTTCCGACCAACTTGTATAGTCGCTTGATTTCGAGTCTGATCTGCTCTGCTTTTTGTTTAACATGGTGTTTCCAATTTAGTTTACCATAGATATGATTGACTATGTTTGAGGAATCGGTATCGGTCAAGTGACATAATTACGTTTTTTTTTAATTTCGTGGCAACGTAAAATGAACATGGCCAGATTTGGAGCTATTAATTGGACTGCTACTTGTACTTTTTTTACAGCCTTGGCCAGAGATATATCTTTTGCCATGATAAGTGCGTCGTCGGTAAATGTTCCAAGTTATGTTTCTTTTGTTGTTGGGATATGAGCAGTGTACCATAAATATATATTTAATCAACACAGGATTATCTTAGTTATCTATTGTTTCTGTAGCGTTACACTCTGTAATATCTAGAACCATTAAATCCACTATAGCTTATCATATTTATGAATTTTGAAAAAAAATCTGTAAATTTCTCTAGAGATGTTTCATCTGTTTTTATTTATGAGTATATTTTTTTGGATATAATATAATAAAGTGAGGCAAGTAAATAAATATGAGCATTCAAAAAATACTAAATTTATGCATAAAATATTCATAGTGATATTTCTAAAAGTGATTTTTAAATATTTTGTTTTAGTTTCTTACTTATTATGCACCCTGCTACCGTCGTGGTTTTCTTGCTTTTATCTATTCTACTGGTGATAAACTTATAGTTATTACTCAATTTATAGTTCCAGAGGCTTTTCTTTTTCGGTTACTGCAATTACATCCATCCCAACCTGCTCAGATTATTCCTTCGGTCCCCTTTTTTACCCGATAATCCTCGTTTATTCCAGGTTTCCATTTTCTAAATTGTTTTCATTATTGTAATTTTATTTTGAATATATATCTGTTATTCCTTTACCTTATTGAGTTTATTTGTATTCTTCTTTCTATCTTATGTTTTACCCTTTTCGATTGTTTTTTTTTAATACTAGTCACCTGTCCTCCTGCGGTCTCATTCAAATCAGTCCATTTTCATATTTCATGCCCACATCTGTCCATGTACTATTAATTTCAAATATCTTATCTTTAATGTTTTGCTTTAATTACATTCTTCCCTCGTGATTTCTTTTTTTTTGTGCAACAATTCATAAGGTTTAGTATTACTTAAACTTTATATATTACAATTAGTTGATATAAAACGCCATATTTTTTATTATTACGCTTAGTTCAGTCTTAAACATACATTAATTTATTACTATATTTCCTTTATACTTGGATTAATTTAGACGTGACAAGACTAGACAAGACAAGTGGGAGATAAATACATCAATATGTATTCCTCAATTATTAAATTATAATAATTTAAGCTATAGTTTACAATAAATTTATGCACTTTATATAAGTTCATATGGTTTGGTTCGATTTTCAATGTTCTTTTTTCCTGCGAGTTTTCCAGTAGTTGTATTGATTTCAACTTAGTATGATTTAGTAATCTCCTTTCTCCTTTCGTGATAAAATATCATATAGCAACATTAAATATCTTGCTATTATTTAAATAACATAGACTTGAAATATTGGCGATTTATATGTTTTTTTTTGTTTCCGGTTGAACTTTGTTTTATTTTGAAGAAAATCATAAAAATTGTAGAGATATGGTAAACACAACGCTAATTAGATAAGATGTCTTAAATGATAAGTTATTCTGTTCTAACATTGCAACATGCCGAAAGGTTTTGCTTCCTTATCATACATTCTTTCGCAATATTTGATACATTATTGACAACAAAACGGTTATACGTTTTTGCTTGTCTTTTTCTTATCGATATAAAATTCAATAAAACCCTGTCAGAATATTTGCTCTGTTATACTTCATAGTTTGCAGTACAATAACGTTAACATAGAATATAAAAAAATACAGCTCCAGGACCCACAAAACTACATATTTTTATATCGTTCAGATATCTCTCTAGATCTACTATTCTAATGGAAACTGAATTATCTGAAATATATTTTACAAAACAGAAGGATACACTGTTTTTAATATCTTGTTTTATTAATTTATAGGAATTTATTTAATTAGAAATTAACAATTTTTCGACATAAAATAATTCAATAGATATTAAAAAGTACACATAATTATTTTTTTTTAATATATTTTAAAGTTTCCTTTTACCAACTATGGATTTATCTGGACTGGGCCTAAAGTTTAACGTGGGCTCCGAACCACGGTCCTCAGCATTAAGCCTACCGACTGGCGAGTGACCAACTTTAGAAATCATTCCAGAAGACATCCGGTCTTAGCCAGCCTGGTTACTGGCGTGACTGAGATCATTACAAACATAAATTTACGACCATGCCCCAGCAAGATTCGAACCCGCGGCTATCGCAACAGTAGGAGGACAGTCCCATCGCTTTTACCACTGCGCCACCAAGCCGGCTTTACAAATAATTTAATAACAAATTTCAAGTTTTTAAGCTGAAAACGAAATCAGAAAACAAACCGTCCAATCTATTATGTATAAAACTTGCCTAAAATAAAAAAAGGATACAGAAACAACACGACGGTTATTTTTCATCTTTTGACCGTGTCCGAGCTCTAAAAGGCACTTAAAAATATTTTATGTATAATAAGCATAACTATATTTCCTTCGTTTCAAAGAACGCTTTAAGGTATTTGATGGTACCTTTATGTTATGGCCATTAAGTATGTCCGCGGTCAGCTCCGAATTCTTCCAGGTTGAAACTGGTTGTTTCATTTCGGCCACACTTTTGCATTTTCAATCGCTTAACACGGATTTAATATAGTCTATCCGACTGAAAGTGTAAAACTTTAAATATAAATTAATTTGTGTTATAATAATTTAATTGTATTATTCAAATATCACAGATTTTAACAATAACTAAAATAAATAATACTTAGTTCATGTTCCAATTTGTTTCATTTTGCAGGCGTTAAAAATAATTGATTTTGTCTTTCACCAATTAATATAGCATAAAACCATTTTCTTGATAATTGTATGGTAAGTTAAGTGCTTAGATTAGATTACATTTTGGTAGCTTCATACATGTTCGTTTTCATCAAAATGTTGAATATTTTACTACAAAGGTAATTTTGTCTTAACAAGATTGAATCGATTTTATAGGACTGGCGTTTCAGGTTAACAGCAAGAAAATTTAATAATAGTTTATCATCATGGTGGTTAACAATAATTATAAAAATAATGATTAATATTTTTAGACATATTAGGCTATATTCAAAATTACTTAATTATTTCATTAATTAATTCTTCAAATCAATCTAACAAGTTAAAATATAACAAAAATGATAGCTTTTATAATACATAAGAATATCATTCTTATTATCCTACTTATAAATAATTGGGTCGAAATAAATGTGTATTCAAAATAACTATTAATATACCAATTTATAAATTTGCATGTGATTTAATATGCTTAGTATAATCTTGATTTACAAATGAATTTAATGTTAATATATTGTATATATTTTTGTTTTTCTGTTGTACTTACATTAATAGACAAATAAGGCAAGTACGGGATTAAAATGTCATTTCGTACATCCCAAATTACATAAAACTTAAGCTAAACCTAAACTACAAGAATATACTTTCAATCTATATATGTTCGTATATTTTCGTTGGGTTTAGTCTTCTGATTTCCTGCGAGTTGCCTAGCGCATGGTCCTTGATTCCACGTAATTTAGTAACTTTATTTTATGTTTTAAGCTAATACCTTGGATCACTTTGTATGTCCATTTAATTTCGAGGTCCTCGTACAAATCTACGGTGGTTACATAGCAATAAGTGTTGTAATTAATCATAAAACATCGTTTTGGCAGCGTTGGATTACTAATTGGCTTGATGTTTTAGTTCAACTCCATATTTTTACACCATAGCTCCTAATTGGCTACATTATTGAATGATAAACCAATCTCTTTGATTTTAAATCAAGTAAGAGTATCTTGAATTGATCAGTAGATTTGGTTGATTTTGAGTCTAATCTGCTCTGTTGGTTGTATACCATAATGTTTCCAATATAACCTACTATCGAGATATATACCGAGGTATTTTGAAATTACTTGAGGAATGCACCATCTGTCAAGTGACGTAATTAGGTTATTGTCATTTCGCCGCAACGCAAAATTGACATGGTTGACATGGCCAATTTTGGAGAGAGAATATAACAATTTATCCCAAATTTCTATGACTGCGTGAGATAATATCCCAATATATATTTAACTAACAAATATTAAGACCGAATTAAATTTTAAGTTACTGAAAATTTTACTAATACTTTCTCAGCCAAAAGCTAAAAAGACTATATGAAGTTAAATAACTAAAATTTAAAATAAATTAGAACATGAGCGAGAAAACAGATCCGTAACTTCAAAAGAAATAGCAATGGAAATAAAAAAAGACATTTTCTTTCCTAAGCTCTTTATCGGAACTTGCCGACATATTTACTGATATATTTGTCGTAAAGCACTTTAAGATGATTATATAAATCTCATATAACGGCCACTTCATTCATAATCTCAGCAAATAAAGGACCTTATCGTAAATGCTTCAGTAAAAACCAACAATAAATTGTAAGACACATTCGAAATAGTTCCTGGCGCGAACGTCCTTCTGTGACAGACTAATTGAGCCATCAATCTACCCCCTCCCCAACAAATAGAAACTGCCCGAGAAATAGAAACACAGAAGACTAGAACGGTGTGGATTTCGATAAGCTGCCCTGTTTGTGTGGTCCATTAACAGTAACAGAGTTTCATTGATGAAGTCAAGTGCATTTTCACAGGATTTCTTTAAAATGGTCCCTTTATAAACCGTCCTTCGACATCGAGGTGGTTTGGTTTCTGTTACTTACCACTCCGAAGTAGCTAATTACAAAGTAATCATTAATATCGTTAAACTGTGCAGCTGACACGCATCTGTCCCCTTCCCATGGCTTGGCAGGCTTGAGCGCCCTTTTAAAACAAAAGGGAATTATGAATATTATGTATAGTAGTTTTTCGAGCCAGATATCTATCTATTATTGCTGTTATTTATTTAAGTTGTTTTTTCTGTTAAGTGGCTCGGTAAATGCATATGGATGAATCGGCGATTTTTTTTGTGAGCTAAAGCCTTTCGGTTACAGGATGACTGGTGGAAAGAGCCGATCAAGATTAAAACAAAAAAGTTGTATTTACATGCAAATTTTTTCGTTCATACTTTCCCATAACTACCTGTTATAATTTATTATTTATTGTTTATAGAACGGATAGATAACTGCTTCATTATTTAGATGAAACCGTTTTGAAGTAAATGCTATGCTTTTCTTATATTATTCGTCTTTCTTTATAAATAAAAATATTAATGTTTTGCCACGGCGACAATAATTGTAATAAAGAACGACAAAATATTGATTTATAATAATAATATACTATATAGAGATTATTGGAAATATATTTATATTAAAAGTAGTACTAGAACTATTAAGATTTTACCCTAAATTAGAAGCGCTACGAAACATTGACGTCATTTATAGTTTCCTAACCATCCATTCCGCATTCCAACATTTGAAGTTTTTAGTTCAATTTTTGAATTATTTATCTTATTTTTCACGGTAAAAAATAGTTTGGTGCAAAAAGCACTTTGGAAGCTTTGTATTGTCTCAATTTACTTTGTAATAGTTGAGTAAATAAATTGAACAAATTGTAATTCTGATTTTAAAAATAGCCTTACATTCTTATGAACATGTGCAACTACAATACTTTATCAAGTGTTTTACAAAATCTGTGTTTAAACGTGTCTTAACATATTAAGTTTTCCTATGAATATTTAAACTAGATCTCTGCTTAGTTTATTTTGCTTTACCTAATTTTAGAGAAAACACTTGGTTCATACATTGTCTGTACGTAAGCATTTTTCGAAATATTTAAATGATATTAAATAGTTTATCATTTTTAGTTAATATTTAAGATCACTTCTTACTTTTTCAAAAGCAAGTCTTTTATTCAATTATTTTAAATAGTAGTTTTATTAAGTTTTATTTTTATATTGCTTAGGTCAACTGTTCTTAATACAATTAGTTATTCCAAATTGAATTTGAAGTTTTACATTTTAATTATCAATGTTTGTTTTAATTTTAATGAAATGGTGAACTTTATTTATTACTTTATTAGAATACATATTAATTTATTTACTTGTGGTGTGTGCTTTTAAATTAAAATGCAAAATATCAGTGTAAATAACTTTAAACAAGCTAACCCAAAATCGATGGATATGACATTTTTCTACTTAATTATTTTAATAACATCACTTTAGACAAAACGCAAAACACATTAGAACAAAATAAAACAACTATACTGGTTAGTCGGAAGATACTCTCAACTTGATTTAAAATCAAAAAGGTTGACCTATAAGACAATTATAAAGCCAATGTGGACCTATGGTGTGCAAATATGGGGTTGCACTAAAAATTCAAAACAAGGTTCTTCGATAGATTATCAATGCCTATCGCTACGTAATTTCGCCTTGAAACACGAAAGAAGATTACTAAATCATACTGACGTGGAAACAATAGAACTGCTGGACAGCGCGCAGGATATCGGGAGATTGAAGCGAACCAAACCATACGAACTTATATGAAGTGTACACCTTTAGAGTAAACTATAGCTATAAGTTATTATAATTTTATCATTGAGGAAACATATTGATGTATTTTCTCGCACTCGTCTTCCTTGTGAATTAATCCAAGTACAAATGAAAAATAGTAAATTAATTTATAATTAAGATTGTACTAAGCGTATCTAATAAAAATGTTATAGAAAAAATATTTTAATATTATTGAATTATTCTTGATATACAGACTACAGCTCTCGACACTAATTTCTTTTGTTGTTTGATTTCAAAAAGTCTGCTGGCAAAAAAAACATTAAATGCCCTAAATTGTCGATTTATACAAGAATTGACTGAAAATGTCATTTCGAATCGTTTCAAACTCACGGTTTCATTACTTGCCTGACAAAAAAAGACGAATTTTCTGTGACATATTGCGACTAGCGTTGCGACCGTTACAATAGATCGAAAAGTCTTCCTCTGCACATGGCAGAATCAGCAAAGGTTTAGTGTTTCATAAGCTGCTGAAATAGAATGAAACTGTTACTGCAGTTATCTACAAAAGTCAATCAAACAAATTCAATTGTTGGACGAATTTAAAAAAATATATAATACATGACTTATAATATATACCTACTAAAAAGGGTAAAACCCCCTTTTTGTTCTTATACTAAGAATAATCTTGTTAATCTATGTATTATTCAACAGCTATTTCATTTCCTCATTTAACGTTATTAATGTTAATTCACTAGATAAAAGTACCTTTCATCTAAAGCACCGTTATATAATTAGTTATCAGAGAAAAAACTACGGCAGGAAGGTGGCTCGACACAAAACTACAAGCTGAGCTCGATCAAATAAAAACAGACGATAAGTCCGCAGATCATTTCCTGATTAATGCCAATATAAAAATCCGCTTATTGCTGATCAAATACGTGACACTTTTTATCTAACTTTAATTATTTCATTCATCGAACCACACAATCGTATTTCCTGGGTAAAAAATCGTAGCTTGCCTTGTATATAAAATATTAAGTGAAAAACGAATTTGATTTTTAGAAAAGGTTCTTCATCAAATATCAACCAAGGAATCAATGTTTATTTAGGTCTGAGATATAATGCGGTACCTCAGTATAGATATTTTCATGTTTTATATAGTTTCTTTTGATATTATCTTCTGAAACTTCAATTTTCTATGGTAACAGACCAGAGTAGCACCACAAAATTTGTATAAACAATCATTCGACTATTTTCGGAATAAATTACCTGTAGAAGTTGTTGGAATATGTCCATAAATGTATGATATACGCCGATCATTATCATTATCCGTTGTAATAATGAATAATGTGTCATTGGTGTCTATTCATAATTTAGATCACATTCAAGCATCTGTTAAATTGTAACAAGCTCCATTAACTTTACATGGGCCTCAAAAAAAAGGTAAGCGACCATATCCAACTAATCACCAATTGTGTCTAATGTCACAATTTTGCTGTCGTTATTTCGATAGTGGTTGATGTATGATAATTTCTTTATAACGTTGTTCATACACCAGAAACTAAACTGGATGTAATTTGTTTAAGTATTGTTCAAGTTATTATATATGGCGAATCATTAACGATACAAATCATGAGATATTTTTGTTGCTTTATATTTCCTGAAAATTTGGTTACAATATATAAAATGAACAGAAAAACATAATTAATGAAAAAACAAAATAATAATTATTGAAAACATTCTCGAATATTCAGTCTCAGTCGGACTCGACTCAACAAGTATATGTGTTTATTGCAGCGGACTCCATATAACTAAAACCTGTAAAATTGAGAATTTTCTTTAAATGAATTAATTTTTTTCAGCTATATTTCGAGATGTGGCCCTAGTCCTTGATAAAGTATGGCATAAGGGTTTCGTATATAAGCCGGCAAAAAATTAGCTTGTCAGATGAGCCATATTCCCAAATTATACATATTCAATCGTCATTTCAGAATAAGAGGCTCTCCTATCTAAGCGCGAGTGCCACAACAGGTTTTATTCCAGTGATAGCTCTAAATGTGAATTAATTACAAGGCCACATTTGCTGATGTTACTGCACTTTTCGCGTACTGAGACAACTGTAGATACAGTGAAACCAGCTGTCATTGATTAGTTGAGTGGACTAATAAATAAAGAAAAAAATTGAATGCTACGAAGATTATATATAATATCTTCAATATTATTTTGTACATACGTCATTTACATTTGTGACATCAAAACGTGGCGATGTTGCCGCATCAACTCTGAGTTTTAGTTCAGTTTGGTTTTGACATACACCAAAATTCTAATCTAAATAAAATAATTGAACAAAAATGTTATCAAATATAATTTATTTTAACAATATTGTACATCTAAAAACTACAGTTAATTATACAGTTACCGTAGTTTATAGGTTAGAGTTACAATCTCTTATCACCATTGCTTTCAAGAATTTTACAAACGTCTGACAACCGGACGACAGGCTTATTCCTTTACGTATTCGAACTAATCAGACAGTATTGTGTCTCCTTTTAACTAGAATAAAATGAGAAGGAAACGAATTTACAAATTTACAGGCAATGCATTAAACGTCTTGATGACGTATGCACAAAAGAACTTTGAATAGACTATATATGAATATATGAATGATACTAAAAAAATTAGATATGAAATGCAATATATGGATTTTACTAAAAATCTAGATTATACATTCCACCGATCAAGTGGAAAAAGCATGTTAAAAGAAAAGTAACAGAACTTCATATGAGGCTTAAAAAATATGGTGTTTACTTGGACGACAATCCAAAATATCACATCACAACAAAAGTGTAAGACTTGGCTGTGTGAGACAGAAATTCTTCTAAAATGCAGCCTTCTATGACTGTTATTCTGCGTACTTCTACGTCTGTAGACTTAATATTGTGGAGCGAGGTGTGGAACCCACGCTAATTAGTAAATCGATTCCAAGCCAAACACTACTTGTTAAAATGGAATTCTTGAATATAATTTAAATAAAGAATATGTGTGGATTATAAAGCAGTGGATATGTTTCTTGGAGTTGGGTTTCTTTTTTAATATTTGTTATATCTTAACGAGGATAAACAAGGGCACACTAACCAGTTCTGCCGTCTATTTTTCATAATTCATTCAAAGTTTAAAATGGGTCAATTAAATAATGTTGACGATGATGCAAAGACGAAGCTTAGCTGGGGTGAGTAATTATCCATTTTGATCCGCTAATTTCGCTACCGTTATGCAAATAAGTTATTTTACGCGGACATTCCGAGTTTTATACGTCCGGCATAATATTCAATCTTACATCTGGACAATAAAAGCGGAGTTATTAGCCTGTACGAAACTAACAAGATGTGCAGATGTACAGGTCGTACGGCATACCATTCCGTTTTTTTTACAAATTTCTTCCGATATGTTAATGAGTCTTGGTAAGGACTGGTGCTTTGCAAAAAATCATATACAAAAAACAAGATATATGATAACGTGAAGATATGAATAAGTTTGTCTGATTAATATGTATACGAAATTTAATGTCGACATACTAAACGAAATTCGTTTACCGTCAATCACTCTCGATAAGAAAAAATATGCTGGCAGTTTGGAAGCCCAAATAGTAGTTTCCTTTTAATGGTGGTTTATGGTTTTTGTGTCTGTAAAAAAACGCAATGTTACAGTCATCCAGAGTTTGTTCCGTGGATCAACATGTTAAAGGATTTTTGTATTTGAAAACTGATTTCTCTAAGTTAAGTGATGTTAAATTAAAAGAAGTAATTTTTATTGGCCCACATATAGGAATATTTATAAAAACAATGAATTCAATAAAACTCTTACCGGGAAAGAGATATCGGTTTGGTTATCTCTAAAGAAAATAATTCATGGATGTTCAAGGCAATCTTAAAGCTGAAAATGCCAATGAAATGAGTTTTTAGTGAATAACTTGTACGATTTTTTTCCGCCCTTATCTTGGAATGGCGAATGACGAACAAGTTAAACTCTTTCACCAGGATATAAAACAGATAGAAGAGTGTTATCAAGGAAGATAGAATCTTAAAATATTAGCAGATTACTGCTGGTTCGTAATGAAAGAGTATTCTACTATTCACAAGAAGAAAAGTTAATATTTCGTAATTTTCGTTCAGAATATATGGCTCATCTTTTCTATTGGCCACTTAAACCTGAGCTATTTTGAGTCAATATCTCTTTGTGAATATATACTATTTTTTTAATAAAATTAATAATATAAATAAATAAATATAATTTAAAATGTTTATACTGCCTTTATTTATTTATAATACTTTAATTTATCATAATAACTTTAAAATGGTACGTGTTTATATACAAAAAATCCGTTTATATTTTGACAAAAAATACCCGTTTTATTTAATGTAGTACAACAAAAAAATTGTCATACAGTATAATTTTTGGTATTCGCAATTTAAAAACCTATTTAATTACTCTCTTTTTCATTCTTTGAACGTAATATACATTGTCATTGGTTAGTTGGCCAATAAAAATATTAACAACTTATTGATAAAGTTTATGTAATTTATATGGTTCTTAGCAAACAATTTGAAGTAATTGTATCAAATAACATCAATAGTAATTAACGTTAATTAATTAATTGAAATTGTAGCTCTTCTATATCACTAATTCTACCATTCGTCCAGGTAGTAGTATAATTTCTAAAATGACTTTATTTTGTTTATATATTTCTTAATTTAAGTATTTACCGTTGTAAAACATGCTGCATAAAAAAGCTGCTCTTTTACCAGCACATATTTGTAAGGTTAGATCGATATTTCTATTAATAATAACTATCATTATTGTTACTACATTTTAGTATCTTCTCTTTACCAATTAGTGGGTTCTTTTTAGAAAGAAAAACATCCATTCTTTCTCTGGGTTTATCTCAACGATTAACTACCAAGACAGCTCACTTTTATGACTATATAGTTTATATATTTAATGAAATTTGCAAATTTTCATTGTCATTGATTTTTTTATACCATTATACGTATTATCAACATCAATAGTTTATATAAGCCAGTACTTTGTTTCTCAAAATACCTTCTCCACGAAGGTCAATATACATTTTATACAAACGTATGAATCGAAACAAATGTTGCCGCCATTTTATATAAACTTAAATTACTCATATAAACACCATCGACCTCATAAACCCATTTAATAAACACCCTGAACAATTTACTCATGAACCGTTCGAAACAACAAGACATATTATTCTTAATTTCAACCTCGACAATGTCTTACCGACGTATTCGCGCGTTCTTCACGCTTTCAAAAAGCATACCCTTATTTTTCCCATTCGCCGACCCAGCGTTAATTTATTCAAATCTAATAACAATCAAAGCAAAAAAACGGTGAATTAGCGAACATCATGATCGTTTTACGCTAACGGTAGCGGAATCCGCTCGGACGAACGATTCCTTTACTGTTAACGGCCGAAGAAAGAGAAAAGAGCCGAAAAAAAGCAACCGTCCTTCGAGGATCCGCTCTTGTTCTCGCCGTTGTTGGTTCGTTCTTGCTTTATTAATTATGAATGCGAGTTAACAGCGTTGTAACATCGGTCCGGCTATGTTTTATAATTACCGACCACCGGAAGCTACGACGGAGCGCGATGAACGGGGCGTGAAGGGAAGGGGGTGGAGTGGAGAGACGGACCGTAATGGGAAACTCGCGTATACTTTACGATTAGCGATCTTAAACTGGCGACTGTTTTTCCAGGCCGAAAACTGCTCAATCATCGAGTACTAATGCATTTTTACCGGCTCATTATGGCACTACCGTTCGCTCGGAAGAGAGAAGGCGATCGTAACAAGGTCACTGAATGAGTTGGGTTAAAAAAAATTGTACGCACTGAGGACCTACTGATAATCGATGAACACCAAACCGGTTAATCAATTTTAATACCGAATTATTTTCGTGTGGTGTTAGATAACTGGTAATAATATACCGGGTTGTTCAATATGATATTTTTTGGCTTAAATACTAGTAATAAATGAAGTTTATTCTATATGTTGTATATAAAACTGAATCTACCCTATTGTATATTTCCCTCGTTTACGTTATATACTTGAATACGACTTTAGCGAATTCATTCATCTTATTTCTAAGGTTTCATTCAGTATGTAAAAGGTTCTTGCGGGAAGACAAATTAAGGAAATTGTATAGAAAATTGGGAAATTTAAGAATAAATAAGAAGGCGTTTAGTAGTTTGACAGCTGTATCGGTCAGCATCATAAAAGTGTAGATAGAGGTTTTACTTATACAGGCGAAACCGAGGAAATGTTTTGCATGGTCTGACCAATGCTGGCTCTGAGACTACTCTTTTTTATTGCTTTATTTGAATTTGCTTATAAAAGCATTTGATTGGCTCATTTCTATAACCCGATTGTTTGTTAGTTTCACTTTGTTTATGACGCCATTTGTGCATCAAATGCCATTAAACTATACTATGTTATGAAATATTTTTAAAATAATTAATTGCAATTTGAATTGTATGCTTATAACTCAGATAGGATAACGTCCGTGGGTAACATCTAACATCACATAATCTCCCAAAACTAAGGACACTGTAACACTTGTTTTATAGTGTCTTTTGAATCAAATTTTCGGAAACAACTTTCAGATATGTGGACACGGATTTTCATTTCATTTCATGGTAAGAAATATATGGGGGCAATCTTCTAGACCCTCACTAGGACCGTTGACAAAGGGTGACATACAGCATGGTCTAATTTTTAAAACTTTAAAGTTTGGTATACTTAATGATCTTGTAAACCTAACACATTCATACTGGATTTACAGGATTTTCCGCTGGCTCTGTACTGTTTAATTTCTATAGGTTATCTGATATCACTAAAGTTTGGGTCTAAGAGAGAGTCTTTTTAATTAATCTAGAGAAACCCAAGTAACCATTTTCTACCTGCCTTAATGAAAAGAACCTTAATGAAAAGAATTTGCTGGAAAGGACCAAATAAAAATATTCCAAAATAAATTCATGAAGATATTATTTAATGCCTCATGATATGTCATAAACTATCAAATACACGTGGAAGCAGATATGCAAGCAGAAAGTTTGCATTTCTTGGGCATCAGTAATTGTTTGATTCAGTCCATTCCCACTGTAATGCTGTAATGTCATGTTGCACAATTTGCAACATTATCCCGATTTGTAATTAAGAAAAGTCGTCATATCTTAGCCGAATTATTTTGCCCAGACATTAACAAAACTCCTTAGTCTATTCTTTGGGTTCCCTATTACATTTCTAATTCTAATTACTACATTCCAACCGGCAAATTGCATACTATAAACCAGCTACAAAAAAAAGAGATCAGAGCTTTGATAGAAATCACAGCAAGCTAATTAAAAGATTATTAAAGATTTTTCCTTGATAAACAATTATTAATAATCAAGTCTTTTATTAATAATGTTTATATTCAATCAATTTAAAGTAATATTTTGCCAACTTGTAGATAATACAAAAAAAAAATACCTTTGATCCTTTAACCTCTTGTTTTTATTCAGTAACATAACAGTAATGTCAAATTTCACCCAAAGTTAAATTTTTATAACATGGTTGAAGTTTTAACCAACATACTACCCACACTGCTTAATGAAAAGCATAGAGCTCCTTAAATCTCTTAATCAAGGATAATCGTTAGCCAATCTAAATATAATACTATCAATCTAATAAACATTTTTTTAATGGTCTTTTTCCTATACAATTTAGTCGCCAAAAGTGCCAATTTATCACTACCCGTCGTGTTTTCTTTCCTTGACGCAGAAGTGTGATTTATAAACTGTCAAATTTATCGGGTTTAAAACAAATAACGACTTAAAGCAATTAGTCAGGCGGTCGTGACCAAGAAATCGTAATGATTTCGGATTAAATGCAGTAACCCAAGGCACCTGCTTCAGGTACGTAATCTAAATAGATGTCACCATACGTACAAAATGCGGAACAAATTGTGGAAGGTTATTTTGTCACCGATAAAAAGAAATTCAACAGCTGCCTCCTAACCCTCCATTCACGTGGAGGAATTCTGTCTTTTTTGGTAACCTTGGTGCATATTTTACTATGCGATTTTACAATATTGTTTGACATCATGTTTTTGTATAGTAATTATGTATACTAGTGATTGCCCAGTGGTGGAAAGTCGACCAGGATGTATTAAATTAATTATTTTTCTCACATAATAGAGTAGCGAGAATAATTTAAAAATTATATGTAATGCTACTAAAACATGTTTTGACAATATTTTCAACATAATATAAAAAATATATTTGATATACAATATTAATTAATAACATATGTAATATTTTATATTGATTGAAGACTGTATCATGAAAAATATTTAATAACCTAACAATGTCCCCAGAACCATATCAATTACTATCAGTTCTTAAGCAAGAACAATTTTTCTTGGCTCTTTTGTTTTCATCAAGATCAAATTAAATCAAAAGCTGCTTAATTGCTACACCGATCTGACAACTATTTCTGGATGTTTGACTTTGGCGTAATTCGTTTTATTGGAATTCGTTTATTTGTAACGCATATTACATAAACATTTATGTATAAAATTTCTTCCTCCGTATAAGCTTTAATAATGCTCAATGTCGCGCCTACAGGTGTCCCCACTTTCTACAAAAAGGGAGTCAAAATGCTCGCTAAACCGATTAATATATAAATATTAATTGTTACAATGTTATTTTCAATTCTTATAAATTAGTACAAAGTGTATTAGTATATATCATCAAACATTTTCAATATTTGCAAGAAAAGTTCATGATAATGTATTTGGAAGATGAAATAGTTTTAACAAAAAACTTGAAAAAGTACAAAAAATAAATAAGGAACTCACTAGAAAAAGATAAATAAGATATTTAAATAATAATCGTTGTAATAACTAAATAAAAATAAACAAAAACCTTATTTAACCAATCTACTACATGTGTTTTATATTCTACTATATACACACAATTTAGATTAATACCTACCTAAATTACACAATAGAAGCAGTAGCACAGTATAAAGAATACATTTAGTGCTTAAAAAGTAAACTTTTGCTCTGAACGACTTACGATTTTCCGCCGCATCATCTCAGCGATAACATTATACCCATATATCTGATAATTTTAAGTAAAAAATATGTGAAATTTGAGCGTTTCCTTCAATTTCACCCATTGTCACATCAATAGATCCTGATTTGGTTTACAATGGGACCACCTCGGAAGGACACTCTTTCGAATAAGAAAACTATAAAATAGGCTTACAATCGACGGAGAAATGGACGAACCAACATTAAAAAATGTACAGCCGAACATAGAACCTTCTCCTTTTTCAAAGTCTGTTAAACACGTGATATCATTTTACTTATATTTTTCCATCAACAGCAACGAAAGTCGGGAGTGTCAGCGTTGAAACAAATCTTGATTAGCATTTCACACCGGCAATTCCCCAATTAAGCATATTTTCAGTAATTATCGTGGCGGCCATCATCTAGCGACATTTTTATTAAATTAACCCTACGGAACAAGTTGGCTTTGGGGATGGCGTGTCGCCTGCTGACTATGGCATGGTTTCGTGACACCATGTCACGTTAATTTAATGAACTACGAAAGATTTTTCCGTAGCTGGGACTAGTGCTAATGAGATCGCTAATATGTTGCTGAATTATGATGGAATACTGAATGGAGATGATGATGATGTGACGAAAGTAGTAATATACAATCCGTCGACTGTAGTGAAACAATTTTTCTTCTTTGTTTTTAATGAAATTTTGATTTCCTTGGTGTTTTAGTGTTTCCTGTGTTCTTGCTAGCGTTTAAGAAAATTACCATTGGTCTTAAATCATTGACATCGATTATTTGGTTCTTGAAGTATTTTTGATTTCATTTTACCCACTTTTCTTTCATGCTCTTCATGCTAATGTCACCCAAAAATACAGAGCTAGATTTGTGAACTGTTCTTCTCAACTGATTGACTAACTGTTCTTTAGGTTTACTGGAGAAGCCTTTTTAATTGTTTTATTCATTATTTAATTATTAATAATTTTTTCAAATTTACTAATGTATATATATATATGTTGCTGTAGTATTCTAGGATTTCATCAGAATTTGGTTCCTAAAAGAATCTTTAATATTTTGACGACATTTGGCCATCTTAAGGACTTGTTTCTCTCTGCTCTATATATCACTATCACTCTATCTAGCCCTAAAAATCAGTTGTTTTCTTAAAATTAAATTAAAATTAAAATTAATAAAAATTGATTTGTACAGTTGTGCCTTAGGATTTAAAGAAAACTTTATTTGAACCGCTAATATTTAAATTTTAAGAGACCTAATATCTTCAATTATTCAGGTCGGTTATTAATTAAAAAGAACAGCAATACAATTTCCATGGCAATACAGTTTGCTTCAGTGTTAATTTGCTAAAGAGATGGATAAAGAAGTTGGCTAAGATGTACAAACCAAGTACCTGCTATTTCAACGGTTAAAAACATGAATCGATAGCTTCGTTCAATTAATTTATACAAAAATATTAATTATTGACTATTAAATATTTGACATCATTCAAGTATAAAGATTTTCTTCTACAAAAATCAATTCGTCCAAACTTGGAAGGAAAATAACTATGTTTTAAGAGACACTGTTGGAAAATTTACCTAGAGAACATGGACTGAATGAGGTATCATCTTAAAACATTATGTAAATAAGTAAAATTGCAGGTATTGAGACAAAAGGAAGACATCAGAGATTGTGGAAGAGTCCAAATCTAGCTTTTTCGTGCATTCTCTTATCTATAGTTTTAGTTACAAGATGTTATAAGAATGGATGGATAGATTTGCAAAGAATCTTATACAGGAATAAAACTCGTTGAATTTTTGACTGTTTCAAAGTTCTGTTTATACGTATGATATGGGTATTGGTTAGTTATACAGCAACGATTATAGTTACCGAAATATTCCTGAAACATCGCATTATAATATAGGTAGCTTATCACATAGTTATATGAGTGATTGCAATTTGAACTTTATACTGAATACACTCTATCAAAAAATATTGAAAAGAAAGAACAAGGATGTGTTCACTTTGGTATTATATACAAATTGCTGGAGAATATTTCTGTATCCAAATCCAACTGACACAATAACAGCCATGAAATCGAATAGAGGAATATGAAAAGAAAATTTAATTAGTTTTTTTAAATAATAGATGGCGCCCCAGCCGACACGTCAAAAGTTATTCACGCCTGTCAATTCGCGGACGCGGGCTGTTATTTACGTGAAATCACACAGAAAGAAAAAAGCTGCACGCTATTTTCTAGGTTCGGGCGAAACATCGAAATTATAGGCTGTCGCCATCGAAAATGGATCTAATTTAAGCATTTTACGCGGCACATAGTCGAAACAGTGCACCAAACAAGTGGAGGAAAGGACTGTAACGCCGGATCAGGTCTGTTTCTACCATCAACTTGGACATTATAAAATTATAGACGCCCATTTCGGGTTTCAACGCTTCGTTCAATTAAAATTCATCATCTTTCCGTAAACGATTCAGAATATGGATCAGTGGCGTACGATAGTTCCATGTTAGATCTCAGATTTTCTTGTAATTCTTTAAAATACTTTGAGGAAACTTATTTATATTTGTTGTTGCTTCTTGTAGATATGTTTACTAATATTTAATTATATTTTTAATAATTTATTGTACTTACTGAATAAATGATAATGACTGCGAATGTTATTTTTCTTTTCAGAATTGCTATAATAATAAGTTAAAACTGTCAAAGCACTGACTTATAAAATAAAATATTTTATAAGTCAGTGCTTCAGAAATATTTTACAAAATTTGATGCAAAATTAAACAATTGAATGTTACACCACTGGTACCATAAGAAACGTATGAAACAGGTGTTGGTTAGTTATAAAGCAACAGCTATAATTTCCAAAAATTAATGGAAAAAAGTTCTTAAATACCCTATTATAACATAGGCCATCTATAACACATTATATATATATATATATATATATATATATATATATATATATATATCGTCAGCGTTGTTAATAATTTTTAATACTTTATTCGTGAACATTGTTTAGTTCATTAAAAGTTCTACAAATAATGCAATATTATCTAAGGTTCTTTATTTTGCTTATATTCGTATATTTGATAAATTTATGCATCTAAAGATACTACTTTGGTTTTCCGTTAGTTAGAAGCAAAATATAAAGACTCCAAAATTCTTTAGATTTTTTATACATCTTTGATGAATATAGTATTATCCAATAGATATTAGAAGAATAATATAATTTTTTTACAGTTTCTTCCTAAATCGATATCAAATTATTGCGTCCTTTAAAATTTACTTTTATTTTTATTTGGGTGAGTTTTAATTCATGAACATTTGCTTCTTAGGATACTATTATGGTTTTCTCTTAAATAGGGTCAAATATTAACAAAAGAACATTATAGTTTTGTGTTTGGCCAATATGATTAACAATCTTGGCTAGTAAATGAGTATTTGATTTTCCCTCAAGTGCCTTGATGGTCATTTTTAGTACGATTAAGTTTGATCCCAAGAATATATACAGAAATATATGTATAAAGAAATATTATGTAGTTTCTATTAAAATATAACTTAAATAACAGACATAATTATTTTATTCTATTATTTCGAGAATATCAAAAACAGCTTCTCCAAAACCATCTAGTACTACTTCTAATTATCAAAATCTTCAAGCCTCCTAATATTTACGGTATATCTTAGAGTATTTACCTATCGCAATAGATTACATTATAATGTTTGTTTCAGACGAATGTTCCCCACATTGCGAGTATCATTCACTGGCATTAGACCAGAACAGAGATACGCCGTCCTCCTTGACATAGTGCCGGTCGATAACAAGAGATACCGTTACGCTTATCACCGCTCATCCTGGTTGGTCGCAGGAAAAGCGGACCCGCCTGCGCCCTGTCGCATCTACGCTCATCCGGATTCACCGTTTTCTGGAGAACAATTGAGAAAGCAGGTGGTGTCCTTCGAGAAGGTTAAATTGACCAATAACGAGATGGATAAAAATGGACAGGTACGCAAGATTAACAATTTTATTCTATATTATAAATTAGTATAATATATTAACCAATTCTACTTGTACCTATATATTTTAATTAAAAACTTCTATATGATATTGGTATTTAATGGTTTTTTCTTATAACGTCCACTAAATTATAACATTTCTTAGCAATTAAATAGATACTATACGTTTAACATTAGCTAAATTACAACATTTTTGTTCTTGTTCACTTAGGTCCATATTTTTGATTGTTTTATCTTTATTCGAAACTAGCGACCCGCCCCGGCTTCGCACGGGTGCAATGCTGATACTAAATTAAATACACTACAGAAAAAATATGAACGTTGTATATAAAAACATAGCGGCCCGCTCCGACTTTGCACGGGCATAAAATATATATGCCTATGTCACTCAATGAAAACATGATTAAAATCGATCCTGTATTTTTGGTTCATTCATTACTGCCCTTGGCCTGCACGCATTAAATTTGGAGTAAAACAATTCCTCTTCCCCTATACTTACTACGAAGATTTCCTGCTATCTTTGGAATATCTAAATTCATACAATTTTTATTACATTACACATTTTTAAACGCAAATTTTAAATTTGTAATATCTCCGAAAATATTTGTTTAATTTACATGCTGTAAGGAACCATATTGATCTATATTAATTGCACACTGTATTTAAGGTACTTAATTCGATAAGGATTAATGCCGTATTGCTTAAAATAGCTTCGTAAATAAGCCATTTTCTCACGTAAAAAGTAAACAATAAAAATGGTTAATGTGGGTTATCCCTAAAAGATAAACATATACCATCGCGAACTTTTTTGTAGACCTTTTTACGGTATACAATACTGTAGTACATTAATTTGATCTAACTCGTAGGGTTAGGCAGCGTTTTTGCTAATTGCTAAATAAGCCTAAAAAAATAGGTTAATTTACGACATCACGTTAGAAACCTCTAAAATTAGCAATGTTGCCTTAGTATATTATGCATGTATTATACACATAAACCTTCCTCTTGAATCAATCACTCTATCTATTGAAAAAAACCGCATCAAAATCTGTTGCGTAGTTTTAAAGATTTAAGCGCACATAGGGATATAGGGACAGAAAAGGCGACTTTGTTTTATACTATGTAGTGATATCTTAAGAAAAACTAATAGTGATGTGGTTTAGTGTGAAGAAAGGCAAGTAATTCCAGATATAGAAGATATTAAAATATCTTTCTAAGATGTGTTAATTTAATAAATAATATAACTGTTGGATAAAAAAAAACCATAAACTGTGATGTATCAAAATAAGCTAGAAATATCAGGCGGAGTGGTGAAAATTCGACATATAGAACCTCTAGAAATGTTTAAGCAAATATCAAATGAAACGTGAAACATTATTTCTCACCCTTTCGTCTTCGTTACATCCCTGAGGTATTTCATTCTTGATGCTTACTTTTATCTCTGTTTGACTTTTATCTTAGTATTTTTCATAGTTTTTTTTTATTAATTAGTTTGTTGTTTACTCACTTACCTCTTCTGGATTACTTTCGAATTCAGTAACCATTTATTTAAATACATTTAGTTGTTCTATTTTTATATCTTCAATTTGGATATTTATTATACTATATATTATATATTATAACTGATAAAGTGCTGTAAAAATAAGGCATAATTAGTTAATAATATATTTTGTATTAACGGCCATTACAATTTTCTTATTAAATTGTCCATCACGATGACCACTTTATTACTTTCACTCTCAGTAAATAAGTTCTAGTAGTGAATGGGGTTCCTCCTCAGCTATCTAAGTTTATTTCTTATAATAGTCATCTTAAGGCGCTATAAGCATATGTTCTACAATATTTCAGTAATAGTAATTTTAGTACAATATTAATTATATATATTTTGGTTCAAAAAATCCAGCAACACTTCCAAGAAGTGGATTTCCTGATATGCCAACGTAATATGCATGACAGCCGAACAAAATCGAATGGAATAAAAAAAATTCTTGTTGAAATTGTAGGTCAATGATGTAATCTGTCACGGAGATTGTAACGACAACATAAATTACGGGTGACAAAAACTAATTATTATTTTTCATGTCGCCAAATTTAGCCGAGCGGTTCCCCGCTCGACTCGACCGAGCCCCATTTACGAAATAAATGTTTATTTATTGAATATTTAGATTAAAATATACCTCTGCGACGATTACGATGGTGCAGTGTAATGGTCGCCTTTCATAAATCAGGTGAAAAAATGGAGCAGTTGACGTGAAAACACGAACTAGGAAAACGCGATTTCTCACTTCCTCCAAATATATGTTCCCCTTAAACGCACCGGGTTAATATTATATTCGTCAGTGCTATAAAGGGTGTCATAAGCTTACTCAAATATATATATATATATATATATATATATATATATATATATTATTTCTAATGGTGTTAATATTAATACAACAATATACTAAATTTTTACAGACTATTTTACTACGAAACGATAATTTTAAACCTAAATATGGCGCTAAGTTGTCGTACGAATTGTGTGTACTTTGAGGAATTGTTAGGCCCACGTCATGAATATTGAAGAGAATCAACAAAATGTTAAATAACTGTAAAATGAATATGCGAATGGAATAGAAACAATGTTGCAAAAATATGTTAATCACATGTTTGGCAATCGTATAGTTTTGATATCGATTGAATCAATTTGAGGAAAGGAAAAAATTATTAAATTTGATGATATAACTTTTATAAACTATGTCTAAAGAAATAGTTTACAGTCAGTACCTTATTAGTTAATTAGAAGCTACATTTTAGTATATGTACCACGGAAGCGAGTACAGAAGCTACATTTAGCAAAAAAGAAAGTATTCAAGTTAACGAATTCAAATTATTTATTCACAATATTTAACCCCGATCGAATTATTTTCCTTGATTTAACGATTTCGAATTCATTCAGAGTAATCTGAAGTATTGGAGGTCCCAGTTGAAACAATATCCGAACCTAGGATCTGTTGGAGTCTTGGTGTAGAATGTTCCAAATCATGTAGCTACAATAGAGTATTCGCTGAAATGTAGATGATTTTTCCCGGCTGCGGCTAAAGATTGCTCATTTTGTGGCCGAAGCGAGTGATTTATGATTGACTATTATAAAAAATACATCATGTTAGATAAACATCAGAGTGGATCAGTTTCAAAATCAATCAACTGTACTCGTTAGTCAGAAAATATTCCCAACTTGATCTAAAATCGAAGAGACTGGTTTATCAGTTAATCGTAAACCAAATTTGGAGCTATGGCGCCCCAATATTGGGTTGCATTAAAACGTCAAACCAACTAGTAATCCAATTCTATCAAAATAGAGATCTCTAAGAATAATTGCCAATGTTAATCCATACGTAATCAACGCAGAGCTGCTCAATGGCCTCGAAATCAAATGGATTTAGGAAGTTATACAATATTTTGACCTAAAGCTTGAAATAAGGCTACTAATTCACAGCCACGTGGAAGCCATACAGCTACTGGGCAACTGGCAGGAAATTAGAAGATTAGAGCGAATCAAACCACACGAAGTAGTGTAATTTAAAATTGTTACTCTTAATTTTAGACTGAGTAGTTTGATTTTAGTTTAACTTGGGAAATATATGCTGATGCTGTATTTATCCCACACTTGTCTTGCAAGTCTTGTCTAGTCTGTCTTCTTGATGCAAGTACAACGTAACAGTAGCAATGAATTAATTGGTAAATTAAAATTGTACTAAGCATATTTAATAATGTAATTGATAAAAATGTTTTAAAAGTTTTGGTGACTATCACAGTAATAATGGAATGTTGAAACTATTGGTTGTAACCAAAAGGAAAAAGTTTATGAAAATGGTTTTACGGATAATATTTTGGACAATATACAATAATACATAAATTGTTTCTATTTTTCGCGTAGTATAAATTCGTTCACAATTATTTTTAAACAACATAAACAACAAACAAAAAAATGGTATTTGAACGTATGGATAAACTAAACAATATCTTCGTTAGATGGCTTTGGAATATTTTTTATAATTAAACAGTCCATAGGTACTGATTTTTGTTCTGCTTTGGATTGTATATAGTGGCTCTCCTTATTAGTCTCAGAAGCTCAACATGTTCCTCTTGAAAGTACTACATTTCTTAGAGAAAAAGATATATAAGGCTTCCAATATTATGCTATAAACTTCTTGATAATGAGATTCTTCTTGATAATTCTTGATGAAGGTGTTGGATGTTGAAACAATCTTCATGCTATCTTTCGCATTGCAGGGACATATATTTTTTATAACATCTTTATTAGATACGCTTAGTACAATCTTAATTTACAATTAATTTATTACTACTTTTCCTATATACTTGGATTAATTAACAAGCAAGACGAGTGCAAGAAAATACATCAGTATGTATTCCTCAATTATAAAATTATAATTATTTATTAATTATTAACTTATGGCTATAGTTTAAACTAAATGTATACACTTTATATAAGTTCCTATGGTTTTGTTCGCTTCAATCTCCTGACATCCTGCGGGCTGTCCCGTAGATATTGCTTCCACGTTAGTATGATTTAGTAATCTTCGTTCGTGTTTCAAGGCGAAATCTTGGATAACTTCGCAAATCGATTTGATTTTCAGGTCATCGTGCAGTTCTTCATTAGCTACATAGCGATAGGCATTGGTAATCAATCGAAAAACCTTGGTTTGACAGCGTTGTATGACTAGATGATTTGAATTTTTAGTGCAACCCCATATTTGCACCCCATAGGTCCAAATTGGCTTGATAATTGTATTATAGATCAACCTCTGTGATTTTAGATCAACTTGAGACTATCTTCCGACTAACCAGTATAGTTGTTTTATTTTGATTCTAATGTGTTTTGCTTTTTGTCTAACGTGATGTTTCCAATTTAATCTACCGTCAAGATGGATTCCAAGGTATTTAGCTGATTCTGCTTGAGGAAGCGGGCATCCATTGAGTGATACAATTAAGTTTTTATTATTTCGTCTCAATGCAAAATTAACGTGGACAGATTTGGTGCTATTAAGTTGAATTTTCCAATCTTTGATGGATGATGAAAATATCAAAGTATATATTATTGATAGATCCTCTGTTGTAAATCTGAATTGTATTCATTTAGACCAAGTAGTTGGGATTAGTAATAAAAGAGAAAAAAGTGTCCTTGGCGACTGAACTACAATCAAGACTAAAACCTGTGTGTCAATCCTGATATAACTCTGAGATTGAAAAATGGGGAAGAATATTCGTGAAGTCTTGCGACATCAACAGTATTGATTGAAAAGTAGAAACTACTCTAACGCTGTCTGTGAATTGATGATGATGTTAAATAAAGGCTTATATAACATTTTTAAGAGTCGTAGAGTTATTTTAAATGCCAGAAAATATTTTAACAAACTAAATCGTACCTGAAATCAGTTAACGTCAGTTAACAAAGCTATGTAAAAAAGCACTGTTACAGAGGAATATTTATATTTTCCTAACAAATTAAAGATGATAAGTCCGATGCAAAATATTATGATCCTAAATATTTTCGCATCTGCTAAAGCAACAAACCTCTAATGTTTTGCTCGGTATTAACGCATCATCGCCTACCGCCTTTGTTGGTTCTATCAACAATCGATCGCATCAAACTGTTTAAAATAAATAACTCTATCAGCGCCGAACTATTCGGTGAAATCCTTAATGGCGTGTTCAAACACACACGAGATCTGACAAAATTGCATTCTTCGAATTTTGTAATAATGATTTTAAATGGTTTTACGCGCTACCTAAACTGAAATTTATACGTTTCCCCGACTGGTTTGACCACTGCCCAGACAAATTTCCATGTCCGCACCGGAATTTATAGCGCCTAAACTGACTTGGAGATGGTATTTAATCGACCATTTCGATCTAACTCTACCAACAAGTTTACAAATTGATCATAAACATGTGCTACAGTCACATCAGATTTTTACAGTTTTACTATGGTTGTATTGTTATACTTAATAAAATATAATTGAGTTTTGAATATTTTTTTCATGCAACATCTTTTATTAGGCTTAATACAACCATAATTGTGCATTAATTTATTACTACTTTTAATTTGTACTTAATTCACAAGCAAGACATGTGTGGAATAAATACATCAGTATCAGCATTACCCAGTATATAAGTTCCTATAATGTGATTTGCTTTAATCTTCGGATATTTTTACGGCAATCCAATAGTTTTATTACCCCCACGTTGGCGAAATATTGAATAATTTCGTAGATTAATTTGATTTCGAGGTCATCGTGCGATTCTTTGTTGGTTACGTAGCAATAAGCATTAACAATTAAATGATGAACTTTGATTTGGCAGCTTTGGACTTTTAATCAGTTTAATGTCTCATTGCAACCTGATATTTGGCCCATATATTCTTGGCTAATGACTAATATTCAACATTGACATCACAAAATAAAAAAGTAACTGCCTAAAAATTAAAAAACAATCAAATTTAGATTTTAACACACAAAAAACGTTTTAAAATAAAATGTGAATATAATAATCGTTCTAATAACTAGATAAAATAAACAAAAAAAGTTTCCGACCCTGGGGTTCGCTACTTGGTCTAAGTGATTTAACAAATGTTCCAGTCAAACTAGAACAAAAAAAATTGCTGTCTTGTAGTGAATCGAATCCAGGATCGTCGCATGTGAGCTCCACTTTCTAACCATTATATGATATAGATAGCGCTTGAAAAGCAAACTGACTGACCCTTACACTGAGCTACTTTCGACTTTTTCTCACATCGGTTCAGCAATAACATTATACGCCAACATCTGATTATTTTAGATAAAAAAATATATAAAAACATTGTACGTGCCTTTGAAATTTGAGCTTTTCTCTTGATTTCCCTCTCTTGCCCCTATCAAATCCTAACTTGGTTGGAACAAGATCACGGAGGTTAATTGTTTCGAATAAAAAAATAATTTTGTTAATCGGTCTATAATTGACGAAGAAATCGGCGAATATACATTAAAAAAAATATACAGCCAAACGTAGAACCTCCTCCTCTTTTGAAGTCTGTTAAAATTAGTCTCTCGGATCTTAGGTCAAGTTCGGAGTATATTTTGTCTAACCAGTGCAGATGCTTGACATAGGCACATTTCGATGTACTTTTTTGTCATTTATGGCCAGCCCATTTATGGTTCTTGTTAATTACTGCTCGTAATTTTCCTACAGATTTATGCAAAATATATCTGTAGATAGGCTGGCTGTGTCATCGGCAAATGTTTCAAGTACTGTTTCTTTTGTTGTTGGGATATAGGTAAAGTAATGCAGAAACTGTATTAAATAATCTTTAGTTTTAGCCATATTTTGTTAAAATTGTGTTTATGGCTCTTTATGCGAAAGAGTATAAAATTTTAGAATAAAACATCCTATTCCGATACACCGTAGTTATTATATACAAATATTATATTAATAAGCAAATTAATAAGCAATTATATACACATAACACAAACATAAATAAACATACACTTCAATAAGATACGCTATTAATTGCACTTTTAATTATCAATCTCTTGTAACTCATTAACAATTGTTACATTTTATTATTTTAATTACTTTATATTATAACATGATTAAGGTAGATTATTAATTTATGACAAAATGAAAGCTAATTGAAGAGAATGTAGTTGTTTTATTTCAGAATAAAACACATCTATTTTTTCTTTAAATGTAAATATATGTATATATTCTTATTTCTTTTTTAACTAATAAAGTTACTATGTTGCGGCATAATAATTTTTTTTGCATTGTAATAAGAACCAGAGACGCAGAAAATATATAAGTTATAGTAAATTGTAAAACCACCCGGAGCCACAATTTGAAATTAAGGATTTTGAAATTTTTAAAAAATAGTAAAAAAGATAAAAATAAAGAATATTCTCATATTAGAATTATGGCATTTGTATTTTATTCACTAGACAATCCATTTATAAGATTCACATAATATATTTTTAATGTATATGAAAATCCAGATTATGATCCCTAAGAATCCAGTGGTGATGGACAAGGCAATATTTCGAATTAAACTACTGAATCCTACTTGACTATCTCTTATTCAAATATATAGTATGGTTAAAATATTGGTTGGTACTATTTTTAATTTACATTGCGGACCTCCTAACAAATGAGGACACTATAACTGCGATTTACGTTAATGACACTGGTGTCCTATCAGTTCTTTCTAACCTACAAACTGAGTCAGATCAGCTTCAATACCGTCTAAATGAAATAAAGTAGAATATGGAAGTGGTTTAAACAGCTACTTATATAACTTACACACTCAAGAAAACCTACATGCCGGTAAAATTATACAAGTCATCCCACAAGAAGAACATGCTAAATACTTGGTATATTACTAGGGCAAACAACTTCGCAATTTGTTCTGGTTAAGTGATCTTTACTCCCACTTAAGTAATGCGAACAAAATGATGACATACAAAGCTATAGTCAAGCCATAGTCTAAGATATCATAAAATACTTGCGCAGCATACACATAACTAGGAAAAAAACATCACGTGAGGCTACAGAGATGTGACATATCCAGACTACAGCGACAGATTCCCATAGAGATAGGAGCCACGCCTATTGATGGAAACTCTCGTAAAAATGAAAAAGAACCAAACACATATTTGGACAATACAGTGGCTTATTGTTATAAAAACCTAGTTAAACCTTGTTAAATAAACTGCAGGGTTATTCTTATTTTATTCCATTTAATTTCAAGCCATAACTTTGTATCGAATAGAAACTGGTAAATTTCTATATTACATTATATTTTGGGTAAAATAGTTTTTGATCAGGAATGTTTCACCATTTTTGGAGTATTCTATTGACAGGTCTTCCATAAATTTTATTCGTTGAGAGAATTCCCCCAGAGAGTGGAACAAAGTGATGACAAGAGAGGGGTATGTAACTTCAATATCTTCCCAGTGGGTTGTTAGGGCGGAAGATAACACATTTGTGCAGCTATTTTGTTCAAATTCTTGGTGCAATCTCTGAATCATCTAATCACCTGAAAATAGATAATAGTTTTTTCTTAATCTCTTAGAACATCAACAATCTGCCCGTGGGTAATATATTATATTAGTATTATATTAGTAGTAGTGTTATTATATGACTTCAGTTATATAATGTAACTATCATGGCATGTAGAAGATCACTTCTGTAAGTGATCTACTATACAACTTATAATCTAAATCTTATTCTAGATACTATTGTAACTTATTTTAAAGTACATCCTATCTTATACTAAAAACTACTTATTCTAGAGATTATTAAATCTCATTCTATGTGTCTATTAATCAGTTCGTGTGGTAGAAGCATTTGTTCTGTTGTTCCGTGTATTTTACGGAAGTCAAATTGATAGTCTGGAATAATATTTCTCTCTTCCACGATTGTTTTGGGTCTCTTAATATACAGTTTTTCAAAAAGTTTAGAGATCACATATAACAGGCTTATAGGACGATAAAAGGAGACGTCTTCTGATTTCTTCCTAGGTTTAAGAATCATAATGATTTGAGCATAGAAAATAGTAAATCGTTATTTTATAACTCCACTACAAATATAATGTCACCTTTTTTGGCATCAATCATGGCATAGAATGCTCGCTTTGGACGAGGATTGCTATAACTGGACCAAACCATTTTAGGTTTCCTATTATGTAACGTGATCCATATACGAATGAAGCTGAAACCTTCTTATCAAAAAATTTATTTCTACAAAAAATTCATACTACATATCTAAACCATTCATAATTAAAATCGATAAGCACAGTACAATACTCAATTAAATGGAAACTATTACGATTTTTCTCCACAAAAGCTGCAAATTAAAAAACAACAATTTTCTTTAGAATGTTCATTGTTATTTCTGTATAAATGGAAGAAACTAGCTTGGGAAAAAAAACAAGTGTTGGTAATTTAAATCGAATCTCATAAAAATCGAAAATCGCCAATCTTACTACGGCAATAATCCTTTGTTAGAGCTTTTACAATCCCGGGGAGGCATGGCGCATTTCATATCAATGTACGTGCAAAGCCATAGAAGTAATGACCCGAGACTGAGTCGTAAATACGAGGCATAAATTCGAAATTAAAGTGAGAAACGGTTACAAAAAACGCGCATATTACTATCGTAAACAGCTTAGATTTAGACCACCATGATCGCAATTGCCAATTTAGCCCGTGAAATCGGTCCACCCACTGTACAACTGTCGTAAAATTGCATATAAGTAGCTGGTAGGTTATGTTGAATTAAGTACGCGTTCAGCTTCCACCGTATGAATATACATTGAATGTTGCACTTTTAAATACGCATTCAGCAAAGTTATATTACAATACATCATATATGAATAGGTTTGTGATCACAATCTTTGTTTGCCTAAAATTATTTCACTAAAACTAGTCCGCCTTAAACAATATATTAATTTCAAGTATTCGAAATAAATTTTGAAAAACTCTAATATGCTATAGTTTACGTAATAGTTCAGCAGATCTAAATAAGGTGAATAGGGTGACTACAGCTTAATATGAGGAGAATTATTAACCAAGAATTAGGGAGAAGTTAATGCTACGTTAAAAGATGCATTATCATAAGCAAAGACCATGAATTGATGGTTTGAATGAATTGTATTTGATCACAGTATACATTACAGTATAGATATTTTCCAGGTGTAGGTTCAAAGATATTTTTTTTGTTAAATATAACGGCAATCTTTTGCTGTTAGCACTCTTATATCACGTAGTTTTACCAGAACGACAATCAAGTTGGTTTTAGCGATTTCTGTAAATCCAACTGATTTAGGGGATTTGAAAGTAAATATAACTAGGTGAAATATAATCACTTTATCTTTCAGAAAATTCGAATAAAGTGAAGTGTTAATCCAAGATCACCTCGGGCACACAGTTACTTGTTTCATAAGGCTATATGATTTTTTGTCATGTTAATTTTTTAAATTAATTACGTCTTACTTTAGATTTGCTTAGTATAATCTTAATTAATCTTAATCTTAATGTTCTGCCGGTTTGTAACTTATCATGTGCAAACTCTAACAAAATGTTTTTGTATTACCAAAAGTATGATATTTGTTGGCAGATATCAGAAATGGATAATGCTTTAGTACTATTAAGAACTTACTATAACAGGACAATTGCAAAGTCCCCGGCCTACCAGGGTACCACACATTTTTTTAGCAAAATTAGTTTTTTTAATTCAACATAATTCCCTTCAAGGGTATACATTGATTATAGCGACCCTCCAACCCTTTTCGATATCATTTCCGTAGTACGATTTGTCCTTTGCTTCAAAATAGGTCTCAGTTTCGGCGATCACCTATTCATTCGACAAAATTTTTTTCCCAGCGAGCATTTTTTTCAGACCTGAGAACAGGAAATAGTCTCTGGCGGCCATATCTGGAGAATACGGTCGATGAGAAAGCAACTCGAAGCCCAATTCTTGGATTTTCGCCATAGTTTTCACTGACTTATGACACGGTGCATTGTCTCGGTGAAGCAGCACTGTCTTTTTATTGAAATGCGACCGTTTTCGGCGATTTCGTCTTTCAAACGGTCCAATAACGCTATTTAATACTCGCTGTTGATGGTCCTTCTTTTTTCAAGGTAGTCAATGAAAACTATTTTATGCGCATCCCAAAATACAGATGCCATAACCTTGCCAGCCAACTGTTTCGTTTTCCCACGCTTAGGAGCGGGTTCATCATGTGCAGTCAACTCGGATAACTGCCGATTGGACATCAGAGTGAAACGATGGAGCCATGTTTCATCCATTGTCACGTACCGATGAAATAACTCGGGTATATTACGCTTGGTCATATTCAAACACTTGTCAGAATCATCAACTCATCGTTGTTTTTGGTCAATAGTGAGCTCGCGCGGCACCCAATTTGCACGGATCTTTCTCATACCCAAATATTCGTGCACGTATAATATGATGTACACGTTAAGTTGATATCTTTAGGGTGTCTGCTATTTCATTCAATTTCAATTTACGGTCATTCAAAATCATTTTGTAAATTTTTTAAATTTTATCGTCGGTAACATCATTTGGGCGTCCACTACAATCACCGTCTTCGGTGCTCACTTCACTAGGTCTAAATTTAGCAGAAGGACGGGGCAGTGTCCGGAAACCCTGCATCAAGCCATGTTTTTGCTTCAACTGTAATTTTTTATCAACACGCGAAATTCTTTTTTATCCATTTTTTTCACAATAACAAAATTTGCTTCAGTCAAAATGCTATAATTCATAACTAATAATGATCCGACACCTGTCAAATTTATACACGCATGTTTCGAGTGTAGGGGCTAACTAAAAAACGTAAGAATTTAATCCTAGTAGCGCCATCTTTGTGTCACGCCGGGGACTTTTCAATTAACCTGTTATCTATTAAATTTAGAAAAGTGAATTCAATTAGTCCAAACAGTGAATTATAAAAACTCATTGTGATAACGGGTGATAATGAATGGATCACATTTAATGAAATCTATTATGTGTTTGCCCACTTTGTCTATAGTATTTTAACCTAATATCAAATAAATCGATCTGAAGAACAGTAGTTAACATTATCATGATTATTATGATGGAGAATGTCCGAAGCCTCGCGATTTCAATAGCTATAATGTTATGATAATATTTAAGGAGATATAATAGTAATAATTGCCGCTTACACTCTGCGATAAAACTTTAGCGCACTACGAATTTTTCATTACAACCTTCAACAGAGATATATTTTTAGCTTTTAAATTATACGATTGAGGAGGGTTAGTCATGGTATTCATATAAACATCACGAAGAGGCAGCTATTGTTTACATATTGGTTTTGTGTAATGGAGGAGGATAATTGTTGATATTATAATTTTTTACTTAACAGAACATGAATATCATAATTAACCCTCTTCAATCGTAGACTCCATAGTTATTTTTTAATAGTTGTAATGAAACATGTTTAATGTGCTAAAGAGTTGTCGCGTAGTAGTACATTCGATAACGTCTAACATAATGGTACAGCATATATTTTGTAAAGAAATCATAACATAGAGTGCTAACTATTTTTCGTTACTTAGAGTAATTCATCTAGTCTCAGATGACAGATAACAAATCCTTTTAAATGTTAATATCGTAGCTGTTGAATTGAAAATAATTATTCAGACATAATTATATGAGCGACGTGATAAAATCAAAATGTTCATTCCGATTTGTGTTGGGAAACGGTGTCCGATATAATTATCGGAGAATTTATTATTTTACGAACACGGCGGACACATTGTAATATTATTTTTATTACGCGCTTCGACATAAAGAAACGGAGAAGAAAACGAGAAAAGGGAAGAGGAATAAACGGACGGATTCCTCGTAAATAATGCGAGAGAGCGACCCATCGGGGGGACCACTAGGTGGCGCAGCATAAACAAAGTTTGTCGTAAAAAAGCGTATCTTTAACGTCGCCCAATCAACGGAGAATTAAAATTAAATTTAACGCTGCATTTTACGACAATCATTAAAGATCCCCACGGATCGGGTTATATGAATGACGGTCACCCCCCCGCCGTTCTGGACCCTGTAGAAACGTTAATATTTCAATCGGCCCGTAGTCTGTCCGTTTAGGAGGCAGCGGACGCTCTAGGTGAGAAATCCGTTGTCGTTTGGACATCCCGCTGATACGCCGTAGGCGTATTGATGTGCTTTGGACGTAGATCTACTCAAATACGGGGGTTGTTGCTATGGTACCATCGATTCGATTTTATCATCAAAGAAAAAAATTATATTGATATCTAAAACGGCAATCTACTTTTCAAATAATTCTCATTAAATTTATGTTATAGCCACATAACTTTTGCAACTGACTTTATATTACAATATTAGTTTTGAAATTTGATTTTTTTATGTCAAATAATCCTCAGACAGAAAAGTCGTACCTACAAATATCGTACTACAGATTGTAGTGTGGGTCGTTTTACTCTATCGTTTACTAGACAAATACCTGAATTCTCTATTAACTAGAGGTCGCTTAAAAACACATTTTTTATTGGTTTAAAGCCATCAGAATGGCTTACACACAACATTATCTATCATATGAATTATAGCCTGGAAACTAAGGGTATTAAAGAATGATATTGAATTTCACAAGTTAGCAACTATACCAATGTTAGAAAAGAAAGAGAAATATACATAACAAGAAAGACAGGAGTAAGTAAGCGTACTCTATGACAATATCCATTGTCATGTGGCTAAAATGGGACGTATATCCGGAAAATCCAGATATTGTTCCTCGGGATTATCAGCTATTGGATGATAGACATTTTTGTTCATTTGGGCTTCCTCCTATAAGTATGTACCAGTTTCTGCGTAATGGTGTTCTAAAATTGAAGTAAAAACGGCGGTTTCTAATTTGTACATATATTATAATATCATGATACGTAAAACCTTCATGTCAGAGAAATCAAACCTTTTTTCGTATAATTGCTAGAAATGCTATTGAAGTCATAATGTTATAGGTACTAATTTATATACTTTAAAATAAAATAGATTCATATAGAGTTATAAGGGACTCATATATGTGTATATAAAATACTAGAGACCCGCCCCGGCTTCGCACGGGTGCAATGCTGATACTAAATTAAATACACTACAGAAAATATATGAACGTTGTATATAAAAACATAGCGGCCCGCTCCGACTTTGCACGGGCATAAAATATATATGCCTATGTCACTCAATGAAAACATGATTAAAATCGATCCAGTATTTTTGGTTCATTCATTACTGCCCTTGGCCTGCACGCATTAAATTTGGAGTAAAACAATTCCTCGTCCCCTATACTTACTATGAAGATTTCCTGCTATCTTTGGAATATCTAAATTCATACAATTTTTATTACATTACACATTTTTAAACGCAAATTTTAAATTTGTAATATCTCCGAAAATATTTGTTTAATTTACATGCTGTAAGGAACCATATTGATCTATATTAATTGCACACTGTATTTAAGGTACTTAATTCGATAAGGATTAATGCCATATTGCTTAAAATAGCTTCGTAAATAAGCCATTTTCTCACGTAAAAAGTAAACAATAAAAATGGTTAATGTGGGTTATCCCTAAAAGATAAACATATACCATCGCGGACTTTTTTGTAGACCTTTTTATGGTGTACAATACTGTAGTACATTAATTTGATCTAACTCGTAGGGTTAGGCAGCGTTTTTGCTAATTGCTAAATAAGCTTAAAAAAATAGGTTAATTTACGACATCACGTTAGAAACCTTTAAAATTAGCAATGTTGCCTTAGTATATTATGCATGTATTATACATATAAACCTTCCTCTTGAATCACTCTATCTATTCAAAGAAACCGCATCAAAATCCGTTGCGTAGTTTTAAAGATTTAAGTGCACATAGGGATATAGGGACAGAAAAGGCGACTTTGTTTTATACTATGTAGTGATACCTTTTGATAAATCCAAACTTAAAGCCAAATAAAAGTATCTGGGATCAAGAAGGATCAAATTTTCGAAAAATAAAGTAAATCCTTGTAATTTTATTATTTTAAATTATATACAAAACTGCAATATATCTTCCAAAACGTTTTGAACAAGAACTGAATTATTTTAGTAATAATATTATATATTTTAAGCATTGAATTTATCACCACTCACACTCACATCAATATATCAATGTTGAAGCTTTAAGTTTCAAATGTATTACTTGCACATAGAGAAATAGTTACTTCATAGTTTTCTTGAGAAGTTTCTAAGCCTATCTGCAACCATTAGATCTCAAGAAATATTCCTTACCACCTCTCCTTTACTCTAATTTATATAAAATTTATATATAAAAAAATGTTTCATATTCATTTATAACACGTCATCACAACCGTATGGCAATGGATTGTTCTTAAAATGAGATGTAATTTAAATTAATGTTTGAAAATCAGACATAAACATTCTTCATTTTTAATATTGGCCATTGGCATTTGTTGAGAAGAGTTGGTACAATATGTATTAATCAAAACATTTTCGTTCATTTTCAACTTTTTACTATTTGACAACGTTGCGATACAGTGAAAAAAGGATGTTGGTTAACAACCTATTACAATAGCAGTTCGCATCATATGCAAAACTCTTGAAGCAATTGATTCATCAGTTGTTAAGCTGTTTAAAAGTTATTTGAGTGTGTGTGAGAATATCCTCTAATAGGTCTTGCAAATCATTGTTAAAATTTTTGATTCTCCAGATTGTTGCTTATCAAAAATGACACTTGGAAAACGATAGAACATTATTGCCATTTAAAAGCAAGTTTCTAAAAGTGTTCTTAAAATCAAATGACAAAACTAATGAATGTCGAAGTTATAGTTTTAAAAATTCCATGACAATAAATACAATACAGTATATAAAAATAAGTAACTCAATAATAATAAATTTAAAATTGTTACTCTAGGTAGAGAAACGTCAGGATGTTTGACTATTAGTTTAAGTTGTTTAACAGTTGTGTACGTTGATACTTCTCATTTTTGACCAATATATATCGCTGACAATATTCATGCAATATATATATATATATATATATATATATATATATATATATATATACATATAATATTTTCAATTTTACCTAACATAATTTTCCGTTTCAATTATACGTACTTTCGAACGCCTCCTCGTATATAATGAGGTTTGCTGATATGCGTCCTGATCATCACAGCAAGTGGCTGTGTCTTCTGGGGTTTATAAGGTTGTCGTATAATCTTGAATGGTGGTTAATATGTATGATGCTTCAGCTTGTTCCTTTTTTTTCTCATTCTCTCGTGGGATATTTTCCTTTGATTAATATGAATTGGTGACAGTTTGTGCGCAGTCGGCGGGCTGACAGCAGTTTTAGTTGATTGTTTTGGAGTCACGGTCTGCGTCAGTCATACCGACTCGAATTAAAAATGTGATTTTATAGATGTAAGATTTCAACAGCTTGAAATAAACGTCACAGCAAATTTTCTTAATCCTGCTTTACGAGTCTAAGAAGATTTTTTTGATCTTGTAATGCTGTAAATACAAAATAATATATTTGGATATATTTATATATATATATATATTTATTTCAACAATTAATATTTTTTCAGGATTGACTGGAACATGTTTTACTTCGATATGACCGATATAATTTACTAATGATATAAATTTTGGTAGTCCTGATAATTGAACTAACTTGTAAATATAATCTATTTACCAAAGTTAGTTGATAACTCGGGTAATGCAAAGAAGAACTGGCATTATTTTCCAAATTTTTTTTTAACTGTTAGCACCATATGTATATATTTTTTCAATATATTTAGATTTCTTACTATTGGTTTGAAATTGCGGGTCAAAATAATTTTTAATAAACATGTGATACATTTTCTGATATATGATATAGATTTTATTGTAATATGTTCAACTTACAAAAAACGGCAGGGAAAAAGCAAACATTTGTTTTATTTATTTCGTCCAATTAAAATCGGCCAATAACTGCCCCTGCTTTGGATACGAGATACAGATCGCTTCATTTAATTTTATCTCTCGCGCTCCTGTATGCTGTTTTTATATTTACCATCGCGCTGTCGCAATATATTGTTAAACAATATTTTTGTAGTAAATGTATACCAGCACAATTTATGTGTATTTTTAAATATTGTAATTTAATTAAACATAACTACAGCATTGATATTAGTTGCTTCTTAAAAACCATTAAAAGTGTATAGTCTACATTTAAAGTTAAACGAAAACTGATATTATGTGTGTATATAGTCAACTCAAAATAGCAATGACATGGGAAACGTCGCAATGTTACCGCAGGTACTTTGAATTTTAGTACACTTTGGCTCTGACATATAACAAAATTTTGATTTAAATAAAATAATTGAACAAATATTCTATTAAATATAATTTATGTTAATATTATAATACATCTAATACATATATTATCGAAGAACTTAAAACTACAATTAATTATACAGCCACAATAATTTATAGGTAAGAGTTATTTTATTATATATACATTAAACTTTTTTCCACACTAGTATAGGTAGGGTTCTAGGCGCTTTTTTTATGTAGTGGTATCCCCTGAAGGCCTAATCCACATAATTAACAATTATATATCTGAGTAATGTATTTTACTTTCATTAGAGAGCATATTTATGTATTATGATATATGATATTGCGATATATGATATATATGATATATGATGATGATGATTATGATATTACTATATTTCTCTTTAGTGTATGCTGTTACTATCTGTATACATCTTTCTTGATAAAACTACATTTAATCACTGCATTCTCCTTAATGCATTTGCCATATCTGCAAAATAGTTAGTGTTATTTCTGTCCTCAAACATGTTAACTAAACGTTCATGTATATTCTGAACAATAACACACATGCTCATAAAGCTTTCACACGCTATAATATAATTCCCTACAACTGAAGTATATTAATTGTATACTGACCTTTAGAGGTTTCGTGGTTTCCTCTTTCAT
The DNA here is from genome assembly GCF_030347505.1 of Rhynchophorus ferrugineus. Lineage (NCBI taxonomy): Eukaryota > Metazoa > Arthropoda > Insecta > Coleoptera > Curculionidae > Rhynchophorus > Rhynchophorus ferrugineus. The sequence continues at coordinate 14,659,060 of NW_027472588.1, read as the reverse complement.
CACCCTGTCTTGGTAACCGTCAGCATTGAATCATAAACCAACATTCATAAGGTTTTATTCAATCACTGTCCCTTTCAGAAACACTAATCAAGTGAATAACTAAGCTGTTTATTTCCAATCTATCAAAAACTTGCTCAAGATTCTACGATTTGTCAATTTGCTCTTCAATGTGTCTGAGTGAGCTCATACAAACCGAAGGTGCTATTTTCCTCAATGCCCAGTAATCTATGACCAGTACTATATATCTTTTCTCATGCTTATTTCTAAAGAAGTAAATTACATAAAATGCAATTAAATATTTCATTTATATTTACCGAAAGTAAAAATAAATGTTCATTGTTGATGTTGTTGTATTGTATAAATGTTGAAATAGTTCATTCTTTAACATGATTTCCTCGAAACTTATTTTATGTATTTTAAGCCATTCCTTAATTGCAGTTATGTTGGTGCACTTGTTGGGATTTTCGCCACCAGTTTACTATATATATATATATGGTAGATATAGTGCATTGTACATAACAATAACTCATGGTTCCTCCAAGTACTTTAAAAGCTGATTTTCATCAAACTACTGCAAAGACAAGTTAGGGTTCATTTTTTCATGGTTCAGAGTTGAGGTTCTTGAACTTAGAGAAACACTAATTCTGCACCAGATATAAAACCATTCCTGTTTCCAGCATGAAGAACTATATGTCTGCGATGAATAAATGTTATCACTAAGAAAACCTAATCGATAGTTATTCCAACATTTACCTTTTTCCATTAACTTTTATTGCATGAGCTATGAGCAACCCAAAATACCATTCTGAAATATTCATGTCTCATTTAAATATATAAACTGATATGTTTCGTCCTTGATTTTGTTATATGTTTTTAAAAATTGTATTCTTTTTAAAAGCAATCTCAGGAAGTTCCATTAAACCCCTTCGTGCTTTATTTTTACACCACTTAAATCCTATATTATCCAAAAATGTATGAACGGATTTTCTACATCGCTCAAATAACTGTATAATGTTTGGATTTTTATGGATACTTTCCAGACTAATATTTTTCTCTGAAATAATTGTATTAAATTATGTTTCGATTGAAAAAACTACTTACTGTTTTATACATTTCGTACATTTGGTCTCTGAAACACCAAGCTAATCTTGATTCGTAACCTGTTAAGGTTATATTGTTTTTTATTTTTTGAGATATTTTAGTAGACCGTGTCTGTACTAATATACAATGCAGCTGCAAGGTGCAAAAAATATTTTCATTAAAAACGGCGGCAATTTCAAATTTATTAAAACAAAGGGTTAAAACAAGGTTTGCCGGTTGATAACCCGTAATTATAATATTTTGAAGAATTTCCAGACGTTTTGCAAACGGACAACTTTTGCAGGCTCATCCCTTTCCATATTCGAACTTCTCTACCAGCATTCTATCTCTTTTTAAATAGAATAAAATGACAAGGATGATATTGTCTGACTGTAAAACGAATTTACAACTTTAGACAGACAAATATTGACACTCGTGTCACTGCTATTTTGAATTGACTACATATTAAATTTGTGTACAGAGCATATTGTTCCTATTTACCAAGAGTACACACTAGTAATTGCACTATAATTTCGATATTCAAACTATATTAAACTGTATTTTATTACATGTATTTTGCTCTAATTAGAAAAAAAGGGAAAGAATATAATAGATAGGCAATTATTATATATAATTAAAACATTAATATCGTCATAATCATTCCACTTTATATAGGAGGTAATTGTAGTTTTATTTACCATTATCGTGTTATGTATAATTTTAGTTATATACCTATTTATTATGTATGTATGTATGTATACAGAAAACAAAAGATGGCTTATTTTTAATGATGATTCCTATTAAAAGATTTTTAAGTTATTTCAACATTTTGTTAATGATATGTTATTAAATAATTATTCTGTTGTCTTAAAATTAAAGTTAGTTTCGTGTATTGAATATCGCTATTGAATATTTCTAATTTGATATAGTGTACCTTGTTTGATATAGTATCTTGATCTGTTCTCAGATTTGATTGAAAGTTTTTGGAGATTTTGTAAATCTTTGTTTTTATTACTGTTACTGTCCTTTATGGCATTGTTATTAAATTATTAATATTTTTTAAAATATATTTTAAAGTCTCCTTTTACCAACTATGGGTTTATCTGGACTGGACCTACTGTTTAATGTGGGCTCCGACTGGCTAGTGACCAACTTTAGAAAGCCTCTCTGAAGACGTGCGGTCTTACCCAGCCTGGTTACTGGCGTGACTGGGATCATTTTCCATGTCGGATTGTGCATCTAGGACAATCACAAATTTTAAACATTCACAAACATACATTTACGACCATGTCCCAGCAGGATTCGAACCCGCGGGTATCGCAACACTAGGAGGACCATCCTGTCGCCTTTAACACTGCGCCACCAAGCCAGCATATTATTAATATTGATTATAAATAAAACCATTGCAGTTTATTGCTACACCGATTTTATTTATATATGTTGTGTTTTTTCTTAATTTTTCAAAATCTGTTGCTTCAGGAAATGAGGAGCTAATAGAAAACAGGGTTTAAAATGGCTAATGGGAAATAGTTTATGCCAAGATAAAATTTTGGCTCAATATTGGTCATCATTACATCGTAAGTAAACGACCATACCTAGTTTCCCATAACACCATAATTTCATCTTTGTATGAAAGGTGGCAAAAGAACTTTATGTGGAGGCTTCTTGGAGGACGTTCTTTTCACCAACTTTAAGCTCCCTCAATAGTCAACTCTTTTTGATCCAGTGATTTGCTTGATTTTTGCTATCCCATTGACTAGAGATACCGAAAAAATATCGATAATTTCGGACGATATTTTTTGAACGATATATCGATATTTTTTAAGCCGATATTATTTGATATTTTTTCAAAAACATTAATTCTATTTCTTAAACATTATAAAAACCATTTAATAATTTATTTTAAACTGTTTAAATTGATATTTTAAAGGTTTAGTAATTTTTTGGTACTTAATTATAAGTTTATCTTTAAAATATCTATATATCGAATGACCGATATTTTTCTTGGTGGCCAGCGAATTTGGTAAACTACTTTATCGTCCGCGAAATATGCATAAAACATTACACTTTAACTCTTCACATTTCAATTTGCAAAAAACGAATTCCAAGTTTTTTTAAGTTTGTTTGAAGTGTACGGTATAACCTACAGAAATAGAACCCTCAAAAAACAGCCATTTTTCTGTATGATATTGATCTCAATTATGTCCATTTTAGGGTAAATGATGTGACTCGGTGAATGGAGGTAAAACGAAATGAAACAGTGGTGTTTACATTATGTGACCGTTATTTATTGGCTATATAAAAAATGTGAAAAATACAAATGATAAAACGGATGGCAGCGGTGTTACCTGGAGACGAGACTTGGGCAGTCGATGGTGGCACGTCTAAACCGAACGAGGGTTGAGCACCGAATGAATCGAAATACCCTTCAATAACATCCCAGATAAACGTCTCGGGGTTGTCTGCAGTGCCAGCAGTTGGCGCTGCTGGCATCCCGCCCGTGTTCAACATCTGGGATTATATTTCTGGGTATTTTGTAGACAGTTATTCCACGATGTAAAATTCGACATGCCTCAAGGTCGCTACAATACTCCCCTGCCAGAATTTTACATACAATTACTCCAAGCAACAAATATACAAAAATGTATGAAAAAATATCAAATACAAAAAAAAATTATATAACAAAGAAAATGTGCTGCATAAAAAAAGGGCTTTGAAAAATATGATAGTCCGAAACGGTTGTGGTTGGTACGGTTGCGATCTGGTACGGCTGTTGATATCTTCGGGTCCTACAGATACCGTTGCTTCATCGTCGCTTTGGCACTTGAATGTGGTCCATCGACGACGTTGAGAACAAGCTATTTTCCTTACAGGGCTCCCGTAATCGACGCTGTGGGAGGATCGATTATTCGACGACGTGGTAGCTTATTTTATTCGACGACGAGACGTTGGCAATTCTGGTACCTCGGCGAAAACATGACGAGTCTACGGTGACTGCAATCGGTACCCAGCCTCTGGAGCTGTTCTGTGACCAATCAATTGTCACATACGCTACGGTAATTCAGAAAAAAAACAAATAACGACGGTATCCGACCGAAGCTGCCCAAAGCCTTTCAAATCAAAATGACTGCCATTATGACGGAGATGGCGAGCGAAGGAAGACATTACGATTCAAACATAGCGCCGAAAGAAATGTTTAGCCGAGACGCTGATGATTAAGCAGTGATGTAAAAATATCTATGAGTTCAAAAGATTGTGAAAGAAAACTTTGACAAAAAATTTAAAAAAAATGAATTGGAAATAATGAAATGAAATTTAAGCTTCATTGTTCCAGCACTAAAATAAAATTCAATGTGGAACAAATGTTTGAATGACTGTAATATAGAAGGAATTTGAAAAGGAATAGGAATAAAATGAAAAAGAACATTGAAGGAATTTATCATCTTGGACGAAGCACTCTTTCTCACGATATCTAAACCAGGAGGAAGTCACTCATGACAGGAGCAAGTTTCCGGCTGTGGAGCCTTGAGCTACACAACTAGACAACACCTTTAGCAACCTTTTCAACATACCAACACACATAGAAATCTGTTAAAAATACTGAAACAGTTTTGTTCTTGAAGAATATTAAGAATGCTGTTTCGTCCTTTTGGTATTTCCATCTATAAATAAGTAATAGTTTATGTATAACAATGTTTTAAAGTATTTAAAAAAAAAAAATGAATTGGGCGGTTTTGAATTTGTGCTCTTTATACTGCATAAAAAATTTAGTGTTCTAAAATTTTAGTATTTTAGTACATAAAGGCTTTGAAGCCGGAGGAATGAAACCTTTTTATGTACAGGTATGCTACTTAATTATTTATACTGAGTTATTGATACTGATTTTAGATCTTTTATCCATTTATTTGTATTATATATTTTTATTTATTTTTAAATTTGGATATTTGAAAATGATAATTTAAACAATAACAGGTCAATTGAAAAGTCCCCGGCCTACCATAGTAAATGAAATTTTTTTAGCAATTTTTTTTTTAATTCAGTATAATTCCCTTCAAAGGTGATACACTCTAGTATAGCGTCCCTCCAACTTTTCGATACCATTTTTGTAGTACGATTTGTCTTTTGCCTTTTCAAAATAGGCCCCAGTTTCGGCGATCACCTATTCATTTGACGAAGATTTCTTCCCATCGAGCATTCTTTTGAGATCTGAGGACAGGAAATAGTCGCTGGGGGGCGAGATCTAGAGAATACGGGGGATGAGGAAGCAATTCGAAGATTCGTGGATTTTTGCCATCGTTTTCACTGTCTTGTGACACTGTGCATTGTCTTGGTGAAGCAGCACTTTCTTTTTCTTCAAATGCGGGCGTTTATAGGCGAGTTCGTCCTTCAAACTGTCCAATAACGCTGTGTAATAGTCGCTGTTGCTGGTCCTTCCTATTTCAAGGTAGTCAATGAAAATTATTTCAAGTGCATCCCAAAACACAAACGCCATAACCTTGTCAGCCGACTGTTGAACTTTCCCGCGCTTTGGAGCGGGCTCATCGTGTGCAGTCCACTCGGATGACTGTCGAGTAGACTTGGGTCTTTAGACAGAGCTTTCTCATATCCAAATATTCGTGAATGATATGATCTACACTTTCAGTTGATATCTTTAGTGTCTGCTATTTGATTGAATTTCAATTTACGGTCGTTTAATATCATTTTGTGGATTTTTTAAGTGCTTTCGGTAAAAACCGTCTTCGGTGCTCATTTCACCACGTCTAAACTTAGCATACCAATCCTTGATGGTTGATTTACCTGGGGCAGTGTCTGAACTGTTTTTGCTTCAACTGTATTTTTTCCTTTCAAAAGCAATATTTTATCAACACGCGAAATAGTTTTTTATCCATTGTTTCGCAATAACAAAAGTTGCTTCACTCAAAATGCTATAATTCACAAACTAATGATCCGGCAGCTGTCAAATTTATACTCGCGTCTTTTGAGGATTCTAACTAAAAAACTTATTGATTTAATTCTAATAGCTCCATCTATGTGTCAGGCCGGGGACTTTTCAATTGATATGTTAAATAAAAAATTGAGTTTTTAAGCGAATATTTACATATCGACTGATTCAGGCTTAGGTCAAAAAAGTTTCAGTCAAGATGACAAACTATAATCTGGCTTGGAATGGATGATGAAGAGTATGAAATATTTAATAAAGAAATTCAGTCAAACAGTGCCTGGAATGTCATCGGTTTTATATATATTCAAGCGATAATATGTTCATATACAAATAAAGTTAAGGATAAGAAATGAATCAATTATATATGGCATATGCAAAAATTATCGACGAATTGGAAAAAAAAGAACCGCATAATCGAAGAGGTGGAATTAATAAACAAACTCGTATTTATCCCCGCATAACAAAGGTCTTGGTCAAGCTGAACAGTAAAAGTCAAACGATAATAAGATTTATTTATCCGGCTATTTTCGACCATTCGGTAGTGATTATTTATTTAAGAAGCATGAATGAGCTGAGGCTCTTTTGTTGGGAGGCGACCGGTGTGTTTCTCTACCGTTCAGCTGTAAGTGTGCTCATAAAATTTATAAGATAACCGGCATGCCCACGGATTATGGGCTTCGGATCGTTCGCGGATGGAACAGGTGAAGAGACCCGGGAGCAGTAAAATGTCGTATTTTATTTTGGTCATGATGGTATTGAGGTTAGAAATCGGCGACCCTCCAATAAACCAAGGATTTCAACGGAGTATTTCGAAACAGAAAAAAACAACAATTCTTTTTATTTGCCATATTCACACGATCATTTTGTCATCAGTTAATTAAGAAAAATAGTGACTACTTACAGCGTTGATATTTTTTTATATGTTAATTGTGACAACTGGTCGTCACAGCAACTTCTAGTAAGCATATTCCATAGAAGAGATCTTCTTTCTATAAAGTTCTAGGCAAGTTTTATAGACCAGTTAATATTTGTATATGATATTTTCAAAATACATAAAAAGTTATAGCTAATCTGATAACTAATAAAGGTAATTTCTTTTCTGATTGTACACTGTTATTGGCTTAAATGTTATAAAATGAAAACTATGAGTGAATTGAATTTTTGACAATATATAAAAAAGTATAGAGATACGTTCGCATACAAACGTATTAAAATAGGTTTTTGATACAGTTAAAAACAGATAATATAGCATAATAGCAGAATCATAAATATGTATATATATATATATATATATATATATATATATATATATATATATATTATATATATATGTATATATATATATATATATATATATATATATATTATATATATATATATATATATATATATATATATATTATATATATATATATATTATATATATATATATATATATATATATATATATATATATATATATATATATATATATATTAGTCTATTCAAAGTTATTTTGTACATGCGTGATTTAAATTTGGAACTTCAAAACGTTATAATGTTGCTGCATCAACTCTGAGATTTGGTTCAGTTTGGGTTTGACATAAAACAAAATTCTAGTTTAAATGAAACATTGAAACAAAAATATTATCAAACATATAGTGTCTATTTTAACGTTGTATTACATTTAATTTATATGTTATTGAAGAACTTAAAACTACAATTAAGAACACAGATATAATAGCTTTTGGGTTAGAGTTGTTTTATTATATTTACATTGAACTTTTTTCCACACTACCCATGGCGTAGAGTTCTAGGTGGTATCCCCCTGGAGGCCTAATCCATCATAAGATTTTACGTTTAGTTCTTGTTCCCTTCGATGGTGTGTTTAACTTTTCAAGTCATCTTGATACCACTGTATTTTTTATTTCTTGTGTTACTACCCGTGTATACCATTCTTGATAAATTTAATCACTCATTCTGCCTAATGCATTTACCATATCTACAAAACGTTTAGTATTCATTCTCTCCTCATACATTGTAACCTAATGCTCATGTTTGATTATGAACAATTACAATCATATCTATGCACACAAATCTTTCACACCCTAAATTACCATGTTCTACAGTTATACTCTATTAATTATGTGCATACCTTTAATTGTTTCCACTCTCACCACTCTGCCTCAGGAATTTCCAGCATTGCACAGTATTATCCCATCCTGAATTTCCTATTCAAGTAATCATTAACTGTTAATTTTCAATCTGTCTAAAACATGTTCACGATTCCACCATTTATCAATTTCTTCCTTTGTATGTCTTATTGAGTTCACCCAAACCGAAGGTGTTAAGATTGGCATTGCTTCCTTCTACAAATCAAAACAGTTCTCTACGGAATATCCTTTTACCAGCAATGCCTGGATTGAAGAATTTGAACTATGATACAGCTAACATCAAGCTGATCTTGATTCATCACCCGTTTCGCATAAAGATGGCTTTTTGGTGAATTTAAGGTAATATGGTTTTTTATTTTTTGAAATATTTTAGTGACCGTGCTCGTACTAATATTCAGTGAAGCTGCAACACGCCGAAAATTTTTTCAAGAAAAACCGCGGCCATTTGAAATTCATTAAAATAAAGCGTTAAAACGTTTGCTGTTTTATACCAGCATTTTATGTCTCTTTTTAGCTAGAATAAAACGAGAAGGAAAATATTGTCTGATTCTGAAACGAATTTACAAATTGCGGAGGAAATACATTAAACATCTTGATGATGTATGTACAAGAAAACTTTGAATAGTCTATATAATTATTGCTTGCAATATTACCGTATATTTACGTTGTTCTTAGTAATTTTGAATTTATATTATCTGGTTCTTGTCAGCAAGAGTTTGAAGGCACAGGTTCATTTGTTTCAAAAGTATATGCGGGTAAACGTACATGCCTATAATATATAGATAAATCTTGCTTGCAATAATACCCTATATTCACATTTTTGAAGATGTACTGTCTGGTTCCTGTAAAAATGAAGTTGAAGGCAAGGAATCGTTGCCTTGAAAAGTATCTGCGGGTAAACATATATTATAGTACATTTTCCTTTTCGCTGGGTTAAAGGAAATGATTTATGAGTATTCACATATTATATATTTTAGTTCAATTATCCATATACGACTTACTATTAATATTACAACTAGGAATTGCCTACTAATAATATTCTACATTTCGAAGCAATGTAGTATATTATAGGAGGTTTTTCAAAGTTTATAATTATTTAGTTTTAAAAACAGTTTCTGCGCTACAGCAGTATTCTTTGAAAAATAATTAGTTTGGTCCTTCACATTCTGGAAAACTACCCTTTTATTATGATTTTGTATTTAAAAAACTAATAGGCACCTTAACTGCTACAAATAACTTCATAGCTACTAATATATTTAAAATTATACATAAAAATAGGAAAAAACTCATAAAACCTAAGTTTTGCAAAATTTTAAATTGAATGAGATTTATGCAAATTAAGAAATAAAGTTGTTACAGTTCTTTTTTCACTTACAGCCTTTAATTTCGCTAATATTTATTAACGACTTCACTAGCGAATCAAATTGATATAAAAAATATTCGTTGATTTTTACGGTGAAACTTCTTATACTAGGGTATGAGGGTCATATAACATAAGCTACTTTTATCAATATTGGGAAAAAATTTACTGTAAGTTAGAATTCAGAATTATTTATTTTTGAAGCATATTCCTTCTAACATTTACTTCAGAGATCAATTACATGATTTTTGTTTTGTTGGTTGTGAAGAAATAAGAATAACATATAATAATTGAAATATTCTCTGAAGAATTCAAATGAAGGTGTCTTGATGTATATACTCGTTTTTATACTGGTATGAACAAGCTCTTATAAGACAATATTTCAAATTAGGGGTATATTAAATTTACAAATATATCTCAAATACTAGTATATAAGAAAAAAAATGCATTTCCTACAATATAGTATGTAATTAAATAATTAATATTTTTAATGTATTAATATATGTATAGTAATTCCTCAACTATCACTTGATTATTAATTAATGAAATTGTTGGCAAATTTAGTTTTGGTTCTATGTTCTATGTTGAATGTCTACGAGAAATAATAAACCGAAACTTAAACCTATTTGTTAGATATATTTGTAACAAATTAGGATTATAAGATTTTGTTTGTTTTTGTAGAAGAGTTGTTTTATGTTTTTCTTTAACTTCAACACAGTAACATAATAATGCTGGTTCTTGTAATATTACTTTATGGAGCACCATAAAACAGCATTAAACCGTGTTACGCTTGACTGCGTTTTAGCTGGCACAGTAGTGGCGTTATTTTTGCTAATAAAAATAAGTATTACATGCTAAATGGTAATCAGGCACGTGATATATAGTAATAACCTATTGTATCTATAGAAATCACGATATTTGGTAGTAATAGGTGCAAAATAGGTGCTTTACTACATTTTTCTTTGTTATAAAGCCTTCGCTGTTTATATAAATAAGAATAAAATGTTTTTTGAAAAATAGGGTATAAAATTAGTTATTATAAATATAGTCTGAAATAATTTTATAAGAAAAGAAATGGACTAGTAATTTCAGAAGTTGGTTTGTTTTCTGGCACCATCCATTAAAGACTACATGGGCATGTAAAATTTACTTATGGGGATGTTCCGTGAAAAGCAACATAAACATGTTACAAGTTTCCCAGAATAAAGTCCTACTGTTACTCAGGAAATCAAGAAAGTCGCAGGTAGAGCAGAGATGAGATTGCATTACCATGTTAATATCGAAATATTGCAATTCTTTGATGCACCAGAACAGGGCACAGAGTCAAAAAACAATTCTGCATATTGTGGTATACTGAGGTGCATTTAAAAGAAAAAAAAATTGTTTGTACATAAGCATTATTAGACTAGACAATAAGTTAAGATCGCTGGGTCCTCCTAGATATGTAGGAGTATCTAAATTTAAACTATTATAAAGACAAATTCTAGGTTAGTCGGAAACGAAATACAAAACAATATATGAAGGAAAAAATCCTTGAATTTGTATTTATTCGATTTCTAAATATTACGGGACAATGTTTTTTTAACAATTGTGCATATTTCAATAAAATTAAACATCACAAGTGTAATTTTAAATGGGTACAGCTAAAGGAAAAAAATGCCTTAATGCAGAAATGCCGTAATTTCTAAACGATTTAAACAAATTGCATCCGTTCGTAAAACACCCAAAAAACAAACAGAAAGCATGCAATTTCGTCCAATTACTCCATACCCGTTTTACTACCGACGTATTGACGTCTTCGACGCAACACTTCAACCGACCGTCCTTTCCCCAGGTCGATTTACGTTCTCCACTCGACGCCGACACGAAATCATCGACGCCTCATCGACGACGACGACGCTACCGCCGCGGCGCTTGCGTCCCCCCTCGATCTCCCCGGCAAGTTGCTTAGCAACGCGATCCTAACTCTTACCGCAATAATGATTGGTAGCCTAGAACCTTACAATGGCTGCCACCGTATACTGTCTACACTATGCACCCGATAAACACACCGTTTAATCGTGAAGGGGGCCGCGGCGGCGGAGAGGGGATACCGCCTAGAGAATGGGCAACGACGACGATGGGGATCCGGGTCGCGGGGGGTGTGGCGCGCCGGGAAGGGGGACGCGTGAAAGCGAGCGCGAGAACGTGAGGTGGGGGGGCAGCGCCGGTCGTCTTTGATTCGTTTCAGCTCGTTGGCGGCGACAGCGCTCGTTGTTTCGTATTCCGGAGGCAAATAGCTACGTTCCACCGTGCTGACAAATGGAATATGTTTGAAATTACGGTGGCGAACGTTGATTTATTTTAACGGTGTGAGGGGCGGGGGCGGGGAATGGTCGGTTTTAATTCCAATTAAAGACGTGCTCGGAGGCGTTTCGACACGCCGCCTCTATCGACGAACTGTCGTCTACAATTTTAGGAGATATTGATGAGTTGTCTTAGGGAATTCACGATTTGGAGTAATAAAAATCTATATATAACCCATAATTTAAAAAAAAACACAAGCTTATTTATTTTAGTTATTACACTTAAATCAATTGTAGAGAGAAAAACATTCGATGTATGACCAGGTTCATAAAATAACAGATGTTATTGAAAAATACTATGCGGATTAATAGCTATATTTAGCTATATTTCTAGATGTAACACCCGCCTTCGATAAGGTATGGCATTGCGGCCTTTTTCGGAAGCTACAGAAATGCTACCAAGACAATAAACTGAAATATTAAAATCCTACATTATTAGCAGAATGTTCAAAATGATTCAAACAAGAAGAAGCCTATTGTAGAATAAAAGAAGTGTATTCTTTACCTACTCTGCACATGTGATCTACCACAGATGGAAAATATCACGATGGCTACATTTGCCGATGACACTGCGACTCTTGTTGCAGGGACCAATAGCGAAGAGGCTACACGAAAATTACAACCGACAAACCAGAAAAAAACGTATAATCAGCACCAATAACAATAATGAATACCATATAGCAAAAACATGTCGAAATGAATCTTGATGCAAACCTTCGCTGGAAAGAACATATAAAAAAGAAAAGGAAAGTACTGCAGTTGAAATATAGGAACACGTATTTTTTAATTGGAAGAAAATAACAATTATCAAAACATAATAAATTTAACAGTAATTAAAGCAAGAATACGAGCAAATATTGAAACTTATATGGACATACGGAATTTATTTTAATAAATTTCGAAACTGTACCAGCCAAGTCGTACTTCATTGACCTGAACAAGTGATAATTATCACAGAAGGCGCTGTGCCTAGTGAGTATACTGTAATTTTTCACAACTTTTGCAACGTGTACCCCAGCACTATCACGCAAGAATAGGATTTGGTGTCTGTTACTTGTTTTTGCAAAAATGCATAGTTTAGTATCTACAACTGACATTGGCCAACATTTTTAGTAACAATTTAATTCGGTATTAGCAGCTTGTAATACAGCGCACCCTACTCTTCCTATTATACTATGACCTTATGGCCATGAATATTCCTATGGCTTCGATATCGATATGGATGGCTTTCCTGGACTAACCCATCATCTTTTGGGCTTGGAATTGTCGAGATAGATCCACTGTTCATTTCAAGCCACAATACGTCGCAGAAAATTCTCTGTAGCTTGGCAAGCAATGAAGCATCGGAAGAAAAAGATTTCAAAATTGCATTTTCGATAAATTCGTGTGGTAGTCATTTTCCATCACATACAACGTGCGAAAACCGACTAATAATTATCAAACTACTAGGTTGTCTGAAAGTTCTTTGAGATTTGTAGTTGGGTTTTCATCTAATATATCATTTGTTTTTGACGTTAAAATCGTCAATATTAAAAAGTTAAAAACAGAACCGACAATTGCTACACTGTATAATATAGTAATACAAATGGAAATTATGACGATGTTCAATGAAAACTAATATAAATATAATAAGTGGTTTCCAAAACAATGTTCTGAGAAGTATTGTAGGTGCACCCAAACACTACAAGGCTAATTACTTACACCTGACTATCAATACCCACTGTCACAAAGAATATCAAGAGACTCGCAAGGAGACATGAGAAGAAACTCGATTCTCATGTCAGTATCCTGGTAATACAACACTTGGATAACACCAGAACAGGACACAGACTCAAAATAATCAACCATGATCTTGTGTAGTGTAATAGGGTGCATTTAATAGAAAAAAAGCAATGTTTATACATAAATACCTTTAAAGGGTACGATAGTGTCGAAAGGTTCTCCTAGATATATACACAAATTTAAGTTATTGCAAAAAACGTATTTGAGAATAAAGTTCTGAGAAATATGCACCCAGATACTCCAAGAACAATTACTTACACCGAAACCTTCGGACTATAGATGTCAAATCTTGATGTAGTGTTGATATTAAAAAACACTGAAAAGTACTACTTGACTTTTAATAACTTAATTGACATTAAATATTAAATATAATAATAAAAAATCTATTTTGGATCAAAATATCTATTTCCTGTTAGAAATGGTTACAATGTCGTATTATATTAGTTATCCAAATCGTCGGTATTAGTTTTCGTTTCAATTTTTTTTTTATGTAAAAGTGGTAGGGGCCATTTACAAAGTGATATATTTCAGTATTTTAACTTTCACCTTATAAAAAGCAAGTATTTTCTTCTATATTTCCCTATATTCTTTCCCTATTTATTTTCCTTATTTTCAATCAGTTTGTTCAGATTTGTATTTTCAGTTTTATTTAATTATCATTTATGTTTTAACTGTTTGAATTATACTGCGGTATAATAAACCACAACTCGATCAAATTAGTATCATATATGATTAACTTTTATTTATTTATTATTATTAATTATTAATTAAAATATACTTACTAAACTCATTAAGAACCATATTGAAGCAAAATCAGTACAAAATTTAATTATTTTGCATTTCATATACAACATGGACCATGATAAAATTCAATTGAACGATATGTTTGAGTATCAGAAAGATTTTAGTTCTAAAAACTTAACGAACAACTCAATGACCAGTGATTTTGTAAACAGAACGTTGAAGAAAACCGATAATAGACAAATATGACCAATAGATTTTCACCCAAAAACATGCTTTTTCGCTGTAGAATCAATGTTATATCAGAAATATAGAAAAAAAATCTGGGTACATATTTTAATATCAAAATTGTTTTCTATATGTAATGTAATTTCAATGTAAAAGTATATAAAAAAGGAAATTGAGGAGATTGATTATATTAGATTGCAAGACATGATAAAACATTCTAGCAAACGTGTCGAAAATAACTGTGAAATTCAAAATTTTAATCCAGAACGAGCTAATAAATTTAAAAATTGGTTGGGAACTATTTTAAATAAAAATATTGCTTTAGAAAATCTGGCGAAAATTGACTTAGCCAATTTTTGAAATGAATTTAGCAGTTTTAACGTCAATTCTATATTTTTGTTAGTGCTGATTGGGTGTGGTGTATATGTTATTAAATTAATAATTTCACTCTATACCTTCAACTTCTTCAAACTTTGTCTGACGACAATACTGAAAATACCGATCCTTAATGGATATACGCGATTTTATTACTATAATCTCAATATTTAGGATAATGTAGCTTTCATAATATTGTGTAATCATTAATCCCCTTCTTTGTTGCAGATTGTCCTAAATTCCATGCACAGATATCAGCCTCGTATCCACATAGTTAAATGGAGGGAACACTCTGGTCCTATTACTGATCTTGAACAGGAACAGTACCGCACGTTCATCTTTCCAGAAACAGTATTCACTGCTGTGACAGCCTACCAGAATCAGCTCATCACCAAACTAAAAATTGATTCCAATCCCTTCGCCAAAGGCTTTCGGGATAGTTCCCGACTGACAGATTTCGAAAGGTAAGTTAGCTCGATTATTTAACGGGATGAATCAAAATCTCGCTATATGTCAATGTTCGAAGATTATCAGAACAAATAATAGTAGCATACAGAATGTAATTTTCGGTTTAGCACATGCCTATTTTTAGTTATTTGGAGTAAAATTTTAATCTTTATTTTGTATATCGATTCGCGATGGAGAAATTTGGCCCTATGTAATTTCATAGTAAAAGCTAAAATCAAACATTTGTTACGATAGTAAAAGGAAGTTCTTCCTTAAGTGGTGGGAGCTCGTTGAGAAGACTAGCAGATGATCTCTGAAATATATAAACATGAAGTTAATGCACCATATTTAAGTCCTTGAACCATATTTACATAAAGACTTGATATTATCCAACGTTATTTATAAAATGTCTAGAAACCATATTTGTATTTATCACTCACCTATCTCGAAACAAAATATTCATCTTTCAGACCATCGTACTTTTCATCTGAAATAATTCTCCAGTTCTCCAGTTTACAGTTTCTATAACTTTTTTCCTTGTTTGTTTCATCGACCTTCTGACTAGTGGTTATTAGATCATTAGGGTGGTCAATGTTGTATGTTTGTTTATTCCATTGAGGTTAAATTATCCAATGTTATTTATAGAAAGCCTAGCAATCATATTTCTATTTGTCACTCACCTATCTCAAAGCAAAATATTCATCTTTCAGACCATCGTACTTTTTTCAACTGAAATAATTCTCCAGTTAGTACACCATTATTTTTATAAAATAATAACTTATTTACTTAAATATAACTTAAAATATATTCTTCTTCCTTGTTTGTTTCATCGACCTTCAGAGTAGTGGTCATTAGATCATTAGGGTGGTTAGTGTTGTATATTTTGTTTATTCGATTCAGGTCAAATCTTATTAGTAAATTTTATCTTTTCAAGTGTCCTCAGATTTCCTTCAACAAATTCTAGTAAGCTTTTGTCGATAAAATAATAATTAAATCGTTAGTAAAACATATAGTCATTAATGTAAATATTGAGAAATGTTGACTACTGAACCAGCTACACATTTACTAGCCTAAAACGAATGGATTGTAAATTACAACAATATGTGTACAAATGATATAATTACCTTTAGTATGAGTTCTAGTACAATAGTGTGTTATTTCTGTCATACCATTTTTACTTTTGCAGTGTTTTTATTAGAATAAAAAGAATAATTTTCTTTTTTGCTGTTGTTGTTTTGAAATCTACAGCTATTTCGGGATGAAATTTTGGTATACATTGATTTCATTTTGATGTCCTTGAAACATTTTTGTTACAAATTTGGCTATAAACAAAACTTAGGCGGTTTGCATATTACTTATATTCCGTACATACCTTCTTTTACCCACAATTTCAATTTTTAAAACCAATGTAATTTGCAACACAAGAATAATATAATTTAGTTGTTATTGTTATAGAGTTCTTAATGCATCACAAAACCTAATTATTATAGATTTTTGTTGTTTTCATTTGATCAACAGTAAATTCTAAAATGGCCGATTATTTGTACACTGTAGGTCGAAGTAGAGAGCGCAATATAACGCCGAATATGCGCATGCGCTAATCTGAAAATTACCTTCTCATTATTCTATT
This sequence comes from Rhynchophorus ferrugineus, assembly GCF_030347505.1. Taxonomy (NCBI): domain Eukaryota; kingdom Metazoa; phylum Arthropoda; class Insecta; order Coleoptera; family Curculionidae; genus Rhynchophorus; species Rhynchophorus ferrugineus. The sequence continues at coordinate 14,641,977 of NW_027472588.1, read as the reverse complement.
CTAATAATAGTATGGACGTGTCTATTTTTAAACGCGTACCTATCTCATTGTGATGGGAGAGACGGAAAAAGTGCGCGCGTCCACAGTTAACAAGAATATAAATCAAAGATCATTTATTTATTATTAATCTTCACCTTCGAGATGGCGGGGCCTTCAGCGAATGATACGTTGCTGTTTTGACAGTATGTTTTATTGCTTAATAAATATTCATTTCATTAAATTTATATCCGCCAGTTCTGGCCTTTGAACTATTCAATAAGGCGATTGAGTAAAAATTGATGGAAACGGAATGAGACAAAATGTGAGAAAAAAAATCAATTTTCTCTCTACCATGTATATATTTCGGCTAGTTTGGAATAATTGCTTTTGAAAGTAGTATCGCTGGATATTTTTTGTTCAGTATCAAAATATGTTTCTCTTTAATTTGCAATATTTTGTATAGTTTTTGTTTGTGCAGTACTTTTTGTTTTTGCCTACTACTGTTTTTTTTATAATATAATAAGCAAACTGTCATTAAGACACAAAATTATTTACTGTAAATACATATGTTTTCGTGTTTTGAGCTACACATTTTCATTAATTAATATGAAGGAATCAGTAGTTAAACATTTATTACTTGTAGATGTATATAGTAATACTGACTAAAATATGAGTAATTTTAAAAGTTGAAGACAAATAATAGAGACAAAATTCTGACGAGGACGTAGAAACAGAATTGGAAGTTGAAATTTAATGATTGAATTATTGTAATTGAGCTAAAGGCCGAAAGAAATAAGCGAACAAACAAAAAGTGTTTTCTTAGTGGCAATACGGTCAAATAATTTTACAACGTAACAACGTTTGGGTACGTGTTGCTAAATCTATATAGATGTACATGGAAACACTTACACAGCTACAGTTCCTTCTGATCAATATCTTTCAAGTGAATGCGTATAATCTGAATTCACTAAACCGTATCTCATATCACCAAAATTTTCCATTTCAGATTGTACGCACTATCAATTTTTTTTATTAATCTCCTAGATCGTCACCAATCTGCCCATGAGCAATAAGTATTGTTATATGATTTCAGTTATATAATAGAACTATTCTGACATGTAGTAGATAACTTCAGTAAGTGATCTACTGTACAACTTATAATCTAAATCTTATTCTAGATACAATTCTAACTTATCTAATAGTCTATCCTAACTTATTCTAAAAACTATTCTAGCTTATTCTAGAGATTATTAAATCTCACTACGTATCTACTAATCAGTTCGTATGGCAGTTTGCCTTTGAGCCTACGCACTTCACTATCATCGCGCATGTTTAACTCTTTGGTTAGTGCATTAGGGTGCACTAAGAATCTTTCAGAGTACTTCGCACTAACACTCCGAATCACATTCGTTATGGATTTTATGGGGGGTGTCACGCTGAGTCAGTTTGTTGGACACGTAATATGGGGCTTCTGCGATGCACTATCAAGAATTTTTAAGAATTGTGACAACTTAGCAATACAAAAGCCATAAACTCGACCCGGTTAAAATAACTTCTTTCCTCGAATCTGTCATTGTCGAAATGAAAACAGCAAAATTACCCGATTTAATATAATAAATAGACAGTTGCAGTCGTCAAGACCACCTCGAAGAACGCGCTAATAAGTAACGATTATACCGTTAGCGGTTTTGTTAATGACGCACAAATTAATTAAGTTTTTGTCGGGTGTTAATAATTACAGAGTGTCGTCTGGACGATGGCCGTTTAGATTCTCGACCGTTTTGCATAAGCAACTGCAATTTACGATCCATTAGGCACACCCATACAGTATTATTTGATTTTTACGACAACAGGCTCGTACTAGAGGTATTTTAAATATTTTTTAGAAGGATTACGTCAGTTTATCACGTAAAAATAGTAGCTAGAGTTGAAATAATGACCTTAAATTAATCAACCGTTTGTTTTGTATATAAATAATCAGCAATTTCATTAGGTCTTATTATATAAGGATATTTTTATGTCATTGCTTTCTTGGATATTTTTTTCTGTGAATTTTTAATCATTTTGTCGACAGAAATCTAATCATAGAGTCGTCTGGCACAAAAATTTGATTTTGCCACTTTGCCAGTTCTTGTAAATTATATGTAGATTTCAAGAATAAATTAAAATTAATCTAAAATATCCTTTTTAAATTTAGGCTTGAAAATGTATCGTTACAAATGCCATCTTCTATAATATACTAAAAGTAATATCAACACATTTTTATGAGACAAGATATTTAATTTTAAAATAATTTTTATTATGGGTAAAGAAGAAAACAATACGATATATAGGATTTTTTAAATATAAATGAACATTGCAGTAACAAACCAAAGTACCTTTTTATATAAGCATGTTTGTATACATATATAGGAGCATACATATATCATAAATAAATCTAATATTCTATAATTTTTACCAAAATACGATGTTCTACATTTCAAAATCAATCGAGTTGAAATTAAATGTTCTTTGTTTAATTTTTCCTCAGCCGGCTTGAATGGCGCAGTGGTTAAGGCGACAGAACGGTCCTCCTATTTAACTTTTGCGATGGTCGCTGCTTCGAATCCTGATAGGGCATGAATGTACTTTCTATTTATGATTCTAATTGTAAATGTGTTTATAGGCGACAGTACAAAATCATACAAGGAATAACTGTCCCAGTCACGCCTGTAACCAGGCTGGGTAAGACCGGAAGTCTTCTGGGATGGTCTCTATATTTGTCACTGGCCAATCGGTAGGCTTAATGCCGAGGATTGTGATTCGGATCCAGGGTTAAACTATAGGTCTAGTTAAGATGGTTCGTTGGTAAAAAGGAGACTTTAAAATATTACAAATTGTCATTAACAAAATACAAATCGAGTGATTTTTGAACCGACTACAATTTTGTTTAAAATATAATAAATCTAATATCGAATTGAATCCAATTTGCAAAATTAAAACAAATAATAAAGTAGATACTCATATGAATGACATTTTGTCAAATCTGTATTCTGTGGTATTTAAAGCTAAAACATGAACGATACAGGAACAAAGTACATTATAATATTTACCTTTTATATGAAATATAAGTGAATAAAAACAATGAAAACGTTGCATCCAAATCAATAGAGTTCTTAACCTATAACTTAATAAATTACTTATAAAATATAAAATTGATTAAAAACTTTTAATAACTCATATGCTAATAAAATAACGATGAACGGAGAATACAGAAATTAAATATTGTTAATAATAGTTTTATATCAGATATAAAGAAGCCTGTGATACCAAAACAAAAATGGGGACATTCAACTGATTAGATTCTACCTCTCGTTTGCTCATAAAATGGCAACTTTGCACAATGAAGCGAAAGCTACCGAAGATGACCATGTGTCACTGAAATTCTTATCAGAATCTTAGTGGATGTCATCTATGTAGTCTGTTGTCCGAAAATAATAAAGTGAATCAATGAACAAAATACATACAAGTACCTAATAACTACAAATAACAACTATTAATATATATTTAAATCAATCAGATTTATTTAGTCCTTAACTATCATTCAATATTTCGAGTTTTTGTTACTCATTTCCGAAATATTTGCTAAAAAAATACATTAATTTACACCGAAGAGATATCCGTAACTAATTGAATCGGTTCGGAGCGCCGCCACTGACACCGATTTCCGAATCACCACCCAACATTACCGACTCGATGACCGGTGAGGTAATTAAAGGCAAAGTTAGAAAATAAGCAGGAAAACACTACCTGAGGTGTGAGAAAATGCAGGTTTCATTATATCGTCAAGGCGGCTCTTCTTGCGTAGAGGACGATCGCGTAAAATTACAGGGCGGCAGATCGAGCAACGCCCTCGGGCGGCCAACATTCAAAACAGATAAATTAAATTCTATCACAGGCGAAATGAGCCGGCCGAGGCAGGGGCGTGGACGTTTTTCGGTAATCGACTGACGAGGAAAAAAGTCATAATATCATTTTAATTGCTAAATCGCTCAACAACAACATATCAAACTCCCGTTTTGTGTTTTTTAATGGATCCTTATGTTTCTAGTTTCACTATTCAATTAAAAAATACACCGGTACCAATATTATACTTACATATATATACTATATTAATTTACTTATATATTTACCCGTATTAAATATCAGATGCTTGTTGTGCCCTGATGATTTTATAATTTTAAAAAGGAATTTGTTGAGGGATATTGATTTAACGCAGATACATATAAACCAAAAGGAAACAATTGAACTGTAAGCTCCGGAGCATGTACTGGCTGATTGGACCCAAATGACGAAGTACTAGAAAGATTTCAAAATAAAACAATGATGACTCGGCCCAATATTCGACCCCACATAAATAATAATCATGTGTACCTGGATTAGAATCTGCGAACAATAAAGGAAGAAATTGAGTCAAACAACAAGAACTGTCAAGCCAGACAAGACCAACATATTAACCAGTTAGCTGCTGCACTTCAGGAGAGTTTCATTATTTAATTAAAGTACATACCGAATAAAATTTATTTACTCCAACTTATACTTTAAAAACTTAGAGGTATATACTTAATCTATACGGTATATTATTATTTTACTTATATATTTGCCCGTATTAATTATCTGGTACTGTGATTATTTTATAATTTTAAAAAGTGATATATAATTTTATAAATTTTAAGATTTCAATCAAAATTTTTTATATCTTTTCCAACGACACCTCACTTGGTGCGCATATGGGCTAAAAAGGAACAATTAGACTACAAGCTTCGGAGCATGTATTAGCTCATCGAACGCAAGTCAAGGTTATCAGAAAATAGTAAAATAGCCATCTATAAAGCAATATTGAGCCAGTAGGGAAGTTTGTCATACAGTTATGGGGCACAGGAAGTGTGGCCATAATTGGGCACTCTTAAGATATTCTCGCCCAAAGAGGAATAATATACCAGAAGTAGTATCAAAGTTCGGAGGCAGAAGATGAGGATGGTATCAATGGGTGCTAAAATACATCAATTGATGAAAATCTTACAAGATATTAGATTATTGCTTCAAAGAAACAGATTGATAAGTAGCAGAATACAAGTATTATTACAAGTATTTCCCAACTTTCTGACAATATAGTGATACCGTGTCCAAAGGACGGTATTGTTTTAGTAGCAATCCGGTCATCGATCCATTTGTGCACTTCCTGAAAATTTCGAAACCGCGTACCAGCCTAGCCGTACTTCATTGACCTCAACAAGTGATAATTATCATAGTGTACCCCAGCATTATCACGCAAGAATAGGATTTTGTTTCTGTTGAGTTTTTGAGTTTTTTTTTGCAAAAATGCATAGTTTAGTATCTACAACTGACATTGGCCGACATTTTTAATAACAATTTAATTCGGTATTAGCAATTTGTAATATAGCACACCCTGCTCTTCCTATTATACTATGGTCATGAATATTCCTATGGCTTCGATATTGGTATGGATGGCTTTCCTGGACTAACCCATAATCTCTTGGGCTTCGAATTGTCGAGATAGATCCACTGTTCATCTCAAGTCACTATACGTCATAGAAAATTCTCTGTAGCTTGGCAAGCAATGAAACTTCTCGAAAAAGAACCAAAGAAAAACCTTTCGAAATAGGATTTTTGATAAATTCGTGTGGTAGCCATTTTCCGTCACATACATCATGTGGAAACCGTCTAATTATCAACTGCTAGGTTGTTTGAAAGTTTTTTGAGATTTGAAGCTTTGTTTTCATCTAATAGATCGTTTGTCTTTGATATCAAAATCATCAATATTAAAAAGTTAAAACCAGAACCGACAATAGGTACACTGTATAACGTAGTAATACAAATGGAAAGCTAAACTACTAAATTAAATATATAATTATAATTGCCAATAAACATATAATAAGAACAAAAATATTATTAATATCCTATTCTGTTTAATATATCTCCATTTCCTACTAGATATATATATAATATGACAACTAAGCTATTCTCGTTTAAACAAAGCTTATTTTATAAATATTTAATATCAAAATACCATATCATTTATGCGATTAATTGTATATAATTCTCATCTTAATTTATTGTAATGTTAATTCATCATCTTTTATCCTTTCATTTTCTTCAACTTTCTCCCTTCTTTCTACCCACCAATCAATAATCACCACCATGTGATACCGTTTTGAAAAAAACCTTGCTGGTTTGGCAGAATTATCGATTAATTTTTACACTTCATCACTTTTTTTAATCTATTTGGCAACTACATTTCACCGATGTGAAGAAGTGGTAATCTGAGGATTCACTTTTCATCGTTAGTTTCAATACACCACAGAGAACTTTTCTCTTTTGACGTGGAAAGCAAACAAACGACGATATTTAAAGTGTTAGGAATGGTCATTTTTGCATGTTACCTATTATGCGCAAATATATGTATCGGATAAGCTGCCTGAAAGTTTTTCGAACTTTGAGCCTTTTTTCGTCACATCCTGTAGGCAATTGTTATTAATTGAGATAATATATTATAAATTATTAGGAAAAGTTAGCAGAGTGAATAACAATTTACTAAAACTGATGAAAAATTACCAATCATATCAATCTAAATGAGAAGAAAGTCACTTTAAATATCATGCCGGCCTAAAACCGTTGTAGTCACACCCTATTGTCTCATTCATAAAGTATTTTGTTATCGATCGGTGTTGTTTTTGAAGATTTTATCCGCAATATTTCACTCTCTTTGCTAAAACGTTAGATTGACTCATACCAACCGTACTGGCATTTAACGATACTAATTGCGCGATACTGACCACCGTTCGAACCAAAAGCACCATTTTCGATCAAGATACACCGCGAGACTTTCATCATTGCAAAACGATTTTACTACTGACGCAGCTCCTGCCCAAGCAGCTCGATATCTGATCAAGTCACTTAATTATGCATAACTGATTCTGATGATTGTTTTGTGAGATACGGTCCGGGAGATACGTTCTGTTCTGCATTGGACTTGACAAAGTGCTTCTACATTCTCTGACGTGTGCATTAATTTACATTAACATTAAAGTCCATTACAACGCCGTCTCGATAAAATCTCCATTGGTCTCGCCGTGAAAGAATGAAACATTTTTTTTTGTTCTTCGACTTCCTATGATGGTGGACGACCGAAAAAAAAAGCGTAATTTCACTTTTAAATTGTTTTCGATTATTGCTAGAGCGTTTCCTCGTGTTTTTGTTTTAATTTTAATAATCACGGATAAGAATAAGTAATCACTTTTGAAATAATTTCTGGTACTTTGGTTTTATCCCCACTATATTTCACCAAAAATCATATAAAGGTTTAGTCTAGAAATTTACTTATATATTGAAACTGTTGAGAAGGTATCTTCAGTTCTACTGAATATATTTAGTTAAAATTAGGTGCTTATTAAAAGTAACTGAAACAAAATTTGTATTTTTACATTTTAAAAAATTTTAAAATTGCAAAAATTATTTTGGCGATTGGGTGAAAAAAAAACTTTGACTTATTTTACTTTCATAAGATGGAAAAGTATATAAAGAAGGTCAAATTGGTTCAGTAGAACTTGAGATATCAAATCAATCTTTTCAAAATATAGTTTCGAGAAAAACGCTTTTGAAATTTTGTATTTAAATGAATCTTATGGCGCAATAAGATGAATCACTTAAAGGCACATTCTTAAATGATTAAGATAGGATTAAAATATATATTAAATTATATAATAAGAAGGTATGATTAAGATGTGAAAAAAATAATCGATTTTTTCGAAATTATAAACTAGAAAGCCGCCTTAATTAAGCTGGCTTTGAATATTATTAAAAATATTCTGGCATTAATTGTACTATCGATGAACAGGCAGAAGAAATAACAAAGGGCTTATGATTTTAATACCTTTTTCTATTCAAAAAATTTAATCTACTTTTTATAGTATGCATTTAAAACCTAGAAAATGGTAAATAATAAAAAATATAAAACTTTTCAAAAATAAAACTGTCTTGACCTGTACTCAGAAAAATGGTAATCGATTGAAACAAAATAAATTTATTGATATTAAACACTAATTATTGAAGGTAATACCGTTATACCTTTCTATAGAAGCTTTTGTCCTATCAACAACAAAAAATAGGAGAGTCGATGTTCACAAGCCTTTTTTGAGGTGTGTTTTTTACTAGCTAAACAGTTCGCCAATTGTAATAACTTGGTGTCAAGTCCGGACTATAAGGTGTATGCATAAAAATATCCCACCTAGCTTACAAGCAGTGGTATCGTTGTGCATGATATGTTTTTGTTGAAACATAATTACTATCCTAATATCCAAAGTTGGGGGTTTCTAGGCGATTACTATCTTCATGCGGTTCAAATGTTCATGTTCCAACTAATAATAGTAAATCGTCTCATAGTTTAAGATTCCTTGCCAATCTCGCCAAAATTACAAGAAAATATTCACGATCGTCAATCCCAAATTGACTACTATTTTTGATTGACGATATCATGGGTATTCCACTTTTCATACTCAGTCATGAATCACTTCAAATATTGCTCAATTTAGTGATGTTTAAGAGATGGAGATTACATATCCATACAACCAGCTTTTTTATATCTAATTTTCAAATGATTGCAAACGACTTAAAAAGTTAACGGCAAACGGCTATAATTTTTAGCTCCTGGAAATTAGAAATAGTGTTCATATGATGGTGGGATTCAGCTATTTCCATAATTTTATCCACATTTTTCATAATTGCCTTTGATTGCTATAGTATGGGAAACATTATTTGCATTTTCTGCAGTTTAGCTTGCCCTTTTGTCTTGATTTTTTTTATAACTTACAAAAAATTTTAGTATAATGCATTTACTTTTACTAGTCGGAATAATATTCCTTGTTTTATTTGATACTAGCGACCCGCCCCGGCTTCGCACGGGTGCAATGCTGATACTAAATTAAATACACTACAGAAAAAATATGAACGTTGTATATAAAAACATAGCGGCCCGCTCCGACTTTGCACGGGCATAAAATATATATGCCTATATCACTCAATGAAAACATGATTAAAATCGATCCAGTATTTTTGGTTCATTCATTACTGCCCTTAGTCTGCACGCATTAAATTTGGAGTAAAACAATTCCTCTTCCCCTCTACTTACTATGAAGATTTCCTGCTATCTTTGGAATATCTAAATTCATACAATTTTTATTATATTACACATTTTTAAACGCAAATTTTAAATTTGTAATATCTCCGAAAATATTTGTTTAATTTACATGCTGTAAGGAACCATACTGATCTATATTAATTGCACACTGTATTTAAGGTACTTAATACTCGATAAGGATTAATGCCGTATTGCTAAAAATAGCTTCGTAAATAAGCCATTTTCTCACGTAAAAAGTAAACAATAAAAATGGTTAATGTGGGTTATCCCTAAAAGATAAACATATACCATCGCGGACTTTTTTGTAGACCTTTTTATGGTGTACAATACTGTAGTACATTAATTTGATCTAACTCGTAGGGTTAGGCAGCGTTTTTGCTAATTGCTAAATAAGCCTAAAAAAATAGGTTAATTTACGACATCACGTTAGAAACCTCTAAAATTAGCAATGTTGCCTTAGTATATTATGCATGTATTATACATATAAACCTTCCTCTTGAATCACTCTATCTATTGAAAAAAACCGCATCAAAATCCGTTGCGTAGTTTTAAAGATTTAAGCGCACATAGGGATATAGGGACAGAAAAGGCGACTTTGTTTTATACTATGTAGTGATATGGTAAATATGTTTAGTTATTATATACTAACATTAACATTTGTTAATCATCAACACCGAGCGTATTCACGATGCTGTAGTTACTGAAACCTTTATAATATTTTTATAAAATTATTGGGTAATAATAAAATAGCTAACCAATCATCATCAACCAACAACTGTTAATGTAATATCGTAGCTATATTTAGAGGTGAAGCTTAACACAATTAGAATTCGTTCAGATTTCCTTATACTATTAAAAAAGCGCGAAGTCTTCCCCACAAATTATAGCGTTACTACGACCACGTCTTCTTGCACGAAAAAATATTAATGACAATATAAAATGCGTTTGAAAAGAGAACTATAATTTGATCTGAACAGTCACACTCGAGAGGAAACGGCTACGATTTCACTTTAAATTATACAGCAATTCAAAAACGATTTGTATTTCGGTAAATTTAATTAGTAGGTACCGGCCAAATAGTTTTTAAACGTCTGCCAGCGGTTGTCTTGTGGTTTTCAAAACACCATTCGAGTAATCTCGCTCATTATCTGAAGGGAAGATTAGTAGTTCTCAGGATATTAATATTCTTGTTAACGTTTACTGTTTAAAAAAATATGGTGTTTTGATCATCGATCATCAATATTTCTAATGAGTTTTGCTCAAAATTATTATTAATACACTTACAAATTAATCAATTTTCAAAAATCTAATGTCTCCTTATTTTTTTTCAGAGAACCAATGGACAGTCTCTTCATGGACCAGCATTTTCTCAGATCATCCTTACGACTATACGGCGGTGAGTCTATTGATGCTGAGAACAATAACGCAAACTTTTTCTCGGCGGCAATGATGGAGAAAGCACGAGCTCATCTTCAAATGTGGAATCGAGCTGGAGCCGCAGCGGCTGCTTATAATCCCAGCGAGTTACATGCATTTTTACTAAACAGTTCAAGTCAGCAAATGTTCCTGGGTCAAAGAACCGCGATGCCTTTAGGCTTGAGTAGTCATTTGTGGTCACAAGGTGGAGCTTCATGGCCCAGCACGATTCACCAGGCACTGCCACCGGGATTGTTGGGATCTTCGCGTCCACAGATGACTCCTCCACCGGCTTCCACGCCAAGCTCGTCAGGTTCTCCCAGCCCAACCTCAGTGGCATCATCCACGGAATTAAGACTACCGAAACCAGTATTTCCATCAACTATGCACCACCGTTTCAGTCCATACGCATCGCCGCTATCGCGGCCCTCCGGGACCTCCTTGAGTCCAACAACATCCAGACCGAACCATTGATAATGGTCCGAGTGAGTGGTGTGATTGAAGATGCTGAAGCAAAACCAAAGAGTCTAAATTGTTGGACGTTAAATGTGAAGTTTACTATTATTTTCATTCTTTTTTTGTATATAATGTGAAATAAAATAAGTATTTATTATTACTACTACTACTAAAAAAATATGAACACTGTACCCAGAGAGAGAATCTTTAGTTGTAAAAAGACCAGTATTATCTTAGATGTTTAATTTTAGTTAACTTAGCTGGAATATTTATAGTTCCTTCCGTTTGTTTTACGGTTCTGCAATTATCCATATCGGAAACAAAAATGGTACCGCGCGGAAACATAACCGCTTTATTTAATACGGCATTAGATCTGGCGGCACCATTAAAGCAAACTGATTTTCTGTCGGTAACTTACAGAACCCAACCACTGTACCTATTTGCTATGTAAATAGTCTACTTATAATTGTGTAATAGAAGCAAAAAACTTATCACTGTGTAATATGTTTGGTTATTTTTGTACCTAGTTCTGTTAAAAAAAATATTGTTGTTGTGTATATAATCCAGTGGAATGTAAATTATTTGAATAAATAATATTAATTGAAAATAAGTAATTTTCATCGTTATAAAAATCCTCCTCCACCTCCCACTAAATCTAGATAACTTATATTTTGTTAATATTAATTTCTTCGAAGATTGTTAATATTCGATTTTTTACTCCCTTTATTTGAGACACATATTCAAAATATCATGCCATTTTAATATTCCTAATATTACAGTTCTAGCGAGTTAATTTCATGATTAAAATTAATTTAGTTTGAAAATTGTACTACATTATGTGTAAAATGGCAAAGCATTATGTGTGCATTATAAAATAATATAATGATTAACAGCATTTTCTTTTGCTTCAAATGCGGCCGTTTTTCTGTTATTTTGTCTTTCAAACGGTCCAATAACGCTATGTGATAGTTGCCGTGGAAGGTCCTTCCTTTTTCAAGGTGGTCAATGAAAATTATTCCATGCGCATTGCCAGCCGACTGTTGTGTTTTCCCATGCTTTAGAGCGGGTTCATCGGGTGACTGTCGATTGGACTTCAGAGTGAAATGATAGAGCCATGTTTCATCCATTGTCACATATCGATGCAAAAGCTCGGGTTTATTACGCTTGATCATCTTCAAACATTGCTCCGAATCATCAACTCGTTGTGTTTGGTCAATAGTGAGTTCGCGCGGCACCCACTTTGCACAGAGTTTTCTCATACCCAAATATTCGTGAATCATATGATGTTTACGTTCAGTTGATATCTTTAGAGTGTCTGCTATTTTATTCAATTTCAATTCACGGCCATTCAAAATAATTTTGTGGATTTTTTAAATGTTTTCGTCGGTAATATCCTCTTTTGGGCGTCTACTGCGTTCACCGTCTTCGGTACTCATTTCACCATGTCTAAGCTTAGCATACCAATCCTTGATGGTTGATTTTCCTGGGGCGGTGTCCGGAAACTCGGTATCAGGCCAAGCTTTTGCTTCAACTGTATTTTTTCTCTTCAAAAAGCACTATTTTATCAACACGTGAAATTCCTTTTTATCCATTTTTTTCACAATAACAAAAGCTGCTTCACTCAAAATGCTATAATTCACAAACTAATGATCCGACAGCTGTCAAATTTATACACGCATCTTTTGAAGGTTAAGGCTAACTAAAAACATGTTAATTTAATTGTAATAAAGCCCATCTATGTGGTTATATGGCTATAAATATTGATTGAAACAATTGTTATTGAAAGCCTCTATTTTATTTGCATTCAAAATAATTTTTTTCGTGAATTATTTCCAATTTGTATAAAGTAAAGTAAAGATTTGAAACAATTAAATACTAAAAGCCGTGAAGAAGAGACTCAATTTCAAGGGAGGACCTGGCTAAAAATCCAGTGCAAGAACTAGGAACTTAGTGTACGTTTTAATGTCCATCTTATACGCCAGACATAGCTCTCAGCTTTTCTCATAGCTAACGATTTTTTTGGTGGTAAACCAATATTTGTCAATGATTTCTGTTAATATTGAGGGGTATTACGAGATAACTATGACAGTGACGGTACTCCAAATGCTGTAGAATCCTTGAAATAAGTATATATCCTCATTCGCATAAAAGGTATTTTTCACCTGGATCAGTCATATTGAAAATAATGCTCAAAGGCAAAAAGTCAATAATAACATTGTTATTGGTAATCATTATTTTCATAAACTTTTACGTTAGCAGTTAATAGTAATTTGTTAAACACTTTAGGCAACATTTACTTGATGAATTCTAATAATAAGAGAGCCAACAATAAATATAAATATAACGAATATTAGGCAGGTGGATGTAGGTATGTAGAATATTAATTGACAGGTAGGTTGATTTATTTTCATTTTTAGTTGATAAGTTCTATTCTGAATATGAATTGGCACTTTTTATTATCTTTGCTGCCTACTTCTTATATTTTTTTTTTACAAAAACTCTCTTACGGGATTTTTTATTATAATAAAAAGCATTGTTAATTAGTTTAATATGAAAACCAAGAGCAATCTAAACCTGCAAAAAAATTAGAGAATATGTTGATATATTCTATATTAGAGAATTATTTTTAGTTTTATTCTAATTCCAATTCTAGTCTATCGTCAGTGATTCAATATTGTATAAAGTATAAATATCAGAGTAGTTGAATTTGATTTTTATCTATTGAACATTATATATATTTTTTAATGTTTATAGAATTTCGCTTAAAAGATAAAAATAGAACATCGTATTGCAGAACAAAACAAGTAATACAAACTGATACATTATTAATTGGTCAAAAATAATATATTAAGCCAGTTGAAGCAAGCCCATCAAAACCTTAGCGAGATTAATATAATATAAAATTAATAAAGTCATAAGGGCGTGTGTTTGTTATGCATTGCAGAAATAAACTAAAGCTATTAATGGTAAAGATCGACATATTAAAATCAAGAAATGAAGAAACAAACAAAATGGTTGAATATATAAAATAATCATACCAAACATAAAATATATATATGTGATTATATCCCCCATATGCCATATTCCCTATGATATAATGCAGATTATCATTTCACTGGATCGATGCTGTTAAGCTTAACTAATTCAACTAGGCCATATTTTGGTGAATACATGGAATAATCATGTGTTCAGACAATTCCTCGTGATGCAGAAAACCTTTTACACATTACACCAAGAAGTTACTTTATTCGTGGTAAACCCAGCAGGTAGTAGAGACTTTTGATGTATCCACAAACGCTAATTTATGTTTAACATTTGTTTGGACAGCTATATGAATGGCCTATTATAGAAATGCAAAATAAGGGACTGAAAATATAATCCTTAAAATCTATAGAATTTTATGGTTAACTGGATATTTGATTCACTCATTTAAATTATTATTTAATAACGCTCTTTTATATTTTTGTGTTGGATATACCTATAACAAGAATACCCATAATTTTTAAAGGATTATATTTACATTATTTAAAAAATACGTTACTTTGCTTATTATTAATTAGTAAAAGTGTTTTAATTACTAACTGAAGCATAATGTATTTAATGGTCCTAATTATACATCAAAAATTATCGTTTCAATATTATTTAACAACTAAAGATAAAATTATTGTATTATATTATCATATGTTCTGTAGTAAAATATATTAATATTATATAGTAGAATATAAAATACGTGTAGTAGATAGGTTTAATAAGGTTGTTGTTTATTTTTATTTAGTTATTACAACTATTATTATGTACACATTTTATTTTAAAATGTTTTTTGTGTGTGTTAAAATTTAAAATTAGATGTGTTTTAATTCTTTTCTCTTACTTTTAAAATGCTTAAGTAATAGTCTGCACGAAGAATATAATAGACCTGTGAAATAATTTCGTATAATTCAGCTTGGTTATTGGCGTAATTAAACTAATTATTATTTTACAAGATTTTACAATTTTGCCCATGAAGAAACACAAATATTTATGCCCCAGTTGTACTCATTATTCTACATAGTGGGAGAATAAATAATTGGATGAAACAACCATTAGCATACACTAAATATGCACATTTTATTTCTCTCAAAGAAACTCTAAACTACTCAAGGCGAAACATTATCTGGTTTATTTCAGATAGTTTCATAATGTGGTTGATAAATTGTATTTATTGACATAATATAAAAACTGGTATAGAGCCTAATTTTAAATTATAAATCTATAATATTATGTGATAATATATTTAATATTTGTTAAAAATATATAATGTATATACAATTAGTTTAAAATGAAGTTGGTTATGAAATCATTAAATTAATTTATTTTTGGTGGACATAATTTTGAGTGTATAGTATGTACAAAGTCAGACACGCGTTAAAAAAATCAGGAACAGTCACATTTAGACCGGTGAGATCCAAAAGACTGACATTAAAGGTTTAAGAGGTCATATCAAATCGCAGATACTTTATTTATAGTTTAGTTCGTCGAGTGTCTTACAATCCGTATATGAGAGACCTATTCCAAATTATAAAATGTAAAATAACTTAATTTATGGAATTGCAGTGGGCAGTAGACAACAAACTGTGTCCATAAACGCAAACTTCTTTACCACCCGTAATATTACCTCCCCGTTCGTTGATATATAGATTTATTATAGGTAGATAATTACAAAATATATTCATACCTGAGCACATAGATAATATCTTTATCGTATGTTTCTCGTTCTACTGTATACCATTCTTGTTAGATTCTTTTAATATTTTTTATTAACCTATACTATTCTATATCAGTTTATCAACTTTACCTTTCGTTGAATTTACTCTGTTCTCTATTTTGCTTATATCTGGGAATACTTCATACAAAATAATGTTTCATGATGCTGCACAACATGTAAAAAATTATGTTTGTTGTTTAGTGCCATCACATTAATTACACTATCACTAATTACTACTAGTGACAACTAGAATTCTCAGCATTAAAAAATATTAGATTATTAGATGTTTTGTAATAGAGAACACCCTATTACATTTCAACAGCCACAACAGCCACCAAAAATTATAAAATAAAACTGGTTTTGTCCATTAGAAACAAACCATGATAAATATATATAAGTCCATGGAACCGTATTAGTTGCCACCCAGATATATTTATGTGTTATTTAACCTGATTATAGTTAAAATGTTTCATATCTTTCTGCGCTTTACCTATTGTAGATCTCAATTTATAATGAAAAATCCAACAAATATTATAATATTATGAGACGTAAATCTATGCAAGTGCAATTCACGTATTATCAGACCGCACAGGCATCAATAACAACAATTAACACTATGAATAAATAAACTATATAGCATTATTAATTAAATTATTATTAAATATTATAACTGATACCAAAATGTCTGTGGAATGAATATTTAAAAAAGAAAAGAAAATAATTGGAGTTACAATATAGGAAAAGGTTTATTAGAAGAAAATTACAATTATCCATACATAACATATTGCTGTTATACAAGCAAGTATTGGAACCTATGTGGACATATGGAATTCAATTATAGGGATGTTCCGCAAAACTAATATATATATATATACAGTACAAGTTTTTCAGAACAAGGTCCTGAGAAGAATTGTAGGTGCACCCAGATATAGGAGAGATTACTTACATCTTACACTACATCTTATTTACATCTTTTTATGGAATGGAATAATACCGCACAATTGTTTTATCGTATTTTAATATACTAATTACTATTTTAAATAATATACTATAACAAATATAGACAACGCAATAGAACATAAACAACACCTAAAAACTAAAATAGTATAATAATCATATATACTAAATAAAAATTAAACATGTACCTAGTCATAGAAAAAATACTAATTCATAGCATAATTAAAAATGATCGCACAATAACTACTAGCGCTTTTTTAAATAAAGTAAATGCTTTATTTATTATTGAACGGAAATATTTTTTAACAAAAATCGAGAGAGTAATCAAAATATTACCTATTATTGTCACAAAAACAGTCGAAAGTATTTTACTATTTATTATTTACAATTTTAATATTTTACCCTATTACATTAACAATATTGAAAACTATTTTTCCAAAATGCCACACTGTTAATATACAATGTATTGTTATATATATAATACATATAAATCTAATAAGCATAAATTGGGTACATTTTTGTGAACGTCGCGGCTAAGACGACAGAGCCAGAACGTTAAAAATCAATCGAATGAAACTAGTAGAACCAAAAATAGTAACTGAAAGTACATGACTGAGACAGTCGATTGTAAAAAATAGTAATAAATTCAGTTGGACGCATAAAAATTCAATAAAAGTACTCTTAATATACCATTCTTAGAATATGTATTGAAAGTGTATGAATTTTATGTTAATGTATGAAATTTTTATTAATAAGCATAGAAGCATAGTGGTAAATATAATACAGTCTTAAATAACATTACATGACATAAACATTAACTAACACAAGCATTAACTAATGAAAATTTAGTTAAAATGCATTTTCTGTGACATCTAAGATGGAACCGACCAATTTATACTTATAACAATTTATACTTACAACTAAACTTCCGAAATATGTACATTTACTAAAAGCCTAAAAGTAAATATACGTTTGACCAAGGGCGTGTCAGCCTCATCAGGACGACCCATTCTGTCAAAAGTCACAATCATTACAAGCCCGCCCCCATCAACGAAAAATTTACGATATCCATTTCTCGACGTCGAGGAAAATATTAAATCCCAGAAGTCAAGATGCCGAACAGATTGGCCAGAGGGCTTAAGGGATTATCACCGCGAGAGGGTGTAAACACTTCGCTTGTTTAGGTTTTTGGCTTGTACGAGTTAAATGGATTAGAAAATCCGAAAGAGAAACGAAGGCATTATTGATACTTACCTGGTACTATTTTGGGGATTTTGACGCTTTAACGTCATGTCGGACGTGGTGCACAATGGAAATATTTATTTTTGTTCTGGGATTTGCACGGTGTTCTTTGTGGTACGCACAAACCATTGTATGGAAGTATTCTATGATAACAACAAAGACAATACAGTGTGATATTCCAGTTAACGTTTATGCTTTATTCATTTAATGTAACTTAATATACTCTAAGAAATGTTGATTTCAATTTTCAGTCTGATGAATAAACAAAATAATTCATTGAATAAATGTGTCACAAATGTGTTTTAAGTTCAGTTAAAGATGCCACCAGTTAACATAAGTAAAGTAACGTTGGTTGATTTGAATAATATTCAATCAACAATATGACATTGATGGATGAGCGACGATGATGAGAATTATATGAATTATAATTATTTATCTTATTTCTCTTCGATTCAAGCCCGAAAGGCCTTATTTATGGCGAATATTTATTTTTCTTTATTTTGAGAATTTCTGTATATATGACACATCTATAAGTCTTATTAAAATATGGTAATGATGACATAAGTGAAACGATTTGTCAAGTGTTTCAAAAGCTTAAACATGGTGATTTTGCATCCAAGATAAAAAGCAAACTAGAAATTCGAAGGTAGTTAAAATCACGGAAAGCTTTTAGACATGGCAACGTTGTTTTTTTTAGATTGTTGTTAAATTTTAGAAAATCAGTGCAACATTACATGGAAATGCTTAAAACGAAAACCCTATAACATCCGTCATATTCAGCAGACGTTCGACTACTATTTGTTCAGATAAATAACTCACAGTCGGTCTTTCAAAAAAAATGTTTGTTTCAATATAAAACTTCACAATTACCCTTACAATTTATTTATACTCTTTTTATGCAACTTATTGATATATAATATATAATATAATATAAGTTTACTTTTCTATATAATGTTGCGTTTTAGCACTAAGATTGCTACTCGAATAACCCCGCTAGCTTTAATTTATTTGGCTCTTTGGTTCGGCTTCGGTGGATAACTAGATTACTTATTTGGAGAACTTGCATGTATACTGATTATGTTTTTACTTTTAAAAGACATTGTTGTTGACCTGTTGAAACTCAAGAAATTCGAAATAGCATTCTCATTTAATTCGTGATGGTGTCTCCGTTTCCCTTTTCTCTTCAAAAATTTGATACATCAATTGCTAAGCTCTCTAACAGTTCTTTGAAAATTTGAGCTAGACTTCCGCTCTATAAGTCTTGCACTTTTCTAATTATTATTGTAATTATCTTCAAAATTTTGATCCCCCAGGCCGTTCTTTGTCATGGACATCAACAATAATAATGAATGTAGAAAATTAATGTCTCCATTTATTGAATTTACTTAATAATACTACTTGGAAAACTGTTAATTTATGCAGAGATACATCAAAAGCATCAAATTTCCACAGTTAAGTTAGGTTGGGTTGATTAGCAGTTATTTACATTTTTACTTCTCAAGTTCTAATGAAACATTTATTATTAACTGCTTCTACCTGTTCTAATCGCTTAGTCGGTCGGCAAGTAGTTTTGGGCAGCGTCTGGATACTGTTAAATATTTTATCGAGATCTACAAAGTTCTTATTTTAGCTCATTTCAGTAGTTACACAAAACACACTAGGTAAAATTAATAAGAGGATTTAACTGACTGTATTGTGTCAGTTATTTATTGTTCGTTAATTTAAAACGAAACAATATTTCTTCTTCAAAACATCAATATTTGCATATATTTGTCGAGCTAATCATAGTAGCCATGTTCATACTAATTAACATTCATAACATTTAACATTTCTAAAACATGTTCACTTAAAATACTTCATGTGGGTCACTTAATTACTCAAATCATGTCAGCCTTAGGTGCTAGCTTATATAATAGGCACTGTATTAAAATAATTGGACTTAATAAGTATTAGTTTTCGATCGTATAAATGTAGGACTAGGTATATAAGTCCAATGTTAGGTTTTCTGTATTCAAACTGTGATTCTTTTGTATGTCCGGTTATGTTATTCATCTAAAAGCTCGGTTTTTGCTTTTAATGTGTAAGAAGACACATTGATTATGCTCCTCAGATTATTATGGCAGCAACAGACTGCAGATGGCACAACCCATTATAATATAATTACAATGGCGGTTATTTTCGTTACTAGGTTACAACAAAACAGTTTCTACTATATTTAAATGTGTGACTGATAAGTACGTTTAAAAGAATATTACTGCATTATTATATTACAAAGACTATTACTGTAAGAGTTCTCTTGTGAAGGTTTTGTTGAATTTTATGACGAATATATGAAATTTTTTGGTATACAAAAAAGGTGCAATAATTTATGATATTGACCTGAAACATTTGCATTATCATTAAATATTGACTAATCATGGATAATGCGTAGTAAATACTATGTATAATAAGAGAATGTGACTAAATTATATTTATTACACGTTTTGTAAAACAAAAAGAATAGTAATGTATTGGTTATTTGGAAAAAAATTAAAATTATCCACACATAATAAATTGGAATGTATCTATATGGAATTATGGAATTTAGTTATGGAGATGTTTTCCAAAATTAATATCAGCATTATACAACTATTTTAGAATAAAGTTCTGAGACATATTTCGCATACTATTAAAATCTCTAGGAAGAATTGCACTATAACACCGAATAACTTTCAATAATAGAATCCGGAAAAGGAATTTGATATAGTAAAAAGGAAAATGCTACAAGATATATTGAAACAAAGAGGAGTAAATGAAGAAATATATGGCACAAACTCTTATGTTATAATTAAACATTTGTTCAGAATATTTACAGATCAAAAAATAATAAACGAATATCAGATTGAAGTCACTTCGATATAAGAAAATTAAGGAACTGTTATTTATAAAAATATTGAACAACTCATGGTCTGAATCACATATATAAAACAATAAGCAGATGTGACAAAGTACTAGGGAAATACACAGACACAAAATCTAGGAGAAGAAGAAACAGTAGCAGATTTAGAAAAAATCTTAATTTATGCTTCATCATGGGCGGTACATTTGTTTAAGAAACTTATTTCAAACAATACGATTAGAAGTAGCCAGACTATGGATACTATCTGAAAATGGTTAAAAAAATACAAAGTTCAAGCAGTAGAAATTAAATATGTTTGAAGAATGGGAAATGTAACTAGGAGAGTCTAGGAATCAATATCCGGGGAAATAAGGGAACCTGAGACGAGGGTGCCAGATAACTGCATAAAGGAAGAAAAACCCTGAGCAAACCAAGATCAATGAGCAGAAACAAGAAAGAGTAAGAGACTAAATATAATACTACCTAGTGATACCGAAGGCGTTATAACAAATATATGATAAACTAAAATACGAAAATACTGTTTATATTTTAATAGGAATCAATTCAAAGTAAATCTAATTAATAAGGCTTATAAATGTACTTTATCTACATTTCTTCCGCTCATAACTTATTCTGAAAAGAATGATGCATGAGGTAAAAGGTTACTCCCAGAAAGATAATATCTAAGTTCGAACACCTGTCACGGACATACTCGAAGAAACGCAAGTCATTTTAATAACCGATTTCTTCGAAGGCCACGTGGCTTGTCATTTTTTAAATCGAACACATTAGCTCATAATAGTTCTCGACAGTTTTTAGGCGCTTTAGTATTGTTATTATAAGGTTTATATAAACAAAAATTAACAAATGGGTTTTTACTTTATTGTTCAACTAAAATCGTAAAAGTTGTTATGGTATTTGGCAAAAGTATACGACAATAGAAACTAATTATTTTAAAAATAAAAGTCTAGTTTTATAGCTGGCTGTTAGTCGTTATCACTTACTACATAGTTGCTGAAACATTTTAAACAGATCATAAAATTGAGGAACAACTATCATTTAAATTGTTTACCTAAATTCATGGTACTAATTATTCACAATGTAGTAGTTAATGTTATAATAAATAACTATTTTATGGCTCTACCTATTATAGATTAATTTAAAAATACCTTGTGGGGTATATATAAGCAAGTGTTTCTAAAATATTAATAAAAAGCCGATAACTATGTCGGTTGTAAATTTTATATTTCTATAGAGAATTCTTCTATCCTTGTGTATATAACTGTACGGTTGGTCTGACTTATGCCAAAGTGACATTTTCATGGAAAACACCACAATAATGACCGTTGCTATGTATAGAATACATTTTTTTAATTACTCTTTGTAGTTTCACAATCTGTTCAGTATATATAGCTTCCTCAATATATATGGCATATAGAAAATCACTTTATTAAGTGATCTACTGTAGAAAATATTATATTAATTAATTAATTAGTCTTATTTAAGGATTATTCTAAAGTCTATATATGTCTAGTAATCAGATCGGATGGTGTTAGACGATTTAGTCTACGCACTTCACTGTCACTTCACATTTTTAGCTGATTAGCGAGTACATTGGAATACAACTGACATACCTTCGAAGTACTTCAGACAAACACGTTGAATTACTCTCGTTATTGGTTCTAGAGGAACACGATAGAATAGTACGGTGCATCGACAATGGTACGGAACCCTTTATTTTGGAACCGTTGTTTGATGGATTTATTAGACTTGCTAGAGGTTTCCCATAGTTGCGTTTCATATAAATAGGCTTGAGTATATTGCCACAAGAAACCTCCAACCTAATCTAAACAAATTCGAATTATGGTTGAAAACATGGCCTATCAAACAAATTAGATAAAATCTACCCATATCACCTTCACCCTTTATAGAAAGACTTACAGTTAAAATGAATAATTATGAACTCCCACAAGCAAACAGTGTTAAATATGTGGCAGCATTTTGATCGACTCATAACATTGAAAAAACATATAGTGACAAGTAACTTGGGTTTAAACTACACCAAATGTATTGGCTGATACGACGTTAATATCTCAATTATTCTTAGATAAGAAGGATTTGTTGTATAAGTCAATACTTAGGCCAATTTGGGCCTCTAGTATTGGACTTTGGGGCACTACTAGCAAATCAAACATTGCTATTCTTCAGAATAAGGTAATGCGAGTGATCGTCGACGTCCCACATTACGTCTCCAACAAACTATTTCGACTAGATATCCCCTTAGAACCCAAAACGAGTGTGGTTCAAACTGTTAGTCCAAAGTACTCTGAAAGACTGTTGGTACTTTTCATTACATTTCAATTATCCTTTGATAAGAAGGTTTTGTTGTATAAGTCAATACACAGGCCAATTTGAGCCTATAGTATTGGACTTTGGAGTACTACTAGCAAATCAAACATTGCTATTCTTCAGAATACAATGATGCGAGTGATTGTCGACGTCCCATATTACGTCTCCAACAAACTAATTCTACTAAATATCCCCTTAGAACCCATAACGAGTGTGATTTAAACTGTTAGTGCAAAGTACTCTGAAAGACTATTGGTACATTCCATTGCACTAAGTAGTTAAATATGCGCGATAACAGTGAACTGCGTATACTCAAACAAATACTACCATACGAAATGATTAATAGACACATAGCGTCAGATTTAATAATCTCTATAATAAGTTAGAATAGTCTTTAGAATAAGTTAGGATAGACTTTAAGTTTGTACAGCGGCTCACTTTTGAAGCGATTTTCTGCATGGCAATATAGTTATATTGTATTATAACGGATATAGTAAATAACACTTATGTTAATAAACAAAAAAACTATTTGAAATGTGTTTAATTGTAATTCGTAAAAATTTTTGTTCATGTTACCGATATTTTACAATAAATAAATATAATATTGATTCTTTTTTTGTAGTTTTCGTTGTATTTTTCATAATAAATATAGTCATAATATAAAAAAAAATTTGTCCGGAACTACCCCCCTTTCCCCTATATTTATTTATCAAAAAGGTATTACAGTTTAATTCGAAAATACAAATGTATTTTATAATAAAACCACGCTATAACTGAACTCTCTCTGACTTCTCCACCCCTACATCAACATACATATTCATCGAGTATATTGCCACCACTACATATCCAGTTTCCTGGGGCCGTTGAGAGCCGCCCCGAAACTACATTTCAATTTTACGCTTATTGAAGCCGGATGTTTTGCATCGTTCCTGCCAATGCCACCGACGCCGCCACTGCCCCTTCCTACCCCCTCGGGCTCGGAGTCTTTGCCGGCGGCCGTTTGCCCCGCTAATTTAAATCACGATTTAAACTGAACTGAATACGACGATTACAATAAATCAGAAGGTCGGCCCTCCGAGAGGGCTCCCAGCAGGATCCCCCTCCAATAAAAAAAACCACCCCCAGTTTGCAGGGTGAAATCGGAAATTCGTTTCGGTCCGAGATTTTTCTACATTCGATTTCAATGTTAAGATACTTTTCGAGGTTGGTAGCTTTTTTTTCATGGAAGTTGTACCACTGTGCTGAATATTATTTTTGAATTTCAACGCTAACTTCAATACTTTCAAAATATTTTTTGCTAAAATGTACCTTTCGTCTCAACTAAATTCTGATGGGTTGTCTCCATAAAGTAACAATGGTTGTAGGAGTGAAAATGCGATTAAGTAGTTTCGTTGATACAAGATAGTTGCATGTGTCCTAGATACAGGGTATGAGCACTATATTATAAACACCTGATCTATACACAATATTTATTTATTTATAAGGTAAAAACAAATTCGTAGAGTGTCTAAACTAACGGAATATTGTCCCATTCTTGTACCAAAATATCGAGCAATTGATGGTGTAAACGGATATTTTCTCCACACTCTCTGCCCATAACGGTTCAATTATATTAAGGTCTGGCGACTGTGCTGGCCAGGGAAGATATTTGGTGATATTCCATATGAGCTCTTTATCATCTCGACATACGGCTGTGTTTGGTAGCAATATGCTCGTCATAGTAAGAACTTCATCAGTGAGAATATCGAGATATTCATTCGTAGTAATCCGGCCGGTGATTTGAGTCAGAAGACCACCTGTATACCACGATATTGCCGTCCAAATCATAACAGAAACTCCACCATCCTTTTCTCAGTGTTCTCCCTATATAAACCCGATTGTTTGTAAGAAGCAATGTAGGCGATCACTGTAGACCATGCCACAGTCTTGCAACCATCAATTGTCTAGGCTTTATGGTCGTTGCACCACTTCTTCCTCGCAGCTTCGCGCCTTGCCTTTAAATAATTTTACAATCGCAGCTCTTTCATGAATGTTAGCTTTGTGAAGCTGTTTTAGTCGAAACAGTATTACTCAACTAAGTCTTGACTTCAACTGCCACTTTTTTAGCGGTACTTTTACCTTGCCTGATCGAAATCCGTTTCAATGTTCGTCGGACTTTTTGTTCTCTGTCGGTCTAGTTCGGTGTAGTTAACTTTGGGTCTTGCATACAATTCCTGTTCATTGATGAGGTTGTGGTTTGGTTATGGTTTGTGTATGTTGTTATTACCGTGGATACAGTCAGGAAACGCCTAAAAAGGTTTGATATATTAGACATTTCACTAATTGTGCGTTTTAATCGTCGTTGAACAAAATGTATTTTTTTTATTACTCTTTGTGAGTGCACAATCTGCCCTATTGGCAATAAGTATTTCTTCTGTCTATATTATATATACATGGCATGTAGAAAATCACTTCATTAAGCAATCTTCTGTATAAAATATTATCTTAATTAATTAGTCTTATTCTAATGCTTATTCTAAAGTCTACATATGTCCAGTAATCAGATCAGGTGGTGTTAAACGTTTTAGTCTACGCACTTCACTATCACGTCGCATATTTAGCTGATTAGCGAGTACATTGGGATGCACTGACACTCTTTCGAAGTACTTCACACAAACACGTTGAATTACACTCGTTATAGGTTCTAGAGGAATATCGCGTTGTATCACTTTATTTGAAATATTGTACGGAGCATCAACAATGGCACGCAACAGCTTATTTTGGAACCGTTGAATGACGGATATATTAGATTTGCTAGCGGTACCCCATAGTTGAATTCCATATGTCCAAATGGGCTTGAGTATAGAGAGAGTATTGAGACTCATACAGCAATACCTTGTTATCTAATGATAACTTGGATTTGCGCCCAATGAGCCAATACATTTGATATAATTTTAGTCCCAGTTGTTTCCGTTTAGAGAGTATGTGCTTCTTCCAGGTTAGGCGTCAATCTAAATGCATATCAAGATATTTAACATGCTCTGCTTGGGGGAGTTGACGATGATTGATATTCACTGGTGGACATGTTCTTCTACGCAGGGTAAACGTTATATGCGTGGATGTTGATTCATTGGCTTTAATGCGCCATGTCTTCAACCATAATTGTATTTGGTCCAGGTGGGTTTGTAGGTTTATTGATGCTGTGACAGAATCTTCATGGGATGCTAAGATTGCTGTATCGTCTGCATATGTTGCCACAGTAGTTATTTTTGTGGTGGGCAGATTAGCCGTATACAGAAGATACAGACTGGATCCAGTACACTACCTTGCGGAACTCCTGAATATATGGGATTTAATTCGGTATGTTTATTACCTTGATTTACAATAAAATGTCTGTCAGTGAGATACAACAAAATGTATAATACACTAAAATGAAACTTGGCATATAAAGTGAGCATTATAATGTCTATCCCATGTACATCAAATCCGAAAAATCTACATGAAAATGTTTAAACGGATGTGTCGGTAATTCATAGCCTCAAAAGATGAAGAACTTTTTCAATTCTGAATTTGCTTCTGAAATATTAGATAAATTATTCGATTATCATTCGAAGATCCTTGGATAACATTGGACTACAAATTCAACTAAGTTCGCTTCTTTTCTATATATGGTTTTAATTTTACCTCATCATTAAAAAATATTTACATATTTGCTTTGCTAAATTATTTATATTGAATGAAAATAATTACTTGTTGTAACAACTACTAAATAACAGTTTGACTTGAATGATGAGAATGATGTTATGGTCCCTTTGTTGTTACGTGATATATAGTTCGAAGTCGCAATCCTGTCATAAAAATGAAGCATACTTATTATTTTAAATATGAAATATTTTAGTTGGTATATTTGAGTGGGATCTACAAGATGAGCAAATTATTGCCACGGAACTATTATCATTAGGGTATATGTTATATATTTTCTAAATAATATGTGATGTTGCGTAAAAGGGCATTATCAATATTCAGAGCTATTTGGGCTGAAGTTCCATAGGTTAGTGTCTTTGGACAACTCATACATCTGCTCTGTTCGGTCGATATATCAGCAACTAAAAGGTGAACTGAAAAGTCCCCGGCCGGACACATAGATGGCGCTACTAGAATTAAGTTGGTATGTTTTTTTAGTTAGCCCTAACACTCAAAATGCGTGCATAAATTTGACAGCTGTCGGATCATTAGTTTGTGAATTATAGCATTTTGAAAAAATACAGTTGAAGCAAAAACTTGGCCTGAGGCCGAGTTTCCGGAAACTGCCCCAGGAAAATCAATCATCAAAGATCGGTATGCTAAGTTTATTCGTTTAGACGAAGAAATAAGCACCGAAGACGGTGAACGCAGTGGACGCCCAAAAGAGGTTGTTTGATGAAAAAGAATGTGCTGCTTCACCAAAACAATGCACCGTGTCACAAGTTAGTGAAAATGATGGCAGAAATCCATAAATTGGGCTTCGAATTGTTTCCTCATCCACCGTATTCTCCAGATATGACCCCCGCGACTATTTCCTGTTCTCAAATCACAAAATAATGCTCTCTAGGAGGAAATTTTCGTCGAATGAAGAGGTGATCGCCGAAGCTGACAAACTTTTGTACTACAAATATGGTATTGAAGGGTTGGATGGTCGCTATGAGCAGTACATCACCCTTGAAGGGAATTATGTTGAATATAATAATTGATTTTGCCAAGAAAATATGTTTTACTATGGTGGACCGGGGACTTTTCAATTGATCTGTTAAAGAAACAGTACTTGGAACATTTACCACTCATTATGGCAGAAGATATATTTTTTCCTAGCGGCAATCAGCAATAGCTCAAAATCCGTGTAAATTAATTTTGCTCTCGCTAGAAAAATGCCAAATTCTCAAGCAACAGTTTAAGAAAAATCTGGTTAATTAAAGTTAATTAGTTACTTAGCTGCTGATGATATGACTTACAAGAAAAAACATTGAGATAGCTGTAAAAATATTACAAACAAATTACAATAACATTACTGAATATGCCAAGAAATTACGGAAAATTTTAAATGATTTGTAGTTCACACATTTAGACTTCGCTTATAAAAAAAATTACTGCCAGTGATAATGTCTTCTAAAATAATTCCGTCTGTAAACACAGTAAAATACTTGGACACGACATGGACGCTAAGTTCCAGTTAAAACAGCATGTCCAGTAGAAACGAGTAAAACTTTGTATGAGGCTTTAAAAATATGGTGACTGTTTAGATGACAATCTTAATTATCATTATACCTTTAAACATTAAATTGCTATTACATAAACAAATTTTGAAGCCAGCGTTGCCCTACGGTGCGCAACTATGGAATTACACAAAGATTTCCAACATAAAAATGATCCAAACATATTAAAACCATGTTCTTAGGTGTAAAGTTAAAGCTGTAGGGTATATGAAAAATGACAACATCGACTCTATGTAAAGGCTAACGTCGATTTACTGCAACTACTCTATAACAGTGAGCTTAGCAGTAATTAAAGAAATAAAAGCCTTTTGACACAGTATATTGAAACAATGTTTGACAAATTTAGAATTAAAGAAAATAATATATATGTAAATAACTATAGTATATTCAAAATAACGGTGAACTGACGTCGTTAAGATATTTAATTTATTGCCTATTGCGAATTATAAATTCGTTTTAAGATCAGACAATATTTTCCTTCTCATGTTATTCTAGCTAAAAAGAGATAGAATGATATCTGACAAGTTCCCACATGTAACCAAATCAGTTTAAGAAAGAAAATAAGCCATTATAGTCAGAGACAGAATGAGTCTCTAATCTGGTTACTTTGAACTGGAACTACATAATGGTGTCCCCCTTTTAGCGTTGTCCAACTGCACTGAATATTTGTATGGATACCGTCACTAAAATATCTAAAGAATCAAAGATAAAATAATCTTGGATTCACCGAAAAGAAACCGTCCTCATACAAATCAAAATCACCTTGATTTAGCTCTATCAGAAATCAAATATATAAAATGCATAAAAACGTTTGAGATTTTTTCAACATAAACCTAATTAAATACAATTATTTCTGAGTAAACTTTGTGTGAGTCTGGAAAGTATCCTTCGAAAACTTAGAGATATGCAGGTAACAGGTAATGGGTAATATAGAATTTAAATGGTGTAAAGTGTCATAAGGTTAATAAATAATTCATTGCAGATATACTGTTCGTTCAGGGTTAGTGGTTTTCCTCAAGTCCAAGGCCGATTTCCATGGAAAAATGAAGCAATGTTTTTGTTGTGGTTTGAAAATCTGCTTTTCAAGGAATCATGGCTGGTGGAGAACATCCCAACAAGTGCATCCACAAAGGCTGCAATTAAGGAATGACTTGGAATACGTAAACTAAGTTTTGAAGAAAGTATGCAAGTGAACTATTTCAAATTGTTACTCGGTAAATATAAATAAAATGTTTAATTGGGTTTAACATAATGGTTTATAATAATATATATAATATGTAATTAATATACGGCTGAACCATCCACCAAATAGATGGCTAGGGAATATAGTAATAGAGTATTACGTCTTCTTCCCTATCACTGCATGTTTAATCCAATTGATATGAGAATTGGTATGAGGTGTGGTAAAGAATTATTACAACAGACATGCAGGTCGAGAAGAATATACAAGGAAGAAGTACCTGGATATGGTGAAATAAGCATTGTCTACAATAACACTTTTAGTTTCGATGAATTCAATCAGATACATTGAAGAAGAAGTTTACTAATCGTGGATCGTGGAGTCTATAAATAAGTGTTAGGTAGATTGGAAACTAAGAGCTTAGTTGTTCACTTAAATGGAGATTCTGAAAGTGACAGTGATTGAATGAAACTTTATGGATACGGGATTATGATTCAATGCTGACAATTACCAAGACAGAATGATAAGAGTGGAAACAAGTAACGTAAATATATGGTTAATATAGAATAATTGTATGTAATCGTTTTGTAGATTATACATGGTAGTTTGGTTAAAATGAATGGTATTAAAGGCGGTTTTATTCAGAAAGTGGAGCAAATAGTGTGACCAAAGTGACTTTACAATGAAACACTGCACCGAAGGAAACCAGAACTGAACGTAAAAAGTTTTTATGAACCAAAAATTTTGAATCAAAAAATTATTTTATTAGTTATATGTCAAGGCCGATATTGACTAAAATTCAGAATTGATGCGGCAACATTGGGGCGTTTTGACGTCAAATTACATGACGTGGATTCATATGCATAGTACGTCTGCCATGTGCTCTTTAAATCAAAGTATTTGTTGTTTAACAAAAAACAATAAATATGTGTTATTTGATGATTAAAAAATCTTCAGTCAAAATCATCTTTAATTCGAATAACTCAAATTAATATCAGTATAAATTATACTCTACAACAATAAAGTGATTATTTTGTTCGATGTATGGGTATTAACTCATATGTTCTTGTGTTATAATGACAGTAAAAAAAGAAACATTAAAATATATTAAGGGGAAAGAAAAAACACAACGAAATACGGGAGTCCAGAAATAAATGAACACTGGTAATAAAATTTATTCATATTTTTTTCTGTTTTATAACGTATATTATTAAATGTATACCAGAACGAAAGATCGTCTAGTTATAACTTAATTAACAACGCACCTGCCTTGAGTCAGTGCTTTTTTTCTCTCTCTTGTCTTTATCCGACCACTTAATAATCTCATATATACCGCCATATGTAAAATATTCGTTTTTCAGTAAGCAGTAAATGTCAAAAAATATCAGGTAGTCATAAATATTCCCGTACATAACGCGATACAAAATAGTTTGGGCTAAACCATAATATAGAGAGACAGTGGGCTTATTCTGAACGCCATAAGGGTTGAGCAATAAAAATATGTTACTATAAAAGCGTTATCTTGAACATTCAACGGAAATATCTGAAACAGCGACGGTTTTAAGATTGAATCATTTTAAAATTAAATAGATGCCCATTGTTTGGCCGATAGCTATAAAAATTATTGAATATCTTATTGAATGTTGGGATTTTCTTGTCTATAAACCAGGGTAACTATTATCTAGGCTACAGTTACTGGGAATATTTTTCCGTAATTAGTCATTAATTAAAAGTCAAATTAAAAGTAGCAGATGTCGTTAAGCATATCTATGCATTGTTATGATTGGACACATATGTCATTCAGTCAGACAATATTCTATTTTGCGAAAGTAATGCCGTCATTGATTTATGCTTCTTGAAAAATGTCAAGTTTCATGCCTGAAAATGTGCATTAAAACTCGCTGAATGTCATCGCTTGCTGGTAGAAATTTACAGTGAGTATGCTCTAACCTTAGAAACATGTTGGGTCTAGTTTAGAAAATTCCTAACTGGTGATTTCGATGTGCAAGGAAAAGAACCATCTGGTAGTCTGAAAAAATTTGAAGATGGGAAAGCGCAATAGCTATTGAATGAATCACCCAAATGCAAAAACGATTGGCAGGAGTATTAAACGTTGCCCTACAAACGATTAGTGACTGATTATGAGCAATGGAGAAAATCGAAAAGACGGAAAGATGCTATCAATTGAATGACAAGCAAATGAACAATCGGAAGATCGTTTGTGAAATGCTGCTTCAAAGGTGTTTTTGGGCGTCATTTTTACCTCTGTGACAGATGATGAAAAGCGGATATATTCTGAAAATTCTAACTGCAAAAGAACATGGTTATCTCTTGGCAAAGCCGATCGATCGACACTAGGTCCATATAGTTTTGGTCGTAAGACACTACACTGTGTTAGGTAGCACCAGAGTGGCATGGCATGTGTTACGAATTATTTAAACCTGATGAAAGAGTTAATAGAGATCGCTACCGACAACTAATGAACAATTTGAACCATGCATTGATCGAAAAAATTCCAGAACGGACCCGAAAACACGGTAGAGTGATATTACTATACGATAACACCCGTCTCATAAAGCAAAACCACCGTCAATGTGATGGGACACGCGTTCGCAGAGCAGAATTTCGCCAATTTTGAAGAGGCTAGAGAATGGCTCGATGAGTGGTTTTATTCAGGACAAACAGTTTTTTTTTGGGATGGTATCTCTAAGTTGCCTGAAAAATGGACAAGATGTATAGAATTAAATAGCTAATACATTGGATAAATAATTTTCTTCAAAATTAGCATTTTTTTCCCGAAAAACAAAACGGTAATGACTTTCCGGTACAACTGCTATCGTTGTACTATAATATAAATAATAATGATATAAAAAAGACTTAAAGGCGATACCATTCTCTACTTTTGCAGGATTTTTTTTCTGCCAAAGTCTTATTTTTTATTTTTTTATAATTTAGATTTTTTCATATTACATATTTATCTGATCTTATAAATATAAAATAAATATTATCAAGGCAAGCTTGGTTGTTGGTTGGCGCAGTGGTATAGGTGACGGGACGGTCCTCCTGCTGATAATTTAAAATATAAAATATATATACTATCCAATAATAATATAATATCAATTAACAAATTATTTTCTTTAATCTATTCTGAATAAGTCGTTATTAAATTAAGAAATTATGGTGGGATTTTAATCACTCAACTAGTATTACATTAATGTTAATGATTATCATAAAATGCCTTTTCTCTTATTATGAACAAAAATAAACCTAATATCTGATGTGTTTCGAAGTTAATCTTATCTCATTATGAGAGAAGTAATGTTAAAATTGGAAGAATATTCGAAACATTTCGGGAATGTGCTGAACATGGGCAAACAGTGGTTTGTGACGCGTAACCTAACGACGTCACTCCGTCACGTTGATCGCTCCAGGACCACATCGGCTTACGATTACATGATTTAGTGCCCGGAGAATCACAGTTCGTCTGTCAAGAAATACATCAATATCCTTCCAAATAATTTACGGAACTTTATCTTTATTTGACACTACAGAGCCGTATTCTTAAAAATATAAAATTATCTTATTGTTGTAATAACAACTTTTTTACATACCATCCCTGTAGTTGCTTTCAAGAAAGAGTGCAAATTGGTACCTTACAGCAAAATCACTGATCAGAACTGAATCTGGAGAATATAAGAGCGTTGAGACAAATTATATTTTAATTTAGTGACTTTGACGGTTTGTTAAGCAGGTGTATTATCTATATGAAAATTAATCATTTTCAATTTTTTTTATATCAGAGCTCTTTCTTATGAATGTTTCCGTTAAATTAATTCAAAATATTTCAATACACTAATTTGGGCTTATCGTTGACTAATTTGAAGCTAATCCATGAATAAAATACCTATTGAATTTTAAAAAAGTGCTTTATTTTTAGATACTTACTCAGTGCCAACTACCCACTTTACTTCTCATTTCATTAGATATCAACATCAGGTCTCGTTCTTAAAGAAGAAAATATAATTTTCAAATGAAATTTAAAACGGCAATTAAGTCCGTAGTTGCGCTTCCTTGTTAGTGAATTTGATAACCATTTTGCATAGAGCCTAGAAGCTTAGCACTACGTCACCGCTAATCTCCCTGTTTTCAGGCTGAAACGACCTCATCCATCTCTGCATTAATAAATTTAGCCCCCATAAGACAGAATCTACAGTATCTATTATCGCTTGTCGAAGGTTTGAAGAAGTCCGAAAGATCACACATGTCATCGACCTAGACAGACGATAGATATAACCTACTAAGTATCCGCATGTAAAGAGAATTATATACGCATACATACGCTTCCTATTCTTTAAACGGAAATGAAGCTGCCAACATGTAACAAGATGTATTATATCGAATGGTGTTCATCTTGATCATTCCTTGTAACAATGACTAAAGCATATAACACCGAGCAAATAAGATAAAACTTTTCACACTTTGAAGATGATGATATTTTGTCGGTGTTTGTTTATAGTTCATTCAATCCTCAATGTCACATCACCATGGTAAGTTGGACGATTGGACAACCAGTTGAAATGATTAAAGTTTATGAATCAAAACATCAAAATGAATGTTTGTGATGTGATAATTGTGATTTCCTTCCAACTAATCAATGCATTTTCCTTTTTTTTTCAACTTCAGTTCTTTCGTTTTCCTACTAACATCATTCCAGGGAAATTCTACATCAAGAATAATCCCGAGAGTCATTAAATTGTTGTTATATGGAATGGGAGTTATTAATTTGCATTGAGAGGTTTGATTATAGGTAAACTGCACATTCATAGATTTTTGGTTAATTCTGATTTTCCAGGTTTAGGCGTAAATTTATATTCTCACTGACCTACTATAATATGCAGGTTGTTTCCTCGCTATTACTTCCGACAGTAGTAATCGCAGCATCATCAACAAATGTAGCCATCGTGATATCTAGAGTAAGTAAAGAGGCACCAATACATTTCCTTGTTGAACATATACTTTACCTTTTTTTATTGAAGAGTACGTTTCTTCTTGTTTGACTCTAAGCAGTCTAGCAATAATACAAGAAGTTTAATGTGCTGTTTCGATAAAATTTTCTAAAGCTTATGAACAAGGCTATCACGCCATATCCTTTCAAAAGCTTACGCTAATCTAAGAATGTATCTGCACATACCGTTCTACATTCATAGGCTTTTTTCAATTATATCTGTGCATAGAATACTACTTGATCAAATGTTGAATGTATTTTAATAAATTTAAATTGATGTGTAGGTATTATATTTTTTATATCTATAATCGAATTTTTCTTTTCAACAAGAATACCCTGGAGTTTATTAGTAACAATGAGATACGTTTATGGACTTTTATTTCATTTAGTAATTTTCCAAATTTTCAGGTCATAATAATTTTAACCAACATTTTTAATAATCTTCCCAACATCTGGGACAGTTTTTAAACTAAATGCTTCATTGATCAAGTTGGTGACTTCCTTAATTCCCTTTCTTGATAGTTTTTGTAGCAATTGTCCATAGCCTGGTGATTCCTTTCGATTAACATCAACTTTGAAACTGAAAATGTCCGGAAAATTATACTCAATATCACTTTCGTTTGGTATGAGGGTTTTTTTTAAATGAGCAATAAATACTTTCGTTTTTTGTTTGTTGCTTGGCACCCAATTTCCATGTGGGTCTCTTATACATGGACTACGTAGACGTAGACGGTTTTAATTTTCAGTATTTAGTTTTTTAACAATTCTGTTAAATTGATTAAATTATTTTTATTGTTCTCTATTTCGTTGTCGTTATATTTGTAGCAGTTACTTTTTTTTGGATAATTGATTCCTGGTTAATTGTGATCTTAACATCTAGGATTACTCCAGGCGGCTTAATGGATATCTACAAAGAACGTTTTGCTTAAAAATTTAATCGTTCGGCTGTTTTAAGTGGTTCATTTAGTTGAATTCAATTTTCCAATTCTTTAGCTATCAGCATAAAGTAATATATAGAACCTAATAACTTAAAAACTTAATACAACTAATTTCAGAATTGTTTTGTGTTGTCTCAGCA
Source organism: Rhynchophorus ferrugineus (assembly GCF_030347505.1). NCBI lineage: Eukaryota > Metazoa > Arthropoda > Insecta > Coleoptera > Curculionidae > Rhynchophorus > Rhynchophorus ferrugineus. The sequence goes on along the minus strand of NW_027472588.1, from coordinate 14,606,269 downwards.
GGCAGGCGCTGAGAACGTTATTTCGCTGAATATGATTGGTTATTTTAAATTACCATTATAGGCACCTGTAATGGAAATATTTTACTAGAAGAGCTTTTAATTGGTCGCCGATTTCATACGCATCACATGACTAAACTAGGACGTCACATTCTACTGACCAATTAAATTTTAAATAAATAAATAAATAAATAAATAATAAATATAATAAAATAAATAAATAATAAAAATAATAATAAAATAAATAAATAATAAAGCCAAGATGTACTTTTAAGTATATAATATATATATATATATATATATATATATATATATATATATATATATATATATATATATATATATTTCAAATAAGATGTATTAAAGTTTCTATCTTTTTGTTCCCTCATATAGAAAGCAGAGCAGCACAGTTGAAAGTCTGTGTCTGCTAATATTTTACTTACTTGTTCAACACAAAAACGTATTGCGACCAGATATAATTATTACTACAATGTAATTGAGAAAATTATTGAAGGGATAATTAAAACAGTTCAATAAATATACATCAGAATGGAGAAAACTTACCAAAAAACAATATTTAGCAACAAACAATTAAAATTTATGATATATATCAAAATTATTGCTGTGCTCTTATAATGGTAAAATCGAGGAGTTAAAAAGACAAATCTACTATTAACAATGTAATAAAACAGGAATGATGACATTTATCTTCAATGGTTTCGCCTATTTAATTAAAATATCTATATATATATATATATATATATATATATATATATATATAAAATATATATATATATATATATATATATATATATATATATATATATATATATATATATATATATATATATATATATATATATATATATATATATATATATACTTTATGGCTAGCAGACACAGTCGCGACCATTGTTCGTTGATAGTGACGAAAACAGAAAAAACATAAATTACGCCATGTATTGTACATTTCTAACAATCTTCAGAAAACATTATTGATACTGCGATTGAGTCCGGTCCGGCTCTGTCAATATTTCGCTTAGATCAATTTGTGACTTTGCCTAGGAAATTGGTACAATGGCAAGAAGCTGGGACGTGGTGTGCGGTCTATCGTTGCGTGCCACGGCCGCATCAGTTATCGTTCCTCCGAACTGTTCGAGGAGTTATTGTTCGCCTAAAATAATGAGAGACGCGCGAGAGTTGGACACTGTGGTTTTTTTCATCGTCGGCTTGAGCCAGCAGGAGGTAAACGTTCGATTATATTTGATTGATTTGCATTTGAGCCCACCAACATTTAGCGAAAATCAGAAGGAGATGTGCTACCAAAATGTTGCGTGTAATTTTTTTTCTGTTTGTACAGCTGTATGACTTCAGTGATACGAGGGTCAGTATTTATATTTCGGGAATAGGAAAGAAAAACAAATAGTTAAGCTGCGAATATAATTTTATTGTTTTTCAAAGGAGTCGCCACGATGATCGATACACTTTTGCATACGCTTAAACCAATTTTCAAAGCATTTGTTCCATTCCGAATGAGGTATCTTCGAAATATGATTTTTGAACGCTTCAATAGCTCCGTGCGATGAAAATCGTTGTTCTTCAGTTCGCAGTTTGTTCTTCACGGATGGGAACAAAAAGAAGTAACTAAGCACCAAATCAGGGCTGTACGACGGATGGCGCATCAACTGGATGTTTTGAGTGCTCAAATAGTCTCTTGTTTGAACGGATGTGCGAGAGCTCGCACTGTCATGATGAAGAACAATCCGGCGTCTCTTGTTTGTTTTCCTTATTTCACCGAATATTTCTGGCAAATGAATGGTTGTGTGCCAATCAGAATTTACTCTTCTACGATCCTCTACTGGTACTGTTGCAATATGACCACTTTTTCCGAAGAAATAGGCCATCACTTTCTTTGAAGAGCTTCGTGCGCGAACAACTTTTGTTGGATTTGGTTCATCTTGGAAAACCCACACAATCGACTGCTGCTTACTCTCGGGCTCATACGAATATATCCATGATTGGTCACCCGTCACAATTTTATAAACGTCTTTCGAAGCACCGCGATTGAATTTCTTAAGCATTTCTTTGTACCAATCGACACGAGCCTGTTTCTGAGAGATTTTCAAATTGTGTGGGATCCAACGCGAGCATAACTTCCGCACAGTTAAGTGCTCATGTAAAATCGCATATATGCTGGTGAAACCAATTCTTAGGGAGGCCTGAATCTCACAATGGGTGACATGATGATCTTGCTTAATCATTTCGCACACAGCATCGATGTTTTCTGGCACAACAGCCGATTTTGGACGACCTTCACTAAACTCGTTGGACAACGAACTACGACCACGATTGAATTCACTAAACAGTTCGATACACGATGGTTTTTGATGGGGCTTGATCGCCAAAAGTCAAATGGAGTTGATGTGTGATACTCACTCACTCACTCTTGTTGTGATAATCCACGTCGAAAATTGTATAAAATCATCGCACGAAAATATTCACGATTCAGTTCTATATTTTTGCCGAGACAAATCTTTCAACTAAATATAAAATAAACAAATAGCATCCGTGCCACAAATTGTTCTGAGTACGTTATCGTGAAAAATGTTAAACTGTACGATGGAACCGTCAGATGGACTCACGTGACAACAGCGTTGCTAATTCCCGGAATATAAATAGTGACCGTCGTATAAGGATTTTTTTAAAATTTAAAGCGCCATTGGTGTTAAACACTGAATCCAAATTAGTCTGTTTTAGAGAAAATTTTAAGAGAATTATTTTAGACACGTCTTATCTACAATTCTTCTAATGCAACAGTCAATGCACGTCATAGATGACATTGGATATACTGTCAAATGCAGTTTTAAATGCAATAATTAACATAACTAATGTTTTGTATAATTTCGCAGACATATGACAATGGAATCGACCAGTACCAAAACATGTTGTAACGCGTCAATGCCCTCTATATTTTTAAGAGGTTATACACAGGCAAAATTTGTTTTGGTATTACTTTTGATAAATTTCTATTAGATCTTCAATCACATTTGTGATTATTCCGATTGAAAATTCTAAAGCCATTTCAGATCAGACTTAGGATCTGATTGCGTCTCTAATTTGTTACTCACTTGCTCTATTCGGAAACAAGATAATGGGTAATTAAATTGCTGCAGTTTTATTAGAAATATTTTTCAGATTGTTGCAACTGCACTTAATGTTAAAATAAACACTGTCGCTAAAATGTATCAAAAATTAATATAATTTTGGATTATTTTTTTAAATATATTTTAGAGTCTTCTTTTTACCAACTAGGATCTCTCTAGACTGGACCTACTGTTTAACGTTAGCTCCGAACCACGGTTCTATGCATTAAGCCTAACGACTGGCGAGTGACCGACTTTGAGATCATCCAAGAAGATATCCAGTGTTATTCAGCCTGGTTACTGGCCCGACTGGGATCATTGTCCTTTTTGAAATTTACACTATTTACTTTCGATATAAACATAACTTAACACAATTATTTCCAAGAAAGCTATTTAGATGTTTTTAAAGTATCCATGGAAAACTTAGGGATGTGCAACTCTTTGAAGGATACCCTCATACACTGTTAACTGACTAACTGACATAAAATATCACCAAGAAGAATGATGATGAACTAGTTAAATTGAAACAAAGACATATATTAACGGAAACTAAGAAATAACAATAAAAAATAAAGAGAAGAAAGAGAGGCAGAAGAGCAAAGCCGTAAAGATTGGAAATTGGATAATAGATAACAGAGCGGGAGACGTGGATATGGAGCATGGAAATAGATGGGTTGGAGAGAAATATGCAAAGAATAAAACGAGAACTAGAGAGCGGAAAAGTAGGGTGACGAGACGACAGTAAAAGGACAGTCATGTGTGCCGATGGACCAGAACTGCTTATGCTTATTTATTCTAAACTACCTTGATAGATTTCACAACCACACGTTATCATATCGAGTTAGAAATTATTTATTATTTTATAAAACTAGTGAAAATACAAAGCGATAATTGCAGCTGCACTTAATGTTAACGTAACTTTATAGATTGTTATGGAATAAGGGGATACTTATGTTAAATAATGTAACAACAGAACAAGTTTGAAGATTATAGTAAAGGTAAGATAAAAAATATAGTAATTATTAGAGGAAAGGATAAAGTATATTATAATTATAACTTTCTAGTTTTGCAAAAGATTACTAAAAGCTAGATGTTTAAATTAGATGTCATGTTCCAATACAGTGTATATATAAGATGTAGTTAATAGAGAGTGGGTGATTAAATTGTTAACATAACATTTGAAGATTTGTCAATTTTTTTCGGTATATGTATTTCTCTGAAGCAAATAAAAAACGCATAAATATTGAATGGAATAAAATAAACAAAGAAAAAGTAGTCTAAACTATACATAATTAGACACATACAGATAATATAATACAATATTAACACATATTAAAATAAACATAATGTCTTTTGACACAGTATTTATATCTAAATTCACATTTTTATATTATAAATGGAGAAATTTATAATCAAAATGATAGCCATGACCCTTTAAGCCACCACGCATTCACCTACAACAATATATTGTTGTATTTCAAAGATCTAAGGCAAATAATAAAATAATCAAAGGCGAATCGGCGAACAAAGGTACAATCGATGCTCGAAAACTTTTTTATATCAACTATAAGCTATTCAAATGGAACAAGGACCACGTACATCCCTGTAGCCGTTTGTTTAGGGGGAAGGTGTTATGATGTTATATAGTTCTGATTATCCTTCAATCTGGTTCAAAAACACCTGAATAGTGAACGACTGAGACGGGCTTGTCTGGTTTTCAATAGATCCTCAGTCGGTTTATATAACCATTCAACAAGTCGCTTCTTCTTTCCTCGAATAAATCAGTTTTTTAAAGTAAATTAACAGTGTTTGTGATTAAAACACTTTCTAATTTTTTAACTTAACACTGAAACAAAATGCAGGCAAAAACTAGCTTAATACAAGATATCAGACCCTTTTCTGCATCCATACAGAACAGCTTAACATTTTTGTATAATTAAAACCATTCATATTAGTAAGATCTGGGAACTCACGAAGGCTTTATGAAACCAGAGAGTAAGATCCGCGCTCGATGGGTGGCAAAAACGTTGACACGATCGCGGCAGGTATTTCATACAGAAACTATAAAATTACACGAGCTATACAGGTCATATTCTCCATCGCAATAATAACGTCACTAAATCAAGTCGGGCGACCAGCTACAGCTCCTATTTGAACCACCTCCAGAGAGAATTATAGAAAGAACGATATAAACCATATTGGTAATTTATAGACGTATATAATCCATCATTTATTTTTTAAAATGTCTCCATATTTGCATAAGTAATATATAACGACTTTTTTATCCATTTTAGGTACCTGATATGAGTTAGGTATATTGGAAATATCTAACATAAACATAATAATTTTGGTTAATAAGGTATTCGGTCACCACCATGTGCCTTTAAAACAGCTACAATTCTCGCGGATTATAGTGTCTGAATAGTTTTGGAATGTTGTCCCATTTTTGTACCAGAACATCTACCATCTTCAATTTTGTTGGAGAAAACGCAGTTTAAAGACCTAAATAGGAACAAATAGACAGGCGGACTATAAAACTAAATGTGGATAATCATTGTTTACAAAGATGGAGTTCCTATATGTAATTTAAATAAGAACTCAAAGAAATAAGAAATAAGAACTAAGAAACATATAAGATCGGAATCTGTAGAAGCTGTTTTTTTATTCATTGCTGAGATAGGATGATGTAAAACAAAACAAGCGACTATTAAACTTACGTGGGTAATGTAGAATTATATACTTATCTATAGTCTATCCAAAATAGTTTCGTACATACTGCATCAATATGTTGAATGTACTACCTACCGCAAGTTTTAAATTCGTTTTAGAATCAGTCAATATATTCCTTCTCATTTTATTCTAGTTAAAAAGAGACACAATGTGGTGGGATAAGTTCACATATAATGGGTGGGAACATATAATCGATATAGCTTGCTAAAGCCGTCTGGTTGCCAAAAGTATGCAAAATTCTTCAAAACTATAGTGATAAGACATTATGAACCAGTGAATGTTGTTCTAATCGCTTTTCTCCAGTTTTGATTACAGAGAGAACAGATTACGCTCTAATCAGTTATTTTGAACAGGAACGAGATAACGCAGACCAGCTCTTGCCACTAAAATTCGTTATAGAGTCAAACATTTTACTGTTAAACATTAGTTTGTTGGGATTTTTATTTAAAATATTTTCAGCGTGTTGCAGCTGCACTTAATATTAGTATGAAAATATACGATAACTGATATATATCAAAAAATGAAATATATAACCTAGAATTCACTGAAATAAAAAGACCGTCTTCGTACGAAGCGGATGACGAATCAAGATCAGCATGATATTAGCTCTAATCAGAGATTAAATATATGAAATGTACAAAAACAGTGAGTAGTTGTTCCATATAAACATAATTTAATACAATTATTTCAAAGGAATCTGTTCAAAAATAACGAGGAGGTATAATGGAACTTGATATTGTATATTTACTTCACAGCCTATAGCATCGCTTTTGGTGTGACAGGGGTTCCGAATATTCTTCACTATAAGGAAACTTGTGGGATATGGGCTCTTGGCCCTATGACAAATACATCAGTGGAAATGTAATAATTACATTCGAATATATAAGGATATCGGTAGAATCAAAAATGTATACAGGTAGTAACAGAAGGAAATAAGGAGTAACGCAGTGACTTGCCAAGGAAATATAGATCGGAAATACACAAAAGGTTCTGTTATTCACAGTCCAAAAAGAATTCATTCACATTTCTTTCGAGAGACACCACTGAATCCAAACACTTATTGTCGCAATTTAAACGATTGGATTCATTTCCAATACAAACTCGGAGAGACCATTAACAACTACCAGGACAAGTAACTTACCCGCAGATTTAGACATGTACAATTACAAAATTAATGTTTAGACATGCTTTAACGTATTAAAACCTCATATCTGTTTTCTTCTCAACACAAATTCATGTCATATGTATATGTTAAAGTCTATTTGGACCTATGGGGTTGCACTAAAACTTCAAACTAACTAGTATCCAACGCACTCAAAACAATGTTCTACGATTAATTACTAATGCCTATCGCTACGTAACCAACGAAGAGCTGCACTATGACCTCGGAATCGAAAAGGATATACGAAGTGGTCTAAAATTTCGCTCTAAAATATGAAAAAAGTTTGCTCAATCACAGCAACATGGAAGCAATACAGCTACTGGACAACACGGAGGAATGCAGAAGATTAAAACGAACCAAGCCACACGAACTTGTTTAGTTTATAAGTGTATTTTTGACTTTCGTAGATTAGTTTTGTTTTAATATGGGAAATACATACACATGTATTAATCACGTACACGCTTGTATATTAATGCAAGTACAACAGAATAGCAGTAGTTAATTAATTTATAAATTAAGATTGTACCAAGCAATGGTATGATTTAGCGAGCTTACTTCATGTTTTAGCGCAAAATCTTGGATCAATTGGATTATCCGTTTGATTCCGAGGTCATGGGTTACGTAGCGATAAGCATTGGTAATTAATTAATCCTAGAAATTTGTTTCGGTTGCGTGGGATTACTAAGTGGTTTGATGTTTTAGTACAACCCCATATGTGTAAATAGGCTTTATGACTGATTGATAAACTAAAATATTTGATTTTAACTCAAGTTGAGAGTATCTTCTGACTAACCGGTACAGTTGCCCGACTTTCTCTGAATCTGCTCTACTTTTTGTCTCAAATGATATTTCCAGTTTAATATACCATCGAGATATATTCCGAGGTATTTAGCTGATACCGCTTGAGGTTTTTAAACGCAAAACGTTACGCAAAATTAACATGGACAGATTTGTAGCTATTAAACTTTATTTTCCAGTCTCTAGTCCATTTGTAGTTCTTATTGATCGCTATTTGTACTTTTTCTATAGCCTTATATAGAGGTATATCTTTTTCCATTATAACTCTGTCGTCGACAGATGTTCCAAATAGTGTTTTTCCTTTTGTTGGGATATCAGCACTCTATACCACCTGTCGGAACTCCAACCGAAATAGGTCTAAGTGTTGAGATTACCGCTTCATGCGTGACACTAAATTTTCGATCGAACAAATATGATTCCAGCAGTCAACAGTAATTACGTGGCAGCATTTTGCTCATTTTGTACATTAATCTCAAAAGCCATACCCTGTTAAAAGTTGGGAGACGTCCAGAAATATTGCAGGGCAGTACTTCATTTCAGGAAATTATTCTATTATATTTCGGGTTTGCAGCTCAAAATCGTCTATACTTTTGAGTCTTACGTCCTTTAATTTAAACTGATTTGTTCTAGCATTATTAGTCAAAACTTTCTAAATGTAAAAGTCCAATAGGTTTGACCCATTCCTACGTATAGTATTACTGACGGTGGACCAGTAAGTCAGTTCCTTAACCAGGGCATGTGTTAATCAAGTACCTTCCAATAATAAACCTTGAGCCTAATTTTGTATCTCGGTGGACAATATATAGCTCCTACTTCTTTTAGTAGCTTTTACTTCTTCTTTTTTAACTCTACGCTTCCTTTGTTCTACCCTGTTTTCTAACTGCAAGATATTGTGTAGCATCTCGATCTGAAATTCACTGAACAATTTCATCATATCGACAATAGTTAACTGTTCAATTTATATACATTGCAGAAGTACAGGAAATATTTCATACCGTTAATTCTAATAATATAGCTATTTGGGAAAGTATTGTACTTGTTACGGGTGTATGATTTGTTGATAAGGAAAAACAATCAGCCAAAACATCAAAGAAGAGTAAAGACCTTCTTTCGCTAATAAAAAATAAAAGAAAATACTTGAAAGTTAAATATATACCAAAAAAAAAAACACAAAATAACAACATTTTTGAGTTTTTAGGTACTTGGGTACTTGATATCATTAAGTAAGGTGGAGGTTTGACCTTGCCTTTATTTGAAAAAATGTTCTGTCGCAATTTTTATTTTAACGTAATTAATTAGTAATTTGTGTAAGGACTATAAAGAAATATATCTATCAAGAAGCTGATACAAAGTGCTATTTGTCGTATATATATATATATATATATATATATATATATATATATTACTCATTGAATGCTAATAATATGCAGATATCAGTAGAAGTTTAACTGCTTGGTTGGCGTAGTGGTAAAGGCGACAAGACGGTCCACCTACTGCTACAACACGATAGGCGCGGGTTCGATTCCTGTTGGAGCATGGTCGAAAATGTATGTTTGTGATTGTATAATATTTATAATTGTCCTAGGCAGTAGTGTAAAATCCGACAAGGAAAATGATCCCAGTCACGCCAGTAACCAGGCTTGGTAAGACCGGATGTAGGACCTTGGGATTGAGGACCGTCGCTCGGAGCCCACGTTGAACTGTAGGTCCGGTCCAGATAAACCCTCGGTGGTAAGAAGGAGGCTTTATAATATTTAAAAAAATAAACGTTCGGTTTTATAAATACAACACAGAATAACCCACAACGGCGCAAGCAATAACGAGAATGTGCAAGTATTTCTATTCGGTTCCATTCGATGATTTTTAATGTATCCATCTATACCAGTTAGCTATACTACCAATTGTTGTAAGAAACATAGTAAATAATATAACCAAATTCGGAAAGAAACCACAACATTTGCCCGACATATCACATTCTGACTGCCACTTGATCAGGTTTTACTGGTACACGGTTTCGAAATACTAAAGATATTCGAAAAAAATTTAAAAAGGTTAATCTTAGACGACTAAATGGCGCAAACTGGACTATCATATAGACAAGATGATGTTGCAATATGGATTTTCCTAGCAAAACCGCGTATGTATTAAGATATACATGTGCCTGACATGTTTTCGTTCGAATTCGTAGAAAATTAGTAACCGTTTCAATATTATCTGGTTTTATCAGATGATATATTAAATGATAATTACATTTAAGTTGTTGAATATTGAATATATTTTTATTAATATATATTTTGCCATTTTTTCTCAAAAGTGCCTATTTAAAGTAAAAAAAATAATCATAATACATGTAAGAATTTAATATATAGTATAATTGATCTGCTACAATAGCTTTTAGGTTAGAGTTGCTTTATTTTATTTACATTAAATCTTTTCTAAACGACTTATGTCATCCCCTGGAGGCTTAATATATCTGATTAATGATTTTACTTGTAAGTAATGTATTTTATTTACATTATCACATTTTTACTTGCATTTTTATTGATAAAATTAGATTTAATCACTGCATTCTCCCTAATATATTTTCAATATCGCCATAACAGTTAGTGTTAATTCTCTCCTTGTACTTTTTAACCAAATGATATTCCAAACAATTACACACATAATTCACTCATACAACATTCACACTCTACAACACGATCTTCAGTTGCAGCTATCCTAGATTAGTTACTCACCTTGTAGTTGTTTCCAATCTCATAATATCGTCATGGTATTGTTAGCATTGTGTCATAATACCACATCCGGAAAGATTCATACTCTCACTGTCACATTCTGAGCTAAGATTAACTAATCTGTTAATTTCCAATCTAACACTAGTTCACAACTACACCATTTATCGATATCTTCTTCTGTGTGTTTGATGGAATTCATCCAAACAAACGGATGTTATTGTAGACAATTATTTGCACATGACGGTCTATTGCAGTTATACTTTGCCATATTCCATAAGTGGACTTGATTGAATATGCACTGATAGAGAGGAAGACGTTACCCTCTGTGGCCATATTGTTCAGACATCTAAACTACTGTGTATAATGTTTCAGGTCTGTAACTAAAAAGGTAAGTTACATGAAACACAGTTAAACATTTCATTTATATTACAATCCCTTAACTACAGCCTTTGCCGACCACTTTCTTGGATTCCTGTTTCTAGCATGAAGAACAATATATCTGCAATGAAGTATTAAAATATATTATGAACTACCGGCTTAGTCAAATATTATTCTATCTTTTTCGATCAACTCTTTTTGTTTTTACAGTCTTTTAAGTAACGTCTTGTCTTGAGTGGCCTAAAATTTTATTTTGAATAATCAGTGTCTATACTCAAGTTGAAATTATAAATATACCATAATTTTATTGTATATTTTTAAAAAAATTATTATTTTAGAAGCAATATTTGGAATTTGTATTAGACCTCTTCGTGGGTTATGTTTTAACTATTTAAATCCTATGTCTCCTAACAATGTTTGAAGATACTTTTCATACTAATAGTTATCTCTGAACTATTTTGCCAAACATTTTTACTATGGTGTGTATTTGTAACACATTAATATCGCCAATTTTGTTTTTATCTTATTATTTTCTTTATATCCTATATTTCTAATATTGTATAATATTTTAACGATTAAAATATGCAGCATGTAAGTGTTGCCTCATGTTTTTTTATGCTATCGGTCTATTTTGGATCCAGTGCTTTGGGTTACTACAAATGAAATTAATTAAAATCAATTAACAATATATGGAATATTTTATTTCACTACGAATAATATATGTACAATATTAAACATAATAATTAGAAAATAAGATTATATATTTGCTTTATTTAAATTATCGGTTAAGAAAGTTAAACATTTTCTAAGATCGACATTAAAAATATCAGTAACATGGGTAACGGAATCATGGAAATTTATGTATTCCTTCAATATTTCTATAATAGAGGTCTTGTGGTCTATGCTATCCATGTATTTTAATAATTTGGAACATTTTTCTTCAACATGTTCACGATCAGTTATCAAAGGTATTTTACTTAAATCATACAACAAATTGTTTGTAACTTTAAGAACATTGCGATAAACGTTAATAAAACATTCAAATTTATTATCATCTAAAATATTGTCTCGAGCATCCTGAATATTAGAGCTGATTTCATTTTGACACATTCGATGCTCCTGCAATGTTATATTCAATTTTGTCTTTTGTTGTGTAGATAAAACGCAAGCCTCGACTTCAAGAATCCCATCTCTGTTTAAATGGAATCTTGCTTCGATTGAAATAGCACCTGCTCTACCTTTTGGCACATTTTTGCATACAAGTACTCCTAAGAAGTTGTTAAATTTTGTTTGTTTTCGTTCACCCTCATATATCTTAAACGGCACAGTATCTTGATTATTTCTCGACGTAGAAATTATCTTAGAAGCTAATGCAGGCAATTTTGAACATCTCTGAATTATTTTAAGCATATATCCTTTATTTGTTTCTACACCTAAAGATAAAGGTGTGACCTCAGTGATAATCGTATCTTTCAATTTCACACCTGTCCTTTTCAATAAAGCAGCTTGACAAGCGACCCCTAATGCAACAGCTTCATCAGGATTAATATCAGTTCTAAGCTTTTCTGCACCAAAATATTCCTTCAAGGTTTCTCGAACTAGAGGCGTTCGCGTTACGCCTCCAATAAGGACCACCGTGTTTATATCTGCACGGGTAACATTATGACCATTAAGACACTTTTTCAGAGTATACATGGATCTCTCGATTAGCTCTTTTATTAGGGATTCATATATTTCTCTTGTCATTGTTAAAGTAAACTCATCATCGTCCCCGCCGACGCATTCAAGCTGAACAGAGAAATCATCATGTAAAGAAAGTTTTTCTTTAAGGGTAATACAGTTTCCCTTTAATCGTCTTAAGAGTCTTGGTTTCAATACTTTTTCACCGTAAGCTTCTTTTAATTTTTCTTTAAAGTATTTCAGAAGCTCTTCATCCATATCTCGACCACCAAGAAAAGTATCCCCCTCTACATTCAATACCTCAAAGTGTTTCCCCTTTATCTGTATAACAGATATATCAAGAGTACCCCCACCCAAATCATAGACCAATATTTTGCCTTTTGATATGGAATTTTCCCGAGAATAATACAAAGCTCCAGCCACGGGTTCACTGATGAGCCTCAATACTTTTAGTCCAGCTAATTCAGCAGCTCTTATAGTGGCTTTTCTTTGCGCATTATTAAAATACGCTGGAATAGATATAACCGCTTCATCAATATTCATCCCTAAATATTCACTAGCTGAATCTTTCAAATACTTCAATATTTCGGAGCTAACTTCTTCTGGTGATTTTGTTATGACACTTCCATCATGTTCGAACTGAAAGATTGCATTCCCATCTGGTCCATCGACGATGGTAAACCGATGACTATCGCTTTCTCTCAGAAGCTGGACGTAAGCATCGTCGTATTTGCGGCCTATTATCCTTTTAACATCTAAAATATAAGAAAACTATTAACGAAATCAGCTTTTAAATGAATGAAATATTATCGAATGAATTATTATATAAGTATTTACTAAATATAATACCTTTGTTATTTTCTCGATATATAAACAATATAAAAATTATGATAGAATATCAAAAATATAATTATAAAATATAAACGAAACGAACAAAGGCGAAACATATACTCACCGAAAAAGAAGTTGTCTGGACATGAAATGCCCTGCTGGTCAGCGGTAGTACCAACAGATATACCTGAATTTTGTTTGTTATAGAAAACAAAAGATGGCGTTAAACGGTGTCCCTCCTTGTTCGGAATTATTTCTAGTTTATCTTTGAAATAGACCGCAACACAAGAAAATGATGTTCCCAAGTCGATCCCAATAGCTGGTACTTCACACTTTTTACGTTTTGCCGCGTGCATTGTAAAAACACTTTTTGGAATTAAATAAGGTAGGCATGAGTTTTTATAGCTTTTATACCTTCCTATCTTATCAATATCGTATACAAACGTATCTTATCACAACAATGAAAATAATATTATTATACTAAAAATTATTTTTATTATATATATATGTAAAAATGATTATTTATTTTATATATATAGGCTGGGTAAGACCGGATGTCTTCTGGGATGATTTCTAAAGTTGGTCACTCGCCAGTTGGTAGACTTAATGATGAGGACCGTGGTTCGAAGCCTACGTTAAACTTTAGGCCCAATCCAAATAAACCCACTGTTGGTAAAAGGAGACTTTAATATATATATATATATATATTAAAGTCTCCTTTTACCATAATTACACATTGTTAAACCTTTAAATTTTGCTGATGCTTAAGACAATGTCTGTGGGCTGATTAGTTTTTACATATTTTCTTGTGTTGAATGTTGTTGGATTTGGTTTTGCTTTCATTAACGTTGACCATAAATCGTGATAAAAGAATAATGTGGGCATATTTTACCACACATATTTGATGACGCCACTTAGACCAGTATTATTTTGTTATAAAAATAATGGTTGGAAATTAAAACGGTCCACTTATCTTTGGCTTTGATTTTCGTATCAAGTAAATGATTGGTATTTAAGCCATGTTGTAGAGCTATGAGCTAATGCCATCATTTTATTATAATGTTAATTTTTCGATTTTTGCTAAATGGTACCATTAGCACACCACTTCTTATTACTGAGAAATAACGTCTTCTTTTACACTCATAGCTTCAGTGATGATTCTATATGACAAACCTCCAAGTTTGTTTAGAATTTTATGCGTATATATATCTTATAATGCGCATATAATTTATGCATTGTTAAACCTTAAAATTTTGCTAATACTTAAGACAATGTCTGTGGGTTGAGTTTTTAAATATTTTCTTGTGTTTAATATTGTTGGATTTGGTATTGCTTTCGTTAACGTTTCATAATCATATGACTTTATGTGGCACTTGGGACTAATCCGCAAGATAAATATATTATGATCGCAAAATTATTATCAAATGGTGGAGTCGCTTATATTTTTTTAATAGCATAATTTCGCATGAAATGATATTTTCAACGTTTAAATCTATTTCGGCCGGAGTTCAGAACGGTAGTATATTGTGACCACATATATATCTGCTACACATTGCTAATCTCATAAAACACATATATCTGTGTCTGGGGCTATAGGAAAATAAAATAGCGGTTCCCTAGAAAAATACCACTTGAGGGATGCCGAATGTCTCAAGAAAATTCCTCAAACATCAAGTGAAATACTTCGACATCCGTCTTGAAGGTAGATTATATTGGAAAAATGACGTTAGATAAAAGGCTGAGTTGATCAGACTGAAATCCAAAAAAACTGCACTGGTTAGTCTGAAGATACTTCCAACTTAACCTAAGATAAGATAAATTAATTTATCACCCAGTTAAAAAACTTATTTCGATTTTATAAGATAAAATTTTACTAAGCATACTTAACCTAAAACGTAATAACAAAAATATTTTATTAAAATAAGAAAGTTTAAAATGTTTCTGGCCGGCTTGGTGGCGCAGTGGTAAAGGCGATGGGAGGGTCCTCTACTACTGTTGCGATAGTCGCGGGTTCGAATCCTGCTGGGGTAAATTTATCTTTGTGATTGTTTAAAATTTGTGAATATTCTAGGCAAGAGTGTAAAATCCGACAAGGAAAATGATCCCAGTCACGCCAGTAACCAGGCTGGGTAAGACCGGATGTCTTTTGCGATGATTTCTAAAGTAGGTCACTCGCCAGTCGGTAGGCTTAATGCAGAGGACCGTGGTTCGGACCGTTCATTATAACAAAATAATACTGGTCTAAGTGGCGTCTTCAAATTTGAGTGGTAAAATATGCCCACATTGTTCTTTGTCACGATTTATGGACTGGAGTAGCATAAACATCCTGGAATGATATATAAAGATATCAAACTCATATAGGATCACATAAACGAACAGAAAGAAACACATAAAAGATCTCAAAACTAACAAAAATTCAGAATTTCTGCTATATCTGTAAATATTTGATTTGATTATCAGCTGAGTTGTTTGTTAAAAGAACTAATTATATCTATATATTAGCCTGTTATTCATCCTTATATTGAACAAAAAACCATATTTTTGACCTCGAAACATTTTAGTACTGCGTAATAAAACATAATTTTAATATAATTATTATATTATAATTATAATAATAGCAGTTTTGAACTTATTTTAAGTAATATTGGTTTAGACGTCTTTTAGCCTATCAAGTTCTCCTATGAAATCTTAAACTAGATCTCTGCTTAGTGTCTGTTTATTGACTTGAGCTTTGTGACATTTGATTTTAAACACGCTTTCTCTCTGTATAACGATTGCTCAAGTTTATAAAATCACACTGTTCGATCAAGTAGGTGTCACTTACCTTAACCTGGTTAAGTATAGCCAATCAAATATACCAAATATTTTATAACAGGCCAATTAAAATGTTCCTGGCCCATCATCGTAAAAAACATTTTTTTGGTAAAACTGTTTTTTTTTATTCAACATAATTCCTTTCAATGGTGATACAGTGATTATAGCGACACTTCAACTTTTCGATACCATTTTTGTGGGACTATTTGCCAATGGCTTCGAAATAGGCCTCAGTTTCGGCGATCACCTGTTCATTCGACGAAAGTTTCTTCCCAGAGAACATTATTTTGAGAACTGAGAACAGGAAATAATCTGATGCAATTCGAAGCCCAATTCATGGATTTCTGACATCGTTTTCACGGACATGTGACATTTAGCTTTTTCTTGGTGAAGCCACAGTTACTTTTTCTTCAAATGCCGCCGTTTTTTCGGCGATTTCGTCCTTCAAACGGTCCAATAACGCTATGTAATAGTCACTGTTGATGGTCCTTCCTTTTTCAAGGTAGTTAATGAAAATTATTCCAAGCGCATCCCAAAATACAGACGCGATAACCCTGCCAGCCGACTCTTGCGTTTTCCCACGCTTTGGAGCAGGTTCATCGTATACAGTCCACTCGGATGACTGTCGATTGGACTTCGGAGTAAAATGATGGGGCCATGTTTCATCTATTGTCATATATCGACTCAAGAACTCGGGTTTATTATGCTTGAACACTCAATCATCAACTCGTCGTTGTTTTTGGTCAAAAGTGTGCCATACCCGCTTTGCACAGGGCTTTCTCATATCCAAATATTCGTGAATGATATGATGTACACGTTCAGTTTATATCTCTAGAGTGTCTGATATTTCATTCAGTTTTAACTTAGGGTCATTCAAAATCATTTTGTGGATTTTTTAAATGTTTTCGTCGGTAACAACCTCTTTTGGGCGTCCACTGCGTTCAACGCCGTTGAAGCTCATTTCACCACGTCTAAACTTAGCATACTATGCTTGATGGTTGATTTTCCTAGGGCAGTGTCCGGAAGCTCTCCATTAAGCCTAGCTTTTGCTTCAACTGTATTTTATCCTTTCAGAAAGCCATATTTTATCAACACGCGAAATTCCTTTTTATCCATTTTTTTCACAATAACAAAATTTGCTTCACTCAATGCTATAATTCACAAACTAATGGTCCAACAGCTATGAAAATTATATATGTATTAGGGCTAACTAAAACGCATATGGATTTAATTCTAGTAGCGCCAGCTATGTGTCAGGCCGGGGGTTTTCAATTGAACTGTTCTTAACTTTTTCAATTTTAATCATGATGGGTTTTGATTGACGCTTATTAAAGGTATTAATTTAATTAATATTGTCTTGTGTAATTGAGTTTTAAGAATGAATAATCAGTAGTGTACAGCAGCAGTGAGTTCAGTTAGAAGTCCATTCCCCTATGCCTAGTTGGAATTCGATTCTTGTAGAAACATATACTGACTTAATGTAGAGTTGTACGACTAGACCAGTCACATTATGTTAAAAATAACTTTTTATATTATTTGGTAACTGAGGAAAGAACAAAATTCTTCCGGACTCATATACACAATAAACAAAACAGTGTCATTTAAGTCGATATTACCTTAATTACTCTTCAGACACAATTAGATGTATCTAAAGTAGTAAATAGTTATATTAAAATGATAATTTTGCTGTGAATATAAATTACCGGTATTCGAACTATACTAGCTGTTTTCTGCCTTGCAAGTTTCTTCTGCCTTGGGACGAAAATACACAGCTTGTTTGGGGTTTTCGGCGACATATTATTACATCAGTGTTCCTCATACTATTAGTACTACTAAATAAGACCTATTCTGACGCAGATTTGAACCGTTTTAGCGGGCTTTTAAAATTTCGCTCAATCGATTTTTTTTGTAAACAACTTATATTCCGACTAAAGTAAATACGTAGAATTATCATAAAATAGTGTTTTAAAAATAGTCATCCAAGCTACTGTTTCATCGTTAAAAGACTTTTAAATATTTTTTCTATTGTTTTCTTTACAATAACATTAATAAGACATTTTAATCAGTTTAAACAGAATACTAACGCTTTAACTAAATCTATATTTAGAAATAATTAATTATTCGACATTGCAATCGTAAACGTACGAATGGCAATACCGAGAATCGTAAACCCGGTGAAAAACGAGACATTTGATATTTTGTTGAATCCGTTGAACTGTCGTAAATCATTTTTGTCGTGCGAGAAAAGCTCCTAACCGGCGTTGCGGGAACACGAATATAAATTTACTAATAAACGAAAGTCAAACATCCAGAAAAAGGAATCTTTAGGTGCATCTTAGCGCCAGCACGATAAATCACCGGATAATATTTATTTAACACCGACGAAAATATTTGATTACTTGATAATTAAATTGGATAGACGATCAAGATACAAGGGTGGGCCAAAAAATAATGTATAGGAAGTAATAGCAGTTTAGTTCTCACTAAAAAAATCTGATATTTATTAAATTAAAACTAGACACTTCGTCAACAATTGGCCTAAACTACGAAAAATGGAAATATAGAAATCATACATACCCGTAACCATGTTTTTCGAGTCGAATCACTAGGCAGTCGGAGCAGACATTACTTGACAAGTAATTTCTATACAGCTTCATTTACTCACTTTCTTTTTACACATAATTTATTTTTTGCAAATAAACATAAATATATTTAATAAACATTTCATGTAATGTTGGAAGTAAAGAGGGTAAGGAGCGAAATAAACATCGAAAAATTCATTTTCCTTCTCATTTTATTCTAGTTATAAAGAGACAAAATGCTGTCTAATTAGTTCGAACACGAAAACGAATGATCCTGTCAAAGAAGTTCGATTGTCAGACGTATTCAAAATTCTTTAATCAATAGTGATGAGAAGTTCCCAATTGTAGAAATGTTCGTCTGGTCGGTCGGTCGAAATGTGTGGCTGTCAATACGATTGTTTGTCCGGACACTCACTACTAATTTTGGAAGAAATTTGCATGAGAACTAAAAACACTGGTTGAATAAAACTTGTTTATTTTATCATTGAATGATACATGTGGTCGACGGGAGAATGGACATGATATTAGGTTAGGTAGAATAAGTACTGTAGTGCTGTGGATCGGGTACTGTTACAAGAAGGTGGAGAAATGAAAAGAGAGCGAAACATCGTCGTTATGGTCTTTTATAGCCTGGAACTGCATGGTACCAATCCACCGGTAAATGTCAACAATGAATGATAAACCAACATTCATAAAGTTTATTCAATCACTATCTCTTTCAGTTATCATCAGTTTATCAAAAACTTGCTTACGATTCCACCATTTGTCAATTTCTTCTTCAATGTGTCTGATCGAGCTCATCCAAACCAAAGGCGTTATTTTCGACAATGCCTCTTTCCATAAATCCAGGCAGTTCTTGTTTGAATATCCTCCTCGACCTGAATATCTATTGTACTTATTCTTTGCAATACCCCATATCAACACAATTGGATTAAATATGCAGTGATAGGAAGGAAGACATAATACTCTGTGGCCATAACGTTCAGCAATCTGATCTATTATGTATCTTTTCTCAGGCTTATTTCTAAAAAATTAAATTACATAAAATGCAATTAAATATTTCATTTATACTTACCGAGTAACAATTGGTAACATAATGAAACTTATTTTATGTACATTAAACCATTCCTTAATTATAGACTTTGTTGATGCACTTGTTGGGATTTTCTTCACCAGTGTATGATATGGTGCATTGTACATAAAAATAGCTGATAGTTCCTCCGAGTTCTTTAAAAACTTATTTTCAAACTATTTGCAAAAACAAGTTGTCGTTGATTTCTCCATGGTAGTCACCCTTCGACTTATGAAACACTAATTGGAGGTGGGGTTAACATGGAGGAAAACACTAATTCTGCACCAGGAGTTAAACCATTCCTGTTTCCATCATGAAGAACTATATGTCTGCAATAGATTATGAATAAATATTATGACTAACAAAACCTGATCGATAGTTATTCCAACGTTTACCTTTTCCTATCAACTTTTGTTGTCTTATCACTATATTTATTATCATTTTGCCATGAGCGATCCAATATACCATTCTGAAATATTCATGTTTCATCTAAATATACAAATTAATATGATAATTCTCCCTTGATTTTGTTATATGTTTTTAGAAATTGTATGCCTTTAAAAGCAATTTTTGGAAGTTCGATTAAACCCCTACATTGGTTAACTTTAAACCACTTAAATCCTTTAGCTTTTTATGGATACTTTCCAGATTACCCATTTTCTCTAAACTAATTGTATTAAATTATGTTTCAATTGAAAAAACTACTTACTGTTTTTATAGATTTCGTATATTTGATCTCTGATACAGCCAACATCAAGCTGATCTTGATTCGTCACCTGTTTTGCATAAACACAGCTTCTTTTTGGTGAATTTAAGGTTATATTGTTTTTTTTTAGATATTTTAGGGACCGCTCCCGTACTACTATTAAGTGCAACTGCAACGAGCAAAAAATACTTTCAATAAATGGGGGTGATTAAAAATGTATTAAAACAAAGCATTAAATCAACGTTTGTCGATTTATAACTCGTAATTATAATGTATTGAAGAAGTTTGCAGACGTTTGATGCAGACAAACTTTTGCACGCCCTTTTGGTTACATGTTCGAACTTCTCTAACAGCATTCTATCTGTTTTTAAATATAATAAAATGAGAAGGAACTTATTCGAAGGACGAATTTACAACTTTCGACAGGCACATATTGATGACGTGCGTTACTACTGTTTTGAATAGGCTATACTTGTCGATTGAACATATTGTTGAACTACTGAGGGTAATAAGAAATTGTTTATATCTCGAATAGTCCTTTTGACCTTTGTTGGTAGCTGAACGTGGCCACCGTTGTTTGATTAAAGCTCAGTGAAATTCGCAACAACATTTACAAACGATTCGACCAGAACGCTAGCGCCAAAGTCAGCGAGTTGTAAAGAAAGCTTCATTGTTCCATCTGATTCGATCGATCGATCTGAGTAATTGGTCGCCAATTGCAGAAACGCATTGTTCGCGGTACTCATCAATCCGACCTACCTCAATTTGCTGTCAGTTGCATCCGTCCTACTAAAGCGGCACTTCCGTCGATTGTCGTGACGCCGGATTCAACTTGGTTCATCTGCAAAAAAATCTTGGCTGACGCTGGTGCTATAATTAGGCACTCATTGACACGCAACATTTTTATAAGTACGTAAGTTATGCAGGTTAAAGTCATTGTGAAGGCAGGGCAAAGCGTCACAGCATTTTGTTAAAACATTCCTACACATATTATATTTATTTTCCTATATATAAAAAAAATTCATACCTCGGTCGAAAGTACGTACGTACTTAATAACAGGGAAGAAAGTTAAACACTTACTCCCTGTGAGAAGTGTATTCGCGCCCTCTATAACGGCGGGAGGAAAGAATTTCTTATGAGTATTTATACTTGTAATTAGAGACTATTTATTTTGTCGCTACAACAAATTGTTTACCGCTGATTCATCACTTTGCTACCTTTAACCTTGAAAATAATCATCAATATAGTTTTGAATGATGTTAATATCATACTAAACCTTTCTTCAACCGGCTATGAAAAAAAAAAACGTATACACCACATGGGACAAACCACGATATATATATCTAAAATTTGATACAGCTACGTCGTTGATGACCTGAGTTCACTGCGGTTTTGAATAGATTATACATATATTTACACTCTGAAGTTGTTGCAGTCCTTTTCTTATAATGTTAATTGATCTAGTAATTTGAACTTATTAAGAGAAGAACTGGCTTAATGGATCTATATATATATATATTATATATATATATATTTCATTCATCATTTCATTATATTTTGTTCTATTCATCATTTTATTCTATTTAAAATGATATAGAGTGCTCTCTGACAAGTTCGAGCATCTAACCGAATCAGCCCTGCCAAAGTTGTCAGGTTGTCAGACGTTGAAGAATTCTTCACAATATTAATTATAATTACTACACGTCAAAAACTACCAAATACAGAAATGTTCCTTTTTAAGTTACAAAAACAGTATTATAATAGTAATTCTTTGGTTATAAACTCGCAAAGGTTACCAAAAACAGTGAGTAATATTTTTGATATAAACATAAGTTAATAACATTATTTCAGAGGAAACTGTTAAACTGAAAAGTATCTATAGTTAGCTTATTGATCTGCAGCTGTTTGAGGTATGTATTATCATTTCATACACTGTTAGGTAATATAGGATTTAGAAGGTGTAAAGATAACCTACGAAAAGATCGAGTCGAACTTCTACACATTGTAAATATATCGTTTGTGCTGGAAACAGGAATAACTAATAACCCCTTCGGTTTGGATGAACTCGATCAGGTACCTTAAAGAAGAAATTGACAAATGGGTGGAATTTTCTCCTCATGTTTTGTAGCCATGCGTATACTAGTTTTCTTGAATGTCAGTCGAACTTGTGAATGACTGTCATAGTAGAAAAAATGACCTTAATGTTTTGCTGTATCCAGAATAAATATTGGTCAATATTTTAGAAAATCTATAGATATATATTTTTGTATCAATTTTTACTATCATACAATTTCTTCTTTCATGTTTATAAGTACTTTCTGTCACTAAACCTTGAGGGATACGTTATATCTGTTCTTCTGTATACACCCCCATATTGTTTTAGAATCTAAATCTACAAGCTATCTATATAATCATTCAGCATATGTACTTTGAGAGATATTTTGCAACCCATGGAAGTTTTAAATACAGCTAACATATTGTCCAGTATCTCTCAGTAATGTTCAGTTTTGTTATTCCTTAAAAGCCAAAATACTGCTCTTTTAAAATCAATTATTTTTCTTATTTCTAAAACTGTTCTAGCATTAGCAAGCAATTTTGGAAATTCTAACTCGACGTGGAAAGACGGCATTAGAGAGTTTGAGGTCCATCAATAGGATCACATTCAACGTTTTGTTTCCCACTATAAAATTCAATTCTTAACACATAAGCTAAAAAGTGCGTAGTCCCAAAAAGGGTGTAATAAAGGAAACACGTTTTGTTTTTGTTCAAAATTGGCTGTATTAGAGCATTCTTTAGGTTCACGATCAGATAGTAGTCACTGGGATCTTAATCTGCATACGATGGATCTGGAAGCAATTCGAAGTTCAATTCACGTACTTTTATTATTCTTTCGATTGACTTCTGACAAGGTGCTTTGTCTTGATGAATCAAAATATTTTTCTTTGTTATATGCTGTCAAATTTACATTTACGGCATTCGAACGCTCCAATAACTCTATATAGCTCTTCACTGTTGATGGTATTTCCCCTATTAAGATAGTCAATGGATATTACACCACGCACATCCCAAAATACCGAGGCTCTAACTTTTCTGCTAATGTTTGAGCTTTCGGGCGCTTTGGACGAGGTACACTAGTACATAAAACAGTACATTCACATGAAAATCGTTTTGATTCGTGAGTGAAGTGATATATCTATGTTTTATCCATTCTCACATCGACGCAAAAGTTCCGGTTTATTACGTTTAAACATGGCCAAACACTGCTCAGATCATCAACACGTTCTTGTTTTTGAGCAGCACTGAGCAACATTATACACAATTTTGTGGATTTTTTCGATGATTTCTGCTGACATCGCCTTATCTGGAGGTCTACTGCGTTCTCCATAATCGGCCTCTCTTCAAACACGTTTTAAGTCACCGAACCAATGCTTTATTATTGTTTCTAATGGAGTGCAGCCGTTCTAACACCTTTCAAGTCATTGCTTTGTCTGAACGGTATTTTTATCATCAAGAAGCAGTATAAAGTTAATACATGTAGTGTCACTTTTAGCACAATAACTCAGGAACTTATGAATAGTCGGTTAATTCTAAGTGGAAAAGCAATTAATGCAATAAAATTAGCGCCATCTTTGTGTTAGGCCTGGGACTTTTCAGCCCATATGTTATAATAATTTCTATATCTACTAGGTAATCTCTTTAAAAACACTGTGATCTTAACCAAGGAATGTAATCTGATATTCAGTATTTTGAAATAGTATAGTAGCTGTGTCATGCTGCATCAATGTGAACAAGTAGTAATTTGAACGTGTGGCTCAGCTTTATTACGCAAGATCATTTTTAGCAACAATACATCATTAAATGTATGTAGCTGATATCACATTACATTTCACATTGCTTATACCAGTATCAACTGCTAAGTTTTCTGAGGATCGTTTGAGAGTTTGAAATGGGATTTTGGTCCAATAAGTCTTGCAATTCGTTAATCTCGATTTTTTTTAGTTCTCCAGGTGGATTTTGCCTTTGTCATCAAAACCGCCATCTTTTAATCGTTGAAACCTAAACCGATAATTGGAATATGACGAGGAAGCGTCACTATGAGTTTTGATCGAAGAGGGCTTTAAATTAAACAACAATATAATGAATGTAGGAAATGCAATTTTGAGATATGTATGACTAGAATCTACTAATACTGAATGCTAAATAATGCTAAACTAAGTACTGCTATTTTATATCGAGGCACGTCAAAACTGTTATTAACAGAATATCACTAACCAAAATACATGCAAATATTTAATAGTATTTCAAACTCTATGCTTATGGCAAGTTGTTTGTTTCTCTTCGCAGTAAAGATAACGTATTTGGATTAATATGCGGCGATAAATTTCAATGGAATTATTTTTAGAAATAAAAAAAATCTAGCTGACATGTTTAGAATATATTTTGATTTTTTTTGCGTTTTTGCATTATTTTGTATATATTAATTTTACAATCAATAATTCATTATATTCAGGAATACTTCTCAACGCTGTTCTAAGCTGAGGCGACAAAAAAGTTGTCTAATAGCGTAAAAACGACCATTTCCACGGTACGTTCGGTGGTAAAAATGCAGTTCGCATGGAGATAATAGCAGGAACAAGCCCATTAAATCGAAATTGAAAACGTGTTTAACTTAGTTCAGTACGGAGGTACTTACATGTCATCTCTTTTTTAAAAATTTCTTCGTCCGATGAAAACCCGTTTCAATAAGTAGTTTAGCGCCACCAACCTGCTACTTTTCCTGCACGCACACTCGCATTCGATCTTGTCAGTATCATTAGAGCAACGAACGGTTCTCTGCTGCTATCAAAACAAAACGGTTTAGGCTGTTGTTTTAGCTGCTTATAGGAAATTTTGTATTATCCTAATATTTTTAATTGAAAATTTAATATTAATAAGACCAATGAGAATTATTTACTCATATGAAATTTTATGACAAAAAATATATTGCTTATTTAGAAGAAAATGTAAATAATTTGGACTAAATTGCTGGCATACAAACAAGAACTAAGACCTGTGTAGTCCTATGGAATTGACTTATAAGGATGTTCTGCAAGAAATATATCATAACAAGTATCTACATAATACAAGTATGTCAGAAGAAATCCTGAGAAGTATCGTGAAGGTACCCAGATGCTATAGGAATATTTAGTTACACCGTGTTCTTCGACCTGCAAATGTCATAGTGGAAATTAAGAGTATCGTAAGAAAACGTGAGGAACAAGGAAACATGTTAATATAGAAATGCTGCAACATTTGGATAACACGGAAGTAGAAGAATCCAGATTCAGGAGAACCAAACAATGTGAGCTTGTGAAGTTGGGTAGTGCCCCAAATGGTAATGACACTGAAAGTCCTCTAACTTTTATTTTATTAGATACTAAGTAATACCCAATGAGTTTTGTTAGTTAAATGGTTACTTGGATTTAAGACACTGTAAAGACAAATTATAAGTTAGCCGACAACGATTAATACTAATATATTAATAATTTTAAAAATTATATGTAATTTTTAGCGTTGGGAACTATCGACTAAAAATAGTCGAAACAGTCGATAGTCTAAAAACTAGCGACTAAAAATAGTAAATACTATTTTCAGTCAAATGCACGGTTCGACTGTTTGTCTCAATTCGTCATGTCCGACGAAGATCTACGAACCCTTTCCTGTATAAAATGTGAGAGAGGAAAGGACGGAGATAATTGCTTAAAACAGTTAATTTTATATGTGCTTATATTGTCCAACGGTAGTATACGAGTATTAATCGGGACGGAGATGTGCATATTTCTTCAAGGAAAAGGAAAAGCATAATTACTGAATACTATTAACATGCAATTAATAATTTCATTTTAAAGAAGATTATTTGATTATTAGATTGGAATTATTTTTATATTTGAATGTTCTGTGGATCTGTAAAAAGAATGGAATTCGAATGGAATAATACCCCATACATTTTTTAATAATATTTTAATATGTTAATTATTATTTTTAAATAATATACTATAATAAATATAGACAATACAATTGAACTTGAATAAAACCTAAAAACTAAAGATGTACAATAACTATAACTACTAAATAAAAATTAAACATATATCTACATAATCATAGAAGAAAGAACTAATCCATGACATAATTAAAAATGATCGGACAATAACTACTAGAGCTTTTCTAAATAAAGTAAATGCTTTATGTATGATTGAAGGGAAATAAATCTATGTAAGGATAAAATGAGTACATTTTTGTCAAGGTCGCGGCTAGGACGATAGAGCCAGAGCGTTAAAAATCAGTCGAATGAAACTAGTAGAATCAAAAGTAGTAACTAAAAGTACACGACCGAGATATAGTCGATAGTAAATAGTAGTGTTGGGAACAATCGACTGAAATCGATTATCGACTGTTTAGTAATTGACTACTTTTTACTGTCGACTGTTTCAGTCGCTATTTTTGTACCTTTTCGAACCGAACATCGGTTTGGCGACGATGTAGAGGCCATATATACTTTGAGGACTTATTGCCTCGAGTGATATAATTAGTTTTAAGTCTTTTCTATATGTACATTCTATTTGTATTTACTCTCCCTAGTTTCTTACTAAACCGACATTTATAGCTTCTCTAGAGTTCTAGGCAGAAACACATTTTTACCATAACGATTGAGTTGTTTTAAATGTTCCAGGTACTATTTCTTGTGCTGTTGGGATAACAACAACGTAGAGTAGATTATCCGGGATTGGTCACAAGACACTACAGCCGAAACTCTAGAACTACAGCTGAAATCGGTCTAACTTTTGTTTCGAATTGATACTCATCTCAGTTATTGTAAATTAGTACTAAATTGTATATCCTGTTAAAAGTCTGTCAGTCGTTGAGGAATTTTGTAGATAAGGTAGTATTTCTTTTTTCAAACGCTTTTTCAATAACCGCTATTACTCCATACATTTGGTAGATTGTTGAGTGATGATTTCGAAATTCAAACTAGATATCTGAAAATGCAATTGGTTTAACACAGTAGTAGTTTCTCAAAGAATTCGAATATGGATATGGTAGTAGTGAGATAGGCCTGCGAAAGACTCGACTTGTCCTGCCGATTTGTCAGGTAATCAGACAATAGTTATTTCAATCATCCTGGTGACACTTGACACATTGAGATGTGCGATTTACATGTTATTTACGACATATATAATTATAATAACAAAAATAAAATACTTTCATAAGTTGGTAGGATTCGAAATCATAACTACTGTGGTAGAAGGCATCGTCCTCTCGCTATCAAACATCATTGCAACTTATAGCTTTCCTGAAATGTCACTTTATAACATTCTTTGCCATAATGTGCATTTTAAGCTTTAATGATCTGCTCATTTTCATCAATTTTTATTCATAATGTTTCCCAGTCATAGTTTTTGTAATCTAGATGATATTATACCCTCACATGGACCTTATTAGATGACCAACATTATCAAAAATTGCATTTTATAATATTTTAGCTTGGGTTTAGACGGAAATGAAATTTCTTGTTATTCTATTATATTAGTGAGCTCCTTGTCATGAAAATTGATCAATAATATCTCCAATATAGAGACTTCAAGCTTTACCGACCTCCTTTCACGTGAATGTTAGTAGATGTTCTATGTAGATGCGTATTTATACTCGGACAAATTGTTTGCCGCTGTCATTAACGTTGCAATCTCTAACCTTCAAAAGAATCATCAATGTTGTTTTGTCGTCACTCGATTCAAAAAACTCGAAAACATGAACAATACGTTATCATCTAATGAATCTTCGGACGAGGAAGATGTTATGCGAAATGTTGATGCAAAAGCGCTATTGATAATAAATACAGATACGTTGTCGATGAAGTCTTTTAATGTCGGGGGCAAGCATCAAAAATATGCCCCTCAAAAGTGAAAGTTAAATTAATAAAGTACATTCGACTGGCTATGAAACAAAATCGTATACTCCACACGGGCTAAAAGTTGAAATAGTTTAAGTCTTGCCTAATTGCACTGATACAATAGTAAACAACAGTAATAAACTAAATTTTAAATTAAAATTTTACTAAGTCTATCTAACGAAATATGTAACAAAGAATACTCTTCAGTTAACTCAAACATTCTGATTATTAGAGGAAAATGATGAAGCTTTAGTTAACATAACGTTAACACTACAAGGTAATATAAGACGATTTAATAATATTTTGCAGGTACTAACTATTCCATTGAAATTCTTCAAAACTTATTTGTGCACATAATATAGCATGTCGAAAGGTTGTTAACAAAGAAAATGTACGCGCGTAATAATAATAATTTTCTGGTATTCTAAACGAAGTACACAACAACAAAAATTAGCATTTTTATTAAACGGTCCCCTATCAATAAAAAGCAGTTTTATTATTTTGCACGACAGTTCAAAGAATGATGGCATTTGCAACAGTTTTAAATACAACGAGCGGCTTAGCAAAGCCGTACCTCATCGGCAACCCGCACATATCAACGAATAATGGTAAAACTCCATGTTTCTAATGCAATAATTGACGAGAAATTATTTTGCAGGTGCGTTTGAATGAGCGATCATTATTTATTTTAATATGAACAATTTCAAAAATTTAATCAAGCCTACAAACGGTTGAGGATTACCCCTATGACCAAGATAATTCTAATGTCCGCCTAATGACTAACGAGCTGCTAAAAACGATGTGTATGCATGTGTTTTAGGCGGTTACGTTGCCCTTATTGAAATAAGGGTATCGACTATGTTAAGCTATTTTACTTGTTCACTACACTGCACCATATTATATAGAATGTATACAGTAACGTCAACAATAACATGTCAATTAAAATAGGAGCTAATCAGTTTATGCTAATTTGACCAAGTAAAATAGCTAGTCGTAGAATATATATTTAAAATACTAGATATTAAGTTTTGTTGTTTATATACTTATTTATTAGTTTGTTACTAGTCATTGCTGAATAACGTATAATTTATCCTTACAATAACTTTAATCTAGATATATTCAAGGAGGACTCATCGATCCTATCTTAGTGTTTCTTAATAATGTTTATGTATTAGCACTGCTGTTTATTTATTAAATGCACCTTACTACACTACAGTACACAAGATCAATTGGCTTAATTATTTTGAGTATGTGTCATATTCTGGTCTTATCTGAGAGTCGTATTACATCGCCATTCACTTGAGAATGGAGCCTATCCTCATGTTTCCGTAGAATTCTCTTGATTTCCTGAATGACAGTCGGTATGTGAAGGTGTCAAAGTCCTATCATATCTAGGTAAAGGTATACAATACTTATCATGACCTTGTTCTGGAAAACTTGTATTATATTTACATTAATTTTCGTGGAACATATTTGAATTACGTATGTCCATACAACATACATCTCTAAACTTCCTTGCTTTTGCTATATTTAATCTCCAGTCCTTTCCTCTTCTTTTATATGTATTCGTTCTAGAGAAGGATTGCGTCAACATTTAATCCGAGATACTTACTTTGGGTTTGCGCCCAATTATGTATATTGTCACTTACCTGTTATAATTTTCGTGTGGTTTCTTCCCTATTATTTCCAATATAAAACAATCGCAGTGTCATCAGCAATTGTAGTTATCGTAATATTTTTCACCTGTAGTATATTTTCCTTGTGGTACACATGTTTTATTACCTAGAAAAAAAACTTTTGGTTGGGGTTCTGGAGTGTCTTGAGGCAAACTATGTGTCAGCTCCACATTGCTAATATCACAAGTTGTAGAATATGTAAAAGTGACAGTCAACAAAATATCTAATAAAGGCTGGAAGATACAGCTTAGTGATAGAAATCTATTTGATTCTGATATAAGTTACGGCCAAATAACCAAAACCTAATGATATCACTTGAGGAATGTCTAATTCATTATGCAGAATCAGCGAAATATCTCGACATTCACTTCGATGGTAGAGTAAGTTGAAAATTTCAATAACCAATGAATTGTAAGCAAAATGCACTGTAAGATAGCCTCGAAATAAATGCATTAGGAATTTCTAAAGGTTTTCGTCTTAAAGCATGAAACGATACGAAAGCAACGCAGCTATTGGACAACGAGCAGGACATCAGACGATTGAAGCAAACTAAACCACAAGATTATGTATAGGTAAATATAACCGTTTCTAATAATTGGTAGACTAAGAGGAATATCCAATGTATGATATAAATAATAAAAAAATACAATGATGATAACAGGTCAATTGAAAAGTCCTCAGCCTGATACATAGACGGCGCTACTAGAACAAAATCCATATGCTTTTAAGTTAGCCCTAACCCTCAAAAATGCATGTATAAATTTCACAGTTGTCGGATCATTAGTTTGTGAGTTGTAGTATTTTGAGTGAAACAACTTTTGTTATTGTGAAACAAATGGCTAAAAAGGAATTCCACGTGTTAATAAAATATTGCTATTTCAACAGAGAAAATACAGTTGAAGCAAAAACTTGGCTTGATGCCATGTTTCCGGACACTGCCTCAGGTAAATCAACCATCAACGATTGGTATGCTAAGTTTAAACGTGGTTAAATGAGCACCGAAGACGGTGAACGTAGTGGACGCCCAAAAGAGGTTGTTACCGATTAAAACATTAAACGTGTACATCATATCATTCACGAATATTTGGGTATGAGAAAGTTCTGTGCAAAGTGGGTGCCGCGCGAGCTCACTTTTGATCAAAAACAACAACGAGCTGATGATTCGGAGTAGTGTTTGAAGATGATCAAGCGTAATAAACCCGAGTTTTTGCATCGATATGTGGCAATGGATGAGACAAGGCCCCATCATTTCACTCCGAAGACCAACTGACAGTCATCCGAGTGGACTACACACGATTAACCCGCTACAAAGCGTGGGAAATAGCAATAGTCCGCTGGCAAAGTTATGGCGTCTGTATTTTCCTTGGGAACAAATTTTCGTCGAATGAAGAGTTATTCGCCGAAACTGAGGCCTATTTTGAAGCAAAGAACAAATCGTACTACAAAAATGGTATCGAAAATTTGGAGGGTCGCTATAATCAGTGTATCACCCTTGAAAGGAATTATATCGAATAAAAAACTAACTGCCAAAAAAAAGTGTTTTACTATGTTAGGCCGGGGACTTTTCAATTGACCTGTTAGGTAATGCTTTGGAACATAAAAGTACCCATTAGCCAATTATTACGTATTTATGCTAAGGGAAACAAAGATGAAAATAAAAATTATTTTAGTATTGAAAATATATTTTTGGAGAAAATCACTTATTAGCGCATAAGATCGTTGTCCTTTATAACAGACCCTGACATAATTCTGCAGAGAAGTTCCTTTATATTTTGAGAAAAATTAAGACCCCGACTTCTCATTCAACTACAATCTTGAAAAGTATCTTGAGATTAGCATTTTTTGTGTCCGTTGAAACAAACAATGGAAAGTAGATCTATAGATTTGAAAGCAACTTTTGGATACCACCAGAACAGGACACAGTCTCAATAGAATCAAACCATCTGATCTTGTGTAGTGTTGTGTAGTGAGGTGCATATATTAAAAAATTCAGCAGTGACATGTATAAACATTATTTTACCAGGGACTGAGTTAGGGCCGATGGGTCCTCCTAGTTATATACCTAGATTTAAGTTACCACAAAGACAAATTGTAGGTTAGACGAAAACGACTAGTAACAATGTATTAATTAAATAATTTTTAAAAAATGTATATATTCTTAGATATAGCCCAATCCTTCGACAAGGCTTGACATGCGCGAATTGTCTACAAACTTCGGCAAACTGAATGTGTTAACCCTTACTTTTCAACCAAAATTTTTAGAGTCAAACGAAAGGAAATCTATTCTGAAATAAAATATGTTAAAACACCTATTATAATGAAGTGCATTCAATAGAAATTAAATGTATCATGGTGGGTTCCTCATCCTCGGTATAACAATGTATTAATTTAAAAGAATATTAAGCTGTCTGAAAGTTCTGAATTTGAAATGGAGTTTCATTCAATAAATCTTGCAGTTTACAGCTTTCGCACTTTTTTGATCCTCCAGATCGTTTTTCGTCATTGATCGCCAATTTTAAATCGTTGAAGCCGAAACCGACACCTGAGATATGGATATTCTTGCTGTCGGGTATAATAGCGAAGAAGCCGCACGAAAATTAAAACAGGCAAATGACAATATAAATAAATGGACAAGCACAAGCATCAGTAATAATAAATAATAACATATTCCATAAAATAACGCTAAGTATCTGGGAATGAATCTTAATGAAAAACTTCACTGGGAGGAACATGCAAAAAAGGAAAGGGTAGAGCTGGAGTTCAAATATAGGAAGATGTCTTAATTGCATTAATTGGAACACAATCCCAATTATCAGTACATAAGAAATTGCTATTTTACAAGCAAGCACTGAAGCCTATATGGACATACGGAATTCGATTCCGGGGTATTCCTTCCGCGAGTTTTCCAGATCACGGTCCTAAGAGGTATGTACCGGACCTAGACCTTCAGATTGCACGAGGAGAAACTCCATTCTCATGTCAATATCGACTCAAAACAAACCATTTGGTCTCGTGTATTGTAGTGTATTGAAGTGCATTTCACAGACAAACGGTTAAGTGTTAACGCTTAAACATTATTATAATCTAAGATAGGACCGATGGGTATATAATATATACCTACATTAAACTTAGTGTAACGGCAAATTATAGGTTAGTCGGTAATGACTAGTAATCAAGTAACAATGTAATAAATAAATAAAAAAAACAAGAGTAATGAATGCTAAAAATTCAATTTTGAACGTTCTATGACCACCACGAATATACACTGAGTAACTCAATAATACTAAATGGAAGACTATTATTTTATGTAGAGAATTTTCAACACCATCAAATCGTAACTGTCGTGTACATTAATACTTTGAATGTTCACCAGTACATATAGCTGATCAAAATTCATGCAAGCTCTTAATAAATTTAATATAGTTTCCAATCTGAAAGAGACCGCAAAATATGTAATAATATAATTTGTTTTTTCCCACTATTAACATTTTCCCATTGATTTTTAACATTGTTTAATGATGGTTTTTATATACCTAAAACCAGTCACTTTTAACTCCAATCTTTAACTCATCAGTCTTTAATAGATCGAACTTAATAAGCAGTTACCTCATCACGGTTATGATGTTATAGCTTCGGTAATCAACTAGTTCAGCCGATGCTGAAAAACAAAAACTAAATAATATAGGAAGAGGAAAAGATTAGCCCGTCAATACTTTTTACTCTCGCAGTCAGCAGTAAAAAACCTCACAGTGGAAAACGGTGTCGTGTTAGTCCTTTTGTTGGTAGTTAGTTCTAATGAGGGCATAATTAGCATCTCTTTAAACGCAGAAAAAACTTTCTCGACGCGAAAAAAACATACGTAACGATGTTGTGGGCCACCATGCGAAAATCGCACCGTAATTGAAGTGAAAGAAAAAAATACGGTAGAAAATTGGATACGGCGATGAATCGAAATTGTGTGTGGCGTACGTTCTTTCTAATTCAGCGAGCGATCTTTTTTAGCGGATTTAACTTTGCACTCGGCTAATTGGAACGTCTTTATTAACGCTGTGCTAGTATATTAAACAGGAAATGTGCGATACTGATCTTGTTAACACAAATTATCTAGACTAAATCATAAAATTATCCATTAGATACAGATGAATGCCCAGTGCTACTGGTTGATTATGAATAAAATTAATTTTGTTAATTTTATTAGTTGTAATGCTTTATATACATGCAATATATATGGTACTGTAATAAATATTTGGGGAATGAAAATTTTGAAATTCTTGACGCAATTGAAACAATGTTTCGTAACTGCTTTTTGACTACGAACTCACAGAACTTTTAAATGTAATACTCAACAAGTGTGTGGTCTAAGAAATGAAAACAACGAGTTTAAAACTCTAGAAGTATTCATAAATATGCAGGCCAATTGTTTCAAGAATACTTTAAAAATCTAAGTACATAGTTAGTAATATTAACAGGTCAATTGAAAAGTCCCCAGCCTACCATAGTAAAACACATTTTTTTGACAAAATTAGTCATTCATTCATTTGAGATTTGAGATCTGAGAACAGGAAAAAGATGCTGGGGGCCAGACCTGGAGAATACGGTGGATGAGGAAGCAATTCGAAGCACATTTCATGGGCTTTTGTTATCGTTTTCACTGACTTGTGACACGGTGCATTGTCTTGGTGAAACAGCACTTTCTTTGTCTTCAAATGCGGCCGTTTTTCGGCGATTTCGTCCTTCAAACTGTCCAATAAGGCTATGTAATAGTCGCTGTTGATGGTCCTTCCTTTTTCAAGTTAGTCAATGAAAATTATTACATGCGCATCCCAAAATATAGGCGCCATAACCTTACCAGCTGACTGTTGCGTTTTCCCACGCTTTGGAGCGGGTTCATCGTGTGCGGTCTACTCAGATGATTGTCCATTGGACTTCGGAGTGAAACTATGGAGCTATGGTTCATCCATTGTCACATATCGCTGCAAAAACTCTGGTTTACGCTTGATCGTCTTCAAACACTGCTCCGAATCATCAACTCGACGTGGCTTTTGCTCAAAAGTGAGCTCGCAAGGCACCAATTTTACACAGAGCTTTCTCATACATAAATATTCGTGAGTGATATGATGTACACATTCAGTTGAAATCTTTAGAGCGTCTGCTATTTCATTTAATTTCAATTAATGGTCATTCAAAATCATTTTTTGGTTTTTTTAATGTTTTCGTCAATATCAACCTCTTATGGACGTCCAGTGCTTTCACCATCTTCGGTGCTCATTTCACCACGTCTGAACTTAGTATATCAATTCTTGATGGTTGATTTTCTTGGGGCAGTCTCCGGAAACTCGGCATCAAACCAAGTTTTTGCTTCAACTGTATTTTTTCCCTTCAAAAAGCAATATTTTTTCTACCCGCGAAATTCCTTTTTATCTATTGTTCACAATAACAAAAGTAGCTTCACTCAAAATGCTATAATTCACAAACTAATGATCCGGCAGCTATCAAATTGACACACGCATCTTTTGAGGGTTAGAGCTAATTAAAAAACGTATGGATTTAATTCTAGTAGCGCAATCTATATGTCAGGCCGGGGACTTTTCAACTAACCTGTTAATTAAAGATAACAGCCAAGAAATTTGAAAAAGCACCAACAACATAGGCCATCGGTTAACAATAATGAAAATAATTGTATTAGATTTATTAAATTAATGAATGTAATATTCGCTAGTCACTTCAAACAATATTTGCATCAAACGTGTATTAGAACTCTTCCCATCTGATCTATATTAGATTAGATATATTTAGTACAATCTGAAATTGTATATAATTAATTACTATTGTTTTACTGTGTGTTCATCAATACACAAGTAAGATGAGTGCCAGATCATTATATCAGTATGAATTTATCATAATCTATACATTACGAAATAATATTACAGATTTCCTAAATTGTCCATTTCAAATGGATCTATTCCATGAAAAAAAAATTAAAGATAAGTTTTCCAAGAAGGTAGTTGTATCTAGTAAATGGAAAAATTTGTACTGGGACTAGTGGAAAACCTCCACGTATTCATTTACCTAGCCTTACCTACCTTATTATTCACAAACTCGAAAAAAGAAACAGGGAATGTCACATCTTACCAACTTGGATGTCGGTACAAAACAGGAAACTAAAGAGTAAATATATATATTACGATAAATCAAATAATTGGACATTTTAATAATTAAATATATTGCTCGATTGCATCAATGGATATATGTCAACCTTCTAATACAACTGTGATACACAGAGCTGAAGGCCAAACTATAATTAAGCTTCTTTCTCTACACAATTTTAGCTAATTAAATCTTATCTTAAAGATAGAGGGACTTATCTATAAAGCAAGATGATGAACACACTGAATTATGTGTACAATATATTGAAGAGGTCCACAAGGCAGTGTATATGGATAATTTGCTGGATTAAATCTGCATACTCAAAATTCATGTCTTCCCGGTAACTATATTGGAAAGATTCGATATAATATATTTAATAGGAAGCAAAAGATATGCATACAAATCTAAATATTTCTTTATCTCAAAAATTATATCTAGTTAACCGTATACCTTTTTTTTATTATTACTGCTTTATGGGCAATTAATATTTGATGATATTTATGTTATATAATAACATATAGAAGATTGCTTCAATGAATAATCTCCTGTACAAAGTTATGAACTATGTATTATATTATTCTAAAAACTAGTCTATGTGTCTATTAACCAGTCTGGATTGAGTGAACGTTTTAACCTATGCACTTGACTGACATCGCGTACCTTTAATTGTCTGGCGAGTGCATTCGGGTGTACTAACACTCTTTCAGAGTGCTTTAAACGAGTGCTCCAGATCACGCTGGTTATAGTTTCCAGGAAGATATCGCGCTAAATTAGGTTGTTACTAGCATAATATGGGGCGTCAATGATAGCACGTAACACTTGATTTTGCAATCTCTGAATGATGGATATGTTGGATTTGCAAGTAGTACCCTACAGATCGATGCCATGCGTTTATATGGGCCATAAGAATTAATTTATACAGCAATATCTTATTATAAACAGACAATTAGGGTTTACGCCCTATGAGCCAATGCTTCTGGTACATTTTAGGTCCAAGTTGTTTACGCTTTATTAGTACATGTTTACTCCAAGCTGAATGCCGAGTCAGAACATTCCCAGTTATTTAAGCTACTGCTTCGCTATTATTAATATTTACTGCAGAACCAGTCATTCTACGCAGGGCTAACATCACACGAGAGATTTTGTCTTATTCGAATTGATACGCCACGTTTACAATCACAAATGAATTTTTTGAGATGAAGTTGGATGTTCTTGTGGCTGATCTAGGATACTCGTGAGTTATATTGTTTTTTTTTTAAGTTTTTATTTATTTGATTGAATGATCTGTGCACTTGCTCTATTGTTCAGTGATTACTTTGAGCTTTTGATGTATAGTTTCTCGAAAACCTTAAATTCCACAGGTAACAGACTTATAAGACTATAGGAGGAAATGTTTTCTAATTTTTTACTTTGATTGAGAATCATAATGATTGTGTTTAGACGAATTTAGAGGAAATATGATATTTAATATGCATGTTATTAACTTGAAGCACTTTTCTGAAAGTTCTTGTAAGGTTCTTCCTGTTGCTAGATCAAATCTGAGGGATTTTTGTCATAGTAATAGATTCATTTGAAATGGAGTTTTAATAGATTCAGTTAAATTGTTTTCCTTTTTCATTATATTTGATTTGATTCATCAAACATCCTGCATATTCTTTTTGATGGCAGATAATTCTTCCGTATAATATCTCTTATAGTATTATAATATAACGATATTGTAGAAAGGATACTGTAATTGATAATAAGATTTTGGTCGATTCTTACGAAATTAACCATTAAACAAGCAACAGTTACAATTAATATTAGTAAACCATTAATTAGTAACAGATCTTGAGGGCGCTTTATTTCCAAACATCGATTTTGATAAATTTGTTGATACAATATCATTCAGTGTATGCAGAAAGTTATAGAAACTATACTCTGCTGAAATACCGTAAGAGTTCTGCATGATATAATCTCAAAAAACTAAGAGAGTCAATTAGAAAGAATAATAAAAGTCTAAGAATTGCTATTGGTAAAGGTACCGTATATTTTGATATTTTCAGGGCATTAAACAAATCCGAGCTCCAGCTGAATTACATTTACTTTTTTAATAGGGACTACTTGGGACGAAATCATTATTTTTACCTATCTCCATTCCCTTATTTCCTTTCACCGACAGAAAAGCGATACATTTTAACTAATTAATTTCGAAGAAATCATTTGAGCATCCCATAATTATCTTCACGTGTTTGAGCGTAACTTTCACACATGTAGCTGTTGATATTAATTATAATTAGCAGAGTTTTTCGGCTACCATTCGGGCCACCCTGCTAGTTTCGGGATCCGATGCCGTTTCAGCTTGACACTTTTAAATGGAGATTTATAGATTCTTTCACTTTCTCAACGAGGTGTGACTGTTTTTCGAAAAACGCCTTTTGTCTTTCTTCTGCTGGCGTTTCGCTTATGTTACGGATATTTATAGTTGCAACGATGCAAGTTGGTATTCCATTTAGTATAATTTTCCGTTCAAATAATTTATAAAATTAAAAATTCTTTATAATAATTTATGAATGGTTAATATAGCGTTGGGAACTATCGACTGAAAAGGACTGTCGGCTGTTTAGTAATTGTCTACTTCTTACTATCGACTGTTTCGTCGCTATTTTCTGGCTGATTATTTTTACTACCTTATACTATCCACTCTTTCAGTCAACTACTTTCAGTTGCTATTTTCGGTTCGACTTTTTGGTATCGACTGTTTCAGGCTCTACTCGTTCTACCTTGAAAGAAATGTTCTAAATCTATCCCTACATAAGTTTAAATGTAATATATATTGTTTTATGTTATGTTTGTAGTATGGTTGTAAATAGTAACGTCTTGTATATTAATATGGTAGCATACTGAAACTCTATTTTTCAAGATTATTTATGCATTTATGTTATATTAGCAACTGTTGGATCTTTCTTTAATTGGTTTTTTCGATTTTCTATGTCTCTCGAAGTTTGTTCAAGTTTTTTGAATGTTAAAACATCTATCATTCAAGTTTCAACGAATAATAATATTTGTAATAAAAAAATAGTTCTCATTAACGATAAAAAAATTATAATTTTATTTAAAAGTGTGAGATGGTTAAGTAGTTGTTAAATATTGATTGAAAAAATAGGATACAAATATTTATTGGTCATTACTCCATTCCTCTTTACAATCAAGTCAAATATATAAAATATAAAAATAATTTTACATAATACAAAATGAGACTGTTGCTGTTGTTGTTCCTTTTCTTTTCCAAGAAAACAAATAAAATTAAAAATTCTTTATAATAATTTATGAATGGTTAATATAGCGTTGGGAACTATCGACTGAAAAGGACTGTCGACTGTTTAGTAATTAACTACTTCTTACTATCGACTGTTTCGTCGCTATTTTCTGGCCGATTATTTTTACTACCTTTTACTATCCACTCTTTCAGTCAACTACTTTCAGTTGCTATTTTCGGTTCGACTATTTGGTATCGACTGTTTTAGGCTCTACTAGTTCTACCTTGAAAGAAATGTGCCAAATCTATCCCTACATAAGTTTAAATGTAATATATATTGTTTTATGTTATGTTTGTAGTATGGTTGTAAATAGCAACGTATTGTATATTAATATGGCAGCATATTGAAACTCTATTTTTCAAGATTATTTATGCATTTATGTTATATTAGCAACTGCTGAATCTTTCTCTAATTGGTTTTTTCGATTTTCTATGTCTCTCGAAGTTTGTTAAAGTTTTTTGAATGTTAAAACATCTTTCATTCAAGTTTCAACGAATAATAATATTTGTAATAAAAAAATAGTTCTCATTAACGATAAAAAAATTATAATTGTATTTAAAAAGGGTGCGATGGTTAAGTAGTTGTTAAATATTGATTGAAAAAATAGGATACAAATATTTGTTGGTCATTACTCCATTCCTCCTCCTCCTCTTACAATCAAGTCAATGTTGCTGTTGTTGTTCCTTTTCTTTCCCAAGAAAACATGGAACTGGAATTAAATCCATATTTTATTAACCCTCAAAAGATGCGTGTATAAATTTGACAGCTGTCGAATTATTAGATTAATTAGATGGTTCTTAAACATTTAATCAGATGCTTCTTAAACTAATTGAATAAAAATAAACACATAGGATATAAAATTTACAGTTTTAACTACTATAATAAATTTATACATTTGCGTAAAATAGTGTTTGACATTAACCGTAGGGAACAGCACCCTCTCCTCCGAAAATAGGGTGAAGTCCAAACGTGTACCGCTAGCTCCGCTGTTCCTGAGAAGATCGAAAATTGCATATGTCTAAATTTGCCAGGAAACCTCTTGGGGAAGGTGCTCTGGCGGCTGAGCGAGAACGATTGATTTTAAGTCAATTTTACGCACTTTATGTATCAGAAGTTGTGGGAATTATTATTTGGGGGACATGAGTTACGCCACATCTTGTCCTGTAAATTTCTGAATATTGCCGTTGAGGGAGAATTCTCACGCTCATCGTGTTACATAAGCGATTCAGTTCTTATATTCATATTCTCCGAATAATCATCGGATAATAATAATAATTCCATTTTTATTGTAGTTA
Organism: Rhynchophorus ferrugineus; assembly: GCF_030347505.1. Taxonomy (NCBI): domain Eukaryota; kingdom Metazoa; phylum Arthropoda; class Insecta; order Coleoptera; family Curculionidae; genus Rhynchophorus; species Rhynchophorus ferrugineus. The sequence continues at coordinate 14,565,299 of NW_027472588.1, read as the reverse complement.
TATTCATACTCCAGGATCTATTGATATGATTATCCTAGCGTTGTATTGATGAAACACTATTCCTGCCCTAGTGGACGAAGTTTGCTGGTTTTGGGCAACTGCTTGCTTCATTAGGTTTAATAATTGTTCACGGTCATCGTGCCAGTTAAGATTTTAGACGTAGAGGAGCAGTATAAAATTATTATTTTGACACAAAAAGTCTATCCTGATTTGGCCATGACTGTTTCGTTTCGCGTTATCACAAGTGATCCATTTTTCACCACCAAAAACTATTTCCTTGAGAAGTTGGTCTATTTTTTGTAATGCACAAATGACTACACAGGAGGTTTTTTTTTGTTGTTTAATTCGTGTGCCACCCATACAACCTTCTTTTGATATCCAGCACTACTCGTGTTTTCAACTGGACTGCATTTTCACCTTATACGCAGAAAAACTGTAAAATAAAATATAAATAACAAATATATTGAACCGAAATCAAAAAATAAATAAGAAACTCACTAAAAATTAAAAAATAATCAAATTTAGATTTTTATCACAACAAAAAGCATTTCAAAATAAAATATGTTTATAATATTCGTTTTAATAAGTAAATAAAAATAAGCAAAAGCCTTATTTAACCTATCACATTTGTACATTAATTTTATATATCTTATATATAAAAATGAATCGCAAAATATGTTCCTAAGCGCATAACTCAACAACGCCTGGACCAATTTGGCCAAATCTTTTTTTAAAATGTTCGTTGAAGTTCAGGGATGGTTTTTACGGCGAGAAAAATTAGAATTATTGCTGGAAAAACCCTAAAAATAACCCTTTTTGTTTGAATTTGTTTCGTGTATCAGTTGACAATTCATCTGTCATCTGTCAAAAGTCATCTGTAACAGACAACTTTTTTTTTTTAAATTTGATATGACTTGAACTCAAATCCTTTTAATCCGTACGAATTGTTTTATTTATTTAAAATTTTTTATTTGTTTAAAATTTAATTCAAATTTTAAATAAATAAAACAATTTGTACGGCTTAAAAGGATTTGAGTTCAAGTCATATCAAATTAAAAAAAAAAGTAGTCTGTTACAGATGACTTTTGACAGATGACAGATGAATTGTCAAGTGATACACGAAACAAATTCGTATATCGTGTTTTGTGCAGAGTGTTTAGTTAGTTAGTGTTTGTTTAGTTCGTGATTAGTGAAAAAATAATTTATATTTGATTCGCGTGAAGCGCGAGCGCGACATTCAACTAATAATCGCGCAAGTTTGAATCCAGCTGCTTTCAGTTACGATGTGTCAATTGACTACAGTAACTACCAATGTGTTGTTATTGGTTCTATGAACTTGGTTTGCTCACACTGTAAGGCATTAAAATACAAAAACGAAGCCAATGGATTGTGTTGCGCAAATGGTAAAGTGAAATTGATACAATTGGATCCACCACCAGAACCATTGTACTCATTGGTTTCAGGAATAGGAACAGATTCTATACACTTTTTGACACATATTCAACAATATAACAATTGCTTTCAAATGACTTCATTTGGGGCAACAAATGCAGTTCGGGAAAATTTTATGCCAACTTTCAAGGTATGTATTATAGCAGTTACTCATAATTATTTTAGCGAACAAAATTTTCTGTCACCAAAGTTAAGATGTGTTACTAATCTTCAATTTCTTAATCATTACGAAATATATCACTTAGTCATCATATTATATGGTGATTCAGTTTCAGTGACACTTTTATTATATTTTATATTTGATAGATATTAGTTAAAACTAAATATATACTTTTTAAGATCAAATATTATTTAAGTTTGATCATTGACAATCCATTAATTTATACCACACCATAATATTTTTTTTATTTACAGATACAAGGGCAAATATATCACAGAGCAGGTTCACTGTTACCAGTGTCAGATAGCGACAACAAATTCCTGCAAATTTATTTTATGGGCAATTCACCACAAGAAATTGATCTGCGTTGTGCACATAACAATTTAGTAAAAAGGTCTATTGTAGAACAATTACAAACTTTATTTCATCAACACAATCAATTGATTATATTGTTTAAAACTGCCCTGGATCTGATGCCATCCGATAATCACAAAATTGTAATCAAAGCTGATAAAACACCTGCAGGTCAACATACAAGACATTTTAATGCATCAACTATTGATGAAGTTGCTATCGTTGTAGTTGGAGAAAACTTGGAATCCCGTGATATTATTTTACATCGTCGGAATTTTCAATTACAACCTATAAAGGAAACACACCGCTCATATGATGCACTGCAATATCCCATTATATTTTGGCAAGGTGAAGATGGCTACGATTTATCAATAAAAATGATAAATCCCATTACAGGTAACTAAAATATTAGTTTAGCTATGGCGATAATATCTCAGTCACTATATTATGTATTTTAATTTTATATTTGAATGTTATTAAAACAAAATCTGTTTACAGGTTCTGAAACCAACAAAAAAGTCAGTTCAATGAACTATTATTCATACCGCCTAATGATTCGGGAAAATGCAGATAATCGCATATTGAAATGTCGGCGATTATATCACAAATATGTTAATGACATGTATGTTAAAATTGAAACGGAGAGATTAACATTCATCAGGTTGAATCAAACCAAACTCCGATCTGAAGAGTATATTCACCTTCGAGATGCGATTAATAGTGATGGAAATGCACAGAATGTCGGTCGGATGACTATTCTTCCAGCAACATACATCGGAAGCCCTCGGCATATGCACGAATATGCTCAAGATGCCATGTCGTATGTTCGTCATTATGGTACAGCAGATTTGTTCATCACATTTACATGCAATCCGCAATGGATAGAAATTAAGCAGGAGTTATTACCTGGGAAATCATCCATTGATCGTCATGATATTACAGCCAGAGTCTTTAGACAAAAGTTGAAATCTTTAATGAATTTCATCGTAAAACATAATGTGTTTGGTGAGACACGCTGCTGGATGTATTCTGTGGAGTGGCAGAAACGAGGATTGCCACATGCACACATTTTGATTTGGTTGGTTGAAAAGATAAGGCCAAATGAAGTTGATGCAGTGATATCAGCTGAAATCCCTAATGTACAAGTAGATCCTGGATTGCATGAGGTAGTTATCAAAAACATGATACATGGTCCCTGTGGAACTCTTAATCAAAATTCACCGTGTATGATGGATGGTAAATGTTCAAAACGATATCCACGGACATTAATATCGGAAACAATTACTGGTAATGACGGTTATCCATTGTATCGTCGCAGATCGACAGCAGACAATGGAAAATCAACAATTGTCAAATTAAATTAACAAGATATTGAAATAGATAATCGTTGGATTGTTCCATATTCACCCATTTTATCAAAGACATTCAAAGCACACATCAACGTTGAATCTTGCCATTCAGTGAAATCGATTAAATACATTTGCAAATATGTAACCAAAGGGAGTGATATGGCTGTGATTGGAATTGGTGCAGAGAATTCTAATGATGAAGTTACCCAATACCAAATGGGCCGCTATGTCAGTAGTAATGAAGCAGTTTGGCGAATATTTTCTTTTCCTATTCATGAGAGACACCCTTCTGTTGTTCACTTAGCTGTGCATTTAGAAAATGGACAAAGAGTGTATTTTACAGCACAGAACGCAGTACAAAGAGCTGCTCAGCCACCATCTACTACATTAACCAGTTTTTTTGAGACATGCCAAAACGATGATTTCGCACAAACATTGCTATATTCTGAAATGCCAAAATATTATACCTGGAATCAATCCTCAAGGAGATTTATACGACGGAAACAAGGAAAACCAGTTCCAGGATATACAGATGTATATTCCACCGATGCGATTGGCCGGATTTATTCAGTACATCCAAGCAATGATGAATGTTTTTATTTACGACTGCTATTAGTCAATGTACGTGGCCCAACATCATTCCAACAGTTACGAACTATTGATGGTGAATTGTGTGGATCCTACAGAGAAGCCTGTCAACGTTTGCAATTGCTTGAAAATGACGCTCATTGGGATCAAACTCTCAATGATGCTGTAATATCATCACACACTCATCAAATACGAACATTGTTTTCTATAATCATATCTACATGCTTCCCATCAAACCCAATTGATTTGTGGATGAAGTACAAAGATTATATGTGTGATGATATTTTGTATCAAATACGGAATAGAATGGGAAATCCAAATATACAAATCAGTGAAGAAATTTACAATGAAGCATTGATTTCAATTGAGGACATGTGCTTGATAATGTCAAACAAACTATTAATTCAATTAGGCCTGACCGCGCCCAATCGTCCAATGCATGACGCTTTTAACCAAGAGTTGCATCGAGAAAGACTGTATGATCTCAACGCTTTGAAAGAATAAATTCAAACAAATCTTCCACTGTTAAATGAACAACAGAAGTATGTATTTGAAACTCTTATGAAAGTAACAAATGATGAAACTGGAGGGATTTATTTCTTAGATGCACCTGGTGGTACAGGAAAAACTTTTTTTATTTCATTAATATTAGCAACAATTCGCTCACAAAATAAAATTGCACTTGCACTCGCTTCGTCGGGAATCGCAGCAACTTTGCTTGAAGGTGGTCGAACAGCCCATTCAGCACTAAAATTGCCATTAAATATGCAAAGCAATGAAACTCCAACCTGCAACGTTTCGAAGAACTCTGCAATGGCAAAGGTTTTGCAGCAATGTAAATTGATTGTTTGGGATGAATGCACGATGGCACATAAAAAATCTTTGGAGGCTTTAGACAGAACCTTAAAAGATCTACGTAGCAATAATAACCGATTTGGTGGTGCAATGATTTTATTAGCAGGAGATTTTCGTCAAACATTGCCAGTGATTCCACGATCAACGCCAGCTGATGAACTCAATGCATGTCTAAAGTCCTCCAATTTGTGGAAACATGTTAAAGTACTTCATTTAAGCAAGAATATGCGTGTCGAGTTGCAAAATGACCAATCTGGAAACATATTCTCTAAACAACTCATTGACATTGGTAATGGCAAATTTCCTATAGACATGTTGACGGCTTGCTTTTGCTATGACTATAAACAAGTCCCAGGGGCAATCATTAAGTGTTTGTGGTATTAATCTAGAAAACCCATGTTTCTCACATGGTCAATTGTATGTTGCCTGTTCCCGTGTTGGAAAACCATCAGATTTGTTTATCTATGCGCCAGGTAATCAAACAAAAAACATCGTATACCACAAAGCAATATAATGATAATAATAATAATAATTATGATTCACATGATTAACAATAAAGCGATTACTTACTTTTCAATCCTTATATATGTTTTATTTAATTATTTTTTATTCACAACGCCCTATCACCAGGGTGATGGTTCTGTTCAGGAGAATTTTTTAAAATACGTAGGCACAAAAACTGCCACATTACAAATCTTTTTGACAGGACGAAGTCTGTCGGGTCAGCTAGTATATATATATATATATATATATATATATATATATATATATATATATATATATATATATATATATATATATATATAAACTTTGAAGTCGGTGCCGAACCGGTCTTGTACGTTTATTGTCTACTAACTTTTTCGCCATGTACAAGTTCCTTCCACACTTGTTTAATTCTATGTATTCTTCTGAACTGACTGCTAACTCAATGATTACTGATGACTCAATGTTGAGGATCTCTATTATTCCTTAACTTCTCATAAATAAAAGAAAGTTGTGTTGATCTGCCAATTGTTTGGTGCACTTCCATGTCAGTTTGGCTATATATTTATTTTATTTTTTATTATCTTTTTATGTTGTTAGTTAAGAGTAACACATTACACTATACAAGTTCATATGGTTTGGTTCGCTTCAATCTTTTGACATCCTACGTCTTGCTTCCATGTTTCTGCGATTTGGTAACATTATTTCATGCTTTTAGCGAAATATTGGATAACTTTGAAAATCCACTTGATTTCGAGATCACTGCTTTGCAGCATTTTATTGGTTACCTAGCGATGCATATCTAATTAATCATAGAACTTTATTGTTTTAACGGTGTTGTATTGCTAGTTGTTTTAAAATATCGCTGCAACTCTATATTTATACCCCATAAGTTGAGAGTACCTTCCGACTAACTAATACAGTTACTTTATTCAAATACAGCTGTACTCAGATACTTTCTAATTATTTTATTAATAAGTTATTTGGTTATTTGTTTTTATCTTATTATTTCGTTTACTTTCTTTAATCCTCTGACTATGCCATCATCATCTAGGAGCTGGAGAATCTCTATATTGTTTTGATATGATTGAAATTAATGTATTAGTACTGATGTGTTGTACTTGCATCAATACACAAGAAAGGCGAGTACGGGATTAATACATCAGTATGTATTTCCCAAATTCATGTGGCTTGGTTCTCTTTAATCTTCTAATTTCCTGCGTGTTGTCCAGTGGCTTTATTACTTTCACATTGCTGTGATTTAATGACCTTGTTTCTTCATATATAACACTTCATATATCCATTTGATTTCGATGTTATCCATAGGGATTGGTAATTAATCGAAGAAATTTGTTTTTTCTGCGATGGATTAGTAGTTGCTTTGATATTTTAGCTCAGTCCCAATATTTGCAAAACATAGGTATGAATTAGCTTTGTGATTGACTGATTAACCAATCTCACTAAATTTAGATCACTTTAGGGGTATTTTTCGACTAACCAGTAGAGCTGCTTGTCTTGTACGACACTGACAAGTCTAATCCGGTCGGTTTTTTGTCTAACATGATGTTTCTAATTTAACTCGCCATCGAGGTATATGTCGAGGTATTTAGATAATTCTGCTTAAAAAATCGGGCATTCGTCAAGTGATGTAATTAGATTTTTGTCATTTCGCCGCAACGCTAAATTAACATTGATATATTTGGAGCTATTATTCTAGTCTCTAGTCCATTTGTAAATATTTTTTACTGAGAGTTGTACTTTTTCTACAGCCTTAGGCAAGGATATATATTTTACCATGATAACTGTATCAACAAATATTCCTTTTGTTGTTGGGATATCAGCTGTGTAGAGCATATACAGGAGTGGTCCCAAGACAGTATATTGGGGAACTCCAGTTGACCTATTTCAACTAAGTGTTGAGAAGCCCCTTTATGCAAGACTACATTTTCTTTCTAGATGATATTATTCCAGCATTTTTTCTACTATTTATCTTATACTTAATATATGATGTTGTCACTTCTGTCTAACTAATCTATAATTGGTTGTAGGCGATTTTCTCATCTTCACTGCCGTGAAAGACAGGGTAATTTTCAGGATTTATTTTTACTGGAGATTGTACATGTCAATTCGTGTTTCATCAATTCGCCAATGTATTTCTCATAAATCATTAACTACTATTTCACTGCTGTGGTATACTGAACTAATATAATTGACTAACGGCAGCTTATTAAGATTTTATTAGCACAATCTAATTCACATTAACATATCTACTCACATAATAATAACGTTCCCTCTAATTTGTTTAATAATGGTAGGCATCTTAATGATAAACGCCGCTTCATTAGTATTTGTCTCGTATTGGGCCTCGAATTCCACTCAGTGGTCTTTATCAGATTCGGCGGGATCCCGGCTGATGGTGATTAGGCAGAAGGCTGTCGGCCTATCGGTCCACTCATCTGGTCGATTCAGTGTTTACATGGTCGGTATCCGTCGTTGATCTGACGCAGGTTAGATGACAGGCCGTGACGGACCGACCCACGGCCTGACACATTATTCGGTTTAACTGACGATTGCCGTGACTGACGTTGCGTGGATCTCTTCGGCCGTAGCGGTCCGATCGGCAATCGAAGAATCAATAATGCTGAATCAGTCTCCGGCTTATTATGTTGTTTAATCGTTTTAAACACATTTCCTGTCTCTTCGTCTTCCATTAATATATTACTTGTTTATTACACCGACCGCCTATAATGTAATTCTATAACAGTGTGAAAGAGTTCTAAAATGTTTTTTATTTAATTTTATTATCTTTAATATTAATTTATTTGAATAATAGTAATAATTTTTAATATTTATTTATAACACTGTTTCTAGTCTTTGCGGACTAACTTATGGTCTATCCAAAGAAGTTTTGTACATATGTCATAAAAGAGATTCAGGTATTGCCTACCACAATTTGTAAATTCGTTTTAGAACAAACCAAATATTTTCCTTCCCATTTTATTTTAGTTAAAAAGAGACACAATGCTGTCTGATAAGTTTGAACGTCTAACCCAACTAGCCTGCCAAAGTCGTCCGGTTGGGTAGTAAGTACGTAAGGGAGAGTATATAATTAATATATGATAACTTTAGGATATGTTGTTGTAGAGAATTAATGAATATACATGAGCATTTCGTTAAAAGGTACCAGAGGAGAAAGAATAGTAACTCTTTTGCAGATATGACAAATTCATTAAGGAGAATGCAGTGATTAAAGCTAGTTTCATCAAGAACTATGTATATAGACATTAACAGAACAAACTAAAGAGAAATACAATGATATCAAAATGTCTTTACAAGGAAACACTGTACCGAAGCATACAAGAATGTTAAAACAATTACATTACTCTTGAATCTGTGTCCTGTTCTGGTGTTATCCAAGAGTTGTATTACTACGATATTGACATGAGAATAGAGTCTGTTCTTATTTCTCCTTGCAATTCTCGTTATTTTGTGCCTTATTTTTAACAGGGGATGACCAAGTATAAAAGTGCAACTTAAGAATCATCATAATGGAAGAACTAGAAGATTCAAATATCCTTCAAATTGAAGATGTAAAGATAGAACTAGTAAATGTACTTAAATACTATCTCGAATCCTAATACAGATCCCGAAGATAATGGAAGCCAAGAGAGGAAAAAATGCCATAATTGGAAAAACTGTGATTTTAAACTTCGCTATAAATAGTAATTAATAAAAAAATCAAACGAAGCGATAATAGAAATGTACCAAGCAATATAAATCGACTAGCCCTAATATTCAGTTAATTTAGACGTCGTTATTGTCAAAAAGGCATAAAAGCAAGATAAGAGAGGACTATTTAAGTGAACCTGAGACGAATGTATATAGGAAGGTACTGCAGAAATGCTGAAAATCCTGTCATATATATATATATATATATATATATATATATATATATATATATATATATATATATATATATATATATATATATATATATATACAAAATGGGTTTGTCAGATTAACAGTATGAACTAGTGTATCAAATATAATAAGATCTGACAGAAAACAGATGCATCACCTTTGCTCTCTACCTGATCAGAGAGGCTGTGTCGACGATAATCGTTTTATCTTTCTCTGAAATCCTTGCCTCAAACGGGTGGCCGTTTTTTCGCAAGTCATCTTTCTATAAAGAGTGAGTGTTGGTTTGTTTTCGGTTGAAAACGTCTTGAACAATTAGGACATAATTGATAGATTTCCTATAACGGGTCCGCCCTCCTGAGTAACTATCGATTTTTATGTTTTCCTACAGATTATGTCGTTTATTATTTAATGGAGTGTCGACTGAATGCTTTGAAAGGTATTATCTGGTATTAGTGTATAATATTTATTGATAGATTCAGGTATTTAATTAATAGATTTTTTATTTAAAACAGTGTTATTTGTAATAATTATGTATTGCCAAACTGGATAAATATGTATATTTGGTTTCAGAAGTTTTTCAACGACATCTCCTACCTCGCCAAAACTATTTAATAAACATATCTCCTTCTGAATATTTCTTAGTTCACTTAATGATGCATTCACTTAAATAATGCAGCACCAATTTGTAGCCACTGCATTCTTTCGAGAAAAAAACTTCAGCAATATGAAACCAATCTGGTCTCCTGTTGTTTCAGGTCCCTACAAGTTTGCTTTGCCTTTCGTCCAAATGGTCGATTTCGTCACAAAAGTTCGAGAGATACATACAAACTACTCAAATCTGCGTTTCTGGATTTGTTCCTCAACTGTGCATTGATTGCGCATCTTAATTACATTTCTAATTTCTAAAAGACTTACAACTGACAGATTGTAACAGTGACAATATCTCGTAGCCATTAGAGGCTTTGGACAAGCGTTCGAAATGGGTACATTTTAGTCTCGTTTATAACATTTTCTTTTTTCCTCAAACATCATGTTAGAACTTGGCCGATTTGGCTGATTGCTTCAGCCATAGATGCATTTTTTTATTACTAATATTTAGTAATTGATCAGTTGTAAGTCCGTGCCAAACCATATTGTTCGACAACACACAAAGCACCATAAAAACACCTATACCATATCGATCAAAATGTGTGTAGCGTTTTATTATTAGCCATATCTCTTCTTAAATACTTTTTACGTAATTATCGATAGGTTTGAGCAGTATTTAAATTACTTTTTTTTAAAGGACATAATTGAAATACAAATACATATTTGGTATTTATAATACAATTACTTTTTTAGAATATTATTTATAATTAGCACTTCAAATACCTGATGCTGAGATATTTTGTAGTTAATATTCTAAATAATTGTGGCTTCAAAATACATTTGCGTAAGTACATTTATTCATCTAATTAATTGTATTGATTGTCTTGTAGGAAATAACGGTCAGTGGCTTTCATAAGCAAATTTCAAGTAATTTTCATTGTCAAATGGTTATTTTCACAAAACTTTTAAGGATAGGGGAATATTTCGCAGTTATCAATAGTGTCCATGGCAATATCCAGGTAATTTGTATTAAATGTAAAACGCAAAGAAGAAACAAAAAACCGAGAATGCTTATATCCCCTGGAGTAACAAAATACTATATCAGACATCAATTAATGTAGCGACTGTCCCACAAGATGAAGTTTCCGTTACGATTCTATAGAGCAGCTTATAAGAACTAAATAAAAAATCAAATGATATATCTGATTCGACACATTTTACTGTTACATCATAATTAAAAGAGAACTTAGAAAGAAGGTTTGATAATATTATAAATTAAGAAACAAGATTTGATCTATCAGGTAAATTAAATGATGTATATTGGCATCATCCAATATCATATTTATAAATTGCGCTCGGTGGGAGAAGGCATCACAATAGGTTTTTTTTATAACATCTTTATTAGATACGCTTAGTACAATCTTAATTATTATTATTATTACAATTAATTTATTACTACTTTTCCTATGTGCTTGGATTAATTAGCAAGCAAGACGAGTGCGAGGAAATACATCAGTATGTATTCCTCAATTATAAAATTACAATTATTTATTAATTATTAACTTATAGCTATAGTTTACACTAATAATACACACTAAATGTTCACACAAGTTCGTATGGTTTTGTTCGTTTCAATCTCCTGACATCCTGTGCGCTGTCCAGAAGTTGTATTGCTTCCAGGTTAGAATGATTTAGTAATCTTCTTTCGTGTTTCAAGGCGAAATCCTGCACAACTTCGCAAATCCATTTGATTTCCAGGTCATCGTGCAGTTCTTCATTGGTTAGATAGCGATAGGCATTGGTAATCAATCGAAGAATCTTATTTTGACAGCGCTGTATGAGTAACTGATTCGAATTTTTAGTGCAACCCCATATTTGCACCCCATAGGTCCAAATTGGCTTTATAATTGTATTATAGATCAACCTCTTTGATTTTAGATCAAGTTGAGAGTATCTTCCGACTAACCAGTATAGTTGTTTTATTTTGGTTCTAATATGTTTTGCTTTTTGTCTAACGTGATGCTTCCAATTTAATCTACCGTCAAGATGGATTTCAAGGTATTTTGCTGATTCTGCTTTAGGAATCGGGCATCCATTGAGTGATATAATTAAGTTTTTATTATTTCGCCTTAATGCAAAATTAACGTGGACAGATTTGGAGCTATTAAGTTGAATTTTCCAATCTTTTGTCCATTTGTAGATTTTGTTGACTGCCACTTGCACTTTTTCTATTGCCCTAGGCAGAGATATATATGTTTTGCCATAATAACTTTGTCATCAGCAAAGGTTCCAAGAAGTGTTTCATTTGTTGTTGGAATGTCAACAGTGTAGAGCAGATACAGGAGAGGTCCTAATACGCTACCTTGTGGAACTCCAGCCGAGATATTTTTAAATGTCGAGAACGCCACAAAATACTCTAAATTTTCTTCCGATTAAATATGACTCCAGTAATTGACAATAGTTACGCGGTAACAATTTGCTCATCTTACAGATTAATCCCAAATGCCAAACCCGATCAAAAGCTTGTGATCACAATAGGTGAAGGGCAAATAATTTAAACTCTTATAATTCAAGAATCATGATCATCAAAAATACAGTTTCAGAGAGTTCATAGAATATAATACAAGTTTGTACTCGTTATTCTGAAAAAACTATTCTTGTGGTTCTTCTCATAAGCATTTAGATGCATTAACTCATTCCTGAGGTGCAAGCTGCTTAAAGTCCTCTCCCTAAAGTGTCTCAGAATCCACATCAAAGTGGTAAACACTAATTATTATATGAATAATGTAAAAATGTTTGTATTATTTTATTTTAAACCATTCTAACAATTCATTTTTCTTTATAAAACAGAATGAAATATTGAAATCCAGGGAAATACGGGCCGCTTAATTGTATAACGTAAAAGACCAAAAGCCCAAAACGAACAAATAGCATATTCGTAGCTAAATTCTTAATCTCGTAAGAGCCGAAAGATAAAAGGCAATTAAAAGAGACGGACCCGGTCACTGATTAAAGAATTAGTAGCGTAACAAACTGGGAAAGATATATTTCATTTCACGGTAGATTAATATTAGATAAGTTATGGGTGAGTCGAAAGGGTGAGATTTCCCGTGGGAGGGTAGCGTGCGCGATAAGGGGATGAGGGCGAAAGGGGAGTGAAGCGAGAACGACGACTCGTAACTTAATCAGATGGAATATTCGATATTTCTTTATCGACTTTCTTTATATATATAGACTAGTAACAATACAAAAACTTCGTGTTCTATATAAAAGAAACCCTTAAGAATAATAATAAAAACGACCAACGGATGTATATGGTCGTTGTTTTATCTTAACGGCTTAGAATTGTAGTAACATTAGTTTTGAGCATCATTCCCTCATTTTTGGTGATCTTATAGGCTTACAAAACTCACACTACAATGATGCCTTATGGCCTAAGTGGTATCTAGTATCCGGACTAGTTATGAAACATATAGAGTTTAAAAAAGAAGACTTGATATAAATGAAGAAACGAATATATCAAACGAAACGAAAAGAATATTAACTATTGTTCAGAATGCCAAAGACATAATAAAAGACAATGACATAATTGTTGATTATTTTTAGAAAATTTTAATATTTATTTACCTGTACTGTTACCTGAATACTGTTTCGATAATAAGTGCCTTTTTAATAAATCAAAAAGGAAACTGATCACACGAAGTCATGGTGAAGCTATGGAAACTATATGGAGCGGAGGTTAAGAAAGCCAACATGCAGGCGTTCAAACACTAATTAAAAAAGTATTCCTCTGCTCGCTATGTATACTGTTATATGCACCAATTAAATTTGATTATATTTAACGCTGATTTATTCACAAATAAGCAAGTACGTGATTTTTTTGGCAATCTACAAAACATTTCTGGCATTTTTAAAAATTCACCCCAACGAGTAGAAGATTATGAACAGAAGGATCCCCAGCCGGCTTGGTGGCGCAGTGGTAAAAGCGACAGGACGGTACACCTGCTGTTGTGATAGTCACGGGTTCGAATCCTGCTGGGTCATGGTCGTATTTTTATGTTTCTGATTGTTTAATATTTATTATCGTCCTAGGCAAGAGTGCAAAATCCGACAAGGAGAATGATCCTAGTCTCACCAGTAACCAGGCTGGGTAAGACCGGATATCTTCTCGGATGATTTTTAAGTTGGTCACTCGCCAGTCGGTAAGCTTAACTCCGAGGACCGTGGTTCGGAGCCCGCGTTAAACTGTAGGTCCAGTCCAGATAAGGTTAGTTTAAACTTTAATTTACGGATATATATGTATATTTTTATTAATATTGTGTACGAAAACAGAAGCCAACTCATTGAGTATATGGATGAAATAGAAGACCAATCCTTCAGCAACACAGTCTGTAGTGAAGCAGTCTCTATTCGCCGTACGTTAAATGATCCGATATTGAATTATTGGCTAACTTTTTCTAATGATGTGATGCCTCACATTAGAGATGCCGAAAACATATCGATAAATCGACATTTTTTTTAATTAAAGATATTTCTTAAACATTATAACATCGGTACTTTGGTTTTTTAAATCAGTTATTGCCAAAAATTTCCATATGTATTTCCTCCGATATATCGATATGTCGCCAGGCGACATCCCTACCTCACGTAGATATCCTTTTTAACTAACTACGACAGGGATTAATATAACCTACTGGAATAAGGTAGGCTCTCGATAATTTATTACGCAAGTTCAAAATAATGTTGATAAGATCATTAGTGAAGATTCAGATATACTAAACCATGAGCCGCCAGAAAATAAACGCAACCACCCAGGCAACAGTAAATTTGATCACGGAATTTTTGCTTTAGAGGTACCTGATGTTATAATAAATTGTGCAAAAAATCGGTTTCATTTTAAAGGACATCTAGTAGATACATCACACTTGATAAAGAACGATTCTCAGAAATCGCTCTTTCGATGCTATCTATTGATAAACAGGTCATCTCCGATATAGACTATTTTAATCAAAAAGTGATTACTAAATTTGCAAACAAAAAATAACGTAGGATGGAATTAATTTATAAAAAAATAGCTAAGGTTTTTTTGCACTAAATGTAGAACCCCTTAAAATTTTTATCAGGAGCCGCCATTGATTCTCATATTAACATCTAGTTACATGTACTGATTGCTCATGTTTTTAGAAATGTTGTGCATGTTCCTTAATGCCTTGATCTAAAACCTGCTTAATATTTGAATTTTGCTGTTACTTGGTGTGCCCTATAGTTGAATGCCATATGTACAGGCTCACTGGATGATGGGTTTAAACATCATCGTATTGCTCTTAGTGCTTGGCGACCTGTTAACCAACACGCCCTACAAAGTTTGTTGTCGAGTTGATTAAAAGTCCAAATATTTTGCATGTTCTTCTTGCTGCATGTTTTCGTTATATAATTTTATCAACATTTTTATTGACAGGACGGTAGTGTCGACAGGGTAGGTCGTGGTCGTATCATTTTGTCTTCGTTATTAGAAATGACCGCGGTGCAAATCAGGTACAAAATCCTGTGCCAGTACGCCGTCCTGTGGAAGGCCCGTTAAACTACTAACAGGTCAATTGAAAAGTCTCCGGTCGGACACATAGATGGTACTACTATGAAGGGAATTAAATCCATATGTTTTTAGTTAGCCCTAACCCTCAAAGGATGCATGTATAAATTTGACAGCTGTCGGATCATTAGTTTGTGAAGTATAACTGAGATGATCTGAGAACAATAAATGGTGGGGGCCAGATCTGGAGAATACGGTGGATGAAGTGAAGAAATAATATAACTTGATGCCGAGTTTCCGGACAATGCCCCAGAAACATCAACTATAAAAGATTAGTATGCTAAGTTTAGATGTGGTGAAATGAGCACCAAAAACGGTGAACGCAGTGGACGCCCAAAAGAGGTTGTTATCGACGAAAACATTTAAAAAATGCACAAAATGGTTTTGAATTACCGTTAATTAAAACTAAATGAAATAGCAGACACTGTAAAGATATAACTCTAAACTGAACGTGTACATATAATGAACATGATATTATTCAGGAATATTTGAATATGAGAAAGATCTGTGCAAAGTGGGTGCCGCGCGAGCTTACTTTTGACCAAAATCAACGATGAGTTGACGATTCGGAGTAGTGTTTGAAGACCATCAAGCGTAATAAACCTGAATTTTGCGTCGATATGTGATAATCGCTGATACATTGCATACATCATTTCACTCCGAGGTCCAATCGACAATCATCCGAGTGGACTATACACAATGAACCCGCTCCAAACCGTGAGAAAACGCAACAGTCGGCTGGTAAGTTTATGGCGTCTGTATTTTGGGATGCGCATGGAATAATCTTCATTGACTACCTTGGAAAAGGAAGGACCATCAATAGCAATCATTACGTAGCGTTATTGGACCGCTTGACGCACAAAATTGCGGGGAAACGGCCGCACTTGAAGAAAAGAAAGTACTGCTTCACCAAAACAATGCACCATATCGCAAGTCAGTGAAAACGATGGCGAAAATCCATGAATTTGGCTTCGAATTGCCTCCGTATCTACCGTATTCTCCAGATCTCGCTCTCAGCGACTATTTTCTGTTCTCAGATGTCAAAAGCATGCTCGCTGGGAAGAAACTTTCGGCGAATCAAGAGATCACCTCTTCAAAATAGGCCTCAGTATTTTGAAGCAAAGGACAAATCGTACTACAAAAATGGTATCGAAAAGTTGGAGGGTCGCTATAATCAGTGTATCACCCTTAAAGGGAATTATGTTGAATAAAAAAATAATTTTGCCACAAAAAATTTGTTTTACTATGGTAGGCCGGGGACTTTTCAATTGACTTGTTATAATACTTAACCATGAAACTTTCTGAATTGAGACAGGATGGCAGAATGTGTTAATATCAAAATAATAATTGGGTTATTTTACTGTATATTTATAAAATTCGTGTTTGATGCATTTTTACTTTCATTTAATTTTAGCTCAATAGTGAATCCCCCAAAAAAAATTGATATGAGTTTTGAGAATTACTGATATCGCTCGGAAACACTTGTATAAGTTGCTTGAATTAGATTAGATAGTATTTAATTGACGCAAATAAATTTGTAGTTGGCGTACAAATAAATACTTATACAATTACCAAATTGATAATTTTGATTTTTTCATCTTGAATAAATAAATCCAGTACTCCCAAATTTCCAAGTCCCATTTTCAATTATTCTGAATAATGATAAAATTAAAACAGGTACTGATAATAAGTGTTTTCAATTGTTATAGATTCTAATAAATTTACCGAAATAATAATGAAGTTTGTCAGTCCCTTTTTAGTTTATTTAATAGAACATATGTACAAGTTACAGAGTCAGTTACAGAGCTATGTCTGGTAAAATAACACTTCTATAACTTTTACTTCTACAAGTACAGTTTGTATTTCTCGAATCAAACGCACGCATTTCAATTTATAACATTTTCTCGTAACGATTTGTGACTGACTTCAAGTGTGGCTTTTTTATTTTCGACCAAATAGTCCACGCTGCAGGACAAGCTCTGACACTTGCAGAGTCTCACATATGTAACAGGTCAATTAAAAAGTCCCTGGCCTACCATAGTAAAACACATTTTCTTGGCAAAATTAGTTTTTTTACTCAACATAATTCACTTCAAGGGTGAACTATGGCGACCCTCCAACTTCTCGATACCATTTTTGTAGTACGATTTGCCCTTTGTCTCAAAATAGGCCTCAGTTTCGGCGATTACCTCTTCATTCGACGAAAATTTCTTCCCCGCGAGCATTATTTTGAGAGCTGAGAACAGGAAATAGTCGGTGGGGGCAGATCTGGAGAATACGGTGGGTAAAGAAGCAATTCGAAGCCCAATTCAAAGAATTTTACCATCGTTTCCCGTTTCATTGACTTGTGACACGGTACATTGTCTTCGTGAAGCAGCACTTTCTTTTTATTAAAATGCGGCAATTTTTGACGATTTCGTCCTTTAAACGGTCCAATAACATTATGTTTTTTTTTTTTTTTTTTTTTTTTTATAATTATATACATTGTTACTAGTCGTTGCCGACTAACCTACAATTTGTCCTTATAATAGCTTAAATCTAGGTATATATCTAATAGGACTCATCAGTCCTACATAGTCTCTAACATAATAATAATTGTTTTAACACTTTGAGTTTTTTCTAATGCACCTCACTGCACTACACTACAACACACTACACAAGTTCAAATGGTTTGGTCCTTTTGAGTCTGCGTCCGGTTTTGGTGTTGTCCAAGAGTTGTAATACTTCGAAATTAACATGAGAGTGAAGTCTCTCCTCATGTCTCTTTGCAATTCTTTTAATTTCTTGATTGACAGTCGGTATCTGAAGATCTCGATGTAAATAAATGGTCCGGTAATATCTGGGTGCACCTACGATGCTTCTTAGGACTTTGTTCTGGAAAACTTGTATTAGATTTATGTTGCTTTTTGCGGAACATCCCCATAATTGTATTCCGTATGTCCATATAGGTTTTAATATTTGTTTATATAGAAGTAATTTATTATGTATAGTTAATTGAGATTTTCTTCCAATTAGCCAATACATTTTTCTATATTTTAACTCAAGTTCTTTTCTTTTCTTTTTGACATGTTCCTTCCACCGTAGTTTTGCATCAAGTGTCATTCCGAGATACTTAGCATTATTGCTGTATGGTATGACAGTGTGGTTTATGGTCAATGGTGTAAGCGCGGCCTGTTTATAGGTGAATTGAACATGCACAGATTTGTTTTGGTTAATTTGTATTTTCCAGATTTGGGTCCATTTATTTATAGCGTCAGTAGCCTGTTGTAGGTTTCGGGTTGCTTCTTCGCTATTGTTTCCGACAGCAAGAATAGCAGTATCATCAGCAAATGTAGCCATTGTAATGTTTTCGATTTGTGGTATATCACATGTATAAAGTAGGTACAGAATTGGCCCCAGTACACTTCCTTGTGGTACACCTGCTTTAGCTTCTTTTATTGTAGAGTAAGCTTCCTCTTGTTTCACTCTAAACATTCTGGCTGTGATGTAAGATTTTAATAGTTCGGTGTGTTGCTTCGGTAATATTTTCTGTAGCTTATGGACGAGGCCTTTGTGCCATACCTTGTCGAAAGCTTGTGCTACATCTAAGAATACAGCTGAGCATACTTTATTATCTTCATAGGCTTTTTCAATAACATCTGTTATTCTATGCACTTGATCAATCGTTGAATGTTTGGTAATAAACCCAAACTGGTGTGTTGGTATTAGGTTTTTTCTCTCTATAATTGGTTTTAATCTTTTCAAGAGGAGCTTTTCAAATACCTTAGCTATCATCGGTAACAGTGAGATAGGTCGATAAGCTTTTATATCATTTGGTGATTTTCCAGGTTTTGGAACCATTATTATTTCAGCCATTTTCCAAACGTCTGGGACATATTTCAGTCGAAATGCTGCATTGATTAAGTTAGTGAGCTTTATAATACCCTTTCTTGGCAGATTGTGCAGCAATTGCCCTGTTATTAAATCATAGCCTGGTGATTTATTTGGCTTGATGTTAGTTTTAATAACGTTGGTGACTTCTTTCGGAGTTGTTAATTGAATTGTCGAATTTTCGCCGTCTATGTCCGGTAAAGTATGTTCAATTTCACTTTCGTTTGGTTTGAAAGTTTTCTCTAAATGGTCAGCGAATGCTTCTGCTTTCTCCAGGTTGCTGCGTGCCCAACTTCCATACATGTTTCTTATCGGAGGACTATGTAGACAGGATCGTTTTAGGTATTTAGTGGCTTTCCAGAGCGAGTAGTCTGTGTTCTTGTCATCTGTTAAATTTCGTAGATAGTTATTTATGGAATTGTTTTTAATTTCCAAAATTTCCCTCTTCAACCTTTGTGTTATGTTGTTTAAGATATTCTTATTTTCAGGTGTTCTATTTTGCTGCCATTTTTTCCGTAGTTTTCGTTTTTCAGCTACCATTTCCTTGATTTCTTTCGGGTAATTTATTCCTTTGGTTGAAGTTTTAATTTCTGGAGTGTTATTCCAAGCAGCCTGTTGGATGTCTGCAACGAATTTTTCGGTTTCATAATTTAATTGGTCTTCTGTCTTAAGGGGAACATTTAGTTGAATTCGATTGTTTATTTCTTCAACAAATCCTTCCCAGTCTGTCCTCTTGTTGGTTAATGTTGGATTTTGTTGTTTTCTTATAATGTTTTCACTCAGCGTCAAAATCACAGGTGTGTGATCTGAACTTAAGTCAAAATTTTCTTCAACTTCCATGTAGTTAGTGGTTATGTTTCTAGCTATAAAGAAGTCTAACAGGTCTGGAGTTTTCTCTGGATCGGTAGGCCAATAAGTTGGTTTTCCTGTCGACATGTAACTGCACCCTAGCTCAGCAGCTGCTTTATGTAATTCATTACCTTTAGTTGTCGTCATTCTAGATCCCCATCTTGTATTTTTAGCATTGAAATCACCACCGATTATAAATTTTTCTCCTAGGTTGTTTAGAACATTCAAGTAATTTTCTTTTTTTTGGTTGTATCTTGGAGGGCTATATATGGAAGCTAATGTAACCCTGTATTTGCTAGATATAACAGTTACTGCCGTTACCTGATTTTCTGCTAAACTGAGTCCGGGTTCTTGATGATGGCATATATTATTTTTTATTATTATTGCACTTCCTCCTCTTGCTGTGTTAGCTGGATGAATGGTGTGGTAAAAGTAATAACCTCTAAATTTAATAAAGGATTCCTTTGTCAAATGGGTTTCAGATATTAAGCAAATATCTATTTTTTGCAATTCTAGGAATACTTGTAGGTCAGCGTGATGTTTCTGAATCCCATTAGCATTCCAAATTGCGATGCGGATGTCTTTACTTGCCATTTTTAGTTCTTGAGGCCACCGCCCTATTGTTTTCGAGTTTAAGTAATCTTTCAGAAAACGATTCAATAATCTTTTCCTGGTTGTCCAGCTTTGCTATAAGTTTCAATAGCAGTTCGTTGGTTGTAACGTCTTCTTTTTTTGTTTCTTTTTGAGCGGTTTGGTTTATGCTTTGAGCATAGGTCATTTCATCGTTGATTTCGTTGTACATTTTTGGTTGTTTATTTTGAGTCACTGTTTTTTGCTCTTTAGCCTGACTGATTTTATTTCTTCTCTCTTGGAATGTTTTCGCAACTACGCATCCTCTGTAGCTTGCTGGATGCGCTTCATTGCAATTCGCACATTTCGCTTTTGTTCCTTTGGGTTTTTTGCATTCTCCCGTGATGTGTTTTCCTGAGCATTTTACACACCTTGGTTCCCTTTTACAGAATTTTTGTGTGTGTCCATGTAATTGGCATCTCTTGCACTGTGGCACAAGATTTGCCTTTCTAAGAGGTTCTATTTTTACTTCGACTCCTAGAATTTGTTTAATTTCATAAATTGCTTTTATGTCCGTGTTATGTTGGAATGATAACATAAACAGTGGTAAAGGCTTCTTCTGGACAACTATTTCTCCATTGTTATTTTTATTTCGTTCTTTTTTCAGGATATTTGTGACGTCAGTACATTTAAGTCCATTTTTTATTAACTCTTCCACTATTTTAGTAGTTTTAGCTGTCGGTGGAAGCCCTCTTGCCATTACTTTAATGTCTCTGGTTTGCTTATCTTCATACGAGTGCCATTGTAATTTTAGGAATTCCAAGCACTCAGCAATTTTCGTAAAAGTTTTACGACATTCGGCGTTTAATTTGATTTGTCCATTGTTTAATGTTGTTGCTCTAAATAGTATATTATTTGTTTTCATTGTTTCATATAGCAAGTCAAAGTCTGTGACATTACTTACTATAATTGGAGGTGGTCTCGGCACTTTTATTTCTTTATTCAATTCTTGTGCTTTAATGGTTTTTGGTTGTTGTGGTGAAGCTTCAGGTGTGTAGTTTGCTTTTCGTTTCTTATTTCTTTTAACTGTTATCCAGCCTACTTCTTTTTGCAATTCTTCCTCGTCTGTTTCATAGTTTACAGGCAATTTGTTTTCAGTGCACTGGTTCACTACGGGAATGCTAGTTGGATTGTATGTGTTTTGGTTTTTTATTAGGAGTTGTAGTGCATCTAATTGTTTTTGCATATTTGTTAGTGCAATTTCCAGATTCCGTCGGGCTGTTTTTTCGTTAATATACGCATTATAGAGAGCTTGCTCATTTTGCGTTCTCTTATGGTTTTCTTGACAAAAGATTTGATTCTGTTGTGCCAGATAAGCTTCACCTGACGTTGAGGATTGTGTTTCCATCTCATTTAGTCTCTGGTTCTCTCTATTAATCATTTTTATTTAATGAATAGTTTAATTCACGTTTTTACAAAAATTTCAGTACCGGTATTTGTTTCAGAACCGTTATAACGCCGCATTTGTGGTACAGATGATGCACCTCCGACCCTTAACAGCCCCCAAAATTTTACCTTTGTTACTTTATTGCAGTGACCATCGTTTTAAACACATTTTCACTAAACATTTAACGCGCAGTTTTAACACTGTTATTGTCGTCACGGTTTTTACTTATTTTTTAAAATCGCATTTGTGGCACAGGTAGTACACTTTCAAATTTATTACACTGACCGTCGCTCCAAACACGTCTTTACTCTACGAAGGTCGAACGACAACTATAATAACATTATGTGATAGTCGCTGTTGATGGTCCTTTCTTTTCAAGGCAATCAATGAAAATTATTCCATGCGTATCCCAAAATACAGAGTCCATCACCTTGCCAGCCGACCGTTGCATTTTTCCACGCTTTGTAGCGGATTCATCATATGCAGTCCACTCGGAAGACTCTCGATTGGACCTTTCATCCATTGTCACATATCGACGCAAAAACTCGGGTTTATTACGCTTGATCATCTTCAAACACTGCTCCCAATCATCAACTCTTAGATATCTTTATTGATTTTTTAATGTCTTCGTCGGTAACAACCTCTTTTGGGCGTCCACTGCGTCCACCGTCTTCGGTGCTCATTCCATCACGTTTAGACTTCAGATTCCAATCCTTGATGGTTGATTGTCCTGGGGCAGTGTCCGAAAACTCAGCATCAAGCTACGTTTTTGCTTCAGCTGTATTTTTTCATTTCAAAAAGCAATATTTTATTAACACGCAAAATTCCTTTTTATCCATTTTTTTTCACAATAACAAAATTTGCTTCACTCAAAATGCTATAATTCACAAACTAATGATCCGAGAGCTGTCAAATGTATACACGCATCTTTTGAGGGTTAGGGCTAACTAAAAACATATGGATTTAATTCTAGTAGAGCCTTCTATGCGTCAGGCCGGGGACTTTTCAATTGATCTGTTATATTTGATTCACCCTCGTAAAAAAAGGAAAGGAGAATAATTATGTTCACTACAAGGGAACAGAAGATCTGGCAGCGATACTAGAAAAAAATCTGCAGCAAGAAGAGATGATAACGTACGACGAACTGCCCTACATTTATATAACCCCCAACCGCCTGGATCTCCCGTCTCCCCCTACCTACCGACGATCGTCGTCTGCACCTCCGCCAACCAATCTCTTGATGGTCCTTCGTCTCGATGCATTATAGATAGGGCCCGGACCGAGAAATACGGAGGCAATTCGGATAGAGGAGCGCGATAAGACGTTAATGGTTTCAACTTTGCACTCTATCCCGTTACTCCGAAGGCGTGGGCGTCGTTTTTCAGCGTCTGTCGGCGTCGGTGTCGACCAAAACTTAACGCTAAAAGCGTAATAAACGCCGAAGTACCGAATGTTCGATGGCGTCATAAATATCCTTCCGCCGGTTCGGCAATTCGATCGACGAAATTTGTTCAGTTCTGCACGGAATAAATATGAGTTCAATATAAGGTCCACAGGAAACGATGGCATGATAATTTTGTGGAAGAGAATCGACGTAATGTTTTCGAAAAGTCTTGCGTCTTTCGTACCATGGATAGTATTAGACAAAGGGAGTGTTTAGTGTTGATAGATATTGATAAACCAATTTGTTGTGAAAACACTTTTCTTAACCATAGACTTGGTGTGTTAGTGGCCCACTAATCTACAATTTATATTTACAATAACTTAAATTTAGTTATATATCAAGGAAGCCCCACTGGCCCTCTCTTGTAATCTCTGGTACCACAAAACTGTTTGCATTAACACTGCATTTTTTATTAAATACCCCTCACTGCACTAGACTACACCAGATCAAATGGTTTGATCCTTCTGAGTCTGTGTCCTGTTCTGGAGTTATCCGAGAGTTGTCTTAATTCAATGTTGATATGAGAATGGAGTATCTCCTTATGTTTGTCTAGATTATTTAAGTGACTTCAATATTTGCTTGCAAAATAGAAATTACTATATATGTACAGAAATTGTGATTCTCTCCCAATTTACCAATACATATTTATACATTGAATATATATACATACTTTTCTTTTTACATATTCCTTCCAGCAAAGTTTTTCATCAAAACCCAATCCGAGTTAATCAGCGTTGTTTCAAAATGTTGTCCGTGTGTAGTCTGATTATTCGTGTGCTGCACATGCACACATTTTAATTTCATTTTCAGTTCAATTTTCATTTGCATTAATTTCTATTTTCCCAGATTGGGTTCATTTATCTATATTGTCTCTAGTCTGTTGTAATTTTCGAGTGACTTCTACGCTACTGTCTCTGGCAGCAAGAATCGTAGTCTCATCAGCAGATATAGTCATAGTGATATTTTCCATTTGTAGTATATTGCATGTTTGGATTACGTAAATAAGCTTCATTTATTATAGAATATACATCCTTTTGTTTGACTTGGAAATATTCTGTCTGTAATATAAGATTTTAATAGTTTTTTTGCTTATGTTACATCTTTTTTTTATTAATCTCCTAAAACGTCAACAATCTGCTCGTGGGCAATAAGTATTATTATATGATTTCAGTTATATCCATCTTGACATGTAGAAGATCACTTCAGTAAGTGATCTTATATACAGCTTTTAAATCTTATTCTAGATACTACTCTGACTTATTTTATAGCCTACCCTAACTTATTCTAAAATCTATTCTAGCTTATTCTAGAGATTACTAAACCTCACTTTATGTGTCAATAAATTGTTCGTACCGTGGTTTGCGTTTGAGCCTATGCACTACACTGTCATGGCGCACATATAACTGTTTGGCGAGTGCATTGGGATGCACTAACAGTTTCAAAGTACTTCACACTAACACTCCGAATCACACTCGTTATGGGTTTTATGGGGATATCGCGCTGAATCAGTTTGTTGGACACGTAATATGGGGCATCGACGATGAGTCGCAACACTTTATTCTGGAACCTCTGGAGAATATCCTTGTTAGATTTGCTATGGCAAATGGGCCTAAATATTAACTTATACAGCAAAACCTTGTTATCTAATGATAATTAAGGTTTACCCTCTATCTGCTAGTATATTTGGTTCAGTTTAACACCAAGCTGTTTGCGTTTTGGCACTATATGTTTTTCAAAGTGAAACGTTGATTGAAATGCTTTCACAGATACTTAACGTTGTCTGTTTGCGGAAGTTTATGATTATTCAATTTTACTGAGGGACATGTTCTTCTACAAAGGGTGAATGTCACATGGGTAGATTTTGTCTAGTTTGCTTTGTTACGCCACGTTTTCAAACACAATTTGACTTTGTTAAGTTGGTGGAGGTTTCTTGTGGCTGATATTGGATCCTCGTGTGATCATAAAACGGCTATATCGTCGGCATATGTTGCAACAGTAGTGTTTCTTGATGTCGGTAGATCAGCTGTATACAATAGATATAACAATCGGCCAAGAATACTGCCCTACGGATCACCCGAATATATTGGGTGTTGGTCAGTGTATTCGTCACCCTGTTTGGCAATAAAATGTCTGTTTATGACGTGCGATTTCAGTACAGTTGAAAGTTCGTATGGGGCGTGTTACATCTAAGAATATAGCTGAACGTACCTTTTTAACTCCGTTGGCTTTATCAATTACATAAGTTATTCTATGAGGGTGCATCAACTGTTGAATGTTTATTAACAAACCAAACAAACTCATGTGTAGGTTTTTTCTCTCTGTAATCAGTTTTATTATTTTCAGCAAATATTTTTTTAAATAATTCAATTTCTGTCTTGTTCAATGAATTCAGTTTGAAGTCCATTTTCTTTTCTCTGGTTGCCGTTAGAAGCTTATAGGAATATATTCCCCACTTCATACACACTTCTACGATAAAACCTGTCAGATTATATTAAATATAATTGTTCAAATATAAAATATTATCAACAGTGTTACTGACCTCGATATTACGTTAGTTACCGCTTAAACACACTTAAAGATACTTAAAACACTAAATTCTTACATCAGAATCTATCCGGCTACCGGCTGGTTCGGCCCTGCAATATTTATTCATTTTACTAACCTTTTTCTGCCTTTTAATGAAAATAGTTGTTCAAAGTTATTTCGATGTAAAATTACTTTAGGGACTCTCACACTATTGATATACATTAAAATGTTTAATTATAATACAATATTATTAAAATAATATATAAATAAAACCTGTACCCAAACAAACCGTCTAGTGGAACTAAAACAACGACATCACGAACAGATTTGAAGCATTTTAACACACATTGAAAAAAACGTCAATTATTTTTCAAATCGATTTTTAGTAATCATCTAGTTTATTGATGTACTTTATTAACCTTGGTATAGATATTTCAGTATATTGACGATAAATATATCAACTATCATTTATTATATCAATCACTAAAAATCGCATTCAAAATTATACTTATAATCAAGTTATCTTGTATCCAAATATTACTTCCTTGAACAGTCTTCCATTCCATACATTTCCCATTAGCCAAAAACCAATGTATATAAGTCCATAAATGTTAAATGCTCTAAATACAAGTACATTTTATTCAGTTATCCAGCATTCAACTATCCTTAAGTTTAGAATTCTTCAGTTAATCAACTCGAAATAACTAGGACTGAAATATATCAACAGCCGTACCAGATCACAACCGTAACAAATACAACCGTTTTGATTTATCATATGTTTCAAAGCCCTTTTCATGCAGCACATTGTGTTTGGTATATCAGTATCTTGTATTTAATTTTTTTTCCTACATTTTTGTAATTTAATTGTTTAAAATAATTGTATGTAAAATTCTGGCAGGGAAGTATTGTAGCGACCTTGAGGCATGTCGAATTTTACATAGTGGAATAACGGTCTACAAAATCGATGATATATAATATAATCTCAGATGTTGAACACGGGCGGGGTGCCAGCAGCGCCAACTAGAACTCGATAACGAACAGCTGGCAACCCCGAGACGTTTATCTGGAATGTTATTGAAAGGTATTTCAATTCATTCAGTAACCGACCATCATTTGGTTTAGACGTACCACCATCGACTGCCCAAGCCTTGTCACCAGGTAACACCGCTGCCATCCGTTTTATCTATTTTGTATTTCCTCCATTCACCGAGCCATATAATAAACCCTACATCAATAAGTTAATATACCAACATTCCAAATGTATTGTGTTTTTTTTTCAAGATATTAGTTAGTAAAATCCATACTTATTAACTGGCTCGACGAGGCAATTTTTGAGGCCGATTTTTTTAACCCACGATTTTAGTGGGGTACTATATTAAACACTTATTAATAATTTATGAAATTTATTAACCAATATAACCAATATACATATTATTATAACCTAATAATTACTTGAATAATAACCTGACTTCTCTATAAAAATATTTGAAACGTTACACCATAGCGTTTAATGTAAGTAGATTGGTGAAAAAGTTACTTCGATTACATAATATAGGGAATAGATTTTAGAACATTCTATATATGAAGGTAGCATAAAGGTGCTCAGTTAGAGGTTCCTGCATTTTGCAAATGAAGACTCCAAAAGTGTTGTTATCTCTGCCATATAGCTCGGACCGTGCTCTGTCCGATTGCCATTTATGCCCTATAAACTTTCTACACTAACGGAATTATGTTTTCTTGTTTTTTTTTGTGGTTGAATTTATATAAATGTATAAATAAAATTTCGTTTTTGCTTTATATTATATTTGCCCATAAAATTTAAATTATTTATTTAAAAAAAGTTGTTCAACAAGTTAGCATAAAACATTTTTGGGAAATAAACATTTGGTTGCAAATATATATTTAATTTGCAGCATAATGAGTTCAGTTTTAATATATGAATTATTATAATTCTTAAATGTATGGATGCCATTACTGTAGTAATTAATTAACTGATTTTAATTATGATAATTTAAAGTAAATTAGTAGTTAGTAGTTGATGGAAAATCATTATTTTATTTTGTAGACCATAAATATTTAAATTCTTAGATTTCTTCAACAGTTCGTATTAGTAGACGATAACTACTGCACCCTTATGTTAATTATTATATTATATTTGCCGATATGCGGTATCAATTAATTAATTTTTTATTGCTCATACAAGTGGTTGAATTAGTTAAACTCGCAATTTTTGATAATATGGGAATACAACTGAAGCATGCAACTTAATGGAGAAATTTGGTGTAATAAAAGGAGCAAATGGTGAAATAAAAGACTCTTAGTTTAAAAATAAAGCGAGGTCGGTTTTATTTGTGTTTTACAATGAACAACGCCAGGAAATGTTATTTATCTACAAAAAAAAACAAAGAAACCATACAAGCATCTTCACTTTTGGACGTTTCAATCGACAACAAACGGTGACAAGTGCCCTTACGGATGATGCTGACGTCTTCGTCACTTCAGCAACATCCGCCTAATGATCCCAGTTGCCGATTGAAACGTTGAAGCCCAGTAAGACATTAAATTGTAATAAATTATAAATAGCTATATACACCGGACATATTTTACACATTTCATTTCAACTCCAAAAACCGGAAATATCTAATAAATCATAATTTAAGAGCAGCCTTTTTTGTTATCTTCGCTTACTTTACGCGACCAAAGTTATATATCGGTACTGTAACAATTAAAGAAAAGAGAAACGATAGTCCTGTTAAATAAAACACATTGTTCATTTAAAAATACCTGTTATATTCTGTTTTGTTTGTGCTACCACTATATGATTGAAATATTTTATATAATATTTCATTAGAACATTTGGCGTTCGAGTAGATTATCTTTTTTAATATAACTGTCACATTTTCAAAATA
Source organism: Rhynchophorus ferrugineus (assembly GCF_030347505.1). Lineage (NCBI taxonomy): Eukaryota > Metazoa > Arthropoda > Insecta > Coleoptera > Curculionidae > Rhynchophorus > Rhynchophorus ferrugineus. The sequence continues at coordinate 14,536,344 of NW_027472588.1, read as the reverse complement.
ATGATGATAACAATCAATAAAATACACCAATAAATCGTTCTTTTAAATGAACAAATATAGCAATTTCGATATAAATACAAACTAATACCTTAACTTAAAAAATAAATATCTGCCTAAGAAAGTACAGTAGCCCATGGCTAATATTATTGTTAAGCTTGCTAAATTTATGTTTATTTTATACAAAACGATTTTTATTGTAATTTCATACCTTTGAGTAGAACCTCATATATCACCGATACACTCTGTATATCGATCGAGAAACAAAATATGTCAGTCAGTTGATTTTTTATAGTATTTAGTACAAAATTTACAGGTCAAATATGTGCAAAAAGTACTTGCATTAGAATATTTGCCAAATAATGAAGCAATAATATCTGATAATTTATGATATAATAAAAATAATTTAAAATTAATAAAATACAATACATATGTAGCACAGTACTCTTTAAAAAGGTATATTTATATAATGCAAGTAATTTTCAAACCAATAGACTATACACATTTCTTATTATTTATTGCGTTAACAATGATAACAGTTGCATATAAAAAGCAATAACTATTATCAGTACATTTGCCTTGAACAAATCTACTTTATTAGACACAAAACGTTATGTCTATATACAAAATAAGATCTCGTGTCGTGTTTAAACTCAACGCAAAATCCAGACTAAAGTTTTGTGAAACAAAAAAAACAATTTCTCTATAATACTCAATATTAAAATATATCACATTATATCTCCTCCAACTGAGAATCAGGTATATAACACTATCAAGTATCTAGGAGGGACTATTTGGGCTGTCCCTGTCTTCTCGTAAATTCGTATCAGGACTTGTTCTTGATGGTGGAGCATAAGGACTAAATCTGTGTTGGGCCAATGGCCTAGCCAGGGTCGACATAGCTCCCGATAATTGGGGATTTAACTGAGAACTGCTGGCTGCTGCGACGGCCAATTGATGCTGATGTTGGGCTGCTAGTAACGAAGGACCCAGACCAGCCCACTGATTCCAGAGTACCACCGGATTCACCGGACTGCCTTGAGATGCGCTGGCACCATACAGACTACCCATGAGAGGAGCATAAGGCCCAGCAGCTGCAGCTGCCGCCCTGAGGAAAAGTTGAGACCGGGCAGCCAGAATCGCCTTTTCCTCCAACGAGAGGTTGTTGTTGTGAGTATCCAAATCGGCGAAAGGACGCAATGGAGACCGGAAGTAATGTTGTTCGGCTAACATCGATTCCATCGTTTCCCTATAAGAAAAACTAGTTCAATTAGAATGGAATTAAAGATCAGTATGCAAGATTATAAATAGAATTATTCTAAATATATTAGATACTTAATATTAATTTTATAACATCGATATAAAGGCATTTATTGGTTTTAGAATTTTAAGAATATTTTGTCGAGAAAATATCTTGAAATTTCAAAAATGTTTGAATCTAGTTGAAACAGCTGAGAAAACATTAAAATGTTTTATACATTTTTAAAGTATTTTAAATAAAATTTGTTAATTGAAAAATTCCTTTTTTGTCAGAGATCCACCAATTTATGGACTATTTTTTCTGATTCTTATACAGTTAAGACTACAACGATATTTTCACTCATTTATAAACTTTTAAATTTTAAATGTAAACAACTCTTAAATAATTTAATATAACTATCAGTTTCAATGATTTTGATGTTTCACCACATAATATAATATCTTTCCAATTAGTATTATTAAGTAATCATGGAAGGTTCAAAATTGTATTTTCGCCAACTCTTTTACTGCCTGACTTGGAGAAATCTGTTGTCGAAGCCCAACAAACATATTTAGAAATTTAATTTAATGCTGCTCCATCATATACAAATTATTGGTTTTGGTATCAGTGAATTAAAACTAGTCGTTTTGACTTCAAAGACAAACAACGGCCTGGAGTACCAAAAAGTTAGAAAACAATTAATTGCAAGAATTATTGTATGAAAACACAGCTCAATAAAATCAAGATATTTTTATTCTCATTTATATATTGTATGTATCAGTTGAATGAGCTATGTCCAGGCGTGTGATGGTAAAGATCAAAAAAGAGGGACTATAGCTATCACACAAAAAACAGTTTTATGTGGCATATCTGTGACTGTTGTTAAAAAGGGGGTTATTCCAGGAGTTGTACATATAACGGGATCTGCAAGTTGTACTGTATTAAAATCTAATGAAACTGTTGTTGCTGATGTCTACCAACATTAACTGATAAATTAAATTATATTTTATTGCAAAAAAGGCCAGCAGGAGTGAGACGTAACCATCTTCTTGTATGGCAACGCTGTAGACATTCGTGACATTAACTTGTACGCCAAATATTGTAAGAGTTATGACGGATACACTGTTGCAGTCCTAATGGCAAATTCTGTCGCACTTGAGGAAATCAGCAGACATAATACCTCCTGATTTGTTCTGTCACTTGCTCAGACCAATGCAGCACGGCTTGCCGGTTTTAAAATACTAAAGAAGTGTAAAAAGTGATCGATGATTTGAAAAAAGTATCCATTATGCCTTTTTAAATAGAAAAAATAATCACAATACATACGCGCCTATAAAAGATACTTCTACTGAGTATTTTTATTATTTTTTATAGATTTATGTTTTGTCTTACTTTTTTTTTATGGACATTGATACCTACTAAAAATATATAGTCCTAAACAAGAATAATGTTAGTACAGCAGACATTCGTTAATGTGAACTAATAAAAACCAAGTGCAGCTCAATATATAGAGCTTTAATTGACGAATATACAAATTTTGTGTTTACAGTAACGCAATATTTTCACTGTTGAGTATTTACGTTATCGAATATCTGCTGTAGTTCTTCTTCGTATAAGAAGATATAATTGTAAGATATAACTTATAGAATTGTATATAAGCTTTTATAGTATATGGGCAATAGAAATGTCTTTAAAAGGACATATAATTTTTATTATGAACCATATTTTTAGATGCATTAGCTTCACTTATCTGAAAATTAACATCGAAAAATATGCGGTTTCGATCGCAATGGAACAAAGGGTTCCTACTGACCAGCGAACATCTTAAAATGCATGCTAATGAATTAAGAACGGTGGAATTTCGTCCAGATGCATACCTTTCGAACTCCGTCAGCCGAGATGAATCTCTAAAACCTTTAGCAAATGGGTTGCTGTCAATCTTCAGTTTGGTTATCTGAAACGAAAGAAATTATAAAGTCAAATAGCACTATTTATAAAGTGGCTGGTAGAGGCCTTTGTGTTCTTCGGTTTTGATGCTGAATTATGGACGCAATCATATCTCGAATATTTCCATTTTAAGTCTCTATTAATAAAGCGCTCTCGTTTATGTTAATTTGTTAGTTTGTTAATCCTAATTTATCTCCATCTTGGGTGAGAAACATATGTTAAGGTCGTTCCTTGAATTATACTTAGATTTATTGTTTAAAATAAATACTTAGAAATGTTTTACTGGTGTTCATTTTAATTGTCATCGCAGCTTATGCTATGTCAGATTAACTCATCATCAATTTATGATTATATTAAGCCCGCTTGGCTGGCGTAGTGGTAAAGGCGACAGGACGGTCTACCTACTGTTGTGATAGTCGCGGGTTCGAATTCTGCTGGGGCATGATCGTAAAAATTATGTTTGTGATGGTTTAATATTTGTGATAGTCCTAGACAAGAGCGCAAAATCCAACAGTAATCCCAGTCAAGCCATTAACCTGGCTGGGTAAAACCCGATGAATTCTGGGATGATTTCTATGTTGGTCACTCACCAGTCGATAAGCATAATACTGAGGACCGTGGTTCGGAGCCTACGTTAAACTGTATTGTAAATACTTTTTTATGGAAAAAGGTCATTTACAAATAAATTCAAGGGGCGTTTGAGTCAAAAGGTGTGAAAATTTTTTTGAGTGGTTTTTCAAAATTTAAATTACTCAGAGATAACTGTTAATTGCGCGGCATCAAAACCGGCTCGGCCGGAATTGATCAAACAACATCCGGAAAGGTTCTCTTCTTGACAGTATATTGGAAATCATAAAGCCTTTACGAGAGTTTATCGTCTGAGATCTTGAAGACTCGATGTTTAGGTTCAGATAAAGTTTCATACTGATTTTAAAAATGATAACCTCTATGGTCGAACTTAAACATGACAATACACGAATTGAGCGCTCAGAAGTTCGTCCTTCTGATGTTTCAAAGGAGATTAGGACCGCTCGTTTGAAAGATCTGAAGAAGTTTAGAGAACGCTTTTTGAAGTAGAGGAAGGTCCAGTTTATGGAGCAAGAATGGCAGATTGAGAAAACGGTAAATATAAACTACCACTATAAGGAAACTACTTTTTCCAAGATGTCTGGCATGATACCTAGTTATGTCTTATCTAGATTAAGAATTTTCTTTCTTCTTGGTTTCAGACTATTAGCAATAAAGATACAGAAAAATTATTGATAAAATTTTTCTGTAATATCCGGTACGAATAAGTAAATTCCAATAAAATGAAACCCGTCCAAATCAAGGTTCTGGAGATATAACATTATATTAAATTCTGCAAATTTTATTGCTACAAATTTCTAATCCATGAAGGGTTCAAGAGTTAAAATTAATGTTGTAAAGAATATTGACTCATTTTTTGCGAGTTGTTAGTTCCCATAGAACCCGTAGTTAGTTTCCGTAGAACACAAGACAAAACCGAAATCAATATATTAACGGAGCTATAGAAGATAATTTATACAGGGCCAAGATTCCTGAATATTGGATAAAACAATAACTTAAAATAATTAAATTTACTAACAGGAATAAAATATAATACAATAATAGAATATGACTATAGTGCTGTAAAGGTTAAAGGGTGAAATAAATATCCTAAAACAATGCAATTTTATTTAAGAATTTGGGTAAAGAAATCATTCCATTACCAAGTTATTAATTAATTTCTGTCGATATATATTTTGAGATATAAGATATATGGAGAGATAAAGACTACGTAATTTCCATAGATCGAATACAGGACCAATACTATAAAAAGTTGATAAATTTTAAGTAGTAACGATTAATGCAATAAAATATGTAACTAAATTACATTTTAGTGTTTGAATGTTTTATCAATTGTTTGCTTTATAGATAGTTATGAAAGTCAAGTTACATTTCTAAATTGCAAAATATAGAATGCAACTGTGTTCGTTATTGTTCTAATATATAAGCTTAACATATAATAACAAAAGAAAGGAATAGGTTTATTCATATATTTCCTAACAATAATCATACATATTTATCACTACGAAAGCAGCAGAAAAACTACAAGTAACGGTAGATGTACAAATCGACTAGATACTGGAAAATGCTAATTTTGTGTTGCAGCAAAATGACAAAAATGTAATTATATAACTTGACGGATGTCTAATTTCTCAAGCAGAATCAGCTTAATACTTCGGAATACATCTGATAGTAGGTTAAATTGTAAATATCATGTTAGACAAAAAAAAAGCAGATTAGGCCCAAAGTCAAGCAACTCTACAGGTTAGTCGGAAGATACTCTCAACTTGACCTAAAACCAAAGAGATTGATTTAACAGTAAATCGTAAAGATAATTTGGACCTAACGCGTGCAAACATTGCAACACAACAAACCAACTAATAATCCAACACACTCAAAACAAAGTTCAAGAACAAGACAAGATTCAAAGAAACAAGATTCAACAAAGAAAACAAGATTCAAGATTTCGTGTTAAAACATGAAATAAGGTTGCCAAATCAGAGCAATATAGAAGCAATACAGCTACTGGACAATACGCAGGAAATCAGAAGATTGAAGCGAACCAAGCCACACCAACTTTATTAGTGTATAAGTGTATTCTTAACATTAGCTTAAATAGTTCAATTTCTTCTTTTAATTTGGGATATACAGATATACAAATGTATTAATGCAAGTACAACCGAACAGTTATAATAAATTAATTTGTAAATTAAGAGAGTACTGAGCATATCTATTGAAAGATGTAATTAATAATACAAAAAATTCGTTTTTAACTTTTTGTTAGTTGTTCAATAAGTTCGTTTTTTTAAAAGAACTTATTAAAATATATTGATATATTTTAACAAGTGAATATATATTATATTAATTAATATTATATGTTATATTGGAAGTATTGTCGAAATAAGTCTTTGTAACATATAATTTTAATATTATTTTCTTTACACTATTATTACCTAGGGACAAGACAACGCTTACATATCATATATTACATGAAAAGTGATCTAGTTTATTAGTAAACCGGTGACTTTTCAATTCCGAAAACTTGAGAGGATATATCAGTATAATTATGCAGAAAAAAGCTTTGTTTTTATTATTATGAAATCATAAAATATAACACACACGTCACATTAAGTTAAACGAGAACAAAAACTAAAAAGGAAAGGGTTCAGTCCAAAGAACCCATTGTGCATGTTGGTTTACGATGTTCCGTCACCGCGTAAACCACCGCCACCATAAGGCACCGGGTCCGTTTGGTCGTCGTGACCCCACTCGAAATCTATAAAATCTCGAAAACTATCTGTGCGACAATAACGTCCAACGAGAGGGAGCGAGACAGAGAATTGTCTCGTCAATCACCAGGTGAGCCAGCGGGGCAGCCGACCAAACTCCGTGGCATTCCAATCGGCTGCTGTCACTCCCCGCGAACGGATAATTGGCCCACCCCGGGTGTCCCCCAGCAGGGCGACGTCGTGTTTGTTTATCAGCCCCTTTCTTACGTGGACCGGAGATGAGCCATGGGCGGAGCTAGAGGACAGCTGCCGCATTTTTCTTCTATTTCAGACGTTCAGGTGACACGGAATGGATATTGAATGATCTATTAAACGTCTCAAGGATTATGGTTAAACGGACACTGAGCAATATTTAACGTTTACGATTTAAATGCCAACACAATAGTTGGCGTGATGTTTTCCCAAAAATATTTTGCTGCAAACAGTTTTTGTCTTCAAGCACAATAAGAAAAGGCTCTCTTTATAAAGACATATCAAGGCTCAAGACTGTAATGATCGCTGGATTATATTTAATTGCAGTAAATTTTAAACATGTTAACAGGTTAAAAAAGTCCCCGGCCTGACACATAGATGGCGCTACTAGAATTAAATCCATATGTTTTTTTAGTTAGCTCTAACCCTCAAAAGATTTTTTTTATAACATCTCTATTAGATAAGCTTAGAAGAATCTTAATTTACAATTAATTTATTACTCCTTTTCCTATATACTTGGATTAATTCACAAGCAAGACGAGTCCGAGAAAATACATCAATATGTATTCCTCAATTATAAAATTATAACAACTTATATTAAATAGTTTACACTAAAGGTATACACTTTATATAAATTCGTATGGTTTTGTTCGCTTCAATCTCCTGACATCCTGCGCGCTGTCCAGCAGTTGTATTGCTTCCACGTTAGTATGATTTAGTAATCTTCTTTCGTGGTTCAAGGCGAAATCTTAGATAACTTTGCAAATCCATTTGATTTCCAGGTTATCGTGCAGTTCTTCGTTGGTTACGTAGCGATAGCCATTGGTAATCAGTCGAAGAACCTTGTTTTGACAGCGTTGTATGACTAGTTGATTTGAATTTTTAGTGCAACCCCATATTTGCACCCCATAGGTCCAAATTGGCTTTATGACTGTATTATAGATCAACCTCTTTGATTTTAGATCAAGTTGAGAATATCTTCCGACTAACCAGTATAGTGGTTTTGTTTTGGATCTAATGTGTTTTGCTTTTTGTCTAACGTGATGTTTCCAATTTAATTTACCGTCAAGATGGATTCCAAGGTATTTAACTGATTCTACTTGAGGAATTGGGCATCCATCGAGTGATATAATTAAGTTTTTATTATTTCGCTGTAATGCAAAATTAACGTTGACAGATTTGGAGCTATTAAGTTGAACTTTCAAATCTTTCGTTCATTTGTAGATTTTGTTGACTGCCACTTGCACATTTTTATTACTCTAGATAGAGATATAACTTTTGCCATAATACTTGTTTCGTCAGCAAAGTTGCAAGTAGTGTTTCTTTTGTTATTGGAATATCAGCAGTATAGAGCAGATATAGGATAGGTCTTAAGACGCTACCTTGTGGAACTCCAGCCGAAGTAGCTTTAAATTCCGAGAACGTCATTTCGTGCGATACTCCAAATTTTCTTACGAAAGGATATGACTCCAGCACTTGACAATAGCTACGCGGTAACAATTTGCTCATCTTAGAGATTAATCCTAAATGCCGAACCCGATCAAATGCTTGTGAGACGTCCAGGAATATTGCAGGGGCGTATTCCTTTTCCTCAAACGCCCTTTCAATAGCCGCAGTTACTCTGTGCACTTGATCGATTGTTGAATTTCGAATGTGAAGGTGATTTCGAAAACCAAACTGGAAATCTGGTATTATTATAAAATTTTTAATATGTTTAAATATTAGTTTCTCAAATAGCTTTGATATTGCAGGTAGTAGCGAAATAAGCCTGTAAGATTCGACTTGTTCTGTAGGTTTGTCAGGTTTTCCTCATAAGATGGGTGTATAAATTTGACAGCAATCGGATGATTAGTTTATGAATTATAGCATTTTGAGTGAAGCAACTTTTGTTATTGTGAGAAAAATGGACGACAAGGAATTTCGCGTGTTGATAGAATATTGCCTTTTGAAGGGAAAAACTGCAGTTGAGCAAGAACTTGGATTAAGGATTGATATGCTAAGTTTAGACGTGGTGAATGAGCACCGAAGACGGTGAATACCCAAAAGGAGTTGTTACCGACGAAAACGTTTAAAAAATCCACAAAATGATTTTGAATGACCGTAAATTGAAACTGAATGATATAGCAGACACCCTAAAGATAGCAAGTGAATATTTGCGTATGAGAAAGCTCTGTGCAAAGTGTAATAAACCAGAGTTTTTGCGTCGATATGTGACAATGGATGAAACAGCGCTCTATCATTGCATTCCGAAGTCCAATCGACAGTCATCTGAGTGGGCTGCATACGATAAACCAGCTCCAAAGCGTAGGAAAGCGCAAAAGGCGGCTGGCAAGGTTATGGCATCTGTATTTTGGGATGCGCATGGAATAATTTTCATTGATTACCTAAAAAAAGGAGAGACCGTAAACAGCGACTATTACATAGTGTTATTGGACCGTTTAAAGGTCGAAATCGCCGAAAAACGACCGCATTTGAAGAAAAAGAATGTGCTGCTTCACCAAGACAAAGCACCATGTCAAAAACCCATGAATTGGGCTTCGAATTGCTTCCTCATCCACCTTATTCTCCAGTCCCGGCGACTATTTCCTGTTCTCCGATCTCAAAGAAATGGTCGCTGAGAAGAAATTTTCGTCGAATGAAGAGGTGATCACCGAAACTGAGGCCTATTTTGAAGCAAAGGACAAATCGTACTACAAAAATAATTTCGAAAAGTTGGAGTCCCTTGAAGGGAATTATGTTAAATAAAAAAAACTTATTTTGTCAAAAAAATGTGTTTTACCATCGTTGGCCGGGGACTTTTCAATTGACCTGTTATAGAAAACTAATATAAGATTGAAAAAGGTGTTCTACAAAAGATTTTGTTACTATGGTCTATTCAAAACAGTATAGCCTTATATACGTGTGTATTCAAGATATGTCTGTCGAAAGTTGTAAATACGTTTTACAGTCATACAATATTTTTCTTCTCATTTTACTCTACTTAAAAGAGAGAGAATGCTATTTGACATGTTCGAACATGTAACCGATAATGATAAATAACTCATACTTACTATACATGTGAAACAATACTATGAAAGCGTCAAAATTCTACTCGAAGCTTTGAAATGCAAATAATATAATTATTACAGTTCATTGGAGAATTTAAGGTGGTATAAAATCATGGTATATATAATGGTACTATAGGAGGGACATACAAAATACGTAATTAACGTAGAAAGTAGATTAACGCAATTAGATAGTAGATTAAGAACTCAATTTTTAATTGGAAAAAAATACGTTCAATGTCACCACTTTGCTGAAGCTGAAAATGTGTCAATGCCCCTTTTACATTTCAAGTTAGCATTTATAAAACAATTTGTAAAAAATCTGGACAAGATATGAATATTTTATATCAAAAAATGTCAAAATGTCAGAAGCAAAGGTTGAAACTGGAGTTTTTTTATCAACAAATTTAAAAAATTTGCCAGTAAAGGGTTTGGATTACTTGCTAGTTGTCAATTTTAAAGGAACAGTATTGGAACTAATGTCTTCAAAAGAACATATGCTGCATGATCATTTATATTAGATAAGTTTAAAAACAATATCAGAATATACACGGAAGAACAAGTAGAATGTTTGCATCAAAATATAATGGGCTTGGTCATCATCAGAACAAATTCAACGAAAATATGATATATCTGGAGTTTATCGAGATAAAGTATTTGGAAATATTGGCAATCTGACAACAAGTTCATCCATATGTTATAAAATGCTATGAATTTCAGTGGAAAACATGGCTCAAAACAATGATTCGCGGTTTAATTAGTGAACAATTAAGAAAATCGAGACCAAATTATGTATGTCCACTACTTTATCATTCATATAATTAAATTGTACTCAAAAACTCTATCTTTTCAATTACTATCACCTTTAATTTAAATGAATAATTTATGGTGAAGTATGCATCTAAAACTGTAGGTCCAGAGTGTCAATGCTATAAGTTCCAGTAAATACTATATAAATTATAGATAACAGAAACGTCAATCTAACGACTAAACGGTATATAACAAAATAGACTTTACCTAATATGTCCACTTGCTTTCTATAGAAAGTTAAAAATTAGATTGAGGATAGAGGCTGAAAAATCAAGCCATATATGGTTTACTTCTTTACAGCAGAAAGAAAACATCTGTCTCTTACAAGATTAATGACGTGTGTAACACAATTAATAGAAATTTGACACGTGTATCTGTGATTTTAAAAACAACCCGTTCTTTCTAAAGACGTAAATTGCATTTGTCTTTTATGTTAAGTTGAATAAATCGTGTTATAGTAATGCTAGAAATTGAAAAATATACTTAAGATATTGTACATAAAAGCTTTATAACTGTGTTATATATTTAAGCAAGAAATAATTTAAAAAATATTACGGTCACTAGTCGAAAATAGTATAAAAAGTTATAGAGCAATAGGATTGTTTTCAGTATTGTTATTCGGGATTGCAATGTGCAAAATTTACTGGTTGGAATCTGCATTATGATAGTAAACCCAAAGGATGGGTCAATGAGGATTTTCAATATCTTAACTAGATAAGTCGGAAATGGTAAGAAGACCATTTCTTAATTTCAAATAGATATGCTCTTTTACTTTGTATAAAATAATTACAGTAGCAGAGCAGAGATATTAATATTCCTTCTATGTTCCTTTTATGAACTTTTCGGTGACTGTGTTATGATACTAATAACACCCTTTTACCAATTTATTTGGCTGTTTCTGCCATACCATAGAACAGCATCATTTTGGACATCAAGTGGTAGTTTACCTAATCTGTCGCTGGTTTTAACTTGAAAACCTTTGCTGTTGCTTGCTGAATTTGATGTGACCCTTTTAGATGGTTAGAAATAAAAGAATAGATAGTGGAAATGAAGTCAGAGGTAATATGAAATGAATGGTAAATAAAGATTAGAAAATAAACAAATGCTGGATAATTTTGTCCATTAATTTTTCTTATAATAACCGAGTCAGTATTGACTAATAGGTTTTCCAGTAAGTTCTGTCTGTTTTTCTATGAGAGATGTTAATATAGGATCACGGTTATTTTCCTGCCGATATCAGCAGCAGACTTATTCCACGAGTTTAACTCCCTTTGACATTTTTGGATTTTGTGTTTGAATTACAATACTGAAATACCCGTTATATTGAACGGCAAAAAGGAAATAGATATATGATATACTTTAAACAATATTTTTATATCTCAGAAAATGTATTTAAAAAAATAAACAAAACTTTATAAACAACTTAGTAAATATATTCTTATGTTGTTTTCGTCCACAAAATAAATTTAATTTTTTGCTTAAATAAATCAAACAAAGTTGACTGAATGCGGTGTCACACATCCACTCATAGTTACTAATCCTAAATGGATAAAATCAATTAATTTTTAATTATAATGCAATTAGCTGTTTTTACAAAAATGTTACGACTTTCTCGAAGCAAAACATTTCAAGTGTGTGATTAAAAATACGTACTTAAATGGTTAATAAAACCGACACGATATCCCTGACAATGTATGAAATAGAAAATGTGGAGAATAACTGAAACTAATGTTCTTTTTATAAAGTTGTTAATCTTATGGTCAAAAAGTATAATATTCCTTTTAATTATTACTTCTTGAAAAAAAATATGTGGAAAACTGCAATATTTTAATGCATGTATTTTTTACGTATAAATAATGTGCAGTAAAAAATATAATTCTTGAAAGTATACAAGGAATCTTCCGTCAATTGTAATAATAGTATGCTTAAATTAATTGTAGTTGTAACAGCCTTTCAGGTGACGAAGGTAAGGTTGGTCCAAAATACCGTTCTAACAATATAAATTCTAGAAAAATTACAGGACCTTATCATGCAAATAGACATTCTTGAATAAATTGTGTTAATATTGCAATCGCAATTATTAAATAAAGTTTATTTAGAATACTGTAAGTAAGTTTTAATAATATATTTCGAGAGGCCATTCATATTTTATATTACTTCAAGGCTAATTGGGGGGAGGGGTGCAGACCATATCTTATATTTTCTTACAAGAGGATGGAATAAGATGTATTTTATTTGTTTTATTTTCTTATGTAATAAACCTTAACTAGGGGGGAAAGGTGCCAATGAGAATAACTGACACGAATGCTCATTTTATAAAGTCAGTAATATTATGTGCAGAAGCATGTAATATTTCTTATAAATATTATTTTTTGAAAAAAGTTATATAGAAAACTGCAATATTTTAGTGGATGTATTTTTTACGTATAAATAATGTGCAGTAAAAAAATATAATTCTTGAAAGTATACAAGGAATCTTCACCGTCAATTGTAATAATAGTATGCTTAAATTAATTGTAGTTGTAACAGCCTTTCGGGTGACGAAGGTAAGGTTTGTCCAAAATACCGTTCTAACAGTATAAATTCTAGAAAAATTACAGAACCTTAACATGCAAATAGACATTCTTGAATTAATTGTGTTAATATTGCAATCGAAATTATTAAATAAAATTTATTTAGAATTATAATCAATGCAAAGCTTACTATAAGTAAGTTTTAATAATATATTTCGAGAGGCCATTCATATTTTATATTACTTCAAGGCAAATTGGGGGGAGGGGTGCAGACCATATCTTCTATTTTCTGACAAGGGGATGGAATAACATGTATTTTATTTATTTTAGATTCTTACGTAATCAAGCTTAACCAGGGGGACAAGGTGGGCCTACATTTTTTCTTACATAGGGTATTGAAATATACCAAAATAATTCTTGAGTCTTATATATATATTAGAGTTTCTTTTTACCAATTGGGGTTTATTTGGACTGGAGCTACTGTTTAACGTCGGATCTAAACCCTGGTTCGGCATTAATCCTACCGACTGTCGAGTAACCAACTTGCAGATCATCCCAGGCGACTTCCGGTCTTACCCAGCCTGGTTACTGGCATGATTGTTATCAATATACTTTTCGGATTTTACATTCATGCCCAAGGACAATTACATATGTTAAATAGTCACAAGCATAATGACCATATCCCAGCAGAATTCGAACCTGCGGCTATTGCAACAACAGGAGGACCATCTTGTCGCCTATACCACTGCACCAACCAAGCCGGCAAACGTCTTAAGTAAATGACATGGCACCACAGTCGTTCCTTTGAATTGTGATAAGGAGAGAAACTGTATGGAATAATTGATGGACACTAATGCAAGACTATTAACAGAGTAATTGAAATCATTCGGTAAAAGTTGCTTTGAAGGCACGAAAATGGTACTACTTTTAATATCAGGCTGTAATTTATATGAGATTGTAACAGACTAGTTCTTTGCTGTTCGACTGAACAGTTTGATAAAAAATAGTATTATCATTTTAAAATAGAATTTTTAATTGCTTGCATGTATCTTGATTAGCGATGTCAGATGATGAAAACGTGAAATACAAATGTAAACAACTATTAAGCAAACGGATTTTCTATATGCAAATACGATATTTATATAAAACGATATATCTATATGAAAAAAATAGTAGTTCATTTAATTTTATTCGGTTATACACGCTCGTAATGTTTAATGTTTCATTTTCAATACTTAATAATTTTAATAATGTTGTTCTAGTTGAAGAAATCTGCTGCCGAAGCATACACCAACAACAAGCACCTCTAGAAAAGTATGGTAATACTGCTCCGTCATGTCTTAATTGTCGATTTTGGATGTCTTCAAAGTGGTGTAAGTGGTATCTTTTTAGCAGGAAACTATGACCTTTAGCGGTTTTTTTCTTTTGATTAAGTAAGAAAAGCATATGTAACTGTGAAGCTTAATGTCAGTAGAAGAATATGGTATATGTATCAAATCACAACATACTTCACATCATAGTTCACATCAAATCACCCATATTGCCCGTGGCCAATAAGGATTATTATATGATTTCCGTTATATAATATAACCATCCTGACATGTAGGAGATCACTTCAGTAAGTGTAAACCTTAATCTAGATACTATTCTATAGATATTATTAAATCTTACTCTATGGGTCCATTAATCAGTTTGTATGGTAGTTTGCGTTTGAGACTACGCACTTCACAGTCATTGCGCACATTTAACTGTTCGGCGAGTGCACTGGGATGGATTAACAGTCTTTCAACGTACTTTGCACCAACACTTTGAGTCACACTCGTTATGGGTTCTAAGGGGATATCGTGCTGAATAAGTTTTTTGAACACGTAATATGGGACATCGACGATGACTCGCAACGCTTTATTCTGGGTACTTGTTAGATAAGCTCTTTTGATTACAACCTATTCAAATTGATGCAACATAGCTTAGCTGATACACAGCTACAACCAAACTATTAGAAAAGTGCGGAATTGGATCCCTGCAAATTCAACATCGTTATTTCAACACGGTATCGCCATGTCGCCAGAAAGATGGATAGAAGTCTTAATCTTACTCATTTTCTCAATAGATGACTTTTTAAAGTTAAAAATGATTCAAATATATAAACTAAAATATAAACTGACTCAATAAGAGAACCAAACCCTTTAGATTCAACAATCTATTACTCAAATTAAAGTCGATAGTTCAAAGTCTCAATTTTAAAGCGTGCTACCGTGCTCCAAATACATTTTTCACGAAAACGCCTTCGATTAGGTGGATTTCGTCATTACTTCACTCAACATCGCATGTAGCGCCCTAATAAGCGAGCTGCACTCTCTTTAAATATTTGTTCGCTCGTCTTTTTTCACCCCCGACTAACCGAACGGACGGCATTACGGGACAACGTTTCGTTTTCATCCAGATTAACATCAAGGAAATATTAGCGAGCCATACGGTTAATAATTAGGTAGTAAAATATAATTTAGATTTCGAAGCCGTCGCTATTTTCCAGCTCGAAAATTTATTGTTCGAGCTTTAGATGAACGTGAGCGATCCGAGCCTGAAATTCAGTAAGTTAACAAACGCGCATGATATATGGACGGTGTGATTGGATCCAAAGAATTTCTGAAAATACAAACTTTAAGCGCGTTTATTGCGCCGTTGGTACGTGGGTATAATTATTGATCTCGTGTCGTAAATTATACGATTTCTGTTTTTAAGTATAGACCGTCGCGGCTTGCTGGTGTGAAATTAACATTGGCCGATGTATCTGCGGATCACGCCGGCACCGAACAAAAATATTAGATATAATACCTCGAATTTAGTCGTTTTTTATTAACACTCGAAGAAAATATAAATTATCGCTTGACAATATATGGTTAAATCTTAAACTAAACTTTTCGTCTTAATATCTCTCAACAAAAATCAATAAAAATTATTTTATAATAAGGTGTTTCCATGTATTTTGATAATTGTTTCACTTCAAAAACCATTTACTGAAAAAAATAATGTTATAATAGATCAGGCCATTTAAAGGATCAGGTATTAATAGCATCGGGTAGATTTATAACTAATTTGTTCATATTGAAGCCTTACTTTTAGTATCTGGCATTTCGCCGATGTCTGAACAAAATAAATAGCGTTTGCGGAAAGATTTTCTTGTTCACGTCAATCTGAAGGAAAAGGCGGCTAACGGTCTATCTTATAGCTAATGCTCTATAAATGTCAATATGTGAATATTCCTTTCGACGTTTTGAAAATGGCGATTTTGACACCGAAAACAAAAAGCGTTTTTGACAGCATTACTCAATGGAACCATGGGGATTGCTATCGATTACAAGGGATTGCTATCGATTACAACTGTAGCGTTCAAGCTGAGCACTACACGAAAAATGACCAAAGGACGAGCAAAAACAGAACAATGTTACTCTTAAATATGACAATGCTCGACTATATATTGCAATACTGCCGAAAACATACTTGGAAACTTTAAAATGGGAAGCGTATTCCTCAAGCAGGGCTGTCAGAGCCGCGCAGCTTCAAAAAATCCATTTTTGAAAAATGAGAAAAAGCGGCGGCTATCCATGGGCAATACTTTGAATATATTGTACCAATTTTTCACAATGAATTTCCGAATTCAAAAAATGCTTTAAAACTATTTTATAGGACTAATATATTAATCAAGATATATGGCATTACCCTGTCGAACGAACGATATTGATTTGTCAGGGCTTCAATCATTGACTCATTTTCGTCCATCTTCAGTATTTGAAACCCCGGCATATGACGATTCCAAACCATGCTGTGTCGATCCGATTAGTGGTAATTATAAGACCAGAAGCTATATTTGGTGATTATGCTAGATGCGACAGAGTTGCATCCATTCGAGCTGCAACAATGTATTCTTCATAATTATTGTAACATGTGACCTAAATTTGTCATGCAAGAGAACGACTTTGTGCCTACTATTCGCTATTGCTAGTCTCTTTTGCAAGAATATGTCGTTCAATTTATCCAATTGACATCAGCAGCTAAACCTTGCAGGTCCCACTATATCTACAGGAAGACTTTATAACCATGAAAAATACGCTTCGGTATCAATTTAAATTACTTCTCTGGACTAAACCATGACTTTTTCCACATGAGACTGTCGTAATAGATCCACTTCTCTGTTTTTCTCACAAACAATAAAACCAATAGATCCTGATTTTTATTGTCTTCAAACTTGTTTGATCCTCCCTGCTTTTATTTGTCATTTGTATCAAAATAACGAGTTTTAAATAGTTCAAACAAAAACCTACAATCGAAATATGACAGAGCAGAATCAACATAAATTTTTGAAATTCCTTGATGGGCTTTGAAATCAAACAACAAAATAATAAATAACGAAAATGCAATGTCCCTGGTTAGTATTTGTCTACACTGAATCACTCAACAACATTAAAATGAAATATCTTATAATATATAGAGAGATTTCAAGGTCATCGAATTAATTTAAGTAACTATAATTAACTTTTACTTAGACTATATACCTAATACTATGATTTGATTGGCGAATTTGCTTCAAAGTATTTAACAATATTTTTCCAGGCAATTTGTATTTAACTAGTCTGAAATAAAAAGTAAGAAAAAATAGTTCAAATGAGTAAATAAGTAAAAACAACTAGAGTTAATTACCGAATCGATTCTCTTTATTTCACTACCAAAATGTCTTTTCTAACTATTGTAAAAATAAAGGTTTATTTTTTTGAACTTGTTGTATCCTTATGAAAGATATAATATTGAAATTACGTCGACTTTTAGTTCTACTGTTCACTTATAAAACTTACTAAATAGTCTAATGGTTGCTTAGTTACTAACTAATAATAGTAGTAGTACATTTAGTAATTTAGATCTACAACTTTGTGATGGGTATTGACGCATGTTTTATACTATTAGTAGTAATAACTTAATAGACATATATAGGTAATATAAAATGATATCAAAATAAAAATCTCAGCAGTAAAGGTTATAAAGATCTTAAGTCAAAATTTGAAAGCAACCTTTTTTACAAATAGACATGGTTAATAATACATTGTTGTTAACTCTAGACCGAAATTAATTTATATTAAATTAAGCAATTTTCCTTATAAATAAAACTGTCAAAGAGACAAATAATGGCAGAGTTGTGATTGAAGTTTTTATGTTTGAAGACTTCAAATGATTTACTAATTTATTTTTTACTTTTTTCTTTTAAGCAGTTTTCGAAATATGTTTAATAATTCCAATGGAAATATTGATCGAAATCAACTTGGACATAATTCACGCCTACGCCTGGGGCTGGAGAATAACCGAGATATATGTTATTTTTCGTGGTTTTTTCCGTCACCGTAGACACAGGAACATGCCAGCCGTACCGCCGCTTATATAATAGTGTCTTTTAAGAAGAACACAAAGAAGTTAGTATAAATAGAGCATATTAAATTAGTATAATGAGAGGCATTGTAGCTAATAAATTGAATGGAAATTCAAAATTTTGTTGTTATTCTTTAAATATCTCGTGATAAAGTATTTGAAAGTGTGTAGTGAAAGAATATTATATTATCAGTTCATATGCAATTAATATTACAACTATATGTTAAAATTAATAATAATGTTGCCTCTGAAGAAAAGTCTTAACAGAAACTTAACTAACTGACTTCATTATTTTAAAATCCTTCTATTAATCAACTTAAATCTTCCATTATTTCCTCTTGGTAACAGTATATTTGGATAATATATAGTATATTTGCTAATAGAGCATAAATAAATTAAAATTATCTTCTAATACTTTAATAGTTTGAAAATATAGCTGGTACGTCATCGACGTTTTCGCATTAAAAAAAATTAATCCTTATAATTGCAATAATACAAATTAAGAAAAAAAATTGTGATAAAATTAATGAATATAAAGAGTTATATTACTAACAATAGAGTTCCATTATAAAATTTTGAAAGCTGTAATGACATGAATTATAGGATATTTTAAATAATTTCAAAAACTGCATTATCATGTATAAACTTTTATATAATGGTACGATAAATAATAAAAACAAATAATCTTAAATATATAAATCGAAGTCCATATAGATATTTACATTCAATTCAGCCGAAATTTTTTTTCAGTTTTCCCCGATTAGTATTTCCATATTAAGGAACTCGTTATATTTTGAAATCCATTTATTTATACTTATTTCTATAAACATATAATTGTTTATGGGGGGCAAAATGCCCGCTACCATTTTAATTGCCAATAACTTTGCTCGAAGAAAAGATAGGTAAGTTTGGTTTTCACAGAAAGTTTATCTGGTCTTTTCGTTTTATTTTTCCTTAAAATTGAAAAATTATATCGGCTAAATGGTGACCGCGATTCGCTAGTATATGTATATTAATTGTATAAATATACATTGTATTTTACTATACAATATTTAGATAATTATTGGAAGTATATGTTATATCTTGTACAAATATTATATTGTAATTATAATATTAGTAGTGTCTGTTTTTGTTGATTATTATAGAACTTAATAATTTGTATATTATAGAAGATTTATTTTTTAACAAATCCTCTGTAATATAAATAAATATCTTTTATAGTCCTGTTGATACAGTACAAACTGAATGGAATCACTCCTCATGTCATGTTGTTTCATCTCTTAACACACTGAAGTGTGTTAAGAAAACTATGTGGAAACAAAAAAGAAAACAACGAAAAAAGCGGTACTTGGAACATTTGATAATAATACAGTTATTATGGCGAAACAGATTAGCCTAAAACTATAGAAAAGCTACAAGTGGCAGTCAATAAGATCTGCAAATGGATTAGAGACTAGAAAATGTATCTTAATATCTCGAGATTTGTCCATATCAATTTTGTATGGCGGCGGTGAAAACACAGAAACCTAATTATATCACTTGAGGGCTACTGAACTATAAAAAGTCTGGATGGTAGATTAAATATAAAGCAACACGTTTGTCAAATAACTGATTAAATCATACATTAAGCCACTATACTGGTCTGAAAGGTTTCACCAACTTGACCTAATACTAAAGAGTTTTATTTATCAGTTAATAATAAAGTCTATTTGGACTTATGAAGTAGATATAGGACTTTACTTTTTTAAAAACCAACAAGCAATCCAATACGGTCAAAATATGTCATTACATAAATCCAGCCAATAGGTCTTCAATTAATTATAAATGTTTATTTCTGCGTAACTAGCGAAGAACTGCATCTGCAAATCGGTTAATAAGCTTGTAACATCATATTACAATGGAGAGAGACATCTACTTGGCAAACAGCAGCTTCGATTTCAAATAAACTTAGAAAATGAGTTCACACTTTACTGCGTGTTAATGGAAGCTCCTTCTGGATGGCAAAAGATTTTTTGAGAAGAACGTTTAATATAGAGCACCTTAACACATATCGGTATTCGCCAGATCCAAATATTCAATTATATTCATTAAATAAAGAATTAATCCTCACTAAAAACAGCGAAAAGTTATTCAAGATACTATTGATATATACAGCGTATTATCCGTAGAAAGCACATGCCCATAGTACAAAATTAACAATAAGGGTCACTGTTGATGAACCGCAACATAAACGACATAATCGAATGCAAATCCGTGAAACATCCTTCAAGCATTAACAAGTCATTCAAAAATAATCGGCGACCATTAGAACCCATATATCACTGTCCCTGGCCGACCTAAGTATTACCAAACAAATTCTCAACCATCACAATCGTATTAATCTTGATCAAAATCCATTAAAGTTGAACCGTTTAATAATCAATATCAGCATCTTGTCTATACCGGATTGAAACGAAATTTATTAGAAAATAACACACGCACACATACACGGGTACAGGCTCACAAACGCAAAAAAAATTACGAATAACACGACCAAGCCGACGATAATATCACATAATGTGCCGAGATTTAAAAGTAATACGTAAAAATCGCCGCTGCATTGTGAAACGATTTTCTGTTGATCTTTTACGATAATTTATTCTCGATATATTTTACGGGCGCAAGATTTATGTAATGACGTATCTTTATATCAGTTAACCCAATTTTTTCCCGTTTGTGTGTATCGATAAATAATTTTTTTTCAAATTGTGGCCTTTGATGCCGTTTCAGTTTATGCCACTTTTCAATGTCCGCGCGAAGATAGAATCTAATTATTTAACTAACAATCGAGCTTGAAAAAGAAACTGATAATTAATCGGTTCTAGAATGTTAAAATATACATGGCGAATTATATAATCACCATAGTGTCAAGAAAGCGAGTCGCCACCAACGAGTTCCTACTACTAGAGTACTGAGTACTCGAGGATTGACATTTAATTTATACAACGTGGAACAAAAGTCCCGCCACCATGTTGATTGCTTATAATTTTGCTCAAAGAAAAGATAAGTAAGTTTGGTGTTCATAGAAAGTTTATTTCCTGTTTACATTTTTTGTTTCATTATGATTGATAAGTTATAGCGGCTAAATGGTGACCGTGATTTGCTATGCAACTTTAGGCTCTTTTTAAGGCATTGTTCATGACATCCTGCAACATTTGAGGCTGAATATATTCAATTTCGTGACGAATATTGTTTTTATGACGATGTTTTTGACGATGATGTTGAATCTTTTGGGGCTTACTCGCAGAAACTTTTAATTTCAAAATCCCCCATAAGAAAAAGTCTGGTGCTGTTAAATCAGGAGATCTGGCTGGCGTTGCTAAATCGCCACTTGACGAAATTAGTCGAAAAACATCATTCAATAGTTGAATGGTTGAACGAGCTGTGTGTGCTGTGGCCCCATCTTGCTGAAACCCCATGTACTCTAGTGCTTGCTCTTCTATTTCAGGCACAAGTAAATTTGGAATCATGTCTTGGTGCCGTTCAGCAGTAACAGTAACTCCAACACCTTTGTCATTTTCAAAAAAATAGGGACCAATGATGTTTCCAGTATGAATACCACAACATACAGTTGTTTTTACTGGAGTTTTGCCCCAGTTGTTATATTTTAACAAATATTGTGTATTATTATTAGAAGGCCACTTAGTGGAAGGCCTTGAAAATATCCCTCAGTGGTAGTTCTTGCTTTGATGAAAAACGTTTTCCACGATATTTTGGTTTATGGAAAGAACTTAAGGACTTATTTTAGAGAAGGTTTTCTGAGCTACGTTCGTAGGTTTTTTTAATATTATAAATTATCTCTTAATACGTGATTTTTTATATTTCATTCGCCCGATAATAATAAAAATAAACTGAACACTGTTACGAATTTAGACATAATTCATAATAAATGTCTTTTATATCTACTCAGTCTTATGTTATTTAATATTGCAACAAATTCAATATTTCATTCTGCAAGCCCAGATACCAATATTCGTCTTTTTTCTGATGATATTTTTTTTTGTAAAAAACTCCCTTTTGTTCTTCGCCTAGTTTGAACTCTGGATCCAATACAATGCAGAATTGTCTGGATACCATCACTGTTAGGTCTGCCACTTTAGATTTTAAATTTTCAGCTTCGAAATCATCTGCCGTCCATTTTTGTAGACTCAGGAACTGTCCGAGATATGACTCCCTCACTTACATGACTACTTCAATTATTTATACTACAGATAACTGGGCATGAATCAATCTTTGATATTTACGAAGAATACAAAAAATCCAAAACGCTGCCTTGTAAAGGCTACTGAGAGCTTTATAACTAGCCCGATAACTAGCATACAATAACTCACTTTTATAGAACCACTTAAATATCGAAGAATAAGACTGGAAGAAAACATAATCATCAATGTCCGGGCTGGTGACAACTCTGAAGCCACAGACACTTTATGGTCCTCAAGGACGAAAATTCATCACAAAACTATCAGAAACAATTATATCTGAGCCTTCATGAACTTTTTGAGTTCGTATTTTGAAGATTACTCCTTCAAATCTTATCAGAGTACCCGAATTATGAGGCCGTTTATGCGTAAGTAAATGTCGGATGGATGCTGCTGGTTAAAGCAATAGGATGGAATGGCGCCTAGGCGTATTCTTCATTTGATTGTAATTGTGGGCAACAAAATAAAACCCTGGAAACAGCCATTGTTGTACTTATAACTATTAGGGATGTTTGATGGGTTATTCTCTCAGCCGATCACCGAATAATCGGTAGGCTTAATGCTCAGGGGTTTCCACTTAATGTATTCTGGAGTTTATATTAAGTACTCGGTCCAATCCAGGAAAACCCTAAGTCAGTTTATCATTCAAGAAATAGATGATCTACACAATATGTATAGTTCTTCCAATAAAACAGCCAATACACGTCATAGATGACGTCGAATGTGTCGTGTGTCGAAACATGTCACCGAATTAGTCTATAAATCACGATTTGTGTTGGTGCTGATGGACACCGTTATCATATGTCTATAAAATTCATGTATTCAAAATATTAATGATTATAATTAGAGGTTATAAAAAGGCAAAAGTGGTTTCGGCGCTTGTTTTTATACATTTCTGACGACCGTTTAATATTTGTGATTATTCCGATTGAAAATGCCAAAGCCATTCTCCGGTTGAATTTAGGAACTGATTGCGTTTCTAATCAGTTACTTCTAACAAGAACGAGATAATGGAAACTATTGCTAGTAAAGTGCGTTAGATAAATAAAAATTAAGTTGCTGGAGCTTGCAGCTGCTCTTAATATTAATATAAACACTGTGGCTAAAGTTTCTCAGAAAATAGAAAACAATATAATGTTGGAAGCGAAAAGATAGCGTCCGCATACAAAGCGAGTGACCAACCACTTTAATGTTACAATTTGAATTTGAATAATTCAACAAAATTATTTTAGAGAAGACTGTTAGTCTAACTGTTAGTCATGCTTTCATACACTGTTAGGAA
This sequence comes from Rhynchophorus ferrugineus, assembly GCF_030347505.1. Lineage (NCBI taxonomy): Eukaryota > Metazoa > Arthropoda > Insecta > Coleoptera > Curculionidae > Rhynchophorus > Rhynchophorus ferrugineus. The sequence goes on along the minus strand of NW_027472588.1, from coordinate 14,512,310 downwards.
AGAGGATTTAATCAGTGGAAAGATAACCGACGAGGTATAATTACATTTTGTTGGCCATTTTTAGAAGCATTCCGCGATGAACAATAATATATCCGCGATGAATTATTAAAAAATATTATGATCAACAAATTCATAAATCAAATTCAAATAATTCATTGCGGATATATTATTGTTCATCGCGGAAACAGACATAGTTTTAGTCCTGGATCTGAGTTAGTGATTTGTCGCTCGGTAAATATAAATTTAAACGTTATATTATGTTTATTTATATCTTCAGAAACAGACATGAAAGAAGGGACATAATGATGGAATCATAAACAAGTGTGATTCTTATAGTGAAAGTGACTGAAGTAATCTTTTTTGTTGTGGGCTTATACCTAATGCTGACCATTAGCAACACAGACTGATAACAGTGGAGACAACTAAAGTTGAGTTCATAATTAATATAGGATAATATGTAGAAAATCGAATAGTAGAGTGTGAAAAATTTGTGAACATAGATATGTGTGTAATTATTCAGAATATATATAAGCATTTGGTTCTAATGTATGAGGAAAAAAAGAATACCAACTCTTTTGCAAATATGGCAAATGCATTCAACAGAACAAACTGAGAATAAATAGAGTAATATTAAAATAACTTGACAAGGAAACACAGGAAATAATGAGACAAGAACTAAATATGAAAAGGTAAATATGGTCTCTATGAGTCTGTTAAGTAAATCTATTAGGGCTCCAAGGGATACAACTACATCAAAGAAAGGCGTCAGGACCTTACTTAGGTGATGTGGACAGATTTCTATCAACTCTAATCTATAAAATGTTGCGCCAGTACAATTAACTGTAGTATATGCATTGTACTATAATATGTACTATAGTATGTACTATAGTATATATTATAGTATGTACTATAATATGAACACAATTTATATTTTATAATGCTATTTTTATTACATCATATTATTTACATTAGAAAGGTAATGTTAAAGTCAAAATAATCCCAAACTTAAATTTGATGCGAAAACATAATGAGGTTGTGACGCCAAATTTTGATGACGTGCGTTGGTTGTTTTATTGTAAGTTCGGTATATGAATCCACACTGAAGCAATGGCAATTATATTAATAGCCCGTAGATCCAATGCGTTTCCAAGAAAGGTGTTAATGCTACATTGTATGGCGGGGTACAGACATAATCGCTTGGCACGGATCCAGGCGTGGACCAACCCGGGAGGTCCAGGTTGGCGGTGGTTTTTTCGATTTTCACGAGCTGCAAAATGCACCAACGCCGCCCGGTGGGTCATCAGCGTTGGCCACCCATTATCGTTTGTGATTTTTTTTTCCGAATAGACTGGCGCGAACGACGTGTTGACAAAATGATGGGTTTTTTCGGTCGTTTAACTATATCGGTTTCTAAAGTTAGACGGGTTTTGTTTGATGGCGAGCGAAAAATTATTGGACTGTCGCGCTGGGATAATTAGGGCCTCACACATGGTATCGCGGCGACTATTTTTGACATATTCACGCGGATTTTTTTACTTCCTTTATATTTTCGACATCAGGATGTGTATTTTTAGTCCGAGTTTCGGCATAGTTGGGAACTGGTGCTGACAATGGCTCGACAAATAGCGCATACTCTTTATGTAAGTTAAGAATCTATTACGAACTTCACATTGAAAGGTATAGTTTATATATTTGAATCCAATCAACGTTATTAAACCAAGACACAATTAATGGAAATTCTAAATAGTTGAGTAAATTTTTTAACAAATATATATATTTATTTTAATAAATTCGAGTCAAACAACTTTTACGCTTCGTAGAAGATCAAGTCCACCAATTTATATTAATAATTGTCCACAACCACAAGCAGAGGACGTAAATTCTTGTTATGCACTTAGATTGTCCTCTAAGTTTGAAGAAGCACATACTCGCCAAACGGAAACAACTTGGACTTAAACTCTACCAGATATATTGGCTTATTGGGCGTAAATCCAAGTTATCTCTAGATAACAAGATATTACTGTATGAATCTATACTAAAGCCTATTTGGTCATATGGAATTCAATTATGGGGAATCGCTGGCAAGTCTAAAATATCCGTCATACAATGGTTTCAAAATAGCGCACAATTATCGACGCTCCGTATTATGTTTTAAATACAATGCGATATTCCTCTAGAACCAATAACGAGTCTATTATCGTGTTTTTAGTCTTGATTGTAATATTTTCTTTCTTCCGCATCCAATAACGTAAAAAACAGGAGGTCTTGTTACTTGGTAGATTTATCTTATTACTTTAACAATAAATGCCACTTTCTTCTCCTGTGCTAGTTGAAATTCTGTATATAACCTAACTGGATCCCGTTGAGCTTTACAACAGCAGGTGGTACATTAATAATCAGCACTTTGATATATTCTTGAATAATTCTCAAATCATATGAATCATTTGAAAGAAAGTTTTTGAATCAGACAATATTTAGCTTTTCATTTTATTTTAGTTAAGTAGAGAAACCGTGATGTTTGATTAGTTTGACCACGTAAACGAATGGAGCTGTCAAAGTCGTCCAGTTGTCAGACGTATTCAAAATTCTTGAGAGCAATATTGAAGTCCTAAAAGCTGTCGTAGATATGCCCAGACAGTATAGGAACAATTATTTACTCCAAAATCTTCAGGTACCCACCCTTAACACAACAAGGCACAACAATACCACGGTCTCTTTATCACGCTGGGTTATAAATTCATTGCCGGAGGAGACTACAATATAAAACATATAATGTGGTGTTCTAGATTAATAACACCAAAAGGCAGAGAATTCAAAGCAATGAAGTCACATAACCAACAGCATATCTCTACTGGTGAGCTAACATCTTGACCGTCAGATAGAAATTCACGATACCATAGACTTTTGTGCTTCACAAAATAGTGACACCAAAAAATGCAAAGCTGAATCAAGTTTTGATCTGTCGTCTGATCATTCACCCGTTATTATAAATGCCAACTCAAATATTGTCAACAAAATAAAACCACCTTCGTAGCATAACATTAAAAACAATAACTGAATTATTTGGAGAGAAACTAGACAGTTTAATATCCCTAAATTTACCTCTCAAACCTCAAGATATACAAAAGCAGCAGAAATAAATATAACAAAAAATATACAAGAGGCCGCATGGTACGCAACTTCTAATTCTGCGAGATATCACGGTTCAATGATATATCAACTAAAATTAAATAAAAACTGCTGAAGAGAGAAAACTGCGAAACCTGACAACAAATAAGAACAGAACAAAACAAGCTAAAAAAACAACTGTAGCGACCGCTACAACTCTTTTGGCCACCACGCATTGGTGGATTGGTACTATGCGGTTCCCAGCTATAAAACACCACCACGACGACGTCTCGCTCTACTCCACAAACTTTCCCACAGAGCATTTTATGCAGATGAAACCTCTTTTTTCACAACTGGTTATTGTCCCGACGCTATTCGTAGCAGATTCCATGTCCAGCTAAACCAAGCGATAGCGTGGTGCAAATTCGGGCGGCTACAGATAAAGTTTCATGTCTCGGTCTCCAATTCGACCGCAGATTCCAAAACAAATATTAAACAAAAAAACCTCTCGCTCTCTCTTTTCTTTTCTCTACCCCCTTGTAACAGTACCACTTCCACAGTGCTACCCTACTTCCGCTACCTAATCTGTTATCCTGTCAATTCTCCCGTCGAACACATGTATCACATTAAATCGAAATAAAATGTCTTCAACCAGTGTTTTCAGTTCCCGAGCGAATTCCTTCCACAAAATAGTAGTGAGTGTTCGGACAAACAATCGCATCGACAACCACACATTCCGACCGACCGACCAGACAAACATTCGTACATAACGAACAAAATCAAGGAATTCAAAAATATTTAGAAAATTTAATGCCAACTGATACAATGGAATATTCTCTCTGGAAAGTAACAAAAAGGATTAAAAAACCTCAACAACATGATCTACCAATTAAAATTGATAACAATACCTAGGCTAGGAATGATAAAGATAAAGCGGCTAGTTTATCTAAACACTAGGTCTAAGTATTCTCTAAACATTTAAAAAAATATTTATAATCCGTACCCGTCTGAAATATCCACAACAGAAGAAAATAGTATAGTTGATTTTCTTAACACTCCGCTTCAAATGGATCTGCCAGATGAGACATTTATTGTTAAGGAAATAAAACAAACAATAGTTAAAGAAATCAATGTTAAAAAGCACCTGGTTTTGACTTAATTATTGGAAGAATCTTAAAACAGCTCTCAGAAAAGTGCATCAGAGTAATAAAGTTTATAATTAATGCATGTTAAGACTTAATTACTTTCCTAGTACTTGGTAAGTCTTATTGGTCATACTTAATATGGCCATTTTACTCAATAATTGGCTATACGAACTCCAACTACTGAAATCATACTTCACAGACAGACATTTTATTGTGAAAGTGTGTGACGAATACCCTGACCTACATCGAATAAATTCAGGTGTTTTGCAGGGCAGTACCGCGTACCGACCTTAAGAAACACTACTGTTGCAACATATGCTACCGATACAGCGGATTTATCATCACGCGAGATCCAATAACAGCCGCAAAAATCCTCCAACTTTATTTTAACAAAGTCGAATTGTGGTTGAAAACTTGGCTGATAGGGCGTAAATCTAAATTAGCCTTAGATAACAAGGTCTATGGTATTGATCTGTGGGGTACTACCAGCAAATCTAAAACGGCTATCCTTCAAAGGTTCTAAAATATAGCGTTCCGAGTCATCGTCGATGTCCCATATTACGTTTCCAACAAACCTATTCAACGCGAAATACCCTTAGAACCCATAACCAGTGTGATTCGAAGTGTTGCTGCAAAGTACTCTGAAAGACTGTTAGTACATCCCAATACACTTGCCAAACATTAAATGTGCGCGATGACAGATAATACATAGACTCAAACGCAAACTACCATACGAACTGATTAATAGACACATAAAGTAAGAAATAATTAGAATATTATCTAGAATAAGATTTAGATTATTAGTTTCTATAACATATCACTTACTGAAGCGATCTTCTATATGTCACTATAGTTATGTTGTATAACGGAAATCGTATAATTATACTTATTGCCCACGAGCAGTTTGTTGAAGTTCTACGAGATTATAAAAAAAAGACAAAAGTCATAAAAATACAGAAATTAAAAATATTCCAAGTTTCCGAACGGAGGCCGAAACAATTTCGTTCCATTGTGAAATAAAAGGCTGGATCCGGCGGCCGACCGAGTCGGAAATAATAAAAGGAAAACGTATCAAAGCGCCAGCTTTATTATAAATCGTTACAGATGTTAGACATAGATGTAAAAAAGCATTATAATGATGTCGCACCTCCGCTACCATCGGAACGGTCGGAACCGTACCGAAATACTCGCATCGAAATTAATTTCTGACTTTATATGTCGCAGGAGCCGCGTAACGAGCGACAAAGCCGATATAAATTTTCGGCCAGAACATGTGTCGGCTCTTTAATCATCGGTCGCAGACGCGCTAATATTTATACATCTCCAGGATGAGATTGTCACATGCAAAATATCGTTGACCAAATAACTATCAGTCAATTAACGCTTCGTCGGTTGGGAGAGTGCCAAGAATTTTTGCAGTAGTCTTGTTTAAATCATTGGAACATCTTCGGGTTATTATTTACGCTTGTCGCTCGCTCCTACGGGCCATGTAACATCTTCAACATGTGTAGAATTTAACGTGCGAGCGCAGCTATGTTATATATCTAAATGAGAGTCTATGATTTAATTACATTGTCGGGTGAATTCCGACTATTTATTGTATTTTCTGTTGTAATTTTAACAGATAAAGTATTCCAGCTAATAAATCTAATGATTACTGATGTATCTTCATTTAAAACGTTTGCTCTTTATCAGCAGAGGCATATTAACTATTTTGGTCGGCTTACGGATATAGTACCAAGCGCCCCCTTCTCAACTCACCCTTTATCTCCTCTGAAATATGATGTAAATTTATTTTGACAATTTTTTTATAGAGTGTGTGTTTTTTATTCAGTTTGTTTGTTTTCCGTTAGGACCAGAATTTTCAATTCCTCAAAATGTAATAACCTTTCCGGTACCGCGCTACAAAAATTATGTTACAGACAATGTCGGGTAAATGACTTTTTACAAAGTTATAAAATAAAACTCTTTTTTTGAAATTATTTGAAAAGTTTTTTATTTTTAAAGAGATAATTTGGTTTTGACATTAATTTATTATTTGAGCTTTAATCATTATTTCTACGGTCAGGGCATAATAATGTTTTAGTTTCGTCTTGGGTTTTTTTACATGTACTGCACGATATTTTAATCTTTCTATCCCTGCATGTTGTGGATGTGGCGTATTCGAATTTTGCTGGGCCATGGTCGTATATGTATATTTATGGTTGTTTATAATTGTGATTGTCCAAAAGTCTGCATAGTCAAAAACATGGAAGGTGATCACTCGCCAGTCGGTAAGCTTAACGTCTAGGACCGTAATTCGAAGCCCACTTTTGGTAGTCCAGTGCAGATAAACCCTAGTCGGTAAAAAAAACCTACTGTCTCAAGAATGGTTTAATTGATTTAATTTTGAAACTAGTGTTGCCTATTAACATCCTTTCTTTTCCTATACAATCGTATGAACGAAAATCGTATGAACACTCACAATTTGTCTGTATTTGTTTCAGTAATTCAGCAATCTGTCTGGAGATGATTAAGTACTTCTTAAGATAATTACTAAGTGATCTTCCGTCTAAAATATTCTAAATAGGATCCAGATCAGATCACAATTCTCCTTCAAGAATATGCCTAATTCCTTATGATAATTATTATATTCATTTCAAGATTAAGATCGCATCAGTAAGTGTATAAAATATCTTATTCTAAATTTTGTTCTAAAGTTCATATAATTAATTAAATGTTAGTACATATTGCTACCACTAATATATAGATGATGGGCAAGTACAATGGGGTGCACCGACACTCTTTCTAAGTACTTAACACTTTGAATTATACACCTTAAGGGTTTTAGAAGAGGGTTTTATTACTTAAACATATCACCACTTTGTTTTCGAATCGTTGAATATTTGCTAACAGTATCCTATAATTGGATTTCGTAGATCCAAATGTATTGATTTATAAACTATTATTTTCGTCTTACAACAAGTAAATGCATTTGATCCAATTGGGCGTCTACTTAGGTGCATGCCAAACATAATCTACATGGCTGATGGAGTTGGTAGCTGTTAGAATTCACTGATGGGAATGTTCTACGATAATTTTTGTTTCATTTTCTTTAATACGCCAAGCCTTCAAGCAGACTTGCATTTTATTAGATGTGTTTGGATGCTATTGTTAAATCTTGATGGGATACTTCATGTATACTATAATAAACATTTACTGTTGGTTTCCTGTGATATTTGGTGGTCTTTTAGTGTTTCATTGCGCTGTTACAAGCTACTCAAAATATACGTATAAATGAGTAAAACTAGTAAACTAGTAAAAGTTCTACTACAATATTTTAAAGCAATATTCTAAAGGAATGAAAAAATATTCCATCGTACTTTTAAATGGAATTGGTATATAGTTCGCTTACTTTTATCAATTTGAATATGTTTTGGGCTTATCTGCATTTGCACTAATAGTTTCATTCGGTTTTAGCAGTTTATATCTTGCACACCCCACTATATGGATGTTCTTATATATCTTTATATATAATTCTTGTGTTTGTGTGTTTTATATTGAACTGCTTCAAAACGGGTGCATCCGTTTTGATGAAATTTAGGTGGCTGCGGTAAGGTTCCAGGGATTTTTCGTAAATAGTTGTTTTTCTATCTAGTGTATCTAGTTTCTAAATAGTGTTCTATCCAAGCTGTTGTTTGTCACTGATATTAAAGTGCCCCTATTTCAGTATACCACATGCTGAACGACAGTCCACGGCTTACCCAGATTAGAACTAAGTACGGGATACAAAATTTTAGAAATGCTTTAACAGGAGAAAATAAAAACTCCTCGGGTTTTTATGAGAAATCGATTTTCTCAAAAGAATATAGCCTATGCTAACTTAAGTGTTACTGACCAAATATTCATTGCCACTTCGGTATGGGTGCTGATGTGTGCTGTCTGGATAGAACCTCTACTTCGTTATGGTTGTGTTTGTAGTCCTGTATTTGTGTTCATTTTTAAATTGTATATACAGTATTTATACTTTTAGCCCCCCTGTTTGTGTAATTAATTTTATTTACTATTTAATTTATTATATATATATATACACTTTATGTCTATCTCCTTCCCCTTTATATCAACACCGTTCTATTGTATACTAGCGAAATGACGATATCCGCCTAAAGATATAAAAAAGGAATTAAAGTAACTCTTATTTACGCGGAAAAATGTCAGAATCCTCGAATTTAGCAACTAGGTGAGGTTGTTAACAGCTGTTTTTATGAATACTTGGCATTTTCACCAATATATAACGCTGATCAAAACACTAAAAGTCCCTTACAGTACCGAACCCAACTCATTAAGAAATTTTATCACGCAACTATCGAGAGCCATCCATCTGGAGCCACCCTCGTCCATGTCTAACCACGGCTCAACGATTTTACAACTATAAAAGATGCGACGACCGAAATAAATCTCCCGAATGGGACTGGAAATATTTTTGAAAATATTAAAGCGGATATAATGATGCCCGACGACGTTTAGGAAGTAGCGCCGCGACGTCACTACGCCGACGTCGAAAAACATCGCATAAATAATAGTTTTTAAATGAGCCGGGCTTTCCCTGTTACCGAGCTCGTGTGTGGCGCGACACATGATTCCGAGAGCGACCCGACGACTGACGAATAGGCTCGACGGAAAAAGATGCCTCGCGAGCGAACACGACACATTTCACAGCATCAATGTGTTAGGATGCCACTAACGAGCGTTCCGAACACCCTTCCCGGTTAATTTATGTCCCCTTTCACGCAACTATGTCAGATATTCGGCGTAATTTAGAGCGGCGCTGCGCCGGATATAGAGAAAGTTTTATATAGAGGGCGTGGCGGACCTCGGGGAACACGATGCGATACTTGAAAGTTCGTTTCGTGTGTCTTAGTCAATTAAACAGGCACCAATGTTAACGGGCATTAATTAATATTGTATTTTTCTATTCGTCGTTGAAACGTTAACCATCATTAACGCATACTAGACTAACCAGTTAATCACTTCGTATGTATTGTACAGAAAAAATCTTTAAAAAATGACATATTCCTAATTGTACATTGACACATTAAACAAAAGTGGATTAAATGCAATTTATTTTCGTGGCTAATTAGGTATTCCTATAACGAAAACTACTATTTCTTAAGGATATATTATTTCGCCAGATATTAGCTGTTTTTAGGAAAATACCACTATCTTTCTATCTTAAGATTAAAGTGCGCTTCTAAAACACCCGAGAATCTCATGACGTTGGTAAACAATCAACCTTAAGTGCAAAATCATGAAATCCATTTGTTTTACGTGCGAATTGTGGGAGAATAAGTTTTTGCTGTATAAGTCCAGTCAGAGGTTCCAGAATAAAGTGTTGCGAGTCACGATTAATAGACACATAGAGTGAGATTTAATAATCTCTAGAATAAGCTTTTAAGTTAGAATAGAATACTTTTTAAAATAAGTTAGGATAGACTTTAGAATAAGTTAGAATAGTATCTAGAATAAGATTTAGATTATAAGTTGTAGGTCAATTACTCAAGTGATCTACTACATGTCAGAATAGTTATATTATATCAAGAAATCATATAATAATACTTATTGCCCAGTGGCAGATTGTTGTCGTTCTAGGAGATAAAAACAATTAGTCAGTCTGTTTGGACTTATGTACGTATCAATCTTCATAATCTATCTACTTCTTCAATAGTTATCGCTATGAATCCAAAGCAATACAGCCACTGGATAACTCGCAGAATAGCAGAAAATTGAAGCGAATCAAACCACAATAAATTGTACCACTCACCACTCACCTTCCATACTTGTGTATTGATAAAAGTACAACAGAACTATAGCAATAGATTAATTTGCCAGTTAATTTGTTATCCTAAACATATCTAACATAAAGTGTGATAAAAAAGGCATAACAAAAAGGTTTATTAATTTAGTGAATGCACTTTTATTGACCATCCACGCCAAAAATAAACTTTATCTATTTTAAATCATATAAATTGACTTTTCAAGTTCAATTTACTCACAACTAATAAGTGAATATTAATACATTGTCTAGTATAAAGTCATACTAACCTTCGCGCAGTAAATATACAACGCCGGTTATGACTATCTGGTTTTATGGATACTTAATGTCGAATGCATGATACCTGCTACGTGGAAATTAGTTTCAGAGATAATTTCTTAATTCTTATGTATAAGGAATCAAGATGTAGTTTTAATACAAAATATGTTCTTATTGTTTAACTATATTCGCCAAAATGCTGTTGAATAATCGAAAACTTACCAATTGATTTTGATATGCCGTTACTGCAGTGAAGATTGTCTCAGGAAAAATGAAAGTTTTATATTCCTCGTTCTCCAAATCGGTTACGTTACTCGAACTGCCATCCGGCCTCTTCACTAGATGTATCCGTGGTTGATACTTATGCATAGAATTAAGGACCAGCTGCAGCAAAATTATCTATGAATAGAGGTAATTATTCGATTATAAAATAGGATATCTTACATGTCCATGTTTGTCCATTTCGTTATTGGTTAATTTCACCTTCTCGAAAGACACGACCTGCTTGCGTAGTTGTTCCCCAGTGTAGGGTGAGTCTGGATGAGCGTAAATCCGTCGTGGTGCTGGCGGATCAGCTTTGCCAGCTACCAACCAAGAAGAGCGATGATAAGCGTATCGATATCGTTTGTTGTCGACTGGAACTATGTCCAGTAGGACAGCGTATTTTTGATCCGTTCGTATACCGCTGAATGATATTCGGACTGTCGGAAACATTCTCCTGAAAAGACAGAAAACACATTCATTAATCAGGCATAACTAATGTTCATATTTTTAGGTGTAATATTTGAGCAGTTTATAAAATTTTTATATTTCAAATTATATAATCTTATATCTCAAAAGCGCATTATATTAGTGGAAGATCTTTACGTTAGTGATATTCCTCGCGAATTGGATAAAGAAGTAAACATGGTTTTCCTTTTTTAGTCCATTCGTAATATCATGATCGATATGTTGAATATGAAGCGCCCTAATAACAGTTGAACAAATCCACTCCTTTTCGACTACATCCGGATTTACTAAAATCCAAATTGGACTTAGCAAAAGTATCTGCTTCTTACATTACTATTATATATAGGTTAAAGGATTGCCAACTATTAGAATTTTTTGTAACATGTTTTGCTATAAGCAACCATTAGTTGAAGACAATGATTACATACCTACCGTATGTAGGAAGACAAAGGCTCGCCGTTATTGATGGTTATCATATAACAACAAAGCCAACGTAAGCCTATTTCTAAGGCTCTGGTTTACGCGAACATAATGTTTATCATATTATCATATATATATATATATATATATATATATATATATATATATATATATATATATATATAGGATGTTTCACACATAGATATCAGTTCTTCAAGAGGTGGAATCTTAGAAGTTCGTGAGATTTCCCTCTTGGAAATATTTGCGTCTTTGATTTCTTGGAAGTTTTCAGGTATTGAAGTCACTATCTTGAAGGATTGGATAGAGCTGAGACCTCAATTTTATATAATTTCATACATAAGAAATTTGTTTTAACATTTTTTCAAGGCCCAATTCATTCCTTTGTCAATGTCAATTCAACTAATGAATCCTCTAAAAGTATCAAGGTAACCACCGCACATGTGAGTTTTTGTTATTATTTATGTATGTAGATAAAAAAAAGTCTAATATAAGGCTTTCGAAATATTTAATATAGAAAATATATCGTGGTGTCTGATGGCGCGGCACGAAGCACTATTTTGCTGAAAGTTGGTCTATATCACAGTTTGGATGTAAAGAAACCATCATCTTTATGTATCATTTTGTACCGCTTTACGTCGACGATAGTGGACTTATTAATGTCGCTTTTAACAATGTACGAGGCATAAAAGTCACCGACTCAAATGTGGTACGAAAAAGCATCATTTTATGGATGCAGAATTACTTGGTGCTATATTATACAACGCGTGTTATGCGTTTTAACACCATTTTTATAACAAATACGCAGGCTTCCAACATCGACCTATCCCAATTTACAAACCTTATGTTTTGTTTCACCAATTTCGGCAAATATAGTCCAGATTCATCGGTTTATTACTAGTTTGGGTTCAAGAATATCAGTTGTCATCGTGCTACACACTTGCTGTGAGCGTTTTTACCGATGGTAGAAGAAAGAAAAGGAGCATAACTAATCTATCTTGAGAAATACCACAAATTAAAAGCAAAAAAAAACCCTACTTGAACATTCAAAGAGCACAACACCATCCCCAGCAATTGAGATTCGATAAATTTAATTTCCTAATGACTAGCCAATAATGGACGAATTACGAACAGCAAAATCATTATGGTAAAATATCAATATGGTAAGATTGCTGAAAGCGACCAAGTGATTACAGAAAATATCAATGCCGATGAGGAAAAGTTGAGGCTTATAACATTGTCGGGAAAATATTTATGAAAATCTGATACAGAAATGTCTATCATTTTTTTGATATAGTAAGCATTTAAGGAGAGTTAATGAGCAAAATACGAAAATATGGACAACTTATGGATCGCCTGATATTGTAAATCTCAACGAGATCCACTTAAAGCAGTAGAATTACAAGTACTCTGTATCAGTAATACAGAAAAGCAACCTACTCTTTGAGATCGTATGAAAAATGAAGTTATTCATTAAAGATGTGACGCGCAGTTGAGGAACAAATTCAGAAACGCTGATTAAAATAGTTTGGATCTCTGTCGAATGAAAAGTGAATGAGTTCATCACAGATCTCTATAGAAAAATGGACCTTTTGTGTAGAAACTCAGCGACAACTTCGAAAAAAACATGGATCAAGATCACAAAAAGCGATCTGACAAATAGGAAACTAAAATTGTGGGAGGCCAGTAAAGTTATGGTCTATTACCAACAGTGAAGATATTTGGAGAAGAATATTCGAAGTCCCCTCGCGTCAAGTGCATGGCATTGGTTGAGAAGTAGATAGTAGAGTAGTGGCTACAGATTGATGATGATGAAGGAAAATAGGTTCATCTAGGATATAGATTTCTTATAAAATAGAAAGAGAACGGTAGAGATTAGAGAGAGATTATTTTCTTTGATATAACTCTGAGGATGATTTCTTAGTGCTAATGTCAAACGCAACAGATTCAAAGACACAACAGATAATTTTGAGTACCCTTTAATAAGGTATCAAAAATATAACTGTAATAGTGTGTGTATTAAAAAAAACGTCTACATTTCCCATTAACCTAGCTTCACAGTGTGTTTTCGTAATATGCCATAATGAGCTTTCATCCTTTCCAATTGCATATTCGTAACATTCTTCTTGATTCTTCTTGACCTTAAAATATATCATCATAGAAATTAACTTTGATCGAAAGGTGGTAACTGTCATAGTTGGTAATTTGGTGGCTTTGGAAATTGAAGGATAATTTGCAGAGTATTGGTTGAGAAGTAGATAACCGAACAGTGGCTATAGATTGATGACCATGAAGGAGGGCAGGTTACAGAGAGAGAAAGTAAAGAAAGATTATTTCTTTAGAGACTACTCTAAGGATGATTTCCTAGTGTTAATGTCAAAAACGCAAGAGCTTCAGAGACACGACAGATAATTTTGAATACCGTTTAATAAGATATAAAATATATAAATCTAATTATGTGTGTATTAAAAAAACCTTTACATTTCTCATTAACCTAGCTTCACAGTTAGTTATCATAACGCGGCGTAATGAGCTTTCACCATTTCCCATTGCGAATTCGTAACGCACAATTCACAAATCCACCTTCTTCATTAAAAAATAATCGGCCGCGTCGCTACATCATCCAAACTAACCGAATCGTCGTCCTAATTAGCCTCGTTTCCGTCGCATCGGTCCCGTCCGCGACAAATAATCGGGCGTCCGTCGCGCCATCTACCCGAAACGCACAACGCGCGCACACCGCTACCGCCGCCGCGCCGTGAACCGTCACACGTCAACGAATCCGGCCCGTGAATCCATCAGCTCCGCTCGTATATTTTAATTAAACGCAAAGACGTAGAATCAGCCGACCGAGCGACACTACAAACGGTCCATGATGGGCGCACCAACGACCATTACGCGACGTATTTATTACGTCGGCCTGCTCCGTCCGCTCTATCATCGAAATTGCCGCTCATTATCGCCACCGGACCAGATTACATAATTGTCTTCGATATTCTTCGCGACTATCGACGATCATCCATCTATAATTATGTAGTAGCATAGAAATAACGCGGTCTCCATTCTGTAAACGATCGATAGATAAGCGATCTTGAGATGGACATGTTCCCAATAGAAGAAGGATTATTAGATTATAGACCTCCATAGGACAAGACTATAAATAGAACATTTTTGAGTATCAGGTTATTGAAATATAACAGGTTGTTCAAAAATTCGATTAAAGTTTTACACATTTGTAGTAGAATTCTAAAATCGACGCCATTGTTAACCATGAGTTCATGATCAAATTTTTAATTGCTTTCACATATATTGAATGGATTTGAAAAAGCGTAGTATCACTTAAACAACCGTTAATTAACGTCACTTAATTATTAAACTTGATTGTTTTGATAGTTGTCTCCATAAAGTAACAGTTCTCCATTTAATATTGAGTTATTGAGTACTAGTTAATAGTTGAATTATTGAATGTATACAGACTCTCATCAAAGAACGTTCAAAACTGCATTTTCGGCCTTCATTACTGTTGTTGTTTAATTCGACGAAATCAGCTGCCAAAGCCGATCTCAAATACTTTTAGAAACATATGTTGATGTTTCTCTATAAATATCAATTGTCGCTATTAGTTTCATTAAGTTTAAAAGTGGTAATTTTAATGCCAATATTTAATAGTGACCCAGACGACCAAAAAAACGCCGAAGACAATGAATTACAAAACTTATTTAGAAAAACCTAGATTAAACTCTCAACGACGGTAAAGAGCTAAAAGGAGCTAAAATGGCCACCACACGAAAATCGAAAAGGAACCGATAAAAATACAATTTCGATATGTTCCAGCATCGCGATTTCATTGCTTGCCAGTCAAAAAGAAGAGTCTTTTTCTGAGTGGCGTATTGAGACTAACGATGAAAAGTGGATATACTGCGACAATTCCAAACGCATAAAATCATGCTTGCCTATAACTATAGGTTATAGTCCAATAAGGTACCAAAACAGATTGGTACAGCTACTGCTAATGTCACCAGAAGTAAATTAAATAACAGCGAGCAACAGACGTTAATTCAAACTCTTGTGATGCAGCGTTCGGTCACACGTTGAACAAATTATGTTATGAAAGGCTCACTATTCTGGTTCGGTGGTATATGGTAATCATTCTGGTAACTAACCTCATATGATATATTTTATACTTCAAGTTCTCTGATTTTGAAGGGAAGACAAAGAATATGCCATAGTGTCAGTTATCTTGCTGAAAGAAAGCATTTTTGTCATATTTTTTCTTTCATTTCAGCAGACAAATAAATAAAAAACTTTGTTGTTCACATGTATTGAGGATAAATATTCTTAAAATACAATTAGTTTTACATATTGAACATGTTTTTCCTCCCACTTCTATTGTTCTTCTTTATATATAGAATATATATATATATATATATATATATATATATATATATATATATATATATATATATATATATATATATATTCTGGTATTTATATAATATTTATATAGAGACAATAAAATTAATAAAGACATATAAAACAAATAATCCCTCTAAGTTCTAATCCAAGATTTAAGCTGACAGTCCTTATAATTAATGACGTAGCTTTCATAAAAACCAACAACCCAAAGTTTAATCAAAACTTTTTTCATCCGAGTTTAATAAATCAAGCCAACGGTCGCACGCCTGCCTGATT
The DNA here is from genome assembly GCF_030347505.1 of Rhynchophorus ferrugineus. Classification (NCBI taxonomy): domain Eukaryota; kingdom Metazoa; phylum Arthropoda; class Insecta; order Coleoptera; family Curculionidae; genus Rhynchophorus; species Rhynchophorus ferrugineus. The sequence goes on along the minus strand of NW_027472588.1, from coordinate 14,496,128 downwards.
ATGAAAATAGTCCAAGGAACAAAAAGGCGAGAATCTCACACAGTTATGTTATTTTCGTTCAAATTACATAATAAGTGTGAAACGACAAAACGTTAGAAAAATAACATAAAATTATTATTTATAAATTAAATTACCAAGGAACTGTTTTTTAGAATGTCGACTAAAATTATTTCAAATTGTTTTCTTCTTATAAACGGTACTTTTTTAACATTTAATAGACAGTTTCAAAAATAATACTTTTATTAAATAATTATAATCAACTGTAAATTAATGAAAGTGATAACCAGTGAAATGCTGACAAGTTTTAACTCAATGACGCCAAATTAAATATGACGGAAGTGTAACTAAAAGTACTATTTAATAACATCTTATAAATGAATTAAATAAAGATGGTAGTGCTAAAATTAAATATACTGAAAAAAGGTGAGAATAATCAAAGAAATAAGTTTAATGATTTCTGACTATAATAAACTACAAATGTACTAATGTATGCTCAAAATAATATATTCTTCTTGTTAGAATATTTTTCGTGAGAAAGAAACTGAAAATCAAAGATAAAGAAGCTCGAAATTTGGCTAGATGTCACACGTTGCCAAAATTTGGTGAATAAAGATCAATACATATAACTTATTAATGTTTTTAAGTTAATTATGTTCTCTTAATTCAAATGGAACTTATAGAAACAGTTTCCTCAAACATAATTTAATGAACTTATGTAACATTCACCATCTGAAATTTACAGCACATACAATACATACATAGACAGCTTTTTAACAAAGAAGCCTTTTTCAGATTTTGCCAATTAATCGACAAAAGTAATTATCGTCTAACAGGTAATTTGATTTTACCTATCTACTATTTTCTTCACTGCAGCAACATTTTCTGTGTTAACAGCAATGAAAGAAGAGCCAGCTCTTTTTCTGTGTTCAACTGTGAGGCAATCTTCACTATTGAAGTGCTCAAATTTTGTATAATATATATAAGGCTTAGTAATTATGCTACTACCTAATTCTTAAACGTCGGTTTCATACTTTGTTCATAGTGTACGAGCTCATATTTTTTTTAAATCAACATGAAATCAATCCGATCTTTTCAAGAATCTCAAGGAAACTAAATCTTCTATAATGGTATAAAAATTACCCATGTCTTTACAATTTTACCCTTCTGCCTTCCTTCCTTCGCTTTATTCCTTAGACATGTCCTCATGAACATATATTATTTCTTTCAATTTAACTAATTTCTTTTTATTTTTCATGATCAATTGTCATGTCATATTTTGTCACTATTCACATATAATTGTAATAATTGAGTTAATTGTAGACCATTAGTCACAAATTATAATTTAAATATAAATATATTTAACGAAATGTTCAAATGAATTCAACTTTGATTAGAGATAAATACTAAATCTCTTTAACGAGGAATCTCAAAAAGACTCGGGACTTCATCCACCTTAATTAATAGACTTGTTTTCTAAACCTCCACAGATACCAGTCAAGTCCAGTTGTCGCTTCCGTAAATCCAATCAATTTAGTTTGTCAGGCGAGAGAGACAGTCTTTTGATACATGAACGGCGGTTAGTTAAACACTGGTTGGTAAATCTTGTCTTTGCCGTGATGTATGAGTCGCTAGTGGAAGTCGTGGTAGTGTGCGGTTTAGAGATACGACCGGAAACAAGCACGATATAACATGGTTGTCGCGTTTTTCAGCTAAACTTCTACGTTATTTTAAATCTTTCCTTTTCTGATTGTATTTTTTTATATTTTAGTTGCCAGCTGTTGGGTTAAACATTGTGTTTGTTTACTATAACTTTGAATCGATAATAAGTCCGAGAAACAGTAACTTTACTGCAGACATTTTTGGATTGATTGGATTCCTAGACATGACGACTCTTTCACTTATAATACACACTCTAACATATAAATGATGTTGTTCCACCTGGTAGTACATTTTAAAATAATATTGAAGGTTGCCTGATTAGGCCTTTTCTGTAAAATGTTAACCTCGTTCTAAGTAAAATGCTAATATTGTTTCTAAACTCTCTTTAGTTATAACGCAGTAACAGAAAAATACCCCAAATTGCAATCCTGCAGCGGATCTAATCTACTTCTCACAGATATAAAAATAGGCAGAGTTTGCGTAGATAGTAACAATTGTTACCCTGAATGTAATCTAAAGCTACAGTAATTAGTTTCAATACTTGGATGAACTTCGCCAGATATTCTGGTTATCTGATCAAGCAAGTGTTGAAAAGCGAATGAAAAGAGTCAACTTATTAACTAAGCCATTCAGTTTTAATCTACTGCCCATAAATTGCACTATAATAGGATAATAAAGAGATTTCTTTGCGACGACTTCATCTTGTGCGACGAGCGTATGTTAATTGATATCCAAGACAGAATTTTATGACTTCAGCTAATTTGGGGTTTGGGATAAATGTATTTTGGAGCCATAACTAGCTTTATATTGCATCAACGCGATTAATATTTTAATTACAAATTACAATTTAAAGAAGAAATTAAATTACAAATACCGAGTATTTTTTTTGTAATTCAATTAAGTATTTTAATTAAAATTAATTCAAATACTGTCCTAACCTTAATATAGTTCATATCTTGATAGTTTAAGAAATAAATTGTATATTTTGTCACACTGGCCGTGATGACAATTTATCAATAAATTTAAAAGCAATATTGCTATATGTTACTCCCAGATTGACCTATGATGAAAGATATTGATTTATTAGCCAACAGTAAAAGCTATTCGATACAGATGGATAGTTTCAAGTCATCAAATTCAATGCTGCCTAAATAAAGTTTTTCGAATAATTACCAATGCTTACCAGTACGTAATCAATGAATTACATTACTTATTAAGCAACATCTACGTGGAAGCAAAGCAACCCTGGGCAACCCACAGTAAATCAGTAAATTAAAGCGAGAGAAATCACTCAATAAGTGATATAACAGATCACTTGAAAAGTTCCTTGCCTGACACATAGATTGCGCTATTAAAATTAATTTCCATATGTTTTTTAGTTACCCCAACCTCAAAAGATACGTGTATAAATTTTGCTGTCGGATAATTAGTTTGTGAATTAAAAAATTTTGAGTGAAGCAACTTTTGTTTTTGTGAAAAAAATGGATATAAACGAATTTCGCGTGTTGACAAAATACAGTTGAAGCAAAAACATGGCTTGATGCCGAGCTTCCGGACACTGTCCCAGGAAGATGAACCTTGAAGGATAGGTATGCTAAGTTTAGACGTGGTGAATGCAGTGGACACCCAAAAGAGGTTGAATGACCGTAAATTGAAACTGAATGAAATTACAGACACTCTAAAAGATATCAACTGAACGTGTACATCATGTCATTCAAGAATATTTGGGTATGAGAAAGCTCTGTACAAAGTGGGTGCCGCGCGAGCTCACTTTTGACCAAAAATAACGACGAGTTGATGATTCGGGGCAGTGTTTGCAGTTGATCAAGCGTATTAAACTCGAGCTTTTGCTCAATATGTGACAATGGATGAAACATGGCTCCATTATTTTACTTCGAAGACCAATCAACAGTAATCCGAGTAGACTGCATACGATGAATCCGCTCCAAAGCGTGGGAAAACGCAACACTCGGCTGGCAAGTTTGTGGCGTTTGCGACTATCACATAGAGTTATTGGACAGTTTGAAGGCCAAAATCGCTGAAAAACGAAAAGAAAGAAAGTGCTGCTTCACCAATACAATACACCGTATCACAAGTCAGTGAAAATTAAGGCTTCGAATTGCTTCCTCATCCACCGTACTCTCCAGATCTCGACCCCAGCGACTATTTTCTGTTCTCGGACCTCAAAAGAATGCTCGCTGGAGAGAAATTTTCGCCAAATGAAGAGGTGATCGCCGAAACTAAGTCCTATTTTGAAGCTAAGGGCAAATCGTAGTACAAAAATGGTATCGAATAGTTAGAGGGTCGCTATAATTTTTCCAAAAAAATATGTTTTACTATGGTAGGCCTTGGACTTTTCAATTTACCTGTTAATAAAATAAATATAAGTGCTATTATTTACTTTAATCTAACATTTTTAACATTTTAATTTGAAACATTATTCCACACTTGCTTATAAATTGTTCGTAGTATAAAGAAAATTTAATAATAAATTACTTTACAATTGAAATTTTACTAAGCGTTTCTAATAAATGATGATATATTAAAAAATAACAACTTTTTATGCAAAAAGAAATGTAATACTTTCAGAAATAATCACATACACTTAATAGCACGACCCATAAAACATTTTTAAACTAGTTTGTGATTAATTGTTTTTATGCATTCCAATTCTTTACACTTGGTTAAGTACTGCTGCTATAAATATCGACGTCGGTTCTTAATGTTGTTTGGAATAACACACGATACAACACTGGAGCAAGATGGCGCCTGAACGGACGCCATTTTACTTCAACATGCAAAGCCAGACACGAAAGTGGGCGCCCTGTACAAATTAAAATCAATTATTAATTGCCTAGCTCTTTCTCAACAGAGATTGTTAATATTAATTTTAAATAAGGAGTCGGCCCAGCAAGATTTAGTTGTAAACAAATTCAGAATCAGTTTGTTTTAATTAGGTATACAGCAGGTTTTAATTGATAGAGAAAAAGAGGTAGGAAAAGCAGATAATGTTGTAAATATTTTTTCAACTTTACACACTTACTGTTTATGGATAGTAATCGATAGAAACACAAATAAAAGAAAAGTTAAAGAGTTAAATTTTAAGGAGATGCAATGGGATACATAGAAAAGATATTCGAAAAGATACGTTACGATTATTATAGGTATTCGATACTCAACCCCATTCACCTAACACATTTTAAGAAATATACTGATGTTATGCAACATAAAAAAGTATAGCACGGAACTACTAAAAAGCAGTTAAATTTAGCAGAATTACAACCCAAACTTAGCTTTTATATTCTATCTTCGTAGATTTTGATTCTCAGAACTAAAAAAATAAATTTAAAGTTGTATTTTTCTTCAGTCGTCAATAATAGACTGTTAGCCTGTACGCTCCAAAGTATTTGCAGAAGTATATAGTAAATGGCCCAAAATAACCACGTAAGAATGGAATATTAATTTGATTTCTGTAGAAAGCAGTAGACAATAAAACTAGTATACAGATTGGTAAACCAAATAATTAGAAACTTAAATACAACAAAATATTTTTAATTCGCTTTTTTTTCGTTATATCTCAAGCATCTGATAAAATATGGCTTGAACATCACCTACACTGTTCACCAGTGAGACCTAGTCTCACAGATAGACAGTTTATTTTGATACATGATGACGAATTCACTAAATTACATCCAAAACATGCAGGTGATCCACAAGAATTAGAAGGTGACCCCAAGAATCGTTACCGTGGCAACATGCACTGACGATACGAAATTTAATAACGTAACTGAAATCCACTTACATACGAGGATCCAATATCAACCCCAAATAACCTCCAACTTCATTTAAATAAATCCAATTGTTGATATGAAACTGAACTTATATTTATAGGCCCATTTAAACCTACGGTATATAAATGTTGCTGCCATATGGCGTTTTCTTTGTTTCTTTGTCAATTGTTAGATATTATCAAAAATGGATCGTGTCAATAGGTGCAAGACAATGTTAGAACAATTCATCAAAGATGTATAAAGGTTGTGTATACTACACAATTGAATCTATACCCAATACCGTATAAAAAACGGTATATGTAGGAGTCTTCCAAGACGAGCCAAACTCAACAAAAGTTGTTAGCGGAAAGAACACATCATTGTTCTTTTTTCTTTGCCAATCACCTTCAGTGGTCGTAGTGTTAGAGTCACGTTGGCCAGTCAATTCTAAAAGGTGTACAACAATTTGTGTGCAGTAAGTCTCCAGAGAAATACGAAAAGGAGGTGAATTATTCTCTATTTCGACAATGCAAAAGTCATACGTTTTAAATGGTCATCCACTATACAATCCTGATTTGGTACTGAATGACTTCTTTTATTCCCGCACATTATAAGCAAATTAAATGGTCAACGATATTTGACACCCGAAGACAGATTGACGTGTTCAATTATGTTGCATTAACTTACCACAATCGGGATGGAAAAATGACTGAAAAAGTATATTGATTTTTGAGAAGAATATTTTTAAAATCATTTCGATCATCAATATTTGGTTTTTCATTGGGCCTAGATTAAATTAAGTTTAAGTCTGAAATCTTTGATATCGGTTTAAAGAAATATGGAAGAAAAACTACTAGATAGTTTTAGTTAACATTTAGTTTGGAAGCATCAAATTTCCTTGCTTCAATCTCTTATACTTTCCTTATATAATTCAGGTAAATGTTCGCAACATTAATAAAGTATGTCAGTTATCCGACCAGAATAAGGATCGCGTATATACGTAATGTAAGATAGAATATTCATTACAATAATATTTAAATATAAGTTTGTACAGATCTCTTACTAAAGTAACTTTTGTAGCCAAGTTATTGCAGAAAAATCACTAAAAACATTTACTGGATTAGATTACTAAAATTATAAAAAACGACAAATAGATTTAGATATGTTAAGTTATGAAATATTCTAGAAAATTGCTAAATTATATAGGGAATATGGTAAAAATACTTATTAAAATAGAACGGGCATTGTTAGCATTCGAAAATGGAAAACTTTATTAAGTATATATCATCAACTTATTGATATAATAAAAAACAAGAAATTAATTGGAATTTTTTCATTGTACACAAAATAAAACATCGGTAGCTATTTGCCGGTGGTTCCTCATTTTCCGCTACATTTAAACCGAAGCTAACAGTTAAATGTCCGTTCGTTAAAGTCGTAGGTTTAACTGTGTAGAAGCGAATAATAAATTTCCTAAATACTTCCTCTAAAATATCTTTAGTTTTCAAAGTTATTGTCGAGGGCCTCGTAAAAATGTTACGCATTTTAAACGCTTTATTGGCTTGGGAGTAGCGAGCAACACAGAGGCTTCCAACCCGGCTGACGCAAGCGATAAAAGTCACATTTTTTTTCGGTTAAAATATTAATATCGCCGTATGCTTGTAGACAAAATCATTTTTTTTCCTTGGAATAATGTAACTCCTTTTAAATGTTTCATGCATTCATACTAAATACTCGAGGTTAATACTCTTTATCAATTTTGTTTATGACATTAAATTACATTGCATATATATATATTTATATATATATATATATATATATATATATATAAATATTATTTAATTATTATTTATTATTTTCATATATTTAAGCTAACATAGTCATTAATATGCTTGGGGCCTACGCGACTTGTTATACACTATCATCAGCCTCCATGTAGCAGTAGTAGCAGCTCAATAAAGTCTAAGTTGAAATCACTTCACAAGATTTTTTGTGGAAAAGAATCAGAAGGATTTTGATTTTGATTTTGATTTATCAACATCAATTTTAATTATTTAAGGGCTCATGAAAAATGACCTGACCTGATGAATGACCTTATCTGTTGATCACTAGATTAAGACAGAAGAGACCTTCTTTATTGGAAATCTTTAGTAACAAACTATTTTGGTTTCTAAAAATGATTTTGTTCCTTATCCAAGTGAAACATAATTTCCCGGCCAGGCTAGATAAAACTAAATGGGCCACTCGCCCATCAGTAAAACAAGCTGAAGAATAATAGTTCGAAACCTAAGTTAAACAGTAGCTTAAATATTAAAATAAGATCTGTATTGGAACATTTGGAAAATTTATTGGATTGAACCTGGTTAATGTGAATTCCTAACTACGGTCCTCCATATTTAGCTAATTTATAGTGGCGAGTATTCAGTACAGATCACCTCAGAAGACATCTAGTCTTACTCCACTTGGTTACTGGCGTGAATGTGATAATTTTCACTGTCGAATTCTGCTCTCTTACCTTATGGACAATCACATTTATAAATAATCACAAACATAAATTTACAACGACGTTCTAACAGGATTAGAACCCATAAATATCATGAACCATATTATCCATAAATGCATTATTTTAAAGGAGACTAAATATTATGTTTTATTGCAAAAATTATAAACTTGAGGAGAATAAAAAGAACATTATTTAATATATTATTATTTAACATTATTATTTAATATATTTATATATATATATATATATATATATATATATATATATATATATATATATATATATATATATATATATATATATATATATATATATATATATCAGTCACTATTCTGTTAATTCATTTAAAAACATAATCTCCAATATTATCAATTATTTTTGAACAATATTTAAAAGTGCTTCATAAAATAACACAACGTTAAACACACTAATAACCCAAATTATTTAATAATAGATAAGTTTATAAAATTCAATGTATTCTTCCGAACTTCCGTAACTCCAGTTAATAAATTAGTGAGACCCACTCTCCATCAAAGCGGTAATTTGACAACTTCCAATTATGAAAATTGAAGAGCAGCAACCTAACTCTCCCCAAAGGTTTCACCCTTTTCGTATTCGGGGACCCAACGATGCCGAATAACTTCATTTAATATAGACCCCACTTAGCATTAAACACTGTTCAAATTAAAGAATATCGATTAAATATTGCCGATGAGAAAATGTGATGTTAATAATTTTAATTAAATATTATTGAATGGTTTGATATAAAATATTATTATAGGCGTATAACGATTTATGTCTAAATATTGTATTTATATACATCCTGTGAACTGAGGCTTAAAATAATATATTAATTGAAGTAGATATATAAGACTGTTCAATAAGTTCTAATTGTTTTCAAATATATATATAATATAGGAAACTATCCCCTTATAACAGCTTTTGCCTCATCATTTTATGAAGGTCAAAGTAAAGCCGATTTAAATCTAGCGAACAATCTGTATCAAGCGTGTTAACTGGATGCGAACTGGATTTAGCGATGGTTTTTTAATCTGTGTGAAAATACTTCTTACTAAACGGCTTTTTCTTTCATTTTTGCGTCAATTGGGGTCAAAATAATAATATGGGTTCATTGTTCTGTAACTTTTAGATAAATTTATTTAATGCTTGCAACAAAATGCTTTAAATATTCGTTAATTAGCTTGCTCTATTTTTTGTAATATCAAATTTTGATGCTAGATGAATAGAGCCTAATCATAAATGCCCCAAAATTGAACTTTGGAAATCGGCTGCCAAAGCCCATCAAAGAATTTTAGAAACTTATAGAAATGCTGCTTCATCATATCCCAACTGTCGCATTTGGATTCAATGACTTGATAGTGGTGATTCTCATTTCGATAACAAAGAACAACCTGAAAGATCGGATCAAACTCTCAAACAACTCTTAAACTCTCCGATAGATTACTAGCTCATCAATTAACTATTTTCAGTTGTCTATATGCTATCAGAAGTATTTAAAATTCGGGAAAATAGCCACCATACGAATTCACTGAAAATACTTGTCTAGCAGTGAAAGACGAGTTTTCTGTAGCGTACTGTGACTGGTTATGAAAAATAGAGCTACCGCGACAACTCCGAACGTCCAAAAATCATGGGTTAGTTTAGTGAGCTCTTAATATCGATACCGAAGCGGGCATATTTAGATGCGAAAAGATGGGAAAAGGGTTTTGTTTTAAGTGTTGATTGATCAGTGATCAAAATATACGCAAGCACCTAATATCTTTTGAATATTAAATATTTCCAATATTTACCAGTTGCTTGAGTGAATCAACATTTTTTTTCTTATATTTATGATCGAGATATTACAGTATGACGGGTTTTCCCTGAAGGTTGGGTGATTCAAAAAACCACAAGGATACAGACAAGGAACTCTCAACGTGATTATTACTAAATAATTAGATTGACATAAAATGAAGTAAGCTATGTATGTGTGTTATATGTCTTTGTATATGTCCCATAAATATTCACCACGGTTCTTAGGATACTGTGAATTTAAGTAGCTAAATTATTATACTTTAGAATCATCGGTGATTGTATGCTTCATTGTAGCCGTATAGAAAAGATATAGCGAGGCCAAACTAAAGAATATCAGTGGTCAAATACTACTAAATGTTGAAGAATTACCACTATAGCATTCGCTGCTTAATACGGAGCGTTGTCCTTTTGGAAATACACATCAACAAGGTTCTCCTGGCACAAAAAAATGGTAACTTTTTGTAACACCAGGAAAGCTTCGCGCTAATTACCGTACTTATACAGCAACCATGCTTATTGTTATACCCATTCATTAAAATTCGGATTCTAAATAACACTCAGTCACTCATTAACACTTGCTTTAACGGAAACTAAAGCAACATGACCGACCCAGGCTCCCTACATCAACAAGCCATCGTTATATTTTAAATTAACCTTAAAATATAAAATCACCGAAAAATCCTTTGATATGTTTCTTTATTCGGTTTGAAATAACCTTGTACAATACGGAGACCGTCGTCTCCATTTGCAGAATCAAACTGGGGAAGTGTCGAATTACGGACAGGATTTATTTTAAAAACCATTGACTTTCACCTCCTACGCGAAACCGAGCTTGAGTTCAGTAGCCCGTAAAGTGTGAAAAATCGTCTTGATAACTCCGTAATGCCGATCGAGACTGCTGAATATGGGCGTGTTTAGAATGAGAATACATGAAATTTGCAAAAGAGATTGCCTTCAGCAGACGTCTCGTCTATACGAGGGACATTTGAGATTAATTTGATACTGGATATTTATGTACACTACAATATATTAGGTTTCTTATTGACAATACGTATATAAAATCACTGATATGACGAAATATAAAGTATATAGTTGAATTAATTGAAATATAATTGAAATAGCTGAGTTGAATTTAATTGAAAAGTCTCCGGCTTACCATAGTTAAATACATTTTTTGGCAAAATTACTTTTCCTTTATTCAACATAAATCCATTCATAGGTGATAAATCCAGCTTTTTGATACCATTTTTGTAGAACGATTTATCCGGTTTCGTCGATCACCTCTTCATTCGACGAAAATTTCTTCCTAGCGAGCATTCTTTTGAGATCTGAGAACAGGATATAGTCGCTGGGGGCCAGATCTGGAGAATACGGTGGATAAGGAAGCAATTCTAAACCCAATTCATGGATTTTTTATTCTTTTCCTTCAAATGCGGCCGTTTTTCTGTGATTTCAGCCTTTAAACGGTCCAATAATACTATGTAATAGTCGCTGTTGATCGTCCTGCCTTTTTCAAAGTAGTCAATGAAAATTATTCCATGCGCATCTCAAAATACAGACACCATAACCTTGCCAGCCGACTCTTGCGTTTTCCTACGCTTTGGAGCGGGTTCATCGCATGCAGTCCACTCGGAATCGAACAGGTCAATTGAAAAGTCCCTGGCCTTAGTAAAATATATTTTTTTGACAAAATTAGTTTTTTTTATTCAATATAATTCCCTTCAAGGGTGATACACTGATTATAGCGACCCTCCAACTTTTCACGAACAGAGCCGCTAGGGGGAATTCGAAGTCCAATTCATGGATTCGACGAACAGAGCCGCTAGGGGGAATTCGAAGTCCAATTCATGGATTTTTGCCAACGTTTTCACTGACTTGTCACACGGTGCATTGTCTTGGTGAAGCAACTGTTTCTTTTTCTTCAAATGTGGCCGTTTTTCGGCGATTTCGCTGATGATCCTTCTTTTTTCAAGGTAATCATTGAAAATTATTCCATGTGCATCCCAAAATATAGACGCCATAACCTTGCAAGCCGACTGTTGCGTTTTCCCACCCTTCGTAGAGGGTTAATCGCATACAGTTTACTCAGATGACTATCGATTGGACTTTGGAGTGAAATGAAGGAGCCATGTTTCATCCATTGCCACATATTGATGCAAAAAATCAGGTTTATTACGCTTGATAATCGTCAAACACTGCTCCGAATCATCAACTGTCGTTGTTTTTGGTTAAAAGTAAGCTCGCGCGGGACCCATTTTTCACAGAGCTTTCTCGTACACAAATATTCGATATATGATATGATGTTCAGTTGATATCTTTAGGGTGTCTATTTCATTCAATTTCAATTTACGGTCATTCGAAATAATTTTGTGGATTTGTTAATGTTTTCGTCGGTAACAACCTCTTTTGGGCGTCCACTGCGTGTCTTCGGTGCACGTCTAAACTTAGCATACAAATCCTTGATGGCTGATTTTTCTGGGACAGTGTCCGGAAACTCGGCATCAAACGAAGTTTTCGCTTCAACTGTGTTTTTCCCAATTTTTAAAAAGCAGTATTTTATCAACACGAAATTCCTTTTTAGCAATTTTTTCACAATAACAAAAGTTGCTTCACTCGAAATGCTATAATTAACAAACTGATGATCCGACAAGTGTCAAATTTATACACGCATCTTTTGAGGTTTAGGGCTAACTAAAAATATACGTAGTTAATTCTAGTAGCGCCATCTATGTGTCAGGCCGAGGACTTCTCAATTAACATGTTAATTACATTTAATTTCAATCACCCATTCAGTTTAAAATACTTCACTGCGTTATCAAGGAAGATCCAATGCTAAAATGTTAGTACATAATTGCTAATTTCTAATGAAACAGTCATTTTACTGTTCATATGACGAAAAGTTAGTATTTCATTTAAAAAGTTTTAGTTCGTTTTTAAAATCCGTTTAAGTTTTTGTGTTCGGCAGGTACAATTTAACAAAAGAGCCGTCAAAAAAGAACAAAAAAATTGTCACACGGTGTAATTGGATCACTGCCAAACCAACATTCTATCAACACGATATCACCACCCTGCAAAAAAAATGGGAGATGTTGTAGAAGCTCTTGGATTAATATATTCTTCTAATTTTTTTCAATAAAAGGCAATTTAAACTCTTGTTATTCTATCGTCACTTAATTGTCCGAAGAAAATAATAAAACCAATATTATATGTGTAATACTAATAAATAAATATGGTTTCGCGTATGAATTATAATATTATAACATGGATTAACGAAGGCAGATTTAAAGGAATTATATCGTAAGACCTGAGATGTGCGAAGAAGTATTCTCGGTTCGATTGTGTCCGGTCTTTGAGCCTCGGGCGATTAACTCTAACGTAAGAAACTGCAGACAGACCACACACACGATCTCAGCTACTAATAATCGGCACTCCGATTACCAGCGCCGCAAAGAGGCATGTGTCGGACAGAAGGACCGAAATAAGAGGCGTGGACTTGCCTGTTCCCATCACACCCGAACAGGACCTACGACCCGGATGGTACCGACCGACCATGGGCGGGATATTAATCGTTGTTTTGATTCATTTCAGCGCCGAAGGAATGTCGTACTAATGGGGATGGCTTTTCACTATCCTTTCAATTTCCTTCGTTCGATCTTTTCGCAGATGTCTTGTCGCCAACATCTTATAAAAACTATGTAACGAGAATTGTATTTTATTTTATCCATTCAACAGTGTGTAACCTGTATAAACATAGTGGATAATAACAGGTCAAATAAAGAAGTCCCTGGCCTTAGTAAAATATATTTTTTTGACAAAATTAGTTTTTTTTTATTCAATATAATTCCCTTCAAGGGTGATACACTCATTATAGCGACCCTCCAACTTTTCGATACCATTTTTGAAGTATGATTTGTCTTTTACTTCAAAATAGGCCTCAGTTTCGGCGATCACTTCTTCATTCGACGAACATAGCCGCTGGGGGGCAGATCTGCAGAATACGGTGGTGGGTGAAGAAGCAATTCGAAGTCTAATTCATGGATTTTTGCCATAGTTTTCACTGACTTGTGACACGGTGCATTGTCTTGGTGAAGCAACTGTTTCTTTTTTTTTCAAATGCGGCCGTTTTTCATCGATTTCGCTGATGACCTTCTTTTTTCAAGGTAATCAATGAAAATCATTCCATGTGCATCCCAAAATATAGACGCCATAACCTTACAAGCCGACTGTTGCGTTTTCCCACGCTTCGGGGAGGGTTAATCGTATACAGTTTACTCAGGTGACTATCGATTGGACTTCGGAGTGAAATGATGTAGCCCTGTTTCATCCATTGTCATCTTCAAACACTGCTCCGAATCATCAACTCGTCGTTGTTTTTGGTCAAAAGAGAGCTCGCGCGGCACCCACTTTGCACAGAGCTTTCTCATACCCAAATATTCGTGAATGATATATACGTTCAGTTCATATCTTTAGAGTGTCTGTGTCACCATATCTAAACTTTGCATACCAATCCTTGATGGTTGATTTTCCTGGGGCAGTGTCTGGAAACTCGGCATCAAGCCAAGTTTTTGCTTCAACTATTTTGTCCCTTCAAAATGCAATATTTTATCAACTCGCGAAATTCCTTTTATCCATTTTATTTACAGTAACAAAAGTTGCTTCACTCAAAATGCTATAAACCACAAACTAATGTTCTGATAGCTGTGAAATTTATTCACGCATTCTTTGAGGGTTAGACTAACTAAAAAACATATGGATTTAATTCTAGTAGCGCCATCTATGTATCAGGCCGGTTACTTTTTACTCATCAGTATGTGTATAAATATCGTTTAGAGCTCTACGAAGATAGATAAAAACGATTATAAAACACATGAATTATTTGAATCATTTTACATAGACGTGACGCAATTCGCTGAAAATTAGTTTTCATCTTTTAACTCCGGGTTGCTGTATTTAGTTGTTTAAATTTATTGGCATTACATATATACATATTTCTAAATCTGTTAAATCTATTTCTTTAGTTGGGTATATAATAATAATATAATTTTAGTGATTTCTCATTACCTGAAATTGCCTATCTAAATATTCTCAGCTGCTTACTGATCCTCCTTTTACTAGCCACACTGATGACAGTCAAAAGTCAGGATATCAACGGATGAGGATATATGTTAAATGTGTAAAGCATGTGTGCATATCGTCAAACACGACAGTCGTCCGCATTCACAAAACAAGAACGACCGACCTCTCAAAAATCAAATAATGATTTATCAATAAAAATTTGGAATAAGTCACTAAAAATAAAATATTGTATATTGCACTTGAATAATATATTACTAACATTTGTTATTAGATACACAAATTTATTTATAAGTTAATATATTAGTACTTTTATTTTATACTTGACTATCAATTAACAAACAAGATAAGCGTGGGATAAATATCTCAGTAAGTATTTCCCAAATTAAAATTAAATCGAACTAATTTAAGTTATAGTTAATAGTAAGCCTTTCACATTTATATCAACTCGTGTGGTTTAGTTCGCTTCAATTTTCTGATTGTTTGAACGTTGCCCAGTAGTTGTATCGCTATGTTTATGTTTTGCAGTAAAATCGTTGATTTTGTTAATTTAGAGATGACCAAATAGACCAATTATTATTGACTGATAAACTAACCCATTTGATATTATGTCAACTTTGAAGTGTGTCTCGACTAACCAGTACAGCTGTTGATTTTTTTATTCCTGATCTGTTAAGCATTTCTACTAAACTTGAAATAATATGTATGGTTTTGTTAGAATTCACATTTCTCTTTCTTTTACTCATAACCTTGAAGCAAATTCGATATATTTTTAATGCATATACAAAGTAATTCAAAATATACAGTTTTTAAGAATTTAAAAAAGAAAAACTATTTTAACACAGTGACAAAATATAAGTCAACTCTATAACGAAGTAATATTATTATTATACTTGGGAAGGAGACTTGGTTTCGAAACGATGAATTATTAAATAGCAACATTTGATTAGCGTTGGTCCTCCGTTTCCTTTTTCCTAATTGGCATCAGCGTTTCATCCTGAAAACCTGTCCGTTATGGATCGAATTTACGTCAGGGCTAAAGGTCTAGGCCGCCGTTCTGACACACGACTTTATTTTAGGATTCAGCGCGGGAAAAGCCAGACGACATTTGATGGAAAACCTTAACTGGGGCTTGGGGAAAGGACTATCTCGCATTAATTGTGTGATTTCCCAACTGTATCTATAAAAGCTATGTCATCTCGTTACGTAATGCTTAAAAGGATGAATAAAATTATTGCTATGTTTCATTTTCAATCACATATTTATTTATAGTATATAGAAACATTTTTATCGTTTGTTCCGTTAACGAAAGAGCCTTATATAATATTGAAGAAAAATAATATGTTTTTCCCGATAAAATGGTGGAAGTCGTGTATCTTTAGCGACACTTGTAGTTATTCAAAGAAACTCTGTATTACCGGATTTGAAAGATATCACTCTATACAATATATATAGTCTATTCAAAGTTATTTTGTACATACATCATTTAAATTTCTGACATCTAAACGTCGCAATGTTGCCGCATCAATTATGATTTTAGTTTAGTTTGGCTTTGACATACAACATAATTCTAATCAAAATAAAATAATTGAACAAAAATGTTGTCAAATATTATTTATTTTAACATTATGGTACATCTAAAAACTACACAATTGTTTATAGGTTAGAGTTATAACCTCTTATCACTATTTCTTTCAAGAATTTTGCATACGTCTGACAACCGGACGACTTTGACAGCCGCATTCGTTTACGTATTCGAACTAACCCGACAGCATCGTGTCTCTTTTTAACTAGAATAAAATGAGATGTCTATATGTCTAATTTTTTTATTTCAGCAAAAGTCTTGACGAAAATCATAATGTGCTTTTTTACATTATTACCGAACTAAATACCAACCATATCACAGTTTTGAACCATTTACATAAAACTAGATAACAAAGAAAATTGATACTTGGGTCACATATATATTAGCAACGAAAACATTAATGGATTGAGCTTCCATTATTACGGGCAATGAAAAATGGGTCACGTATGGTGGTAATATCAGAAAAAATCGCGAGAAGCTTCACACAACACTGCAAAGCTTGCATTGATACCAAGGAAGGAGGTCGAACCAGGAACCCAGAAACCCTTAACAAGTCTCTCTACTATCTATAACTATTGCGATTGAAGCAGGCCATTAAAAAAACCTTCACAACAATACTGAACCACAGGCATCTTTGATGATAATGAACATTGAGTGAGATTGGACGGAATATTTTAATGCGTCCACCGTATAGACCGGACATATGTCCTGATCTGAACTGATTTCTGAAAATCTCTGTGAATAATGTAAAGGTGTTGTCAAAAGGGATATCACTTGGTTCAGTTTTTCTCCCATGTCTCAGTTCGTAAGCTCTACAGCATCTGATTTACCAAAAATGTAAAGTATCATGGATCAGAACGGAACATATACAATAAATTAGTATTTAAAATGTATAATATTAACAAACGAGAGAATCTTCTAAACTTTATTTAGATTCTCTTTTTATCTCTTTATTTAGATTTAAATTAATCTCGCACATAACAAAACCCATTTTCATAAACTATTAAACTAAGAAAAACTACACTTATTCTGAAGGAATCCTGACGTATGACGCTCATTTTCAGGCCTCTTCATCTGTAACTCATTACTATACGGGTCCAATAATTTAAAAAACTGATAGATACGTTATATAGGAGTAGGACTTCTTATTTTGTTTTTAATTTATATTACAAGTTTACTTATATCTTTTGAGTGCTTATTTTGCAAATTATTCTATATAGCTCCCGGACTATCACAATATTGTATTAAGACAAATTTTACATGCTTTTCTCTGAGATCATGTTATAAATGGAGTTATTTGTTTAAACAAATTCAAAGATGTCCATTACAGTGGTTTGGACATGTACAAGAAAGGCAGGTAAACGAATTCATCATAGATTTCTGCGGCAAAATAGAACTTCTGAATAGAGATCACACTCCACAGTCGATAGCGACCTCCTGACGTTCATCGAGTATAAGAATCTAATAATATTTTTGAAGTTTTAACACTAACATAACAGGTTAATTGAAAAGTCGCCGGTCTACCGTAGTAAAACACATTTTTTTGGCAAAATTAGCTGTTTTATTCAATATAATTCCCTTCAAGCGTGATACACTGATTAAGCGACCCTCCAACATTTCCTTACCATTTTTGTAGCACGATTTGTCCTTTGCTTCAAAATAGGCCTCAGTTTCGGCGATCACCTCTTCATTCGACGAAAATTTCTTCCCAGCAAGCATTCTTTTGAGATATGAGCACTAGTCGCTAGGGGCCAGATCTGGAGAATACGGTGAATGAGGAAGCAATTCGAAGTCCAATTCAAGGATTTTTGCCATCGTTTTCATTGACTTGTGGCATGGTGTATTGTCTTGATGAAGCAGCACTTTCTTTTTTTCAAATGCGGCCGCTTTTCAGCGATTTCGTCAGTCAAGCGATCCAATAACGCTATGTAACAGTCGATTGTTGCGTTTTCCCACATTTTGGAGCAGGTTCATCGTATGCAGTCCACTCGGATGACTGCCGATTGGACTTGGGAGTGTAATGATGGAGCCATGTTTCATTCATTGTCACATATTGACGCAAAAACTCGGGTTTATTATGCTTGATCATCTTCAAGCACTGCTCCGAATCATCAACTCGTCGTTGTTTTTGGTTAAAAATAAGCTCGCGCGGCACCTACTTTGCACAGAACTTCCTCATGCACAAATATTCGTGAATGATACACGATACACGATGACGATATATGTACACGTGTAGTTGATATCTTTATAGTGTCTGCTATTTCATTCAAATTCAATTTGCGGTCATTCAAAATCATTTTGTGAATTTTTTTAATGTTTTCGTCAGTAACAACCTCTTTTGGGTGTCCATTGCGTTCACCATCTTCAGTGCTCATTTCACTACCTCTAAACTTTGCACACTAATCCTTGATGGTTGATTTTTCTGAGGCAGTGTCCGGAAACTCTGTATCAAGCTAAGTTTTTGCTTCAACTGTATTTTTTCCCTTCAAAAAGCAATACTTTATCGAAATGCGAAATTCCTTTTCATCAATATTTTTTCACAATGAAAAAAATTTCTTCACTCAAAGTGCTACAATTCAACTAATGATCCGACAGCTGTCAAATTTATACATGCATCTTTTGAGTGTTAAAGCTAACTAGAAAACATATGGATTTAATTCTAGTAGTGCCATCTATGTGTTAGGCCGTGAACTTTTCAAGTGACCTATTACATTTGTATTATTGGACTATGTTTTTAATTAAATTAAAAATGTAAACATTAAAAAATAATACCCTACTGGCACTGCTGACTTTTTTCTTCCTGCAAATAATACGCTACTGACCTGCAATTTTACCTATTATAATCCGCCCAAGATGTATGATATTGATATCAAGATCCAACGATACTGAACCAAAAAATATCTAATGAAACTGGTGTGCAGTATAACAATTTTTAGTATTTCAGAGATTATTTAAGTAAGCTTTGGATAAATGTGACTAATAGTAGTGGAGTACCTAGACTAAAACATGTACTACTATCCAATCTGGTTACTGGATGAAAACTTTAGAAAAAATCTAAATTAAATATTTTACACATTTACTGCAGCAATTTACATGACAATAATCATAAGGAATATTTGTTGCGCTTTGGGCAGATTGTTGAACCAGTAGGGGTGATAAAAAATGTTTCGATAGATGAATGTTTAAAAAATACAGCTTTTACAAAAATACAACGGTATTCGATGTAATACAAGATAAGTAACGCCATCTATTATAAATTCCTCAAAACTAATTCACGGCGCTAGAAACATTTCGTCCATAAAGTACCAACATTAAAAACTTCGAAAGGACATAGTCTAACGGTCATGCAATTTCACAATAATATAAATAACAAAGATATGTCGCCGTTCAATTATACAAATAATCTCACCAGAATTTCAAATCGATATTATCGACCTGATTGGTAGTAGCTACTAAAAAAACTGTCACAATCTCCTCTCTACATCTGCTTCACAAAGAAAAAATGGCGTAATGCAGCGAAACTTTCTCTAACCTAATTGAAATCGAAACGTTAATGGACATTCATCTCGATGCGTATCGCCCCAACACAACAAAAGACCTTTTTTCATTCTACTTTTACTACTGTGATTATCCAAAAATCCATCCAAACAAATAAACAATGATACAATTAGTAAAAATTATCTAGATGGATCGCGAGCGAATAGAGAAAAAATTACTGATCGAAATTCGGGCTGCCAGATAACACTTACGACCTGAAGCACATTAACTAGGACGATTTCCATCATGGCGGATAAACGGCCGGTAATTTTTGTCAGTCAAAACAATCGGAGAATTGATCTGTCGTACGTTCATTATGTAAACGAAAACGGTATGGCAGACACGATGTATAATTGCAATTTATGGCTTAAGAAACTATTTATTGCGCAACTACCGTATTGTAAATAAACGCGGAACGTCTTGTTAGGATAGTTTTTGCGTAGTAATTTGCCAATTTCGTCGAAGCAAGCTCGTAAAGCTCGCAGTTTTATTGTTACGTATGAAATATACTATTCTTCATACTTCTTAACGTCATTGGATAGCACACACCATTGAAATAAAACTTTAAAAGAAATTTATATCCTTATTTTCTTGCATAATACCCATAAAAATATTTATCAATAATCTGAAAATTTAGTCTTATTTAGAATGATTCTTCTTTTATTTTAGAAATTATCTTGGCCTATAAATTAGTTTGTAATATTATTAATAATTATTTAATTAATATATTGTTACTAGTCCTTTCCGTCTAACCTACAATTTGTCTTTATGATAACTTAAATCTAGGTATATAACTAGGAGGACCCATCGGTCCTATCTCAGTCTCTGGTGAAATAATGTTTATATATGACACTGCTGAATTTTTTAATATATGCAACTCACTACACAACACTACACAAGATCAGATGGTTTGATTCTTTTGAGTCTGTGTCCTGTTCTGGTGGTATCCGGTAGTTGTAATATTTCAATATTCGTGTGAGAATGGAGTCTTTCCTCATGCCCCCTTGCAATTCTCTTGATTTCTTGACTGACTGTGGGGATCTGAAGGTCTCGATGTAGATGATCAGTCTTATAGCATTTGGGTGCAGCCACAATACCTCTCAGGGCTTTGTTCTGAAAAATTTGTATTTTATTTATGTTACTCTTTGCAGAACATCCCCATAACAGAACTCCGTATGTTCATATAGGTTTCAATATTTGCTTATATAATAGCAATTTATTATGTACTGATAATTGTTATTTTCTTCCAATTAGCCAGTACATTTTCCTATATTTCAATTCCAGTTCTTTTTATGTTCCTTCCAGCGAAGTTTTTCATCGAGATTCATTCCGAGATATTTAGCGTTGTTGCTATACGGAACGATAGTATTATTTAATGTTATGGGTGCTTGTACGGTCTGTTTATAGGTGAACTGCACATGTACAGATTTACTTTCATTAATTATTATTTTCCAAGCTTGTGTCCAATTATTTATATTGTCACTTGCCTATTGTAATTTTCATGAGGCTTCTTCACTATTGTCTCCGACAGTATCACAAGTGTAGAGTAGATAAAGCATTGGTCCCAGTACACTTCCTTGTGGTACACCTGCTTTAGCTTCTTTTATTGTAGAGTATGCTTCTTCTTGCTTCACTCTAAACATTCTGGTTGTAATGTATGATTCTGGTATGTAATTTATGAATGAAAACCTTATCGAAAGCTTGTGCTAGATCTAAAAATATAGCTAAACATACTTTTTTACTTTTGTAGGCTTTTTCAATAACATCTGTTATTCTGTGGACCTGGTCAATTGTTGAATGCTTGTTAATAAACCCAAACTGGTGTGTTGGTATTGTGATATAGTGATATAGGCTTTTATTTCATTTGCTGACTTCCTAGGTTTAGGGATCATTATAATTTCCGGCATCTTCCAAATGTCTGGGACACGTTTTAATCTAAATGCTTGTAATATTATAATATCCAATTTTTAATAAAATGGTTTAAATTAGTGTATTTTTTAAATTTAAAGTGAAAAATCAGTACACGTATTTTATTCAAAGTATTGTCCGACGTTAGCCGCTACTATTTTTCCATATCATTCAGGCAATTTACGAATTCCATCTTGAAATAGTGATGTAGCTTTTGAGACGATCCACGAATCGCTTCATGATATGCTACCGCTAAACCATATGGCTTGAGAGCTAACGTAGAAAAGACCAAAGCCCTGACTATGACGGATCGTCTGCAATTGTAAATCTCAACAAGATCCAGTTGGAGTAAGTACAGTAGCTGCACCAATTAGTATCAATAATACAGGAGAAAAAAGCGGCTATCTATCCATCAAATTAATCAAACTGCAGTAGCTTTTGGTTCTCTAATATTGTGTATGTGACAGAGAACAAGTATAATATTCATAGTTAAAATCCACTAATTTCGAACCCTTATATTTTCAATTCTTCTGTATGATCTCGAGAGACTCTATTGCAGTTTGACATATGTAAACTTAGGTCTTCAGATTAATTGCTTAAGCCAACTTCTGCAAGTATGTTTTCATCGGTTTTGCAAGGCGTGATCATGCTGAAGATTAATATTTTATATCTTTACACGTATTCCGGCCCTTTTTGGCGCAGTACTCGGTTCAAACTCACCAATTGCAGTTAATTGCGATCCCTACTGATGGTTTCATGGACAGACATTAAATCATCATCTTATATTTTTTTTTGATTGTCCAGAACGCTCTTTGTTTAAGATGTCAAAAACGCCACTTTTAAAATGTCCAAACCAGCATTTACATGTTGAAATGGATGGGTTGGTTGGATCACGGTTGCCATATGCTTCACATAGCATTTAATGACCTTCAGCCACCTATTTCTTCAAATTGGCGTAAAAAAGTAAAACTTACAACACATGCTATTTACTGGGTAAAAATTCAAATATTTTCAATACGCTGAAAATATGTCTTGTTCACATTTCAAC
This sequence comes from Rhynchophorus ferrugineus, assembly GCF_030347505.1. Classification (NCBI taxonomy): domain Eukaryota; kingdom Metazoa; phylum Arthropoda; class Insecta; order Coleoptera; family Curculionidae; genus Rhynchophorus; species Rhynchophorus ferrugineus. The sequence goes on along the minus strand of NW_027472588.1, from coordinate 14,473,230 downwards.
GAAGTGACATATACTTAAAAGTAAAGCCGTCACTAAGGTTTCAGCATAACGTGGTTTAAACATGTACTCAATGTGATTAAATACATAGAAAAACTATATATAGAAAATCATTGAAAATTAATTTATAGCCATAAAAATCTATTTACAGTCTTACCGTGTAAACTATATAAAAATGAGAAATTTGTTCTTTATTACCGATTTGAAATGGACCCTCCACATGAAATATTTATTATCACAAAAGTAAAAAATAATAACGAGAGATAGTAATAGTAAAAGAGCTCCCGGATATGATCTGACAATCCAAAAAATTCGTAAGTATTTGAAACAAATCAGATAAGGGTGTGAAATAAATAAGATTTATATTAAACCCAATATTTAATCCTTTTTGTTTGAGATTTGGAAACTAGCTAAAATAATCATGATTCCCAAATTGATAAAAAAAATTTCATCTCCTACCGGCTTATACGATTGTAACCGACAATATTTTTTTTATAACATCTTCATTAGATACGGTTAATACAATCTTAATTTACAATTACTTTATTACTACTTTTCCTATATACTTGGATTAATTAACAAGCAAGATGAGTGGGAGAAAATACATCAGTATGTATTCCTCAATTATAAAATTATAATTATTTATTAATTATTAACTTATAGCTATAGTTTACACTAACTAAATGTATACACTTTATATAAGTTCGTATGGTTTTGTTCGCTTCAATCTCCTGACATCCTGCGCGCTGTGTAGCAGTTGTATTGCTTCCACGTTAGTATGATTTAGTAATCTTCTTTCGTGTTTCAAGACGAAATCTTGGATAACGCAAATCCATTTGATTTCCAGGTCATCGTGCAGTTTTTCATTGGTTACATAGCAATAGGCATTGGTAATCAATCGAAGAATCTTGTTTTGACAGCGTAGTTGATTTGAATTTTTGTGCAACCCCATATTTGCACCCCATAGGTCCAAATTGGCTTTATAATTGTATTATAAATCAACCTCTTTGATTTTAGATCAACTTGGGTGTATCTTCCGCCTAACCAGTATAGTTGTTTTATTTTGGTTCTAATGTATTTTGCTTTTTGTCTAACGTGACGCTTCCAATTTAAACTGACAATATAGAAAGATTTAATAATATAATTGGAAAATAAATTATCCACAGGCATCAAGTGCATAGGTTGGTAAATCCAAATAAATGGAACTGAGGGACTGTGTCCCAGTTGTGAGGACACTATTTTATATCTTCTATATTGTATATAGCTTCATTTAAAGATGAATTTTATCTGTACACAATTTTATTTATTTATTTATTTAATTTTAAATAGGCATCTATTATAGGTTTCCATTATCTATTATCCAATTATCATGTATTTATCTACTAACAAATAATAAAAACACAACATAATTTCTTAAAATCACAAAATCTAATTTTATGTCTATATTTTATTCTAATCTTTATATTATTATAATCTGATTGTAATATAGACTTTCGTGATTAAAAAAATGCCTAACAACATCATTAAAGCCATTATACCAAAATAAAACTTTATTTTCGTTGAAAACTGATACAGTGTTTGTATATCTGAACCTGTTCACGTTAACTGGCGACTGTCCATTGTCAATTACATTGACAACTGTCTGGTTCAGCCAGTTTAAAGCATATTATAACACTACAAGGGATCTACGTCAAACGGATTAATGGTATTATTTTTCTTCTCAGTGTGCATTATAATATGAGGATTCGATAGATAACCGATACAGGGCGGACCAAGAATCCTATAGAATTTCCTTACATTGTTCACGAAATATTTATTTTTAGGTTTTGTATTATTGTAATATTTTGTTGATTATTACACTACTGCTCAGAACAGAAAGTGTCACCAAGCTGTTATAGATTCATAGTAGATGAGACATCCCGTTTTTTTATTGATCCTAATACAAACATGAAACAACACTTAATTTCTGTGACTCTGGCGGTTGTGGAGCTTTAGATAGAGATTGGTATCATTTCAGAAGTACTAATTTTTTAAATTATAAATTACGGGCAAGTAAATAAATGAGTATTACCTGAATAGTCTTTTATAATTTGAATAATTTTATAGAGATATTTAATTTCAAAGAAGATAGATGTTTGTCAATGGATATATTAATAATTAATATGGACATGAGCGACAATACTCAACTGCTACTGCTATTACGGTCATAAATTCATGTTTTGGTCCTATTATGTTAAGCCATTAACGTTAATATATATAATTAAAATGCTTGATTTTTAAGGGTCTCTTGATTAAGATCTGTTGGATATATTTGAAAAAAATTTTACACCAGAAGATTTCTAAAGTATCTATATTTTGATAGTCGAGCTATTATAATAGTTATTATAATAATAACCAGCTCGATAAGTAGAATCTGCTTATATAAATATAAATGTGAATATTGTTTTATTAGAGCAATATTTATGCTCTATATCTTATATATTATATTATTTTAAATAATTGACAGAGGACAGGACTTGATTTTAATAAAATGACAATCACATAAAAGTTTCGGCTGGAATTCCTCAAGGTAGCGTCTTAGGACCTCTACTATATCTTCTCTACACTGCCGACATTCCTACAACAAAAGAAAAACTACTTGCAACTTTTGCTGACGGCACAATTATTATGGCAAACGACATAACTCTGCCTAGGGCAGTACAAAAAATACAAGAGACAGTAAACAAAATCTACAAATTGATGAAATATTGCAAAATTCAACTTAATAGCTCCAAATCTGTCCACGTTAATTTTGCATTGAATGTCAGGAGATTGAAGCGAACCAAACCATACGAACTTATATAAAGTTATTATAATTTTACGAAGTTATCCAAGGTTTCGCATTGAAACATGAAAGAAGATTACTAAATCATACTAACGTGGAAGCAATACTAAACTAACTAAATATACCAAAACCAAACTATAGCGATAAGTTATTATAATTTTATAATTGAGGAATACATATTGATGTACAAATGAAATGTAGTAATAAATTAATTTATAATTAAGATTGTAATACGCGTTTCTAATAAAGATGTTAAAAAAATATAAAAGTTAAGCAATATGTTAACAACCTGAAATATAGTTAAGTTATTGAAGTTATGATTTCAATGTTAGGAAAGTGATATTAATTTGAATTATCTTTATTATTTATAACGGATAACATAAGTCATAAAATGCAGGAAAACAGCAATGAAACAAAACAAAAAACTACCAATTTGAAGATAATAAAATTGTATGAAAAGGTAACGAAAATAATTTTAATGATCTGAATTTCACAGAAAGGCACATGAAAAGTAAATATGGCACTTTCCATGAACAACAACAACAAATTTTACTTATTTACTTACTACATCATTGCTAAATATGTTCACCTGATTTATTTACTAAAAATGAAACTAGGTTCTTCTAATTCTGAGTCAAGGAATACTTTGTTAATCCAAATATATATAAATCAATAAAGATAACTGCATTAAATCTACGTCAGTATGATTACTTTCAATTATTACCTTTGCTACAGACTTCAAACAAGTTGTATTTTATCTATAGGTACTTGCCTTGATAACGTTATTTATATATTATTATATTTACCCTCTTGTAATCATTTGCTTTATTTATAGTTTAATTATTTAATGAAAGATTCATATATAGGCAAATTGACCAACAACTATTTTATCCGCGTTAATTAATAGTCAAGTCAAGATGATAATTGCTAACTTGACAGAAACAATGCATATTCCATTAAAAAAGGAACAATCAGCGTTAAAAAGAGACACTGCATACCACCACTTGCCTTCTAAATGTTTTCTAATAAAAATAAATAGGCTACCTGCATACCAACTTAACAAATAAATAAATGTTAGAATACAAACAATAGAAATATGTTTGAGCAGGTATGATTACAATCCGAAATGTATTGGCGATCAGAACCGAACCTTAAAATTGTCTACCATTTGCAGCGGGTTGCCTAATAGTCTGGTATCTTCCATAAATGATAATCCTACAATATTTCGAAGAGACATTTTTGTGAAAAAATTACCATCCTTTGCGCCAAAATAAATATAGCTAACATATACAATCAATATTTAAATTTGTGCTAATCCCGATCAGATTATTCATAAATCCGAAGATGCTGCCGATGATTGGATGAAGATTTAAACCAGTAAAGCATCGAGATCGAACGGGCCGCGCACCACGACCGCTCAAAAGCAGAGAGTCATCGCGCCACGGCTCGCTCTTATCGGTGCGAGAGCCCCTCCGAGTCCAGCGCCGTAAATCAAACAATTATCTAGAGATGAACACGCCAGATAGAGCAATTCGCCAATTTTTGCGAATGCGTCGAACACGCGGTCGATCATATCGACCCGACCAAAGCTAACACCACCCAGGCAACCGGGCGACTTCAGCGCCGAACGCTGGATCTTGGTCGCCAGCGACCTTTCTATCGAGATCTGCACAAGATACCGAAACAAATTAGCGGCGAAATTATAGGCCTTCCCTTACCGCTATCTTCATCGCGTTGCCGATATGGCCTCAGGTTCGATCGATTACACAGCTAGACTATCCAGATGGTTGGATCGTAATTCAAATTGTTGCGTTTCGTCGTTTTATAATTTCAGAGCGGCCCCATTAACGCTAACGCTGTTATAATAAATAGCGACCGATCTCGAGGACCGATACCTGCGAAATTTATAACGATTGGCGATGCGAATTTTCGCGTAATTTCGGACATTTTGCATTCATTAAATCCTAAATGGTCGGCGATTAGGGCTGACGTTCGCCGTCCGATTGAAAGGCACCTGTACCTCTTCCGAAATTTCAAAATATTTCACGTAATTCTGTTTCACATTATAAATTTGAATATTATTAGGCAGGGGAATAAGTATCTTACGTTCAACCATACATGACACCACTTAAGTAATAACAGGTCAATTGACCATTTTTTTTGCAAGAAAAGTTTTTTTAATTCAACATAAATCCCCTCAAGGGTGATACACTGATTATAGCAACCCTCCAACTTTTCGATACTATTTTTGTAATACGATTTGTCCTTTGTTTCAAAATAGTCCTCAGTTTCGGCGATCACCTCTTTATTCCACAAAAATGTCTTCCCAGCGAGCATTCTTTTGAGATCTGATAGCAGGAAATAGTCGCTGGGGGCCATCTCTGGAGAATACGATGGATGAGGAAGCAATTCGAAACGCCAATTAATAGATTTTTGCCACCGTTTCCACTGACTTCTGACACAGTGCATTGTCTTGGTGAAGCGGCACTTTCTTTTTCTTTAAATGCGGCGATTTTTCGGCGATTTCGTCCTTCAAATGGTCCAGTAACGCTATATAATAGTCGGTGTTGATGGATCTTCCTTTTTCAAGATAGTTAATGGAAATTATTTCATGCTCATCCCAAAATACAGACGCCATAACCTTGCCAGCCGACTGCTGCGTTTTCCCAAGCTTTGAAGTGGGTTCATCATGTTCAGTCCACTCGGGTGACTCTCGATGGGACTTCGGAGTGAAATCATGGAGCCATGTTTCATCCATTGTCACATATCGACGCAAAAACTCGGGTTTATTACGCTTGATCATCTTCAAACACAGCTCCGAATCTTCAACTCATCTTGGTATTTGATCAAAAGTGAGTTCGCACGGCACCCATTATGCACAGAGCTTTCTCATACCCGTATATTCGTGAATGATATGATATACAGGTTCAGTGGACATATCTAGAGTGTCTTCTATTTCATTCAATTTCAATTTACGGTCATTCAAAATCATTTTGTGGATTTTTTAAATGTTTTCGTCGGTAACAACTATTCTGTTTGCCAAATCAAAATTTTGGTCGAATGATAAAATGGTAACCCAAAAAAATATTCATTAAAGTCGTAGAATAAAATCTGAAGAAAAAAATTTGCGTGTGTAATTCTACGGCACCAGTATTGACCCATCGATTACCAAATAAACATTCGTATCAACTATATATTATAAAATATTTTATATTATCTATGAAAGACAAGGTCAATTTTACACCACATCATATATTATACATATATTGTTACTAATAACAATGTCAGTTTGTGGATTTTTGAAATAACGCTAATGCTTAAGAGGACAATTTGGGAGACTCTTATTTATTTATATTATAATATATTTTATGTCAAAATTTTTATATTTTATGAAAAATACTTTCGATTATACATCGCTTTATCCATATTATATTTTTAGCAATAACAATTTCATTAAAGTAATTGTGGATTGTTGGAGTCATACTAGTTCTTAAAATATCGTGATAAAAAACAGGCGTTAAGTAATGTAATACCTACGAACTGATATAGCATATTACAGCCCATTGTTTCAAAATCACTACAAACATTTTTTGGTGTTTTCCAATATTTCCAGCAGATTTGACAGCAACATATTATGAATATCAAATAAGGAGTTCCAGGTATAATGAGTTCCCAATCTCAGCCATATTATTTGATTGTAGATAAAGTTGGGAGTGTATTACAATTAATCAGTACATTTATTTAATTGTTAGACTGATGTGCTCAGCTTTCGGTCTAATATAATAGGGAAATGAGCATAGATTAATTAATATAACAGGTCAATTGAAAAGTCTCCGGCCTGACACATAGATGACGCTACTAGAATTAAATCCATACGGATCATTAGTTTGTGAATTATGGCATTTAGGGTGAAGAAACTTTTGTTATTGTGAAAAAAATGGATAAAAAGCAATTTCGCGTGTTGAAAAATTTTGCTTTTTGTAGAAAAAAAAATACAATTGAAGCAAAAACTTGGCTTGATGCCGAGTTTCCGGACACTGCCCCAGGAAAATCAACTATCAAGGATTGGTATGTTAAGTTTAGATGTGGTGAAATGAGCATCGAAGACGGTGAACGCAGTGGACGCCCAAAAGCTGTTGTTACCGACGAAAATATTTAAACAATCCAGAGAATGATTTTGAATGACCCTAAATTGAAATTGAATGAAATAACAGACACTCTAAAGATAGCAACTGAACGTGTACATAATACAGAACGTGTACATCGTATCGAAAAGTTGGAGGATCGCTATAATCACTGTATCACCCTTGAAGGGAATTATGTTGAATAAAAAATACTAATTTTGCCAAATAAATGTGTTATAATATGGTAGGCCGGGGACTTTTCAATTGACCTCTTTATTATATTTTTGTTAGAACGCAAATTTAACACAAACAGATTTGGAGCTAGTTGCTAGCACTAGCTGCTTTTCTATAGGCCTAAACAAAGACAAATATTTTCCGTAATGAATGTGTCATCGCAATATAAATATGCTTCAGTATTATTTCCTTTAGTGTTAAATTATAGGCAGTGTAGAAAAGACACGTAAGAATAATGCGACGACACTACAAGATACTACAAATTTGAATGTTAATGCCAAATAATATACATTTATTAAAATACATATTACTTGCCTTTATTAAAATGTTTTCATTAATTAAAACAAAATTATAAAATTACAGGACAAGAAATCTTCAGAATCAGATATATAAAGCATCAAATAGGGATAATGACCACCAGTGTGCCACACACTCACAATTGCATTGTTTATTCTCCATACAAAAACATTAAATTATACGAAATTTCGTCGAGCCAAACCCAACTACGAAAAAAAAACACGAAATATGTTGATTAATTCATGGACTGAACGCGTACACCTTCAGACCATTTCAGTTAATTCGTCCATAATATATAAAAATGGCCACAAAACCGTGATATTTCTCATTATGAGTCGCATTTACACGATCGTATTTTGTTTCAGGAGCTCGTTTATCATACGAAACCGCGCATATTTAACTAACTAGAGAGCGATAACCATCTAGAGAGCACGTAAAAAAGGGGCACCCTGTCGTCTATTGCGAGATAATTTTCAAGGGTTATTTTTCCAGTTCTGACGTCTTATATTTCATGGGTCTTTAGAATCGTGTTCGGAAAATGATAATGTATGGAAGCGACCACCATATACCGATAACGATCTGATGAAATCGGTCGTTAAATGTTCTTTTTTTTTTCGAAAAAAATATGCTTTTGTACGAGCCAAAAACTGACGATGACAAAAACACCTGCCTCACACGTCATAGCACACAATATCCGAATGATTTATTGTATTCTCCTATATATGAATCGAATAAATTGTTCATTTTATTAGAATACATGCAAATGCAATTACCATTTTCACATGCAGAATAGACATTTTCATTCATTCTGCACAGACCTTGTTAATCACAAAAATCAAAATCAATCTTATTTTTGTATCATTGGCTCAGATTATTTATCAGTTTGTGTTTTTGAATTCATAAGGAACCATCGTTTTCGCTACAAATCATGACCAAGTCATATATAATTGTACAAATACTTGTGATAATTATAAATTACCAAAAATAAAAAGTTTGAGTAATATATGTTAAAGCAAGGAACATAAACCATTAGATTTTCCAAGGCGAGCTCCATTGGAAATAGCATGTTAAGAAGAAGCGAGCAGAACTTTGCATGAGAATCAAAAAATGTAGTCTTTTCTTGTCCAAGTATCACTTAATCGCTTATATCACTTCAAGAAATATTCACACAAAGATTCAGTAGCGATAAAAATATTTCTATGATCCATATGTCGATTTAATATATCTTCGAACGAACATTCTCATTCATGGAATAAATAGACTAAACTAACAAATAATAATAATAATAGCTACAAGAAATAAAGTTAGCTTTTAAGATCAAATGCTTTTCTAGCACAAATATTTGAAAACAAGAAAGCGCCAACCAAATTATAACATATCTCAGATATTTTTAGAAAATCATTTCTGTGTGTTTCTAAGTGTTTCTTTCATTTGTATACTTCTGGAAATTGCCTGTTAGGTGATATAATGATCCAAGTGACGGACTAACGTTACAAAACGAACATATAGATCACAACAAAGCCGAATAATATATCTTACAAAAATACCTCATTCTGATTTGAAATATGCCCAGCCAGAAAGGAAATTAGGAACAACTGTAACACATAAACATTTTATCTAAATAATATTCCTAATCACAATATATCACTATAATTAAATCATAATTAGTTTTTTCCCCATCTCAGCTATCTCAAGATGAAGAAAATAAAATTACTAACTTCCTAAATTCGCCACTTCAAAAGGATTATTTTTTTATGGTAAATTCACTACCAAGGAAGCTCAAAAAATAATAATCACAAAAATTAACTGCAAAATAGCACCTGGATATGGAGTAATAACCAGAAAATTATTACAGGAACTATCAGAGAATGGTGTAAAGTGACTAACATTCAAATTTAATGCTATATTAGGAACCAATTATTTTCCTAGCATCTGGAAAATAGCTTAAATAATAATGATTCTCAAACCAGGGAAAACATCAGAAGATGTCACCACTATGGCAGCATACGAAAACTATACGGCAGTCTTAGCCTCTCATGAAAAATATATAATATATTAGCCATAGCATCAATAAACCTACAAACACACCTAAATCAACTACAGATGAGGCTGAAAAGATGGCCAACGAAACAAAATCCCACCAGTCTATATTAATAATTGTCAACTCTCGATGTTAAATATCATGATACGCACCTAGATCGAGGCCTAACTTGGAAGAATCACATACTCGCTACACGGAAACAATTTAGACTTAAACTCTACCAAATGTATTGGCTTATCGAGTGATTAAATCCAAGTTATCATTAGATAACAAGATATTATTGTGTAAATGTAACCACAAGCCATATTGATCCAAGTATGGGAAACCTCTAGCAAGTCTAATATATCCATCATACAACGGTTACAAAATTAAATGTTGTATACCATAGTAGATGCCCCGTATTATGTTTCAAATTAAGTGATACAACGCGATATTCCTCTGGAACCAATAACGAGTATAATTCAGCCTGTTTGTGTGAGGTACTTTGAAAGAGTGTCCATGCATCCCAATGTACTCAGCTACTGTAATCAGCTAAATATGCCGAGGGACAGTGAAGTGCGTAAGCTAAAACATCTAACACCATCTGATATGATTATTGGACATATGTAGACTTTAGAATAAGCTTCAAAATCCTAATTTTTTTGTATAGGCAATCACTTAACGAAGTAATTTTCCACACCCCATGTATATATAATTGTTAAACATAACAAATACTTAATAACCTCTGGGCCGTTTAATAACCCCATATCTTAGGGAACTAGATCCACATGCTTTGAAAAAGCATCAAACTGTTTTAATAAAAATTAATTATAATCATAATATAGTTGTAGCAATAAAATGACGAAAGTCTGGTAAATTCACTAGATATGGTAGGACCGTTCAACATTTCTTGAATTAGAATATCGTTTGCAAAAGAAAATCATTTGTTTTTTCAACGCTCAACACCAACGTTATAAGTACAAACTATAGTTGATTTCGTTCGGTTTGATTTTACAGACCTTCATATATTTTCGCCCTTCCATAATTTTCTTTTTCTTAAATTATATGAATCAAAAATAATCCATCTAATTAAAAAAGTTGTCGCAAATAAATCTTGAGAATGAATGGAATTGTTCAGGATAATATGTATTATAAAATAGGTAACACATAGAAGCGTAAAGTAGAAATACTTCTTTCATCTATCCATCTTTTTAATAAGCTTTGATATGCATGCTTACACTCTGATTGAACTATCCGTCTCTGTCTTTCTGCGTTTTATCCGGCACGTTCCTTTTCATAACTTTTAACATCTATTCGCCCAATTAATTAAAGCACACTGATAGTAAAGAATTCATATTAAAAACAGATAATTATATATCATCTTATTTAAAATGAAATAGTTCTAAAGAAAGTTTATATTCGTAAGAAGGAAATTGTAAATTAATCTTCAAGTATGATTGATAAATCCGCACTAGATTATAATAAATATCACAACGTATTTAGTCTTTTCGAACTAAAAAAAACTAACTGCTGTTAAAGCATTTACTTGATTAAATATGATCTCAAACCGAACACTTCGTGTTAATTGCTTCAGCAAATAAGCTATTCAGCTATTCGAGGACTTATATATATCTAAAACTGATAATTACGAGATCATAATTAACGATCTTGTTAATATGTAATTATTGTGCGTAATTCAGAACTAGTTAATTAAAGTCGTAAATATATGCGATATATACTTAGCAGTACGAGGTCTACTATATTTAATAATAATTTGCCGAAGGTTTAACTAGACGTGATGTTTATTTTCTTTTCAGTATAAGTTTTATTTGATGATAATTATGCAGAAATGGGTCATACCAAATAAAACAAGAACATAGACCGGCACATTGTATAGTATATTGCTTTAGTTTTTTAGATCTAAAATGGTTGGTGGTTTTAAAAATAAAGATAAATAAGAACCGATTATGATTTTTAAAATTATGGTATTACCATATGATTTTTTTCTTTGGGATCGACATTTTAGATAATCTCGTGTAATTGCGCCTACAGTTACAAAGTAAAAGCACGATGTGAACAAACATTGAACGTATATAAAGAAGAATACAAAATATTAATCAATTATATAGTAAATATACCCAAAATAAGATGTAAAAAACATAGATGGATAACATAAAGAAAGCTAGATAATTCTGTGTCGAATAAATAAATCGTAAACTAAATCATAATATTGTAATAATTTTCTTTAATCAAGGAAGTTAAACTGAAATACAAATAATTTAACTGATTTCTACTGATTACTGAATGGAACAAACCTTAATATAAATGAAATTAAAAATAAATGAAACGTTAACAGTAATGATCATTTAAAATATGTACAAATACAAATATGGATATCAAAGAAAAAGGTCTGTTACAAAAAAAAGTGCATTATACTGCATTTATGGGCATTAACCATATATTCCATTAATTGTAACACTACGTAATGGTGTCCATTTACAAGTTTCTATATGAATAATTATTTCTGAAGTACCTCTATAGTTTATATAGAGGAAACCACAATTTCAACATATTCTCAAAAAGACACAAGGCCTTATCTGGATTCTACATATTCATATGGAATTAAGTTTTTGTTTACACTGAAGTAGTTTAATGTAACTTGACAAAGTAGAATTTCTTCCTAATAACCAATACAATTTCATAAATTTCAGTGTAGTTTCATGTCCAATGCAATTACTGCAAAAACTACCAAGAAAGAGAATTATAAAACTCACCAACTTGATCAATACAGCATTTAGATTAAAACATGTCCCAGATATTTGGAAGATGGCGGAAATTATAATAATCCCAAAACCTGGGAAGTCAGCAAACGAAATAAAAGCCTATAGACCTATATCACTCCTGCCAGTAATATCTAATGTTTTTGAAAAACACCTGTTGAAAAGAATAAAACCGATCATAGAGAGAAAAAACCTAATACGAACAGACCAGTTTGGGTCTATTAACAAGCACTCAACAATTGACCAGGTCCAGAAAATAACAGATGTTATTTTAAAAGCCTACGAAAGTAAAAAAGTATATATTTCCTTCGATAAGGTTTGGCATGAAGGGCTTGTTCATAAACTACAGAAAATGCTACCAAAACAACACACCGAACTATTAAAATCATACATTACAACCAGAATGTTTAGAGTCAAACCAGAAGCAGTACTCTACAATAAAAGAAGCTAAAGCCACAAGGAAGCATACTGGGGCCAATGCTTTATCTACTTTACACTTGTGATATACCACAATCGGAGAATATTACAATTGCTACATTTGCTGATGATACTGCCATTATAGCTATCGGATACAATAGTGAAGAAGCCTCACGAAAATTACAATAGGCAAGTGCCAATATAAATAATTGGACACAAGCTTAGAAAATAAAAATTAATGAAAGTAAATCTGTACATGTGCAGTTCACCTATAAACAGACTGTACAATCTCGATGCAAAACTTCGCTGGAAGGAGCATATAAAGAAGGAAAGAAATCGACTGGAATTGAAATAAAGGAAAATGTACTGGTTAAATGGAAGAAAATCACAATTATCAGTACATAATAAACTGCTATTATATAAGCAAATACTGAAACCTATATACACATACGGAGTTCAATTATGGGGATGTTCTGCAAAGAGTAACATAAATAAAATACAATTTTTTCAGAACAAAGTCCTGAGAAGAATTGTGGGTGCACCCAAATACTATAGGACTCATTACCTACAGCGGGTCCTTCAGATACCCACAGTCAGTCAAGAAATCAAGAGAATTACAAGGGGTCATGAGGAAAGACTCCATTCTCATACGAACATTGAAATATTGCAACTATTGGATACCACCAGAACAGGACACAGACTCAAAAGAATCAGACTATCTGATCTTGTGTAGTATTGTGTAGTGAAATGCATATATTAAAAAATTCAGCAGTGACATGTATAAACATTATTTCACCAGTGACCGAGATAGGGCCGATGGGTCCTTCTAGCTATATACCTAGATTTAAGTTATCATAAAGATAAATTGTAGATTAGACGGAAACGATTAGTAACAATATATTAATTAAATAATAATAAAAAAATCTCCAATGTTATTCCCAAATATACTAATGAATATCTGAGTATTATATATTCTAATAGGGATGTGCCCATTTCTGTTCTTGGTAAAGATGGCATGGATATTGTACCTCAAATTAAACATTCAATTTGATTCACCACTACTTGATCTAATCGTTAATATTTAATAGCTTTTGCAATTTTATTCTTACTTCTTCATGGTTTTTACCTGGAGCCATCACCAGCACAAGTAGTTATTGCATTATGTTGCAACTTAAGAAAACCACCAGTTTACATCAGGTAAAGTAGCGGTTCCACCCCACTACCCTGCGGCACTCCCACTGTTATTTCCTTCCATTAAGAGTAAACATCCTCATGTTTCAGTCATTATTTATATTGCAAAAGAAGAAAGAAGTAATACAGCATTCCGTTGTTTTGATCGATACTAATTCTGTTTGTTTATAGAACAAATTAAAATCCATTATTACTGATTATTAAATATATGGAATTATGTACCAAATGGAGTACTCTTGAAAGGTATTAACTTTATCACTTTAACATGAAACAAAATACTTTGTAATGACATTCTATTTTAGTAGAGGTCATAATTATTTGTGATTTTGTTTACAAATTATATTATAAGAAAATCCTTGTAGGAAAAGAGGTACATTTTATCGCATTTCTCGACATTAACCAAATATTCGAATGATGAAATGATGTCTTACAAATTTACAATTTCCAATTTCCTGTATATTTCCTCTTAGTAGGACCAACAAGGATCTGATAGCAAACAGAAACTGTAGTTTTGTATCAGTATCCATCTACAGGAAGCTATTAAAACACAATATATAATAACATATAATACTATGGCACTAAGAAAAGAAAAATCTCCATAATATGAAATATTAGGTGTATAAATTAGTTTAGTGTTTTTCTATTGTTTTCTACAGCTATGAAACTTTTTGAAATAATATATGGATATACCATCTTGAAAAAAAACTTGCTGTATTCTCATAAACTTATATATAAAAATATATATAAAAATATGTACGTTTACAATCCTCCAAAAAGTAATTTCCTTGTTTCCACGCTTTCAGTGGCAAGCGCTATCAACACGCGCAACATTTTTCTAGAGAGTGCTCAGTGTCAACATCGTCATATGGAACACAGTTTTCTGTTTTTCCCAATTTTGCCATTTGATACAAGCGTGTTTGTGTTTGTCTAAATCTGTATGTCTGAAACCTCACGTTGGATCATGAAAAATCTGAAATCTAAATACGAAAATATTTATATATAAAATATTAGACCCATAAATTATTTTTAAGATTATTAATTAAGATTATTGTATGAGATAAAATGTATTTTATTTCAGTTATTATCCATCGAAAACCAGGATTTCTAGCCTAACAAATCAATTGAAAAGTTCCTGGCCTACCACAGTAAAACATTTTTTTGGCAAAATTAGTTTTGTTTACTCAACATAGTTCGCTTCCCATTGCTTTCACTGACTTGTGACACGGTGCATTGTCTTGGTGAAGCAGCACTTTCTTTTTCTACAAATGCGGCCATTTTTCGGCGATATCGCCCTTCAAACGGTCCAATAATGCTATGTAATAGTCGCTGTTGATATGTTGATGCCTTTTCAAGATAGGCAATGAAAATTATTCCATGCGCATACCAAAATACAGACTCCATAACATTGCCAGCCGACTGTTGCGATTTCCCACGCTTTGGAGCGGGTTCATCGTGCGCACTCCACCCGGATAACTATCGATTGGACTTGGGAGTGAAATGATAAAGAAATGTTTCATCCATTGTCATATATCGACGCAAAAACTCGGGTTTGTCATGCTTTATCATCCTCAAGCACGGCTCCAAATCATCATCTCGTCGTTGTTTTTGGTCAAAAGTGAGCTAGCGCGGCACCCTATTTACACAGATCTTTCTCACACCAATATTCGTGAATGATATGATGTACACGTTCAGTTGATATCTTGAGAGTGTCTGCTATTTCATTCAGTTTCAATTTATGGTCATTCAAAATCATTTTGTGGATATTTTTAATGTTTTCTTCGGTAACAAACTCTTTTGGGCGTCCACTGCGTTCAACATCTACGGTGCTGATTTCACCACGTCTAAACTTAACTTACCAATCCTTGATGGTCGATTTTCCTGGAGCAGTGTCTGGAAACTCGGCATCAACTCAAATTTTTGCTTCAACTGTATTTTTCCCTTCAAAAATCAATATTTTATCAACACGCGAAATTCCTTTTTAACCACTTTTTTCACAATAACAAAAGTTGCTTCATTCAAAGTGCTATAATTCACAAACTAATGATCCGACAGTTGTCAAATTGATACACGTATCTTTTGAGGGCTAACTAAAAAACATATGGATTCTAATAGCGCCATCTATGTGTCAGGCCGGGGACTTTTTAATCGACCTGTTATTTCCCACTTTTAGGCAATTAATGAATTCAATTAATTTAGGCAATTAAAGAACGATGTTTCTTTTGAAGCTATCCAAAATATATATATCAATATTGATATTGAATCAATAAAAAATTAAGCGGTGCTCAGACAGATCATTAGTCACATGTAGCAAGAAGTTAATGTTACAAGTAGCAATCAGTACGAGCAAGGCCTGGAGAAAACGGCGTATGGGCGTATTACTTCCTATTCTAATATTTCCAAGTATATTTTTACCGGTTTTACAACATTTGTTGTCATGTTGAATAATAACATTATTGTGTCTTCACTCGTATTGCGGCTGTTTATTGCTCAGTGCTCACATCAAACGTAGTCAGTTGCGATCTCCATTGATGGTTTCATCGAGTAATGCCTTCAAATTTTTTTAGCTATGCAGAACCTTCTTAATTTTATGTATCAAAATCGCCACTTTTGAAACATATAAACCAGTATCTACAAGCTGAAATCAATAGAGGATAGTTGGGTAAACATCACACAGCATTGGATGACCTACAGTTGCCTTTTTTTTATAATTGAAGTAAAAAAGTAAACCTTTCCGCAAATGCGATTTACTTGGTACCAATTTAAAGACATTTTCAATACACGAAAATCGTTCTTTTTCACAAATCGATCAAATAACACTCACTGAAAACGAAAGCCTGCCAGTGAGACTTCAACCTGAGGTTAATTATGAATATACCCGATGTGATTAATACACAGTAGCGCCATCTGTTGTAAATCCTTTTAAATGATTAAACAAATACATTGTATTTATAAAAATCATTTTAAAATCGAGTTAACCGTACGTAAATACTACAAAAAGTCGTACGTTCATTCTTACATAATTTATAAACTCGTACACTTACTCCGTGTAATTATTTACAATAATTTACTTTTCGATGGGTACATCAACCGTTGTGCGCCGTACGCACATCCATCAAAAGTCAGACGTTAACAAATAAGGTTGAAAACTGAAATCACTCAAGTGTTTAAAGAACGGCCAAGAAGGGAGAGAGACTGAACCGTTTAATAATTGCTGCGCATCCGTTATACAATAAATTAATACTTTCAACGCAGATGGTTTTGGAATTGAATCTGAATGACTACCCGGCTTGATGATAAACGCTGAGCTGATGGGAAAGTAATGAGAATAAACTTGATGTTTTTAGTTTTACAACTAATCGTAAGCACTTGTTGACTGGTCTATGAACAGTTTCAGTAATTTGATACACGACTGGCTGAAATTAATGATTTCTGTCAGTTAATTAAATAAAAATTATATATCCCCGGTTTATTATAACGTTGTGACGTGTATAATAAAATTTCCTACATGGTTATAAAATCAGTTTAAGTTTAGACAATTTTAATATTTACCTGAACAACTACAATTCATGTGTAGTTGATAGCCTTCCCCATTGATGTAATACCTTCAAATCCTTGTCTACAATTTTTTTTTGGCCGTCCAGAATGTTATTTGTCTTTAGTCTCAATACTACCTACCAATCAAAGCATTCGATGAACTTCAGCCGCTTTTTTCTTTAAATTGAAGTAAACAAGTAAAACTTCCCACAAATGCGATTTACTCAGAACAAATTTAGACATTTTCAACGTACTGAAAACAATTTATTTCACATTTCGACGAAATGACACCTACTGAAAAGTGAAGCTTGTCAGTGAGGTTTCAACAAGAAGTTGGTTACAAACGTACCCGATACGATCTAATAAACAGTAACACCATCTGCTGTAAATTATTTAAAATTGATATAAGCCTGTATATTGAAAATATATTCGTAACAGAATGTTAAGCAAACATCCAAATTATAAATTTGATAATAAATAATATTGAAACTTAGTATTCACAACACTAATTATTTTCAAACGGCAAAACTGACGCCGTCGAAAATTTGATCGATTACTTGATTGATTGATTATTTTTAAATATCGACTAATTGCTTGGATAATGTCGTAATAAATTTTACGTTAGGCGCCTTTCAGTTTTTCCACATAAATCTATAAATTAAGTTACATTAAACACGTAAGGAAATTGATAGGCTATATCGATGGTGATTGACTTATACGTGTATCAATTAGTGTCATCTTGACTGTCTTCAGAGGCATCACGTTACGTATCGTCTGTTACTAATAAGATGTCGTTGAATTTGATTGACGCGAAGGCTTCTTGAGAACTAAAACCACAACATTGTAACTTTGATAAAATTGTAGTAATTAATTTAAAATTAACTCTCTGTCAGTCAACTAACGTAAAGTAAAGTTTAACTAACTATAATTAAAGACCGCCAGGTTCGAAGTTACAATTCACGAACGTTTACAGAAGCAGCTCGATCATACGGTCATGTGGTTCAAATTCTGGAAACCCCGGCCATCGTATTCCATAAGAAGTGTTACGCACTGCGCATCTCGCAACTTCAGATTGACACCGCAATAATTACATGGTTGAATAACGTCACGTACCTAGGACTTCACTTCGACCGGCGGTTCGGTTAGCATTCCCAAATCCAGAAAGATTCGGGGATAGCAAACCTGCTATCTTCTCTGATCTGCCCTTCTAGCAGACTTCCTATCTCCATCAAATGCTTATTTTACAAGATGCTAATTCGGTCCGTAGTCCTCTACGGATCTAATGTCTACTTCAAGTTTGTTATACCCAACCAGGTCAAACGGCTTCAAGTTTTCCAAAATAAACTCCTCAGGAGAATATTAAACTCTCCATGGTTTGTCAGAAATAATCAAATTCATATGGAAATTGACACTCCAGAAATCAAACACTTCATATCTCAATCATTCCACAAACCACAACTCTAAAAACGCGCTTGTTCGCGAGCTGGTTGCACGTCACCGTTAAACTCCAACCTTTTCCAGACTGAAACGACTTCATCCATCGCTACAGTCATAACTTTTGCCCCCATACAACAGCATTTAGTTGTGTGTTAACTCAGGTTCGCGAATCAATAGAATCGCCGGGTCCTAGTGCCCTATAACGGTTGCCCGATGAGCGGGTACCATATCCCCAAATTTAATGCAGAAGCAGTAGCGATCCACAGGGGTCAACTGTGAGGCAGTTTCGGTTTAGTGTATTGGTAAATCCAGGCAGTCCCACATAACCCGGTCCAACTTGTCACTCCAGGGCAAGTTTCCGCGACCAGGTATGCATCATGCATTCCACCGCCTGGTTTTAGGCCAGAAAAAAACTAAATATAAATTATTTCTTGATTATTCCGTACAAAGTATGACAATAAATCATATATTTTATTACCATTAACAGACAAATAGCCCCTTAATACAAACCAGAAATTGGTAAATTTCATTCCATTATATATAAATATATTATATTACTATATAACTCAAGAAACTTTATCTTTTTAAGTAATCTTCATTCTCATTAGATTAAGTATATCTTTACTTTATTAAATATACACAGTTATAGGGTTGATCTTAAGTATCGTAAAAAGTTTTAACAAGAATCGAACCGCACAAATAGTAAACGTTTATTCCAGTACCGCAGTATTATACAGTGCAGCACGAACAAAGCTTAAATCAATTCAAAATAAAAGAAACCAAACAAAAAGACATATTAGGTGCTATATATTAAGCACATTTTTTTCGCAGCAGTTGCTGGTTTGGCAGCTGTGTAATCTATTTTTTCGCTTCTTCAGCATTTCGGAACTGAGTGGCAGCCAAATTGGCAAATCTTTCTATTCCAGTTGCAACACTGTATGTTTCACAATTTTTGAAGCCGGAATGTGTTATCATACACGAGGATGACTTGACGTCATCATGAAATTGTTCATTCACTTATGGTTAGTAAGATAGTATCTTTGCAGATCCCATCATATGGACAGCAAGACTTTATGGATCTAAGTATTCTAATTCGTTATCGATCTTCTGATCTAACTCAGGACTTTTTGCGACACATCACACTTTAATACGACACAGGAAACTTTTCGTTATTTGTCTGGAAAACAATTAAACAACTATGTTGAAACGTCATCTTCAGTTAATAAATTTAGTTACTTCATGTAGTGGCCACT
Source organism: Rhynchophorus ferrugineus (assembly GCF_030347505.1). Taxonomy (NCBI): domain Eukaryota; kingdom Metazoa; phylum Arthropoda; class Insecta; order Coleoptera; family Curculionidae; genus Rhynchophorus; species Rhynchophorus ferrugineus. The sequence goes on along the minus strand of NW_027472588.1, from coordinate 14,453,122 downwards.
TTTAATGATTAGAATAATTCCCATCGAGTGTAAACATCTGAAAACAATCAGTTTAATCAATTAGTAAGCTGCCTGAAAGTCGCCTGGGATTTTGAGCAGAATTTTCCTCCAACTTTTGTTTTGTTCTTCCTGTCCTTATATACCACTGTATTAACTTAGCGCATTTTAATTATTAAGACCAAAATCAAAAATTGGTGTATGATGGAACAGCATTACCGTAAATATTTGATGGGCCTCGGCAGTAGTATCTCTTCAAATCAAACAACACAAGAATAAGGAACGACGCGATGTAATCAGTCAGCTTAGGCATATTAAACAATTTTCATTTCAAATTTGATGACTGATGAAGTGTAGATACACCGGAAACCCTACACGAAACTAATACAGCAGGAAAAGCTTAATAACAGCCAATCAGTTAATTAATTAATCATTTCCTGAAAAGATCGTTTATTGATACCTTCATCTTAATTAGGGCTCTTGTTAATTTCTGATTTTTTCCGATTTCTATTTACTTTACAGGAAATAGTTTTCTAGGTAAATACGAGATCAAGTCGTATAGTACCTAGTAGTCGTAGTAAATGTATTTTATTTTTAATTATTATTATACAATTCTTCCATCTGTTTCCACTAATACAACTACATTCTACTTTAAGTCAGTAAATATTTTGCTAAAACGCGATCTATCAATAAATAAATATCATTAATTTATGAAACTTTGTTCATAACTACTGCAATAGTATTTAAGTAATGTTATTTTATATTTTCTACTAAATAATAATTCTCATAATCTTACAGTAAAATAATTAAACCAATATATTATATGGAAAACACTATTACATTTAAAAAAAATATATATATAAAACAATGAAGAATGGGTATAAAAAAGGTTTGAAGAAAATCTTCAGTTGTATATACCAAACCAATTATTAATTGATTTTATTATAAATATCAATGAAGTTACAATTGGTGTATTGATACCAAGTTAAATCAGAATATAATTACTTTACTTTTACTTTTTTCGGTCTTGGAAGCATATTGAAAAAATAAATCCTATGTCAATTGTCTGATGTGCTATTTCATACATAACCCACTAAATAGATTGATAATAATAAAAAATGTATATATGTGTTTCCTATTTATTTATAATATGGTGTAAGTACTGAGATGGCTTATGTAATTATATCGTCCAATAACGATATCGATTCTCGTAAATCCTTATTTCGCGAATTCTGTTTAGCTAACTTCTGTAGGTCTGAAGTATTATAAATGCTGTGCTTAATGTAAATTATGCGTCTTTCTCTCCAAAATCGTATTAAAAATAAACTTATTCGATTATAATGCGACAATCAGTGCAAATTAATTAACGCAGCTCAGACTTCTGTGGCGAGATCTAGCTTTTGGATGGTAGATGCAACGAGCAGAAAAATAGAACGTCAAAACTAGCATTGGGAATTATCAGTATTAAAGTATTTAATCATCGCACCCCTTCTATATATTAATATTTTACTATTAGGGTTATTATTATTGGTTGAAATTTGAATGAAAGATGCTTTAACATTCAAAAAGCTTCAACAAATATCGATAGACTTATTAAATAGAAAAAAACTATCAAAAAAGACCCAATAGTTGGCAAGATAAGATAAATCCAGTCAAAATTATTTTTCCACTTATCAATCAAAATGTTGTACTTTTTGCCTTATTACATTAAGTAGTAGTTCTAAAATGCTGCTATATAAATGTACAATATATTTTTACTTTACAATAATACGACAAGAAGAACAAAACCATATATATTACATATAAATCTATGTAAGCAAAGCAAAGCCAAAATATTAAAAGTCAGTCGAATGAAACTAATAAGTCCGAAAATAGTAACTGAAAGTATACGACTGAAACAGTCGATTGTAAAAAGTAGTTAATTACTAAACAGTCGATAAACAGTTTCCAGTTTCTAGTCTGATAGAGTTCCCAGAGCTAGTCAAAACCGTCAAAAGGTATTAAAATTTACTCAGAGCAGCGTACTGGTTAAGTATGTTACAGACTATCTCACCAACACACGTTAGTGATTTGTAATATAATAATAAGCGTAAAAAATAAACATATGATAATACAATATAATACCGTCGTGTTGTGTGTTGCATACGTTTTGGTAAAATCTAATAATCATTCAGATTTTTTAAAATGATTATTTCAATTATTGAACTATATTATGTCGATCACTAGTAACTTTTTAATGACAAGGTTAATTTGAACTTAAATTAAAAGTATTCATGTGAACTTTCATTTCATTTTTTTTTCTTTTTTTTACGACTTTTTTGTTTCAAAGAAAACATGACAGCCAAGGTACAAAACAGAAAAATAAACAAGAAAAATACATGCAAAACGCGGGACCGCATAATTTAATCGATGTTACCGCTGTGGTCCAGATTCACCAATTAACAGGTGTAAGATAAACGCGCCATAAATAAGGTCATTATGTATTTTTTGCCCCTTAATTGACGATCAACCCGGAGGAATCAGGACATATGCATCTGCAACGCTCATGGAACTATTACACGAAATGGAAAGTTTATGGAGATTTCTCGCCACCGCCGGTGTTTTTTGCTCTCCCTGTCCATCCATTAAAGATGGTAAGTTCGTTTTTATTCCCCTCGATTTAGGGTATAAGTTGATTCTTGTAATCGTTTAATTTATAAGCAGACCGTTGCAGATCGAACGCTTCAATATATACAAGGTTTGTTCAAGGATATAATTAAATTGCGTTTCTTTTCTTACTTTACGTTTTATAATAGAAAAAAAACATATACGTAATACAGCATTGCCGAAATATTTCTCACCAAATAGATATTAATATTTCATTATATACAAGGATATAAGCAATGAGCAATTGTCATTTTGAAAAATATGTCAATATTTATTTTAGTTCTCTAGACTAATTTGTCGATTAAGCATTTTGGGCACCAATAAATTATAAACATCAGTTTTTAGCAATAGAGCCTTTTCAGCAAAAAATTATCATTCTTACAATTGCCTTGCGAGTTTAAAAATTGTCTGAAAATAAGGAAAACACGCAACTGCTAAATTATAAATGTATTTAATAAGTTATTTAGACTACTCAACATTGGTTCTGTCGATTTAAAAAATACTTTTTTTTATTCATCTCTTAGAACTTCAACAATCTGCTTTTGGTATTGCAATATTATCATATGAATTCCGTTATATAATATAAATATCCTGATATGTAAAAGATCGCTTCAGTAAGTGATCTGCTGTACAACTTATAATCTAAATCTTATTCTAGATACTATTCTAACTGATTTTAAAGTCTAACCTTATTCTAAACTATGCTAAATTATTCTAGAGATTTTTAAATCTCACTCTATGCGTCTATTAATCAGTTCGTATGGTTATGCACAACACTGTCATCGCGCACATTTAACGCTTTGGCAACAGCATTGGGATGCACTAATAGTCTCTCAGAGTACTTCACAATAACATTTCGAATCACACTTGTTGTGGGTTCTAAGGGGATATCGCGTTGAATCGGTTTTCTGGAGACGTAATATGGGGCATCGACGATGACTCGCAACACCTTATTCTGGAACCTCTGGAGGATGGCTATGTTAGATTTGGTAGTTGTAACTTACAGTTCAATACCATAGGTCCGAATTGGCCTAAGTATTGACTTATACAACAAAATATTCCCAGATATTTAACGTTGTCTGCAACTGTAACTTTGTCCCTCTACAAAGGTCGAATGTCACATGGGTAAAGTTTATGACAACCAAGCAAGACATCTTATTGATAATTTTAATTTAACATTTTTATAATTAGCTTTTACGTTAAATTAGTATGTATATCGTATATTATTCATGAAACAACTATTTTTACACTTTTTTACGCTAACTTTAAAATTATTACCCTATATTAGTGAAAATCTTGTTCTAGGTACTGTTTTGAACGATTTTGAACCAGCAGAGATGCAACTAACTGGTGAAGAATTGTAGAAATTTATCATGTCAAATATTTAAGTTATGTATATTATTGGGAATTGGCCTATAAACAATATATAGAAGCTTACAAATATTGCAAATAATAAACAAGAAAAGAAAATTGCTTAAACTTGTTTGATCGAAAACGTTCAAAGAGAAAACACATCGTTATCGTTAATCTTTCTTTTAGAACTTCCTCATCGATAATTTTACACACATTTCTTATATTTTCTCGACCCATACCTTACGAATAAAACGTTATTTTACGCAGTTCTGGTGAACAATCCTTGTAACATATAATGTACAATTACCACAGAAATACATAAAAAAGAAAATTGGGTTTAAGCTTTCAAAAAAGCTACTTATTTAATTTTACATTAGCAAGTTTTAACCATTAGACGTTGATGAGGTGATAATAAAAAAGTTTAATTAATAAGAAATTCATTAACAACATGAAGGCATATTTACATATTAAATGTTGTTTTCTGTAGGACTACATTTATTTATAAGTCACTGTAGATATAGACGCTAATATATTCTCACATTACTCGTCAATATAAGATTATGTATCATTAATACTACTAGAAAAACCATATCGGTATTCTTGGCATGAGATTTAAACATTTTTGGTTTTATATCAGTTTTGTTAGATCAAGTTCTTTATATTCGGCTTCGTTTTGGATCACAAAGAATTCAAGAGATCAATTTCAGTATCATAAAGACATTTTATTAGCATATATACAGTCTTTCTCTCCAAAATCGTATCGTATGAAAATAAACTTAGGGAATTAGCATAGGGAATTATGGACTGAAAATACTAGAAACTCTCGATAATCGCAACACAGTCGTTATATAAAAAAAAACTTACGACTGAAAATCGTAATTACTATTTTCAGTCAAATGCACACTTTGATTGCTTTTTCATTCAGCGATAATTGAGGGAGATATACGAATTCCATCCCTTACTAACGTAACGTACTAATGTTAAGAGAGGAAAGGACGGAAATTGTTTGCTTCTCTGTACTGTGCAGATCAATTAATTTTTAAAAATTCTAAATAGGTATGTGGCAATGTGAAAAAGGAATAAAATAATGACCCCAAATGTATTTAATCATATTTTAATATTCGTAAAGTAACAATGATAATATAATAAAAGTAATTGGTTTATTTCTATTTCATTCCAATATAAAATTACTATTTAATTTAAGTGAGATGGCGATGTGCATATTTATTTTCGAACTTTCTTTGTGAAAGAAAAGGAAAGAAATAAAGGCTGTAAATCGCACCCTTGTTAAACACAATTATAAGTTTTTTACCGTTAATAAGGAATATGTTATTATTAAGAATATTATTATTCGTTGAAACTTGAATGAAAGATGCTTCAACATTCAAAAGGTTCAACAAACATCGAGGGACTTAGAAAATCGTAAAAGTCAATCAAAAACAACCCAATAACATAAATAATAAACATATCTAACATAAATCCAAATTTTATTAGCATATATATGACAATATAACCTATAACACAAATCTGCAACAAAAGAGTTGTTTGAGTACTTTCATCTGGTCTCTATGTATTTTCATATAATGATAATGCTGATATGGAAAAATTCCAGGACATCAGGAATTATTTAAGTGCTTTTAGAGTACCAGCACGATCCGGTATAATAATATATTTTCATCATATATTCATTAAGAGAATAGTTCAAAAAACTTATAATAATTTGGAATTGGTTCTTCGCAAACTAAATTTTCAGGACCATGGTTGGTAAGCACACAGCCATATTAAAATTTGTTTGCAAAAGCGCTCTTGTTTTTATATCTATAGAATAAATACAAATAGGTATGGGAGGGATAGTAAGAACTTTCTCCAAGAATCATAGGCACAATAATATAAAGTTCTCTTACCACGGCTGTATATAATTTGGGATTGATAAAGCCATTTGTAAAATTACTTTTTTATTACAACCTTTATAAAATTACTTACTAGTTTACAATGGACAATACTATAAATACATACTTTCAAAGTTTCCAGATTTCTGAGAAGCAAAGGTGAAGGAGGATAATTTTTTCCGACCAGATATTAAACGCCCTATAACCCACAATTCACCAAGACAATGAACAGAAAGCGACGGAGGAAGAAGGAAAGAATTTTTAAGGATATCATAGAGAAAATTGTATGCATTAACAAGACCCTGATCTTAAAAACTCCGTCAAAAGAATACTAAAAGCATTTATATCTTTATTTTACCTAACGAGTCTAAAAATATATTTTCTGCATTTCCATCACCACTACTTTCCAGAAATTTTGGAAGACGTGAATGATTTCATCAGTACATTAAATAGATGGAGAAAAGATACTAAAGAAAATAATTACAATGATAACTATTAGACGCTTCAGAGAAACCTTCCAAATTATCGCAAACGAAAATGCACAAAAACACACAATGAGTCTCACTGAGAAAAACAAAAAGTGTATGCTAGTGAACGTACATTACATAAAAAGTACGTACCGTTAATAGTTTGTAAGTAAAATAATTTTTCAATCATATTCTCTTTAATTATATTCTCTTATTTATTCGTTTAACATAGTTACCAAAATTATCAAGAAACCTATCATCCTATGACAAAAGGAAACCAATTTCTGATTCAGCACATTCGAAAATAGACTTGTGTAATTAAAGAACTCAAAAAATTGATCGCATAGAAAATAAAGTAGATATGATTATAAGTAGATATGACTATCGTTGGTTATGTAGAGATTAAGCTCCTTCCTCAAATGAGAACCTCCCTCAAAACTAACATAGATAAATTTTGAGCTCTTAAGCTATACTATTCAGTGTCGTAGACTCAGTAATCTCAGAAGAAGGATTAAGTTTTATGATGCAATTATGATTGTACCAGAATACTGAAAAAGGATCATCAATTAAAACTGAAAGTATATCATTGAAATGGTTATGGATGATATTGAAAAATAAAGTAGTTTTACAACAAGAAAGGTGTTTTTTCATACCCGTTCTAGGAACTCACTGAATACTAATGTTTTAATATAATTTAGTTACTGAATTTCTTTGATTCTTGGCTGTGGAGGTAATCATATTTGTGCCTAGTTTATTTACGGTTTATTTACGGAAAAAAATTTAAAATATTGACAAGAACTCGATTCATTTTCAAGTGGTATATTCAGTTACTGTCAGATTGATGCATAGACATACAGAACTTTATTCAACTTCTTTGTCTTCCTTACTGGCATTGAATCAAAATATTTTCAATAGTTTAAGAAAATTTTACAACGAGATATCGAAAAGGTACCCAAGAGGTACAACGAAATATCGAAAAGGTAAAAAAGGTGTTTCCACAAAAAGAACACCATTTTTTCCATAAACTCAAGGAAACCCATACTATTACGACATATTCCCCAAGACGCTGTATAAGAACAAAAGAAACAATTTTATCGTTTAGCAATATAAACATTACAGCTTTATTGTTATTACAACGGAGCTGAAACTACGTAAACTTACTTTGACTAATGAACAATCCTATTAAATAAAAAATAATCGCGCTTATTTCGCGCCATATAAGTTGATTCAAACCAAGATAGTACCCAGTAGGGTCGTAAATTTTCTATAATACGAAAGAGCAATAAAACTTTACATAACAGGGTTATTATGACTTCCCGCGTTATTTTTTATATACGCGCACACACACATACACACCATTTCATAGTCCTGCCGTATTGTCATAAAACCAAACCGCTCCAAAACTTTCGGCATAATTAAAAATTAATTAGGCTTTACGGAAATTATCGTGTTTTAATTAGAATGTCGTAATTTCGTCGTCGTATAAAATGTCGAAAAAGGAAAATATAAATTCGAATGGAAGGCAGTCGTGCCGTGCCGTCATCTGAAAAATATAAGGAAGAAAGGTTTTTATGTATCAATGTTACCAGTAAATGTTTTATGGCCTTTATCAACTACTTTATCGTGTTATATTTTTATACTAACGTTTAAATTGGATTTATTACATACAATATTAATATTTGACCACGAAACTATTCGATTTTAATCATTAAAATACAAGCAAGTTTAATATTGCAAGACCGAAAACTAAATTACACATATTATACCGTTATAACACATTCCCTGTATATTGATTAACAAAATATTTCGTTGAAGCAGTTGTTCAATAACATAATCTAACTGTTAAATTCGATGATTTTCACATTTCTTTGAACAAATCGTCTGTCGAAATCCTAGTAGAAACTTATGGTCATCCAATCAGTCAATGTTATTCTAACCGTTTTTAAAATCGCTGTTTGATTACTTCCAAAAAAAAAGAAAAGTATTCTGTATCGTATTGTAACTAGAGATGAAAAATGAATTTACTACCATCTACCATGGAGAGCCATCCACATCAACACCCAAGCAAAATATTCATAGTCATGAAGTATTGCTATATATGTGTTGGGATCAGGAAACTGTAGTGTATTACGAGCTACTAAAACTAAAAGGAAATATTATTTCAAACATCTACCGACGTCACTTGAACAAATTGAATAAGATATTGATGCAAAAAAGATCATTAATAGCGAGTAACATACTTACAGTCATTATCTTTCATAACGCTATGCGCTCGGCCGCACATGACAAGAGTTATGAAAGACACTATATTAAAGTTTGAAAGAGAAGTCAAATATAACATCTTCTGATTACCACTTCTCCAAATCGATTCAGTATGGCTTGCCCGGCAAACGATTTCGAGATGCCGAAGAAGTGCGAAAAGTGGATTGATGATTGGATCATTGTCCAGTCAACATGGTTCCTTCGGTACGGTATTGCCATGTTGTCAAAAAAAAAGAAAAAAGTTGTAGAAAGTGACGAATAATATGTTAATTAAATTTATCAATATTTATTAAGTTAAATTAATTTTGTCAGAATATATGCATGCACCTAAGGCATAGAATGAAATCATTTAATTATGCTAAATAACTAATGTAAACTAATTTAACTTAAATTAATAATTGATAACTGTACTTCTATATAGAGAATTCATCTTTTATGGGTTTGACAATGAAGACTGATTAAGCCAAGTGGTAAACAAAAGGGTTTATAATTTTTCGAGTGATTTTTGCTTCTATTTCTTTATCGCCGTAGTTTTTTTTTGATAATATAAACAGTTTGCTTCAATAAATCGAAACCACAATATTTGACAGAATTTCAACAGGGGTTTTATCTAATTAGACATTTTTTCCAAATTCAAATATTCACACAGAGGAATTTATCAATATATCAACTTCCTAAAAAGTATATTATTTTGTCATATAATAAGTTATCTGCATTGATCTCCCCAAGCTTTACTTTTCGTACATGAATTACATTACATCATTACAGCTATATTTGGAAAAATTAAATATAAGATAATAGAAAGTATAATATTAGTTTTCCCTAATTGAGGGCTTTAAAATCGCATCTTTAGTAAAACTTCTATGAAGCCATACTGTAGCTCGTTTGACTATTAAGAATTAACCCAGTCAAAGGTTATTGCGCTTTACAAATGAATATTTCAAAAGGATATTTTCGTAGTAGTTTGCAATTTTATTTCTGAAAAGAGAAAAATGTATCAGGGGTGCATTGAACATGCGGTGATGTATGCTTATTACAGGATACTCTCATTTCTTGGACAGTCATTTTATCGTTTTCTTTCGAAATATTTTCAAATATTCCATGAAAATGAACCTTGCCCTACAACATTCTTATTATTAAGTCAAGTTCGAGCAAAAGTATCGCATAAGACCGCTAGCAACAAACTAATCAATTAGGAAACATCCAAGCTTTGAAAGACTTCTAGTCGGAGGAAGGCCAACAAAAAGCGGAGTGAACTTGCTGTGAACTAACATAATCTGCCAGAATTTGGAAGTTTGCAGTTCAAGAGGAACGACTTTTATATGAAGCTTATGGCAACTATGTTCCATCAATTTCAACATGTGAATTCTGGTTTCGACGTTTTAAAAGTGATGATTTTGCGATTAAAAATATACAGCATGCTGAACAGTCAAAACAAAAATCAAGGCGAAAATTTGGAGACAATACTCGATGATGATCAGTAAACGTAAGAGACATATGCAGAATTTTTGAGATTAAAACATGAAAGCATTTCGAATCGTTTGAAGAATATGGGAACGATCTGAAGGCTTGGATATTTTGTGCCATTAATTGAAGCTTAGAGACATTGAAAGGTGTTCTGGCCATGCATCAACCTTAGCAGCATAGGTATTTGGTGAGATCAGCTTGGTGCGCCGTACTATGAGGTAGGAAAACCTATCAAGGGGGATAGCTATCGACTACAATACTCGATTTTTCACAATAAGGCTTCCAGTTAAAAAAATTTTTAAAACTAATGTTTTTGATTTATTCTAAAGTCTCCTTTCTACCAACGAGGGCTTATCTGGACTAGACCTACTGTTTAACGTGGGTTCCTGTCCTCGACATCCCAAACTGATTACTGGCGTGACTGAGATGGTTATTCCTTGTCGGATTTTCCACTGTTTCCATATTTACCATTAGAATCAGGATCATAAAATACATCCATGCCCCAACGGGATTCGAAACTGCGATCATCGCAATAGTAGGAGAACCGTCCTGTGACCTCAGCCACTGCGCCAACCAAGTCGGCATTAAAACTATTTTATAGGTCTATATATTTATTGGTTTTTGTTTAATTAAGAATATCCTTATTAAAACAACTGTATGTCTAATAGAACAAGTATATATACTGGCGTGACTGGGATGGTTATTCCTTGTGGGATTTTCCACTCTTTCCAAAGTTACCATTAGAATCAGGAACATAAAATACATCCATGCCCCAACGGCATTCGAAGCTGTGATTATCGCAATAGTAGGAGGACCGTCCTGTGGTCTCGACCACTGCGCCAACCAGGTCGGCATTAAAACTATTTTATAGGTCTATATATTTATTGGTTTTTGTTTAATTAAGAATATCCTTATTAAATCAACTGTATGTCTAATAGAACAAGTATATATACTGGCGTGACTGGGATGGTTATTCCTTATGGGATTTTCCATTCTTTCCAAAGTTACCATTAGAATCAGGAACATAAAATACATCCATGCCCCAACGGGATTCGAAGCTGCGATTATCGCAATAGTAGGAGGACCGTCCTGTGGTCTCGACCACTGCGCCAACCAGGTCGGCATTAAAACTATTTTATAGGTCTATATATTTATTGGTTTTTGTTTAATTAAGAATATCCTTATTAAATCAACTGTATGTCTAATAGAACAAGTATATATACTGGCGTGACTGGGATGGTTATTCCTTGTGGGATTTTCCACTCTTTCCAAAGTTACCATTAGAATCAGGAACATAAAATACATCCATGCCCCAACGGGATTCGAAATTGCGATTATCGTAATAGTAAGAGGACCGTCCTGTGGTCTCGACCACTGCGCCAACCAGGTCGGCATTAAAACTATTTTATAGGTCTATATATTTATTGGTTTTCGTTTAATTAAGAATATCCTTATTAAATCAACTGTATGTCTAATAGAACAAGTATATATACTGGCGTGACTGGGATGGTTATTCCTTGTGGGATTTTCCACTGTTTCCATATTTACCATTAGAATCAGGAACATAAAATACATCCATGCCCCAACGGGATTCGAAACTGCGATTATCGCAATAGTAGGAGGACCGTCCTGTGGCCTCGGCCACTGCGCCTGCCAAGTCGGCATTAAAACTATTTTATAGGTCTATATATTTATTGGTTTTTGTTTAATTAAGAATATCCTTATTAAATCAACTGTATGTCTAATAGAACAAGTATATATACTGGCGTGACTGGGATGGTTATTCCTTGTGGGATTTTCCACTCTTTCCAAAGTTACCATTAGAATCAGGAACATAAAATACATCCATGCCCCAACGGGATTCGAAGCTGCGATTATCGCAATAGTAGGAGGACCGTCCTGTGGCCTCGGCCACTGCGCCAACCAAGTCGGCATTAAAACTATTTTATAGGTCTATATATTTATTGGTTTTTGTTTAATTAAGAATATCCTTATTAAAACAACTGTATGTCTAATAGAACAAGTATATATACTGGCGTGACTGGGATGGTTATTCCTTATGGGATTTTACATTCTTTCCAAAGTTACCATTAGAATCAGGAACATAAAATACATCCATGCCCCAACGGGATTCGAAATTGCGATTATCGTAATAGTAAGAGGACCGTCCTGTGGCCTCGGCCACTGCGCCAACCAAGTCGATATTAAAACTATTTTATAGGTCTATATATTTATTGGTTTTTGTTTAATTAAGAATATCCTTATTAAAACAACTGTATGTCTAATAGAACAAGTATATATACTGGCGTGACTGGGATGGTTATTCCTTATGGGATTTTACATTCTTTCCAAAGTTACCATTAGAATCAGGAACATAAAATACATCCATGCCCCAACGGGATTCGAAATTGCGATTATCGTAATAGTAAGAGGACCGTCCTGTGGTCTCGACCACTGCGCCAACCAGGTCGATATTAAAACTATTTTATAGGTCTATATATTTATTGGTTTTTGTTTAATTAAGAATATCCTTATTAAAACAACTGTATGTCTAATAGAACAAGTATATATACTGGCGTGACTGGGATGGTTATTCCTTGTGGGATTTTCCACTCTTTCCATAGTTACCATTAGAATCAGGAACATAAAATACATCCATGCCCCAACGGGATTCGAAATTGCGATTATCGTAATAGTAAGAGAACCGTCCTGTGGCCTCGGCCACTGCGCCAACCAAGTCGATATTAAAACTATTTTATAGGTCTATATATTTATTGGTTTTTGTTTAATTAAGAATATCCTTATTAAATCAACTGTATGTCTAATAGAACAAGTATATATACTGGCGTGACTGGGATGGTTATTCCTTATGGGATTTTCCACTCTTTCCAAAGTTACCATTAGAATCAGGAACATAAAATACATCCATGCCCCAACGGGATTCGAAGCTGCGATTATCCCAATAGTAGGAGGACCGTCCTGTGGTCTCGACCACTGCGCCAACCAGGTCGGCATTAAAACTATTTTATAGGTCTATATATTTATTGGTTTTTGTTTAATTAAGAATATCCTTATTAAATCAACTGTATGTCTAATAGAACAAGTATATATACTGGCGTGACTGGGATGGTTATTCCTTATGGGATTTTCCATTCTTTCCACAGTTACCATTAGAATCAGGAACATAAAATACATCCATGCCCCAACGGGATTCGAAGCTGCGATTATCCCAATAGTAGGAGGACCGTCCTGTGGTCTCGACCACTGCGCCAACCAGGTCGGCATTAAAACTATTTTATAGGTCTATATATTTATTGGTTTTTGTTTAATTAAGAATATCCTTATTAAATCAACTGTATGTCTAATAGAACAAGTATATATACTGGCGTGACTGGGATGGTTATTCCTTATGGGATTTTCCACTCTTTCCAAAGTTACCATTAGAATCAGGAACATAAAATACATCCATGCCCCAACGGGATTCGAAGCTGCGATTATCCCAATAGTAGGAGGACCGTCCTGTGGTCTCGACCACTGCGCCAACCAGGTCGGCATTAAAACTATTTTATAGGTCTATATATTTATTGGTTTTTGTTTAATTAAGAATATCCTTATTAAATCAACTGTATGTCTAATAGAACAAGTATATATACTGGCGTGACTGGGATGGTTATTCCTTATGGGATTTTCCATTCTTTCCACAGTTACCATTAGAATCAGGAACATAAAATACATCCATGCCCCAACGGGATTCGAAGCTGCGATTATCCCAATAGTAGGAGGACCGTCCTGTGGTCTCGACCACTGCGCCAACCAGGTCGGCATTAAAACTATTTTATAGGTCTATATATTTATTGGTTTTCGTTTAATTAAGAATATCCTTATTAAAACAACTGTATGTCTAATAGAACAAGTATATATACTGGCGTGACTGGGATGGTTATTCCTTTTGGGATTTTCCATTCTTTCCAAAGTTACCATTAGAATCAGGAACATAAAATACATCCATGCCCCAACGGGATTCGAAACTGCGATTATCGCAATAGTAGGAGGACCGTCCTGTGGCCTCGACCACTGCGCCAACCAAGTCGATATTAAAACTATTTTATAGGTCTATATATTTATTGGTTTTTGTTTAATTAAGTTAACTGTATGTCTAATAGAACAAGTATATATGAAACAAATAAAAACAAACAAATTTATTCACGCGACGATATCTGATAATATTTCAAGACTAATAATCGTTACATAGTAACATCTCGAGAATATCAAAACAACGAAAAGAAAAAACAACCGACGACTGCTTAAATAATCCCCGAACAATGCGAACGAGAAATATCCATAAAATGAGCATCCTATCGGGTTAGCCACGAAAAAAAATCGAATGCAGCTGGAGTCTGAATAATGGGTCTCGGCGTTTAATCAAGATCGCCGATTAAAAACGCATATAACCAGTCAATCGTTTGTGAGTTGTTGGGTATAATATTTTTTATGCGCGCTTTGAACGAACGTATGCTAAATAACGTGGACCCTTGAGCGGTAGATGACGAATGGCGGACATTATCTTGAGCGATGGCAGCGTTTCAGTCAATGTCGTGACGTGGCTCCTGTCGCGTTCGAAATGTCGTTCGGTCGGGTGGACGCCCCGCGAAGCTCATTTATCAAAAAAAGGAGGAAAAAACACACACACGAAAGAAAGAAAGAAAGAACGAAAATTCGGATTGTTACAGTTGGTTTTCTTCGTGGTAAACGGCCGAGTTAGATCCTCGTCAGTCGAATAATAGAAGCGAAATAAACGACAGTTCTCACAAACAATGTTGCGAATCGGGAGACTACATCTCGTAGTCTTCCTTCGTCAGAATATGATGTAAACAAGAAAATGAAAAGTTTTGAAAGAAAAGCGATCTTAAAGATGAGGTCAACATATTAGTTTAAAAGATTCCTTTTCAATTTGAAGATTTAGTGTGAAAAGTCAGTCAATGTATTTTATTATAAATATTGTTCATCGATAGTAGCTGCTTTTTCCCAGATTTCTGGCAATTTACTGGTTACATTTCGAAAGAACGACGTATCTTTGGAATCTATCTACCAATCCATCAATTTCTTTGTATCGTCATAGGGAATGAAGCGCTGTTCAGACGTCACTTCCAATTTTAATGTTTCCAGGTATATTTTCACCACTTTTGCAACCTATGGTCAAGCGTTGCCAGGCTGAAGAATAACATGACCGTGTTTTTGTTCGGATTCCATCCGTTTTTTTGCACAGAATTCGGCTCAAACGTATCAATTATAATTAGAAACGATTCCCATTACCATTTCCAAACCCAAAACAATGGTTACATTGAGTAATGTCTACAAAATCCTCGTTTTCACCTTTTTTTAGCTGTCCAGAACGTTCTTTGTTTTAGGTCACACTTCAACGAAATAGCACACACTAAAAAGTGGAGCCCCTCTCTGGGGCTTCCAAATGAAGTTAGCTAGAACGTAACACAGTCTATTATAAACCCTTTGAAATTATTTCATACGCCATAAATAACCAACATTGAATAATAGCTTACACTCAAGTACCTATTCAGTAAATATTTATATTCTAAGACTGCAGCTATTTTGAAACCAATTAAAACATTTCATACCAATAAACTGGGGAAAAGTACTTTCAATTTGTTTTAAAGTTTCTAAAAACGAATTTAATTGAATACATTTCATAGCTGGTTAATGATTCTTGTGTTAAAATCGTAATTCAAACACCAACTAAGTTATTCTAACAATCATCATTTGAAGCTTCCAACTACAAAAGAAACACTACTTGGAACCTTTGCTGAATTTAACTGATTGATTTCCTTTGATTTTAACCTAAACACATTTATTATGGTAAACGATATATCTCGGTCCAGGGTAGTAGAAAAAGTACAAGTGACAATCAACAAAATCTACAAATGGATGAAAGATTGGAAAATTCAGCTTAATGACTCCAAATTTGTTCATGTTAATTTTTTATTTCAATGGATGCCCGATTCCTCAAGCAGAATCAGATACCTCGGCATCCATATTGACAGTAGATTAAATTGGAAACATCATGTTAGACAAAAATCAAAATACATTGGAACCAAAATAAAACAAATATACTGGTTAGTCGGAAGATACTCTCAACTTGATCTAAAGTCAAAGAGATTGATTTATCAGACAATCATAAAGCCAATTTCGACCTATGGGGTGCACATATGGGGCTGCACTAAAAATTTAAATCAACTAGTCATCCAACACTGTCAAAACAAATGTTTTCGATTAATTACCAATGCCTATCGCTACGTAACCAAAGAAGCACGATAACCTGGAAATCAAATGGATTTACGAAGTTATCCAAGATTTCGCGTTGAAACACGAAAGAAGATTACTAAATCATACTAACGTGGAAGCAATACAATTACTGGACAACGCGCAGGATATTAGAAGATTGAAGCGAACCAAACCATACGAAGCTATATAACGTGTATACCGCTAGTATAAACTATAGCTTAAGTTAGTATAATTTTATAATTGAAGAATACATATTGATGTATTTATCTCGCAGTCGTCTTGCTTGTGAATTAATCCAAGTATAAATGAAATATAGTAATAAATTAATTTATAATTAAGATTGCACTAAGCACATCTAATAAAGATGTTATCAAAAAAAAATTGAAGCTTGCTTTACACTATTAAGAGAGGTTTTCACAAATCAGAACAAATAGTAAACCAGCTTTATTGTGATAGAAGACAACGCCTTCATTAATCCAGTCTGACTTTTTAATTGACTTAATTTTTAATAGCACGCTTCAGTTGGACACTACTCTCGACAAATACAAGTCTTGACAATAGCGAGTCGAATTAGTGGTTCATCCAGGTTATAGCAGTTTATAATGACTATTTCCAATCCCACCAGATATTTAGTATAATTTTCCTTAACGTCCATCCAGGCTTTGCAATTATCAATGAAAGCTCTACGGACTTATTTTTCATATTTTTCAAACTTCAATTTTCACATTTGTCGTATTGTGAACCAATAATATTACTATTTAGTTCTCTTATTATTCTTTCTTAATTCAAGAAAATGTACTACTGAAAATCATTAAAGGCTGTTACGTACATGCACATCAGCAAAAACATGACCTAAATCTGTTGATTTCAATATTCTAGAAATAGTGAGTTTGCGATATCCCGATGAACTATATAGAATTACATTCCATGAAATACCACTTAAATTAATATCAGCTTAACCCGTTTTATAAATTTAAAACAAATATGCCTAATTATAACATGAAAGACGGAATTTCCTGGAATATGTTGGTTAAAAGGAAAGGATACAATTTAATAGTTATTTTGTAAATATTCAAACTTATCTATATATATCAAAAAATGCAAATCAATCGTCAAGTGAATATTTTGACACACAGATTTGGAACACTCCTACGATATTTCCTTTTAAATTGCTCTATTCCAGCTTTCCCATTATGTATTTATTTAACAATATAAGTAAATAGAGAATTAATGTGAATACAAAAAAAATTAAGCCATTTGTCATGAAAAATTTAACATTTTGTGACAAACAGTACCTTGATACTCTGCAAGATATTGTCGAACGCTAGTTAATAGCTTTTTATATATTTCTGTAGTGTCTCCTTATATATGAATCGACCTCATTTCCATTTGCTCGAAATAAATCATCATAAATTTATAATTCAACAATCAAAAGAATGTTTACTTCTCAACCCATACCCTATTGTTGGTATGTAAGAACTTCGAAAATTCATCACTAAATCTGGACACAGTTGGACATACTTTTTTTAAATTAATTACATCTTACATTAGATATGCCTAGTACAATCTTAATTTACTATTAACTGCTTCCACGTTACTGTGATTTAGCGATCTTATTTCGTGTTTTAATGCGAAATCTTGGATTCCTTCGTATATCCATTTCATTTCGTGGTCATCGTGCAGCTCTTCATTAGTTACGTAATGATAAGCGTTGGTAAACAATCGTAGAACTTTATTTTGTTTACTTGTTTTTAATTCTTCATCCAAAAGCTCCATTTTAAGCCATAACCATGCCCTCTCATGACTTCATTCACTTTAAACTTCCACTTTTCAGCTTATGAAACTACTCAAGATTTTTTATTCGCTTAATTTAAATTTCCATAACAATCAACAAGCAATCGTTCTTCAAAATTACTAATTCAAAATAATGAAAAACAAGGAAAAAGTAATATACTAATATAAAATCTCCACTGTTTCAAGGTTACGTTACTGATATGTATAAAATTTATATCCAATAATACATATATAATTATATTGAATAGCGAAAACATACTAATCAATAAATATTCAAAGAAATCTTGAAATAAAAAATATACTTGGGTGTTCCATGGCATTACACCTTAATAACTCAGTAATGGAATTGAATTAGACAAACAAGGGTTTGTCACATTCTGTGACAACTTTCATGTCAGGAGGCAATTTACTTTTGTTCTGTTTTCTTCCGTATCCAATGATGGATAATCGATAAGCTGCGAATGCGACGAGAATGATATTGAAACGATAAACAACGGAAATTTTCCTTTTTTCTTTCTTTTAACACCGGGTTTTGTAAGTAGTAATCGATAAAAACATAAATAAGTTAATATCTTCAACAGTTGAACCTATAGTATGTTACTACTGTTAACATTTCCTTTTATAGCCTTTACTTTGTATGCCATAATGATTAATTAGTAATATGATATAACAAGTGCCCCATTGATTCAAAAGTCTATTTTTACTGATACATATTCAATCATTGCAGAAATCAATTTATGGTAATGTTCCAGATAAAAACAACAAGGTATTTTAATAGACAATTAATTGTTCTAATTAATTGAACATCACTTAACACTGTAATCGCCAATCTAGCAAAGAGAATAATGTAAAAAACACTCAATCTAACAGTTTGTTCTATTATTTCCTGGAACAAGGATGTTTAGAGTTAAACAAAAAGCTCACTACACAATAAAAGAAAGTAAATGTGTTTTGAGTCCTGTTCTTAACTTGCGCTATACATGTGACATACCTCAAATAGAACACAACAGTTTGTAGTTCAGCTACAACCAAGCTGTTGATAAACCAATCATATACAAATATTTCAAAATAAATTCTTGAGAAATGATATAAATGTAACCAGATACTAGAGGAAAAATTACTTATAGGAAAATTTTCTAATTCTTAACGGCAGAGAAGAAAATTAATAGATTCGCAACAAAACAGGAGGAAAAACACCACTACCATGTTACCATCGAAGTGTAGCAACTCTTGGATAATACTGAACTAGGATACAGGTTGAAGAGACCAAACTGTATGATCTTGTGTAATTGTGTAGTGAAGTGTACTAAATAGTAAAAATACTGAAAAATGCTACTAACTTTATTTTGTTAGAAACGGACAATGGGTCGTCCTGAATAAGTACCTAAATTTAGGTCATAGTTGAGACAGTCAATCATAAAGCCAATTCGGACCGTCAAACCAACTAGTAATCTAGCGCAACTTAAACAAAGTTTTACGATTAACTACCAATGCTTATTGCACTACATAACAAACGAAGAGCTGCAAGATGATCTCGGGATCAAATGGATACATGAAGAGATCCAAGATTTCGCATTAAAATATGAAATAAGGTTGCTAAATCACGGCAACGTGGAAGCAGTACAGCTACTGGACAACACGCAGGAAATCAGAAGGTTGAAGCGAAGCAAACCACACAAAATTGTTTAGTGTATAAGTGTATTCTTAAATTTAGCTTAAGAGATTAGTTTTATATTAATTTGGAAAATACATACTGATGTATTATCACGTACTCGCCTTGCTTGTGTATTAATGTAAATACAACAGAACAGTAGTAATATAATGTATAGATAAATGATAAGTTAGTCAGCAACAACTAGTAATAAGATATTATTTTTTTTTTGCTGAAAGTAATATACGAATAATAATTCCTCTGGTCAGAAATCCAAAACGATCTCCATATTTATGCGTTTCATAACACGTTTAATATACTAAATCAAATAAGGAAAGTTTTGAAATAATAATTCTTGTTCATATCTGTTAATTTATCTTAAATTCCATTGTTTACGGGAACGTGTGCATTAATAAGTTGAGTAATAATGAATGTTCAGACAATATTAAGAAACATAATCATGTTTTAACGATATAATATATACCTACTCGTTAATGATACATTAAGATCAGCCTACACCTTCAAGTGTTGATATAATGAGAATTTATGAGAAAACTAAATGCAAAAGGATTCTTAATTATCTGTTTGTTTAACTACTATTCTAACTATATAAGGTTACTAGTGCTATGATTTTATGTTAATAAACTTATGGCACATTTTATACTATATCAAACATCAGAAACTTTGTTGAATGAATACTAGATTATATGATGCTACAATATTTTATTACATACATTTTTAGCTTAAAATAATATTAAAGTATGTTTCCACCATTAATGTAACAAGTTTAAATTTCAATTAAATAAAATAAAATAAATTTTATTCATCGTGTTATTTATAATAAAATTGATAAGGGTTTTCTAAAGTATAATCAAGAACATCGGACGCATTAGTGTCCTAAAATTAAATATATACTCTTAATTTTTATTAATATTAACGATTACCAATTATTATATATCAAATATATTTTATTTATCTGCAAATATTCATTATATGAGCCCTATAAGTAAAATTAGACTGTATAGTATAAGCTTCGAATAGTATAAATCAGTAATCAATAACTATAAGCATATTCCCGAAGGAATATAAGTATTTTTCAATATAATTTATCTTAATTTTAATAACTATTCAAAAATATTTGTCTTCAAACCGACCATTTCTCTGCAGGGTTATTAACGGCTTTTGAAAACTCTCTTTCTTGTCAAACGAGGATGGCCACTAGAGTTACGTAGTTATATGATACAACTTGAGGAACTATATTATGTACCCTCACTTCCAAATGGAGATAAGGAGATGCTTCTGAAAATTCATCTTCAATTCAATTACAGCCTTTGAGATATTAACAGGAATATAATTTCATTTATTTGAATAAGATTTTTAATGTGACATTTATTTGTTTCTATATATATATATATATATATATATATATATATATATATATATATATATATATATATATATATATATAAAGCTTAAGATGTCTTAAGAAACTATGCCAATATTAGTGTTAAACTATCTTTCAATTTTTAACCGTACTTATTTAGTTTATTTCGAAATAATGATGAACATGTGCAACTATATGAATACATTCATTCAAAGGCAAAATAAAAGAAGGAAAAGAATAAGAATTATAGTTAAGAGTACAAAATTAAAACAAGCTAATTCAAAATATAGCCACACTGAAGAACTTAAAAAGAACGAAGAGCAGCTGCATTTTAATTAAAAAAAGTTATAAAGTCAAGTTTTTAGAAAAAAAGTCGATAATTCTTGGTTATATTGGCATATTTATAGAAAACATAGTAAAAATAAATATCAAATACAGAGTTATATAATTTGTTTAATATTTTTTTTCGAACTCGAACTTTGGAAGGCTCGAACCTAGCAAAAAATGCAAATTATTGTGTGCTTATTTTATGATGAATTCAAGTTTTGCTTACAGCGTTCCATATATCTAAAACTATGTGTTTGTGTGTAGCCTTGAGAAGCTATGCCAGCAATAGTGTCAAACTGTCTTTCAATTTTTAACCGGTACTTATTAAGCTTCGAAAATATATTCGATTTCGATTCGATATTCGAAATAACAATTTTCAGTCAAATACAGTCAAATACTGTTTTCTCAATTCGTAATATCAGACGAAGATGTCCGAACCCTATCGTACATAAATTGTGAGAGAGAAAAGGACGGAGATAATTGCTTGGAGCAGTTAATATTATATGTGCTAATATTTTCCAACGGTAGTGTTTTATATTTGAATGTTCTGTGGATCCGTAAGAAGAAATGGAACTTTTCTATGGAATAAAATAATATCCCACTAATGTGTTATCGTATTTTAATACGTTAATTGCTATTTTTAAATAGTGTACTATAATAAATATAGACAATACGATAGAACATAAAAAAAACCTAAAAACTAAAGAAATAAAAAAATAGATCATAGAAAAAAAATAATCCATGACATAATTAAAAATGATCGCACAATAACTACTAAGCTTTTTAAATAAAGTCAAACGGAAATACTTTTTAACAAAAATCGAGAGAATAGTCGTAAATACAGATAATAGGTAATATCTATTATAGCCATAAAAACAGCCAAAAGTAGTTTACTATTTATCATTGACAATTTTAATCTTTTTACAGTATTACATTAACAATCTTGAAAAATATCGTTCCAAAATACTGCTATATTAATATACAATATATTGTTATTTACAAGCCAAACAAAAAAATTATAAAACTATATATATATATATATTACATATAAATCTATGTAAACAAAATTGGATATATTTTTGTCAAGATCGCGGCTAGGATGACAGAGCCAGGACGTTAAAAATCAGTCGAATGAAACTAGTAGAACCAAAAATAGCAACTATAAATAGTAAAATAGTAAATGGCAACGTAAAAGTACATGACTGAAACAGTCCATAGAAAATAGTAGCAAAACCAGTCAGATCGAAAATAGCGACTGAAAACAGTTACTGGTAAAAAGTATTAAAGTCGGTCGAACCAAAAATAGCGACTGAAAGAGTCGATAGTAAAAAGCAGTCAGTTACTAAACAGTCGATAGTTCCCAACGATAATTAAAATGTATTAAGGAACGTGTAGCGCCATCTGTGAGCGTGTTCGTGAAGGTTTTAACCGAGCAACATTTTATCTCAAAGTGTCGGTCATCTAAATCAAGAAAATCTAAACGCGGTAAAACGGCATCGCGCTCGATAATAATCCACCGATAAATTCGTATTCATTCGGTCGGCATCTGGCCGTCAACCAAAAGCGAATTTCGCTGCTAACCGAAATTTAATAGCAACGTGTTTATTATGCCATCGAACTAATCGTTAATTCATATCGAACAGAACGCCGTTTGCCTTTCCGTTTTCTACCTGGAGACGGGGACCGCCGCCGACCTTCTGTTTTACGCCGTTCGGAACAGCTTAATCTTCTGTTCGGAAATTAATTATCGACTTTTTTTCTTCGTTCACCGAATGAATCACATTAAAGATCGATTTTGTGGCCGAAAAACGGACCGACAACACGATTATCCGACACGATCGAGCGTTATCAGCGCGTGGCCTTTTATTAGACTTTCATTTTTTCGTTAATTTTCACTTAATTACCTTTAAATTTATATAATTATGGGTGATTATATTAATTAATTAAAAAACAGAAATTACTAGATTGTTTAATGTTTTGTCGATAAAAAAAATCGGATCCACAATAATAACATCCGACAAATCATTACCGCCTTATTTTGATTGAAAGCTGTGGCGGTAGATCCTTTTAATCATTTTAAATACCAGAAGTACCGGAAAGTCACTACCGGTTTTTCTAACAGATGTCGCTTAAGTATTAAGTGTTATAATTTGACACATATGTCATTTTATTCTACTGACATAAAGCTTCAAAGCTATAAATATTATATTATTATATTTTGCGAAAGTCATAGAGCTGCACCGTCATAGATTTATACCCTTTTAAAAATGTCAAGTTTCCTGCTGAAAACGTGAGCTTCTGGTACGCATTACTTTTCTTATTTAATCAAAAGAAAAACCCACTGAAAATCATCGTTTCCCGTTAAAAACTTACGGTGAATATGCTCTAACATTAAAAACATGTGAGACGTGGTTTCGAAAATTCAGAAGTGGTGAATTCGATGTGCAAAACAAAGAACGTTCTGGTAGATCGAAAGAGTATGAAGACGCGAAACTGCAAGAGTTATTGGATGAAGACAAAATCCAAACCCAAAAACAATTGGCAGCAGCATTAAATGTGACCCAAGAAATGTTTAGCAATCGATTACGAGAAATGGGAAATATGTAAAAGACGATAAGGTGGGTGCAACATCCATTAAATGACAAGCAAATGGAAAATCACAAAATCATCAGAAATACTGCTTCGAAAGTGGCGGGTGATGAAAAGTCTCCAAAGACTGATCGACTCCAATGCCAAAACAATTTGCAAGAAGTTGCCTGGTGTATTACGAACTGTTGAAACGCGGTGAAACGGTTAATAGTAATCGCTCTCAAAAATAAATGATCAATTTGAACCATACATATTATCTCACATGCGACTATCAACTTTTCTCATCAGTGGAACACGCGTTTGCAGAGCAGCACTTCCTCACACAGCCAATTTCGAAGAAATTAGAAAATAGCTCGATGAATGGTTTTGCTCATAGTACAAACAGTTCTCTTTGGGATGACATCCATAAATTGCCAGAAAGATGGGCAATACTATATAAATATAGAATCAAATGGTCAATATTTCGAATAAATACGTTTTTTTTATTTTCCTGATAATTATCTAAAATTAAAAAAAAAACGGTAATAACTTTCCGGTACACCTGGTACCTCACAAACCGAACCTCAAACGCCGAACAGATCAGACTCAAAATCAAAGAACTTGACTACTAGTCAGTCTGAAAATAATCCCAACTTAACCTAAGATTAATGGGATTCTTTTATCAGTATTTTGACTTATGAAAAGCCAATAATAAGCTCTTCATAAGCTTATCTCCAAGACTCTTGTAGATACTTGCTCTTCAAAACATTAAACTGACTAATACTTCAACGCCGTCAAAACAACGCAGCAAGAGGGAAGCAATGCAATAGAGATGATCAATGCGCAGGAAATCAGTCAGTCTAACTTAACAAAAAATAAATAGCCTAATATAATTTTTGGGAAATATATACTGATGTAGTTAATTTGTCCCATGTGTTTTACTTCTGTATTGATGCAGAAGTACAACAAAAGAACATCAATAAAATAATTTCTAAACTTAGATTGTACTAAACATATCTAATGTAAGTTATATTTAAAAATTCTACTGAAATATTGCATATTAGTATATAAATTATTATATTTCTAGTGAATCCGTTGTGTACACAAATTTCCAAAAATTAATATAGAGCAATGATCAATTTTTTTGCGAAAAAAAAGCTTAAGAACTATAGAAATTCATATACAAGTAGTAAGAGTATTATATGCATTTGTGCAGATATGATTTGCTTCATTTGTAAAGAACAATTATTTGCAGAATGAAAATCATAAATACGTTCCACGTAAAATTTGACCATAATCTACATCAACACTACTTTTTTTTAAGAATTACAGTATGTGATACCCAAAGATATTCAATTAACACACATATATTTACGTTAGATTCTAAACATTTCACTAAACACTGCGACACACTAGAAAAAAAGAAAAATATCAAAAATAGAATCGATTTTTAGTTTGCCTTCAAAGAAAACGAATTTTGTCATGAAATATATATATATATATATATATATATATATATATATATATATATATATATATAAAGATTGGGATATTGGCAAACAATATTTTCACGAATATATATATATATATATATATATATATATATATATATATATATATATATATTTTCTAATATTTAATTATTACATTGTTGTTACTAGACGTTTCCGACTAACCTAGAATTTGTCTTTACGATAACTTAAATCTAGGTATATAACTAGGAGGACCCATCGGCCCTATCTCAGTCTCTGATGAAATAATGTTTTTACATGTCACTGCTGTATTTTTTATTATATGCACCTCACTACATAACACTACACAAGATCAGATGGTTTGATTCTTATGAGTGCGTGTCCCGCTCTGGTGGTATCCAAAAGTTGCAATATTTCAATATTCTCATGAGAATGGAGTCTTTCCTCATGCCCCTTGCAATTCTCTTGATTTCTTGATTGACTGTGGGTATCTGAAGGTCTCGATGTAAGTAGTCAGTCCTGTAGTATTTGGGTGCACCCACAGCACTTCGCAGGATTTTGTTCTGAAAAATTCGTGTTTTGTTTATGTTGCTCTTTGCAGAAAATCCCCAAAATTGAACTCCGTATGTCCATGTAGGTTTCAGTATTTGCTTATATAAAAGCAATATATTATGTACTGATAATTGTGATTTTCTTCCAATTAGCCAATACATTTTCCTATATTTTAATTCCAGTTCTTTTTTTTTCTTCTTTATATGTTCCAGGTATGTTTTGCATCAAAATTAATTCCCAGATATTTAGCGTTGTTGGTATATAGAATGATAGTATTATTTAATGTTATTGGTGCCTGTATGGTCTGATTGTAGGTGAACTGCACATGTATAGATTTACTTTCGTTAATTTTTATTTTCCAAGCTTGTGTCCAATTATTTTTATTGTCACTTGCCTGTTGTAATTTTCTTATGGTTTTGTAGCGATATCATCAGCAAATGTAGCTATCGTAATATTCTCCATTTGTGATATATCACAAGTGTAGAGTAAATAAAGCATTGGCCCCAGTATCCTTCCTTGTGGTACACCTGTTTTAGCTTATTTTATTGTAGAATAAGCTTCTTCTTGTTTAACTCTAAACATTCTTGCTGTAATTTACGATTTTAGTAGTTCGGTGTGTTGTTCTGGTAACATTTTCTGTAGTTTATGAACATCAAACCAAACCTTATCGAAGGCTTGTACTACATTTAAGAATATATCTGAGCATACTTTTTTACTTTCGTAGGCTTTTTCATTAACATTTATTATTCTGTGGACATTGTCAATTGTTGAATGCTTCTTAATAAACCCAAAATCGTGTGTTGGTATTAGGTTTTTTCTCTCTATGACTCTATGATGAATATATATGTAATAGTTTTTTTGTAATATATTTTTAAAAATGTCTGTGTTTCAACTTGTTTTATATATAAATTGTAAAATAAAATCTACCGCTTTTTTAATCAATTAAATAAAATAAATATATTCCAGATATAGAAACAAATAAAAATAGTTCACCACTAATTTCTGTATTAAATATATAAAAAATCCCGATAATCAAAAAATATAACACATTTATTTAAGATTATAGTTCCAGTCATTCATGTTCTCACAATAATTAAACGTAACAGTATCATGAGAATTGTACTAACCTTCCTGTTTTCGTAATGATCATTTCTGTTCCTAATTCGTTAAATTTATCCCAGAGATCTTTTGTCTCAAGGTGACAGGTAACATGGCGAAGATCCTCACTGGTCCATTTCTCTTGAAGTAGGGGGTTCTTCGTTGATGGCCTATAAAGAGAATATATTTAACATAACATAACCCAAAATTATATATATGAAGAAATTAATAAAGAAATTCCATCAATTTCTTATATAAAAAAAGAATTATTTTGTTAGTACCATCTTATAACAATGATCAAGAGCTAGTAATTTTTTCTAAATAGGACGAAAATGTGAGATTTATTTTTCATTGCTTATGTCAACGTTTGTTCTATTTTTGAAACAGCTCTTGAATTGGAGTACTGCTTTTTTCGACACGGTTTTATTCTAATCAATAAAAATTCAAAAAATATCAATGTTTTTTTTTATTTTTAAACCACACAGGAAGATGTCTCAAGTGCTCCATATCCCAAAACTTAAAGTTGTTATTGTGTAAAAATGCCCATAGAAGAAACTGAGAGGATGGTAAATACAAGGATAAAAGAACATATATTATGTATGAGCTTTGGACACATGATTTAGTCCACTTTAGCTATTCTCCACGAGGCTATTCTGAGAAAAAATATGGAGGAAGTTTGGAGATTTAAAAATACCAAAACGATATGAACGACGACAAAAGCACACCAGTGAAATAAGTTTGGTCTCATAGCCGCCCCTCGGAATTATAATCATTCAACGAGCCTTAAAAAATTGATATACCAGTCATTTGATCTCTGATCAGTATGAGAATAATAGCATAAATAGGATAACCTGGTTAGAAGTTCCTTATCATCAGAGCCGTCACCTTATGGATGCTATTTGTAATGATTGCGAAACATTCGTTGAATGTAAATAATAAGCACTACTAATAATAGTCTGTTAAAGTGCAAAAAATTCGTAATAAATAGCATCACAATTAATAAGCCTTACTATTTTATCGCAGTATTATTCCTCAAGTAACGTAACTATATTTGAGTTGAATAAAAATAACGAAAAAGTTTTAATATGGTAGTCAAACATATCGAATTAGATTAAACAAGACGAAGTTTTTTATCTAATCTTTATAGTATGTAGTCTTACTAGACACGAAATAAAGATTTTGAAACACCATTTGTAAATCAACAGCAGAGCTAAAAATGCATTTTTAGTATTATCTGGTTCCTTGTTCAAACCACCACACTGATGGTGTTGCGAAATTATTTTAAATAATATCAGGGAATGTGTTAGTAAAAGAAATAATATATTCAACTGAAATAATTAGAACAAATACGTGAGAAATGTTAATGATACTTTGTACATAAGAAAAAATGATATTATATTACTATATAGACACTGCAAACCAATATTTGTAAGAAGACATATCTTCATCAGAGAAGTTTTCTTGAGGGATATTAAAGTCTCAACAGATAAGAAAGCCAACAAGTGAAGGTTTTTAAACATAAATTTCTATATACTAGTGTGGTATATTAGAATATTTACCTAGTATCGCTAAATGATTGCGAAGGTGCACTGGACTCAGATGTGGACGATACGTCGACCGGCGAATCGCGACCACTCTCAGCATCAGTCTGGATGGTGGTACAACTCAAACTGCCCGTCTCCGGAGGTGACGGTACTGAAGTTGAAGAAGAGTCTATAAATTTATCTGCAAATAAAAAATAACAATATCAGAGTTTGATATTGTAACATTTTGTATTGTTTGTATTGTATGTTGATTTAATATAGTCAGTAAATTAAAGAATATTTTTTGTATGAAAAATAATTTAAGATAACTAATTAAAGTCGAGACAAAAATATTAAGTATTAGTTCCATGATTGAAATCCATATTTACTCTGCAGAGTTGAAAATATTATAAAATGTATTTTATATTCAAAAAACGTTTGAAATAAGAGTATCTAAATATGTATAACTATTATCACTTAAGTATAATATAAAAACATATGTGGTAATTTGATGATGGGACATCTTATTCAATCAGAAATCATTTCAAATACTCACAAATACTTCTAACTTGTAGGTTTCTTCAACTATTGCTTATAGTATAGTTCGTAAAACAATTTGATGTAAATAATTTAAAGTATTAATTATCACTATTTATGGGCAATACATTATGCGTTTACAATGGATGAAACATGACACATACATTCACCTATAAATACAATATAAACGCAATAAATGCGAATGACTGGAGATACGGGTAAAAAAATTACTGAACTTCCGTACTGCAAATTGCATATTGAAAAGGCAAGTTAAATATTATATAATTATTACTTGAAAAGAATGAAACCAATATATCGGATATCGGAGTATTATCATATACACTAAAATGTGAAGTTATCTAATAATAACGGCCGCATATAACAAGAAAATGTTCTCTTTTAAGGTAATACACCTTATCAAAAAAGAGTATTCCTGTTACCAAAATTGCATATACTAGATGCAGTATTTTCCAGATATGATCACTAGGTATTACTATTGGTTCCCAAATGCAAAAGATGGTGCTAATAATATATATTGCACTAATCACGCTAAGTTCTACAAAATTGGTACGATACTAACAGAGAATCGTTTATATTATTTGTGTTGTCGGTAATGACTTTTATTTTGACACGCTAAATTGATTATAAATTAATTTTTATGGTTTAATAATACATATCAATAATTTGAGTTATAACAGCGAAAAATATATGAAATATTACTAATATTTAGTGAGAGTGTAAATATAATTAGGATTTAATAAACTAATAAATGAAAAACCTTAGGTACAATAAATCTGAGAGAAAGAAAAATTATTTAATATTCCAATGCATTTTTTCATCAGGCAAAGAAGGAGGTTTTGTATGACTTGCAGTAACAGGAAAAATGTAATTTTCTATAACGATATATTATGAAGAAAATCATTAGTTAGTCCAAGAAAAGTATCAAAAAGATCTGCTAAAACCTGATGAAACCTCGTTTTGAATAGTGAAATTAATGTAGATCACTGGTTCTTGCTACTGAAATGTAACAACTGTCCTTTTGGAGCCAAATATTTGGTCTAAATTACAAAAATTATGAAGGGCATTTTTTTCGTTTAAATAAGAAAGTTAAATAGCATATCCAGCGTACTGAAAACAAGCTCCTCTCCCAAATTCCTCAGATCGATGCAGCTTGACATACGCTTTCGAAATGTTAAAAAAGAGCAAAAACGTGTAAATAAAAAGAGTTCCGTCAAAGCCGAAGTTGTTCTATAGATATACTATGTTGTCAGTCAGAGAGAGAAACAAAAATTGAAACATGCATTGAAATAATACGATAATACGATATACCTAATAATACGATAATAAAAATAATAACACTGTTCATTTACATGCATTAGGATCATTCACTAGACTATCAGGCATATATTGCTTTGCTTTGATTAAAATATAAACTACAAAATTCGTTCTAGCATATATTAGATATGAAATACAGTTAAATGTTAGGTTATGTAAATAGAATAGTAATTCTAAATATTGGTTTAAGGAATACTATATTTTTAAATACACTATTAGTATTAAAATTATTTTTTCATATTTCGATGTAGTTCTATAATTTTAACCTTATTGTTTTTATCGTTTAGGTTTTATCTCTTACTCGATTTTGATGTCTGTGGTTGATCATTGTCCCTGTATACGAATACAATACATATTTACTAGTACTTTACCAGTACTGGTACCCCTGTTACTCTCAGGCATTATTTCGTGTTCTTTGTAATTTGTAAATTATAGAGATAAATTGCAAGATTTTTAGTTAATTGCTTCTCATCTGTTGTGATGCTTTCTAGCCACCCACGCGTATTTTAACCAGGGTGGTATCATGACACCAATATGTCTCGATTATTTTCAGGTGGCAGTTTCAAAACCTTATCAAATCTTTAAAAAGTAACCTTTAATGGTGGCTTTACATTTATCACAATGTGCTTATGCATGTGGAGAGAAATATAACTTCCATCGTAACATTCGTACCAACAGATTTAATTTAAACAAGCAAGTTTACGTTCTAGCTCTGTCGTCCTAGGCGCAACCTTGACAAAAATGTACACAAGTTATGCTTACATAGATTTATATGTAATAAACTTAATTAAAACAAGCAAGTTTAATTAAAATTAACCGTTTAAGTATGAAAATGACAATACACAATGACATGACAATATATATACAGTGTGGCCATCTGTAAATATTGCCATGTTTAGAGGTCATTTTGCCTACAAAAAATATCGAGCATTATTTTCTATAAAATGCGCATAAAATTTAAAAAAAAATAAAATTATAATATATATATATATATATATATATATATATATATATATATATATATATATATATATATATATATATATATATATATATATACGTTTCGAATAGTACAAATCAGTAATCTATAACTATAAGCATATTCCCGAAGGAATATAAGTATTTTTCGATATGATTTATCTTAATTGTAATAACTATTCAAAAATTTTGGTCTTCAAATCAATCATTTCTCTGCAGGGTTATGAAAACTAACGGCTTTTGAAAACTCTCTTTCTTGTCAAACGAGGATGGCCACTAGAGTTACGTAGTTATATGATACAACTTGAGGAACTATATTATGTACCCCCACTTCCAAATGGAGCCCTCAGATCAGGAGATGCTTCTGAAAATTCATCTTCAATTCAATTACAGCATTTAAGATATTAAAAGAAATATAATTTCATTTATTTGAATAAGATTTTTAATGTGACATTTATTTATTTGTAACTAAGTATATAATATATTGGAATACTTATGGTTTCTTACTTATACTACAATATATCTTAGCGTCAGGTATTTGAAATATATAGTATTACAAATACTAAATACGTATTTGTATTTTGATCACAAGTAATTCAAATACCGTCCAACCCTGCATATATGTATGCTAAATAATGGAACTTTATATATAATAGAGAAAAAAATAATTCACTAGTTAAAAAAACAGGAAATTATGGCATATCGACAACATTAACGTTCGAAAACCAGCAATGTGCAGGCAACCCGCAACAAGATTCTTATCGCCAACGAAGAGCAGATCACTCACGTAACGACAACGTAAATTATACCGGGTTTAATCGCTCGCCAATTATTAAAACTAACAATTCGACACAGTGACGGGGGTCATTAAAAAGCGATTTCGCTTTTCCCAGAGTTTTCACGCCGGCTTTATCTTGACCAGCGAACAAAACGGCCATTTTCGGGCCCCGGATAAATACACAAACGTCCGCTTTCTGTCCATTAATATCGTGCAGTCGTTTTCCCGTTAGGCCGCCTTGTGATCGTTAAATAATTGAAAGCATTGCTCCCGATAAAGGCGTGACGAATATGTTGATTAATATCTTTCTAATTAGTGGTAAAATGTTCTTTTCGTGATGTTCGATTGAACGTTTCGCTGGAAGTTTACGACGATTCTTTCGTCGAAGTTTTCGGATCAAAAAAATATAATGACGACTTCTCCAAGACGGTATATTTGAAAGAAAATATATATTATTAGCAGAGTTGCCAATGGCAATTTTTCAAATTTCCTTAATAATCGAGGTCCAAATTCTCTTCAAAATTATTTGAAGAACTGAGACTTCTCAACTATTTAAATGATATTTAATTTTATCTTTTCGTAACATGGAGTGAAGTGTAATATTATGAATTATAATTATACATTTTGTTCAAGTTTTTATTGCAAGTACTTTGCTTGATGGGTTAAACGTGACATTGTCGCCCAATTTATTAACCTCCTCCATTTTTGCTATTAAAGATACTACAGTATATGTATATAGTCGATTGATGTTCTCTGTTATTAAATTTTTTTAGGGGCACTAAATTTTCAACCGACCGATACGTTCGAAAACTTCAATATCATCAGTAAAGGCAGCCACACTTTTTTTACGTTTAGGACCAGTTATCTTCCGCGGCGGTTTTGAAGCGAAACACTTAACTCCAGTAGCATTCACCATCAATGTTATCTTCATGAAATTCAAGCCCATGTGAATAACAAATCAGTGTAGCATAGAATAGTTCTATATCGTATTATAGCTCATCATCTAATATTTGTCACGGATGTGTGAAGCATAGGAAATCGTTAACAGTAATTTTGTTTGTAGCTTTTGAGCTTCTCCTGGATTTTATCTCTTGGCAATGTCTGACATCAATGTAACATAAAATTATGTTCTATAGAAATCTACATGAAGCATATTTTCGTCGTTTTAAAAATTTTCCATCCTTTCTCCAGCATAATACAATGAATATTTCGTCTGCATCTATAAAATATGTTGAATTGCTGAAATCAGAATTTGATACCTTAACAAAGGACTTAGCGGAATTCATTTTCATAAAGTTAGCATAAGATATTTTCAAAACACGCTCTAGCTCTGCTTTCAATTTGTAAAGAAGGGATGTTCCTGAACGAAACAATGTATTAAAATTCATTAGCAGTGAAAGTGCATAAAACATGAAATCTAAATATATCACAGTGAATATGACGAATCAAAAAACACTGTTTCAATGCATACAAATACATGGGCTACATACGCGTCGAGAGAGAACCGCTGAATTTGAGATAGTGCGAAAATATTCTGAATTTCCACTTGAAAGAACTCTTGAAATACTGTTGTTAATAAAGTTATAAAATTGTGTAATAATGAACAATAACATTTAATAGAATTTAAATAGGGTATTGCAGTATAGAGACTATTGAAATAATGTGGGTGGTTTAATAACCATAAATAAACTTTTTTTTTATTAATCTCTTAGAACGTCAACAATCTGCCCGTGGGCAATAAGTACTATTATATGATTTCAGTAATATAATGTAACTATCCTGACATGTATCACTTCAGTAAGTGATCTACTGTACAACTTATAATTTAAATCTTATTGTAGATAGTATTCTAACTTATTTTAAAGTCTATCCCAACTTATTCTAAAAACTATTCTAGCTTATTCTAGATATTATTAAATCTCACTCTATGTGTGTATGAATCAGTTCGTATGGCAGTTTGCGTTTGAGCCTATGCACTTCACTATCATCGGGCACATTTAGCTGTTTGGCGAGTGCATTGATATGCACTAATAGTCTTTCAGAGTACTTCGCACTAACACTCCGAATCACACTCGCAACACTTTATTCTGGAACCTCTAGAGGATATATGTTAGATTTGCTAGTAGTACCCCACAGTTCAATACCATAGGTCCAAATGGGCTTAAGTATTGACTTATACAGCAAAACCTTATTATCTAATGATAATTTGATCAGCCAATACATTTGGTTTAGTTTAAGCCCAAGCTGCTTGCGTTTTGTAACTATATGTTTTTTCCATGTCAAACGTCGATCGAAATGCATTCACAGATATTTAACGTTGTCTACTTGCGGAAGTTCATAATTATTCAATTTTACTGAGGGACATGTTCTTCTACAAAGGGTGAATGTCACATGTGTAGATTTTGTCCCATTTGCTTTGATACTCCACGTTTTCAACCACAATTCGACTTTCTTTGTTAAGATGAAGTTGGATGTTATTTGTAGCTGACATTGGATCTTCATGTGATGATAAAACCACTGTTCGTCCGCATATGTTGCTACATTAGTATTTCTTGTGGTCGTAGAAGTGTTCTGACCCAAAAATCGATATTATATATCAATATTGATATCGATATTGGAATTTCCCGAATAATATTCATGTTTGAGAGACACTATTTTCCAGTATCAACTAAAGATCATTGTTATATATATTAATATATATTTGATTGCTATATAAGTTGATCAGTAAATTTATAGAAATTAAATGGAAATCACTATAGTATTTTTCCGCAAGGCAGCTTTTCCTATAGCAGTTATATAGCTGTCTTTTTTTTAATTAAAAAACGTCAGAACACCCAGAAGTTAGATGAAGCTAATCCTGGAGAATGTTATAAAAATTTTGCATCCCAATTTACTGATTTCTTTCTGATTTATAATTATAGCAATTGTTTTTAAAACTTTATGAACAGATACGTTATTTTTAACGTTTCTTCTTCTAAAATCAGATCTTTTCTGTCTGATCTGTAAGTCTGAGCAATAGTGAATAATTAAGTCAGAAGATAAAATATTAAATTTACACTGATTTTCTGCATCACGTTAGACAAAAAGCAAAACACATTAGAACCAAAATAAAACAACTATACTGGTTAGTCGGAAGATACTCTCAACTTGATCTAAAATCAAAGAGGTTAATCTATAATTCAATTATAAAGCCAATTTGGACCTATGGGGTGCAAATATGAGGTTGCACTAAAAATTCAAATCAACTAGTCATACAACGCTGTCAAAACAAGGTTCTTCGATTGATTACCAATGCCTATCGCTATGTAACTAACGAAGAACTGCACGATGACCTGGAAATCAAATGGATTTGCGAAGTTATCCAAGATTTCGCCTTGAATCACGATAGAAGATTACTAAATCATACTAACGTGAAAGCAATACAACTGCTGGACAGCACGTAGGATGTCAGGAGATTGAAATGAACAAAACCATACGAACTTATATAAAGTGTATACATTTAGTGTAAACTATAGCTGTAAGTTAATAATTAATAAATAATTACAATTTTATAATTGAGGAATACATACTGATGTATTTTCTCGCACTCGTCTTGCTTGTTAATCCAGGTACGTAGGAAAAGTAGTAATAAATTAATTATAAATTAAGATTGTATTAAGCGTATCTAATAAAGATGTTATAAAAAACTGATTTTCTAGTCCTACTGTTAAAATTAAAAAATACCAAGAACTTATTAAGCAGTCAAACACGAAATATCATTATAAGATAAATATAAACTAATATATAGTTAATATTATATGGAAATAAAGAAAAATCTACTAGTAATAAAAAGTATATACTATATTTAAATAAACTAGCTAGCGAAATAAAAAATCTGGTTACATTTTGATGACATCTGATACATCGTAAGTTATTTTTTTAAATACATACAAAAAAAGAAACATCTTGAGTGGTTAAAGGATTCAACGTACTAGCACAATATATAATTATAGTCTCATGATATATCACGAAAAATCACTCTAGTGTCATAAACGTGTTAGGTTAATTGTTTCTTTTTTCGATATAACAACCTTATAATAACCACATGTTTAATTATTCATATATTTTGTCACGATTTAGAATTCATGAAAATAATGATTGCTAAAAATATAGCTCGTTTTCTAAATGTAGCTTCACATTTTAATGGGGTTATTCAGAGAGAATATAGCCAATGTTCTGGTAGCTGAAGACTTTGAATAACATTATATAGCCGTAATAATGTTTCACTTTTATTTATAAATTCAACCTCTTAAATATTTTTGATATCGAAATATAATTATTTAAAAAAAATTGTTGTATTAATATTTCTGGAATTATTGTTCATTGGTTTCACCTCAACTTGGTAGCGCCTGAATTATTTTCGAATATTTTTATTTAGTTAGTGATAATAAATGACTGTTAAAATAAATAAATACAATAAATCACATGCTAAACAAGAAAAATTTGTTCTTTTAATGCTCAGTTGAAATCTTTTGAATTAAAATCAACAATAACCTTCAATGATAATTTCGATTAGTTTGAAGTTTCCATCTTCCATGAAATAACTATTTTTGATACATTAAAGCCAATAATTGTAAATTCCCAACAGTCTCTAGTAACTTTCGTGTCATTGGAAATGTTCCAGTTTTCCTTTGAATTAAACAGGCAAATTAATTAATATATC
Source organism: Rhynchophorus ferrugineus (assembly GCF_030347505.1). NCBI lineage: Eukaryota > Metazoa > Arthropoda > Insecta > Coleoptera > Curculionidae > Rhynchophorus > Rhynchophorus ferrugineus. The sequence goes on along the minus strand of NW_027472588.1, from coordinate 14,416,045 downwards.
TAAATATATATACTTATTAATATTTTTATAACACAAAACTATAATCAACAGTATTTAATTAAAAAGCTAGTGTGTGTAGAAAGAATGTTATAAACCCTTTCACAATGATATCAGATTTGAACCTAATAACAATAAATATATTAATACTATGTATTAATTAATATTATACATTAATTAATTAATAACCAAGGATTAAAGCTATTATTTTTTCTAATCTATAATAATTTACATCCTTAATTATGTCATTCATTATTTTTCTCTAGGTACTCTTATTTTTGATACTTTGAGATACAAAAGATAGAGGGGTTTGGCTTCAAAACAACTGGTGTGCTAAAAAATCAGTGGTTTATCCAATTCTATTGAGTACTGTGTTTGACGGTAACGAAAAAGATCTAGCAAGTAGAATATTGCGTTGGGCAAAAAGTAATTACGTAGATGGTCCGATCCGGACTATATAGTGATACATCAAAATATCCTAACCAATGCCTCTCAATTTTCACCATTACTGAAGCTGTGTATAGTCTAGAATTACGAGGAATAGGAATGCCATTCCTATTGATTAATTCTGACTGTTATTTTCAATACTCAATGACAGGAGATGGTTTAATTAATGGTTAGACCAAATTGGGGCAATTCGTGATAAATAAATTGTTTCTAAGGTCTCCAAACACTTCTAGAATCACCTTTCTTGGTGTCAACGCGGGCTTTGCAACCATTTATGAAGCTAGCCGAGCTTTGAACACTGTCTTTTTAGCATGTTATTGTCGTATAGCTCAATTTCCTTTCTTTTCAGCAACGATTTACAAATAAAAAATCCGTCCATTAACTATTTCACTATTAATTCATATGGAGTCCAACACTTCTTGGTATCCAGTCACAATTTTAAATGCTTCCGTGCTAATTTAAGTTAGATATTGACTTCTGTGGCAATATTTTAACAACAAAGACTAAACTACTAATTCTGACACAGACATTCTGTTACGTATTCACCACCATAATGACCACACAGTTTTCTATAAAACACCTATTATCGCATTTCAGTAATAAAAAATACAAGATATGATAATAATAACATTCTGGACACCCTATTTCCTAAGCGCAATAACTTCTGACTAAAAAGTGAATGACTCTATCCTAACATATAATAGACGATAGACGTCATATACTACATTAGTGCTATCCATTAGAAAAAAAAACTGAAATTACTATTTACCCAGACTATATTTGTCACCTTTGAAATGTACAATCTGAGAAGACCAATGAAAACAGATGGACACTGATTCCTACATCAGATCCATAACATCTTTTCATCAAAATTAACAGAAAAACATCAAAGAATGTATGTGTCTTAATGCCAACTGAGATGCTTAAAATGCGTGAATTGATAAGTAATAAGACAAAACTACATTCGACTGTGAGCATTAATTTATTTTTAATAAGATTAAATTGATTTTGTGTATCGTTTTACCATCATGGACACCAAAATCACCAAAAATCACCAAAACAATTTGTTAATGTTAGTTATAATGTAAAATATATGTTTTTGGATATATACCTGATATCATTTATACAATATAGAATGTACCACGTTGTGAACCTTTTGGGACCGTCAATGAAAACCAAAAGATCCAGCATCGGTATGAGATACAGGCGACAACTACATGTATCTGTAAAATAGGTAAGCGCCGTATTATGAATAATAGATATTAATGAATTTTTCTAGACCTGTAGAAAATCCAAAGAAGATATGGTGTAAGTATATGTGTATGTATATGTATGTTGACAGTTTTACCATTATAATGAAATAAATTAATAGAAATAATAGTATTGAATATATTGTACAATCAATATATTAAAATTAATTATGATTAGTGACGATTTTTAGTCATGAAAACACGCGAGATATTTTAATATTCCTACTTATAGCACACCAATATTTAAATTATGATTTTTATTATATTGCAATGAAATCAAAAAAACATATTTTGTATGAATGACATACATTTTCTAAAATATAGAACATAGAAAATAACTTATTTTTGTATTGCATATACGTGGTCTAATCTGCTTGCTAATAAATAATTTTTATCTATATAGAACAATATATTTAAAACACACTAGCGACAGTTTTACTGTAACTTGCCTGCGATTAACAAGTTCTTATTAAAACAAATTCACATAGACAATTTTCAGTCCACTTTCGAACCCCTCATTCCTGGATATATGCGATGAGATATTCCCGATGCCTTCGATAGAATGGCATTTCGATTAAATCAGCGGCAAATAACAAGACCCCATTAATATGCAGGAATTGGCTATGCAGTAGCAGGCACTGCTACCGCGATTATCAATCAATCTACCGAGATATTTTATCTCGAAACTATTTCAAACAGTGTTACTTGTCTTTTTCTAATTATCGGTATCATCTGACGTTAATTAATTTTTAATTTGGAATTCGAAAGCTCCTCTCATGAATATGTACGGGTTACTTTTTTATTGTTATTTCAACTATTCACTCGTATCATCTCATTGATTATATTGTAATTTGTCACCCTATGAATTTAATAAATGTTCTTTGATTTTAAGATATTCTGATGATAAAGAGAAGTATATATGCGTTATTTCTTGCTACTGAAGTATTATAGATCTCAATACAATACTAAAACGATGTCATAAACTATTTAATATATTAATGATAGATTATTTATTATGGTTTTGTTCTCTTGATGTCAAACATGTCTTAATATATTGTTCTCCTATGATCATGTCTTATCTATTAATATAACGAATTGTTTAAATCTTTAAAATAAACTATAAGTTTCGATGCTAAAATTGTTAATAATTAATATAGCTTATATTAAGAACTTTCCATCATTGATAATTTTTATTTTACTAATTTAAAATAATTTATTTATTCCAGCAATATTACAGTCAATTCAAAATAGCAGTGGCACGAATGTCAATATGTGTCTGTCTAAAGTTGTAAATTGGTTTTACAGTCAGACAATATTATCCTTGTCATCTTGTTCTAATTAAAAGGAGATAGAATGCTGGTAGAGAAGCTCGAATATGTAAAGGAAAGAGCCTGCAAAATTTGTCCGTTTGCCAAATGTCTGAACATTCTTCAAAATATACAATTACGGGTTATAAACCGGCGAACGTTGTTTTAACCCTTTGTTGTAATAAATTTGAAATCGCCGCGGTTTTTATTGAACTTGCAGCTGAACTTTGTATTAGTACGGACACGGTCACTAAAATATCTCAACAATTAAAAAACAATATAACCTTAAATTCGCCAAAAGAAACCGTGTTTATGCGAAACAGGTGACGAATCAAGATCAGCTTGGTGTTTCAGAGATCAAATATATGCAATGTATAATTAAGTAAGTAGTTTTTTCAATCGAAACATAATTTAATACAATTATTTCAGAGAAAATTGTTAGTCTGGAAAGTATCCACAAAAATCCAAAAGATATTAAGCTATTTGAGAGATATAGAACATCCGTTCATTATTGGATAATATAGGATTTAAGTGGTGTAAAGATACCCCACGAAGGGGTTTAATGGAACTTCAAGAGATTGCTTTTAAAAGAAAACAATTTTTAAAAACATATAACAAAACCAGGGAAGAAATATATCACTTTAAATATTTAAATGAGACATGGATATTTCAGAAGGGCACATTGGGTTACTCATGGCAAGGTGATAATAAATATAGTGTAAACGCAACAAAAATTAATGGAAAAAAGTAAATGTTGGAATAACTATTGATTAGGTTTTGTTAGTCAAAACATTTATTAATCGCAGACATTTAGTTCTTCATGATGGAAAAAGGAAGGGTGACTACCATGAAGAAATGAACCGTAACTTGTCTTTGCAGTAGTTTGAAAAACAGCTTTCAAAGTACTTGAAGGAACCATGAGTTATTGTTATGTACAATGCTCCATATATACCATATATAGTACACTGGTGGGGAAAATCCCCAACACATGCACCAACAAAGGTTGCAACTAAGGAATGGCTTAAAGTACATAAAATAAGTTTCGAAGAAATCATATTAAAGAATGAATTATTTCAAATTGTTACTCGGTAATTATAAATGAAATATTTAATTGCATTTTATGTAATTTACTTTTTTAGAAATAAGCCTGAGAAAGGATACATAGTACATCAGATTACTGAATGTTATGACCACAGAGTATTACATCTTCCTCCCTATCACTGCATTTTTAATCCAATTGAGTTGATATGGGGTATTGCAAAGAACTATTACAATAGATATTCAGGCCGAGGAGGATATTCAAACCAGAACTGTCTGGATTTATGGGAAGAGGCATTGTTGAAAAGAGCACCTTTGGTTTGTGTGAGTTCGATCAGACCCATTGAAGAAGAAATTGAACAAGTTTTTGATAGATTGGAAATAAACAACAGCTTAGTTATTAACTGGATTAGTGTTTCTGAAATTGAATAAAACCTTATGTATGTTGATTTATGATTCAATGCTGATGATTACCAAGACAGGGTGATGAAAGAGGAAACCACTAAAGGTCAGTATACAATTAATATACTTTAGTTGTAGGGAATTGTACTATAGAGTGTGATAGCTTTATGGGCATGTGTGTTATTATACATGATACACAATATACATGATTGTTTCGTTAACATGTATGAGGTGAGAAATAACACTAACTGTTTTACAGATATGCCAAAAGTTTTATCAAGAAATATGTATACAGATAGTAACAGGACAAACTAAAGGGAAATACAGTAATATCATAATGACTTTACAGGATACATTGCATCGAAAGAAACAAGAACTAAGCATAAAACATAAATATGCACTCTAATGAAAGTAAAATATATTACTGAGATATACAATTGTTAATTGTGTAGATTAGGTCTTCGGGGGATACCACTACATAAAAAAACGCGCCTAGAACCCTACCTATAGTGTATAAAAAAGTTTAATGTATATATAATAAAATAATTCTAACCTATAAATTATTGTGGCTGTATAATTAATTGTAGTTTTAAGTTCTTCGATAATATATGTATTAGATGTATTATAATGTTAAAATAAATTATATTTAATAGAATATTTGTTCAATTGTTTTATTTATGTTAAAATTTTGATGTATGTCAGAGCCAAAATGTACTAAAACTCAGAGTAGCTTCGACAACTTTACGACGTTTCCCATGTCATTGCTATTTTGAATTTACTATATTTCCAGTTGTTTATATTGTTTATTATGAATTAGTAATAGGAATTTAATTCAAGTATTCTAATATTAAATTTATTATGTTTTTTCAAGTTTGAAATGCGAGCAACGCTACTTTCAGAACTGGGAAAGAAAATGCATTAGCATTATAGATCAATTAAAGCATGACTGATAAAATGAATATAGTTGTCGTCTGACTAGGGCTTGATTTCGCTATTGTTTTTCATACCACATTTACCCCAGAATTGTTCGCAATAAAATTGAATGAATAATTGTGAGAAATAACAGAAAGAGCTCAATATGTTATATATTATTTTCTAATGTTTTTCCTATATACACATTTTATTTATGCCAACTTAGTTTGTTTAATTTCCCAATAAAATTAAACTATTTCTTATTGTTTTACATTTTCAAGATATATAATTATTATTTTTACATCTGATTAAATAGTTAAATCCCAATTTTATGACTATCGAAATAGTATAATGGAACAATGATATAAAAAATTAGGATATGTTATATAACTAATAACAGCATGAACTGATCATTCTATATTTAAAATTAAATTATATATTTTTATATTATTGTAATTGTATACAAGGATCTAAGTAATTTATAAAGGGTTGAAAAAGAAGATTTATCAAAGTTAACTTCATTTTGTGTCATTTTCTAGAAGTATAAACCAAACACAATAATCAAAACAACATGCGACCAACATTTATTGAATAGTAATAAAAACTTATTACAAAGATATATAATAATTAGTTAATATTGCTTATTACCGATTACAAGGAATGATCTGGTCAACCAACAAAAATGAATTGAGACTAAAATTGTAGAGAGTTGAAAGAAGCTCTACATCTAAGCGTTCAGATTAGAAGTCTTACCCGATCCGCCGTATTTGCCTGACATTGCTTCATTCGATATATTAAATATGAAATGTAGACAGACGACTTGACAAAAAAGTTATATTGATAAACATCAATGACACTTTTATGAACCAATAATGAAAAATTATTATTGTAACTTCAATACTACAATTCTACAGTGATAAAATATTATTTAAAGAATTAATAACTATATTTCTACTATATTATTAGGAAGGGATCCATATTTATCAGAAATAATTATTACTAAAATATAATAAAAAATTTATAAATATAAATGGTGTAGTGTAAATTATAAATAATTCCCTGTATATATAATATTATTATTTAAATTCAAGGGACAGTTATAAAATAAGTATCGAAGTAATATGTTTATTATTTTTATAAAAGAAATTATATTTATTAAATATGCAGACATGCAATATTGGTGATTGTTTTCCTATAATTACATAGACTTTATGGATAGTTTGTTAATATAAGATATAAAAGGTTTTATAATTGTAACTGTTATACATGACAAATAACCATAATATATATATATATATATATATATATATATATATATATATATATATATATATATATATATATATATTGCGCTTTTGCATATATATATAAGACCATAAAAACATATTATTATGTATGTAAATAAAATTGACAGGTTATTATTTTGAGTATTTGAACAAGTGATATGTAGTAATTATATTTATGAATATTATAATTTTATAAATTATCTTACTGAATATAATTTCCAGTTCATGTAATTTTAGTAAAGTATCTCCATACAGGTGTATTGTTAATGCATAGTTAAAATTGATTTCACAACTAGGTAATTATTAATAATTTAAAAAAATACTGAGTCTTATTTAATATTAACAGTTTGCAGCATATAAAGGAAGATATTAGTTGGAATTTTAAACTGAATACGTGTATTTGTATTTGAATATTTGATTGTAAAATAAATATAAATGCATGCACGTTTTTTGTTATTACTTTTCAAGATCAGTGTGTAGGTTTATTTACATCTTTGAGAAGTATTGCTGTAATATGACGGTATTATACAAAAATTAACAATTTTTTGCGTGCGTAGAAAGATGTCAACGGGAATTTTCCACTGAATAGGATATATATAATTTTGAAATTAATTATTCTACTGTTGGAGAGTATCTGAATATTTGAATATAGAATAAATATTATATATATAAATTAATAATTAATATTGAAGATCAGTATAATGGTTTATTTACATCACATCTTTGAGAATAAAATGTACTAACGTAATATGTCGGCATTATTCGAAGTCGACAATTTTCTGCATGTGCGGAAAGACGTTCATTAGAATTTTAACAGGAACAGAAATAAATAATTTCGAAAACAATTATTCCACTCCAAGAGAGTAATCGGCGAAATAGATACAAATATTAATAGTTTATATTGCTGATTGTATTAAACAAACCTATATTCATAGGAATTTCAACCAGAATAGGAATATATAATTTCAGAAATAATTATTCTACTGTTTATTGATATTTTAATTTGAAATAATATAAATGTATACCGATTCATATTGATATAATTTCTGAATATTAGTGTAATTATTTATTTACCCCTTTAGAAAGAAACATAATAATTGGTGCAATAATGTATTATATAGAAATTAACAAGTTTGTGGATATATAGAAATATGTTCATTAGAATATCAGTTAGAATAGGAATATATAATTCCAAAACCAATTAGTCTACTCTTAAAAGTTGTTTGAATTTATTAATCGCAGACATATAGTTCTTCATGATGGAAACAGGAAGGGTGACTACCATGAAGAAATGAACCATAACTTGTCTTTGCAGTAGTTTGAAAATCAGCTTTCAAAGTACTTGGAGGAACCATGAGTTATTGTTATGTACAATGCTCCATATATACCATATATATAGTACACTGGTGGGGAAAATCCCCAACACATTCTACTGTTTATTGGTATTTTAATTTGAAGTAATATAAATGTATACCGATTCATATTGATATAATTTCTGAATATTAGTGTAATTATTTATTTACCCCTTTAGAAAGAAACATAATAATTGGTGCAATAATGTATTATATAGAAATTAACAAGTTTGTGGATATATAGAAATATGTTCATTAGAATATCAGTTAGAATAGGAATATATAATTCCAAAACCAATTAGTCTACTCTTAAAAGTTGTTTGAATGTGAAACATATACAAATTCTAATAGGTGTTAAATCGCCTATATCATTATATTTATTCATTTACACATTTTATAACAGATATTATTGAGGTAATATTGATATAATAACGCCATGTTATATGTTCATAGGAATTTCAACCTGAATAGGATTATATCATTGCAAGAAAAATTATTCTTCTATTAGGGAGTATATGAATGCGACTTAAATACATAAGTATATTCATAGGAATTTCATCGAGATTATCAAATTTATGATAGGATTATTCTACTATTAGAGTGTTTTAATTAACAAATTTCTTCATGTATGGAAAAATGCTGAAGGGAATTTCAACTAGAATGGGAATATATAAATGGAATACACAAGCAGAAGGAATATATAAGTTTTAATAACAATTATTCTACTGTTAGAGACTTTGTGAATGTGAATGTGCTACCTCTGAAGATTAGTGTAATTGTTTGCTTACAGTTTTGGGAGGAAAAAAATGATCATAACATTGGTTAAATAAGGTGTTATATAAATATAACAATAAATAGATAGGAGTTTCAACGAGACTAGGAATATATAAGATCAATCTCAATTATTGTACTATTAGGGACTACAATTGCTATTATACATGAGGTATATAGCGATGTTATACAAAAATAGACACTTTTCCGCATGTGTAGGAAGATGTCAACGGGAATTTTAAACGAGATAGGGATATCTTCATATATTGTGACAATAATACATTGTTGTTCAACATACCGACAGGAGATGCGGCCTCAGCCTCCCTGTCCTTGCACTTGGCCCTCGCCCGTCCATGTCTGGACATGATCGCGGCGATACTAAAGTCCGTGGCACAAGGTCTCATCGTGCAATTATCTTCCATAATCACCGCTATCACCGGCACATGTTCGATCACGGTCCGCGTAGGCGACCAGCGCGACTCAACATCCCCCGCGACACTATCGCGCCGTCATCGCACAACCACCGCGCGCTTTATCCCAGCCGACGACGTGCCCCAGGTAAGCCCGAAACGATCCCGGTCTCCTCAAAAACCCGCGCTAATCGCGTGACCGCTCTCTGTTTTGACAGACGGAATATTTCACGATCCGGCTTGTCGCGCGGCTCAGATTGGCCCCACAGCTCCCACTCGTCGAGGAGGCGGTCCCGAGTCGCGTCGCCCTAATTGACCCCCGAGCTTTTGTTTTCACCGGGACGCGCTCGCTGCCTTCGACTGACCGGCATCCCGTCCAGATGCTGTTATCAGAAAGGACACGTTGCCATTTTTCGGCCTTCCACTCCTCACGACCGTTCTACTACCTCCCCTGACCCCCCTCCTCCCATCCACAACACAGGCCGCTTCGTCCTCGCGCATCGATGACAACACGTTCGCCTTTTGTTTTTTCCCCCTACCTCGATCGGTCCTACCTGGGCGGGCCGCGTACACCGCCAAGACTTGGGACGGTTGGAGTGGGGGATGGCCGCGCCCTGAGGCGCGGCGAGATCGAGGCCCCGCCCCTCCCCGATCCAGAGCATACGGTGGCGACGATTTGCCGCTCTACCTGTTCCGGAGCTGTTGATTGTTTTTCTTTTGTTGGGGTGTACGATAATTGCGCCGTATGCGGCTCGATTATGAACATGCCCATCGAGGTTTGCTGCGGATGGAGGTCGCACGGGACGGGGGGGATGGCGAGGGGAGGCGCTATTAACACGACAACTGCATGGGAATCTGTAATTTATTCTCGGGACGTCTCGCCTAATGAATTTATCTGGATGGCGATTGCAGTTTGAAGCTGGTTGAATTCATCGGCAACGTTATTATAAGAAATATCGCGTAATTAACCGCGTTACGTATCAGATACGATCGTAAATTCGTCACATGGTATTTTTGCTTGTAAGTTATAACCAGTTTCTAACCATATAAATTGCAACAAGGGCATAATTATCACTCGTGGCAGATTTGCAATAGAAAGTAACCAGTATGCGTGCTCATAGCTGGCTAGAACCCAAGATAATATTTTCTTAATATAACAACAATATAATAAGAAGATATACGTAGTGTCAGCTAAACAAAAAAATACTCACCAGCTTCTTATAGATTCTTCTTGTGATCAAAGCAATCATTGCAATTTTATATGATAGCGCTACACAACATGAAACTATACTTTGAATGTGTTTGTTAATAAAATATCTACCAGTTAACTAGTACTCTCTTCGTCAGCCACTTCTTCGATAGCGTTTTATTTGCTTATTGTTACCAATTCACTTTGCGCCCTGGTGTCTCACAGCTGATGATCTCAACTACATTTTCTTGCGAATTAATGAAACACTTTACACTACTTAATTTAGCTACACTAATTACAATTTAAGTGGACCAAGGCGATCTTTCATATGGGTCTTTCTATCTAGACTTTTCGATACTAACCTCACGACTTATCGCGAATTTTGAGTTTAACGAATTTAATTGAAAATTGAATGAAATGAAAGGGGATTAGAACACCTCGGTTCGAAATACTTAAGGTGGTATGGTTATCACGCCTACTCTGTAATTATACTACATTTGCCAATCACGTTCTGTTCCAGCGAATAGGTTAGTTATACATCTTTTTCATATCCCATATAAATCTTGCTTGCCAGGTAGCGGTCACAAAACACGATCAAATACTGACCGAGAATATGTCGGGGAAACCAAAATACCGCCATTAATCTATAAAAATGCAGATATTATAAACGCGGTATTTTGGGAAATAACTATTTTACAAACTTAATTGACAATTTTACTCATTTATCTCTCACACTCATGTTCACTGACACCAACAACAAATTCTTCAAGAAAAACAAGCTTATTAATACTTTCTTGATAGATTTTGTGACCATTCTATTTTTTGAACTTGAAATATTGTTAAGCAAAATGTTCAGTCTTTACAAGAGTTTTTTTTACTATGGATCAATATCAGAATCTATACTTTAGCGCACCAAGTGTACTTACCAAAACCAAATTTATCCATAAAAGTCTTAGATACTATTAAATAAGAGGTATTTATTTGATATTAATAGATAGCTACACGTAGTATGATTCTGCTCATTCCGGGTATTGCATATTCCTGAGATTTTATGCTTCATTCTGATCCATTATAATTCAAAATATTATGGAAGAAGAAAAATAAAATATGCTAACGTTTACCCTGATTTAAAATGAATAGCTACTGCGAAATGAATAACTATATAGTCAAATTAGTTACTTTGCTCAGAAATTACTTAATGATTAAATTAAGAATCAAATATAGAAAAATATACTTGAAACTTTATAAAAATATAGCCTCGAAAATCAAATTCCTAAATTTTCTGTTAAAATATAATGAATTTAAAGTAGTATTTTGCTACATCAGTATAATTGAGCTAATCATAGCCAATTATAAACTTAAGATTATTAATATTAACAAAATAAAATAAATTTTTAAAAAAATTTATTAACAAAATAGTTATATTTATTAAAAGATTAAAAAGTTTACATGTTAAAAGCATATATCATAGCATCTTACACATTTATATATATATATATATATATATATATATATATATATATATATATATTTGATATGTTAATGATATCATATAAACCTACAGAAAAGCTGAAGGAATAATCGCATAAAAGTTTATTTGAAATAATGAAGAGCATACAAGCAGCAATATACATATAAATCCAAGTGCTTAAACAATTTAGAAATGTATTACAATCTTATTTATATCGCAATTAATTCTTATTACTATCATTACATAATTTAGTTCAGTTTGGTCATAAGTTATTTCAGTTTTAATCCTTTATTATTGCGTAAAAATTGATAAAAAAACTTCATTAAAAAGCTTATTAGAACTTCCAAATCTATCCAAGCCAGTTTGCCATTTTTTGTTGTTAACTGAAGCCTTCTAAAAGTAATATATAAACCCCATTGCAATCCATTAAAAATATTGTACTTAAGACTCTCGGCATACCACTCTTCATTATTTTCTCAATTATTCGTACAGAGTTTTCTTTAAAATTCCCAGAAGGGCCAAATTAACATAGGCATCATACTCACCAATACCAGCGTTTCTAATGATGATAAGCTGATATAATAGTATGCACTATCCCTAACATTTTTATAACCCTTAGCGATTCAACAATATGCCCAACAGTTTGTCATCACTTCATTAGAAACTAACAACTGCTAGAGTATGGATTAGAGCAAGCAAAGCTGGAAAAATACCCTATAAGTAGATTCTACAGGTCAATATGGGCCCTAGAATTGAATTGTACAGCAATATATTGTTATCTGAGGGTAGCTTCGAACTACATCGAACAGGTCAATACACTTGGTTTAGTTTAAGTCCATGTTATTTTCGTTTGGCACCTAAGAATATGTTTCTATCTGCTGTTCACCTGTGACTCTTATTTCACTAACACTGAGTAAACTTTGAATAATCCGGGTTATATAAGGTGGCGAGAAATACAGCTTCCTAATAAGTAATATTAAAATCATAAAATTATTGAAAGAAAAATGGTATTTTGATTTATTTACTATAGAAAAATCATACATGTATTGAGATTTAATCATATTCATCTTAATTACCTGTGTTTTAAATAAATGTTTGTGTTACAGACATTTTATATGCAAATCCAAAGAAGTGTGTTTAAATAGAATCCATTTCTCGTCTCCAGCAACCAGCCAATTGAAAAGTTTCCAGCATGGCACATATATGGCGCTACTAAAATTAAATCCATATGTTTTTCAGTTAGTCCTAAAACTTAAAATGTGCGTGTATAAATTTGACAGCTGTCGGATCATTAATTTATGAATTATAGCATTTTGAGTGAAGCAACTTTTGTTATTGTTAAAAAATGGATAAAAAGGAATTTCGCGTATTGATAAAATATTGCTTTTTGAAGGGAAAATACAGTTGAAGCAAAAACTTGGCTTGATGCCGAGTATCCGGACACCGCCCCAGGAAAATCAATCATTAAGGATTGGTATGCTAAGTTTAGACGTGGTGAAATGAGCACCGAAGACGGTGAACGCAGTGGAGACCCAAAAGTGGTTGTTACCGACGAAAACATTTTAAAAATCCACAAAATGATTTTGAATGACCGTAAATTGAAATTGAATGAAATAGCAGGCACTCCAAAGATATCAACTGAACGTGTACATCATATCACTCACGAATATTTGAGTATGAGAAAGCTCTGTGCAAAGTGGTTGCCGCGCGAGCTCACTTTTGAAGTGTTTGAAGATGGTCGAGCGTAATAAACCCGAGTTTTTGCGTCGATATGTGACAATGGATGAAACATGGCTCTATAATTTTGCTCTGAAGTCCAATCGACAGTTATCCGAGTGGACCGCAACGATGAACCCGCTCCAAAGCGCAAAAGTCTGCTGACAAGGTTATGGCGTCTGTATTTTGGGATGCCCATGGAAAAATTTTCATTGACTACCTTGAAAAATGGAGGACCATCAAAAGTAACTATTACATAGCGTTAATGGACCGTTTGAAGGACGAAATCGCCGAAAAACGGCCGCATTTGAAGAAAAAGAACGTAGACCAAGACAATATACCGTGTCACAAGTTAGTCAAAACAATGGCAAAAGTCTATCCATCCACCGTATTCTCCAGATCTGACCCGCAGCAACTATTTCCTGTTCTCAGATCTCAAAAGAATGCTCGCTGGGAAGAAATGTTCGCCGAATGAAGAGGTGATCGCCGAAACTGAGGCCTGTTTTGAAACAAAGGTGAAATCTTACTACAAAAATGGCATCAAAAATTTGGAGGGTCACTATAATCAGTGTATCACCCTTGAAGGGAATTATGTTGACTAATTTTGCTAAAAAAAACTGTTTTACTACGGTAGGCCGGAGACTTTTCAATTGATCTGTCTACCTAGTCTAGTCTCTGGTGTTTTCTGACATTGGAACGGTTGAAATAGTAACCAAATATCAAATGACTAGGTAAGTTCTTTCTGATTTTAGCAACGATCTCTGTCAAGCCGACCCTCCATTAGCATTCTATAAGGCATTTAGTGATGATTAAAATGCCTTTAGTTCGATTATATCCTGTTTTGGTCAATGCTTAATTATTTCTATATATTATTTTAGGGTAAATGATGTGGCTCGGTGAATAGAGGTAAAACGAAATGAAACAGTGGTGTTTACATTATGTGACCATTATTTATTGAAGTAATATATAAATGTAAAAATACAAATGATAAAACCAATGGCAGCGGTGTTACCTGGTAACGAGGCTTGGGCAGTCGATGGTGGCACGTCTAAACCAAACGATGGTTGAGCACTGAATATATGGAAATACCCTTCAATAACATCCCAGATAAACGTCTCGGGGTTGCCAGTTATTCGTTATCAGGTTCTAGTTGTCGCTGCTGGCACCCCGCCCGTGTTCAACATCTGGGATTATATTTCTGGGTATTTTGTAGACCATTATTCCACGATGTAAAATTCGACATGCCTCAAGGTCGCTAGACTATATTATTTTTATATATACCATAATATTCAGAAATGTATGTACATCAAATCTGAATAAAATTCAAATTGCATTTTCTTCCATAGTGAATTTATTATTACAATTGCAACTTTTCAATAAGTTACGACGTGTTTTTCGATTTTTTCAATTTAGTCCACAGCAAACGCAACTATTTAACGTTTTTCTGATTGGAAATCGAACTCCATCTAATCGCCGAAACCCTCCGGCTCAGCGCTGTTCCCGTCGAAACGTAAATAATAGATTTGCGAGTGGCCCCGAGGCTTTAAAAGAACAAAAACCCATCTCCGATTTCGTTTTATCATCTACCAAAATTAACTTTAATCCGACCGAATCTTTTCCGGGGCAAAACCTTCAACGGTAATCCATTTAGTCTTCTTCAGTTTGTTGCTGAAACTACAGATTGCTGGGGCGGCCGACTAATTTCGTTTCGATCGATTGGCTTTTCCTTTTCGAAGGGGTGGTCGCGATTATTGGATTATTCCGCTCCGAATCTATAATTTATTCGGTTTGGTGTTAGAACGTTGAGGTCACTTCCGATACGGATTGCGACAAGATCAAAAAGGATTCATTTAATTGATTCAAAATTATATCATACAGAATCTGTAGTTAATATTTATATTTTATAAAATTTATAAAATATCATTATGACTCAACCATTTAATGGAAGTTTATTTAGCTATAGACAAATATTATTAAATTATATGATGAGAAACATAACATAACAACAATAAGTATGCAATTTTTAAGGTATACAAAATATATATAGTCTACTCAAAGTTTTTTTTGTACATACGTCGTCAATTTTATATGTTTTAAAATAAAGCAATATTTTCCTTCTCATTTTATTCTAGTTAAAAAGAGACACAATGCTGTCTGATTAGCTCGAACACGTAAACGAATGAGCCTATCAGAGTCGTCCGGTAGTTAGACAGATAAGAGGTTATAATTCTAACCTATAAACTATTGTGACTGTATAATTAACTGTAGTTTTTAGATGTTCTATAATATTAAAATAAATTATATTTGATAACTTATTTGTTCAATTATTTTATTTAGATTAAAATTTTGTTGTATGTCAAAGCCAAACCGAACTAAAACTCAGAGTTGATGCGGCAACATTGCGACATTTTGATGTCACAAATTCAAATGACATATTTTTTTATAATATCTTTATTAGATACGCTTAGCACAATTTTAATTTACAATTAATTAATTACTACTTTTCATATGTACTTGGATTAATTAACAAGCAAGACGAGTGCGAGAAAATACATCAGTATGTATTCCTCAATTATAAAATTATAATTATTTATTAATTATTAACTTATAGCTATAGTTTACACTAAATGTATACACTTTATTATAAGTTCGTATGGTTTTGTTCGTTTCAATCACCTGACATCCTGCGCGCTGTCCAGTAGTTGTATTGCTTCCACGTTAATATGATTTAGTAATCTTATTTCGTGTTTCAAGACGAAATCTTGGATAACTTCGCAAATCCATTTGAGTTTCAGGTCATCGTGCAGTTCTTCATTAGTTACATAGCGATAGGCATTGGTAATCAATAGAAGAATCTTGTTTTAACAGCGTTGTATGGCTAGTTGATTTGAATTTTTAGTGCAACCCCATATTTGCACCCCATAGGTGTAAATTAGCTTTATAACTGTATTATAGATCAACCTCTTTGATTTTAGATCAAGCTGAGACTATCTTCCGACTAACCAGTATAGTTGTTTTATTTTGGTTCTAATGTGTTTTGCTTTTTGTCTAACGTGATGCTTCTAATTTAATCTATCGTCAAGATGGATTCCAAGATATTTAGCTGACTCTGCTTGAGGAATCAGGCATCCATTGAGTGATATAATTAAGTTTTTATTATTTCGCCTCAGTGCAAAATTAACGTGAATAGATTTGGAGCTATTAAGTTGAATTTCCCAATCTTTCGTCCATTTGTAGATTTTGTTGACTGCCACTTGCACTTCTTCTATTACCCTAGGCAGAGATATATCTTTTTCCATAATAATTGTGTCGTCAGCAAAGGTTCCAAGAAGTGTTTCTTTTGTTGTTGGAATGTCAGCAATGTAGATCAGATACAGGAGAAGTCCTAAGACGCTACCTTGTGGAACTCCAGCCGAGATATTTTTAAATGTCGAAAACGCCATTTCGTGCGATACTCTAAATTTTCTTCCGAATAAATATGACTCCAATAATTGACAATAGTTACGCGGTAACAATATGCTCATCTTACAGATTAATCACAAATGCCAAAACCCGATCAAAAGCTTGTGAGACATCCAGGAATATTGCAGGACAGTATTTCTTTTCCTCAAACGGTCTTTCAATAGCCGCAGTTACTCTTTGCACTTGATCGATTGTTGAATGGTGATTTCGAAAACCAAACAGGAAATCTGGTATTGTTACCAAATGCTTAACATGAGATGAGGTATATACAAAATAACTTTGAATAAAAAATTTGAAGAGTTATTAGAAATTAAACATCGAAAGTATACGACCAAGGTTAGGCAATAGTTAGTATTTCAATTACTGGTAATTAAAGTACGTAATTCAAATGCAAATATGTATTTAATATTTACAATTCAATTATTTCTTAAACATGTAATTTGTAATTGGTATAGCAAATACTGACGCTGAAGTACTGCAGATAGTATTTGAAATACTTGTGGCTTTAAAATACATTTGAAATGGCGACTGCTAAATATATGAATTCTTAAAGTTGGAAATACTGTACGTCAGTACGTAAAAATTATTAAAGTATCTATATCTCTAATCTGAAATAAATGGAGCTATATTGGCCTAAGGCCATCACCCTAGTTGTAAAATGCATTGGTTTCCAGAAAGTATCATAAAATATAAGAGACAAATCAAAAAAAAATTGGCATGTCTTAGAGACATCTTCATACTTTTATTTTATTTATTTTATTATTTTTGCGAACAGAGGCAGGGATCAACCGTATACATCAAAAATGGAGTTAGTCACCCTGCTAAAAAATAAAAGTAAGAAGTTTGCTATCCAATTTTTTTATATTTGTATGTTCATGCCATATCACACAACTCTATTTGCATGAGGATCTGTAAAACGATTGTTTTCTTTAGCAGGTTTAACTCATTCAAAAATAAGAGAGCTATTTGTTTGATGCTACATTTACAGTGTTCATTAAACGATATTCTTCTTTTAATGAATATAATGGCTTGGCTGTATTGGTACAGCGTATTCTCATAACACTATATACGACAGTATTTTGCATTTTCAATAAAAATAATTATGAACGTGATTAAGTAATTTTCGCTAAACGGCAGAGATCAGAGACTAAGTAGTAGATCTAACTGAGGCGAAACATATTTACACTTTAATATCATATCACCGGTGTTATAAAATTGTTTAATAGTTCTATATTAACTTAAACCATTCTCCAATGTTAAGGTACTTGAATTACCATTGTTAAATTAAAAATACGATATATTAATATAAAAGTTCATTTGAAACAAGAATAAATAACTAGAAATAAAATAAATCAATGAAATGAATTAGATAAAATACATATACTTATACATGCCCTGAACTCTTCTGTATATACATTTCAATATTTATATCTCAAGTTTTTATGAGAAATTATTATTGAAAAATTATAAAAATAAATCTGCCCCGTTTAATTTAAACAAAAATGTTTTTCCGTCATCCGAAAAATCTCAGAAAAGGAACATTACATCAATGGAAATCATTCTCCAATGTTAAGATACTTGAATTACCATTGTAAAATTAAAAATACGATATATTAACATATAAGTTCATCTGAAATAAGAAGAAATAACAACAGATAAAATAAATCAAAGAAATGAATTAGTTAGAAAAATACATATACTTATACATGCCCTGAACACTTCTGTATATACATTTCAATATTTCTATCTCAAAACTTGAGAGATGAGAACTATGAGAAATTATTATTGAAAAATTATAAAAATAAATAAATCTCAGAAAAGGAACATTACATCAATGGAAATTATAATTGGAGAAGAAAAATGTCCATTTTATAGATAAAAATACAACAAAGCTATTTTACCGCATAATATCTCCGTTTATATTATTGGTTCGTACTGGTTCAAATAAACAAATGAGAACTTACATTTTTAAGAAAATATCTAAATCGATACGCGATATTTTGAATGCGCCTTGTTTATCCCGAAACTCTCAAATCAATCATAAGGTAGGTATAAATGAAGGTAATAAATGATTTCCTCTGATAATCAACTAGGACCTAAACTCGTAAACCTCACATCTTAACGTTAAACAATATATGTAAAAATTTCTTACTCCTACAAAATTTGGAGAATCATTTTCCACCTTTTCAGGAAATTAGAAAAATGGCTAATCCCCTCCCCTTAAGCCTTAAAGTTTTAGAAATACTCCAAAACAAATTCACAGTTTTTACATAAGTGTAATAAGTACACAAAATATATTACAACAGCTAGTCAAACAACATCGTCCAGTTTTTAAATATCAAGTTGAGTGGAATATCCTCTACTACTGAAAGAACGAAAATCTAGTCACGCACACATCATAAACCCTTTAAAATGGACATTAGAAAGATCCCTTCAGATGGGTTCAATGCTGATGCTTAGACATCATTAAATATTCGACCAGCGTTGCAAACTGATTCTAATATAATCTGTAGTATACAAATGTTTGTATACTCGTAGGTAGTAACCAAATTTTCACTATCAAAAAGTTAAATCATAATGAGTAAATTTAAACTAAAACCTTTATTGCAAAAATTATTGTTGCAAATTATTGCAAAAAACTCTATACAACCTTAAAAATTTGGTTTTCTTAAAATTGTTGATTTGGTTTTCTTGTGTTCTACACCAATGTTTACTGTTATATTATTAGAAATCTATTTAATTTAAACTCAGAGGTGGTTACATTATGTCGTATCTTTTCTAGGATAAGCTATGCAAATGATTGTTGTTTAATAATAACTTGATATAATGATGAGCTTTGATTTATTGCATCATTTGTATTAATTTAGGTGTAGAAGCATCTACCGGTTTTTGTTAATAATTAAATTGAATTGAATTAAGTATCCGAAATTATTACGCAATACACAAAATAATTATTAAAATAATGTGTTCATACTCCAGCTTCTGTTATTTCTACAAACTATAGATGTATTAAAATTAAAACTACCTTTTTAGAAAAACATATTTTTTTCAGAAATTCGAAAAAAATTATTGAATATATAAATCATGTTGAAATGAATAAACCTAAATAATAGTTTTAGTAGATTTTCATAGACGTTCTATGTTATAGAGTGATATAAAAATCACTCAATAAGTCGTCGATTTTTAACATACTATTATCTCAAGAATCTTCTTAATAAGTTCATCGTATCAAGCACGAAGAGCTGAATTATTCGTATTTCGTTTTTCAAAATATGTGTACGTAAATTATCTTGACAGGGTTCTCAAATATCATATTGTAGAACTTAGAATTTGTGTGTGCACTTTAGTGGGTAGTACAATCATGTTAATATCTTGCGGTCCCAGTTCTTGCTATATAGTGGCATTGTTTATTATTTTTAGAAATACATACTGATGTATTAATCCCGTACTCGCCTTGCTTTGGTATTAATGCAAGTACAACAGAACAGTAGTAATAAATTAAGTTGCAAATTAAGAATGTACTAATTTATTATAAAATATTTCTTCCAGGTCAAACTGTTTCGAAGACTGAAAAAGTTGATTACATGTATTTTGATATTCCCTAGCGTTGTAATGAAACACAATGTCTTTGAGTCTGTTACTCACTATTACTGGCCTTTTGTAGCAATACGTTGCTCAATTTATTCAACTGATGCCGGTAGATATCTACTTTGTTGATCTCATCGTATTCACAGAAAGACTTTCTGACCATACATGTTCCAATTGGGTGTAGTTGTGGATGTCTTTGTTGAACTAATCCATCACTTCCTGCACCTCTGGATTGTCGCAGTGTATCTAGTTTTATCTCTAATCACAATACGCTACAAAAAGCTCTTCTTTTGCCAGGCAAGCAGTTAAACCGCAATTATGAAGTGGTTTGATGTAACATTTTCACTCAATTAACATAGTAGCTATTTTACTTCTTTTGGATCTCCCCCATCGCATATATCCATTATGTCACTTTTATATGATTGACACTAAACCCGAGAATTCAGATATGACGAAGCAGCATCATCATAAGCTTCGTAAAGTTTCTAAAGGGCCTTGGCAACGAACTTCTTCAATTCATACAACGAAAATAGCCATTGTCGAAAATGCTGTTGTATTCCGTTTTAACTATATGTATTTATACATTAAATAACAAAATAACAATGCATTTTGCAAACTCACGTATTTTTCTTGCCAAGTGAAAAAATTTGTAACACTAGCGTTCATACATTCAACAACCCAATAAACAACATCTTGCAATCAATCTGCTCTATATCGTAATTATATTTCCATGTGGTATACTTCAAGAGAATATGCATAACAACTTAATAGCATATGCAAGCAACTAAATATGCTGATACAGAACGGTATAAAATTTTATAAAGGTTGAAATGAATTTAATTTTATCACAAGAAAACAGATGATTTGTTTTAAGCAGATATTATTATGGTAAGCTTACTGGCGTTTGTAGTGTTATAACTCTTTAATAAAGATACCGTCCTTTAACATAAAAGCCAAGCTCGTTGATGGTTCTATCAAATGTATAAATATGTTATGGCTGGGTTAAAATACTATAATAAGTTTTTTTATATTATATTAAAGATTAAAACACTAAGTTATTTTTTTTGTTTACAATATTTTCTCGACAATGATAATTCATATTTTATTTTGTTGTTGGTTAATGTTTTTTTTTAAATTAGAAAAACAAATATTGTAACTAGAAGATACTTGTCTGTTTGTCTTTTCAATTTAGAATCTTATGTATTCATTGTTGAACAATAGTTTAATTGTAGATTTGTGCTATATAATATAATATGTGAATGAAATTATATCATCATAAAAACATATTGCCAATTGCATGTAGGATAGTATAATTTTTTAAGATAGTACATCTGTTAGTTGCTTATGATACATGTCAGTCTCCAATGCACCCTGGCATGTTTTATATGTACAAGTCATTATTTGGTGCATTCTGGGAATTTCGATATATGAAATTGTGTATTTTTCGACAAAATAAAGATATTGTTTCTCAAAAATCATCATAACTATACAAATTTAAAGCTCAATCATAACAATTCAAATATAAACAAGGAAAAGCTTAACAAACATAATAAAATAATCGCCATACTCATTTGACATAACCCCCTGTGATTTTTCCTATTTCTGTTATGTTTCCAGTTGTCACTTCGCACAAGCTCTTTAAAATAATCGGGAAGATAGAAATAATTAAGAAAACTAAAATTCTTGAAATATGTGCTATTGCTATTAATGGGTACTTTTTTTTAAATTTTACATTGGAGACTAATTGATCTTCTTGATATGACTAATCATTTATATCATTATTATGCAACTTAGTAATAAACCCGAGTTTTTGTATCGATATGTGACAATGGATGAAACATGGCTCCATCATTTCACTCCGAAGTCCAATCGACAGTCATCCGAGTGGAGTGCACACGATGAACGCGCTCCAAAGCGTGGGAAATCGCAAGAGTCGGCTGGCAAGGTTATGGCGTCTGTATTTTGGGATGCGCATGGAATAATTTTCATTGACTATCTTGAAAAGGGAAGGACCATCAACAGCGACTACTATATAACATTATTGGACCGTTTGAAGGACGAAATCGCCGAGAAACGGCCGCATTTGAAGAAAAAGAAAGTGCTGCTTCACCAAAACAATGCACCGTGTGACAAGTCAGTGAAAACAATGGCAAAAATCCATGATTGGGCTTCGAATTGCTTCCTCATCTATAGTATTCTCCAGATCTGGCCCCCAGCAACTATTTTCTATTCTCATATCTCAAAAGAATGCTCGCTGGGAAGAAATGTTCGTCGAATGAAGAGGTGATCGCCGAAACTGAGGCCTATTTTGAAGGAAAGGACAAATCGTACTATAAAAATGGTATCACCCTTGAAGGGAATTATGTTAAATAAAAAAAACTAATTTTGCCAAAAAAATTTTTTTACTATGGCAGGGGGGACTTTAAAATCAACTATCAAGTATCTCATCAAGAAGCAAACTCAAACAAGATGTATATGAGGTCACATTACAAGTTGTTATTTTCATCTCGACACATACAGAGACTGAATTTGAAACCCAATACACATGTAGAAGTAAAAAGTAACTCATTTGTTGAATGTTTCATAAAATTATAATTGAAAATTGAAGAAGAACAAATCGCTATCTACACGCTGAATCAAGTTATCTGTATAATCACAGAAACCATAAGGTAAATTGATTCAAAAGATTTTCAAGAATATCGCACAGACAGGGATTAATAAGCTTCGGCACCAGCCTTATTCTAATAACGCAATACAAGTAATGAATAGCGTAATTATTTCAATAGTACAAAATTAATTAGTAAAAAATATAGGCCTCTTATTAGACTCTATCAAGTGAAATAATTACTGTTCCATCATTCAAGATTTCGTTATTGAAATCATCGGTCGAAAAGATCCAACTATTCTGTTGAAACGGCACTAAAGAAGTCCGGTCACGTGTCATCGGGAGATCCCCGCCCCCTCCCGGCCCAACAAGCGCAAGAAATATGGATACGCTCTCGGTCAGATTCTAAAACGCGCCCATTCTAAACGGACATCATAAAACATTCTATCATTGAAAGGATCGTCGTTGGCTTTTATTATTTTCCATAAGTAGGAAAAGTTTTTATTGGCGGATAACTTTTGTAATAAAAATCTGTGCGGGTTTTATCGATAAGCGATTTTCGATAAGGTACACGACCGTAAAATTTCCTGCGTAATCAGAGAAAATATCAACGGTTTTTAGCCAATTCCCGATATTGGATATGTAAGGGCGCTGAGGGGGGATTTATGGCTGTCTGGGTCGTTCTTAAGAATGGGGAAAATGGAACATTATCGATACATTTTCCAGAATTATATTTTGCTTACAAACGATTCCATTATGTGTTTACCTATGTTCATTCATTCGGTGATCGATCGAATATAAAAAACTATATTTAAAATTGTATATAATACAAAATTAGAAGCAAAACTAAATAAATAATAAATGGTCCGAAATGTCAAATTACAAAAAAGAAACAATAGAAACGACCAGTAAAAGACACTCGACATCCTACTTCAGCAATATTCGTGCTTTAACAAAACAGAATAAATCAGGAAAACATTGAATAAACAAAGGCCGCATAAGTGAAAAGCAACTTTTAATAAAACCTTTATAAATCAGTCATTAAGAATTGAGCAAATAATAGTAAATATTCCTAATGTATTAACAGTAAATTTAACCCGATAAATTAAAAAAAAAAGAACAGTAATAAAAATAAAAGAAAAAAATTGAGAAAAGCTACAAGAGAATAATATATTTAATGTAAGTATTATTAAAAAATTATCAATTAGAGATAAAAAAATGTAATAAAAACTCTCAAGTGGGAACAGAGAATAACGAAATAGAATAAATCTATGTTACAAGTAATACAAGAACAAAAATAAGAGCTAGCAGGAAAAAGAGAGTAAAAAATCTGATAATATTTGTAGAAGAAGAACAAGAAACAGAGACATTGGAATTATAGAACAAATGTAGATATATACAATTAAGAATAAACTGAGTATGCTAAGAATAATAAAAAATGCCATAAGGTCAAAGGATATATCAATGGGATTTAGTTTATTTGTCTAGAAAGTTATTTAAGTAAGTCAATAAGTTTTTCAAATATTTAAAGCTTAACCCTTTAAGAAAATGCCCTTTGAGCTCTTTTTGAATCATAATTTCGCTTGAAAAATATATCTACAATTCGTGCCTCTAGAATAGAATAGGTACCCGCATAATAATATTCGCTTAAAAAATTGTTTTAACGCTAACTACAAAAATAAAAGGGGAAATATGTCGATAAATTTACCGGAGAGGTCAGCAAATTACTAAAAGCATATCTAATAACAGTTAAAGACAAAGAAAACTAGTAAGTTTATAGATAAGAATTTAGAAATTGAATTTGAGAGAGGAAGAAAGAAGAAAATTGATGAAAAGGATGGAGAACATTGGGAAGAACAAAGGGAAGATAAGAGAATGGCGATGATAGAATACACTAACACCAAAATCAAATGATATAATAGATGGAACAAAATACTAAGATAACCTTAATGTAGTGGCAAAAATTTTAACAAAATAGAAAAAGGAAAAAATTAATTAATAATAAAAAAACTAATAAAATCAGAAAATATGGTATTCATTAGGAATGACTGAACACGACGCCAACAAAGGAAGATAAATATATAAAGTGGAAAACGAAATAAAAATCAAAATAATGGAGGATAATGGAGGCAAACCGTGCCAATAATGTAGAAACTGAATAGAGATTAACTATGAAAGATATGGGAAGCTTCTTTATTGTCCAGTAACTTATTTAATATTTTAGTTCGAAATCTTAGATAATTTCGTAAATTCGTTTGATTTCGAGGTCATTACCTGGTTGTTCATTAAATTCGTAGGGGTAAGCATTGATAATTAATCGAAAAACTTTGCTTTGGTATCGCTGCATTACTATATCTTAAATGCAATTATTATAATTGATTAATAAACCTATTTTTTTGATTTTAAGTCAAGTTAGATTACTACCAATATCTTATTTTAGATCTGATAGTCTTTGATTTTTGTCTCAGTTCATGTTTTTCTCTCTGTCTGTTTTTATTGTCATGCTACTTGAGTATAAATCACAGTATAATTTGGGATACTGATACGATGATCTGGAAATGGTTTGCTAAATGTATTACGAAATAAAGTAGATTTAAATCCGACATAGATTTATATGATTACTTATACAAGATCATAATTAAATATGACTAAATTAATCTCAATTAAGCCAGTAATCACAAACCATTCACTTAAGCAATAATTTATTATAAACTATTTTAAAATAAACATTAATAAAACAAAATCTTTCATTATTATAAATAACTTATAAAATGAATAATAAATAACTTCATAGAACACCATTATATCAAAATATAATAGGATTTGCTATATATTTGTAACCCTACCCATCCCGGTCAATAAAAATCCGGATCGTCCCCATAAAAGAAAACACCTTTTTCCACCCTCCCGTTAAACGAATCTTCCACGACGACTAAATAAAAAATAACCTCTCCGCCGCCCCCCTGGCGGGTCCCGTTCGATCCGACGCCCCGCTCCTCTCCGTCCCGACGCCCCGAAGCCATAGACCATCTCCGGGGCGGCACTAAGTGGCCCGGGGATGTCACTTCAATTATCTGTGGCTCGCGTGTTCGGGGATGGTTCGGCTTTTCGACCTGATCGGTCCATGGGGATGGCTCTTTAGACTAATTGTCGTATAAATAAGGTCGCTCTCTAGCCTAATCGAATTTTTTTCGCTTAGTTGATTGCAGCCGGCGTCTGTTTCGCTCGGTCTTTTTTTTATTGGACCCCAATGCACAACGGGAATCTGTTTTTCTTTAATTAATCAGTTTATTCTCTACCTTGGTAATTAAAAAATATATACTAGGATGGCAATCTAATTTTTAAGGATTTAGTTTTTATAGTGTGTTATCAATACGGTTATAAGGTTAATTCAAAAGAAATACTTGAATATAAGAAACTGAAACTCGAACAAAACAATATTGCCTTTTAGATAATCATTCAATTAAAAACCCCTGACTATACTTTTGATAAATATGTTATTTTAATATTCACAGACCACTACGCATCATATCGCTTTAAACCAAAATATAATATTAGACGAATCTTGCATTAAGTATATATTTTTAAGATCTTAAAGTCATCATTTAAAAAATTAGGATTTAACATATCTGAACTGGACTTACAGTTTAACGTGGACTACCAACTACAGTTCTCGGGATTAAGTCTACCGACTGGCGTGTCTTAAACTTAAAGCTTATTCCAGAAGACATCTTACTTAGTCTGTTGACTAGAGTGGCTGAGATAACATTGGTGTGGATCAGATTTGCCCTCTGCATGATTCAAAACTGCGGCTATAGCAACAATAGGACAACTATCCTGACATCTTGACCACTGCATCAAACACACAAATATATGTGTTTTTTACCAACGCATTTTTATATTTTATACTTTCGCCGTTCTAAATTATTTTGATTATTTTCTATATTTTGTAGATCGTTTCCCATCTGAAAGTTTTAAAACAGTCCAAAAGTGCATGCCATCTGAAATACTTGAAGATTATAGACGCCAAACTGTAACAATATCGAAGTTGCAGCACCAGCTCTCGAGGCCATGCGGAAGAACCGAAGAAAAAAAAGCTTTCGGAAAAATTTTAGTCTTCATAGTGTGGCGACCGCCACGACCCTTTAGGGCACCACGAATTCACCACCAGCAAGCACAAAGGTTGGCAACGCCAGTGGATTGGTACCATGCAGTTCCAGGCGATAAAAGACCATCACGACGACGTCTCGCTCTCTTTTCTTTTCTCCCTCCTCTTGTAACAGTACCACTTCCACAGCGCTACCCTACTTCCTCGACCTAACCTAATATCTTGTCAATTCTCCCGTCGACCACATGTATCAATCGTAAGTTAAAATAAACAACTTTGATTCAACCAGTGTTTTTAGTTCCCGTGCAAATTCCTTCCAAAAATAGTAGTGAGTGTTCTGACAAATAATCGCAGCGGCAGCCACACATTTCGACCGACCGACCCGACGAACATACCTACAATAGTAATATTGAAATGTCATGCATATCATTTGATTAATAAGTTTTACCAATCATACCTCTTCTCCTATGTAACCCAAATTCTACTATTCCTGATATGATTTGATAAAACCGATTGCCATTGAGATTTACAGTAACAAGTAAAAATTTAGTATTTTCTTCCTTAATTCAATGTCAGACCATTATTATATAGTTCAACTTAATGAAGAAGTATACAGCATACAGCAGATACTTAACGCTCTGTTTCTAACATAATTTTCTCATAATTACATCCATTACTACCTTTGAAAAGCAGTGGATAAACGACACCAGCATGGAAAAAGTTCTGTTATGATTTTGGACACCAATATCGGGTAATCAGCTGATCCTTTTATTCATATCAGTGGCCGGATTACTGTGAATGTGTATCTCGATATCTCGATGATGAAGTTCTTATTATGGTTAGCATATTGGGGCCAAACAGTGCCATATTCCAAGATAATGAGCTCATACGCATAGCTAGAAAGTTTCAATCGAAGAGCATCAGCATATTATTAAACATCTTCCTTGGCACGCACAATCAGAATACCTTAACATAACTGAATCGTTATGGGGAATTGTAAAGTAAACAGTGAGGAGTAGATTTCAATCTTCAACATCATTGAAGTAATTGGAGGGTGTTTTGGTACAACAACAACATTACGTTGGAAACTATTCAGACTCTCTGCGAATCTCTTCCGTAAAGAATTACAGCTATTTCAAAAGCAAATGATGGTTCTACATCTTATTAATAAATAAACATTGAGTATATGTTAGGTATTCATATTATTTTGTCCATCCTCTTTAATAGGAGTCAATATAAGAACTAATAAGTTAATAAAAGAGCTGAACTCGATAAATTAACATAAATTATTTATTAAGACTCCTAACAGTGATGGCTGAAAACGACAATATATCCTTTGGCATTTGGATAGACATGGCAGACCGACGAAACTAATGCATTTGACCAAGAAGACCGGCCAACAAAACAAATAAATTCCTCAACGTCGAATGGTTGTGGCAAAAAACAACACCGTATCGGACATTGATTGTACGGGACCAGCCCCATAAGTCTTTCGAGTTTCGCATTGCGATTTGTTCCTTTAATCGGCGATGGGGCTTTTGCTCCATTGGCGTAGGTTAGTTGGACTTGTCTTTTTTATCTGATTTATTGACATGACGAAGTTTTACGGTTAGTTACTTAGTTTTGAAGTAATAGGTGTTAAATTTTAAATACGTTGGTTTAGATTTTAGATATAAATTTATAATAATAGCGCTAACAGACGCAATTTTTGTTAAATATTGCAATTGCATTACAATTTCTTAATAAAATTAAATTTAATATGAAAATTTTAATTATACAGAATAATGGAATAAAAATATATCTGAGTATAATTTTAATGATAATTAAAGGAGTTTTATGCAATGTGTCATCACTATGAATGCGACCACCTACCACCATTTTTTCGAATCAAAACAACGGACAGCGGTGAATGATATGATGGATGGAAAAAGATATATATATCGAGTTCTTCATTTCCAACGCAAGTTACAGAATTTTTAAAAAATCCCTCAAAATACGAAACTTCCCTAACTGCGGTACAAATATTGCTAAATGCCTCGAATTATTTCATTTTGTTCAATTTATTTACCAGATTTAGCACCATCTAAATTCTGGATCATCTCATGCCTCTAAAATGTATTTCGTAAAAAATGTTTTCATTATAGGCACTCCGGAGAACCATTCCAAGGACAGATTTTATTTTTTCAGTTTAATGATGTTTAATTATCAATGACAAATTATTTACGATATGATTATCCTTCCAAACAATTTTATATCCAATCGATCATCTTCTTCTAGTTTCAGTTCTTCCCTAAGAACTAAAATATAATGCACCGCGCAACGCAGAAAATAATAAAATAAAAAGACCAATAACTAGTTGTAAAGTAGGATATAATCCATCAAGGCTCTTCAATGTCTTTTATAGCAACGATATGCAAGTTTACTAATATTTGCTCTCAAAATCTTCTGTACTTTTTCAGTTTAATGATATTCGTAAATTAGATATAAAGATTAGATGAGATAAAATAATTAAGGAGAAGGAACAGATGTAAGAAATTCATTAGACGGTTATGGATCATCATACAATATGCCTTGAAAATTTCTCTAAAAACATAAACAGCAATGTGAAATTTTCACCCCCTCTTACCAATATACATAAAAATGTTTACAATTGTCATTAACTATCCGGTCATAACTTTTGAAAATAGATAAAAAATTACTTGATACTGAAGCACTACTCCTCTTCCCTAGACTTCTTCATTTTCGAATCATTTATTTTATTTATAAAAACACCAAATGGTTAAGTGCGATATAAGAAGTTTGTTCAGGTTATTTCTAGTGATTTGAAATTATTTCGGGTTTTCCATGTATTCCAAAGAAAATATATTGATATATATTCTAAAAACTATTCATTGATCTAGTGTCTAATTAATAGTTTGAAAAAGTTCGAGTTATCCTAATTATGCACAGTTTTCGTCCAACCTCGCCAAACACTAATTATCATCCTGACTGGTGCTAATACATGTCCATGTATCTCTCATCAGCGAGCCGTTTTCATATTAGGCATCATTGAAGCAATTTGGGGATGTTTTGGTACAAGAGTGGAACATCATTCCTTTGGAAGCTATTCAGGCGCTATTCTGCAAATCATTGCAGTTGTTTTAAAGCAATTGCTCCCTCAACAGGTTATTAGTAAATACATAAATATTATGTATATGTACTCATATTATTTTGTCTACCCCCTGTCAACTCTTACCTACAAGTCCGATTCTATGACATTTTCTAATGGCTTCATCAAACCATGTATCGCCTCCACATTTTAGAGACCCATAACAATAAACCTGCGGTAAAAACAGGTTTGTTTTCATTGGTAATTATATTCAAATATAGTGTTTTAACTTCAGAAACGTTTGTCAAAAATGATCGTTAGAATGCTTCAAGTAATTTAGAAATTAGCTTTTATTTTACGACAAAATAGCCCACATACCAATAATATCCTCTAACATACGTGAAGGGAATTTTAGTTGGTTAAAATAATGTTCGACAATAATGCAATCAAAATAAAACGGTAAACGTTATTTTACTGCACAATTTATAACGTTATTGGAATTCGATAAAACAAATAAAATATTAAATATAATTAATAATTAGTCGACTATATCCGTCTAAATTTCTAATTTATTATAATTAACGTAATTTGCTAGAAAACATTTCAACCTGGTTATTGTGCCTGACATTTATGTGTATTATAGTAGCTGTATCGTCATCAAGGCAAATTGGTTATGCGGTAAAAAAAATGGCCGATAAAATATTTCAGAAAAAAATTAATTCCTGTATAATTGGGACAGCTGAATATTTAGATATTTTTTATAGAACATTTTTATAGTTTTTTTATAACATCCAATGAAACGTTTTTTGCGTTGCTTGTATATATTTTAATCAGCAGTATCTGTTGGTTAAAATGCGAAGTATCAATATAAACAACTCTTAAACAAATGAACCTAACTATTACGTTCGATGATTTTAATATTTCTTCGCAAAAAAAAACATTTTTCCATTTAGTATTGTTGAATTGTTCCGTGTATATAGAGCTAATCATGGAACACTGCATGTTCAATAATTTTATTTGTTTGATTTGAGGAAATCCGTCGCCGAGGCCCTTCAGGCACTATCAGAAACTTATGATGATGCTGCTCCGTTTCAACGCGATATCCACGTAGAACCCATAACGAGTGTGATTCGAAGTGCTAGTGCGAATTACTCTGAAAGAATATTAGTGCATGCACTCCTAATGCACTCGCCAAACAGTTAAATGTGCGCGATGACAGTCAAGTGCGTAGGCTTAAACGCAAACTACCATACGAACTGGTTAATAGACACATAGAGTGAAATTTAATAATTTCTAGAATAAGTTAGAATCGTCATTAGAATAAATTAGGATAGACTTTAAAATAAGTTAGAATAGTATCTACAATAAGATTTAGATTATAAGTTGTATAGGAGATCACTTACTGAAGTGATCTTCTACATGTTAGAATAGTTATATTATATAACAGAAATTAAACAATAATACTTATTGCCCACGGATATTGCCATTGTTGACGTTCCAAGAGATTAATTTTAAAAAATGCTGCTCCGTTGTGTTCCAATTAGCCATTTTGGTTTCAACTATTTAAAAGTTCCAAGAAGGCCAAGAAACTTCGCAGCCAAATAGTTGCAGGATTTGTTGGACCTCTCAGTTCAGACAGCTTAAGAGTTGACGAGTAAACTATTTCAAATCTTTTACATGCTATCGAAAATGTCGAAATAAAGGAAAACCATAATCCATATGAATAGATACCACTCTACATGACGGAAAATAAAAGAAGAAATGTTTTCTGTGTGTGTGGAAGAGTCATCCTCTTGCATGACAACTCTCGGCTACATGTTGCAAGAATTGTGAAATATAGACTGTTGTAGCTCCGATGCTATATTCGGCTCACTATTTTTTTTAATTGATTTTATCTCACATTAGATATGCTTAATATAATCTTAATTTACAAATTAATTTATCTACTTAAGAACTGTTCTATTGTACTTATATTAATACACAAGCAAAGCTAGTACGGGATTAGTACATCAGTATGTATTTGAGAAATTAAAATGAAACTAAACTACTTAAGCTAAAGTTAAGAAGTTTATTCTATACACTAAACAAGTTCGTGTGGTTTGGTTCCCGACAATCGTCTGATTTCCGACGTGTTGTCCAGTAACTGCATTGCTTCCATGTTGCTGTGATTGAGCAAACATTTTGCATGTTTTAAGACGAAATCTTGAATCGCTTTGTATATTGAATTCCAGATCATCGTGCGACCCTTCGTTGAGTATTGTATTGATAATTAATCGTAGAACTTTATTTTGGATGCGTTGTATTACTAATTAGTTAGATGTTCTAGTGCAACCCCATATTTGCACGTCATAGGTCCAAATTGTCTTTATGATTAACTGATAAACCAATAACTGCTTAAATTACATGTAAGCAACTAATACTTATTTTTTATATTACTTATTTTTTCTTCACGTGATGACACTTGCTTCCTACCTTAGCGTGCAAGTATCTATTGAACAACTTCACGTACATTTAATACATGAAATATCAACTTTGATCTAAATGTATTTTACCGAGATATCTAAGATATTATCCAACCTTACAACCTAAAATTAGACTCGCTCTTGATCGGAATGAAAGTAAATTTACTTATTTCTTACCGATCATAAATGTCTTAAATTTTCGGACCGGATACTTATTGATTGATGTGTAAATATATTTAAATATGGTGTACCAGGCCGAAAATTTATTGATTAATATATTCTCTATAGGTTTTTTGCGTGAATTATATGAATATTCAAATCAAGCGCAAGAACAAATTTCGATATTAAGAGTTTAAATAATAAACAGCTAAATGATTCCTTGGACACTATCAATTACCTTGTTGACTATCTCAAAATATATTTACCAAGCTTTACCATTTTTATGAAGAAATCGAAAAATTAATAGAAATAAGACAAACTTTAAACTTTTAAAAGATATTTTATGTATGGTAAATGAAATAGTAAATCTTAAACTTTTAGGCAACGCGCTGACATTCATATGTCAATGCCAAACGTCCCTTCTAACAAGAATGGAAGTTCTCAACATATGGTTATATAAATAAATATTTTATAGCTGCAGAGAAAACTTATTTTTATCTTAAAAGTTAAATGAATACGTATGTAAGTTCGCTAACTACATCAGTCCCTCTGGATATATTAATTGGCCATCAAGCAGCTACTTTTTCCGAAAATATGTTAGAGGCCGATTTTACTACAACAATTTACAAAACAGAAATAATTAACTAAAGGAATTATATATATATATATATATATATATATATATATATATATATATATATATATATATATATATATATATATATATTGCCCATTGCCCCAGGAAAATCGACCATCAAGGATTTGTATGCTAAGTTTAAACGTGGTGAAATGAGCACCGAAGACGGTGAACTGAACGCGGGGGACGCTCAAAAGAGGTTGTTACCGATGGAAACATTAAAAAATCCACAAATTGATTTTGAATTACCGTAAATTGAAATTGAATGAAATAGCAGACACACAAAACAACAACGAGTTGATGTTTTTGCGTCGATATGTTACAATGGATGAAACATGGCTCCATCATTTCACTCCGAAGTCCAATGTACAGTCATCCGAGTGGACTGCACACGTTGAACCCGCTCCAAAGCGTGGAAAAACATAACAGTCGGCTGGCAAGGTTATGGCTTCTGTATTTTGGGATGCACATGGAACAATTTTCATTGACTACCTTGAAAAAGGAAAGACCATCAACAGTGACTATTACATAGCATTATTGGATCGTTTGAAGGTCGTACCGCCAAGTGCTATTTCACCAAAGCAATACACCGTGTCACAAATCACTGAAAACGATAGTAAAAATCCATGAATTGGGCTTCGAATTGCTTCCTCATCCACTGTATTCTCCAGATTTGACCAAAACAAACCCCCGCCGGTTTATTTCCTATTCTCAGATCTCAAGAGATTGCTTGCTGGGAAGAAATTTTGTCGAATGAAGAAGTGATCGCCAAAACTGAGGCCTATTTTGAAGCAAAGTGCAAATCGTACTACAAAAATGGTATCGAAAAGTTGGAGGGTCGCTATAATCAGTGTATCACCCTTAAAGGAAATTATGTTGAGTAATAAAACTAATTTTTCCAAAAAAATGTTTTACTAAGGTGAATCTGTTGACCTATTTCAAGTCTTATTTTATAGTCTTAATTTTAGAGTAAGCAGTCTAATAACATTTTAAATTCGGAAACATATACTGAAATATTGATCCCTTAAATAATCTTGGTTGTATATCGATACAAGCAATTGTGAATAAATGAATTTATAAATTAAAACTGTACTAATCATATCTATGGCTAAAATGTATTAAAAACAAATTTTAAATTACAATTAAATTAATAATATTGTAATTAATATTTAAAATATTTGATTTTATTAGTATCATCAAAAAGGAAATCAACAGATGGCACTTATTATTAAAAAAATTACTATATATCAAACAATAATAATACTAACATCGAAGAATAAGCTTATTCAGTTGATGCAAAGCCTTCTATTATTTTAATAACCCGTCATTTCTTTATTGACGTCAACCCTAAACGCGAGACACTCAATATTCGAATGATTAATCGGAGTTATTAAAGGAAAGAAATAAAAAAATGTTTAACACTAAGCAGATATTCAATAGGACTCCCGGGTGTTTACCAGAAAACAAAACGCATCTATTTAAGAGGCTCCTCCGGCTCCTTTTTCACTCCGTCGTTTTTTTTTATCTCGGAATATCGTTTTCCGTCGCTACCTGGCACCGTCGACCTCTTCAACCGCGCCACACTCGACTTGACAAATTGGTTGATTATAATTTTTAATTAACCAGAAAAAACGATGGCAGCCCTTCTGTGGCCGCTCTTAAAAACATACTCGAACAGTGGTATCGGCTACTGATAATCGTAAATCAGTGATGGAGGTCTGTAAGACGGATAAATATATCCCCGTATTAAATATACGGTTACGGTCCCTCCGGTGGATGCTGTGAATCGGTTAGGATTTCGAATTAAATAAATTAGCAACGGTGCTGCCCGAAGAAATGCTCGGAATCAATCACCGAGACTTCAGACCAAATAAAAGGGGCTAAGAATTTATATTTTTCGTCAATTTATTATTCTTATTGTTTTAAATATTTGTGTCATTACTCATTATTCATTTAACACAAGAGTAATACGCCGGCTTGGTTGGCGCTGTGGTAAAGGCAACAGGACGGTCCACCTACTGTTGCGATAGTCGCGGGTTCGAATCCTGCTGGGAGCATGGTCGTAAATTTATGTTTGTGATTGTTTAATATTTGTAGTTGTTCTAGTCAAGAGTATAAAATACGACAAAGAAAATGATCCCAGTCACACCAGTAACCAGGCTGGGTAAGACCGGATATCTTCTGTGATGATTTCTAAGTTGATCAATCGCCAGTCGGTACCCTTAATGCCGAGGACCGTCATTTGGAGCCCACGTTAAACAGTAGGTCCAGTCCAGATAAACCCTCAATGGTAAAAAAGAGACTTTCAAATATAAAAAAAAGAATAATACGTAAGCAATGACTTAAAACTAGATATTCATGCATAGCGTCATAATTAAGACTTTTCTATCATTTTTCAATTAAATATGTTTCCCTAAAGAACTGCAAGACAGCGGTAGATTTATCAGCAGGATGAATGGGCTCGAGCCTAGGGCGTCAGATATTACGGGCTGTCAATTTGGTCCAAAAATATTTTTTGTCTTATAGAAATTAAAAATATTATTGTGTACATGGGAAAACGAATTTTCTAATGTTTAATATAATTTACAATATTTTAATACTATACAATATACTGATTGAAGTACAAATCGTTGCAAAAGTTGCAATTTTATTCATGACAAAATTAATTGATATGATTGTTAAGTAGGGCGTCGAATTCCGGAGGTCAGTGGGGGCGGCAAATGTGTTAATCTGCCACTGGTACAAAATTAAACACTTCGATTGTCTTTTGAATCTGCGTCCTGTTTTAGTTTTATCTGAGACTTGTACTACCTCTTTACAAATGAATAAGTTCCTCATATTATATTGCGAATGTCTTAGTTTCCTCAGTGATAATTAATTTGTATTATTGGAATTAGCAAGGTGTAGCGTTTACCGAAGTCAATTGAACAAATACGACGACGCATTATTTCAAAAAACACCAACAATACTAAAGCAAAGTCATCCTCTCCGATGATCCAAACGTTGCAAATGTTATAGAGGTTAATTGAACATAATCACCAAACAAAAACACCTACTCAGTACCACTCGTTCAGATCGATATAGCATAACTTGGCTAGCACACGATTTCGAAATGCTGAATTGATCATTTCTTTAACATGGTATTGCCATGTCACCAGAAAAATGGGAAACAGTTTTAGAAAATTAAATATTTTGTGTATTATAAATTATACCAATGCTTCTAAATAAAAGTATTTGCAGCTGAAATTATCAGAATACAAGTTCCTAACAATTCTAATTACTAATTATTGTATTTTATTTTTGATATGTTCACTTTTTCATTGTCGATCGTCACATGTATAAACTTATTAAAAATTATCCCCAATTGACTACCTTATATACTTTAGTTTCTTGGATTTTAAAAACTTAAATGTTTTAAATGTACTTTCAAGTAACTTTATTCCAAAAGAACTAATCGAGATATAAAAAATAACCAAATTATATTTAATTTAAACTGCCTTTAACATTTTTCATATATAGAATGTCCAAATACATCTTGAGGTTGTTTCATAACTCCAAACATCTCTCTGACGGCGTACGGATTTCATAATGAAAAACAGATTTCTCGTGTCTGGATGATCGAAGACTTTTGGTTTCTTCATAAGAAGTAATGTGCTGCTTGATCGACACATGAGTTATCATCCAGAACAATAGAACAACAACATGTGCAAGGATTAATGATTGGTAAATACCTCAAATGGGCTACTCCTGTAGACTTAATTGAATTTTATAAGATGTATGAGTTATAAAATTATTGCATGGAATATATCTTCCCAAAATTTGTATTCAACGCAGGTATAACAATTTCAATTACGATTTCTTTTGTTGGATTTTCATAGATTTTCGACTTTTCACCACGTCTTTGGCATCGAGCGTAAAATTGACACTATTTTAGTATTTTAGCCAACCTCAATAACCTATTTATCTTAAACTAACATTAACCTGATACGTATGGAAACAATTTATATAACATAAACAAATTTCTTCATCAATTTGAAGAAGTAACACTACTTAAAGGACGTATTATTGACAAGTGCCCAATCTTATAATATGGTGTTTTAATTTTCTTTATATTTGTTGGTTTAATTTCCTTACTTTTAGTTAGAACATTCCTGTACATACAATAACAATTAGGGGACATACAAAATTTCATTTCGAAATTCATTTCTACTGTTATTTAATTTAAAGTAAACTCCTGCGGAAGTGCATCAAACATGTTTAGAAACTTATGGCGATGACTATCCCTGCTATTACAAGTGTCGATTTTAATTTCAACGTTTTAAAAGTTTAAATAAAATAATTTTCTGCGCCTTTAGATATAAAGGACTGTAATTACTATCACTAAAGTTATATGCAGAGTTAGGTTAAGAAGTTAGGTTAAGTTAAAGAGTAAAAAGCATGATAACAATGAAGTTACAGGTAACTGTTTAATGTAAATGTTAATATGTAACTGTTTAATAAATTTCATAACCTGTTAAGATAATTGTTTAATATATTTCGTAACCCAAATATGAGGTTAAAAGCCCCAACATAAATTGTAAGATTTGTTGTTCGAAATCGTAGCGGCTAAAAGTATTAAATAACTTTCAGATAGCTTACTACGAGTACTAGATTAGTCAATAGTATCTAGACGTTTATATGCAATACAAGAGAGAGAGAGAGAGAGAGAGACGAATTAACTTAAAATGTTACATTTGAACCGTTTCAACGTCGTACTTTAGTTACTTGGAAAGTAACAGAAGAAGAGATTTCTATGGCATATTGTGACTGGCGATGAAAAATGTATCAATTATACAAATATCAAAGGCAAAAATTCATGGGTTAGCCCAGAATAACCATCTACATCAAATGGTGGTAGGACCAGTAAGGTAGAATATTTTACGAGATGTTAAAACTAAATGAAATTATTACTGTAAACATCTACCGATAGCGAGTAACAGACGCAAAACTATTCTCTTCTACAACAACTATTGGACACACAAACCAAAGTAGTAAGTGATACACTGCTGCAGTTCAATTAGAAAATTCTACCAAAAATTAGCCAGAATTCTATTCAACAGCATGGCTTGACTGGGTAACAGTTTTGAAATGCTGAAAAGGTGAAAATACTGGAAAGGCTGAAAACACACCAACATCGTTCTTTGGGCACCGTATGAAATATATGATATGGTGGAAAGATGTTATAGAAAATTATGGAAAATATTTTGAATAACATATATTGTAATAATTTTTCTCAATTTCTCTCTTAAAGTGAAAAGAATATTATAGCATAGTTTTATTGAACCAGCTAGCGCTACAGTTCTTTCAAAATAACAGTGAACTCACATCATCAAGATGTTTGTCTGTAATAATTGTCTGCCACAATTCGTATATTCGTTTTAGAATCCGAAAGTATTTTCCTTCTGATTTGATTCTAGTTAAACAAAGATATGCTGTCTGATATGTTCGAACGTGTAACCGAATCAGCCTAAGAATGTCTTCCGCTTTTCAAATATCTGCAATATTCTGCAAAATATCGGTTATAATATCTATAGTTTATAAATGAGCGAACGTTGTTTTAACGTTTTGTTTGTATTAATAAATTTCAAATTGTTGCTTATTATTACTCTGATGGAAAACTCCGAAGACAGATAGAACAGATTATGTCTCTAATCAGTTACTTCGGACAGGAACGATATAACGACAGCTCCCTCTTGTCAGTAAAATACCTTAGAGAGGTAAACATTTTTACTGTTAAATATGAAGTTGCTGCGGTTTTTATTGAATACATTCTTTAGCGTGTTGCAGCTGCACTGAATATTAGTATGGACACAGTCACCAAAATATCTCAAAAAATGATAAATATAATATTGATTCACCAAAAAGAAACCGTCCTTATACTAGGCGGGGGAATGTCTAGCTCTAGCGGGGACCAAATATATGTAAAGTGTAAAAACATTGAGTAGTTTTTCCAATATATACATAATATAACACAATTATTCCCATATATCATCCATTCATACATTGTTGAGTAATATAAGATTTAAATGGTGTAAAGATAATCCACGAAGAGGTCTAATTGAACTTCTAGAGATTGCATTTAAATGTATACTTTTTATAAAGGCATATAATAAAATCAAGGGCGACTTATTATTTCAATTTGTCTATCTTTTTATTTGTCATCTAAATGATGATAAGACATGGATATTTCAGAATGGAACCTTGTGTAAAATAAAAATAAAAATAGTGTAAATACAAGAAAAGTTGCTG
Source organism: Rhynchophorus ferrugineus (assembly GCF_030347505.1). Lineage (NCBI taxonomy): Eukaryota > Metazoa > Arthropoda > Insecta > Coleoptera > Curculionidae > Rhynchophorus > Rhynchophorus ferrugineus. Next base: position 14,376,100 of record NW_027472588.1, on the reverse strand, counting down.
GAAGAAGGTAAAAGTTGGAATAAAAATTAATTAGGCTTTATTAGTCATAGCATTTATTAATAATTTATTGCAGATATATTATTCTTCATGCTGGAAACAGCTATAGTTAATAAGTTTCGGTTTGGATGAACTCGATCTTAGTTTTATCAACAAAGATTTATAGAGGTAGTAATCTAAAGAGAAATATAATGATATATTCGTATTTCACTTTATAATAACTTTAGAAAGAAACACTGCACATAAGGAAACAAGAACTAAACTTAAAAGGTAAATATGCTATCTAATGAAAGTAAAGTACATTACTTGGATATATAATTGTTAATTAAGTGGATTAGGCCTCTATGAAATATCATAACATAAAAAGCTTAAAACATACCTCATAGGTGGTATGGAGAAGCTCAATGTGAATATAATATAGCGCAACCATAACCTACAAACTATTAAGACTGTATAGTTAATTGTAGTTTTAAGTCCTTCGATGCTATATGCATTGGATGTACTATAATGTTAAAATAAATTATATTTGATAACATTTTTGTATCATTTTGTTATGCCAGAGCCAATATGATCCAAAAATCAAAGTTAATGCGGTAAGACTGCACAATGCAGGATGTACAATAACCATAAAAACTGAATAAAAATTAAATATATCAAACAATCATAGAAAAAAACTAATCCATGATATCATTAAAAATGATGGGACAGCAATTACTAGAGTTTTTTTAAATAAAGTAAGTACAATTTTGTCAAGATCGCGGCTAGACAAGAGTGCCAGAATATTAAAAATCAGTCAAATGAAACTAGTGGGACCGAAAATAGTAACTAAAAGTACATGACTGAAACAGTCGATAGTAAATAGTAACAAAATCAGTTGGACCGAAAATATCGACTGAAAACAGTCCGTAGTAAACAGTTGTCAGTTACTAAATAGTCGATTTCAGTCGATAGTTCTCAATACTACATATATAAAATCCTGAAAAATCTGACGAATTAAGAAAACGGCATTTCCTCCTCCTCGATTGTGTGACGAGCCCTCTCGACAAACGGCACTCATCCATCCGCCAATCGGGAGCGACATTCGGAGCCAGTTATCTTCATCATTCGGTAATTAATAGTGTCGGGCGCGTTAATCCCCCGAAAGCAATAAATGTCAACTTACTTAAACAAAGATAACGGCGTCCGTGGGGCTCGGGTTGTCGGGCGCCAAGCTCTCGAGGACGTAGCAAACACGGCCGGGAGATTAAAAGACGGCCGCTAATCAGTTTTGTGGGAAAACGGCGGGGGGATACGGCCGCTCCCCGGCCTCCCTTTCGCCCGTACGACGGAAACGTCGGCAACATTGTATCGAACGAAATTAGCATTCGAACATTTCGATTCGATAAACGCCTCCGTGGCGGGAATCGGCGCGGTTGTTTTACGAACGGCCGAGGCCGAAAACATTTTTTTTTCGGGAACGAAATTAATAAGAACGAGATGTTTTGGAAATTTTTTTTACAATCGCATCGACTCGCGATGGTAATTAATCTCTTAGAAACGTAGCGCAGCTGTGTACAAGCGAAATTAAATATTTTAACAGCAAACATTATTAGTACGAAGAATTATATTAGAATTCGCGTATATACAGCATTAGTTTTGCCACCATAACTCAGAGATAACATATTAACAACTTATTATGTAGAGATAAATGAGATTTTCTTTTCCAGCTTAATTCTTTTCATTTTAACATGTTTCAAATTACTTTCACGGAAGAAAAGAAATGTTAAAAAAAACAATAATGAGAGAAATTAATAGTGAAAAGGCACCTGGATATGACCCAAAAATTGAATTCCTACTTTAATGATTATAAAACCGAAATCAGAGGAGCTCATTTCCTATAGGGCTATAAGTTAATGAGCTTCAATCTCAGAAGCTTTTAAGATACAAAACGTATCATTTTAAAAAAGCTGTTGATTTACAATAAAACAAGAGGATGAACACACTGAACTATAGCATTTATATACAGAATAAAACTGTAGCTGAAATCTACCCCTATAAGATGACTCTTGTATAGAGGAACATGCCTAAGGCTATCTGCATTTTTATTGGAAAGAAAAAGAAGAAGATGTTGATTGAAAAAGAAGAGGATTTTTTTACAATTGTATCGACTCGCGATGGTAATTAATTTGTTGAAAATGAAACGCAGCTGGATATAAGCGAAATAAAATATTTTAACGGCAACAATTCAATAATAACAGATATATATATATATATATATATATATATATATATATATATATATATAAAATAATATAATTAACATTAGGAATGAATTAATCCCTTAGAATTTTTAAAATGGCTGAATTCATTATGATTATAAAACCCAGAGAAAACGGAAAAGGCCACCTCCTACATGCCATTAGTTTACTTCCTCCAACTTCAACATTTTTTCGAGAATATTGACGTCAAATAGTTTAATACAACAACTACAAAGAGTCCAGAATATCAATTTGAGTTTCGTAATAAACACGCAACTATAACAAAATACATATGGTAGTAAACCAAATAAATACAAATTTAAATGCTAATCTATAAAATTACTAACTGAACCACAACCTCTTTATTCAGGAGATCAACAAGGCAGTGTACTGGATTCATTATTGTATTTCATGTATACTGCTGATCTAACCATGCCAAAATAACTACTGTGTCATAGTATGCAATCGACACGGCAATCTTAGCATCCCACGAGGACCCAATACTACCCAATAAACCCAAAGAAGGAGACTCCAAACTCAACTTACTTAAATACAACCTCAATAAAATACTATTTATCCCCTAGCTTTTACCAGCTGCCAAAACCCCCAGGTGGAAAGTACTAAATGTAATGGCCTATATCTAGATCAACGTCTAACTTGGAATAAGCAAATACTTGCTAAACTTCCATCCTTAGGTCCGTTTATTCCCACGGAATCAAAACTATAGGGTATCTCTAGCTAATATAATATATATAGTCCGTTCAATTAAAGAGTGGACTCAAAATTGATGACGTCAAATCGTCGCAAAGTTGCCCCATTACCCTGAGTTTAAGTTCATTTAGGCTTTGACATAAAGTTCTAATCTAAATAAAACACTGATACAAAAATGTTATCAAATGTACATCCATATATTGTTTATGCTATTTCAGTTTATATAATATTAAGGAATATTAAGGACACCTAAGGGAAAATCTTCAATATAATTTTACAGATAATCAATTATTACATTTGGATGATGTGTGGAGACTTGAGGATTTTTGTTGGGTCCAATATTCGTAGGCTTAAAGGATATTACTTAAAATTATTATTAAGTTTTACAATAATGTGAAAATTCCTAACTATAAACGTACACTAGCTAATATAATAAACAAGTTCAACACTCTTGGTTGTCTGAAAAGACCTAAAATTAGAGAAAAAAATCATGATATTAATTTCTTTAAATTGAATATACTCAAATAATTTAATAACAGAAAGAGAAACTCCGTAGACAAAGTAGTTCAATATTAGAATGAATTTAAGATAGAAAACCATGTTGAAATAAAAGCAAAACAACTAAAAATTAAATAAAATAGCCTCTATCGGTCTCTTTGACAATAACGATTTCTTACTAACAACTAATAATTTAAGCATACGCCAAAATATTATATAATTCTTTATTGGCAATTAGTGAATCGAAAATGTAAAACATCTGGATATAAACAAGATGAAATATTTTTAATAGCAAACATAATTAGTACAAAGAATCATATCTCTCCATCAAAAAAATAAGTAAATATTTATAATGTATTTTGTTATTAATGTATCGTCTAGAAAATTTAAATATCATCACAATATTATATCATTTATAACTGACAAGTAATAATTAGTTTATATTTACAATAAATGTAACACATCTCAACATAAAACAAGGAAACAGTTTTTAACGGCAAACAGAATTTTAGATTATGTGATCTTAAGGAGTTATATTTATTTGTAAAGTTTTAACTCTCAATTTAATAAATTTTAAAATTACAAATGCAATGTTATTTACTTGTATCCAAACAGAGTGCATCATTATGTGCAAGGGAGTGGTAAATTACCTTTCGAATATAAAGAAAAATACCTTGGAATATGTCATATTTGGTTGACTTTTTATCATAACATTTCAGTAAATAAAAACCGCAACAAACTAATTGTCTGACTGGAATAAACCTATTTGTCTAACTGTGTAAGTCTCAATCAATCAATTAATTATGAGATTATTAATTAAGAAGAATTTTGGCCCAGTTTGGGGGATATACCCAATATATGCAAAATTACAAGGTTGTTGAAAAATTTCCAGTCTTCCGATATAACATTTTTCTACATACCCTTCAAACTCTTATATCTAAAGGAGAATGTATGTTAAACATGTCTATTTTGGTCAGCGATATCTATTGGTAAAAATATGAAGTGTAATACTATAACACAGAAGACCCTAACACAGTTACACAACCTAACCTACTCTTTACTGGATTAGTCCATAGACAAACTGGGCTAAAGCCGGGTAAGCTTAAGGAGAACTATCTGCATCTATACCGGCAAAGAATATTCATGATCATAAACTCTTACTCTACATACAATAGAATGAACAAGGTATAATGTATTACGAGTTACTAACCTAATTAACCTAATAATGCCATTATATCAGATGTTTACAGATGTCATTAAAGCAAAGTGAATGAGATAATTTTGAAAAAACGCCAGTAATAGCGTGTAGCATACGCAAAGATATAATTTTACATGACAACTCTCGACCACACATTGCAACATTTGTGAAGGGTATATTAATGCAGCTCGAATGGGAAGTTCTGTCAGGATACATTACTCCTCAAATGTCTTCGAATTTGATACATGCGCATATTGAACTCTATTTAATTTTAAATTAAAATAGAGAATAATCCGAGTGTGGCGCATGCGTACATACAGCTGTATTGTTGATTATGGTATCGAATAATAAATTAGTTCAATAAACTATAGGTTATAGAAATTTAAAAACTTATGGGGTAATAGTACTGGGATGTATTTTAATATGGTTTGAGTTTGAAAAACTGGAAAAAAGTTTTAAAAGTTTTGTTGGAAAAAGTACAGGTAGGTTGATAAAATGATAACGAGTGAAGAATATGTCTAAATGGTTTACACGAGTAATTGATTATTTAAACATATTTCTTCATATAATTAATTATAAATTCAACACCATCGATTAACATATAATATTATAAAATAAAATTTTATATTGTCAATTAGTCGGAAATTTAGGACCCATAACAATCTATTCAGATACGAAATAATTGAGACATCATATATACATAATTATCCACTTCAAATACATTCGTCCTTAATAAAACACGCTTATTAATTTACTAATATTTCTTTAGCTTAATAACCCATAAATTTTAACCTACACAAAGCCGTCCTAATTAATCGTATAACTTACGTCTTCATTTAGTTAATTTAATTGATACAACCATATTCGTATCCGTGTATATTTGCTGAATGGAAGCGTGGGCCACTTCGATTTTCAATTATCTTGTGATGTTCATTAATGAACGGATCGACGTAGTAGGCGTTGGTTGTCGTTAACGAGACGAAATCCGATCTGGAAGGACGGACCGTCCGGTGGCGTGGTAGTTTCTGTATTTATGTCGACGATTTTCTCTCGAATAAAAATTAACAATTAATAAATCCGAAGGCGAATGAGAGTGTGTACAGAAGTCGGATCGTATGATTATTTTCAGCCCACGGGTGATTTTTTGTTAATTTATATAAAATGTGGGCAATGAAGTGATATGCTTTGTATTTTAGGGTATGTTATATGGCTCGGTGAATGGAGGTAAAACGAAATAAAACAGTGATATTTACATTATGTGACCGTTATTTATTGACAATATAAAATAAAATGTGGAAAATACAATAATAAATAAAAGGAATAACAGCGGTGTTACCTGGAGACGGGGCTTGGGCAGTCGATGGTCGGTTACTGCATGATCGAAATACCCTTCAGTAACATCCCAGATAAACGTCTCGGGGTTGTCAGCTATTCGTTATCGTGTTCAAGTTGCCGCTGCTGGCACCCCGCCCGTGTTCAACATCTGGGATTATATTTCTGGGTACTTTGTTGACTGTTAATCCACGATGTAAAATTCGTCATGCCTCAAGGTCGCTACAGTATGTTAAGTATTATCGCTCTTATATTTTTATGATGATGTTACTACCTATTAAATAGCATTAGATATATAGCAACCGCTATGACCCTTTTAGGCCACCACGCATTCACCTACAGCAAGTTCAAAGGGTGGATTGGTTCCATGCGGTTCCCGGCTATAAAAGACCACCATGACAACTCTCTTTTCTTTCTCTAACTCCTTGTAACAGTACTACTCCAACCTCTTGTAACAGTACTACTTCCACAGCGCTACCGTACTTCCTCTATCTAACCTAATATCCTGTCCATTCTCCCGTCGACCACATGTATCATTCAATTTCGAAATAAACAAGTATTATTCTACCAGTATTTTCAGTTCCCGTGCGAATTCCTTCCACAAAAATAGTAATTACTGTTCGGACAAACAATCACATCGACAGCCAATCATTCCGACTGACTGACCAGACGAACATTCCTACAGATACATCTGTAACCAACTTCATGTTCAAGCCTCACTTTTGAGTATGTCATTCCGTAGAAGTGTGAACAAAAGATGTTTCTAGTGCGTTGCAAATATCTGAATTTGTACCATGTAAATCGCATTTTCTGGGAATTTTACTGTATTACATTAATTTGACAAAAAAAGCGGCTGAAGATCATCGAATGCTGTGTGAAGCGTGTAGTAATCATGCTCCATCGATTTCATCATGTGACCGGTTTCATGTTGTTTTAAAAGTGTTGATCTTGATACCGAGAGGGTGTTCTGAACAGCCAAAAAAAGTTGAAGACGCGAATGTGAAACCATCAATGGGGATGGGGATCGCTGTCAACTGTAATTGATGCGCTTAAGCTGTGGAGCACTAGAAGAAAAAGCGGACGGAATTTGAGCAAAGACTAAACAATATTATTTCTCAGCATAACAACGCTGGATCGCATATTGAATATCCGATGAAAACGTACTTGGAAACAATAAAATGCGAAGTAATACCCCACCCGCCGTATTCTCTACACCTCTCATGAAAGTATCAAAAAAGGTATAGAAGTATATATGTATAGAAGGATTTCTGTATAGCCTCAGAAGTTACATCGTTCTGTCGGAATGAAATCCGTAAATTGCCCGAAAGACGAAAAATGGCGGCTATCGATGGACATTGAATAAAATGCATTGTACCGATTTCTCACAATAAAGCGTCAAAGAAAAACCTTTATAACTAATTTTAAGCCTAATGTATTAACTTTTAGATTTTTTGTAGTATGATTTGTCCTCTGCTTCAAAATAGGCCTCAGTTTCGACGATCACCTCTTCATTCGACGAAAATTTCTTTCCAGTGAGCATTCTTTCGAGATCTGAGAACAGGAAATAGTCGCTGGAGGCCAGATCTCGAGAATACGGTAGATTATGAAGCAACTCGAAGCCCAGTTCATGGATTTTTGACACGGTGCAATGTCTTGGTGAAGAAGCACTTTCTTTTTCTTCAAATGCGGCCGTTTTCGGCGACTTCGTCCTTCAAAGATCCAATAACGCTATGTAATAGTCGCTGTTAATGGACCTTCATTCTTCAATGTGGTCAATGAAAATTATATCATGCGCATCCCAAATTACAGACGCCACAACCTTGCCAGCCGACTATTGCATTTTACCACGCTTTGGAGAGGGTTCATTGTGTGCAGTCCAATCGAATAACTGTCCATTGGACATCGGAATGAAATATTGGAGCCATCTTGCACCCATTGTTACATATCGATGCAAAACTTCGGTATAATTACGCTTGATCATCTTCAAACACTGCTCCGAATCACCAAATTGTCATTGTTTTTGGTCAAAAGTGAGCTCGCGCCTCACCCACTTTGCACAGAACTTTCTCATACCCAAATATTCGTGAATGATATGATGCACACGTTCAGTCGATATATTTAGAGTGTCTGCTATTTTATTTTATTTAAATTTACGGTCATCAAATCATTTTGTGGATTTTTTAAATGTTTTTGTCGGTAACAACTTCTTTTGGGCGTCCACTGCGTTCACTGTTTTCGGTGCTCATTTCACCACGTCTAAACTTACCAATCGCATACCAATCCTTGATGGTTGATCTTCCTGCGGCAGTGTCCGGAAACTCGGCAAGCAGCCAGTTTTTGCTCCAACTGTATTTATTCCCTTCAAAAAGCAATATTTTATCGACACGCGAAATTCCTTTTTATCCATTTTTTTCACATTAACAAAAGTTGCTTCACTCAAAATGCTATAATTCACAAACTAATGATCTGACAGCTGTCAAATTTATATGCGCATCTTTTGAGAGTTAGGGCTACCTAAAAAACATATGGATTTAATTCTAGTAACGCCATCTATGTGTCAGGCCGGGGACTTTTCAATTGATCTCTTATATTCCATCAATATAGTAATTATACGTATCCGTTCAAATATACCACACTGGAAATCTGGGATAATTATTGTTTTTCTTAAATTTAATGAAAAAACCATCAACCTTATAACTGTCAGATTAATTACGTAAATATATCATAGTGTGGAATAATGAACAATTTGATAATACGAATGCTTACTGCTCTCCAAGTCGTATTAAAAAGTTTTTTAGCCGACCGTAAACGTATTCCCCAGCTTGCTCTTTTTGTGAAAATTAATACCTTCATAGAAAGAATAATAAATATTTCCTAACGTCGTACCACATATAGATTCCGCAGTTCTGTTCCATTTTAAGCTATCCGAAACTGAAACAAAAAGTAGTATTAAAAGGAAATACAGATACTGATAATATAAGCATCTCCAAGGATAATAAAAAATTTCAAAATTTATACTCTAAATACTAAATCCGTTGTTTAAAGAACTAAATGGTACCATATAGACCAACTGATCTAATATCAATTAAGATGATGACCATTCTAATGTATTTACTATTTCTTAAAAATGTATTATTTCTACATTAATGTTAGTTAGTTTTAGAAAGCATGAAAATCAGCGTATCGCTAACTGCAATTCCAAAGCATATAAGTGGTAAGTGGTTTTGCACAAATGTATATGAAATGATCAAAACGATAAAATACCCAGAAATTTACAGTAAAGAAACATGAAATAAATACACAAGTTTTTATTAATTCATTAGATGTATAAAATAATTTTGTTATTGCTGATTACTGTTCATCTCAATGTCTCAACTCAACAAGCATACCCTCTCTCACACCATTAAGTCGATTAAGTTCCAATCAACAGATTATTTTTTGATGTATCTTATATTCAGTGATTAATTTTATCAGGAATGAATATCAAAGAAGAATACAGGTAGTAGCAGAAGAAATCAAAAATACAATGATATCAAGATGGCTTGAAAAGTAAACAAATCATCGAGGATGAAAATAAAATACATTATTTTGATATATAATTGTTAATTAGGTGGATTAGGCCTCCAGGGGATATCACTACATAAAAAATGAACTCTACCTAATGGATGGTGTAGAAAAGTAATGTAAACGAAGCAAATCTAAACTACAAACTATTAGACCTGTGTTCTTAATTGTAGTTTTACGTCCTACGATAATATATGTAAACTAAAACTCAGAGTTGATGCAGCAACATTGCAATGTTTCGACGTCACAATTATCCATGACGCATTACTAAAAAAACTTTAAATAGACTCTATATATATATATATATATATATATATATATATATATATATATATACATATATACATATATATATATATATATATATATATATATATATATATATATATATATATCTTATACTCTTATGACAAATCATTTATTAAAACATGCGTTTATTAAACAAACGATCCGACACAAAACAAACATTCAACATAAAAATATTTAAAATTAGCACTATATAAGAATATGTCAGCGAAAATGAAATTAAAGCGGGAATCAAATAAATCCTAAAAAACGAATAAATACTAAAGTAGTCGAGAATGTGATTACGATACGCCCACACCTGTCTCTTCCGTCTCTTTTTACCTCAGAAAGTTGACAAATTAAACGATTTATTCGTTAATCTGGCCGGTTGGTAGGGTATGTAAAACCGCTGTAAGAAAGGTGCAGCACTTTACATGGGACAAAAGCTGTTTTGTCACCTAATTTATTTCTGGTTTCGGAAAAATTCTCAGCATGAGGTAGTACGCCTGCTGATTGTGCACTTATACTGTTTCGAGATGGGCCTTCTAGAACTTGTTAAATAACGAGAATTGCCGTTGAACTCTCAAATATAATTGTGATCAGACGAGATGCTACGTACCAGGGACCAGAAATTGTAAATTCAGATTCTATAACGCGATGGATATGCTATTTATATGATAAAAGTAAACTGAATAATGAATAACAATCAGCTATAATAATCAATTTCTCAATTCAAAGTGTTAGGTGTATAAGTACATATCCTCCGTTAGACAAAATAAGAAAAAGAAACTGCTACTAAAGTTGTGTAAATCTGTCTAATTTAAAACGTCAAATCGTAAAATTAAGCATTTTCTAAGAAGAAGAATTCGAGCATGGTCGTAAATTTATGTTTGTGATTGTTTAAAATTTGTGAATGTTCTAGTCAGGAGTGTAAAATCCGACAAGGGAAATGATCCCAGTCACGCCAGTAACCAGGCTCGGTAAGACCGGATGTCTTTTGGGGTGATTTCTAAAGTTGGTCACTCGCCAGCGGTAGGCTTAATGCTGAGGACTGTGGTTCGGAGCCCACGTTAAACTTTAGACCCAGTCCAGATAAACCCATAGTTGGTATAAGGAGACTTTATATAATTATTAATATTCTAGTTTTGGTATATGGAGAGCTGGAATTTAACTCACTAAAAATGAAAAAAATCAAATTTTTAACACAAAAAAAATTTATAATAAAATATGTACATAATAATCGCTGTAATAACTAAATATAAATAAACAAAAACCTATTTAACCTATCTACTACACGTATTTTATATTCTACTATATACACAATTAGCTTAATACCTACCTAAACATGTTTATCTATTTACAATATTATTTTAACTACTTCCAATATTCACTTAGAACTCAGAGTCCAGTAACAAATTAGGTTTGTTTTGTTCGTAATTTAATTTTGTGGATATGTCACAAAATTATATTATTATTTTTGTATTGTTTAGGCTTGGCACAACTTCAAACTAAACAGATGGTAGCAGTTAAAATAATATTAAGATTATATAATAAAGAGATAAATAAATTTAGGTAGGTATTAAGCCAAATTATTTGTAACATATATAGTAGAATATAAAATACGTGTAGTAGATAGGTTAATTAAGTTTTTGTTTATTTTATTTTCGCTATTACAACGATTATTATGTACATATTAAATTTTAAAACTTTTTTGTGTTCAAAATCTAAGTTTGATTATTTTTTACTTTTTAGTGAGTTCCTTATTTATGTTTTGAAGTCGGTTCAATATGTTTGTTAAAAATATTTTATTTTTCTCTTTTTAGTGTTAGGTATTTACTTAAGTATTGCAATGGATAGCCCAAGCAAATATACTAGTAAAGTATTAGTACTAATAATGTGTGACTAAAAATAGGAATAAAGAAACATTGATTAAAAATAAGGAATATTTCAGGCCCTGGGGTCCTAGTCTACATGATTTGACAAACTTAACAAAAACAAAAAAAGTTGCTGCTCTCTTGGGAATCGAATCCACGACCCTCGCAGAAACTTCATAGAAACAGTTGCCTATGATATTTCTACAACATCTTATGATATGATATGATTAGTGCTAAAAAAGCAAACTGACTGACTTTTAAACTGAACTACTTCCGATTTTTTTTCACATCAGTTCGGCAATATTATTATACATCAATATCTAATTATTTTAAATAAAAAATATGTAAAAACTTTGTACGTGCCTTTGATATTCCAGATTTTCCCTCGATTCCCGCCCCTTTCTCCATTGGATCCTAACTTGGTGCCAATGGACCTCCTCGGAAGTGCACTGTTTCGAACAAAAAAAAAGAATTTTGAAAATCGATCCATAATTGACGGAGAAATCGGCGAACATACATTAAAAAAATATATTCAGCCGAACATAGAACCTCCTCGTTTTTTGAAGTCGGTTAAAAAATTGTTATTGTGGAAGTAAAAATGCAGTTAAGTGAATTTGCAACAAAACCAGCAATTCATCAATGTAATGTCTGGAAGCCTCATATAATTTGACATGTGGCTAAAAAAATCACAAACTATTCGGCGGAAAAATAATAATCATAAGGAAGTAAGATAAGGTGTCCTTCACAAAGTGCTTCTCACCGTTTTTTAAAGTTAACATGGTAATATCGTGTTGAAAGAATGATATTGATTTTCTAGCTATCGAATCATCCTTGTTAGTATTTCTTCAGCATTTGGAAACCGCCAAGTCATGTTGCATCAATCTGATCAAGTTATAATCAGAAGGTATTATGCCTAGTGAGTATCACAATTCTTGCAAAGTATATTCGATCGTTATCATGCAAGAGGATAACTTGGCTAAGAATATGTATCAATGTATTCAATTAACATCGATAGATATTTTGTTCGGTTTTAAAAGCTCTTAATATACTAGACGTTGCTGATCCCACTATATTCACAGCAAGACTTTTGGCAATGAGCTTTATTCCTTTTGGAGGTCAATGTGGTTAACGGACTAGATTGATGCCGTGGTAAATACACTTTTCATCCCCTGTCACTATATAGCCACAAGAAACCTTTTTAGTTTTACCTTGCAGACAATGAAACCGAGACTATGGCAATGGTTTGAAGTGTCATTTACAATCAAGTCGTTTGATAGCCGTTTTTCTTCCTTCTGAATCTTTTAGAAGGTTGTTTGAAAGCTTTTTCGTGGTTTCAGCTATATATTCTTCCAATAAGTTTTCTAATTCATTGTTTTCGAACTTTTTCTAAGCTATTCGTTATCACTGACGTCAAAATCGCCATTTTAAATGCTTGAATACAAAATAGACAATTGCAGTGTGACCGGACGGTCTCTAAAAATGTTTGATGAGCTTCAACAGTAGTTTCTTCTAATGGATATCTAAACAATTCTAAATGGAAAACTGTTATTTTATACAGAAATATATACTGATATATAAAACGGCCATCATTATGTGACATTGATTTACAACAATAGATATAGTTGATCATGATCCTAATAATCGCAATTGTGACTGGGAAAAGAAGAGATGCCTGTTAAGGTCTCTAGTTTGGTTATTATACACTTTAAACGATACGCCCGGTCCATATGCACTCTGTTTAATAAACAGGAAACTAAAATATAATTTAAAAAATAAACCCGATTATCCTTTTTAATAAAATTTTAAATATATTGATGTAATTTATCACATTCATATTTACTACACTTCTAAAGCAGCATAACGTTAAAAACTATTACATTATCCTAACAATAGAATGTTATTTCCTTCGTGAAAAAAACTTGTGTATAAAATTAGAAGCAAAATAAAATAGCTTACCAGCTGTTACGTTAGACCATTAGGAATCATGGCGTTAGTTATACTACGCCGTAACTCATAGCTGATAATGTAAATTTGAACTCGACGTATAAATTATTGATCCGAAGAAAGTTACAGCCTGTAAAACCTGTAAAAGAATTCCCGATAATTAATTGTGATAAAAAATTGCGTATGTGTAGATGAAACTCAAAATAAACCGCAAAAACAACTGACGCTATTTTTATCGCAAAAATTTTGTTGACCTCATATTTTAATCTAAGAAAAATATCCTAACCAGAAGAATTCAGAAAGAATATAGATATTAAATTATTTATAACACGAACATTCCGTTTAAATATGTCATAAGAGATATTAACATTTAAATAATTTAACTAATTATTGATTTAAATTAATGCTGTTAATTTTAAGCTGATAATTCAATGAATTAATTTTTAACAAATGAAGTATGATCAAGCTAAAATCGTCCGACATATTTGAGGATATTATCAAGCATATATCAGAATTCACCAGGCTATATACAGGATTATTATATCAAGGCTTTGAATATTTTACGAATTGATTTATAATTAATCGCTTTTCGTCAAATTAGTAATTTGTTATAAATAAAATGAAAAAATGTATATTTTTAAATTCACTGCAAACTTACGTTATCGTTTAACATGTCTTATATTTTTAAAAGAATTTGAATTTCATTCTGAAGAAACAATAAGTTTTTTCAGTTTTATTATTATTATATTTTATTAAGCCAATTAAAACATCTCCAGATAATTTCTTATACAGTCTATTTAAAGTTATTTGTTTATTCGTTATCAAGATATGTATTGTATTGCCTGACGCAATTTGTAAATTCGTTTCAGAATCAGACAATATCTTCCTTCTCATTTTATACTAGTTAAAAAGAGACATAATGCTGTCTGATAAGTTCGAACATCAAACCGAATTAGCCTATCAAACTCGTCCGGTTGTCAAACGCCTGCAAAATTCTTCAATTAAATAGGTAAATATACTCTCGAATGAAAGTAAAATATATTACTTTGATGTATTATTGTTAATTAGGCGGATCAGGCCTCCAGGGGGATACCAAAACACAAAAAACGCGACTAGAACTTTACATCATGGGTGGTGTGGAAAAGAGTTCAATCCAAACTTAATAAAACAACTATAACCTACAAACTATTATACTTGTGTTCTTAATTGTAGTTTTAAGTCCTTCGATAATATATGCATTAGATGTACTATAATGTTAAAATAAACTAAATATGTTTGACAACATTTTGATTCAATTATTTCATTTAGAATAGAATTTTGTTGTATCTCAAAGCCAAACTGAACTAAAAGTCAGGGCTGATGCGGCAACATTGCGACGTTTTGACGTCACAAATTTCAATGACGCATATACAAATAAACTTTGAATAAACCATAAATTTTATGACTTTCAGGCAATTTTATCTCCAGATTAATTTGCGAAGAGCTTTGAGTAGCCTATAGCTAACATTATGATGATCCCACGGAGTAGCAATGATATGGAATCATGACTAGATATACTTGACTATTTTTAAACTTTCAAATTTAATTTTTTTTATTAGAAACTTGCATGTATTATAGACATTTGTTCGTTTTAAAGGCATTCAATGAGAAAAATTTGAATTGAATTAAAAACATTTTCCATCTTTCTGGCAACATCACGATGCTATGTCGAAAGAACAATGTTAAGTTAATAGGGATCCAATCATCGATCAATTTTTACAACTAGTCACTTCGATACCGCTGATCTTTTCTGCAACATCAGATCATTCCATTTATTTGTTTGACATATATAGACATCTGCAGTAACAATTTCATTCAGTTTTAGTATCCACACCTTACAGCTTTTTATGTTCATGAATATTTCGCTTTGTATAAATGTGGATGACTCTCCTGGAGTAACACACGACTTTTTGCACTTGAGATTATCATAGTATATCCACTTTTCATTGTATAAATCTTCTTTTTTGCTTGACAAGGAATGAAACCGCAATATTGGAACGGTAAAGGTGGTAGCCATTTTCACTCCTTTAGAGTCTTTCCCATCGCATATAAACATCTGGAAATAGTTGATACATTAACTTTCGCCTAGAAGTTCTTTAATAGTTTGAGCTGCTTTTTCGTTCAATAAGTGTCATAATTAATTGACTTTTTTTGGTCCTCCACACCATTCTTTATTAGGCGTTTTCACCAATATATATCGCATATTAAAAATACATTGAAGCACCTAATATTATATCTGTTCTTGATCGTAAGAAGTTAGAGTTTTACACTTTACTGTTTCAAATACTATGAATATGTGGAAAGATGCACCAACAAACATTCAGTATTCATTTCTAGTTTCTAACAACAACAACAGGTCAATTGAAAAGTCCCCGGCCTGACACATAGATGACGTTACTAGAATTAAATCCATATGTTTTTTAGTGAGCCCTAACCCACAAAAGATGCATGTATAAATTTGACAGCTGTCGAACAATTAATTTGTGAATTATAACATTTTTAGTGAAGCATCTTTTGTTATCGTGAAAAAAAAATAAATAAAGAGGAATTTCGCGTTTTGATAAAATATTGCTTTTTGAAAAAAAAACAGTTGAAGCAAAAACTTGGCTTGATGCAGAGCTTCCGGACACTGTCCCAGGAAAATCAACCACCAAGGATTGGTATGCTACGTGGCTACTAAAGTTTACGTGGTGAAATGAGCACCGAAGATGGTGAACGTAGTGGACGCCGAAAAGACGTTGTTACCGACGAAAACATTTAAAAAATCTACAAAATTATTTTGAATGACCGTGAATTGAAATTGAATGAAATAGCAGACACTCTAAAAATATCAACTGAACGTTCACATCATATCATTCACAAATATTTGGGTAAGAGAAAGCTCTGTATGGGTGGCGCGCGAGCTCACTTTTGACCAAAAACAACGACGAGTTGATGATTCAGATATGATATATAACAATGGATGAAACATGGCTCCATCATTTCACTCCGAAGTCCAATCGACAGTCATCCGAGTGGATTGCACACAATGAACCCATTCCAAAGCATAGGAAAACACAACAGTCGGCTGGCAAGTTTATTGCGTCTGTATTTTGGGATGCGCATGAAATAATTTTCATTGGATACCTTGAGAAAGGAAGGACCATCACCAGCGACTATTATATAGCGTTATTGGACCGTTTGAAGGACGAAAATCGCCGAAAAACGGCCGCATTTGAAAAAAAAGAAAGTGCTGCTTCACCAAAACAATGCACCGTGTCACAAGTCAGTGAAAACGATGACAAAATCCATGAATTGGGCATCGAATTGCTTCCTCATCCACCGAATGCTTCAGATCTAGCCCCCAGGCTATTTGCTGTTCTCAGATCTAAAAAGAATGCTCGCTGGGAAGATTTTCGTCGAATGAAGAGGTGATCGCCGAAACTGAGGCCAATTTTGAAGCAAAGGACAAATCGTACTATAAAAACTGTATCAAAAAGTTGAGGTGTCGCTATAATCAGTGTATCGCCCTTGAAGGGAATTATTTTGAATAAAAAAACTAAATTTGACAAAAAAATATGTTTTACTCTGGTAGGCCGGAGACTTTTCAATTAACCTGTTATATAAATCACGTTAACATGTGATCAAATAATATACTACGCCCTTTTTCTCCCGGAATCACATGAGAATCAAAGTTTTTTACTAGATCTAACAAGCCCAAATACAAACATTTGATAATTTTTTATAATACCGCAATAAAACAAAACAGAAAACAAGTTTTAATAGTTTTAACAATACCCCAGTCGATAGGTAGGCCAAAAAAAGCCGGTTTAAACAATTTATCGTTGACCGTTTGACGCACCACATCGATGGTGGAAAAACAAGTCCCATTTATCATACTTAATGGACCCATTCCAAAGCCTATAGAAAAGTTGATAGCTGCAATTACAGAGGTTTGTCACGATTTGAAGCTTGACGGTAGTTGTCATAACAGCAACCCTTTATATTTCATTATTTATTTTAAAAATGTACTGAAGATCTGGTACAGAAGAAGGAAAAAAGATCACACCAAAAAAATTTTTTTGTAATAACCTGATGTACTTTATATATTAACAGTTATTATTACAAG
Source organism: Rhynchophorus ferrugineus (assembly GCF_030347505.1). Lineage (NCBI taxonomy): Eukaryota > Metazoa > Arthropoda > Insecta > Coleoptera > Curculionidae > Rhynchophorus > Rhynchophorus ferrugineus. The sequence continues at coordinate 14,358,313 of NW_027472588.1, read as the reverse complement.
TACTAGTACACATATGCAGTACATATTCAGCAAAATTTAATTTTATATATTTAAATTTTTAGCTCAGTATTAATAATTAGTTAATAGCAAAAATATAATTCGTCTCTATAAAATGTAATCTTATATTGTTCTACTATGAAACTTAGTAAATTAATATATTGTTCATACACAATTAATATAAATCTTATTCGCCAATAATTTGTGGTAGAAGAAATGAAACTCTAAAAAGTCTTTTATACAAAAGAAAATTTCTCAAATGGTTTCTCTCCAACTATTAATTAGCAGATAAATAAGGTTATTACAGTTTCTATATTATTAACCTAATAGCTTTTTTGCCAATTTCAAATTGTTGATTAGAATGTGAACATTTGCTTGGTACATATTATTTCTATTACGACTAGTAATGCAATAGCGATTATGTGGTAAGTTATACAAGTATCATTAAAAATGGCCACAATAACGCCTTTCATTCATATTAAGTACCAAGGATCATTACGATAGAGGCTTACACTCACAAATGATGTCAAAACTAAATAATGTGTCAAGAGTTCATATAATTTTTAGCACATTTTTTCTCGGTTTTATTGGTTCGTTCTCTTAAACTATATAATTAATAAAATATATAATTAATAAAATAAAATAATAAATAATTAAGCTAATTAATATACGAAAAAGAGGCTATACAGGTTTTAGAAAAATAATATAAAATTAAATTTAAAGTCAAATGACATAGCTATTAAAACTCTGTCAACATTAAGAGTTAGTAGTATATTGTTTATTATATATTTACATAATATATATTTTTACTATATCTACATAATATCAATATTAGATGTACTTCTATTTTGTTATTCTCATTTTAAAAATGTATTTATTATTATCGTTCTGTTGTACTTGTATTAATACACAATGAGAGTCATCAGTATGTATTTACCAAATTGAAATTCAATTAGACTACTTAAGATAAAATTAAGTTAAACACTTATACACTATACTGGTTCTTGTGACTTGGTTCGTTTCAATCTTCTGGTTTCCTGTGCATTGTACAGTAGCTGCATTACTTCCACGTTGCTATGATTTACTACACTTAAGTATTTGTAATTAATTGAAAAACTTTGTTTTACCAATGTTGGATTCCTAGCCGATTTGATCTTTTAGTGCAATTCTATAATTGCCCCCATAAGTTCAAATAGCCTTATAATTGACTGATAAAGAATTTCTTTTCTTTCTTTGATACTTCTAATTTAACCTACCATTAGCTTACGTGATATGCCATCTACCTATTCAAATTATCCTTTAATTAATAAACCAGGTTGTCGAGATATCAGCAGAATAGATACAGAAGTGGTCCTAAGACACTCTTCTGCGGAACTCCAGCTGAAATAGGTTTAAATTCTTAAGAATCTCCGTTTATGCGAGATCCAAAAATATGCATGAAAGAAATACATTTGATAAATAATATCTGGGCATTACTAATACATAGTTTTACAATCGCATTTCTCTATTATAGTTTGTTTGTTTTTGTTCCGTTTAATTAAGAAAAATAGTATGATGATAATTTGAAAATATAGATGCAAATCCATTTGACTCGTCTACGATAACATTAATTTTACATAGTTACTTAAAATTATTTGAGACTCATATGCACAATAAACAAAATAAATAAGATCCAACATTAAATGTTACCAATAGTGTTATTTAATCCAACACAAAAAGGGTTTAAGTTACCTAGTAATATTTGGGTAAATAAAATGAACAAATTGTAACTTTTAAGTTCATTTTAATAATAGCCTAAAAAATGTATAAGCATGTGCAACTATAATACTTCATTAAGTACTTTTTATCTATGTTTAGACATACTTTAACATAATAAGTTTTTCTATGAATTCTTAAACTAGATCTCTGCTTAGTTTCATTTACTTTACTTGACTTCAGTGATCACATTTGGTTTATATATGGTACGTATTATTCGAAATGTTTGACATTTCGGTTTGCCATAAAATACACAGCAGGCTGTAAAAAACTTGATAAAATCACATTATTCAATGAAATATGTGTCACTTAACCTGGTGAAATATTGCCCATCAAAATGCCTTCTGTACCTTGCCTTTCCTAATTTAACCATGATGGGATTTAATTAACTTTCGTTGAAGAGTTGAATTTAATTAATATTTTTCTTTGTATTTTGAGAACGTATGATCAGTAACCTACAACAGTATATATTCAGTGAGTTCAGTTATTCTATTATATTTCCCTTTTGTCTAGTTGGCATAGGTATCTTGTAGAAACATATACTGACCTCATGCACACTTGGATGACTAAACCAATTAGATTATATTAAATATAATTTTGTACACTATTTGGTCACTGAAATAATTACAAAATTATTAAACGAAATATATGAAGCTTGACTTCAAATGTTATCAACTGTGTAATTTTCTTCGATATCAGGTTAATTACACTTTAGACATAATTAAATCTACTTGAAATAGTAAATACTTACATTAGAATGATATTATGCTGTGTATTATTTAATAGTCAAACCAGTATGGTTCCCGCTTTGCAATATTTTCTGCATTCTAAATCTAAAGGGCTAACACCATCGATATATGATGGAATGTCTAATTTGTACACACAATTATTAAAATAATGTATAAGTAATGATATTTTTTTGCCCGTTATATCGCTATATCTATATATTTTAGCCGATATTTGTCGATTTTTCTTTAAATAAATTGTAGGAATGTTCGTCTGTGGTCGAAATGTGTGAACACTTACTACTATTTTTGTGGAAGGAATTCGGATGGAAACACTGGTTGAATAAAAACTTGTTTATTGCGATATTAAATGATACATGTGGTCGACGGGATAATGGACAGGATACTAGGTTAGGTAAAGGAAGTACGGTAGCGCTGTAAAAATGGTACTGTTACAAGGGGGTAGATAAAAGAAAAAAGAGCGAGACGTCGTCGTGGTGCTTTTTTATAGACAGGACCGCATGGTGTTAATCCGCCAGCGTTGCTAACCTTTGACTTTGATGTAGGTGAATGCGTGGTAGCTTAAAGGTTTGTAGCGGTCGCTACATCACTCCCCTCCAAGTGGAGCTGTCGTGGAACGTACCTCCATGTAGTGCAGGTTTCTGAGTGCACCCGCAATCATGCAATCAATAACCCAGGGACTGATTATGAGATGGGGATCCCAACCTTAATCAGGAGTATTACGGGATCAGCGCCCAGCAATCGAAGATGTTACAGGGCGTTGTTCGTCTTGGTGCCTTACGTATCCCGGTTCGTGATGTAAAGGTGTTCATGTATCGATGTTATGCATGATAGGCTTCTGTAGTTTTTATCCATCAGGCTAATGTCGTGGGATAACGTCGACCATGTGATGTTCAAGGGTGCCATTCCTCGTGCTATGCTTCCAAGCACGTATCAAGCACCTGTCGAGTGGCTTATGTTGAGCTGATTTATTGGCTAAGCACTTCGATCACGTCAGAATCAGCAATTGTAGGAATGTTCGTCTGATCGGTCGGTCGGAATGTGTGGCTGTCGTTGCGATTGTTTATCCGAACACTCACTACTATTTTGTTGAAGGAATTCACACGGGAACTGAAAACATGTAGTCTACGGGAGAATGGACGGGATATTACTTTAGATAGAGGAAGTAAGAGGTTAGGTGAAGGAATTACTGTAGCGCTATGAACGAAGAAGTACTGTTACAAGGAGGCTGCAAAAGAAAAGAGAGCGAGACGTCATCGTTGTGGTCTTTTATAGCCGGGAACCGCATGGTATCAATCCACCAGCGTTGCTAACTTTTGACTTTGATATAGGTGAATGCGTAGTGGCCTGAAAGGTTGTAGCGGTCGCGGCGTACAAAAGTTTGTACAAAAGGTTGTACAAAATTAAATATAATTTTTTTGATAAAAAGTTAAGTACCAATTTTAAAGGTTTGGTGAATTTGGTACTTAATTTTCTTAAAAATATCGATATATTTTTTCTAAAATATTGATATTTTTTATACTTGTTGCAATAAATATATCGATATTATTTGTTTTCTGATCTATCGATAATTCCTTAAAAATATAGAAATCGATACATCGATATTTTTTAAAATATCGAAATATCGATATTTTTACCGCTGACCAACACCCCTACCTGTAACCATACAAACTGTCCAGTGCGACCAAAACAACTACGTCATGCGCAGATTTGGAGTATTTTAGAGCGCCTTTAAAATTACACTATTTATTCCTTTCAAGATTTACCATAAAGTGATTTTTTATAAATGGCCAGCTTAATATCGTTATCCTTTCCTCTATCAATATTAACAAGGAATAGTATATTATACCACAAGAGCCGATATTTCAATTTTTGGCCCGTGTGGTGTATACGATTTATTTTCATAGCGGGTCGAAAGTACGTTATTAACAGCATTCAAAACAACATTGATTATTATTTTTAAGGTTAGAGGTAGCAACGTTAATGACGGTGACCAACAATTTGTTGTAGCGACGGAATAAATAGTCTCTAATTACGAGTATAAATACGCATGAGAAATTCTTTCCTCGCGTAGTTATTGTACTTCTCATAGGCAGTAAATGTTTAACTTTCTTCCCTGTTGACGAAAGTACATATTTTCAACCGAGGTATAAAAAAAATTTCCGTATTGCATCACGAACGGAATAATATTAATGGAAGCATTTTACTGAAATAGTGATTAGTATTTTCATTCGACAACTTTCTTGAATATCGACCGGTTAATGGGACTATTGATTATTGGAAAATAACTTAGTTAACAAAAAAACATAATGACGGAATTATTGTTTTATAAGAAAAGTGACAGAATATCCTCTAACAAAACAACACAAATATATCATTTATTATTGTTTGAATTTAATATGAATAAATACACTTTCAGAAACATAATTAGTCAATTATTAAACTTGATTAAGAATATTTGTATCACTGAAGTGATAGATACCCTATTTTCATTCGATTCTGTCTTATAAATTGTGCAGGCCTGTAAAATTTTAATGCTTTATATAAATCACCCGTCTTTTACTTATTATTCCGTCTCTCTCGCTCAACACTCGTTCTCCTCGTCGTCGCATTAGACCTAGTAGGCTATGGCTTTCGTGCATTAATTTTCACACCACCTTCGACGGCAAAACAACATGGCGCCACGGCCGTCGTGCGCCTATTTGCATCGACGGCATATGCAATTCAAATGTTTCTTTTTTATCGTTCCGTGGCCTCCCGCGACTCCCCGAACATTGTGACCCGGGCTCCCCACCCGCTCGATGCCCCTGATCTGGTATTCAAAACGGCCGATGTCTGATTCGTTTCGAATGTCTGGATACGTATCACGGACGATCCATTACGGCGGGACGTAGTTTGGGGTGTCGTTTTCTCGATGGTTCCGTTGTTGGCGTTGTTCTCTTTTCTGTTGCTCGCGTATTTTATTTTTCTTCGTTCGTTTCATCGTGAAATCCGCTATTTTTTATTTCGTATAATTGTGGATTTGTTCTTTTTGCATATCTACTATATATTATATTATTCTAGATGATTCAGATGATTTAGATCAACCAGCAAACTTTGTACCGCCTAACAGTCAATAAATGTCGAGCTACCATATTGTTAACTTTAATTTAGGATATGAACGTAATACATTTTTAAATTATCTGTTATAGCAATCTAGCACATTAACACTAATAAGCTATTTGTTTTATCCTAATTTGCTACGGTGTAAATTTACAAAGAACTTTTTCAACTATAAATACTTTGGGCTTAACATCTATGTCACTACTTTTAATGTGCATTCGAACTGTTCATGTTTCCCAATCTATTAGAACATAACAGTTCAATTAAAAAGTCCCCGGCCTGACACATAGATGGCGCTACTAGAATTAAATCCATATGTTTTTTAGTGAGCCGTAACCCTCCAAAGATGCGTGTATAAATTTTACAGTTGTCGGATCATTAGTTTGTGAATTATATCATTTTGAGTGAAGTAACTTTTGTTATTGTGAAAAAAATGGATAAAAAGGAATTTTGCGTGTTGGTAAAATGAAGCGAAAAAATACAGTCGAAGCAAAAATTTGGCTTGATGCCAAGTTTCCGGACACTGCCCCGGGAAAATCAACCATCAAGGATTGATATACTAAGTTTGGACGTGGTGAAATGAGCATCGAAGATGATGAACTCAGTGGATGCCCAAAAGAGGTTGTTACCGACGAAAACGTTTCAAAAATCCACAAAATGATTTTGAATGACCGGAAATTAAAATTTAATAAAATATCAGATACTCTAAGGATATCAACTGAACGTGTACATTATACCATTCACAAATATTTGAGTATGAAAAAGCTCTGCGCAAAGTGGGTGCCGCGCGAGCTCCCTTTTGACCAAAAACAACCACAAGTTGATGATTCAGGGCAGTGTGTGAAGATGATCAAGCGTAATAAATCCGAGCGTCGATATGTGACAATGGATAAAACGTGGCTCCATCATTTCAATAAGAAGTCCAATCGACAGTCATCCGAGGGGACTGCACACGATGAACCCGCTCCAGAGCATGGGAAAACTGCAAACTGTCTGGCAAGGTTATGGCGTCTGTATTTTGGTATGCGTGCGGAAAAATTTTCATTGATTACTATTCATTAAAAAGGAAGGACCATCAACAGCGACTATTACGTAACGTTATTGGACCGTTTGCAGGACGAAATCGCCGAAAACGGCCGCATTTGAAGAAAAAGAAAGCGCTACTTCACCAAGACAATGCACCATGTCACAAATCAGTGAAAACGATAGCAAAAATCTATGCATTCACCGTATTCTCCGGATCTGGCCCCCAGCGACTATTTCCTATTCTCAGATCTCAAAAAAATACTTGCTGGGAAGAAATTTTCGTCGAATGAAGCCTATTTTGAAGCAAAGGACAAATCGTGCTACAAAAATGTTATCGAAAAGTTGGAGGGTCGCTATAATCAGTATATCACCCTTGAAGGGAATTATGTTCAATAAAATAAACTAATTTTGCCGAAAAAAATGTGTTTTACTATGGTAGGCCGGGGAATTTTCAATTGACCTGTTATTTATGCACAAAATCATATTTATCATGCGTAACGCACATACTGCCACTGAAACATTTGGATACAAAATGTTCTATAAACAGTTAAACACGAAAAAAGCGTCTGGATCACTTCAATAACTGAAAAGTTACTATATGTCCATTGAATATTATTTTATGGACACATTTCATTGAGAGCCAGGCATCATTGGAATTCTACGAATGTTTAATGTATAAAACAAATCGTTTCTATCAGATGATCTATAGCTTCTTTAACTAATTAGAAATAGATTCGCTTTCACCAGGAAACAGGATAATAAAAAAAAAGTCAATTTATATTTAACAACCTAATAATTTTCAGAAAATTAAAATTACACCACGCACCTGCATAATCGCTTCAGTTAGCATTCCTAGAGATTATCTTGCACACTTTTAAGACTATTTTAATCAATTTCCTTAAAAGTGGTAGTTAATATTAGATGTATTATAATTTTCTCACTTAAATAATGCGTTTATTGCGAAAAAGTGCTACAATATGTCAAAAATATTTTGCTGGCCTATTTTGTAACAATACATCATTCAAGTGATACAGTTGAGGTAGATAGACATCTGTAGTAGCAGTTTCATTTTGATTTAGCAACTTGTAATACACTACATTTTTCTGCTCAATTTCTGTAAGGACAACAGAACAATAGTTGCAAATTAATGTGTAAATTAATATTATATTAAGCATATAATGGTATATAATATTATATTAAGCATATATATAAAAAATTATAATTAAAAAAATCTATATGAAGAACAGTTTTGAGTCGAATCCTAAAAGAAAAATGATTCTAGATGTATAAGCCTATTATACAGAGCAGCAGATGTATTATTATCTAAAATGACAACGTAAACATGTAAAAAGCCAGTAGATAATGATGGACAATGAATGAGTAAAAAACAAGTGAAAATAAATATAAGAAATACAAAGTCACATCATTAAAAAAAAAGAAATGTGTTTAAAATATTGTTGATTATAAAATATTCTAGAACATAACACATCTTTTTCAGTCACATGTCTGCCTGGCAGATGGATTACTAGAAAAAATCATAACATCGGTCTATTATAACGTAGAACAAAGTAGTAAACAAACAAATTTTTGTCTGTACTTAATGAAAAAAATAGTCTGGCCATAAGACGCGTCTCATTGCTACGAAAAAAAAATCGAATAGAAAACCAAACAAATATTAAAAAATTCTCATCGACGATGTAGATGTAGAAGCTTGATTCGTTTAGGGCCGGATCATCCAGATGTCAATGGTGCACTTAAGAGGCCGCAAACTGATGGTTTGTTTAGTTTAATTCCTTTGACGACCCAACCCAGCGCAGCTCGTTAACAATCCAACGTGACAGACAAAGCTGCGTCGCCAAGTTTTAAAGGTTTTACGAGATGACAGACGTTGGGTTGTCGTTGGTGTCGGGGGATGTTTTTTAAGGGTATCCGACGGATTTGATTTTCGTTGACGTTTATTATGCTGGTAGTAAACTCCAATAGGTACCGCTATCGCTAATGCCTCGGATTGTTAATTGATTGAATATGTGGAAGCTCTTGTTTTTCTTTATCTTTAAGAAAGAACGTCTCAATTGGTTTTTTATAAAAAGCTTCTGTTATATTAATAGTCGTTTTGTTATACAAACTACTATATTTTTTAATCTGTCTACTAATATTTAAATTTCATATCAAAAAAAGTGTCTATTTAGGCTGTCTTACAGAATCATGTGCGATGCTCAAATAGACCACATGGTATCAACTAATACAAGTTTTTCCAAACTGATGTCTGATGAATACAATCAGTTAAAATGGATTTTATTATGAAAAGAAACCAAAACATGTTAAATAATATGATTATTACATCTCTGCTCATATATCTATCTTTATTTTTCTATTGGTGAAGATGTAAAGTATAAATGTAAACAATTGTTAAACAACCTAACCTAACTATTAACAGCTAATGAATAAATTGTTTCCGGCCTTTTACATGTGATGACAAAGAACTAAATAGATTACGGGTACTCTACAAATTGAGCGAAAAAAACCATCTTGAACCGTTTCAACATCGCGGTTTCATTGCTTTCCAGAAAAGAAAAGTTTTCTGTGGAGCACTATGACTGGTAATAAAAAGTGAATGTACTACGATAATGCCAAGAACAAAAAGTCATGAGTTAGTCCCACAAAGTTAATTAAAGAGCCTTGATACAAATATCATAAAATATCTGTAATTTAAAACATTTTATAGTTTTTTTGAGATCTAAGAACAGGAAATAGTTGCTGGGGCTAGATTTGGAGAATACGGTAGGTGAGGAAGCAATTCAAAGTCCAATTCATGGATTTTTGCCGTCGTTTTTACTGACTTGTGACACGGTGCATAGTCTTGGTGAAGCATCTCTTTCTTTTTTTTAATTCGGTCGTTTTTCGCCGATTTCGTCCTTCAAACGGTCCAATAACGCTATGTAATAGTCGCTGTTGATGGTCCTTCCTTTTTCGAGATAGTCGATGAAAATTATTCCATGCGCATCCCAAAATACAGACGCCATAAACTTGACTGTTGCGTTTTTTCACGCTTTGGAGCGCGTTCATCATGTGCAGTCCACTCGGATGACTGTCGATTGGACTTCGGAGAGAAATGATGGAGCCATGTTTCATCCACTGTCACATATTGACGCAAAAACTGGGGTTTATTACGCTTGATCATCTTCACGCACTTCTGCGAATCATCAAGTCGACGTTGTTTTTGGTCAAAAGTGAACTCACGCGACACCCACATAGCACAGAGCTTCCTCATACCCAAATATTCGTGAATGATATGATATACACGTTCAGTTGATATATTTATTGATATCTTTAGATTGTCTGCTATTTCAATTTCAATTTACGGTCATTCAAAATAATTTTATGGATTTTTTAAATATCTTTTGCTTCAACTGTATATTTTCCCTTCAAAAATACAGTTTTAGTATATTTGATTGGTGGTTCTTCTATTATGCATAGACAACACATAGTGTACAACTAATTATTATGATGGGATGTTGTCCTGTTTTGTACTAAATATTCGCCAATTACTTCATTCATGGAGATGGAAATCCACTCTCCACTCTAAACTCTGATGCTTCTCAAACCACGCCTGAACCGTTTCGGCTGCGCATTGTCATCTTGATGGCAATATGGTAGTCCTAATAAGAACTTGCTGTTGCAGAAATCAGTGTAAAAGTAAATATATTTTATAAAATCGATTGATCGATCCGCTTAATAATAATATAGCTGGAAATGTTAAATATTCGTTGTAGTAAATTATAAAAAAACTAGCTATGTCACTTGATAGATGCCAATTCCTCAAACAGAATAATTTACCTCGACGGAAGCTTGTCCTAGGTTGAAGAAGAGTGGCTTATCAGGAAATTATAAAGCCTGTTAGGACTAATGGAATGGAAATATGGAGTTACACTAAAAATTCAAACAGACTAGTAATCCAACGCTGTCAATACAAAATTATTCTGTTAATTGCCAATACTTATCGCTAACAAAACCAACAAAGAACGAATGGATCTTTGAAGTTATACAAGCTCTCACCTTAAAATACAAAAAAGATTGTTAAATCAACGGAAAATTTAAAAAAAATTAAATTGTTAAATCAGAGCAAGGTGGAATCAAGACAGCTTATACATCAATACAAAATAATAAGTATTTCATATACTAACTACAAAATGCCTGAGCGTCAGGTATTTGAAATGCCAGTTATAAATTACACTTTTAAGATGTAGTTGAACTACAAATACCCAATATGTATTTGTATTTTAATTACGTATTTTAACTGAAAATAATTCAAATACTGCCCAAAGCTGATTCTAAACAAATTCCAACCGAGAAAAATGCTTTAAAAAAAGCGGAAAAAGTACAGACATTTATTTGTAATGCTTTTATTTATAGTGGACTTATTGTAATGCACGGAATAATTGAAACAAATATTTCTAGTGATTATTTCCAGCTTATACATCAATACAAAATAATAAAGTATTTCATATACTAACTACAAAATGCCTGAGCGTCAGGTATTTGAAATGGCAGTTATAAATAACACTTTTAAGATGTAGTTGAACTACAAATACCCAATATGTATTTGTATTTTAATTACGTATTTTAACTGAAAATAATTCAAATACTGCCCAAAGCTGATTCTAAACAAATTCCAACCGAGAAAAATGCTTTAAAAAAAAGCGGAAAAAGTACAGACATTTATTTGTAATGTTCTTATTTATAGTGGACTTATTGTAATGCACGGAATTATTGGAACAAATATTTCTAGTGATTTATATAGATTAAAATCGTCCTCCATGAACAGTTTAATATCTAGATCATACTACGAAAGTATACAAACATATATAAGTATACACATAAAGTGAACAAAAATTGAATGTAATTTTTTTTATTAATTAATTATTACATTGTTACTAGTCGTTTCCTTTTAACCTACAATTTGTCTTTATGGTAACTTAAATCTAGGTATATAACTAGGATGGCCCACCGGCCCTAACTCTTTGTTTATATATGTTTATAGGTGAACTGCACACGTACAGATTTACTTTCGTTAATTCTTATTTTCCATGCTCGTGTCTAATTATTTATATTGTCACTTGCCTGTTGTAATTTTCGTCAGGCTTCTTCACTATTGTCTCCGACAGCTATCATCAGCAAATGTAGCCATCGTAATATTCTCCGTTTGTGGTATATCACAAGTGTAGAGTAGATAAAGCATTGGTCCCAGTACACTTCCTTGTGGTACGCCTGCTTTAGCTTCTTTTATTGTAGAGTAATCTGCTTCTTCTTTGACTCTAAACATTCTGGTTGTATTGTACGATTTTAATAATTCGGTGTGTTGTTTTAGTAACATTTTCTGTAGTTTATGAACAAGACCTTCATGCCAAACCTTATCAAAGGCTTGTGCTACATCTAAGAATATATCTGAGCATACTTTTTTACTTTCCTGGGCTTTTTCAATAACATCTGTTATTCTGTGGATCTGGTCAATTGTTGACTGCTTGTTAATAAATCCAAACTGGTGTGTTGGTATTAGGTTTTTTCTCACTATGATCGGTTTTATTCTTTTCAACAGGAGCTTTTCAAAAAACTTAGATATTACTGGCAGCAGTGATATAGGTCTATAGGCTTTTATTTCGTTTGGTGACTTCCCAGGTTTTGGGGTCATTATATTTTCCGCCATCTTCCAAATGACTGGGACATGTTTTAATCAAAATGCTGTATTGATCAAGTTGGTGAGTTTTATAATTCCCTTTCTAAAAGTAAATAAACAGAAAGGAATAATATTAATTTATATCTTTTAGTATTAATTCATTATTAATATCAAGCTGGCAATACAACCAGAATTGCTAAAATTAGGTGTAATGATCCAACACCAGTAAGCGCTTAAATTAAAAAAAATTGAAAGCGTATTCCGCTCTACCTGTCCCACCCGTCACCCCGCAAACACGCTGGTGTTCCAGGTTGTCTCCCGGTTCCATCTTTTTTAAATTAGCGCGGATTTGGCGCGGTAATGAGACGTCCGCTCTCGGAAAAATTTCCGCCACAATTTAGGCAAATTGTAGGTGGCTTTGTCATGACGCAGGTGGTCTCCAGTTCAGTCCTAATCTGCTCGTTTGAGAGCAGAGAGAGAGTCTTTAGCGGGCGTGACAAAAAAACGTTATTAAACGGTTCGGGAACATCCCCTGGGGGACGACTTGTTCCCCAACGAATCATTTCGTAATTTTCTACTTAAGACGACAAGATTGGAGGGGTGGCCATGGGGATTTAGCCATAATATAACGGTATTCTTAAGAAGTGAAATGATAAAGTATGTTTTTTTTTTCACTTATATTTAAGCTAGTTATATATATTGTCAATTTTTGTGATCATATAAAATGGTCAAGTTAGTTTTACTGACATTATTTGTCTATTAAAGTGTTGGTAATTACTTTCCGATTTTAGTAACAGATCCCACTATCCATAAGTGTGCTATGTTGCACAGATGTTCTATGATAATACATATGTAATTTTATTCTACTGTCATTAAGTTCAAAACTGAAGCCTGATCTAAATTACAGCGTTATTGATTTATAATTTTTTGAAATTGTGCATTACTTTACTTATTTCCTCAAAAGAAGAAAGCCACTGAAACTCATCTTTTTCTTGTAGAGACTTATGGTGACGGCAAATACGTTATTTCGACAACTCAGATATGGTGATTTAAATGTTCAATGATGAAAACCTGACACAAACTCAAAAAAAAATGACAAAGAAGTTGAATGCGGGCCCAGACATAATTTATGAACGATTACAAATAATGGGAAAAATCCAACAGATGGGAAGATGGATGGAACATAAATTGAATAGCAAGAATATCGAAAATGCTTCAAAGTTGTGAAATGAAGTTATTCCTGCATCAAATAGTAATGCATTATGAAAAATTGATATATTTTGAAAACCTCAAGCGAAAAATATTATGGTTATGACCTAGCTATGGTCGCAAGACCATACCTTGTGTCTGATGATGCCAGTTTGATGTCGTGTATTATAAACGGTTAACACTATCGCTATTAGGATGACAAAAAGTCGTTCCATACACCAAACCAGTCACAGAGGTGTTGAAATCACCAGTCCTGGCTCCAACTACCACATTATCTTATAGATGAGCTACGCTCTTGCAGGGCTGTTTTCGTAGTACAGAAAAATTCGCCAATTTCGAAAATGACTCGATGAATGCCTTGGCTCATAGGAGAAGGTGTTCTTTTGGAATGGTATCCATAAATTTCCACTAATTTTATTTTGTGATATATACTAATTTTCTAAATTTGTAGATTTCTATGGCTTTTACTAGAGCAAATAATAATATAAAACTAGAACTTGTTCCTAGATCATAAGTATAATAGAAATTTCATATTATTATACCTTTCTGATTGTGCATATATTTCAATAGATTAACAGAAGGTAGATAAGATTTTAAAGATAGTATAAATCTAAGGTGTAGTAAGTAAAAGGTTGGTACATTTAACATAAGATTTCAGCTGGATCAAATAAACAACGCAAAAAAATTAAAATATTATATCGTATCACAAATTTTATTATAATAAATGGAATAATATAAACAAAGGAACAGTAATAAGCAGAGGGACAATTGAATTGTAAATGACATATTTAAATTTTCTAGGATATCAACTTATCTAGAATATTTTTGACAAAGATCAGTTATATAAGGTGCTCGTTTTATATATGGATTAAATTAAATATTATAAATTTTATTAAATAAATTTATTTAATGTTACGAAAATTGAATAGTTAATCGTTAACAAAGATATTATATTTCCAACTGCTTCTCGGAGTAGGAAAGAAAGATTGATTTGGTTATTCAATAATAGATGATAAAATAGTGTATATATTATTAGCATTATTATTGTTTTCGCATTGGAGCTAATAACGTACAACATTATGGTTGTATTTCACCGCTTCGCTACTTTTTTCATTATGACAGACAACATAAATGTATCTTTACACTTACTTATGACACTGTTTTCATGGCACTGAAAATTATATTTAGTAAAACAAATTCGTTCCATAGCTATCTACAAAATTAATGATACTAAATTATAAAATTTTACTAATAATTCATAACTGACACGCGTATTTTCATCTTGTTTATTGCTAATTTTCTCTATTATGTAACAAATAAATATATTGCCTCAAAAAAATATTGAAGAATAATGCGTGTGGTGACGTCAGACTTCTTCTCCTTATCGCGAACTGGCCACAGAATAAAAGTGACCAAAACGATCACGGGCACGCAGAAAAATAGACAGCAGATTCCTTCATCTTTCGACGTCCATGCATCTTACATTCAATCAGTAATCAAACATTCATACATTTTCCTTAGTTCATTAGTTGTATAATAGTTAGTGTTATTAATAAAGTGTTAAGGGAAACATAGTTTCATTCAATAAATTAACGGAAGACCTCCATACGTGCATAAGACTAACCTAAAAATACCACTTAACCACTACTCTCCTAAAGAACAACGCATGGACACTAAGCACTGAAACGATAGCCAGGAATACCGGAAATCTGAAAATATTGTTGCATGTAAAAGAATATTGAATGGTAAAAAATCCATGTATGTTGAGACCTTCACCAGCAAAGATGATTGAAAAGGCCGAATAGTTTCTAAGAAACTACAGCAACAATTTTATCTCACACAATGCCTACTCTATAAGTTCTACAAACAAAAGAGGACAATACTTAAACTATACACCATCGTCGTCAGCAAAGTATGTTCGTCGCCGAATGCTTAAAGCATAAGATCGCTCTTCAAGGATACCAAGGGGCTCCAAAAATGTCAGGGAGTTAACTATCTATAAATTCCAAAATGTAAGATATATTATAGAAAACACCCAAATAATACAGCTATAATCTGTAATATCTCATTATAATTTATAATCTATTATTGTCCATCTTCTTCATTATTTTGACCCACTGTGTCCAGTCACATCTGATAGTTTCCCCATATAGGACATTATAGTCGGACACTTGCCACACACGGATTTACATCAGCTTACTCCCAAATATTAAACTTGTATATTTCCCTACTACTATATATCGCGTTTAATCCCTCATATTCAACAAGACATTGTTGATCATTATATATGATACTTGCACAATCTTATTCCACAATTCCATTCCTTATTTCTTAGTATCTTATTTATCTACAATGTACTCGTATTAGTTAATTCAGAATCAATTTATAGCCCCCCTTCTCAATCTTCAAACCAAAATTCTATTTAGTAAAATGTCGATTATACATAATGATGTAAAATAATGAAACAGTTTATGAACAAAATACATTTTCAGAAACCCATCTCATCAAGTCAGCGATGATCAGTTTCCAGCGAAATTAATATGAAAGCGATTTCTTTTAATGCCTTCATTTTATAATCATTAATTTTCAATCTGGAAGCAATTACGTATGGTTTCAAAAAAAGATTTCAGATTAATATAGTACGAATATTTTATTTATGAAGCAAACGTAGGTATTTTACTTACCGCAAATTTATGACAGAATGTTTTAATTATTACTGACTTTTCGGGCTTAAAACATATGTAGTGTAATTAGTGATTCTTAGAACTTAAAATTAAACTTAAAACAATCGTCTTCTATGGTTATCAAACGATCATGTGAGATATAACATCAGAATAGCAGAAATGGAAAAAGCTTTTGAAGTAATTTGTAGTGTTGCCGGCTTTGTTGTCATAGTGGTCATGGCCACAGGACGCTCCTCCTACATTTGCGATAGTTGCAGGCTCGAATCCTGCTGGGGCATGGATGTATTTCATATTTGTCATTTTAACTGTAAATATCTTTAACACGCCAGTAACCAGGCTGGGTAAGACCGGATGTCTTCTGAGGTAGTCTCTAAGTTGGTCACTGACCAGTCGGTAGGCTTAATGCCGAGGACCGTGGTTTGGAGCCCACGTTAAACCATATGTCCAGTCCAGAAAAACCCTCGTTGGTAAATAGGAGAGTGTGAATTAGTGTTCTTAATGAACACATTGTGTTTTATCATATCGCCGAATAGAGTTATTGGTACAAGTGTTTTAGAAGTAACAATTTCGTTCTTAACGACAAGTCGTACTCAGACGTTTACTCATGGGTACATCATAGGCAGCCCAATACGTTAACTCCAAAAATAACAATGATTTAGAGAAGATTTCTTATATATTGTAGGTTGAATATGAAAGATGATCCTTGAAAAACTAACAAACTTTGCATATCTACTGTTGCATGACAATGCTTCATATGGGATTTTCATTTTTACTAAGAAGACTCTCTTGAATTTCTCCTATAATTTATTCAAAGTTTTTTTAGTAATGCGTCGTGCATATTTGTGACGTCCAAACATTACAATGTTGCAGCATCAACTCTGAGTTTTAATTCAGTTTGGCTTTGACATACAACAAAATTCTAATTTAAATAAAATAATTGAAAAATATGTTACCAAATATAATTTATTTTAACATTATACTACATCTAAAAACTACAGTTAATTATTCAGCCAAAATAATTGATAGGTAAGAGTTAAAACCTCTTGTCACTATTGCTTTCAAGAATTTTGCATGACGTCTGACAGCAGGCCACCGTCCGGTTGTGAGATGTACGCTAAATTATTCAAAATATTAGTAACAATTATTACAGGTTATAAACCGGCAAACACTATTTTAGCCCTTTATTTTGATAAATGATAAGTCACTCCATAACATATCTTAATACTTTGTTTGAAAATGTCGAAAACAATACATATTCAGTGTCACAAATTAATTGCGGCTTTAATAGGTTATTTTGAAAAGGAACGAGAAATTCCATTAGAGAGGTAATTATTGATGATATTTAATAATATAAGTCCCTACAATTTTATTAAAAATGTTTTTAGAGGGTTGCTGCCATGCTAAATATTACTGTGGGTACTGTGAATAAGATAGCTTACAAAATGATGAATAATAAATTAGATTCACCCAAAAAAACCCGTCTACATACAAAATGGTCACGAATCTTAATATTGTCTCTATTCGAGACCAAATATACGAAATGTATAAGAACAATAAGTACACAAACTATTTCATCGATATAAACATAATTTAATAAAATTATTTTAGAGAAAATAGTCTCTCTGGAGAGTATACATAAAAGAATTAGAGACACGCAGCTTTTTGGAGGATGTAAGATATCCTCTCATACACACTTACAGGGCATAGGGTTTAAATGGTGTAAAGATAACCCTCGGAGAGGTTCAATGCAACTTCCAGGCATTACCTTAAAATAATATAATAAAATAATATAAGAGACTTGAATATTTCAAAATGGTTCATTGTGGCACCCTTGGCAAGACAGTAACAAAAAAACTGTAAAGACAATAAAAATTGATGGAAAAAGGTAAAAGTTACAATAGCATTCAATTGGGTTTTGTTGGTCATTATGTTTATTAATAATTAATTGCAGATATATTGCTAGTTGAGATGGAATATCCTTCTCAACAGAAGGATATTCCATCTCAAAAACTGTTTGGATATGTGGAAGGAAGCATTATCAACCATAACACCTTCGGTTTGGATGAACTAAGACATAAAAAGGAAGTAATTGATAAATGGTGGAATCGTGAACATGTTTTAGACAGATTAGATTAACAGTTTAGGGATTGAATTCGACAGTAAGTCGTAAAGTGAAAGTAACTGAAGGAAACTTTCAGGATATATGAGAGTGGAAACAACTAAAGGTATGCACATAATTAGTTGAATATAACTGTAGCAAATGGTATTGTAGGGCGTGAAAGATTTGTGTGCACAGATATGATTGTAATTGGTCAAAATTAAACATAAGCATAAAGTTAGAACGTATGAGGAGGGAATGAATACTAACTGTTTTGTAGATATGGTAAATGGTCTAATGCATTTACCTATAATTATACTATAATTCAGTGATTAATTTGATCAAGAATAGTGTACGCAGGTAATAGTAGAATAAATAAAAATACAGTGATACCAAGATGACTTGCCAAGTAAACACAACCTCGAAGGAAACAAGAACTAAACTTAAAAAGTAAATATGCTCTCGAATGAAAGTAAAATACGTTTCTCATATATACAATTGTTAACTAGGAGTATTAGGCCTCCCGGGGGATAACACTACATAAAAAACGCGCCTAGAAAGACTACCTCATGGATGGTGTCGAAAAGAGTTGAATGTAAACAAAACAAATCTAACCTACGAACTACTATACCTATCTTCTTAATTGTAGTTTTAAGTCCTTCGATAATATACGTATTAGATGCGCTATAATGTTAAAATAAATTATATTTGATAACATTTTTGTTCAATTATTTTATTTAGATTAGAATATTGTTGTATGTCAAAGCCAAACTGAATTAAAACTCAGAGTTGATGCGGCAACATTGTAATTTTTCGACGTCACAAATATCCACGACGCATTACTGAAAAAACTTTGAATAGACTATATATCTCTTTCTAAGTTCTCCTATATATGGCAAATTCGTTAGATTTACGCACATCCGACTCCTATTTTCATTCATCATTGTAGTACACCTTAGTGAATAATAAGTTCACTTCGCAAAATGTGCTTAACTTCAGTTCCTCAAAACCTACTTAGTTTTACGCCAAATTATCCTGTGATTTAGTAACGAAAACGCATTTAAATAATTTTAGCCTATAATATAAATTAAGAAAAGCTATGTATTCATTATATATCAAAACATTAAAAATAGTTTTGAAACTAAAAATTATTTCAACATGTACTAAAATATTCTTTCAAATAAATATCCCATCTCAATTATTTGAATAACATATTAATCTAATAAAATGTAGAATGGAAATTCAATAATATACTGCTGTATTTCATATTATAAACAATATGCGATATTTAAATGAGATAATTTCACATAATTTAGAGTTTTTTTTTGAAAAAGGAAAATAACATTTATCAGAAGTGTTAGTTTCATGTCTCTATAAAAATATGGTTTATTGAAATGACGATGATATAATACTTTTTAACAACTTCAATGTAGAGGATTCCTTAATAAATAAAACCTAGTTGATAGTTTTTTCAATAGCGTTAGATGTTAGTGAAGAAACTATACTTAAGCCTCCAAGACAGAGGACCTAAAATAAACAATGACCGGAAAGATAATTAAAAATGTAGAGTATTCTCCTATTTTTATTAACATACATTATAGAAAAATGAAGCAAACAATATTGAAATACTTTATTGAGAGAGTATGTAGAATCGACAGAAAAATAGTAGGTCACACCAAGTAGCGTTGAGAACTATCGACTGTTTAATAATTTATTACTTTTTACTATCGACTGTTTCAGTCGTTATTTTCGGTTCGACTGATTTCATTACTATTTACTATCAACTGTTTCAGTAGTGTACTTTTAGTTACTATTTTCGGTTCTATTAGTTTCATTCGACTGATCTTTTAACATTCTGGCTCTGCCGTCCTAGCCGCGACCTTGAAAAAAATATGCCGAATTTATTTACGATTTGAAGCAGTTTTTATAGTAGCAGCTGTTAAATTTCGTAAAAAAATATTAACGGTAAAGAGGTGATAAGCATATTTAATATTCATACTAAATATTTCTAATAAATTAATTTTCTGATAAGAAAAGAATACAAGAAAATAATAAATTAGTAAGGGATATAATACGTACATCTACGTCTCACTTATCGTACGGTTGGAACAAATATGCCCATTCTAATAAAGTATAACAGCCAATTACATTTATAATGCCTTCATTACTTTCCAAATATTAAAATTAAATATCATGAAACGTATTTGGGATAATTATTCCATTCATCCCATTCTTTTTCATAAATTCAAAGTAACCCTAAATCATAATAATAATTAACACTGCCAGTTGCCCATTTAATTTCATTTAAAATGACGTGATACACGCTATTAGCTCCGTCCTTTCATCTCTCAAAATATATAATGGCAGGAATTCGTACATCTTCGTCTGATATTACGAAATGAAAAAACAGTCGAAGCGTAATTACTATTTTCAGACGTCAGTTTCGACTGTTTCGCGACCATCGACTATTTCGACTATTTTCAGTCGATAGTTCCCAACACTATTACCAACTAAACTTATGTTATTCAATATTACTTGCCTGCTTGGTGGCGCAGTGGTAAAAGCGATGGCACGGTCCTCCTACTGTTGCGATAGCCGCGGGTTCGAATCCTGCTGGGACATGGTCGTAAATTTATGTTTGTGATTGTTTAAAATTTGTGAATGTTTTAGGCAAGAGTGTAAAATCTGACAAGGAAAATGATCCCAGTCACGCCAGTAACCAGGCTGGATAAGACCGAATGTCATCTGGGATGATTTCTAAAGTTGGTCACTCGCCAGTCGGTAGGCTTAATGCTGAGGACCGTGGTTCGGAGCCCACGTTAAACTTTAGGCCCAGTCCAGATAAACCGATAGTTGGTAAAAGGAGACTTTAAAACATATATATATAAAAATACTGATTACTTGATAACATTATGATATTGAGCATATTCATATCAATGGAAAAACATAAATTTTTTAATACTATTTTAATAAATTCATAATCTCAATATACACTGATATATTGTTGTAGTTTTCCTTTTTATATATTATTTTCATAGTTACACTTTGGTTCATAAATTATTAAATTTATACCTTTTTAACCTTCTTTTTCCCTCCATTTAATCATTTCACCGATGTGTAGACGTAATCGAAATTATTGGCGACAATAAAAACTGTAGCCCGACGATTTTTGTATTGGCAGTTTTGTGGAAATGTTGCTGGCGAATTGCTCGGCGTCGTAATATCAGTAACACCTCGCCATTATGACGTCTGCACAGTCGTATTGTTAATGCTGGAACAAGTCGTAACGTTTCCGCGCCCTTTTATGGGCCTTTCTTTTGAATATTTCACATTCGAAAGTATACGCTCACCTTATTACCTTTGTTTCATTTCTTTATGACAGGTAATAACCGGGAATCGTTTTCGGGCAACTTTAGCGGCGGTAAGGGTTTATGATCTTGGGGGATAACGAACAGGGCTGATATAATGGAAATTCTTAAAAACGGTTTCATAACCTTTTTTTTTTCTAAAATACTGTATTAGTTTACCAGTTTCATGTTTCTTAATATTCTATGTCAGCTATACTTTGTCTTATGTTTTTTCATTTACATTATAGTTATATTATTACTTTATTATTATAATTCTTTATATTTTTTATTATTCTTTTATATGCGAGCATAAATATAGAAATTCTAAATTAAAATTAGAATTTAATTTAATGTCGAAATGCTGTTTAATTGTTGACCATCTAACCCCCTATGTAAGCAAATATAAGGAATCCACTGACATATTATCAGTTCAAGGATTCAACAACCACTCATTAAATGGATCAGTCACTGGTCAAATCAAATAAAATATTGATACTGTTATTAATGTACAAAATATTGACAAAATATAAAAGAAATGATAAGTGTGCACTAACAATGAAACAAGAAAGTCTATAGTGCGGTTTTAGAATAATTAAAAACATTCTGTTCACAGGTGATACTTAGGTTTACCGACATTTACCTCAATCAATACAAGAAGCGTAATAGTTTCGTCCAAATAGTGTTGGTGCCGGTTTTTTATACAAAATGAATTTTGTTCGTGAATTATCTCCAAACTGACAAAATAGTAATATCATATTATTATTGTATTCTAATACCTCCTCTATTAGAAAATCCAATGAGATATTATTATGCCTCGATCCCAATACTTATTGGAGTAAATACCACTCTAATTTAAAAAGTAAACCAGACTGTGACTTTGTAACGGGTTATGGTTGAATACACTATATTTCAAATACTTAAAAAACTGCCGAAGTATAATACCACTTTATGCGTTCTATTTCATCATTGTCAATTATAGCTCAACTCTTTGAGAAATTGACTTTAAAACGTCCCAAATCTGTTATCGAGCAAATGAAGCTAATATACCATCTCGATCAAATTAATGATGTTATTGAAAAATATCTAGAAAATTAAGGTATGTACTCTGTCTTTCTCGATGTTGAGTATGCTTTTGAGAGTAGGACATAAAGGTGTACTATCTAAAATAAAGCTATATATCCCTAAGCATTTTAACTTATCTCAAAATCTTATATCGATATCTTATTCGACATTTTAGTTTTAAACATGAAGGGCATCTGATTTCAAATTCATAAGGGAAGTGTGCCTATCCTCTTTATATCAGTGCTCCTCTCACACCATTATATGACATAACTACCTTTGAGGATGATATGCACTATTGGCAGTTGCAGGAAATGCAGAAACAAAAACACAAAAAAATCCAATCTACTCTTGATAAAGTTGCTATCTGTATTAAAAAATGCATGAAACCATTACGCCAAAAATTAAATATAAGCATATAAAAAGAACCTCGACGAACTCAACATCAAGTCCCCTAAAATGTAATGGTTAGTTATTTTATATAGAACAGCTTATTGTATGAACGCAAATAGTAAGACCAGTATGAAGCTATGAAATTGAGCTGTTGGCCTGCTCCAAATACTCTAATATGCAAGACATTCAAAAATTCTAAATGTGTTGTCAATACGCTGTAGCTCTACGCGTTTGTGATCATTATTGCGACCTAGAAATTGAGATGGTCACAGACACTATCAATTTGCCGATTACCATCAAAGAAAACTCGAGAAACATGTTGGAAATGGAAAACAAAATAGAAAAATCTATATGGCCTTACTAATACCTGAACACTAAGGGACAACAGTTGAAAATATCTTAGTTATACACTAGTTTTAATAAATAAGTCAAATAAAAAAAATTGATATCTGTTGGATCCAATTTTTTTTATTAATCTCCTAGAACGTCAACAATTTGCCCGTTGGCAATGAATGTTATTATATGATTTCAGTTATAGAATATAACCATCCTGACATGTAGAAGATCACTTCACTAAGTGATCTGCTGTACAACTTATAATCTAAATCTCCTTCTAGATCCTATTCTGACTTATTTTAAAGTCTATCCTAACTTATTCTAAAAACTACTCTAACTTATTCCAGAGATTATTAAATCTCACTCTATGTGTCTATTAATTAGTAATGGTAATTTGCGTTTGATCCTATGCACTACACTGTCATCGCGCACATTTAAGTGTTTGGCGAATGCATTGGGATGCACTAATAGTCTTTCAGAGTACTTCGCATTAACACTGCGAATCACACTCGTTATGGGTTCTATGGTAATATCGCGCTGAATCAGTTTGTTGGACACGTAATATGGGGCATCGAAGATGACTTGTACCTTATTCTGGAATCTCTGGAGGATAGCTATGTTAGATTTGCTAGTAGTACCGGATCCAATTTGATGTAGAAATTTGAAGAAGAAAACTCAATTTACAAAAGAAAACCCCATTCACAAACTTCTCTAAATGCTCTCTTAGAAAGCTATTTTCATGGAATAAAGTGGCAGTCGTTGCCTTCTACCAATTGGAGTAAACCACCCACTGTAGTGGTTTTTCCGAAGGTCTACAAAATACATCAATTACGCTTGTCATGTGACGAGGTCTTATGGTATGGATAATAATAAACTATCGAAAATTCCAGTCACATTTTTCAATACACGTAAAAATAATTCGTAACGAGCAAAGTTTATTTTAAATCAGATTTTAAAAAAATTCAAAATACATTTCGTTCAAAGCATTTTTGTGTTTTCTGATGCTTTAACATATAAACGGAGTTTACTGTAATCGTAAACTAGTTACATTATTCAAAAAACAAGATAATCATCAGTTCGTAATCAATAAACCTGGCAATAAACCACTCCGTCAATAAACTATGGAATACCCAAGTAGACGTTCGCTCAAAATATCAACAGTTTGAGAAAGTTAACATCTTTAGCACCATAAAATAGTTTATTTTATATAACTTAATAATAAAATTAGGCGTTATCAATTTTCTTTTAAATATTTCCACTGGACTGTAAATAACTATTAAATATGTTTAAAAAAATCGTCAAAAACACCTTACGTAATTAATGGACCTAAATGTTTATTATAACTGGAATAGAATACTTATTTTATCAATGTACAGGTTTCTATTTAATTAAGAGATCGTTTGATTAAATGTATTTTTATCGAATTAGTGAAATACCTATAACAATTATGTACTAGGTCTTGCTTAATACTTAAAATATAAGCTCAATAGCAAATACCAGTTTTTTTTTAAATTTTACTTTCCAACTTGAAAGAATCTGAAATATTAATTAACATAATTTAAATAAGCCGGTTTATTTGGTTCAGTGGTCCATGCGATAGGATTAAAAATAGACAGGAACTTATATACTGATAAAATGTATCATATCATTCAAATGAGTGGAAGACAGTGAATAAAGGGTTCAGTGATATTTCAAAATTAGTATAAGAGAATTTACATACAAATATTTTACTGGTAAAACTATTATGATAACTTAATTGAAAATAGGACTAAATAAAAGCTTAATCTTAATAATTCCATAAAAAATAAAATATAAACTACAACAAAGTAAACAAATTGAGTCAATCACTTAAAATGACTTGAGTCATGAAATTAAGTCAGACAGAAGACGCAGTTGTAGGCATAACCATCCTCTGAAGAGAGAAAAGCCTTCTTTTCGTATTTATTTTTGAGTTGGCTTATTTATCTTCAAATTTTTTAAATTAATTGTGATAAACAGACCTACAAAGCAGAAGATGCAGCAACTTTATAATATGGGTCATACAAAATGGGAGTTTTTTTTCTATCTTTGATTAAAAAAGTTGGTGTAATATATTTTATTTAAAGTATTGTCCATCCTGTTTTCATAATTTAGAATCCAGTTTATACTATCTAGAATTTATATGGGCTGATCTGGACTGGACTAGTTTACGTTTACCTTCTGGCAACTGACAACCTTATCTCAAAAGATATCCAAGATATCTTACCCTAGTTACTAGTTACAGGATCATTCCTTGTCGGATTTTGCACTCTTGGCTAAAGGATTATCACAATCATAAACAACCACCAAAATAAATTTACAACCATGTCCCAATTCGGGACTATCCCAGAAATTCATAAGAAGTGAAATGCTAATCATAAGGCATTGAGTTGAAAAAGGAACAATGTTTGGTGAATACGAAGGTGAGTCATGAAATGACTTAACCATTTTCTTTTAGATATTCGCGGATTTTTAAAAGTGTAACCTAACGTTCTTATAGTAACAAAAAACTTGATTCTATTCTTACTTCTATAATGACAACCGTAGTCAATTCTCGGCTAAAACGTATTATTTTCAAACCGTTGTAAATTCCCATGCTGATTTAGTTCGATCCAAACTTTAAATTCAATGGCTTAATGCAGGTTTCACCTTCCAGTACGTCTTTTGCTTTCAATGACCAATTTACAGTCCTAATTTTTAAAACAACTTTCAACAACTGAATTATTCAACAATTGATCAGGTGCATGTAACAGGTCAATTAAAAAGTACATGGTCTGACACATAAATGGCACTACTAGAATTAAATCCATATGTTTTTTAGTTAGCCCTAATCCTCAGAATATGCGTGTATAAATCTGACAGCTATCGGATCATTAGTTTGTGAATTATAACATTTTGTGTAAAGCAACTTTTTTTATTGTGAAAATAATGGATAAAAAGGAATATCTGATATTCTTCTTGATAAAATATTGTTTTTTGAAGGGGAAAAAATACAGTTGAAGCAAAAACTTGGCTTGACGCCGAGTTTCCGGATACTGCCCCAGGAAAATGAACCATCAAGGATTGGTATGCTAAGTTTAGACGTGGTGAGATGAGCATCGAAGACGGTTATACGCAGTGGACGCTCAAATGATGTTCTTACCGAAGAAAATATTTAAAAAATCAAAAAAATAATTTTGAATGACCGTAAATTGAAACTGAATAAAATACAGACACTCTAAAGATTCTAAAGACACTGAAAGAGTACCTCATACCATTCACGAATATTTGGGTATGAGAAAGCTCGGTACAAAGTGGGTGCTGCGCGAGCTCAGTTTTGACCAAAAACCTAACGACAAGTTAATGATTCGGAGCAGTGTTTGAAGATGATCAAGCATAATAAACCTGAGTTTTTGCGTCGATATGTGACAATGGATGAAACATGGCTCCGTCATTTCACTCCGATGTCCAATCGACAGTCATCCGAGTGGACTGCACACGATGAACCCACTCCAAAGCGTGGGAAAATGCAACAGTCGGCTGGCAAGGTTATGGCGTCTGTATTTTGGGATGCGCATGGAATAATTTCCATTGACTATCTTGAAAAAGGAAGGACCATCAACAGCGATAATATATAGACGTCAGAAGTCAATGAAAACGATGGCAAAAATCCATGAATTGGGCTTCAAATTGCTTCCTCATCCACCGTATTCTTCAGATCTCGCCACCAGCGACTATTGACTGTTTCCTGTTCTCAGATATCAAAAGAATGCTTGCTGGGAAGAAATTTTCGTCGAATGAAGAGGTGATCGCCGAAACTGAGTCCTATTTTGAAGCAAGGGACAAATCGTACTACAAAAATGATATTGAAATTTGGAGGGTCGCTATAATCAGTGTATCGCCCTTAAAGTGAATTATGTTGAATAAAAAAAAACTAATTTTGCCAAAAAAATGGTTTTTACATTGGGGGCCGGGAACTTTTCAATTGATCTGATAATATCAGATGTAATTAAAAAGCTTATGAAGATAAAAAAGTATCTTCAGCTATATTCTTAGATGTAACACAAGCCTTCGATAAGATTTAACACAACTAACTCGTTCATCAATTACAGAAAATGTTACCGAGCAACACAGTAGACTATTAAAATACAATATACTCTACAATAACCAATTATTTACCTAGTCTACACATGCAATATGCCACAAATGGAAAATATCAAGATAGCTACATTTGCTAATTATACTGTGATTCTTAGTATTGGAGACAATAGCGAAGAAACAACCCGAAAATTGCTAAAATGTAGTTCACCTATCATCAGACCGCTCAAACAACAATAATAATAAATAATTCCATAGTCCATATAGCAATAATGCGAAGTATCTCGGAATGACTTTTGATGCAAAACTTCAGAAGAAACATGTTAAAAGTAATAAGAAATAACTGAAGTTGAAACATGGGAAAATGTATTGGTTAATTGGAAGAAAATCACAATTATCAGCAAATAATAAATTATTATTATAGAAATAAATATTAAAATCTATATAAACCTATGGAATTCAATTATGGGGATCTTCCGCGAAAAGCAATGTAAGTATAATATTTTCCAGTTTTCAGAAAAATGTCCTAACAAGCATAGGAAGTCACCCCAAGACCAGATATCACAGTCAGATTCATATATCGACTGTCACTTAGAAAATCAAGAAAATCGCAAGGAGACAACATGTGTATGTCTGTGTGTCTATGTGTGTATCTATCCTAGATATATACCTAGATTTAGGCTATTGCACAGACAAATTGTATATTCTTTGCCAAACACTAGTAACAATGCAGTTAAAAAGATAATTCAAAATTCGAATAAAGGAAAACAAAATATATGATGGTGCTACCAAATTTCTACGAATTGGCTATGTTATTGTCGGATGTGACTAATAGACAATTTACATTTTTATTTTTGACAATTTTATTTTATTTAGAAGTAATAATAATGATAACTAAATGAAATTATAATAAACTCATGGCTTGAATGATAATCTTTAATATTTCAATTAAAATGTCTACATTATAAATACAAGAATGGTAATTGGATAGGACGTTTTAGTTGATTTATAAAAAACGAATGAATGAAATTTCAAAACAAACCAACGCGCACCTTCCCCATCACATATTCAGACCACTGTGTGGTCCAACGGTCCATGTAGCAAGATGGTAACGCTTGCCACCCGCTGCCCTCGATGTTATCTCACCAAGATAGAACACATTTTACTAGTTTATGGCGATGCATCTTTGACCATTTACCATTCTCTGATCGTATATGGAAATTGGTCATCATAGTTATGTTCGGACATTGTAGAGGCGGAGTCTGATGTAATGCCGCTCGTAAAATTCCAGATCATATCGGGATCGGTTTAAGGAGAAACTGACCGGATTGCCGCGGCGACTCAAGGGGACAAGAACTGCAATACGGAAACGGTTGTTTTATGCAACCCGCTAATCCGGAATCCTTATCGCTCAATCTAATGGAATAACTTTATTACCGCTATATCGACGTTGGTTTTTTTTGCCCAGATTATTACCCGGAAAATAATGTAAATTTAGACCCGATTACATCTTCACTTGTTACGTTAATTCTACTTGAAGAATTACAACTATTTTTCAATATAGATAACTAGGAGAACTATAAATAAGTGTCTAATAATTTTAAAGTAACAATACATGCACAGTTTCGGATTGTTAAATAAATTCTGCATGGTCAACGCCCACAGAGTTGGTGAATAAAACAGAGTTTAAAAATATTACTCACTGTTACTGTAAAATGGAATTATTTAATACAAAAAAAATAGTTCTGAACTCCGTGGAAAATTATTTTCTATTATTAACTTTTTAATACGTCTCTAAAGAGAGAAAGATAAGGAGCATTCATATTTTCCTGTTGACTAATGTTAATCGTCTAAACAGTGTTCATTTAAATTAATGTGTGAATGATTCAAACGTTAAAAGGAAATTCATTATATAGTCTATTCAAAGTTTTTTGTAATGCGTCATAGATATTTGTGACGTCGAATCATTGCAATGTTGCCGCATCAACTCTAAGTTTTAGTTCAGTTTGGCTTTGACATACAAGAAAATTCTAATCTAAATAAAATAATTGAACAAAATGCTATTAAATATAATTTATTTTAACACTATAGTACAACTAATACATATATTATCGAAGGACTTAAAACTACAATTAAGAACGCAGGTATAATAGTTCGTAGGTTAGATTTGTTTTGTTTACATTGAACTCTTTTCCACACTACCCATGATACAGTTTCTAGGCACTTTTTTTTTGTAGTGGTATCCCCCTGGAGGCTTAATCCACCTAATTAACAATTATATCTGATAAATGTATTTTATGTTCATTCAAGAGCATATTTACCTTTTTACGTTTAGTTCTTATTTCCTTCGATGGTATGTTTACTTTTAAAGTCATCACTGTATATTTAATTCCTCCTGCTACTATCTCGGTACACCATTCTTCATAAAATTAATCAATGAATTATGTCTAATGCATTTACCATATCTACAAAACTGTTAGTATTCATTCTCTCCTCATATGTTCTAAACTATTGTTCATGTTTAATTTTGAACAATTACAATCAAATATGTGTACACACATTTTTCACGCCCTACAATACCGTTTTCTACAGTTAAATTCAATTAATTATGTGCATACCTTTAGTTGTTTCCACTCTCATCACTTTGTCTCCGGAATTTCTAGCATTGCACAGCATTATCACATATCCTGAAAGTTTCCTTCAGTCACTCTCACTTTCCGACTCATTGTCCAATTCAATCACTGTTAATTTCTAATCTGTCTAAAACATGTTCGCCATTAATGAATTACTTCCTCTGTATATCTTATCGAGTTCATCCAAACCGAAGGTGTTATGTTTGACAATGATTCCTTCCACATATCGAAACAGTTTTTGATGAAATATCTTCCTCGACCAGCAATATATCTGCAATTAATTATTAGTAAATATAATGACCAACGAAACCTAATCGAATGCTATTGTAACATTTACCTTTTCCCAACAATTTTTGTAGTCTTTACAGTTTTTTTTTACTGTATTGCCAAGAGTGCCACAATGAAGCATTTTGAAGTATTCAAGTTTCATCAAGATACACAAATTCAAATATTTTATTATCCTTGGTCTTATTTTATGCCTTTAAAATTGATTTTTAAGGCAATGTAGTATACTCTCCGACGGTTATCTTTATATCACACATTTTGAGGATGACTTACATTCTTCAAAAAAAGCTGCATATCCCTAACTATTTTATGTATACTTTCCAGACAGAAAATTTTCTCTAAAATAATTTTATTAAATTATGTTTATATTGATAAAATAGTTTGCGTACTTACTGTTCTTATACATTTCGTATATTTGATGTTGAATAGAACCAATATCAAGATGGTCAAGATTCGTCACCCACTTTGTATGTATGTTAAATGGGTGTTTTTGGGTGAATCTAACGTATTATTCTTCATTTTGTAAGCTATGTTATTCACAGTACCCACACTAATATTTAGTGCGTTAACAACCCGCTGAAAACATTTCCAATAAAATTGTAGAGACTTATATTATTTAATATCATCAATAACTACCTCTCTAACGGAAATTATAAGCAAAAGTGCGCCTATATTATCTCGTTCCTTTTCGAAATATTTTATTAAAGCCGCAATCAATTTGTGACCCTGACTATCTATTGTTTTCGGCATTTTAATTTTCAATTTTAGTTTCGGCGTACGTCTGATAACCAGCCGCCGTCCTTTTATCAGACGTATGCAAAATTCTTTAATGCAGTAGTGATAAGAGCTTTTAACTCTTACCTATAAATTATTGTGGCTGTATAATTAACTGTAGTTCTCAGATATACTATAATGTTACAATAAATTATATTTGATAACATTTTCCTTCATTTATTTTATTTAGATTAGAATTTCCTTGTATGTCAACTCAGAGCCAGATATCATCATTGACATGAGCATCATCAACTCAGAGTTGGCATCATTGGCATCAATTCAGAGTTGATGCGGCAACATTAGAATGTTTCCACGTCACAAATATCCATGACGCATTACTAAAAAGACTTTAAATAAACTATATATTATATTTCAATAAGAATGTTGGTCAGATGGTTGTATAACAAAATCGAATAAAACAACCAATATATTAACAATGATTTTATTGGATCCCGGCTATACAATTTTCAATATGTCCTCATATATACGGATAAATTTGAGCGATGGCTTGCATTATGTTAACTTTGAAGGCATTAGTCGACAATGGCTTATAGTTATAGACCTGTGACCCATTAGAAAAAATGTTAAGCAAGATTCGCATGATCTTGATGGCACTTTCAACTCTGCAAGACTAAATCATTATGTCCGGTGGGTGGCATGTAATTCGACTCTGTTGAAACCACATGTTTCTCATCGTATTGGTATTGTTTTGTAGCGAGTACTGTTCACAGTGACGGCCTCATCATCGTGGTTTTCAAAAAGTAGCGAACCAAATGATACCGACCCAAATTTTGATGAACCTCATGTCGCAATTATGATTGTTAACTTTAACCATAGTTCCAAAAATCCCCGCATTGCTCTCACAAAACTTTTACCGGCTGCTCAGTAATCATCAATGAATAATCAAGTGTTGGTCCAAGTTCCGATGCAAAATCTCGAATATTAAATTTGTTCTGGCAAAAGGCTAGGTTCCTGTGAACATATTAACAGGACGCTGCCTACTCAGTTTGATCAGATTCAAGCAACTCATGACGAACAAGTACTTTCCAATTAAACCAATCACTACCATCCTTAGCATCTTTGCAACCATACCTCCTCCAGTGATCTTTTTCACACATTGTTGTTGCCTGTAACCATTAATTTTAATTTCATTTCGTTTTGTCAAACGGAAATTTGACCAAATATAATTTTCACTGTTACGTAGCATCCAAGTATAATAATTTT
The DNA here is from genome assembly GCF_030347505.1 of Rhynchophorus ferrugineus. Taxonomy (NCBI): domain Eukaryota; kingdom Metazoa; phylum Arthropoda; class Insecta; order Coleoptera; family Curculionidae; genus Rhynchophorus; species Rhynchophorus ferrugineus. The sequence goes on along the minus strand of NW_027472588.1, from coordinate 14,325,876 downwards.
CGTGGTACCCAATCTTTTCTAAGTAATTCAAAAGTGAATTATGGTCGATGCTTAGTCGAGAAATGAAATATATCGGCTTGGAGTTTTATTGCGTATTCTAACGATTGATCGAATAGGATGAAATTCATTTTTAACACAAACTTTTCAAAAATAAAAAAGCAATATATGATGAAATCACCATGTAAAACCTTCATTTTCAGAACGTAATAAGTTTTGACTCGATAAACAAGCATATTATATAATATGGTTTAATTGAATAAACGACGATATGCGACTTTAAAAACATCTCTTGGAAAAAACCAAAATTATATTTTCTAACTACAGGGAAAGACAAAATAATATGAACGCCATACAATATTTTGTTATATGTTATATGAGAGATTAATATTAAAAAAGCTACTGGTTATGACTTAATTACTGGCAAAAATTTAAAAGAACTATCAGAAAAGGCTATAAAACTATTAACATTTATATTTAATGCTATGCTACGAATTAATTACTTCCCTAGTATCTGAAAAGTAGCTAAAATATTAATCATACTTAAACCAGAAAAATACCAGAAGATGTGACCTCCTACCGACCTATAAGTTTATTATATATTTTATACACATAAAAAAGCTAAACTACATAATAGAAAAAAGAAAAATTATTCCAGAACATCAGTTTGGCTTTCGCAATAATCATGGGACTATAGAACAAGTGCATAGATTTGTAAACAAAATAAACGCTGACCTAAATGCCAAAAGATATTGTTCGGCTGCTTTCCTAGACATATCTCATGCTTTTGACAAAGTATGGCATACGGGCTTGCAGGTTAAACTAAAGAAACTTCTCCCTCATCCGGACTATCAGCTACTAAAATCGTATCTCACTGACAGATATTTTATTTTAAATCAAGGCGATGAACATACCGAATTAAACCCCATATATTCAGGAGTTCCGCAAGTTAGTGTACTGGGTCCAGTACTGTATCTTCTGTATACGGCTGATCTGCCCACCACAAAAATAACTACTGTGGCAACATATGCAGACGATACAGCAATCTTAGCATCCCATGAAGATCCAGTCACAGCTTCAATAAACCTACAAACCCACCTGGAGCAAATACAATTATGGTGGAAGACATAGCGCATTTAAGCCAATGAATTAAAATCCTCGCATATAACGTTTACCCTGCGTAGAAGAACATGTCCATCAGTGAATATCAATCATCGTCAACTCGCCCAAGCAGAGCATGTTAAATATCTTGGTATGCATTTAGATCGACGCCTAACCTGAAAGAAGCATATACTCTTTAAACGGAAACAACTGGGACTAAAATTATATCAAATGTATTGGCTCATTGGGCGCAAATCCAAGTTATCATTAGATAACAGGGTATTGCAGTATGAGTCCATCAACCATCATTAGATAACAAGGTATTGCTGTATGAGTAAATCTAATATATCCATCATTCAACGTGCGTGCGTGTTGAGTGCCATTGTTGATGCTCCGTACTATATTTCAAATAAAGTAATGCAACGCGATATTCCTCTAGAACCTATAACGAGTGTAATTCAATGTGTTTGTGTGAAGTACTTCGAAAGAGTGTTAGTGCATCCCAATGTACTCGCTAATCAGCTAAATATGCGACGTGATAGTGAAGTGCGTAGACTAAAACGTTTAAAACCACCTGATCTGATTACTGGACATATGTAGACTTTAGAATAAGCATTAGAATAAGACTAATTAATTAAGATAATATTTTATACAGAAGATTGCTTAATGAAGTGATTTTCTACATGCCATGTATATATAATATAGACAGAAGAAATACTTATTGCCAATAGGGCAGATTGTGGACTCACGAAGAGTAATAAAAAATTTTTTTATATGTTATATATTTTGTTATATGTTGCCATTTTGTTATATGTTGGTAACACTACTTCCGTGTAAATAATACATGTGTATCGGTCAGTATACATGTTAAGTCTTCTAGATTATATTTCAGTGTCATCACACCACAGTAAATCATGGGGGAGGTTGCGTTTTGACTTGCATTTGATGTGCGGCAATATCAAGGTATTCTGCTGGTCCTCTCGTTTACATCAGTGGCCGTATTACTATGAATGAGTATCTCACTTCCTCAATGATGAAGCTATTTCTATGACTAGCATAAAGCTGCTAAAAATCATCATATACCAAGAAAATAATGCACCACAAAACATAGCAGAAAAGGTTCAGTCTTGGTTTGAGAAGCATCAAAATATCATCAAACATTTCCTATAATGAAGTGTTATTACCAGACCTCAACAAAATTGAACAATTATGGACAGCTTTAGTTTTGAGAGAGGAGCAGATTTCCATCCCCCACATCATTGAAGCAATTGGCACATGCATTGGTGCAAACTATTTAAACATTATACGAATCTCTTCTGTGAGCAACCACAGCTGTTTTAAAAGGAAATGGTAGCTCAATACCTTATTAATAAATAAATATTGTGTATAGGTGAAGAGTTGATATTATTTTTTCAGTCCCAGTAATTTTAAAACTATTCACAAACTAATTTATTGGTTATGTCAAAAATTAATATATACCAGGTGTACCGAAATATCATTAACTGTTTTTCTAACAGGTGTCGCTAAACTTAAGTATGCAGTGCCATGATTTAACATATATGGTATTTTATTCTACTGGCATCAAGCTTCGAAGCTATATTTGTTATATTATGCGAAATTAACATCGTCAGAGACTTATACCTTTCGGTAAATGTCAAGTTTCGTGGCTTAAAACTTGCGGCACTCATTAGTTTTCTCATTTAATCAAAAGAAAACACCCACTGAAAGTTATACTTTGTCAGTAGAAACGTAAAAATCAAAAGGGGTAATTTCGATGTGCAATACAAAGAACGTAAGTAACTGGTAGATCGAAAAAGTTTAACGATGCAAAACTGCAAGAGTTGTTGGATGAAAATCCAACCCAAAACAATTGTCATAAGCATTAAATATACTCCAAGAAACTATTAGCGACCGATTACGAACAATAGAGCAATCCATAAATTAAGAAGATAGGTGCAACATCAATTGAATGACAGGTAAATGATATATCGTTTGTAAAATGCTGCTTCAAAGGTATAATCGGAAGTCATTTCTGCATCGAATAGTAACAGATGATGAAAAGTGGATTTATCTTGGAAATCCTAAGTGCAAAAAATCATGGTTATCACCTGGAGAAGCCGGCCGATCGACTCCAAAGCCAAATTGTTTTAGACGCAAGACAATGCTCTGTGTTTAGTGCGACCAAATTGGCGTGATATATTACGAACTGTTGAAACGTGGATAAACAGTTAATAGCGATCGCTACTGACAAGGAATTATCATGGTGAACCATGGATTAATCGAAAAACCTCCAGAATGGACCGAAGATAGGGTAAAGTTATTTTAAAGCACGATGACATGCTGTCTCATAAAGCAAAACCCGTCAAGAAAGCGTTGAAAACACTTGGATAGGACATATTGTCAAACCCGCCATGCTATGCGGACCTTGCACCGTTAATATCAACTTTTCGCATCAATGGGAGATGCGCTTGCAAAGTAGCACTTCGCCAATTTCGAAAAAGTTAGAAAATGGCTCGATGAACGGTTTTATCTCAAAGGACAATCAGTTTTTTGGGGTGGCATCCATAAATTTCCTGGAAGATGGACAAGACATATGGAAACAAATAACCAATACTTTCAACATATAAATGTACTATTTTCTTGAAAATTATGTAATTTTTCACTAAAAACCGATAACGATAACTTTCTAGTACACCTGGTAATTACACTGTTCCATTCATAGATTACTAGTGTACCTAATTTGGTGTAATTATATATTTAATTCTAACAATTTATTGCATTGGACAATCGTTAAACTACATTCTAATGTTACTTTAGAGAAAATCACTGCATCGCGATTAAAATGACCGCCTCGACTCATATTTCTTTCAAAGGCCAAACAATTCGCGCGATTTAATGACAAAGTGTCACGATTCGAAACCGTCCGGTCACTCGAAATCCATTAATCAACAATAAACGAACGCACAAACAGAATGTCGGACGCTTGTTCGGGCGTTAATAGAATTTCGATCTCGAGCGGGTCCGGTCAGTGTCCGAGAGAGTCATAATTTATTGGCCGGCTTTACACTAAATCTGATCACTTTATTAACACCGGAGGTTGCGGTCAAGTTGACAGAAGCATGTTCCAACCCTCCGGTGTTCGAGGGTTGACCCGTTCGACGTGGGGCTCAGCTCCGTACGGCAGCTGAGAATGATGACTCATTCAAATTTCCCTTAGTCCAAGAGTCGCCTTACAACGTTTGGTGATTCTGAAGAAAATATTATCTGCAGTAAATTGTACTAGAAATGTGGCTCAATTTCTTACCACTTCATTGACATATCTTACCATATTATTATCTACTCCGATTGTCCTCTACATGTATAACCTTCATGTTAAATATATTTTTCTTCTTTATTAATTATTTGCATATTACCATGCAAATATTTAGATATACTAGATAGATAGATAAAAAGAACTCTCGTCTTTGAGTTGGTATTATTATACAGCCAACAATTATCAATAAAACAACTAGGAAATATATACAACAAATAATCTGTTTCCTTTTAATAATGCTTTAAATCATTTGATCACCATTATATTCTACAAGATTTTGTAAATTTCTGACAACGTGGCAATATGGTATCGATACAATGTGTTAGTGTTTGCGGGTTCTTCATCATATCGAAACCGTGTACCAGCCAATCCATGCCTCATTAATTTAGACTAGACCTGATGAGTAACAGTATTATTAACAGTTCGTAATACACTACACCTTGCTGATGACACCATATGCTCGGTAAGACCTTATGGCCATGAATATTCCACTAAAGCATTGGTGTGAATGATTCTTCTGAAATAACCCATAACTTCTTGAGCTTTCCTAGATATTTTCCCTCAGTGTGGATAGTTTTTGTTCCACGTAAACGCCCTAAAACTGGTGATTCATAAACTGCTGAGGTGTCGGAGAGTGGGATTTTTATCCAGTAAATGTTGAAATTCATTAACTTTGAACTTTTGTGTCTTTTTTTGTCCTTTGTCATTGCCATAAAATCACAACTTTTAAATCGTTATGACCAAAACCGATAATTGGAATATGACAGAGCATATATAAGTTTATATACAACATATGTGCTGAGCTTCTATAATAAATATCTTAAACTCAAGCAACATAAATAATCCAAAAATAAGCCTGTGTAGAGTGAATAACTCTAAAATTCTAAAGGGAAAACTGTTATTTTATATAGAGAAATGTCTAACCCATCGAATTTAACAGTTAGGTTATTTGACAATTGTTTTCATTGATAATTCGTTTTTACACTTAAGCACCTAATATAAATAAATATTTTCTAAAGCATGTTAATTTACAGCAGAAAACAACTTTTATCAATTATTTATATATGTAACGTTTACAAGCATTGTTTTTTATTAATTTTGTCACATGTAAGAAAGAATAATAATTGGTTGAAAATTCCTCCAATTCCATATTAACCAATATAAAATCTATTAAAAATTATAAAAAACATATGGAGAAATATTTTAAGACATGTCTCTTTAACGTGCTACATATTTCAGTAAAAATAAAAATGCTCGTTAATTACTCTGCAATTGAACAACCACTAAAACATCTCTATTATGAAATATTACAGGGCCATGGGAATGTTACCACAAAACTTTGCCGAATCATACCTTTTGAAAATATAATTTTATCCCATTTTTATAATTCTACGTAAGTATTATGATGACCCCTTTACCCTCTAATAAAATATATTAAGTCATTTTCAAACGGTTTACCCCAAAGCGTCTTATAGAAAATGTCTTGTCGTCTTTTAACAGCCCTGTTTTAAACTTTTATTTTTATATCAGGTTTTTCAGTAATCTTTGTCACTCTACAGGACAAACACTATTTCTTCCGCATAATCTCTCTTAACCGCAATGCTCTTGTCCAAGTACTCTTCGAATTCAACACTTCCATTGCTAGAGTAAGAATTCAATAAACCATCGAAAAACGTTTCGAAAGAAGAATTTTATCTTTCAGAATACTTATGCCAACAAATTAGGTGATTTCCAGAAGCTAACTTGCTTGGGAACCAAAGTACCAAGTTCATTCTACACCTTAACCTGTATTTTTGTTTTAAGATAGCATAAAATAATGTTTACTATTTACAAATAAAATGCACCCAGCTCTCTTACACCCAGAATTTCAACCAAAATATTGCTGATATTACCTAATGAGATTATTACTTCTTCCACTATCTACTAGTACATGATTAATGATTTACTTTAATAATTTAATAATTAAATTAATAATTAAATTCACTCACCTAAATATTACAATTTCACATAATCCACATGTGCCCTCGTACTACAGTCCAGTTGAATCTTATCCCAAGTCCGGTTGCAATAAAATTTGAATGACCAATATGGTCATCTAAAAAGACATCCCGCATCGCTACTGCCATCGATCTTCTCTTATGCTGGACGCATCTGCCGTTTTGCCACTTTGATTATGCCAAAATTATCTGAAATGGATGTTGCGCTGTTGGTAACATAACGATCGTTTAAATGAAGTGGTTGAGGCCCAGATCTGTTTGTCAGTGTGGTGTTGGATTTTTAAAACTCATTAAATATAAATTATTCTATATTTTTAGATTTATCAGCGAGCAATTAAATATTCGAAAGTAGAATTCGAAAGTTGATACGTTTTTGATCTTCAACTATTTAAAATGTGACTTATTAAAAATATTTTTTCTTAACTGTTTTATACTTAATTTTACATATTATTTTACATATTAGGTATAATTTTACAACTTGTGTGTTTTCTACATTTACGCTTTATAAAAAATAGAGTACAAATATAGTATAAATAATCTACACAAAGTTTCAGTACTGCATGAACGATATGGCTGAATTTTTACAGGTAATTTTGACCTTAAAATTATACTAAAACATAAATATGTTTACCTTTCTTAGTATATTTGAGATTATCCGATGCAAGATTCGAGAACATCGAACTATAAATTTGTTATAATAAATTTCCACGAATCCCATATGTCCCACAATGACAAAAAATTTATTTCTACAGAAAACTGTGATGGGTGACTACAAAATATAATTTATGATAATTCCAAATTTAAAAAATATTTATTACATTTTTGACAACCCTGTAAATCGAAACTAAAACCGGAACCGAACATCAACTTACTTTCCTATACTTGCCTTGCATTTGCCTACACATTTAATACACATTGTATAGGTACAATGAAGTCTAGGATAACATGCGCTTATTAATTACTTTGACTTAATTATTAATTAGTTTACTGAAAAGGTCAAAACAGTCTTCTTCAACAAAGCAGATGTTTTTTCTAAATATTTAAAAACCTTATTTATTCCATTCCTGTGCGAAATATCTGTATTACCACATGAAAAGTTTACTGTTGAAAAACTAAAACAACAATCAATAATTAGTGAAATTAATGTCAAAAAATCTCCTAGACATGATCTGACAACGGGAAAAACTCTCCGAAAAGGGTTCAAGTTAATAGCATGTCATGTTACGTCTAAACTACTACCCTAGCACTTGGAAAGTAACCTATCATAATGACTCTCAAACCAGAAAAAAAGTCAGAGGTCATTTCCTCCTAACCTCCTATAAGTTTATTACCTGTGATATTGATAAAGATAATAAAGTTGTCGACAAACTATACATCAAGAGGCAAAGTAATCACAGATGTAAGAAATATTATTCCAGAACATCAATTCGGTTTTCGTAACACACAAAAAATAATAAAGGAAGTTCACAGATTGGTTAAACAAATAAAAATTTAATCGAAAAAATATTGCTCGGTTGCATTCCTCGATATATGTCAAGTTTTTGATATGGTGTGGCACATTGAGCTACAAGTTAAATTGAAAAATATTCTGCCACATCTGCACTTTCAGATACCCAAGTTATATCTCACTGATAAGTACAATGAACTACATCCAGTGTCCTTGGCCCATTGCTATATCTCCTGTGTGCAGCTGACTTACCAACCTTAAACAGCACTATTATGGCAATATATGCTGATGTTACAGTGATTTTATTTTCTTACAAAAATCCAATCAACTGCAAGGAACCTTTAACTTTATATCAGCAAAAGGTATTTGTGGTTGAAAACATGGCGTATCAAGGAGAATCAGACAAAATATTCTCACCATACGTAAAATAACTTGTCCTTCATTATATCTTAACAACCTTGAATTCCCGCAATCAGATAATGCTAGATATTTGGGAATGCATCTGGATCGTCGTTTAACTTGGAGGGCATAATTCCAAATTTTCTTTGGATAATAAGATATTGCTGTATAAGTCAATTCCTAGACCCATAGGGACGTATGGTATTGAATTATGGAGTACTACTGGCAAATCCAACATAACCATCCTTTACAGATTCGAAAATAAAGTGTTACATGCCACCGTTGATGCCTCATATTATACCAGTAGCAACCTAACAGGTAAATTGAAAATTCCCCGGCCTACAATAGTAAAACACATATTTTTTTTGGCAAAATTAGTTTTTGTTTATCCAACATAATTCCCTTCAAGGGTGATACACTGTTTATAGTAACCCTCCAACTTTTCGAAGCCATTTTTGTGGTATGATTTGTCCTTTGCTTCAAAATAGGTCTCAGTTTCGGCGATCACCTCATCAATCGACGAAAGTTTCTTCCCAGTGAGCATTTTTTTGAGATCTGAGAACAGGAAATAGTCGCTGGGGGCCAGATCTGGAGGTGAGGAAGCAATTCGAAGCCCAATTCATGGATTTTTGCCATCGTTTTCACTGACTTGTGATACGGTGTGCATTGTTTTGATGAAGCATCACTTTCTTTTTCTTCAAATGCGGCCGTCTTTCGGCGATTTCGTACTTCAAACGGTCCAATTACGCTATGTAATAGTCGCTATTGATGGTCCTTCTTTCTTCAAGGTATCCAATGAAAATTATTTCATGAGCATCCCAAAATACAGACACCATAATCTGGCAAGCCGATTGTTTCGTTTTCCCACGCATTGAAGCGGGTTCATGATCTATAGTCCACTAGGATGACTGTCGATTGGACTTCAAAGTGAAAAGATGGAGCTATGTTTCATTCATTGTCACATATCGATGCAAAATTCGGGTTTATTACGCTTGATCATCTTCAAACACTGCTCCTGAATCATCAACTCGTCGTTTTTTTTAGTCAAAAGTGAGCTCGCGAGGCAAACACTTTGCACAGAACTTCCTCATACACAAATATTCGTGATGAATATGATGTACCCGTTCAGCTGATATTTTTAAAGTGTCTGCTATTTCATTCAATTTCAATTTACGGTCATTCAAAATCATTTTGTGGATTTTTTAAATGTTTCCTTTGGTAACAACCTCTCTTGGGCGTCAACTGCTTTCACCGTCTTCGGTGCTCATTTCACCACGTCTAAACTTAGCATGCCAATCCTTGATCAAGCCAAGTTTTTGCTTCAACTGTATTTTTCCTTTCAAAAAGCAATATTTTATCAACATGCGAAATTCCTTTTTATAAATTTTTTTCACAATAACAAAAGTTGCTTCATTCAAAATGCTATAATTCACAACAGCTGTCAAATTTATACACGCATCTTTTGAGTGTTAGGGCTAACTAAGAAACATAGGATTTAACACAGGATTTAAGTCTAGTAGCTCCATCTATGTGTCATGCCGGGAACTTTTCAATTGACTTGTTAATTCATCGCAATATCCTTCTTGAATCCATAGCGAGTGTGATTTGAAATGCCAGTGTAAAGCACTTTGAGACAGTGTCGGTGCACCCGAATGCACTCGCGAAACACTTAAATGTGCATTATGTCAGTGCATATTTTAAAACAATTACTACCATGCGATCTAATTAAATTGTTTTTAGGATTATATGGAATAGTAAGATAACAGAATAGTAATTACTTAGATCTTCTACATGTCATTGTTCAATATAAATTTTATCTAATACTTATTACCCCTTGACAAATAGTAAAATTCTAAGAGAATAATTTTTTAAAAATTCTTACTTTTCATGCTGATCTTCCTGTATATCTTGTGGGATATGAAAGGAAAAGGAAATATTATTTCATGATGAACTGGAATTTGTTCAAACAGCTACGGCTAAACAGCACAGACTAAAATTGAAGTAACTGGACGACAAACTGCTGAGGAGAATATAGAAATGAAGTTAAACATCTAATATTTGAAATCCCTCATCAATATAAATATAAATTCCATGAGAATCACTGACTTTTGTTTAATTTGACGGTCTTATAACCAACCTGTGACGAACGAACTCACTTCCAGAACCGATCGCCACTTCGAAACAGATGGCTTGCCTAGGGGGCTGTTTCGGCCCCCAGTCCTTGTCGTAATGGGCTTCCGTGTGTTCTGTTTACTTTTTTATGATTAGGCTTAATGGAATTTATGCGGGGCTTAATTTTAAAGAGACTCCCGGGAGTGTTTTTTTATTAGACGAGAGGCGGTTCGTTCCCTTGTTCGGCATTAATTAAGCTTGTAGGACAATTTTTTTGTCGGAGGTTTTGTTTATGCCCAGGTAGAGATAAAGACTGCCGCGATATTCGGGAATTTTAAGGAAAATTGATAATGGCCGCGTACCTATAAATACTTCTTAAGAGCTCCAACCTTTTTCTTTACAACTTCTTTTCTCGTAAATTACGGTAAGTTGTTTAATTAAAAACTTCCATATACTGCCACCCTTTCGTTAATTTCTTCATGACTGATATTTATATCTTCATAATTTCAAAAGCACCTAGATTACTAGAGAGTTTACGCAAGAATTTTCCAATATTTAGTCATATATACCTTAGTCTTTACCCTTCCGCCCCTTATACTTTTACGAACTACTTTTTTTTAATATATTTTAGGGTCTCCTTTTTACCAACGAGGGTTTATTTGGACTGGATCTACTATTTAACGTGGGCTCCGAACCACGGTCCTCGGTATTAAGCCTACCAACTGGCTAGTCACCAACTTAGAGACTATCCTAGAGGAAGTCCGGTCATACCCAGCCTGATGACTCGCATGCTTAGGATGATTATTCTTTGTTAGATTTCCCACTCTCGCCTATAAAGATATTTACAATTATAATCGCAAACATAAAGTATATCCATGCCCCAACGGGATTCGAACCCGCGAGTGTTGCAACAGTATAGTTTTTATCTATGCTGCTGCCTGGTGAAGCTTACCAGCCACTTACAGGCACTCTGAAAATAATCGTTCTTATCCAGCCTGGTTACTGACTTCACGGAGATTATTAATACTTGTCAAATTTAATAAAATATAAACATAAATTAAAATCACAATACTAAAACAGGGACTAAGATAGACATACATGAGTTAAACAATATAATATGAATACCACTCACTGTCAATACATACACAGCATAGCCCAATTCAATAAGCACTTTATCAACAGTAGGACGGGAGATCCACAACGTTAACATTCATGGGGCGTTTATAATTGTAAAACGTCTTAAAAAACAAGCCAACGGTAAGCTGCGAAAAGTGGTTTAACGATCACAAAACTTGGACAAGTGATGACTGGGGAATTTGATATAGTTTTCCACAGCCGGGTCTATGTATAGAGAGCAAGGACTACTTGCTTCCTATCGTCTAACATGGAGGAGGTTCCGTTTTGATTTGGCCGACAATATCGTGATATTTAGCTAGTTCTTTCATTCACATCATTCAGGCAGGGTTACTGCTAATGGATAACTTGACATCATCAATTATTAAGTTCTTACTATGACTAGTATATTGGTGCCAAACACTTTCATATTCCAAGATACGCACAGTCAAAAAGGTTCAGTCTTGGTTCACAAACCAAGCATCAGAATATCATCAGGCATCCTCCCTGGCCAGCACAATCGCCAGACCTCAACATAATTCAACCGTTATAAAAAGTTTTAGAGCAGAGATTGAGGAGTAGATTTCCATGTTCAATATTATTGAACAATTGCTAGATATTTTGACACAAGAATAGGACAACATTCTATTGTAAACTATTAAGATAGTCAACGAATTTATTACGAGATGAATTGCAGCTGTTTTTAAAGTTAATGATGGCTAAACACATTATTAATATTGTGTATATGTTAGGCGTTCATATCATTTTTTCCATCCCTTTTTTGAACAATGACTTTTTCATAAAGTCCAAAATATAATCACTTTTATGGGACATTTAATTTTGTTATTAATAAGTTAATTTTGTTTATTGATGTTAAAAAAAACAAAAATATGAAATAATACACACACATATATTTAAAGTTAATGCATAAGTTAGCGTATTAGATTTAATTCTTTACATACTAATAAATGCGATATGTCTATATTGAATCTTAACAAAGAAGATTATTAAAAATGGCTGTAAATTACAAGCTCAAATCAAAGAAACTTATGAAAAATAATGTTGATGAACTCAACATCAAGTTCGGGACAATGTATTGGTTGCTTGGCCGAAACTCTGAGTTATCAACATAAAACAAGTTTATTTTATATCAGCAAATACTGAGACCAGTGTTGGGTTATGCCATTCAGCTGTGGGGCTGCACCTTGGTATGTACACATTTGTGACTTTCATCGCGATCTAAATATCGATATGGTTACGGACACTATCTGAAGATTTTCCCATTCCGATCAAAGAAGTCTCTAGAACCACGTCAACGCGAAAGAGTTTAAACTTCTAAACGTGCATAACATCATTAGATGCTTCAAACGGAAAAACCCTTCTGATCTTGGAAATGTTTAAACACTAAGTGATTCAGTGGAAAATAGCTTACTTATAGTTATTTCTTAGTAAGTTAAGTCAGATTAAAGTTAATTGTTAGTTGGTTACTAGTTTTAATAAATAAATCTATCAAATAAAAAAAGTTGACAAACTGGGCTAGAAGGAAGAACCGAAAATTACATGACAAAGGAAGATGGAGAAAATTAAAAATGCTGGCAATCAGATAGTGTTACAGTTTTCTTTATGGTTTGGTCGGTAGATTTGTTTTGTAGCAACCATAAATGGATAAAATCGTTATAATAATATTTATAGGTCACATAAAAAATAATTACGGCTATAAATTAATTAATGCAATAAATAAATGGTTGTAAATGATACCACCACCTGGACACAACTATTAAAAGAGGTGAATTTATCAAAAAAGCAAAGTATATTAATATATATACTTAGATCAATATACATAAAATATACATTAATATATAATAATAATATAAAATAATTTATATATTAATAATTACTGGTGTCTTAAGACAACTCAATTATATTTGCAACTAAGGTAAAATTTTGTAAACCTGATAAAACCGAAAATTAACTCTTAAAAAAACATCTCAAGACCAAATCGAAATTTGGCACTAACGAGTTATGGGATCGCGCGAGATTTGTTAACGTATAATATTAATCCAAATTACAGCACCTTAAAAAACTACAAGATGCTACACCTGTTTATAAATACTTTAATCAAAAATCAACTACTGAGAATTATTAAACTGGCATGTTAAATAAATTAATTAATAAAACAAAAGTAGTTTTCACAATTTAGTTTTCTTTTGACGGGCAGATTTCAAACATTGTCATAACGAATCATCACTTCATAATCAGTGTTTTGTTTAAACTTCTAGTTTTAATTGCCTCTGGGTTTTATTTAAATATTACATTAGAATATGTTAAAATAACATAGTCTCACACGATACAATGTACTCGTATATAAATAAAAAAATTAGAAGAAGCTCATTTGTTTGGCGGGTTTCTAAACTATACCGTCCCGAAAATAAACAAACAAATGCGTAATGCTCGTTGTTAAACCTTTTCAATTACAGTAATGGATTTACCACGCCCATTTTCTAACAGATCATAAACAAACCGTGCAAATCGAACTGATGGTTTATTTTAAACCATTAATTTTAATCTCCTTCAAATGTCTGATAAATTGCAGCGAACAAAATCAATGGCCGAAAAAAAATCCCAAACCGAACGCTAATCCTAAAACATGTCCAAATCAGTCTAGTCATCGCTATCAGTATCTCTCTTTAAAAATCAGTAGGAGAACATTGTTTGTTCAACGTTTCCAAAGCATTGTACGCAATTTCTTCTCGTAAACGAAAGAGGCGGTTTGCTCCACCTATTTTTCTCACGTCGTTTGAATTTTAAATCACCATCCGATTGTTTTCGATATACCATTATTAGAAGCTCGTGTCAGACACTCGTTCCAATTTACATACGATGCTTTTACATTTTCAACCTTTTCCATATAGGACAGTTTGTTCATTCTTTAAATACCTTTAATATTTTTGGTTCTCGATTAGCAACCATGTATGGACAAGAGTACATGTAGCATTATGAATATATATTATAAAAACATTCTTTTTATTAACTTATTTAAGTATTCGAAGTCCTCTCTCTTCTATACCATTATAAGAAGCTCGTGTCAGACACTCGTTCCAATTTATATACGATGCTTTTACATTTTCAAACTTTTCCATATAGGACAATTTGTTCATTCTTTAAATACCTTTAATATTTTTGGTTCTCGGTTAGCAACGATGTATGGACAAGAGTACATGTAGCATTATGAATATATATTACAAAAAACATTCTTTATGTTATCTTATTTAAGTATTTGAAGTCCTGTCTCTTCTATTCCCACCACTGTGTTAAATTCGATAGCTATTAATTCCTCAGTTTTCTATCAAGCTCATTTTATCCAAACTGAATGGATATTTGATTATTTGCTAAATGTATTTGATTCATTATCGCTCTAGAAACTCCTGACATAAATTTGATGGATATTTTTTGGTCATTGCCATATTGAAAAACAAAACATTGGCCAATTCTGGAGTAAATCTGCTCCAGAAGAAATCGCATACTTTATTCCTTTTTCCATCTCTTTTGTTCATGATTCCGGACTTGTTATTACCACAGCATCGCTTCTACAGCTATCGCCTTTTGATCAGCACCAAAAACAAGTCTATTAGATTCAAATATCTGGCATTTGTGTTTAGCAGTCCAATGAAAATTTTTTCACAAATCACAGCATAATCACAAAATCCAAGTTTATATCCCATTCAAAATCTACTAAATGAATTTGAATACTTCGTTATACAAAATATAACTAATAAATTTTCAAATAGTACTATATATATGTCAATATCGAAATAAAAGCAAATTAATTAAATCAGTGTCTTGAAGATGGAGATAAATGAAGATACTGGCGGTATGGAGTTACAAATAATTCTACCTACGCACGTTTTCTAAAATAAGATAATAAAATAGATATCCTGTGAGCTCAAGAAATCATGTACAGCCTATCGAAAATAGTAAAACATGCTTTGGTACTTAGATTTGTTTTGTAGCAATCACAGATGGACTAAATCGTTATAATAATATGTATAGATGATATAAAACATAATAATGGTTGTAAATTAATCAATGTAATAAATAAACGGTTATAAATAAAATCACAGGACAAAAATAGAAATATTTCAATCTAATTTATAGATTTTATTGGCGTCTTTATGGTGCAATTTTCAAGATAACGAATGGTACTCCTGGTGTTGCGATAATGCCATGTTTTCCTAACTCCCACTCAGGACATAGATGTTTTAAATTTATGTTTGTGATTGTCTATTTACTGTTAGAATCTAAATCCATCCAGATAAATCCTGGTATGTAAAAAAAATAAAATAAATATTAATTTTGCTAAATAATCTCTTATATCAAGATAGTTTAGTTTAATTTAGATTTCAAACAAAATTATGAAGGAAATTAATTATAAATTAATATATATGCTATATATCAATTAGGTATATAAAGCACCCCTTCACGTAATCAACTGCTTATATAATTCACAAACAGTTTGTATTTTATATTCTTGGTTAGAACTCACATTACCAGAGATGTAAAACCAACTAGAATTATAATTATATTACATGCCGAAAAGTGTATATTAAATCATATAACACGGGTTCGGTCATCATAATTATAACCATTATTTACGACCCTGAATCGAAAAAACTACACATTTTATTGACATCAGCCTGAAGAAATAATTGAGACGACGGTCCTAATATATATCTGACCCCTCTCGAATAATATGATTAAATCACCCACCCCATATATCATCCCGGTAAAATGGAGGCAATTTGATTTTCCGAATGGTTTGCGTGAGGGCCCGGAGTAACTCTTCATTTTCTGCCTGTTGAATAAATTCATGACGGTTATATTTTGGATAAATGCACGATGTTATAGGAGAGGTACACATGCAAAAACAATTAAGTCCTGGTTATCGAAAGTCATATTGTTAATGGCTCTTACGTAATAGCATTTTATAAGGAAAGAAGGTAGAAAAACTGAAAAATTATAATATAAGCTATGGTTCCCATGTATGATAAATATTATTCTTTCAGAAATGTTTAAAAAACGTGTTAAGTATTCTGCTAAACCATTGTTTGAAAACTTTTTGTGAAAATACTCAAGTATTGATGATAATTGATATATATATAGAAGAAGTTGTCAAAAAACTGGGATAGTTAATTTTGACAAGCCTTTCTCAAAGGCAGTTTCTGTCATTGTGGTCAAAGCTGAGATTCTAAGCGATTACATCCTTCGAAGTCTCCTATTTTTTACAGTACGGATTCAAATTAAAAGTTTAGCCATATGGGGAACAGCTCAAGGTACCTTAACAATTCAAGCGAATGCCCATTAGAATTTTCCTGGTCATCAATCCTGGCTTGGCCAGTGTAGCCTTTTTCCAAATAGTTCCAGACGATGTCTAGCCAATAGAAAGAGTTTCCATGAATTTATGCACATTTTTGACATTGGATCTTCCAGAGCTCTATACCTTTCCAATATTGAAATTATCAGAATATTTTCGGCAGCCTGGCTTGCGATTTTCAAGAAAAACTGTAAAATGTACCGTAAAATTTTTTCTTTGTTGGTGTCCATCTTTTCAAGTTTTTACGAAATATTGGAAATAATATCTGATATAAACTAATCGAACTTTTAGAATGCAAGATACCATTCATTAAAACCATCATTTGGAAAAACTATTGTTTTTTTTTATTAGACATAACAGCTATTATCACATGTTTATAGAACATCAATTTACACAGCATTTCTTTTTATAGATAGTGTTTGTAAACCTTAAATCCAAATGTTGAATCAAAAATAAAACAGAAATTTTTGAAAATTATTAGTAGTTTTTACTTTTGTAGCAATGAGTTGTATTTCATCATAGAACAATCTGAATTACGTGTTAAATACCACGAATATTCAAATGGTTTAAAGGTGACATTAAGGGTAACAATGAAAACTAGTCTTACTTACATTGAAGCAGGAAGGCTTCTACGCCATTAATTAGATAAGAATTAAGACATGAGGTGAAAAATCCTGGGCGTAACAGAGAAATAGCGTTTTTTGTTAAAAATTAGCACAATTCATCATCGTAATCTCTCAAGAGCCACACTCTATCCTGCACCGCTCTAGTATTTCAATACCACCTTTTTAGTGAGCATTTTTTGAGGTCTGCGAACAGCCAGGAATCACTGGAAGTCAAATCTGGTGAATACGGTGGATGTAAAAGCAATTTGAAGTTCAATTCATATAGTTTTGTCATTGTTTTGTTTACACACACACACACACACACACACATTAAACAATTTTCAGCCGTCTGGCTTGCGATTTTCACAATTTTTTTAAATTTTTTCTTCGTTATTTATTTTTTTTATTAAAGCCATCTGTTGGAAAAACAATTCGTTTGTTTTTATTATTGCATCGCTTTTCTGCAATAAAGCTACATATTACGCAAGTTACTTTTATATCAATTTAAATTAGCATCAACAACGTTTATAGATTTATTGCACAATGATACCGACGCCATCTATTACATCCCCCGTTTCTCACGAAATACGATACGAAAGAATAGAAAAAGACGCGGAAACTGCCACAATCAGAAATCTCAGATTGGCGGGCGATTTATCACGCTAACGGTTTCCCTCTTCTCTTTCCTTAGCCTATTTCACGAAGCTGACACCTCATTCCTCAGCACCGCTGATGCCCTTCCATACTTGCCGCCAACCATCCGCCCTTATATCTTCCACTTATTTTCCTTAACGCTACGTTACCCCGGCAACGTATTTTATCTTTCTGTCGTTGTCGACCTTTCTGTTTGTTTCACGACATCTCACGCTGGAAAAATAGAGATACTATTCGGTCCGGTAGTTTTTCAAATAGATTTTGACTCGTTTATATATATATATATATATATATATATATATATATATATATATTCAATAAGAATTAACACAAACTTTCAAAATTAGCTTTATTAATTAACCTAATCTCTATCAAGAGCCACGCATTCATTCCAGCATCGCCTTTATATTTAAATAACACTTTTATAGAACAATGTACCTTTTACCTACAAAATAGGCCTTTTTTGAGATCTGCGAACAGCCAGAAGTCGCTGGTAGTCAATTTTTGCGAATACGGTTGATGTGGGAGCAATTCAAAGTTAAATTCATATAGTTTTGCCATTGTTTTGATTGACTTGTGACATAGTGCATTGTCTTTATGAAACAAAATTTTTCTCTTTTCCATATGCGGTCGTTTCTTTACAATTTCGGCCGTCAGCTTCTCCAGTAACGCTATATGATATTCACTGTTAATAGTATTTCATTTCTTAAGATAATCAATGAATATTACCCCAGGCACATTCCAAAATACCGAGTTCATAACCTTTCCAGCCGATAGTTGTGCTTTCGGTCGCTTTGGACGAGGATCACCAGTTACTGTCCACTCAAATGAAGATCGTTTTTATACCGGAGTGAAGTGATGTATCCATGTTTCATCCATTGTCACAAATCGACGCAAAAACACCGGTCTGTTACGTTTAAACATGGCCAAACACTGCTTAGATCATCATCATGTCTTTGTTTTTGGTCAACAGTGAGAAAACGCGACACCCATTGTGAACAGAGCTTTCTCCTAGTTAAATGCTCATGCAATATAAAACCAACACGTTCTTTTGATATATTTACGATGTTAGCTGACTCACGCAACTTCACTTTTCGATCATTCAAAACAATTTTGTGGATTTTTTAATTTCCAATTAAATCCAAAACTAAAATATTTTTGTTTATTTTCTGCATCTTTGTAGAAAGATTATCGATCTATGTTTGCATTTCTTCAGTGCTTTAGTAGTGTACCAGCAGTGTCCTACAATCAATGCTGTATTGATCTGAACAAGTAGCAATTAGAAGTCGTTATGTATGGTAAGCACGTGAGGTGTAGCAGAAATTTTTATCCTAACTACAACAATATATGTTTGCGTCTGTCACTAGCTATTGCTAATATTTCTTCTTTCGTTAAATGTATTCTCTTGAAGTCATGCTGATTCCTCTATATGTAAATCAATGCTTTATAGTCATGATCATGCCGCTTTGTGTCGATGTGGATAGCATGGCATGGATGTGAAACTCCTGAGTTAACAAATAGTAGATTCACTTCTCACTATCACAATACACCACATACAACACTTCTTTTTTTAGCTAACAAGAAATTAAACTGCGGATCCTGATTTCTGGAACTAGTTAATCCCACAACTGCCAAAATGTTCTTGAAAGAAGCTTTGAAATTCATTATTTTTTAACTGTTTTGGCCCATCAAGTCATTATTTGTCATTGGCCTCAAAATTGTCACTTTTAAGTCGTTACAACCATACCTAACAGTTAGGATATTATGAAATAGAATCACCATAAGCTTGTAAAAGAGTTTGATTGGTTTTGGCACCAAATTTAAAACCAAATAACAAAAATAACAAATGGAAAAAACGTAATTCTAAACGCTCCATGAGTAGTGTCACCGAACACGTAATTCTAGTAAAGGAAAAGCTACTATTTTATGTAGATTTAAATTGGTACATCGAATTTTCAACAAGAGATTACGCCGATCAAAATATATGCAAGTCCTCAATAGCAACCGTTATCTGTAAATAGAAAAGGGAAAATTAGTTTCAATTTTCATCTTCATAATACTCTGTATCCTACATTTATATTGTTATTATTGGATTTTCAATGGGATCTATGATACTAACTGTTCTTTTTCGCAATTTCAAGTAAGCAAAAGTATTTATTTAAAGAAAAATTTAAAAAAGCGTAGCCAATGTTCTGTAATTAAATGGCGTACAGAAGCGCCGGAACAGTAGTAGGCGCCCTGAACAAGCGATTGTTGCGTTAATGGTCTCAGCGCATCAGTTATGACGACGCCAATAACAATGATTTCGTTTAATTCGTCTACATGCGCCTTGCTCAGCACGCTAAATACCGCAGAAACAATGACATGCTCATCAATTACACAACTGCTCGAACACCAAACACGGTAATAAACGTATTTGAAGGTGCAATTAGGTTTTTTGCTGCGGCGAGACCTGAACCGTTCTCGTTCGACACAGTGGCAATTTTTTTCTTAATTAGCTTGCGTACGACATGGTGCATTATGCTAATGCTACGCTTAATGTTATAGTTAAAGCCGGTACGCTTTTATTATATGCTCTGGCCTTCTGTTTTCTTTCTTACGATCGACACGTTACGGATATATCCCTCATAAGGTTTTGTTTTTCTTGCTGCTTTATCGATCGCCGTATAACCGATGCAAGGTAAGCCGGTCTATATATTGGACATATTTTTTCAATTTGATAGCATCTCCGGTTAATGTTGATAACCTCAGATAATATATTTCATAGTCAGAGTAACTTTACTGACGCCGCGGTTTCGATGAGATTTTCCCCAATGATGTTGCAAATAGGAACCTTATAGGCACATTTCTTGACCTGCAATTTAATCACTGACTGCTCTCCTAGAGTACTTGCTACATTATCTGCAAAACAATTAATGTCTATTTTCTCCTCATACATACATACTAAATGCACATGCTTGCACAGAGTATTCTTTATTGTATACTCTGGACAGTTACAGATATACCTATGCATTTCAATTTTTCTTCCATTATTCTGTTCATAAAACCAACAGTAAAATCTTTTTTTAGAATACTATGCATTTCACCAACAAAAACCATACTCACATAAAGTTTATAAAAGAATGCAAAATTTTTCCCATTTGCATTCCATCCTTTTATTTTTAATTAAAGCGATTATGTCATTAGGACATCTAACTTAACTGAATTGATGTTTTTTATTAAATAGGATAGATAATCTTTATTAATTATATCTATCCTCTGAATTTGTGCAGTACCTATTTGTCTTACGTCTGACAAAATTCTATCTGGTGTTACACCAGATTTTAGATTTTCAATAATAATATTTTTCTCATATTTCAGAAGATACATTTACAATAATCTTCAAATAAGTTCTGTTTCTATATTATTTAACATATACTTTGTTTCATAACAATCCTCAAAATTAGTGTTATAATATGATAATATTTTATCAATAATTCATACCTTATACCAAAACTGTTGCATTATCTGCCGCTAATTTTGTGAATCAAATGATTATTTGATCTTAATAAAAAATTAAATACAAAATTAACATAAAAATAACCTAAAATATACTCTGTTCCATAACAATCTACAAAATTGTAGTGTTCTAAAATGATAATATTTTATTAATAATTCATACCTTATATCGATATTTTCGCATTATCTGCCGTTAATTTTGTGTATCAAATAATTATTTGACCTCAACAAAAAATTAAATACAAAACTAACCTAAAAATAACCATAAATATCTTCTATTTCATAACAATCTACAAAATTATAGTGTTATAAAATGATAATATTTTACTAATAATTCATACCTTATACTGATATTTTCGCATTATCTGCCGCTAATTTTGTGAAACAAATAATTATTTGACCTCAACAAAAAATTAAATACAAAACTATCCTAAAACTAACCATAAATATCTTCTGTTCCGTAACAATCTACAAAATTATAGTGTTATAAAATGATAATATTTTACTAATAATTCATACCTTATACCGATATTTTCGCATTATCTGCCGCTAATTTTGTGAATCAAATAATTATTTGACCTCAACAAAAAATTAAATATAAAACTAACCTAAAAATAACTATAAATATCTTCTATTCCATAACAATCTACAAAATTATATTGTTATAAAATGATAATATTTTACTAATAATTCATACCTTATACACTTATTTTCGCATTATCTGCCGCTAATTTTGCCTATAAAATAATTACATTACCTCAACAAAATGTAAATACAAAATTAACCTAAACATGACATCTAACCACAACTAAGACTATGGTACTAAATGCGTGCTAGAAAAGGACGCATGTATGGAATTATGTATGGAACCATTCATTAAGCTATGTGTTATGACTTATTGTGGCCTGATACAGAGGTGAAAAAAGAGCAATAAAGTTTGCTGTGCCAAGAATTTAGAGGGAACTAAGTGACCATCACACAGGTCGTTATTTTTGCATTGTAAATCCACTTAAAGGTAAAAATTTAAAGAAAACATATTTCCCTGATCTTCCATTGACATCCGACTCCAATACCCCATACCGAAAAAATCCTGTACCTGCTTATCATTTATTGGAAAATGAACTAATCTCTCAAGATGGCCAGATAGTACATTCGAAGAAGATGAAGATGATGAATAGAAGATGGTACATTTCGAATTCGATATTTAACGAACAAAAAATTTCATACCTCGTCAGCTCTGAAGATCTCAGTGACTTAATACGAGACTTAAATGATGTCACTGACAAAGAACTGCCTACAAGACCAGTACCAAGACCAGGATTTGAATTGGAATTGGCTAGACAAAACAGAAGGTTTTTCTTTGCATATTGTAATTGGAAAAAAAGGAAATTTGTTCTGCTAATTTTTTATAACATGAGTACTTCGAATACAAATTGGCAAATAAATTGTTTAGCCAGATGTGCCAGGTTTGATTTGATTGTATACCACAAGGCAATATCCTCATCCATACATACACAAAACATCCACAAATATCTAAGGGTAACAAAAGCCTGTGAATAAATTAAACGATTTGAGAAAAATACCAAGGGGTATTTTTATAGCATATTATAGCAGCTTATATCTTAAGACATGAACTATAATATACTTTTGAAAGTAATTTAGTATGACTTAATCTCATTATATCAAATATCCAAACATCATTAACTTCATCATATTCCTTTGTTTTTATTTCTAAAACAAGGAACCTTTTTGGAAGTTGTCTGTACCTGGACACCACGACATTATTTTGTAGAGCATTCAGTTGCAGTAAACACTAGTAGTTTCTCCTTGTCCTGTGATAAAACAAGATCTCAAATTAGATCAATCAACTCTAAATCAATGTATGGGGCATATCATCATTAACTTCGAAATAAGGGCCATGGGATATTGAATGCTTGATGAGTTCTTTCACTTCCATTATGTCTTATATTCTTCTGTTTCTACTTCCAACTCATAAAATTGGGTAGTACCAAGGACTGATAAAGTATCTAAGGTCAAATAACAAATGGAATATACGAAAGTAGACTTTTATATAATAAACAGAAACTAAATAGCAGTCCCCCAAAACGTTTGTAGTCTCTCATCAAAAGGTTAAATGCAACAAAGTTAAACTGAAATTAAGTTAGAGGCTTCGCTGTGAACATAGGTGTTAAAATACAACTATATAGCTAAACCATGTTTAAAGTTAAAAAGTAAAGTCTGCTTCTATTAATAAATTAATATATTAAACATACAATAGACAATAAATTTTATTTTTAGCTAAATTAAATTGGTATATGACCTAATTATTCTTATATAAATGCAATCAAACAGTATAATTAAATTTTAGTCATTGTAATCGAACAACAATAATAGCTGAAAATGTAAATTAAATGTAAGATTTAAGTTGTGTTGTTGTAAAAGTTATTGAATTACTAAATAAATTATTGCATAAAAATATTTAAATGTAATAAATAAGGTTAATTAAGGAAACTATTAATAATAACGTATTATTTTTCCAGTATGCTTTATTAATTCATTTAAGAAAGGCTGAATAGATCCGCTTATTTTGCTTTCTCTCTCTTTCTCTCGGATTTAGGTAAAGAAGTTTAATTAATTTCATTTTTTGATTAATTTGATTTTTATATACAATCACCTGCCAAACTGCTTTGATCTCCTCTTAAATTGATCTGCAACAATCAAACAGTACCAAAAATCAATGAACCTTTAACAATTATTAAAATAAACAATATAACTACGTTACATTATTTGAAAAGATACCTGGATCATATTTCATGTTTTATAATTAAGCGTTAATATAAAAATAACGCTTGAATAAATGTATGCGTTAACATCAAACTTATGAAATCGACAAATATTCCGAACTGGTAGAAAATAGTTTAGCAATCTTTAAACCAATTACATTCTTATCAAAAGAGTTTTCTGTTTTAACAATGTTTTACTTTGATAGCCATACAATCTGAACTTAAAGCTTGTATTAAATTCCGAAAAATGATCACTGCAACTTCTGTCTCCCTTTTGGTGGTCTTGCACCCTCAACCGCGATGTTTGTGCAGGAATCCTGGGATTCAGGATGCTTTTCAAGGCGTGATTGTTTTTTTATTCTAAGTAGAGCACTTTGATCATCTCGAATCTATCTTTGGTAGCCTCACAGCTTATGATTTGTAGTTATCGCATGACCTTACATTGAACTGTGATACTTTTGCCCGAACTCTTAAAGTCTGCTTAAGGAGTGTCTCGAAAAACTGCGAAACTATTGCCAATCTATCGTCAACCTGTCCTCATTTCTTAATAATTAACTTGTTTCCAATTAATTTAATGAATTCGAACTAAAACAGCTTTATGGTTTCCTTGGAATATTACCGACTGCGTTAGTTCAGAAGAGGTTTAAAAAATTATTTAGTGATGACTTATTGAACCGATGAACAGACAGAACATCGGTTCAGTAAATTTCACATTATTTTCCACTTTTGACATTTTAACAAAATATTGTACTCCATTGCTACTTCCAGACAGATAAGGGGGTACCTTTTCTACATTTTCATATATAAAAGTAGTAATTAAAACCGTAAAGACTTAATGTCGCGTAAATTAGTTTCGGCTTGGTAATAAATGAAGGGTCCACGTATTAATATTTATGAAAATCGCTCTCTTAACAATAATTAATTTTCTGCAACGAAACGTAATGGATTATTAACATAGTGTTAGCTGCTGTTTAATTGCCTCTCTAGATGCTATCAGCAAGCTAATGGGGTAGTACGTTGGTAGATTAAAATGTCCCAAAACAAGACAATGTTCATTCTCTATTAAATATTAAGTTGTTCTATAACGCAGTATATTTCCATTGTAACAAAATGTATAATCAGTGTTGTATATTGAATATGAATGAATATATTCACAGCTCTTTAATGTCTTAGGCCCAATTAGCTGACAAGTAGTTAGTAAAAAATACAGGGATTGACAAAATAATGTTTGATATCTACTCGTATATTCTTCTCATTATCCTGGTAAATGTCGATCTTCTTGTTAATATTATATTAATTAATCAATAGAGAGAGGCAATAAAAACGCTGTTTGAGTGTTTTTAACTGACTTCTGTATAATTTGGTATGCTGAAAACAATAATAATATGGAAACAATTTCAAAACAGGAAATAAGAGGAAATGGTTTATTGCACCAACATTGAAGGTTTGGTAGATGCAGTACCATAACATCCAATACGATACACAGACCGCACAATAGCGGCTTCTCATATATTCATCAAAAAGAATTATTCTTGTTATACTATATGTAATCACTGCATTATCCCTAATGCTTTTGCCATATTTGCCAAACAGTTGGCTTTCTTCTTCTCCTCATACATTTTAACCAAATTTTCATACAGTTATTGTATGAAGCTTTCTTTTTGAAAGTATATTCACGTTTAGTTGTTTCCATCCTCATCACCCACTGTCTTGAAAATGGTCAGCATTGAGTCAAATAACATATTAAAACATTTTCATTCAATGAGTAACTAAGTTAATTTCCAATCTAACTAACATTTGTTCTCGATTCAATCATTTGTCAATTTCTACTTCAATCTTCTTCTGATCGAATTCCCCTAAACCGAAGGTATTATTAACCATTCCTGTTTCAAGAATGAAGAACGATATAGCTGCAATAGTTCACTAATAAATGTTATGACTAATAAAACCTAATCAATTGTTATTCCAGTGCTTAACTTTCTCCATCATCTTTTGTTGTCTGTGATCATTAGGTCCATAGCCATATCCATATCCCAGATAAATACACAAATTGAACTGGAAAGTCTTCCTTGATTTTATTATATGTTTTTAAATATTGCTTTGTTCTAATAACAATGTCTGGAAGTTCAATTAGATCTATCTTTACACCATTTAAATCCTATATTACCCGATAGTGTATGAAGGGATGTTCCATATCTCCCAAAAAGCTGCATATCTCCAAGCTTTGTATGGATACTTTTCAGGTTAACAGTTTCCTCTGAAATATATTGTATATATATATATATATATATATATATATATATATATATATATATATATTGTATCGTGGAGACCGCCACGACGTTTTAGGCCACCACGCATTCACCTACAACAAGTTCAAAGGTTGGCAACGCCGGTGAATTGGCACCATGCAGTTCCAGACTATAAAAGACCTCCACGACCACGTCTCGCTCTCTTTTATTTTCTCTACCCCCGTGTAACAGTACCTCTTCCACAGCGCTACTGTACTTCCTTCATCTTAACCTAATATCCTGTCTATTCTCTCGTCAATCAAAAGTATCAATGTAAATCGAAATAAACAAGTATTTCTTCAATCAGTGTTTTTAGTTATCGTGCAAATTCCTTCCAAAAATAATAGTGAGTGTTCGGACAAACAATCGCATCGACAGTCACATATTTCGACCGGCCGACCGACCTGACAAACATTGCTACAATTGGTGACCCCGACGTGATCAAAGTGCCTAACAGGTAAATCAGCTCAATATAAGCTACTCAACAGGTGCTTGATACGTACATGGAAGGATAGTACGAGGAATGGAACCCATCAACATCACATGGTCGACGTTATCCGACGAGACTAACCTGATGGACGAAAACCACAAAAGCCCATCATGCATAACATCAACACATGAACATCCTTGCATCACGAAACGGGACACGTAAGGCACCACACTTATAGGTACCCTCAAACAAATTGGATCCTCCCAAGACGAACGATGTCCTGCTACAACTTCGATGGCAGCTGATCCCGTAAAACTCTTCGCTCAGGTTGGGATCTCCATCTCATTAACAGTCCCTGGGCGATTGTTGGCGTGATTGCGGGTGCACCCCGGAACCTGCAAAACATATAGGTACGTTCCACTAGATACACTAGGAAGGGGAGTCATGTGGCGACCGCCATAACCATTTAGGCCACCACGCATTCACCTACAACAAGTTCAAAGGTTGGCAACGACGCCGGTGAATTGGTACCATGCAGTTCTAGGCTATAAAAGATCATAACAACGACGTCTCGCACTCTTTCATTTTATCTACCCCCTTGTAAAAGTACCACTTCCACACCTTAACCTAATATCCTGTCCATTCTCCCGTCAATCACATGTACCAATGTAAACCGTAATAAACAAGTATTTCTTCAATCAGTGTCTTTAGTTCTCGTGCAAATTCCTTCCAAAAATAGTAGTGAGTGTTCGGACAAACAATCGCATCGACAGCCCCACATTTCGACCGACCGACCGACCTGACGAATATTCCAACAGTATTAATTTAAGTTTATATCGAAAAAAACACTCACTGCTACTTTTCCGCTAACACCAAGACGCAATCTGTTCTGCCTGGTTTCGGCATTTTCAATCAGAGTAACAATAAACAGCGATTTGAAATTTATCAAAACAAGTAAAACATTCAAATAACGTTTTTCGGTTTGCAATATCTTACCACTATTGGATTGAAGAATTTTGCATACGTTTGATAACTGGACGACTTTGACAGGCTAGTTCGGTTACACATCAGAGTAATAAAAAGCGATTTGGGATGTATTAAAACAAGCAAAGGGTTAAAACAACGTTCATCGGTTTATAACCTGTAGTTATTGTAACTAATATTTTGAAGAATTTTGTAAACGATTCACAACGGAAGACATTGCCAGGCTGATTCGTTTACATATCCGAACGTATGAACAACATTGTGTCTCTTTTAACTTAAAATTTGCGCCTGGCAATGCCTTAAACATCTTGATGACGTGGGTTCACTGTTATTTTGAATAGACTATATACTATATAGATTAAGATATGTGGTAATAACAAACCGACCACGTCACTACCACCCCCTCAAGGTCCTCGCTCCTCCCCGCCCTCCGACTGCATAAATATGAAATAAGGTGATGGTTTACACCCCACATAAAATTCTACTTTGTGTTGAATAATCTTCAAATTGCCGGGAGCACATTCGTCCGTGAAATATTGCAACTGGCAAGCCGACGTGAACGCTGCGGAAAATGGGAAAATGGAAATTGGAGGGTGGGCGGCGGACGAGGGCGGCGCGGCCGCCTCCCCTTCCTCCCGAAGCGACGAAGTGCCCGTCACATTAGCGGGATGGGCTTCGCTTTTTGATAAGCTCCGAATTCCGGGCGGTTTTATGTATACCGAGAAAGTTTCCATCGTTTTATTGCTGTTTTTATTTGCGGGGCTTTTGGCGCACTTTGTTTAATGGCCGGTTTCCGTTTGCTTTTTGCAATTCCGCAGTTGTAAAAGTACCGGCGAATAATTACAGGTCAGCCTAATTTATTTTGCAGCGCTACAGGAAAAAAACAAAAATAAATGTCTTATTGTCTCAACAGTAAATTTGACGATTAACAGTATATCCTAAAAAAGTTTAGCCTGAAGGCAACTGTAATCAGTCACAAAGGCAATCAATCATTTTTGACGGACAGCGTTAGTCTTAAGGGAAGTCGACATTTCTAATACATTAAGAATTGCAGCGACACACATATCTTATAAATAACTTTCATTATATATGAAATAATTTCTTAATAAATATAAAACATATTTAATACACTCTGCTCGTTACTTTTACTAATTTAGCACAAAATTATAATTTTAAGACATCAAATTTGGGTTCTTTAAGAGATTTCGGCAACAATAACAGCGAATATCGTCGATTTGTCTTCGTCAGCATACCGTTTAGATCGATAAATATTATTGCTTATGATTCTTATAATGTTATAGAATATATTAATTCTCATAGAGATATTAATTTTTTTAACTAAAGGTGTAATATTTAATTCAAAAAGTCTCCTTTTACCAATTATGGGTTTATCTGGACCGGACCTATAGTTTAATGTGGGCTCTCTTTATATCAGATCTGCCGAGAGAAGAGCACGTTGACGTCGCGTTTTACGCTGACGACACTGCTTTCTTCATGGCCGCCAGGTTCGAAGATACTATTCATAAACGTTTACAGAAGCAGCTCGATCATGTGATCAAGTGGTTCAAATTCTGGAGGTTGCAAATCAACCCCCTGAAAACCCAGGCCATCATATTCCATAGAAGCGTTACGCACTGCGGGTCTCGCAACTTAAGATCGACACCGAAATAATTCCATGGCTGGATAACGTCACGTTATCCAGGTCTCCACTTCCACCGGTTCGATTGGCATTCCCAAATCCAGAAAGCAATCCAAAAAGGTTCGGGGATTGCAAACCTGCTATCTTCCCGATCTACCCTTCTACCAGAATTCCCATCTCCATCAAATGCTTATTTTACAAGATGTTAATTCGATCCGTACTCCTCTACGGATCTAATGTCTACTTCAAGTTTGTTACACCCAACCAGGTCAAACGGCTTCAAGTTTTCCAAAATAAGCACCTCAGGAGAATATTAAACGCTCCATGGTTTGTCAGAAATAATCAAATTCATAGGGAAACTGACTCTCCAGAAATCAAACACTTCATATCTCAATCTTGATTATAAGAAATATAAGGTTCAATGCATGCAATAGAGTCTAACAAAACAGCATTCATTGATACTGATCACTAACATTATTTGGTTGGGTTTAATTTTTTTGGATAAATTGATAAAAATCTATTAAAATAAAAACTAATTCACCACTGGCTGGTAACGTCTATGTGTCCAACACAAGCAATTTGGATATAAACCATAACACTAGTCGACCCATCTATTGTAAAACTTTATATTGTCTGCGTTGGATTACTAGTTGCTTTGATGTTTTAATGTAACCCCATATTTGTAATCCATAGGTCCAAATTGGCTTTATGATTGATTGATAAACCTTTTTGATCAATATCTCTGATGTTAGGGCTAGTTAAGATGATCTTCCAGCACAGTTAATTAACATGGACAGATTTAGAGCTATTAAACTGTATTATCTTGTTTCTAGTCCATTTGTAGATCTTTTTGACCGCTACTTGAAGTTTTTCTACAGCCTTAGGCATAGATATATTTTTTGCCATAATAACTGTATCGTCAGCAAATACTCCAAGTACTGTTTCTTTTGTTGCTGAGATAACGGCTGTGTAGAGCAGATTCCGGAATGGTCCCAAGGCAGTACCTTTATATGAGACTATACATTTTCTTTCGAAAAAATATCATTATAGCAGTTGACAGCAATTCAGCGGTAACAGTTTGCTCATTTTGCGCGAATGATCAGTTTTTTTTTGGTCTTACATAAAGGGTGCATTTTTCCTCTCTTCTCCCAAATGATCCATTTGACCGCTGGCCCATAATATTAAAACTAAACTTATTACTTTACCAATTTAGAGAAATGATTCATGAACAAAATTCCATTTACATTAAAAAAAATTAAATTACGCCTACTTGACCAAATGTTTGTATCCTGATCTGATATGCTACGTGCTAATGACATACCTAGGATTTGTAATAAATCTATTGCAATTAATCAGCTGGTAATCAATCTAAACACGCACTTAATAATTTCTTCTGTTATTGAATACAAAACTTATAGTCAATTGTAAAAATTAATTATAGAATGTAATTACAAAACATTTCTTCATAATCTTATAATTTTCTGGAATAACCCCTTCACCTAATATCCTCGTAATTTTAGCAAACATCAATATCCACATTTAAACTCAATATATATTTTAATGTTTAATTTGGCTGACAAATAACCTAATTATTAAAACAATTAATTAATCATGTCAGAATCATTGTATAAATCATTATAATTCAATCTAATAACAAAAATAGTATGAAATAACGGGAAGCCTCAAAAGATAGAGCTCACCACATGGAGTTTTTATTAATAATGATGTGCAGAGAAATAGCATACAATAATCAAACGAAAAATTCGTTGTAATATTTAATTTGATTGACACATGACCAAGTTATTAAAACATTTAATAAATTTTGTAAGCATCATTGTCCAAATCATTATAATTCGCCCCAATAGTGAAAATAAACGAAAATATATATAATATATATCTGGAGGATTAGTAAGATTTTATTATTAGTAATGCTACGTAAAAAAAATCATACAAAACTTGATTGGTAAATAACCAAGTTATTAAAACAATTAATTCATTTTGTAAGCATCATTGTCCAAATCATTATAATTCACCCTAATAGTGAAAATATATGAAAATATATGAAATATCTGGAGGATTAGTAAGATTTTTTTATTAGTAATGCGACGTAAAAAATCATACAAAACTCAAAGGAAAAAATCGTTGTATACTATTATTTTCCTGACTGAATCAACTAATTTTTTCGTTCCTTCTTCTTAGTTTTTATGAGTTCCCAGATTACCTCTGCTCTATATTTGTTCTACTCGTATGTATACTTGGCCACAATGGTGACAAAGAATTTTGAAATCTTCTTATTTTTAATTTTTGGTGGGCAGAAATATATCATAAAATAATCAAACGAAAAAATAATAGTATTATTTAATTTGATCGGCAAATAACCAAGTTAGTAAAACAATTAATTAATTTTGTAAGCATCATTGTCCAAATCATTATAATTCACCCCAATAGCGAAAATTAATGAAAATATATGAAATATCTGGAAGATTAGTAAGATTTTTTTATTAGTAATGCTACGTAAAAAAATCATACAAAACTCAAGGAATAGTGACAAGGAATTTTGTAGTCTTCTTAATATTCCTGCCTTATTTTTGATTTTTGGTTTGACAGGAATTTATCATAAAATAATCAAACGAAAAAATAATTGTAATATTTAATTTGATTGGTAAAGAACCAAGTTATTGAAACAATTAATTCATTTTGTAAGCATCATTGTAAGCATCCCAATAATGAAAGTTAATGAAAATATATGAAATATCTCAAGGATTAGTAAGATATTTTTATTAGTAATACTACGTAAAAAAATCATATAAAACTCAAACGAAAAAATCGTTGTATACTATTATTTTAGTTACATAACAAGTTAATGGTACAAAAAAAAATACCCATAAGAGAGACATCAGGGATATTGTACAGCAGCTATTCAAAAGGTACCCCATTCCGAGTAAAAACCACATTTTTCACCCGAACACTTTAAACTTCAATTTAGGCACGCTGACCCGTAAACAACAGTCGTAAAGGTCGTATATCGTCCAAGGTTCATTTACTGTACCCCCTCGACGGGGTATTATTCAAAAACGGACCGTGGTCGGACAGGAGAACAGGACACGCCTTTTTCCTACGCCACCAAAATCATCTGCCTCGAGTGGGCTCTATTGTGTCGCCATTCAAGATGGTCAATTCGGTGGACAGTGCATGTCTTTCTAGATTTATTGCCTCGTATTTATCTCTTTTACCTTGGGCATTTTTTCCGAGTCGATAGGGCCCCAGATAGAGTTCTCGTTCGAGCTGATGCGCGTATGAGAATGTTATTGTTAATGTGTGGTATGATAATCGTGATTTCCATTATGATAATGATAATCAAAATTAAATAATTTATTATGCAGGATAATTGATTATAATGAATTGTGATACATAATAATCCAGTAGTGTCAAGTTCAAATTTTAAATTACAGGTTATAACAGGCCAATTGAAAAGTGCCCGGCCTACCATAGTAAAACATATTTGTTGGCAACATTAGTTTTTTTTATTCAACATAATTCCCTTCAAGGGTGATACTTGATTATAGCGACCCTCCGACTTTTTGATGCCATTTTTGTAGTACGATTTCAATTTACGGTCATTTAAAATCATTTTGTGGAGTTTTTAATGTTTTCGTTTTAATGTTCTAATAGCGCCATCTATATGACGGGACTTTTCAATTGACCTGTTCAATAATTAAAGGTTTTTTTTGAAGATTCTGACTTAATTTATTTGATTGCATTTACATTTCCTGATCAGTTATGGGTAAATTCAAGTGATTTGGTGAATAAATCAATAAAACAAATATTGTTATCAATACTTTAGAACCAGCTCAAAAACTAGTATTAATTAACCAACTAAAACGTATGTCAAATATCGGTTAAACTTCTTAATTTTTGAACGTTAATCGTTAATCTCGATTGAAAAAATTGATAATACAATATATGACGGAGTGCTTCAATAGGAAATAAGAAGGTCATAACAGTATAGTCTAGAAATAAACAAAGCAACGACAATTCGAAGTAGAATATTGTCGAGTTTGCTCACAATCCTTATTTCAACTTTATCAACGTTATTTTCGTGGAGTCTTGTTTTAGGTTGTTTTATACGGGTTGCTTGAAGTGAATGAAACCTTGTAGAGAACTAATAAAGCTAATAGAGATCTAATAATTTTAACCGCATTTCTCTTTAAAAAGACATTTATTTAAAAAAATTTATAAAACCAAGGAAATCTCATACTTCTGATTTCATGACGATAGCGTAACGAAAGAACGATTTTGGTTTAGCAACAATCATGTCAGCGTTTCGAAAACAACAGCCATGTCAGTCAGATTATATTGCATCTGAACAAGTGGTAATAAGTTGACGCTATATTTGGTAAGTAAGCTGGGTACAGCAATCCGTGACTCGTTATTACTGGAATTTGTTGCATTAATACGCCATTCAAAAAGCATAGTAAAACTTTATGGCTTTACTGGACTAACCCATAAGTTTTTGCGTTTGGTATTGTCACAATAGATCCACTTTTCATCGCCAATTTTTTTGGTCTTCATAGGCCGTTCTTTATTATCCACCACTCTTTAAAGAAACCCAAGTTGACAATTGATATATATTCGGTGGCAGATTTGCACAAATCGAACAACAAAACAAACAAATTATATATATATATATATATATATATATATATATGGAAAATATTATTTTATGTAAAAAATATCAAAACTATCAAATTGAACAAGTTAAGCTGTCTAACAGTTGTTTACATTAATACCCAACAGATACCAATAGATATCACCAAGAACCTAAACTATGAATGTTTGGATTGAACATTATGTTGTTTTACTTTTAACCTAGTAGTTTGGCGTGGTGGCATAGTGATCAGGGTGGAGGGAGAACCCTTCTACTGCTCTGCTAGTCGCAGGCTCGAATCTTATTCAAGTGTTTAGGGGTAATTATAAAATATGCAACAAAGTTTTGGTTATTCGCCTATTGATATACTTACTGATGACGACTTAATAACGTTAATCAGTAGATTCAATCCAAATAATCCAATTATAAAATACGTTGTAAAAATCAAAAAATGTATTAAAATAATCGAGCATTTATCTCGACTTGAGTTAAAAGAAACATGAAATACTTTATATTTAACTATCATTAATTCAACTTTAACAATTCCTCATTGTTCTTAATGTTTTTTGAGTGAGGATAGTTGTTTGTTCTCTGCTTCTATCACTTTTCACATTTTTTCTTCTATAAGTATGTTTTATGAACACTTCTTCACAGTGATAATAAGGAATCTTGAAGACTTTTCTGTATTATTTTTTATTTTTAGTGTAAGAGAATACAGCAGATATTTCTGCCCATCTTAAAGACTTTTATCTTATAGATCTTAGAAATTTTCTAATATTTAACCGCCTGCTTCGAATTTAGCCTTAACACAAATTGAAGCGAAGCAAGTCACACGAACTTGTATAATACATTAATCTTATTCTTAAATTTATAGATGACAGAATAGGAATGTGATGGCATGTACGGTTTAAAGTAGTACTTAATAGAGTTTCTACATCCATGTTGCTATTGAGGCAATTGGGTATAGTAAAAAATCGACATAGTAAAAAAGTCTTAAAGTCTTAAAGAAACAACACACCACTATACTGCCATACAATTTAAGAATTAAACACTGCTTAAAATAATCAGATGATTTTAAATCGCAGATGTATGGGTGGAGGAAGTGAAATGATGGAAAAGTTTTAAAAGATGGATTCACTTATGGAAAATCTAATAGTATAAGTTACATTAAATTGATCGAAGAACAGAAATAATAGTCAGAAATATATTTTAGTAGGACAATCCTGCTGTTCATACAGCGAATCTCATTAAAGGCTATTTTTGAGAACACAGTTTAGTACCGAAAATTGGTGCAAACTAGCACGTGCTATACTCACTTTTTTTTTTTTTGATAACATCTTTATTATATATGCTTAATACAATCTTATTACATTCTTAGTACTACATTTTATTTGTATTTGGATTAATTCACAAGCAAGACGAATGCGAGATAAATACATCAATATGTATTTCGCAATTATAAAATTATATAGTTAATTCAAAACAGTAATGACACACTTGATCAATATGTGTTTGTCAAAAGTTGTAAACTTGTTTTACAGTCAGACAATATTTTCCTTCTCATTTTATACTATTTAAAAAGAGATAGAATGCTATTAGAGAAATTCGATCATGTAACCGAATGAGCTTGCAAAAGTTGTTAGTTTGTCAAACGTCTGCAAAATTCTTCAAAATATTATTATTACGGGTTATAAACCGGCAAACGCTGTTTTAACGTTTTGT
Source organism: Rhynchophorus ferrugineus (assembly GCF_030347505.1). Taxonomy (NCBI): domain Eukaryota; kingdom Metazoa; phylum Arthropoda; class Insecta; order Coleoptera; family Curculionidae; genus Rhynchophorus; species Rhynchophorus ferrugineus. The sequence continues at coordinate 14,289,772 of NW_027472588.1, read as the reverse complement.
TTTAATAAATTTGAAATCGACGGTTTTCATTGAAAATATTTTTTACGCCTTGCAGCTGCACTGAATATTAATACGGACAAGGTCACTAAAATATCTCAAAAAATAAAAAATCAATATAACCTTAAATTAACCAAAATGAAATCGTGTTTATGCGAAACAGGCAACAAATCAATATCAGCTTGATGTTTCAGGGATCAAATATACGAAATGTATAAAAACAGTAAGTGGTTTTTTCAATCGAAACGTAATTTAATACAATTATTTCAGAGAAAATTGCTAGTCTGGTAAGTATCCATAAAAAGCCAAAAGATATACAGCTATTTGAGGGATGTAGAACATCCCTTCATACATTGTTGGGTAATATAGGATTTAAGTGGTGTAAAAATATTCCAGGAAGGGGTTTAATGGAACTTCCAGATATTGCTTTTAATAGAGTACAATTTGTAAAAATATATAACAAAATCAAGGAAGAATTATTATATAAATTTATATATTTAAATGAGACATGCATATTTCAGAATGGTATATTGGGTCGCTCATGGCAAGATGATAATAAATATGGTGAAAAGTCAACAAAAGTTGATAGAAAAAGGTAGACGTTGGAATAACTATCGATTAGGTTTTGTTAGTCATAACATTTATAAATAATTCATGCAGACATATAGTTCTTCATGCTTGAAACAGGAATGGTTTTATTCCTACTGCAGAATTAGTGTTTTATTCTAAATCCAAGGGTGACTACCATGGAGAAATGAACCATAACTTGTCTTTGCAGTAATTTGAAAATCAGCCTTTAAAGAACTTGGTGGGACCATCAGTTATTGTTACTTACAGTACACTCGTGGAGAATATCGCAACAAGTGCATCAACAAAGGCTGCAATTAAGGAACCAAAAACAAAAAGGTTTTAAACGAAAATTCTTTAGTGTGCTGTACGTTTTGTCGCAGAATATACAGATATAGCGGGAATCAAGTTTAATAATTTGATTGATATCGGCATAATTAACTCGATATTTTGACGTATCTATTTGATACGAAGCACACCGAGTGCGCACGCATCCCTTCGACCCGTCTCTACACAACTCTACACGAGTTTATCACCGATCTCCCCTACGCCACCCCCCAGGACTAGGTGGCAGGGGCCATCACCAACTTCCCCTACCGCCCTCCGCACCCCATATATGCCACGTTAGGCCGACACGGCCAACGATAATGAATATCAGAATTGTCGGAGATCTGATTTATGGCCTGGAAAACAAATCTTGGGGTTTGGCTGGGCAAATTGAATCAGAGCCACTCCGGCACAGCCAGTCCGCATCGCCCGTCATACGAATAATTGCTCGGACGTCGGCCGTGCGCTTTTATGACGCGTCCGTCGACTTTTTATCCGATTAGATGGCGTTGCCGTCGTTTCGGTTTTTCGTCCTTTTTGCCACCGGCCGGAGCGCGCGGATTTGACAACGCTGTCAAAGCTATACGAAAATCAAAATGGATTAGGCGAAAGAGTAGCAAAAAGGAGCAAAAAACGCGGCAAAGGTGACATTCCGAATGGAAAACGGCAATCGAAATAAATATAGACAGATTTGAGAGGTCTGATCGTTTTTTTGCCGTTGTCGTTTCCATTACGGAGGACAGCACAGAAGCGTACACTTTTTCGATCAGCTTTTTAAATTATTTACACTTGATCTGGTCTATTTCGATTGCTATCCAACATTTTCCGTTAAATATTTTGAGATGTGTAATATTGCCTACCACAATTTGTAAATTCGTTTCACAAACAGACAATATTTCCCTTCTCATTTTATTCTAGCTAAAAAGAGACACAATGCTGTCTGATTAGTTCGGACACCAAACCGAACTAGTCCGTCAAAGTCATCAAATTACTCAAAATATTAGTTATAATTACTGTAGGTTAATTTAACGCTTTGATTATCTTGATAAATTTTTAATCGTTGCATATTATATCATATTGCTTTATAATTATTTTATTAGTCAGAGTCACAAACTGATTGCGTTTTTAATAATAATGGAGGTCCCCTTTTGCCCATAAATTCCGTTAGAGAGGTAAATATTGATGATATTAAATATTACAAATTGCTGCAATTTTATTGAAAATGTTTTTGTCGTACTGCTGGTACGCTGAATATTACTGTGACTAACATCGCTTACAAAATGAAGAACAATATGTTAGATTCAACCAAGAAAATCCGTCTACATACGAAGTGGGTAACGAATCTTGACAATCTTGATATTGGCTCTATTCAGAGATCAAATATACGAAATGTATAAGAATAGTGAGTACACAAACTATTTTATCGATATGAACATAATTTAATAAAATTTTTCAGAGAAAATTGTTAGGCTAGAAAGTATACATAAAAGAGTTAGGACCACGCAGCTTTTTGAGGGATGTAAGTCATCTTTTTATACACTCTTATGAGGCATAGGAATCAAATGGTGTAAAGAAAAGGTCTAATGGGAAAAGTAATGGAAATAATGTATTTGACTTTGTGAATCTTGGATATTTCAAAATGGCTTATTGGGTTACTCTTGGCAAGACAGTAACAAAAAAAGTCTAACGACCACAAAAATTGATGGAAAAAGCTAAAAGTTACAATATTTTATTAGGTTTTGTTGGTCATAATATGTATTAATAATTAATTTCAAATATTTTGTCATTCATGCAGTGAATAAGAATGGCTTTATTCCTGGTGCAGAATTAGGAGAGGATAAATACTAACTATTTTATAGATTTCGCAAATACATTAGGAAGAATTCAGTGACTAATTTTATCAAGAATGGTGTACACAGGTAGTAGATTTAACAGGTAAACACATAATCGAAGGAAACAAGAACCAAACGTAACAAAGTAAATATACTCTCATGAAATTAAAATACATTATTTTGATATATAATTGTTAATTAGGTGGATTAGGCCTCCAGAGGGATACCACTACATAAAAAACGCGTCTAAAACTCTACCTCATGGGTAGTGTGGAGAAGAGTTCAATGTAAATATAATAAAAGAACTGTAACCTACAAAATATTATACATGTGTTCTTAGTTGTAGTTTTAAGTCCTTCGATAATATATGCATTTGATGTACTATAATGTTAAAATAAACTATATATGTTTGATAACATTTTAGTTTCATTATTTAAATTAGAATGTTGTTGTATGTCAAAGCCAAAGGGAGAGAAAGAGGGCTAAGTACACTCCTGTTTCTTGATGAACTACGTTCGGAACCGATCCTGAGTCTGTTCTCGTCTTCTGATTGATCTGATCGGTCTCCCAAATATAAATGTGATTCAATAGTTGAAAGTTAATAACCATAAACAACTCTATTTACTCGCTAATTGGAATTAGAGCATTTGGACGACGACTACATTAACATATTCAACATGGCTATATACAGTTTTTAAAAAGTGAACTACTGGGATCCATTTCACGTTGAGACACATGTTCCAACGATGACACAATGAGTACAATGAATGCAGAATTGACTAACAATGGAAGAAATTTATTACTATAAGTGGAAGAATTATTTACTATCATACATAACATATTCAGCGGAAATTTTAAAACCATAAATGCTTAACATTTAACGACATCAAGAAACTATAAAATCAAACACTTTAACAATATATTCCTTGTAATGATTGTCAAAAAATTAACGTTGTATAAACCTAATTCGGATGTAATAACATTTATAAATTTCAAAGCTAATTTGATTAAAGAATATATTTTCCAATATTAGTCAGTATTAATATACATTAATTATAGTCTTTAGTTTTAACAAGACATACACTAAATTAAAACGAACCAGATCATTAATAAGAATCAAAAATCAGATTCATTATAAGAATCTGATTATTAAGATATCATAAGAAATACTTGCTAATTTATTGTAAAACAAGCTAAACTTATTATTTTATGTGCTCTAAAATACATCTTAGAGCTTATATACATGTATCAACTAGAATAAAATATTTACAGGAAGTAGTACAACTGGACTGTGGATAAAATTACAGATTAAGCAACTAAATCTATTACTAAGAGTCCTGCTCAGTCAGTCAGCATCCATCCCATGACTTTTACCATCAGCATGACCTATTTTATTATTGTTTTTAGAATAAATACATCAAATAACAGAAAAATTCATTAATATTATAAATTAGTATTATTTATGAGTACTAATTAGATTTTAAAAATTGTCTATATAATTGATTGATTATCTGGAGCTAAGACTAGTTTATTTCTTTAAGATATAATTTGTCATGCTAATGCTATAAAACCATCTTTATTATTTTAAAACCATTATCTTCTTTTTGAGTCACAAAGTATTATTTTGAATTAATCATTCATGATAATGAATAAACTTTATCATTAGCTCGATGTTGTAATAAGTGAAAACAATTCTACATTATATAATAATAATCAACATAGTTTTAAGCTAATATTGTAAACAATGTTCACAATTTTCAAAGTAAATTAAAAACAGTTAATTCCAATGTTAATTTTTGATTTATGATTATGATAATAATAATGACATTCCGAAGAAACGATCCAATAGAAATTTCTAAAAGTTGTAAAAGTAAAGGCCTTTAAATTTTTAAACTTTAACAATTAAAAATTGAAAATTCCAGTGGAAATTTGATATAATTACATTTCTTGAAACGATTACTCATCTGGCAGAAAATTCTTGAACACTATAGTAAGGATTTCAGTTTGATTTCATTATTGTTTCTTGAATTCCTTATAAAGAATTTCGAACATGCTTTTGCTAGCATCTTCGCTTGACAAGAACATAAGTTTTATACAAGAAAATAATGTTAGTGACGTCAACGAAGGCAGCAACATATCATTTACAATATGTTTGTGTCAATTTAAAGTTCCCTTCCTGAAATGTCTCCACTAATTAGATATTATAAGGAAGAAATAATATATCAAGGTGCGTTTCGCAGATTTGCTTAATTTATTAAGTGGTTTCGTAGACATGTTTAATTATTTAGCTCTATTAAGACCGTGTTGTATCGAATTTTCCAGTCCATTGCTTAATTAGTACCCCACAATTCACTGACATGATGGTTTTCACTAAAGATTCCATAATAACTGATAATCACTAAATTGAAATAAAAGTGCTCAGCACTGATAATTCTCCCGAAAGTAAAGTTTAAAAATTAGCGCGATTCGAAAAAATTGAATTTGAAATTTTTCGTGGTACCATCTGCTTTATTACAATAAAGCAAAATCATTTAATTAACCTACGGCGCGTCATTGTGGTATGCTATAACGAAAACTTCCAAATTTATAATCAATTCCACTGTTTGACATCAATAAACCGTAGACGCTCATTAAACACAACAATGCGAAAACTGAAACCGGCTTAGACTCACTGCCTTCCTGTTCCCTCTTTCCGTTGCCGAATCTAATCCGAAGGGGCTGAAATTGAAACCGTGGCACCGTCAAACGGTCGCAGACAAATGCCCCGATTCTGTCTTGGTGCAAATGGCCTGACGCGCCACCGACTGAAATTAGAGTTATACACGCCCAATCCTAAATAATTGAGGAATCAGCATCAAACGGATTATTCCCGTCGAAGTTGTAGAAATCCCCCGGGGCACTCACCGAACTATATTGCACGTGCGCCCTTTGATTGGGCCACTAAGTCAAGTAATGCTTTTCTTGGGGCAGGGGTGTGTTCCATCTGCACCAACGGTAGAATTGGAAAATCGTATTTTTTTCCGAATTATCTTTTAACTATACTGTTATATACGTGCCTGCCCACTACTGCTTGCTTTTTTAGACTCAAGTCCAAAATATTTGCCCAGCAATATTATAATTCTCAAACATTCTCAATATTTCAATAACTTTGTGGAATCGTTAAAATCTAAATTTTTAACAAAATTGGATATTGGATTCCATATCTCGTTGTCGTTGTCGAATGTCGATACATCGTCCACATCTCGATATCAGTTGTGCTGATGAAATCTGTTCAAAAAATCAAGTCTTCTTTCGTAATTTTTTATCTAACAATGCTATTTACAAATAAAATATCTTTTACGATTCAAAAACCTGTAGAAATTACAGTACACAATGTTTTCTAGAACCAAACATAACAAAACGGTAAAAATATTACTAAGATTGCTTAATAAATGGCTTAAGATTTACAAAAAATATTTTTCAATAATCAATAAAAGTAATATAATGAGCCTACTTATTCCATCTCTTATTGAATACAAAATTTAATGATCAACCTATTATTTGATTAAAGATTGTGTAGTTTAGTGATACTGTGCAACTTAAAAAACAAAAGTGGTTATAGAGATAACAAAACTGCTAATGAGAAAACTATCAAATTTCATATAGATATTAAATAAGTAGCAGAAACCTAAACTATAAGTTATCCCGATTTTGCTAGTATGTTATCAGTTGGTAAAAGAAAACAAGCTTTAGTTAAACAAATACAGCCAATAAAACCGATTTTCTTTAGCAAAAGAAAAAATCTTCTTATATGATGCCCTTCAACATTAGATCGACCTAATAACACTATAGGGTTCTTAGTAATCACTAATTACATTGGGTCTGGAAAAAAAGGTAATAGCCTTATTCCCGATAGATGACATCGATTAAAAATTACACAAAATAATCAGATTAAAGCAGCAACATCACAAAAGCAATACCTTTTTTTAAAACATTGAATTTAATTGAGTAGTTGAATGCTTGTGAATGTGTGCTGTGTATTATAGAATAAAGGTGCTTTACCAAAATATTCAGCACAGGATATTTGTTCTAATCAAAGAAAAACTCATTTACACAAAATCAACTAAAAAAGAAACTAAATATAACATCCATACATCCCATAAATTCAGCGCCAAAAAATCATAGACAATAAAATCTAATATCTCTAAAATGCGTCAGAACCCGAAAATAAGCGATGCACCACCAAAATCATAATCGATGCCGAAAAGTAATGTTCAATTTGGTGAGGCTGGAAGGATAATTATCCAATTTGAGCTACTGTTAGTTGGTTGGATAATTGATTCTCAACTCTCTTATAAACAACTAGATAGAATACGCCAGATAATAGAAAGACCCGAATTTAATAGTATGGTGCTGTTGTCTTCAAATTTTGATGGATACTCCATAGAGCCCACGACATAGCACCCTGTGGCTATTTCTTATTCTTATCTCTGCCCAACTCTCATAATGAAATTAAACTACATTCAGAAAAAGTCTACAAGTTTCTGTTTCTGTTCAGTCTTTTTTTTTTCGGCCGTAGTTTATTCCTTATTCTGAATTGATTCTCCCATATCTTCATCGCAGGTTTAGCTCTTTCTCATTTTTTTCTTCTTCATCCTTATTTTCCATATTCTACTTACTTGTGTTGCACGCACCATGCCCTGTAAAGGTTTGCACCAAGTGAGTTGTTCTTCTATAGACTCTTCAGCTGATTCAATATTGAGGTTTTTTCTTAATTCTTTATCTCTCATCCTGTCCATCTTGTTACGCCTTTGACACTTATTAGGGAGGATTTCATTTCCGTTACTTTTATCTATCTTTCTTATCAATACATTTCTCCAAAAAAATGTAGAGTTAATCTTCAAATTGCCCTGTACACTTCCCTTTTAGTTTTGCTTAATATCATTTCACGTCAAATTCATGATTTTTCTAATTCTGGCATTCATTTCCATCTTTTAGCATTCATTGCTGGCGATTTCTGTTCCCAAATACTTAAATGTATCTACTTGTTCAATTTTAATACCCTCAATTTGGATATTTATTACTTCTAGCTCTGGCCAACTCTCATAATGAAATTAAGCTACATTCAGAAAAAGTCTGTGAAAAGCACTTACTTCAAATTTTCAAGCACAAACTGCAACAGCAACAAGAGCATTATAACTCTACTCAAAAATCACAAGAACATTGTCAATAACAACGAAACATATTTGGTTTAAATAAAATCATTTCTACAGCAATTTGATGAATAAAAGTTCAATTTTTAATTGAAAGGACACGAATTTTTCACATATCCATTATTAAAACCTTTTCGCAACAGTCACCGACCAAGAACTGATATTGCTTCAATTCCGATGCACTACAATTAATTTAAGTATCATCAATCGCCTTATAAAATATAATATATAGGGTATTTAAATATGTCTAAACATCATTTTGATTTACCAAAACAGTAACATTTCTTTTTGACAGTTCCCAAAGACCACAAATATTTCAACAATGACAGTAGCTGTTGTGTAAAAATTCGAATCACAGTAGCTCAGATTTTGGTGCAGACTTTCTGTGTCCATGACTCAATACTGATTACAGATGGTTTCACGCGTCACTAGAACATAATCTGCTTAACAGTGACATTGATAAGAACGAATGGTGAGCATTCTCGCGAGTCATCCTCCATCTCGTTGCTGCCGCCTGGCTTGTACGCCGCTCCAATCTGGGCAAAGTTGACGGCGATATAAAGCAAATAAAGCTCCCAATAACACTTAAGAACTTATCGCGAGAAAACAATGCCGATCGAAGGGAAGCGATCGACTTTTTTTTCCACGTTCAATCGCGGGATAGCGAGGACCGACTCTTAAGCTACTTACGGAAGATTTTGAATGACGGTAAAATGGTCCGTAGTCTATTTTTGTTCATGAAAGATGTCGATTTTGTTACGGTTGTAGGTGAGACAGCTCGATCACTACCAAAGGAGATATTAACAATGACTTTTAGAATTGTACAATAACAGTTGGCCTGAAGAAAATGTGTAAAAGTATTTCACTTAGTAGTTTTGATTAACCAAATCTTAGCAAATAGATAACAATCATCTATGAAATTCCTTTAAGTCACGCATCGAAAATAAAAACACCACAAAATCAAAATCATATATCAAAAACATATTTTGTACCACTTAGTGCCGTTTTGTTATTATATATTTCCTCTTTCTACAAGTTTCTGTTTCTATTCAGTCTTTTTGTTTCGGCCGGAGTTTATTCTCTATTCTGAATTGGTTCTCCCATATATTTATCGCAGGTTTAACTCTTTCTGATTTCTTTCTTCTTCATCCTTATTTTCCATATTCTACTTACCTGTGTTGCACCCACCATGCCCTGTAAAGGTTTGCACCAACTGAGTTGTCCTTCTATAGACTCTTCAGCTGATTCAATATTGAGGTTTTTTCTTAATTCTTTATTTCTCATCCTGTCCATCTTGTTACACCTCTGACACTTATTAGGGAGGATTTCATTTCCGTTACTTTTATCTATCTTTAAAATACATTTCTCCAAAAAAAATGTAGAGTTAGTCTTCAAATTGCTCTGTACACTTCCCTTTTAGTTTTGCCTAATATCATTTCACATCAAATTCATGATTTTTCCAATTCTGGCATTCATTTCCATCTCTTAACATTCATTGCTGTCGATTTCTATTCCCAAATACTTAAATGTTTATTACTTCTGGCTCTCCCATCACCATCACTTTCATTTTGCTTTTCTACATTAGCATTCCGCATTCTATTAGTGTTATATTAGTATTAGTAATCATATTAGTTCCATCTCTATATCCAAGATTTTATATAGGTCCATATTTTTATCCCTATATGTAGTTCTATTTGGTCTATTTGACATATTATTTAATATTTTGTCATTTAATATTATAAACAGGGTTGGGCTTAAACTTCTGCCTCACCTTAGTCCTGCTTGGGATTTGAAGGTTTTTGATTTCATGTTGTCTACAGTGACGTTATTGTTATTTGCCTTGTATATTTCCTGAATTATTGTTACAATTTAATTAGTTACACCTTATTAAAATAACTATAGTATTTCTATATAAACCATATTGTTTCTCTTGCCTTCTCTAACTCAATATGGCCATTATTGAGTTAGATATCTGTTTTTTTTGTAAACATCTTCTGTTCGCTAATCATATATACAAAATATATTTAAAGCCAGAATTTGCTATTTTTATTTTTCATTATATTAAAATTTCACCATATTGAGGATTTTCTAACAACACATTGTCATAGAAATAGCGCAATAAGTAAGTAACATTTATTTCTAATTGTATATTTGGACAAACAGAGCCAGACAAGTGAATAACAGGAAAGATGCTATCTTCCACGTTCCATTTCCAAAAATCCAGATCCCATTCCATCTACTCCAGACATAGTACCTGTTGATTATAAGCCACTTTCAAAAAAAGTTTGTGGAAATCCATTATTTCATTTTTTCAATCAATTTGATTAATATACATGTTACCAATTTGTCTCAACAAATGGGGTTTCAGGGTGATTTTTTTTAAATATATGCACCTAATTATAATTACTTATAGCGTAAAATCGTATATTTAGAGCAACGCATGTTTCGATGCAATGAGATCAAATTGTTGCTTACAATGATTTATGACTCTAACGCTATCTTTTTTTGTTGTTATAATAAAACATATTTGACATAGCTGTAATTTTTTTTATTTATATTTAATTAAAATCATAAATAATATAATATGAACGAACTAATGTATATAGCAAGAACAATTAACTTTTTTCCATAATAAAATGCCGCGTAAAAAGCTCGACAAAAACCTTATTTAAAAGGCAATAATAATTATAATACTAATTAATCTTCTTCACTTTAACGGAATGACTTTCTGACGTGACTTACAACAATTTAAAAGATAAAGAAAAATAATGCCTAGGTATATTATTAACCGACCGTTCCATTTCTTGCGTTAACACCGAACAATCGTTGTTACATTTTTGATGTCGGTTTCTTCACATGTTGATGCTTTTTCTCGATAATATACCATTGTGATTTGCAAAAATCACGACCGCTGTACGTCAATGGAGTGATGTATGGCACTTTGTTTACCTAGTATATAATTAGCGTAATACGTCCGATCATATATTATTCATTTAAATCATGTTAAAAGTATTCTGGTGGGAAACACGCTACTCGTACATTATTTTATTTACTTATGCTTTTTTATGTTTTTCAATTATAATTTTTACATTTATTATAAAAGAGTACTAATTATTCTTTCTGTTTTATTTAAAGACTTATTTTGCTCTGAAATATATGGGAATATATCGCAAAAGGACCAAATAATATAAACACTTGTCATATACACAACAGCTGTAATTATTCGCGGAATAGATTAGTAGATTATTTGAATAGTTTTCAATGGAATATTGTCTTATTCTTATGCCAAAACATCCGCCAACGGCTTCAATGATGTTGGAGATGAAAATCTACTCGTTACTTTCTGCTCTATATACCATGAAAGTTTAATTATGTTAGGGTCTGGCGATTGTGCTGGCCAAGGAAGATATTTGATATATTCTTTTACTACTTAAGTCTAAACTAAACTTTCTTGTCTGTATGTATGGCTAGTTATAATAATAACTTCATCATTGAGGAGGTCGAGATATTAATTCGTTCAATAATGTAAAGAAGACGACCAGCTGAATACTACAGTATTTCCCCAAAATCATCACGAAACCTCCCTCATGATTGGCTGTACGAAACAAGCATAAATCCAGCTCTTCATAGGAAACAAGCAAATGATGATTCATCGGACAATACCTCATTCTTCCAATCGTCGAGTGTCTAGGTTTTATGCTTAGCGTTGTCTTCATTTATAAAGGGTTTCCCAATCACAGCCCTTCCAAGAATGTTGGCTTTGTGGAGCTCTGAGTATTGAAAACTGAGTATTGAGTTCTGCTGTCACTTTTGCTGCGGTAGTTTTATATTGTCCAGCCACAATCATTTTTAATGTTCGTCCCTTCATTCGCCCATGTTTTACCATATTTTGTTGTATGCTGCCATTACCACATACCGTTTTCCCTGTTTCGAAGTCTGAAATCACAAATTTCACAGATCACTTATTTTAACCGCCGTATGTAATCGCTTCGGATTACTTACACGGAAGCAGAAGTGTTGCTAACATATAACAAAGATGTTTTCAAACTCCTTTTTACTCTTTCCACCAACCAGGGTTTAGCTGGACTGTGTCTACTGTTCAACGGGAACTATGGACCATGGCCACTACTTTTATATGACTCACGTGATCAATTTAGAAGATATCTAGTCGTATCCAGCCTGATTACTGGCGTGAGTGGGATGGTTATTCCTTGTCGTATTTTGTTTTACTCTCTAGAAATATTTACTATTACAATTCAGAAATATAAAGTGCATTCATGACGATCCCGGGATTCGAATCTACGACTATGTTAGAAGTAGAAGAATCATCCTATCGCCTTTACCATTGCAGCTACTAAGTTGACTATGACCGGATATTATGATGTTAGAATTGTTAACAGATGATGAAAAATCAGAACACTATACATAAATAAAATTTTTATTAAAAAATCATTAAATGTTCATAAAGTCGGTCAAAATAAGTCAAGTATTTTTTGAAAATAACAACTACTATGCACTTTTTACTATGTTTTGAATATTCTGATCATTTCTTAAACATGAAATATGCATGTTTTAGTAACTATTGAATTTTTCATGCTATTGAATTTATTAGTCTTTCATTCATCACTAAATTGTTTTTTATCATAATTTTGATTTTTTAAGTTCATGTATTTATTCTGATCATTTTTTCAACTTAAAAGGGCATTTATTGGAAAAAGTTGTAGCATATATATTAATCAAAATAGTTCCTACTCTTTCCTAGAACATCTAGATCTGAACAGGTGGTAATGAAAAGGCACTATGGTTGATGGGTACTTTGTGTCCAGGGGAAAATCCTATTCGAGCTACAAGTATATCCATAACATCACTTGCAACGTGTGTTCGAATGTTATTTTTCAAAAGGATAACTTTGCTCCTGTTACTGGCTATTGCTGTTTTTTTTTTTGTAATTATATGTCATTTAATTGATCAATTGACGTCGGTAGACATATGCAGTAACAGTTTCATCAGTTTTCAGCAACTTCTAATACACTGCTTCTTGCTAATCCTATTATATGTACAGCAAGGCTTTATGGCCATGAATATTTCACTTCAGTGTCGATGTGAAGTCTTAAGTTCTTTTGTATTATCAACTACTAATCTGCCCGATAATTATTTAACAGTTCGAGCTAAATTTTCGTCCAATAAATCTTCCTACTGTTTGTCTTCATACTTGTTTGGTCCTATTGACTATTCCTTAATATTGACATCAAAATAACTACTTCTAAATTGTATAAGCAAAAATTGACAACTGGTATATACTGAAGCAAAGTCACTATAAATTCATAAAAGTGTTTGATAGACTTCAATAGTTCAATCATTTGCGAGTGCATATAGTGAATAACTCAACAATACTAAATAAAAACTGCTATTTTCTCTAAAGGAACGTCAAAACCATATTTACATTTATAATTCACATTTTCACCAATAGATGTCGCTAATCAAAATACATTCTAATATCACGCTAGAACGAATTCACTTGTCAGCAATTCTTCATCTAGTTAAAGTCGATAAAAAATAATAGTGGCCAGTGCATCTTCGCTACAAACACATCAGTACTGTTACTACAAAATCATTTTCGTGCGCCTCTCAACGGTTAAGACATTCATTTTTATGAAAGATCTCGTCTGGCATCACAAAAACGACAACGAATGAACCTGACGCGATGAATTCCCTAGCCATCGGTCTGACCGCTTCCCATTTTTTATTATTCTGCTTTAAGCATAATTTATCGTATTAATTAAATATTCCAACATTCCTAGTCCGGCACAACGACAGAACAAACAATACCAGAAAGTGGAATCCGGCGTGGCGATCAGCCGTACGCCATGTTCTCGCCCGGAGGTCTCTCTCAATGACCGATCACTCTTCACTTTGACAGATAGCACTAACCATCGCCTAACCATAACGGTAGACAATGCGGGCTGGACTAATTCAATACGATTTTTCATCGGATTATGGTGGTGTCGGTCTAAGCGCCTCGGTATCAATGCGAGAAGTGTTTAAAAAATACAGTAAAAAACAATTATAAATGTTATAAACTTGATAGTGTAAGATTCGAAGTTAATTCTGTATTATAGACGGTTGCAAGTTATATTTTAGCTGAAGTTATTGGAGATTTAGATAGATACAGAATTATTTAGATACTACACATTTCAAAGGCGAAACTGTATGATATTTTTAGCATACTAAAGAAAAATTAATTTGACAGTAAATACTTATTATAAATTATGGTGTTAGCATTAAGAATGACTGTGTTTATATTTTAAATATACCATAATTATGTTGTTATTCCCTGATCCCTTTTTCCCTTTTTGCCTTTTTGCTTCATTTTGCCTTTTGTATTCTCATAAAAACACGTCTATTAGATCCAAAAGTCTGAAAATTAGACTTTAATAGGATACTTTTTCCGTTTTTTGTGCACGCTTTTTATTTGTATACTGCAGACTATCTCCATATGACTATTAATTAGTCTTACTTATTTAAAAGATAAGGACCCTCCTAAGCTAACAGGAGTCTTTTCACAATTATAGTTGAAAATAACTTTTCTCATGTTTCACTAAAGTAGCAATAATTTGAGATGCTGTGATTTGAATGAAGTTTAACATTTTCCTTTCAATAACATTACAACAAACATATCTGCCTGCTTTGTTGTTGATTTTGATCCTTCCTGACTAAGATAAATATGTTTCCTTTTTCCATTTTCTAGAAAAGGCAATCACAATACATTGAATAAATTCAACATAGATATTCTTAAATTATCTTAATAGACTGATACTATACTTCATGAGTTTATATTTACCATCCAAATGTTCAAATCGAAAAAGAAAAGGTGGAACATAAACATTTCATGGAAAAACGTATATACAACTCATACATACATACTCTGGAACTACAAAATTCCTAAGAAAATTAACATGTAGAATAAAATATATAAACATCAATAGAAGTCTATTTGATTGATCTTTAAAAATAATAATAATGGAAGAAAAGCCTTTCTCCTTATTTCTCCCTTACACTTTTATTAAATCCATTAATCTCTCCGGAATGCTACAAAATTCATATCGGATACGTAATAAGATATATCATATATATCAAGTGCGAAATATTTTGATGGTTTTATCTATGTTTATGCAAAACCACACACTAATTATATACTTTAGAATTCGTTTTTTTATTAATTTCTTGGAACGTCAACAATCTGCCCGTAGGCAATAAGTATTATTGTTTGATTTCTGTTATATAATATAACCATCTTCACATGTAGAAGATCACTTTAGTAAGTGATCTGCTGTACAATTTATAATCTAAATCTTATTCTAGATACTATTCTAACGTATTTTAAAGTCTATCCTAACTTATTCTAATGACTATTCTAACTTATTCTAGAAATTATTAAATTTCACTCTATGTGTCTATAAATTAATGGTAGTAGAGCCTACGCACTTCACTGTCATTGCGCACATTTAACTGTTTGGCGAGTGCATTAGGATGCACTAATAGTCTTTCAGATTACTTTGCACTAGCACTTCCAATCACACTCGTTATGGGTCCTATGGGGATATCGCGTTGAATAAATTTGTTGGACACGTAATATGGGGCATCGACGATGACTCGCAACACTTTATTCTGGAACCTCTGGCGGATATCTATGTTAGATTTGCTAGTAGTACCCCACAGTTAAATTCCATAGGTCCAGATGGGCTTAAGTATTTTCAAAATGTGTAATCATCCCAATTTTAAAGACTCAAAATTCGAAACATTTCATGCCGATGTCTAGAACAACACCACCATAATAAGTAGTCCCGTCAACCCACTGAAATTTCGGGTATTTATCATATCAAAAAGCCACCTCTAGATTTCATTTAGATAAGCCGGACCGATGGCATGTGACATGTGAGATGTGCGCCTTTTAACAATGACCACTTTAACAGTACAAAACGCTCCAGAGATGCAGATTAAATGGTCTCGATAAAACCGATTCGAACCCGAAAGACTGGACCGAATCAATAATCTATCGTCCTATTTGTTGTCAGTTGTCTTGCCGTCTATTTTTTATTGTCAGCGACGTCAATCCTCGCCTGAGAACAACTTCTGTACCGACATTCCGATAGTTAATTTTTTTCTTCTTTTATTTCTTTCGATTCCTTCTGCTCCGAAGTGGAATATATTTTCAGCTCTTTTTTGAAACGAACTGCTACCAAAAATACATATAAAATAAGTGGCATACATGGGGATATATAAATTTATATATATATATATATATATATATATATATATATATATATAAATATAATGTATGTTTGTATATATGTATATGTATATATAATATTTGTTTAAAAATTATATGAATGGTGAATAGTGAGACGGGTGGGTTTGTTTCCTAATAGATAAAAACCCTTGGTATCGCTTTGTATCGCCATTTAACAAGTCGTCTCTAATTTCCGCGAAATAAAACAGTTTTTTAAAGTAAATTAATAGTTTTTGTGATTAAAACTCTTTCTCATTATTTGACTGTGCAGTCGGTAGGATTCATAAGACTGTTCGCTTTTAAAGTCATACAACTAACCGGAATCAAAATAATTTCACTCGAAGCGTTTCTTGGTATAAGCTTTGAAATACATCCCTAGTCCGTGAATTCCCGGCACATATATCACATTTTAAGGTGTAAGGTCACCAAAGGCGGACTGAAGTTGCTATGAATAAACATAGTCTACTGGAATTTGGGCAGAGGCTTGCAGTTCAGGGTGACCCACCACCATAGGCGGATTACAGTAACACAGTTTCTTATCCATAGACTATTGGAATCATCAGTAACCAAATTTTGGAAAACCATGGAAATTTAGGTAAAAACAATGCCATTTCGAAGCTCTTTAAAGGCAATCTAGCGGAAGAAGGTACAATCGATACACAAAAACAATTTTTATTACAACTATAAGCTTCCAGAGGAATAAAGACCACGTACATCTTTGTGGTCATTTCTTTAGAAGAGAGGTTTTATGTAAGACGACCCTGAGTAACTGGCCATCTGCTTTAAGACTACCTGAATAATGAACAAATGCGTTTAGTCTGTTTTCTAATGGATAGGAACTCACAATGTTGCTTTGTGTCGCCGTTCAAAAAGCCGCCTCTTCTTTCTGTAAAATAAAACAGTTTATTCAAGTTTAATAATAGTGTTCATTTTCTAAACCTATTACTTTTTTTTAATAAACATATACAATAATATATCTTTTGTAACACTTCTGTCACATTTGGTGTAAAAACCAACTATTCTTTTTCGGATGTCATTTCTCACCTCCTCTCTACGTTTTCTCATTATTGCATTTTATGTACAATCTGCCTTTCCTACTCTACTGCTGAAATGTTCCCAAATATATAACTTGTCTTCAGTATCATCAATTATCTATTTTAGATACCCCTAAACTATTTTGCATATGTTATGGTATTCGCCTGGAGCGCGTATTATAGTCAAAAAAAATTTTGTTTCAGTTTTCTTATTTATTTTTATTAATAATTTTCTTTCTGGACATATTGTCCAATTTTCTATTTCTTACTTTATACAGCCAATTCTTGGTCAATAATCTCTTGCTTTTATCACCTCCGCTATAAATACTTCCTTACAGCAGCAAACCCCTTTTTTGTTTCAGTTAATTCTAGTGTATCCAACATATTCAAATTCTTCCTCCACTTCAATTTCCTTACCCTTCAGTGATCGTATGTTTCATGATTTTCAGTGTTTCAAATTCAATTCAAACTTGACAAATTCATTTTTAAATGTATATACTTTTATATCAAAACTTGCCAGTAAAAAAGCGCAAGTCAAAGTTAAATGAATTGTTATAAACAAATTTAATGCAGATTGAGGTAAATTGCAGATTACACAAACAGTTGCTTCAACATGAAAATATATAGCTGCAGCATTAGAACCTGGGAGATCTAATAAAACAACTTCTTCCAATAACAACAAATCAGCAAATGGTCAGTACAACTATTTTTTTGCTGGCTATTTAAATTTTGTTTGATTGATTCAAAACTAGTACAAATTACAACCAACATCCAAGAGAATAGTATAATAATGGATTCTTAAAGGGGCATTATAGTCTAGAAGCCTGAAATTTATATATTATTTCAATTGAAATAAAAAAACAATATTTTACTGTCCATTTCTATTAAATATTTATTAATATTTAATGATTACATAAAAGAGAGAAAGTTAATAAATCAAGAATCCAAAAAGTAAAAAGTTACAGACTGATGAAGTGGCAAGCCTGAAAAACTGACGCATCCTCGTTGACACGATTACTTGGGTGAAGTACAAGGTACCCTCTCTAGTAATCGGAAACCAAAAAAATAAGAAAAACTCTAGTAATATAGAAAAATCCTACTATCGTACGATATAAAAACAAGTCAAACAAAACCGTTTCACAAATTATAGTCCTTATAAAGAAACGAGACATTGTTTACCATTTTTTATATTTCCATTTTTTTTTAAACAGTGAAAATCCAAATTTCTTATAGCTTTACTTTGTACAATAGAACCATACATAGAGAAGGCTCACAAAAAATGAACTACATCAGTTTAGTAGAACTTGAGGTATCATGTCTAGAAACGAAAGTAATTTTCTAGAATGCGACTCCAGAATTAAACCAAAATGTCCCCTTGCCATCTTGGTTGGCCCAGTGGTAAAGGAGACATAACGGTCGTCCAGCTTCGAACAACGCGCAGACGAGGGAACGAATTCTGCTGGGCTGGACAAGGAAAATGATCACAGTCACGCCAGTCACCAGGGTTCGTTAGACCGGATGTAATCTGGATGACCGCTGTTCGGAGCCCATGTTAAACAGTAGGTCGAGTCCAAATAAATCCTAGATGGTAAAAAGGAAACTTTAAAATAGAACAAGAAAAAGAATACTGCTATAAAAAGAAATTAGAAAAGCTATTAACTGACAAACATGACAAAGATTAAAAAACATTGTTAATTCTAAATGAAAGGGATTCTTCATTTATTTCATTGTCATCATCACTATTTACTATGTCACTATTGCGTCATTCATATCATCCACATACGAAACGAAACAATCGTATTTAATTCAGGAAGACTAATCCATTTTAAATCCCCCCGAAATGTCTCATAACTCAAATTCGATGCGCCATTAAATTCTCGGTTCAAATCCCGGCAACAGTGTTCCCCTCCGCCCTCAATAAAAAACAAATCTCCGTTCGGTCATAACGTCGACTATTAATCAGGAGGCTTCCAGATCCGATCTTGGACCGTGTCATTTGTTATGACAGTCCGTATTGGCAAAGAGTAAACAAAGAGGGGAGAGAGATAAGACGGTCGACCATTGGGGTTCTAATTGTGGCGAAATTGGAGCCATCTTGGGCCATTAAAAAAATGTGACAGATAAGCCGGTCGTTATTAGTATTTGTTTTGAGTCAACAAATTTATTTTTCGCAGCCGGGTAGCTTAACTGACCGAAATTGTATAGTATAGCGGATTGTTCAATAAGTTTTGTTGCTTGGCAAGAAAACTACAATTTTATAGTTTTAATTACATTTTATTATTCAACATAATGTTTCGAATTAATACCATACTTTTTTCCATAAAAACATCGAGAGAGGCAAAATAATATGAACATCAGACATACACTATTTTATACATTAATAAAGTATTAAACGATCATTTTCTTTTAAAATATCCGTAATTCTTCTCGGAATAGATTCTTAGACTACCTGCATAATTTCAAATTGAATGTTGTCCCATTCTTGTACCAAACCTTTTGCCAATTGGCCCAATTATGTCGAAGATGATAGTCTACAGTTTCTACTCTAAAAGAAATACTGCCCTGCAATATTCGTGGAAGTGTCATAAGCTTTTGACCGGGTATAACATTTAGAATCATATCTTTTCGAAAGAAAATTTAGAGTCTCTATGGAAGTTCCATAGGGTCTTGGGTTCTTATATTCTGATTCTTATTCTTCGTTCGATGTTCAGTTCTTGCACTTAATTACCATAAAGAACGATGTTGATTTGGCCGAACATTAACATGGTCGATCGAACAGTGTATCTTTCACCACCAACTTCAACAACTCTTCCAAACTGTCGTTGAGCGTTATCATGAAACAGGATGACTTTGCGTCTGTTACTCGCTAATGCAGCTCTATTTCACAACCATACTTTGTTCAGTTGACGTCGATAGTACAGTTTTATTCGATTTTGGAACACGTCACATCTTTCAGATATAACCATATGCACTTAGGAATTATCTCCTCTGAACTATCCAATAACCAATAACCTTCATTGTTACAATACACTATAGATAACTCCTTATTTTCTGCCTCACCACCATGATATTGTCAGTAAATTCGTATTCTACCCTATTAAACTTTCATAAAGTTCCTTCAGAGTTTGAATTGGCTTCTCTCACAATTAATTATTTTGAATTTTGTATGCCTCCAATTCCTTGTCATTATGGTTAAAATCACTACTTAAAAGTCATTAAAACCAAATCCGATAGTTAGGATATAACGCAGTAGAATCGCCATAAATTTGTAAAAGTATTTTATGGGCTCTGACAGTAGATTTTTTCATATCAAACAAGTGCAACGATTTTTTAATAATTAATTCTTATTAAATATACTTAGTATAATCTTAATTCACAAATTAATATGTTACAACTATTGTACTTACATTAATATACAGCCAAGGCGAGTACGGGATTAATACATCAGTATGTAGTTTACAAATTAAAATAAAACTAATCTATATAAGTTAAAGTTAAGAATACACTTATACAAAAAACAAGTTCGTCTGGTTTGGTTCGCTTCAATCTTGTGATTTCTTGCGTGTTGTCCAGTAGTTGTATCGCTTCCACATTGCTATGATTTAGCAACCTTCTTTCATGTTTTAGGGCAAAATCTTGCATCACTTCGTATATCCATTGGAATTCCAGGTCATCGTGCAGCTCTTCGTTGATTACATAGCGATAAGCATTGGTAATTAATCGTAGAACTTTGTTTTGGGTGCTTTGGATTACTAGTTGGTTTGATGTTTTAGGTCCAAATAGGCTTTATGATTGACTGATAAACCAATCTCTTTAAACTTTAAATCAGGTTGGAGTATCTTCTGACTAACCAGTACATTTGCTTGACTTTCAGTCTAATATGCTCTGCTTGTTGTCTCACATGATGTTTCCAGTTTAACTTACCATCAAGATATATTCCCAGGTATTTAGCTGATCCTGCTTGAGGAATCGGGCATCCGTCAAGTAATATAATTAAGTTTTTGTCAATTCGCCGCAACGCAAAATTAACATAGATATATTTGAAGCTATTAAGCTGTATTTTCTAGTCTCCAGTCCATTTGTAGATCTTGTTGACTGCTACTTGTACTTATTATATAGCCTTAGACAGAGATAAACTTTTTGTTGTTATTATTGGTAAATCCATATAATTACGAGCCCTCTGGCCGCACATATCCATCACGCTCTTGATCAACGTAAAAAGCTTGGAGCAGTTCTTCTGAACCTAACCAAAGCCTTCGACAAGGTCTGGCACAACGGATTGATCGCAAGTGCATGCGGTTGGGCCTCCCAGAAGACCTAACCGCTCTCATCAAGTCCTATCTATCGGACAGATCTTTCCAGGTCAAGATCAGAGAATCACTTTCCAGTCGCAAACAAATCGATGCCGGCGTACCTCAAGGTTCTCCGCTGGTCCCTGCCTTATTTAACCTCTTTATTTCTGATCTGCCGAGAAAGGAGCACATTGACGTCGCGTTTTACGCTGACGACACTGCTTTCTTCACGGCCGATAGGTTTATTCGAAGATACAATTCATGAACGTTTACAGAAGCAGCTCGATCATGTAGTCAAGTGGTTCAAATTCTGGAGGTTGCAAATCAACCCCCTGAAAGCTCAGGCCATCATTTTCCATAAGAAGCGTTACGCACTGCGCGTCTCGCAACTTAAGATCGACACCGGAATAATTCCATGGCTGGATGACCAGCGGTTCGGTTGGCATTTCCAAATCCAGAAAGCAATCCAAAAAGGTTCGGGGATAGCAAACTTGCTATCTTCTCTGATCTGAACTTCTAGCAGACTTTCCATCTCCATCAAATGCTTATTTTACAAGATGTTAATTCGGTCTGTACTTCTCTACGGATCTAATGTCTACTTCAAGTTTGTTACACCCAACCATGTCAAACGGCTTCAAGTTTTCAAAAATAAGCTCCTCAGGAGAATATTAAACGCTCCATGGTTTGTCAGAAATAATCAAATTCATAGGGAAACTGATACTCCCGACATCAAGCACTTCATATCTCAATCATTCCACAAATAACAACTCAGCTCAAGTTCTTCTGAAAACGCGCTTGTTCGCGAGCTGGTCGACATACAGTGAGCTTAGTACCGCGTCACCGCTAAGCTCAAGTCATTTTTTACATCGATACTTTGTATTTTCACCAATAGATCAATGCACAAGAACACTGAGGACTATAATACTTTAGATTCCTTATATATTCTTGAAATATTCTGAATTTTAAAATGTTATATCGGATCATAATCCCGATTTGGTTTATATACCACTTAACTTTATTGCATTCAATTTAGATTTCCGTACAACCATGTTGGGAACTTCGTAAGTAGATTTTTTCGAAAAATAATCCCGTCATATGCAAATGACCTGTCGCTCGGCCGAGGCATAAAGACATCGCGGGCGGCATGGAATCGGCGCGAAATCGACCGAACAGTCACCGCCCCCGCACGGCGACCCGCCAAATGAGCGGGTGCGCGTAAATTGAGTTCGTGACGCGCGTCTCAAATTGAATCGGACGGGGGCGCTGGCGCAAGCCGGCCCTGCGCAAATTATAACGTCCGACGCTGCGTCAATTAGCCGAGGCCTGTCATTAGGGCTGCCGATCGGGAACTCCGTCAACCCGACCTCAGGGAGCCATTCGCCGCGATTTCTTGCACTTTTTTAACGTTGCCCGACGGTTCTTTGCGTGGCGAGTCGATTTTTTTCCGACTCGATTGTCGTTCTCCTTCTCTCTTACTCGACCTAAAATGCTTTTATTGTAATTATTGGTTACTAGCGATAACACAATGGTAAAAACGAAATGTTAAATTTTCAAAAACTACCCTACGCCAATTCTACAACAATTCAACCTGACACATAGATGGCACTACTAGAATTAAATCCATATGTTTTTTAGTTAGCTCTAACCCTCAAAGGATGCGTATATAAATTTGACAGCTGTCGGATCATTAGTTTGTGAATTAGACCATTTTGAATGAAGCAAGTTTTGTTGTTCTGATAAAATGGATAAAAAGGAATTTCGCATGTTGATTGAATATTGCTTTTTGAAGCAAAAACTTGGCTTGATGCCGAGTTTCCGGACACTGCCCCAGAAAAATCAACCATCAAGGATTGATACGCTAAGTTTAGACGTGGTAAAATGAGCACCGAAGACGGTGAATGCAGTGGACGTCCAAAAGAGGTTGTTACCGACGAAAACACTAAAAAATAATGATTTTGAATAACCGTAAATTGAATTTGAATGAAATAGTAGACACTCTAAAGATATCAACTGAACGTGTACATCATATGATTCACGAATATTAGGGTATGGGAAAGCTCTGTGTAAAGTGTCACGCGATCTCACTTTTGACCAAAAACAACGACGAGTTGATGATTCGGAGCAGTGTTTGAAGATGATCAAGAGTAATAAATCCGAATTTTTGCGTCGATATATGGCAATGGATGAAACATGGCTCTATCATTTCACTCCGAAGTCCAATCGACAGTCATCCCAGTGGAGTGTACACGATGAACCCGCTCCAAAGCGTGGGAAACACGCAACAGTCGGCTGGCAAGGTTATGGCGTCTCTATTTTGGGGTGCGCATGGAATAATTTTCATTGACTACCTTGAAAAAGGACCATCAACAGCGACTATTACATAACGTTATTGGACCGTTTTAAGGGCGAAATCGTCGAAAAATGAAACCGAAATCGCCGCATTTGAAGAAAAAAAAAGTGCTGCTTCACCAAGACAATGCACCGTCTAAAAATCCATGAATTGGGGTTCGAATTGCTCCCTCATGTACTGTATTCTCCAGATCTGGCCCCCAGCGACTATTTCCTGTTCTCAGATCTCAAAAGAATGCTCACCGGAAAGAAATTTTCGTCGAATGAAGAGGTGATCCCCGAAACTGAGGCCTATTTTGATTTATAATCAGTATATCACCCTTGAATGGAATTATGTTGAATAAAAAAAACTGATTTTGCCGAAAAATGTGTTTTACTATGGTAGGCCGAGGACTTTTCAATTAACATGTTGCTATAACCAAAATTCATATTTTTTTTTTAAATTAAAGAATTTCACATAAAAATTAGCGTTTAAAATATTGTAAATTTAAATGCCCCCTAAAATACTCCAATTCTAATTGTAACATAGTAGCTCCGTTTGTCCGCGGCAGTTTGTATGAGAATAAGCCGTATTTCTACATTATTTTAATAATTTTGTGTTATTTATATTTACATTTTTGGATACATATTTTAATAATTTGTAACTTCGTTGTTGCTAAAAACAAGTAGTTTGTTTCGCTCCTTCGGTAGAGAAACGTTGAGAAGTGTTGCTAAAACTGGTAAAACGAGAATCTGCAGGTATAGATTCAACATCGATCATTTATGTCTTTGAAGACCATTTTCATGTAAGTATTTAGTAGATTTAGGACCTTTATAATGTATAACGTGTCCCATTAACTCTTGTGATATCGTAATATCGAGATAAATAATACCTGCAATTAAATATGAGTTTGGATTTCATTTGTTGTGTTTATTATATCTGTAAATAAAATCTAAATTTAATATTGTAGTTACCAAATGATACAGAAAGTTAAGTGGAATATAAACTGATGAGCTCGGTGTTAAAAGTGTATTGAAATCAGGGTTTATCCACACAAATTGAATGTCAGCCAGACAGAAGAAAACGAGCTTCCAACAGCACAGAACGACAACACATTAAAAAGATAAAAAAAAGAATTAACTGAAGAATCCGAGAAAGATTTAGCAGAGAATAGCACGTTATCACTCATTATCCACAGGTATCCATTACATTTTTCACATTAATGCCAATTAAAAAGTTCATATATATATATATATATATATATATATATATATATATATATATATATATATATATATATATATATATATATATATTTGGTATTAATAATAATATTATAGCCTCAAAAATAACCTCTCAAAGTGGGCTGAGAAATCAGCACAAGCCTGTAGTATAGTATCCACAAAACATTGAAATATAGAATGGGAACTTAAATAGGCACACCTGTAACAATGATCTCAGTGTACTGCCAAGCCGCTAGAGTGCCGCCGATAGAAAAATTAGAGATTTCTTTCTTTCGATTTGAATTACTGTGTTACTGATGTGTTTATTTCGACTTGAAATATAAGCTTTACAAAATATTGGATGTAGTGTTTATTGAAATTTGTTATTTAAAATGTATTTTTTTAGCTCTTAGGAAGGAATTATTACCTCCCTATATTCTCTACTTAAATTATTGTAATAGGTACGATTTTTTTTGGAATTAGAAACTTTTTTCATTCATTTTTTTCAGAAGTTTCTGAAAAAACGATTAATTTGTTCCAAAATGTGAAGGTTCTAACAGAATCCCACATATTGTGCTTTAAGCCATAAATGACTTAATAAGGTAAACACTGGCTAAGGGATTCTCTCATGGGTATTTATCTACACATTGATGGGTTTGCTCTTTACATTTTGGACCAAAGGACCATAGACCCAAATGTGGTAGACCACTGCTTAACAGAGATAGAGTTCGTAGTTGAAACTTATATAATGTAAAAAGTAAGTACAATTTTTTTTCATAATTGGGATGCTTCAATAATTGAAATTATATTATGTGTCTATATAGGCTATATTGAAATAGAGGAATATGTTCCTTCAACTTCAGTCAAACAGGAGCCATACCATACAACACCAAGAAGAACAAGTAAGTATATGTAATATCTTTTTATTATTTTACTATTATTTATAGAATCTAGAGGTCAGATGGTATCTGCTGTTAATGTTACTCGACAACTCCAGAAGTCCGGCATTAATACAAACAAGTAGTTTCTATTTCTAAATAAGTTAATAGAATAAAAGACAGACAAAAAAACTGAGCAGAGGAAGTATGCTCGCCAGTATGATAAATATTGTCTCACGGTACCAGGAATTTGTTTTAATTCATCTGTTTTTGAAGCCATCTCGAGGTTTTTTTACGTATTACCAAAAGTATGTGTCAAAGCAAATTCTGGATAATATTTTGGGCCACCAAATGTCACTATTATTCAAATCTATTACGTGTCTTAAACATCCCAGAGGAGGGAAATATAATAAGAAAAATAATAATTAGGTGTTGGTCGTTCTGGTTTATGAAAAAAAAAATAGGATTGCAAAGGGATTTGCATGGCTACATGACTGTTGACTTTTTCATGTATTTAAAAAATATTTTAAACAAATGTTAACTAGCATTTAAATTAATAATTTATAATAATATTATTATTTTTTAAGTCCCCCCGTAATAAATAAATACGCTTTGCGCGACCTCTGGTGACTTGGCGTTTTAAGTCTGTCTATTTTGTGAGAGTATCGATATTTAGGAGAAGAGTAAGCCAGACCGAAATTAAATCATAAAACTTAATTATCGTTTAATGATGATGGGCACTCCACATAATTTTGAAACAGGGCACAATTTTTATATATAACTATATAGCTATATATGAAAAAACTAACATTAGCATTAGTTCAGACGGTTTTATTTTCAACCTCTGAGTATGTCTACTGTAGTGATGTTCACGCCATCTCTCCTTGTGTTTACCATAGGTTCACACTGGCTTCAATATATAATCATAATAATAATATGTTCTAATATATCACATTAGGCAATATATTACAAATACCTTAAAATTAGATAGTAACTAATGATTCTTCAGATTAAACGACTGACGACATATATGTCTGCATAAATAGCAATCAATAGAAAATGTGTATGTTTTAGGTAATAAGTAATTAAGATAAGTAGTTCTAGTTAACTTTTATTCTGAGTGAGTAACTAGAACAGACTACAATATATATATATATATATATATATATATATATATATATATATATATATATATATATATATATATATATACTATATACTATATATGTATATAATATATACTATATATATATATATATATATATATATATATATATATATATATATATACTATATACTATATATGTATATAATATATACTATATATATATATATATATATATATATATATATATATATATATATATATATTTGTGTGTATATATGTGTGTGTGTTTGTCTGTGTGCGAACAAAACTAAAAATTGTTTTGGTCCAAACACCAAATAAAAGGTCAATATTCCCCCGGTATCATCCAAATTATGACAGATAACTATCGGAACATCCTTAACATTCGAAAAGTTAAACGCCGATCTCTATTCAAAAGCCGCCACACGATTATCCGCATAACAACCAACCCCAATCCCTTGTCACCTTGGCCGATGTTGATAAGCAGCAACTCTACAAACGTTTTAACGCATGTCACCATAGACGACCCCAGGCTCTGACACCCATTGTTCGCGGCCAAAGGAAAGGGACGACAATCAAGACGGCATATTTAACCAAATAATGAGCCGGCTATAGGAGGGTTAAACCGCTGTGGTCTATGCGTCCCATTTTCTTTGCCTTTTTTTTTCTTCCGTTGTCGGTTTATTACACAATTCTGTCGTTTTGAAATGCGGGCCACAATGAGACCTTCAATGATTGGCTGTCATAACTAAATGACAGATCGGTGTGCAGACAGTGACGAATGGGGTGCAGGTAAAACGTTTAATTATGGATAATATTGCGGGTTGGACAGATGTTCTAGTTTCGATATAGGAGACATATTGGCACTGTTGTGATGTTATTCTCGCACGATTGTGGAATAATTGTTTTGAAAATAGTAATATTTTATTATTAACAATGGTATAATTTTTTTAAAATTTATTACATCTTTCATTAGATATGAATATATTACTACTGTTTTGTTGTACTTGCATTAATACTCAAGCAAGGATAGTACATCAGTAGATATTTAAATTAAATTTAAGAATATACTTATATACTAAATAAGTTCGTGTGGTTTGATTCGCTTTTGATTTTCTGATTTCCTGCGTGTTATCTAGTAGCTGCATTATTTCATATTTTAAGGCGAAATATTGAATCATTTCGTATATCTGATTTCGAGGTCATTGTACAGCTCTTCGTTAGTTACGTAGCTCAAGTTGATCGTATCTTCGGACTAACCAGTACAGTTGCTTGACTTTGACCTTGCATTAACCTCGAGTTGCATTCCGAGGTGTTTAACTGATTCTTTTGAGGAATCGGACATCCGTCAACTGATATAGTTGGTTTCTGTCATTTCCTCGCAACGCAAAGTTAACTTGGACAAATTTGTGGTTACTAAGATGTATTTTTCAATCTCTAGTCCATTTTTAAATATTGTTGGCCGCTACTTGTACCTTTTACATAGCCTTAGACAAGACACTGCCCTGTGGAACTCCAGCCCAATTAGCTTTAAGTGTTGAGAATGCCCCTTCATGTGAGACTCTTTTTTTTGAAAAGATATGTATCCTAGCAACCGATAGTAATTCCGCGATAGCAATTTAACACTTTGTAGATTAATCCCAAATGCCATACCCGGTCAAAAGCTTGTGAAACGTCCAGGAATATTATAGGGCAGCATTTCCTCTTTTCGAATGCCTTTTTAACAACCAATCCATCAACCAACTAACCAAACCAATCTGGAAATTTGGTGTTTCTACAAATGGTTTAATACGTTTTAACGGCAGTTTCTCAAATGATTTTGATATTGCAGTTAGCAGCGAAATGGACCCGTAAGATCCAACTTGTTCTGTCATTTTGTTAGTATAAATAATGTTGAATATTTCTGTTATTTAAATACAGTAATAAATTTCGCTGTAAGGTCAATTTTGTGAATTACTTTTGATGGACTTATTATATCTTTCTTTATCAACATAGACTCCCTTAAGAATAATAATACAATCATTACAATGCTCCTATTGGATGCCAATTTTTGTGGCTTTTAACACCTTTTACGGACTGATCTTCACTCAATTGATCTTTCTCCTTTTTAATTCAGATGAGCAGCAGCAATAGATTCATGTTTTATTATAAAATGCTAATATAATAGACAACCTTAGTTTCTCTTACACAGCCCCTAATTTGTGATCCAAACATTTAAAAATTCTATTTAATCCGTACCCATCTGAAATAGCCGCAACAGAAGAAATTAATATAGTTGACATTCTTAACACTCCGTTTCAAATCGTCGAATGTATTGGCTGATAGGGAGTAAATCTAAATTATAATTAGATAACAAGGTTTTGCTGTATAAGTCAATACTTAGGCCCATCTGGACCTATGGTATTGAGCTGTGGGCTACTACTAACAAGTCAAATACAGATATCCTCCAAAGGTTCCAGAATAAAGTATTGCGAGTCATCATCGATGCCCCATATTACGTGTCCAACAAACTAATTCGGCGTGATAACCCCTTTGAACCCATAACGAGTGTGATTAGAAGTACTCTGAAAGACTATTAGTGCATCCCAATGCACTCGCTAAATAGTTAAATGTGCGCGATGACGGTGAAGTGCGTAGACTCAAACGCAAACTACCGTACGAACTAATTAATATAAACATAGACTGAAATTTTATAATCTCTAGAATAAGTTAGAATAGTCATTAAAATAAGTTAAGATAGACTTTAAAATAAGTGTTAGAATAGTATCTAGAATAGTATCTAGAATAAGATTTAGATTATAAATTGTACAGCAGATCACTTACTGAAGTGTTCTTCTACATGTTAAGATGGTTATATTATATAACAGAAATCAAACAATAATACTTATTGCCCACGGGCAGATTGTTGACGTTCTAAGAGATTAATAAAAAATACAATCTTTCTAAACCAATTAGCTGTCTTATGCAAATTTACTGTTATCTAGAATTTTTTCATTTTACGGATGTTTCTATCTTGCAGAACATCTACTCATCTACATTCAGCACTATCAGTACATATATATATATATATATATATATATATATATATATATATATATATATATATATATTTTCGAATAAAAAATTTACAAAAATGTTCGAAAACAAGTAATTGCAAAACTTATTAGAATAAAATCAACTCTATTTCTCAAAGAATATTCTTACAGCTTACTATTTGATGTATTATATACTGTTTTCATATATTTAAATTCCATGGAAAAGGTACAAAATCAGGAGAAAAGGCTACCACATGAATTAATTGAAAATATTGTTTGATAAAAAATATGTTTCAACATCAGGTTTTCATTCATTCGACTTCTGTGAGCTATTGTGTCGAACGGTTAAAAGTGGATCTCCTACGATAATTCGATTCTACAAATCTACTCCGTCAATTCAAGTGCAAAAAGTCATAGATTAATCCAGCCACATCGTCATCGCAATCAAGTAGTGTATTACGAGTTGCCAAAATCGAGTAAAATTATTACACTCATTCAATTGAATCAATTAAAAGACGTATTGTCACAAAAAATTCCAGAAAAATTATCCTCCTACATGACAAGTCACACGTTGTAACAGTTGTAAAGAATACATTCTAGCATACACATACGACATGAAGCCTTTTTATTACAACTTATTTGCAGTATGCAATATTGCTAGGCTGTCACATGGTTTCGAAATGCTGAAGATGCGCGCAAATGAATCGATGTTTTGATCGCTATGAAATCAACATCATTTTCCAAGAGGGTATCTTTTTGCCAAAAAGTTGGAAAAAAGTAATAGAAAATGATGGAAAATAACTTGTCTAAACTGAAACACTTGGAGATTCACCCCTTTCTTATTTGATTAGCATTGTCCAAAAATAATATCTCGTATTTTTGCGATTTCTGCACAAAACTTGTCCCCTCTTGTCTGAAACAATCCCTCTTGCCAAACCCCTGTTTGATCCGATACTTTTGACATATTTACCATTTTGTATATGTGGAATTGTGCCTAGTAATGACAATACCAGATTATTCGACTAGTGCAGGAGTTACTTCTATATTGCTTTTGCTACTTTTTGAATAATGTTGAAAACACATTGAAACTTGGAAAATATTGGAACCTAACCAAAGATCTTGGAACTTATACAATATATTTGTTGTTTTCTTCTTTAGACAATCTATTAATAAGTATAGGCGTATCTAATACATCCGCGAACTTCCCGAACAACCGTGTATAATAACAATAATAATAAAATTATCCTTTCATTTTTTTTTAATCTACACCAGAGCAAATGATAATGAAAAATGGCCTACTGATAAAACAAATTACAAAATCAAAAATTCACCCAAACAAATAAAGGAAATAAAATCGTTTTATCATCAGTGCACATTCGTTCCCCGTACACCCACCTGTACAAAAAACCCCGAATTGCCAACCGCAAAAACGAAACAAAACCTGGGGGAAGGGGATTAATAAAAAAAATCTATCTGGTGTCGCGGGTTGCCGCTACCGGTAAAATTAAAATCTTCGCATACGAGCTTTACTGTCACGGTCTGGCGGCTTCGAAAATATTTTTAATTTTCCGGAAGCCAGATAACAGTTCGGGAATTTAGCACGACCCCTTAATTTCCATACCCGAATCCGAACGGAATGGATGGAAACAAGAAAAAAAGCGCCGGTGAGGGAGAGAACGGTCAAAGATAATGCGAAATAACGGCGAACGAAAAAATGCAACTAAAATTTACGGATGTCTGACATTTTTTGCTATTATCTCTAGCGTGGAGATCAATCAGAAAAGTCGCAAAAGTATATTATTGTGATAAAAACTAATAAGACGTAAAAATAATGATGATATTTGTCATTATGAAGTCCTTCCGCCCAGATCAAAACCTCAACAAAGAATATTATTTAACTGTTATGCTTCATTGATGGAAATCATTAATTTTTCTCATTTATCTTAAGATATCTAAATTATGGGGCATCCACTTCTTTTTTCCCAACAACTCATATCATTCTATAAACGCCATACAACTAAATTAGTTGCGTCTGATCAGGCTCTAAGTTAAAAAATTAGCTTCGAGGATGTTATGAGTCGATTGGGGGCAGTTGTAGAAGAATTAATAAAGAATTAATCATATTTACTCCAGAAATCAGATGGAAAAATATATTAAAATATACCATAATACACCATAAATATGTTAGAAAGGGTATTTACTTTCTGAAAAGGGAAATGATTTTAGAAAAACAAATAATTCTTTCACTTTACATTACAAAATAATATATATTTCTTGACCACAGGAATATTGGTAAATGGATATGATTTCAAGCATTTCATAATGATACACAGGGGATAGACAAAATAATATGAACACCATGCAACTATAGTTTATTCAAAGTTTATTTCCGTATGCGTCATCAATATATTTGCCTGACGCAATTTATAAATTCGTTTTAGAATCAGACAATATTTTCCTTATCATTTTATTCTAGTTAAAAAGAGACACAATGATCTCTGATTAGGTCGAACACGTAAACGAGTGAAACAAATAATATCAAATTATCGAAAAATCCATAACAGTAAAGTATGGGATAATTAAATGTTTGTATTCTGTATGTTAATCACTCATTTCGAAAAGGTTGCTATCTATCCTACACTTACCCTATATATATATATATATATATATATATATATATATATATATATATATATATATATATATATATATATATATATATATATATATATATATACATCATACGCCTTGTTCTACGAGAGTTAAAACAAGCGATTAGTGAAATGTGTGATCTCCCTATCCCAACATGATTTCCTTTATTTTCGCTTTGCTAAACATAACAAAAGACAATAAATTATCATGCCATTAAGCCGTAGCTCTTTCTTATTCTTCTAACATTTATTCTTAACTTTCCCTTTGACAGATATTGTTGTCGTGAGTTGATGTCCATGCTTCTATATTGGGTTTATTGCTATCTCATATGATCTCAAAAATTGTTGCTACACCATCGTAGCATCTAACTCTGCAGTTACACCAAAAAATCTAGATTTTTATTAATAAATAATACATATGTAGAGTATCTGAATAATTTCCAACGCAATGTTTTCCCATTCTGGTACTAAAACATCCTCCAATTGCTTCTCAGATGGAAACCTACTCCTCACCCTCTGCTCTAAAACTCCCCATAACTGTTCAATTGTGTTGAGACCTGACGATTCTGCTGACCAGGGAAGATTTTTGATGATATTCTAATGTTCCCCAAATCAAGAGTTAGCTCAGCTGTATTCGTAGACGTAACAATAATCCTCGCCAAGGTTTGGCAACACGACCATGTTCAACGTATGTTCGTATGTATTATTAAAATCTTACATCACAGTCAGAATATTTAGAATCACATAATAGGAGGAATCCGACTCTGCAATAAAAGAAGCTAAAGCAGATCACCACAAAAAATGTAATGCGGACAATTCTTCACCTACATTACACATATGACGTTACACACCATAAAGAGAAATTATCACGATAGCTAAATTTTCTCATGCAACCCGAAAATTATAAAAAGCCAATAACAAAATAAAAAATCTGGACCAAAGTCTTGAAAATAATAGTTAACCAAACTAAAACTGTTTGTGCAGTACACCTATAATCAGATCTCGCAAAGAATAATAATTAATAATAAGAAAGTAAATATGAAAATGAGTAACTGGGATCCCTAATTAATAAATATCCCTAATTATTGCAGCAAAACCTCGCTGAAAAGAATATGTTAAAAAGAAAAGAAGAGGAGTGTAGATGAAATAGAGGAAAATGTATTGGTTAACTGGAAGAAAATCACAATTACCAGTACATAATAAATTACAATTGTACAAGCAAGTATTAAAATATAAATGGACCTAAGAAATTTAATAGTAGTCCGAGAAGAACAAGGTAAATATAATACAAATTTTCCAGAACAAAGTCCTGAGAAGTATGATAAATACACCCAGATACCATAGAACTGATTACTTACACCGATACCTTCAGTTAATCAAAGAGACGTCAAGGAAATACCGGTTAATATCGAAGTATTGAAACTCTTAGATAACACCAGAGCCGAACACAGACTCAAAAAAAACCAAACCAAATCATTTGATCTTGTGTGGTGTACTGAAGTACATTTACTAGAAAAAGTGTTAATATGTAACCATTGTTATACTACAAACTATGTGAAGACTATGTCCTACTAGATATATATCTGCATTTAAGCTATTGTAAAGACATATTTTAGGTTACTAGTACTAGTAGTTACAAAAAGCCACATATCTCGGCCTCATCTTTGACTGTAGATTCCTATGGTCATCACAGATAAATAAAGCAATCTCCAATGGCTACGGTGTCGCCAGAGTGCTTAACCCTCTCATCTGTAGAAAAAGTAAATTGTCTCAGATGATTAAAGTTTTGCTTTACTAACACCTGGATCTAACA
The DNA here is from genome assembly GCF_030347505.1 of Rhynchophorus ferrugineus. Taxonomy (NCBI): domain Eukaryota; kingdom Metazoa; phylum Arthropoda; class Insecta; order Coleoptera; family Curculionidae; genus Rhynchophorus; species Rhynchophorus ferrugineus. The sequence continues at coordinate 14,255,186 of NW_027472588.1, read as the reverse complement.
CTTGGTATCAGTTTATCAGGCCGGAACTAGTGGAAGAGTTTCAGGTAATGCAAAAAAAACTTCTCGGGCCAACCCTGAACGCGCCATGGTTTGTCAGAAATATCCAAATTCATTGGGAAACTGGCACACCAGAAATAAGACGGTTCATTTTCGATGGTTTCTTATACAAGGAATTCCATGCAACTTCAGCTCTCTCCAACAACAACCCTAAAAGCGGTTCTTCAAGCCGCCAAAGGTTCCCATACCCCAAAATAATGCACCTTCACGGGCAATCCTCTCTTATAAATTGAGTTAACATCAGCAAGGAAACCTTTTCAGCTGATAAATCAGGCCCAAAGAAAAGGTTACTAGTCGAACAATGCCACAAACAGCGAGACCAGATTAATTGTCATTTTTCAATATTTTAAATAGATTAATTTGAAATGATTGAATTTGAACAATGTTCTCTTATTTAAATATCCAAATATTTTTGAGTATTGTTGATGTTACTTCGAAATTATTTTTTCGTCTGATATTTACTCACAAACATCTTGATCTCATTCTTATCAATATACATTTTCAACTACCGACGCTTTCGAAACGGCCGCTTTCGCTACCGAAATCATGATATAAATAAAAAGAAAAATGTTACAAACGGACAGCACTCAAAAACCCATCGCATTTTACACTCTATATATCTAACAAAAATGAAGAACACATCGTTACGACCTAACCTTATCACCAGCCTAATAACGCCTTCCTTTCTCCCTCTCTCTTTCTCTCGCATCTACCAAATTAATTATAGAAATTGGAATCGACTCTTTTAAATAACACGTAAAGGAACGTATCATTTTGCCTTCATGTAACATTAAAGAAATTTGTTCCAGTTTGGCAGCGACCAACAACGATACGAATGACTATCATTAATCGTCATTAAGTCATTGATAACTTTAAATGGCGGTTATCTTGTGATAGCGAGCGCACCGACTTCCTCTCTGGAGGCAGCCGGTACGTTTTATATTCTTTTTTCGCGTTTTGCGTTCTTCTTCTTTTTTGAGATGGCGGCTTCTTCTTCGCCATTTTTCGATCGTTTAAGCGATTTCGGGGAAAATTAACTTTCAAATGAGTTTGAACCGAATTAAAATTCATCGATAATTGTATCCATTTTATAGTATATTATTATATTGTATAAGTGACTATATACATATATTTATATATATATATTGTCATCACTGAATCATTGCCCTTTGACGGGAACTGCCTACTCTTGCCACGTTTGGAACAATTACAGTTCATATCTGCTATCATTTTCTATTCATATCATTCCATAGAGTTCATATCTCTCTTAACATTTACATATTTATAGTATTATCTATTAAGCCTTATTATCTATTATATTGTTTACATTTGCTTTGTTATCATTTTTTAAAAAAGAGTTTTAATATATGTGTTAAACCCGTTCGAGTATCTTTTTGTGTTTTAAATTTCTAACAATATATTCTTTTGATTAGTTTATCGTTAAGATGAATTATTCTCTAGATATTTCAAGTGCTGATAGTGCTGCCTCCTTTGCTGCTGAACAACTGTTTGATTTGTAATATTACGTAAATGCTAAGAAATTTTCCATTATCTTTTGACTTATATGTTTAAATAGCTACTGCACTTTACCTGATAGTAACCTGTATAAAAGAGTTCAATGACGTCGAATTAAAGGTGCACACTTACCAATAAATGTCTAGAGAATGACCAATAACGCTTAGTTACCGAGAAAAGACTAATGAACGACAGCGATAACAGAATAAAAATAGGCACCCTGGTATTTGTTAACAATCCAAAGAAACAACTGTACAGCGCTTAATTTTTTTATAAATTAAAACATCAGAAGAACTGATCAATATAATACATACGAGAACTGATAGCGCTAATTATATTGTATCCAACCCTTTTTCCCTTAATATTAACCTCATATAACTCTATTACTACTAACCTATAACCTCTATTAACATAGAAAAATTAGCTAAGTAAGTTAACATCGTAAAGATATAAAAATAACGTGTTGGTTTTATTTTGTTTGATCATTTTAATAGGAAAAAACTCTGTTCAAAGTGGGTGATGCATTTGCTCACTTTTAACCAAAAACAAGAACGAGTTGATGATCCCGAGCAGTGTTTGGCCATGTAACAAACATGAATTATTGCTTTGATATGTGATAATGGACGAACATGGATAACTTCACTCCAGAATCAAAACTATCTTCGTTTAAGTGGACTACTACTGGTGAATATCGTCCAATCGGCTGGAAATGTTATGGCCTCAGTATTTTGGGATTTTCTTGGCGTAATATTCATCGACTATCTTGAGGAGCGAAATAAATTGAACAGTGAATATTATATAGCGCTATTGGGAAAAAATGTTCACAGATCTCAAAAAAATTCTCACAGCTAAGAAATTTCGCTCGAATAAAGAAGTTATATGAATCTAATGCCTATTTTGAAATAAAAGATAAACCGTTCTACAAAAGTGGTATTGAAATATTAGAGGGGCTCGTGCTAGTAATTATGCTGATGAATATAGCCAATTTTTAACAAAAAATAACATATTTTCTTTGTTACACCCGGGATTTTTGAACCTATGTATTATCAATAATAAAAATTTACAGAGAGACAGGTAGAGATCAGTTTATCGAAGAAAAACTACTGAACAACAATTTTTAGCAATGCTAGAGCGCACTAGAATGCTAAAGTCAGTTGAAAAGATTAACTATAATAATGTTAAACAAAAGACAAATCTGTAAAAATCTACTTGGAGTTATAATTCTTTCAATAATATTGGAAATGTTGCAAATAAATCAGAAAAAAACAATAAAATCTGGCATTTGTATTGAGTTACTCAAAAATTTTTTCGTTAACTAATTGTTTCAGTTCTATAAATTAATAATTCTGATGATATCATTGAATTTTCAGCATAAGTAACATTTGAATAGATATTTGACAGAGTAAATACTTTTGTTAATGTTATTGTAAGCGTATAATTTAATTTTTATTGACCTTTCCATCGAATTAAAAATAACATTTAGATCATTTTTCTGAAATTTAAAAAGAACGTGTTGGAAGCATGGCTTAGAGCTTGGAAAATTTGATGAGGAATTGTAAGCTTCACAACTTCAGATTAAAGGCAAACCCACAAACAAGAGGTTGAAGCTTGAGCTCAGTTTGAAGTCAGAAACAGTCACTCAGTGAAACAGTTATTCCAAACGTTTGCGTATATAAGAAACTCTCAAAAACTTGGAAGATGTTGACTAAATACTACTTAGATCAACATATAATCAAACATAAATGTTTTATAGTTTTTTTATAACCTTTGGAAATTTGAAACGAAGAAGATGAGGAATAAACCCTTTATATTTTTATTCAGATTATTATTATTTCAGATAATACAGCATTTTTTAGCGAATAAATAGTTCAAACACTGGATAACAACATTTCTAGGATGTTTACTGTAGGATCCTTCAATAAGTCATAGGCTTAATCATAATAATGATACACCAATTACTCAGGCACAGCTGCAGAATAAGTATATAAATTCGAGCTGCCCAAAAAATTATGTAGTCAATGCACGATGCAGTAACAAGATTTTTTTCAAGATTTTCAATAGTTCAACAATCAGCTCATTGGGCAACAAATTTTTTATGATAGTAACAACATAACATGTAGAAAATCACTTCAGTAAGTGATACCCTGTGTAAAATATCTTCCTCTAAATATTGTTCAAAACTCGAGATCTCTCAATGGACATGGCAGATTATAACAAAATTTTGATTCTATAGGACCAAATAGTCTAAGTATTGGTTTATAAACAATATCTTGTTATTTAGGGACTTCGATCTTCAGAGTTCTATCTAGATGTATTTAATTTCAAGTGTCGCAGTTCACAAGCCAATATATTTGGTTTAATTTAAGTCCAAATTGTAAGCAGTAATCGGGTAAAATTTCCAATGCCCGCTCCCGTCAATAGTCACAAAATATTTCTGAACTAATATCTGATAGCACGAACACTATTTCATAAGCAATAAATGTAGCCGTACAGTTGATGAATTACACATCAGGAAAACACAGAAATAAAAGTGATTGCAGTCAGGTACCCACAAAATGAGAGCGGCGAAACACGGCCAAAATAAAAGACACGAAAACGATATACAAAAGGTCGTAATAGCTTCGGGGGTCGCAAAACCTCATCCTCAATTATCTCTAATTTCTTTTTGTCCCGTTATGGAGGTGTCATTTCTGGGTGTTGGTCGCTTTTCATCACGAACTATAATTTTCTTATTAATCGCCACTCTTGAATACCCTCTGTGCGGTCAGATGCCGCCAAATCGTGGCTAGAGAAGCGGTTTTTGCGCCACGGGAATGTTGAAATATCAGTCAGGAACAGTTGGTGTCATTGAAAAAAATGGATTGAAATTATATAACGTAAATACTAACGTAAATAACGTTTCGTGTCGGCAAAAGAGTTCTCGGCCTAACTATCAAAAACAACATATGTTGCACATAATTGTGATCAAAACACATCTTTTATATTATGTGTTAAATTAAATACTTTGTTTATAAACCTCTCTACAAGACTACTATTTTGGATAAGTATATATTTGCTCAAAGAAGCAAAATAATATTATAAAATATTGTATGGACGATAAAGGTTCTGGTCACATTTGGCACATACCGGTGAAAGCCAGATCGAGCAAATCAGCGATTGGGTGCCTAAAAGTATTGAATAAAATGCAAAGCCCTTGGCATAACTTCTCATTTGAGAAAATTCAGTAGGTTTTAAATATTAACCTGGACACACCTCCTCTTATTTGTTACCACAACCACTCGTATTGTTGTTGTTGAGACTCCAATTCTGACTGAATATTCATATAAAAAAAGTCTGTATATCAAGACACATAATTTCAAGACATATTTTATAGATTTACGTATTTGTATAACATTTACGTAATACAAAAATATCAAAATCTTAATTATTATTGAGAGAACAACAAAAACTTCCCTAGAACAAATCAAAATTATATTATGTTCTTGAATATATTATGATTATTTTTTCACATTAAAATGGCATTTATTGACAAACGTCATTGCACTATATTATAATCAAAATGTTTTCCATGATTTCCCACTTTTATGTGTCCAAAGAACAATATTGATCTAGCGGTGATGTAGTCATCGATATATTTTCTTAGATTTTCAGTATTTCGAAACCTTATAGCAGTTAAGCTATGCTGCATCAGTCTCAACGAATGTTAATCAAAAGGTCTCTGCACAATAGCGAATCCTTCACAATCTGTGTTTGGTTCACCGTGTAACCGAAAGTTGCCATGCAAGAGGATAGCTTTGGGTTTATTACTAACTATTAATGGTATTAATTTTTAAAAATACCTTAAATGTGTTCAATTCTCGTCGGTAGACATCTACAGTAACAGTTTCATTCGGCTTTAGGAACCTAATAAACCACACCTTGTGAACTTCCACATCAGTACCGATATAAATGGTATAATCCATCACTTTTTCCACTTGGAATTCTCGTAATAGATGCACTTTTCATCACCAGTCACAATACGCGATAGAAAACTCTTCTTTCTTACCTAACAAGTATTAAAACAGCGACATTGAAACGGTTTGAAATAGTATTTTCAGTCAATTCGTGTGGTAGCAATTCTCCTCCTTTTTGATCTTTCCCATAGCCTGTATACATCTGAAAATAACTAATTTACTAAATGCTAAGTAGTGTAAAGTTCTTTAAGGAATTAAGTTGCATTTTCGTCCAATAAGGCTTTTAATTTTTTTCTGTCACGGTGTTGATATAAAGGGGACAGAGACAATTATAAAGTGTATATATAAAATAATAAATTAAGCGACAGGACGGTCCAACTCTTGTTGCGATAGCCGCGAATTCGAATCCTGCTGGGGCATGGTCGTATATTATATTTGTGATTGTTTAATATTTGTGATTGTGCTAGGCAAGAATACAAAATCCGACAAGGAAAATGATCCCAGTCACGCCAGTAACCAGGCTAGGTAAGACCGGTTGGCTCCTGGGATGATATCTAGGTTGGTCACTCTTTCGGTAGGCTTAATGCCGAGGACCGTGGTTCGGAGCCCACGTTAAAGTAGGTCCAGTCCAGATAAACCCATAGTTGGTAAAAACAGACTTTAAAATATACAAAAAATTAAAATAATAATAAATTAATAAATATATAAAACAAATAACACAAACAAATTATTTAAAAATGAACCCAAATACAAATCTACAGTTACAACCATAACAAGTAAAGGCTCTATCCAGACAGCACACATTAGCACCCATACCGAAGTGATAATGGTTATTTAGTTAGTGACACTTAACTTAGCATAGGCTAGGTTCTAAGGAGAAATCCAAAGAGTCTGTCTGTATCTTCTCCTGTTAAGGCATTTCTAAAATTTTGCAGCCCTTAGATAGCTCTAATCTGGGTGAGCTGTGGACAGTCTTTCAGTATCGGGTAGACTGAACCAAGGGCATGGTGACAAAATTCACTGTGAGTGGGCGGGCTCGAAGTCATCAAGTGATCGTGCGAGAAAGGACATTAACCCACTCTCAGTCGATTCAGAGCTAGGACATGGTGACAAAGGGAATAAACGCAAAAAGAGGAGAAAAAAGCAGTTTTAACCTCAAAAAGCCTGTTGTGGTTAAACTTGTCCTGAAGCCATTCGGATGGAGGGTACGAATGATTGACATGAACTAGGAGATGGTTGAACTTGTATTCCAGGAAACACTCGAGCTCATTTTGGTAATCGGAAAGGATTAACCATTCTTTGAAGGAGTCTGATGTAATGTAGGATAAAGCTTTGAATATCGCGGAGAGTTCAGCAGTGTTTTCGAAACCATTATTTGTCATTGTAATCAAACTAGCCGTTTTTAAACAGTTGAATCCAAAACCAACGATTGAAGCAGCATCACCATAATCTCTAAAATTGTTTTAGGTGTTTTTGTTTTTTTAAAATATTTTAACAAAACTAATGATTAGCTGTATATATTGAATAACTCAATAATATTAAAAGGAAAACTGTTCATTCATGTAGAGAAATCTCAAAACCGTCGAATTTAACAGTTGTTTACCTCGCATTCTCTCTAGTAGATATCGCTGATAAAAATACACGTAAGTACCTAATATAATAACCAGGACATACCAATAAAAACTACAAATGAATAAGTATTCCGGTATATTCTCACGTTAAATCCGCAAAAACCGTTTTACAGTCAAAATTAGTTAAATCGGCCCATTGTGACGAAACAAATTCCTTTTTCTCGATTTCAAATTGCCGACCACACTTTATATTATTCTGTAATTGCCAAGTAATTTGGCATTAAATTATTCGCTGGAATGTTCGAAAGGTTTTTGCTCGCAAAAGTCCTATAAAAATATTTCAAATTTTCAGGCGCTTTAACGTCTATTATTAATTGTGTTTGTAATATTTGATCATTTCCTATTGAAAACCGTTTGTATTTTAATTGGTAATTTTACGGAATTGAGAGGTAAAAAGTGGTAAAAATTATGCAAGACAAATCGATTCGTGAGAGTTTTAATTGTTATTAATTAAATGATTTTACGAAATGTTGGTTAGCTGAAGGTACACTGTATTAAAATTAAAGCTATTAAAACAATTGAGTTAATTATACATATTGTTTGATATGTACAGTCCGCCCAAAGTAATTATGTACGTCATACGTCAACTAAATTTGGGACGTCAACATGTCGCGAGTTTTAGTCAGGGGTAATACAGTGTGGCAAAGTTTTGCTTAGTTCAATCATTGGCGGCGCTGACCACGTGAATTTGATTGGTTAGTTTAAAACAGTTATGTAGAAACCTGTAAAAAAATACTTTGCTTTGATTGGTCTGCCATTTCGTCTGATTATTTTGTGACGTCACATTTATTGGACAATAGTATTTAAATGAAAATCAAATTAAATTTTTAAAATTAATTTATTAAAATGAAATCTTATACAAATATACATAAGTGTAAATAATATAAATATATATAAACAAAAAGCAAAAAAACAATTAAAATATCAATAATTCTTCTATAACGCCTTCCCATATTTGTTTAGTGCCATCAGTTTTATGGGATCTATTAGAGTTCTAACTTATCTTGATATATTGAAGGTAAACTTTAAATCCTTCCCTGTTGATATTGCATTAACTTCATTAAACCAAAAATATATCACACCTCATAATAACTTAAAATTTGGTCTTGAAAATCATCATGGATTGGATAGTTAAAACACTAAAAATTCATGTTTTTTAAAGATATTTAGATTTTAGAGTATTTAATTTGTGGAACTACTTAATATAGAATGTAGACAAATATAGCATGTTGTCTCTTTTTCAGAAGTTTTGTTAAATAGGCTGAAATAAGACAAAAATACAATATTAGACTCTTGTTTTTCTCAGAGCAAAGTTCTCTGGAACTGAAAATATAGATTCAACTGGTGATTTAACAACCTCAAGTGGTACTAAATCTCCCGTTAAAAAAGATTATAAGTTATCTAACATGTTCATCTTCTTTTCAATTTTCTCCGGGAGGATGATGTGAAAAAATTGAAGTGATGATGTGCCCTTTTAAAGATTTCTCGAACATACTAGGTGAAGGATGCTGTTTTTATCTCCATGAACTCAAGCAGCAATCTTGGTTAAGATTTGTTAAACAAACGTAGTTATTTGTAAATTTTGACAAAATAGATTTCTTTAAGGTAATAAATTCCCTAAAAGTAGCAATTAAATGTTTAATTGATGGAACCGTAACAAATATTTTCTTCAATGCAATCAAATTTAAATATACAATACCTCTACAATAAAATTATTGAACACTGGTTGTTCTAAAAAGTTATATCCAGTTATATTAATTATTACCTTCTTGTAAGACTTCTTTATGTAGAGACATCACACTGACAGCATACGAACAACTCAGTAGATTAATTGAATTTTATTACTACTAACATCTTCATAAGTAGGTTTTGATTTTCTGTAAACAAACAATTTATAAACAGGCATGTAGTGGATAGATAATTTTATATGTACCTGTTAAAAACAATGTTGGATATGCATTTACCCTAATACCTGTTCGTGAAGGAAGGGTAATTCCAAATTTTTCACTAAAATATCCGTGACAGACACCATGACGTTGATATATTTGCATTGTGGTTTATCCAGATAACTTACTACTATTTACTTGATCAACCCATTTTTGGAAAGGAGCGAGATCAGTCTTTGGGAAAAGATGGATTAGATGTCTAATTTCCGTAGTAGATTTTTACCCCGGTACACTACATCTTTTACTACACTGACGCATTGTCATCAATTTTTATATTATTGCTCCATAATATTGTAAAACAGAAAATATGCACAACGTAAAACGAAAATTTCTTGATCTAAACAAAAACCAAAAACAAACAACAAACTTAAAAATGGACGCCCATTTATCAAATGTTAGTTGTATACTCACCTTTACTTGTTTCCCCTCAGATCAGCCAAACCAAAGGTGTTATTAACTATTCCTGTTTCTAGCATGAAATGCTTTATATCTGCAATGAATTATTAACAAATGTTATGGCTATTAAAACCTAAGAAATTGTTATTCCAATGTGTACCTTTTTCCATCAGCTATTGTTGTCATAACACTATTTTTATTATTATCATGAGTGACCATTAGGTATATTGATCCTATTCTGAAATATCCATGTTTTATCTAAATACATAAATTGAAATAATAAGTCTTCCTTCATTTTATTATAAGCATTTAAAAAATATATTACTTTAAAAGCAATATCTGGAAATTCCATTAGACCTCTTCGGTACTTCGGATTGGGACCAACAGTGTTCAATAACAAATGTTTCCTTTGAAGTAATTGGATTAAATTTTGTTTGTATTGAAAAACTACCCACTGTTTTTATGCTATATATATATATATATATATATCTGATAAAGCTAATATAAAGCTGATATTGATTATATTTTTAACTTTTTGAGATAATTCAGTGATCGTGTCCATACTAATATTCAGTGAATTTTACTGGCAAGAGGGGCCTCCATTATATCGTTCCTATTCAAAGCAACTTATTAGAGACGCAATCTGTTCTGTCTGCCTTCTGTATATATATATATATATATATATATATATATATATATATATATATATATATATATATATATATATATATATATATATATACATATATATATATATATATATATATATATATATATATATATATATATATATGCTGGAATAATAGTCAAAACCGCCTCTGGAAAACTGTGAAATACCTAAAAAAAAACTCTATTCAATGAGACGAAAAAGGAACCCCTGTATATGTTACTTCAAAAGTCTTGCTATTTTTTGATCTCCAAATATTTATCAAAAAAAATGCGTCCCGACATAACTTTATAATAATAACTTTTTCGGCCTTTTAAACTCCCGATAATAAATAATTTATGTAATAAATCCGAACTAAAGCTGTCGTTCCGAAAAAAAAACATGATGGCGGACAAATTGGCGAGGATCTTATGCTAAAATATGCCTCGTGTTTTTTTCGCCTCGTCCTTCTTTCTACCCGTCTTCTTCCAGAGCGGCCCCGCAGCCAATGGGGGCCCCGGGACGATCGTGATGCATCGGCTACGCGAATTGATGAACAAATTCCTATTAAATCTCCCGCCGGCAACTTCCTTTTTATATTGAATAACTTTTAAACGATTTAAGAGTGGCGAACGCCATCTGAGCACGATTAAGTTTAGTTGGTCGGGCTGCGGAAGACGATACTGTGCCATTTTGACCCCTTAAAATGCCTCATTCCCCAACGACGAACCGTTCTTTGTTTCATCTAGTCGACAAGGGGATGGTAACTAGCAGGACCGGGATATTATTTTATATTTTTGTGATATTTTTACTAAAAAATAAGAAAAAGCAAAAAGATTTTTGCGATTTTTTTGAAAAAATTTGTATATAATATTGAGTTGCTCAATGACATAACTGTAGAATTAATAAAATGTGTTAAACATTCCTATAGTAGCGTAGATGAAATATGCATTTTAAGGATCAGGATCATCATCAGTCTAGAATTGGCGCTTGAGGAAATTGTCTAGTTTTCAGTTCATACGTTGCTATTAGCAATTGACTACATCTTGCCATTGACGATCAAACTATATATCAGGCTCTCTATGATCATAATCTACATCCTTCTTGCTGTTGCTGCGTTTCCATCAAACAGGCAAATATCGCCATAGATATGTGAGGAATTAAGTAGCAGTAACATTATACACAAATATCTGATGATTTTAGATACAAAATATATGAAAACTTTGTACGTGCCTTTAAAATTTCAGCATTTCCCTCGATGTTCCCCCTCCCCACAATAGATCATGATTTGGTTCCAATTAGATTATCTTGGAAAAAAATAATTTTGAATATCGGCCCACAATTAACGGAGAAATCGGTGAACATACATTAAAAAACTATACAGTCGAACATAGAACCTCCTCCTTCTTCGAGGTCGGTTAAAGGAAGGAATTTATAGGAATTTATCTAGACAAAATGCGCAATATTTTAAATGAAATTTTGAGATTCGAAAAGTTGTGTCCCCAATGAACAAAGCAGCAATATAGATAATAAATAAGCAGGAATACTGTAAAAACTTAAAAAAGAATTAAAAAGCTCTAGGACGTCGATCGATCATAGTAATCAAGGTTTTCTGAATCTAAAAAGTGATATAAATCAAACTCTCCAACACCGAAACTATTGGTAAAAATGAAAAGTGTCTATGTATAAAAAATTGTTAAAGAACCTAACCTAACAGTTAAATTGGATTGTTTGAATGTTTCTCTACATAAAATAATAGTTTTCCATTTAGTATTATTGAGATACTCAGTATCACATACACTCCATATTACACTTGCGATTAATTAATTTTGTTGTTTGACTTCAAGAAATCTGCGGCTAGAGCCAATCTGCCAATCAAACACAGCAGAAGACTATAATGTAATATATATATATATATATATATATATATATATATATATATATATATATATATATATATATATATATATATATATATACATTTCGTACAACATTAACAACTGATGCCAAGTTGTCTTAACACATGACACCCGATGATGCCGCGAAACCAACATCATACTTTCAACTTACTATTGGCTTATTTAGATGAAGATAGGAGAAGAAGAAGAAGATGAAGATTCACATCTCAAATAACTCTTTAGGGAAAATATGTTCACCAAACAAAAAGATAATAGTTAAACAATTAGGTATTTTGTGGAGTTAAGTGTCTGCTTCCTTTCCGCAAAGTTTTTATATAACCACATCCGTAAGTATTCTCAAATTCTATTTATTTTATTCATCAATTCAAAGATATTTGTTCTCATTTAACTTCCTGCTAATCGACAATCCTTCGAAGTCATATTTTATCAATCACAATTATGAATATCCGAGTCAGTTGACAGATCAACGTGGAACCGTAAACGTGTTTATCAAAAAAAACACAATTTTCCTAAAAATAAAGCGATAAATCTAACAGCACAATATCTTATAAAACATTAAGATGTATTAATTAAAAAATACTATCTTCACGAGACCTATGAGATAATAACAAACCCATTTGAATGATACAATATATAATCACTTTTAAAGTTCGAGTGATTATTCATAATAGGAATAACCTTGAGCTGATCTAAACCGACAAAGGAAAAAAGAATGGAAAGAACGAGGAGGAGGAGGAGGCCGGCTACGCGGTGGTTTGGCGGCAAAACAAAAACACGCTAATGTCGAGCCGTCGGTGATGATAAAAACGAAAGTGGCAAACGGATCCGGCAATTTGGTGGCGATGAGAAGGTACGGTGTCAAAATTACAGGGCACTGCCTGAAAGAAGATCAATTTGCAATTAGTTACGAAGGTACCGCCGGCCTCGGGCCTTCCAGTGTTTTATGAGTGCAGAAAAGCTCGGCCGATTTTTCAGCCGCGTCGGTTTTGTTCTCATATTTTTCTTTCTCCTCTTCACACTTTCGCATACTCCTATCTCAGTCTTCTGTATACTGTACATGTTCTGGCTCTATCTACAAATAAATTCTTAGGGACTTTTTTTTGGTAATTTAAGGCTTTATTGTCTAAAATGAACTGTTTTTTGAAAATATTACTCTATTTTTAAGTATAATTTCCCATGCTTATTCCAAAAATACTCCAATTCATACGTTCTATTATTACAATGATTTTTCGAAGTAACTAACAAGATACCTCTATAGGCATATACTACCCCTCCAACATAACGTGGAGGTTAGATAAAAGTGGTTGAAATAATGTATATTACTACTTGTAATTAGTTTATTTTAGTGATAATATTTTAAACTATGTAGGCTGTTTTTTACAGAAATTTTTGCATAACATTAATATAAAATGTTACAATAGTAATACTACCTTATTGTTTTACAAGGATGAAGATAATACAACTCTTTCTTGGCTAATTTCTAGACACCAACTCGTTTTAAAAGCGAAATATAGATTCCATATCAGTCCTTAGTGTTTGGCTCAATTTAATCACTATCAAAAATGTTTTCCATTGTTAAAAATCAACTAATATATCAATTTTAAAAGGTTTATAGATAAATGACAGATCAGTATGAAATTTTGCTTATTTTCAACAAATATAATATAATTTTAATTCATAAAAATATTTATTCGCCGAATGTTTAGTTTTATGGTAACAAATATATTGTATTCTACACAGCTACACAGCCAACCATATCCATGTGGCATCAACAAAAATAAGTAATAATTAAAAACAGAGTTTGAGACCTAACTTAAAATTTCAATAGCATTTGGTCGCGATTCTGCTTGTATCACGATAATTTCCTTCAACGCTCAACTCAAACGCATTAGTTGACTTATTTTACTTTATTCAATTTGAGCTTCTAACTAACTTCCTACAGTCAAAATCGTTCTGTTAAGAAGTTCGATTCGATTAAATGGCCTAATTTATCCATTGTATCGAAATGACTAGTTCTAAAACGTCGATGGTAATAATCATATTTTTTTACCAACTTTCTAACACCTGATACTCAAACAAGAAATGTAAACCTTATCATTAATGATGTTTTCTATTGAAAATATGTTGTATTTCACATTCCAATAGAATATCAATGATCAATGAAGAAATTAAACCAACCAAACTAAGTCTGTTAACTTTTAGCTGTGTGTATAAGGGCATTACCATCTTGCATAAGGTAGTGGTCGGCAGCAATTTACTAGTCATACTAAGAATCTCATTTTTCATTCGCGTAATATGAGAGAACCAGCTGAATACTATGATTATTTACACTTATCATAACGGAATCTGAATTGTGAGGTTCTCCATATATTCACCAGGTCGTTTACATGAAACAATATAAACAATGATTCATCGAATCATACCACATACTTCCAATCAAGTGTTCAGGTTTTATGAACGTTGCACAGCTTGTTTTGCTGCTTAACATTAGATTCCATTATAAAGTATTTCGCAATCGCACCTCATCCATGAATGTTAGCTTTGTAGAGATCCTATCGTTCTGTTTATATGGAAACATTAGTTGATGATAGTAGAAAGCATAATCTTTATGCGCATTGTTGTCATAAGTATTCAACTATCCATTGTCTGTAATCATTAATTTCAAACATGGTTAGATATACTTTATTTATATCTATTTTAAACTCAGATATAAATAGATAGACTTCCGTTCTTGAATTTTCTTTTACTAAGCAGAATGACTTCTTTAGATAAAAGAATAAGAATTCCATTATATACACAGTGTTCTAAGCACTATTATCTTCAAACGCGTCCATCTTCTTTAAATAAATATTTCTAGAGATATCTGAGATTTTAAAAGCAAATGTCATTAAGAACCGAAAATACGTTTACAATTATAACTTAATTCTCATATAAGTGTAGACCCGATATAGCAGTAAATCTGATTTCTCTAATGGATGTTGCCAGAGAAATTGACAATCTCAATCCTAAAAGGCTTCTGGAATTCATGATATTTCACCTGGATTATTGAAAGAGCTGCTACGAAAAGCACTCACCATGTTGACATTAAATATACCTATTTGAGACCGAAACATGTTCCGGAAGTTTCTCAAATGATTATACTTAAAAGACCTGACAAAACTACTGTTAAAAATCATTTATAGAAATATCAGATTTTCAGTTTGGATTTCGAAATATTTAGACTTCTGGAGTGCAAGCATGGGTGCACTAAAACATCTAAACAACAAGTAATCCAACGCAACCAAAACAAAGTTACCGATACGTAACCAACGAAGAGCTGGATGACCTCGAAATCAAATAAATTTACATAGTGATCCAAGCAGATCTCTATAGCAATACAGCTACTGGACAACACGCGACAAATCAGATGACCGAAGCGAACCAAACCGCACGAACTTGTATAGTACATAAGTGTATTCTTAACTTTAGTTTAAATAGCTTAGTTTTATTTTAATTTGGGAAATCCATACATACAATACATACATACATATTGACGTATTAATCTCGTATATATTAAAGCAAGTACAACAGAACAGTAGTAATAAAATAATTTATAAATTACTATTGTACTAAACATAGTTAATATAAGATATAATTAATTAAAAAAAAACATAAGTATGGAAATTTCGTTTTTAAATTCCATAAAAAATATGATAACAGCAATATTTTCTGATAAAAAATCTTATAAAATTTATAGAATGATAATATTCAAATGCTATTCTCGTTCATAGTCATATAGACATATAGTCTATTCAAAGATATTTTGTACATACGTCATTTAAATGAGTGACGTCAAAACGTCGCAATGTTACCGCATCAACACTGATTTCAAATAAAATAATTGAACAAAAATGTTATCGAATATAATTTATTTCAACATTATAGTACATCGAGAAACTACAGTTAATTATACAGCCACAATAGTTCGTAGGTTAGAGTTATAACCTCTTCTCACTATTGTCAATAATTTTGCATACGTCTGACAACCGGACGACTTTGACCAGGCTCATTCGTTTACGTGTTCGAACTAATCAGAGAACGTTGTATCTCTTTTTCACTAGAATAAAATAAGAAAGAATATATTGTCTGATTTTAGAACGAATTTACAAACTGCGCCCGGTAATACATTAAATATTTTGATGGCGTATGTACAGGAAAACTTTGAGTAGACCACATAATGGTGATAGCGGTAGAAATCATAGCTGTAACAAAAAGTAAAACATCATCAAATCCGTTCTAACCCACTATTCAAAGTTACTACTATTCTGAGTTTTATTACAGTTTGGTTTTGACATCCAAAAAATTCTAATCTAAATAAAATAATTCAACAAAAATGTTATCGAGTATAAATTATTTTAACATTATACTACATCGAAATACTACACAATAGTTTATAGGTTAGAGTTATAACCTCTTATCATTATTGCTCTCAAGAATTTTGCATACGTCTAGATACTTTGACGACTTTGATTTTGACAAGCTCATTCGTTTAAGTGTTCAAACAAATCAGACAGCATTGTGTCTCTTTTTAACTAGAATAAGATGAAAAGAAAATTATTGTCTTATTCTAGATCAAATTTACAAATTACGGCAGATAATACATTAAATATTTTGATGGAGTATTCGAAGAGTGTCAGTGCATCCCAATGTACTCGCTAATCAGCTAAATATGCGACGTGATAGTGAAGTGCGTAGACTAAAACGTTTAACACCACCTGATCTGATTACTGGACATATGTAGACTTTAGAATAAGCTTTAGAATAAGACTAATTAATTAAGATAATATTTTATACAGAAGATTGCTTAATGAAGTGATTTTCTACATGCCATGTATATATAATATAGACATAAGAAATACTTATTGCCAATAGGGCAGATTGTGGACTCACGAAAAGCAATAAAAAAAAATTTGATGGAGTATGTACAAATAAACTTTGAATAGACTACATAATGGTGATAGCGGTAGAAATCACAGCGGTAACACAAAAGTAAAACATCATCAAATCCGTTCTAACCCACTTGCTTTATCTTAATTAATCAATAACAATAAGTAGCCGGATTCCCATCTACGCAACGTTCCGTTCACCCATACCGGTACCCGAGTACTACCATTGTCATAATAAATAACGTCCTCGATCCGTATTCGTCAAACGTTCCCATAACGCCCGAACCGGCGTTATTCTTATTATTTATCGGGTATTAGAGATCGAGCGGCGTCATATTTGACACCGTACCATTGCGCCGATTCTCAGATCCTTCTCTTAACAATGGTTTTGTTTCATTGGTAATCCGCGTCCATCAATCAAGAGACGTGAGCGGTACCCGATAGACGACACTTGCCTGGCGGTGTACGTCGATCTATGGCGTGGATTCGGTGTGTGGCCTGATCCGTCTCTTATCGGGTCCGTTGTAGAGATTCGTCTGTCTTACATCAGAGTAGATAGTTCGACTATTCGATAGGTTTTTTTTTGTAATCACTATTTGGGTGATCCGTGAGCTAATCCGTTTTTACATCGCGAAGAATAATAGTTCATCCGGTAGTACGCTCCCGCGTTCTTTAACCAATTACTCGTAGTGCTTTCGATCAATTTCAAAGACAATATCGCCTCCAGTCATCTAGCATTATAACTAAATGCTATTAAATCATACTGGAATTACAAATTCCCATATCATGATAAGTAATAATATTATATAGATAACCTTATCAAATATTTTAATATATTATTAGGTCCTTGATGTATTTCGATCGGCGATACATTGATGAAAATCAAAAGTATCCCGACTTTCAAACGACCTAAAAGCCATAAAATTAACGGACTTCAAAAAAGGAGGAGGTTCTATGTTCGACTGTATCTTATTTTTTAATCTATTTTCGCCGATTTCTCCGTCAATTATGGACCGATTTTCAATATTCTTTTTTATTCGAAAGAGTGCACTTCCGAGGTGGTCTCATTGGAACTTTTTTTGTTCTGGCCTAAACCCAGGCCGTGAAATGCATGATGCATACATGGTTGCGGACACTTGCCCTGGAGTGGCCAGATTTGAACCGGATTATGTGGGACTGCCTCTGGGCTTACCAATACACTAAGCCGAAACCACCTCACAGTTAACCCTGCTGTTGCTACTGCCACTGCATGAAATTTGGGGATATGGCACCCGCCAACCAGGCAACAGAACCTGACAAAAAATATAAAGGTTATGACTTCAGCGACGGATTAGGTCGTTCCAGCCTGGAAAAGGAGAGGTTAGCGGTGACGCGGTGCTAAGCTCCCAGTATGTCTACCAGCTCCCGAACAAGCGCGTTTTCAGAAGAACTTGAGCTGAGTTGTTGTTAGTGGAAGTGCTTGATTTCTGGAGTGTCAGTTTCTCTGTGAATTCTGACTGATTATTTATGACAAACCATCGAACATTTAAGATTCCCCTGAGGGGCTTATGTTGGAAAACTTAAAGCCGTTTCACCTGGTTGGGTGTAACAAACTAGAAGTATACATTAGAGCCGTAGAGGAGTACGGACCGAATTAACATCTTGTAAAATAAACATTTGATGGAGATGGGAAGTTTGCTAGAAGGGCAGATCAGAGAAGATAGCAGGTTTGCTAAACCCGAACCTTTCTGGATTGCTTTCTGGATTTGGAAATGCCAACTGAACCGTCGGTCGAAGTGCAGATCTATACTATGATCTATACGTAACGTTATCCAGCCAGGGAATTGTTGTGGTGTCGATGTTAATTTGCAAAACGCGTAGTGCGTAACGCTTCTTATGGAAAATGATGGCCTGGGTTTTCAGGGGTGATTTGCAACAAACTTGGCCGCATGATAG
Source organism: Rhynchophorus ferrugineus (assembly GCF_030347505.1). Lineage (NCBI taxonomy): Eukaryota > Metazoa > Arthropoda > Insecta > Coleoptera > Curculionidae > Rhynchophorus > Rhynchophorus ferrugineus. Next base: position 14,236,263 of record NW_027472588.1, on the reverse strand, counting down.
AGCTGCTTCTGAAAACTTTCTTGAATGGTAATCTCGAGCCTGGAGGCCGTGAAGAAAGCAGTGTCGTCAGCGTAAAACGCGACGTCAATATGCTCTTTTCTCGGCAGATCTGAAATAAAGAGGTTAAATAAAGCTTGGGCCAGCAGGAAACCTTGAGGTACGCCAGCGTCGATTTGTTTGCGTTGGAAAGTGTTTTCCTGATCCTGACCTGAAATGATCTGTCCGATAGATAGGACTTGATAAGAGCGGTTAAGTCTTGCGGGAGGCCTAACTGCACTCATTCCAAAACAATACAAAAATAATATAATTTTGTGGCTTATATACAAAATTAAATTACGAACAAAACAAATCTAATTTGTGGTTCTATTTGAAGAAATCCACTTCCGGAGCCCTTTAGGCACTTTTAGAAATAATGAATCCCCAATTACTGGTTTGACTTGAATGAATTTAACGATGCGATCTTAAAGTCGATGATAAAGAATGAACGGAGGATCAAAATAGTTCAATGATAATGAATTTTAAGGATTATTGAATGAAAACCTTCACGCTTAAGTGTCCAAAGAACTTCTGTTTAGTAAGTGATGAATAAATTGTTTTGCGAATCTTTATTTTAAATGATTAATTGATTTAAAAAACAAAAAAAGCTTATTTGTACTTCGAATATATTACTAAAAATATTTAATATGTTTTTTAGTTAATACAATATTTGTTATTGTTTTAATTTTTTGTTAAAAAATAATCTCTTGTGTTCGCAACGATAATCTAATGCCCCTCAACCGGCTATCGGCCGGAAAAGTATCATGGACTCTCTGGGGACTAAATTGATTCGGTCCCAAGCGTTTCGTCCAATAATAGTTATTAACTGAAAGTTGCGTCTCGATGTTGTAGACTCATGCAAACCTAAACCATCGCTCCCAATGGATTTATTAATTGTATGTAATCACATGGTCGTTTTAGCGACTTTACCCTCAGGATTAAATGATATTATGTTAATGGGAGAACCGAACGATATTGCTTGCGGTAGCAAACGATCGAGCCAATTTCGAAAATTGAATAAGTTTTTTTGTCCGCATTGTGGTCTGTTGGAAAACGCACAATCTCCTTTGTTGTTTTTAGTCGGGTTTTCTGATAATTTTTAGGAGGTGTACAAATATGATTTCGTTGCTTTTAAGTCAATGATTTTATACAATGAAATATAAATGCATTTATACGCCCTGAAATTACTAATTTCTCCACTTTTTCAAGAAATTTTCGATTTTTCTATGTAAACTTGGATTGGATTCCAATTATTCGCAAAAATTATGGTATTTTTGAAAGTGAACCATTTTCAGATGCTAATTGCTCATATAAACTGTATGGATGACAACGAATAACTATTTGCACGAAAGTTCTGTTGCAAAATATGTTGCCCATGTAATTTTTACCTTCATCAGAAGAACATACCCTCCTAATAACAATTGTCAACTACTCCAAGCAGACGATGCTAAATATCTCTGGATGCATCTAAACGGATACCACAGAAACGGAATTTTAAACCAAATTGGACTAAAAGGATTGGATCCAATGAGCAAAATCTAATGATGATGATACAGGAGAATTCTTAAATCTAATTCCATAAATTTGCCTACCCATTCCTTAAGCACTGTTCCTTCCAACTAGGTACGAACTAGGTGCACAAGGTACAATACTTGGTACGAAGAACAACGGAATAATGTTCACTCTGAAACAACTGTGTTCAAATATTCACATTGTCATATTTAACTCCCTCTGATCTAACTCTTTTTGCATATTAACTATTGTATACACTATTAATAGAGTTTTGATTATATATATTGATACAGTTTTGATTGATTTTCTTTTTTCAGTTCAAAGCTTTTTTATCCAAACAATTTTCCTTTATAACTATCCAAGATGTTATAGTTTACCGAATGTATGTCTTCTGTGTCTGTTATTATTGGTTATTGATTATTGTTTTAATTTAAGGTTGTTAATATTCGGAAATCTAATTAGTTCTACATTCTTCGTTGATTTTCAAAAAATGTCTCGGTCTGTTACAATTTTTTCATTGTTGCAGTTTATAGGAGTGGTTAGAAATATGACAATAATTAGTTTATATTTCTGTGATTATTTTTTATGCCAATTATTCATAGAAAGCTTTAGTTTTAACTGGAAGAAAAATCTGATACAATAAAATTTTGATGATTGAAGAATAGATAATTTTAAAAAACCGAAGATAAGACGAAGAAGAAGATAAAGATTTGGAGACGTTAATCAAGATAACTCAAAGATTACTCGATAAGGCATCAAGCAGCGTTTGTATGATTAAAATAACTTGAAAATATACACATCATTCAAAGGGCGCATTGCTTGCTCTAACAGAGAGACGTTGAAAAGAATTCTTTTAAAAAAGGTTTTCTACACGGAATTGTTACTCAGAATAACAAATTATTATTGTACGAAAACCCCAAGAAGAAAATTGACATAACATGTCCAATTGTTAACTGTTTCTACCAGTCTTTCCTTACAGATTGGTGAAGAAAGACAGATAACAATTTATTTAAAATAAACTCAAGTTTTTATTGTCAAAGACTATAGGTTCTATCAAAAAACGACGTTTATATCAGTAAGTAAGTCAATACTTTGGCTCATTTGGACCTGTGGTATTGAACTGTGGGGTACTAGTACCAAATCCAACATATATATATATCCTCCAGAGGTTCCAGAATAAAATATTGCGAGTCATCGTCAGTTAAAAATAGTCAGAGTCAGTTAAATGTGCGCGATGACATTGAAGTGCGTAGGCGCAAACGCAAGCTACCCTACGAACTGATTAATAGTCACATGGAGTGAGATTTAATAATCTCCAGTATAAGCTAGAATAGTTTTTAGAATAACTTAGGATAGACTTTAAAATAAGTTAGAATAGTATTTAGAATAAGATTTAGAGTATAACTTGTACAGTAGATAACTTATAGAAATGATCTTCGACATGTTATGCTAATAGTTATATTATATAACTGAAATCATATAATAATAGTTATTGCCCACGGGCAGATTGTTGATGTTCTAGGAGATTAATTAAAAGAAAATGAAGTGGCATGGGTGTGTTATGTTTAATTCCTGTTTTATCAATTACTTATTCAGTTTTCTTGCTTTGGTAAAGATTTTCCCCTCTTCTAGGGGACTCTCTGGCCTTCCTCCTCTCCGTTCTTGATTCCAAGTCCTCCTCTCTTCTCCTTTAACTGTCTTGTGTCTTATAGACGCTGTGTGATCCCGCCAGCTAAGTTATTTTATTTTATTACTTATTTTTATTTAGATTTTATTATTTCTTTAATTCTTATCCTATCGATTTATGTTAGAGCCTTGACTCTTCTAATGTATTTCATTTCTATTCATTAGTCATATTAGTTAAGTTTGTTATAACATTTTAAGATTTTAACTGCAAGAAAATGGAACGAACAAATTTGCGCAAAGTAGAATAAAAAAATTGGAAAAGAGTTTTATTCAGCATATATTTTTAGAGCGTTACCACAGTTAGAGTATCAAAAATACATTTTGAGTAAGATCGCAAAGAAACGTTTTGCGGCAAACGTTAACAATTTATTTTATTATCTGTCGTTACGATTCGAAACGATTTTATTCTACGGAATACCCGACGGTTTATTTTTGAAATATCGTAACCTGTAGCTTTTGATGTTTTATGTGTTTATATGTTGTTTCCTTATTAATGTCTGTAAACATTAATACCGTTTGATGTTTTAATTGTTATCGTTGGGTCCGCTGAAAAAAAACGTATTTTTAATATTTTGACATTGATGCCGTTTACAAATTAATTATTCTCGAATTAACTAAATGTTAGACCAGATGAGCTTAGGAAACTGTAAAACTAATTTCGAGAAATCAAAAGGTATCCTGCTCTGCAATGTTAGTGTATATTTTAGACGTCACTGAATTAGTCAATAGATGTTGTAGATGAAGATGATCAGTGTTGATGAACACCTAATATATGCAAACTGTCGCCTGAAAATGATTATCCATTGTTTAGTAATTGACTACTTTTTACTATCGACTGTTTCAGTCGCTATTTTTGATTCGAATGATTTTGTTACTATTTACTATCGACTGTTCCAGTCCTGTACTTTTAGTTATTATTTTTAGTTCTACTAGTTTCATTCGACTAATTCTGACTCTGTCGTCCTATATAATGTATATAGTTTTATGATTCTTTTGGTAGTTTGCTTGTAAATAACAATATATTGTATATTAATATAGCAGCATTTTGGAATGATATTTTTCAAGATAGTTAATGTAATAGGGTAAAAAGATTAAAACTGTGAATGATAAATAATAAAATACTTTGACTGTTTTTATTGCAATAGTAGGTAATATCTCGATTACTCTCTTGATTTTTGTTAAAAAATATTTCCATTCAATAATAAATAAAGCATTTACTTTATTCAAAAAAGTTCTAGTAGTTATTGTGGGATCATTTTTAATTATGTCATGGATTAGTTTTTTTTTTATGATTAGGTACATGTTTAATTTTTATATAGTATTTATGGTTATTGTACATCTTTAGTTTTAGGTGTTGTTAAAGTTCTATTGTATTGTCCATATTTATTATTGTATATTATTTAAAAATAGCAATTAACATATTAAAATAAAAAATTCCATTCCTTTTTACAGATCCACAGAACATTCAATTATAAAAGAAATTCTACTTCATTTAAAATGACATTTTAAATTGCATGTTAATAGTATTCAGTAATTGTTGTTGTCCTTTTCTTTTTTAAAGTTAGTCTATACTACCACTGCAAAATATAAGCACATACAAAATTAACTGCTCCAAGCAATTATCTCAGACCTTTCCACTCTCACAATTTATACAGGAAAGGGTTCATACGTCTGCGTCTGGCTTCATGAATTGAAATAACTTGACTATCGACTGTTTCGACTGTTTTCAGTCGATAGTGGCCAACGCTAACACAAAGTATTTACTTATTGATAAGATGTGACAGGTTGGTTTTGTTTAGCAATCTAAATGTTGCATTTTAAATCAATCAATTATTTAGGTGGCCTTATGATACAACGTCTTCATATCAGATAAACAAATTATCTATTTTGACGTTGTCATCAAGCTCTTGTCAAACGTTTCCAAAATTGTGTAACGCATCGCAGCAGTGCCTTTTAGATGTGATTTAAAAAAACTGTGTTATCTAAAACGACCAAGAATAAGTAAATCCACAAAAAAGACCTTTGAAATAAATGTATCACTCTTCAAGCATTTGTTTTCCATCATTGTGGGAACATGTTACCATTTTTACACACACAGTGTTACGATGACACTACAATACCTGCTATAGGAGAACGTAGTGAAGAAGCAATCAGAAAACTGCATCAGTTAATAATATAAAGTAATAGTAGTACAACAATAATAATATAAATAGGTAAACCCAGGCATGGAAAGTAAAAGTTAATGGGTGTAACTATGAATAATACTGTTATCGCATTCTTCAACAAAATACCTTTGGATAAAACTTAACAAAATGAACGAGCTCGGCGCATTGCTTGGCTCTAACAAGGAGACGTTGAAAAGAATTCTTTTAAAAAAAGGTTTTCTACACGGAATTGTTACTGAGAATAACAAATTATTATTCTACGAAAACCCCAAGATGAAAATTGACATAACATGTCTAATTGTCAACTGTTTCTACCAGTCTTTCCTTATAAATTGGTGAAGAAAGACAGATAACAATTTATTTAAAATAAACTCAAGTTTTTATTGTCAAAGACTATAGGTTCTATCAAAAAACGACGTTTATATCAGTAAGTAAGTTAATACTTTGGCTCATTTGGACCTGTGATATTGAACTGTGGAGTACTAGTAGCAAATCCAACATATATATCCTCCAGAGGTTCCAGAATAAAGTATTGCGAGTCATCGTCAGTTAAAGAGAGTCAGAGTCAGTTAAATGTGCGCGATGACAGTGAAGTGCTTAGGCGCAAACGCAAGCTACCGTACGAACTGATTAATAGTCATATGGAGTGAGATTTAATAATCTCGAGTATAAGCTAGAATAGTTTTTAGAATAACTTAGGATAGACTTTAAAATAAGTTAGAATAGTATTTAGGAAATTATCTGTTTTGACGTTGTCATCAAGCTCTTGTAAAAAGTTTCCAAAATTGTGTAAGGCATCGCAGCAGTGCCTTTTAGATGTGACTTAAAAAAACTGTGTTATCTAAAACGACCAAGAATAAGTAAATCCACATAAAAGACCTTTGAAATAAATGTATCACTCTTCAAGCATTTGTTTTCAATCATTGTGGGAACATGTTACAATTTTTACATACACGGTATTACGATGACACTACAATACCTGCTATAGGAGAACGTAGCGAAAAAGCAATTAGAAAACTGCATCGGTTAATAATATAAAGTAATAGTAGTACAACAATAACAATATAAATAGGTAAACCCAGGCATGGAAAGTAAAAGTTAATGGGAGTAACTATGAATAATACTGTTATGGCATTCAGTAACAAAATACCTTGGGATAAAACTTAACAAAATCAACGAGCTCGAATTAAAATACAAAAAATGTATTTGTTACTAAGAAAAAATCTAAATTATATGTACATAATTAGTTGGTGCTGTACATATATATGTTCATAGAGGAATTTATGTGATTCGCATTAAGAAATGAAGAAAAATTCAGCACTCAGATGTTAACACCGAAATGCTGCAATTCTTAACTAAGTCTTCTTAACACTGAACTAAGACGCAGACACAAGAGACCAAATCCGTGTACTAAATAGTAAAACCACTGAAAAGTTCTACTAACTTTTATTTTGTTTTATTAGGGACTAAATTAAGAGCAATGGGTCTTCCTTTAAGTTCTTACACTAAGTCACTGTAATCACAAATTATAAATTGTGTCAACACCGCTAGTCATTAAGACCAATTATGTTTCGACTAGAAGATAATGTGGTGAATTATATATATCCCTACAGATCTATGTTCTTATGCTCTACATGTACAGTAGCCAGAAACATACAGTTATTCCAGAACGCCAGATATTCAGATAAAAATGACAGATATCTTTAGACATGGAATTGTTAAAAATTAAGCGGTTTAAATGAGAAATCTTCAATTCACTTTCATAAAGTTGTTTTTAAGTTGTGTGACCAAAAGAAATATTATTCATATCTCACAAACATATTATTTGTTAAACAATAGAACAAAGACAAGTAACAGAAAATACGGTTTATACATTATTAAGCTTTTTGTAGATTGTTATTATATAACAAACTAGAATCTTAAGTATTAATTATTTTTATTACTAAGATTATGTTTTCAAATACTGCATTATCTAGATTTGCAAAAACACGTTAGAAGACTCCGAATTTTTTTAAATTTAAACGAGTATATGCGTTTAGAATGACCCTCATGAAATATTTGTTATTTCAAATTTATTCCGAAGCAAACATATAGTTTCTTCTCAAATTAATATTTAATAAGTCAGCTTTGTTAGCGCAATGGTCAAGACAACAGGACGGTCCCCCTGCTGCGATAGTCGAGGGTTTGAATCCTGCTGGGGCATGAAAGTACCTTATGTTTGTGATTGTATTTGTAAATGTATTTATAGCCAACAGTTTTTATCACGCCAGTAAAGATGCAGTTTATTTTTGCTGATGAATTACCAGCCAAATAATTTGAGTGCTACCAAAAATTGTAATATGAGGAAAAACAAATAATTTGCAATTCTAAATATTTTATTTCTTTATAAGCATGGCTAAGTTGTTATAATGTATCCCAAAGGAAAGGCAATCCATATAGCTACTTGCAAGGACAAGAATATTGACCCAAATCGATGTTGAGGCTGCAGTCGCTATTATCAATTCCACTGTAACCGGAGTTCTTGCATTGGTTGATGCAATCATCTGTTTGTGAACATATTACAGCTGGAAAAGAATAATATATAATATTTCGTCCAGCAAAGTAACCTTTTAACATATTTAGATAAAATAACAATTTTCCATTCAGTATTATTGAGTTATTTAGTGCACACAAACGTTAATTATTTTAAATATTCGTTATATTTGTTATTTGATCTAAAGTAATCTGTTACCAAAGACCATTATACACTTTAGAAACTTATGGCGAGACTGCTAGATCATATTCCAATTGTTGGTATTTACCATTTGTATTGTATTGTATTGTACCACTTAAACATGGTGATTTTACTGCCAATGAAAAGAAATAACCTTTAGACAGCTTAGCATTTGATGAATGAATTATTTCCAGTTGTAGGAAATATCCAAAAGGAAAAAAATGGTACACGAATCAATTTTTAAATCCAAGTTTCATTGCTTGTCAGGCAATAAAAGAAAAACATTTCTTGACGCATTGTAAATGAGGACGAGCAATGAATATACTACAATTCCAAAAGCAACAAGTCATGGGTTAATCCGTAGAAACCATCCACATCGATAAAGAAATGGAATATTTATGGCCAAACAGTCTTGTCGTATATATGGCGCCATCAACAAGGTGTGACATGTTGCGAGCTGTTAATCGGGAATCAAATTGTTGCTGACTAAAAAATAGCAGCAACAGCCAGTCACGCACACAACACGTAAAGTCATACTCTTTTACGACAATGATCGAAAATACATTTGAAGAGCTGTGAAGCATACAGCTGCAGCTAGAATTTGTCAAAAGTTATATCAAAATTATGAAGTTTGGCTGACACACAATTTCGAAATACTGAACTGGAAATGGTATTAAAGTGCGAAAATGGATCGATCATTAGATCTTTACCAAATCGATGCTATTGTTCTCTAGACAATGTAAGGCCATGTAATCAGAGAGTTGGGAAAACTTTGTAGAATATAATCGAAAAATGCCATTTTAAAATGGAAAATTACGTACAAATTACGTAAAAACACCTAATAGTTAATTTTCAAACAATATTTATAAAGCATATAAGATATATTATATAATATATTTATAATTGCAGCAAAGCAACAGAGAACGTTAAAGAAAAAACAAAAAAATATATCCTAAACGGTAACTAGTTACAATTGTAGGTCAATTGCTAGCAAATTTAGAGAAGTTGCTTTGTAAAGCATTAAAATTTGTACAAAATAGGTTTTTACCACAAATTATAGTTAGGGTTGCGCTAAAATATCAAACCAACTAGTAATCCAACGCACCTAAAACAAAGTTCTACAATTAATCACCAATGCTTATCGCTACGTAGCCAACGATGAGCCAGACGATGACCTCGAAATCAAATGGATATACGAAGTGACTCAAGATTTCGCTTTAAAACATAAAATAAGATTGCTAAATGAGAGCATCGTGGAAGCAATACAGCTACTGGATAACACGCAGAAAATCAGAAGAATCAGAAGCAGATCAAGCCACACGAACTTGTTTAATCTATAAGTGTGTCCTTAACTTTAGGTTAATTAGTTTAATATTATTTTAATTCGATAAATACATACTGATGTATTACTGAATCTCGTATACGCCATGCTACAAGAGTACAATAGAAGAGTTGTAGTAAATTAATTTGTAAATTGAGATTATACTAAGCATATCTAATGTAGGATTAATTTTAAAAAATTCTAGTTTCAAGGAACTGAATCATTTAAGTTATGGTCTCTCTAATGTATTATTTAAAGAATCTCAAATAAAGCCTATTAGTAAACTATAACTATTACTATTGCTATATTATAATAAAAATATCTTGCTTTAAAAAATACTTTACACTAATTATATAAGTTATGAAGAAAACTGTTCTGATTTTGATCACAAAATATCTTTCTTGTATCAACAATTTTAATTACGTTAATTAACATATTAGAAACTTACTCAAGGCGTTAACAACCGTAAATGATAATATCAAAAACATTACCACCATAGACAGTATAGTGCTGAACTTAGACATTTTGACTTGTGTTATAAAATCGAGGTTTGGTATGATACACTAACGATAATTGTTCTACTTTATATAGGCGTTAATATAAAAATGCTAAAATTGCCTAGTTCCATAAAATAAATATACAAACATATTGTATGTTGTTTATTGACTTTGTTGCTATCAAAAACAATAAATTCTCCTTGGGAGAGGCGTATTTCTTATCAGACAATTACAATAATGTAAATTGAATAATATTATGTTTGTCTTTTTAGCAAAGTTCAAGCCGCAACATTGCTGATAATTACAAGTGTCTTGTTTATTTATAAAGTGGCTTGCTCAACGTATACATAATATTATATAGTTCAGACACGCAACTTTTTATATTGTAGACATCAACTAATTAAGTTAATATTTACTATTACTCAGTTAAATTGCGTAAATATCACGATCATTTTAAAAAACTGTGATTTTCTATCATTCTCAACACTTTTGTTATTTTACAGTCTCCTTACCAAAATAGGTTTTTCTAAACTGCATCTACTATCAAACCATCTTCGGTGTTTAGCGTACCAGCGAGTGAACAACTTCAAGTTCTTCTGCAAGGTAAGTATTATATGAAGAAATACAGAAGCTAAAATTTATATATTTACTGTTAGCAGTTATTTTGACCATCAATATATCTTGATGAAAATGCGATATATTGATATAAACAAATGTTAAATTCGGTGGTTTTAACTTTCCTCTATATAAAAAAACAGTTTTCCATTTAGTGTTATTGAGTTCATGTGCATATAACAACTCAATTTAAAAGTCCCCGCCCGACCATAGTAAAACACATTTTTTGGCCAAATTAGTTTTTTTATTCAACATAATTCCCTTCAATGTGATACCTGGTTATAGTGACCCTCCGACTTTTCGATACCATTTTTGTAGTAGGATTTGTCCTTTGCTTCAAAATAGGCCTCAGTTCCGACGATAACCTCTTCATTCGACGAAAATTTGTTCCCAACGAGCATTCTTTTGAGATATGAGAACACGAAATAGTCGCTGGAGGCCAGATCCGAAGAATACGATGGATAAGGAAGCAATTCGAAGCCCAATTCACGGATTTTGCCGTCGTTTTCACTGACTTGTGACACGGTGCATTGTCTTGGTGAAGCAGCACTTTCTTTTTCTCCAAATGCGGCCGTTTTCAGACGATTTCGTCTCTGAAACGGCCCAATAACGCTATATAATAGTCGTTGTTCATGGTCCTTCCTTTTTCTAGGCAGTCAATGGAAATTATTCCATGTGCATCCCAAAATGCAGACGTCATAACCTTGCCAGCCGGCTGTTGCGTTTTCCCACGCTTTGGGGCGGGTTCATCGAGTGCACTCCACTCGGATGGCTGTCGATTGGACTTCGGAGTGAAATGATGGAGCCATGTTTCATCTATTGTCACATATCGATGCAAAAACTCTTGTGTGTTACGCTTGATCATCTTCAAACACTGCTCCGAATCATCAACTCGTCATTGTCAAAGTGAACTCGCACGACACCCACTTTACACAGAGCTTTCTCATACCCGAATATTCGTGAATAATATGATGTACACATTCAGATGATTAGAGTGTCTACTACTTCATTTATTTTCAATTTACGGTCATTCAAAATCATTATGTGGATTTTTTAAATGTTTTCATCGGTAACAAACTCTTTTGGGCGACCACTGCGTTCACTGTCTTCGGTGCTCATTTCATCACGTCTAGACTTAGCATACCAATCCTTGATGATTGATTTTCCTGGGGCTGTGTCCGGAAACTTGGCATCAAGCCAAGTTTTTGATTCAAATGTATTTTTTATCTCCAAAAAGCAATATTATCAACACCCGAAATTCCTTTTTATCCACTTTTTCACAATAACAAAAGTTGCTTCACTTAAAATGCTGTAATTCACAAACTAATGATCCAACAGCTGTCAAATTTATACACGCATCTTTTAATTCTAATAGCGCCATCTGTGTGTCAGGCCGGGAACTTTTCAATTGACCTGTTAGCATCGAAGGGCCTAAAACTACAATTAAGTATACAGTTATAATAGTTCATAGGTTAAGGTTGTGTTTAATTATATTTACATTGAACCCTTTTCCATACAACCTATGTGCTAGTTCTAGGCGTATTTTTATGTAGTTGTATACTCTAGAGGCCTAATCCACCTAATTAACAATTGTATATCCAAGTAAGATACTTTACTTTCATTAGAAAGCATATTTACCTTTTACGCTTAGCTCTTGCATATAGCTGTGTTTTTTATACATTGTTAATATTATTAAATATATTCACGTAAAAGCAGTAACATGTTACCGGAAGATTGTCAAAGCTCATTCCACAGGCCTTAACAAGAGTTTTTCCATTACCACTCTTCTCGCATTTTTCCATACAATTAGTTCCTAGAAGACATGGTAAGCCAGCTGAAAATAAATCAAAATATGTAACATATTACATACCATCACAAACTTGCACATATTACTTAAAAGTTATAATTGCTCAATATATATACAATAAGTATATAGATGAGCAACTCATAAAAATGATAACTCATACTGAAATGAAACGAATTACTCACAGCAATAACTATTACTAATTGTATAATAATCATTCAGGACATGAACCCACTTACTAGTCCACTGTAGTAATAAATGCCAGACTAACTGGACTTGTACATTTCATAATGTAATATAATAATAATAATATAAATAAATTTCATCAAATCAAATACAAATTGAGATCTTGTACGTATTATCTGATCACACTCTAGTATTGTTAACACTAGGCGCTAACTGAAAAAACAATTCTGAAAAAAATAAATAGGCCAAATCAATCTAAAGAACCTACTGACATAACGGCTGCCCTGACATCAAGAGAGAAATTAGAATATGAATTAAATTACTCCCTTGAAATTAGGGAATTGATAAAGGAAAGACGAAAAGCTGGAAGGGTAAGGGATAGAACCCGAAATGCTGTAGACAAAACTATATTAAATAGAATTAATAATCAGACAAATCAAAAGAATATAAACAGATCTGTTTCGCAAAATATGTAAGTAAACTAAGCACGGAAGCAGACAAGGGCCAACCATGTCCCGGAATGTCTTAAAGTTGCTCGAATAATTACGATTAAAAACCTGACAAACCGGCAGGACAAATTGGATCTTACAAACCTATTTCGCTTCTATTTAACTGCTGTTAAACGTTTTGTAGTAATACCAGATTTCCAGTTTAAAAGGTATAAAATGATTAACATTTATATTTAATGCTATGCTACGAATTAATTACTTCGCTAGCATCTGGAAAGTAACTAAAATATTAATGATTCTTAAACCAAAAAAATTACAGAAGATGTGACCTCCTACCGGCCTATAACTTTATTAGCGATAATCTTTAAAGTTTTCGAGAAACTATACATAAAGAAGCTAAATTATATAATAGAAAAAGGAAACATTCTAGAACATCAGTTTGGGTTTCGCAATAAGCATGAAACTAGAACAAGTGCTTGTAAACAAAGATTATTTGTAAACAAGACTTGTAAACAATATAAACACTGACCTAAATGCCAAAAGATATTGTTCGGCTGCTTTTCTAGATATGGATCAGGATTTTTGACAAAGTATGGCATACGGGCTTGCAGGTTAAACTAAAGAAACTTCTTCCTCATTCGGACTATCAGCTACTAAAATCATAACTCACTGATAGACATTTTATTGTAAATTAAGGCGACGAACATACCGAATTTAATCCCATATATTCAGGAGTTCCGCAAGGTAGTGTGCTGTATCCAATACTGTCTCTTCTGTATACGGCCGATCTGCCCACCACAAAATAACTACTATGGCAACATTCGCAGACGATACAGCAATCTTAACATCCCATAAAGATCCAGTCACAGCATCAATAAACCTAGAAACTCACCTGGAGCAAATATAATTATGGTTGAAGACATGGCGCATTAAAGCCAATGAAACAAAATCCACCCAACTAACGTTTACCCTGCGTAGAAAAACATGTCCACTGGTAAATATCAATCATCGTCAACTCCCCCAAGCAGCGCATGTTAAATATCTTGGTATGCACTTACATCGACGCCTAACCTGGAAGAAGCACATACTCTCTAAACGAAAACAACTTGGACTTACATTATATTAAATGTATTGGCTCATCGGACGCAAATCCAAGTTATCATTAGATAACAAGGTATTGCTGTAGTCTATACTCAAGCCTATTTGGTCATATGGTGGATTCCACTATGGGCTACCGCTAGCAAATCTAATATATCCATCATTCAACGGTTCCAAAATAAAGCGTGCCATTGTTGATGCTCCGTACTATATTTCAAATAAAGTCATACAACGCGATATTCTTCTTGACCCTATAACGTGTGTAATTCGACGTGTTTGTGTGAAGTATTTCTTTCGAAGTGTCGGTGCATCCCAACATACTCGCTAACCAGCTAAATATGCGATGTGATAGCGAAGTGCGTAGACTAAAACGTTTAAAACACTACCTTAATTAAAGACATATTTAGTGATTGGGATGAATAGTAAATATTATAGATGCATCACCACCTGATGAACCTTATTTGGGTTAATATCGTTTCTTGTTAATATCATCAAATTAGACCATTAAAAATTGGAAATTCAACTTTGAAAGACCACCGTATCCGTTAAAATATGCGCAACTAATTGACTGAGAGACTAACGTTACACTCACTTTGAAAAAAGAGTTCTGACATGGTAGTTATTTAATATCTGTGAAACAATATGACTCATCCTAACTGAAAACCTATTTACTTCTATTTTATAATGGTAACCAAAGTAAAACATCAATGTGAAAAAATTAATATCAAATTCTTGCATTTAACAGCACCGAATCTGTCCACGTTAATTTTGCATTCCGGCGAAATAATAAAACCATTATTATATCACTCAATGGATACCTCAAGCAGAATCAGCCAAATACCTTGGAATCCATCTTGACTTAGATTAAATAGGAAACATCACGTTAGACAAAAAGTAAAATACATTAATACCAAAATTAAACAACTATACTGATTAGTCGGAAAATACTCTTAACTTGATCTAAAATCAAAGAGGTTGATCAACAAGATAATTATAAAGCCAATTAGGAGTTATGGGGTGCAAATATGGGGTTGCAGTTCAAAATTCAAATCAACTAGTCATACAACGCTATCAAAACAAGGTTCTTCGATTGATTACCAATGCCTATCGCTACGTAACCAACAAAGAACTGCACGATCACCTGGAAATCAAATGGATTTGCGAAGTTATCCAAGATTTCGCCTTGAAACACGAAAGAAGATTACTAAATCATACTAACGTGTAAGCAATACAACTGCTGAACAGCGCGCAGTATGTCAGGAGATTGAAGCGAACCAAACCATACGAACTTTTATAAAATGTACCTTTAGTGTAAACTATAGCTATAAGTTATTTTAATTTTATTATTGAGGAATACATATTGATGTATTTTCTCGCACTCGTCTTGCTTGTAAATTAATCCAAGTAGAAATTAAAAGCAGTAATAAATTAATATATATTTAAGATTGTACTAAGCGTATCTAATAAAGATGTTCCTGCATGTATTTTTTGTCAGCTTAATTATTTTGATAGTTTAATATTATATCATGTATTCAACTGTTTTACATATACATAGTACTACATATTTTATAGTGATAACAATTAAAGAAAAAATCAATCAGGGCTAGTAATTCTAATAAATTGTAAATAGAGAAAAAATCATTGAATTCATTAGATTTTATTTGTCTTATTCATATGATTTGTTTTAAATTTAAGGGCACCCTAGAATTTTATTTACAAGGACAGCTTCCTGTAAAGTCTTGAGCACTGCAGCCTTTATCAACAGTCTTGTAATAACCAGCTCTCTTGCATTCTTCCAAACAGTCAATCCCTGGATAGCATCGTACCAAAGCTGAAAATGAACCAAAACATATAATATCTTACATCAGTTCGTCCTTATTGAAAAACCCGCTGTTTAAAATAGCTTCGGATGCTTAAAAAGATGCTTTAAATAATTGAGAGGTAACATGTCGCCTGACTCATAAGGGGCGACTTTAATAAAAGTTTTTATGATGCTTAATTATAAGAGAAAACATCAAAGTCATAAAGAAACCTCAGAGCCGTTGAAAATATTAGCATTATATAATTCGGTAATTTTAGTGTTTAAGTAGTTAAGTTGATATTTTCACAACGATTATAAAATGTACATTGCTTAAAATATTACCAACATATTGTGAATGTAGATATTCTCCTTTTAAAATCTAAATATATTAAAATAATTGAGCAGTCTTATGAAAGATTGTATATTGAAGGTAGGTAAACTATTAAGGGGATATTATAGTCTAAAAATTTAATTTTCTATTTCACTTTCTCAAAGCCTAACCTTTTAAGAATATTTCATTAAGAGTATGTTTAAAAAATTATTTTCGAAGATATAGCTGTTCTAGTGAAAGCTCGAATAGCTCAAATACAAACGACGGCATAAACATCATGCCCAAAAAAAAAGTTTATTAATCGTATTGATTTTAAATCCAGAAATTATTAAAGGGTGTCGATTTAAGATCTTCTTCCTCCTTAACTTGATGTTACTGTGATTAACATATGAAAGAAAAAATTATAAGATATATAAGAGGGTTCGAAATGACTGAATTATGTCCCTTCTTATGTCATGTATCCCCTTCTTTGTATCTGTCTTTGTATTTGCCTATATATTTATCATGTATCTGCTCTACACCACTGATATCCCAATAATCATAAAAAAACAATAATAAAACAACACCATAAACATATATAGTCAATTCAAAATAACAATGACACGAGTTTCAATATATGTCTGTCTAAAGTTGTAAAATTATATTACAGTCAGATATTATTATCCATGTCAATTCATACTAATTAAAAAGAGATAGAATGCTATTAAGGAAGTTCGAACATGTAATGGAATGAGCCTGCAAAACTTGTCCGTTTGCCAAACTTCTGAAAATTCTTCAAAATATTATAATTACGGGTTATAAACCGGCAAACGTTATTTTAACCCTTTGTTTAATAAATTTAAAATCGCCGCGGTTTTTATTGAAAATTGGAATTGGAATAAACATTAAACCAATTAGTTATCAAATGCTGCCAAAACAAAGTTGTTCGATTAATTACCAATGCTTATCGCTACATAACCAAAAAAAAACTACACGATGACCTCAAAATCATATGGATTTCCCGAGTTATCCAAAATTTTGTCCTATAACATGAAATAAGATTACTAAATTACAGCAACGCAGAATATTAATTAAATAGAGTGAACTAGGGATTCATGAAGGCTTTCTAGTACACGTGATATAACCTTTGTCATTGTAGCATTAAATATTTTACTATTATAAAGATAAATTGGGACTTACTTCCTGCATTAACAACCGTTAATGACAAAATTAGAACAATTACCACTACAGAAAATATAGTATTAAAATTAACCATTTTGACGTCTATTATAAAATATTATTGTATTATGATACGTTAACAATAAATATTTGCTACTTTATATAGCCGTTAATATAAAAATGCCTTTTAAGAAACCTGCTTATTTTTATGAATAACTACAAACATACATTTCTTATCAATAAATAATAATAACATAAATTATGTGACCCTTTTTAGCAAGGTTCAAAAACAGCTGATAATTATTTATAGTTATCTTAGTAAATTATTACGACTAACATAGCAAGACGTGGCGAAAATTATTGGCGTTGTTTATAATTGCAGTTTAGGTGCTTCCATTTATTGTGATCAATAATATCTATTGGTGAAAAATGCAAGGTGTTGATGAACTGTTAAGCAACCAGACATATCTGTTAAATTGAAGGACTTGGACATTTCCCCACATAAAATATTAGTTTTTCACTTAGTATTTCCTCTAATTTACTAATAGTACTTGTAATGTATTTTGATCGACGTTTAACATGGAAAAATCATATAGTGACAAATAGCACGCAGCTTGGGCTTCAACTGAATCAAATGTATTGACTGATAGGGCGGAAATCTAAATCATCCTTATGTAACAAGGTTTTGTTGTATAAGTCAATACTTAGGCCCATTTGGACCTACGGTATTGAACTGTGTGGTACTACTAGCAAATCTTATACAAATATCCTTCAGAGGTTCCAGAATAAAGTGTTCTCCAACAAACTTATTCAGCGCAATATCTCCTTAGAAATCATACTGAATGTGATTCGAAGTGTTAGTGCGAAGTACTCTGAAAGACTATTAGTACATACCAATGCACTCGTCAAAACTGTTAAGTGTGCGCGATGACGGGAAGTGCATAGACTCAAACCTAAACTGCTATACGAACTGATTAACAGACGCATAGAGTGAGATATAATAATCTCTAGAATAAGTTAGAATAACCTTTAGAATAAGTTAGGATAGAGTTTAGGATAAGTTAGAATACTTACACTTACTGAAGCGAACTTCTACATGTCAGTAGAGCTATACTGTATAACGGAAATCATATTATAATACATATTGCCCATGGGTATTTTATTGTTCTGAGAGATTAATAAATAAAAAGTAGTATTATTATGTCATTCAGTGAATACAGACGCTAGACTTGAAACACTCAACATTGCCTTTTCGTCGATCATTACTTAGTCTTTAATTGATATAAAGAAATCTATTATCAAAGCCAATCAAACCCTTTTAGAAGCTTAAGCTAATGCTATTTCATCACTTTCCAATAGTCGATTTTAATTTCAATTATTATAAGTGATTATTCTAATATTAACAGCAAAGAATGATCCATTGGCCCCAAGAACTAAACAAATATGAAGACAATGAATTCCTAGATTTATTGGACGAAAACATAGCAATTGGTGAATCAACTATTTGCAGACTTCTACATGTGATGGGAAATATTAAAACGGATACAAAATAGCTATCAGACAAATCAACTGAAAATTAAAAAACTCTATGGGGTATTGTAACCAACGATCAATTTAAACTATTTAAATAAATTTATTTCAATTGCAAATGACATCGAATAGAGCTAACCTTAAGGTGATATTGATTCGTCATCCGTTTTGCGTGTGAGCGTTTTCTTTTTGATGAATCCAAAATTATAGTGTTTTTTTCATTTCTTGAGAAATGTTAGGCACAGTGTTTATATTAAACTGCAAAACTTTAATATTAGCAACTAAATTTTTAAAGGTTATTGCTGATGGATAAATTAATTTCCAACCTATCACATATTCTAATAGAGAGTATAACATATTTAAATTTTCCTTTTTGTCAGATGCTAAAATATGATTGTCAAATCAACAGTAATAATTAAAAGACTTAAACAAGATTACTCTTCAAACTACTCTTAAAATAAATCGGGTATTGAAATATTCTAAATTAAAAAAAAAACAAAAATTGCTTTATTAGTAAAAGGGCTATGATCTTTATCCTTTTTATACCTCTTAATGACCTTGATAGCTTAAGTATAACTCATATAATAGGTACATTGGACCTCCTACTTCGAAGATAGCATTTTGTGGAGTTCTTTTAGCTAAACAAGCTGTTCTAACTTCTTCGTAAGCACTTAAACTTACAATTCATACTGGTCAATTCAAATTTCGTTGCGTTTAACAACATATGTATGACAAATTATAGATTTAGATATCTCTCATGGACGCGGTTTCTAAAAACAATAAAATTTTTAAAAATCCTCTTGAAGGCATATCTTGGTCTAAACTTTTCAAATACGCAAGCAAAATCGATTTTCCAAATTTCTAGACCGCAATACCCTCTCAACAGTAAAATTAAATTATCTAAATACCTTGCAATATATCTCGATAGTAGGTTAAATCAGAAACATCATGTTAGACAAAAACCGAAGCAGATTTGACTCAAAGTCTCAGAACAAAGAAACCCCAACAGACTCAGAACAAAGCTCTACGATTAATTGCCAATGCTTATCACTACTTAACCAACAAAAAGCTGCACAGTGTCCTCGAAATCAAATGGATATGTGAAGTGATCCGAGAATTTGCCTTAAAACATGGAATAAGATTACTAAATCATAGTGTCGTGGAAGCAATACAGCTACTGGACAACACGCAGGAAATTAGAAGATTAAAGCGAACCAAACTACTCGAACTTGTTTAGTGTATAAGTGTATTCTTAACTTTAACTTATGTAGATTACTTTTATTTTAATTTGGAAACTACATACTGATGTATTAATCCCGTACTGGCCTTGTGTATTAACGCAGCTACAACAGAACAGTGGTAATAAATTAATTTGCAAATAAAGATTGTACTAAACATATCTAATGTAAGATACAATTTTTTTTTAAATAGTCAAATAGACTGATAGTCAAATCGTTTTACCTGATACTATAATAATTTATAGATTCAGGAATCAGTACTCTAAGAGTATTA
Organism: Rhynchophorus ferrugineus; assembly: GCF_030347505.1. NCBI lineage: Eukaryota > Metazoa > Arthropoda > Insecta > Coleoptera > Curculionidae > Rhynchophorus > Rhynchophorus ferrugineus. The sequence continues at coordinate 14,215,849 of NW_027472588.1, read as the reverse complement.
AGATATGTCGCGAGATAAAAATTGATTTAAGAATATTTTTAAATCGGTTGCGAGTACTCCGAGGGGTTCGCCGATGAATCATAAAAATCAAGAAAGGACGTCGACCAATGAAAGTTATTTCCTTAATAAAACGTTGCGTGGGCAGCAAGAAACAAATATAAAACCGCGTCAAAAAAAGGCAGTATTTTTGTTCGGGTGCCGGTGAATGGGACCCGGCCTCACTTCAAACCCGATAATTAATGCGGCGATGTGTAGGTTCGAGCCGGAGCACCTACCAAACGGCCGGTTTTATGAATGGGTAACGTGCCAGCAGTGGTAGCACAAGACCTGTCCAAACCCAGACAAAATATGAACAAGTTTTATCCATAAACGAGTTCCTATAGCAGCGGGAAATTGCTTTGATTTATCTCGAGGTGTTAAATTTGGTGGTTCGTGGTTTTTGTAATGGTCGCCTGTCTTGTCTTCGTGGTTGGGATTTGTTTCGACTTCTACCCGGTCGAGGTAGAGTAAAGAATTATCACTCTAAATAAAAGATTCAACATTCTGTCTCGTACGGGATGGGATTTATATCAATACACAAGGTTTCCGATTAAGGGCGCTCGATATTTCCTTCGTTCTCAGCGTAAATGAACAATTTTCTGATTTACACCACAAAATATAAATATAAAAAAAGTTAATAATGTTAATCGTATTTTAGTTCAAGTCTAATATCCCAAATCCAAATAGCATTTGATGGATGTACCCACAGTTTCACGCATAATCTTCTTCTCTATATTAATTATTTTCGCCAACAAAGTCTCATCCTTTTTAAGAGAAACGAAGGCACCTGAAGGCATAAAATATGGCACCGTTTCACTTTTATCGAAGAATAAGTTATATTTTAGGCTGTATTTTCATTGGACCTGGTCGGCGCTCCAAGTCTTATACCGTAGATTATTGGTCATTTCTGTTGTACGTAAATCTGCCCCGGGTGCGTAATTTTTAAAATCAAAATCTGGCAACCTTGTATAGCAAAATACCGGCGAATAATTTTGAATTCGAAGGCAAATCCCTACATTTTACATTTCAAATGATAAGAAAACAGAACGTGAATATGTTAAAACAGTATTAAACTAAGTTATTTAATTTTAAGTAATTTTATTTAAGATTTTGTGTTATTTGCGGTTATTCCCGTATTATTGGAATTATTAAACAGTAATAGAAGTTTGGATAAAAAACGATTAAGAATAGTATGATCATGCAATAGAATATTTCAGGTAATAAATATGTTAATTTGTGCATCAAGTGTTAAAATAAATGTTGCAATGTTGCAAAGAATATTAACAATTATAAAATAGCTTTATAGAATTTTAATTCCTCCTTTGTTAGTATTTAGTTCCCGAGTAGGATTTAAGTCAAACTAGAAGACAGTAGATAAAGGAAAGCCATAAAACAAATTACACATGAGCTATCTCCATAGTTGAGATCGAAGAGTGGAATAAATAAGCAAGAATCGATGCAATTTTATTTACAAACTTAGGTAAGAAATGCTTAACCTTGCTATTAGATGTTTTGAATAGAACTTTTTTGGGTGCCTTTGGCTTTCTAATACACACACTTTCTTTTATAGTATAAAATCTCATATCCAGAAAGTGTCACAAATAATTTAACTTAACAACACTAGTTCGAATGGTCTTGCCCCTTCAACATACGAGTAAGACCACTTTTGTTAAAAATCATAGCTATTCAAATTTCTTATGCTCATGTAGTTATATATTTTTGTTAGTAAAAGGGCTATGATCTTTATCCTTTTTATCTGATCGTTTGAAAGCATTAATTTTATTCTCTGATCATAGGCTATAAATGCCGTTTATTGAGAAATACTGATACAATATATATTAACTAAATTAATTTTTATTTTTTTGTACAACTTTTTTCTCATATTTTTGGCAACATATTGTACCGTGTCAAAAGATCCATTTTGGCTTGGCGGCGATCCAATCATCGATGCATTCTCGCATTTCGAAGCCGTCCACTGTCGAATGGCGGCAAATACCATCATGTATGAATCTTGACTGGCGCGTCACTTGGCGCAAACACATGGACCAAAAAAACACAGTTGGAGAGCAAGCTCCGGATTATGTACCGGCAAGTCACAGTTGTCAGACGCCAGAAAAAGGCCATCCATAAAGCTATGCCTGTATGAACATATAGTATACATCTATGGGACACAATCAGTCACAATAACATCGAAATACTAGAAAGGTTTCAAAGTAGAACAATAAATATGTGTACTTAGATTTGAACTGAGAACAGTGAAGAAAGAAATTGAGTCATACGGCCAGAACTATCAAGCCAGACAAGATAAACACATTAACCAGTTAGCTGCTGAACTGCAGGGATAACTGAATACTGATACTCTCGCCTCAAGAGAAATAGTATACCTGATCATGCATCAAGATCGTGATTAAATATCTTAATTAAGTTAAATTATGTTTTATTATGTTAGGTAAAGAAGAAGAACGGCTTTTAATCGTACCCATTTTCTGAATGACCAAGTAAATGCAGAACATATTATCAAAACATTAACACAACCGAAGCAAAATGCATCCGTTTACTCGAAGGTAACAACAACAAAAAACAATCGGTCAGTCCTTTTAGTTTAAATTGTCGAAAAGCCTATCCTTCGATACTCAAATTATATAGCAAAGGAAAAAATTGAGCCATATAGCAAGAAATATCAAGCCGGAGTAGACCAACACATTAAGAAGTTAGCTGCTGAACTGCAGAGAGTGATAAGTCTGAGATACTCGCATCAAGTGAAATAGTATCCCAGATTCAACATCAGCATTCGTAGACGGAATATTAACATATTAAAATACTGTTTCAAGGAAACAGATTACAGGATATAAATATGAATAAAAAATATCATGTTTAAATATCAAAATTAACTTCAATTATTTTTTATTATGACAGATAAAGAAGAAGAACAGCCTTTAATCGTACCCATTTTCTTAATGACCAAGTAAATTTAGAATCTATTATTAAAATATTCACAGAACCGAAGCAAAACGCACCCGTTTACTCAAAGGTAACAACAACTACAACAAAAAAAAAACAGTCGCTCAGCTGTCCTTTTAGTTTAAATTGTCGAAAGGCCGAACCCTCGATACTCAAATTACACATTTTGCGACCCCACGGATACGAAACGATTAAAAAAAGATTTCTCCACGCGGTAAGACCATTAGAGAACGGCCAGTGGACGTTGCGATCGACCGTTCCGATACTAAGCAAACAATTTGTCTTATCTCGGGTGTATCTTAATTTGTTCGTAGTCCGGTCCACACCGATGGCCGCAATTATAAAATGTCGCCTGGGCCGATACCGGAAATCTGTCGATTCGTGATCGTTCGTGACCCAACCGGAGAAAATGCGCTTTTAATTAACTCGGTGTAACAATGCTCGTGGTTGTTTTATTGTTGCATATTATTAGATAGCAATGTTGGTTCGAAGACTGCACGCCAACAATAGAACTAAAAGTCCGACGTCAATTTGAATTTTATTTTTCCTAAAAATGTTTCAAATTATAATAGATTTTTAAAAATATTTTCAACAGTATTTTTTGTACAGTCGCTCCAACAAGTCGTCGCTTTCAAAAGTAAATTAATAGCTGTGTTTGAAACCCTATAGATTTTACAACTAATTTAAAACAATTTATAAATAATTTCTTATTTACTCTTGTTATTGAATACGCAATAATAAACACTTGTAAATAGTAATTTTTTTAAATTACACTGTGCAGAAATGAAAATATTTTAGGTGAAAAACATTTATGGGTAAATTTATAATATAATAATTGTCTTTTGAATAAAACAGGCAATGCATGTCATATATGACGCCGAATATACTGCTGTATGTAGTCTGTAAAAATTTAAAATCCATCTCAAAGTCGTAGCAAATTGCTAGAGATACTAACAATTTCACTAGCTAAAAAACAGGCAATCTATCCATAAGTTGATTATTCCCACTATAGTACTATTAAAACCTCTCTTATGGTTTTATATTATAGAAAAAACAGAATAATCGCAAATGACTTTCTTTTTATTAATTCCAATAAATAATGCTTTCTATTAATCCAAGTATTCTGGAAGCTGTCGAAAATGTTGGATACTTTATTCCTTTCTTTTTTTTAAGCATTAAATAAAGTTCGACCACAAAACTCATATAGGGCGGGGTACAAATAGTGGCATTATGCATCTTATTATATCAATCTTTATGTGACAAGCTTTTTACATACAAAGTTTTAATCAAGCAGTGAAGCCAATTCCATTTGTTGAATATGTGACAAACAATTTTTTAACATTTTTATTATTTCATCAATCTTTAATATCAATAAGTATAAGCTCAAAATGTATATAATGTTGTAACAGTAAATTAAGAAGACAAACTATGCTACTAAATGTTGCTGTTTATGTCATATGAAGTCCAAATAAAGAATACAACCTCTGGGATCTTGCTTACAACTACAATATAATCATATATCATATGTTTCTTTATGTCTATGATTATCTATGAATAATATGATGTTTATCTATGAATAAAAATAATATCAGTTTTGATTGCACATTATTGCATGTTAATCCAATAATGGGATCAAGAGAATTGGAAACAGACATTAGGGCAAACTCTCTTATTAATATCGAAGTAGTGCAATTTTTAGATAACACTCGAGCCGTTCGGACTCAAAATAATCAAATCACTTGATTACTCAAAGAACTTGTTTAAAATATAGGAAAATATATTTAGTTATTTAGAAGAAAATTAGTAGGATAGTTTGTCTTCTTAAAATACTGTTACAATACACATTTTAAGCTTATCAGTACATAATAAATTGTTATAATACAAGTATTTGAACATATAGATTTAAATTATGCGGATATTCCGCGGAAAGTAATAGAAACATAATACAAGTTTTCCATATAAGTTCTGAGAAGCATTGTGGATACATTGAGATTCTGCCGACTGATTATGTACACCGAGACTTTCAGATACCAGAGTATACTAGGAAATCAAGAGAATTGCAAGAAGGCATGAGGATAAACTACATTCTCCTGTAAATATCAAAGCAATGCAACTCTTTGATGACACCAGAACAGGACACATATTCAAAGGAATCAAACCATTTAATCTTTTATAGTATTTTGCATTTAATAAAGAAACAGCAGTGTTAATACATAAACATTATTATGACAGAGACTAAGATAAGGTCGATGAGTACTCCTAGATATAACACATGGGCCTAACACATAGATGGCGCTATTTTTATTAAATTTGTGGCGACCGCCTCGACCCTTTAGGCCACCACGCATACACCTATACCAGTTCAAAGGTTGGAAATGCCGGTGGATTGGTACCATGCGGTTCCAGATTATAAAAGACCATCACGACGACGTCTCGATCTCTTTTCTTTTCTCTACCCCTTTGTAGCAGTACTACTTCCACTGCGCTACCGTACTTCCGCTACCTAACCTAATATCCTGTCCACTCTCCCATCGACCACATGTATCATTCAATAACGAAATGCAAGTTATTATTCAGCCAGTGTTTTCAGTTCTCGTGAAAATTTCTTCCATAAAATCGTAATGAGTGTTCGGACAAACAATCGCATCGACAGCCACATATTTCGATCGACCGACCAGACGAACATTCCTACACATTCACTGCTTTTCAATTAGAACTAGTCTTAGATATTCCAAGATTAACACTACTTTTGTTGTTTTCAAAACAATGGACTAAACACAGTTTCATATTTTAATTTTACCGTGCTTCTTATTTGGAAAAATATCGTTCAGGCTTTGTAAAATCTTATAAGCACTCCGCTCCATCAGAAACAACAATAAAAATGTTGGTTTGGTGACTTCAAACGTGGTCATAGAGTCACCGATGATGCAGAACGCAGTGGACGTCCAAATGAGGTGGTAACACCAGGAAACATAAAAAAAATCCACAAAATCATTTTGAATGTTCGAAAAGTGAAGATACGTAAGTTCGCTAACATCGTAAAGATACCAAAAGAACGTGTTGGTTTTATATTGCATGAGCATTTAACTATGAGAAAGCTCTGTTCAAAGTGGGTGCCGCGTTTGCTCATTGTTGACCAAAGACAAAAACGTATTGATGATTTTGAGCAATGTTTGGCCATGGATATATGACAGTGGATGAGAAACATCCACTACTTCACTTCTAAATCGAAACGATTGTCACTTAAGTGGACAGCAACTGGTGGTAATAGATAAATCTTTCTAAAAAAGTGGTATTGAAATGTTAGAGCCTCGCTGGAATGATTGTGTGGCTCTTGATGAAGGGATTACGTAGCTAGATTTGAACAAAGCAAAAACAAAGTTTGTTATGCCCAACCCATATGTTATAGATAAATACATGTAAAGACAAATTGTAGGTTAATCGGCAACGACCAGTAACAATGAAATAAATAAATTATAACAAAATAAATTTGAGCTTGTAGTGCAGCGAAGTGTATAAAGAACAACACTGTTAATTAAAACATATTTTATTATAGTCCATGTAATCCAGGGCTAATATTTTTTTTGTATGTATTGTTATCGACCTAAAATATATTCTATAAAACAAAGAAAACATTTAAAAGAAGAGTTGTATCGTGTTATTAACGACTAAACTTAAAAACGATCTGTATTACGTTGCAAGACACAAAACCATTCATCGTCCACATCAAACGTATTCGAAATTATGTGTGTCTTCATTTATACATCGGATATAAATCTTTCAAGGCCATAAAATTAAAAACCATTAAATTTCTTAATTCATATCGACAAAGCCAAAGAACGGTGAAAAAAGAATAAATTATTACAGAGCCGCCGCACAAGAGATAAGGCGTTCTGGTCTACGGTGGTCGCTTTGAAGTAGGCGGCCAGACATCCAGAAGCCACATCCTGCAGGTATCTGGATAACGGTGCGTTCAAAGGGACGCGATTGCTTCATGTGGTCTACGTACTTTGTTGATATTTTTATTGCCATCTGTTGTTAGCTAAAAATACATGGTATATAATATGTGCCTATTTATTAGATTTGTAAGCATCAATTATTTTTGAAAAATTGTTTTAAAAAGTTTGTCTCAACTCTTACTATATTTTGCTATGATTATGTAAAAATTATATAACCTAACTTTTCCAAATGTATGTTGTTATGAAAGCAAAACACTATAAAAGATCAAATAGTTTGATTCTTTTGAATATGTGTCCTGTTCTGATGTTATCCAAGAATTGTATTGGTTTGATATTGGCAGGAGAATGGACTTTATCCTCTCGCCTCCTTACAATTGTCTTGATTTCCTGGGTGACACTCTGGTATCTGAAAGTCTCGGTGTACGTAATCAGTCTGTAGCATCTCGATGTATCCACAATGCTTCTCAAAACTTTTATATAATAACAATTTATTATATACTGATAAGCTTAAAATGTGTATAATGTTGTAACAGAAACTTAAGAAGACAAACACTTCGATATTAGATGAGATATTAGATATTATCATGAGAGTGGAATCTGTCGTAATGTCTCTTTCCAAATATGTTTTTTAGCCTTTAATACCCACTACAAAGTTTCAATTACATTCAGTTAAATAATGTTGAGAGGCTACTGAAAAATTACTCATTGAATAAAAATATATGAGTATTAATTTTGACATTTTAAATGTGATTATTTTATTAATAACAGCCATTTACTTGCTTTGCAACACAATAACACTCTACCAAGTTTTACAAAATATATAATTTTCCTTTAAAGCACTAATAAAAGCATACTTTTGTATAGAGACTATTGTGAAGACACGTTTCTTCCCATTGATACAGTAGATAATAGGACACAGTACCATCAAATACATTCAGAAACATATATTTATGTTGCTCCATTATATCCCAATTGTCGACTCTAATTTCAACGTTTCAAAAGTGATATTTCTGATGTTAAAGACAAAGAACGGCCTGGAGGAACAAGATAGTAACCAAAGCCTTCGACAAGGTCTGTCACGACGGTTTGATCGCAAAGTGCGTGCGGTTAGGCCTCCTAGAAGACTTAGCCGCTCTCATCAAGTCCTACCTATCGGACAGATCCAAATGAAGATCAGGAAAACACTTTCCAGACGAAAACAAATTGACGATGGCATACCTCAAGGTTCCCCGCTGGCCCCAGCCTTATTTAACCTCTTTATTTCAGATCTGTTGAGAAAAGAGCTCATTGACGTCGCATTTTACGCTGACGACACTGCTTTCTTCACGGCTTCCAAGTTCGAGGTTTCAATTCAAGAACGTTCACAGAAGCAGCTCAACCATGCGGGCACGGGGTTCAAATTCTGGAAGATTCATATCAACTCCCTGAAAACCCAGGCTATCATTTTCCATAAGAATCGTTACGCACTGCGCGTCTCGCAACTTAAGATCGACACCACAACAATTCCATGGCTGGATGACGTCACGTACCTAGGTCTCTTCTTCGACCGACGGTTCGGTTGGCACTCCCAAGTCCAGAAAGCAATACAGAAAGTTCGGGGATAGCAAACCTGCTATCTTCTGTGATCTGCCCTTCTAGCAGACTTCCCATCTTAATTCAATCCGTACTACTCTACGGATCTAATGTCTACTTCAAGTTTGTTACACCCAACCAGGTGAAATGGATTCAAGTTTTCCAAAATAATCTCCCCAGGGGAATCTTAAAGGCCCCATGGTTTGTCAGAAATAATCAAATTCAAACTGACACTTCAGAAATCAAGCACTTCATATTTCAGTTATTCCAGAAACAACAACTCAACTCAAGTTCTTCTGAAAACGCGCTTGTTCATGAGCTGATCGACATGCTGGGAGCTTAGCACCGCGTCACCGCTAACCTCCCCTTTTCCAGGCTGAAACGATCTCATCCGTCGCTGCAGTCATAACTTTTGCCCACATACGACAGTATCCAGTCGTGTTTTAACTCAAGTTCGCGAATCAATAGTTAGTTTCACTATCCATCATTTCGCCGGGTCCTCGTACCCAATAACGGCTGCCCGATCAGCGGGTACCATATCCCCAAATTTAATGCAGTAGCAGTAGCGACTCATGGGTCAACTGTGAGGCGGTTTCAGAGACAAGATAGTTCGATGAATTGCAAGACTATGGACCTTGAACGAAAATCCAGCTCGCACTCTCATAAATTTTTCGACAGCTTAGCAACTGATGAATCTACTGTTAAATAGACTTTAACTGAAGATATGGAACGACATTTTCTTGCAAAAAAATACTAGAAATAGCGAGTAATAGTCGTAAACTCATCCTCTTGCATGACAAATTTTGGCGAAAGAAGTGCGAAAATAGATGGATGATTGGATTATTACCAAGCTAACATGTTTTTTTTCCACACGGTATCGCCATATTGCTAGAAAGACGAAAAAAAAGTAAATGATTCGATTAATATATATTGTACCAATTTCTCTCAATCAAGGTCTTTTTAAGGCGACTAAATGATCAGAATACATGCAAATACCTAGTATATTACTTTAGTGTCAATGTTTTACTAGAAAGTACAATTTTTTTTAAATACTAGGTTATACTAAATCACAATCAAGGATCCTCCAAAACTATCATATATATCATATATTTTCAGGATAATTACTGACATTCATGATTGATAAAAATCTATTGAAATGTATTTTAACCTCAAATTACTTATTAAAATATAAATAATAATCGAATCAGAATTCTAGTTATGTTGTTATGAAGAAGCTCTTACAGTTTTAGTTTAATAGTTTAGCTAGTTTTATTATTGATAATTAGCGAGTGTTTGTAGAACTTATTGGACAAACTAGTACCAACGAAACAACCAAATATATACAACATTATGCGGGAGATGACAAATTCAAATCCATACAAAATGACTCAGGAACGAGTAAAGTGCTCCAGGGAAATTTCGAGCCACAAACTGTAACTTTTTTTTAGCTAATTCTCTCCAATAATTATTTCGGAAATGTTGCATTTAAATGTCGCTGCTTCCCCCTAAGTCGGTTGTTGAATAGGTGAACGACATTAACGTTTAGGGCGGTCGGGGGAGCCATTTGAGGGGACCGTTTGATGGTGGGGGGAGGTGGATGGTGCCGTTATAAAAACCGGCGTTTCCGGGCGCTTCCAACTTTTCGAAAGTACTTTTTTCAAGGGCCGTTATTATCCAGGTAGCTTAGCAAAATTTAATTTAATGCTGGTATAAATGGCGAATTGTTTTCTCGATGGTAATTTCGGGGCCTCTTTATCCGGTTCCTTTATACGCGACAAGAACTGCTATTTTATAAGTAATTAACTTTTATTATTAATACATGGTTACCGGTTTATGCCGACTAACAATTATTTTTGCAATAACATGAAAATGAGATATATATTATAGTAAATATATATATTAAATTAGATATATATCTATAGTTATATTAATTAGCATTGGGAAATATCGATTGAAAACAGTCGAAAGAGTCGATAGTTGCAAGACAGTCGAAACAGTCGACAGTAAAAAAAGAGATGTAGCAATTCTTTCTTGTATAAATTGTGAGAGAGGAAAGGACGGAGATAATAGCTAAGAGCAGTTAATTTTAAATGTGCTTATTTTTCCAACAATAGTATAAGCGAGACGGAGATGTACATCTTCCTTTACGTACTAACTTTAAAAAAGAAAAACAAAAATATAATTACTGAATACTATTAGCATGCAATCAATAATTTCATTTTAAAGGATGTAGAATTACTTTTATATTTGAATGTCCTGTGGATCTGTAAAAAGGAATGGAATTTTTTTATGGAACGGAATAATACCCCACAAATGTTTTATCGTATTTTAATATGCTAATTGCTATTTTTAAATAAAATACTATAATAAACATAGACAATACAATAGAATTTAAACAAAACCTAGAAACTAAAGATGTACAATAACCATAAATACTAAATAAAAATTAAACATATACCTAATCACAGAAAAAAAACCAATCCATAACATAATAAAAAATGATCGCACAATAACTACTAGAACTTTTTTTAAATAAAGTAAATGCTTTATATATTATAGAGTAATCGAAATATTACGTATTATTGCCATAAAACCAGTCAAAAGTATTTTATTATTCATCAATCACAATATTAATCTTTTTACCGTATTACATTAACAATCTTGAAAAATATCGCTCCAAAATGCTGCAAAATGTATCAATATATTGTTATTTACTATATATTACTATGTCTTCCTGATTATATTGATTTCTAGTAATTGTCGACATTTGAAGGTCTCTTTATAAGTAAACCACCATTCCTGGGTGCATCTACTACACCTCTTAGGACTTTGTTTTGCAGGTTTGAATCCAATTATTTATGTTGCCAGTGGTCTCTTGTAATTTTTATGTTTCTTCTTTGCCATTATCACCAACAGCAAGAATCGCAGTACCATTTTCAAAAATATTCAACGTGATATTTTCCATTTGTTGTACATCACATGTGTAAAGTAGGTAAAGAATTGGTCACAATACACTTTTTGTGATATACCTGTTTTAACTTCTTTTATTGTAGAATAGGCTTCCTCTTGTTTGACTCTAAACAATCCGGCTGTGATGTAAAACTAATTTTTAATTTCATTCTAGAAATTTAACATTCTCTGTAACTTGTGAACTGGCCGTCGTGCCAAACCTTATCGGAGGCTTGAGCAACATCTGAGAATCTAGCTGAACGTACTTTTTTATCTTCATAGGCTTTTAAAATTCATCTGTTATTCTATGCACCTGATCAATTGTTAAGTGTTTATTAATAAATCCAGCCTGCTGTGTTGATATTAGGTTTTTTACCTCTTCAACCTTTTCAACACGGATTTTTCAAATAGGATGATGATACCTTCGCTATTATCGATGGTAGTGTGATAGGTTTACAGATCTTTACTTCATTAGGTGATTTTCCAGGTTTTGGAATGATAAAAAAATTCAGCCATCTTCTAAAAGCATGGAACATCTTTTAGTTGAAGTTGTTCGTGAGTTTTGTAATTCCCTTTCAAAGTCAATTCTTTAATTTTGATTCTTCATATCTCGGCACAGTTATATATTACTCGCTTGTAATGTTTTAAATTCGTTACTATTTTAAAATTCGACAATTTAGTGATGATAATCCACCGACCCACAGTTTAATGCTCGATAAAAGTGCTACTTGAAAGAGCAGGGGAAAAAAGGAGAAAAATCGTTCCCCAAGCCTGCATTTTATGAGGGTCTGTATTTTTATGCCGACCGAGTTCAGTAAAACGATGCTGCTTTACATTTATACGCGTCTTAAATTAGAAAATGTTAGGCTACCTGACTAATTACCGGCCAAAAAAAATACTCCCGGAGATTAGACGATGATCTCCCTCTTGGTTGTCCTCCAGCAATGACTCCCCAGTTCACCCTTAGGGATTATAAGCCTTAATGATATAATATATTGACAGCGTTGGCATGTTTCAAATAATATTAGATGTATTTTTTCAGTCCATAATATCTCTGACATATTAATAAAAATTGCAGTCCAAATAATATTTGATCAATGAGTAATATTGTGCAGACCTAAATCAGAACAAATTAAAAAAAAAACTAAAGATTTTCTCATTGAATTTTCTTAAGTTCAATCAACTTGTTTACACTAATATTAACGTCTACATTCACTAGGCTCTGCGTTTACACTAATTCTACTTCACCTCCAAAAGACTTAATTCTCTTGAGTCGTCTTGTTGGATCCGAGATGTCAAGAAGCCGGACTGTCTCGATATTGACATGATGAGAAATTTTGGTTCATAACTTCCAACAAGTTTTTTAATGGCTTGTTTACTGGCGACTATTTCCAAGTCTCTATAGAGTTACATCTCACTATTTCTGATAAAGCAACAGCACTCCTCAATATGATAGCTTATTCTAAAATCGCTGAATTATGTTCAGATTGGTCTTCTTGACAGAACACAATATCTAGATACCATAGAGAATATCTATAAGGACTTAAGAATTTATTTAGAAAACAATAATTTATTGTAAGTCGACAGGACAGAATTACTTGCAACTGGACTACACATTTTTCTAAATTTAATATCAAGTTCTTCTTTTTCTTCTTTTTCTTCTTTATATGAACGTTACAGTATAGCTTCGCACCCAATAACGTCAGCAAATGTAGCATAGTGCTCCGTTGTAACTCAAGAATACTCAGACTCATACAGACAGTTTTACAACCTCTCTGTTATCGGTATTATAATCACTTCTGCTGTTTTCCATATTTCAGGTACATGTCTTCGTTTTTGTTTTGTCATCATTTTTTCGTAAAAAATAGGATCTTTCTCCAAATAAATACCACATAGAGGGATCAAATTGTCAATCTGTGGAAGAATAGAAATAGTATAACAGTAGATTTATTCAACTATTTTAAACATACATAATGTCTTAACATAAGTTTCAGATACATAATTTAATGTACATACATTTTTTTTATAACATCTTTATTAGATACGCTTAGTACAATCTTAATTTACAATTAATTTATTACTACTTTTCCTATGTACTTGGATTAATTAACAAGCAAGACGAGTGCAAGAAAATACATCAGAATGTATTCCTCAATTATAAAATTATAATTATTTATTAATTATTAACTTATAGCTATAGTTTACACTAATAATACACACTAAATGTTCACACAAGTTCGTATGGTTTTGTTCGTTTCAATCTCCTGACATCCTGCGCGCTGTCCAGCAGTTAATTGCTTCCACGTTAGTATGATTTAGTAATCTTCTTTCGTGTTTCAAGGCGAAATCCTGCACAACTTCGCAAATCCATTTGATTCCCAAGTCATCGTGCAGTTCTTCAAGTTCATTACCTTTATCAGTAGTTTTAAGAGAATTTGATTTACGTTTTCTGGTACTATTTTTATATTATGTTTCGTCGAAGCTCATCTCTATACAAAACCCAACCACATATATGCTGAGTTGCTATATGAATTATCAAGGGTTTCATGTTGGTTTTGATTATACTGTGGCGATAATTAGAGCAGAATTGGTTATCTGTTAGTTCTGAGGCTGCGCGACATCGATGGGCATGAATCTTGAGGACCTTGGTTCGAAACCATGTTCCTATGGAACCCATGGAACCAAAGAAATATATAAAATAACCAAAAAAATTTGTAAATTCGTTTTAGAATCAAACATTATTTTCCATCTCATGTTTTTCTAGTTAAAAAAAGAGACACAATGCTGTCTGATTAGTTCGAACATGTAAACAAATCAGCCTGTCAAAATCGTCCGGTTTTCAGACGTATGCAATATTCTTGAAAGCAATAGTGATAAAAAGTTATAACTTCTATACCTATAAACTATTGTAGCTGTATATAATTTTTGTTCAATTATTTTTGTTGTATGTCAAAGCCAAACTGAACTAAAACTCAGAGCTGATTAGGCAACATTGCGACGTTTAGACGTCACAAATTTAGATGACGTATGTACAAAATATATATATATATACTATTGACTAAAAATAATATATAAACATTTTTAAATATTTAAAAAATGTTTATAACAAGCTTTCAAATTTATGTCATAAAGGAAAACGTCATATGCCTTTAAGATTATTTTTTTATTTTATATGTTTATGTTATATGATTAACAAATATGTCATATGTCATGTGTCATGTTATATGTCAATATATCGACCTAAAATATCGATTTTTTTTCAGCTTCCCTAGAGTGAAAACTATGCCTGCGTGTATTAAACTTCTGAAGAGTGCATCTATTAAACGCTAATTAAGTTTTATAACATAGGTGCCAAGTGCTTTTTAGATTTAAAAAGAGGCGACATTATATTTGTACACCAAATGAATTCATTCGAAACCCTGCCCGAACAGTAGCCAAAAAAAAAATCAAAAATAATGTGTGAAAAAGCCCCCGGTCTCGTAGCGTCGTAAATCAATCGGCACCGCGCGCAGGACCGCACACCAACTAATCCGAGAATTATTTTGTCGACCGATAAAATCGTACATCCCCGGGTCGCATTTTAGCGCGCCACGACCCTTGTCCGATAACAAAAACCTTTTGTTTAGCAAATAATCCCAATTAGAAGACCGACGCGGTGCCGGCCCGGGGACCATCCGTCTCTAATCGAAGGGGCGTTATAACGACGCGACCGACTTACTGCCGGATTTATCTGCGATTTATCCGGTGGATGAATTACCCGGCTTCGGTGTCCGATTAGATTTGATTATGGCGGAACGTGGCCGGAGACGGCGCTAAAAGGAGACAGACGTGCGCGCTGCTCATGCGCATTGATGCCAAACCAGCTTGACAGCTTTCCCGGCTACGCATTCTTGTTTCGTGAGCAATCGTTAGTCTGCACACCCTGTGCATTCGGGTATAATCGTAATTGCCCTTCGGGTATAATCGTGTACTCATGGCCCATCCAGTTTTTGCTATATATTCAGCATTTCTGATCAGGGGTGTGCAACTTCAATGGTAAGTAGTGGGGCAATGATTCACTTAGTCCAATCATTGGTGGCGCTGACAACGTGAATTTGATTGGTTAGTTTAAAATAGTTATGTAGAAACCTGTAAAGAAAATACTTTGCTTTGATTGGTCTGTCATTTCGCCTGATTACTTTATGACGTCACATTTATTTGCCAATAATATTTAACTGAAAATCAAATTTAATTTCTAAAATTAATTTATTAAATTAAAGTCCTATACAAATATACATAAATATAAATAATACAAATATATATAAACAAAAACCAAAAAAACATACTATATAAGTGCAAATAAAAAACAACTATGAACCCTATTCTAGGCAAAATTAAAATATTCTTCTCATATTTGTGCACTAACCATCAATTTTATGGGATCTATTAGAGTTCTAACTTCTCTTGATATATTGAAGGTAAACTTTTAATCCTTCCCTGTTGATATTGCATTAACTTCATTAAACCAAAAATACAATCACACCTCATAATAACTTATAAAATTTGATCTTGATCATTATGTATTGGACAGTTGAAACACTAAAAATGTATGTGTTTTTATAAAAATATTTAGATTTTAGAGTATTTGATCTGTGGAACTACTTAACATAGAATGTATACAAATATTGCATGTTGTCTCTTTTTTCAGAAGTTTTGTTAAATAGCCTGAAATAAGACTAACATACAATGTTAGACTCTTGTTTTCCTCAGAGCAAAGTTCTCTGGAACTGAAAATATATACTCAACTGGTGATTTAACAACCCCTAGTGGTACTAGATCCCCCGTTAAAAAAGAATATAAGTTATCAACATCTTCATTTTCTTCACAATTTGCTTCGGGAGAATGTTGTGACAAAATTGAAGTGATGATGAGCCCTTTTAAAGATTTCTCGAACATACTAGGTGAAGGATGATGTTTCTACCTCCATGACCTCTAATAGACCCAACAAAATTATCTAAGCAATGGTTAAGATTTCTTACACAAATGTAGTTATTTGCACATATACACTAATACCTGTTCGTGAAGGAAGGGTAATTCTAAATTCTTCACTAAAATGTCCGTGACAGACACGATGACGTTAATATATTTGCATTGTAGTTTATCTATGTAACTTACTACTATTTACTTGATAAAACCATTTTTGGAAAAGAGCGAGATCATTCTTTGGGAAACAATGTCTAACTTAGGTAGTAGATATTCACCCAGGTACACTACATCTTTTACTACACAGATGCATTGTCATCAATTTTTATATTATTATTCTATAATAATTAATGTAAAACAGAAAATATGCACAACGTAAAACAATGATTTCTTGACCTATACAAAACTCAAAACTTTCAACAAAAAACTTAAAAATTAACGCCCAAAGAAAATGCTAACTTCACACAATTTGATCGACTAATCACGTTCCATGTTAGTGGCGGCTCCATGGGAATTTAAACTAGCCAATCACAATTTGCGATCACAGCGCTACCATTGATTGAACTGAACAAAACATTTCCCCAAGGTCGCCTATACCGTGAAATTTCTATTTTTCCTATGTTTCCGATGCAGCATCCAAGAGAAGTAGGTCGTTTAGGTTAGACTTCTGATAATAAAAGTTGTCTGCTGCTTCATAATTTTTTTTATGTTCATTATTGGATATTGCGTGTTTACTAGTGGGTATTAGATTAATGATTGTATATTAATCATGTTTGATGAAGGAAAGAAAGACATTTTTAAATTAACTATTTGGTTAGTTGATTTTTAATTGAAAAATTTGAAAATTTTATTGAAGAATGTTGATGAACAATTTTGTTAGAATATGTATTGATACTGACTAAAATTGGCAGAATTAAATATAAGTAAATGTAAAGTCAAAACAGCGAATTTGAAGGTGATGGCAAAAGTAATACCGTAATCTGATTTTATTTAATTTTTTTAAATTTCGACATTGACATGAAGACCAATAAGTTTGTCAAATTGTAAACATGAATGGAAGTGTATTAAAGTAATATGTATGATGACTTGATTGTTTTACAAGGGTAGAATTACAAAAGTAAATGAATAACAAGGATAAGAACGCATATTGAATTGTAAAATTTTATTGGGATTTAACAAATCTTCATACAGTGTTTTATAGTAACAAGCAAAAAATTATGGAATTGGAAAAGTTGTTTTCAATTTGCTATTTAGAATGACTCTACGAATCTTTTTAGTTGTAACTAATCTATAAAAGTAATTAAATTATTAGTCAAGATATCACTGTACAAAACATGAACTCATTACTTATTTTATTGTAAATAGAAAGGCTCTTTGTTCCACTTTTCTACCTTTAGAGTAGTAGCTATTAGATCATTAGGGTGTTGTTTACAATTAATATTGTGTTTTTATGAAACGATTTGTGAAGTCTTCTCAACACATTTATCCTTAGAGTATAATTTTCTACCACTCTGCAAAATCCTATCAACAGTTACATCTGCAGTCAATTGATTCGAGTGAGTTTATTCTCTTCGGCTTTTGTCAATTTTTTGTAACAAATCTCATATTTATGCCCCACATGTGTCTCAGTATATTCATGGGATACTTGACCTAAAATAGATGTTATTACCAAAATATATAACGACTAAAATATAGTTCTAATTGTTGGGAGTCAATACAATTTTTGTTATTATTTTTGACAGACAAACTCCATTAATGAATTGACTACCTCTAGCTGGTGGCTGACATATTGTAGATGTATTTTCATAACGTTAATTGAAATAATGGATTTTACCCAGAAATTTTTTCTTGCAGAATTGACACACTAAATTCTCCCTCTATAAATGTAGTATTTATTTTAATTATTTTATTCAAAATTATTTAAATAAAGTCAAAGTATCTTACATTTGAATTTTCATTTTTAATTACCAACCAATTATTATGGCTTTGATTATTAAAAATATGCTTTCAGCGATCTATCCCACTCGCAGGCAGCTATAGAAAAACAGAGAGCGTCAAAAATGGCGATTGTCCGGCGATTATTCTCGATTGCAAATTACGATTTTAACCGAACGCACAGGGTCTACAGTTTAACGAATACTGCTTTCGAGAGTATTTTTAAGGTTAATTTTATGCTTACCAAAGTTTGTTGAGGTAATAACTACATATTAATCGGCTTAGTGACAATTTTATCACCCTTTTTGAGGAAACGGGGGTACTTGGAGACGTGAGTAGGAATTGTTACGAATCACTTATGATTCGGGACGGAATTAATAACACCACTTATGGCCTTGGAATAAAAGAAAAACTTTATTCATATAGTAATAGATATGCAACTCAATAGGGAACTCTAGCGCAAAGTTGGGGCACCATAATGGACCATTCAAGTAATTTAATTGGTTAATTTAAATCTCCATTATAGGCATCTGTAAGAAAAATATTTTACTGTGTTTCATGAGCGAGTATCTACGGCTATGACAGCATACTCAAAACATAGTAAAATATGATCGGCGAAGAGGAATAGTGGGAGACAAAGCAAGTTACCTGACGAAGAGTAACGAACATTAAAAATGATTATAGCCAGCCAACATAAAAATAATATGACAAAAGTGAAAGGACGAACTCGAAACCCTTCTTAATTCATAGTGTTTCGTCGAAATCAGTACGGCGGGAGCTCCTCAAAGCCAATATTCGCGGGAGGGCTACGATTGCAAATCCCTTTATAAAAGAAGCCAACTCTAAGCTGCGAAAAAACTAATGCAACGATCATTACACCTGGACACACTGATGATGTGCTCCAACAAATCATTATCGATCCGGACTGCCTGCCACTTAGTCAAGCGTGGGGAGATTCCGTTATAATTTTGGTGATCACATCGCGTTATTCAACTAGTGTTCTATTCGCATGACTGACTAGATTAATGCGAATTAATACCTCGACATCCTCAATAAAAGTTTTTAGTCTAACTAGAATATTGCTACCAACAATACCATATTCATATCATCAAAGAGACTATTAATTTTAGAGTAGCGAGTGAGGAGTAGATTTCCATCTTCAACATTATTGAAGCAATTGACGGGACAACCGACAATTGAAGGAAATGGACAGCATTCAGTTAGAAACTATTCAATTGAACAGGTTAGTTGAAAAGTCCCCGGCCTAACACATAAATGGCGCTACTGGAATTAAATCCATATGTTTTTTAGTTAGCCCTAACCCTTAAAAGATGCGTGTATAAACTTGACAGCTGTCGGATCATGAGTTTGTCAATTATAGCATTTTGAGTGAAGAAAATTTTGTTATTGTGAAATAAATGGATAAAATGGAATTTCGCGTGTTGATAAAATATTGCTTTTTGCAGGGAAAAAATACAGTTGAAGCCAAAACTTGGCTTGATACCGAGTTTCCGGATACTGCCCTAGGAAAATCAACCATCAAGGATTGGTATGCTAAGTTTAGAAGTACTGAAATAAGCACCGAAGACGGTGAACGCAGTGGGCGCCCAAAAGAGGTTATTACAGACGAAAACATTTAAAAAATCCACAAAATGATTTTGAATGACCGTAAATTGAAATTGAATGAAATAGCAAACACTCTAAAGATATCAACTGAACGTGTATATCATATCATTCACGAACATTTGGATATAAAAAATCGATGTCACTTTTGACCAAAAACAATGACGGGTTGATCAAGTTCAAGATCAAGTTGAGTGCAAAATCGTGTCAAAAATCCATGAATTGGGCTTTGAATTGCTTCCTCATCCACCGTATTCTCCAGATCTAGCCCCTAGCGACTATTTCCTGTTCTCAGATCTCAAATGAATGCTCGCTGGGAAGACGTTTCCGTCGAATGAAGAGGTGATCGCCAAAATTGAAGCTTATTTTGAAGCAAAGGATGAATCGTACTACAAAAATAGTATCGAAAAGTTGGTGGATCGCTATAATCAGTGTATCACCCTTGAAGGGAATGAGTTATGTTGAGCAAAAAAAAACTAATTTTGCGAAAAAAATGTGTTTTACTATGGTAGGCCGGGGACTATATATATATATATATATATATATATATATATATATATATATATATATATATATATATATATATATATATATATATATATATATATATATATATATATGGATTTTAGTCAAGTTATACTCTTGATTGTTTAATGACACGTTCTATGACTTAACATAGGTTCCAAACCACCGTCTCCGCGTTAAACCTACCGACTAGTGAAGTTAGAGAACCATCCCAACAAGCATCCTGTATTACACAAACGTGTTTTGCTATTGATGTGACTGGAATAATCATCTTAGGTTTTACATCCCTCTCTATGGAGAACCACAAATAGTGACAATTACAAACAAAAATTTACAATCATGTCCTGAGGGTAAACCCAGGGCTATCGCTACAACAGGAAAACCGTACTGTCGATTTGACCACTACCACTATCAAGGCGGTTAATATTTTTAAATTATATTATATAAAATACCATGGGTATTAACAGGAATATTTTTTATATTGACGTGGGTTAGATCTTATTGAGACATCTAGCCTCAAACATAAGAACTACAAGTTCAATGAACGACATTACACGTTACAGAGATCTTCTACGTTAATATGAAAAATGTAAATATCCTGAGTATTATCATAAATAAAGATTACTTATTTCTGGTATCTTGTTATCAATGTTAACAGGTTGTTAAGAAATGCACAATCATAATAACAACATTTATTCTTAAAATAAAAATAACTAGATTTCAACAGTAAAATATAAATTAACAGAAAAATTCTAATACAGTTAATAAACAAACGCTTTAATGTGCTCATATGCAGTATTCATCACACCCCAACTGAGAAATGCCCTTGTACAATTCATATTTACACCTCTATAAATATATCTTACTTTACCACCTCTCTCTTTATATACTTGAACTAATACATTCCAAGGGTTTTCATATTCTACACCAACTTTGTTTTGCATTGCAATTTTCATGACATTTAAGGGATAGAAAACACAAGATAAAAATACTCCTATTAAAGCACCACTTATAAATTCACCACTTGTCCTTATAATTTCACTTTTTGACCGAGGTATTCGGTTTTGTACTTCCTCTCGTAATATAAAGAAACCTACATTTGATGG
Organism: Rhynchophorus ferrugineus; assembly: GCF_030347505.1. Taxonomy (NCBI): domain Eukaryota; kingdom Metazoa; phylum Arthropoda; class Insecta; order Coleoptera; family Curculionidae; genus Rhynchophorus; species Rhynchophorus ferrugineus. The sequence continues at coordinate 14,194,218 of NW_027472588.1, read as the reverse complement.
TCCATTGCGTAAAAGAATTGGAACTAATCCCCTATAATATTCTCCTATTCCATATTTTTTCAAAGCTTTAAATGTATGTAGAGTATTTTTATATTCATTATGATATTGTGCATTTGACAATAAGGTTTGAACCCTCTCAAATGGCATCAAAAGTGCTTCTGTGGAACCAGAAACAAGAGCTCCCATAATTTTAGATGTATATGGATTTACACCCATTTGTAATAGAGGTTGCCTCACCTCTTCATACACCCCAAACATAATGGATAATGACAGTGTCTTTTGGCATAAAGGTGGTAAAATGCCTCGATAAAGGTAATATAAACCTTCATTCTTCAACTGAATAAAAGCACTTTTAGCCTTTATTCCATGCAATATCTAAAAATAAAAGTTATAAATAAGATAATATATGTTATATTCTATAGCAAGTACCTGACGAAATATTAATTTGTTAATGGGATAAGTCACTGTAACATTTATAAATGCTGCACCCCAACCACAAACAAATTCTTGCCAGTTAAATTTATTCCTAGATATATATTTTGTTGCTGGGACACTCATTTTTTAATACACACAAAATCAGGTTATGTAATAATTTTCATTAAATTGGGGTTGATATAGGATAAATATTATGGATTTATAAATTGTTGATTTACATTATAATGTATTGCAATTGAACTATTACAGACAATTTTTAAAAAACGTTAAGAACATATCTTCACAGCATTTTCGATTGCCATTTTTGACAATGACAATAACAATGACCGCTGTCCATCCGGTGACAAAGCTGACAGTGACAGTCACTGAAGAAATGACAGTTGGCTTTCTAATTTTTAATTATCGTCTTTCAAGAATATATCTGACAATATCAATTGCTATAATTATTAGCGAGAACTCAAAATAATAATATTGTTGTTGCCCTTCATATTCACATATGATATTATTTTCACGTATACATTAATGACGTGTGATGCTTACACATATGATTCATGCCAATATCAGCTGTAACCTAGTCTTTGTGTTTATATTTTCAAAATGACTCGAGCTTTAAGTAAACTTAAATTTTTTAATGTGCCAAGAAACAATAATTTACAATTTAATTTATAGGTACACAGCAGCAAGGGCTTCAATTCAAAATAATCTCAGCTCAGATTTCACAAGAATCTGAACCAAGATATGTAAAATATACATTACGAGTCACATATATTTCCGGAAATGATAATGATGATCATAGTCCATCTCAAATTGAAAGGAGATATACACAATTTTCAAATCTATATAATGCACTGAAAAAAGATTTCCCATCTTTAATGTCTAATATCGAATTTCCTAAAAAAGTTTTAACAGGTAATTTTGATGATAAACTAATATTAAAGAGAAGCATAGCTTTTGAACAACTGCTGCGACATATATGTAGTGAAAGTAAGCTTAGAACTTCAAAAGCAATGGGGATATTTCTACAAGAACAAGAACTACTTACTGTCAAGGAATATTTGAACACCAAAGATTATAATAGTGCCTCCGCTATTTTAGAAAATAGCTTTAAACTTATAAATAAGGCAAGGGTCCTATTTTTACATTATTTTAATTAAAATAAAGGCTATTCATGTTTTATTAAATATTATATTATTTCAGATTTTCTTGGACAGATCTACTGCTGTAATATTCACACTCTGTAGATTGGTTTCTACCATTGCTGAAATTCCTAATCATACAAGTAGGTTGAAATGGTGTGATTTAGCTTTGTATAGGTTTGATGGCATTAGGTAAGATTATAATTTTGTAAAATTAACATTCTAATTTAATTTTTTAGTGACAGTGATTTATTAGAACTATATATACCATTAATACATACATGCATCAAAATATATAAAGAAGAAAATAAGGATGCAACCAATTTAGAAAAGCTGTTACATAATTTTCAAGTGCAGGGACTCAATGATATTTATAAAAAGACTAATTTATTTTCAGCTCTTAATGAAGCTGAAAAAAGAATCTCTGAATAATATCAGATACCTTACCGATATTATTTACTTTACTAAATAAGAATTTTTATGTTTAATCTAGATATATTTATATTGTATTACAAATTTCTATATCTGCAATTTATATATAATATGAAGAAAACATAAGTGATATTCCAAATATATAAAAAGAAAATACTTGAAAATAATTTTATTACCAGTTTTATAAATACTGTGTAAATTATGTACAAATAAATTGTGAAATTGATGACCCAAATATTTATCTAATGGATCCTCTAAGTTGGTGCCAATATCTTAGAACTGGTTCCCTCTTAGGCCACAGATTTTGGTTTCCCCACAAAGCCCAAACACTAAAATTAGATTCTATATTAATACAGAAAAGCAAACATTTTTTTAAAAACTTCTTACATTCCTGTAACTGCACCACCAAGATGTGCTGCATGATCAAAGAATTTCCATCCCAACAAAACTCCTGCTGTATCTAAGCCCACTATAAATTTTATTGCCTAAAATATTTAAAAATTGTATGCTATTAAAATTACATTATTATAAACTTACTGCTCCTGCTGAAAATGTTAAAAATGGTACTAAGATAATCCCTAAACGTGTGTCTGGAAATTGCATACACACATAGCCAAGGACAGCCATGATTGCACCAGACTACATTATAAATATTGCTATAGCAAAACTTTAATCGTATTCAATTTAAATAAACTTACAGCCCCCAATGACAAACCTGGTTGTTTTGTCACAATCTTGTAAAAATAACTTGTGAAACTAGATATTACTCCTGAACTTAAATATAAAGCCAGGAATTGCTCCTTCCCTAAACTGTGCACAGCACCTAAATAAAATTAATCAATAATATATAATCAATCATTTAAAACAAAATGTTAACCTGTACTGAAACTATGAAGGACATACATATTGGCTAACAAGTGGAATCCAGAGTAATGACTAAATGTAGACAAAATCATTGGCAAACACTGGTTTGGACTAGCTGGATTTGACGCAAAATAATTTAACATGAAAGGTTGGAACCTTGGTATTCTCCATGCAGCAAAAACCAAAATATTAAATGCACATATAGGCATAAACATTTTTTGGCCAGGTGTTAGAGTGTTCCACCAATTCTTAGTTTCTTTTGTTAAGGCATTCAATAAATTAATCAGATAATTATTTGTTTTTTCACTCCCACTAATATCAGCTTTTCTTTTAAAAAATTTTATTGGTCTTTTTAAAGCAGAAATAGCATTTGATCTCATACGTTCATATTCCCATATAGCACATCCTACAAAAGAAGCCCCTGAAAACTAAACAAAACTATAAAAAAATATCATGTTATTACCCAATTATAAGGGACCTTACACCAATAGTAAAAATTAAAGGCTTCCATAATTTATTTGAGTTCAAATCCCCAGAACCAACATATACATTACTAAAGGGTGTTTCTAAACTTCCTGGATTCACTTGAGGTTCCTTTGCTTCAATTTTGCTTTTAGCTTTTCTAAAGTGCCTCACCAATTTAGTAGGTTTCTCCTGAGTTATATTTTTAAATAATGTCGCTTTCGTTTTGCTGCAACTTAAATATTAAAAATAAAGATATTTAAGGAAAACTATAATACCATAACCAAAATCTTCCTAGATGGTTTAATGCCATTCTTATTAATAAATATTATTTAAATTACATGAGTATAATAAAAAAAACTCCTTTTCAGTTTTCACTACCTGTAATAAACTAGATGAAAATAATAATTTATGTTAAATGTCAACAATTGACAGTATCATATAAGTACATTTTAATTAGCATTGGGAATATCGACTAAAAACAATCTTATTAGTCGATAGTCCAAAAATAGTCGAACCAGTCGATAATTAAAAAACTAGAGATTGAAAACAATAATTACTATATCTGACAAATGCACGCTTCGACTGTTTCTATTGGTGATAACGTACGGAAATGTACAAAAGTGTATTCTAGTATTAATTTTGAAAGAGGAAAGGGCAGAAATAATTGATTCTCTGTGCTGTATAGATCAGTTAATTTTAAATAACATGAAAATGGCAAGTGGCAGTATGAAAAAAGGAATGAAATGATGATTACAAATATGTTTCATCGTATCTTATGGAATCAACCACGATCATCGCATATGGAAATTAACAATGACTATATAAATAAAACAATTGGTTTATTTCTATTTTATTCCATGTGCTATTTTTTCAGTCAATCTACATCAACTATTTAACAACCGTACCCTTTTTAAATAAAGTAATCAATTTATTTATAATTAATGAAGAATATTTTTAGATTATTATTCCTTGAAACTTGAATGAAAAAGTTTTAAAGTTCAAAAGGCTTTAACATCCTGAGATTTAGAAATCGAAAAAATAAATTAAAAAGGCCTAATGATTGGTAAGATAACACAAATAGAGTCAAAGTTATTTTACTATTTATCAACTAAAAATGTTGTTCCTTTTAACCAATTACGTTAATAAATAATATGGAAAAGTAGATTTCCTAAATACTGCTATACTAGCGTACATTGTTATTTGGTCATATTACGAATAAAACGTAAAAGTTGATATTACGTAAACATAAAATTGGCACATAATTTTCATGGTAGCGGTTAGAACGGCATAACTAGAACGTTAAAAACCAATCGCAAAAACTTCTAGAAAGACCGAAATTAGCCAACTCAATCAATAGTAAAAAGTAAACGGACCAAATACAACTGAGACAGTCGATAGTTAGAAGTTCTCAATTACTATACTGTCGATAGTTCCCAACGCTAATTTTAATTATACATCAATATGATACGTATTTAAATGTATTATTTTATAGTATTATATTTTATTATATTGGTCTGACATGCACATATTTATATATAATCATTATTTATGTATATAATTATTTTAAAGAATATATGTTTTATCTTTTAGGTAATTCAAATTTTTAACATTTCCGGCATTGATTGACATTCTTCTGACATTTTGGTTATGGCGCCTTCTTGTTGAGTATTGCGCCGCTACATGCTTATCCGGCATAATACTCGGATGTTTTCAGTTGTTTTTTAGTTTGTTATGTAAAATGGCGAATATAAACCTTGATAAAGATGCTTTTCATAGGCGTCTAAAAAAGTTGTATGCTGCGTGGAAAGATCCAGAGAGCGAAAATGGTTTTTCTAAAATGGATGCATTGGTCGCGGCCGTTGGAAAGGACGATGAAATTGTTTACAGCAAGTCTAGTGCCCTTCATACCTGGCTTCTGGGATACGAACTTACTGATACAATTATGGTAATTACCGAAAGCAAGATTCACTTTTTAGCAAGTAAAAAGAAGATAGATTTTTTACGACAAGGGGAGACCAAAGATGACCAAGTTCAACTTAATTTAATAATTAGGGATAAAGATAAGGATAATGAAAACATTAAACAACTTGTAACGGCTATTAAAGAAAGTAAAAACGGTAAAGTAGTGGGAAATTTCCCTAAAGATAATTACCAGGGACCTTTCATGGATAACTGGAGATCAGCTTTAAAAAAGGAAAATTTTGAATTAGTTGATGCTAGTTCTTCAGTAGCGTATCTGATGGCTCCAAAAGAGGAATCAGAAATAATCACTATTAAAAAAGCTTGCCTCGTTACTGTGGATGTATTTACAAAATATCTTAAAGATCAAATTATGGAAATTATTGACTCAGAGAAAAAAGTAAGACATAGTAAATTAGCTGAAGGTGTTGATTCGGCAATACAAGATAAAAAATATGTATCAGGTGTAGATGTAAACCAAATAGATATGTGTTATCCTGCCATAATTCAATCAGGAGGTAATTATAGTTTGAAATTCAGTGCTGTTAGTGATAAAAATAATTTACATTTTGGAGCAATTATTTGTTCCTTGGGCACAAGATACAAGTTATATTGTTCCAACATTGTTAGAACACTATTAGTTAATCCTACAGATGAAATTCAGGCAAATTATAACTTTCTTCTACAGTTGGAAGAAGAATTATTAAAAAAACTTCAAGCTGGAGTTAAATTATCTGAAGTTTACGATACAGGATTAGCATATGTTAAAAAAGAAAAGTCTGAACTAGTTGACAGCTTAACGAAGAATTTTGGATTTGCAATGGGTATAGAATTTAAGGAGAGTTCATTGATGATTGGGCCAAAAACCAATGCAGTAATAAAAAAGGGAATGGTTTTTAATTTAAATGTTGGGTTTAGCAATTTGTCTAATAAAGATGCCTCTGATAAAGAAGGAAAGACATATGCCCTTTTTATTGGTGATACAGTAATAGTAAATGATGCACAACCAGCCACTGTCTTAACAATTAGTAAAAAGAAGATTAAGAATATTGGCATTTTCTTAAAAGATGATTCAGAGGAGGAGGAAAATGATGAAGAAAAGGAGAATACACCAAAACCGGAAGTATTATCCGGCCGTGCGAGACGAACAGCTGTTTTAGAATCTAAATTGAGAACCGAACATACATCTGAGGAAAAACGGAAAGAACATCAAAAAGAATTAGCTCTACAGTTAAATGAGAAGGCGAAAGAACGTTTAGCTAAGCAGGGTGGTGCTAAAGATGTAGAAAAAGTTCGAAAGAATACTGTTTCTTATAAAAATGTGAATCAAATGCCAAGAGTACCAGAAATTAAAGAAATGAAAATATATGTTGATCAAAAATATGAAACTGTTATTTTGCCAGTATATGGGGTGGCTGTACCTTTCCATATTTCCACGATTAAGAACATTTCCCAATCAGTGGAAGGCGACTATACTTATTTGCGTATAAACTTTTTCCATCCTGGGTCAACTATGGGTAAAGATGGTAAAAGACTATTTTACTTGTATTTAGCAAATAATTTATTTGTAATAATTTTTCAGGGAATTTCCAACAACCGGAGTCGACGTTTGTTAAAGAAGTTACTTACAGAAGCACAAATACAAAGGAACCGGGTGAAATATCTCCTCCGTCCTCAAATCTCAACACAGCTTTCCGTTTGATTAAAGAAGTGCAGCGTAAATTTAAAACCAGAGAGGCTGAGGAAAAGGAGAAGGAAGACTTGGTAAAACAGGATAGTTTGGTTCTGTCACAAAACAAGGGTAATCCAAAATTAAAAGATCTATATATCCGACCTAACATCGTATCGAAACGTATGACTGGAAGTCTGGAAGCCCATACAAACGGTTTCCGATATACTTCTGTTCGGGGAGACAAAGTCGATATCTTATATAACAACATTAAAAATGCATTTTTCCAACCTTGCGACGGCGAGATGATCATCTTGCTACATTTTCATTTGAAGCACGCTATTATGTTTGGTAAAAAGAAACATATAGATGTGCAATTCTATACGGAAGTAGGAGAAATTACAACGGATTTGGGAAAACATCAGCACATGCATGACCGAGATGATCTCGCTGCAGAACAGTCCGAGAGGGAATTAAGGCATAAGCTGAAAACAGCATTTAAGAGTTTTTGTGAAAAGGTATACAAATTAACGTATAAGAGTTGTCATAACTAATTACAACACATTACAGGTCGAATCTATGACAAAACAAGAAATAGAATTTGACACACCTTTTAGAGAACTAGGCTTCCCTGGAGCTCCGTTCCGTTCAACAGTATTATTACAACCAACATCGGGTTGTTTGGTGAACTTAACCGAATGGCCTCCGTTCGTCATCACTCTTGAAGACGTCGAATTAGTACATTTTGAACGTGTTCAATTCCACTTAAAGAATTTCGATATGGTGTTTGTATTTAAAGATTATCACAGGAAGACTTCAATGGTAAATGCCATTCCTATGAACCTGCTGGATCATGTCAAGGAATGGTTGAATTCTTGTGATATAAGGTATATTTTATGTTTGGATTTCTAATATTTCTCTTATAGATGATTCTTCCAGGTATTCTGAGGGAGTACAATCATTGAACTGGGCTAAAATTATGAAAACTATCACAGATGATCCAGAAGGGTTCTTTGATAGTGGAGGATGGACCTTCTTAGACCCTGAATCAGATGAAGAGGAAGCGGTAAGTTTTTTGGATTAACATTTTTAATATCTATTGTATTAAGACATTAGTTATGGGCAGCGATTACCAACAATTTTTTTATACACTCATTTAAAACTTATTATTTATATGTTGCTTGCGATGAATAAAAACATGCTTCGTATCAGATCACATATTAATGTGCCATTTCCTTTTAATATATTTAAATATTTTCAAACATCTTTCAGCAAAGGCACATCTAGCATATTGCTCTCGTTTGTTATGAACTCGTAGAGCTTTAATGCTTCTTCTCTATTAAATTTTGCAACAAGGGGGTCACTTGTTTTGTACAACACATTCAGAAAGAATATCCTATAGAAATTGAGTATTAGTAGATCTGTTAAAATTAATCAACTTAACGATGTCGTTCATAGCTTCTTTCAAAGTAGCCGTGTTTTTCATTGTTCCGTGTTGCTCTTGTTTCACTCCAACTACTTCTGTTAATGGAGCAAATCAATTTTTCACTTGTACATAATGTATACATCACTAAAAAAACTCTCTCAGATGCGTGACTTCCACACAGACACAAAACCTACTCAAAAGTTATATGAAAGTAGATACCAGCTGGTAAATATTCTTTACGTTATAGTTGCAAATATGCGAAGACTCATTGAACAATTACTACAGTCTTGATTACTTCTAAGAAATACTTGTGTAATTTTACTAGTGCTTGGCTTGACTACATCTATGATGAGTCTGTTTGGCAATGTCTTATATTGATAATCATTTTAAACAATATATAGGCAGAAGAAGAGACTGACGATGAAGATGAGGTTTATCGACCTTCAGATTTAGAATCTGGCTCTGAGGAATCTGATGAAGATTCCGAATACTCCGAGGGCGATACAGAAGAAAGCGATAGCGTTTCGGGCGAGGATGAGTTGGGTAATATTTATACATACATGCTTATATATAAATGAATAATTATGCGGAATTATAGGAACCGATGAGGAATCTGGGAAGGACTGGTCAGATTTGGAGAGAGAGGCAGCAGAAGAAGATAGGGAAAGAAATTATGAAGGATTTGAAGAACGAAAGGGGGGAAGTAAATTTTCTTCAAAGGATAAGCACAAGTCTTCTAGCAAACATTCCAGCTCAAGCTCAAAGCATAACAGTAGTCATAAAAGTTCCAGCGGCAAACACTCTTCTTCAAAGCATAACAGCAGCGGCAGCAGTAGAGATAGAGGTAGTATATTTCGTGAAAGTTGTTTATCTTTGAATAACCGTTGTTTGCAGATCGTGACCGTAAAGATAAAAACAGAGACAAGCATTCGTCGTCTTCAAGCTCAAAACACAAATCGTCGAAAGACAAGGACCGCCACAGTTCGTCTTCTTCGAAAGAAAAAGATCGCCATAATTCGTCGTCGTCTTCCTCGCACAAGAAGAGGTCTCGAGATGATGATGACGACAGGAAATCTAAAAAGTCAAGACGTTAAGTTTTTTGACGATTTTTTTTATATCGTTTTGTTTCCTTATCTTATTTTCCCCATTTTAACTTTAAGGAAGATCTGGATCTTAAATCCATTATGTAATCACTGTTGTATATTTCTTCTGTTACCTTTAATATGTTGCTGTTAGAGGTATATTTTTTCTTCATTCTTATTTTTTATATCACCACAATTATGTAGGATACTTTTTGGTATTTATTATAGTTTTGAATCTAGATTTAGTTTTATATAATGGTTAAACAAAGCCTTCTTGTAATATGAATGTCAGTGAGTGTGATAAATTTGATGTTGAGGTGTTGACCCCTTGATTTTGAGTTTGTACAACTGTTAAATATTTACTATGTTCAACTAAAAAATAAAAATTACTCACTAAACATTTTGTGTACATTATATAAATCAATAAATAAGTTCTTTTACTCAATGTTTTTTTTTGTGTAAATTTCCAATATATATCTCTGAAAACAGTATTAACTAGAGTTGTAATATTTTATTACAGGTTGTTCATTTATTCTGTTACGTGGGTACAAAAAAGTACCCTTCCCCCAATCAAGTAAAGTATACATTAAAGATTATTAAAGAAATTTAGCCGAGTATGAGCCGCTGTGTCTGATGTTCAAGACTTTGAGGCAATGTAGAACTAACTTGATTATTGAAATATTTAAAAGAGCTCAATTGAGATGCTATAGCTTAAGATAGTAAGAAAAATGAAGTGGAGTATGCATAGAACATTCGTACGCTATTTGCTTCAGACAGGCGCAAAAGCAAGTTCGACTATGCATATGCCTATTTACCTCCTCAAAAGATGTCAAGATATATGCTAGTCGGCTGATTCAGTTCCGTTGGTCATTTTTTTATTGTCTACATTAAAAAGAAAACGATACGGTTTTGAGTCAATTGAAAAGGTTGACTTCGAGTCAGCTTTAAAGACTTTAAGGATTCTATTGAAATACATTTGAACTGGCAGTGCATTGAAATCTATGGCAACACGTTGAACAGTGTTCTGCTCTGAAGTTATTGAATGATGATTTGCATAGATCACCCGTTTTTTAAAAACAACGTTAATTTCTGAAAAAAAATGGCTACCATTATGGAAAACATTTTAACGAGATATACAAGAACAATACACAAGTTATATTATGTGCAGAAAACATTGAAATATATATGTTTGTGATCATGTGACTGCTTATTAAAAGGAACAAGAGAGCGTGTTGTTAGTGTGAAATATATGATGAGTAAGATGTCTAGGTATAGGGCTCATTTAAATTAAGTTCAAACAAAGCTTTTGTTGTTTTAAGCCCTTCACATTTCATAACTCATTTGTGTAGATACAGTTTTCGGAAAATTTGAAATAAGTTACTCCAGACACGATGGCTGTAGATGTTTAAAAAACTACTAAGTGATCTGAAAAGGCACCCAAAGAAGCCGTTTCCGTACTACGGCGAATATCCATTATCTCCAAAACAACTATGATCTCACGATCTTGTCACCACCATCATATCACCGTTTTGTTCTGTAAACACGATTGCCTGATTAGAAGAGCTTCAGTATCAAATAATTTTAAAGTTTTGGTAAAAATATATTATATAATATTTCAAAAACTTAGCAAGATGATCAGCCACTGGAACAATTATACTACATATAAAGCAGTTAAACTTGTGCATTTTGTCTCGATTCCATATGAATAATTATTTTATGAAACAGAACCAGACGCACACGTTGATGATTCTGGTGCCTTTTGAGAATGGGGAGGGATTCCGAATATAAACAAATTAGATGTTCAGTCACATGTATTTAAAAATAATCCTTTCTTTATTTATAACAAAAGCTAGAGATCCTAGAAATCAAATTAATAGTAATGTTGTGACTTTAGGGAAAGATAGCTCATGTCTAGTATTAGTTTCAGAGAAGTAATTGAAATTTCAAGAAAAATAGTAACTATATCTGCAATAAAAAAGAATAAATTTAAAAAATAAAACAATTATAAATAATAGAAACTGGTCCATATATTTTAGCACCAATACAAAAAAGAAACATTACTCCCTCTTTTAATAGTTAAAAAAATTATTTTAAATATTTAGCATGGTATTCAATATGTTCACCAATAAACGATGCTATAAAGAAGTAGCTGTGATTATAACCATCCCTTTGCTTATAGATCACACGAACTCCAGAAGTTTTACAGACCTCAACAAGATTATCTGGATTTAATTGAGATAAAAATTGATCTGACGTGCCCTATAATTAAAAACATTTTCAAAATATGATGTGTCAGGTTATAACTAAATATTTACTTGATCAATAAATAATTCCAATGGGGGCCCATTATATTTCTTAACTAATTCAGTTGCATCCCAATCTTCCCAGTTTCCTGTTTCCTTAGGACCCAAATATCCTGTAAATGCTTTGATACCCCATGGGCAAACTATGGGGTTACAAATTGGGGCAAATGCAGATACTGACTTAAAAAGACCAGGATTCTTTAGTGCCAGAATCAAAGCACCATGGCCACCCATACTTAAAAGACATGTTTCTTATCGAACACTCTCTATATTTATTAAGTCTAGCTTACCTATGACCAGTTATGGATTGTTTAGTTGGATCTGCATTAAAATTTGAATTAACCAAGTCCAAAACCTCTTTACTAATGTAATCATACATTTTGTAATTATTTTTCCATAATTCTTGTGTTGCATTTAAATAAAAACCAGCACCTACTCCAAAATCCCATGAGTCTGAATCACCGGGGATATTAAGGCCTCTGGGAGATGTATCTGGATTTACTATTATTATTCCATGTTCAGATGCATATTTTTGTGCGCCAGCTTTCTCTATAAAATTACTTTCAGAACAAGTTAAACCAGAGAGCCAATAAATCACAGGTACTTTTTTATCTTCAGCTTGTGGTGGAATATATATACCAAATTTCATAACACATCCAAGTACTTTTGATTCATGACTATACACTTTTTGAAAACCCCCAAAACTTTTATTACTGGATACTTCAGTTAGAGCCATCTGAAAAAGCAAGGAGTAATATTACTAGGAGCAGAACCTATTTTAACCTTTATTAACATGTCAAAGACAAATACTAAATATCTAAATAAAGTATTGGAGATAACAGTTAAATGCCTACCTTACGTGAATACGATAAAGCGTTATAAAAATATATTTCCTGTATCAGTATTATATTCCTATTTTTACAGATCGTGGTATTCTTGAAATTATTTAATTTCTTCAATGCACCGTTCAGTATCCAGTATATTGAACAGAGACAATTTCTTTACGAATATTTCTTCAAAAGCATCTAGAAAGTCAATTTTATAGGTGACCTTGGGGAATGGTTTAACTTTTCATTGGTTTGTTTAAATTGCTATTGGTTATTTTGTGATATTATTACATGTTAAATATTAATAAATCGTTGAATGCATATGTACGCAATAATAATCGACGCTAATGGAATTTTTGCGTCTATCAAATTTTTCGATTGTTTTCATCCTTATTTAATACGCAATTTTGATATATGACAAGGATAATTAAAATGAGCGCCTTTATAAATTTCGAATTGACTTTCCATAAATTAGTTTAAATTTGTTAAAAATCTTTATGCCTTAACGTCTAAAACTACAATTTTAATATTTATGATTTATATTTAATATTTATGAAGATAAGGAATATTTTTAAGAGATACACAGAGCTATTAAAAAATATATTTAATAAGTTTACAACCACCTTAAGTCAGATATTAAAGCAACATGGTCTGATGGAAAAACTACACTAGGTATAGCAGTGTTTTCCTTTAATTCTTCATCACTTGGTAGTGGTATAATCTGTGAAACACCTAAAGAAGATTTTTCATAAAAAATGTAATCTAAACAAGCTGCAAAAAGTTCTGTAAAATTTGTATATTTTGGAGTTCCACAAGCACTATCAAGTTTGAAACTATGATGTATATTTATATTTTCTATATGCTCTGATTTATCTACAAAAAAATGTAAAATGCATTAAAAAAAAATTAAAAGTAAATTACTACTTACTGCTACTGTAGTCAATATAATCTCCTGGTATGGAACCTGTGGTATACAATTTATAAATACCACAATCTGGAACACTATTAAAGTCTCCACAGAATATCAGAGAAACTCTTTTTCCACAATACTAAAATTGTTTAATGTATTTTTATGAAGTTCGATCTAAGGATTTGAAAAAGTACCAACCCTTTCTTTAAGTTTATTAGAATATTGTTCTAAATATTTAATTGCCATACAACCATGCAACAATCGTATATGATCTGCATCAGGATGAAAGTATAGATGTGTATTTGCTATTAAGAGAATTTCATCATTATCTAATGAGCCTACAACATTTAATTGTAGTGTGGTAGTTCTTGCTTTTATCCTTTCTGCTAGTTTAGAATTTGAATTAATTTTATTCCATATTTCAGCAAAAACAGGTTCCGTATCAATTTTTTGGGAGAATACTAACTGGTCAGAATCAAGCAAAATAAATCTACTCTTATTATAGAAAAATGCTAGTCCCTCTGCAACTTCACCACCCTTTAAATAAAAAGTACTATTATAGTTATAGTGTGATAATATTGGCTGCAAATCATTTTTGTAAACTCTTCGATCAACTTCTTGTAAACATATCAAATCTGAGTTATAACCTGCAATGAAATAATTTCAAAGAAGGGTTAACAAAAAAAGCAAAAAAAGTTTACCTATGATTTCTTTCAATAGAAGCTGTTTTCTATAATTAATATTCAGTGCATAAGGTGGGCAATAAGGAAATAGTACTGTTCTACTATAATTTGAATCACAATATAAATCTGCCAACAAATTATAAGACATCACCCTAAATCTAGTTAAAATTTAAAGAAAATATGTACAAAAAATTCAATAATGTTACATTGAAATAAACTTACTCTGTTCCCTGTGCTCTTTCCTTACAAAAGTTATGCCTTCTTTCGAAAGGACATTCTCCAGGACTTGCTTCTACAGTACATGACGTTTCACATTCTACAGTTGGTCCATTTGCATTTTGGTTTTTTGGAATACATACTAATTTTAAATAGCAATTAATATCTGAATTTTGTGGGGTATATATATAAGTATCACCAACTTGTTCCCAATGAGTTTTGTCAGCTGACTTATACCAAATAAATTCACTAACATCTTTATCTGTGTAATAACTTTCAAACTTTGTTGGATAGACAGGAAAATTCGCCAATATAGAGTTAGGCAATTCAAGACAAGATACCCATGGAGAATTCACAATTACACTATATTGACAATCATTAATAAACAAAATCAATTCAGTGCCAGACAAAAATACATCCCCACATATACTATCTCGTGAAACTTCCATGTTGTTTTGTGAAAGTTTTATTATTACCCCTTTCGATAATTCACCTTCACTTTTCTTTTTTTTCGCCTTTTTTGATAGAGCCTTTTCAACATTAATTGAAACTCTATTCAAAAGTGCATTGATGTCTTCCGAAAGTTTGCGTGAGAAATTAAATACTCGCTTTACAGCTGGATTTGTTTGTTTATACTCAAAACTTAATTCAAAATGTTCACCATCATTGCATTGTCTTAGGTATGCTTTATCCATTTCATAAGAAAGACGAGTAAAACGCCTTAAAATGTTACAAAAAAAAGGTGACTTAAAAGCACTTAATTTATTGAACATGTTTCTTTGCTAGGTTAAACCATGGTGAAACAACTATGACGAAATATATAAAATATATATGCCATGACTTTAATATTCATATAAAATATACTAATAATAACAATGTCGTCTTAGTTCAAAAAATTGTTAAATTAAATTTAATGTTAATTGTTAAATAATCTATCATATACATCATACACATAACATAAAATCTATTTATAAATCCTAATTGAACCTCCCTATTGGCAATAACAAAATATATTGACGGGCAATCCAAATATTCGATAGTTAAAAATTATAAATCGAAATATATCGATTACGGACCAATAGAACAAAGTTCTTTCAATAAAACAGTCGACTCATGTCATCTAATCATCATAATCATCATCATGATCTATAATCTATTAAGTACTAAAATTTATATTTCTCATTTCCAACAGTCGATTGTAACTAGTCAACCAAAAGTAGTCGTAAGAATTAGTTGATAATAAAAAGTAGTTAATTACTGAATAGTCGATAGTTCATTCGTTATTTGCCAATATTAATAATGCCTAATACTACTTTCCCTAATAATATCCATAATTCTTAGATAACTAAACATACACCTAGGTCGATAACAGTAATTTTTATGAAATGACAAGAATAAAGCCATAACCTTTGGTTTACTAAGTGTGATTAGTGAGATCTCTATAATGCTATTTGATAAAAATATGAAATAAATTCTTAAATGTGAATGTCTCGCTTGTTAAAACTAGTTGCGTTATTTTTAGGACGGTTCAAAGTTGATAAGGTTTTATTCATTATATTTCGTTGAAAGGAATTGAATCAATACTGTTTTACAGAAAATGAATATGAAAAATTTAGCTGTTTTTGATTTTGATCATACAATCATTGATGACAACTCTGATACTGCCGTGTTACAGTTAATTAATCGCACAAAGATTCCAAATGAACTCAAAAAACTTTATAAAGCTGATGGATGGACAGCTTATATGCAAGGGATTTTCAAAGTGCTTTACGAAAATAACATTCAACAACCAGATATTAATAATTTAATAAAAAATATACCAGAAGTTCAAGGCATGAGTAATCTTATTAGAGAATTACATGATAACATGAACTACGATGTTATTATAATAAGTGACTCAAATACTCATTTTATACAAATTTGGCTGGAAATGAATAATTTACAAGGAAAAATATTGAAAGTTTTCTCCAATCCTGCACAGTTTGATGATGCAGGTTTACTTTGTATAAGAATGTATCATGTCCAAGATGTTTGTGCCTTGAGTACTAAAAATCTTTGCAAAGGAATGATTATGGAGAATTTCGTAAAGGAGCAACATTCAAATAACATAATTTATGAAAGGATTATATATATTGGTGATGGGGAAAATGATATTTGTCCTATATTAAGACTAAATGAAAAGGGAATTGCTTGTGTACGGAACAAGTACAGGTGTTTAGTGCTTGTTAATAAAATTTTGAATGGAGAAAGTATAGACAAAAAAGAGAAAGATCAAAAGCAAGATTATAGTTTGAAATCTCAAGTTTGTATATGGGAAAATGGTTATGAAATATTAAATTATTTAAATAAAAACTAATATTTGATAATTAATATTATATCAGTTGTATTATCAATTCCATTTATCTCTTAACCAGTATGAATAAATAAACAATATTTAATATTTGTAGGTTTTTTTTAATTCTAATCTAGCTGTACCTGAGCTAAGTTGGATGAGGAAGCGTAGATTTCAGTTATGTTTATTTTCAATTGCCATTGATGGCATTTCTAATAGAGTACTTATTTAACAACTTACTTGCAAGTTTTGTATATCACTATTATTAAAATTAAATTTTAAATGTATAGTTTAGAGAAATCTTCTGCCATTTGATTTTTCTTTTTTTTTTGTTTTGATAAACAAACTTAATTGCTCATTATTTCTCCTAGATGGTTTATTATTAAAACCTTTAGATCTTGCACTCATTTCTTGAATAAACAATAGATAGTTCTTATAACAGTAATTTTTTACTAAAAATATTGATAAAATTAACTTATTAAAAGCAATTTATTGAAAAGTAGTGGGTCTACTGCATTTATTTCAGATCTCTTTTGCACAGTTTGTATGGCACTGGAATTATGAAAAGATTTTCGTAAATTTCTGTTTTTAGTATAGTTTTTTCTGATGAACAACCTTTCTTTGGACTTTGATTCTTGTGCTGTTTTTTTTTGTTTTACCCTTCATTCTAAACAAAAAGTTGGAGTAATGTTTACATATCTGATGTTTTGAAAATGTTGCAAATGACTTTTTCAATGAGTTGCATGTTGAATGAATCAACAGTTTATTTTCTTCGAATTGTTAAGTTTTTTAGGTTTTAATTGCTGCCCAAATCAATTTATTTTTTTTAGTTTACCAGCTATAATTACAAATTGGTATTCCCAAAAAACAATAATATATGACCTAAAAGTTATGTTTAGATGGTGACAGTGGTAGAGGCGACAGGCCGATAATACCGCGATAGTCGCGGGTTCGAATCCTGCTGGGACACGGTCGTAAATGTAAGTAAAATATTCGTGATTGTCCTAGGCAAGAGTGCAAAATCCGACAAGGAAAATGATCCCAGTTGCGCCAGTAACCAGACTGGTTAAGACCGGATGTCTTCTGGGATTATTTCTAAGTTGGTCACTCACTAGTTAGTAGGCTTAATGTCGAGGACCGTGGTTTGGAGCCGACGTTAAACTATAGGTCCAGTCGATACAAACTCTCGTTGGTAAAAAGGTGGCTTTAAAACATAAAAAAAAGTTTAAAGGTTTAAGGTTTTATTACGGGGTTCTTTAAGAGGAAAAGGACAATGGATTTTGAACAAAAATGCCTGAAAATTATGTTGTGTCTTTATTATACCTTACACGTTTCATTACATTGGCACCTAAGGGTTAGTAGCCACCATTTCCATCGTTTAGAGATATATTTACAATGAATTTATGTTTGATACTTTTCGTCGTAATATTATGCATATTGTGATTGGTGTACATCAATTAATTTATTAGAAAAATGCAAATGAAACATTTACAAGTTTTAGTTTCTTATTACCAGCTAAAATAATATGCTATAAAAATGTACTAAGTGATATTTCGATTATTTGGTAACCAGTGATTTACAGAGGAATAATAGGTGGGGTACATCATTGGTTACAGATAACAAGTTTATAATTTTCTGCTATTATTTATATAATAATACTGCTACACTGTTGTATTTCTTAACAAAAAAAGTTGTTCGATTTGATACACTTTGGCAACATTGTAACACCACTTAGATTTAACTAATTGAAAAGGCTGAGAAATCGATTCATTACTATTAAGGTTTATGTTAGAAAACCAAAAAAGATATATTATGTATTTTTCTAAACAGTTGTTCTCATTCAACATCGATTCTAAATAGGTTTTTATTTATGTATTATTATAATATTTGATATTTATAGTATAGTAAAAATCAACATTATAAGCTAAGGAATACTTGGTAACTTTTATTCAGCAAATATTTTGAGCAATATTTAAAATTAGACAATTAACAAAATACACGCATAGTGGCCCTTAGTTGTAAACTCATTATTGGTGTCGTTTCTTTTGGGTGGTTAAGTAAAGTGCGCTTTCGTGTTAATATATATGTATATACATCGTGAACCTTTGACATATTGCAAGTGCGAAACATCGTAAAAGGTTTAAATATCAAAATGTGTTGCAAACTAGGGCAAATTAACTGTTCGAAGGTCTGAATAACGTATGCCAATGACAGAATATGCTTTGAGGTTATGATAATTCGTTTATAATACCGAGAGGCAATCCACAAATTTCAGGAAGGGTTTTCTTTATTAGACCTTCAAACACTGTTCTAAAATTGTTTAATATCCGAAAATTTACCACTCATAGTTAAATCTAAAATATTATTTAAAAAATAACGTTTATATTGACTAGATTTCCCATGAAAATAAGTGCGATATACGTTTCGGGAGCAGGGAGAACGGGGGGAAGTGTATTTGCTTTGCTTTAGCATCTATTGTTTCAATAAATTAATTATAAATAAGTGGCAAGCTTAAACTAAATCTCAACATCTAACATTTAACTAGAATAAAAAATAACAATCCAAAAGATGATATGGGTATTGCGATCTAGTACAATAAAGGCTATCGGAGTTTTAGTTTTGTTTTAATATTAATTTAACTTGAAATAATAATTTCTCTACTGAAGATCGTTTATTAGGTCTCTATAGTTAGAGGGTAATTCAGAGATTTCGGAAATTGTTATTTTTGAATCTGATTTTCATATTACGACTCTAAAACTTTATATGCATTGTAAATTATAGGTGTATAGTAGTTTTTTTTTGATTAATATTAATATAATTGATAGTTTAACATTAAATATATTTATTTCGGTAAGTAATAAATAGTTTCGTTTATATATATATATATATATATATATATAGAATGAAAAGAAAAAATACGACACCTTTATTGAACTACATGCAGCAATATAAGATCAACATACAACTTGCAACCTTTCCATAATGTTAGGTCACAGAATATCAGTTTCGTATACTTTCTTCTGGCCTTCTTGGTTAGGTACGTCTTTATTTTCCGAAGTGTTAACGTTGTCGATTTGAATATTTTCAGCGTTTGTATCGGGAGTTGGGTTCGGATTGCTTGAATTGGTCAGTGTGATCTTACTGGCCAAGCCGGCGTTAGTATTGGGTATGTTAGTCAGCGACCCGGTGATCTGAGAGGTTGCAAGTTGGAGTCCCATTTTCTGTAGCAAGTTTGATTCGCTTCCAGTTTTCTTCAGTAGCTGATCCGGAGCTGGTGGTATGACGGTTAGCGTGTTGTTTCCTCTCTGGAGCTGTTGTAATCTCGCGTACTGTTCTTGGAGAGCCTTCTGTTTCTTCAAGAGTTCCTGATGTCGTTGCTCTAATTCCTCCTTTCTGGTTTTCTTGGTGCCATCCTGGGAGTTGACGCTCTCGCAACTGCTGGAATTACTGGCCGATATGACGTCGCTGTCGCTGTTGGGCACCTGCAGGTTGGAGCCGATGTTTCTCGGTAGGGTCTGGGACTTGTTCGAGTCCTTGATGCTGGAACGGCTGGGCACGTTCCGCCTCAGGGTCTGCAGGCCCAGGTTCTGGGTGGCCTGCTCGAACTGGGACAGCGGCTTGTCCATATTCTGCACGTTCTGGATATGTTGGAGTCCGGCCGCGGCGACTGACCTCGGCGGCAAACTGGGGGAGGTCGGGGAAGCTAGGGGCGATTTGGAACTGGTCCTAGGCGGCGGCGGCGGCGGTATTCTCTTTCCCGAAGCTATGTGCTGCAGCAGTTCGGTATTCCGTTCTGGAATGGGAGGTTTACTGGCAGTTTTGTTGGCCTGCAGCGGCTGAATAGGCGGACTGTTATCGGTATCCGACCCGCTAGGGTACGAATGCAAACGTCTTAAGCTGCCGGTGGCCGTGCTCACCGTTAGATTGTTGCTGGGTAGGAAAGAGGCGGAGTCCATGCTGCCCTTGCGGCCGATCTCGGCCATCTGGGGCGCCCTGCTCGGGGCCACGCCTTTGGCTGGGATGGCTGGGGGTTCGGAACTTTCCGAGGATGAGCGGGTGCCGGGGTGAGGTTTCGAGAACGTTTGCAGTTCGTCTAGCAGAGCGTCGAGCGCGTTCTCCGGACGCTGGGAACTGTCGGAGGAGGTGCCGGAGCACTCTCCCCCGATGATGAGCGACCCCATGCGTGGAGCGGCAGGGGGCTGTGAAGCAAAACAACATAGTTACTCCGTTGTTGATATATATATATTTTCAGTTGTGTAAGAAAATCTCGAATAAATTATACGGATGAACTTACATATTGTGAGGGCAATATGTAATTTAGCGATAGCAAAGGAAACTTTATATAATTATATTAAAGACTGATACAGACAATTTTCCTCTTAATTTTCTTTAAGAATTCCTTTTAAATTCAATTATAGAATCAGAACTATTTGATGCATATATACTGTTTTTCATTTCAAGGTGGTATTAGATATTCAACAAAAGATAGCAATTTTTTTGTGTAAGCTATGGTGATCATTTATAAATAGTACTCTCTGGGTTCAGTTTACGACCAATATGATTGATTTAGTATCAGCTTTCTTAAAGCCCGTTCAATAAAACAGTCATTGCACGTCATAACAGGTCAATTGAAAAGTCCCCGGTCTACCATTTTTATTCAACATAATTCCCTTCAAGAGTGATACACTGATTATAGCGACCCTCCAACTTTTTGATGCCATTTTTGTAGTACGATTTGTCCTTTGCTTCAATATAGGCCTCAGTTTCGGCTATCAGCTTTTCATTCGACGAAATTTTTTTTCAGCGAGCATTCTTTGATCTGAGAACAGGAAATAGTCAAAAGTGAGCTCACGCGGCACCCACTTTGCACAGAGCTTCCCCATACCCAAATATTCGTGAATTATATGATGTACACGTTCAGTTGATATCTTTAGAGTGTCTGCTATTTAATTCAATTTCAATTTACGGTCATTCAAAATCATTTTGTGGATTTTTTAATGTTTTCATCGGTAACAACCTCTTTTGGGCGTCCACTGCGTTCACCGCCTTCGGTGCTCATTTCGCCATGTCTAAACTAAGCATACCAATGCTTGATGATTGATTTTCCTGGGGCAGTATTCGGAAACTCGGCAGCAAGCCAAGTTTTTGCTTCAACTGTATTTTTTCCTTTCAAAAAGCAATATTTTATCAACACGCGAAATTCCTTTTTATCCATTTTTTTCACGACAAAAGTTGCTCGTTTACTCTTTCCTTTTGTTTTTTCTTGAATCTTCTTCTTCGGCTCTTTTCTAGGCGTTTATTGGTCATGGATTTTATTAACATTTTTTTAACATGCTTTTAAATCATTGGAATTAGACTCGATAATTCATATGATCCAGTAATAAACTTCCATAACTTGCAGTTGTCCTTGCAGTGGATTTCTGCCGTCAAAGATTTTATTTAATTTCAAACCCCATCCGTTAAAATGTGATTCGTAGTAGACAAGTGATAAAATATAGTATCTAATATTGTATAGTATAAAATATAAAATAGAGTAGGATAAAATATATAATAAAATATAAGGAGGGTGCACCATAAGAATTTTTCATCGAATTCATGGTGTATCATCATACTCATATGATATTTTATTAATCATGTCTTTTTTATGGTTTCACACTAAAATCTTTTCGGTTTCAGGTTTAGTCATATGGCTGTAACAGGTCAATTGAAAAGTGCCCGGTCTACCATATTAAAATATATTTTTTTGGCAAAATTATTATTTTTTTATTCAACATAATTCCCTTCAAGGGTGATACACTGATTATAGCGACCCTCCAACTTGTCGATACCATTTTTGTAGTACGACTTGTCGTTTGTTTCAAAATAGGCCTCAGTTTCGGCCTAGATATGATCTTCATTCGAAGAAAATTTCTTCCCAGCGAGCATTCTTTTGAGATCTGAGAACAGGAAATAGTCGCTGGGGCCAGATCTGGAGAATACGGTGGACGAGGAAGCAATTCGAAGCCTAATTCATGGATTTTTGCCATCGTTTTCACTGACTTGTGACACGATGCATTGTTTTGATCAAGCAGCACTTTCTTCAAATGCGACCGTTTTTCGGCGTAAAATTTATTTACCTCAGAATTACTACTTATTTATTTTTCAGATAATTTACTCTTTATAATGCATCACCATAGTTTATCAATATTCGTACATCAAATAGTCTAATTTATTTAAATATCATTTTAAGGCAAGTTTATAATTTAGTAACCTTTTAAAATTAATGTGATAATTGAAATCTTATTTATAATAGTTACTGTTAGATTAAAGTAGGCTTTGACTGTATCAGTTAGTCCAACGTGAAAACAATGAAATTAATGTTACATCTATCTTTAACGTATATAATGAAAGTACTGTTTCCAAACAGGCAACAACGTCTAGCTACAGAAACAAAATCTTGTTTCCGCCAATGTGTTCCACAATAATACGTACTGAAAACCAAAAGAACTGTTAGGTACCTATTATATTGACTTCTGCTTTTGAGGAACACATTTCATTGAATAAACGGGGGACGGACGAGAAGGGTGGCGGGGTGGTTAATTGAACGATGTCAGTAAGGCGAAAAACAAAAGAAAAATTTAGCCGGCTTCAAAAAAGAAATCAACCCAATCGAGTTGTTTTGTAGCTTTTTTGAAGCCTCGAATGAAGGAGAAAAAACTAAAAAGGGTTACCTTTTAAACAAAATATTAATTTGCAAACAAACATCACTACTCATGAGGTAAGTCCAACAACTCCAACAACTAAAACAATTTCAACAATAAATAAAACGACGTTTGATAATATTTTTAGTATGCTAATTATGGTAATGATCACTACGAAGCGTACTGTCGATATTTAGGAAGATATTCTCTGCAACAAATACATAGAAGTACTTAAAATTAGAATTCAAAAATTATATAAAGATTATAAATAACAAAATGTAACTATTACCTAGAATAAAGCAATTTTTTTCTTTAAAGTTTCTTTATTCTATGACTATTACTTCTATATTTTGACATTTGGTGACCGCGTTAAATAACATTTCTCGAACATAGGCAACCAAACATAAGATTACTGTCAAAATTTAGAAATAAAGTTTGGCGTTTGAACAGAGAATGTCTTTTTTACAGCATGCAACAATAAGAAACATAAAAAATCGATTTAATATTAGAAAACTCTTACCACTCATAATTTGCCACGTAGGCAAAAAATCATACACATACAATTAAAATTAAAAACAAAACAAATAAATCGAGGAGAAAGGCATGCCGCGTGCAACACAAGACACGAATCAAATAAGAAAAAAATTACGACGAGAAATGCAAAAAACGAAAGGAAAACAAATCGGAACGTGCAGTATGTAAAACAAAAACGAAAAAAATCTTTCCCTTATAGTAAGGTAAGGTCGAAATCTGCGAACTTTTGACACCTACTCGAAGTAATAATAAAACCTTTATCTTTTACCCTTACAAAGGTCAATAAGCAAAAAAGCTACACTAAAAGCTACTGCATTTTGCAATAATAAAAAATATATAATATATATAATAACATTCGGTTCAAAAATTTCATATTAGTCTACGATTTGATTTTTACTTTAACTACGTCAAACGAAAAAAAAAAGAATAAACCAAAAACTAAATACTGTCGTAATTCGGGTATAAACTGCATCAGTAAAACAAAAGTAAGTAAACTAGATAATTAAAGCAAAACTCGGGTCCTACGTAATAACTTCCAATAAACAAGAAATATAAAAGCAGTATAATAGGTACCTAATATGTGGATCAAAAGAAATTACAAGTAATCGAGATAACAGTGCTTGTTCGATTATCGATGAGATGATTGTACGAGGTGCTTTCAAGATGGGTCCAATAGTGGCTTTCTGATGTGAACATTTCCAATGACACCTTACTATAAGGAAAAGGTTGTTAGCCTTTAACATTGAGAAGTTAGAAGCATTCTAGTCGTAAATTTATTGGTCTTTATTTACTTTATCTCTTTCAATATGATACTATAACAAGAAACAGAGCTTTATTAAGAACAGAGACACTATTTTTGGTTAATAAAAGTTTGATAAATTTATTAATATGTTCAGTAAGGTGCTTGCATGCAGCTAGAGAAACTATATATATATACATTTCAAAAGTTTGGAATGTTAATTTATGGTATTGTAGGTTATGAAATAGTGTAAATGAATTAAAGTTATTTCTTTGTTTACATGCACTAGGTGGATAAGAAAATATATGATGTTAATAAGTTAAATAGTTTTTTGATTTTAGTTATTATTGATAATAGAAAAGTAACCATAACCTCAAAATGTTGGTTATATAGGTAGATAGGTATAAATTGTAATTCTGTGTAATATTGATTTATACTTTTTTAAAAATAATATAACATAATAAAAACATATAACACTTATGACAATGAAACCTATACATTATATAGGGTGAGCCATCTGTTTGTTTTTTTTTGTGAATTTGTTGGTAATGAATTTGTAAATGATAGCATCTTGTATGTCTACGATTCCCGGTTCTCTAAGGAAAATATTTTCAATTGAGTTGCTGGCTTTATAGTAGCTTATTTATTTAGCTCAGTTTTGTGGTTATTTTTACCAATAACTCTATTTACAATATTGCACCAAATCTTTGTAAATTGTTGGAGTAACAACCGAACTTAAGATATTATCACATAAATAGTCTAAACCCGTTAAAATTCAACTGAGGTGTTGTTAAAACTGTTGAGAATAGGTTTATGAAACATTGATTATTTTTGGTAGTTTGTCTATGTTTTTTTAGATTATTTGATCGCAATCATATATCTGTGGAGAGTTGAAGTAACAACAATGCTAAAAATATCATTATAAAAATAGTCTAATGATGTTAAATCTCATTTGGTCTATGGTCAAAATGACTGATTCTTTTTATCAATTTGTTCATGTTTTTTTCCATTATCTATATTTTTTAAAAAACCTGTTTACTTATTAAAGTTTTTATATTTCCATTTGTTTAACATTCTCACATATACTGTTTGGTGAAGTATACTTAAGAACAATGGGATGCATATATGTTCTGTTACAGTTCGTTTAATAAAACAGCGAACTATGTTAACGTCATCTAAATGTATGACGTCAAAACGTCGCAATGTTACCCCATCAACTTTGAGTTTTACTTTGATATATAACAACATTCTAGTCTAAAAATAATAATGAAACAAATATGATGTTATCAAGTTAACATTATAGTACATCTATGCATATGTTATCTCGTTGATGTTTGAATTAACTTATTAGAAACGCAGTCTGTTTCTGACTTTGATTGTCTAATGGCTTCGGCACTTTCAACTAAAGTAAAGAACGTTTGGTGGTTTATAACCTGTAGTTATTTTAAAGAGACATATATATATATATATATATATATATATATATATATATATATATATATATATATATATATGTCATAGTCTCTATGGAATGGTTTCCCAAAGATTAGTATCTCCAAATTCGTACACCATTAAGTGCAAGCTTAAATTCCAGTAGAGTAGATTCATATGCTCAATATACTTCAATGCTAGTTCGGTGGTCTTACAACTTGAGTTATTAATCAACTGAGAAATAATTGTCACTCTTCCTTATTTTTTCTTGAAGAGTTAGTTGATTGAATTGAAAGAACATTCTTATAATCTTCCCATCCTACGGACGTATCAGTTATCAATCTTATAAGGTCTACAGTCTAATGATGTGATGATGATAATGTGAAGACATCACTTGTCCTTACAATATAATATTGTATATATTATATTGTGACGGTACATTCGACAGTAGATTCAACTGCTCGCCAAGAAGATCAAGTTATTAACAACAAAGAAACTACTTATCAAGAAGAGGGTCCGACGATTCATTGGCAATCGTTTCGTATTTCTGCTGTTAACGTTCTTTAACATAGTTTACTATAATCTGTGAATTCTTCGCACAAATATCGCAGTTCAAGGCATAACGCCACCAAAGACGGACTAAAGTTGCAGTGAACTAATGGAGTCTACTACAATTTTCACAAAAGTTGGCGGTTGAGGTTGGATAGCCAGCCACTAAAGACGGATTGCAGTTAAGGGCTCAGTCCAGACTTTGGCCCCCGTTAGATTTTGGCGACACCAAAACTTCATAAACTATTTGGTACGGGCTAAATAAGTCAATTTAGGTAAAAAGTGCAATTCAGAAGATCATCAAAGACAAACTGTTCGACCAAGGAGAATATATGATCACAAGTTATTTTACAACTGAAAGCTGTCTAGATGAGATAACAATTATGTACATCCCTTTGGTTGGATCTTCAGGAGGGAGTCTTATACCATATACTGGATATTCTAAAAAATATGTATAATGTCTGGTGATATATATGTAGTTCATATGTATAGTGTCATTATGATAGATAAATAGAGATGCAATTTCGTCTGTACAGACGACTCAAATAGTTTCAACTTTTGGTTAAAATAAAACAAGTATCAAATAAATTAAAAGTTTGTTTTAAATTCAATATATTTCGCAACTCTAATTAAATGACAATTGGTGGATGGTAATGGATCACTAGACATTGCGTACCGAAGTACCTGATTGGTTAGTCAGTCTCCATTGTGAATTTTCAGTATCTATCAACGCCGCTCAAAACCGTAGGTTTCATATCATATTTCTGTCAATGTCTAAGTAACATGTACTTCAAAAGTAAACCAACAGATGACCCAACATATATATTATATTCATTTGTTCTAGGCTATTTTTTATGTTTTTATTATAAAATCTAAAAAAATATATAAATCTAAATATAAGAATATTTTATAAAAATAAATATTGTAATTAGAACACCAATTTTATATGAATCTATGAATCAAAGTACCCACATCGTCCTGTTAGCAATATATGGATTCCACTGTGAATTTGAATTTACTAGTGTTGGGAACTATCGACTGAAATCGACTATCTACTATTTAGTAATTGACTACTTTTCACTATCGGCTATTTCAGTCGCTATTTTTGGTTCGACTGATTTTAATATTACTATTTACTATCGACTGTTTCAGTCGTGTACTTTTAGTTATTGTTTTTGGTTCTACTAGTCTCATTCCACTGATTTTGAACGTTCTGGCTCTGTCGCCCTAGCTGCGACCTTGAAAAAAATGTACCAATGTATGATTACATAGATTTATATGTAATTTATAGTTTTATAATTTTTTTGGTAGTTTGCTTGTAAATAACAATATATTGTATATTAACATAGCAGAATTTTTCAAGATTGTTAATGTAATAGAGTAAAACGATTAAAATTGTGAATAATAAATAGTAAAATACTTTTTACTGTTTTTATAGCGATATTAGGTAATATTTCGATTACTTTCTCGTTTTTTTTTGTTAAAAACTATTTTTCTTCAATAATAAATAAAGCACTTACTTTATTTAAAAAAGCTCTAGTAGTTATTGTGCGATCATTTTGAATTGTGTCATGAATTAGTTTTTTTTCTATGTTTAGGTATATGTTAAATTTTTATTTAGTATTTATGATTATAGTAGTACATTATTAGTTATTAGATTTTATTTGTTTGTGGGGTATTATTCTATTCCATAAAAAAGTCCACAGAACATCCCAATATAAAAGTAATTCCACTTCGTTTAAAACGAAATTATAAACGTTAGTACATGAAGAAATTGGAGAATATAAACACATATAAAATTAATTGTTTCAAGCAATTATCCCCGTCCTTTTCTCTCTCACAATTTATACAGAAAAGGATTCGTACATCTTCGTCTGACATCACCAATTAATCAGTCAGAAAACAGTCGAACCGTGCATTTGACTAAAAATAGTAATTACTATTTTTAGTATAGTAATTACTAGTAATTACTATACTGAAAATATATATTAATAGTAATTACTATTCTCAGTCGCTTTCAGAGTTTTTTGACTATCGACTGTTTCGACTGTTTTGCTACTATCGACTGTTTCGACTGTCTTCAGTCGGTAGTTCCCAACGCTAGAATTTAAAAACTAAACATCCGTGGAAGCTTTTGAATTCTCAGTCCATTTTTGACTTCTTTAAAATATGAAAAAATTTGAACAAATATATTATACAATATTTGTAGAAATATGTACATTATTTAGGAACGAATGCTTTGTATATGGCTTCCATGTGATTAAAAGGGTTTCAATATTTATTTTTCTTAAATCACATAGAAAATATCGAAAGACTATGTGTTTGATTTGAATTCTCTCAAACTAAAATTTTCATGTAATACAGTCAGGTGGGGTAACTGCACGCAGTTTTCAGTAAATTCTCTTCAAATTAAAAGTTTTAATTTAATCATCTAATACACAGAGATCACACGTAAATTTCCCACTCTTATAGCTAGTGCAGACTTCTTGTCACCTAGACTTTACAGTCATCTACATTTCTGTCGTATTTCCGTATTATTCTCGACATAATGGATAATAATACTCTTGCCCTGAACATTAATTTTTCTTATTATCTTTAGTTTTAGTATCTTTGCTAATATTATTTTCTTTCTTTGACTTGGTTTTGGTTTCCATGTTCATCTTTGGTTTTTTAATTTTCTTAGAATTTTTATCGATTTCTTTTTGTTTCTTTTCCACTATATTTTTAAACGGACTCTTAGAGATTATTTCCGAGTTGGTGGCATTTTTGTGTCATGTCTCAATGTGAGTTGCTTTTAGTAATGGGCTTATACTGATTATGAGGTATATGAGACTCATGAGTAATCAAAATGTTACAGAAAACGGAAGGTGGAATAATTTGTCGTTTCTCATTCCTTTTCGATCTTGCTCAACAGAACAGCTCATGTAATTGTTCTTTGGCTTATTTTGTATCACTTTCGATATTCTGTTGTTTATATAGTGAAAAACCTAGTAGGAGATTCACCATTTCACCAACATTCGAAATATGAGGAATCTCAAATTGTGTTTTTATCAAATAGCACTAAATTTGCAGACGCACTAAATATTTGAGCAACGTTTGGCTTTCTATTATATTATATATATATATATATATATATATATATATATATATGCGATCTCCTGTATACAATACTATCTTAATTCATGGGTTTCATTCTAAAGCTTATTCTGAAGTCTATATATGTTCAATAATCAGATTAGATGGTGTTAAATGTTTTAGTCTACGCAGTTCACTATCACGTCGCATATTTAGCTGATTAGCGAATACATTGGGATGCATTGACAGTGAAGTACTTCACACAAGCACTTTGAATTACACTCGTTATAGGTTCTAGAGGAATATCGCGTTGTATCACATCATTTGAAACACAGTACGGAGCATCAGCAACGGCACGCAACATTTTATTTTAGAACCGTTGAATGATCGATATATTAGATTTGCTAGCGGTACCCCATAGTTGGATTCCATATGACCAATAGGCTGACTCATACAGCAATACCTTGTTATGTAATGATAACTTGGATTTGCGCCTGATGAGTCAATACATTTGATATAATTAAAGTCCAAGTTATTTTTGTTTAGAGAGTATGTGCTTTTTCCAGGTTAGACGTCGATCTAAATGCATACCAAGATATTTAACAACATTGGTAACATTGTTTCATTCGCTTTAATGCACAATGTCTTCAACCATAGTTTTATTTGCTCCAGGTGGGTTTGTAGGTATGCGACTGGATCTTCATGAGATGCGAAGATTGCTGTGTCGTCTGCGTATGTTGCCACAGCAGTTATTTTTGTGGTGGGTAAATCGGCTGTATATAGACGATATATTATTGAACTCAGTACACTACTTTGCGGAACTCTTAAATATATTAGATGTAATTTGGCATGTTCATTCGCCTTCTTTTACAGTAAAATGTCTATCAGTCAGTTACGATTTTTGTAACTGATAGTCTGAATGAGGCAGAAGTTTCTTTAATTTAACCTGCAAGCCTGTATGCCATATTTTGTCAAAAGCCTGATATATGTACAGAAAAGCAGCCGAACAATATCTTTTGGCATTTAAGTCCATGTTTATTTTGTTTACAAGTCTATAGTTCCATGTTTATTTTGTTTACAAGTCTATAGTTCCATGTTTATTTCGAAACGCAAACTGATGTTCAGGAATAATTTTTCTTTCGAGATTATCTCAATTAGATAGTTCTTGTAAAATTTTACCGGTAATTAAATCATAACCAGGAGCTTTTTTAAAATCAATCTCTCTCATTATTGTTTGTTTAACTTTTTTGACCGTTAATTTTTTATGCGGCAACTCCACTTGAAATGACGAATTTAGAAATCTAGTAATTTTAATTTTGTTATCTTTATATAGCTCAGACTAGAAAAGAGAACTTGAAGCCTGCTTCTGTGAACAGGTTGTTGATGAAGGCATATGTTCCAGTGGTATTAGTAACATTTTTAAAAGCTCAATCGAAAATCGAAGTCACTTTGTCTTGGTTTTATGTTGATGGAGTAAGTATACGAATTTCAATAACGCGGACACCTCCCCTTGTATACTTGCCTCAACTCGTCAAAATAAATTTAAAGAATTAAAAAATAGAAAAATAACTTGCCTTGGACAAGATACGTAAATTCTCATAAAATATTGATTAGTTTCTCTCGCTCCCTGTCACTTTGATTACTCATTTAGTAATGTAAATAAATAAGAATACTGCACAACAACAATATTGTGGCATAAGTATTCATGCATTTGTGAAGCAATCCCTTATACATTTGCTTAGGGGTCAAAGACGATCTAAATACGATAGGTTTCCATCAGTTGACCACAGTGTCATTTGCACGATGCTCACTGCGTACACTTATCCCACATGACTCTAATAATTTTATTTACTTAATTTATTTAGTTTAAAAATATTCGTTGTCCACTCATGTTTTATACAAAAGTAATTGTAAATTTTTGGCACAAGAAAAAATGTTCAGAATTTGTTCTTTATTCCACTTAAACTATACATAATTTACAGGCGTATAATAAACACTTTGAACCTATACCGATTATATTTATTAAAACGTAAGTAGAAACGCCATTTATAGGGCGTCCAAGGTTAAGTATAGTTTTTTTTGTCCACTGTGTATATTTTATGTAAATCATTCTAAAATTGGAACCTGAAATGTTTACTAATTTATATATATTTAAACTTACTAAGTATTTAATATTAAATTAATCACAAATTGTATTAAAACTTCCAAATATCAAGATGAATCTTTATTAATTAAAAAAAAAAATATATGCTTTTCTCCGAACTTTGTGGATTTGATAAACTTTTGGGTATAATACTTGCTCTTTGAAAAATATGAAACGAGACAGCAAATTGGACAATATTTTTGAAAAATGCGAAGGAATGAAATAGAAACCTGTACCCTAAATAGATTCCCTACTTATTTTATCTAAATTGAATTGAAATAGTAATAATCATTATTTGTGTTTTGTATGTATTTTGTTAATAAAGTATTTTGCAAGAACCTTATTGAACTTGAAATATCAAAAATGCCAATAAAAATAAATAAAAAAATGTGCACAATATGTATATTTGCTCGAAAGGATATAAACGTTTGATGCAGTGCTTATGGTGCAAATAGGGTTAGTATATATATATATATATATATTTATATAGATTAGAAAAATAAAACCAAAAAACAAATTACACAGCATTAGACCAATAAATTGAAAACTATAATACCGATAATCAAAGAACGTAAACAAAAAAACGAACGAATATCCATCGAAAATATAATAATATATATATTATTTCGAAAAAGGAACAGTTAAATATATAAAAATAGTCATTAAGGCAAGCATTAAAAACGGATATCAGTCATTACTCGTGAGTGGATATAGCCTCTTTGAAGTTGGCGCTCCATTTCCAGTCGTACTACGATAGAGGTGTAGCAAAAAATACAGTTTTATCAATATTGGGAGACTAGTCGTGGTCATTGTTGTAGAATAGAACCCGAATATGTTAAGAGAGGTTTGCTTTGGTCAGTACTCGGTCAGTTTTATAAACTATGCCAGAATAAAAGGTCAACATGTCACAGAAAGCATGACGACTTGTAAATGATGTTTAAATTTGTTGTTATTTGGCACAGTTAAAAAAACATTTGACATAAACTGGTAACCTAGACCATTTGTATCGTCAAAAATTATATTTATATAATATACAAACATATCCTCAATTATTAGTACCACTTAATGGTAAATTGATTGTCGATTGATACTAACACAAAACAAAATTTTTACGTCAGTGTCAAAATTATTAAAACTAAAATATGATTATTTTTGATCTAGATAAGCAAAGTTAAACAACTGCATCAATTGGTGTAATTAAAGACATGTTTGTATAGGGATTGAGCGATATGTTTTCAGCTTATATACAGTCGTGAAGCAAAATTAATTAGTAGTAACTTATATTTTTTGATAAGCTATTTTTTTGTGCGTGATTTATTTGTAATAAGTTTGATATATATAAAGAAAAGTTATTTGCAGGGATACAAAATGCGTCTACAGCTTTAGGAAAAACCTATTCTATTCACCATATTAATCATATTTGCAAATATAATGAATTCTATTTCGGCACAATATAGTTTTTGCCTTACGTCTGCAGCTTAACAGTTAATTATCAAGCAACAATAGATACAATCTTCTAAAATATATTTAGGTTGTTTATTAAAACATGAACATTAAAAAAAGCTTGATGACGTGGATTGATAAAATTAATAAATAAAATACCAATATAGTGGAATATTTAAAACTTATTTTAAAAGGATCGAGCTTTAAAAATATTAGGAATGATTAATTGCTAGGAAATTCAAGATTCAAGATTTCCGACGTTTTTTTTCTGAAGGTTCCATTAAATTATTTTTTGCTAGTTTAATGTATAGGCAACTTAAAAAACTTATTGTAACGTCACGCAAAAAACATATTGAACGGAAATAGAATATTATTCAAAGATTCGCCTCGGTTTCCCGATTTCTACGTCGTCCTGGCTCTTTCTATAACCTTTTTTACAAATATGATCAATGAAGAAGGTAAAAATAGCTAAGGTAACATTGGAAATGCGTGTAATACGTTTCGAAATCATGTTTAGTTTACGATGGGTTAACGTTTTTACTTTCTTCTGAAAGAAACTATAAGCAAGAATCAATTTATATAGCTCCCAGTCGGTTGGTATTAAATATATATCATTTTCGACTAAATATCGAGGTTGCGTTTTTCAGTTTAATAGGTCCTGACGGGAAATACAACTTATTCATCTACCAATTTAAGTAATAAGTGTTTTGGTTGGTATAGAATAATTTTGGAATCGATGAATTTATATAAAGGCCAAAAATGGAAAGAAGAAAAATACAAATATTTTTCGATTTTTAAGTAACTTTTTGAAAGTAAAATAAGTGTTGGTGGACATGTAAAGTTTCATTAAAGAGGGCTGTTAGTTAAAATGTGCATTGTGTTGATGCAAAACTGACATGAATGTCAACATTATTTTTGAAATATACGAGGTATAAATGATGCTTGAAGAAGACTTTTTTTGATGCAGTACTATTTTTTAATATATTTAACTTAATATATTAAAAAATGTATTTTGGATTAATTATTTTTGCAATAAAGCTAAAAATTACTCTAGCAAGAAGAATACAGAAACTCTTTTTTAATGTAAATAGAGTTTTGTGCAGAAAAGTCCAATATAATATAAGAAGAAGAAAATAACACCATTAGTAGTAGTACTACATTTCAATATGTTTGTATGGAATTTAGTACAATTGCATTTTAAGTTCTGTATAACATATAACTTTTATCATATAACATTTATCATTGAATAAACTTATTGTGCATAAAAGCCAAACATTTACTTAAGAAGAAGTGACAAGACAGTGACAGTGATACCTTAGTTTTTTTATGTCAAGAAGATAAATTAAACTTTACACAAATATAATTAGTTTTTTTCATAAATCATTATTTATTCTTAAAGGTATAAAGTGTTGCATAACTCTTATTTTAGAAGTTTATATGTTTATATGGAATTTAGAAGTGTAGAACTTTCACTTTTGTGCTGTCAAAGTTCGACGGTTTTAATATATATAAAATGAAATAACTCAAACAATATTTACCATATTTACGTGACGGTGTATGCTTTATTATAATACGATTTGTAAGATTTTGTCAGTGTCTAGCTTGTCGTGTCTATTGTGTAATTTATACTGGAAAAACGGCATTTTTTGTGTGGCAATTTTTCCGTGCTTTCCATGCATTATGAACTAATAAAATGCATTTTGGGCGATGTTTATCGTCGATAAGTTTTATAAGAGGGTTATAAATCGAACTATTTTAGCACATATGGATTTATTTATAGAAAATTTTGATAGTATTATCGTTATAATATAAAACAAAATATTATTGAAGGGCATGAGCTAAGAAATTTAGTTCGGGATAGTATTTGGTCCGTTTGTACTACATATGAAGGGTATTCATTTAATACAGGTATAAATACATAATACATAATTGTTAGTTTTATTTTAAAAATTTTCAGAGCGGTGATATATGTTATTATATTCGCTTATATGGCAAAATATCCCTGGTTAGAACTACAGAAAAATTATGAGTGGCAATCAAAAAGATACACAGTTGGAGTGAAGACTGAAAATACAGCTTAATCGCATGAGATATATCTATATCACTTTTGCGTTGCGTTGAAAGAAACATAAATCTAATTATATCACTTGAACTATGTCCGGAATTTATCCGGATGGTGGAGTAAATCAGACTTCAAATTAAGCTTCTTCTAACTTCTATCTGAACTATTTGACCAACTCTCTGAGATCAAAGATATGGGGCATGTAGTATATATAGAGGTTTTGCTTAAATAGAAGAAATCGAGGAATTTTTTTGCGTGGTCCAACCAATGCTGGCTCTGAGACCACTTATTTCATTGGTTCATTTGAATTTATTTGCAAAAGCATTTGATTGGTCAATTGCTATAAAACGATCGTTTGTTTCTATGGTTTGTTTAGGACGCAATTTTTGTATGTCCGACACAGAGTACGATCAGCATTTTTAATTATAATCACTATTATTTGATTATAATGTCTTCATTCTCAAAAGTGTATATGTGTGGAAAGAAAAAAAACCAGGCGTCGTTTTCCTAGGACGAAAAAACCCAAGTTAGTTATATTAAGCATGTGTGTGTGACTCAGCGTTGCTTTTACCTGGTAAGTGTACAATTATGTATATATGGCATTTGCATTCATATTTGTATTTGTATTCATTTGTATTGTTATTCATAGGAATACAACAGAAGAAATCAGGAAAATTAAAGCCAACCACCCTTTAAAATCAAATCATTAGTAAATTACATTAAAGGCAAATGTGATTATACTACATGAAAAGTTTTTGTTGCCTTTTAAAAGTTGCTTGTAAAGTGCCATCAATTAAAAACTTAATTATTTTGAAGGGGTTCATTTACTTGAAACAAATGTATATTGGTATCTTATACTTGTAATTAATATTTTGAATTAAGGCTCCTTAACCGAGATAACCCTTTCAACAAAGTGTTAAGAAAATATATCAATACAAACTAAAATTATACAATTTGTTGATTAACAAGATGCGCTTGATTTTATAGACAAGAGGTTGTTTTATTATATTGTTAATAGATCCTTAAGCTGGTTCTTTAACTCATCGATTTTACCATAATAAGAACGCAATAGTAATTTTGATATATATCATACATTTTGATTTTTTGTCGCCGTTTTTAAAGTATTACTTTTTAGTATGTTTTCTCCGTTCTGACGTATGTATGTTCAATTAGATTGCAGCCTTTCTTATATTCACATTTAATTATTTTTTATTTATATATTTATATTTCATTATTTTTTATTTATATTCATTATATATATTCATTATAAACTTATATTTTAGGTTTATGATATTTTATTATATTTGTATTTATATAGAATTTTATTTCAATAAATTATCTTGAAAAATTACATATTGGTTACAGTTATTACGCGATGCCTATGAAGTCCTCGCCCAATGAAATGCTCTTCTATTAAAATATCTTCTTTACAGGTGCCTGTAATGGTAATTTAAATTAACCAATGAAATTCAGCGGAATGACGTTCTCAGCGCCTTCCTGCCGAGGCAGTTGTTTTGCTTAAATAACAACGCATAATTGTAAATGAAGTTTCCATATATGGTCGAAAACTATAATTTTAGTTTAGTTTTTTGTTTATTATTTTAGTACTTGATGCGGTACATAATCAATTTTTATAATTGGCTTCAATGCATGGCCAGAAAAACACCACCAAGTCATAATGACGCCAATACCGTGTTCACAAGTTGAATTTCTACGTTTAACATTGACGTTTCATTGAAGAATCATGTTTTTTCTGACTTGTTATAGGACGATATGTTTCGCTTAAATCACAGAACGCATAATTGTAAATGAAGATTCCATATATGGTCGAAAACTATAGTTTAGTTTAGTTTTTTGTTTATTAATTTAGTACTTTATGCGGTACATAATCAATTTTTATAATTGGTTCCAATGCATGGCCAGAAAAACACCACGAAATCATAATGACGCCACTACCAGGTTTACAGGTAGAATTTCTACGTCTAGTATTGAAGTTTCATTGAAGAATCATGTTTTTCTGACTTGTTAAGCGACGATATGTTTTGCTTAAATAACAGAATACATAATTGTAAATGAAGTTTCCATATATGGTCGAAAACTATAGTTATTTTACTGAACCTTTTAGAAACTTGCATTACATCGTATCCACCAATCAATAGCTGGTACTTAGGAAGGGTACTTAGGTAGTACTTGGACAAACCATTGCAACCATTTGCTATTGGCATTGCTGAATTTCTGATTGAATATTTTACGCCAAATTTCATTATTTTTATCCGATTCCCACCTATTTTTCAGATGCCATTATGATTTTGAGTCAATACATTTTTTGAGATAGCTCGTTGCGGTAATTCAAAGGAGCTAATTTCGTCATAGAGGTCTGTGAGAAAAAAGACCTTTGTTTGGACAAACCATTGCAATATGCTTTCTTTAAAATTATAAAAATTTTAATACGATATCAGAGAGTTCACCGATTTCAGACCGTTTTAGTGTTTAAGTTCCAGAGTCATACAAAAGGAATTATACAATAAGCATTCGGAAGAGCTGTTTCTTCTTCAATACAGTTTATCTCTCTTAAATATTGAGGTATCTTTTGTAGTTTAAGATAAGTGGAAGCTACTCCAGCTTGGTCGACTCGGCTTGTTGCTTCAGCCGTAGATAAAAATAAATAAATATCAAAACAAAACGAATAAATAGTTAAGTTAATAAATAAGGATGTGTATAGATAAAAGTTATCTTAAGATGAAGTTATGTAGTAACAATAAAATTAAATTGTAAAATGGAGATTTGCTATATGAGAAAAGATCATAATGTCAATGGTTTGGCAAGGTTATCTGATAATTGTTTCCCAGGCATTTCCCTGTAGCTAGGGATCCAGACGAATACGATGCTATTTTTTCGAATAGTTAATCGATTGCTTATAGTGAATTTCGCGAGTCAGAGCATATAAGCCAGGTTTTAGCAACGCTATTAAGAGAGGATTAAGATAAGGTTTAGAGTCTCCATTATGCTCCTACAAAAGATTTAAAGCCATTCACATAAATAACCTCTCAATTTAGATACTTTGATAGGATTCGAAGCAATGATTTTTGGAATGGTGCTAAATTTAAATTTTGTTTATTATAACACCTAATTTGCACCATGTTAGATCAAAAGCAAAACACATTAGAACCAAAATAAAACAACTATACTGGTTAGTCGCAAGATACTCTCAACTTGATCTAAAATCAAAGAGGTTGATCTATAATACAATTATAAGGCCAATTTGGACCTATGGGGTGCAAATATGAGGTTGCACTAAAAATTCAAATCAACTAGTCATACAACGCTGTCAAAATAAGGTTCTTCGATTGATTACCAATGCCTATCGCTATGTAACCAATGAAGAACTGCTCGATGACCTGGAAATCAAACGGATTTGCGAAGTTATCCAAGATTTCGCCTTGAAACATGAAAGAAGATTACTAAATCATACTAACGTGGAAGCAATACAACTGTTGGACAGCGCGCAGGATGTCAGGAGATTGAAGCGAACAAAACCATACGAACTTATATAACGTGTATACATTTAGTGTAAACTATAGCTATAAGTTAATAATTAATAAATAATTATAATTTTATAATTGAGGAATACATACTGATGTATTTTCTCGCACTCGTCTTGCTTGTTATTTAATCCAAGTACATAGGAAATGTAGTAATAAATTAATTGTAAATTAAGATTGTACTAAGTGTATCTAATAATGATGTTATAAAAAAAATGTCTAATTTATTTTGATATTGAACAAAGAATATAGTGGCTCAGATGTAAAATATATTGAATGATAGGAAGTATTTCAATTTTTTTATAGCTTAGTGATGAAATATTTTCGTCCTATTCTTCGAAATTTATGTTGTTTGATATACGTGAGGCTTTGCATTCTCCCAGTGCCATTCTTAAGGCAGTGTTTTGTATTGTTTCTATTCTTTGTAAACATATAATACATAGAGATAGACAGGAGAACACATTATTGATCCGGCTATCTTTGCTGATATTAAGTAATTAGAATAAACCGTCAAATTTCTTGTCCTAATGGGTGGTTAGTTATTTTTAATAATTAAACAAATAAATATCATTTGAATGTACTACAAAATTCTCAAGTACTATTCCGAACTATATTTCCTCGATCGTATCCCTTTGTTCGACCTATTAAACTCGAATCATGGCTTTAATAGTTGAAAACCGACAGCAAATCGATTAGCGTCAAGTATAAAATGGCTACTAGCAATAATTTAGTCGAAAATTGATACATACACGATTAAATGTCGAGGGAGAAACTGATATATAAATTGAATCGTTGAGCAAAACCGCATGCGCTCGAAGACAAAATTACATAAGTCTGCAACAATGGTGCCTATGGGCCTACCTTGCTGTGAGTGGATGATGGCGTTACCGGTGGAGTTTCTACGGGATTGGGAGACAATCTTCCGTCGTTATTCGAGTTTGAGCATGGTAATCGTTGTTCTTGTACGCTAGCAAGTCTGGAAAAAGATAACTATTAAATCTTAGTGGACGCGTACTATGTCCTGTCGCGGTTACTATAACCATTGATCATGATTGTACCTCTTTTATATCTGGGAATACAGAATTTGAGCAATAATTAACAGGTCAATTGAAAAGTCCCCGACCTGATATGTAGATGACGCTACTAGAATTAAATATATATGTTTTTTAGTTAGCATTAACCCTTAAAAGATGCGTTTATAAAATTGACAGTTTATTAATTTGTGAATTATAGCATTTTGAGTGAAGCAACTTTTATTATTGTGAAAAAAATAGATAAAAAGGGATTTCGCATATTGATAAAATATTGCTTTTTGAAGGGAAAAATACAGTTGAAGCAAAAACTTGGCTTGATGCGAGTCTCCGGATACTGTCCGAGGAAAATGAACCATCGAGGATTCGTATACTAAGTTTAGACGTGGTGAAATGAGCACCGAAGACGGTGAATGCAGTGGACGCCCAAAAGAGGTGGTTACCGACGAAATCTACAAAATGATGAATGACCCTAAATTGAAACTGAATAAAATAGCAGACACTCTAAAGATATAAACTGAACGTGTACATCATATCATTCACGAATATTTGGGTATGAGATAGCTCTGTACAAAAAAATAACGACGAGTTGATGATTCGGGGCAGTGTTTGAAGATGATCAAGCGTAATAAACCCGAGTTTTTGCGCCAATATGGGACAATGGATGAAACATGGCTCCATCATTTGACTCCGAAGTCCAATCGACGGTCATCCGAGTGGACTGCATACGATGAACCCGCTCCAAAGCGTGGGAAAAAGCAACAAACGGCTGGCAAGGTTATGGCGTCTGCATTTTGGGATGCGCATGGAATAATTTTCATTGACTACCTTCAAAAAGGAAGGACCATTAACAGCGACTGTTATATAACGTTATTGGACCGATTGAAGGACGAAATCGCCGAAAAATGGCTGCATTTGTAGAAAAAGAAAGTGCTGGTTCGAATTGCTTCCTCATCCATCGTATTTTCCAGATCTGGTCCCAGCGACTATTTCTTGTTATCAGATCTAAATAGAATGCTCACTGGGACGAAATTTTCGTCGAATGAAGGACGATCGACGAAACTGAGGCCTATTTTGAAGCAAAAAACAAATCGCTATAAAAATGGTATAAAAAAGTTGGAGGGTCGCTATAATCAGTCAAAAAAATGTGTTTTACTATAGTAGGCCGGGGATTTTTCAATTGACCTGTTAATAAATTAAATTTTTGTGTTAATAAATTAAAGGTGAACATGGGTATTCTCAACTGATAACTATTAAGAACATGACTATTTAGTTCTCTGCGTAAAATAACAGTTTCCCATTTAGTATTATTCAGTTTTTCAGAGTAGATAAACGTTAATCACCGAACTCTTAAAATTGCATCTTAGAAATGAATTATTTTTGTTGTTTGATTTGACCTTATTTGATCTGCTGTCGAAGCCGTTCAAATACCTTTGGATGCTTATGGTAAGGCTACTCAGTTATAACTCAACTGTCGGTGATTTTGATGTCATTGATAAACAAAAGGACTGGAGAACCAAAAAATCATAAGGCAGTAAATTGTGAGACTTATTGGACCAAAATGTAGCTCGAACTCACAAATAACTTTTAGACAGCCTAGCAGTTGATGAATCAATTATTTATATATGTTTATATGTGATGCGAAAGGTTCAAAAGAAGCGAAAAGTGTTACGACATGAACGTGGTTGAAGATAAAGTTTTCTGTAGCATATTCTGACGGGCGATTAAAAGTGGATGGGTGGATTAAAAGGAGCCATCTACATCGACCCGAAGTGGAATATTCATGGCCATAAAGAGCGAGCTGCTAAAACCAAATCAAACTGATATTGTAGATGCCTACCGACGATAATTGAACACATTGAATGACGTATTGTTGTAAATAGCAATAATAGCGGATAATCTATGCAGAGTCTTCCTCTTGAGTCACAACACTCGGCTATATGTTCCATCAGAGTCATGTCTCAGCAGACAAAGCGTCGTCCGATTATTGTTTGTTGGGGATATGCGCAGCTTGATTTGGCTGGCACATGGTTTCGATATGCTGAAGAAATGTGATCGAGAAGATTGGATTGCTACCAAAGCAGCATCGTTATTTCGACACGGTATGGCCATATTACCAGAAAGATTGGAATAACTTGTAGAAAATCATGGAAAACATTTTTAAAAGTACATTGTACATATTTTTCTCTATAAATGCCCTTTTTTAAGGTCTTAATGGTGGCAACTCTTATAGAAAGGAAATGTAGATGTG
Source organism: Rhynchophorus ferrugineus (assembly GCF_030347505.1). Taxonomy (NCBI): domain Eukaryota; kingdom Metazoa; phylum Arthropoda; class Insecta; order Coleoptera; family Curculionidae; genus Rhynchophorus; species Rhynchophorus ferrugineus. Next base: position 14,151,999 of record NW_027472588.1, on the reverse strand, counting down.
TTGAACTTGTGTTTTTCGCACCAAAAGTCAGCTAAAAAGAAGATCCTTGATCCTCGATAGTAAATTATTAATTATTGAAGATTTTCGCTTAATTTTTGATTAACTTTGCAGTAATTCTAAGCTTGAAAATAATAAAATAATAATAATGTATTATTGAAAGTCATATCGAAATTTCGAAGTAGGGGGGCTGCCTCAGCCCTTTTTTCCTATCTGCCCCTCCCTTCCATCATACAATATTCCCTATATTTGGTAATATGTATTTGTTTCATCTTCATTTATATAATTTCTTTTTATAATTCTTTTAAATTTTATCTATACTTATATAATACATGGATTCAAAAGTCCCGGGCCTATAGACACATAGATGGCGTTAGTTTTATTGCATTCACCGCTTTTTCACTTAGTATTAACCTTCAAAAGAAAGCTGTTAAAATGTCATGATATTCTACTCATAAGGTTGTGAGTTATTATGCTAAGAGTGATACTACTTTTGTTATTTTCAAAATTACGGATCAAAAACAATTTCGTGTCTTAATTTTACACGGGTTATTTATGAGAAAAAGATCGTTCAAGCCAAGGAATGGCTTTAATAGTGAGAAAAGGACTCATCAGAAACAATAATAAAGCGTTGGTTTGCTGAGTGCAAACGTGGTTCTAGAGATACCTGTGACACAGAACGCAGTGGAGGTCCAAATGAGGTGGTAACACCAGAAAACATTTAAAAAATCTACAAAATCGTTTTGAATGATCGAAAAGTGAAGTTGTGTGAGTAAGCTAACATTGTAAGGATATCAAAAGAATGTATTGGTTTTATATTGCATGAGCATTTGACTATGAGAAAGCTCTGTTCAAAGTGGTTGTCGCGTTTGCTCACTGTTGAACAAAAACAAGAACCTGTTGATGATTCTGCGCATAAAAGTAAACTTTAAAACTTAAACGTCACAAGCTGGAATTTTTGACAACAATGGATGAACCATGGATCAATCACTTCACTTCGCAATCAAAACGATCATCATCTGAGTGGATAGCAACTAGTGATAGGCTTATTTTGAGGCACAAGATTAATCTAGTATGATAAATGAAGCCGAACAAAAAACGAATTTTCTTTGTTACGCCCGGGACTTTTCAGTCCATGTGTTACATATTTATGTTAGTTCCCGTCCAATTTTAAGTAAATAAGTTCAAGTAAAGTAAAAAAGCACAGTTGTAGAATTGTGAAATGACGACAAAACGTCGAAAGCAATAAAAAAAAATTATGTTGGTAAAACAAAATTAAAAGCAAGACAAGACTTAAATATAACAATGTAACGTCATATTATATTGTTAGAGTTTTTTTGCTGACGATAAAACAGAAATACAAGCGCACCAACCTAAAAAATCAAAATAAATACATGGAACATAATATTTATCATACCTTTTAAGCGTTACGAGGGTACCGGTCAGTTTTTTACAGCGTCTCAGGGCACTCTCCAACCTCTCCGGTTCTTCCTTCAGGAACTTCTCCTCCCGCATCATTTTATCCATTTCGGTTGTCAGTAACGCTTTCATACTATCCTGTAGGCCGGGGAATCTGGCAAAACAGCAAGGTTTTATGTAAATTTCGCTATATCAATGATCGCACTGACCTTAATTTTAAATCAGCTACCGTTTTTGAGCTTTTACTTAATATTAGAGCCATATTTTCCACGTCGGACATGTTTACTCTGGTTTTCCTGTTTATAACGTTGCCTCGTAGTTCTTCGACGGTAGATTCTAGGTCGCCGAGGTCTTTTTCCAAGCGTAACATTTCTTGTTTGTATAAATCCTCCTCACGTGTTAGTCGTACACGTTCTTGATCCATTCCTTAAATGAAAACAATATAGTATTATATACAGCAGTTAATATATAATAAATATGGTGCATATACGAGGGGAAATATCAAATATAGACCTTAATTTTACTACTTGACAAGCTAGCACATAATTCCGATCTAGAGGATTCGATGCTTGAGTGTTCTTTGATTTATAAGGAGGGGGGAAATTGGAGTTGGGAAGTTCATAATTACACTCCCTACTCAAACATGGCGAGTAAGGAATGGCGAGAAAGGATGAACCTAACCCGCCCATCAGTCGAAAAAGTGTTTGCATTTGTTTTCTTTAACTTTAGGGGGAGTTTTACTCCTTAATTTTCTTCACGGTCAACTAACAGTAAATCCGGTCACAAAAAGTGCATATCGAATCAAACGACAGGGTATGCCATTGGAGACATCATCATTCTTCATGACAACGCCAGGCCACAAACCGCAGTTTTGACGGGGAATAAATTGGAAGAAATGCACTGGGAAAACATCGAGGACCCTCGTTATAACCCTGACTTGTAACCTCGTGATTATTTATGTTTACACCCTTGAAAGAATCACTTGGAGGTAAGAGATTTGAAAGCGATGAGCAAGTAGAGGAACAAGTATGTGCTCAATTAAGTGACAAACCGCCCTCAAACTTTTTATGAAGAAGGAATATTCAAGCCTTCAAATCGTCGGAAAAAGTGTGTAGAGCATAGAGGTGACTACATTGAAAAATGTTAATGTTTAATTTGTGTATACCATTGATCAATTGAAACTGCTTTATGCTGTAAATTAATATAAAGGGTGTCCATTGGGATATTTTATATTTTAAATATAGATTATGTAGCAATGGTGGTGGGACGGATCATTATTAATGAGTTCAAGGTGTCTGTTTGTTAGTTGAATGAACGTGTTATGCTGGATATAAGCTTGCGACTTTGGATATTACACCTCAGTTTGAACCTTTCCTAGGCCATTAAAATACTTTCCAATTTTTATATGCAATTTAATAATAAATTAACAACTAATTTATCTATATTTTTAACTAGGCATATGGCCTTTAATCTATTATATATCTTATTAACATTTCCTTTAATCGTTTAAAAGAAACTCGACAATTGTTTAATGGGCTTTAATAGCAATAATCAGCTATTTTATGTATTGCTAAGCCGGCTTAGTTATGAGGACATTGAATACACACTACATGTGACACATTGAAGACATTGTATTTCCATCGTTGCAAAACTCAGTTGGCGCAAACTTTAAAGGAAAATGATTATGTTTTAAGAAAAACTGTTGAGGCAAGAGTTTCATTTTCAATTAGAAGGAAAACAAGTACAACTGTAACAAACCCAACATAGATATATCAGAGTTTGGTTTATGTTTTTCATGTTTTTTTGGCTAGATAAGTGTGTAAGAATATTAAAGCGTATAGAATTCATTTGAAAAATGAGCTGAAATTATAAACATACCTAGTTTTAATGACTAGATATATAAAAAACAAAAATAATTAATTAAAAATGTCTTTAGTGATGGTGAAATAAAGCATTTGATTATCATTTAAAATAAGGTAAATATCTCAACTTACATACCAGTATATAATTTTTAATATAATGATTATTCCAAAAACTAATGTTGGTTTAATATTTTTCAAACATGGAGTTTTTGCCCTTTAATTAAGAAAAGGATGATGAAAAATGGTTTAATTTTTCGTTGTTCGTTCGTTGGAAATTATACGATAACACTGTGATATACAGGTTTATATTTAAAAATGTGATGGTAATGTTTGGACATATTTATCAAAGGAGGACAACAACTTTCTCCCGGAATGAAACATATAATGACCCCTTCAAGCACAGTCATCTAATCAAGACTAAGGCAGTTCTAAAGAGATGTGAATTGGAAATAGAGAGTGATTTTAAGTCTTTATTGAAAATCTTGATAATCTTGGATGTCGGAATAGTTTACTGAAGAATTAGCGGAATTAATGGTTGAAAAAAAATATCTAAAGATACCTCTCTATAACTGATATAGGAAATATTATAATCGCAATGATGATAAAATGATCAGTTTGCCAGTAGAATGGTTTAAATATTAACAGTTACAGAGAGGTAAAAGGTCATGTTGTTAGTAACATGAAATAAAGATAAAGTGTTTTAATTACTTCAAAGAGGTTGATCATAAAGCCTATAGGGTGAAAATATGGGGTTGTACTAAAAATTCAAATCAACTAGTCATCTAACGCTGTCAAAACAAGGTTCTCCGATTGATTACCAATGTCTATCGCTACGTAACCAAAGAAGAACTGCACGATGATCTGGAAATCAAATGGATTTATGAAGTTATCCATGATTTCGTCTTGAAACCCGAAAGAAGATTATTAAACCATACGAACTTATATAAAGTGTATACCTTTAGTGTAAACTATAGCTTAAGTTATTATAATTTTATAATTGAGGAATATATATTGATGTATTTTCTCGCACTCATCTTGCTTGTGAATTAATCCAAGTACAAATGAAATATAGTAATAAATTAATTTATAATTAAGATTGTACTAAGCGTATCTAATAAAGATGTTATCAAAAAAAAATGTGAGGTACCTTCTAATAAAGTTGGGATATCTCCATAGTGTATTCCAGTGATTTAAAATTCATGAGCAATACTATACATTGTATTGGTGTTCCATATAAAAATTAAAATAGTCCCTAAATTAGTTACAACGTATTTGCTTCAAAAGTTGCAAAAATATATCAGTATTCATCCGTCACGTCCCCTAAAAGTGGCGAAAATTTGCAATTCAAAATGGTGTCTGAAATATTTCCGTAAGTAAGCGCATCTAGCTGCCCGAGGAGATCTTACTGCATCGGACTCAATATGCAGATTCGTCTCCAGGACTGATATTTTACTTGCTAAATAGCTGGTTATTGTTACAGCTTCGAGGATCGTAATATGCACCAAGCCACTCGCTACGGCCTTTGAATAATATTTTTAGTTATATTACAATATATAATAGGTGATTATAGAAAAATGTATTACTTGATTTTGAAAAATTCTTGAAAGCTATAGATTCGAAGCTAAAATTAAAACATACACAGGCTTGGATATACTAGGCTGTTCAATAAGTTTGCCAAGGATCATCTATTCGTCAACAATAGAACCAAAATCGACACCATTTTTGAATTTTCCTTTACAAAGGCAGAATTAACATTTAATTGTTAAATTTAGTTTTCATAAAGGTAACATACCCTCTCAAAGCTAAAAAATCATCGTTAAAATAAGTGAATTAGAACACGAAATGCTTCAGAACATTTCGTCAGATTTCCGACTTCAGTACTGGAATAGTTATACAAGTTTGAGAATAATGCTAAGATAAATGTATTAGAGTTGAGTGAAATTATATTAAAAAATAAAGTTATTCTTAAATAAATCTCTCTTTCATCATAATTTCCTGTAACTTCCGCTTCGTTTCTACTTATTGAAAAATACTAGGTGATTGCATGTATTTTGATCAGTGATATTTATTCGTGAAAATGCGAAGAATTAATGTAAATAACTGTTAAGCAACCTAACCTAACTGTTAAATTCGATGGTTCTGACATTTGTTTACATACATTAATAGTTTTCTATTTACTATTATTAAGTTATTCAGTGTATACACTCAAGCGGAATATTGTCGAAAAGTGTGGTTTATTACTAACTGTTAAAACCGAATGAAACTATTACTGCAGATATCTATTACAACAGCTTCAATTTATTAATAAGCATTGAACAATGATCGGGGCATAGAATAACATAAAACCTTATATTACAGCCAGAATGTTTAAAGTCAAACAAGAGGAAGGTTTTTATAAAATAAAAGAAGCTAGAACAAATATATGACTAGAAAATGTATTGGGGTCAATTCTTTACCTACTCTATACAAGTGTTGGCTACATTTACTGATCATACAGTGATGTTTACTGTCGGAGATAATAATGAAGAAGCCAAAAGAAAAGTTTTAACAGGCAAGTGAAAATATGAACAATTGGATCTAAACCTGGAAAATAAAAATTAACGAAAGTAAATATTTGAATGTACAGTTCATGTATATTCAGATCGCACGAGAACCAATAACAATAAATAATAATAGCAACAACGCGTAAATCTCGTAGTTAATCTTCATGCAAAACTTCGCTGGAAGGAACATGTAAAAAAAGAAAAGGAAAGAACTGGAGTTCTGATATAAGAACACAATTATCAGTACATAAGAAATTACCATTATACAAGTATTGAAACTTACATGGATATTCAATTATGAAGATGTTCCCCTAAAAGTGATACAAATACAAGTTTTCAAGAACAAATTTTTCCTAAAAATATTGTAGCTACACCCAGATACTACAGGACTGATTACTTACACCGACATCTTCCGGTACCGACTGTTACTCAGGAAATCAAGCGAGTCGCAAGCAGACATGAGGAGATACTATATTTTTATATTAGTATCGAAGTATTTCAACTCTTATCATCAGAACAGGACGCAGACTTAAAAGAATTAAATGATCTTGCGTAGTATAGTGCAGTGCATTTCATAAAAAAACAGTATTGTTAATACATAAAAATGCCAGATACTTAAATAGGGCCACCGAGTCCTTCTAGAGATATACCTAGATTTAAGTAATTGTAAAAACAAATTGGAGGTTAGTCTGCAATGGCTAGTAACAATGTAATAACCAAATAATAAATACAAATATCTATTGACGCCAATTGAACGACGTATCTATGCAAAAAAACCAAAAATAGGGAGTAACAGACGTATTCTTTTTTCTATGTACCATTTTTTTTTCGACAAAGGTTTAGTTGACAAAGTTAACAAATTATAAAGATACATGCAATATTTAATTTAAAAGAACCTTGGATCTTGGGATTTATTAAAAAGTTCTACAGGTTAATTAAAATTTGATATCCACAATGCTTTGCAGTGTTTCCAGTTCATTGTCTGTCTACTGTTAAACCACGATTTTATCCGACAAAAGGTTTTCAAACACAACTGTATGAACTTAGATGAAGTTCAGTACAGCTAATATACTATTTTGTCAATAATTTCTTACTTACCAGCTTGCCAAACCTGTTCTCCACCAGCCAGCAACATAGCCCTGATCTTTATGAACGTATCCCTGATAGTCTCCTTCACGGAATGAGCCTGAGCCTGCGACATCCTGCGCAAATTCCTTACTTCCGCCCGCAAATCCTTCGCCTTCTTCTGCAGACCCCTAAGCTGATTGTACATCTCCGGCGTCAGCTGCAGATCTCTGTATATCCGGCTGTCGTATTGACCCGGCGACAGAGAAGCTGGTTTTGGTGGCGGCGCCGGCTTAAGCCTATCTCGTTCTGAAAATGTCAAATAGATCATTGGCAATCGACGGATCGGATGACGGACGACCGGCTGAGTTCAGGGAAATGGAAAATGGACCACATCGATCGGATACTTACCCTGCGACGACGTTCTCGGTAGTGTTGATGATTTAATAGCGGGTTTGGTAGGTTTGGTGTCCGCTGATGGGAAGCAAACATATCAAAAAGGAACGCAGTTAGTAAATCAAAAATAAACAACAGGACATGCAAGAAATAAGTTAAACGAATTATCATCAATATCAATAACATACCAGAAACATTAGTCCGTATCTAAAATACTATATAACTCAGTTGAGGGTATTATTATTACAAATGGGTATTCTATATAAAGAAAATGGTGAAATAATGTTAATATCATTCAAGTTACAGTCGAAATAAGAGGCTGTTATCGGTATTATATCTAAGGTTTGCTAGTTAAATGGTTATACTATATACAATGAGCTGTATTTTGTTCTAAATATAAAGATAAATTGTTATAGTCTAACTTTATAAAAACTTTATATAATTCTATGTTTGATTGATTATAATAATATCCAAGAAATAAAATAATTGAATTTGAAATATCAGGTCTATACATTAATTTTAAAGGATTTACAACAGATGCTGTTACTTTATATTAAACCGCACATATGTACCTGATCTGTAATCAACTTCATGTTGTCAATTTTTTCAGTTCCTTGAGAATGTCTGAATTTGTACCGAGTAAATCACATTTGCGAAAAAAGCGGCAGAAGCTCATCGAATGGTATGTGAATCTTATGGCAACCATGCTTCATCGATTTCAATATATGAGTATTGGTTTGATTTGATAATATTGATTGAAGTCATTAGCCGAAGATGTTCAGTGATGTTCAGAATGGTTGAGAGTAATATAATAAACTATTTCCAATCACTTAAACATGGGAATGATCCGAAAGGGCCTTGAGGCCAAGATACATTGAAACGCCTTTGGTCATGTTGCTTCAATGACAATGAGTCAGTTTTTTGCGTCGTATTGTTACTGATGATGAAAAGTGAATCCATTATCATAACGCGAAGCGAAAAAAAATAATGGGGATCATCTGGCCATGCATCAACATGAACGACAAAGCCGAATATCCATGGCTCCAAGCTAATGCTCTTGTATTTGGTGGGATCAGCTTAGTGCAGTATACTATGAGCCGCTAAAACCTAATGAAACCATCGATGGGGATTGCTATAGACTACGATCGATGTTTTCGAGCCGAGTATGGCGTGAAAATTGGCCGGAATGAAGACAAAATAATGTTTTTATTTGACATGACAATGCTCGATTACATGTTGTAAAACCGGTGCAACCATGCTTGGAAACATTAAAATGGGATGTGCTACCCCACCCGCTGTATTTTCCAGACCTTGCTCCTTCTGATTATTACTTATTCCGACATATGAGTCGCGATCTGTCTGAGCAGCGCTTCATTTCTTATGAAAATACCAAAACATCGAGTCGTAGAAAACCTCAAAAGATGGTTATTTTGGATGGAATCTGTAAATTGCCTGAGAGATGGAAAAAGTAGCGATATCTATCTATCGATACACAATACTTTGAGTAAAATACACAGTACACTCGGTTAAAGCCCCAACACAGAATGAATCAAGATGGCTTACTTTACAGGAAACTACTTTGACATCTACTTATGCAACCATATATACATAAGGACGTCACATTTAGGCGCATCCACCCAATCATTTATATGTCCAACATAATTTAAAAACCGAACATCATATAGCGATTAATTTCTTTCTTGTCTTGGCAATTTATAATGAAATTTGTTTGGTGAATCTACTCCCTTTAAACCAATGCTTTCTAAGTAAGCAATGTTTTGGGTCTATTAGGCGCTTTCCTGTATTCTGGTATTTTTAAACCTTAAAAAGACTTTTATTGAGAAAAATTGGTACAATATATTAGTCAAAATATTTCCCATATTTCTGACAACATGACAATATCGTATTGAAAGAATGATGTTGGTTTGGCAGTTATCTAATCATCGATCCATTTTCGCTTTTCTTTATCATTTTGAAACCCTCTGCCAGCCAATCTATGCTGTATCGATATAAACAAGTGGTAATCGGAAGGTGCTATGTCTGGTGGGTACACTGGGTGCGGCATAACTTCTCATTCGAGTTACAAGAGATTATTCACCAAAACTCTTACAATACGTGTCCAATGGCTGTTATGTAAGGGGATGGTTTGTGTCTGTCACTTGTTATTGATGGTATTTTTGGCAATAATTCGTCGACGACTTTATTCCATTGACGCCGGTAGACATCTGCAGTAACAGTTTTATTCAGTTATCAGCAGCAGCTCGGGGACACTACATATTGCTGAATATCTACAGCGCCTTCGGTGTCAATGTGGATGGATCATCACTTTCTGCATTCATGATTGTCGTACTAGATCCACTTCTCATCGCCGATTATACTCCAACATAGAAAATTATTCTTTTTCTCTGTCAAGTCAAATTTCTGTCACAACGCCTGTTCAGTTAAGTAAACACCTGGAAGTTATTAATTGTTGTTGATGGGCTTGGACAGCAAATTGATTTAAATGAATTCAGTGTATAGAATAACTCAATCACATTAACTGCAAAACTGTTATTTTATGTACAGGAATAACAAAGCTATTGAATTCAACAGTTAGGTTAGGTTAGGTTGTTTCACAGTTGTTTATAGTGATACATTTCATTTTCACCAATAAATATTGTTGATCAAAATACACGCAAACACCTAATACTTTGTTCACCTCTTCCACAGCATTTATTTATTGGCTCTTACTATCGTATGCTGATATCTCATTTTCGTCTAAAAAACCATCTGCAAATTTGAATACCATGCATCCAAAGAGGTTCCAGCATTTGCTTACAGAAAAGCAGTTGAAATTTTTCTCTAGTTTGTTTTGATTTATTATGTTTCATCCAAATTTTAGAACTTAGATATGTTGCTATAGTTGTGTCAAATCATTCTGCAGATAATGTTGATGTGCATGATAAACACCAGAGCGTTTCTTTGTGCTATTTTTTAACAATGTTTAATTGATGTAAAACATGAGGCTAGCTGGATAATTATTCACTAAAGGAAGAAGTATAATCTTTCTGACAGTGTCATTCCTGCAACTGGGCTTTTTTACATAAATATATCCTGAATTGTTGAGATCTTTTATTGAATATTTTGGATATGATTGTTCGAATTTATATAAAATAGTTCATGATAATTAAAGATTTGATATTTTAATTGAATAGAATATATGTTAGAAAACATTCGGTATAAAGTATGTTAAACGATTAATATTCGATCCACTTGTTGCTTGCCGAATCCTCCTCGCCTTCAGGGACCAAAAGATAAATAGGTGCAATAACGATAATGTCGGATAAAATAAATTGAAGAATTCCATTCAGCTGACTCAGTAAACGCTAAAATAAATGATCGCTAATGATGCCGCCCTGCTCTAATTATTATTAGTCGGCTAGAGTCATAATTTATCAAGCTTCATTGGAGGATATTCTGGAAAGTTTCTCGGAGCGTGTACGATTTGATTTTGACTAATTGGTCTGGTGTAGTGTTTTTTTAATTACTGATTAAGTGTTTGAGCACGTGAAGAATATCAGATTAGAGATGGAGCCGCGTTGTTTTGTTATGCGAAATGACATTTTCTGAAGCGGTCTTATTTATTGTTTAGATTTCCGAATTATGTGTATCCAAAACAGTTACAAAAATATGTTGTTAATTGATGCTGACGTTTAGGATCTAATGAATTCTTCAATTATGGCTATTATGTCATATGGTAATATTTAATTTGTACACATTTTTTGTAGCTTAAAATGTGTTTAAATGTTTATGCCCATTTATGGTTATGAAAGAATCGACATTAAATCATTGGTTGAATGAAACCTATGATTTCAGAGCTCTGCACACACACACACACACACACATATATATATATATATATATATATATATATATATATATATATATATATATATATGTATATATATATATGTATATATATATATATATATGTATATATATATATATATCTATATATATGTATATATATATATATCCCTCTAGAATAATACAGTTTTCGACAACAACTGTATATTCATCAATGCAGTCCATACGAATTTAAGCAAGAAAAATGGTTTTAAAGTTTATTAATCAATTTTTTGTTTTCCTGGTGCTGAATGTTAATATGTTGTGTATCAGGAATGGTTAATGATCACTATAAATCTTATTGAAAAATTGCTCCGATGGTTTGAAAATGCGGAATTGGAAATTTTGCTGCCTGAAGACCTATGGCAAAGGTAACATTAGCTTTCAGGTCAGTTAGGAGTCACTGAAATATCTACATCCAAGTATTTGTGTAAATGGGACAAAAATGTGAAACCCGAAATCCAAAATTTTGGAAGGTTGGTCCCAGATGTGTTGGTGGAATACAACATAGGTCAACATGTAATGATTACTCACAAAAAGAAGGAATTTTAAATGTCTAAACTAGGTGACAATCCAGTATATTGACACCAAAACAGGACATCCACATAAAGGTGGTTCTACTGAATATTTGGTGGGATATGAAGAAAGAGTGAAAATCAAATCGAATGCTGTGTGAAGCTGATGGCAACCATGCTTCATCAATTTCAAAATATGGGCTACAGGTTTCGACATTTTAAAGGTGGTTATTTTGATACCGAAGACAAAGAGCACTCTGGACTGGAAAGGATCGGTGATACGCAAATGATGTAACAACTGATGATCCCTAAATAGAGCCATAAACAGTACTGTAGTTAGAAGTAGTTAATGAATGTTGTCTTCCAAAATTAATTGGTGTAGTAATAATAAATCCACTTTTCTTCCATGATATGGAAGTCTTCATGTAGAGTAATGGTCTTATTTAGGTGATATATACGTCGTTTCGTTCGATAAATTGTTGTCATCTTGAAGGCAATTACGTTATCCTTCTATCGTTGAAGCCCATTTGTATATTGCAAAAAGAAAAACGGTTTTAGTCGATTTTCAGAAGCTTCACTTGAGGTTAGTTCACCAGCGAAATAATTTGTCATGAACAGAAACAGGTACTAATAAGTTGATTTTTCTGATAACTCCTTGTTAGTATATTCCTTGCCAATTTCACCACACATGCACAACAAAGCCTTCATATTTGCCGTTATCGTAAGTAATGCACTTTTCATCGCCAGTTACCCTCCGCTTCAGAAATGGGTCAGAATTTGTTTGTCTTTGATACCGAAACTACCGGAATGGAATCGATGAAAAGAAAATTGCCCCAGATTGGTTGTTATACTATCAAAATTATAAACAGTATTCATAAATAGTCGCCCGGCTTACGCTCTCAGTTTCATCAAAGAAAAATTGTAAAATATAGTATATTTTATCTTTTTCGGTGTCAATATTTGAAGAAAGGTTAAGCAAATCAGAGTCAACTAACTAAACTGTCAAATAAGTGTTTTAGTACGAAATATCAGCTAGCAGCTATCTATTACAAGAATATTGGACTTCCTGCAAATGGGGACCTAATCGATTTTGAAAGGTTCAGTTTCAATAGTATGAAATAAAAAGAAATCAACAGATGGATCATAACCACTTATATATTAATTACGTGTTTGTTATACTTAGTGTTTTAATAATTAGAATGTATTCGATTTTTATATTCGGAAAATTTTATAAATTCCGTCTTCTTAGCTCAAATCTGCTTTTTTTAGATGTATACATTACCTGCATGTTGAGGACTATGCTGTTTAGGTGAATTCATGTCAGGCGGTTCGTCGCTAAACGAAACTGACTTCTCAAATGAGACGGATTTATCTAAAAATCACACACAAAAAAACAAAACGTTATACAAAAATACGAAATCGCCAATTAGGATCATGTCAACAGTACAACGAAGACGAAATCGGTTCCAGTACACCATCCAAAAACTATTTAAAAACTGCCGAAAATATTCTTCAATAGGTAGCAGGAAGAATAACCGATTTTGTCTTCATTTTGAGGTACTGCTTAAATTTTGAGGCTTCGAACTATCGAAGTTCCTTAGGGTAAACGTTCTAAATCATATTAATCAAGATCATAAGAAGAGAAAGTAGGGTTACGGAGAGATATAATACAGCAAAGAGGGTGTTAATTAAAGCATCCAGTATCTTCTGGAAGGGAGATAGATAAAGTGCTCTTAGTTATTAAACTCAAGTTTTTGACTCTTCTTAAATTATGTTAGTTTGTTTCTAAGATATAAAATTATATCATTGTACTTACATGTATGTTCATAATAATGTTGTAATATAGTAATATTGTATATGACCAAAAGTAAAAAACCATATGTCAATATTATTTTCAAAAATACAGTGCTACCAAAATAAGCATAGAACTATATATTTTATCAAATAAGTATCAATTATGAAGTACCAAGAAACTGGAAAATATGTTTTCAATTTTAACTTATTTTATCATTAATATTGGTATAGCATGTCTTGTAACAAATTTACTTACGATTTAAAAAAAAAATATTTTATGAATTCGATAGACTATTTTCAATAGCTACTATATTCTTTCATAAAATTGCTTTTATGCCTTCTTCATAGTTGTTTTATAAGGTGGCGAAGTTGATAACTGGTCTCTGTTGAGAAAAAGGCATTCTTGGTTCTTTTAGTTACGATGTGAAGTTAATGTACCTGGTGTAATGTATAAAGAACGATTAGACATTTGAAACACAAAAAAGGAAACGAACCTTCATTGTGTATATTAAACTAAAAATGCTACCGAGATTATCGTTTACTTGTTAAAGTTTATGGCAAAATAATTTTTTCGATTTTGATATGCAGATCCTAGGTATCGAGACTTTACAAGAGGTTATTTTGGTACCATACAAAACAATATTTTGGAGCAAATTATGGTCTAAATATTTACGAAAAACTGTTGAGATTTCGAGCGTTATAGTCAGATTATAGAAATCATTATAGCAATGAGCAATATAGCGCCATATGGCTTGATAAGCTGTTTGATTAACGCGTGACAGATAGTGCATAGTTGGAGAATAATTTCGCAAATATAGATTTCAATGGCTTGGATATATCTGTCGAATAACAGGTGAGTGAATTCCTAGCAGATTTCTGTTGCGAAATCTACTTTCTACATGGGAGACACAGCGAGTGGATTAAAAGAAGACATGGATCAAGATAATAGAGATCGATCTGACATATAGTAGGAAACTAAAATGGCTCGAAGTCAGAATGTTTGCGTTCAATCATTAACAGTGACGAATTTTGTTTAGAAGAATATTCGAAGTCCTGTGGTGCCAACAGCAGAGTTTTGGTTGAGAGGCAGACATTTTGCTGGAGCATCGGCTATCGCTTGATGATAATAAAATAGATACCATAGAAATGTTTTTCCTAGACCACATATTTATTGGATGATCTATTAATTTTTATTAAGAAATATAAAATGTTAGTACGTGCCCGCGCCAAAACTTTAGCACATTATACATCTCATTACAATTTTGAGTGAAAATCCATTTGCAGCTAGATTCTACTACAAAAGACGAGTCATCAAGGTATTTTTTTATAAACGTTACAAAAAAGCCCTATTGATTACTTATAAGAATACAATTCTACAGTTGTCCAACAATGAATTATAAGTGTTTCTTTTTTTTTGAATATCAAACGTATGTTAACATATTACTTGTTTAACATATCAGTTTACAGTACAGGTAAAATTAATACTATCAATAAGTTAAATAACAAGATAATAGGTTTAGAAAAGCAATTTAAAAGAAAAATTATTTAAAAGATCCTGAAGATGATGTAAAGAACATCCAGGAGGTCAGCCAAGGATCACAAGTTCTATGCTAACAGCGAACGAAAATAGTTCTGCAGTTGGAGTAAAAACAAATGTATGAAATGTTCAGTGTCTCCCACTTGAAGATTGGAGTTTAAAAAAAAGTTTTACCAAGACTATATTTAAGTGAATAATGTAAGAAAACATAAAATATCTCATGGAAAAGATGGTCTTTCTTTATGGAATAATTTTAAAATTTTAATTATTAAAAAATAATTTCAAAGACATTTTTAGTAGCTGACAGTGAGGTGGAGAAAGTATTATGTGTTGGGGTGCTATATATGTTGAAAGAAAGCCAAAAATAAAATTTATTTTTGGAAAAATTAAGATTATAAATTATATTGAATTGATTGACAAACGCGAGTGTCAAATATGGGAAACAAATTGTTGGTCAGTTTTATTTTTCAGCGAGACAATGCTGGGGTTCATTTCGCGAAATAAAAAATTTCGTTAAAAACTATTTTTCAGAACATTTTAGTATTCAAATTTTAAAGTGGCTCGTGTGTTTCTCGGATTTTAATATCACTGAAGATTAATGGGGTAAGTTAGCATGTTCTGTGTATTCAAATGATAATTGAAGAAAGTTGAACAACTAAAAAATGTTATTCCAGATGTGTGGAAAGAACTAGATCAAGATTATGTTAAAAATCTACATGAAATGTTGCCGAAAAGATTTATTGAAATTGTGAAAAATAGAGGGGGATGTACCAATTACTTTCAGTAATATGTAATAACAACTAATTAAATTAAAATCAGTTCTCAATTTTTTTAGTTAACTGTGCTATAACATACTTTTGTCGAGGCGTTCGAGTGGTATGATTTTACGTGGTACCTATAACTAAACAATAACAAGTCAATTGAAAAGTCCTCGACCTACCATAGTAAAAAAACACATATTTTTTGCCAAAATTAGTTTTCTTTATTCAACGTAATTCCCTTCAAGGGTGATACATGGTTTGTGGTTCAAAATAGGCCTCAGTTTCGCGGATCACCTCTTCATTCGATGAAAATTTACTCTCAGCAAGCATTCTTTTGAGATCTGAGAACCTCACTCAAAATGCTATAATTCACAAACTAATGATCCGACAACTGTCAAATTTATACACGCATCTTTGGAGGGTTAGGGCTAACTAAAAAACAAATAGATTTAATTCTAGTAGCAACATCTATGTGTCAGGCCGGGGACTTTTCCATTGGCGTGTTAGCTATCTCTTCGTAATGTTTATATAAATACTATAGCTAGCCTCCTTTAACAGTCGTAGAATCTAAAAATTAAACATTTATTTCATTGAGTTATGATGAAAAATGTGTATTGTGCTAAAGTTTTGTCGCGGATGTATTTATGACAAGGATATTCATATACTTTCATACATCTTTACAAATCCTACGAAAACTGTACACGTACAAGGAAGCAAAATGATATATTATAAAATCAACAATAATGAATCGAGTACTAACTAAAAGCAAATAACTAACCCCGAGGGATAAACGCAAATCCTGGAAAAAAGAACTATTAAAACAGGCAGTCTACTAGATGCATGTAATAGGAGGCTGTTGGTGATTATATTATGTAAAATAAAAGGGTTACAAAATCCCTAACCTAACTAAGTATATTATAAATAATCGTTAATTAATATATTAGCTGAAAGGAGGGTGTTAAAATTGATAAGAAAAGTACGGAGCATGCTCAAAAAGTCGAGTGAAATTAGTTTCCGGTTAAAGTAGGAGATTGATAGGTGACCAGGGTTACACTGAGAGTAATCTAAACACTGTACAATAGCATGCCTAATAATATAACTGGTTGAACTTACGACAGCCACTTTTACCCAATTTGGGCGCTTTGCTGTCAGAGCGTAGATACGAATCATCTGCCAAAAAATTATAAAAAAAATATTGTGCGTTAAATATGTCCAAATTTCGAATAGCCAATTGGTTCATCTTTATTATCATCAGTTTAGATTTCGTTTAGTGATTTATTTGCTACTACATCGAATTGGAAAAAAGTTCTCGTTTTATTTGCAGTAAATTACATATTTATTTTTTTGTATTGTCTTTTGTATCTTCTTGACAATGATGATTGGTGATATAGCTTATCATTTGGTTTTTGAGTGTCTTAAGAGTTATTAAATTTACTAGAAATGATTTCAAGATAGTGTTTCTCTGCATTAGTCATATCTCTAAATTCTATTTTTACACATTGTTGAATAAGCTATTTAGTCTGAAAAATGGATGGTACCATTGCTGGCATTGATCGTCAGCTAATTAAATAACAATCAGAAAGCAAATCCCATTTAAATAACATAATGCTTTTTCTTTAGTTAGACTGGAAATGTATTCAAATCAAAGTCAAATAGTCAGACATAAGCTTGTCAATTTTTGTTAAAGAAAAAAGCTATTTTTAGTATTAATTGCTTGCAGCCATCTGGGTTAATGGTGAATATGTAAAGTATAAATGTAAACAATTTAATTTAACCGTTAAATTCGATGGCTTTGGAATTTATCTATATAAAATATCAGTTTTGTTTTAGTTTCATTGAGTTATTCAGTGTATACAGACGTCTATCATGGAATGCTTAACGAAATTTTACACATTCATTAATTTTGTTGTTTTTTGAAGACATCTACTGCCGGAACTCATCAAACAATTTTAGAAACTTGTGGTGATTCTTCTCCATTGCATCTCAATGATGATGAGTGCCTTAAGAGTTATTAAATTTACTAGAATTGATTTCAAGATAGTGTTTCTCTGCATTAGTCATATCTCTAAATCATTTTTAACACATTGCTGAATAAGTTATTTAGTATGAAGAATAGATGGTACCATTGCTGACATTGATCGTCAGCTAATTAAATAACAACCAGAAAACAAATCCCATTTAAATAACATAATGTTTTTTTTAGTTAGACTGGAAACGTACTCAAACCAAATTCAAATAGTCAGACATAAGCTTGTCAATTGTTGTTAAAGAAAAAAGCTATTTCTAGTATTAATTGGTTGCAGGCATCTGAGTTAATGGTGAATATGCAAAGAATAAATGTAAACAATCTAATTTAACCGTTAAATTCGATGGCTTTGGAATTTATCTATATAAAATATCAGTTTTGCTTTTAGTTTCAGTGAGTTATTCAGTGTATACAGACGTCTATCATGGAATGCTCAACGGAATTTTACACATTCATTAATTTTGTTGCTTTTTGAAGACATCTACTGGCGAAACTCATCAAACAATTTTAGAAACTTGTGGTGATTATTCTCCATTGCATCTCAATGATGATGAGTGCCTTAAGAGTTATTAAATTTACTAGAAATGATTTCAAGATAATGTTTCTCTGCATTAGTCATATCTGTAAATCCTTTTTTTTACACATTGCTTAATAAGCTATTTAGTCTGAAGAATAGATGATACCATTGCTGGCATTGATCGTCAGCTAATTAAATAGCAATCAGAAAACAAATCCCATTTAAATAACCTAATGATTTTTCTTTAGTTAGACTGGAAACGTATTCAAACTAAAGTCTAATAGTCAGATATAAGCTTGTCAGTTGTTGTTAAAGAAAAAAGCTATTTCTAGTATTAATTGCTTGAAGGCATCTGAGTTAATGGTGAATATGTAAAGTATAAATGTAAACAATGATTTAAAATTGGCCATTTTGCGGTTAATGACAAAGAACGACCTGGAGGACCAACATATCTCGACGCCAATGAATTACAAAACTTGTTTCATACTTTCAAACAGCTTAGTAGTTCTAAAAGGAGAGAAATTGAAACAGTTGCAACACTGTATTGCTTCTCATAGTTTTTCGCAACCAGCCTACCCAAGAGATATAGCACATTCTGAGTACCACTTACACTTAGATCGATTCAGCCTGGCTGGACTGGCATACGGTTTCGAAATGCTGAAGAAGTGCAAAAATGGATCAATGATTGGATTACTGCCAAACCAAAATCGTTCTTTCAATATAGTTTGTTGTCAGAAATATGTGAGAAAACCGTAGAAAATGACGGAAAATATACCCGCTAATATATATTATTCCAAGTTTTCTTAATAAAAGCCTTTTTAAGGTAAAAAAGATCATAATTAAGGAAAACACCTAATAATATATTATATTTGTCTACTAATATTTCCACCAAGTGCTGTTATCTTTGATACATAAGATAGTAAGCAGGCGTTTTATTTCTTCGTATCTGCTTTTTGGAGTCATCATTCACAACACTCTCACAACATCAGTCACATCAACAGTATCAACTCGTTTAAATAGAATGATGGAGATTTGGTGGATTCAGTGAAGCGAATTTTAGTTTTTTTTAAGACACAAACATGGATAAATTAGGTTCGAGTACTTTAACATAT
Source organism: Rhynchophorus ferrugineus (assembly GCF_030347505.1). Taxonomy (NCBI): domain Eukaryota; kingdom Metazoa; phylum Arthropoda; class Insecta; order Coleoptera; family Curculionidae; genus Rhynchophorus; species Rhynchophorus ferrugineus. The sequence goes on along the minus strand of NW_027472588.1, from coordinate 14,132,570 downwards.
TTTAATAATATCCAATGTTGTTTCATGTAAACCAAAGTAATATAATTAATATTTAACATAACCTAGAATTTTATTTATTTTAAAATAAAATAAATAATGCAATTTACTGCATTCTATCATATTGATATTGTTAATATTTCGAGAATAAAAACTATACTACTCTCTCCAATCCGACGTAGTGTACATTTTAATTAATTTAATTCGTACAGTGGCACATTTTATGTTAATTTTTATGTTCTTTTTAAATCGAAACAAACGTGTTTATATTTTAATTTTTTAATTCTCTAAGATCAAATAAACAAGCCTATGAACTTGTATAAAACTACAATTCAATTTCATAACATGCCTTAATGGAGGTGATTTTTTAAAAATAAGCAGCAACTCAAATAGCGTAATGATTTTAGGTCATTGTGTCGATTTTCAATGAAAACGTTTCCGTTCTTTTTTTATTTAGATATCCGTCCTATAACTATTTGTTTTCTCGTTTATAACTAGAACTAATTTAATGAATTTATTTCGTTATGTTGGGTAAAAGCGATGTCTTATCAATAAAGAAAATCTTTTTGGTTATTAAATAAAATGTTATTGGTTAATATAGACGGACGTTACAAAATTTATTATCTACAGAAAAATCATATTCAATTCATGAAATAGATAGAACGACATCTATCAGATTATATTGGATTTATTTCTAATTTATCTTCCAGCATGGGAGTCCCGTTAATACCACAGACTTTCTCTTTTAGATTATATTTTTTTTCAAATAATGAACAGCTATTTGAGTTGCCTAACTATTAATCGAAAAAGAAGCAGATGAAACAATTCATTTTTAGTGTTAGCGAAAATGTGATACGATTGAAATACAAACCTGGCAAGGATGCTGAGCTCGAACTGGAGTTCTTATCGAACTCATCCCCTGTTGATACAAATGAATGGTGATTGTTAGCAAACAAACGACACTATGTACACAAGCTTGCAATAAATAGACACTTCAGTAACGAACAGATGAGGTATGAATGAATGAGCGTTCGATATGGAAACGACAATGTAATTCTAAATGAGATTTCGGGTTAGCTCTTGTGACATCTACTGTTATCGTTTCATTACCACACTAGTCAGGCATTGATCATTTCCATAAAAATTGGTGATGATATTTCGTGTACTAAAACAACCCACACAAGTCACTCTAATAAAAATAATCTTTTGGTTTTGATTTAACGCAAATATTGGAATAATTATACAGTTAAAAAAATGTATTTGAAATATTTAACGGAATACTTAAGGAAGAATAAATGTTATTAAATTTATTATAGGAGTATTAGGCGCAAGATTTAATTTTAATAAGTTTGTTCTTCGAGTTTCATATTTAATATAGAAATATTTTCGATGTTTTTTGTTCTTTAGAAAGAAGGCAAGGTTTTATAACATTGAACGACGTAACTTGTACATGGCTAATGGATAAATATCAGATTCGGCACTTCATTCTATATTAATCAGGAGAAATGCTTCTAAAATATATGAATAAATTTGTTGTTGGTGCTTACATTGTGTTTTATGAAACATGTAATTATTTATACAAACGTTTTAGATAGTGATTTCGATGGAAATATAGATAATGGTTTCGAAATTTTGAACACTGAATCATATATAAATAGAGATTTAACTTTATAGGAAATTTTGGTGAAATATTTCGCGACGTCCAACATCTAGATGTCGCTACTTTTAACTTATTACTTGCTTTAATCGCTACTCTATAAGCCGCGACGGGATCTGATTGGTTCACTGCGTTTCCATGGTATGTTTGTTGTTTATTTATTTTTAGTGCAATTTTCAGTATGGCTAACATAAGTAATAGTGCTTACTACTTAACCAAGATATACTTTTTTTTTGGATCTAGCTCATGGATTCAGGAATATATATCCTCGGCTAGTATGTTTTAAAAATCATTTGAAACCCTCAACATAAGTTTTTTTTTTCATCTCATTGGCCTTTAGGAAACTGTGAAGAGGATGAACAGGCTTTCATGCTCTTTAAATAATATACATTTCATACTAATGGAGGATGACTGTATAATATATTGCCACGTCGATAATATAATATATTTTTGTCAAATATCTTTAAAAAATGTAAATTTAAAACCGTTTTAATTGTACACTGCATAATGATTTATCATATAAAATATTACAAATAATAAGATGTGCTATGTACTTTTGGGTAAACCCATAATAGATATCTAATAGATTAAATTAATGGCACTAAACAAATGTAGAAAAGGGAAAAGTCTGAAGAAGTACATTTGATTTGTTCCAAAGTTCTTTGTTTTTGATTTTGTATATATAATATTTGTATTATAGATATATTTATTTTTACGGATTGTATTTATTTCTTTCGTTGAATTAATAAATTTAGTTCAGAAATTAAGGTGTTCTTTAATTACATTTTATTGGTCAATTAAACGTGATGTAGGGCTGTCACATGCCGCATCTGCGTGGCAAACTTTATCAAAGAAACAATCAAATGTCTTCACAGCGAAATGTTTTTTTACAGGTGCCTATAATTTAAATTTAAATTGGCCAATCAAATTACCTAAATAGCCGATATAATCTGGATCATCTGGATAGCCCATCTGGATATTGAGCAAAGCAAAACTTTTCGCCAGAGATCCCTATTGAGTTGACTCTCTATTACTTTATACACTGAATAATAAAGAAAGAAAATAACAGCCTAATTACTAGTTATACCAAATAGTAATTTCCAGTACATTGGCCACAAGACACAGTATCCGCCACACATATATAAGGTTCTCTGTGTTATCTGGTGAAACACGAGAAGAGTTTTATGACGGATTCCTAGAATCTCCTTAGACGTTAATTGTGAAAAGCTGCAGCAAGTAATTGAATAAACTGACCAAAGAACTTGGTCACAAAAGACTTATTACTGGAAAAATTCGTTCATCACGTTTTTCCTTCAAATAACTTCCGTACAAGTCATATTCACCAAACTTTCAGTACGTGAGATTTTTCGTTGAAGAAATTAGTTATTGTTTTATATGAATTCCAATTTCTGAAAAATCTGTAACAATTAAGTTATACACCTAATATTAATTATCAATTAATTATAGAGAATAATTATTTGTTTGCATGTTTACAATTATGAAGAATAAAAACAATTAATAAATTGCGGACGACAAAAGATATGTAGATTATCACGATTGTTGACATTTCATCAGTGTCTACTTCACTATATTTCAGGTTTCTGAATTATCAAATTATAGCATCTTTTTACAATTTATCGACTGAAGATAATGGTAACTCTTGTTAAGATTTATGATGATAATGCCAAAAATGATTTTTATTTTAAAGCCAATGGATACACATACACTGCCATAACGAAAATCTTTTGAGACAAAGAAGTGGTGCTATTATATCACAGAGCTTATCGCAAAATTATTAAGGATTTTATTTATTTATTCATACCCACTGCTTAATCGGTAATCTAGTCTAGAAATCCGAAGGAATCGAAATTTTCATACCTTCAAAGCTTAACCTATTAAAAATACGCTCTTAAGAGGATTTTTCAAAATTTAAAATATTTTTAGAGATATAAATGTTCTAGTGACGCGGCATTTAAAATTTTTTTTTATTTAAAACTTTTTTCGAGATAGTTACCTCAAGTTTTACTGAATCCATTTACTTGAAATCTGGTTTGAACCTTCTCTAAACATTCTTCTATCAAAGTTAAACAATTTTTTTTGCCAATTTACGCCATTCAAAAAGCGATGATTTGTCTAAAATTGTTCAGTGTATTATATAAAATAATTATTTTATTTCTAAAAGAAAAGATTTGTGAGATGACAATACTGTAAATTTTGCTGTTGTTTATTCTTCCTTTTACTTTTTGATGATAGAATTTCTATAAGAACTGTTCTAATGACGAGAGAAAAAAACTATTTTTATTCTAAAACATTCAAAATGAACTAGCATCTAAGACATCGCCGACGTGGACGATCTATGGTGATTCTCAGTGCACGAAGAAACAAAAACAAGGCACACAAAAGGTCACAGTGGTCGGAAAACGGATGTATTTACCTCGGTAACCTTCTCTGGTAGGAACTTGCAGGGTAGCCGGTTGAGTTAGGGCCTTCTGGACTAGGCCGGTAAGGTTGGCCAGTTGGCGTTCCATGTTTTCGACGCGCAAACTGAAAATTTACAATATGTCACTGTTGATTTGGGTTTTACGTTTGATATATCGTGTTATTACCGGGTGGCATCATACGGTACAGCAGCAGGGGTTGGAAATCCGGTGCGGTTGGTTCTGGGAGCTGTTCCTGGTGGTACTTTTACTCCATAGAGTGAGTAGGAGTCATCAAGTAGCTCTGTGTCGCTGTAAATTAATATAAATCGGATTACAACAATGTTTTATTTTTATTTACTTATTTAACGAATCACGATTATGTAGATAAGGTATTCGCACTCTGCAAGTTTATGGAAGAATATAAAAGATGTGAAAAGCGTGTGAATGTCGTTGCTTTTCTAAGACTAAATTATGTCTACCCACCGACTCTATTATCTTCTACTATGATTCGTGCTTCTTTATTATGTCTTCTCTATAGTTCTGAGACTTGGACACTGTTACAGTCTGACATTTGTAAGCTTCATGTGCGATCAATCAAATGCGATATTTTAGGAAAATTCTTCATGTTTCTTTCCGAAATCGTATTAGAAATTATACCATTCGTGAAGGAATAAATTCAGAGACGCAGATTACAATCACAATATTTACAATGGTTTGGACATGTCCGTTGAAATAAAGCCAATTTCTCACAGACTTATATTAACAAGCATAATTGCTGATGGAAATAATGAGCTGGTGACGTCGCTGATTCGAATCTTTTATTCAATTAAAGTCGTAGTTATATACCAAAAGTTGATGCCCTTAATGTTCCTTACTGATAGTTAAAGAAAACTAGTCCCAATTTATTAGTTATAATTTATAATTTATTAGTTATTTATTTACAAGTAAATATAAGTAATAAAAATATATAACTAATATAAAAAATATATAAAATAATATAAATATATAGTAATAAATAATAGTAACTTCAGAGATGTCGTTTTGTGTGATTATTATCAAGTGCGCTTGACGGTAAACACTGATGATGAGAGTTTTCTTACCCGTTTACAATGTACTTGTTTTTTCTATCTTCGACTCTCATGGCAAGAAGATTCTCTAAATAAAATACTGATTGCTTTCTTCAATAATCTATTGCAGCGATGACATTGATTGCTCGTTTGATATTCGATATAAATAAATACTGTGGATTTGACGGATTTGGATACATTGAATTTGATCCTTGATGCTCCTACTTTAGGTTCTTTGTGGTGATACTGAAAGTTGTGTTATATCTAGGCTGATATTTGTTGACATTTTTCTCGAACTGCAAAATATTGTCTCGATGAGGTAGGTATGCTGTAAATTTTCAGAGATTTACGCTGCCAAGGTTTTTAAGGCTAACCCAATTTTATATATCACTATAGATAAAGTTTATTTAGTTTCTTGGCATCTGCATTCTCCTTAGCTTGATAAGATCATATGTATTTTGATATTTTGTTTCCTACTCGATATGTATTTCCTATTGTTTTAGAAAAAAATGATATTACCCTTATTATTTTGGTCATATCCATTTGTAGAGACTCGTAATTATACTCTTCAAGGAAATTTTAACAGTATTACTTGGCACCAGTATTTTTTCAAACAATAAATAAGTTAATTATTAAAATGGTTAATATAAAAATATTTGCCACTTATGTAATTTCAGTTTCACAACATCCAACAAAATTTTGAACAAAGTAAATAAACTTATAACAATTTATATTCGATACAAAATGTCGATTTCACCATAACAACGGTATGGAACAAATTAAATACGTTTCACTTTTATATTCCCAACTTCTAAATTTGTAGTTTATTTAGGAATTTTTTAAAATACTTTTTATATTTCGAAGTAGTCATATGCTACTATCGGTTATATAACTAGGGTTTCTTAATGTGCGGTACTGTAATAAATTCGAAATAATTATAATTGCTTTCTAAAACGACAATATTAATTCATTTTTAAGAAAAAAAGCTCTAAAAATACCCACCAACGTAGAAAAAACGTATATGTTATATGTACAGAATATTTTAATATTTCTATTATAAATCTGTATTACTTATTTTCTTCTTCCCATGGCGTTACCGCCAGGGAAGGGTCTTGAGGGTCAAACAGGGTCTTGAGCTCCTTTATTTTCTACCTCCATGCCTGTCTATGTACTGTCGCTCTCCTCTACACTCGAATGCCTAGAACCTCGCGTGCATCTTCTTAAATTTGATCTTCACAGCGTTTGCGGGGTATTCCCACTAGGCGTTTGCCGTGCATTCGACTATCTAACATTTTTTTTGGTAATCTTTTTTTACTGTAACTTTTGTAGTCTGATGAATTATGAGAGTGGGGCTTCTTTAAACAGATTATATAATTCTTGATTAGATCTGGTTCTCCATATATTATTGTCGCTAAATGGTTAAATTGCCTCTCTCAATACCTTTCTTTCGAAGACATTGAGCATGTTTTTTTGTTCCTTCTATCATTGTCCACGCTTCGCCTCCATAGCTTGCGATAGGTCTTATTAATGCTTTATAGACTCTCATCTTATTTTTACGATGTATGTTTTAGTACGTCGAACATTACCAAATAAGATTTATTATTAGCTATTTGTATTCTTCTGCGACTTTCTCCATCTTCCGTATCCGCTGAGTTCAGTTTCACTCCCAGGTATGCAAAGTGATCCACCGACTCACTATTGTCTTCTACTATGATTCGTGCATCTTCCTTACCTCTTTCTGTTTTTGTTTCATTCGGGTTAATTGGGGCTTGCCGCTTCTACTTTTCGGCTCACAATATTAATGTATTGTAGCGCTTTGTTGGTTAACAGGTTTTTCTGCCGATGTCTATTCGCCTTACTGTGTATTCTATAGCTAAATGAAAGAGGGCATGGACCAACCTATCTCCAAGCTTTAAGCTTTTCAAAGTGTTGAGCGCGCCAGTTAGTTGGTTTTGGATTCGTAGCACCACTACTGTGTCTTCCACTGTTGCTTTTATCATTATGAATAGTTTATCGGTATCCCTAATGTGATCAGATATTTTTGATACGGTTGATTTCTATTAATCGAGTCATAAGCTTGTTTAAAATCTATAAATATGTTATATATATATATATCAATATTGTGTTCCCATCCATCCATGCATCGATCCATCCATCGTGAACCTATCACTCCTGAAACCCGATTGATATTCATCAATTATATTTTCTGCAAGAGGTTGTAGGAGCTGGTTAGTAATGCATGTTAGAATTTTGTACGCAGTACATAGAAGAGATATGCCATGATAGTTATTATTTTAGTTTATCTCCCTTGTTATAAATAGGACATATATATAGGACTTTTTCTCCAGTCTTCGGTGATTGTCTCTTTCTTCCATATTTTAATTATCAATGCATGGATGGAACGTACTAATTTATAGATTTTTGAGTACAACAGTATTTGATCCAATCTTCCATGTATGCTGCCATATGCATTATAGACTCAATTATCTTGACCAAAGAGATAATTTGAGCTTTAGGAACAGAAAAAGTAGCACAGAGTTATATCGGGTATAGATCATCAGATCAGCCTAAGAGCAACGCTTTTCTTTTTTTTTGTCGCTTTGGCATAAAGACATAAGTGAGTGTATATATAAAATAATAAATAAAATAAAATTAATAATACAAACAGTGGAGTTAAAAATATAAATAAAGTATATACAAGTTCAAATACACAACTACGAACACAACCAAGACGAAGTAGAGATTCTATTCAGACAGCAGATACTAGTACCCATACCGAAGTGGTAATGGTTGTTTGACCACACTTATCTTATTTGCTAAAAAGAAAGTTATATAAATTATAGATAAAGAAGTTATCTGAAACTGATTCTGTGTTTAATCAATCAGCCTTGTGACCTGAACCCGTTGTTTCCAAAAAAATCTGCAACGAGCGTTATTCATTTTATATTAGTATATATTTTATATAGTTGTATTTCAGTGATACCAGTATACCATTTCCTAGGCTAAATGTGGACTAATTGTTGCATTCCAATCGAATAATTTTTTAGCATTTTTAACACTTCTAGAAAAATATACAATTTTAAAATCTGATTTAAGAACCTGAATTGAATGTGTTACAGAAGAAAGCTTAAAGAAGAATTTAAAAAAAATACGTGTTGACTCTACTGTGCTTTAGAGAAACGAAGGTTGGTAGAGCTTGGAGAAGCCGTACATATTTACAATTTTTTTCGTTGATTTTTAAGCTATGTTTCTCCAAATATATGGCCAGGAACGCTCTAAACTTCAGTTTGTAATAGCGAATATAATATAGGTTGAGAAGTTTGTCTCATCATATAGAACACCATATCTCCTCCTAAATCTTTCAGACTACAAATTAATTCAACCAACCGTTATGCATCATCACATAACTAATGGAGCCTTTGTAAGGCGTTTGAAGAAGTTTAATAATTTTTAGAGAGACATTTTCAGCTTCCAAAGCAGCCAAAAGCTTACAGCCGATAGTAGAATGAAAAATCAGTAAAAAACCTAACGGAGTAAACAACTTTTATTCTTTTTACACAAGCGCTATTTGATGTAAAGTTGCTTTTCGGATAGTCTTTTCGCGTCTCATATATATATATATATATATATATATATATATATATATGTATATATATATATATATATGTATATATATAATCTTCATGGACATAAAACACTTGTATAAGATACTTGATGTGCGTTATACCATTTAAAATAAATATATTTTTTTGTTCATTCTTGATTCGATACATGAGTCAAAATAAGATAACTAAGTGATATTTGTTTGTTTGGTTCATAATACTGATATGGCCACACTTTTTGGCGATTTAATTTTGATTCACGGTTACGCTTAAAGAAAAATCTTTGTTTACCCATTTTTCCATTAATAACGGATAATAAACAAAAACATTATTGACATCTGCTATGTAACATTCTCATATTGTTACACAAAATAATAATTTTCTGATATTTTTTAGACAGAATGTAAATAAAATGTAAAAAGACACTTTAAGCTACTACCGTCATAACATGGCTAAAATTCAATAGAGACAAATTTTCCTGTCATATATTGATATTTAACTGAATTTATCCATAAATGAATGGAGATTTCCATTTTCGTATTGTGAGTAATGGTGTCTGCCAGTATCAGTTTGTAAAGCATATATCACAATGGAATAAGAAATAGAACTTTATCGTTTCCTTGCGTCTTTCCACATCATTTTAAAATCAAATAATACTGCAAATCTATTCAATCAATTCTCGCGTGATTATACTAAAACTAATTGAATTCTTGTTAAAACTACCGACATATTCTTGTTAAATAATGAAAGTGCATGATTTTATTTATTTACCTGATTTCTTCATCGATCACTGGAGTTATTGAACCGGATCTCGTTCCGTATTGGCTGTAATAAGGATCTTCGTATCGGGAGCCTCTTTCTGGAGAGGACATATATCCATCTAAATAAATAATCGATTAATATTACTACGACGTCTTAACTATCTTAATTAAATTGTTTTATGATAGTAATTGGTAGAAAACGCATCAACTAAAAATTTACTTAACTGTTAATTCTGAATGTTGTAAAACATTAAACATTCTTATTTTAATTTAACGAATACCTTTGAATTCTAATGTGATTTCTAAAGACAATAAATTCTGATATCGTCGAATCTATCTTTAACATTATTTCATTCAGTCCTACAAATTCTACGGGTACCATTTTACAATTAAAAAATGTCTGATGATCATTTCGTGATATATTATTCACTTCTCATTTACCGGCGACCATTTTCGTCTCCTTACAAACGGTAGCCTGTATATGTTATTATGGACGAACTCTACTTGGCAGTTCGTTGTCCAGTTTCTTCTTACGATATAATAAGTTCGAATTAACGTAGCAAATATAATGAATTATTATAACGAATCATTTTTAACCACTATAGTAGTACAAATATGTTAATACGACTGAATTAGACATTTTGCAAGTGAGAATGGCTACAGTTTAAAGTAAACATTTCGTTATTACAAAACTATGGTTATTGCCACATATATTAAAATTAATTTTACTATTCCTGTAATTAAAATAAATCACATATTGTTGATTATTTATTAACATTAAATAGTATCAAATAAACTTAACTATTATAGTTTGGAGGAAAGGTTAATTTGGGTTATTCATATATTTCAAAACGAATTGATTTATGCAAAATTCAAAATACAAAATATGCCGTTTTGATCCATGATCTTATGTCACTTTTTTGGCGAGAACCATAATTTTCTTGCTGTAAAACTTCTGGGATATATGGAGAGGTTCATCTTTAATAAAAAAACATTTAGGAAACAAAACGAGTAAATTAATTCTGACGTTACACTCCTTAAAAAACCAAAATATGACGAAAAGGACCTTTTGGGATCTTCATTTCTTTCTCCTTCTTAAATCTAAAAGAATAACTTTTAAACGTGCTATGTGATGGTTTAATTTTTTGGCGAGAACCATAATGTTCTTGCTGTAAAACTTCTGGGATATATGGAGAGGTTCATCTTTAATAACGAACATTTAGGAAACAAAACGAATAAATCAATTCTGATGTTACACTCATTAAAAAACCAAAATATATCAAAAAGCACCTTTGCAATCTCTATTTCTTTCTTCTTCTTAAATCTAGAATAAGAAATTTTAAACGTGCTATATGATACTTTCATTGAATGGATATTATTTGAGTTATGTTATCTTAAATCAATCAATTAGGAAAAATGTGCAACTCTTGTACATAAAGATCAATAAAGTACAAACGTGGATTTCAATTCTAAAGTACTAAAAATATAATTTAAATAAAAACAAGCCAATAAAATTATTAAATAATAACATATTTTACATGATAAGTGACTAAAAACCTACGACAGCTTCAAATAGGTCTTATAACTGTCCATTCAAATACTAGCATGCAAATTTTTAGTTGATACGCCATTTTGATTAGTATTTACAGTGATGACAAATAGTGGTGCCTCTTTTTTGAGGATCTACTTCTACATCTACTAACTACGGTGTTGGGGAGTGGGGAGCATACATGTTTTGAGGATAATGAGTACCTATAGTAACTGTCTCGTAAACTCAAACACTTGATTCACAAGATTTAGACAAAAGCTAAAAACAACACAACACATCAAAACAACAGTTACCAAAAGCACTAAAAACTTGTTAAAAAACCGTGTCAAAAATGTTATTAGCAAAAAAATCACATGACAAATAAAGAACTATACTCAATCAGTGGATGAAGTTTAAAAATTAATTTCAAGAAAACATTGTAGATTTATTTTGTATTTAAAGGAAATTTGATGAAATTTGAGTGATAGAATTTTTAATTTGAATCTAATTAATTATTTTATTTATCATCTATAATTTGACAATATTTTTGGCGTATATTCATTACAACTACGTAATTAGCTCCATTTTTTGAGAGCAGATAATCAGTAATAAAAGTTAAGAATAGAATAAGAAATATATCGAAAGTATATTATAGCCTGATGTTGGAAATAATTTTCTACAATTTATAAACATTACTAATAGATTTATTTATCACTATAAAAAATACATATTTCTATAAAATAATTCAAATATTCATATTATAATTATCAAGAAAATGTTAGGAATCTGACCAGGTATAGTCCCTTAATTAGGTGCGTCATACGGACAAAATAACACCGTCACAACGAACGTGATACAAACATTCTAGCAAACAGAATGTTCAAAAATCAAAAACAAAAATACGAAAGTCAATTTCGCTGCGAATTTTTCAACAAAAATGATAAAGAATGTCACATTTCTGTTAAGTTATTTGGGCTGTTGTTATTTGTATGGTTAGGCTCGGGAGACTGGAGGAAAATTCGATTTATTTCGCTTTTAAAAGGATGAATATGAGCGTAAACCGTATTCTCTGACAAACATGTTGTCATAAAATATGTTGTAACTCGGTATCTGGCTCGGAACAACAATGAATGAAGTTAATGATAATGAAATGATTCTACAGCAAATATAACCACCGAACATGTACTATTAAGATTTAATTGATGTGCGTATACAGTTAGTATTTGCTGTAAAGCATTTCATTGTTTTCCATTAGATATCGATTATTGTACAGAGCCAGAAAATTTATATGATCGAGCAAAAAGTAATTGCCTTGCCACAAGAAATATGGGTTTATTTTCAACATTATAGTTAATGATGGTTGATTTTATTTGGAGAAAATTAATGTTATAACATATATAGGGTAGGCCATTTGTTGGTTTATTTACACACAAGCACAAGCCATCATCGACGATATGGAAAGAAATGCAAACATCGTCATATATTTAAGTATAAAGATGAATCGCTCCGTCTTTGCTGCGCATCAGGAAAAGTTTCATTTCTATTATTAAAAATGCCACCAGAACCATTGAAAACTCTAAGAGTTGGACCCACATCTCAATTGAAATTATGTTGCAAAATTCGTTAATTCGATACTTGCTTGACATGACATCTTGTGGAGCAACAAAACTCATTTAGAATGAGAATGGTTCTAATTTTGAATCAACTTCAACATTCAGGACCAACTGTACCATCAAATGGCTCTTTGTTTTCAATACCTGATGACCAAGAAATCTAGTAACAGGTTCAATATATACATTATATTATTTTTATGTTTTTCTTTTGTACAAGTAATCTTTGTATAAAATGCGATCAAGATAATATATTTTGCAATTTTATCAATACGTTATTGATATGTTGATATTGTGCTATCATCAGTAACGTAGACGGAAAAACTGATATTGACAATATCGTTACCATCGGTATTATTCCATATCATACAGTCTATCCAATAAAACTGCCAATTTACGCAATAAAAATTTATGACGTCACACATCACAATGTTTGCAATAATTCCAGGTACTAAATAATGTTTTCAACCTTCAAACAGACAGTAATAAATAAGTTATGAATGTTACTATGTTATTAGAGTCAGTAATAAAAAGTTGATATATTATTTTAAGTCAGTTAGTGTTCTTTTAAACAATTTATATTATTTTACAATTTTTATTCTTTATACAAAAGGAATAAAAGAAAAATGTCGAGGTATTTTAAAATAGAAACTGTTTTATTTGAATTCTCGGCGTAGCAATTACAATTTGATCGATCGATTAGGTCAGGAGACAGCATTGCAGCTGGAGTTGTGAGTAGACGCGGTGGTCAGAACCCACCTGGTACATAAAGGGGGTTGGCGGGCCTTTGGAAAGGGGCGAATCGGTCCGGCGGTCGGGGTGGGCCTTCGTTGGAGTTGCGGCTCCCTGCGTTGCTATAAGAGCGTTGAGGTTTTGGAGGAGCACCTTTTAAAACGCCAGAAACGGTTAATCTCAACCATTCTTGTTCTGTGTAGGGCGTTTAGTTCTTCATTTGTTTATTTAATATTACAGAAATTTTAATAATATTATTTAATCAACAAATAGTACTGTAATAAAAAATGACAGTGTCTTGATATTTACATGAGAGTTCCTTAATATTTTAAATAAATAGAAAATAATTGCTAATACCTATATCGGAGAGCCTTAAGAATGTTTAATTAATTTATGTGAATTATGTTAGTCAACGCTTATTCAAAATCTGGCTAAAGTGTAACGTAAAAGATAATATTTAAAAAGCGGGAATCAATAAAAACTAAGTAGTGCTGAGTAAGATCAGTTGAAGCTACTGATGGAGATATCGAAGGATAAGAGTGCCAAATATTCATAAATTAAAAATTCTACATTTTAATTAAATTATTATTCAATAATAGTTTAATTAAATTACAATGCTATAATTTAAGGTTGATATAATTAATTGAATGTATAATAATTATATACGATATTAATAATGGAATATTACAGGTTTATCTCTTGAAGAGTTTTCTTAGGAATATATAAGGAATTTAATGTTATATATTAAAATAATAGGCTTATAAATTAGTATTAAAGGACTTTTTTAAATTTGAAGCTTCAAAATATCAAAATATTGTCCATCGATAGCCGCTAATTTTTTCTAACTTTCAGGCAATTGAGGTTGAGTCCATCTCGTAAGAACGAGGTATTTTTAAGGCTATCCACGAATCGACCTATTTTGTGGTATCTTCAAGTGATTCGCTGGGCATACAGATCACGTTCCATATGTTGGAACAAGTAGTGAGAGCAAGGTCTGGAGAATACGGGGGGTGGAGTAGTACACAATGCTTGACACAAACGCACCAATTGTAGTCGATTGGTTTAGTTACGATTTAGTAGCTCATAATGTATAACACCAAGCTGATACTCCCAAATATAGATCATATATTTGGTGTTGCTGTTGATGGTGATGCATGCACCAGATGGTTTTCATGAATATTATCGCAACGGATCCACTTTTCATTACCAGTAATAGTACGATGCACAAAACCTTTCCGGTTTTGTCTTTAAAGCAGCATTTCACACATGACCAAACACCTTTCAATGTTTATTGACTTCAATTAATGTGACGCAAAATATATAAACTTTAAATCATTTCTATGTTCTTCAAGCGATTGGAAATTGTTTCTTGTGCTACTTCCAACAATTCTGCATATTCTTTATTCTTCATTACATGAACTATCATCGAGGAATGCCTTCAAATCTGGCTGTCCAGAACTCTCTTTGCTTTCGGCACCAAAATCACTACTTTTAGAACTATGAAACAAGTATTTACAGGTTAAAATCGATGGATCATGTTTGCCATAAACTTCACGCACGCCTTTTTCTTCAGATTGAAGTAAAAAAAGTAAAACTTCCCGCAAGTGCGCTTTACTCAGTACAAATTCAGACATTCTTAATGCACTGAAAAACATTTTTTTCACATTTCGACGAAATGGCACATACTGAAAAGTGAAAGTGAAGAAGTGAAGTCAGTGAATCTTCAACATGAAGTTGGTTACAAATGTACCCGATGCGATTTAATACAAAGTAATAAACATATGCTGTAAATCCTTTAAAATTAATTTATTGGCTTAATTATGGTAAGTAAATAAAGAGTATCGTTTCCTTGAAAGAAGTAGTTAATTATTCGTTTATTTAAATATTGAAAAGATAATAGTTTCATAACTACGAATAATATAAGTGCAGTTTTAATATAAAACAACAAAACTTGATGAATTGATGAAACTTCTATTGAATTGATTATAAAGCTGCAAAATGAAGTTTCTTGTAATTTGTAGTAGCGCTAAAAGACGAGGGAAACAGTTAATTAAAGCAATAAGCTTGTCGTGTTAATTAGAGATCTGAGAAGGAAATTTACTGAATGTGAACATATATATTATTATGTATATAATATCTTTTATGTTATATATTTCTATTATATATACATATTATATATATTATGTACAAAATACATTATTATTAGGATGACAAAAAAGTAAATTTTCAATTATTACTTATTAATATGATAAATACGTAAAATCACAAACAGTTTATGGCACAGTCTTAGTTTTTAAAAGAGATTACATCCAAAAGGAAGTATAGTGCTAGCAGAAGTTCATTGCTTAGCTTAATCTAGAGCAAAAAGTGGATATTTTGTCCTATTCTAAAATCTAAATATATATATATATATATATATATATATATATATATATATATATATATATATATATATATATATACAGATATAAAAATATGTTAATGTTAATTATTTGAAAAGACTGTCGGCATATACCAATGCACTTGAAAATCAAGCTAAATCTGAGTGGATAGCAACTGGTGGCAGGCCTATATTGAGGCAAAAGATAAATCGTTCTACAAAAGTGGTATTGAAATGTTAGAGCGGCGCTGGATTGATTGTGTGGCTGTTGATGGTAATTACATTAAAGAATAGAGCCAATTTTGAAAAAAAAGGGTTTTCTTTGTTACGCCCGGGACTTTCCAGTCCATGTATTACCTAGCGCTCATTGAACAGGTCGAACACTAAGAAAACTAAAAATAATATTAATCGAATAAAGTTCTATTAAATAATTTATAATTTATAATTATAATTCTTCTAAGAGACCAAATAAAATAATTTATTCAATATTTCAATTAAATTGTTCTGTATTATATATCTAGTCTTGCTGTAATTGTGGATAACTTACTTTTAAATGATATTGTTTTTATCCAGTTCAACAATTTTCAGCAATTTGGTCATCTTCATGACGGCATATTTTGAATTAATTCATCTTCTTTCTGTCTTTAGTATAAATGAGAAAGTAAAATCTATAGCAAGTTATATTACTTTACGTGAACTAAAAATAATTTTAGATAATTTACAAAATCGGTTTACATAAAAGAGAGACTACTTTCTTGCCAATCTAATAAATTAAATGTTAATTTTACATCACGCGAAGAAGTGGTATTTAATATTTGAATACTTTTGACACTCAAATAGCCTTCAACATCAAAACAGTATGAATTGAGGTAATTAGGATAGCGCCGATTTTACGTAATCGATTACCTAAACTGAAACCTCATTACAAAATTAATTGGGATCGCTCGTTTTAATGCGTTCGTTTGACATACGTCGTCATAGCCCATCCCAAGCGTAACAAACATTCTAATATCGATCCAAATGTACGAATTTCGCCATATCGAACCCAATAATGCTTTCGGTGCTATTTCACAAACTCTTTTCTCGAATGAAAAATACGTGTCTCGTAGTTCAATATCCGCAAAGTATGTTTCTCTGGTGCTCGTCGTCATATATTTTCGTGTGGATCGCGTGCTAGGGAACGACTTCGATTTTCCAGCGGATAATATTAAAACAAATACGTCCCAAACTAAAAACAGGAAAAAGCAGCATTCCTACATTATCTTCGAGGAGTTATACTATGCAACCGTTCGGAATTAAATTGTCGTGTTCGTCGTGGAATTTTCAACGATATGTTAATGGAAAACCGTATCGTTGTTTTTTTTGTTATAAGTATTTCAAATTATGAACGTAATGCGCGAGTTTTAAGATATTATTTTGGTTTATTGAATCTAGAAGAAATTATTTCAGCTTTTCGGAGGAAATTTATGATATATTCTTAAACATATTAATTAGAGAGTTTAGGAGGCTTGAATATACTTTGAATTTGAATTGGTTCTTTTTAGAAAAGAAGACTTTAGAAAAAAAGTCCTAATTGATAAGTTTGAGTTTAAAGTGCGATAAATCTTATAGTATTTTGTTCAATAAAGCGATTTTGTCGCAAGTTTAACATATAAGCCCATAAAATATTTTAGAAGACAGCTTGAAACATTTGCTCAGTTAAAAGTTATTGTGCTTTAAAAATGAACATTATCGAATTCTATTTTCATTGATTTTTTTTTGCTTTTGGGAAGAGATATAGTGTAGGCTTATTAAAAAGTATGTGGGGTTTATGGTGTTGAAGTGTCATAGTTAGTTATCTCGTTTTAGTTCTAAAAATCTTGATGTTAACGAATTTTGATTTACCAATTATTGGATATATATATATTGGTCAACCAAGTATCAAATTTAAATTTGGTCACTGTTATAGACATTGTAGATTCTAAATATCGAATATATATATATATATATATATATTTGTGAGTCGCTCATTACGAATGATGGAGAGTCAATCCTGTATGACAATAATGTACGAAGAAGATCGTGATCGAAGCCTAAAGATGCTTCGTAAAGGGTTACAAAATTTAATTTATTAAACCATTAATATTTAATTATTAATAATATTAATTATATTTAATTATGTTTCAATTCGACATCATTTATGGGCCAGCTTTCAATTGATTCATGCCAGTATTTCATGTCATTTCAATTGTAAGTTTATAACCACTGTTCTTATTTCTTATTTTCGAAAACAAAATGTTCATTTTAAGGACAACAAATAGAATAGAATTTTGTGCTGATTATGCGCTGATTATTGTGCTGATATGTAAAGGTAATATAGTGGTATGATAAGCGTTACATTAAATTTAAACGCAGTAATATAGACATCGATGATACTGAGCGCTCTGGTTGTCCAAAATTTCTAACAAAATAGTTTGTACAACCTGTAAACTGAAGTTGCATGTTTCAGCTGATATCCCAAACATCAGCAGGTATAATTTTACTCCAAAAGTTCTCAAGTCTCAAGAAGTAGGTGCCATTTTTGGTCAGCTGGTTAAAAACAATAATAGGTTGATGACACACCAGAATCAAACAGTACTCAGCTGAGTTGTTGTTGTTGGAATTTGAAGGAATGTTACTCTTGAATTGAATCATTCCTGAAACTGTATGTTATTGAATAAAATTAAATTATCAAGAAAAAAAATTTCTCTTAGACCGGATAATTACTAAATATATACTGCACTGTTACTTTATAGTAAAAAACGATCACTGCAATTCATAATGTTTCTACGGAAATGCTTAGAGGAGAAGCTTTCATGGACCCTGTATTTGTTTTGGATTAACCGAATAATTTTTGGATGAAACTATTGATAAAGAAAGTGATATTTGATGAAAAGATATTTTTTATTTAATAAAAAACGACTTTTCTTGATAAAAGACTAAAAAATAAATAAGACCTTAGACAGACCGTGAAGGGCCGCTAATATCACCTTAACTCATATTAGAAACCGTATAATAGCAGGTTACACTCCTGATTTGCTGAGGACAATTAATCAAAATGGCATATTAAAATACCTATGTTTCGGGATTGATTCGAATTATCAGTCACATTAATACCAATTCTTGGACCACTGCGCTACTACTTAATTTGTTATTATGATTTGCTTCAACTGTATTCTTAGAGGAAATTTATTTTAAATCATTCATTTCAATCAATGGGAAAAATCATTTTGGTATTTTCAAAGTGATTTTATTCTACATTTTAAATGTTAATTATATCTCCTTTTAATTGATGGCCCTTTGCCTCTTTAGAAGTCAGCTTTATACTAAAGCAGCAGAGAGTAGTAAAGTGGTAGTTAGAGAGTCCAAATTTTCGACAAAATATTCAATTACAATATCACCAAACGTTTACCTTGGCGTTACTGGGTATTTTATAGTCGTTGAAGCTTTTTCGGCCTCGATCACAAAACTTTTATTATCGTAATTAAGTCACCTTTCATTTTAATTATTAGTTTCAAAATAGCTCAATTTCGTTTCGTTTTAACAAATTTACAAATGCAAACATGGTATGTAAATTTGCGTAGAATCCGAATGTCCATGAACTTTTCATACCAATTTTAAGCTTGTCTTTAACATCAAAATATTCAGAACAAAAAGGATCAAGCCAACTCGGATATTGACATTTACTTCAGCACTGAACATAAACCACTCTTAAATATCACAAACTTTTGGAAAAAAATTTGTTTTTTATGATGAATGTTGAAAATGAACAATGGAATTTCCATTTTCAAAGCCCAAAATCTTTTGACTGGATAAAATGATGTATGTTCGCTCTATACCTATTATATTAAATAGAATATTAGTTTAAAAACCATCTATTAAAAAAAAACGACATTACTTCTTTCTCAATTTTATCTCATGCATTTTCAAAATATATTCCATATAAGAGGAAAAAGTCTCGACAACCTCCAGAAACTTTAGCGATCGAACAACTGAAACTAAATAAAAAACTGTCTATTGATCCAGTTTTCCATTAATCTTGAAAAATAAGTCAAAACAAACGCTTACATAGTATTGCTCCTGATTAACTTCATGCTTGATAGTAACTCGCCATTCCGCATTCGAATAACAAAAGATGTCGTGAAATTCCAGAAATTATTCGGAGTTCGCAACCAGCCATGTTTTGGAACTTTATCAAACTTTCGTCCAAGTAACGGCCGTTTTAAACGGCTGACGAAATATGCGCCAGAAAAGCTCGACGGAATAATTTCGGATAAGTATTAGGTACACAAAATAATTTTACTGCATTTTTGTGACTCCTTTATTAACATAAAACAGAGTTTTTTTAGTTTTCGTACTTGTTTTTTGATATAGAACTATTGATTACTTTTTATTTGATGATGATGACTTTAATTTGATGATCTCATTGGTTACGATAATTATATATTCCAATGTTATGATTTCATAATTATTTTAAAAGCAATTTATTAAATATTCAGAAGTATTTTAATGATTGGGAAAAAGTTCTGTTTAACAAATGTCCTTTTCTTTTTCTATAATAGTTGATTAAATTAATTATTGATTGTTAATTCCTGTAGCTTCAAAATTTCAGTAGAAACTTTGTTGTTCGGTGTTTAATGTTTCAGTTGGGGATTAGGAGGAAATACTTAACTAATACCTAAGGTAATTAAATAATGGATCGGCGAGAAAAGCAAACTTTAGTTTATAGATAGATATTTCTAACTAATATAAATCTTTGCAAGTTTGATTTAGAAAGAACAAATGAAAAAAAAAAAAAAAGAAAAGCGCGGATATCCTTTGTATTCTATTACCTTATTATTCATCAACGTATTTACACACGCATATGTTGATTCATTTTTGAAATGTGTGATATTCCGATATTGGCAACTCTATAGGGCTTGCCATTAGTTATAATTATTTTAAAAAGTTCTAATTTAGATTATAAAACAATATTTTCAAATGAAGCTCTAGGCTGTTGGCTTGACACAGAGAAAGTATTTCAATTAGCAAAAATGTAATGATTTACTTTGTTCAGGATGATTCCTGTATTTGCTGAATGTTAATCAAAAGGAAATGCAACAATATTTGTTTAGTGATTTATCACCATCAATGAGAAAAGGGTCTACCATTATGGGCCAGGTACAAAGCCGCAGTTGAAACATTGAGTGGTACTCCAACATTCGCAATTAGCTGGATGACAAAATTCACGAGAAGAGGACTGATTTGGAAAACCCATTTTTTTCCAGGAAAAGAAAACACAAGGGAGGTTCAAGTACGATTTTCTAGGCCATCCTCTCTATTCTCCTGATCTGACACGCTTAGGCCTCCGCTGTTTCTAAACTTGAAGAAATTCATGTAATGACGAAGTTGCCAGAGCTGTAAATTATTTTCATAAACCGTCACTTCTGCGAAGGACTACTGATGTTGGAGAAACGCCAGATAAAGTTTGTTGAATTTAACGTGATTAAGTTAAGAAATTAAACAACAAAAATAAGTAGAAAATCACAGTCTCTAAACTGCCAGGCTGAGAACTTTTGACCTTACCTTCTTTGCTCTTTTACAACTTGAATAAACGATTTGAGTAATTGAACCCCTTCAGAATTTAACTGCACATAAGTGAAGTGAAGATAATGAATGTTACAACGGCATTAGAAATATTGGTAAGTGGTAATTGTGGATCAGCTACTGACAGTAATGTTAGACAGAAGTGATATGAAGAAAATAAAAGAGAAAAAGGTATATAAAACTGTAAAGCGTAGCATAAAAATACTTCAAATACTACGGGTTCGACTTATACCACTGTTATATGTAAATATTATCGACCACTCAGATTTTGCTAAACAGGGTGGATATTTTGCGGAATGAATATGGTTGATTTTCAGTTCCATTGTCTGTCTAAGAGATTAAATGTAAGAAATGTGAAAACTTTCAGAGAATGGGTGAATGATGTAATGCAAAAGTCTGCAATTCTTATCGAAATAAACTCATAGAGTGTCTAAATAGTTTCCAACGGGTTACGATTCCAACAATATTCCTGTACCAAAATATTTCGAATTGCTTTAATGATGGTGGAAATGAAAATCTACTCCTTACTCCCTTCAAGACGTTCCATAATGGTTCATTTATGTTGAGCTCTGACAATTAAGCTATGTTTGATGATATTCTCAAAGTATTCATATCAAGACTGAACCCGTTTGATGTTAATTTTAATCGTCGTAGAACATAGCGTATAATACACCGAAATATAAATTACAAGACCTGTGACATTATTTACACGGAAACAGTATTGCTAATATACAAAATGTACTATGTTGTATATTATTTTGTCTATCCCTTGTACATTGGGCCTTATTTGAAGCTGATCACTAAATAATAACTTAAACTAAAGACATAATCTATCATCGTATTACATTTTTCATAAAACCAAACTATTGAATGTTGCAGTTATTATTATTTAATACTCATTTAATACTCATCGCATATGAATTATTATAAAAAGATCTTCGGATAAATTCATATTAATTATTTTGTGTACCTAATCGTATTTATTTTCGTTTACTTTCGAATTTCGTTTACTTTATCTCAGACGGTGAACAATACGAACAAAATAATGAAAATGGCCGTGTGTTGGTAATTGAACGATGGTGCAACTTAAATGACTAACCTGTTGGGAGCGGTTTCATTCGTTCGGCGGGAAGACTGGACACGGCAGGAGAGTATGTTCGCAGGAAAGGTGCCCCTCGAGGCAGATTCGAAGTCGATCCCATATAGTAGGGAGCTGCTTTGTTGGAAACCTGAAAAAGAAAATAGAAAATATAGGATTGTACTTTATTTATATAAATAAAACAGGATTATCTCTCTGTCTATCTGTCTACTTATCGATATATCTATAAAACCTGAAATAACTTGTTTTTTCGAACAAAATACTTTGTCAATATTATTTATTCTTTGTATATTTAACCATTTTTCAAAGAAAACACCGGGCTATTATTTAATAATCTGAGATGAGTGATCTTAAGTGCTGATTAGAGCTGAGCATTGGTGAGAGTAAATTGTTAAATTTATTAACTTGATTAATGTGGCATTTGGACTGAAATATCTCCAATATGTTTACTAACATGAGCTGGAGATATTCCAACATTAAGAAAACTACCAAATAACGCAAATTCCTACAGATCTATTTTAGTGCTACCGGTAATATATGAAGTGAAAACATTAAAATTAATTATAGAAAGAAAATATATATAAAACCTCAGTTCTGCTGTTTATTGACCCATAAGTTTGGGTTTATGAACAAACACTCGACAATTGACCAGGTGCATCGAATCACGGACGATATTGAAACAGCTTATGAAGAGAAAAGATTCTCAGCTCTATTCTGAGATATAATACAAGATTTCAATACATTTTGGTGTGCGAGACTTTTCTCTATACTTCATAAAATGTAACTCCAAATCTTAAATTAGTATATATTAACCAGCAAGTTTAGAGTTGAACAAGAGGAAGTTTACTCCATAACAATAGAGGGTAAAGCGGTTGGATCACAAGGAAGCATGCAAATGGAAAGTACTGATCTCTTACATTCATATATCTCAACCATAAGGTTTTGAGTTAAGCAAAAGGAAGCCCATTTTATAATAAAAGAAGCTGTACCGCACGGAAGTGTGTAAGTAGAAAGCAATTTGAAAATATTAACCATGGCTACGTTTTACAGATGATACTGCGATATTTATTGTTACAGACAATAGCGAAGGAGCAGCAATACAATTGCAAAAGCCGAGTAAGAATATAAAAGCTGGAACCAGACATAGAGTATAAAAAAAGTCTAAAGAGGTAGACAAAATAACATATGAGTAAAAAGTAAACAGGAATAATTTTACAAAGCACTAAACAACGATCAAACACCTGAAAAATTATATAATTCGGGCATTCGTATATTTGGAAAAGGCATTTGATAGAGTAAGAAGAAGAACAAAGAGGAGTAAGTGATAAAATTATGTGAGTAATTCAAGATATATATAAAACAAATAAAAATACTCTAATTACAGATATTAATAAAACCAAACAGCGACATAACTCTATCAGAACTAAGAAAAAATTGAAATAGCGGAAGGAGATTTTGCTTTTAATAAGTTGAGACCATCTACATAAAACCCTAAGCCGATGGAAAAGTGCGCGGAAGAATATATAACGATAAAGAAATAAATGCCTAAATTGAAGAAGTCGGAATAGAACAAGTAAATTCATTTACATATCTGCGAATATTTCTATTCCTAGGTCATTCAACAGGTCAATTGAAAGGTCCCCGGCGTGACACATAGGTGGCGCTACTAGAATTAAATCCATATGTTTTTTAGTTAGACCTAATTCTCAAAAGATGCGTGTATACATTTGACAGCTGTCGGATCATTGGTTTGTGAATTAGACCATTTTGAATGAAGCAAGTTTTGATATTGTAAATAAAATGGATAAAAAGGAATTTTGTGTGTTGATAAAATATTGATTTTTGAAAGGAAAAAATACAGTTGAAGCAGAAACTTGGCTTGATGCCGAGTTTCCGGACATTGCCCCAGGAAAATGAACCATCAAGGATTGGTATGCTAAGTTTAGACGTGGTGAAATGAGCACCGAAGACGATGAACGCAATGAACGCCCAAAAGAGGTTGCTTTCGACGAAAACATTTAAAAAATCCACAAAATGATTTTGAATGACCGTAAATTAAAATTAAACGTAATAGCAGATACTTTATAAATATCAACTGAACGTGTACATCATATTATTCACGAATATTTGGGTATGCAAAAGCTCTGTGCAAGGTGGGCACCCTTTGGACCAAAAGTAACGACGATTTGATGATTCGGAGCAGCGTTTGAAGATGATCAAGCATAATAAACCCGAGCTTTTGCGTCGATATGTGACAATATATGAAGCATGCCTCCATCATTTCACTTCGAAGCCCAATTGACAGTCATCCGAGTCGAATGGATAATATGAACCCGCTCCAAAGCGTGGGAAAACGCAACAGTCGGCTGGCAAGATTATGGCGTCTGCATTTTGGGATGCGCAGGGAATAATTTTCATTGACTACCTTTAAAAAGCAAGGACCATTAACAGCGACTATTACATAGCGTTATTGGACCGTGTGAAGGACGAAAAACGGCCGCATCTTAAGAAAAAGAAAGTGCTGCTTTACCAAGACAATGCACCGTGTCACAAGTCAGTGAAAACGATGGGAAAAATCGATGAATTTGGTTCGAATTGCAGATCTGCCCCCTACTGACTATAAGGCCTATTTTAAAGCAAAGGACAAATCGTACTACAAACATGGTATCGAAAAGTTGGAGGGTCGCTATAATCAGTGTATCATCCTTGAAGGGAATTATGTTGAATAAAAAAAAACAATTTTGCCAAAAAGATGTGTTTTACTTGTTGTGAAATTGTGACAAGAAACATGTACGTTTTGTACCTATTTTTAGCTTCAATTAAATCCATAACAACCAACAGATGGGATAACAAACTAAAACACGCATAAAATATATCCCTTATCTTAATTGATCTTTTCGCGATAAGGCGTCGCTTTTTCGTGGAAACCCATTTTCATAGCGCGAAAGGCCATAAGGCCATGTGAGCCATAGTATGAACGCGGATTATCCAATATATCCTTAGGATAAAAACGATTCGGTGATTATGTACGGGTTATTATATTTTACGATCTGGACGTTTGTGTAGTGGAAAATAAGGCTTATATTAGACATCATTTTAACCAGCTGTGATGTTTATGAATATTAAGATTTTCTTTTTGTGTCTCGGTGTAGTAAATTAATTTAATTATACTGTGGCGACCGCCACGACTCTTTAGGCCACCACTAATTCACCATCAACAACTACAAAGGTTGGCAACGCCGGTGGATTGGAACCATACAGTTCCAGGGTATAAAAGACCATCACGACGACGTCTCGCTCTCTTTTCTTATCACCGTCCCCCTGTAACAGTACCACTTCCACAGCTCTACCGTACTTCCTCTACTTAACCTAATATCCTTGTCAATGTAATGTAATGTCAATTCTCCCATCGACCACATGTATCAATCGTAAGTTAAAATAAACAACTTTGATTCGGTTCGTCCATCGATCGATGGACGAACCTAACCAGTGTTTTTAGTTCCCGTGCAAATTCCTCCCAAAAATAGTAGTGAGTGTTCTGACAAATAATCGCAGCGGCAGCCACACATTTCGACCGATTGACCGATTGACAATTCCATAGATAGACATTCTGATACAAGTTTACAGAATTTTTCAATTCAAGGTATATTTTATAATATGCGTTTACTTAAAAATCTTAATTATAGATTAGTTTATTACTACTCTTCTTTTGTACTTGAAACAATTCGCAGGGTGCAGAATAAATACATCGCTATCTATTCTGCAGGTTTCTTCAAATTTCCTGCATGTTTTCCAGTAACAATATTGCCTCTACATTGATAACTTTTAAAATACATTTGATTTTGAGATTATTGTGCAGTTCTTCGTTGGCTACGCACCCATAAGTATTGGTAATTAATTAAACAACATTGCTTTGGCATCGTTGGATTACTAGTGTGTTAGATGACTTAGTTCAATCCTATATTTCCGTTCTATAAGTCCGAATAGGTTTTAATATTGGCTAACAAATCGATCTCTTTGATTTTAGACTAACTAGTACAGTTGTTTAACCTTGAATCTGATATGTTGGGATTTTTGCTTAACATGTTTTTTCCAATTTAATTTACCATCGAAAGTCTTTGATTTGGAGATGGTTTTTAATGATTCTGCTTGATGAACTGGGTATTCTTCTGGACGCAACATAACATTAATATGGACCGTTTTAGAAAAGTAAGTTATCTTTTCCATTTTCTAAAACTCTAGAACGAGATATATCTTTTGCCATAATGGCCGTGTTGTCAGTAAATATTCCTGCTCTCTGTGTGGTCATGACACTATCCTCCAGTAGAGGTAGGTTTGAATGTTGAATTATAAAGATGTCAATTGGAAATAATGTTCATTTGCCATAATACAGATAGTAATTATTTCTTTCCATAATTTAGAATTGTTAAGTTGATATCTTCAGAAATACTATCAACATTATTTTAATTACAATTTAAGAAATGCGCAAAAAGGTTCTTTTTTGAATAATTAAGACCTTGATTAAACTACTCGATCCTTGTTAACATTAGTCAGCGTAGAGTGTCAGATGTAGATTAGTTACTAATAGATAGCAATATTTGATATATTTATGGTACAGTAAGCTAAGATGTTCATACAGATGGAACAACAGAACGAAAATCAATAGTGTATTTATATAATCCTGATTTGATATAAATCTTTTTGCTCTTCTCGCATTGTTTAATCCCTATTTCTTTGAAAATTCTTATCTGCATAGTTTTCGTGAACATTTTCCCGATAAGTGACCATATATTTATGAAGTGGTAGTGTCCGAATATACACTAGAATTATATATTTATAGCAAGCACTTATCAGAACAATGGCCGTTATAGCATTATAAACGGGTTAATGCGTTTTTTATCGACATGTCAGTTCTGTTCTATCTTCAAACGCAAATTGGTGCAAAATTTATAAGTTGTGCCGATATCAAAAAGCAGTTCTTAGAGATAATGACCATAATTAAAACAGGGATTTGACAACCTGCAAAAAACACAATTATATCATTGCCGCTCAAATAACTACAGATTCAGAGCAAAAAATACACAAAGGAACAAAGCAAAACCAAGAGTTTCATCCATTGATGATGCTGCGCAGGAATAGATTAATAGCGTTCAAGCTTAATACTTCTGATATTTCTAAACAGCTGGTGTAAATTGAGATAACAACAATTAATGTAATATTAATTTAATAGAATGAAAATAAAATCACAGTTTTAGCGTTTGTTCGAATATATGTTAAGCAATAATACTCTTTAAAGGATTCATAGTATCCTTTACTTAAAAAAAAAGAACTTTCTAACCATTATGCTATTTAGGAAACAACATGTTCATGAGTGTGTTAAATAATTTATTTAAAATCGGAATCACTTTTTTATATAACTTGATATCTCATTAATACATATTCATAGAGATTTCTACTTTTTTTATTTAAATATTTTAACAATATTAACATAACAGAAGTGGAATCGTGCGTAAATTATCAATCACAATCTATTATTTAACAGCAATTGACCAAGACCGACACTGTTCATTGTGAACGGTGGGTGTACGTAGTAAAAGTGACTTTTAACTTCACTTAAAAAATCATATTTCATAGACAACCTAACCCAGATATAGAGAGCTAACGGATACGAAACATTCTTTTTTTTTTCAATTGAGAAGTGTTAAAAGATTAATTAGTATACATATGCTGTCGAGCTTTTGACTGGGCAAAAAATATCCAATTACTTCACTCTTCACCAAATTGGAATATTGAATATCTTAGCGATGATGTTGCGTAGTAATGAAATACTTACTCGAAACTAATTAAATTATGAGGTTAATTGTACGGGTTTCTTTAAAAAGTAATATTGATGTTTCTTTATTATTAGAACATATATTCGACGAAAATTGATGATGTTATAATTAATAACACAATAATTTACCAACCAAAAATGTAGTTTATTAAAAGCGTTGTATGCTGGATCCATATGAAGTAATAGAGAGTTTTGAAAATAAATTTAATAAAATAAAAACTAAAGTATAAAAATAAAATTTAAAATTTAATTTGGCCTAATCTAATTACAATTTATTTTATATCTTAAGAAATATTGATAAAAAATAATATTTTATCTTAGTAAATAATAAAATACTAGATGTTCCTGACAATGCTGTGTGAAAAAACGTACTTAATTTAAATTAAACTTATTTACCTGGTTAATATTTATTTTCTCTAAACTGTATATTAGTTATTGGGTTATTATATTTTTAAGATCAGACTAATAACTGACAAGCTTTTCTTTACTCGGTAATACGTTTTCTTGCCTTAAAATAATTGTGTATAGTTCTGAATTTTCACCTTTTTGCAAGTTATATGAGATTATATGTTGGGTGTTGAATTCGCTAAAATATTTTGAAAAAATCTTACTTTAAATTTCTTTGACTTATTGTCTTGCTTTTTGCTCTTTCAATTCAATTTTTACATTTTCACTGTCAATCTTAGCGCATAGTTCTACAAATGATGATTATTAACTACAAAATAATATATGAAAATGTACTGGCTAATTGGAAGAAAATCACAATTATCAGTACATAATAAATTGCTATTATATAAGCAAATATTGAAACGTATATGGACATACGAAGTTCAATTATGGGGATGTTCTGCAAAGAGTAACATAAATAAAATACAAATTTTTCAGGACAAAGTCCTGAGAGCTACTGTGGGTGTACCCAAATACTATAGGACTGATTACCTACATCGAGACCTTCATATACCCACAGTCAGTCAAGAAATGAAGAGAATTGTAAGGGGGCATGAGGAAAGACTCCGTTCTCATACGAACATTGAAATAATGCAACTTTTGGATACCACCAGAACAGGACACAGACTTAAAAGAATCAAACCATCTGATATTGTGTAGTGTTGTGTAGTGAGGTGCATATATTAAAAAAATCAGCAGTGACATGTATAAACATTATTTCACCAAAGACTG
This sequence comes from Rhynchophorus ferrugineus, assembly GCF_030347505.1. Taxonomy (NCBI): domain Eukaryota; kingdom Metazoa; phylum Arthropoda; class Insecta; order Coleoptera; family Curculionidae; genus Rhynchophorus; species Rhynchophorus ferrugineus. Next base: position 14,103,101 of record NW_027472588.1, on the reverse strand, counting down.
AGACTGGGTCCTCTTAGTTTTATACTTAGATATAAGTTATCAAAAAGACAAATTGTTGGTTAGACGGAAACGACTAGTAACAATGTATTAATTAAATAATAATAAAAAATAATAATTAACTACAAAAATATTCAAATTAAATAGATTTTCCTAAAATGCTATATCGTTTGCAGAAGTTCAATCTTAAAATATGACGCCTTATGAACAATTTTGACATAATTTATTACAAGATAGGACACATTTTGTTTAATAATGACGGAAACATATTTATACACCAATTACATTTTTGTATCGTTATTACCTTTGTTTCAAAGTATATAATTTCTGATCGAAGTATATAATTGTTCTACAAGAGCCTCCAAAATAACACTGCTACTATTTGTAGCTGCCATCATCATTTAATTGGCTATTATTACATTTTACATCTGTGCTTTGACTCATTTCTTGTAATATACTCTAGCGACCGCTACGACTCTTTAGACCACCACACATTCACCCACAGCAAGTTCAAAGGTTGACAAAGCCGCTGGATTAGTACCGTGCGGTTCCCGGATATAAAAGACCACCACGACGACCTCTCGCTCTTTTCTTTTCTCTACCCCCTTGTAACAGTACCACTTCCACAGCGGTACAGTACTTCCTCTAACTAACTTAATATCCTGTCAATTCTCCCGTCGATCACATATGTCAATTTAAACTGACATAAACAAGTATTTCATCAACTAGTGTTTTCAGTTCTTGCGCGAATTTCTTCCACAAAATAGCAGTGAGTGTTCGGACAAACAATCGCATCAACAGACTCACATTCCAACCGACCGACCAGACGAACATTCCTACAATACTATTTCTTTAAAAATAATTTAAAAAAATATTAAATTGACATTTTATTGTTTCTGTATAGGGACAAATAGTAATCACCGAGATAGAATAGAGATTATTATTAAAAATTACTACTGCCAAGTTATTGCCTTATCATCAGTTTCTTTATTAAGCCCATTCATATAATTTATAGCATTTCTTTGACATTTGTTATTAAACTTTCCGTTAATTAAAAAAAAACCACATGACAGTGATATTAGTTGAAATATTTTAATAGCTAACTTTTTGAAGCTCCAATTAATGGTGTCCCCAATCGTCTGTTAGATATTTAGTTGGCCAATGGTATTTACCAGTTTTGCCGACATTTTTCATTTTTTAAATATTCATTTTTATAAATATTTCAAACAGTATAATGTTTTTTTATTTCGGTTTTGTGTCGAAACCGTTGATTTAAAATCGAATCGATCCTATGTATGCCTTGTAATCCTTGATGATTGATTTTCCTGGGGCAGTATCCGGAAACTCGGCATCAAGCCAAGTTTTTGCTTCAACTGTATTTTTTCCCTTCCAAAAGCAATATTTCATTAACACCCGAAATTCCTTTCAAACCATTATGTTAGTTTTCACAATGACAAAAGTTGCTTCACTCAAAATGCTGTAATTCATAAACTAATGATCCGAGAGCTGTCAAACTTATACACGCATCTTTTTAGGGTTAGAGCTAACTAAAAAACATATGGATTTAATTCTTGCAGGGCCATCTATGTGTCAGGCCGGCGACTTTTCAATTGACCTGTTAAAGTCTCAAAAGATAAAGCATTCTTCCGTCATATAACCTTGAGCTGCCACATAATATTTTATTAAACATGAACTAAACTAATTCGTTGGTAGTCCCTATAGTTCCCAATTACAATTCTAAACTATCTTATTAAAATAACATTAATAGAATTGGAAATAATTAGCGAAAACCAACAATGAAATATTTACACATATTAGATGTAGTTTTGGCCAATTATTTCATAAAATCAATTTCTACAGAAATGTATTTTCCATTAATTTACCGCTTAACCATGTATAGTTTTGCAAAACTTTTATTAAACTACGAACAAAAAAGGAACGTATTTTACGCTCTAGTTAATATCATACGGAAACAAAGGTAAAAATTGAACGAAAATGGTATTTGAAACGCCTCAAGTGTTTGTGTTTTAATATCGGTACATGTCAGGCTAAAAGTCAAAACCATAATTCCACTATCAATATTGGATTTGCCTCTAAGGCCTATCCGCCATATTCTGGTTTGGTTACAGCTTGAAAAATACCAAGTTATGAACTTTAGAGATATTTAATATTATGTTCAGTGAATCCTTGGCAGAGGAATTTCTGTATATTATGAGTTTAGTAATTATAATTAATTTTTTGAATAATTATATTCACTAATCTATATAAATAAAGATAAAGATTTTTTGTTGTATTTATTGTATTGTGAGGGCAAGGTTTGTACAGCTTATGATTTTGGAAGACAGTACCATAATAGGTGGGGCAAAAGTCCAGCTACCATTTTGCTGGCGTGTCATCTTGGCTATGTGCATTTTAGCTCAATTTCGCTTTAACCATTGTGTTGTGCAGACATTTTTATTGTGAATAAATAAGCACAAGAACGAGCAGAAATAGTGAAAATATTTATTGAAAATAATAGTCCCACGTTGTAGACGACAATTGATAAAATATTGACAGATTGACTCTATTTTAAAAATTGACTTCTGAGGGACTGAACACCAAGTTGTGGTATTGAATTTGAAAACTGTAGCTAAACCGTCTTGTAATTTCACTAAAACATCAGCAATGGCAAAAGTGTTACAGAATTGTGAAATAATAATTTGGGATTAGTATACGATGACGCACAAACGAGCAATCGAAGCACTTAATCGGACATAAGTGGTCTCAGATATTGGCGCCAATTTAAAAACCATGTTTGATTAGGAGAAAGAGCTATTTTATCAGCGAAAAATAAAAATACATTAATTTGTTTAGATCGATTTAATCGTTGAATTAGTATAAAATATATAACTATCGCTGTTTAATAAGTTTTTAGTTGCTAATAGATGGATACTAGTGACATAATCGGTATAAAAAGTAATCCAATTTTGAGTTCATCTTTTGAATTATTTATAAGACTGAAAGTGTTACGCAAATTAGTAATACGCATAGCCATCATATGATGTAAAAATATATTCCTAGATTATTTTAATTAATTAAATGATTACATGTATATATATATATATATATATATATTAACATATATTTATATCTTAGCATGATCTTTAACTAAAGGAAAGTAAATAAAATATCGTCTATTGCTGTTGATTGCATTTCTCCCTGACGATAAATGAATTCCAGTGAAGCACATCGGAACATCCTTCGAGAAATCTTAGGTTCATTTTTGAATTATTCATAAGACCGAAAGAATTTTGCAAATAAATAATTCGCTGTTCATTAAAACGCAATATAAACACACTCATAACATAATATAATAGTGCTGGCTATCATATATCTTTGTCTTTGAAGCAATATGTTACATTTTTCTATACTGTCATTTTTGTTAGATTTATGTGCTATATTTTCTTTTTTTTCTAAGGCATATAAATGATGTTTTTTAATGCATTTACTGTTGGTTAAGTTAGTTCTTTTTATGTTGCGAAAAGCTCAAATCCTAGTCATCTAAATAGATGGTTATATATATACTGAAATCTGCATTTGTTCATCAGTACAAAATATATTAATTTTCTGCTAAATGTGTCTTTGTTGAAGTATAATTGTGTATATAATAACTGTATGTTTCTGCTTCTATTCAAAATGATTAATAATGACAAGTTATCATTTCTCATCAACTGTATTAACCAAAAACGTTCATTGGGATTGGAACCTTCGACCGGGATTCAAAAATACAAGCGCATAATGGTTGTCCCATTATTCAATTAACCAATAAGAGACAAGAAAACCATAGAAAAAGGAGCCTATATAAAGTACTTGCATGCATTTTGATTAACAATATATATTAGTGAATTGTAAATGTTTTTGGTATTGATTGAATTATTGAATGTAAACAGATGTTGAAACGCTCAAAATTGTATTTTCGACATTCTTTACTTATGTTGCCAAATTTGAAAAAACCTGCTGCTCATCAATCACTTCCAGAAACTTGTGGCCGTGGTCGTCTTATAAAAGTCGATTTTTTTCTGCCAATGGACATGTTAAAAACGTTGTTCAATCTCTCTAAGATTTAATTTATATATTCTTTTGAAATGGCCTGTAGTATAACCTCTACTGAGTTGGCAAACTCTAACTCTCCCAAAAAGTTTTCGTATCGTATAAAAGTAGTTGTCTACGATATTTCTACGAGGCCTCATGTGCTATAGTTAGCACTTAAAAAGCAAGCTGATTTTCCCCCATATCATCTCAGCATAACATTATACCCAAATATTTGATTATTTTAGATAAAACATATCTGAAAACTTTGTACGTGAAATTTGAACGTTACCCTCGATTTTCGCCCCCTCCCCCAGAGATACTGATTTGGTTCCAATGGGACCACCTCGGAAGTGCAGTCTTTAGAATTAAAAAATAATTTTGAAAATCGGTCCGCAATTGACAGAGAAATCGGCGAACATTTTCTAATTTTTTAATTTTATTAATCTCTTGGAGCGTCAACAATCTGCCCGTGGGCAATAAGTATTATTGTTTGATTTCTGTTATATAATATAACCATCCTAACATGTAGAAGATCACTTCAGTAAGTGATTTGCTGTAAAATTTATAATGTAAATCTTATTCTAGATACTATTCTAACTTATTTTAATGTCTATCCTAACTTATTCTAATGACTATTCTAACGTATTCTAGAAATTATTAAATTTCACTCTATGTGTCTATTAACCAGTTCGTATGGTAGTTTGCGTTTGAGCCTACGCACTTCACTGTCATCGCGCACATTTAACTTTTTGGCGACTGCATTAGGATACACTAATAGTCTTTCCGAGTACTTCGCAGTAGCACTTTGAATCACACTCGTTATGGGTTGTATGGGGATAGCGCGTTGAATCAGTTTGTTGGACACGTAATATGGAGCATCGACGATGACTCGCAACACTTTATTCTGGAACCTCTGGAGGATATCTATGTTAGATTTGCTAGTAGTACCCCACACTTAAATACCATAGGTCCAGATGGGCATAAGTATTGACTTATATAGCAAAACCTTATTATCTAATGATAATTTAGGTTTACGCCCTATTAGCCAATACATTTCGTTTAGTTTAAGTCCAAGCTGTTTGCGTTTTGTCATTATATGTTTTTTCCAAGTCAGACGTCGATCAAAATGCATTCCCAGATATTTAACGCTGTCTGCTTGCGGAAGTGCATGATTATTCAATTTTACTGAGGGACATGTTCTTCTGCAAAGGGTGAATGTCATATGGGTAGATTTTGTCTCATTTGGTTTGATACGCCACGTTTTCAACCACAATTCGACTTTGTTAAGATGAAGTTGGAGGTTTTTTTGTGACTGAGCAAATCGGCGAACATACATTAAAATAAATATTCAGCCGAACATAGAGCCTCCTCCCTTTTCGCAATCGGTTAAAATATAAAGAAGTATGAAAATTGCAAAAAAAACCATTTTTAACATGTAATTATTTGTATACTATTTCAAATTAATTATCAAAGGCGCAGACGTTGATGATTAAAGAAACATATCAAAGTAAAAAAACATCTTGATTGCAATGCAAGATAATCAGAATACAGGAAATAAAGAATATCGATTTGAAGTATAGCAACGGATGGGCTTTTATTAGTAAAAGAAAAGTTAAAGGTAAAGTGTCGATAATATTTTGATAAAACTTCATGTTCGTTTCTTGTAATTGATTTTTTATTTGATAATAATTATATTATTTGATATATTATGGGTGATAACGTACATATTGTTAATTATTTTTAATGTCATTGTTAGTCGTTAACCCTGCTCGGAAGCATTACCAAAAAAAGCTTCGAGATAGTTAGTTAAATAGTAAAAGTTCTCCAACATATTAAGTGTGAGTGTAAAAATGGCGAAACTAATTCCTTTTCCTTTCTATTTCATTTCCCTTCATTTATATCAGTGGAATCTCCTAGACTTGTCCGCAGAAACAAAACAACAAAGAGAAAAGCCTACTAGATAGTAGAATCGCAAGTATGGAAACGCGATATATCTCGATAATCACTCAGATATTTGCATTTATTCGTCGACCGCTTAACATTTATCGATCAAAAATTGCAAGTTAAGTTTATATTAAGTCGTTACGTGAGTCTGAAAGTAACTTGATTTAATTATAACAATAAATAGGATCGGTCTAGTGATGAAATCAATAAATTTGCAATAAATCAGAAATGCTTATCTTCATTATTTAGCTTTTAGTTGCCAAATATTATAAATATATTTCGTATATATTTCATATTTACTTCTTCTGCTTAAATTCGCGTTGTCGGTATTTCCCTTGAGTAAATTATCTAGTATCACGGCCCTTTTGATAATTAAACATTAAAAAATTCAATCAATCAAAATCAAAAAAATCAATATTTGACTGAGATGATTGACTGGTATGGAAAAGGTAACCGATGTTTAGGTATAGAAAGTTGAAAAATTCCTTGAAATAAAATTCATCTTAAATTCAAAATGTATAGTTTTAAAATATATTTACAGGAGAATGTTTCAAAATGATTATCGGAGTTACAATGAGTTTTGCGATGTAGAAACTTGGCTGTTTTTTCAAAGAACTTTAAGACAGCTTAGAAGTTGCTGAATCAATGGTTTCATTGCTTGTTACGCAAAAAGTATAGTTTTATGTGGGGTACTGTAACAGTTCAAACCGAAAAATATCAAGGATTAATCTATGAGACCCACTTACATCGGCAGCAAATTAATAGTCTAGTGTAGTAGGTGCAAGGCATAGGGTAATACGAGCTGCTAAAACTGAGTGAAATTGTTACTGTAGATGTCTACCGGCGGCAAATGAATTACGTATTGTTGCAAAAAAGATCAGAAATAGACCAGAATCCTCTTGTATTACAACGATTCATATGTAACGGTCATATTTCGTGAAGTCCCCACTGTTGAACTGCAACATGGCAAGAAATGATCTAATAATAAACATAAAAATATCTGGTAATAAACTACATACATACTCCGACAGTAAAAACATTATTGAATCATCGAAATCTTTAATAAGGACTGTTGCTTGCTCTAAACTTTATAGGTACTGGAAAGCGAACAATTGAAATGGGTAGTTATATAGTTGTTACCGTTTTTAAAGAAAGGGGTTTGTCAATTTTGAAAATTAATCATGGTGCATAGGCATTGCCATTCGAACTGAAGCAGCTTTAAGAGATAGAAGAGGTTTAATGTAGATTATCTGAGTTGCGCTGCCCGTCCTGCCTCTCTTTCCGACATAAATGACATTTATCTAAAGTTGTATATAAATGTTTTATTTGGCAGTATGAATCTTCTTTTTATATCTCTGTATCCGAGAGCATATATTTTGTTTTTTACCATTTTATAAAAAATTGGAAGGGGTAAAAATTAAGATATTAAAAAAAATCTTCGTCGTTTTGCGAAGACAAGCAAGTGTTAAAAGTAGATACAAGAAATGTGTTTAACTTAACGATTTAGACTTGGATTAACATTGACTCCATCGGGATGGTGTAACGTGCTTCTGATAAATATAGAACTCTTCATCAGTAATTGTGTTTTGGAAGTATTCATTGGACAACATTCGTTTGAAAATTGGTCTTTGGAAAGTGGTTGGACAATTAGTTATGACGATATGACAAGTACACTAATTTTTCACACACTACTGATGTAAAAAGGAAAGAAACTTTTATTTTTCTGGCTCAGTGGTCATCTGGTTAAGTAAGTTTGTGGTGTATTACTAGTATCTAACAGTAGAATTCAGAATTTGAAGATTTGATTGATGTTCTATTTGTCTTACAACATATTTTAGATCTGAACTTTTGCGAAAATATCGATCATCGACTTGTTCTTGAAATATATAGTCACAAATAATGCAATTTGTTGTATTCTACATATCAATGTAACGTATTATGTATAATATCCATAATGTATAAGTAAATTTATTTATGAATCTAAAATAAATTATAGATAAATTTAATAACATAAATAAGCAAAATATTTACAAAAAATACAACTACTTTAACAATGAAATTCTGTAGTTACTCTACCAAAACCTGTGGGATCTAGGAAAACAGATCCATCGACCAATTATCTGAAAATATTTTGATGTAAAAAATCTGTTCTTAGCCGATAGCTGAATACTACTTTCATAGAAGTATTTCAACTAGTAGAAACAGGTGTTGTGTTAGAATGAACATAACTTTAAATTTGTGTAGGTGAGATGAAGCAAAGTGTGTGAGATGTTAACTAAGAGTTACTATAGTCAGTTTTCTGACCAGGGATTTGGGTCAATTATAAAAACTGAAAGTATCATGGATGGTTTCGAAAAAAGGTTAATTTTTAAAAGTATAGAGATAGCTGATGCTAAAGAAAGTTTACCTAAGGTTAAGATACTTCAGCATTTCGATCAAGATATATCAACATCTCAAACATACATCCAAAATAACAAAATCACTAATATATATATATATATTGTGCAATTTTTAGATATCAACATAATTAAGTGGAACAAAAATTTAAGCAATTAGGTGTCTTTGGATAACTGAAAGCCTACAATTGTCGGATTTAATTGAGAAATATTAGTTAATTGTGCAAAATATAAAAATAACGCTGACGTTGAAGGTTGTCGATTGAAGCAAAAATTAACGTTTGAAAAGAAAGCGAGACAACTTTTGTAACCCATATGTGAAGTGAAACAGTTTCTTCCTATTAAAATAAAAGCAGTATTCAAATTTCTACAATATTAAATGGTTTATAAATTATACTAATTTTGGTACATATTGTTTTTGTTTAAATAACGTAATTAGAACTCAGAGTTAATCACATTTTTATTGTTAATAAATGAGCCTTTGTTTTCTAAACATATATTTAAATTTTGGTCATTTTGAACAATTATAAAAATATATATGTTTTGTTGAATTATTTTTCTAAACGGTTCGGATTTTTTTCCTTTTTTCCGTTTTCTTTTCATTTTTAAATTGGTATTGTGATGTTGGGAGAAATTCATAATAGATTCGACAAGAATATTGAACCTGTATTGGGTAAATCCAATATCCAGTACAGCAGTCAATTAATCAATAAGATATTTATCTGAAAGCACTTCAGATAAATACAAATGTAACAACAATGGGAATGCTTACTATTTGTTAGAGTTTAAAAATAATTATAGCTCGTTAATTCAATTAAATATTGTTGTATTTATTGAGATTCTAGAAGGTGATTTTCGTCATAGTTTTCCGAAAATGAAAAATTCAGCTCAGGCTCATGGGAAATTTTGCTACTACATAAAGTACGTGCCAGGATTCGAAAAAATTTCATTGTTTTCATTCCAGAAATTTCGCCGTACACCCCGGACTTACTCCGTTCGACTAACTCCTTCCTCCTTATTCCGTCTTACTCCGTGGTTTTATTTTTTAACAATGTTGAAATTTCACAGAAACTTCGTAGTCAAAGTGATTTTATACCGAGTACATCTCATTTGCGGAACCATGCTCCATCGATCGAATACGTGAATGTTGGTTTCGACGTCTTAAAAGTGGTAATTTTGACACCGAAGTCGAAAAGCGTTCTGGATAGCCAAAGCAAATTGAAGGTCAGCGTTTGAAGATATTATTCGATGAAACCTCAGGATGATCACTGAGTATCGTTATCGACCACCGCTCATTGTTCAACAAAATTGAGCCGATCACTGGTCGAAAATCGCCGACATTCGAGCAAAGATGTAACAATGTTATTCTTCATGCATGCCAACGCTCGACTAAATGCTCCAAAAACATGTAAAAACATACGCACATTACATTTGAATAATATAAATAAATTAAAATTTAAATAATACAAAAATTAATGAGGCTAGCTGATTTAGTAGGGTAGGGTTTAATATAATGGAAAAAATCCAGCCAATACAGTGGTCTTAGACTTTATAAATAACCCTATAAATTCTAGTTTCCAAAAAGGAGCTCAAAACATAATATTAAAAAACACTATTGGGAAGTGTTAGATATTATACCGCCATCTATATTTCTAACTCGATGGTTTTGACATTTCTCTACATAAAATAATTATTTTCCATTTAATATTCTTGAGTTATTTATTTTATACAGAGGCTATTCAGATATGGAATGCTCAAATTGCCATTCTTGAGATCGAATCCTTTTGTTATTTTATTTGAATAAATTTGCTGCCGAAGCCCATCAAGCGTTTTTCGAAACAACTTATGTTGATGCTGCTTCGTCAAATAAAAAAGTTCCATGAAATGAATTGCAAGACTTATTACACAAAATTACAGACAAAACTTCCCAAAGGCTTTTAGACAACTTGCAGTTGATGAATCAACTCTTTGCAGAGTCTTACAAACAATTGAAAATATGAAAAATGAGGGACAATGGCTACCATATCTATGAATTGACTGAAAATACCATTTCGAATAGTTTTATCATCGCAGTTTCATTGAGTGTCACGTAAAAATTGAGGAATTGGGCGTGTTGTGTTGTGACTGGCTTGCAAAGTGAACTATGACAAACCCAAGAGTAAATAGGTTCAAGGTTAGTTTTAGATTAGCTCTGGAGAGCCATCCACATCAGCAGGATATCTATGATGATGCTGCATCGTCAGATATTAAATGTCCTTTTTGGTTTCAATTATTTTCAAGTAATGATTTTTATGCAAATCACAAAGGAGGACCAAAAAAGTTCGATGAAATGAATTGCAAGACTTATTACACAAAATTACAGACAAAACTTCCCAAAGGCTTTCAGACAATTTGCAGTTGATGAATCAACTCTTTCCAGATTCTTACAAACAATTGAAAATATCAAAAATGAGGGACAATGGCTACCATATCTATGAAATGACTGAAAATACCATTTCGAATAGTTTTATCATCGTAGTTTCATTGAGTGTCACGTAAAAATTGAAGAGTTGGGCGTGGTGTGTTGTGACTGGCTAGAAAAGTGAACTATGACAAACCCAAGAGTAAATAGGTTCAAGGTTAGTTTTAGATTAGCTCTGGAGAGCCATCCACATCAGCAGGATATCTATGACCGAAAAATTATCAGAATACATGCAAGCAATAATTAAATTTATTAAAATAATTTATTAAATCTTGGATCCTAGGAGATTGGGGACTTTTTTTATAATAGATTATATTAATCCTAGAATACGAGACGACAGGCTGTAACTCAGATATGGTTCTGATAACGCAACTAAAAGAACATTATAAAAGAAAGAAAAGGAAAATAACTAAATTGCTATCTTAAATGATAAGATAAATAATAAGACTAATTAATTGATCTAGTTCCCAATAAAATAATATGAGAAAAGGTCATTTTACAATTTTGGTAGCTTATATCATGGAAACCATAAGAGATAATTAAATTTGGCAAACGGCTACGTAATTAGAATGCCGAATATTATTTGGAGTGTGAATTGGAACGAAATGAATAATTCATAAAACCATTTTACAAATTTGGCGTATATGGAAAAACAGAGCTTAAAATGTAAAATTTCGATAACCTATATCTCGGAAACAATAAGAGATAATTTAATTTGGCAAACGACTACGTAATTAGCATGCCGAATATTACTTGGAATGTGAATTACAACGAAATCCGTTATTCATAAGACGATTTTCACTCAGTAAGTCCATTTCCATTTATGATCTGATCTCTGAATACTAAAATTGCAAAATCATGGACTTGAATCACAAAGTTGTGCGACTATACATCTGAAGAAACGGACGTTTATATTAAATTAATATTATAAAAACTAAAGACAATATAAAATTCTTCATAAACATTACAAATTTCATTAATCTGCGATTATTTTAGAGAAAATGATTTTCAAACATAAAAAATCTAAAAAAAGGTCTAAAATTGCAGTAAATAAATCGATAAATATCTTTAAAATGTGTATAGAAACTAATAACTCGTACATCGAGACGCTAGCCGTGACCGTTACTAACAAGTGAGTGTCGTCTCTGGTCTGTTTAATGCACGCTTCTTGTACGCGATAGCGTTTTGTTTTTTCGATAAGCGCGGAAAACGGTAAAAGAGCTCGATGATCAGTTACGGCAGAAACCCGCCAAGCTCTGGACGTTCGTGTAGACGGTAGTCGAGTGCTGTTGAATGGTGCTATTGAAGATCTTGGCTCAAAGTCAATATTATGATATGAGGTGAATTGGCACGCGTGTGGTGGAGATCAAACGTTGTAAGTTTTGGCTTAATTCCACTTTCATTTTCAATATAATTTGATAGCTTTTTTGGTATTTTGACAATTTTAATTTACTTTATTTATTTTAATGAAATTTATTAATTCCATTTCAATTATATTACCAGTTATACCATTTATATTTACCTTAACGATGAAAACTGAAAATAAATTAGCGTAAGTTGAAATAAATTATGAGAATATTATTGATATTATCATGTTATAACTTCTTTAAGTTTTTGTTTTAATGTTTTGCATTAAATAGAACATTCATTTCCTTCTAGGTTTTGTAGTTATTATGTGTTACTCTATTAAAGTTTTCAAATTAATTTTACTTTTTCTTCTACAGTAATGCTCCTTTATTTTGTAATAAAATCGGCTCTAAAATAAGTTAATTAGTTTTTTCTTAATTTGTTTCCTTCAAATATTTTTGTTCTCAAAGCCAATATTGTGTTATCAGGTGAATTGGCACGCATGTGGTATAGATCAGACGTCGTAAGTTTTGGCTTAATTCATCTTTCATTTTCCAATATATTTTGATAGGTTTTTTGGTATTATGACAATTTCAATTCATTGGAGCTATTTTAATGAAACGTATTATTTTTATTTCGATTATATTACCAATTACACAATTTATATTTACCTTAATGATGAAAACTGAAAATAAATTAGCGTAAGTTGAAATAAATTATGTCCATTTAGTTTTAATTTGTATCTACTTATTATATATTACACCATCAAAAGTTTCTTATTAATTTTCAAAAAATAAAAAATCCTTTTTTCGTATCGGATAATATTTAATAAGCTGTTACAATTTCAATATACCGATGTAATACTAATTTATTTTATAATTATAATTAATACATTTTTTAATTACATCTTTTAAAAACGTTGTTCTATCAAATATTTTTGTCTCCTATTTTGACAATATACGTTTAAAAATCTTAATATTTTTTCAAATAAAACTTTTTTTTACATTTAATTTTAAATATAACAAATTTATCTAAAATAATTTAGTTTTATAATTATTAATAATAATATTAATAACATTTTTTATTTATTTGATCATTTTTTGTAACTTTTCTCAATATTATACAAAGAATATATTCTAATATGGAAATAAATTAAATTAAACATATTTGAACAGTTACATATTAACTTTTAAGTTGCTATATGTTAGACTATTAAAAGTTCCTTACTATTTTTCAAAAAATATCTTTATTTATCTTATTTTGATATTGAATTTTAATTAAAAAGTTCTTACATATGTTCGTATAGCAGTTTTTCTTATTTTGTTTCTTTCAAATACGTTTTTTTCTAATTTGACAATACATGTTTAGAAATAAAAAACATTTTTTAGGTAATTGATATCTCTTAATTTGAATAAATTTTTATATATAAATGTACTGAATGTAAAATATGTTATTTAATAATGATATTATAGTTGAATTATGAGAAAAATCCTATTAGTTAACGAACTTATGTTTCTTCACTATATTTTTTCAACAATATTTATTGATTTCTTTTTTTATGTGATAATTTAACAATATTTTTAATTATAAACTGCTACTAATTGCAGAATACATTTTTCAGATTCTTTACTTAATAATATGGTATTGAAGATAGAAGAGGATGTTACGAATATGGTAGATAATTTTATTTGTCTCTGTATGATGAAAAATTATGCAATAAAACTGTGTGTGTGCAATGGAGCAGGTTTGCTTTGCTAGTTGCTGTTGTTTCTCATCTATCATAAAGTCATATAAAGGAAAACGACATCTTGACATATGTATTGGCGATTTTATAACATAATAGAGGCATCCAAAGAAGGTCGAAGACATTCTTTTAAGGAGACGTAAAAGAAAAACAAATCATTTAACATGTAAAAAAATATGATGAAAGTTGTCGGCTTTATTTAACTTAGAAACTCAGTTGAAATTACACAAAAGACGATTTTGGTTAATTTTTATAGTATAGGTTATATTTTTATCACCGTATAAGAATTATTTAACAATTTTTATATTATTATTCTCGCATTATTCATCAGCTTAGTTTTAGAGCAGGCTTTTGAATAAAATATCCGTTGGAAATTAGAAAACAAATAAGTATCGTGATGTGGCTTTGATCAGGTGATACTGCTCTGAAGCAAATATTTGACAAAAATGTTGTATGACTTGATATTACCTAGTGGCAAGTAATAAACAATTGGACTAAAATTATTATTGCTATTGTCACTAGTCAGCTTGTGCTGGAGTAGAAGATTATCCAAAATTATTTACTACAGTCGCATCCAGGTTTTTTCGGAATTAATTTTTGTGTCTTCCGCGTAAAATATCAATTTTACCAAGCAACCTGCATGTTTAGATTGGTTATTCGACTAAATGGCAATGAATACAATAAGCAAAAGTAAAATAAAAATTTTAATCTGTTTATGTCGAAATATTAACAAAGATTTGTATTGTAGTTGAGACTGAGACTAGTGAAGGAGAAATTGTCATATAAATCACGTTGCTGATGATTAAGATGATGGAGATGTCGCTCGCCATCTTAACAAAATGCTGAATTAATGTCTTCCCGGTCGCCTTTGTCGGTAAACAAGAATAAAGTATAGAAAAATATCTCAAATTTACTCGGTAGTAACCGAACGGTATTAAATTAATGAGGTGGATATTACTATCACGACCATGAATAAATATCGTAAATATTGTCGTACTAATATTTGTAGTCGTATAGGAGATACTTTTCACTATTTTGTAACGCACTAATAATCACCTTTAATTGCTGTATTCGATTACATATCTATTGCGTAAAAATATATAAGTAAAAATATTGTTTCTTATATATTTTATTCATCTTCCTTATTATAAAAGAACATATGGTTCTTTTAGTTATGTCACATAAGAGAATATATTATAAGATTTCAACAGTCTACATAACAAATGTTATACTTAGGTGATAAATAGATGTTAAAGCTTCAAAGATAATGTTTCAAAGTCATTACCGTTAACTTGATTATTGTGTTTTTTGTCTATTGTTTCGGCAATACGCCTGCCAAAAAAATTAAGTTCAAATTACTATTGTTGTAGTTTTTGTTCTTTCCGAAACGGATGCCTTTTTTCGGAATACTAGCAATAGCAATGGAGGTATACAAAAGTTCTCGCCTTGTTTTAAACAACTTAAGAAATAAATAAGAATGAATACAATATTCAAAGTATTGTCCATTGGAAGATATCAATTTTTACCACGTTTCAGATAGTTTATGGAATATTTAATTTTTTTTAATTACATCTTACGTTAGATATGCTTAGTACAACCTTAATTTACAAATTAATTTATTACTACTGTTCTGTTGTACTTGCATTAACATACAAGCAAGGCGAGTACGGGATTAATACATCAGTATGTATTTCCCAAATTAAAATAAAAAACCCACTTAATCTAAAGTTAAAAATACACTTATACACTAAACAAGTTCGTGTGGTTTGGTTTGTTTCTTTCTTCTGATTTCCCGCGCGTTGTCTAGTAGCTGTAATGCTTTCAAGTTGCTGTGATTTAGCAACATTATTTCATGTTTTAGGGCGAACTCGTCATCACATTTCCATTTGATTGCATAATAAGTTGAATTTGATAAGCATTGGGAATTAATCGTAGAACTTTGTTTTAGGTGCTTTGAATTACTAGTTGGTTCGCTGTTTTAGTGCAACCCCATATTTGTTCCCCATAGGTCTAAATATGCTTTATGATTGACTGATGAAACAAGCTCTTTGCATTTAGGTCTAGTTGAGAGCATCTTCCGACTAACCAATACAGTTGCTTGACTTTGAGTCTAATCTGCTCTGCTTTTTGTTTAACATGAAGTTTCCAGTTTAACCTATCATCGAGATATATTCCGAGGTAATTAGCTGATTCTGTTTGAGGATTCGGGCATCCGTCAAGTGATATAATAAAGTTTTTGTCGTTTCGCCGCAACGCCAAATTAACATGGACAGATTTGGAGCTATTTACCTGTACTTTCCAGTCCCTAGTCCATTTGAAGATCTTGTTGACTGCTACTTGTACTTATTCTATAGCTTTAGACAGAGATGCATCTTTTGTTATTATGACTGTGTCGTCAGCAAACGTTCCAAATACTGTTTCTTTTGTTGTTGGTATATCTGCAGTATAGAGCAGATATAAGAGTGGTCCCAAGTGATTACACAGCTGGAATTTGTTTAAGTATCGAGAATGACTCTTCATGCAAGACCCTAAATTTTTTTTCAAAAAGATATGATTCCAGCAGTCGATCGTAATTCCGCGATAGCAATTGCTCATTTCGTAGATTAATCCCGAATGTTATACCCGGTCAAAAGCTAGTGAGACATCCAGGAATATTGCAGGGCAATATTTCTTTTCTTCGAAAGCCTTTTCAGCAACCGCTGTTATTATGTGTAGTTTATGAACTGTCAGTAAAATCATTCTTCATATATTGAATAGTGGTAGTAGTCAGAAAGAGTTAGATCTGGGATATACAACCATTTGCTATTTTCCAAAGAGTTAAGAGTTTCTATATTACTAGTATGCCCCATTTGATAGGACTTTTTTCACATTGAACTAGCGTAGAATACCAATTTCCATCGACAGTAGCAATAAGATGGATATATCGACTTATTTTGCTCTGAATACACATTTATTCTTTTTCTTTTCATTTATTTTATATGTAATTTTCTTGATTTTGAAGCATTTCAATGACAGTGAGATTTAAATCTTTCAGAATAGTTTATTGATTAACAGTTTTTTGTGTTTGGTATGAATTGTAGCGTAATGGGGATAATTATAAGAAAGCTCTTTAAAAATCGCACCTTGACCGATCTGATGTTCGCTGATGATAGCATTATATTCTCTACTACAGATGTTGAGTTGTTTCCAGCATTCTTCATCATATGGTTTGTGTCGAAATCAAATAAGCCGAATTGATAAAGCTGCAATGAACTTTAACGTCTCTAAGATGGTGCTTGTGGAGGAGAGAAAATATTACTTTGAATTC
Organism: Rhynchophorus ferrugineus; assembly: GCF_030347505.1. NCBI lineage: Eukaryota > Metazoa > Arthropoda > Insecta > Coleoptera > Curculionidae > Rhynchophorus > Rhynchophorus ferrugineus. The sequence goes on along the minus strand of NW_027472588.1, from coordinate 14,085,834 downwards.
TCTGTGGCTCTGAGACGGTGTTATAGTCAGATCACTGCACATTTACAGATGTAAACTTGAGGTCATTATTACTTAGTATTAGCAATGAGGTAACTGATAGAAGATGCAACAATCAGTGGACAGTTGAACACATTCAGATATCCAAGTTATAATGATTTAGATATGTCTGTTATTTAGATTTAGAAATAAAAGTTGGATCTTTGAAACGTTATTAATGTTTGAATGGTTTAAATCAATCTCTGAAAGTGATTTGGTATATTCTCAATAAATTCCATAGAAATTCCCTTAATTTTTGCAGTAGATTTTTTCATTGCAAAATTTTATACTTTTAATGCTGTAAAAACTATATTGTTACGTGAAGACGAAAGGAATTTTTGGCTATATATATAATGTTTATGTTTAATTTGTAACCTCTTAAAAAGCAAGTTCTCACTTTCTTATAGATTTATAATATATAACTGCTAATAAAATTTGTATCTATCATATCTATTAAATATGTAACATAATTTATACCCAAATTTTAATTTACCTGTCAATATAAAGCACTGGCAGAAACAATTCACCACATCCTTTTCTATGAATGAAGTGTGCTTTACGAATATTCTTTAAATAGGCTCCAGTTTTTATTGTTACTTTTAAATTTTCATTCCATTTTCCCATATTGAATATTTCCTATGCTGCAGAATAAATCTAAAAAGAGCAACGATTAACTCATCATTAGCCAACCGATTTTTTAGTAGAATATTAATTAAGATTTCAGTCAAAATCAATTCTTGTTAACATTATAATTGACTGTAAAAATATAGTAATATAATGTGTGTTAGATTTGTAGAAAAAAATATTATTGCTTATAAAAATTTTCTTATTAAATGCGTCTGGTCATTGAGAAATCATTTTATTATCTGGGCAAAGACATTAATTTTATAGAGGAATTTTATATCACGAAATAGTTCGTGTTATGAATTCATTAACTTTCACTGAACAATAAAATTTTGGTAGACAGTATCATTGCAGCCTTGAAACAGTTATTCAACTATTTCATGAAAATTGTTCAAATATATTGGTAGGTTATCCCGTAAAAGATATCGATGTCAGTTTTGTAATTAAGTTTCAAAATTCTTTAATTGGTATATTTACACAGTAATTATATAAGAAACTACCAAGTAATGACCAACTTATGAATAATATGCGGCGAGATCACACCCGCCACGTGCCAATTTTTGATATAATGGTGTCGTAAATTCTTAGATGATCATCAAAGGTTAATTAGTGTCGAATATATTAGATTTCGTTCTGTTGAAACACTCTCATTCACAGATTCCAAATAAGATTATTAGTTGACTGGAATTTTTAACTGGAGGAAATAAATGCGCTGGTTGATGTACGTTCAGGAACCAATGTAACATACTAATTCAACAGATGAACTGTTGTCTTTCTTTTGTGCTAACTACCTGCTTGAAAAGATCCTTAAAATATTTTTCAATACGTTTCTATAGGTTACTGATATCTCCGATTATTTATATTTATTTTTTATTTTTCAATTATTCTGCTTCATTAAGCTAGGTTCTGATTCCTGGTATGTCTATATGAATTTTTCATGTTCATACAGGGTCTTGTTAAATATCACTTAATTCATCTCCCCATAAGTATCCAGTGTATCATATAGATGGTATTAGTGCCGACTGAACCATGTCATTTTTGGTTAATATAAGCATAGACGATATACAAGTCAGTAGTAATAAAGGGTATGAAATATCTGTTGTTATTTCCAAAATAATAGTAAATAGTAATTTCGTGTATTGATTCAAATAGTGATTGTATTAATAAATATAAACATGGATGTTAAAGTAAAAAAATGTATTGTTTTGAAGTAAGTGCCATGTTTTCAGTATTAAGAAGTTAGAATAGCGTTGAAATGAGTATGTCACTCCTAATAGAGAGTATGTATATGAATAACGACAGTAATAAGAGGTTAATTGAAAAGTCCCCGGCCTACAATACTAAAACACATTTTTTTAGAAACATTAGTTTTTTATTAACATGATTCCTTTCAAGGCTGACACACTAACTTTAGTGACCCTCCATCTTTTCGATACCATTTGTAGTACGATTTGTCCTTTGATTCAAAATAGGACTCAGTTTCGTCAATCATCTCTTCATTCGACGAAAATTTCTTTCCAGCGAGCATTCTTTTGAGATCTGAGAACAGAAAATAGTCGCTGGTGGCCATATCTGGATAATACGGTGGATGAGGAAGCAATTCGAAGCTCAGTTCATGGATTTTCGAGACGGTTCATTGTCTCGGTCAAGCTGCATTTTTTTCTTTCTTTAAATGCGGCCGTATTTCGCCGATTTCGTCCTTCAAACGGTCCAATAACGCTATGTAATAGTGGCTGTTGATGATGCTTCCTTTTTCAAGGTAGTCAATGAAAACTATTCCATGCGATTCCCAAAATACAGACGCCATATCCTTGCCAGCCGACTGTTGCGTTTTCCCACGCTTTGGAGCAGGTTCATCGTGTGCAGTCCACTCGGATGACTGTCGATTGGCCTTCGGAGTGAAATGATGGAGTCATGTTTCATCCATTGTCACATATCGACGTAAGAACTCGAGTTTATTACGCTTGATCATCTTCAAACACTGCTCCGAATCATCAACTCGTCGTTATTTTTGGTCAAAAGTGAGCTCGCGCGGCACCCACTTTGCACAGAGTTTTCTCATACCCAAATATTCATGAATGATATGATGTACACGTTCAGTTGATATCTTTAGAGTGTCTGCTATTTCATTCAGTTTCAATTTACGGTCCTTCAATATTATTTTGTGGATTTTTTAAATGTTTTCTTCGGTAACAGACTCTTTTGGGCGTACACTGTGTTCACCGTCTTCGACGCTAATTTCACCACGTCTAAACTTAGCATACCAATCCTTGATGATTGATTTTCCTGGGACAGTGTGTTTTGCTTCAGCTGTATTATTTCCCTTCAAGAAGCAATATTTTATCAACACGCGAAATTCCTTTTGATCCATTTCTTTCACAATAACAATAGTTGCTTCACCCAAAATGCTAAAATTCAGAAACTATCGATCCAACAGCTGTCAAATTTATACACGAATATTTTGAAGTTTAGAGCTAACTAAAAAACATATGGATTTAATTGTAGTAGTGCCATCTATGTGTCAGGCCGGGGACTTTTCAATTCAATCAAGTCCCAAATCACTTGATTGAAGTTTAGAGCTAACTAAAAAACATATGGATTTAATTGTAGTAGTGCCATCTATGTGTCAGACCGGGGACTTTTCAATTCAATCAAGTCCCAAATCACTTGATTGAAGTTAGAGCGATGTACTCGCATTAACCAATTGTGATTGTATTTAGGATAAATATTAATCAAGCAGTTAATGAAGAACGTTTGCCATGATTTTTGAAACGAACTGTATTTATGCAGTATACTTTTCTGCAATAAATTTTTTTATTTTTTTTAGATATTGGGTATTTTGAGCATTTGCAGTAAAAATTATTTTCATGTTTAGAATATAAGTTTTCTATCGAAATTAACCAGATTCTCAAACCTTACATTGCTAATCATCATTTTAGAATAAGATACGGCGACAAATATTTAAAGTTGGTCCCTATGTGCGAATACAGTAAAACAAAGCCGGCTTCATTAGCGCAATGGTCAAGACGTCCCCTGCTCTACTGTTGCGATCGTCTTATGTTCGAATCCTGCTGGGGCGTGAATGTACTTTATGTTTGCGATTGTAACTGTAAATATTTTTATAGGCAACAGTGGAAAATCCGACAGGGAATAACCATCCCAGTACCGCAAGTAACCAAACTGAGTAAGATCGGATGTCTTCTGGGATGGTCGCTAAGTTGGTTACTGGCCAGTCGGTTGATGCAACCACTATGTATATAAAAAATAGGATACTCTATAGCCCGTTCGACTACCATTTGTTACAGTTTCCGTTTTTTAATGGTTTAAAGCGGGACTTAAAAGAGGCTTGTGAAAAAGTGTTTAAAATTTATGGGAATAAACTCGAAATTGAAAAACATAAAAAAACTTTATAAAATATTTTCCTCCAGGTTATATTTCTACTAAGGACGCCTTTTTTAAATAACTTTTTATCATTCCAGCATGGTATCAGTGACACAGTGTAAGTTTTAAACATTTTCTAGTAAATACGGTGAAATTTCACCACAACTTGGTCATAAAAATAAGGAAAGCATCAAGCAGTCTTGCAATTTGACTTGTTAAACAACATCATTTTTATGATAAAGGAAAACTAATTCTTCCTGTATATAAAAAAAGAACTGATTTATTACCTTTACAATATTTTTTATTGTTATTATCTGTTTAATATTAATTACAGTACAGCAATTACAGAATAAAGAAATCGAAGTAACCTGTAAATCCACAATATCTAATTACTTTAAATCGATTTTACGTCATAATAACGCACTGGCATAGGTTTAAAATTAAATTATATTGCTTGCATTTATGTTCTCAGCATCTAAAAGAAACAAAGCAAACTTTCCCTTCCAATTTCGTCAGTTGCAACAGCGATATATTACTATCAGATACATTTTCAATTAAAAAATTCTCAAAATAGAGTTCATCTGGTATCGAGAACAGAGTTTGTCGCAATTAAAAGTAACAACGATAATTTGAAACAAAACTAGGGAATAATTTAAAGCCAATTCGGAACGTGTTACATATTCCGTTGTAGCGTTACGTAATCAATCGTCGATTAATCCACATTTAAATCAATTCTGCTGCAGCAAGGTTATATCATTTCGATACGCTTCACTAAAAACGCTCGGCCTTTCGAGATAATCTATTGTATTATGTAGCGAACGTTTTTCAGTTATGAAAAGAGGAAACTGGGTTATCGAATGTTGGCGGAAATGTCACAAAATGAAGCATAAGTGAAGTGAATGAATATGGAAACGAGTATATAATTTGTGACTTGAAGAAGTCATGCATTTTTTAATATTCTGTTGAATAAACAGTTCATTGCGTATTTCTTAAGTTACCATTTAAATTAATTTTAAATAGGGATATAATATAATCTTTTATATGTTTCAAAATATAATTTAAGTCGTTTGTTGTATATCCCGACCAATAAAATAGCCAATGCACCTCATAGATAACTTTTTAACTCAGAAAATATTTTAATGTAAATCTAATAAAACAATCTGACTCAATCAGAATCAAAAAGAAGACCTTTTATTTTTACTAAAATTCAGCAAACTTCCGAAAAAGTATTTGTATGATATATTTCAGAATTTAGGATTTTATTTATGTGATTGGCTGACCGATATATTGTGTTTGCTTCATTGTTTCAGGCTTATTATATTTCAGAATATAATTTAGAAGTGTTGATTGCTCTATTACGATTACAAGTAAGACTTTTGTATATATGTCCATATATATCATTATTCATTTGCATTAATCTTCTTTGGCCCAATGATTTTGGTAAAGCATTCTAAATGGCTTTCAAAGCCCCTATTAATCTTCTGAGTTGACTTAATACTATATCCTCGAAGCGATTTTCTGAGTTTTGAAAATAGCCAAAAATCCAATGTCTGAGTTAATTCAGATGAACAGTTTTGCTGCAGGATAATGTGAGTTCAATTTTTGATGAAAATGTGATGAAAAATCAATAATTGATTTAAAGCACATTATTAGAATTAACTAGACAATAAACATGAGCAATAACATTCTAACAACAAATAAATGTTTGGCTGACGGAATTCATAATGAATAATACCATGTTTTTACAATTACTGTAGTATATTATATATTACAATTGTAGTAATATACTATATGACCCAGACAGACTATATATAAAAATGTACGGTATATGAATCTTTCTTTTTTGCCATTTTCACTCACTGATATTAATTGTAATTAGATTTAGTCTCGCTTATTGAACTTCTTGTTAAACCTGTCACATTTTTCACACCTATTTTCATTTAATTTTCATGGTCTTAATGATGTTTATTCAGTTTGTTTCTATTACTTGGCCTAGTAAACCTTACACTACACAAATAGAAAGTAGTAAATATTGACCAGCATAAGGTTTTATTATTGTTAATAGATTTTCATTATTTTTAAATAAATAAAGTATGTACTATTAAATATATAAGAATATACTTTAGTTTTTCATTGTTCTACATACATTTTGTTAGCTAACACGACCAGTTAAACTTAATGTCAGGAGTGATATTTAATCACAGAGAATCATTAGCCAGTATTACCATAAATGTTTATGACATAATGAATTTATGAGCGAATATTTTAAAACCAATAGAGGAGAATAACAATATTCAGAATCATATAATAAAGAACATTCTTTCCTTCATACATATAAAAGCAACAAAATTGGCTTAAAGCATTAAATATTGCTTAAATATTTGATTGTCATTTTATTCAACGTATATGTTATAAATGTTTACGGTTTTTATATTGATATAAAAACATCTTCAAAAAGAGAATACCAACACATTAATCCCGCTATAAAATAAGCTGAGCGTGTTTTTCTGTATTATTCTGTCAGTTTTATAGAGTTAATTATACAATTTCATCAAATATTTGATATATGAATAGTGAATTTAATTTGTACCGCTTTGTAAAAAGAAGACCAAGATCAGGAAAGACAAACAAGGAAAAGATTTTTCTCGTGTTGTTATCGTTGATGAAGCATGGCCCTGTTGCAGCAATACAAAACTTGTTAAGCGATGTTTTAAGATAGAAAAACCATTAAAAAAGCCGAAAAGAGAAATATTCACGGGTCCAAGTTAATGTTTTGGGTATGAAGTATTCTTAGGTATGAAAGTTACGAATATTTCATCAAATTTCAATTTGATACTGCTCTTCACACGCCTTAAAATCTGATTAAAAGTATTTTCATGTCAACACACATCATATTTCTATGACGGTTGTCTACATAAAATAGTTGCCCATTTAATATTATGCGGTGTGTTCAAAGTTGCATTTTGAAAATTATTTACTATTGTTGCTTGATATCTTCAACCAAAATTTGCTATGAGAGACCAGGAAACACTTTTAAATTTTACTACCCAGTCATATCCTAATTGTTGGCTTAGTTGCAATGATAATTACAGGATTCATTAAACCAAAACTCAGCTTAAAATCTAAAAGAAGTTTTAGACAGTTTAGCAGTTGATGAATCAATTATTTACAGACGTTTATGTGCGATGGGAAAATCTAAAAGCAAGGAAAGTGACTACCACACGAATTGACAAAAATACCATTTTAAAAATTTCAACATCGTAGTTTATTCTTTTCTACTAAGACAATCTTAAGGTTAAAAAGAAGCGGTCAGAAAGTCTTGTAGTGTATTTTGAGGTGCTAAAACCGATTTCTCATGTCTACCGACCATTAATTCAACAAACTGAAGGACACCTTGTTACAAAAAGACCAGCAGTAGCGAGTAACTGATGAAGAGTCACCCTCTTAAAAAGTTGTGAAGGATATACTGTTGCAGCTCGAATGAAATGTTTTACTGTACCCTGTAATGGCTGCCAAAAAAACCATCGCTACGTAGTCAGAAATATGGGAAAGTTGTAGAAAATGATACTAAACATTTGTTTAATATATATTAAATTGTACTATTTTTTCCTAATAAATATCAAATATAAATCTATTAGTATCAAATACATTAAATATTCCTAAACAATAGACAGAATTATCACACTCAATATAATTATTATTTTAAAAGTTACTCTAAACTTAATTAAGCGACAATAACATATACCATCATAAATTGATTTTTTGCGCTTGAAATAAGGGCAACCGAATCTGTTGCATCCTGGTCTCTCCGTAAACTATTCGTCCAAGTATGCTGAAAGTTTTAACGGCTACACCGACATGTTTAATAGACTGTCAAGTAAACTTCGTGCAAAGTTTCCAAACTACAGCTATTTACCGATACAGTGTCGCTGTTGTTGCCCTAACAAGTTTTAGTTTCAGTCTTGCGGAAACGCAGTTCCAGATTTTCAATATTTTACGGTTGGTATAATTTCAAGATGATCAAAAAGGTTTACATATTTTAATATATATTTATAATAAGTACCGGATATAATATTTCCTCTATTGTATAAAATCGTTCAAATATTTTTCGTTGGCTTTGTAATATCAGGATGCCATTTATATCGTCGAATTTTAATAAGATAGATTGTGACATTCCAATTGTAAATTGTTTAACTTTTTAACGGTAAACCTATCTAATTAGGTTGTAGGTTGCTTTCAAAACGCTTATAAAAATCTGATTGGTATTAAGGGAAGACTTGAAACTAAGCTCTAGACTAACTAGACTAATATTATTTTATTTATATATAGGTCCTTTAAATATAACATTTTATTTCTTCGCAGTTTAGTTTTAAGTGTATTTTAAGTACATACATTATATAATTTCGCGTGTATTTACAAAACATTGTAATATTTATTGTTTTGGTTCTTGTTGCTGATTTTATATTTACTTACTAATAAATTGAAGACCTTAGTGTTAGTCTTTTATTTTGATTATATGCTCTAGGACGGTGGAGTTGAAATTCCATTTCAGGCAGGCAATGAAAAAACTTTGGACTCTTTTGAATAATATACTCTCGATCATATGTCGAATATATGACAAATTTAATAGAATATGGTAAATATATTCTTGCTTCGTTTATAGTTGGGGCATTAAATCTTTGTATGTATTCTCCAGAGTGTTTTGCTATCTTGCACAATAAACTAATACGTATCGTACGTACATATGACTAAACATATTTTGTTTAGAATTAAGTTGTCGAAACATAAAACATTTTTTTCGAAATTCGTACAATAAAACACTTTTTTCGTGAAGAAAAGACCAAGCTTCAATAATGACCAAATGTGAGCATTGATTATGCCTTTGTTTGTCGAAGGTAATCTGAATTAAGTGTTTTTATTTCAATTTCCAAGGTAAAAAATATATGCAACGGTTTCTCAGGTTTTGGCTTCGCCAAATTCCAATAATTACCACGAATTTCTTGCTTGTCTAATCATCCACGGATTTGGGGTGTTTATCGAAACATTAATGTTTCGTAATTATAATAGTTAATGGCTAGGCTAATGACTTTCAATACTCCAAGTTCAAGTTCAAGTTTGGTTATCTTGCAGCGTAAGTTGCAATACTTTTGCTCAAACTATGTCAAGCAGCTTGAATCATTGAGTAACTGAGAAATGATGCCAATCTAACGTCAATCTGAGTTCACTTCATCTTCAATCCCATTTTGGTGCTTTTACAACTTGAACAACGATACTTTTGACCGAACTCTACACATTGCTACATCGAGGTCGACCTTTCTTGACAAGTTGTTTCTTCTTTGATAAATTCCAGTTAATTGAATTAATTCGAAAGGCAAAAATTTTTGCAATCTTCTTATAATCCTAGCGACAGCACCATCTATTAAACAGGTTGAAAGCATCATATTTCTAAAGCAAAATTAATCTAAAGACATAGACCTAATCCTACTAACATAAGCAAAAGTCCTAATTATAAACAGTTTACCCGCCACATCTCATAGAGAGTCATAACAAACCATTTTTCCTGTGCCTGGGATTGTATGAGTTAATAAAATAATCATAATATCATCGCGACATCGAGATATTCCTGATAATAACAGTTTTATAAGGAATATAAAAATGCCCTCATATTCTTACCCAGCATACATGATTTAAGTGTTGGTATTTTGTTTCAGTAATTAAACCCTCTGATTTTCTGACATAGATATCTTTATTTATTGATCCATTGATTCCACTGATCCATTGATCCAAAAACACGATTCGAACATCAGTTTTCCAATCATTTCTTTTCCAATTTTATTGAATTGATATTTATATCACAATTCTAATACTTTGCAACTAGACTCTTCATTGGTTTCAACGGCTTTTATTCCTACCTGTACTTCTATTGGACCCCATGTTTCTGGTTTTCTAGGGTCCATAACTTAATTCCGCCATCTGTTGCATAAAGCCATCATACCGAGAAATCTGGGCCTAAAACCTGTTACGAATCACTATGTTGTGATTACTATCATTATGATGGGGCCGGGACGGAATTAATAACACCACTTATGGCTTTGGAACAAGAGAGAAAATTTATTTACATCCCTGATTTTTTATGCCATTTTTGAACATCATCTAGAGAAACTACAACGCCCTCTACTTGTTGTTCTTCATCTTTTCTATATGCCAGGAAAGGGCTCTTTTACCGACATGAGTCATATATTTAAAATGTTCACAATTGTTTCGTATACTAGGGACTTTGAGTCTAATTTGCTCTGCTTTTTGTCTCACATGATGTTTCCCTCTGATGATTCTGTTTGAGGAATCGGGCGTCCGTCAAGTGATATAATTAAGTTTTGGTCAATTCGCCGCAACGCAAAATTAACATGAACAGATTGGATGTATTATGCTGTATTTTCCAGTCTCCAGTCCAGTTGTAGATCTTGTTGACCGCTACTTGTACCTTTTCTATAGCCTTAGACAGAGATACATATTTTGCCATTATAACTGTGTCGTCAGCAAATGTTCGAAGTACTGTTTTTGTTGTTGTTGGTATATCAGTAGTACAGAGCAGATATAGAAAAGGTCCAAAGACACTACCCTGTGGAACTCTGACTGAAAAAAGGTTTAGTGTTGAGAATAACCCTTCATGCGAGACTTCAAATTTTCTTTCGAAAAGACATGATTCCAGTAGTCGACAGTAATTCCGCGGTAGTAACTTGCTCATTTTGCAGATTAATCCCAAATGCCATACCCGGTCAAAAGCTTGTGAGACATCCAGGAATATTGTGGGGCAAAATGAGTGAATAGCAAATTAATGTTTAAATCCAAGCATAAATTGATTAAGAACGATCTGGCAGGATTTGGGTTCAGTTGTTGTTACTATCCATCAGGTTCTAGTCCAGTATATGAGTAACGTGATTTGATTTAGATTAATAAGGGAATATATCTTGCCTTATAAAATACCACATTGGTTCCCAAATCCTGGTTTCTCTGGTTAATTAACAGTGATTTCTGGTTAGTCATAACCAATTAAAGTTATATGTTAATACATTCATTATTGTTCAATAAGTTTTATGATTATGACTTTCGAACAAGAACATACATCCCGGGTCTTTTATACCATTTTTGAACAGTCTTTACAGAAACTACAACGCCCTCTACTTGTTGTTCCTCATCTTTTCCATATGCTAGGAATTGGTTCTTTTATCCACATGAAAATTTTCGCACTTGTTTCGTATACTTGCGACATAGTTAAATCTATCGTAGAATGAAGAAAATAAGTTAAAAATGTCAACCTTAATTTTCGTATCTGCGACATTAACAATACTAAGTATAAAGCTGTAGAATCATTAAAATCTCGTTAAGAAAACGCAGACATTTTTTTTGCTTTAAAATGCGATTAAAATTACGATCGCAAATTTTAAAACAAAAATATCTCGTGATCCGTTTATCATCTCACCGCGCCGGCCTTTCTAAAAATGTTAATTCGAGCACCGAAGAAAGTTGTTGTCGTCCATGACACTGAACCCAGTTGAGAGATATAATCAGTCGCACAACCGGCGCGTCCTCGACGAAGAAAGACGGTTTGCAACATGTTCATTACAAAATCCCATTCCGATTCATGCAAAATACTCTCACGACAGGCCGAGTTTTTGTTCGACATTTTCGTCGGTTGTTTTCTTTATAAAAACAGCTTTTTGAATCTAAAACCGACATTTATTTAATGAAAAACAGTTTTTTAAGCCTCGTGTTTATGAATCAGTGGGAATTAGGTCAAATTATGGTGTACGACAAGAACTAATTAATTAGACATACAAAAAAATTATTTTTGGTTTTCAGGCGTTTCATTTCACTGCGTTCTAAGATTCTGAAGTTAATATTAGAATTAAGAGGAAATACATCTTAATATTCCTTATGTGGCATATTTAAGCTAAATTATGAACATAACTTACATGTTTTAGGTATATAGGATATATATTTCGCGCATTGTCAGTTTTTGGAAGGATGTATTAGATGTGAAAAGCGCGAATTTGTCATATTTGAGGATATTCGTTATGCGTTTGACTGAACACACTGCCTCTTCACTTGGGCAGCTTTAGAATTTGATATATACTGCAAAAATTGTTGAACTTTTACAGGCATCTTATCATTATTCCATCGAGCAGTGTGCGAGTCCATTTCAGAACCCAACCTGTTTTCGCCAAAAAGATGTCGTATCTCGACTGTTTTTTAACATAACTGTATAGTAAAATCGCAAGTCTACGTGACTATCCACGTATATCGATGATACTGATGTTATAACAGAGACTAATCAGCTACAACTAATAATGATGAAGGTAGGGAACCGTAGAAGTTTCACATGCAGAAGTTAACGAGTTAACGATATTACAGGATTGAAGTTCCTTTTTGTTATTTAAATTTAATTATTGTAGAGCAAGCCCGTCCTGACAGCTTTCTTCGATTTCTTTTCGAGACTTTTAGTTTAAATATATTCTGGAAATCATTTTCTCCTTTTCGTGGAAGGAATATATTGTATTTTCATTGGACATTTGTAGTATTCTATAAAAAATATGCAATCCCGACGTAAAAAGGCAATAATTCAAAACTTGCACATAACGTATATTAAATTATCTTTTTGACAGTTAACTTGAACTTGCCCTTCATTTAATACTTAGAAAATCGCCAAAAAATAACTTCATCGTATCGAAAATTATCTTATTTTAGTGCGTATCCTAATTTCCTAGATACATTTCAAAGATCAATCGCATTGTTTAATTTTTGTTATCGGCTGAAACAAGATATGTATTGATAACACCTGCAATAGTGATAGTTAACTTAAATCTTATCTGGCGTGGGTAATTTTGGTGGTCCCCGCAACATATACGAATGTGGAGATTTACTATGAAGACATTGAGAATGGGAGTCCTCACTTAACAAATGAGTAATTTTTTTTTTAATAATTACTTCTTACATTCGATATGCGTAGAACAATCTTAATTTTTAAATTGATTTATTGCTACTGTTCTGTTGTACTTGCATTAATATACAAGCAAGGCGTATACGGGATTAATACATCACTATGTATTTCCTAAAATAAAATAAAACTAAATCTACTTAATATAAAGTTAAAAATACACTTATACACTAAACTAGTTCATGTGGTTTGGTTCCCTTCAATTTTCTGATTTCCTGTGTGTTGTCCAGTAGCTCTATTGCTTCCACGTTGTTGTGATGTAGCAACCTTGTTTCATGTTTTAGTGCGAAATCTTGGATCGCTTGGTATATTTAGTTGATTCTGAGGTCATGATGCAGCTCTTCGTTAGTTACGAAGCAATAAGCATTGCTAATTAATCGTAGAAACTTGTTTTGGGCGCGTTGGTTTACTAGTTGGTTTGATGTTTTAGTGCAACCCCATATTTGCACTCCATAGGTCCAAATAGGCTTTGGGATTGACTGATAGATTTATTGGTTGGTTTAACAGTTGCTTGACTTTGAGTCTAATTTAATCTGCTTTAACTGATTCTGTTTGAAGAGTCGGGCGTCCGTCAATTGATTTAATTAAGTTTTTGTCAATTCGCCGCAACGCAAAATCAACCTGGGTAAATTTGGAGCTATTAAGCTGTATTTTCCAGTTTCTAGTCCATTTGTAGGTCTTGCTGACCGCTACCTGTACTTTTGCTATGGCCTTAGACAAAGCTAAATCTTTTGCCATTATAACTATGTCGTCAGCAAATGTTTCAAGTACTGTTTCTTTTTCTTTTGTTGTTGGGATATCAATAGTATAGAGCAGATATATATATGGTCCCAAGAGACTACCTTGTAGAACTCCAGCCGAAATAGGTTTAAGTGTTAACTATGCCCCTTTATGCAAGACTCTAAATTTTCGTTCGAAAATATATATAAAAATATATATGAAAAATATATGAGTTGACAGTAATTAGGCGGTAGCGATTTGCTCATTTAGTAGATTAATCGCAAATGCCATAGCCGGTTAAAAGCTTGTGAGACAACCAGAAATATTGCAGGAAAAAATGAGTGAATGACAAATTAATGCACAAGTCCAAGTATAACTTGATTAAGAACGATCTGGTAGGACATGGGTTCAATTGTTGCTACTATCCATCAGATTGCAGTCTGGTATATGGGTAATGTGATTTGATTTCCATCAATATAAAGAACTATATCTAATCTCATTCACATTGGCTTGCATATCCTGGTTTCTATGGTTAACTAACAATAATTTCATATATAATACTAAATATTTAATACTAAATTATTTCAGCTCTGTATTATAATCTCTTAAATAAACGCATCTGCTCACGTTACTTTAAAAGAAACCATCACTGAAATCAGCAAATTACAGTAGGAATTGTTTCAATGTCCAGCTTATTTTTTTATAAGTTTCTTTTACGTTATATTTTTCTTAACTATCGAAAAATATTTCATGAAAAAACAATCTGCATAAAACGAAGAAGAGTTGTCGTAGAATAGTATTTTGCTAAACCTTTAGAGATCTGGAGGTGGAAATATGGAAATATTGCCGGTATTCAGGAATTGGACTATTGCTTGAATAAGTGTGCTGAACTTAAAATGAATTGAAAGTGAAATGAATTATAGCTAAAGAAAATCAACTGACAGTAGATATCTAGTTACTGTTAATTGATAAAGCAACTCAAGAACATTAAAAATCATTAAAATGGAACAATGTTTCCTTATGGCAACATTAACTTTGACATACCCAATTAAGGGATAGTTCCTTATGTACTTTGGTGGGAAATTATCTTATCTTTTGGTCTTAATATAATTTTGTTATTGTTTATTTAAATATTTACAACTTTTATCTAGTAAATTATTTTGTAATGATTTAAGTTTAGTATGTATTAAGAGTAGAATAATTTATTTAATTAATAATTAAGATTTATTAAGTTACCAAAAAAGTAAAATATTCTTATACAATAGAGATAATAACACATTCTTAATATATTTTATATTAACCAATAACTTATGAACCTAATATCAAAACTATGTTTAAATGTTTGGTATCTTTATTAAAAGAAATTGTTTGATTTTTGATATATATATATATATACATATATATATATATATATATATATATATATATATAATTTATTGCTATATAAAGACTATATAAAGACGCCTCGAAAGCTTTAACATATTTGTCCGATTTTGTTAAAATAATTTTGTTTTTCTGATATCGATTTAATTTGTAGTGTTAGCGTAAATATTTAGCTACATAAATAGTATGATTTATGTTAAACAGGAATAAAAAAAGACATATAAACAGTCATATAAAGACAAACAATTATTGGTATTATCTTCATATTTTTCCTTAATTATAAGCTGTAACACATGGAAAATCTCCTATAGTCATTATTTTACTATATGTGATGTAGCAAGCATATTTTTATATGAACGGAATATTTAAACTCAACACAAGTGCAATTCTAAGCTTTAGTTTTCTGATTATTCCCGTTCAGCAAACAGGATTGTTTTGACATTGATTGGGAATTGGCGTAATTAATCTCAAGTAACCTATAACGAGGCTTCAGCTCATTGTGCTCAACTCTGCGGCCTGATAGCGTTAGGTCATGTTTGTTTTGGAATATGCATGGCGATATATATGTATTTTAAAACACTTTGACTGATTTTTCTGTTGCAGGAAATCATGAAGATTAAATTTATTCGTACCCAAGCCACATTTCCAATATTCCTGGCTTGTTTAGATGTAGTATTTGCTGTAATCCACTCGAACCCATCAGAAAATCTACCGCCCATCTCGGACAATGTACAATTAAAACAGAACATCGTTACCAAAGCATCGCTTACGCAAAAAGGATACATTCAGGTAGGTAGAGCAATTAAACGTTTCTCTCTAATTAACTAAACGAATCGAAAAATTCCGAAAATGTAGAAACAAATTTGCTATAGTTGGAATGTAACCTGAATTGTACTACATTTAGTAAAACTATTTTATTTCGTAAAGACTGGTTTATAAATTGTTAAATAAACATCATCTTTATTATATGTGGTTTATTCTGGGCTATTACCCTACATAATTAAAAACGATCCTCCGACTATATTTTCTTTTAAATATTTTTTTAATTACCTAACTAAAGTTTACTAATTTGATTGTCTTATATAATATTGGTTTAGTAAAAATAAATTAATTATTTTTCCAAAGGATGGTTTTAACAATAATGAATATTTAGTTTTTAGTATTTATAACGAGCCTTGAATGATCTCGCACTGTAAACTACAGAAAGCACAAATGGATCACTAATCTAACATTTCATCTTTTATAAGAACATAACATTCTATTTCGATCTCTCAATTAACAATTTTTATACAATGAAAGTTGACACTTAGTATGTTTACATTTTTGGTAAAATTTGAATTTCATATGGAAATACGTAAGGTGAATCCGCTCTCTTATATGAATCATGTCCAAAAACAAAAGGATACAGATTATATTGTGTATCATTTCGTTTCTACGGTCGAGAATTGTAAAGAAATGGCGCTAGAAATTGGATGAATAGATGTGTAGAATAATCGGCCAAGATAGTGTTAGCTTCAGTTTTTTAGGATGCAAATATCCAGGTTATTCGCCAGATTTAGTTCCTAATGATTTTATTTAAACGAGAAGGCAATAACTGTAATATGACGTAAGAGATATAAGAGTATTCGTGCATTTAAAGTGTTAAATTTCAGACATATAAGAGAATGGTCGGAGTTTGATCTAATAGTTTTTATATATAAAATATTAAATAACTTGGTACCAGATGAACTCACTAATCACGCATAATTAATAGGGGAGGGCAATGACATGACAAGAGGACAGCGAGTCTGTTATACGTTAGAGGGTTAGAAATCTATAATATAATAGGTTGCCAAGGGCTCTATGAAGCTTAGTCTTACATTATAATTAGATAAGGATGTTAGGGCATGGGGTGTGCGAAAGACGTGTAATTTTTATTGCTTAGATTGTGTTGCTTGGTTTTATTTTATATATTGTTTTATGTCTGTATTATTATGTAGGTTTGAGTTTAGTAACTATGGTATCAATCAAATTAAAAAAGAATCAAAAAGAAAGTCATGCATCAATCATTTAGACAGACAAAAAGAAACCACCAGTATTATGTTAACATTTTTTGTTAATTATTAGTTATGGTACGTAAAAGAAATGCTACATTTTTCTTTCATACTGATCCATCATTTTTTCTATATCTAAAACTATAGCAGGCGTATCTTTATTTGGATATTATGGGTGCTTAAACGAAATTTAAGTTAAAAACAATCTCGATTAATCGTTAACTTTAGTCGTACATAAGATTGCTTTGCTATTGATTGTAAATCGCATCAACTGAGGATGGACACGATGTGAAGTGATAGAAACTAAGGGGATTATTTATGATTTATTCGAGTGATGACTTACAATTGACAACATAGCTACTCGAGGGAGCTCGGAGAAGAAGAGACCGTCGAGTTTATTGTTCTTATTTCAGAATGACCAGCTAGAACCAAATGGTTTTTTGCTGATGTCGCTCCGGGTTTGGGATAGAGAAGTATTAGATAGAGGCGATAGAGACCATGGGTTAGGACTGGGATTGTAGTAATTGGTTATCTACCGGGATTTGTGGATGAGTAGGGATTTAATCAAGGTGTTGTCGTGTTCAAAGGCGCCTAGGGAGAACTTTACACTGAGCATGTTCGTGAAACTATTGCTGGGTGAAATGGGATACCTGATTCGAGTTGTGTTGACGTTCCTCATAAGCCATGGGGCATTGAGTAACGCGCAGACATTTTTGGATAGGAACCACTTGGAGTAGTTCAAGTTGTCTCTTAGAGACGTACCTGTACGATACCTGTGCTCCGTAGAGGACAGGACGGATTAGGATTTTATACAGAGTCGCTTTCTGGAGGTTTGGGAGTTTACTTTTTCTCCAAAGGAATGGAAATAGAAGGTTGTACATGCCATTGCCTTTGCAAATAGCATGATGTATTTGGGCTGACCATTGGAGTCTGCGGTCGAATTGGAGATCGAGGTATGAAACTTTCTTTACCCAGGGGATAGGTACTTTATCAATTTGGAGGCGATAGGGGCGGAACTTCTTTTTGCGGTGCAACAGAACAGCCTGGGTTTTGCTCGGGTATATCTGTAGCCGCCAGAATTTGTACCACGCTATCGCTTGGTTCAGCTGGACTTGGACTCTGCTACGAATAGCGTCGGGAAAAAAGCAGTACATCTGCGTAAAACAATATGTGGGAAAGTTTATAGAGTGGTAAATCAGCCATATAAAGGTTGAATAAGGCTGGTGCTAATGGGGCACCTTGAGGGAGTCCTGTGGAAATCTGTTTATGAGAGGATACTGCGTCAGGGATCCTCACTTGAAAGGACCTACCGTCCAAGTCTAGATCTATCGGGGAGATTAGGTAATTCGGTAAACCAAGCTGTTTCGCTTTGAATATTGGGTGTGGTGCCATACTTGATCGAAAGCTTTGAATAATACATCTGAGAAGATGGCTCCAATTTTTCGACCTTTACTTAATGTCTGGTGGATTGTTGCTGCGACGCGGGCAGCTTGATGAAGGCTTGAATGTTTGGCACGGAAAGCGAATTGTTGGTTCGGGATTATGTGGTATGCGCTTGTGAAGTTGTTTAAAACGCGTAATATCGCTTTTTCGGAAAGTTAGGAAAGTTAACTAATCAGGCTGATAGGCCTGTAGTCAGATGGATTAGTCTTGGCATCCTTTTTAAGAATAATATCGACAAGCGCATGTTTCTAGTTTTTTTGGGAAATGTTTTAACTTCAGGATGGAGTTAATAATGTTAGCAAGTTCTGATAGTTGCTCCTTAGTGAGTTTTTCAGATGGATTGCTGTTATACGATCTGAGTCTGGAGCTGTTTTAGAAGATAGAGACCGTCGAGTATCTGTGTCGGAATTTTTATAGGTCCAGCTGCATCGTTGGGTCGTTGATTGAGGGCGGGACTTGGGTGTTTTCTCTTTTAGTGTTGGGAATTCCATAATTCTGTAAAAACCATTTGTCTCCTTGGAAATACCATACTATTTACAAAGACCAATTCAGATTGTTGTTATCGCTAATTGTTCTGATACAGAATGGGTGCTCACATATACATATTTTAACATGCTTGGAATAGTATTATTAAGATTTATACATAGTTTTGTGTGCAAATGTGATGGACTAACATAAATATATTTGTAAATTGTATTAACTATTTGTATTAACTTCTATCAATTCTTTTATTGTATCAAATATATATATATATATATATATATATATATATATATATATATATATATATATATATATATATATAATATATATGTATTTGTTGAATCGTTTTATTTTGTATTAAGTCAAGGTAATTTATTATTATTAATTAGTACTAAACTGTTATTATCTATATTAAAGGGTTTAAAAATATAAGCATAGTTTATATTATTTTTTATTAGTGAAGTATCAAATTTTAGTGTATTCTAAGACCATAACAAAACATTGTTGACATTTGTTGCTCCATTCAGTTGAAAAAAATTGATTTTTTTCATATTTCCAAAACTTAACCCTTTAATACCTAAAGAGGTTTTTCAAAATTAAAATTACGAGGCATCTAAAATCTAAAGCTTTAGGTGCGTTTTTCTCGAAACTACTTTTTGCCAGACGGGTGACATGATATCTCATCTGAAATCTGAAAATTGGTATGAGGCTTCTCTATATATCCTACATCCCACTCCAATGTCTTTTGTTCAAGTGTTAATGAATACTATGCGAGTCGGCTTGCTTGGCGCATTGGTCAAGGTGACAGGACGGTCCTCCTACTGTTGCGATAGTCGCGGGTTCGAATCCTGCTGGTGTATGGATGTATTGTATGATTATTATGAATGTAATTATACATGTCTTTATAGGCAACAGTGTAAGATTCGACAAGGAATCACCATCTCAGTTACACCAGTAACTAGGCCGGGGAAGAGCGAATATCTTCTGGGATGGTCTCTAATCTAGTCACTGGCCAATCGGCCAATCTTTTGCAAAAAGGAAACTGAAAAATATATTTAATGATGAAATGGTAGTTATGTTCATTTGAAAGATGAAATATTAAAATTGGTTCAATGTTTAGTTATACTATAAACTGCTTGTTGTTTTTATTTGCTTGTTTAAGTACATAGAACTTATTGAAGAACCTAGTATACAGTTATGAAGCAGGTTCTTCCAGTGTCAAATAACAGGTACTATCAATATTTCAATTTCATTAATAACACTTTCTTTCAGTTTCTGAAATATGTGGTTGACGTGCCTGAAATAACCGACTACACATTCTGCATTTGGGTAAAGAGCTACAACTTCACTCACAACCATCCACTATTATCGTACTCGAGTAAGTTAAAAAATATGTTGATATTTTTCTAATTTAAATTTTACTTAATGCCAGTTAACTTTTAAGGTTATCCTCATATTATTTATCTGCAAAACTTAATATACATTATCAACTCTTAATATATTTAACACTATTTATAGTCATGCCTTTTTCCTTTCATTTCCTTTCATAAAAAGGTTATTTCATAAGCACCAATTAGTATGTATGTTTTACACAGGAGGTAACAAGAGATATATATTTATATTATAAATTAATATTAATCCAAAAAGATAAATTCGGTTTTATAACGAGCTTCTTAGGTGATATCACTAGAGAAATCGAATAAAATCATCATTTTTTAAAACTTTGATTTAATATTTAAATGGTTGAATACATTTATATTTTTTAGTTCCCAGTTTTTATTTCCTAATATTACGTCTACAATGTCTACAAATTCGCTATACTGATTTAATGCAAATTAGGTTTGTTTATTTTCATCGTTGAGAATCTAGTTAGGTTGAAATCTGCTAGACCTGTGCTGCCATAGAGATCCAGGAATTGATTACTTTAACCACAGTGTATAAAAATGTCACCCAAGAACAAAGAAGTACTGTTTTTTTTCCATATCTTCTGAAATATTAAAATTGTTTCTTATTATAAAATGGCGTTATATAATAATTGATCAGTTTTAAATTGCTTAAAGTAATTGTTGTCTAAACCGTTTTTTTAACTAGAACTATTGCAAAAGTATACTAAATATCAGTAAAACATTTCTTTTAGTATACAGAAGAACTGTAATAGAGTTTATTAATATGTTCTACGAATTTGATTACGAATAATGATTTTGTATATCGCTACATATAACGAATAATAAAAACTGCTTTTAATTCATTTCCAATCGATATGATAACGAATTTTTATTTTTTTTTGAATTAAATAAGTTCACAATGCAAAACCTTTTTCCCATGACGATGGAAATGAACTAATTCTTTCTTATAAAACTAACGAATTGGATAATTTAACGAAATTGATTTAAAACCATGTAGGGGTCAATGTTTGATAAATAGTAGGGTTGTATTATATCATAATAGTTAACTTTCTTTCTTGCTGTTTTACTACTTTCTTGCTTTTTCACAATATTCTTGTATTACAAGGAGTTTTTGCTCTTTTCTGCAGTATCTCCCTTATACTAGGTTGTAGTCTGATCCTTCTCCTTTTCGTCCTTGTTTTCTAAACTCTCTTAACCTGTCTCCATTGTATAGTCTTCTAATATATCCATACTGATATCTTTTTTATTTCTTTTTCTATCTGTTTCTCATCCTGTTCATCTTTGTTACTATTCTTAGGCTCCTATAATATCTTATTTTTTCACGGTTTGATTTTGTTTTTATCATTTTTTGATAGTGCCAATGCTGAACGTTAGAACTCGTCTATTTATAGTTTTGTGTATTGAAATTTAAATTTTTTCTTAATAAATCTAATATTCAGGGCAAATTATACATTCATATTTATTCCAGTTATGACATTAATTTCCATCTCTTGGCGGTCGTTACTTTCAAATTCTATTCCAAGATATTTAAATGAATTTACTGGTTGTATGTTTACTTTTTCAATTAGGATATTGATTGTTTTTGACTCTCCCAGGTGGTCTGGACTACTAGTTATTATATATAGTTTGGTGTGTTTTAGATTTGACATTTACCTGTTATTTAATCATTACAGTCTTAGTCCTGTTTGAGTTTTGAAGCTCTTTGGTTTTTTATTGTCTGTAACTACATCATTTATGTTTGTGCTGTATATTTTTTGGTTTACTTTTATCATTTGATGAACTACTCTCCTTTGTTCAAATATTTCTCTTCTTAATCCGTTAAATGAAATTTAATATCTAAGAATATCAAGCATATCTGTTTGTTTTTGGGGTTGTACTTTTTAAATAGTTATTTGAAACTATTATATTATATACTTGATTTTTACATTACTTCATTAAATGAATGTCGTATTTAATCTTGGACATACTGTTTATTGTTTTTAATACATTTTTCAAGTTTATAATAGTTGTTTATGTAATTTCTAGTTATATTTAAATTACTTTTACTTTTGTATTTTATTAAGATCGAAATCACCGAAATTGATATAGACTGCAATGTGCTGCTTATTACTTATCATTACAAACTTTACAATTCTGAGATGTTAGTAATTCAGGCATATATTCATTATATCACAATTACAAAATATCAACTCATTTCTAGTTTATGAATAATTTTAATTTCAAAAAATCAGTTAGGTGCGATATGATTGCAAATTATTATTAGAAGTGTAATAAGATCAACCTAATAATTAAAAGAAGACCATAATTAATTAAATGTTATTAATTCAGTCGGATATCAACACATTCTCATAAATATATTTCTAATCACTCTGTATCTTTATCACAACTAATGACAATTCATCTCTATTTAAATATTTAACTATTTAATTGAAGAAACTGATATATTTTTTATAAATTTGACATGAATCCTCAAAAAACTATTGGAGATAAAATACTTTCACTCCACATTTACAAGTTTGTGGGTGAGGTCTGTACTAAGAGTTCGAACTTAGTTTAGTTGTCACTGATTATCAGAATGTCAATCGATGGCAGTGTAAGATTCATGACCACTCCCTGAAACTTTTATTTCAATCTGATGCTAATTTATTTAGAAATTTATTGCTAAATATAAAACATAAAAAAATAATATTAATATAATGATTCTATCAGTATTTCGATCTTATTAGTTACTTTCGTTTATAATAGATATACAAATAATGAATGAATAACGCTGCAATATAAAAAGGAATGATGATTAACTGGGTCAAATAATTATATCCTTTGGTAATTTGTAAAATATCCTTAACCGTTCAAAATAAATTATGGCATTATAAAACCTTTATTCGTTCTGCCAATAGAAAATAACAAACTTGTGATTAAAAAAAGTTATACTTTTTCTAGACGTGTTATACATACGCGTATAATTTTCACTTGATTCTAATGGTTTGACTTTCTTGACTAGACGAATTAATTACTTCTTTATCTAGATTAATGACTACTAATCTAACCTGTCTCTTAATACATCTTTTTATATACATGTAGAACACGAGGAGAAACGATTGATTAGGGTGTGGATATCACCGCATGGTACCCATCTCAACTTGGAGATTCTAGAAATACCTGTGTTCAGAGTACCGGTTAATTTTAAGGAACACCAGTGGTACCACGTCTGTCAGTCTTGGTCGTCAGAGGGAGCCCGATGGGAATTGTATTTGAATGGGAATTTGGCTGCAGCAGGACATGAACCACAGGTAAGGGGATATCTGCGATATATTAGGTGCTTGTACGTATTTTAATCATTTTTTCATATTAAAAAGGGATTTATTGAGAAAAATTGGTACAATATATGTTAATTAAAATATTTTCCATTATTTCTGATAATATGGAGATATCGGGTCGAAAGAATGATGTTGGTTTAGCAGCGATGGGAATCATCGATCGATTTTCACTGTCACTTTCAGCATTTCGAAACCGTTGGTCAGCCAAGCCATATTATACGGCATTAGTACCTGTTACTAGCTATTTCTGGTCTCTTTTGAAATCATAAGTGGTTTAACTGGCGTAGGTTGGAGTTGTTTCGGTTTTAGAAACTCGTAGTAAACTCTTTACACTATATTAGTAGTACACTATATTATTATATTATATTACAATTATTATACTTTTTGCTAGGTAAGCAATGAAGCTGCGATTTTGAAACGATTTGGAATTATATTTCCAGTAAGTTTGGGTGGTATCTATGTTTTTTTCCGGTTATTGTTTAATAAGTTTTGCAAGTTTTTGCCTTCGAGTTTTTGGATTTTCCAGGTTGTTCTTTGTTAATGACACCAAAGTCACCACTTTTAGATTATAGTAAGAAAAACCAACAATTGTGATATAACCGGTATATTCGGTAGCATAATTTGTCAAATAACAAAAGTAATGAATATTCAAAATAATTTTGAATATTTTCAGTAGTCCCTGATTAGCATGTATATAAATTTCATAGCTCAATAATACCAAATAGAAGACTATATTACGTAGAGAAATGTGAAGAGCGACGAATTTAACGGTTGGATTATGTTGTTTGATAGTTGGCGCTACTAGTATTAAATCCATATGTTTTTTAGTTAGCTAAAACCACTCAAAAGATGCGTGTATAAATTTGGCACCTGTCGGATCATTAGTTTGTGAATTATAGCATTTTGAGTGAAGCAACTTTTGTTATTGTGAAACAAATTAATAAAAAGGAATTTCGCGTGTTGATAAAATATTACTTTTTGAAGAAAAAAATACAGTTGAAACCAAAACTACATGACGCTTGATGCCTAGTTTCCTGACACTGCCCCAGGCAAATCAATCATTAAGGATTGGTATGCTAAGTTTAGACGTGGTGAAATGAGCACCGAAGACGGTGCACACAGTGGATGTCAAAAAGAGGTTGTTACCGACGAAAGCATTAAAAAAATCGACAAAATGATTTTGATCTACCTTAAATTGAAATTTAATGAAATAGCAGACATTCTAAAGATATCAATTTAACGTGTACATCATATCATTCACGAATATTTGGGTATGAAAAAACTCTGTGCAAAGTGGGTGCCACGCGAGCTCACTTTTGACCACAAACAATAACGAGTTGATGATTCAGAGCAGTATCTTAAGATGATCAAGAGTAATAAATCCGAGTTTTTGCGTCGATATGTGGCAATGGGTCAAACATGGCTTCATCACTTCACTCCGAAATCCAATCGACAGTCATCCAAGTGGACTGCACACGATGAACCCGCTCCAAAGCGTGGGAAAAGAACAGTCCGCTGGCAAGGTTATGGCGTCTGTATTTTGGGATGCTAATGGAATAATTTTCATTGACTACCTTTAAAAACGAAGGACCATCAACAGTGACTATTATATAGCGTTATTGGACCGTTTGAAGGACAAAATCGCCGAAAACTGCCGCATTTGAAGAGAAAGAAAGTGCTGCTTCACCAAGACAATGAACCGTGTTACAAGTCAGTGAAAACGATGGCAAAAATCCATGAATTGCTTCCTCAATCACCGTATTCTCCAGATCTGGCCACCAGCGACTATTTGCTGTTCTTAGATCTCAAAAGAATACTCGCTGGGAAGAAATTTTCGTCGAATGAAGAGGTGATCACCGAAACTGAGGCCTATTTTGAAGCAAAGGACAAATCGTACTACAAAAATGGTATCGAAAAGTAGGAGGGTCCCTATAATCAGTGTATCACCCTTGAAGGGAATTATGTTGATTAAAAAAAAACTAATTTTGGCAAACAAATGTGTTTTACTATGGTAGGCCGGGGACTTTTTAATTTACCTTTTATAATGGGCTGATTACTATTAGTTTTTCTTCACGATGATGCAATTTCTCATACAATACTCTTTATTCGATACTTCTTCACACAAATTTCGACTCATATCATGTCGCTATTTACCTGATATAGCTCCATTAATCTTCTGTCACTTCTCTAAAGTGAAAAATGTGATCTGAACACATTGCTTTGAATTATTGACTTTCATATTGAGAGTCACTTTTATTAACTAAAACTAGCCGACGTTTCGTAATTGCTGCAGATTGCAATATTAAGGCAGGAGCTCTGAAATTGAAATACTATTATACAGTCCTATTTAAGCAAGTATCTGCCATTGTGAGTAATCAGCCAATAAGAAACTTACTTATTATAGGCTCTTGAATATTTAAAAATTCAGAAGATGCTATGTCAAATGGGTTTGGTTTTATAGCATTTGTTTATTAAAACATTCTTGACCTTTTCTCTCAAAATAGTCTTGTTGAGTGACTGAGTGACTAAAAGCTCGTTTTCATTGAACTAAATGTTGTGGCCAGTATCCAATCAGTATCCAGCAGTTTTGAATTTAACTTTTTTGTTTTTATGTTATGTTTATTTAGTACTGTTTGAATCTGTTTTTATTTTAAACTATCGGGGAAATGCTGATGAACATTAAATCTTATCTTAATGTGAGAAAAGTCAAAGGTGATTAAGTTCATTCTTTGAAGATTCTGGTTGGAAAGATATGAAGGTCCTATATATTAAAGAAACCAGGACGGATACATTTTGGGTCAGGTCATGATGTGACCTGGCTTAACGCTATCATGTCTGCTTGAATTAGTTTGGTGTCTTGTAACCATGATATCCTAGATAACCATTGTTGTTAGGATGAACAAAAATGGTAATTATTCTGATCTTATTGATGAATTGAATTTTGGTATGTCGAGAATTGAGATGGGTTAGGAACTGGTTGACTTTGTCCATTGCATTATTCGATTAAGAAAATTTGAATTTGAGATGTTTTCAATAAATCAAAATTAGCCTAATTGTATTCAAGGCGAAATAAATTGGGAAAAACAATAGGTTTGACTTCTGTTACAGTAATATATTAAACAATTTACTTATATTTTTTATTTATCCTATATTTTTTTCCGTTTCAGTTAAAAAAGGTAACAATTGAAGACGATGGAGATCTCGTGGTGGGACAAGAATACACCGACTTCGATAAGGGATTAGACGATGGCATTGAGGGCGACATCTCCGGATTTAACATGGTATTGGCGCCGACATTCAGCCCTCATCCGCAAAAAATATCACCACCTCACTTACCACCACCGAACTACCTGTTCAAAAGAAACGCCGATTCATCCAAAGGGATGTTTCAAGATCCGCCGTTCATGAACAGCCACCAAATGATCGCAGCGATGATGGCTGAGAAGTTGGAACAAATTCGGAAACCGAAACGACAAATATGGGAGGAAAGTTTGGCGTTTTTGAAAGAACAACAGTTCAGCGATCCTCTTCCGTTAGAGAAGGACGACGGGCCGTCGTATAAAGTCCTTAAGGAGAGACGGTTATCCCAACCGCATTACCTCAATAAACCATTAGGGCTGCTGTTAGTCCAGTTGAGTAGGGATTGTGGTTATTTAAGGGGTGGCCCGTTGAGTGGCAAGGGAGTACTGGTCAGCTGGACGAAAACGAATGTTAGAGTGTTCGGTGGCGCTATAATTAAAACTGCCCCGCCATTTTGTGATCCGTTGTGAATTATCTCAAGAATTATTCAGGAATTACAAGCGAAAGCTTTAACTTATTATTTGTTGACTAGTTTAAATATATTTTAGTTAATATAAATAGTTTTTTATGTAGATATAATTTAATTAAACTCGCCTTTAAATTAGCAGTATATTGTAAGTTAAATCATAATTGTAAAATATAGTTATAATGAATTTGTTCTCGGTTATTTAGAATAATTGATATACAGCACTTAGGAGTGTGCAACATTCTCTATGTTTTTTTTAACAACATTATTCAAATTATTACCAAATGGAAGCTACGACAGTTTCCAATATTAAACCATACTGTAACATTTTAATGCACTATAGATATTTCTTAAAAATATAATTCTGCAGTAAATAAAGGTTCTTAACTAATATCTAATAAAGGTTTATAGCGTAGACACTCGCTACTGTGAACTAATTCAAACCAAGTGTAGTTCGTATTATCGAACGTAATTTAAGATTTCAATAATAAACGTGTTCTTAAAAGAAACTACTAATATATACACATATATTTTTTACAAAGTAAACAAACATTACAGCAGTGACAATTATTTATTAATTAGAAGAAAAATATTCTGTAACTACGCAATGTTTTCGACCACCTGCTGCATTTTATGAAATATATTATCAATCTCGACCTAAATATGAAAATAAATACATTTTAATACGTCTATTAATTCTATTTCATTAGATATTTTTGTGACTTTTTATTGTTCTCATCACACCTACTGCAGTAAAGAAAACTTGACTCATGTCATACGGAGAACTTCTCTTTCTGACGTTGAAGCACCACATCAAATTTTGTCTTCAATTTATATGATATCTAGGTTTTTCTTAAAATTTTTCTTGTAATGAAAAAACGATTCGTATATCATGCCTTCTAAAATTATAACAATTTTTATCTAAGTTAAGTGTCTAAGTGTGTTGTTTTGTAGCATGATATTACTCGAAAACATAAAAAAAACTGCTGTTACAAAGTCGTGAAAGTCGTTTTAATTTAGCAAAAATTGTAGAAAATAAAAAGCGCTATTAACTATTATTGTAAACATGGCCTTTGAAATAAAAAAAAATTGCTGTCACAGTAAACATTTTATTGCAAATGGACGCATCTCTTGTAAATTATATATAACTTATCACATCATTACTTTGTGGCCAAATTTCTTTTTTCTCAAAAAAAAAATTGTCTTAGTGAATGATGAATTTTTAGTTTGCGACTAATTCAAATTAAGTCAATATAAAACTATAGTATGATATTACTCAACAACATAAAAAATACTGTTACAAATTCGCAACTTGAATAACTTTAATAATATGAGTTGAATGTTGCATTTGGTACTGTTTTATGTAGTTAAAATGTACGGGATGATTGACTTCTCGGTATATAAACTCAATAACCCGTACCTATAACCATGTTTTCATATTGGACGATGAACCATCATTAGGAATTGTTATTTATTCCTCTCTTAGTTACAGGTTTGCATAATACTGCACAGTTGTCATGTAAATCAGAAATCAGTAAAAATAAATTACATCTTGAGCACTCCAAACGTTTATTGTGTCCCGATATCTATCGGAATTTAAGAAAGTGATAGAAAATTGGCTCGAACCATGCAAGAGTATATTGACATTTATGAAAATATTTTGAAAAACATAAATAATTGAGCATTAATTGATATTTGTAAATATAATTAAATATCTCTAATTGGTTTATTCTTATATACTGAAAAATGACAAAGCGAACAATCCCCAAGGTAGTCAAGAAACTAACACTAGTTCTGTTCTGTTTCGGGTTTAGAGGTACATATCCATGATTCGTCATCTGAGTAGATATTTTATATACGGCTTTTAATGTATTTTGGTGCAACGTCTTAATGGTGATTGTCACAGTAATGCCTAAGAGTGTCTAATGATATGTCGACGATCCTCATGGAATCCGTTGTAAAATAAACATTTGAAAAATAATCGCACGAAAATAGATGCAAGTTAATTTAATTTTTATGCGAGTTTGCTATAAGCAATTCAAAGAAAGTTTTTTGAACAATGGCAAGTCTTCAATGGAAACGCCAGATGACACTTAGCAATTCCAGCGCTTCCAAGGCCGCAAATATGAATAGAAGCCCTCGTACAAAATACTTTGCGAAGAATGTTGAAGAACATCAATTTATAGTTGATTAAGCTATTAATATTAAGGAAATCCAATTACATATTATTGTATGATAAATAATATGATTTTCAATATTCTAATGTTCAGTGTATTTTCTATTTAGATGTAATAAGTTTAATAATCTTCATGTGGTTATTAAAATGATTTACTTTTAATTCATATTATTTAGTAATATTATTTAATCCTAAATTACTAAAAGAAATTAAAGATTTTCGCAAAATTTTATCAAATTGTTTACACTAATACTAAAACGTCCACTAGTACTGTGCTCTGCTGTTACACTAGGACCATACTGTACCAGCCCAAAAGGCTTAGTCCTCTTGAGCCCTCCAAGTTTTTGTTCATAACTCAGGACACTTTTTTGATGGTTTTTTAATGCAATTTTTTTCGAATCTCTATAGACATCATTATTTCAGAAGCAGAATGGAATATCAGCAATACTAATCAGTACTTTGATGCTAAACTGTGGAGCTATGTTGCAAATTGTCTTCTTTGACCAATAGATGCCATTATCTGGATGCCATATTTGTATATGGGGTTAAAAATTTGCCTATACATCAGCACTAGTTTATTATATGTGTATAGAGCAGAATTTCGTCCAAAAAAAGCAAACCAAATCAATATAATTTTCCATATTTAATAACCAGTTATTATTCTTTATATGAGGCTCCAGGCGCAGCTTCGGTTTTAGTGTCATTCCTAAATATTTTGCTGTGTTAGAATATTGTACTTGGAAAATATTTTTTCTAATTGGGATATGTTGACTTCTCTTACATTCCTTGCTAATTTTGTTTACTGACGTTGGCAATATCATTGCTGTTTTTCTCAACCAACATTTGTTTTACGATTGCAACCCAGGAACTTTAAACTGTGAGACTTTTAAATGAAAACTGTAATATACTGAATAAAATGAAATGTTCGTTGAGTTTTCTAAAATATAACTTTAAAATATAACACCATGACCTTTAAAAATGGTAAAGAGTTAGTTATTCCAAACTCTTTCTCTCCCCAACCGCAAAGACCCTAACTTCACCTCTTCATTAAACCGGAATAAACCCATCAGTCAAATTCAACGCCAGACCTTCCGCCTGATCGATGCTAATCCTCGAAATTCATCGAAATTTATTCGAAAAAAAAGTTCACCCCAACTTTCGGAACGTCATCGAAAAAAAAACACAAGAGCGACGCACCGGCACCGCCTCTCGTGTCGCCGCATCGAAGCTTACGTCATCGTTAACGGGCCAAGCCGCTCGCGACATCCGCTAGGCGGCGGTGCTGACGGTGCCGTGCGTCCCGGCCCACTTCTACACACATACGGTTTTCGAGTGGCGTCATGTCTGTCGCAAAATCCATTGATTCGCGTTCGTCGGCCGGTGAAACACATCCGGATTGCACATGGGAAGCCATGGACGCGTGCTTCGCCACCTTCGATAAAAATGGGTAAATAGTTTTACAGTTACCTTATTGGTTTAAGTAGAAGAGATCGATTCGCGAGCTGGAAGGTTGCTTTTTAGGTTATAGTTTGTTTGTTGTGTCGGGGAATTCCCCGATAATTTCACGTTGTTGTTTTGGAAGCACTAGTTTTTTTCACGCTATGATAATTTCGACACAGTTACACGCATCTGTGATATTTAATAATGTTCACCTAAACTATTTTATGTTTTAATATGATTATGTACATTTTAATGTAAATTATTTATAATGTATGTATCTGTAAATAATATTATTTACAAACAATAGTGTTTATATTTAAACTTTATAATATTTACATTTCAATAAGCTTCTATGAAACAATTGAACTTATTTACTTAAACCATTATTTGCTATTAGGTTATGTAACATAAGGAGTGTTCAATAACTGTTCAAAATGATACTATTGGCTTTATGGTGAAACATTGAGATCATTATTTTTTAAGTATCCATAGCTTTGTCCTATCTTGGAGGAAGCCTTTTTATTTATGGTTTTACAGAGTTTGAAATATTTGTCCGTGCATTTGTAATGAGTCAGTAATCATTTCAATCGGTTATTTCTACTGGAAATCTTTGATATAATGTATATATCTTGGAACATGTCATATGTCCAGCGCTTTGTCCAGAATATGTTACTAAACGGAAAAAATGTCCTTGTTGTTCGTTAAGACGATATTCTTGGAAGACATATTGACGTGTATACAAATTCTATCGTATAGATCCATTCGCAATAAATATTATTAGTTTTAACTATTGTTAAAATATTTAACGTTTAACAAATATACACTTGTAGTATTTTCTTTTATAGTATTTACCAAAATTCAAACCGTTGTTGTCAAGTTTTAACGACATGTGATCTAGTAAAGTCCAGTTGGGTATCTACTTAATACATGTAACACATCACTCAATGAGTCCAAACTTTTGCGCAAAATTAAACTTTGCTCATCAATATATTTTTCTTCACTAGTGATACATATTAGTCAGCGCTCACCTATTTTTCCAGTAGAATTATTCATAGTTTCGTTTGTCATTACTTTCCGAATAGGCCTCAACTTCGGTAATTACTTCTCTATTTGAGCTAAACTTCTTTCCCTAAATCATTCTTTTGAGTTCTGTAAACAGCCAATAGTTTATATGGCGGATGGCAAAAATTTACATTTGTTCTTTTTATCCACTGTCTCGAAAATAACAAAAGTTGTGTTATTAAAACAACATTTAGAGTAGGATTTAGAATAAAATATTTTATACAGGCGACTAAAACCTGCCTCTTTCCAATGCTGATGATCTGAATGAAGTCACTCGTTTAAGATGCAACAATTTGACCACAGTTGAGGAACAAAGTCAGAGAGTCAGATTACAATAGTTTTAATATGTCTATCTAATGAAAGATGAACAAATTCCTTAGCGATCTTTTGCCCAGAAGATATAGCAAGAATAGCTGTGGCCGATTGCCAACTGTGGCGAGATTCAATGAGAAATATTCCTGTGGCACCAAAAGCAGGGTATTGGTTGAGAAGTAGATTTCTTTGGCGCTGTTTTAAGGTGTACAGGTGGGTGTAATCTATACATTTAGAGCAATGTTGATTGAGGGATCTCTTGTGATGTTTTGTTTTATTTAACTAGCCTCTAATGAAGAATAGCCAGGTAATCCCATCTAAGCATCAATGTTAAAATTATATTTTTGTAGCATCCACAGTAGTCTCCACGTTCTTCTAACAGTCTCAACATAAACATTTCCAGACATTCTCATTTTGTCACTAAAAACATTTGCATAACTATGTATAAAATATGTTTACACTTGATGCTGATTTTTAAGTTCTTCATACTACTTCAGACGTATCACTGACATTGATTCTTCCTATCGTTATCTATTGCCACACTATCATATTGAAGGTTGGAATCATTTAAACTCGATGATTGAGATTCATATCAGTGAGACTAAAAATTATTTATTGCAAATATAGTCTAATCGACCTCTCATCTTATGTTTCTCATTTAACATCGTTTTTTGATATTTTCTTTAATATTATTTGCAATGTTTAATATTACTTATGTTAATAATAAAATTGTTACAATGTATTTC
The DNA here is from genome assembly GCF_030347505.1 of Rhynchophorus ferrugineus. Classification (NCBI taxonomy): domain Eukaryota; kingdom Metazoa; phylum Arthropoda; class Insecta; order Coleoptera; family Curculionidae; genus Rhynchophorus; species Rhynchophorus ferrugineus. The sequence goes on along the minus strand of NW_027472588.1, from coordinate 14,052,511 downwards.
TTTTAAAATATTGTTCATCTTTAGTTCGACTTTTTTCAAGTTTTTTGGAGGGCATACGGATTTCGCGTTAAGAAAAATCTTTATTCTTGAGACACTGCAAAAACTCATCAATTTTTTTGTTTATTATATAACCCATCGACCAGAAAGAAAAGGCGAAAGGAAATATATTTAAATTAATACGATGGCTGGGCTGTTAAGTCAGTATTAACATGTAGTTCTAAAAAGAGTCGATATGTGTATTGTGAGAAAAAATGTGTAATGTTGATTACAAAATTTCAATATACCGCAATTTTCATGGTTTGAAATTTTTAAAAATAGTGATTTTCAGATTAATAACACGGAATGGTTTGAAGAAGCAAAACTAACTCAAACACAATGAATTGTAGGATTTATTGAACGAAAACCGAAACTTCAAACTCTTAAAGAAATGCCAGACAACGTTGGTGAATCACCTGTTTCCAGACGTTTACTTCTTTAATTTCACAGTATTCATGCAAAATTCAGTGCTAATATGTAGTTCTGAAAACAATCGTTATGTTTCATCCGTAGATTTATTTAAAAATAAAATAAAAGCATCCTATAAAGCTATTATTCGGCTCAATACTCGAATAGAACAAATATATAATGTTGATAACAAAATATCACTATAAAGAACTGTCACATTCGATGTTTTTGACATTTGCAAATTTCCTATTTGTGTAATAACAATTTCTTATAGTATTATTGAGTTACTTAATTTATACAGACTCTAATCAAGCGTTAAAGAAGCGCTCAAACTAGCATTTTTAATATCACTTACTTTTCTTGTTTTATTTGAATAAATACTGCTCAGTCATATCTCAACTGTCAAGGTTTTTAACTATTTTAAAGTGGTGATTTTGAAGCCAATGGCACAAAAAGCCCGAACACAATGAATTGTAAGACTTATTGGACGCAATCTGAGCTCAGACTCTTAAACTCTTCACAGTGTTCATTCAAAATAGTCACTGTTAACATGTTGTTCTAAAAATAGTCTTCTGAAAGTAATTGTTACTTGCCTCATAGTTCTAATAGAAAAAATATGTGATGTTAATAATTCTTAAAGGTTATATCATTAACAGATACATTACTATTAAATTTAAATTTCAATGTTTTTCTCTTTGATTATCTAAATAAAAGTGAAGTGTATGTTCCGAATTACAGTAATGTATTACACGAAAACAGGAATTACAGGAATACACGACAAAACGGTCATTACCGTTTCTCCATTTACATCGTCGTGTTTCGCAAAAGTAATCGAGATGGCGCGTCACAAAAAAAAACTGTATGGTGGGCGACGGAGGAGGAGGAGGAGGGAGGAGAGGGTAATTTCCTGCCAGTAAGCAACCTCAACGATGAGGCGTGCGATTCGTCACGCGCGATATCGCAGAAATTCAACCCTTTCGCGGAGTGTTGGCGTCGAACAATAATTCGGTAATGATTCTCATCGATCAGCGGGAGTCGAACTGGGTCAGTCGCTGTGATAGCCGGTGCCAACACCGCGCTAAAAACTTACCTTTTGCGGGTTATAATTAGCGCGGCGTGTGACGTTGGTGGGGGGCGTTTTTGTACCGTTAAATCGAGGCGGGGTGGCTCTAATATGCCGCTACTAATAATCACCCTCCGAGTATAAATAGGATTCCTTATAATACGTTTTTATTGGGGGAATCGGCGTGAATGGGAGAAACTAATGAATTCCTTTGCATTTTGATGAGAACGCACTAAAATATTTTGGATGACTTAATTAATCTGTATAATGTACAAGAAATCTGAACTATATTTAAGGGATTTATTGAGCTTACATGTACTTTTAGCTATATCCGTTGGATAAATGCGATGTATCAATGTAAACAACTGTTAAACAACATAACTGTTAAATCGATGGTTATGACATTTCCATACTTAAAATAACAGTTTTCCATTTTGTATTATTGAGTTAATGAATCTGTACAGATTTTGGTTTTTCAATATTTATTACTTTGGTTGTTTGATTTGAAGAATCCTTCTGCTGAATCATTTCTAGATTTGGTTTCGGTTTTAAGGACAAAGAACGACCTGGATCAAGGACCAAAAAAGTTCGAAGACAAAGAATTGCAGGTCTTATTGGACAACTTAGCATTGGAAGAATAAACTATTTTCAGACATTTGTAACTCGACAGCTTTCATCCTACATTTGAACACAGAAATTCTTAACAGAAGAGTACCCATGCAGAATATTTCTCAGTCGCTATCCCTTTTGATGAACACTTGTTTTAATCGATAACACTGACTCCCCTGGGCATTCTCAATAATGCACACGTTTCGAGAAGAAGTGTCTACTAATCGACAATAATTTCAAAAATGATGTACTAGGTTGTTCAATAACTTCATAGATCATCATCTATTCGTCAATAAATAAACTAAAAATTTAAGATTTCATCTTTTATAATGACACAGCCAACATTTCATGATTAAACTTAATTAAATTACAATTTTATTACCTAATTCTAATTAACGATCACTGTTACAAAACAGGAAACACAAAAAAAACTAAGTTGAAAACAATAGCAACAAAAAAGAATATTATTTTATATAATCAACAGATTTACACTTAATTCTTCATTTCATTTAGATTATTTAAAACTGCCAAGAAAATGAATCTTGTGATAGGACTAGTATCATTCCCTTACTCCCCTGTTTTCAACTGATGTCAAATATGTCGAATTACAAACCAATAAAAGATAATTTGCAGAAATATTTACTTCTGATGTTAAATTTAAGGAGCAATCCTATAGAAAATCATTGAGTGTCATTAAAACAATAATTCCCTTCATATAAAACTATAATATATAAATAATACATATGACTGAGAGAGATTGGAATGATACTGAATAAAGACAAAACAAAATAATTTTATAATCACGGAGCAATGGGTACCTCCTCATTTGCTAACAACAAAATTTGGTTTTATCACTATGAACTAAAAAGTGGTGTAATCTAGTTTCTTTGACTCGAAACTTTTTTTATTAATTAATTATTACATGTTACTAGTCGTTTCCGTCTAACCTACAATTTGTCTTATTTATAATAACTTAACTTGGTATAGCTATATCTAGATATATAACTAGGAGGACCCATCGGCCATGTCTCTGGTGAAATAATGTTTATACATGTCACTGCTGTATTTTTTTATTATACGCACCTCACTACACAACACTACACAAGATGAGATGGTTTAATTCTTTTGAATCTGTGTCCTGTTCTGGTGGTATCCAAAAGCTGCAATACTTCAATAATCTGATGAGAATGGAGTCTTTTCTCATGCCTCCTTGCAATTCTCTTGATTTCATGACTCACTGGGTATCTGAAGTTCTCGATGTAGGTAATCAGTCCTATTATTTAGGTGCGCTCATAATACTTCTCAGGACTTTGTTCTGAAAAATTTGTATTTTATTTATGTTACTCTTTGCAGAACATCCCCATAATTGAACTCCGTATGTCCTAATAGGTTTCAGTATTTGCTTATATAATAGCAATTTATTATGTGCTGATAATTGTGATTTTCTTCTAATTAGCCAGTACATTTTCCTATATTTCAATACCAGTTTTTTTCTTCTTTATATGTTCCTTCTAGCGAAGTTTTGCATTAAGATTCATTCCGAGATATTTAGTTTTTGTTTGTTGTTGCTATATGTTGTTGCTATATGGAATGATGGTATTATTTAATGTTATTGGTGCTTGTACGGTCTGTTTATAGATGAACTGTACATATATATATTTACTTTCATTTATTCTTATTTTCCAAGCTTGTGTCCAATTATTTATATTGTCACTTGTCTGTTGTAATTTTCGTGAGGGCTCGAAACTGACCAACAATGTTTTAGCACATATTATGCTCTGTTCAAAAGCTGTTCAACTCTACATAAACGATTGTAGTTGAGTTGCTAAGAAGGGCTCGGCCACAAGTCACAAAATCGGTGAAAGAGGAGCAGCCTTATCCCTTAATAGAGGAAGAAGTCGTATTTTTGAACAATATTTTGAAAAATAATGTCCTTTGAATTTCTTATTCTATACTGGGACTTGGAGACTTCTTTTATGGTGTTTTATAGTTTTACTATCGATAAATCAGTGCCAAAAATCAGCATCGACTCTAACATCGAATCGATTCTGTTTTAGTATACGATCAAAAAACAATTTGTGTGCTGCAATAAGTAATACGTTGGCTAAATTATATATGAAAGGCTTTACTACATCATCAAATCTGACATTATCAGGATATCAAACAACTTTGCTTCTACTGGCTTCAATGTAACTTCAATTGTGCTGTAACAATTGATCACAGACATGTGACAGTAACTTATGCTCATAGTCCCATCTGGATGGATATGAATTAACTATTATTTAGAACTGTTTTGAAGTTATAACTCTTATAACTGTTATAACCTGTCTTTCTAAGTCAAATCAAGTGAACGGTAGTTTTTCTCTCCCATTCTTCGGTAATAATGTAGTAGTTAAACGTATTTTTTCTCTTAGATAAATATCAATATATTTGTTATTATAGATTCTGAATGGAAATTTTATACTATCATATTATTTAAAATGTTGAGACAGCTCAGCTTGAAAAAACTGTAAACTTAATTTTACACTATGAATAATACTGATAACACTACGAGTATTGGATGATAAGATTTTTTGTTAAAAATATTCTGTAAACACCTTATCTGAATATAATTCGCGTTTCTATTTGCGACATATTTTATCAATATTTACCACTATAACTTTTATGTTTTCTTTTATCGTTTGAAGGCATCGTATAAAAATGTACTTCACACTTGATTGCATCATCAACATCTATTTATATAGTACTACTTTTATTATTTTGATATTTAAAAATGTTTTTAAATTTAAATAATTTAGAAGGAAGTACGTGTTCAATTTTAATTGGTGGCTTAATTGTTAAAAAATAATTTCAGGCCTTTTTGAGTACTTCTGTCGTTGGAATCAATAAATTGTAGTTGATAGAGATCATTTATGGTTTCATTTGGTTTTATCGGATCAAATCCTTTTGATATCTCCAAATATGTTGGATTTGTAATTAATGTTTGCTGAGCTTAATCCGTGACTTTCTATGCTTATTATTGTTGTAATATATCGATTTCATCGAATCGAATTCCAGTAATTTAGCTATTTTTGACGCGTTTGATATGAATCTTCATCAAACAACTTATCGTCACAGAATTTCTTCATGAAATCACTAATTATTAAGTGTGCAAACCACTTTTTGAATGACTTTTTCGAAATGCGAGAACAAAACTCAACATAGGCGGCTTGGTGGCGCAGTGGTAATGGCGATAGGACGGTCCTCCTACAGTTGCGATAGGCGCGGGTTCGAATCCTGCTGGGGCATGGTCGTAAATGTATGTTTGTGATTGTTTAAAATTTGCGATTGTTCTATATATATATATATATATATATATATATATATATATATCAGCATATTTGATAATATATAAATTATCGTTAATTATGTCTCATTTATATAATTGTACCTTAATAATAGTTTGGTGACGTTTTGTATAAATCATACAAACTCATTCTCATAAAATTAATATTAAGAATTTTATTTAGATTTTATTTTTAACAAATCTCTATATCTAAATACAGCTTTAGTAATAATAATAATTTTATATTTTAATAGTTTAACCAGGAAAGGTACTATTTAAAAATACTGCTTAATAATTAATGGGAAAACACTATGGACGTATAATCACTAGATTAATATTTAATTTCAACAATAATATTCTGTAATATATTAAGACTGTTAAAAATGGAATATTTTTTTAATTACAAAAAAGTTGCTGTCATAACATATTAATTCACGATAGACATTTTGTCATGATTTTTGAAGGCCATTGTTATTTTGATTGAAGACAACAAAGAGGTTCTTAATGTGTTAAAAATACTCATAAATTGGATACTGCATGACCTCAGAGAATTTGGTGCTTTGTGGATTATTCATATTTTCATTTGTTCTATTGTTTTAAGTATTACAACATCGGGTTGATAGATAATATAAATACACGATATTTGATAATATAAAGGAATAAAAGTTATTTTGTAGTTATTACAGTTATTAAAAATTTTGAAAAAAGTGATTTGTGCTTCCATCAACTGCTCCCGTTTTGAAATCAGAATATATGAATTTCAGAGAACAATACCGTCATAAGATAATATGAACCATCTGCTATGGCATTTCGACGGAATATTTCATTCGTCTCAAAAGAAAAATATCAATTTTAAATCGAACCATTTCGGGAGTCGAGGACCGAAGTGTTCACAAAGTCATTTCTGCGGGAATCTCCATCGGGCGATTTGAATTGCAACTATCCCGCCATCCGTAAGGTTAAAGGCACATTTTCCAGTTGGGAGTTCGCGTGAACGCTCCTGATTAGTCTGGAAATTGGCAATTTTCGATGCCTAATGACGATGCCGTAGTCGATGACGTCGAAATGGATTCGTTGTTGATTCGGTTTGTCCGGGTCGGAAAATCGCTTCGAATCGTGCAGCGTGCGAACACGAAGCGATGTTTTATTGTTTGCGTCACCGTTGGCGGTTATATGTATTAAAAATTGTCTATAGATGGGGGTCCTGAATTAACTTTACTTTTGGTCAATCATCTTTTTTATATTGAAATTTTCGACACATTTTTTTCTTATCAACAACCACAATCCGAAAAAGGTTCCTGGAATTGAAGATATTTCACTTGTGTTATTACCTGCGATATCAGAATTATTTGAGAAACTGCTGTTAAGACGTATTAAACCATTTATAGACATACCAGATTTCTAGTTCGGATTTCGGAAGTTATCCTTTCGGAACTGCTTTTGGAAATCACCATTGGACAATCGACCAAGTGCACAGAGCAGCGGTTGTTGAAAAAGCATTCGAAGAAAAGTAATACTACTGTGAAATATTCCTGGGTGTCTGACAAGCTTTTGACCGATTATGAAATTTGGGATTGATCTACAAAATGAGCAAACTGCTATTGAATCATATCTTTTCGGAAGAATTGTAGAGTCTCGCATGAAGGGGCATTCCCAACACTTAAACCTATTTTGGTTTCGGTTAAGAGTTTCACAGGGTACTGTTTTGATACCACTCCCGTATTTGCTCTATACTGCTGATATTCCAACAACAAAAGAAATAGTGCTTACAACATTTGCTGACGACACAGTGTCATGGAAAAAGATGTACCTCTGTCTAAAGCTGTAGAAAAATTACAAGTAGCGGTCGACAAGATTTACAAATGGACTAGAGACTAGAAAATACAGCTTAATGGCTTGCGTTGCGGCGAAATAACAAAAATCTAATTATATCACTTTAGGGATGCCCGATTCCTCATGTCAGACAAAAAGCAGAGCAGATCAGACTCAGAATCAAGCAACTGTACTGGTTAGGCGGAAAATACTCTCAACATAATCTAAAATCAAGGAAATTGGTTAATCAGTCAATCATAAAGCCAATTTGGATGTATGGCGTGCAAATATGGGGTCGTACTAGCCGACGAAGAGCTGTACGATGACTTCGACATCAAATATATATACGAAGTCATCCGAGAGTTCGCCTTAAAACTTGAAATAAGGTTGCTATATCACAGCAACGGAGAAGTAATACAGCTACTGGACAACAGACAGGAAATCAGAAGATTGAAGCGAACCAAACGAACTTATTTTGTCTATAAGTGTATTTTTAACTGTAGTTTAAATAGTTTAGTTTTATTTTAATTTGGGAAATACATGCTGATGTATTAATCCCGTACTCGCCTTGCTTGTGTATTAATGCAAGTACAACAGAACTGTAGCAATAAATTAATTTGTAAATTAAGATTGTTCTAAACATGTTTAATGTAAAATGTAATTAATAAAAAAAATAATGAATATCTCTCGACATCCTCAATGATGAAGTTTTTATTATGACTAGCATATGTCTGCCAAATACCATCATATTCCAATATAATAATGCGCCTATGCATAGTCAAAAAGATCCAGTCTTGGTTTGAGAGTATCGTCAAACATTTTCCCTGGCCAATATAATCGACAGACCTCAACAGAACTGGACCGTAATGTGCAATTTTTGGAGTAAAATGAGGAAGAGATTTCCATCCTTAACATCACTGGAGCAACTGGCGGATGTTTTGGTATTTCATTGGAAAATATTGATATATTCTACGAATCGATTGCGAACATATTATTTTTTCACCTCCTATATGTTATCATTATGTGAATATATTTAATATCAATTTATGGCCAAAATAATAAATATCTTGGCGTCATCAATCACTTTTTTAAAAATTAAATTTCAACAAAAAGGCACCTTTCATTATAATTTTTTCCGATAGAGGGAGATATTGGTAATTGATGGTTTTAAAATTAATTGATACTTATATTGAAAAACACAATACATTTATTCGTTATTGGAAAATTTATATTTAGGCCTAAAATATTTTAGGGGTATCCTTAAAATGTCCTCTGTTTATCGAAAAATAACTTTATTGAGCAACTTGGCATCAGTTTTTATATGGGTTTTGATATTTTTATATATTATTTAATATCTTCTTTTTAACTAAATTTATTTGAGACATCTCATCTCATCTCTTTGAAAGTATTGTTCATTGCTAGCCACTATATTTTTCTGGTATTATATAAATTGTTAATAAAATCATCAAGTTACTACCCTAAAATAAATGATAAAACCAAGGCTCAATTAAGGCCTTAATATTTAAGTCTCACGTAAAATTTGTTCTTAATTAATAGCAAATTTAATAGAAATATAAGTACGAATTTATGTTTACTATTTATCAAATTTATGCTTCGCCATGACTAAGAAACTATGTAGTGTATTAATGATTACAGAAAAATAATACTACATGCGCCATCTATTGAAAATATATCGAATCGACCTTGTTCAAGGTTATTGCAGAAAACTTATCGAAAGGGAGATATTTAAAATTATCACCTTATTAATTTAAGTAATAATTTTATTTGTTTCAGTGACGGCTGTCTGGATTATGATGAATTCAAAGAGCTCACCAAGGCGTTGTTTCGAGACTCTAGTGGAAACTCTTACGTTGTGAAGGAGAACGTTTTGTATGAAATATTTCATATTTTTGACAAAGACAACGATGGAAATATCGACAAGAACGAGTTTGTTTTATGTTGGAACAGTTGGATTAAAACGGTAAATATATGCAACTTAATTATATAGAAAAACACCCTGGGTTTTTATGTGGTGATGCTGATGACATTTTTCAGATCGTAAAGCCGGTATCTGCTCTGTTGATAATTGATGTCCAGAACGATTTTATCTGCGGTACCCTAGATATTCGGAATTGTTCAGCGAAGCACAACGGGGAAGACGTCGTCAAACCCATAAACGATCTGTTAGATTCGGTGGAATTTGATGCCGTCTTTTACTCGCATGACTGGCATCCCGAGGACCACGTTTCCTTTGTCGACAATTTACAGTGAGTTCAATTGTTTTCTTTGTCGTTTGCTACATATTTCTAGCAACATTTTTATTTCTTTGTCAAGCGGATGCTCAATATTTACAAAAGCAGTTCAAGAAATATAAAATGGAATTACAAAGACTTATATATACTGTATATTTATAGAAACAGCATAACTGCAATATTGTTAAGAACTATTATTAAAAAACTCAAAAAAAAAATTAAAAAGTTTGAATATTTTGACTAATTTTTCCTCCTTCACCATTTACCGAGCCTACTATTTGTTATGTGATATACAGTGCTCTTTTGATGACAATTTAGAATTAATGCAATTTTTTTTTATTTGCCAATGAATGTTGCGTATTTAATTGACTACAGTATTTTTGTAATTTTTAGGTTACGAAAATTACATGATTCTAGTTCTACAAAAGCTGATGATGCCAAGGTTTATGATGTAGTAGTGTTTGATGGTGAACCACCTATTGTACAAAAACTCTGGCCAAAGCACTGTGTCCAAAACACCTGGGGAAGTGAATTATATAAAGATCTTAAGGTACTGCAAATTTATTATTGCTTTTTTTATAGGTGTTGTAGTGTTACCTAATTTTAACACTTTCAAATATTTATTTTTAGTTTTTGTTTGGTGATTTTTTATTAGAATTGTTTGTAATTTAGTTAGATAATATATTTTCGGTTGTGTTTTTTTATAGAAACTATCTTTCGTAATTTTTATTATAGTTATGGTTTAAATATAATTTCAGGTAGTTGATAATGGGATTAAAATTTACAAGGGCACTAACCCTGAAGTAGATTCATACTCAGCATTTTGGGACAATTCTAAATTAACAGATACAAAACTGGAGGCACAACTGAAGGCGCGAAATATTACCGACGTCTATGTTTGTGGCATTGCTTATGACGTTTGCGTTGGTAAGTTATGAGAAAATAGCTACTTTTTAAAGAAAAACTAACATTATTAACGTGATTTCGCAGGAGCTACTGCGTCTGATGCCATTGTAAGTGGTTTCCGTACAATACTAGTCGATGACTGTTGCAGAGGTGTCGATTTATTAGATATAGAAAAAACAAAAAGCAAAATTATAAACAACCATGGCGTTATAGCGACAACAAAGGAGATTTTCGATTTGGTGAAAGGAACCGACCGAAGACCCGAGTTGGGTTATAAGTTGGCGTTAAACTTAAAAAATGTTACTAGCAAAACGTCTTAGTTGTTAAAAATAATAGAATATCTGTATGCACTGGTTATACTAATGAGCTTAACATAGATATTTATCGTATATGTACTTAATTTTTTAAACAATTTCTGTAACTATATTCATATGGGTATATTGTTCTGACATCAACGTTACAACTGTTGGAAAATATATTATTTCAAAGTGAAATACTTTTATTTATTACATTTCCTTCACCAAACCGTACCCAATTGTCTGAAAAACGTTATAAAGTGAAAGGTAGACATAGACAAGAGATAATAAATCATTATTTTCATAACTCGTCCATATAACCCAATATTTATTGCCTATAAAATATTAATTGGAAATACACCTGAATTATTATTATTAAACGAAATTGTTTTGAAATGCTAAATTTTATGATGTTGGCTCAGTTGTTGCGGTTGATATTCGACCTTGCCTCGAAAAAGTGCGTTTGAACAAACATTTTTTATGTTATATTTTTGCAAGGTGTAATTGTTTCTAATAATTATGAAATTTGATAATTTTGGCATGTTGTGTATCAAATATTTATTAATGGATTTAATGATTCCAATAACATCTCATATTAATTTTCCTGTGTGATTTATTTTACTTAGCCATAAGATAATTTGAAATTATCACTTCTGTTTTTGGAACAATGGGGTGATGAAATGTTATCATTGTTATTATGTCTCTGCTCAGTCTTCTTGCTTCGACCGGGTTTTTACTTCCTTCTGGTGATTGAAAGTTTGCTTTTTCTGCACAGGATATAATATATGGTACCGCCATTAACTTTGCAAATGGTTGGTGGTAATTAAATAGGCCAATTTAATAATTGGTGAAAGTCGGCGTTTTGGAGCAATGGTACTGGAATATTTTTTAATCGAAGCTGGTATACCTGGAATTCTTTTTTCCAACGAAAATTAATTGCGTCGGGCTTTTGATACTTATTTGAAGCCTTCAATACATGAACTGTTTGACAGAGATACATCTCTTGCCATGATAACTGTGTCATCGGCAACTATTCCAAGTACTGTTTGTTGTCTGTTGCGATTGATATCCTGCTGATGCTGTGTAGAGCAGATATGGGAATGGTTCCAAGACACTACCCTGTGGAACTCCAGATGAGATAGGTTTAAGTGGTGAGAATGCGAGACTCTAAATTTTATTTCGAAAAGATATGATTCCAGCAGTAGACAGTAATTCCGCGGTAGCAATTTGCTGATTTTGTATGTTAATCCCAAATGCCATACCCGGTTAAAAGGTTGTGAAACGTCTAGGAACATTGCAGAACAGTATTTCTTTTCTGCGAATGCCTTTTCTACAACCAGGTTGGAAAACTGAAGATAATTTATTTGACGGAATTCTACTTTAATACATTTACCTGGGGCAACTGAATAATGCTTATACAGAAAATGACATAAAATTTAGAATTCATACTTAGCGACTGAATAAAGAGGACCTGAAGAACGAAGAGCTAGTTTATTGTGACTCATATAGGAAACAGAAAGAGCTTAAAACATAAAAAGAGATAATTATGATATATAATGATATATAATGATACCATGAAAACTAAAAAAACTAGAGCAATGATGTTCTTAATAAAGAATACCGATAGTTTTTAATAAAAACTTATCAACTATATTTTGTAATTATTTCCTCGATCATATTCCAAAGAGATAACGCATATTTACTGATTTATGACGATTATAAACCTAATCTAAAAAAGGTAGTTTGAGGGTTTTAAATTAGAATCGAAAAATATATCACTGTTTAATATCCAATAAAGTTTGGAGCCTGTTAATCGATGATATCTTAGATAGGTGTCTATAAATGCGACCGTAAAATGTTTATTCATCGTAAAATTTAATGATAGTTTGATTGCATATCCCTATTCAAGGGAAGTGTTAAACTGTACCATAAAACATTCACCGAACTGCGAATTCGTCGGTTGTTTCGCCTTGCATCCGTAGTAGTAAAAAGGTCATTTTTAAGGTTAAGGAATATAAGCTCGCAATAAACGATAATAATGTTATATTATATTTTTCACAATAAGCCCCTATTGTTGTTGAATAATGAAGATTTATAGAGTCGATATTACATATTCCATATATATTATATCGTTTTTAATATTAATGTATGAAATAATAAAAAAATGTTAAATTAAAAAAAAAACAGGACTACACATAGTCTATACATCAGGCAGATACTTCAAAAGAGAAGAAAATGTCGAAGCAAGAAGACTGAGTAGAAACAATATAAAATGGATGGAATTTGTACATGGGTCAAGAAAGAACAGACAGTAACAATAACACATTATACAATTTAATGGTACAAAAAGTTCTTTTTGATATGCTCTCTGCAAACTACTTCAATATATAGCATCCGTGAAACCATTAGAAATTACATATATTTTCTATAGACACCAATATATGTCATTTCGCTGAAGTGTACACAATTTTTGAACTAACAAAATAAAATTTGCGAGAAGGGCCAATGCTGCGACGCAATTATATTTTAAATATATAATGTTTAAGAAAAAATTAACGTTTTTTAGGAGGAAAATACAATGCATTATTATATAAGAGTTTAATAAATGTACTCGTAATGTAAATGTAAATAAATAACTCGTTAGAAAGAAGAGAGAAAATAAATTGTATTTTATTTACGACATTGTTTTCTCTCCTTAACATTCGACCACGATATAACATATATACATATTTTCTAAGATTAATTAGTAGGCTCTTTTTATATATCAATTGCGTTTGCGTGTATTTTTATTGTAAAAAAATATCTGAAAATACACAAGTCCTCCTTTTTTTAAAAGAAAATGTCATGTTTGTTATATTTGTTTTGTCCAAAATATAGAAAACCTAGCTATGGTCAATATTTATTTTTTTATCACTTTGATTATAAATAATTGATTGTTAAACAAAAACTTTACGAACACCATTTTAATATACGTTTTCTCTCCAGAATTTCACGTTTCATGTTCAATATACGCGAATAAGATCGAAAAAAACGTTTTAACGTTATTTACACAAGCCTAATTATCGTGCTCGCATTTTCGCGGTTAATGCAAATTGTATATTGTTATTTTTTTCGTGACATTTTGTAAAAGAATTGCTCAGACAATGTGTAACAATCAAGTTACAGCAACGATGCCCATTATGTGTATAAATATAGATTAAAAAATAAAAAAGAAAACATTTCAGTTCTGTGAAAATTGGCTCATTTACTGGAATCGTGTTATTTGTACGACTTTATGAAACAGCGATGTGTTTTTATAAAATAAACAGTCTCAATTAGGAGGTATATGATTGTTATCATTGAGTGTACAGAGCGTAAAAAATTACAAGATATTTTCTTACCATTGTTTGTTATTAACTGTAGAATAGGCACTATAAAAAACTATATTAAAATAAATGCTCATGTTCTATTTTTCATGACTTTTCTATTCAGTTCAGTTTATTCATTTATTGATCACGGTTAACTCACTTGATTCCAACATTTGTCCTTTTGAACAAACAATGAAATACACGTCAAAAGAACTTGTATTTAAATAAAGTTAATAAATCGATCAATTTTCTGTAATCTTTGATAGATTAGGAGATGAGATGATTAATTTTGAAAAATAATTCTATAATACCACAATGTATTTACTACTTCTTAAATATATATTACGAGGACTGTCTGATAAGTCAGTGACCATATATTATTATACTAACTGTGAGATTTTCAAGAGGCTGCATCATTTGATTTGTATTTTATCTTCTCTAACTTTAAATGAATGGAAACAATTGATTTTCGTGTGCTCATTACGCATTTTTTTGTTGGAGAAAAAATCCATCACCGATACCAAGGAAAGGTTTGTGGACTGAGTTCCGTTGTTGTTGTACTAGAACAAGTGACACTGAAGATTTAGGTGATCGAAAAGAGGTCGTCACCCTAGAAATCGCCGATAAAATCCATGGAATGGTATTGGACGATCAGAGAATGGATTTATGTGAGGTAGCTAAAGATACAGGCATCTGATATGAGCGAGTATATATTTCGACAACAACACCGTGTTTCCTCTTCAAAGGAGTGCTTGGTGATGTTTACCCTCAATCCGAATTAGTATTTGGACCGTTTCGAAACACGAATACATCTCAAAAAACAGAGACCAGGGAAAAATCGAAAGGGTTTTTCCGAGTGAATATGCACCAAAGAAAGTCAAGTTGTGTCTGTTGGTTGCTCACAGTTTTTTGCCATGCAGATTAGGTGAACAGGTAAAGAGGTCACTGGTGAATATTATTTGCAGATTTGAAATACATTTGATATATGAGTAGCATATTCTTCAGATTTAGCAGTCTGTGAATATTTCCTATTTTCAAATCTGAATATGGCTGGGTGGTAAGATATTTGGATTGAATGGACTGAAAAAAAATATTTTCAGTGCCTTGAGGAAGTTTCTTGAATAAAGGTGACTAAATTATTTAGATTTAATTAAAAAATTTAAGTTTATATTTTATTCTGTATATCATTTGTAGATCCAGTCAGTTTTGTTGGGATTCTTTATTTTAAACAAAAAATATAATCCTGCTCAATATGCATCTTCGCTGTTAAGGGCGCTTTTACAATTACATTTTTTGATAAGAATAACTTTGAGCTTTACTATCAAAATCTGTAGGATATTAATGATAAATATCGTAACTATTTCGACTCGATTTTATGCTTTTAAACATTGGCGTACTTTCACCATTTTTGGTATCAATCTAAATTGCTGTACGTTTGTCCGAATTTTGGCATATTTGTTTTCGCAGATATAAGTCAGTCAACCTGCCATTATACCGGATTGTCTTCAATCCGTTCATAATTAAGGCACTTAAACTGTTGACGATATTGCTCTAGATACTGCTCATTCAGCTCTAAAATAATTTCCATCAATCATGTTTTAGCAATTCATTTCTTCATGATGGCGACATTATTGTATTGGACCAAGTGACAGCAAAACTGATCGAGGCCGGTGGATAAATATACTTATTACAAGGGTTTAGCGTCCATTTTACCTCTATTTGGCGACTAATTGTCAATTAATTACCGGAAAAGTGTACATAAAAGCAAACCAAAGTATTGACAATAGATAATAAATAATGATAATAGATTACTTACTAATGTAAATCTCAACAGCATCTCGTTAAAGCAATTGCAGAAGTGTAAGTATTTGGGATAAACAAAATAACGTTGGTAAAATAGGTATTAAATGCTTGATACACGGGGACTAACAGGGACTTATATTCTGACAAGTGTAAGTTTTAATTGTTTAAAATACGACGATTTGAAAGTAGAAGACACATTTTTAAGATGGTGCAATCAGTGAAAAGCTGAGTTCAAATACAGTTACACCACAATTCTGATGAAAACTCCGTTTCTTGAAAACAAAACTTAACAAGCGGCTTCAGGTGATCCATATCATAAAATCATAGAAAGCGATCCTAAAAATAGTCGAACACTACCTGAAGCAAGAATGTCCATATTGATTTAGAAGCAGATATTCTTTCCTAGAGGTGGCTGTGGAATAATCACCAACCTATTAAGCTAAAATTCATCAGACAGTTGCGGTTTTAAGAAGTACTTTTTTGAACGTACATCTGTAATGTAAGTTTTATGGAATAACTAACAGGCCAATTAAAAAGTCCCCAGCCTACCATAGTAAAACACATTTTTTTTGCCAAAATTAGTTTATTTTTTTCAACATAATTCCCTTCAAGGATGATACACTGATTATAGCGACCTTCCAATTTTTCGTTACCATTTTTGTAGTACGATTTGTCCTTTTCTTCAAAATAGGCCTCAGTTTCTGCGATCACCTTTTCATTCGACGAGAATTTCCTCCCAGCGAGAATTCTGTTGAGGTCTGAGAACAGGAAATAGTCGCTGGGGGCCAGATCTGGAGAACACGGTGGATGAAGAAGCAATTCCAAGCCCAGTTCATGGATTTTTGACACAGTGCATTATCTTGGTGAAGCAGTACATTCTTTTTCTTCAAATGCGGCCGTTTTTCGGCGATTTGGTCCTTCAAGCGGTTCAATAACTTTAATTGTTAATTGAACACTTTCTTCCTTCTTCATCTAAATGGCGATTTTGTCATCAACACCGACGACCTTTTGTAATATTGATAAGACATAAATCAACCTTGCGGTGGAAGTTTGTCACTATCATATGCATACGTCGAAAGAACGATATTTAAGTGTTACGATCATGTTAAATTGCCTTTTAATGCTCTCGCGTACCTTTGAATATAAATATAAATTAACATTCAGACACAGAACACGCAAATTATACATTGCATCTAAATAATAATCGCTGACAGCAACACTGGGGAAACAATTAAATTTTTAATTTACGAGAAAATTATCCGACTCGTAGCATTTCCCAGATGCAGATGCAAAATCATTTACGTATACGCGGAGTCTCACGCCTCGAAAACCTGTGGGAAACTGTAGCTGTCGATTCGTTTCCATTACCTTGTCCTTTATTTATTATTTATTGGATTAAACTATCACGGGGGACGTTATATAATCGTATTTAAATCGAGATCATTCCGATTGGGTCGTCTATCAATCGGTGATCGGGTGAAAGTGACTTTTTTCGAGTCATATGTCACTACGACTGTCGTGTTGTCGCAATATTTTTTATTGATCCGACATAATGCTGATTTCACAAGAAGAATGCTTTTGGCATTTTAAAGACAATTGAGAATGTTGGTAATTATTCTGTTCTTTCTCGCAGGCTGAAAACAGTTGAATGGGTTTCAGGGTGGTGCATGTATGTTTGAAAAAACATAAAAATAACAAACGCAGATAATGAAAAAACGACCAAAGGTGTGTTATATGTTTTGGATTGACCTATACCAATAGATCAATATTGGCTATTAATAACATAAAGAAACTTGTTGTTGCAACAATTGACTTCAATCACTTGTCAATTTTATTGAATATTTCAGTTTATATTTTTAATTACTTATATTAGTTTAAAAATACATGTACAGGGGATGAACAAAATAATATGAACACTTGACATATAACAAATCAATTCCTAGTCCCCGGCCTACCATAGTAAAACACTTTTATTTGGCAAAATTAGTTTTTTTCATTCAACATAATTCCCTGGCTGGTGCCTTTTCTATTGACCTGTTACACACTACTTATTGATATTGCTTATATTATAAAGTATTATATGATTATAATGTATTGAGCCACCATTAGCTTTGAAAATGGCTGTAATTCTTCACTGAATAGTGTTTAAATAGTTTTCCACGTAATCTTGTTCTATCCTTGTACCGGTATATCTGCCAGTTGCTTCTATAATGTTGAGATCTAGTAATTGTGCTGGCCAGGATGTTCGATGATATTTTGATACTCCTCAAACCAAGACTGAACCCCTTTTTTAGTTGTGTATGGGTGCACCATCAGTCACAGTATATGACAGCAATATGCTGGTCATAGTGAGAAATTAATCACTGACATGTCGATATATTCTTTCGCAGTAATGCTATCAGTAGTGTAATTGAGAGGACCAGCTGAATACCATGATATCGTTGGATAAATTTGGCGACTGGAAATCTTGAACTGCAATCTTTTGCCTAAATTTCAGCAGACTAGGTTAGTTCACAGCAACTTTCCTTCGCCATTGGTAGGCTTATACCCAAACTTGATGCTTGTGTCAGGAGTCCACAAACTAGTGATGTGTTTTAAAGCATGGAGAAGCATCCATCAAACTATTGTAATTACGAAACCGCAATTTCAATAGCTGGGGTACTTTGAACAGTTTTGCTCCATTCACGGTGACCTTAAAGATTAAACTGCAGTACTATTGCTTAAATTCCACCAAACTATGTCAAGGGAAGCTTCGAGAAAGTGCAACACGATTGCGAATATATTGTCTATCAGTCTTTTCTCTATCAATTATTTCTTTTGTTGATAGGTAAAAGAGAAGGGAGGGGGATGATCTCATCAGAAGTCTATAAGCTTACTGATTACTAGACTGTGGTATGTGTGGTTTAAATAATATTTTGAAATTACTTTATCTCAGTAGAGAGAAGTGGTGACATATTTAAAAGACTTCACAAGCGACACTCTTGTCCCAATACTATTATAATATAAATGAAATTCTTGTAATGTAAGTGCAATGTTTTTTTTTCGAACAACCAGACTTATATCACTCGCGCTATATAACTTGTGAATATGCATTTTAATTGTTTCAATCTTTTGTTCTATTGTTATATTTTTATATATTTAAAGTCTCCTTTTTACCTTTTTCTTTTTTTTATCTGAACTGGACCTACTGTTGGGCTCCGAACCACGGTCCTCGGCATTAAGCCTACCGAGGGGCTAGTGACCAACTTAGAAATACTCCCAGAAGAGATCCGGTCTCACACAGCCTTCTTACTGGCGTGACTGGGATCATTTTTCTTGTGGGATTTTACACTCTTCCCTAGGACAATAACAAACATAAATTTACGACTGTGCCCCAGCAGGATTCGAACCCGTAACTATCGCAACAGTAAGTAGATCACTGCGCCAACCAAGCCAGCCTTTGTGATTTTTTTTGTTTTTTACTTATTTTTGAAATTATTTTTTAATGACTGGATTAACTATTTAATATGTTTAATTTCTTTTGAATTACTGTTTAATGTGGTTTCGAAACGCAGTCCTCGGTATTAAGTCTATAAACTGGCGAGAGCATCTCAGAAAACATTTAGTCTCATTCAGCCTGTTTACTGGAATGGCATGGATGATTTTTACTGCAGTGTAATATTATATTTGTCCTGTTTTATCTTATATAAGTGCACACTGTGCTTTTGTGAATAGTAAACTTCTATTGAAAAATGTTAGTTTAAGTTAATGTTAGTTAATTCTGTTTATTCAATGGATAACAGAGGATAACTAGTTGCAATATTTTAGTTTTTTGTTACTATATTTAAATTTTAACAATTTTCAATTTCTCATAAACGAAGTTATTACTAATTATTAGAAATAATTATAAATTAATCTATTATTCTCTTCTTTCTAATTACTTTTTTCGATTTTCCAACAAAAACAGCATGACTTTAAGTAAAATTAGTTTTAGAAAAATTAATCTAAATATAAATAGTTTTTAGCACAATAATGTACATTCTCATGTGATCATGAGGTTCGATGGAACTCACTACTTGTTCCATAGCTCATTCGATTTTTTCAGATAATTTTTAGTTTATAAAATTGAAGAAATATAGCATATAAATGTATTTGTCACAATTATAATAGATGGAGTTACTCTGTATTAAATTTCATTATTATATTATTGTATTAAATTGAACTCTCACAGGCCTCACCTTCCAATATGTGTCATTTCGTCAGAGTGAAAACAAAAAATATTGCAGTGCATTGAAAATGTTTGAATTTATACCGAGGAAATCGCATTTGGTTTCACCTTTCATTGTTTTTCAAGTTTAACTTTAATTTCAAGAAAGAAGTAGCTGAGGGTGATCGAATATTGTGTGAAACTTATGGTAACCATGCTCCATCGATTTCAATATGTGAGTACTGGTTTTGACATTTCAAAAGTGATGATATTGATATCAAAGACAGAAAGCATTTAAGACAACCGAAAAAAATTGAAGACGAAGATTTGAAGGCATTACTCGATGGTGATTTGTGTAAAATACATGAGTATGCAGAATTGTTCGAAGTAACCATAACATAACTCCAAGTTAATGCTCTATATTTGAGAGGATCAGCTTGGTGTGGTATAATATGAGCTGCTAAAACTTAATTAAACCATCAATGGACATTGCTGTCGACTACAATTGATACGTTTGAGCTGATCACTGCCCTAAAATGGCTGGAATATGAACAAACACACAACAATGTCATTCTTCAGCATGACAACGCTTGACCACATGTTACAAATCTGGTGAAAATATACTTGGAGATATTAAAATGGGAAGTGCTGCCTCATCCGTCGTATTCTTCAGACCTTGCTTCTTCTGATTACTACTTTGTCTCACATATAAGTAGTGAATGGTACTACCAAAAAATGGATCAATTCATAAATAGCCTCAAAAGATACATCGTTCTTTCGAGATGGAACTCGTAAACTACCTGAAAGATAGGAAAAATAGCGGCTATTGATGGTCAATATTTTGAATAACATATATTGTACCGATTTTTCATAATAAAGCTTCAAATTAAAAAAAATCCTTTTAAACTACATCTAATTTATAGGCCCAATTACATTAATTATTTAATAATCTTTAATGATCCAAAATTCAAAACTCCAAAGCACAAAACATTAACCATGTTAAACATAATTAACCACATCAGAGTCCTCTACAACTAAATTCGATCAAAAGAAACTAATTCTTTTGATTTTATTAAATGTTTTATGGCCTGTCTGGACAACGAAGATTATTTTCTTGTGGCGGATTAAAAGTCCAACTTTATAAAAACTTCGGCTGAACTAAAATAGATCATTTTTCCGTCCCGATTTTATTGGAGTTTGTCCACTTGTGATACAGAACGTGAATATAAATTCGAAAATTTTTCTTAATATTGAATAATGCATAGGTAACACGTGAATGATTTCAAAATTGTGCTTGTCGAACAGCAAGAAAATATATTCAAATATATGTCGGGATCATATATCAGGTTTATATATATCCACGGTTTTTTCGGTGCCTGGATGTTTTCCCTATTGCTTTACGGTTATCTCTCGACAATTATCATTTGTCTCTATAAAAATGTCGAGTTTTGTTGCTACTGGTTTAGTTAAGACGACTCGAGGGACCGGCTTGGTTAATTTTCTTACATAGAGGCTAGATTCAGATGGAAATATAGGTCACATAGATAATATTTATTTTTATTGGGGCTAGTAATGACTTCATTGATTCTTATAAATCTTACTGATTTTGAGAATCTTGTTTATAGTATCTTTACTCAAGTTTATTTTTAATTCCCATATTTTAGTTGAATATATAAATTAAAACTATAGTTAATATATAATAAGTAATATATAATAAGAATTTATGTATAAACAATAATATAATACTATGACAAATTATTTAGTAGCCATGTCGAGTTTATTAGCGAAGAATGTAGATGATATGACTAGAGATTAATTATGAGAAGATTATTCTGGTAAAATAGGCTATTTTAAGCTTGACGGTATATCTATTAGGTGCTTGCATGAATGATCAACTATCTCTATTGATGAATATACAAGGCGTCAATATAAACTGTGGTGGTAAACAACCTCACCTAATTGTAATAATTCGATCGTTTCGACATTTCTTTCATACTTTGATATCCGATAGGGATTAGAGCTTTTTTATGGAAAATCAAATCTGCTATTACCATATTCGTACAATATAATATTTTTGGAAGCCACTATCTTTACATGCTTACTGATTTTTTTATTAATTTCAATAAGATTTATATTGATTTTACAGGCTTGCCACTTAAAGTTAACATTGTTTCTAATTTTCGCTGTCAGTTCATGAACTTATTAAAATATTCTATGCTCAACTCTTAACTGGTATTAAGGGATCAAACTCACCCTAGTGTTACACATGTGTTTTTGGTTATTTCAATTATATAATAAGTCAATTGAAAAGTCCTCGGCCTATTATACTAAAACACATTTTTTTGATAAAAGTGTTTTTTTTTATTCAACATAATTCCCTTCGAGGGTGATACACCGATTATAGCGAACCTCCAACTGTTCGATACAATTTTTGTAGTACGATTTATCCTTTGCTTCAAAATAGGCCTCAGTTTCGAAAATACGGTGGATGAGGAAACAATTCGAAGCCCAATTCATGGATTTTTGCCAACGTTTTCACTGACTTGTGACACGATTCATTGTCTTGATGAAGCAGCACTTTATTTTTCTTCAAACGCGTCCGTTTTCGGCGATTTCACCCTTCAAAGAGTCCAATAACGCTATGTAATAGTCGCTGTTGATGGTCCTTCCTCTTTCAAGGTAGTCAATGAAAATCATTCCATACGCATCCCAAAATACAGACGCCATAACCTTGCCAGCCGACTGTTCCCACGCTTTGGAGAGGGTTCATCCTGTGCAGTTCACTCGGATGACTGTCGATTGGACTTCATCGCATATCACATATCGATGCAAAAACTCGGGTTTATTACGCTTGATCATCTTCAAACACTGCTCCGAATCATCAACTCGTCGTTGTTTTTGGTCGAGTGAGCTCGCGCGGCACTCACTTTGCACAAAGCTTTCTCATAACCAAATACTCGTGAATGATATGATGTACACGTTCAGTATATAATTAGAGTTATCATCAGAGTGTCTGCTGTTTCATTCAATTTCAATTTATACTCATTCAAAATCATTTTGTGGATTTTTTAATGTCTTCGTCGATAACAACCTCTTTTGGGCGTCGACTGCGTTCACCGTCTTCGGTGCTCATTTCACCACGTCTAAACTTAGCATACTAATCCTTTATGGTTGATTTTCCTGGCGCAGTTTCCGGAAACTCGGCATCAAGCCAAGTTTTGCCTCAAGTGTATTTTTTCCCTTCAAAGAGCAATATTTTATCAACACGCGAAATTCCTTTTTATCCATTTTTTTCACAATAACAACAGTTGCTTCACTCAAAATTCTATAATTCACAAACTAATGGTCCGACAGCTGTCAAATTTATACACGCATCTTTTGAGGATTAGGGCTAACTAAAAAACATATGGATTTAATTCTAGTAGAGCCATCTATGTGTCAGGCCGGGGACATTTTAATTGACCTGTTATCACGACAAATCCATTGTTGAAGGAAGTTGGAGATGATAGTACATAATAACAGTACAAAAGGAGGGGTTACCCTAGATCAAAGATGTGTTAATTATGGCTAGAAGAAACCAACGTTTGCTTTGTGTGATATTTTCAGCCATAAGACATTTTGCATTATCAAACCGACATATATATTGTGAAATACACAAAACAAATTTTCAGACGCTTTAAAGAAATTAATAGAAATTTTGTTGGACCAGGAATTAAAATTATCTATTGACGATTCTCAAATAAACAGTTATAAGGAAGGAAGTTGCTACTTATGGGACCGCAGCAAGGACTTTAGATGCACAAGAAACTGACGCAAGTGCTTAATTTTCATATGCAAAAACCCTTTTTAGTGTTTGTGTGATTGATTTGAGTAGTGTTGTCATTTCTTAATTTTGTTGTTTCTAGTTCGATGAACGAATTTCATACGTTTTTTTTTAATTTAGATTATAAACGTCTGTTACCAACTTTCTTAGAAACCAATTGATTAGATAATTATTAATTATGTTGTCGAGATGTTAGACTGAAAAGTTCTTTAATATATAAAAATAATAATAATAAGAAACCTTATTTTTAGCTATATTTTGGCGATAAGGGTCAGTTGTCAGATACGCTCTAGAGAAGTATACTCTGAAATAGAAAATTGTTTGATGGCTCAAAAACATTCGTTTGATAAATTTTAAATCAATGGTTTTTTTGATTCTTCAAGAATTTGGCGTTAATATTTCATTTAAATTAATTGGGCAGAACGCAGTTCTTTTTTACGGTGAATTATAAAGAAAAAGATAAATGTACGCGCAATTATATTATTTAGGATGTCGGTTGCCAAACGTAATGGTAGAATAATTTTTGAAAGCGATTAATTAAAGAGAAATATATAAGGCTAATGATTATAGAATTTCTCATTACCTCAATAAATTCAGTTTTAAATAGTATATGTGCGTTTTATGTCCTTCTAATTCGTATTAGATGTCGATGATTGCCAAAGCGTCATGGTCATGGGCGTTGTTCTTTAATCAAACCTCTTGGCAATAATTAGACTTGTAGTTTGAATTAAGATAATTTATTAACTTTATCATTAAGTTAAATTATTTTTTGTAATCAGCGGTCAGATTAATTATTTTAATTTTGCAGATCTACTTGACATACTTTTATGATATTTCTTATGTCATTATTTTAATAGCTTGTTGATAATGAGGATCTTTAATGGGTAATGGGGGTCAAGTCCTCTTC
The DNA here is from genome assembly GCF_030347505.1 of Rhynchophorus ferrugineus. NCBI lineage: Eukaryota > Metazoa > Arthropoda > Insecta > Coleoptera > Curculionidae > Rhynchophorus > Rhynchophorus ferrugineus. The sequence goes on along the minus strand of NW_027472588.1, from coordinate 14,027,738 downwards.
TCATCTCAAACTAACTGTAGACTAGTGATAATGCCTCTTCCTCATATTCGCTAGTGGTGCTTAATTTGTTTCTTCATGTCATCTGTATTCCTACCTATATGGGCATATCTTACCAAAGATGCTCTTACAAATAACAAATTAATTAAACATTCATTATATTTTAAAGAAATTTTCTAAATGATAAATTAGCATAAAGAACCTCTTCTATACCGTTGTCTTTTTAGAAAAACGATACATTCAAACTCATTCCTCCTCATGGATCGATAAGGAAAACCTCTGTATTCCGAAAATAATGAAATTATGCTTATTTCACCTATTTTGACTAAATGCAATTTTACTATTAAGCTTATATTCATTCAATAGAAAGTATTTTCTTACTACAAAATTTGTCTAAATTCTTTGATTGCATATTTTGTTTTAATATTTCTTATATTAGCTTTTTTTGCGATATGCTTTGTAGCTAATGAATAGTCTTATTGCCCTAAATGTTCGTTTTCCTTAATGTTAATGTATAGAGGGGCTTGGATCTCTTAATTTTTGTTTACATTACCTAGTTTACGTAAAGAGTGTTGCAAATTGGCAACGTTATGGTTTTGATAACTTTGCACGAAAATATTAGGCAATAGTTATTAGCCCTTTGCAAATGCAGTTCCGCTGGAGGACAATATAAAACTGGTAATTGGAGGTAAATCTATCCCGACATTTAGGAGTCTCCAAATCATTTTTGTTTGTTTTATTCTAAAGTTTTTCTTTACATCTAAATAAAGATGTAAAGAAAAACTATATAATGTTTATAAATATATATAAATATAAATAGATCATATACCGATCAATAAGCTTGGTAAATGCAGTGTTTTCATGTAGATTTTCACTGATTTTATGAGATGTGATTGATTGTGCTCTTATACATTAGTTTAAATGACTGTGTTAAATAACATTGCAGAACTAAAATGACGTCTCCAGAACAATCATCCCATTACCCATGTAACCGATTATCTGAATAGCAATTGAATATTAAAGGCTTATTAAAGACCAGAAAGGCAGAATGATATTGTTTAACATCGAGGTTTTTTATATTTTCTCAATAGTTTATAATATACACGAGTCAATGAAGACATCTAGATCCTATTATTTTTAGATCAGATCTTTTAAATTCAAAATCAATCTTGTGCACCTTCATGCAAGTAACACAAGCAACAATCTTGAATAATAATTGTGTTAATTAATATTAATAGTGAGAAACTTTTACAGTTCATTTTCTTATTGAATCTTCAGTGGATTCGATATTTTTCATACAAAATGTGTTGGAGTCGATTAATTACAATTGCAACAATAGTCGTCTTGTTACTGTTTTGAATTTATAACTCACGTGGACTAGAATAATAGCGAATCTATGACATACATAGCATTTTTGAGCTACTGAATACTTCTGCTGAATGAAAGAGTTAAATACAATGACGTTGTGATACCTAAATTGATAATTTTAAATAAATAATGTATTGATCAAGTACCTACAAAGAAACTGGTATGTTTTATTAAGCCTTGCATTAGATAAATAACAATATTCTGAGTAATAAAACAAAAGTAACATGAGTTGAATCCATTGTTATATGACCACAATGAGTTGTCTGCTCCAGTGACATGCTATAAATAAGCGGTAAGACACAATAAGACAATAAGCTGACAAAAATATCAACTAATATCGATAGTTTTTTAAATGTTCAGACGTGATAATTGCAATATTTTCACGGTTTAACAACAGCATAATGAGTTAGTGTCTCAGCTGTGGCCTTTCAAAACTAATATATCAAGATAAATGTCGATTATTAAAGCAGCGGTGTCTCTATATGTTTGTATGTACGAATAACAGACATTTATTAAAACCTTTCACGTAGAATGGGGTTCGTATGTAATTAAAATAGTGATTAACTCAACATTTTTAATCAAAAACATATACATATATTTAACAATATATTTTGACTGTGTAACGAATTTAAATGTAGGCTTGTCTCTTGAGTTGTTTGTCACATAATCCTGTTTAAGACCATTTCAACATAAACCCATTCAGCCTTATTGAAAAACCCAATATATATTGTCTATACCATTAAATAACATCTTTGTTGTTTTATTAAATTGTTGTAGTTGGTCTAATAAATTGTTATTTGGAAATTTTTGAGTTTTATATAGTACAGCAATATTTTGTGTTTTACGAGTTGTACATTTATTTATCGGAAGACAACACATCTTAACATTGTATTTATATTTAAATATAATAAAATATATATTATTAATAATATAGTCGTGTTTGTCGTACTATTGTTTGAGCTTAGTTGATATAAAAATCGATGACATTTTTCGAAATTAGATTTAAAATTTTTGGTACATTTTACTTTGTTTTATAACTTTTTTAGAAAATACTAGATTCCATTACAATTCAGCGTTTTTGCTATTGTATTTACTAAATATTTATAGTATCATCATGACATTGTCAGTTCAATAATACCCATTAAAGATTGAATTTCTTTCAGTTAATTCATATTGTTCGATTATAATATCTAATTTTATTAAATGGCTTCTATTAATGTTTATGTTATATTAAAAAAAAGGCTAATTGGGTTGAATTAGTAGAACAGTTGCTGTTATAAAGATAAATTAAAAAGACATTTTTTTGCATGTAAATGGTTGAAATAATTTGGGTAATGGTCAACAATCACTTTGTCTAAAGTTATAGGTTTTGGTGTCTTTTTCGAAGAATTTCAAAATTTCATGACAAAAAATAGTTTAAATAATTACTAAAGTGACACTGTAAAATCAATAGGGTATAGAGTTTGTAAAAAAATGTTTGAAACTATATTGGTATATTATAACTATATTTATAGTTTTTTACTCTAAAGTTCTTGCTCTTGCTGTAGTATTTATAGTATTCATTAATCATCATTTAGTCTTGAAGAAGTAGGGTGTACATTCGTGACTATTTATGTACAAAATATATAAAAACAAAGTAGTAACCAAAAATGTGTATAATTGTAATGAGATTATAACTTAGAAGAAATAGTTGTTGAAATACATCATGTAAATGACCGAGGAAGACGTATTAGGAAAGCGATGGATCAAATTGAGCAGATGGGCGTGTTATTACCATATTTATTCCATTGCTGTGAAAGAATAACCAAAAAACTATTTAAACAATGATGTATTCATTAAGCTTGAAGTTTGCTATGTTCGCTTTTTATTTTTGTTTGTATTTAAATTTACGTTTTGTTTGTTAATTAATTATGGGGGCTCGTAATTTTTATTATATTATACGCCACCTTAAGCACTGTTCAGAGAGAAACAGTCCATTACAAAATATTTGGAAAATATATAAACCAAATCATAATTTTTGATGAATAGAGAGGATGAAGGTATCTCAAAAGTCATCATTTTGTGGGAGCTTACAATGTATATAATAGGGTGGTACTACGTCCTATCTCTCCAGAAGACTAGTAAGACTGCCAGGTTGGCTTTTCTTTTGAAACAAAATATTGGGAACCACAGTGATTGAGTCAAATGGAATTTGATAAACTTATTCCAGACACAGAGTTTTCGAAGAAGATGTCAAACCTTCGAGCTTATAGCGACGTTTTTACGAAGTTGTAAGTATTTTGATGTTACAATTGGATTGGACTGAAAGTTTTGTTGTATATTTGTCCAGTAATAGTACTTTTTTCGTTTTAAACCATACAAGTTTAATAACTGGTACGTCCGTAGGATGGGAATATTATAAGAATGTTCTTTCAATTCAATCAACTAACTGTTCAAAAAAAAAAAGAAGAAAGATTGACAATTATTTCTCAGTTGATTGATAATTCAAGTTGTTTGACATAATTTGGTGAATTTCTGGCAGCAGTATTGCAGTTTACGCTGAAAGGAGGTGTGTACTAAACTAGGGGTGTTTAAAATCCCCTAGTCTAGTACTACTAGAATTAGGAATCATCCATGAGTCGAAAAAAGGATGAAAGAAATCCCCAGTTCGATTATTGACAGCACAAACCTCGCAGTTCAAGTTGTCAGGCCACCGAACGAGCATTGAAGTTGTTATGAATTAACTTACTCAACTGGAATTTAAACTTGCAGTTAAGGGTGTACGAATTTGGAGATACTAAACTTTGGGAAACCATTCCAAACAGACTATGACATATATATATATATATATATATATATATATATATATATATATATATATATATATATATATATTCCACTTATAGTATTTAGTAAAAAACCGCTTCCATCTTTAGATTGACACCTTGAAGCGTAATACCTCACATTTTCAAAATGGGCAAGTGACACAAATAGGACTGGTGACTGACGAAATCGCGAAATACCATTTGTTTTCGGTATTTAGACCTACGTACCGGCATCAACCGTGTAAACCGTACATCTTCTGACATATTCGTATGAGTTACCTTAAACAGATCCAGGAAGCCACAGAGTTAACTGCCTTTTTTAGCTTGCCGTTCTAGTGAGGGAAAACGTACAAAAGATATTACAATTATAACAAAATTAACTATTCTCGGAACAAAATACTCGGCTCCGCGATAGTTAATTTTATAGTGTAGTTGGTATGGTACGACTATTAAACCAATTAAAAAAAAGGAGGAAGTATTCATATCCTGCAAACTCGATGACGTAAATTTAGCAATTGCTGATTAAAATAAAATTACGTAAGAGTAAAATTTGGACATAGCGTTAGAGAAAATTGGCTAAATTAAGAAAAAAAACGTAACTGTGACGTTATACAGGCCGTTATAGATCAATAGAGCGTGTTATAGGTCTTTAAAATATGTATTAGGATTAATACTAATTGGTGGCGTTAAAAATAACGCGATTATTATTATTAAAATATTCAATGATGATAATGTAATTAAAAATGTAATTTCGTTTCACCTAATTTAGATTCAACTGTGCTTGAAATATAATAAATTCAATATATGACTATAGTAAATTGCAACACGTAGGTTATTAAAGTTTTTATACAAAAGAAAGTTACTTTTATTACTTGTATTAATTCTGTCACCATTAAGATTTTCAAAATAGATATTCTCTTAGTTATGTTTATTACGATTTTAATTTACAAATTGATTTATTATTATTATTTTGTTGCATATGCATCATCCACATGAGCAAGCAGGCAAGAGTGTAAGGTAAATATATGAATACGTATTTCTTAAATTAAAATAAAATTATACTATTTAGGCCAATGTTAAGAGTAATTTTTATAGACATGTCCATGAGATTTGATTCACTTCAATCTTCTGATTTCCTGTGCGTTATCCAGTAGCTGTATTGTTTTCGCGTTGTTGTGGAAAGTCTTTGTAATCTACTGCAACATCTTTGATAACTTGATAGATCGAGATTTCGAGGTCAGCGTGCTGTTCTTTGTTGATTATGTAGCGATAAACATTGGTAATCAATCAAAAAATTTTGCTTTAGTAGCGTTGAATTACTAGTTGAAAAAAAGTTTAATAATCTAGTTTAATGATTTCTTTAATAAATCATTCCTTAATTTCAAGACATGCTGGGAATATTTTTCGACTACCCAATACAATTCTTTGATTTTGAGTTTGATCTGTGTTGCTTTTTTTGTCTAGCATGATTTTCACCACTTGCAATTAAAGCATCTTAAAAAATTTTATTCTTAGAGTGTACTTGTAATATTTTTCTGAAATGTAAATAGTGCTAAATAGTGCTAGCGGTTCACAGTGGTAGATTTTCTCAACCATATTAAATTAAATCAAAGAAAAGATCTTCTGAGAGATCGGGAGTGTTTTGAAACAAGTCAGTTGAATTTGTTTCAACATTTTTGTGATAATAATCACACATTATTGTTATTAACTAAGAAATATCTAGGCGAAACTAAAATGTTGGTATATGATACCGAAATGAACAAAACCACAATTGGAAATGAGTTGAACCGCGTTTCAGTAGCCAGACATTGATGTTTCCGTTATCATCGTACTCGATTATAGATCATAGAGGTTAAAGAAGCCTTGGAATGAATATATCGCTCCCAAAGAGATTATTTATCGAATTTCTAAAAAAAAATTGCAGTTATATCGGTGACACATTAAGTGGCGTGATTTGATATATTCAAATCGCCATTGAATTTAAATTATAGGTAAAAGAAATGAAAACCAAACAATATATTAATTAGAATGATGTTGATAAAATCTAGATAGTGTTTGTCCAAAGAAGAGAAAATTGCTTAATTTTTTAATCTCAGTTACTGCGAATATTATATTAAAAAGTATGTCGTTGAACATTCCTAACCAAATTCTTAAGAACAATCTAATAAAATGGGTTTCCATTTCAATTAAATCCTATTAGTCTCATTTAAAACGAAAAACGATATCAGCCTGCCCTGAAGATATCGTTGCGTACTCATTACATAACTGTTCCACAAAAGAAATCACTTTCTCTATTATGTCTGTGTATACATACGCACATGTATCTCTGTTTCGTGTATTTAGATCGAATAGTGTCCCTCCCGAATGGTTTAAGGTCAATATTCTCGAATTAAATCATGCGATTAACATGTTTGTACCTTTCCAATCGGGCTAAACCAGCTGAAAAACTGTCCGTTGTCTCGATATGATATGCGTTAATTGAAAGCTCAGTAGTGGGACCGTAAATGAATTAAGTAATGCTTGTAAATTGTTGTTGTGACCTTTGGTCGGTTGTTGCTTTGCGTTCACTGTGCATTTAACAGGTCAAGGGTGACCATTAATTCAAATTATCTTGCATAAATATTTTTTATACGTATATATTCATATGGTACCGTCTGTATGCAGACGAATAAAGTTAAGCTTCTAACAGTAGCCGGACCAATAGTTGAATAACGATTGGCAACGTCTCGTCATTAAAAAAATGTCTAAATCTGGAGCTTTCTCTTTGTGTTCATAATATTCTCACTTCTTCTAGAAAAAGGTGGTTTTCAAATATCATGATAATGAAAAAGTTCAATTTTAAAATAATTTAGACAACAGTGAGATATTTTTTTCATCAATTTTATAGGGTAAATATTCTGTTTGCGAATTTATAATATATTCGGTTATATTGGGTGATTAATATTGCAATTTTTGAAGATTACGCATATAAACAAATACTAACAGAATTCAGACGAACACATTGAAAACATTATATAGCAAGTAGTAATATAAGTAATAAATATAGCAGTACAAGCTACTGTAAAACTGATAGAATAAATAGTAAAATGATATAACATAGTATAACTTGTTAATTGAAAAGTCCCCGGCCTGATACACAGATGGAGCTACTAGAATTAAATCCATATGCCCTAGTTTTAACTATTTTCAGTTAGCCTTAATCCTCAAAAGATGCGTGTATGAATTTGACAGCTGTGGGATCATTAATTTGTGAATTATAATATTTTGAGTGAAACAAATTTTGTTATTGTGAAAAAAAATAGATAAAAAGGAATTTAGCGTATTAATGAAATATTTCTTTTTGAAGGGAAAAAATACAGTTGAAGCAAAGACTTGGCTTGAGGCCGAGTTTCCGGATACCGTCCCAAGAAAATCAACTACCAAGGATTGGTGTGCTAAGTTTAGACGTGTTGAAATGAGTACCGAAGACAGTGCCCAAAAGAGGTTATCACCGACGAAAACATTAGAAAAATCCACAAAATGATTTTGATTGACCGTAAATTAAAATTTAATGAAATAACAGACACTCTAAAGATATTAACTGAACGTGTACATCATATCATTCACGAATATGAGAAAGCTCTGTGCAAAGTGGGTGCCGCGCGAACTCACTTTTGACCAAAAACAACGACGAGCTGATGATTCGGAGCAGTGTTTGAAGATAATCAAGCGTAATAAACCCGAGTTTTTGCATCGATATGTGACAATAGATGAAACATGGCTCCATTATTTCACTCCGTCATCCGAGTGAACTGCACCCAATACTCGCAAGGTCATGGCGCCTGTATTTTGAGATGCGCATGGAATAATTTTCACTGACTACCTTGAAAGAGGAAGGAGCATCAACAGCGACAATTATATAGCGTTATTGGACTGTTTGGAGGACGAAATCGCCGAAAAACGGCCGCATTTGAAGAAAAAAAGTGCTTCTTCAACAAGACAATGCGCCGTTTCACAAGTCGGTGAAAACGATGGCAAAAATCCATGAATTGGGCTTCGAGTTGTTACCTCATCCACCGTATTCTCCAGATCTGGTCCCCAGCGACTATTTCCTGTTCTCAGGTCTCAAAAGAATGTTTACTGGGAAGAAATGTTCGTGGAATGAAGAGGTGATCGCCGAAACTGAGGCTTATTTTGAAGCAAAGGACAAATTGTACTACACAAATTGTATCGAAAAGTTGGTGGGTCGTTATAATCAGTATATCACCTTTGAAGGAAATTATGTTGAATAAAAAAAACTAATTTTGCCAAAAAAATGTGTTTTACTATGGTAAGCCGGGGACTTTTGGAATAGCAATTCCTAATACAAATACAAAACAAGTGTGTTCTACATTTTGTGTATGATATAAGCGTATATATTTATATGTTTCGACTATAAATAAATATTCTTATTGGGACAAACTAGCTTTTATATTATGTGTCAATACCGTAGCGTTTCTTAACGCTTGTTATCTGACAAAATACGTTAATTACTAAATAATAAACAAATAATAAAAATCTTTGATTTTTATCATTTTTAACAATGGCATTTTTATCATGATTGATATACCCCTGTCAATCATTGTCTCGTTAACAAGGTAGTAGTAGTTCATTTTGTTAATTCGCTTCATTAATATTTTGCGAATATACTTTATTTTGCGAATATAGTTTATGTAACTCTAACATGTACGTCATTGCACTTTGTTTGTAGTAATAAAAAGATGGGTAGTAGAAACGAAACAGTTGATAACAAGAAGGAAAGTATGAAAAGTTAGTTGATTAAAATCAAAATATTCAGTTAGTGACTCTCTGTTTTTCCTCATGATATTCTTTATGAAGAGCAAATATCCAGGATATTTTTACTTCGATTGGAACCTCTCCAAAACATGAATTTTGAACTCAGCATTCTATTCTTCAATTGTTGAATAACTCTGCCATGGTAATTAACTCATGGTATAGAAAGAAACTGCAGAACAAAATAAAAATAAAAACAGAGAGCCGCTATTGACTATATACAGACAATGTAGTATCTTTGAGGGCAACAAGGAAAGGGGTTAAGAAATTAGGCGGTAGTGTTAGTTTTAACCTATCAAGCAAAATGCTTGTAGTAAAAATATGGAAGAAAAAGTAATGTTATAATTCGTAACATTACATATTATGAAGATAAAAATAAATATTAATTAAACGGTTGATATTTGTTTCATTTCTTGAATTAATTAATGTGTAAAGAAACAGCAAATCTTCCTCCCGGATTTAGGGAATTTGATAAAATGGCATTGACAACTTTGATTATCAGATAATATCTATCTGATAATCATTATCGTATCATTTTCGCCATAAATCAATCAATCAAGAGTCTATACTAGCAGTAAGTAGTTCATAATCTTTAACATTTTTTGTCATTTTTTATCAAACTACCAATACATCACCATTCTATCGATATATTAACAATAAATATTTTTGTCATCCGTAGTTATTTTGATGCAAGACCATCTAAATGAAGTTGAGCTTTTTAGGATATTATTTCTCAGTTTTAGATTTTAAACCTTAATCATACTACAGGCCACTTTTTCATTAGTTTATAATAACATTTAGTGTTTCAAATATAATTAATTTTTAGATCAATATGAATAACAAATGATTAGAATTTAAGAGATAACAAAAACATTGTTAACCATATAATGTCAAGGTATACTACATATTATTAATAACAAACGACTGAAGATCTTGAAGCAAGAGAAGCCCAGATATTTGCATTTGCTATATACAAATTTTATGCAACAGGAGTTCGCAAAGAATAATGATGGCGCCTAAATCGGCTAAGAACAAGTGAACTTTTTAAGGTATCTCGAAAGTTCGAAATCGGTAATCAATTTTCTTTGTACCCTTATCCCATTAAAAGTTCTAATTTATGCGTAATAAAAGCATCTGATAAAATATTTCGAACGAAAATAGATATTCTGATGAATACGCAATGAAAATTAAAATTAGCGTTGAAGGATTAGGACAAAGTTTCGTTATAAATTTGAAAAGTTCCTCGAGGATTATTGCTTGAATTTGGAAGAATTTGGGTTTGTGTGAAATTGTCTAATAATAATATAAAGACTAATATAAGATTATGGGAAGTATTAAGCAACAACACAAAATGGTTATATTGTATTCCCATTAAAAAAGGATATGTAACCAACTGCGCTATAATCCAAACGTACAACTCATCCTTATTTCCTGGTGTATTACCTGCCGTGGTTATTATAATATTATTTTCAGTACTCTCATTTATGAGATATGATCTTGTTTTATTTTTGTTTATTTATTATACTTTAAAGTTTTTAGAAACAAGCTATGATTCAACCAAAAAAGTTGTTTTTGAACAAAGTTTAGACGTGGTGAAATGAGCACCGAAGACGGTGAACGCAGTGGACGCCCAAAAGTGATTGTTACCGAAGAAAACATAAAAAAATCCAAAAACGATTTTGAATGACCGTAAATTGAAATTGAATGAAATAGAAGATATTCTAAAGATATCAATTGAACGTGTACATCATATCATTTACGAATATTTGGGTATGAGATGCAAAGTGGGTGCCGCGCGAGCTCACTTTTGTCTAAAAACACCGACTACACCGAGTAGATGACTCGGAGCAGTGTTTGAAGATAATCAAGCATAATAAACCCGCATTTTTGCGTCGATATATGACAATGGATGAAACATGACTCCATTATTTCACTCCAAGTTCAATCGACAGTCATCCGAGTGGACTGCACACGATGACACCCGCTCCAAAGCGTGACAAAGCTATGGCGTCTATATTTTAGGATGCGCATGAAATAATTTTCATTGACTACCTTGAAAAAGGAAGGACCATCAATAGAGACTATTATATAGCGTTATTGGACTGTTTGAAGGTCGAAAACGGCCGTATTTGAAGAAAAAGAAAAAGTGCTGCTTCACCAAGTCAATGCACTGTGTCACAAGTCAGTGAAAATGATGGCAAAAATCCATGAACTCAGCTTCGAATCCCCCTGGGGGGTAGATTCTCCACATCTGCCCCAGTGATTATTTCCTGTTCTCAGATCTCAAAAGAATGCTCGCTGGGAAGAAATTTTCGTCGAATCAAGAGGTGATCGCCGAAACTGAGGCCTATTTTGAAGCATAAATCGTGCTACAAAAATGGTATCGAAAAGTCGGAGGGTCGCTATAATCAGTTTGTCACACATACTATTATTAGCATGTAAAGTACCATGTTGGCAAAATATGGTGCAATCAAAATATTTTTTGTTGGACTGGGCTTGGATTTATGGACTACTAAAATCCTACTCTAGCTTCTGAAAATTTTATTATTCTTGTTTGATTTAAAAAGAAATGTTATTCAAAGCAGTGTTCGATTTCGAACTTTATAGTCTATTAATTTTTCACTGTTAATTCATTTGGGAAGCAATAATCGAGGTCCTTTTGTAAGAAATAATTTTACTTCTTGGTAGCTAAAATACAAACATTCAACGAAATTTTGTATTGGTCACTATCTTAGTAATATACAAGGTACCTACAATGGTATATACAATAGAATTCGTCTATGAACTATGTCAACAAGGTACTCTCCCAGAGACTCTAAGAAACTATATGATCTCCAGTGAAGTCTCCAGTCAAAATTCAAAATGTGTACATGTCAGTATTTCCATCACCCGGTCTCGATCAGCGAATGAGCCATCAGAAACCCTCTGCGTAATTCGTCAACACCGCTATTCTTTTGGCGTTCAATATTACGTAAATTTTTCTACTGCTAAAAAAGCTGCTCTAATATGTAAATATGACAGTATATCTCGATATGTTTAAAAATGTTATAGACAAGAGCAATATTCATCTTTCGCATTGAAATATCCAGAACAAAATTTGCTTTTTTTGTATTCTATTTATAAATATCACACAATTTTCGATGAGTTTGAACTACAAGTTTTCCCTTTTACGAAGAAAACAAACAAAATATGATGAACTTGATCTTCAGGATAGTCTCTATCCAAGGTGTAGTAAACTTTTAGTGAGTGAACAATTGGCGCTATTTTCATATCTAGAACATTCTATGGACTATTAACTTTAAACAACTTATAAGTACTGTAACTGTGTAGTACTAAGTAAAGTAATTGCTAATCTTATTTCCAGGGCTGCAATTGGCTTGTTGCATCCCTTCTTTGTCCACTAACCCAATTTTCTTCCTTGGACCTTCACTACCCCCTTGATAAACATATATTTATGTCAATTTTATAAAAGAGAACATTGTTCTTGCCTTATATCTGGCAACAAGCACATATATACCAATTGCTCCAAATCTAGTAGCGGGCTTGGCAGTGCATTTGTTGTGGACAACCGGGCATTCCGTTTCAAGTTCCCTGAACAGGGTTCAATATTGACCGCTGAACCCTTTGCGATATTCAAAGCTTTATCCTACATCGCACCACGATCCTTCAAAGAATGGCTAACCCTGACCGACTCCCGAAATGCTCTCGAATGTTTCTTAGAATAACCATCCTCTGGTCACCAACTCTCTGTCAATTATCCGTACCTTCTATCTGAATGGGATCTGGACAAGTTTACTGTGGATCCCTTCTCACGTTGGTATATCGGCAAATGAGCGCGCGGACAGTGTGGCCAAATCGACAGCCCCTTCTCCACGCCCCATCACGGATGTTTGTGTCCATACTGACCTTATCCCATTCGTTTCTTGTTTCAAAAATAACGAGGTACAACGTCGTTAGGCCCAGGAGTCCAACCACAACAGGCTCTTTGATGTTAAAGCTGATTTTTTCTCCTCTCTTCGCGTTGTTTCTCTTCATCACCATACCGTAGCTTAGAATTGACTGAGATTGGGACACTGTAGTTTCTTGTATCACCATGCCCCTATTTCAGTTTTCCGCGTATTGAACAATTGTCCACGGCTCACCCAGATTAGAACTAAGTATGGGCTGCAACATTTTAAAAAGGTCTTAATAGGAGAAAATACAGACTCCTCGGATTTCTACGAGAAAACGATTTTCTTCATAGAATCTAGCCTATGCTAAATTTAGAGTTACTGGATAGAACCTCTACTTCATTATGGTTATGTTTGTAGTTCTGTATTTGTGTTCATTTTAAATATTTTTATATATACACTATTTATATTTGTAGGCCCCCTGCTTGGGTTATTAATTTTATTTATTTATTAAATTATTATTTTATATATACACTTTATGTCTGTTTGCCCTTTATATGTAACACCTTACTATTATATAGTCGCTAAAGGACGACATCTGTCAAGGTAACAAAAAATACATGAGCATACGTTCATCCAAATTAACAAAGGAGCAAGTAAGTAGCAAGGTGAATCTTATACCTTTAAATTATGAGTTCCGACGATTCTTCTCACGGACACCCAAAAATGGTTTTTTCTGTGAAAAGTGTCCTCTTTAATGAATATTTAAGCCCAGTTGATCAAAAAGCTTGCAGTAATAATTTAAATTTATTGTTTTAGCAGTTTTAAGAATGTCTAGAGTCTAGATACGTTGTACTGCGTCTCTACACCACCTGCTGTTTTCGGTCAAAAACACACGGTTTGGATGAACAAGTCTTAGAAAGATTGGTCAAGAAAGTTGTGGATAGTAGCGGACTGTAAATATCCAAAATAAATATGTAATAGCTTTTTGTGTAATAAAGCTTTAAAATTTTGAAAATAACAGCGGTTTTCACTTTGTCTCATTCAACAGCGCAAACTTTTCAACATACTCAAACTTAATTGAGTTTGACTAATAAAAAAAGCATATTTCAAGTACATATGTAGCACACATTCTACTTCGTGTGTCCAAGCGTGCGGAATAAATTACCGTATCGTATTATTAGAATTTTCTCCCGCAAATCTTTTAAATGTACCTTGACAGAGATTGTATCATTTATTGTCACGACTGACTATACTATACGAGTTCGAATTACGCAATACGAAAATAAATGTTTTGTTATTGTAACAATAAATCTACCGAAGAAGTTCGGTGCCAAGGTTATGTTCGTTCAATAGCACACGAGTGTATGCTATTTTTATATATACTGTACTTTTTGCTAGATTCATTTAGTTGTTTTAATTTTCTTTATCTCGATGGTCGAACAATCTCAATACTTAAAAAAGTTCTAATCAGTTACAGATGTAATTTTTTAAATTGTAAAATAAATATTGTTTAAAATCAGCAGGCGGTCTTATTAAGTAAAATAGTATTATTTAGCAGCAGTATGTAATTCTTTTTTGAACATAAAGTATGTTTGTTCGGTATTATATTCAAACATGAAAGTGATATAACTCCTCACTATAGTCCGACATATTTTTTCACAAAGTTGAACAATACGCATTGAGTTGTGGATCTGAATCCAATATTAACATCACTTTAAATCAATCAGTCAGCAATGGAAAGGGGTTGATGAAGAATTATTAAAAGCCCCAACAGCAGTCTAGTTGGAAGATCCACTTTTTTGGATGTCGCTAAATATTGATGATAATGAAAGATATTCATTGCCGTCGGTTGCGTTCATAAGGTTTTTAGTGGCGTTGACATAAATCTACCTAGAGTAAAGGTTCAAATCTCGTTATAACAGGTGCTTGCACGTTTTTTGGTCATTAATCGAAATATTTTCCATCATTTCCTACTTTTTCTCATCTTCCTGGCAACATGGCCATGCCGTGTCGAAATAACGATGTTGGTCTGTTAGCGGTTCGTCTTTTGCATTACTTTAGCATTTTGAAGGTACCAGAAGGCAACATTTCTAGTGATACGCTATATATTTTTGGCATGCTGGATGCAACAGTGGGTCACGTAAATATTGTAACTTTTAGCTGAACGTTGTTATGAAAAGTGACTTGGTGCATGTTACACGCTATTTCTGGTCTTTTTTTGTACACAATACACAACATCTTGCTGATCTTACCATATGCACAGCAATACTCTATGACCATAAATATCCCGCTATGGTATATGCGTGAATATCCCACCTGGATTAATCCATTACTTCCTTTGAGATAATACATCCACTTTTTATCACCAGTCACGTCAGTCAATGCGCATGATTCGTGTGATATCCATTTTTCCTTCATTTGGATCCTTTCTATCGTATGTAAAAATCTGGTAAGAGTTGATTCGTCATCTGCTAAGATGTTTGAGAGACTTTGAGCTGGGTTTTAGTCAACAAGTCTTGCAGTTTATTGTCTTCGATCTTTTTTAGTCCTCCCAGTTCTTCTTTGTCATTGACATCAAAATCGCCACTTCAAATCATTTAAATAAATATCAACAATTGGGCTACCATAATATGAATGAATTTATTATACCATAGTTGTTTATATTTAAAATAAATCAATGTAGGCTTTCATGAAAGAGACAAATACAAGCAGTTAAAAATCACATGTAATCTAATTGTACTAGTAATACTAGTAGCTCTTGGATATTCCTCGAATAATTTATATTTAATCCGTAAAGGGATATTGAACCAATAACGATCTCGCTCTGAGTTAATTATGAAGCTAGCTTTATAATTGATAAATTAACACCCATTTTAGTTACAACTCTAAAACACGTCACTCAACCTTGGTCAGTCTGGTTATTGACGTGACTGAGGGATAATATCAAATTTGATACTTTTGCGTGTCCTTCTTGAGGTCACTCCCAGCCATCGTGGCCCAATTAACATAAATTTTATTGCTCATTGTTTATGACTAATAGACATAGGTAACGATCAAATGAAAGGTACAGCAAGTAGTTGTTGCAATATCAAAATTGCTCAACGATTTTTCTATGACCATATTACCTTTAACCTTGTTATAAAAGCTTATTATTAGAGATCGGGTTTCTGTGTCATGAAAAATGGAATTGCAAAATTGATCTTAATAAACAAATTAAATTTGGTACACTCAATGTCGCGCTCATAATATTTTCAAATTCTATTTTAAAACATAGAATTCAAATTAAATTAGAAATTGTTACATTTTTTTATGTAAGAGGTCAATTGAAAAGTCCTCGGCTTGACACATAGATGGCGCTACTAGAATTAAGTCCATACGTTTCTAGTTAGCCCTAACCCTCGGAAGATGCGTGTATAAATTTGACAGCTGTTGGATCATTAGCTTGTGAATTATAGCATTTTGAGTGAAGCAACTTCGCGTGTTGATAAAATATTGATTTTTGAAGGGAAAAAATACAGTTGAAGCAAAAACTTGGCTGGAAACCGAGTTTCCAAACACTGCCCCAGGAAAATCAATAGTCAATGATTGGTATGCTAAGTTTAGATATGGTGAAATGAGGACCGAAGACGGTGAACGCAGTGGACGCCCAAAAGATATTGTTACCCACGAAAATATTAAAAAATCCACAAAATGATTTTGAATGACCGTAAATTGAAATTGAATTAAATAATAAACACTCTAAAGATGTCAATTGAACGGGTACATCATATCATTCACGAATATTTGGGTATGAGAAAGTTATGTGCAAAGTGGGTGTCGTGCGAGCTCACTTGACCAAAAACAACGACAAGTTGATGATTCGGAGCAGTGTTTGCAGATAGTCAAGCGTAATAAACCTGAGTTTTTGCGTCGATATGTGACAATGGATGAAATACGGTTCCATCTTTCTCTCCGACGTCCAATCGACAGTCATCACAGTGGACTGTACACGATGAACCTGCTCCAAAGCGTGGGAAAAGACAACAGTCGGTTGGCAAGTTTATAGCGTATGTATTTAGGGATGCGCATGGAATAATTTTCATTGACTACCTTGAAATAGGAAGGACTATCAATAGCGCAATAGTCGCGTTATTGGACCGTATGAATGGCGAAAAAAAAAAAGAAAGTGCTGCTTCACTAAGACAATGCACCGTATCACAAGTCATTGAAAACGATGGCAAATATCCATGAATTGGGCTTCGAATTGCTTTCTCATTCACTGTATTCTCCAGATCTGTCCCCCCAGCGACTATTTCCTATTCTCAGATCTCAAAAGAATGCTCACTGGGAAGAAATTTTCGTCGAATGAGACTGAGGCCTATTTTGCAGCAAAGGATAAATAGTACTACAAAAATAGTACCGAAAAGTTGGGCCAAAAAGGGTCGCCAAGATAAGTGTATTACACTTGAAGGGAATTATGTTGAATAAAAAATACTAATGTTGCCAAAAAAATATATTTTATTATGGTAGGCCGGGGACTTTTCAATTGACCTGCTAATTCACCCTGTTTAGCACTTTCCAATGGATTTTTTTTGTTTAAAATTAAATTTAATATCGACAACTTCAGTCAAACCTTATACACGATATAATGTTAATACTTTATGACTAGTTTAGTTGGCATTCAAAATATATCTCCTGATTTCCATTGTTGGTTTTTGGAAATATAGAACCAAGTGAATTAATAATCATTAGAGTTCACTTTATGTTTAAGCCATATCCAGATTATATTAGATGAATTAACATTTGTTAGACTATTTTTAGTTCATAATTCATAATATAAGTTTAACTTTTGATTCAACACTCTAGTAGTTAGTATTATTTTTTAGTAAAATTCTATTCAATAAGATAACGAAAAATTTGTTAAATAAAAATAATAATTTTAGTATCGATCACAAAAACCTCCAGGAAATATCAAAATTGTTTAAATATTAATATTATTACATTATTACATTATTTAAAGAAAACATGTTAAAAGTTAACTGAGTTTAAATTATTAGAAATTAATCATATAATATAACAAATAACAGATACAAATAGTAAAAACCTTTGTATGCAACTGGATGAATTCAGAAGCAATAATATTTGTTGTTGAATGAGTGAGAACCGAGAGGCACCGAATGGCATCTTTTCATGCGTGAACATATGAGAGGTAAAAGCGTTTTTGCATCGTATAGCCACTGACAATAAAAAATGGACACATTAAGATAATCTTAAACGTAAACGACCCTGAGGTAAATCCGGGTATTCATCAAAATCGTCGACAAAGCCGGAATATCCGTGGTCTAAAGCATTTGGTGTGATCAGTTGGATCTTCGTGCCTTATTTTACGTGTGTAGGAGTATAAATAGTCCAAAATGTCCAAAGCATACAATTGACGTTTTTATTGATTTTCAATGCACTTTGGACTCTAGAATAGCGCTTGTCTTGCTTGTTGGCAGTCTTGCAGGCTGAACTTTAAGCTTCTTTCTACAAGATTCATTAAGTTACTTCGTGTTCTTAAGAGTGTTACATTAGCTGCATGCAAATAGGAAATTAATTACCAGATTTCGTGTTTGTCTCCGAGATTGTATCTCGTTGAGATTAGATAATCTTTGTGAGATTGAAGAACAATCTCACACACACATATTACAATGGTTTGGACATGTCTGTCGAATGACAAGTGAGCAAATTCTTTACATACTTCTGTAACGAAAACGAACTTATGTGTGGAAGTAAATCCTGCGACACCCACAGTATAGTATTGATTGGGCACCATTCACTTATTACGTAATACGATTTTGGGGTGAGGGGGGACGACCATGTCTTTTCCACGTCTAAGGGAGTAGGGGATCTTGATATACTTTCAAACATGACAAATGTAGTATATGATCAGCATTGGCATACAAGTCATGTGCAAGAGTGCCCATATTTTATACGAATAGTAAAATGTACTGACATGGAATACTGTAGAGATATAAACAGTGACATCTTGAAATCCTTCTGCAAGTATTTTTCCTACACCATGCCCATAATGGTGTAAAATTTCACTCGAGTTTCTCGCCTCAGAGGATGATAAAGTATTCGACCAGTTTGCATCTTTGTTGATGTGACAGTCTTTAAGGATAGAAGTTGAGACCCTATTCAAGACTGTTCCTTGTAATGACTTTTACTGTCCATCAATAAAAGAAGCAGTCATAGGAAGAATTCATTTAACATTCTTTAAATACTTTGAGTTCAAAAAGGCAGTTGAGTTTCATAAAAACTCCCTGGCTGTAATTTAAATGTTAAGAAACGAAAAGCTTTAGCCATATAGTTAAGGAAATAACAAGCTAGAAGCTACACCTATTATCAGAGTTGTTCCAGTGGCAGATCTACTTTCCGAATAGATTTTGAGACCTCAGGGCTGATCAAAATCGTATGAAAAGATTAATGATAAAGATATATTTTAAAATAAAACCAAGCTTGATTATTATCAAAAATAAAAATTAATAGTTTCTTTGTGTGTACAAAGAAAGATTTCTAAAAATTATTTCTTTGAAAAAAAAAGCAACTAATCCAATTCGAACGCGTATTTCCAAAAACTAAACCTAATTCCAAAAACGTATTACGTAATAAACATTAAACTGAAGGAGAATTTTGGCGTATTCTTAGTTTTTCTTACATAGGGCGGATTGGGTGAAAACTGTAAGAAATGGTTTTACGTAATAAATTAATGCCAAGAAGATGGTACTCTGGCTACGGATTGATGATAAAATATTTATTAAACATTATTAAGATAAAATTTGTATCTGTAAATTTTTACAGAATACATTTGTATTTATTCTCAATATTTATAGTCAGACCCTGGTATTCATGCTAAATTATTTTTATACTTTTTAATTCGAATTATTTATCGTTACATTTTATTAAATATCAGCGGGAATTATTTTAAACTGCGCTTTTGGTATTGATCAATTGAATATTTAAAATTCCGCTCTGTAATACAACAGACTGGTTGTTGTTATCTTAATCGAATCTATTCCTTATTTGAGCGAGTTGATTTCAGCTCGATTACCAATAGAATACCCATTTTTCACAGGTGGTCTGCCGCTAAATAATTATACTTACATAACAGGTCGCACGAACGGTTTCATTCACTCACCTGAAAATAAAAAGAAAACAAAATGTAATCATGCATGGTACTGAACCATAAAAACACTTTCACTACTTAAGACTGTTTAGGTGAACATATTAATATAATTTAAGTTGAATGCTCGTGATACAAGTGTTACCAATTACCGGAAAAATACGGTAATTATTAATTCGTTAAAATGCGACTAAGTGGCCTAGCAGTATGTAATTAATTTATTTCATGCTACAGAACTTAAAATGACTTTTGACTAAACCGACATCAAGTAAAGATTCCTAAATCTAATTAACAACCATAAAACGCAACAATAAGCTGTTTCAATTCATGTCATCTTCGTTCATGTTAATTGCTCATTCAGTGCGGTCACTGATGTTTCTGGTAATGGTACCTCATAATACTTATTAATGAATCTCATAATGTTTCAATGCTAAGTCGCCGTATTGTGAGTTTAGAAATAATCAGAAAAATACCGAGCAAATTCTTCCCTTTCTTAAAACAGTAATTTTACTATGTGTTTTCAGTACCAGGAAAATCTATGTCTCCGTATCTCCCAACATAGGCAAAATTTTCATGAAATATTGTGAAAGCAAAGCACAAAACGTTTTACCTGTTCTAGAGATGCGGACGACGCCTTTGTTATTTGCAATTATAAATGGATAAACTCAACGAATTCTTGACTCAACCAAATTCTCAACATCTAAACATCTAATTCACCCTGAATTATGAGAATAATTCTGAGATTCATTTTAGATATTTTAGTTCAATTAATGGACACTTGCTAGGTTTGTTAATCCGCATCCCAAAAATAGTTCACCATGAATGCTTTAATTTATAAAGCCTTCACAACATCTGAGCCAGATTCCTTAGTCCTTGATTGCAATCACCTCAGATGTGTCGTTCGGTAAAATGGATACAGCTTGAGGATTAGAACTAAAAGATGCTTCAAATGATTCAATGTTAATGTTTGAGAAGAGAAACAGAAGAAGACTGAACAAAATCTCCTGTTTCTTCGAGGAAGGATACTAATCACACAAGGAAAATACTAAAGTTATATTCGAATTACATAGGAAAATGGAGACGACCCAGGAGAAAACATCTCCCTAACACTAAAGTTAAAAGGAATTCGCTAAAGCTAATAAGCGTATACAATATCGCTTGTGTGTGTGGGAGAAGTGAAGGAGAATTTGCGAGTATGTGAAATATAAGCAACAGAGAACATCAACGCTGTGAGAGATATGAATAGACTGTCCATTCAGTAGTGGCTGAATCTTAGATGCATAATCTCAACAAACACAACTATGTGGTATAATACTCTAGAGTCTCTTAATTATATCTCATGTTATTAGTATACCTCTAACGAATCTAGAACCTAGAGAAAAAGAGGTTCTGTTACAGCATTAGATGAAATAACAATATTATATTTAACTTATGAAATTTAGTGATATGATAGAAGATATTGCTCAACACTGGCTGACAATATACTTAGAATTTTTACCATATCTATATTTAACTTATGAAATTTAGTGATATGATAGAATATATTGCTCAATACTGCCTGACAATATATTTAGAATTTTTACCATATCTATGTCTGTGTCTATACAAATATGTGAATAAATCAAAAAATATATATAAAAAGTGGAATAGTGGAATATTTGTTGAAAAGCTAAATGAACTAATTATACAATAATATAACGAAATTACCACATAGATCTGTGATAACAGAAGTACACGGTATATTTAACGTGTTTAATTAGGTAACTAAATATTAAATCAAGAGTCAAAAGAATTTTGGTTTAAATAATAATAGCCTGTCACGGCAATTACAAACCGTAAATCTGGCGCGTAATTATAGAGATTCATTTACCATTAACATATTTTAATCCATTGCGAAAATGAAATATTTATTATTTATATTCTGATTTAGACAAGCAACAATACATTTTGTTCAAATATAGGATACACGAAACCCACATCGCTCTATTATTTAACAATAATATTGCCAGCTTAAATGTGGTTTGTTTATAAAGTTTTTTTTATTGTTGTTCTATATACATTTAATAATGAATAAATTAATGACCAAATTGCATTTTGATACCTGGAAATTAATAATGGAATAATCATTTTGGAAATTTGTTTATTAAAAGGAAATTAATTATATATTTTGTTTACAATAAAAACGCTATTTCAGTATGGAGATAATGTATTTCCATATTGGTGTGATTTAGTAGCATTCTTTTATATTCTAAGGGTAATTTCGAGATCATCGTGTAGTTCTTAGTTGGTTATATAACGATAAGTATTTGTAATTAATTGATGAACTTTGTTTGACCGCGTTGGATTGATCATTCGCTGAGAATTGGTTTGATGACTTGAGGTTGATTATCTTAGATCAAGTTGGGGGTATTTTCTGACTAATCAATGCGGTGGTTTGGGTCTGATTTATTCATATTTTTCTTTAACATAAAGATATCTAATTTAAATTGTCATCGCGGTGGATGCTGTGTTCTCTTTGATAAATTGAACACCCCTCAAGGAATTTAATTATACTTCTGTTTTTTCACCGAAACACAAAATTGACATGGATAGATTTTATGCTATTAAACTGTATTTTTCAGTCTCGTCCGTCTCTTAGTCCATTTATCGAACTTGTTGACTGCCACTTGTAGTTTTTGTATTGCTAATATATATTTATAGATGTAAATTTTGCCATACTGACTGCGACATCAGAAAGTATTGTTACTTTGGTTTTAGAGAAGTCGGTAGTGTATAGCAAATATGATAGTGGACTCCAGACACTATCCTGCGGGACTCTTGCTCATCTTATGGATCAGTCTTAAACACTCTCTCCCGTCAAATGCGTGTGAGATATAGAGGATATTGCAAGGCAGTGTTCTTTCCTTCAAACGCGTGCTCAGTAAACACACTTGTGTTACTCTATGTACTTGTTCTATTACAGAAATTTGGCATATTTATACAAAGTTTAACACTATTTATTTTAACAGAATTTGCTCGGATAATGACCTAATATGATTGTCCTAAAATATGTTTTTCGCTCTTAGTTTATCACTACATAGTATAAAACAAAGTCGCCTTTTCTGTCCCTATATCCCTATGTGCGCTTAAATCTTTAAAACTACGCAACGGATTTTGATGCGGTTTTTTTCAGTAGATAGAGTGATTCAAGAGGAAGATTAATATGTATAATACATGCATAATATACTAAGGCAACATTGCTAATTTTAGAGGTTTCTAACGTGATGTCGTAAATTAACCTATTTTTTAGGCTTATTTAGCAATTAGCAAAAACGCTGCCTAACCCTACGAGTTAGATCAAATGAATGTACTACAGTATTGTACACCATAAAAAGGTTTACAAAAAAGTCTCCGATGGTATATGTTTATCTTTTAGGGATAACCCACATTAACCATTTTTATTGTTTACTTTTTACGTGAGGAAATGGCTTATTTACGAAGCTATATTAAGCAATACGGCATTAATCCTTATCGAATTAAGTACCTTAAATACAGTGTGCAATTAATATAGATCAATATGGTTCCTTACAGCATGTAAATTAAACAAATATTTTCGGAGATATTACAAATTTAAAATTTGCGTTTAAAAATGTGTAATGTAATAAAAATTGTATGAATTTAGATATTCCAAAGATAGCAGGAAATCTTCATAGTAAGTATAGGGGAAGAGGCATTGTTTTACTCCAAATTTAATGCGTGCAGGCCAAGGGCAGTAATGAATGAACCAAAAATACTGGATCGATTTTAATCATGTTTTCATTGAGTGACATAGGCATATATATTTTATGCCCGTGCAAAGTCGGAGCGGGCCGCTATGTTTTTATATATAACGTTCATATTTTTTCTGTAGTGTATTTAATTTAGTATCAGCATTGCACCCGTGCGAAGCCGGGGCGGGTCGCTAGTTATATTATATTGGTTAAAGTTAAATATTGGTAAAAAAAATTATCTGCATTACCTTTAAATTGACATTTTTATGAGTGATTAAAATCATTAAAATCACGTTGCTTCTTAATAGTTTTTACACCTATGACTTATTTAAACATAGATGGGATATAATTTCAAAAATCTATGCGGTGTAAGTAAATTTGTTGATCTTATAACTGGCGCAAGATCACAGAAAATAATGTACTAATGTAAATACGTAAACAACAATTATATAAAATAATTTTAACGAAAAAAAATTGTAATATGCAAAATAATAAAAATGTTGAATATGAAAACTGAATAATATATAAAACTAAACTTGGTCCCATAACGCTACTGTATTCAAGATTGCAGGAAATAAACAGTATGTATGTGATATACATATATGTTGTTTTTATTGTTTAAAGGTCCATATTTCATTGTAAAGCAAGTTTAAATAACCATATTGTTTACATTATTATTTGAGATATTTTTCTTTGAAAACTAGTTCTTAAAAATGCGATAGGAAGTATTAATCTTTGGGCTAGCTTTCTGCCACCTTGGTTACTCCATGCAGAACCTTGTGGAGGTCTGGTTTCGGTCGGAATTTTTGGTTTTCTTGGAGCAGGACGGCAGGTCCTCTGATCTGCCCTTCTAGCAGGCTTCCCATCTCCATCAAATGCTTATTTTACAAGATGTTAATTCGGTCCGTACTCCTCTACGGATCTAATGTCTACTTCAAGTTTGTTACACCCAACCAGGTCAAACGGCTTCAAGTTTTCCAAAATACGCTCCTCAGGAGAATATTAAACGCTCCATGGTTTGTCAGAAATAATCAAATCCATAGGGAAACTGACACTCCAGAAATCAAGCACTTCATATCTCAATCATTCCACAAACAACAACTCAGCTCAAGTTCTTCTGAAAACGCGCTTGTTCGCGAGCTGGTCGACATGCTGGGAGCTTAGCACCGCGTCACCGCTAAGCTCTCCCCCTTTTCCAGGCTGAAACGACCTCATCCGTCGCTACAGTCATAACTTTTGCCCCCATACAACAGTACCCAGTTGTGTGTTAACTCAGGTTCGCGAATCAATAGAATCGCCGGGCTCTCGTGCCCAATAACGGCTGCCCGATCAGCGGGTGCCATATCCCCAAATTTAATGCAGTAGCAGTAGTGATCCACAGGGGTCAACTGTGAGGCGGTTTCGGTTTAGTGTATTGGTAAGCCCAGAGGCAGTCCCACATAACCCGGTCCAACTTGTCACTCCAGGGCAAGTCTCCGCGACCAGGTATGCGTCATGCATTCCACCGCCTGGTTTTTAGGCCAGAACAAAAAAAAAAAAAAAAAAAAAAAAAAAAAAAAAAAAAAAAAGGAAGTATTAATACTTTAGGAAAATTACTGGAAATGAACGTTAAAAAACTTATCATTTTACTCACACTATTTTCATGGAATACAGTCTGTGTTACGAATCTGAATAATATACTGAATAATAACATAGTTTTGTGTAAGAAATACTTTTATTTATTGGTAAATAAAGTACAAATATTCAACAAAACATTATGATGGTCACTATCTTGACAATGTACAACGTACTACGACAAATGCAATAATATTCCTCTTTAGACTACGTCAACAAGGTATTCTTGGAGATACTCTAAGAAACTATATGATTTCCAGTCAAGGTGCCGGCTTTGTATCCAAAAAACGTACATCTCACCATTTCCATCATTCGGTCTACATCCACCGATCCATCCATCCAATACCACGTCCGCCTCGGTTAGTGAATGACGTAATTCGTCAACAATGCTGTTCTGTAATTTCTTACATTTGCCAACGAAAAATTAAGTTATACACATAATATATCACAGTAAAGTAACAGTTTAATTCATGATATCATTATATACAATTATAGCACAACTTTCTAACTAGAATGATATTATGATACATAATAGAAGAAAAAAAATTAATCATGTTACTTCATTTCAGACTCGCCTACATATTCCGATTAAGCACGGCTTTTTAATTATATTTTTAAGAGTAGCCATCGCGCCTTGTTTTATTGCAATAGTAATAGAACGTGTGCCATAACACATGTCAAAATTTTTACGAGAAAATCCCCCCGTATCATTCCGTTTTATCTTTAACATTTCCATAAATTATCAACGTTGACCGGCCTGCACGGGTATCGCTGGCGGTTTTTCAATCGGGTTCCTGAAAATTTTAATCACGTACTGCGTCATTATGCAACCGATCCGAGAGCGATTTTTCATAAAAATGCTGCTGACTCAAGAAATCGTACCGATTTATTGCTTTCGGTTGCACTAAACGGGTTCGGATCAATCGAAAACGACGGGAAGGGGGTTGAAAGGGGCCGCTGGTTAAAGAACCGGAGCTGAATTATGTGTAACCTCGAGTAAAAATCACGTAGGACACTTACCTTTTGTCGAATTACTTGTAATACTTTCTTATGCTTTAATACCTCAATATTAATATCAATGAAACGGAAAGGGAAGTAAGAAAATGAGTATAGTTGTAGAAATTACTTTGTTTTTGGTTATAATTTTTCTCAAATTCAATAATTGGTCTTTGGTTTCTTGTTTTAGTACAGAACTGAGATGGTAAAACCAAGTGTTATGTATAATGGCGAAATATTTTTAATTTTTTATTATTTAATGATTACATTGTTACTAGTCGTTTCCGTCTAACCTACAATTTGTCTTTATGATAACTAGGTATAGGTATATAATTAGGACCATTGGCTCTATCTCAGTCTCTGGTGAAATAATGTGTATACATGTCACTGTTGTATTTTTTATTATATGCACCTCACTACATAACACTATACAAGATCAGATGGTTTGATTCTTTTGAGTCTGTGTCCTGTTTTGATGGTATCCAAAAGCTGCAATATTTCAATATTCTCATGAGAATGGAGTCTTTCATCATGCCCCCTTGCAATTCTCTTGATTTCTTGACTGACTGTGGGTATCTGAAGGTCTAGATGTAGGTAACCACTCCTATAGTATTTGGGTGCGTCCACAATACCTTTCATGACTTTGTTCTGAAAAATTTGTATTTTATTTATGTTATTCTTTGCAGAACATCCCCATAATTGAACTCCGTTTGTCCATATTTGCTTATATAATAACAGTTTATTATGTAGTGATAAATGCGATTTTCTTCTAATTAGCTTGTACATTTTCCTATATTTCAATTCCAGTTCTTTTCTTTTCTTTTCTTCTTTATATGTTCCTTCCAGCGAAATTTTGCATCTAGATTCATTCCGAGATATTTAGCGTTGTTGCTATATAGAATGATATGTATTATTTAATGCTATTGGTGTTTTATATTGGAGTTATACTTTCCAGGCTAACAACATCCGACAAATATTTTTTTTTATAAATATCTATATAGAATTCTTTTTACCAACGATGGTTTATCTGGACTGTTTAACGTGGGCTTTGAACCACGATCCCCCACATTAAGCCCTAAGATTTTCCACTGTTGCCTATAAAGACATTTACCAATACAATCACAAAGATAAAGTGCATCCATGTCCTAGCAGGATGTAATTACAATTGCATGGGTTCTTATAAATTTTCAAGACTGTTATTAAAATAAGCTTCAAAATTACAATTTGTGCATTTTATTTACCCAAATATTACAAGGTTTTTTGATATTTTTCCACATCATTGCTAAATTTGAGAGAATTAAATATCCATTACCCAATGTATAAATTTTAAGTTTTTTTCATTTATGTTGTAGTTAATATATGATATGTATAATTAACCTTTCGAATCCCTGTCAAATACAATCGCATATGTAACCTAAAACTAACATGCTTATTGAAGATAAAATACGTAATTCAATCATACATGTTGTTTAAATTATTAAATCAGGGTTGGCCGAAGTTCATTTGTTTGTCGTGATAAATCACTATTCCATTTTTTTTTGTTTCACTGTTGATAGTTTGGTAGTACTAAACCGAATTTATAACTATGAAATATACGATAAATAATCTAAATAAAATATAAGAGCACCAAAAAATTCGCAACTCTGTACAAATAATGGAATGCAAAAATGATGGTTAAGAAACCTTGACGTAAGTGACATTAATGTTATAACACATTAATGTTCTTATGTGACATTACAGGTCAATTGAAAATTCTCCGGCCTGACATATAGATGGCGCTACTAGAATTAAATCCATATGTTTCCATTTAACAGCTGTCGGATCATCGGTTTGCGAATTATTGCATTTTAAGTGAAGCAACTTTTGTTATTGTGAAAAAAATGGAATTTCGCGTGTTGATACAGAAGCAAAACATTGGATTGATGCCGAGTTTCCGGACACTACCCCAGGAAAATCAACCATCGAGGATTGGGATGCTTAGTTTAGACGTGGTGAAATGAGCACCGAAGACGGTGAACGCAGTGGATGCCCAAAAGAGGTTGTTACCGATGAAAACTTTTAAAAAATCCGCAAAATAATTTTGAATGACCGTAAATTGAAATTAAATATAATTCACGAATATTTGGGTGTGAGAAAGCTCTGTGAAAAGTGAGCGCCGCGCGAGACTTTTGACCAAAAATAACGACGAGTTGATGATTCGGAGCAGTGCTTGAAGATGATCAAGCGTAATAAACCCGAGTTTTTGCGTCGATATGGGACAACAGGTGAAACATTGTTCCATCATTTCATCCGAGTGAGCTGCACACGAGAACCCTCTCCAAAGCGTGGGAAAATGCAACAGTCGACCGGCAAGGTTATGGCGTCTGTATTTTAGGATGCGCATGGAATAATTTTCATTGACTACCTTGAAAAAGAAAGGACTATCAACAGCGACTATTACATAGCGTTATTGGACCGTCTGAAGTACGAAATCGCCGGAAACAGCCGCATTTGAAGAAAAGAAGGTGCTGTTTCACCAAGACAATGCATCGTGTCAGAAGTCAGTGAAAACGATGGCAAAAATCCATGAATTGGGCTTCGATTTGTTTCCTCTTCCACCCTATTCTCCAAATCTGGCCCCAGCGACTATTTCCTGTTCTCAGATATCAAAAGAATGCTCGCTGGGATGAAAATTTCATCGAATGAAGTGGTGATCGCTGAAAATAAGGCCTATTTTGAAGCAAAGGACAAATCGTATTACAAAAATGGTATCGAAAAGTTGAAGGGTCGCTATAATCAGTGTATATATAAAAAATATATATATTTATACATATATTTTTATGTTTTGAGATCCTTAATTGATATTATATTTTGAGAGAATAGTGGGTAATAAAAAACTGCCAGGGAACAACAAGGTGTGTTATCTACGCCCTTTTTTTGTAAAATATTACTAATTAATTACAGCATCTAAGAGTAGAAATACATTTAAAAAAATGACTAAATATTTTATTGGGTCTGCTAATACAATGTTCCGTAAAATAATTTAAAATAAATATAATACAAAAGTACTAATAGTCGCTAATTTCTATAAAATTAAGAAATAAAAAAGCGTATATGCCCTACATACCGATAGAGATTTAAAACACGCATTAACTTCTTTTTTCTTTTCTATGTCCACAGCAAATTGTCGCATAATCCATCGCTTTTAAGCACCAGAGCATTTCTTGTATCCTTAATCGGTTTTGTATGCGTGCAAATTACAGAGTAATTAAAAAACCGTATTCAAAAACTAAAAAAGAAAAGTTAAAAGGAAGTCGACGAAAAAATGAATGCACTGAAATAGTTAATAAGCGTGTCTCATTTGAGATATGTACGAGACGGTGAATTCCATTAAAAAAAAATAACATAAAAAATCCCGAAGTAAAAGTCCAATTAAGTCAACGCTGAGACAAAATTAAAATTAAATTGAATCATATTACAGTGCTCTTAATGCCCGTTGCAATTTCAGTAATTAAAAATCTTAATTATATAATATGGTATAATTTGGTGGGGTACTGAATATTATTTATAAAATAACATTTTAATCATTCAATTATGTCGGCTTAAAATTTGAAATTTTGTCGATACAAAGAGGGATATTAAGCAGGACAAAACGGTTTAAATTAAATTTTAATTATTTTTCCATTGTCTTTTCTTGCTTCCTTTAATTTTATCATTATGAATTTTATGCCTCTAAAATTAGATGTAACCAACAAATTTTAGGTTCTTGCATGTGTTTTGATATTATTTTCTTTTTTAAATGTCAGTTACTGAGATAAATCGGTGCATTATATTAATCAAAATATTTTCCATAATTTTTTACGACATAATAATTTATAATATGTTTATACTATGTTGAAAGAACGACGTTGGTTTGGCAGTGTCCATTCTTCAACATTTCGAAACTGTGTGTCTGTATTGCTATGCAAGATGATGACTTTATACCTGCTACTCGTCTACTATTTTGTCTGTTTACTATTCTGTGTACTAATATTGCTGGTCTTTTTTTGCAACAATTCTTTGTTCAATTTTTTCAATTGACATTGGCAGACATCTCTAGTAGCAATTTAATTCGGTTTTCGATGCTCGACAAACTACACTTTGCTGAAGTCACCATATTTATAACAAAACTTTAAATCCATGAATGTATGAAATAACTCTTTCCGGATTATCTCATGATGTTTTGCACTTGATATTGTCGTAGTAGATCCACTTTTCATGGGGAGCCTCAGTGCGCCACAGAAACCTCCTTCTGTAAAGACAAGCAATCACAGAAATCCATTTGTCAGACGTTTTAAAATGTCATTTTGAATCAATTCTTGTGGTAGCCATTTTAGCTCCTTTTGTATATTTCTCATCGTATGTACACGTTTGAAATCCGTTGATTAATCACCTTCTAAACTGCCTGAAAGTTATTTGAGAGTCTGAAGTGAATTTTTGGTCATTTTAAGTCTTCGGTCAATAATCGTTTTCGATATTTTTTCATCCTCTAGATTGTTATTTGTCTCATATATCAATATAATCACTTTTAAATAGTGGAAAACACAACAGACAATATTCATATGATTAAAGAGCATCAAAATAGTAACACAACTAAATTTAAAGAAATAATAATTAACTAATACAAAGAAAATACAATTTTTAGCGTTAATTTGCACTGAATAACTTAATAATATTATATGAAACAGTTAGGTTTATAGTTTTTAAGTGCTGTTTACAATGATAATTCGTATTTTCACTAATATATATTGCTGATCGAAATTCATGAAAGCACTTAATATTTATATGCAGACATACATAAAAATTCGAAACATTTATAAATCAAGTCGACTTATGCAAGAGTTACAGGAGTTCCGCTTTACTTTTCCTGAGAGTTTGCCCTAGAAACTTTCGGGAATAATTAGGAAAACCAACTACCAATCGAAACTTGTTTCCTTTCAGCGGTTAATGGGAGATTCGAAAGTTTGTTTGAGATAAACGAATTAGTAATAAATTGAAATTCGCGTAGAAATTTGCCGAATAGTTGGGAAGTTTTGATTTAAATATTAATACAAGGTGGCCCAGAAAGTTCGATAGAATTCTTCTTACAGGGATGACAGAAAAACATACTATAAATATACTATAAAAAATATACTAGAATAATCAGAAGAATATATATATATATATATATATATATATATATATATATATATATATATATATATATATATATAACCAAAAGAAAGCATTTACACACGAAGAGGGATACGAATCAAGACCAACTTGATGTTATTTTCATTCGAGATTAAATTAATGAAATGTATAAAAACAGTTAGTAGATTTTTTCAATATAAACCTAATTTAATACAATTATTTTAGGGATAACTATTAGTCTAAAAAGTAACCATACAACACTTAGGGTTACATTATTGTACAGCTCTATGAGGGATGTAAGTCACCCTTACACCTATTTACTGTTAGGAAACATAGGATTTTAATAATGTAAAGATAACCTACGAAGAGGTCTAACGGTACTTCCAGACATTGCACTTAAAATAATACAATTTTTAAAAGCATATAATTAAATCAAGGACGAATCATAATTTCAATTTGCGTATAGACATAGACATTTCAAAATGAAACATAAGGCTAAGCTTAGCAAGGTGCCTATAAAAAAGTATACTGATAACAGAAGTTGATGAAAAATGTTAAAATTTATTGACTTGTATAGTAGATCAGAAAGTTATAGTGATCGAATGAAATTTGTGGATGTGGGGTTATGAATCAATTCTGACAATTACCAAGACAGGGTCATGAGAGTGGAAACAAAAACTAAAGGTAAGTATACAATTAATATCGGATAACTGTAGCAAATTGTATTGTGGAGGGTGAACGATGTATGTATTTAATTTGGCATTTGGTTAAAATAATTGAGGAGAATATTAATACTATTTTTTACAAAAGTTTTTCAGAAATCTCGTGCCTGATTGAGGGAGTGCTCTAAACGTTAAGGACATCATCTTAATAATTGGATTTTCCAAAACATAATCATGTTAAATTAACTTTTGCTAGGAAGGTTGCTATCTATATTTTCGGATTAGTAACTAAAAAACAAATATCAATAAACGAAATTGAATTTGTTTTCTCCTTAAAAATTATGCTTTCTTTCATTATTAATTTTCATAACACTGTTTACACTCTAATTAAGCCAAGTTCCAAAGGCGTGTACAATTACATTGACCACGTAATTTGTTTTTGTATGGGGAGTAAAATGTAAAAGTAAAATATTGTAAAGGTATTGGCTGTCAAATCAGGACTGAACAACAGATGCTCTCATCAATTCGATTATATATATATATATATATATATATATATATATATATATATATATAAATGAGTCGTTGTTCGTTAGTCTCGCTAAAACTCGATTTGGATAATTTTGGTCTTGAATTATTTGTGGAAGTCCAGGTCCAGAAAATGTTATTAATAAACGAAATTAAATAAAAGAAACAATTTTGTTTTTTCTTTGATGTTAAGGATCGAATCTGAAAATTTACCTGCGCGAGAACGTTCTTAACTTCGGTGATCCTTTGTGGTAGTGACATTTTAAATTATGAGCTCCTTGTTTTGGTGATTTTTCGTGATGGTGACACTTTACTGCTAAGAGCGCGAGAACTTTTCTCACTTTGATTAATTGCAGTTTACGTTGCTGAGGGGAAGACGACCTGACTTAGGTCGTCGTAGTCAATCAAATGTGCGAAGAGCTAACCGCACTGATGACCAAAGAGAGACAGATCAAGAAAATTGATTGTTTGGGATGAAATAAGAGGTCACTGGAGTCACTAGACAGAACGTTGAAAGATCTTCGTGACACCCAAATTATTGTTGATGGAGTCGCGATTCTGTTGTCAGGTGATTTTAGTCAGACTCGTCCAGTTATTCCCCGATCAACTGCTGCTGATGAACTAAACGCATGACGAAAATCATCGAATTTATGGCGGTAGTAAGTATTTTTGCAACAAAAGCAAACTGCAAAGGTGTTTGCGAAGCAGTTGTTAGACATTGAAAATAATAAAGTCGTAGTGGACACCTCGACCGGATTTATCACATTACCCACACATTTCTGTCATATCACAAACTCAAAAGAGGAGCTTATTCAGCGTGTTTCCTCAGATATAGCGCAACAGTTCAATAACCATAATTGGCTGGTTGAACGAGCAATATTGGTGGCGAAAAATAAACATGTCGAGGATCTCAATGTAACCATTCAGAATTTCCTTCCGGGGCAGTGGGTGTCTTTCAAATCAGTCGAAACCCTTATGAACTAGGACGACGTGGTCAACTATCCCACGGAGTTTTTAAATTCATCATCATCAGTTGTCATCATGCTGCGTAACATTAATCAACCTCGACTGTGCAATGGAACAAGACTGGCTGTGAAAAAGATGATGAATAACGTCATTGAGGCAACGATCATAAAGGGAAAATACAAAGGAGAGGATGTCTTGATCCCGCGTATACCGATGACTCCAACGGATTTACCATTCGATTTTAAACGTTTACAATTTCCAGTACGTCTGGCCTTTGCGATGACCATCAATAAATCTCAAGGCTAGTCGTTGAAAGATTGCGGAATCAACTTGGAGTTTATCTGTTTCGCGTATGGATAATTATAAGTTGCGTGTTCGCGCGTCGGAAAACTGTCATCTTTATTTAGGCACCACAAAATAAAACAAAAATTTCGAAGAAATATTTTGAAGAAGGGTTTGCAAATATATCTGCAAATGGCATTGATTACGGTAAATGCTTCCAATATATAGATAGTAGCCCTTGTATATAAACAAAAGTATGGATAGTTGTTATAAAGGTTGACTTTTTTAATTTTAACATATGTAAATTTTGATATTAAATTATTTATTTTGAATCATCCTAACAAAATCCTTTAGCATTTATTTTAATATCCAAAATTATTATTGAAATATCAGTTACCTAAAAATGCAATCGAAGAAATGTCGATATCTGAATATAGTATAATGAATTTCTTTCGGTTGGCTTCCTGTTTCTGAACCTAAAATTACCATTTACGAAATAACCTTTTTGTATCGATGAAGGTCGAAAGGAACATGAAGGAATTGAACGCCATATCTCAATCAGTTTGTGAGATGTTTACAGATTTTTGGGTCCAGCTTTTATTTTTTTTTATTTATGTTTATTCAATAACAAGGATTCAACAATAGACCAGGTCCACAGAATAACAGATGTTATTGAAAAATCCTACCAAAGTAAAAAGGTATGCTCAGCTATATTCTTAAATGTAGCACAACCCTTCGATGAAGTTTGGCATGAAGGCTTTGCTCATAAACTGCAGAAAATATTATCAAAACAACACACCAAACTACTAAAATCGTACATTACAGCCAAAAAGTTTAGAGTTAAAAAAGAAGAAGCTGTACCACAAGGAAGTGTATAGGAGTTAATGCTTTATCTACTCTACACTTGTTATATACCACAAATGTAGAATATTTCTCATGGATATTTTCAAATGGAGATTATAGTTCTTACAGCCAACATATAAATACAATAAGTGACAATATAAATAATTGGACAAAAGCTTGGAAAATAAAAATTAACGAAGATATATCTGTGCATGCGCAGTTCACCTACAATTGGACCGTACAAACACCAATAACATTGAATAATACTATCATTCCATATAGCAACAACGCTAAATATCTCGGAATAAATCTTGATGCAAAAGTTCGCTGGAAGGAACATATAAAAAAGAAAAGCAAAGAACTGAAATTGAAATATAGGAAAATCTATCATAATAAATTGCTATTATATAAGCATATACTGAAACCTATATAGACATATGGAGTTCAATTAGGGGATGCTTTGCAAAGAGTAACATAAAGAAAATACAAATTTTTCAGAACAAAGTCCTGAGAAGTATTATGGGCGCACCCAAATACTACAGGACTGACTACCTACATCGAGACCTACAGATACCCACAGTCAGTCAAGAAATCAAGGGAATTGTAAGGGGGTATTGCAACTTTTGGATACCATCAGAGCAAAAAAAAGACAAATTGTAGGTTAATAGGAAACGACTAGTAACAATGGGATAATTAAATAATAAAAAAATATCTACTATGGATAGTGGTACTTTTTAGATTGAACGCATATACCCTGGAGACGAGCTAGATTAACAAATTGCATATATCTGGAAGAAAACATATTAGTGAATTTCCGTTTAGTTTAAAACAGTCTCAAGCGTAAACGAATATTAATTTAGAAGCATTTTACCCGACCTGGTTCTAGTTTATTCTATTAAAAAAGAAAATTCAATGAAATATCGAGTCGAATAAATTACCAAAACAAAGTTAGGGTGTAAAGTTACAAACTAAAAGTTAGCATGGCGTAATTATTATATTTGGCTTTATTTCCATGGCAAACTGAGGATTATATCGCGTCGCAGGTCGAGCCCGTTGTATTAAAATTTTCCCCAAAACTTGTCGACTAATTGAATAATTTTACAACGATATTCGACGCCGTGATATTTTCTAGGGGCTACGGAAAGAGGGTTTTGTTGATACACAACATGGTTACTCGTCCTCGATAATTCTCCCGCTCTTTCATCTACCATCCGGGCCTTAATTCTCCTTTCTCGTCTTCGCATCATAAAAATCGTGAAACAGTCTTGTTTTTTATGTCACGTTATTAAACGGTTTGTATTTCTTGTTCGG
This sequence comes from Rhynchophorus ferrugineus, assembly GCF_030347505.1. NCBI lineage: Eukaryota > Metazoa > Arthropoda > Insecta > Coleoptera > Curculionidae > Rhynchophorus > Rhynchophorus ferrugineus. The sequence continues at coordinate 13,991,618 of NW_027472588.1, read as the reverse complement.
TCTATCATCGTGAACGTCTATGTCATCAGTCAATAAATTGGACCACAAAATATAGAAACATGGAATGGGAAGTAAAATAATTATGTATTTGAGTCAGTAGAGGGACGGAGGTATAAAAGTAAAATTAACTGACACATTTTTTAAATTTACTTCTATGTTTTGGTTTGAACTTTTTAATGAACCTTAAATAATTCTTTTAAATTTTATGCTCAATTTTAAGAATATTTGTCATTAAAACGTCATTAAGACAGAAAGCTTGTGCGATCTCACATCTGATCACACTCCAGTATTGTTAACACTGGGCACGACAATCCTAAGGAAAGCAAAAAAGCCTAATCTTACCAACAAATATACTGACTGGGACAAATTCAAATTAATACTGCAGGAACAAATCAGTTTAAAAGTAAGACTTAAAATTATAGATGATCTTGAGCAACAAACCAGACATAAAACTGAACAAATTCAGTCAGCTGCAAAAGATGCTACCTCACCAGCAAGAGAGAAATCAGTATATGAAGTAATTTACCCTCTCGAAATTAGAGAAATGATAAAAGAAAGGCGAAAAGCTAGAAGAGTGTGGCACAGAACCAGAAATGCTGCTGACAAAATAACGTTTAATAGAATTAGTAATCAGACGAATCAAAAGATCAAAGAATATAAACAGAATTGCTTTCAAAAATATTTAAGTGAATTGAGCCCACAAGCAGACAAAGATTATTCGCTATGGAAAGCAACTCGAAGATTTAAAAGACCAATTATTCGAGTACCGTCAATTAAAAATGATCGAAATGAATGGGTTCGACGCGACAATGAAAAAGCTGAATTGTTCGCACAATACTTAGCTAACATTTTTCGACCTAATGATATAGAATCTACCATGGATACATCTCCTGTTTATCAACCCGATGTAGATCTAAATCTAATTTCTCCACTGGAAGTTGCCACTGAAATTGATAACCTCAATCCTAAAAAGGCACCTGGTATAGATGGCATTTCACCTGGATTATTGAAAGAACTGCCACGAAAAGCAATCATCATGTTGACATATATATTTAATGCCTGTTTAAGGCTGAGGCATGTCCCGGAATGCTTTAAAGTTGCACAAATAATTATGCTCAAGAAACCTGACAAACCTGCAGAACAAGTCGAATCTTACACGCCTATTTCGCTACTACCTGCAATATCAAAGCTATTTGAGAAACTGATATTTAAACGTGTTAAACATTTGGTAACAATACCAGATTTCCAGTTTGGTTTTCGAAATCACCATTCAACAATCGATCAAGTGCACAGAGTAACTGCGGCTATTGAAAGAGCGTTTAAAGAAAAGAAATACTGCCCTGCAATATTCCTGGATGTCTCACAAGCTTTTGATCGGGTTTGGCATTTGGGATTAATCTGTAAGATGAGCAAATTGTTACCGCGTAACTATTGTTAATTGCTGCAGTCATATTTATTCGGAAGAAAATTTAGAGTATCGCACGAAATGGCGTTCTCGACATTTAAAAATATCTCGGCTGGAGTTCCACAAGGTAGCGTCTTAGGATCTTTCCTGTATCTGCTCTACACTGCTGACATTCCAGCAACAAAAGAAACACTTCTTGGAACCTTTGCTGATGACAGAGTTATTATGGCAAAAGATATATCTCTGTCTAGGACAATAGAAAAAGTGCAAGTGGCAGTCAACAAAATCTACAAATGGGCGAAAGATTGGAAAATTCAACTTAATAGCTTCAAATCTGTCCACGTTAATTTTGCATTAAGGCAAAATAATAAAAACTTAATTATATCACTCAATGGATGCCCGATTTCTCAAGCAGAATCAGCAAAATACCTTGGAACCCATCTGGACGCTAGATTAAATAGGAAGCATCACGTTAGGCAAAAAGCAAAACACATTAGAACCAAAATAAAACAACTATATTGGTTAGTCGGAAGATACTCTCAACTTGATTAGGTTGATTAAAGAGGTTAATTAAAGGATTAAAGGGTTAAACAAAGAGGTTGATTTATAAGACAATTATAAAGCCAATTTAGACCTATGGGGTACAAATATGGGGTTGCACTAAAAATTCAAATCAACTAGTCATACAACGCTGTCAAAACATGGTTCTTCGATTGATCACCAATGCTTATCGCTATGTAACCAACGAAGAACTGCACGATGACCTGGAAATCAAATGGATTTGCGAAGTTGTGCAGGATTTTGCCTTAAAACACGAAAGAAGATTACTAAATCATACTAACGTGGAAGCAATACAACTGCTGGACAGCGCGCAGGATGTGAGGAGATTGAAACGAACAAAACCATACGAACTTGTGTGAACATTTAGTGTGTAATATTAGTGTAAACTATAGCTATAAGTTAATAATCAATAAATGATTATAATTTTATAATTGAGGAATACATACTGATGTATTTTCTCTCACTAGTCTTGCTTGTTAATTAATCCAAGTACATAGGAAAAGTAGTAATAAATTAATTGATTGTACTAAGCGTATCTAATAAAGATGTTATAAAAAAAATTAAGACGTCATTTTTATATCACCAGGTAAATGTGATGTGTTTAGTGCAGTTTTGTGTAGAAATAGAAAAAGCAGTTCAAAGGGTGAGGTTCCAGTAAGGGATTCAGACCATGGTTATTAACCCAAATGTAGAAGTCTACATCGATAATTGAAATGTAATATATAATATGTGTATTATACATAGGTCATCTAAAAGCATTATTGGAATTAGAATTTGTTTAGTCCAGAATCTGAAGAATTGGAAGTATGTACAAAAATAATATTCGTTCAAAGAAAGCAAAATGAGGCTTTGAAAACTGAGAAGAACTCTACAGATTCTTTTGAAATAGATGAATAAGTGCCTTCAAGTTCATTTAGATAGAAATCATATAGACCCAAACAGACTATGAACTAATAATAAGTGTATATGTGATATAGGTAGTGGTAATATTGCAAGCCATAACTTCTATATGCCGTTAATTCTTCTTATTAACCTGTTATTATGTTTATTATATCTTTGTTTATTATGATTATTATCTAAATATTATTTAGTGATGTCAGGAATCTATAATATGTTATGCATTAAATATTAGTGAACGACGATACATCTTGATTATTTTATTAATTAGCAGAATTAAGAAAACTTATATTAAATTAATTTGTGTTAAAAATTATGTACAACACTTAATTTGACTAAAATTCTCCTTCCTATTTAATATCAGAAAAGGCTGGTAGTTTTCAGATATTCAAATAAGGAAAAATCACATTAAGTTTGTTTGTTTTGGTGGATAAGAAAAATGAGTAGGATCTTAAAGGGACATTTTACACATATTTTCATATTAAATGTAAAAATGAATTTAATAATAATAATTAATATTTAAATAAAATATTTTATTAAAATGCTTTTTTGAATTTCCTACTTAGAGCGCCCTCTGGTGATTCAGATACGCAAGACTTGGTTACCAATTTATATATGAGCGGTCGCATTTTAGTGTCTCTTTATTTTATGATTTCGACGAATGATTTTATCAAATTTGATTACATTCACGCGAAAAATAACGTTAATACTTTTGTGGAATTGATGGTTTAGATTTAATCGATTATTTCTGATTAGAATTTCAAAATGAGTAAAAACAAAAACCCACTTTCAGATATTTAGCGTATTTTTGTTACTATGTTAAGGATTAAATAAATAGTAACAGTAGCTGTAGATTTCAACATTGTGGATTTTTATTATATTTAGAGGAAAAATAGCGTTTCTATGAATTTTTATGCAAAATAAATTAATAATTAATCGATTATTTATTTGGCTAAAAATATAAACTTGGTCCTATTTTCTTGCTTCTCCTCAATAGTTTTACTTCGGTTGGAGTTTTCCTTTACTTCTGAAGTATCTTCCTGATATCTTCGTTTTTTCTCAACTTGTCCCGTATCTTCCTAACGCTGTAAATTCTAATGCAATGTAATTCGATAATATTTCTATATTGACGTCTAGTTTCTATTTTTTGTGTTTGTCATCCTGTTCATCTTTGTTACTCATCTCTGTTAGTTAGTACTCAATCTTCTAAGATGTTTCAGTTTTGGTGCTTTGATTTTGGTTTTTATTTCCATTTATTTAAATGAGTTGACTTGTTCAATACTTATTATTTCAGTTTAAATATTTCTTTTATCTGACTCGCCACACTGCGATAACCACCACAACCTTTTTGTTGCTTCGGCTTAACATTATTTCACACTAAGGTTATTTGTTGTTTCATAAATGTAGCTGTCCATTAAGTTTTATGTTCGATCAAAGATCGCTATAGATTTAATTCTGATGAGTAAAACATCATAATATTCAATTATTAAGCATTTATAATTTGTTAGGGAATAGTTTTAGCAATAAACATTGGTATTGAGTATAAATAAAATTATTTATCAGCATCATAAGGTCAGACTCCAAAAATCATGGAAAAATCAGGACCAGCAAAACATGTGTATTATAATTGGTAACAGAAGCATAATTAGTGAAGACTAAAAGAGTATTTTATAGTTAATCCGAGTATTGATTTATTGTCACTGGTTACAACTTGAAGAGTCATTTGAAGGGAACTTTTTGGATAACTCAAAGAAGCGAAAGTAACTGAAGTAAAGTACGAATTGTTGAAAAATCATTAACTGTTTATCATATCTAGCTACCTCTGATTTAGCTGGTTGTTAACATCTTTCTCATCATAATATCTCTATGATGTTATGTTTCAGAAAGCCATTCTCATCAAATAGCAGCTATCGGTTTATGTCACGGTTGGAATACATACATTATATCACTGAAACAAGCGCATTGAAAATATAAAATCGTATATTTTAGTGAAGAAACTTATTTAAGTTTGAGGAACAAATGGTATTCTACTATCATCAAAATGAATGAAATAATCAAACCCATCACTTTCAGATATTTAATATAATCGCAGATAATTATCTTTAGACTTTTTTGAAGGATATAGGAATATATTATTACATTCGTTTGTTTGTAATTGTAGCCTTCAACATTTGATAAATTAAAAATCGATGAAAGTATATAAACAAGGTAGTTTTACGTTGTTATGTAATAAGGTCATTTTTAAATAATTAGATTTGTATTATGCAAGGAAAAATATTGCAAAAAACACCTGGGGTACCATATTGATGAATAATGTTACTTTATTAGTGGTACAGAACATTCTAGCAGCGTTAGAATTTGGCATCAAAAACGCAATATATTTTAGTTTAACGATTTTGCAGATTTAAATAGTGCTTGTCACGGGTTTTGATAAAGTTATGCTTTCAATATTTCGTTCTCAATATTTTTACACCTGACCATTCATTATATGCCTCATTATAGTTGAAGTATCTAAACCAATATCTGTATATGGTTTTCAGGTGCCAATACTGCAATACAAACGTGTTTAAATTATTCAAATAAATAAAAACTCTACTATTTCATATATTTTATTAATTTTTTCAATGAAAACCTTTTATAAAGTAATTTGTTAAAAAGATACATATCATAGTTTGACAGAACAATACTGGATAGATAAAATATCGATAATTTAATGCTATATTAGATTTACGAAACTGAAACCTTATTAAGTAATTAACTTGTCCCATATTATCTAAGATAACGATCTGAAATGTTTGTTTCTGTTTGAGGTTGCGTCAAGCATGACTCGATTTTTCTAAAATATTCAGTTATTCAGATTCGGAAACATCTGATATACTTTAGATAGGATTTAGAGTAAAACTGAAGGTTTTGAAAGCATATCATATTCGATATATCACCAAAATGAATTAACAATTAAGTAAGTAAAGTGGAATTTCCATGAGACGTTTTAAATATTAATACTATTGTTTTTATATTTCGAGGTTCGAAATCAAGAATAATTATTTATCAATATTAAATATTGGTTTACTTAATAAAATATTTGCCTCTCTTGCTGAGTAAATCATTTAAAAAGCATCAGTGATGGACGAAATTGAATACATATTTCGGGCAATTTTTTTTTTTTTTTGGTTTAAAAAAGAACGTCTATTTTCTCTATTTCCTATCGAGTTGTAGTTATCATGAGCAGACAAGGAAAGACCACAAATCACCTGAAAATTGTTATGTTTGGGTGCACAATGCCCAAAAAATCCAGACTTTTGATTTTAATAGTGATAGTGAAAAGCACAGTCAATGCAGGCATATCTTGTAAATGTTTAAGGCGTGACTGGAATCGATGGCTGAGTTTAAGTGAATATAATTTAAGTGCTACTATTACAATTCCATTTAAGGAAATTCTTTCTATTATCTAAATTCTTAATATTAAATATAGGTATTAAATAAAAAAAATTATAAAAATGATAAAAATAATTATTTATTCAGTCAGTTAACATTACTGAAACTGTTGTTTCAAAAATACAAGAAAAAACATTATATTAGTATATTACTCAACGTAATCCGTAGGCAATGTAATTGGGATTGCAATATATGAACCATTGGGCATGAATTTACAACAATAACTCTTTGTAAATACAAAATTGTAAAGCTAGTAGGCCGTTCGAAAAAACAATTGCGGTTTCATATTTCACTCCAGTGTAAACTTGACATTAAAAAATATTAAAATTGGCACATTCTGTTAATGGGACAAACAGGCTGTAGATATATAGAAAACTTCTGTGATAACTAGCTTCTTGTTCTAGAAGAGAACATCCCAATAAAAACTACAGAGCCAGATGAGGTTAATTTGTATGTAAATGAGGCTTTCATGCCTTATATATAGAAGACTAAGGAGGCCAAAAGATTTTACTCATTCTTTGGATGATTAATATAACAATTCCATGTTTCCACTTGCAATAGGAAAGCATTGGCGGATGATTTGATTCGGTTAGGGCCTTGTGATATTTCAAGGTATATTTAGGAAGAAGTATGTATAAAAACAGACTGCTTGCTTTCTAAAACTTGAGTGATATATATTTTGAGTTCTCGAAATATTTCACACTTTTGTAATGTCTAATTTCACGATGTGTTCTTCGATTGCCTTTGTAATTACAGATACATAGAATCTATTTTCAGTTCGACTTTAGAATACACAACATAGGATATATAATGTGCATTTCATGAATTCATCAGATATTGGTATATATGGTTCTATATGAGTGTTATGAATTGAGATTTATTCACCATTAAAGACTTTTGCCATGATTGTTGCTTTTAGAGAATTATTTATTGATTGTTTTGCGGAAATCTAGTGAAATTGTCATCGAGTTATTAATATCTTCATTTGTTTCTATAATAGTATCCAAACATTTCTGTAACTGTTTCGTTTTGAAGAATCACCTAGTCGATGGTTTTGCAAATGAACATACATAAAAATTTCAATATCTTTGTATACACTTTGTATATATAAACATTGAGGTAGTTTATTATTACTATATACTATATACAAATACATTTTTTAGAATTTAACTACTGCTAATTTTAATTGTTTTGGTTTTGGTCTGAACCTTTGCAATATATCACTTGATCAGCAGTAAATTATTGGAATTTGGAGTTAACAAAAGTTGGTAAATCATTTTATTTAAAGTAGTGCTGTTCAGAAGATTATCAAAAGCAAACAGTAGATAATAACAGTAGTGCAAACATACAGATACAGTTTATACGTATAAATAAATTTAATACAATTATTAGCTGCCCAATAAAGATAACAACCATCTTTGGTAGTCGGTTTGGTACCCTTTGGTAGTTTCTTTATAAAGGAGGATGTAACACATTGTACGACTGATTTTTTAAGTATCTTAATTGGTCCTAGTTGTTTAAAATAAAAGTGTCTGGACATATGATTTTGTTTAAGTACAGGATTGAGTCGGTAATATTGTGGGTTCGGTAATTCCAATAAGTCGCAAAATAAAATAGTTTTAAAGTAAAATAACATTTATTGTTTTTAAATAGTTTGCATATCATAAAAATTAAAGCTGTGAAACAAATTTCATTGGAAATATTGGCAAAAAAATTATTTACTTCTCAAATTATTCTCTTTGAAATTGTTAGTTTCAAGTATTCTTAAATATTCCTATATAAATAATTAGCAAACATTGTACAATGTTGGTAGAACTGATAAATAATTTTACGAAATTATTAAATAACGATTTATTTCCTGGAAAATGATTACCAGACCCACCTTAAGACATAAAATACCCAATAAAAATCTCATTAGTTCGTTTTATTTTAAATTTAGCGAGCGGTAACCTAAATTTGTATAATTTAAAGTTAAAAAGTGCGAATTTATATAATCACTTAAAAAGATCTCAACCAAAAAAGGTACTATGTTAAACGCGAATCTTGTATTCGGGTGGACACACAATAATAAGCGAAATAATAATTGTTGTGCAACGATTATCTTGAAATATTTCGCGTTGTTTGTTCGGTTAATGGATGCTGATACATTTTTTTTATCTCGCGAATTTCTCAACGATGTGGGAGCAGAGTTGCAATCACTGCATCGTAAAAGTTTCGAAAGGTTAAATTGCCTTGGTTGTATTGTACCGCGGAATGAGTTTTACCTGTGAATCATTCAGCGCTTTTAGAGTATTGTCCTGTATCCTGCAGTCTTAATCTCTTAGTAATTGATAGATAATTTTTGCATAAAAAATAGAAGGTCAATTTTAGGTTTTCCTTTGTTTTTTTTTAACAGAAAAAGACTCGTTGGTTACCGAATTTCTTCAAAGCCAATATTTTTTATTTTTTTAATAATCATTGAGTTTTATTTAATTTATTTAAAATGTTCTTTATTTAGCATTTTTTTAACCTGAATGGTATTTAATATGGGCGATAACAATTATTACTTTATCAATTCTTGAATATTTATTATGAAAGGCCAGTAATTTCGGAGATTTTCTATGTTTTCAAAACAAATTTGTTTATGTAAATTTCAACAATATGCAATGCAATTTTTATCGATGATGTTTTATTATATTTCTGGTTAAATCATACTTCCGTCAGTGTAGAACTTCTGATGTTATTGGGTGAAAATGAGAGAGTGTACAATTGCATGAGTTGTTGGATGCAGAACATCATTATAATGCTTTTAATGCTTGCTCATAATGAACAATTTCTTCTAAATCCCATCAAAAACTTATCACAACTTTCCTCAGTGTCAATACGGGCTTTGAAAGCGTTTGTGAAGCTTCCTCGTTCTTCGACTATGATGTTTTTTGCATCTTATTGTCGTACGTGGTCCAATTTTATGGATGTAAAATGGCTCGAATTAGATTCATTTCAGCAGCAATTCACATATAGAAATCCAGTCTCGGAATATCGAAGCTTCTTTTGTTATATAGTCTTTTATAAATTAATCACAACTGGTTCATTGGCAATATTTTGCTTTTTAGAGATACCGCAAGATAAAATATTTCATCGAGCTTTTCAAGGAATTTACCATATTTAACATTGAAATCGTAGGAACTAAAAAGAAAAAAACAATTTTGACATTCGTGTTCCTTTAAGTACTCATCATTAGAAAATATTAACAAAAGGCTGAGATCCGTGTTTTCAAACTTCAAAAATATATTTATATAGGAGACGGAGCCAGGTGTTTATATGAAGACTGAGTGGTATATGTAATAAGACGTCTAGTATATCGTTTATAATGTGATGGGTTTGGACAATCGGTGTCATTCTGTAACGCCGTTCCAGTAAAATGAAATATTTTGTGAATGAATATAACGTGAAAGGTTTAGACTTCACACTTTATAATTTATGTTGACATTTAAAACTCAGAAGCGCTATAGTATAGCCCAATAGACTACATAATGTATATATAGCAATGTCCTCTAATGGTTTTGTCCATTTTATGTTTCTAGTTTTGTGGCTCCGTAGACTTTCGTTGATGTTTTCCGCTATGCTCGTTGTCTTTAATGCTACAACACTGTTTTTAAGCTCCTGAAGCTGTTTGCGAAAACTTCTCTCACTTCTAATCTAACTAGACTTTAGTTATACCGCTGCTGTTTCAGTTGAATGAAAACTTCAATCATTCTTCTGACTCTGCACTAGTTGCTTACGAAGCCAAGTTGTATAATATTGTCCACATATTAAAAATATCACAATGTGCCATATTTTATTAGAATTTAAAAACAGACATGACTGATGACTCGGTATATAATTTCTTATTACATTTTCTATTAGATATGCTTAGTATAATTTTAATTTATAAAATTCCTTACATTGTTCTATTGCAGTTGCATTAATAAACAAGCAAGACGAAAATTCATATGATTTGGCTCGTTTCAATTTTTTGATGTCCTTTGTGTTTTAAAGTAGCTCTGTTGCTTCCACTTTGCTGTGATTTAATACATTTATTTCATATTTTAAGTCGATATCTTGGATATCATCGTAAATTCATTCGATCGCGAGGTCATTGTTCAGTTCTTCCTTGGTTACGTAGAGATAACCATATTCAATGAAACGAAGAATTTTGTTTTGGCAGCCTTGGAGTAACTAGTTGGTTTGATATTTTAAATGTCTAATGCATTTGTGGATTATTGCAGAAATGCGTCTTTTGATATAATGATTGTGTAGCCGGCAAATATTTCTGGACTGCTTCTTTTGTTTCAAAATCTCTTTTTACCAACGAGGGTTTATCTGGACTGGACCTACAGTATATATTAAAGGGACTGGCGAGCGACCATATTAGAAATCATCCCAGATGAGATCCGGTATTACCCAGCCTGGTTACTCGCGTCACTGGGATCATTTTTCTTTTCGGACTTTGCACTCTTATCTTGGACAATCAGAAAAATAAATTTACGATCGTGCTCCCGCAGGATTCGTCCTGCCGCCTTTACAACTGCGCCAACCAAGCCGGCATCAAATAATTTAGATATTGCTTGTAAAAGCAGGATAGGTTTTTATTGTTTGTTCAGGCAGTATGTCAGGTTTTTGAATGATAATCATTTGCGCAGCCTTAATACATTCCGGAATACGCTTCAATCTCTTCAGTTCATTTAGAATCAGTTATTTAAATAAGATGGGTGAAATACCATGGCCACTTCCATTGAAGAAACCAGCTTTACAAGCACAGATAAACAGGTGTAGATATTGTAGATTGTAGATTGTAGATCGCCCGTTTGAAATACATTAGCTAGACCTGCTAATAATTGAGCACATTCAGCTTTTTTGTCGTTGCATTGAAACCATTCATTTCCTTGATTTTTAATAAGCGGTACTCGAAATGGTCGATTAATCAAAAATATAGCCTACTGAGTGAACAATTAATGAAAATTGTCTAGAATGACAAAAATAGTTTTGTCTTAGGTAAAAAAGTCTTATTTTTCAGCTCGTAGAGGTATTGAGTTAGTGTTAAAAATATTAAATGTTTAATTGATTATTGATTGATTATATTGTTTATTATTATGATTGATAATAATATGGAATTGATATTTGATTTTTCTCCCTTTCTAATATGTCTCGATATTTCGCCAGCATATAAAAATATATATACGAGTAGCATTCAATATACTTTCTTATCAATTTAGTATTGACCACAGTATTCACCATCAATCAACCGATAGAGCTGACATAACCTTTAATTGTCATTCCTTCAATAAAAGATCGATCCCAATCGAATATGTTTACTTCATATGCAAATCCGACGACCAAGAGAAAACCCCATCAGAAGACCCGACGATTCCCCGTCATAACTCCGTGATATATGTCCGCCTAGCCGAAACTCTCGAATTTATTCGCTCGATAACCACATATCTGGGTAAATAAATCAAAATCAAAGCAAGGGCCCCGACAATGATTTATTTATTCGTATCCATTGAATTGATCTGGTCGATTTGAAGTAATCAAGTCGCCATACCGAGATTGGGAGTCGGAAAAAGCGGCGGAGTGAACGGGGAGAATAAGGATTTATCTCTAGACGTTGGACAAGGCCGTTCAAGTTCAGAGCTTGCGGATATTGTACTATTTTTTTCCTTGATTTGTTATCGTTGTTGTTTTTTTCCCTTTCATTCGAAGTAGTAAATTGGTATGACAAGTTCAAATCGATACGTTTCTTTGTTGGATAATTTGATAATTTTGAAAGTTGCTGTATTATATTTAAATGATCGGGAATTAAATTATAAATAATTGTTTTTTTTTAATTCACCGTTTGTTGTGAAAACATGGGTACGTTATTAATTTTCAAGTTAATGCTCATAATTAACTACAGGGTACGGACAAAATAATATGACACCTGATAAATACAATTATTACACAGGAAAAGGTTAGTCTGAAAAGTATCCATGGATAGCTTAGAGATATGCAGCTCTTTGAGGGATGTAGAACATTTTTTATATACTTTTGGGTAATATGGGAATTGCGTTATGTAAAGAGGTCTAATGGAACTTCCAGGCATTGCTTTAAAATAATAAAAAATTTTAAAAACCTATATTAAAATTAAGGAAGATTTATTATGCCAATTTGTGCAACAGGTCAATTAAAAAGTCCCCTACCTGACACATAGACGGCGCTTCTAGAATTAAATTCATATGTTTTTAAGTTAGCTCTAATCCTCAAAAGATGAGTGTATAAATTTGACAGCTGTCGGATCATTAGTTTGTAAATTATAGCATTCTGAGTGAAGCAACTCTTGTTATTGTGAAAGAAATGGATAAAAAGGAATTTCGCATGTGAACACGATGAACCCGCTCCAAAGTTTGGGAAAACGCAACAGTCGGCTGGCGAGGTCATGGCGTTCGTATTTTGGGATGCGCATGGAATAAGTTTCATTGACTGCCTTGAAAAAGGAAAGACCATCAACAGCGACTATTACATAGCGTTATTGGACCGTTTGAAGAACGAATTCGCCGAAAAACCGCCGCATTTGAAAAAAAAGAAAGTGCTGCATCAACAAGACAATGCACCGTGTCACAAGTCAGTGAAAACAATGGCAAAAATCCATGAATTCGGCTTCTAATTACTTTCTCATCCACCGTATTCTCCAGATCTGGCCCCCAGCGACCATTTCTCAGATCTCGAAATAATGCTCGCTGGGTAGAAATTTTCGTCGAATGAAGTGGTGATCGCCGAAACTGAGGCCTAGTTTGAAGAAAAGGACAAATCGTACTACTAAAATGGTATCGAAAAGTTGGAGGGTGGCTATAATCAGTGTATCACCTTTAAAGTTAATTATGTTGAATAAAAAAAAACTAATTTTGCCAAAAAATGTGTTTTACTATGGTAGGCCGGGGACTTTTCAATTAACTTGTTAAAAAGTCTCATAAGTCATGTTATCACTTCTCAAAGAAATAGACAAATTTCTTGATATAGGTGACTAGGAACAAACAAAACTAGGCCAGAGAAAACGGTTATAAAAATTGGAGAGAAAAGAAACGAATGCTATACAAGGCAAAGGTTCATTAGAAGGAAATTTGACAATTAAGATAACAACAAAGTAATTAGTTGAATGAAAATATTGAGGAAATTATTTTGGTTTAAAATACACGGAAATAAAAATTGGATCTAAATAAAGAATGAAGAATAATTTCAAAAGATCTCGATTTAGAACTTCTTTATATCCATTAATTCGAAGAAATAATCACTTCTGTAATATAACACTAGATCGTCATTGTTCTTGGTTTGATTGATCATATAAAGTAACATTTTCGTCGTAAAATATTATGATATCTGACATTAATATATATAGGTAAAGATGTCTTTCTGTTAGTTTGTCAAAATTAACTAACAGCCCTGGTATTATAGTAGTAGTTTTATCACTGTTCCAACATAGTCATATTGATCAGGTCCAAATAGAACATAGTTTTTTAGTTATTTTAGAATAATTATTTAGATTAATAATAGCAATAAAAATTGAGTGTAAGAAAAAATATATACTCAGCTTCAAGGTTGGAATATTTAATATATCATATAATAAACAAACAACAATTTATCACTAAATCGATCTTTGGAAAGTTATTTTTAGGGTAGTAATTAAACGACATTGGTGTTATTAAAAGTAAGTGTCTATTATCGATTTGCAAAACGCTAATAGCACATGAATATATGTAAAAAAGACGGAAGTTAGGTATGATATAATAAATGGTTTTCAATAATTTTTTCAGGGATGTTTTCGATTTTAATAACTTTATCCAAGTACGTAATATAAGGTATCAAAGTTTTCAACGTAATATAAGTCAGGAGTGAGTTGCGATTTTTAGTTCGCGGATGCGAAACATTTGTTTTTTTTTCTGACCATAATGATAGTACCTTAGTCACTTTTTATTCATGTATAGTTCATTCTACTTGGAAATAACAGTGATTTATTTGTATATCAAGGTTATCCATATTCTTAAGTAATACGGATAATATGAGTTTATATCTCTACGATATGCGTAATAGTCTTTTTTTTTTAATGAAAAAGAACAAGAAGCACGAGCTACGCTTTTTTCTTGTGTTTTACATCTTTTCTCTTATAATATTTAACTGAAGTATACTGGTAAAAGATCTTACCAACAGTTTAATTTTTATTGGTGCTGGTGTCGAATTTATTTAGCCATATGATATTAAATTGATATTTGTCATGCTTTTAGCTTCTTGGGCTGTAGATATCTCGGACGGGAAGAGTTTAAATGCTTTTTCAGATGATTAAAGCATGTTTCAGACGTTTCCTTATTGTTCACCATTCTCGGTGAGGGTTATGCTGTTGGTGTCTTCTGGACTTTATTGTTGCTTTCACGGGCATCAGAATTTTAGAGTATTTTTAAAATAATTGATAGTGGTCAGTTTTATTGTTACATAGAGGAGGATATTATATATATTTGGTGTTAATCTTTGAGAAGTCGATTTATAATATAAAAGTACTAGCGGGGCCGACATATCGACAATCAAACAAATACAATAAGATAACAATTTTTTTGTTAAAAGCTAGAAGCACAAATTTGTTAGAAAAGTTAAATTTGACATATTCAACTTTCAGATATCATCAAGACGTACAGTACCAGTGTTTATATTTTGTGGAAATTATTAAGTCCATCCATTAAATCAATAACCAAGTTACTAGATATTTTAGAAGTTTTTGGTAAATATGTACTTCCTATAAAAACTTTTTTTTATACACAAAGGATTTCGGTTTAACTTTTTATCACAAAACCTTTGTCGAAGATGTTTCTTTCGAGTACGGATGAATATTTCAACATGGCTGACAAAGCTTACTTAAAAAAATATAAGTAAACGTGTTAAATTTTGTTATTGTATTTTTATAGTTCTGTGGTAGTTAAAATGTATCTGTTTAAATCTGAACAATTTTATATGGTCGGTAAAAGGTGTCAGTATCAGAGTTGTGACAAGCTTACTGACAATCATGTTATTAGGTGAAAAATAAACAAAATGAAAGTTAAGTGCTGCAGTCAAGTCTTCAGTAAAACTATTGGGGTTTTGAATTTTTAAAATTTTTGTCATCATTATGTTAAATTAAGTGTAATTAAATATTGCTAATTTGACAGTGTACCTCCCTTATAATTCCTTTCATTTATGTTAGAGCATTCATGAATGGCAGTAAACTGTGACACTGTCCACAATGTAAAATTGATGTGTTTTTTGATTAATTTTTTGACAGTATTAATTCAATCAGCAATCAATGTGTCGGTTGTTCTATTTAATAAGGAATCTTAGTAATATTTTAAATAAGCAAATTCCTGTGTTTTTTGTTAAATATAATCAACTGTATTGAGCATTCTCTTACGTAAAATAAACGTATAAATTGTTTTGTGTCAAATTTTTCAAAAATAACATAACTATTGTAATATTTCTGATATATGAAAATTGTTAATGATTAATTTATTGTATTTATTGTATATATTGTATTTTCCATGTATTTTCAAAATATTAAAAAACTTACTACAGCTTAAAATTTTAGATATACTTAAATAAAATGCATATCTTTCACTTTTATTGCATTATTAGTTTTATTGTTATTATTACTATTATATTAATCGGGCAATCATGATGACAGACGCAGATGTACAAATTCCTTCTTTTAGATATCCATACAATAAAAGTTAAATATCTATTAAAATTTTAAATATATATATATATATATATATATATATATATATATATATATATATATATATACATATATATATATATATATATATATATATATATATATATATACATATATATATATATATATATATATATATATATATATGTATATATATATATATATATATATATATATATATATATATGTATATATATATATATATATATATATATATATATATGTATATATATATATATATATATATATATATATATATATATATCTACAATATTCTCATTATTCGTAACTTCTAACATATAATATTTAAACATATTTAAGACATATGCATCGGGTAAATATAATAAAATCTATATGTTTTATTGTTTTTGTTCTGAAGATAAAAATACATTCAACATTTTGCAATATAGGAATTTGAAATTGGCAGGTCGGTTGTTCTTAAGTGCCGACATTTAAATAAACGTATTCCCACGTAAAATTGCACATCGGTTCACTTACGTTCACTAAATCGCGTTACGAGTGAAATCGAAAAAACCATCTCATGCCTGCGACGCAAGTATTCTCATTTTCCACTCGCTAGGTAGGAAAAATGCCTATTTTGGCGAGACAATAAAAAGCAACTGCCTACTTAAATGCGGGGAAAAATGACAAATAGCTGAAATGGTAATTTAGGATGTCGAATTATTTCGGAGAGGTATGTATACCGTGGCGAAAAAATGTTTTTTTTTTAGTTTATTTGATAGAGGTTTTCAATAAAGAAAGTTCGACGTTGCGAACCTATGTGGTTTTGGTCACAAAATATAAAGATATATAATGGAAGAGGCTTCCGCAAAGAGGTCGAGGGTATATACTTTATTTCTTTGTAATTGGAATTTGTTGAGACATCTTAGGTTTTATTTATGTTTTTACTTTTTTTGTGTATATTATCAAAATTGTAAATTTGTTGTTAAGATGTATTTTTTTTCTTTTATAAATAAAAGGTTAAATTGAGTTATTTGGTTCTATTTTCTTCATTTTGTGTCCAATTTTGTATCAAGTGTTGTTTTCTAGGATATGAAGGTTCAAATAAAATAAATTATTTTCCAAAGGATTCTACTCTAGCGCGAAATTGGTTATGAAAAGTAAACAATTATAAACTTAAGGGACTCTCTTATGTGATTCGGACTAGATATGTTATGATGAAAATAATTGTTTAGCCAAGATATAATTCCTAATTGTAATTTAAATAGTAAGTCTTTCATTAAACTATATTAAATATATTGAATTGAATTGAAATACATAATTTGTATTTATTTACAGATCCTTTATTTTAACTTATCGTATAACAAAATATGTCGTCAACTTTCTTTCAATATAGTTCAACATTGGAGTTGCTCAATACAGTGTCTTAGTACAAAATAATAATATTTTATTCAAAAGAATAAAATAAAAAGTATATATGTAGTGTTATTGTAAGCAAGGATCTTTTAATTATTGCGCCATTATTATATTATCTAAATATTATATAACGGTATCAGGAACCTATTTTAATTCGTTTCTGTGTGATGGTACCAATTTTCACACAACCAAATTCAGCGAAAAGTTGTCGTTCAAATATAATGTCTGAAAATAGCACTATTTATAAAACTATTAATTGGATCTATGTAAGGCAATGTAATAAGGAAATTAAATATTTCTTATTTTAATGGATAAAAATGAAAAATGTTATCCATTATAATTATGTTATTGTGTCCAATCATATACATATAAAATATATAAAAAGAAGGAAGGTTTAGAAATCAAAATTTAAATACGTAAATCACTGTATTATTTTAAACCGTATTTTCAAATATATTTTGGAAATACTGATTTTAAAACTTAGTACTTATAGAAGTAAAAGTTGTTGTATTGGGTTATGATATTTAAGGCAACAACAATGTACAGTCAGATAATGTTTTTGATCTATGTTGAAAATGTTTGATATAAAATTTAACTAGTATTTAAATAAAATATTCTGTAAAAATTCTATTTTTTAATATTCCCTGTCTAATAAATATTGCCGATTTGTGCCCCTTCAGCTGATTCAGATGCAGAGATCACATTTTATGTCCCTTTATTTTATACCTACAGTTTATAATTCAGTCGCTGAGGCCAAATCACTTCAGTAAAAGTGATAAAACTTTATTATTAACATTAATAGTCGTTGGGCTCCAATTTTGGTACAAAAATCACCATTTGTATCGTGTTACGCGTTACATGGGAGACGCCACAATCGTTATTCTGCATACGCCATTTGGTAGTATTGTTATCTTATGCAGATATGTGTTTAATTATTAGTAATGATTTCCTTAATTTTTAGGTATGCCAGGCTTCTTCACAAGAAGTGTGGTGCCACGTTACAAATATTTTGGTTAAACATTTTTATCGCAATGGAAACAATACATGACACGTTAGATTGCCGTGAGGCCAGATACATACTCAGATGTCAACGAATTACCAGTGTCATAATGTAGTTGCATTTTGTTGGTGGTTCACGAACCCAATTTTTTCTATTGATTGTAACTTCGCTTTCAGTTTAAGGCTTTGTCCACTTTCTAAAATGTGGAGTTTTTTTTTCATTTCTCTCCGCACAAGGACGAAATTGAACAACAATCCTTGAATCTAAATATTATTAGACTAGGCTAATAAGACATATTATTGCAACTTTAAAATGATCGAATTTCTATAATTTACAGAACATGAAGGGTGTTTTTCAGGGGATTTAATATTGTCAGATAGTTTATACCCAAGGGTATTTTGATATACGTTCCAGTGGGAATTTTCTGAGCAGCTTTGGAATGATTAGCTATTCAATATCAAATCCGTTTTGTTTTCATGACGAGTTATTAGATTCTTTTTAAATTATTTAATTAATTAATTAATTAAAAGTACATCTGTATGTCCCCCATGGAATAATTCTGCCGACTGTGCCTGTATATTTAAGTAATTTTTGACATTAATGGTAGGATGCTTACCGCAACCAATTTAATTTTTGTGCAAAAAGATCATTGTTATCTTGTATAAATTAGGTAGACTCAATTTATTTGTTTTATTATTATCAAAAATACTATGCCATTTTTTCTCAAAAATCAATTTATTTCTACACAATTTCTAAATTCAAAGAAGAAAAAGTGCCTAAATTTAGCGCGGTTTGACCAGATGACATCATAATCGGCTAATCTTATTTAAAAAGCGTTTAGTGTATTGATAGGGTTAGTGAAAGTATTAAATAATTACTTTTGAACAATTTTAAAGCATTCTAACTGCAATAAAGTTTAGTAAGGAAGAACTGGATTAAATACTTAGATGAAGACTCCTGCCAAACACTTAAAAAATTTTGTTAATTAATGGGTTAGGTCGTAAAACGCGTACGCGTAAAGTATTGAAGGAAATTTACTTCCTTCTCAATTAAAACATATTGAGGTATATTGGGAGGCGTTTTTTGCACTTCTGATAAAAGTGGTAATCAAAGTTATATATTTGATCGTATCCGCATATGATTTCGCATATTATTCAAAAGAGATTTGGAAATTCATTATCATTTATTCCAATCAATGCTACACGGCCTGTTTTGGTAGAAGTTGGTTGGTAATTTAAGTATTATCAGCTCCTTTCTTCCGGCTTCTGTCTCTGGTTTTTGTTTTTGTATCATTTTGTATTATAATATTTTATGTATTATATTATTTATATTATTTAATCTCTTTTTTATATAGTGTTGTGTCAACATCAATTTCTCATCCTGCGTTTGATCGATGTATTCTTCTAATTCCTCGCCTTTGAACTATTTCGGTTGACCAGGGCTTTCCTTGTCATATTTGTGTGCTTAATAACCACTTTCAAAACTTTGAATTCAATATTTCCAATTAAATAGAAACGTCATAGCATGTGATATACTCATATATCAATAAATATATTTCGTTATTTTATTTATGTTCTGGCTTTGATTACATAGCGATAAAATAAATTTTGGAAAGTTTTGAAAATAGCACTGCCTTTTACGTTGATCTACCGACGCTATTACTGATAATTATATTAATATTTTGTAATAATTTCACTATGTCAGTTGCAAATTTACGGAAAAAGAATAGAAAAACATTAATAGGACGGTGGTTTGTGATTTACAGATATATTAATATGTTTTATATTTTACGCATTCGGCATACGTTATATAATATCTGTAAGATCGAATAAAAACTTTTCTAGAGAAAGGAAATATTGAGTTTTCGACATTACCATTTTTGAGTGAGTAAATGACTGAAAAGTAAACGCCATAACCTTGCCAGCCGACTGATGGTTTTCCCACGCTTTGGAGCGGGTTCATCGTGTGTAGTCCAGTCCGATGACTGTCGATTGGATTTCGGAGTGAAATGATGGAGCCATGTTTCAACTTAAAAAACTGCTCCAAATCATCAACTCGACCTTGTTTTTGGTCAAAAGTGAGCTTTTGCACCCACTTTGCACAGAGCTTTCGGATACCCAAATATTCGTGAATGATATGATGTAGACGTTCAGTTGATATCTTTAAAGTGTCTGCTATAACATTCAATTTCAATTTACGGTCATTTAAAATCATTTTGTGGATTTTTTAAATATTTTCGTCGGTAACAACCTCCTTTGGGTATCCACTGCGTTCACCGTCTTCGGTGCTATTTCACCATTACTTAATAAACTTAGCATACCAATCCTTGATGGTTGATTTTCCGGGGGATTGTTTGATTGTAATTTTTCCCTTCAAAAAGCAATATTTTATCAACACGCGAAATTCCTTTTTAAGCATTTTTTTCACAATAACAAAATCTGCTTCACTCAAAATAATATAATTCACAACGTGATTGACCTGCTAGTTGAGCAAATTTTTTTCTCTGCTTTTAGTCCTCCCCGATCTATATTCCTGGTCAATTGTTGAACGTTTGCTCATAAAACCAAACTGATGAGCAAGTATTATTGATTTTTTCTATTTATGATTGGTTTTAACCTTTGTAACTTTAGTTTTTCAATATTTTGTGTTCAAGAGGTAGTTTCTATGATCAACATTCATATCATTAATATTCAGTAACTGTGACCGTTTCAACGCTCTATTTCACCATATTGTATTCGGGTTCGGTTCACTGAAATAAAGAACGGAAAATGAAGCGAGTCCGGGCCATGCCGAGTTGAGGGCCATGAGGTTTTGCCATGCGTTGACCCACAAATCCGACCAGTTTTCGTGGTAAAAATCGCCCAGAAAAAATCCTGGCCGTTGACATTCGCATACCAATTTCTCTTTCTCGACCGCCTCGAATTGGCAAAAGCGGCGACCTTCCATGCTCACGCTTACGCAATCTCACGCTCCTTCTGACAAAAAAATCCGACTGTTTACTTAATATCAGACGACCTGAACGGAACCGATGATTATCTAAGCCCCGAGTACGGAGGACCAAGAGGGACACGCCTCTTTTTATGCCCGGAAGAGAATGGGTTAGTACACGCACTGTACTTATGTATATGTTGAAGGAAGGAAAGGATGGTGGAGCCGGTGATTAGTTCCGTGTTAATTTGCGACCAGTTTCAACATTCCTCTCGTTCGGATGCGGTTGAAATTAAATTTCTACGCTTACTAATAAAACGACGATTGTCGTTTAATATATAACATGTTTCTGAAGAATATTTGTCATTTTGTTGGGGAAATTCATGTCTTGTTGACTCATCTTGTTTATGAATCACAATGATTTTAAAAAATCTTTGAAACTATTATTAGCACTGTGCTAGTTTCGTTTAGTTCGTTTATTTTTTTAAAACAATACAAGTTTTGATTGAAATTTATTGAACCCCCACTGCTTTGTTTATAACAACTATTTTTTAACCGGCTTGGTTGGCGTTGTGGTAAAGGCGACAGGACGTCCACCTACTGTTGCGATAGTCGGGGATCGTACATTTATGTTTGTGATTGTTGAATATTTGTTATTGTCCTAGGCAAGAGTGTAAAATCTGACAAGGAAAATGATCCCAGTCATACCAGTAAACAGGCTGGGTAAGACCGGATGTTTTCTTGGATGATTTCTAAGTTAATCACTGGCCAGTCGGTAGGTTTAATGCCGAGGACCGTGGCCCAGGTTAAACTGTAGGTCCAGTCCAGATAAATCCTCGTTAGTAAAAAGGAGACTTTAAAGTATTAATAAAACTATTTTTTATTCAAAATTCTAAAAATATTTAGCTTTTTTTGAACTGAATGACAATAATTGTAAGACACAGTAATTGTGTCTGGTAGTTCTTCATGTGTTCTGTTTGGTTAATATCAACAAGCATATATAGGGGATGGATACAATACGAGGGAGAATCAAATATAGACCGTAATTTTGTAAAATAAATTTATTGATCATTGGTATACACAAAGTAAACATTTTTTAATGTAGACACCTCCCTGCTCTACATACTTTTGCCAGCGATTTGGAAGTTTGAATATTCCTTTTTCATAAAAAGTTTGAGGGCGAGTTGTCAGCTATATGCCTACATACTACTCTCTCTTAAGAACGCAAACAGTAAATAATGATAAAGTGACAAGTCAGGGCTAAATATTAAAATTTCTGTTTATATTTGATTCCCTCTCGTAATATGAAGATGTCACCTATACATAATGTCGATCCGATATATGCTATTAAAACAACTTCAAGTCTTCTTACAATAGATCGGTAGAGTGTTTGAATAGTTTTCTACGGAATGATGTCCCATTCTTGTACCAAAAACATATGCCGTTTGCTTCAAACGTTGCGCAACTTGCCTTCTATTGAAATCCGAAAGATCACACTTTTAACCGTCGCAGAACAAAGCATATAACAAACCGAAATATAACCTACAAGATCAGACATGTAAAC
The DNA here is from genome assembly GCF_030347505.1 of Rhynchophorus ferrugineus. NCBI lineage: Eukaryota > Metazoa > Arthropoda > Insecta > Coleoptera > Curculionidae > Rhynchophorus > Rhynchophorus ferrugineus. The sequence continues at coordinate 13,968,703 of NW_027472588.1, read as the reverse complement.
CGAGCAAAACACGCTTCAAAATAACTGCTACCGCGATGTACTACTTTGCATGATGTTCATATTAATTTGTTTATTCCTAGTATATTAGGTGTTTCTGCAGAATATTTGTTATTTTGTTGGGGAAATTCGCCTATTGTTCATAATCAAGATGAGTCGATTATGAATCACAATGATTTAAATAAATACTAATCATTATTTTTAATACCGTGTTATTTTCATTATAATATTTCGCAAAATTTCATAATAAAAGTTTTTATTGAAATTTTTCTGTTTTAATAATGTAAATGCATAAAATTGTTTCACCTTTTGTCTGACTGCTGTGATATGCATTATAATACATATTAAGATAGTTATGGTGTTTTTCATATATATTTTATGTGCTCTGTTTGGTCAGTATCAACAAGCTGACACGTATTTGTGTAGATTTTTGTTTCTTATATCAGTTTTGTTTATTTTGATTGTATTTACGTTATATTACTTTTCTTAAACGTTGTTTTACTTTACGGAAAGAGGAAGCGGCTTGTTTAGCGGCGAAACCAAGCAACACTGAAGCTTCTTATCTATTAGGAAACGGACCAGCCGTCTCACTCGTTCACCGCTCAGGTAACTTTATTGTTACTTATTGGTAACTTTATCAAAATTGTTTTTGAGTACGGATTGTACCTTCGTCTGCCAGTTTGACTGTAAGGATCTTCCAAGTGACACTGTTGTTTACCCAAATTTCCATTATACTCCTCCACGAAATGGTTCTACAAATTTTTGCCAACACCATTTTCCAGTAGTCTAAGGCTAAGAAGCTGAGCTACTGTAATCTGCCTTTGATGGCTGTTTTGTCCAAATTCCAGTACACTATGGTAACAACTTCGGTCCGTTTTTGGTAGCCTTCCACCTTGAATTTTAATGAATATGTAGGGATTTTAAGAAGTAGAGGTATTTTTCAACGCTTGAATATTTCTTACTCGGAATAGTTTATGTCTAGGGATCGCTGAGCACCTTCAATCTACCTTTTGTGATCTTACAGCTTCAGATGCAATACTTCTGCCCGAACCCCACTTAATTACACCAAAAAATAATTCGAGTAGTTGCGGAACGATTGCTAGCCCAATGTCAACCTGTCTTCTATTAATGATAATTAATTGGATTCCGGTTAATTGAATTAATTCAAAAGAAAGCAATCTTATAATCTCCCCAGAATTCTACCAGTTATATTTTGTGAAAGTGTATTATACAAAAAAAACCATTATATTATTTTATTTAACAAAAAGGTTACGGAAAGAAAAGGCGGTTAGTTGAATGGTGATACAAAGCGACACCGACAGTTAATTAGAATCAACAGTCGTTCACCATTCAGATAGTTTTAAAAACATGACAGGATACTTAGGACCGTATTACATAACATTTATTAACTCACATCATGTAATAAGGCCACCAGAAATAAGGCAGTTTAGTCAAATAAATGAATACGGATACAAAACGTGAATCACTGCTTAATTTATAACGAGTGTGTCATAAGATAACACACTTACATAACATCGTAATCAAACAAGAGGTTGCGATTTAAAATATTCTTCGTAATATAACAGTCCGTATTCCCAAATCATATTATTTGTGGATAAAGAACAGATCATCAACAGCGGAGTTAATAAATAACGTTGTCAGCTAGAAACCAGCTCTAAAATATTATCAATAAAAACACTAAACACTAATTCTCCTGTACGGCAATCCAAGAACTATCCCCGAAAGACTGCTGGTATGAAGATTGTCTGAGAAATTAGTTACGCTTATGAATTTTTGTCAGTTTGGCTATTATTGTCTAGTTATTCATATTTCATGAAACTTGGACAAACTTGGTTTCATATTATTTTTTTAGTACAACGTGGGGCAAAAGTATCGCTATCATTGACGCAATTTCTGCTGACTGGCAATAATGGAACGATTATTTTCAATAATTATTGGCACTATTTCTGCTCGTTCTTGTGGCGAATATTTATCGATAATAAAATTTGGACGTCTACACAACACAATGGTTAAAGAGAGATCAAAATAAATTCACATTTTGTTATACCATAGAAATTTCTAATAAAAATCTATGACATTTCCAAAGATTCTACTTGAAATTCATAACTTTTTCGAAATTGATAATTTTCACAGAATGGTAACTTTACTTTTGATGTCTTCAAGCAATGAAAAGATACTTTTAGGTGTTGATGAATGATGCAGAAAGCTTTCTATGAGTATACTAACTTTCTTAACAGAAGACATTTTATACAATAGAATCATGATCCTTTTTGATCTCAATGTGGTAAGGAATATGAACCCAATATTTTAATCAAACCCAATATATAAAATAAGTAAAGAAAAAACAAAAATATTATATACACAATTTTAAAAAGTGTAGTGAAATTATCTGCAAGAGATAATATGTTTATTTTTAATATTAGAAATAGTCACATATGTGTCAACATTATTTCTAAATCAAATATACATTCTAATGGTGATTATAATTATGTAAAACAACACCATTTGCTCACGTTTACAATCTGTTCGGATAAAAGTTATGATACTGTATCTGTGTATTTGCTTCCTTATACATTTCGAATTATTGTGCGTTTGGCATTGGGAAATTGGGTGACAGCTTTTTTTAGGCGTATTTCATTTATTACTCAGACGTATGCTATCAAAGTTAATGATATATTATTACACGTATATTAGCTGCTATTGCTTTCAACCCGATGTTTTTCTTTTCTTTTGAAAAACTATTTTCTGTGTTGTTTATATGATAGGATCATAGAAAATAGAAGAGCAATAAATGCATTTTATTGGAACGTATACCGTATGTTATATAACACATGGATTGAGAGATCTAATAAAAAACCAAGTCCTATATAATTTTGGTGGGTTAAATCTGACTATAAATAAGATAGATAATAATAAAAATAAGATAAGATAAGATAATGAAACATATTCAAAATTAAGAAACTGCATTTGTTATAATGATATTAATTAATAATTAAATTAATGTAATATTAATTAATTACTAACATTAATTATTATCAGACTAAGTATTATAGGGCCTTTTGGCCTTATGACCTTATGGTATATGAAATTGTAACATCCTCGGGGACCTGAAGGAAGAGGTGGTCAGGAGCTTTATGGGTAAACACTAGAAAAAATTAGGAACCTATAAAAAACTTGAAGTACCATTGCTATTTTGATAATAAGGCTGATATAATCTCTTGACACACTCTTCTATAATTTTAGAAGTAACCACTTCAAATAACTAGAAGGTTACCAGCGATGAACTTATTGATGTGTTTTTAAGCTTAACTTATCGGTCTCTAATGGTTGATTCTTTCTGTTACATAGCACCTATCAACTTTGAAAACGAATTATTTTCTTTGAGCCCTTTTTCCTATTAAATATCAAAATTTTTAAATAACACATTTATTTATTTCTTTGCTTCCAACATATTAAAAGTAACTCACTAAATTCTCTTTAAATTTGTTGTATTAAATTATTGAAATATTCTTAACGTTGGCACAATCTAGTTGTCAATTTAAGGTGATTTTTTTGAAAACTTGTATTTAAATACATTTTATAAGATATTTAAAAAAAATGTATATATAATAATAGAACTTTGCTTACTTGAGAGAATATAACTTCATATAGTTTTTTTATTTGTATGTTTTGCCTTTATTACTACTTATTTGCAACAATATTAAAAATAAAGCGCATTCACCAAATGTCGGCTACATTCATATTTTTTTTGTAATTAACTCATTTAGTTTTCATTTAAACCATTTTTTTCCAACACTGGAACGTTTTCTTTTCGAATGAGGGCGTTTTTTCCTTTAGTTCATCATTCAACCGGTAAAATAACAACGCGTAACGATTTGAATGTAACCAGTTGTTGTGTTTTCCTTTTTTCAAGTAATCCGAGTGAACGACTGCAAGCGAATTAAAAACATTGCACATATGAATGAAGAAACTGGACCTCTTGAGTCTTAATTTATCAAAAAATAAAAATATATATATAAAAAAATACAGTTGATAACAGAAATAAACATTGATGCCAATGCTGATATATTAATGTTGAAGGAACAACATCGAATATATTTATGTTCTAGCTAACCCGACGGACTTCGTACTGCCTCAATCGTTAAAAAAAAGACCTAATATGACATAGCATCCTGAGCATATTCGTGCATGTAGAGCGGGCTTCCTATGTTAGTGGCTGGCAAAATTGTCATTCTTCCCACATTATTCACATTGCCATCTGCACTTATAGCATCGCGGAGATGAATGTATTCCTCTGATCGAAGCTGGTGTTGCTTCAAACGGATGTATGTCAATCGTTCAGTTTCAATTTTGACATACATGTCAACTGCAAACTGATGAAAAAGTAGTCGACACACCAAAATATGATTCACTTCACCTTTACTGATAATGAGTCTGTATGAATAGAAATTCATAACACTAACTTTTTGTTGGTTTCAGCACTTGCAGTCGAAATTTATATTTTTTTTATTTGTTACTTGATGAGTTGAATTGAAAAATATTATTTAATCTTGTTCAATCTAGTTACCTGTCACTTGATTTACCATTTTTATATTAAAATGGTATCCATCTTCCCCCTACCAAAAGATCAAAGGATATTGCAACGCATCATAAGTCCTGTGTGTTTCAGATACAAGTTTTAAATCATTACTCCGACGATGAAGCACAATATCTCAACGACAATAGCCACTTCGTCAATGGTGGGTGAATTATTGCTGTCAGATGGCATCCGATCCAATGCTATTTTGAACACGTTTACTAAATTGTTGTTCTGATGAAGAAACATTTGTAATTCTTGGACAATGGTTTTCTTCACTGTTGGATTATGAGCACAACGCTTATCAACTTCCGCATCTGAATTGCCCATAAAATAAATTTGTAAAAATTGATGATCTGCATCTGGTAGTGGTAATAGCGCCCCCAGTAAGTGATAAATTTATCTTTGTATCTGTAATTTTTAAAGATTTGTCCAATAATAATTTCTGATATATATTTTAATACAAACTTGAATATTATAAAAAAAATGTTTGTAATACTTAATTGTACATCAATAAGTAACAAAGATTTGAAGATATATCGTAAATAAGATAAAATGTTATGGTATACCTTGGAAAGGGTGGAAAGAGTGTAGCGCCAAATGATGTCATCTGGAAAGAGCTGTTATATTCCTGAATGTTGGGCAAGAAGTGCTTAGAATCATTTCCAATCCCAAAAACTAAAGAGCGTAAAGGATCTGGTGTTGGGACCAATTGTGGTAATTTTACTTTGCCTCTAGCACAACATAATTCAGTGGATTCACCACTGTATTTTAACGCCTTGCAATATTTACAAATTATTGCCATTTCCCCAATTGTTACCGATTTGTCGGCACAATAATCTATTGCCGTATTCTAGTGGAATGCAGCTCATTCCAGGATCACAGGAGCACTGTGTCTGCCGAATCGCCCAATTTCATTATTTCGTGCACGCTGTTGTTGTATTTGATGTGCACGAACTCGTTGCATTCTAAGCCCATCGACTTCATTGTTACTCTCTAAAGAACGCTATTCTGACGTAGTAATACGACTATTTTTTTTGATCTGTCTCTCTCTGGTCATCAGTGCGTTTAGCACGTGAGGTAGCTCTTCGCACATTTGATTGACCTCGACGATCTAAGTCTCGCGCAACTTAGCAGTAAAGTGTCACTATTACAAAAAATTAACAAAAAAGAGCACATAATTTGAAATGTCATTATCACAAAAGATCACCGAAGTTCAGAATGTTCTCGCTCACGTAGCGGTAATTTTCATTCAAAAAGATACAAGGATGCACTCTTTGTCTAAGGTATCGATCAACATAAAAGATGGATATACATATTAGTTGGTTTTCAAATGTCAAATATTATGGTAGTGGTTAGAAATTTAATTTGTGACCAAAAGACATATTAGTTGGCTGTCAAATGTCAAATATTATGGTTGCGTTCATAAATTTAATTTGTGACAAAACTTAAGATTTATCAATCTGTATAAAAATAATATGCTATATGGTTAACAACTGTAGTTAGTTAAAATTAAGTTTATTTTTTACCTCCTGAGAATAAAGATATAAAAATTCTAATTAGTTATTCATTTGAAACTATTCTTTCTATTTGATTTATGAACGACGGGTGATATATCAAAGAAAAAACAAAATTGTTGTTTTCATTTAGTTTCGAGCATTTTCATGTTTATTCACCTTTTAAACCTGCCCTGGACTTCCACAAGTAATTCAAGACCAAAATTATCCAAATCGGTTCAGCCGTTCCCGAGTTTTAGTGAGACTAATGAACAACGATTCATTTATATATATATATATATATATATATATATATATATATATATATATATATATATATATATATATATATATATATATATATAGATCTAGCAGACATGTATTTTTAATAGTTTAAACACTTATAATTAACTGGATACCTGAGTCAGTGTCAGTATCGACATCTTACCTATATATTCTTCACTATGAACAATGCAAGCAATGTTACAAATAACAAGCAAGCGTGTTAATATATAAATTTAAAATACCATATAATTTCTGGCATAATGTGAGCCAATTGTGTCAATTTTGTTGGTGTTGTATCATTCAACATATAGAATAGTCCCTGTTATAATATAGGTAGATATTTCAATGAATCTATCTAGTTACATATTGGGATTCATTTTTCAATTTAATTAATACATTTGTTACGTTAGTGCAAGCCTACTAGGACTGAAACAGTGTTGTCACCTTCTAATTATTAGTTTATCCTCTAATTAGAATCACGGAAAATTAGTATTGTTAGTTAGAGTTATTGTAAATTTAAGTTTTATATAAATTAAAATACGAAAAAGGGGTTTAATTGTAACAATTATTAATTTAAAAATCGATTTATTTAAGGAGAGGCGACTGGTTGAACGGCTATACAGAAAATATTTAGGTAGTTTTTAAAATAGATGGCGGCCGGATAGTTAGGTCGTATTACATAACATAAATTCATTCATCAACTCATGAACGTGTAGTCTCGGGATCGTTACAATTTTTTCATTACATCGCAGTCTTAAACAACCGATAAATAAGCAAATTACACACACAAAACCAAATTTATGTAATCGAAATGCGCATGGTTAAAACAAACCGATTATATATGACATCTTGTTTTTTTGGTATTATAGTTTCTTGTATCTTGTTCACAGAAATTCTCTTCTTTCGTATTACTTTCCTAAATAATTAGATGATATTTTAAAGTTCTTTTAATTTTAATGTTATAAGTAGAGAAAATTAGCAACAGATAATATGAAAATACATCTAAGTAAGACATGAACTAATAGTAAAGTATAATTTTGTAACACTAATTCGTAGATTGGCAAGAAACACAAAGACATTTATTTTAAACAGTATGAAACTACAACTTGTCTGATGATGATGGCAAAAGTAATAATGGAATGTGGCGATAGTTATTGTTAATATTAGGTTTGATATATCTCTCTCACTATATAGATATATGAACGAAATAGCAAGTTGTAGAATATGTCTAAAATAAATGTTTATATAATGACAATGTTTAAAGTTGATATGCGGTGCAGTTACCCAATTCACCTTTGATCTCCTTCGGTTTCGGTTTAGAATTTTAAACTACTAGTCAAATATATTTTTTCACGTTTTTTTAAATGTATGAAAGTGTCGAAAAATATCAATAGATAATAAAATTATAATCATTTGATGAAGCTGATACCTTGGCAGTTATCTACTAAGCAATGATGCTTATTTTTAAAAAAATGGCGTTATAGTGTTATATATTTTATAGCCTAAGAATGCTCTTGGGTTTACTCATTTTCCAACTTTTTTTTCGCATTTATACTAATGGCCATGTGCTCGAGACCATGAAATAGTTCGGCTTGATCGTTAATACAGTGAGCTACATCATCGGTGAATTGAGGTGAATTCTTGTTGAACATGAAGGAACAAATGAATTACACTAAGAAATACTAATATTGATATATCAAAATCGAAGCAAACTAACAAAATTGCTGTTTCTGATTACGCAATTAATATTACAACAAAAAATATATTTGAAGGCTCTGAAATATAAAATATATCGTATGTAAATACCTATTTATCACTATTTATTTGTACATAGTACATATGTCCAGTCTGTATATTTAATGGTTATAAATCAATTTAAATTTCGTTTTACACAATTCAATTTAGTAGTATTCTCGCAGAACTTATAGTGAATTTACGACAACTGTAATTATATTTTAGGTTTTTCGCGGGAATTTGAATTTAGAATGAATTGTCCTTTCGACGCTTTTTACTCATTTTGATGAGCTTCATGTCAACAAGAACTGGATAGAAAGTTAACTTTCCATTTTAAATTAAATTTAGCCGACAATAATTTCGCGATGCATCTCAACCATGGTTAAATATTTTCTTGTTTACGGTTCGGCTTTACGTGAAGATGGTTATCGTTGCATCACAAGTTTACGTCTTTTAAAGCATACTTTTTATTACTTTTTAAGATAACGATAAAATTACAATTTTCTGTAATTTCTGTCTGATTATATCACATGGGCTGAAATGCCCCGGGCATAACAAAGAAGCCATTTTTTTCTTCTATATTGACTTTGTTCATCAACGTAATCTCCATCAAGAGTCACACAATTATTCCAGCGCCGGTCAACAGTTGCTGCCCTCACAGATGATGATCGTTTTGATTCCGGAGTGAAGTGATGGAACCATGTTTCATCCATTGTCCATTTGTTATGCTTAAACATGACCAATTGCTGCTCAGAATCATCAACACGTTTTTGTTTTTGGTCAACAGTGAGCAAACGCGGCACCCGCTTTGAACAGAGCTTTCTCATAGGCAAATGCTCATGTACTTGATCATGCTTTCGACCATTCAAAACAATTTTGTAGATTTTTTCATGCTTTCTGGTGATTTGGCTGTCCACCACGTTTGGACCTGATTTGGACGTCCACTGCGTTCTGCATCTCTACGACTCCGTTTGAAGTCAGCAAACAAACGTCTTATTGTGATTTCTGCTGGAGCGGAGTCCTTATAATACTTTTCAATCCATTGCTTGCTTGAATGGTATATGTTCCCATCAAGAAGCAGTGTAAAATTAACACACGAAATTGTTTTTGATCCATTGTTTTGAAACTAACAAAAGTTGTGTCACTTTTAGCAAAATAACTTACAAACATATGAAGAATATCATGAAAATTTAACCGCTTTCTGTTTTTGTTTCTGAAGGTTAACTGAAAAAGCGGCGAATGTACTAAAACTGGGACCATGTATGTGTTGGTCCCGGGACTTTTCAGCCCATTTGTTAACATGCTTATACTATTATCATGTTTAATATTTATTTTAATTTAATATTAATTTTTCACTTTTCTTATAGATAACTTACATGTATAAAATGTAGTACGTTTGATATTTCTCAGCATGCATATGTAATTTCAAGAATTTCACTTAATTTGATAACTCGTGAACTCCGAACATCTAAGAAACATTATTCTTGCGTGAGAACTGATAATGATTGATAAGGTTCTGAAGATATAGCGTATCATTATACTAGCGTTAATTGTAAAATTTATTAAGATGTTTCTGTAAATTTTATTTGTTTTTTATTACATTTATTGCTTTTAAATTTATATTTTAGATGAGAAATATATATAAAAGATAAAACTATATTAATACATCAATGAAATAATGAAAGTATGGAGTGAAACTAACGACATAATTTGCCTAGATGGAACACATGGAACAAATAGAAGAAATGATGAATTACTACCAGTAATTTGGTAAATATTTTGAACCTCTGATAAATATTAATAAGGCCGGCTTGATTGGCGCAGTGGTAAAAGCGACAGAATATTGTGCTCTAGTCACGGGTTCGATCCTGCTGATCCTGGTCGTAAATCTATTTTTGTGATTGCTTAATATTTGTGGTTGTCCTAGGCAAGAGTGTAAAATCCGACAAGGAATATGATCCCAGTCATGCCAGTAACAATGCTGGATAAAATAATATCATTTTTAAGTTATTTTGTTTAGTGTATTATGAGAGAAAGATGATTAACTTGTGTATTATTTGATTTTTTAAATATTTTTTGAGGATTTCTTAAGCGTTATTAAATGTTTTTATACTATATAAATTTAAAAAAAATGGCATTATCAGAATTCGGCAACAAAGAAAGTAATCCGGGTACATAACAGCGAAAAAATTACTCAAATAAGTGTAACAAATTTGACCGTTACACAAAGGAAAACCGCATATATTAAGTAACGCTTTCGAAACGGCGTCCGATTGATATGTCAAATAATTGGAAGGTCCCAAATAATGGAGCGGACGGTGGCACGGGGCAACTTACGTGGGACAACGTTTTGAGGGAAAGTGGTGGTCCCCCCCATCGACGGGTAACTTCCAAGACATGCGACCGATTGACCGACAGACGCACCAAGTGAAACCAGACTCCAGCCAGTTGTTTGGTGAGTGGTTCTTCGAGCGGTAGTACCTGCGGTGCGGCGCGACTTGAGGTGCTCTAGTTTTAAATTAATCGCATTTTGGATTGGTGTATATCGTGTTGTAAGTTTTGATTCGCTTAATTATAATTATATTTATTAATTACATTGATCATAGAAACGATTGCCAATTAAAATAATTAATTAGTAATTACTAATGTTTAATAATTTTACAAATAAATTACGATTTTTAAACGGTCAATGTGATAATTATAAAAATCTATTAATTAAAAACTAAATAATAATTTATATCTATTTTATTAATTTTTATATTTTCATTTATTAATATATATCTATAACTTAAATTCTTTTAACCTTATTGCTATTTCTGCGTAATATTTAGCTAAATATCACTAATTTTTAAAAATATTTTGTATATAAAAACTTATGTTAAAAAACATTGGAGCCTAAGTTAGTTTCCTGTAAATTAAGTTTATATGTTATCTTTCAATATAATCAACAGTGATAATGAATGAATAATACTGAATCCAAATGTATGCTGATATGTAGTAGCATTACTATAGTAGTTAGTTATAGATAATATAATTTTATTTAGATATTAAGCAGAGTTATATTATCTCAGCATTCAACAAATTTAAAATTCATATATGTACCTATATCTAATTTAAGATCTAATTTAGCGATACATATAAATAAACTGATATGAGCAGTGTATATTATATTTATGTATATAAAAAAATATATTAATATGAGAAGGTAAATATATATATATATATATATATATATATATATATATATATATATATATATATATATATATAAAATTGAAACTAGAATATGAACTGAAACTGGTATATTTTTTCTCTTTTTTGAACAGCCTTAATTTAGAATAATAGAATAGAATATCACCAAGGAAGACACATACCAAATTTCAAGTAAATGGGTTCAGTAGAACTTGAGATATTATGTCAACCATCTCGAGAAAAGTAGTTCTGAGAAAGACGCGTTTTTAAATTTAAAGAATAAAGATTATTTATTATATGATTATGTTATATACATTAACCATGAGTAATATTTTTTAATTATACTTCTTGGATTGAGCTTCATATTGTGAAGTATAAGCAAGTCTCTAAACCATTTCGCATTTTAAAATTTACTATAAATTTATTTTAACAATTTTTTACACTAATCCGTTTCAATGCCATTTACGCTAAATTGTGAATAATCTGTCATATAATCCTTTTAAATTGTATTGAGTTGTCAATAAACCAGTCCTTGAAACGTCTGATTTCTTATTGTGATCTAAGATTTCCAGTAATTACATTTTTTTGTGTTGAATTTAATTGATTAAAAAAACTAATTTAGTTTGTGCATTACTGAAATTGTGGAAATAATGACTTTTATTATTGTTAACTAGCAAATTTTGTATATTTCACTTTGGCAGACAGATTGGTTCTGCGTTAATGAAGCAGAAAATATTGTTAAAAATCAGTTTAAAATATTTTTATGTGTTATAGTTGTTTTCTTTTTATTAGCAAGGTTTTAAACTATTTATTGTCATAAAATGTGATATTGTTTTGCCTTGATAATGCCTCCTACTTGGGCATGGGCTCTAAAGGGGTAAGCATTTTAGTTCAGTTATTAGTTGCAATGATTAGAAGGTTACATGAGACTTAATTTTTCTTCATTTACATTATGTTCGAGCTATTAGAATGACGTAGCAGTGTATTAAGTCTTTGAGGCAATATTGGTCTTTTTGAAGGGATTAACCACGATAAAAATATTTAAAAAATAAGAAAAATAACATATTCCCTTTCAATAATGGGGTATTCATTCGTTCCTAATATAGAACTCCTTAAATTTGAGAGTATGCAAGGCGATTATAGGGTAATTAGTGTGACCGTCGATTTTATGCACTTGTATAACGTGACTTCTAACGCCTTTTATTTATGACTGACAAAAGACACGCTTTTTGATTCACATAAGTGACACTGAATGAGTTGAAATTAATAATAGTAATAATGTAATATTGATGCCAAATCTTTTTGAATTATGTCTGTAAATATCTCCTTTTTGAAAATGTAAAAATATGTTTGCTAAAATTATTATAACTTGTAAACTAATATTTGGATTGATTTTCAAAAAACGTATCTAAACATTAAAAGAATATATAAAATAGAATATTTCTGATAGTTCTTTTAAAATTTTACCAGTAATTAAGTCATAACCAGGGGCTTTTTTAATATTAATTTCTCTCATTATTGTTTGTTTAACTTTTTTGACCGTTAACTTCTCGTGCGGTAAGTCCATTTGAAATGGCGAATCTCGAAAGCTAGTAATTTTATTTTCCTCAATTTTATGTAGCCGAGACCGGAAAGGTTTAAAAACATTTTTTAAGTGTTTTGAGAAAATGTCGGCCTTCTCTTTATTACTTCTAGCCCAATTATTTTCGCTTGTTTTAATAGGTGGGTTGTGCTGCTGGGATCTCCTAAGCTTTTTGGTTGCTTTCCATAACGAATAGTCTGTAGCCTCAGTTGACGTCAAATTCTCTAGGTATTCTTGAATGCCTTGGTTTTGTTCATTTTGAATTAGTTCTTTCAGCTCTTTTATTGGCCTATTAAATTTTCCCTTATTCTCTTCAGTCCTTTGCTGTTGCCAATTCCGTCGTAACTTTCTTTTTTCTGCTATCTTTTTCGGTATTGTACATGACATATGTGTATTTTTTCTTGGAAATGTTTCATTGTTAGTAGACGTGGAGTATGCTGCCACCTGTATATTTTTTGTAATGTTTATTGCTGCCATTTCTATGTCAATTTCAGTTTGTAACGGTAAGTTTAGAGAGATCTTTCGGTCTAAGTTTTCTCTAAATGAGGACCAGTTAGTTCTATTATTGCACAGAGAAGAGGGTTTATCTTTGATGGCAATGTTTGAAAAAAGCGTTACTATTATTGGTGAATGATCAAAGGACAGGCCAAAACATGATTCTGCATGACACTTTATTGTATTAATATTTTTTGTAATACAGAAATCTATAATATCTGGTTTTTTATTTCTGTTTGAAGGCCAATATGTTGGTTCACCAGTAGAGATATGTTGTAAATTTTCTGTCTTTATTGCACTTCTCTACCTTTTGAGGTTATTATTCTTGAACCCCACATTAAATGTTTTGCATTATAATCTCATCCGGCTATAAATCTATTACCTAGCGTACTGAAGAATTCTTGAAAGTGTTCTGTCTTGTTGTTATATGTATTTTGTTAATGGTCCATGGACTTCCTCTATGGTTATACTGGTTGCTTGCAGGTAGTCTTTGCCAAATTTTTCTTTTTCGAAATGCTTTATATCATCTCGAATGATTATGGCTGTACCCCCAAGAAATAGGATATGTAGATGTTTTAACATTTGGTCCTGAAATATCTGGATTGTTATGTTAATCTGAGCATATGGCCTATTTAAAGTTATTTTGTACCTACGTCATCTTCATAACCTCTTCTCACTATTGCTTTCAAAAATTTTGCATACGTTTGACAACTGGGCGAGCTTAACAGGCTCATCCGTTTACGTGTTCGAACTAATCAGACAGCATTGTGTCTCTTTTTAACTACAATAAAATGAGAAGGAAAATATTGTCTGATTCTGAAACGAATTTACAAATTGCGGTAGGGAATACATTAAACATCTTGATGACGCAGGTACAAAAAAAACTTTGAATAGACTATACGTGTCATCTATATAATCTATAATGATTGGATAATTTTTTCAACGCTATGTTGCATGAAGGTAAATATATATATTCTTTAGTACCCACCAAGACGTCGTATTCCATGAACCTGTTATATTTATATGCAATAACCTATTATGTCAGTGAAAAATATTGAATAAAATATCATCGGTTGTTTCAGGAATAAGAAATATTTCTGATTCTGAATAATTTTCTAACTCTAATACACTACTGTTGGTGTCGCAGGCTTTTGAACATTCTTCACTAAATTTCGTCACATTTGACGATCGGTTGTAGGCCAGAATATCCTCAGACAACGTTAGTCCTATTTTTCAGATCTTTTTCAATGACTTTTATTCAAGTTCTTCCGAAGCTCTTCACTTATTCCACCCAAAAAGTTGATTTTATCACAGAAATCTGGAAGAAATTCATATATTGATGATCGCATCTTAAAGAAATGACATTTCTAATACGCTTTCGAGGAGAAACATGAAGAATTTGTTATAAGCATCGCATTTGCAAGCTCATAGATGTCTTAACAGTCTCGGAGCCATACATAAGGATTGATAAGTTATGCGTTCGAAAGAGACGGATTTTAGTTTTGATTGTAATATTTCCCCTTCTTCACATGTACCATATTAGAGAAAAGCTTTCTAATTATCTTTCGTTGATTAATAATTAACTTGACTTTCAATTCCGGGAATATTTCAATATACGTTAAAAACATTGCAATTGATATTATCTGGTGAACCGACGCAAAAACTAACATATCACATAATGTTGACCATTTCAAAACATCTCAAATGTATTAAACAAATGTATATATATGTAGGATGAAGAGGTGATAAGGATCAATATTTCAATTCTTGAAAGGGTGTGGTTCAATCTCAATCTTTAGGCCTAAATTCAAATTAGCTTTTTAATATTATAACATAGGTCGATATTGCATAATAAATACCAAATAACGTTTCCTGTTTGGCACCAATCAGTTAGGTGTTTAGTAACACAGACATACTTGAAAGATATGCGGCTGAAATGTCTGATCTAATAACTGTTGATGGACATTTCCATCTACTTATGCGATCTACATCTTTTTTGCGTTCATAATACCTTTTTCGATATCATAAGAGACCTGGGGGCGACTACGACTACTAAGAAAAAACATAAAATATGGGAGTAGTTTTCTATTTGTATAACATATAAATTAATTTGAATATGTAAATATGATTAATACAAATTTAAAATTATGTTAAAACACTGTTAATCTCAATTAATTAATACCACATGTTATTTAATATGATTATGAAAATATATAAATACTTTTCTGTGTTTTATACACCCTGTTAATAAAAAGATAAATTAAGTGGAATATGTTAAATTAATCAGGACTATTAACAATATTGTGGCATAATATTTAAGAGGTTTTAATAGTTTTATTATTTTTCAAGAAGTCCCGATATGGCGTGATAGTTAAATATATTATTTTGCGTTTTCCTTCCACAACTTATTGGAAAAATAAAAAAAAATCAATGCAGACTATCTATCGTTCTTGAGCATGGATAATAGTTTTTTAATCTTTTTTGGGTGCCTTAGGCATTAACAGAAATTAAAAATCTAATTCTGATTTCGTATTCCACCTCTTCTGATGAATTTGGAGATTATTTCTATATATAGAAATAATCTAGATATATAGATATAGCTGTTGCTATTAAACTTGAATAATATTGTTCGCCATATTGTAATTGCTAATATTAAAATAAATATATACTATGATTTAATTACACCATTAACAAAATTAAAATTATTCCGAACAGTTAAGAATAATTTACAGTGTTATGATTTAATTTCAAGGAAAAGCCTTATTTTATTATTTTATATTTATCAAAATATATTAATGCTATTTAATATTTTTTTGTATTTGTTGTTAGAACGGACAACATCTGTTGAATAAGGTGGGCCAGGAATGATATAAAAGGGGTTTTATAGGTGATATGATAACATATGTAGATGCCAGAATTTTTTATTTCAATTTTGATAATTATTTTTGTGTTTGTTTTTTATTTATATATTTTTTATGTAAGCCACATGGAACAAACTTATTGAAGATTATAATTTATTAGAAGGAATAATATACTTTCTAATCCAATTAAGTTTCATTTCAATGAGATAATTGATAATCCGAAATTCCAGGAACAAATCCGAATGGACTGAAAGGAAATAAATGATCGATGATCACAATTATGAAGTTATTCTACAGGTTGGCTAAAGAGAATGCGTTTAATCTCTCTAACTGTGTCTCAGAAGAACTATTTCTTTGTGGAGGTGAGAATTTAAGAATTTTTTGACATAAGATTCTGCGGCTGCTGTAAGAATCGTCAGAAATCTGAAAGAGTTAAATCTGGAGGATATGATACGGTTTTGTATTGAATTAACTGACAATTCAAGAAAAAAATCAAAAGAACGGAAAACTAGTGGCTTGTATAATACTTATAACAGGTTAATTGAAAAGTCCCCCGCCTACCATTGTAAAACACATTTTTTTTGGTAAAATTAGTTTCTGTTATTCAACATAATTCCCTTCAAGGGTGATATACTGATTATAGCGACCCTCCAACTTTTCGATATCGTTTTCGTAGTACGATTTGTCCTTTGCTTCAAAATAGGCCTCAGTTCTCAGTACTGTCGATTGGACTTCGGAGTATAATCATGGAGCCACTTTTCAACCATTGTCACATATCGACGCATGCAAAAAGCAATATTTTATCAACACCCGAAATTCCTTTTTATCAATTTCTTTCACAATAACAATAGTTGATTCACTCAAAATGCTATGATTTACAAACTAATGATCCGACAGTTGTCAAATATATAAACGCATCTTTTGACAGTTAGGGCTAACTAAAAAATATATGGATTTAATTCTAGTAGCGTTATCTATGTGTCAGACCGGGGACTTTTCAATTGACCTGTTAGTATGTATAATAGTGCAAAATGATAATATTCGTAAGAATTTATATAATAGGGTACTACAGGCAATGATTCATGGGAGAAATTCTATTTCGCCAGCATTCTGAACAATTAATTACGCTTTTCTTGAATATATATCATATTCTCTCTCCTTTTCTATACACGAATGGTTTAATACTCCTAAGCTGGTTTAGGTTTTTATTGTTTAGTTATTTCTCAGGGTCTAACCAGGCCTGAACATGTAAAGTAATAATATTGTTTAATAAGTCATTAAATTAATCGACAAAGAATACTATTTACCGAACACTCTAACCGATGATTCATGAGAGAAATTCAATCCCGCCACCATACAATACAATTAATCCCTTTTTTCTTCTATATCGGCGCGCCGTTGTCATTAACGCTAATAATAACAACAATAATAATAACCGAAGAAATGGTTTTGAAAAAGTGAAATCCGTAAAAGTAACGAATTAAACAAATATATGTTAATTTTTTATTTAGAGAGTCATTTCTACCGCTGGGCGTGCCCATAAAATTCATCCACTTTCAATTTCGGAAACTAGATCATAAATCCAATTAACGTTTTGCTTTCAACGGGACGGAAACGTTACATAACGAAACTCTGAGCCGAATTTTTCTCGTGACTGCTTAATTACATTAGTAAATTTCATTTGCGAGTTTCTGACAGTGACTCGGGTCAATTGTAGCCGAAGTAATTTCGTATTTTTTTCCTAATGAAATTTGTTGCTCGTCATCGAAACTGTATATTATCCCAGTTTGTTTGATGTGATGTATTATGTTTGCTTCAATATAATTGTTAATGCATTCTGCTTAATTTAAAATATATGGCCATAAGTTTAACATCAGTTGTAAGAAATTTTAAGTCAACTAACTTGTTTTTGTTGTCAAAAAAATATTATTTCTCACATTACGTTACGTTGAACCTAAAGCAGAACAGACCTAAAATGGAGGAACGGTACTGGTTAATTGAAAGATACGCCCAACTCTATCTAAGAATGAATAAATTGGTTGATCAGTCAATTCGAAAGCCTATTTGGACTAATGGGGTGCAAATATGAGATTGTATCAAAACAAAACGAGTGGTAATCCAACACTGCCAAAATAAAGTTCTTCATTTAATTACCAATATCTTACATATGGCTACGTAAACAACGGCGAGCTCGAAATCAAATGGATCCACGAAGCTACAGGACAATGCGTAGGAAATTAGAAGATTAAAGCGAACCAATTGTTAATATTATTTTTTAAAATAAATATTTAATAATAATAAATAATACATTTTAATTTGGGAAAATCATACATGTAATCAAAAGTCAAGATGTAATCAAAATAATTGTTATATTACTGAAGTGGTGGTGAGGAAGACGTGTTATATTGACAAAGAATATTATAATAATACAGTAAAAGTTCAAAAATGCAGAAAAGAATAGCTCGGACCTATACCATCGAGATGGGAATCTAAGAAGATATTGTAGTTACTTAAGTAGAGACAAAATCATTTGTTTTTATATACTCTATATGGACCTAAGGTAGCCTTAATCGACATTTGAAGTAGATATGAAAAAATGACCTTGATGATATTAGAAACATAATACAATGAACGACAAAGTTTTATGTATACAACATTATCTCTTTTATTTGTAATTTAAATTATTCTTAGTACTAGGCAAGCAAAATCCAGCATAAGGCGGATATAGCTCGTTGGATTGTGCTTTTCACCATCAATTATGCCTTTTAAGGAAGTTTAATATATTTGGACTTCAGTCACCCATTTCTGACTGTCTCATTTTAAATACACTTAAATATATACTGAACTTCTTGTTCTTTCTGATCTTGTTCTCCTGCAACTATACATATTTTGAATTATTTTCGATTTATATAAAAATTATTAGCTTAATTTTTTTAATATTATGTAGTAATCTAATTAATTTTAATTAAAATATAAATGCAACTATGTGTTATTTATTAATTAGTTCATACCAATTCTCAAGTAATCTGCTTGAATATTATGTGAATAAAATAACATATATATTATAAATAGTTACAGAGCCAGTTACAGTAGTAACAGATCTGTTGCTGACATGTCAAAATAATGCTTTTTATGTCTCTAAATCTCTAAATGTTAGTTTACGGATAATGGTTAAAGCCCTACTTTTTTAACCATATCGAAGAAAATTAAACTATTTCAAATAATTTGGTGAGTATAGTTTGATAAGTAGGAAAGCTTGCTGAGTTTGGAAACAATATTCGTCTAGTACCACCTGATTTGAACTTCTTAGACCATTTCTGGCACGTTCTTACAGTAATACGCTTATCATCATACGTCTCTATTATCATTCCATACGCTTTAGCTGCAGTTTTTTTGAACATTTCTCGCAAATGGCGCTTGTTGGACTTGAAACTAGTGACGTTCAAATGTGAACAAATGTTTTGACCTGATATATCAAATTCTGGTTGGAGATTTTGGGTCTCCGTCTTCTCCAGACGCTATCTTTTGATAAACCTAAATATCCTAGTCAGTAATTGATGATACTTTGTATAATGTACATTATTAGAAATATTCTAAACAAGGCTTTAAATTTACCAATAATACCCTAAATTCTTATTTCTTTACCTATTCGTACAAATGGTCTATTTTGATATACGTTTTGACGATAATTTCATCAGATTGTCGTAAAATATCTTGACTGACATTTAGTCTTCTTGAAAGTTATTAGAGTGGGGTGTTAGAAAATTAGATACCTTTGGACTCACTCAATGGCTTTCAACGGTATTTTTGTGTTAAGCATTAAATGCAGTACATTCTTAAAGTAATAAACAGCTTTTTTATTTGTATACAAAACGACTTTCTAAAATTGATAATATATATAAATTTTAATTTCATTTTGCCTATATTCAAATATAATTTGATGCTTTTCATGTATTTCCATTCGCAGTGTTCAGATTAGTTCGATCAGTTTTCTTTACATAAGCCTATATTTACGTAACACAATAAGTATGTAAGTGAAATTTATAAAACGAAACTTGAACCCAAGAACATACGACTAAAATAATCTTTTACAATGGGTGTGGTCGGTTCAAGACACTCCGTTTTTAATTCTTTAAACAGGACCATCAATCACATTAATATCTGACATGAACCAGAGACAAAAATGGCAAAAGTTGCATAACGTACAAATAAACTTAATGTCTATCTTGGATCGAGAACAAACAGTTTCAACAACTCGTCATCATAGTAGGCGAACAAATATAACATATGAAATATATATGCAAACATTTTAAGCAATATTTAATGCAAAACTATTGTGAGAAATGATGTAATTTATAAATGATAATGTGCTCAATTTGCTGGGCTATTTCTTTATTACAACTGAAATATACATTTACGCTTTATACTAATGTGTGGTAACTGTGAGGTTTGCAATATATAATAGATGATATATTAAAAAGCTCAAATTCGGGTTTACTTTTTATCATATTAATTAGAGTATATTTCTTCCTAGCGTCAAAAAATATCTTATTGAATCAAGGAATCAACAAAACATCTTTTACATAATTTACATAATGTCTTGATTGCTCTTTGTGATCTTATAGTGTGAAACTCGACAAACATTTATTGGGGTATTGGCTTCAATGTGTTAGGCACTATCATTCTGGTTTTTTGAAAAATGGACAATTGAAAGACCAAAACGAATGAAAACTTCATTAGTTTTATTTTAGGTGTTTTATATTAATCAAGTATTGAAAGAGCAATTATCAGCAAATAATCAGAAAGTCGCCAATGAAATTAGCTATGGGAAGACGCACAATACTAATAAATATACAAAGAAATCTTGGCTAACCCATCTTTTTCGATTTTGATTCTTTTCAATCAATTTTGTTGTTGGATATGTCAATGGATATTGGATATTCCGATGTCACATAATTTAGCTAAGTAGCACTTCAATTTTGATAAGGAACAGCTTCAATTTTTTATAATAATACAATGGCTTCAATTTTTTATAATAATACAATGTTGCTAGTCGTTGCCGAATAATCTGAAATTTGTTTTTTTATAGTGATTGACAAAATAGGTAAATATTATTATTAACCCATCGGTTCTTTCATAATCTCTATCCTAACAATGTTAATTATACTTCAGTGCACTACTAGATCAAATAGTTGAAGATCAACTGGAGAAGCAAGTGTTACGATACTTCGGTATTAACATGAGAGTCCCCTCATATCTCCTTGAAATTCTGTTGATTCTCTGGGTGACAGTCGGTATTTTAATGTTTCGATATAAGTATTCAGTCCTGAGTATCTTGGGGAATCTACGATGATTCTTAGGGCTTTATTCTGAAAAAAATATATTTTCTATATGTTACCATTCTCAGAACAGAACAAAAATTGGATTCTATAGTTCCGTATGAGTTATAGAATTTGCTTGTATTATACAACAGCAAATTATTATGGACGGATAATTGAGATTTTCTTCCAATTAACCAATACATTTTTCTACATTTCAATTCTAGCTCCAAGTTGATGTCTCAAAGTATAGATGTCTTCATTTATTATTTTTCTGATAGGTACAGTAAACTTTTTTTTAATAGTTCGAAATCGCTTCGAAATATAATAGTTCAAATAAAACATTTGGTCTGGACCTACTGGTTGGGGATTTGAAGTTATGGACTTCATGTTTAACTTACGACCATTTATTTCATAGACTATAATCCTTTGAGGAGTGTACGGTAACCGCAGATTCAGGAAGCTCATTAATTAGTAGCGGAAGCAAATTTATCGACATAACTCGTAAATTAATCATAGCATGAATAAATAATTAGGAACAAAATTCACGGCTAAGAAGTTACTTGTTTCCTACTTAGTTTTGATGTACCCGAAGTAACAATTATAAGAATAATAATAACTACAAAAACTCATCTTGGATATCAATTTTCTTTGTAAAACTTTGTAATAATCATTTTTATTATTTATTATTAAGATTGTAAAAGTAATCGGGGAATAACTTTCCTATCAGTTGTCGGAAAAGTCTATATGAAAAGTGTATAAATGAAAATGAGAGAGCACGGAAAGAAAAAAGCCAAGAAGCGGCAGGCTTTAGATCGAATTGGGGTTATAGAACACGTCAATTGAAAAGTATCCGGCCTACCACATTAAAACACATTTTTTTGGTAATTTTTTTTTATTCAACATAATTGTCTTCAAGGATGATACACTGAAAAATAGGCCTCAGTTTCGGCAATCACCTCTTCATTCGACGAAAATTTCTTCCCACCGAGCATTTTTTTGAGATCCGAGAATAGGAAATAGTCGCTGGGGGCCAGATCTGGAGAATACGGCGGATTAGGAATCAACTCGAAGGCCAATTCATGGATTTCTTTCCCACGCTTTGGAGCGGGTTCATCAATTTATTACGCTTCATCATCATCTTCAAACACTGCTCCGAATCATCAACTGATCATTGTTTCTGATGAAAAGTGAGCTCGCGCGGCACCCACTTTGCGCAGAGCTTCCTCATACCCAAATATTCGTGAATAATATGATGTACACGTTTAGTTAATATCTTTAGAGATACCAATCCTTGATGGTTGATTTTCCTGGAGCAGTGTCCGGAATCTCGGCATCAAGCCAAGTTTTGCTTCAACTGTATTTTTTCCTCAAAAGGCAATGTTTTATCAACACGTGAAAATCCTTTTTATCCATTTTTTTACAATAATAAAAGTTGATTCTCTCAAAATGCTATAATTCACAAACTAATAGCTGTCCCTACAGCTGTCAAATTTATATACGCATCTTTTGAGGGTTAATGTGAACTAAAAACATATAGATTTAATTCTAGTAGAGCCATCTATATGTCAGGCCGGGGACCTTCCAATTGAGCTGTTAGAAAAAATAGAAAATGTAATTCCAACTCCAATTCTCGATGTCAGAGAGATGCTATTTCTGTACTATTTTTTAACTGTGTATTCATATTATTTCAAAATTATTTAAAAGGAATTCTGTTCTGTTCGATATGATATCACAAACTTATTACACAGATGTTGAGTCTCCAAGCATTCTTCACGATATAGCTCGCATTATAGAGTTTAAACTGAGAATTTCTAAAAAAGGCCAACGCATTGACAGTAGATGTATCCCCAAGCTGTAGAAGCTTTCGTTTCATTAAGATATTGCAGGTACAAGAGTGGAAATGATTGATGATACTAAAATTAAAATCCAGCTTCTCGAACTCCTATTTTATAAATTTTTTATCGGTATCAATTTATATTATGTGGCTACGAGACTTGGCTACTGTTGTAATCTGATGTCTATAAAGTTTTAAATGTCTTTTAAATGTGACCCTTAAGTAAAGTAAATTCGGCGTGTTTCTCTTTGAGGTCATATTAGGAATGAAATTATTGGATTAAGATACAAAAATCAGTGCAAAGATAAGGAATAGATCCAGAGATATTGTAATGGTTTGTACATTTCTATCGAATGAAATTTGAACGAATTGCTCATAGGTTTTTTTGGATTTTGGACAACCTTTAGGATAGAAAGCGTAAAGAGAAGCTCTAATGCTTAACAGCATAATAGTTGAGAATTACATTCTCCCTCAACGCCTGCTATGTATCCATGATGATAGTGCCCATAAATGATGATAATGAAAAAATAATATATTCGGTTTTCATTTATATATGCAAAATTTGTTTTATAACCTTTTGGATCATCTCGGATTTTAGTTCCCAGAAAATAAATAAGTTACAAGTTGCCACATTTGATAAACAAGTTGTTTGAGGAGTGATATTTTTATATTCAATTTTAAAATAATAAAATTGTATCGAATAGAACAATTTACAGCTTTATATAAAATTGATAAAGTTTTTACTAAAATTTTGTGAAATTTCTTTTATCAGCCTGTTTTCGGCCGTCGTTTTCTTGGGTTTATTACATGACAGATTCATTTCATTTGAGCTCTTCCTATTTTTTATACTTACTTGTATTAAAATTTAGTTAATTACCACATTAGAACAAAAAAAAATAGGAAATAATGTTGATATTTATGTTTATATAAGCCACTGTTTTCTTCTAAAAATATGCCAAATTTCGTTACAGAAAAGGTTTGATGAATAAGATATTCAATTTATCTCATTTTTTTATAGTATTCTTTTCCTTTCGTAATTCAAACGCATCAATAGTAACTTATGGGGATTTTACGTAATAGATTTTTTCAGTATTAGTTCTTCCTCATCTTTTGGGTTAATCAATTATATTAAAATTATCCATAGCAGCACTAATACTCAGCAAATAATATTGATATGTTTATGCTTGTGTATATGAGAAAGACGAGGCTTTTAAAGAGAGATTAAGAAAATTAATAAATGAACATGTCTGGGAGTCACTTCAATAGTTTCACAATTATCAACTGTATTCCTATTTATTGCAACAAAATAAAACGAAAGTAATTAATTGGGACCCACCTCATTTTATTTTACGTTCTTCCTAATAATTATATAAAAGAGAATATGCACGCTCATACGTATATTACACACATTTATTACATTGATATATCACCAGTTCGTCGGTACTTTTACTCATTTCCGCTTCCCTTATCTTTAGTTTAACGCTTAAGCAAATCGGTCGATATTCATGAAGTGTTGCTTCCCTCATACATAATAAGAAAGCATTTCAACAATTAATTTTGAATACGTTTTAATTGAGAAACGCATATTTACCATTAATTCGAACCGATTTCTGCACGTTGTAAAAACTATAATTAGAGACTTCTTGAGAAACGAAACATGAAACGTTTCCTTGTCGACCATATCAAACAACGAATCAACATCAGAATGCAATTACAAGATTTGCGTTGCGTATTTATCATTATTTAACAGCCTACATAAATTAGTTTGTTTGTAATCAGGTAATAGGTAACGAGCGATATTAAAACAGATTTTCATTTGTGCAATAGATCGTGTTTAATGTTGATAATTGGAAATTCGTAATATTTGGAAATAATAATTTGCGTGTATATAACTAAAAATCATTTTCGATTAATAATCCTCATTTTTTAAATTTTAATGATATAAATCCACATAATCATTAAGATTTATCATATTCTGCCATTTTAAATCTTAAAATCAGTTATTTGTAAAAAAAATTAATGTTTTATATTTTCTACTTGGGACAGAGGTAAATAATTTGGTTATTGAAAATTTACAATAGAATATATATGTTAACGAGTACAAAATCAGTAAGTTTGGCAAATAGCACCCATTGTTTCGAAACACAAAAAATAGATGGAAAAATGAGCTGCAGTAATTATAAATGGTAATTATAATGGAGAAGTGCCTAAAGTCAGTAATAGATTAGACATAACATAAGAGTAGAACGGATTGCGGAAAAGTTTATAAATTTGTCTTGAGATAAACTGTATGTAAACAGAAACACATTTGGAAATGGCATTTGACAGATGGTAGACATGGTAGACAGAGTAAGAAGAACCATATTGTTAGTTATCTTTAAACAAAAAAAGTGACAAAATGAAAATAGTTAATTCATGAAATATATGACAAACAAAAATGCTCTAATTAGAGACAATATCCTGGAAAAAAAACAATTTTAATAATATTTATGGATGAAATAATAAAGAAATCTCTCTCATAATATGGTAACAAGAACTGATAATTTCGACTATATACAGAAACATCCTGAATAGAAGGATTATGATACTAAGGAAAGATGTTTGATTGATGTAGATAGAGAAGCGACAGACGGCGAATAGAGAACCAGGCGAAAATGATATAAATTCATTAAATATCTAGGACTAGAAATTGAACGTAATGTAAGCCAGGGGAAAATTAATGACAGAATTTGAAAAATTAAAAATATATACATCGCTATGAATAGTAAAGTCATTAACAAAAAAAATTATTATCGAACAAAAGAGAGGATAATGAAAGCGGTACAGAGAGGACTATAAACAAATATTAAAAAAATCAAGCGGCGGAAATATAAATATTGTAAGAATGGGAAGCATAAAAAAGAATGATAGAATGAGATACATAAAAACAAGTAAAAAATTCAATATAGCACCGTTAGAACAGCATACAGAAGAGACAATTTAGTTGAAGGAGCCATGACATATGCAAGAAATAAGATGAGATTAAAAGATAACGGAAAAGAAATAGTTGAAGGGAGAAATAATGGGCCGAATTTATATACGGAACACGACGCTAAATATAATATAACAAACGCCAAATATAATATAGTAATAAAGGTCAAGTATACAAAAGGTTTTTGATATTTTATATATGTATATCAAATATCAAGGTATCATTATTTATATTAAAGTATCATATATACAAAAGCAGTAAAACATAGGATATATGTTTACATATATTTATGAGAGTAATATATGATTTTAAGAAATAATTATTTAGTCATTTATTAATACGTTATTGTAAAATATATATAAAATATTGATTGATCACCATTATTTTCTTATGATTGCACTTGGAATTACTTGGAGTTACGTTAATAATTATTAAAATATATATAACTAGCTGACCCGACAGACTTCGTCCTGTCAAAAAGATTTGTAATGTGGCAGTTTTTGTGCCTACGTATTTTAAAAAATTCTCCTGAACAGAACCATCACCCTGGTGATAGGGCGTTGTGAATAAAAAATAATTAAATAAAACATATATAAGGATTGAAAAGTAAGTAATCGCTTTATTGTTAATCATGTGAATCATAATTATTATTATTATTATTATCATTATATTGCTTTGTGGTATACGATGTTTTTTGTTTGATTACCTGGCGCATAGATAAACAAATCTGATGGTTTTCCAACACGGGAACAGGCAACATACAATTGACCATGTGAGAAACATGGGTTTTCTAGATTAATACCACAAACACTTAATGATTGCCCCTGGGACTTGTTTATAGTCATAGCAAAAGCAAGCCGTCAACATGTCTATAGGAAATTTGCCATTACCAATGTCAATGAGTTGTTTAGAAAATATGTTTCCAGATTGGTCATTTTGCAACTCGACACGCATATTCTTGCTTAAATGAAGTACTTTAACATGTTTCCACAAATTGGAGGACTTTAGACATGCATTGAGTTCATCAGCTGGCGTTGATCGTGGAATCACTGGCAATGTTTGACGAAAATCTCCTGCTAATAAAATCATTGCACCACCAAATCGGTTATTATTGCTACGTAGATCTTTTACGGTTCTGTCTAAAGCCTCCAAAGATTTTTTATGTGCCATCGTGCATTCATCCCAAACAATCAATTTACATTGCTGCAAAACCTTTGCCATTGCAGAGTTCTTCGAAACGTTGCAGGTTGGAGTTTCATTGCTTTGCATATTTAATGGCAATTTTAGTGCTGAATGGGCTGTTCGACCACCTTCAAGCAAAGTTGCTGCGATTCCCGACGAAGCGAGTGCAAGTGCAATTTTATTTTGTGAGCGAATTGTTGCTAATATTAATGAAATAAAAAAAGTTTTTCCTGTACCACCAGGTGCATCTAAGAAATAAATCTCTCCAGTTTCATCATTTGTTACTTTCATAAGAGTTTCAAATACATACTTCTGTTGTTCATTTAACAGTGGAAGATTTGTTTGAATTTATTCTTTCAAAGCGTTGAGATCATACAGTCTTTCTCGATGCAACTCTTGGTTAAAAGCGTCATGCATTGGACGATTGGGCGCGGTCAGGCCTAATTGAATTAATAGTTTGTTTGACATTATCAAGCACATGTCCTCAATTGAAATCAATGCTTCATTGTAAATTTCTTCACTGATTTGTATATTTGGATTTCCCATTCTATTCCGTATTTGATACAAAATATCATCACACATATAATCTTTGTACTTCATCCACAAATCAATTGGGTTTGATGGGAAGCATGTAGATATGATTATAGAAAACAATGTTCGTATTTGATGAGTGTGTGATGATATTACAGCATCATTGAGAGTTTGATCCCAATGAGCGTCATTTTCAAGCAATTGCAAACGTTGACAGGCTTCTCTGTAGGATCCACACAATTCACCATCAACAGTTCGTAACTGTTGGAATGATGTTGGGCCACGTACATTGACTAATAGCAGTCGTAAATAAAAACATTCATCATTGCTTGGATGTACTGAATAAATCCGGCCAATCGCATCGGTGGAATATACATCTGTATATCCTGGAACTGGTTTTCCTTGTTTCCGTCGTATAAATCTCCTTGAGGATTGATTCCAGGTATAATATTTTGGCATTTCAGAATATAGCAATGTTTGTGCGAAATCATCGTTTTGGCATGTCTCAAAAAAACTGGTTAATGTAGTAGATGGTGGCTGAGCAGCTCTTTGTACTGCGTTCTGTGCTGTAAAATACACTCTTTGTCCATTTTCTAAATGCACAGCTAAGTGAACAACAGAAGGGTGTCTCTCATGAATAGGAAAAGAAAATATTCGCCAAACTGCTTCATTACTACTGACATAGCGGCCCATTTGGTATTGGGTAACTTCATCATTATAATTCTCTGCACCAATTTCAATCACAGCCATATCACTCCCTTTGCTTACATATTTGCAAATGTATTTAATCGATTTCACTGAATGGCAAGATTCAACGTTGATGTGTGCTTTGAATGTCTTTGATAAAATGGGTGAATATGGAACAATCCAACGATTATCTATTTCAATATCTTGTTAATTTAATTTGACAATTGTTGATTTTCCATTGTCTGCTGTCGATCTGCGACGATACAATGGATAACCGTCATTACCAGTAATTGTTTCCGATATTAATGTCCGTGGATATCGTTTTGAACATTTACCATCCATCATACACGGTGAATTTTGATTAAGAGTTCCACAGGGACCATGTATCATGTTTTTGATAACTACCTCATGCAATCCAGGATCTACTTGTACATTAGGGATTTCAGCTGTTATCACTGCATCAACTTCATTTGGCCTTATCTTTTCAACCAACCAAATCAAAATGTGTGCATGTGGCAATCCTCGTTTCTGCCACTCCACAGAATACATCCAGCAGCGTGTCTCACCAAACACATTATGTTTTACGATGAAATTCATTAAATATTTCAACTTTTGTCTAAAGACTCTGGCTGTAATATCATGACGATCAATGGATGATTTCCCAGGTAATAACTCCTGCTTAATTTCTATCCATTGCGGATTGCATGTAAATGTGATGAACAAATCTGCTGTACCATAATGACGAACATACGACATGGCATCTTGAGCATATTCGTGCATATGCCGAGGGCTTCCGATGTATGTTGCTGGAAGAATAGTCATCCGACCGACATTCTGTGCATTTCCATCAGTATTAATCGCATCTCGAAGGTGAATATACTCTTCAGATCGGAGTTTGGTTTGATTCAACCTGATGAATGTTAATCTCTCCGTTTCAATTTTAACATACATGTCATCAACATATTTGTGATATAATCGCCGACATTTCAATATGCGATTATCTGCATTTTCCCGAATCATTAGGCGGTATGAATAATAGTTCATTGAACTGACTTTTTTGTTGGTTTCAGAACCTGTAAACAGATTTTGTTTTAATAACATTCAAATATAAAATTAAAATACATAATATAGTGACTGAGATATTATCGCCATAGCTAAACTAATATTTTAGTTACCTGTAATGGGATTTATCATTTTTATTGATAAATCGTAGCCATCTTCACCTTGCCAAAATATAATGGGATATTGCAGTGCATCATATGAGCGGTGTGTTTCCTTTATAGGTTGTAATTGAAAATTCCGACGATGTAAAACAATATCACGGGATTCCAAGTTTTCTCCAACTACAACGATAGCAACTTCATCAATAGTTGGTGCATTAAAACGTCTTGTATGTTGACCTGCAGGTGTTTTATCAGCTCTGATTACAATTTTGTGATTATCGGATGGCATCAGATCCAGGGCAGTTTTAAACAATATAATCAATTGATTGTGTTGATGAAATAAAGTTTGTAATTGTTCTACAATAGACCTTTTTACTAAATTGTTATGTGCACAACGCAGATCAATTTCTTGTGGTGAATTGCCCATAAAATAAATTTGCAGGAATTTGTTGTCGCTATCTGACACTGGTAACAGTGAACCTGCTCTGTGATATATTTGCCCTTGTATCTGTAAATAAAAAAAATATTATGGTGTGGTATAAATTAATGGATTGTCAATGATCAAACTTAAATAATATTTGATCTTAAAAAGTATATATTTAGTTTTAACTAATATCTATCAAATATAAAATATAATAAAAGTGTCACTGAAACTGAATCACCATATAATATGATGACTAAGTGATATATTTCGTAATGATTAAGAAATTGAAGATTAGTAACACATCTTAACTTTGGTGACAGAAAATTTTGTTCGCTAAAATAATTATGAGTAACTGCTATAATACATACCTTGAAAGTTGGCATAAAATTTTCCCGAACTGCATTTGTTGCCCCAAATGAAGTCATTTGAAAGCAATTGTTATATTGTTGAATATGTGTCAAAAAGTGTATAGAATCTGTTCCTATTCCTGAAACCAATGAGTACAATGGTTCTGGTGGTGGATCCAATTGTATCAATTTCACTTTACCATTTGCGCAACACAATCCATTGGCTTCGTTTTTGTATTTTAATGCCTTACAGTGTGAGCAAACCAAGTTCATAGAACCAATAACAACACATTGGTAGTTACTGTAGTCAATTGACACATCGTA
Organism: Rhynchophorus ferrugineus; assembly: GCF_030347505.1. Taxonomy (NCBI): domain Eukaryota; kingdom Metazoa; phylum Arthropoda; class Insecta; order Coleoptera; family Curculionidae; genus Rhynchophorus; species Rhynchophorus ferrugineus. The sequence goes on along the minus strand of NW_027472588.1, from coordinate 13,937,680 downwards.
ACTGAAAGCAGCTGGATTCAAACTTGCGCGATTATTAGTTGAATGTCGCGCTCGCGCTTCACGCGTTTGTGATATCCGAATTCTTTCACGTTCATTTCCGTCGTCACGTTCTTGTGCAGTACGATTAGATCGGTAATTAGCTTGGTTTATAGCATTTCTGGTTCTTCTACCTAAATTGCTTCGTCTTATAGGAGGCATATCAAATATAAATTATTTTTTCACTAATCACGAACTAAACAAACACTAACTAACTAAACACTCTGCACAAAACACGATATACGAATTTATTTCGTGTATCACTTGACAATTCATCTGTCATCTGTCAAAAGTCATCTGTAACAGACAACTTTTTTTTTTAAATTTGATATGACTTGAACTCAAATCCTTTTAAGCCGTACGAATTGTTTTATTTATTTAAAATTTGAATTAAATTTTAAACAAATAAAAAATTTTAAATAAATAAAACAATTCGTACGGATTAAAAGGATTTGAGTTCAAGTCATATCAAATTAAAAAAAAAAAAGTTGTCTGTTACAGATGACTTTTGACAGATGACAGATGAATTGTCAACTGATACACGAAACAAATTCAAACAAAAAGGGCTATTTTTAGGGTTTTTCCAGCAATAATTCTAATTTTTCTCGCCGTAAAAACCATCCCTGAACTTCAACGAACATTTTAAAAAAAGATTTGGCCAAATTGGTCCAGGCGTTGTTGAGTTATGCGCTTAGGAACATATTTTGCGATTCATTTTTATATATAAGATATATATGTATATATATATATATATATATATATATTATATATATATATATATATATATATATTTATATTAAAAAATTTTGATACTTCAATTTGATAGATCAATAAGCAATGTAACAAATTGTAACGTCAAATTTTTCATTTTTAGGATGATCAATCAAATGTAGAATTGTAGATGACTTCACAAAACACTAAAATTATTCTCAGTTAAATTTTGAATTAACCAAAGCTGCAGAATTTTTAAATGAATTATTTAAATCTGTTTTGTCTGTGTATGTATATATTTTAGGTATTTTAGTCAATATAGGGTAGAAAATATTGACAAAATGTTCCGAAAAAATCGTATTATCTTGCTAAATACTTAAAAAAGATGAAAGGTTTAATAAAAATGGTTGAAAATGTGATGACAATGAGCTAGAGGAACAGAAATATTATAAACAATTCACCAGGATGATGTAAATATATATTTTAAATTTCAAGAAAAACTGAATATTGGTTTTAATATATCCAACCATACAGTTCGAAATTTCTCCACCCATCTATTGGAAACACAAAATCTAATTTAAATTCAAAGGCTGCTTATAAATTTAGTGTTAAAAATCTTAATCCATCAAATATTGATTGATTTATCCTTCATCGTTTATATTAACGCTTATCGAAAAAAAGTAAAATTCTTCATGTCCATAATCATTTCTTTGGAGGTTATGGGCAAGGTTGAGTTGAAACGTGAAATACCATGACGTTTTCTCGTAGTTAGTCTAATTCTGAATGAGGTTCGATAATAGCCATCAATAAATTATAACAAGCTTTCAAATCATTCATAATGTAATGTTCGGTGCCCTCGTATAGCGTGAGAAATGTGACAATTAATGATGATAGGTTGATTTTCATGGGAAAAAATCATATCGGAAATGTGCAGCAATTGAGGAAGTGAAATGATCAAATTAACCAAAAATATACTAAATTATATACCCACGTAATGTATAATAAATAATAAATGAGCCTGAGAATTGATATTATAAAAAGTAATATTTATTTTTTCATATTAATATTAAGTTCTTATTTTTTATTAATGATAATATACTATTGGAATCAAAAATAGTAAAGTGTTTTTACTAGGAAATATTTGAAAATAAATGATTGAAAAAATATACGTTAAACAAAACATTTACTACAACTTTCTCAATCTTCCTGGCAATATGCTGATACTGTCGAAAGAACAGTGTTGGTTTGGCAGGGATCCAATCATTTATCCTTTTGTACACTTCTTCAGTATGTGCATAGACATTTTTTAAATAAGTTTCCAACAATTCCTGCGATAACCATTTTTCTTCTTCTTCCATCGCATATAAATCTACAAAAATAGCTGATTCATACACTGCTAAGATGCCTGAAAATTCTTGGATAACTTTTGATAGTCACTAAAGATATGCAGAAAGCCGTAGAAAATATTTGTTTTCTTTTAATTCTTTGAAGATGTCGTTGAATAACATTTAAATTTCTCAAGGCAAACTTAACGCAATATCTTCAAAGTCATTTGTTCGGAACTAAATCAGGCTAGTAGGGAAGTTATGGATTCATATAAATATGAATATTTCTGATGAAAAAGTTGCTAAGAAACAATACTTGAGAAGACGTTGCTAATATAAATGAGGCAAGTTATTTTCTATATATATTAGTGTTACGATTTAGTTAGTCAAACTCTTTTCTGTATTCTGAATAACTTATGTATTTTATTCAAAATTATTTTTATTCTAAAATTTATTCTCTATTATTAATTTTTTTTAAATATATTGTATCCCCTGTGTGTAGTGAATCTCTGAAATGATCTCGTTACCATTTCAAAACTGATCAGCCTTTCTACTACTCAACAAACGTGTGCTTAAAAATACGAATTACACGATATATGTCGGCGTATTATCCAGATAAAGTTCAAGGATATTGGTTCTATAATGTTAAGATAATTATCGGCTTTTCTATTTTTTGAATGTGCGTTAGAAGCACAAAAACGTTAATAGTATGAGATTAGTATTCGAAGCTGTTTCAATCGATTGATAAATCAGATAAAATGAAAGCTCGTGAACAAAACAACACCATTTGGAATCGACGACGTTTTAATAGCCATTAGCAAAAAAGTTCTCTTAAATTTAACCAAAAATAGATCGTAAAAATGCCTCGTCATGTTAAGATCACATGAGCGAAAAGAAATATTTTACTTTCAATATTGTTGGTAAAAACAAATCTAATCGGTTGTGACAGAACACCTGTAGGCATTCTTAAACTAACGTTAATTCATTTGTTTAGTTTTCATCGAGTGAGATATAACCTGTTTCTACAAGTGTTTTAATAAAACTTATTGCGTTATTTAAATGCAATAATGTCTACCATGGCTTATCAGTCTATCGGGCATACGAGTAATCCATTTGTCAATTTTGACTTCTTGCATAGGCCTATGATTTCATATATCTCCACTATAAAAGGTCCAGATGGGTTAAAACACAGGATTTTGTTAGCCAATTCTCATCAGCCAATAACCTATGCCAAATACGGACGGTATTCTGGTTGAGATAAGTATTCATCTAAAAATATTACAAAACAGGTTGAGTCGTCCTTATTGAAAAACTCTATACATAAAGCAATTTTTCTTCTTAATGCCTATTTCGGAAGTAAGTTTTTTTCTGTCTATGTGTTCCACTACCACAATGAATGGGTAAACAATTGAAAACATTTGAGTATATATAAACCTGAAGCATCAAACTGATAAATGGAAAAATAAAATAGAAGTATATATACTCAAAAACCAGAAATATTGACTCGTTCTTTGTTCTTGCTTTTTATTCTTATCTAGCTAAATATGAATATATTCTTAATATATTGTCATGTTATAATTACAAGCAATACCATTATTCGAACTCGTAAGTGGATTAATTGCTGATTTTATCTGATGGTAAACGAATGTATGTATCGTTAGGCTTCAACTATCTGCAGTTCCATCGCTTTACGCGAAGCTCAAGGAAACCATATATTTTTTAACGATGTAAACTATTGCAAATCGTTGAATTCTAATTTATTGCAATATAGAAATGTTGTTGTATCTATACGCTAAACAATTTTAATATATATCGAATAATGATAAAGGTATTCATAAAAAGCATGAATTGTAAAAACACTTTCTTTGATATAACTATTAATATTCTATTTATATCGATTCCAGTCTAATAATAGTTTTAGCTATTACCAAATATCATATAATGACATCTTTGATGTTATAGAGCAAGTTATGCAAATATTATTAGGAAATTTGCATTCGGATGTCTTTTGTACTGTAGAAAGCAGAAGCGGCACCTATATTTGATTACCATAAAATATGATGATCTCTTAAAATAACTATCATCAGAATTTGCCTGCATCTTGGCTAAATTCACATCGACACGGAAGCAGAATCATCATTGCCATAAGGGCTTGGGCTTAAAGGGGGATAAACAAGCTGTATTGTTATTAGGAACTGCTAAAACTCACTGAAATTATTACTGCAGATGTCTACGATTTGTTTTCTTGATCTAAATAAGTGATAGAATAGTGCTTGAATATTTATGTTCGATGCTTTCATATGGGATTGTTAATTATTTGGGATATTTCCATGAATAAAAAGTGGCATCGATTAAAATAAAGGATAATGACAGGATAAGATGTTTGTTAAATACAAACGGTGGGGTTTATTTTGCCAAATGTTACCCTTCTGATTGTTTAACGTCGATTTTCGTAAACACTTAGCTCAAACACAAGAAATTCGATGTTTTAGTTAAATTAGTTTTTGTGTTCTGAATAACTTAATTTATCTTGTATCATTTCATAGCTTGACAATCAGTAAATTCTGCTAATAATGTAGTATGTTTTTTATTCTAAGATATTTTATATTTTTCATATTGTTGCTTTTAGTGCTTAGGACTCTATGCTTATTGACCATCATGTATTAACAGTTTGAATATTTTTCCAATAAGATAATATTATATCCTTGATAATCATGGATGTTCTTTGATTCAGTTTCACAAACAACATGCTTCTGTCCTAATTCCAGTACAGTATATTAGTTCACAGCAGCTTCAGTTTACTTTTGCTGACCTTATACCCTGAACTGAGGTGCTTGTGCCAGGAACCCACGGGCTAGTGGTGCTTTTTTTGGATGTTTTGAAATTTATGACAGTCTCTAGCTAGTGAATCCACCCCAAATCTGAATAAAAATACTAAGAAATGCTTGGAATAACTGTGCAAAGATGTCAATCTAACTTGAATCTGTCTTCTTTTATTGACAAGTAATTTAACTCCAATTAATTGCTATAAATCGCTAATTCGCAAAAATCGAAAAAAAACAGAGAACTTATGATCTCACTGGAATCTTACCAACTCCTGTATTTTTGAAATATAAGTTATTTAAAACAAAAAAACTTTTGTTTTACTTAAAAAACATTGTTTTACATAAATAAGCGTGAACTTGTTGAAAGGCGTGCATAAAGCCACATTGTCGACACAATCATATTCTAATATAAACTATTCTTTCAATTCAGTTTGATTATTTTTTAGAGAAATTGTAACATTGTATCTTTAATCTTTTTCCATAATGCTTGATCCTTGCCTACTGTTAAAAGTTTTGTGACATTTTTGAATACAATTTTTGCGGTTGTTTCTAATTAGGAAGACTTAGTCTCTTCTTCATTAATTGACCATATATGTACTGGTGCTAACGCAAATTAATTTAAAATAGCTGAAATTGAATTAATAGATGCTAATATAATGATAGATTAATGATAGTATATATTATAGACTTAATGAGATCAGATCAGGCTGAATTTGAAAGCTATACCATATTCTATGAAATAATCAAAATATCGAAGGTAAATGCAGATTTTTAGAAAACTAGAAAGAAGAATTAGAGAAACTAAGTCGCTCAATTAATATTAGCAATATGGCTGACGGCGTTTTGTATTTACCATACGCTAAAATAGCGACAGATGTTTTTGCAAGAAGTTTAATTTTTATAATGATCATATATACGATACGTCTACGCTCTAAATATCGGTTACACAACTATTTTCCATTTTATCGATAAAGATAAAGACATTAACACATGGTTGAAATAAAAACCGTTCAAATAATAATTATAGAAATACGTATGCGTTGTTCAGCTTTAACGGTTGTACCAATATGACGGCACCCACTTGTGTGCCATGTCAGGAGTGAAATTACGCCTTTTGTATCATAATATTAATTTTTAATATTCGTACTTTCACCAAATTAGGAGCATTCACTTAACAGTCTAATTGAGTGACGTTGTAATGTATCCTCTCGGTCGAATTAAGCCAGAATCAGTTTGTATACAGTGTGTTATATAAAAGCTTCCATATCATTAATCAGACGGTTAATAAATTATGTTTTCGATTCAAAAATAATTACGACGATTGTTACATACATTTACGTTTATATTTTACTTCCTTCATGGTATTTTGAGATTTAATTTCATCATACATTAGACTATATTTTAAAAGTTCCGGTTGTAAATATGATATAAATGACTATTTGTTGAATAATGTTGCTAAAATTAATAATTAACAGGTCAATTGAAAAGTCCCCTGCCTACCATAGTAAACTTCAACATCCTCCAACTTTCGTTACCATTTTTGTAGTACGACTTGTCATTTGCTTCAAAATAGGCCTCAGTTTCGGCGATCACCTCCTCATTCGACGAACATTTCCTAGCGAGCATTTTTTTGAGATCTGAGAACAGGAAATAGTTGCTGGGGGCAGATCTGGAGAATACGGTGGATGAGGAAGCAACTCGAAGCCCAATTTTTTGCCATCGTTCTCACTGACTTGTGACACGGTGCATTGTTTTGGTGAAGCAGCATTTTCTTTTTCTTCAAATGCGGCCGTTTTTTGGCGATTTCGTTATTCAAACGGTCCAATAACCTTATATAATAGTCGCTGTTGATGGTCCTTACTATTTCAAGGTAGCCAATGAAAATTATTCCATGCCCATCCCAAAATACAGACGCCATAATCTTGCCAGTCGACGGTTACGTTTTCCCACGCTTTGGAGCGGGTTCATCGTGTGCAGTCAACTCGGATGTCTGTCGATTGGACTTTGAAGTGAAATAATGGTGCCAAGTTTCATTCATTGTCGTTTATCGACGCAAAAACTCGGGTTTATTACGCTTGGTCATCTGCAAACACTGCTCCGAATCATCAACTCGTCGTTGCTTTTGATCAAAAGTGAGCTCACGCGGCACCCACTTTGCACACAGCTTTCTCATACCCAAATATTCGTGAATGATATGATGCACATATTCAGTTGATATCTTGAGTGTGTCTGTTATTTCATACAATTTCAATTTACGGTCATTCGAAATCATTTTGTGGATTTTTTAACGTTTTCGTCGGTAACAACCTCTTTTGGGCGTCCACTGCGTTCACTGTCTTCGGTGCTCATTTCACCACGTCTAAACTTAGCATACCAATCCTTGATGGTTGATTTTCCTGGAGCAGTGTCCGGAAACTCGGCATCAAGCCAAGTTTTTGCTTCAACTGTATTTTTTCCCTTCGGAAAGCAATATTTTATGAACATGCGAAATTCCTTTTTTTACAATAACAAAAGTTGCTTCACTCAAAATGCTGTAATTCACAAACTAATGATCCGACAGCTGTTAAATTTATATATTTGAGGATTAGTGCTAACTAAAAAACATATGGATTTAATTCTAGTAGCTTTTTTTTTTTTTTTTGTTCTGGCCTAAAAACCAGGCGGTGGAATGCATGACGCATACCTGGTCGCGGAGACTTGCCCTGGAGTGACAAGTTGGACCGGGTTATGTGGGACTGCCTCTGGGCTTACCAATACACTAAACCGAAACCGCCTCACAGTTGACCCCTGTGGATCACTACTGCTACTGCATTAAATTTGGGGATATGGCACCCGCTGATCGGGCAGCCGTTATTGGGCACGAGAGCCCGGCGATTCTATTGATTCGCGAACCTGAGTTAACACACAACTGGGTACTGTTGTATGGGGGCAAAAGTTATGACTGTAGCGACGGATGAGGTCGCTTCAGCCTGGAAAAGGGGGAGAGCTTAGCGGTGACGCGGTGCTAAGCTCCCAGCATGTCGACCAGCTCGCGAACAAGCGCGTTTTCAGAAGAACTTGAGCTGAGTTGTTGTTTGTGGAATGATTGAGATATGAAGTGCTTGATTTCTGGAGTGTCAGTTTCCCTATGGATTTGATTATTTCTGACAAACCATGGAGCGTTTAATATTCTCCTGAGGAGCTTATTTTGGAAAACTTGAAGCCGTTTGACCTGGTTGGGTGTAACAAACTTGAAGTAGACATTAGATCCGTAGAGGAGTACGGACCGAATTAACATCTTGTAAAATAAGCATTTGATGGAGATGGGAAGCCTGCTAGAAGGGCAGATCAGAGGAGATAGCAGGTTTGCTATCCCCGAACCTTTTTGGATTGCTTTCTGGATTTGGGAATGCCAACCGAACCGCCGGTCGAAGTGAAGACCTAGGTACGTGACGTTATCCAGCCATGGAATTATTGCGGTGTCGATCTTAAGTTGCGAGACGCGCAGTGCGTAACGCTTCTTGTGGTAAATGATGGCCTGGGTTTTCAGGGGGTTGATTTGCAACCTCCAGAATTTGAACCACTTGACCGCATGATCGAGCTGCTTCTGTAAACGCTCATGAATTGTAACTTCGAACCTGGCGGCCGTGAAGAAAGCAGTGTCGTCAGCGTAAAAGGCGACGTCAATATGCTCTTTTCTCGGCATATCTGAAATAAAGAGATTAAATAAGGCTGGGGCCAGCGGGGAACCTTGAGGTACGCCAGCATCGATTTGTTTACGACTGGAAAGTGACGCCCTGATCTTGACCTGGAAAGATCTGTCCGAGAGATAGGACTTGATGAGAGCGGTTAGGTCTTCTGGGAGGCCTAACCGCACGCACTTTGCGAACAATCCGTCGTGCCAGACCTTGTCGAAGGCTTTGGTTAGGTCCAGAAGAACTGCTCCAAGCTTTTTACGTTGGTCAAGAGCATGATGGATGTGTGCAGCCAGACGGGAAGCTTGATGGACGGATGAGTGGTGAGCGCGAAAGCCGAATTGTTCATCTGGAATGATGTTGTTTTCCTTTGTGAAAGAGTTGAGAGCGTAGAGTATTGCCCTCTCGGCAAGCTTCGAAATGGCGCTGAGAAGGCTGATAGGCCTGTAATCAGATGGAATTCTAGTAGCGTCATCTATGTGTCAGGCAGGGGACTTCAATTGACTTGTTAATTTAGAAAAGTTTGAATGGAGCTATATATATTTTCCTTTGGAACTAAAGTGAAGTTTTAAAATATTCAAGATGAAGGTGAAGGGTTAACAATGGATGGGGCAAAAGTCCTGCTACCATTGACGCTATTTCTGCTGAGTGGCAATAATGGAACGATTATTTACAATAAATATTGTCACTATTTCTGCTCGTTCTTGTGGCGTATATTTGCCACAATAAAATTTAGACATAACATAACCCAAGATGGAGAGCAATCAAAATGGTAGCGGGACTTTTGCCCCATACTCTATCAAATATTTTTTAAACACATTAACACTAAAGGTTTAAATGAGGGAAGTAGGAGAGTCCAGGGCAATAATAAAGGCAAATAGTAAAAAATATATATAGTCCTCCGTTCAACGTATTGCCAAATTCAGATTATAAAAATGTAAATTCCTTTTTAAACTCGAAGCATTTGTCTTTATTATTTTACTTTACTTTGTATAGGTATTGGTCGACACTGTTACACATGTTATATAATATTAAAATAAATTATAATTTATAACCTTATTTTTGTTATATATATATATATATATATATATATATATATATATATATATATATATATATATATATATATATATATATATATATATATATATATATATATATATATATATATATAAGGACGGAGAAAAAATTATATCGTTGTCAATTATATGTTGCAAGAGTCTTGGATTCAGATTTACATTATTAATATAATTTTTACAGAGACTGAAAAAATGGTGGTCTCACAAGACTACGCCTTTTGTGCTGATAAATTCTAACTCTGTTTCAATAGCATTAGTAACAATAACAGTGAGTCGAATTAACGGACCTTTTTGCATGATGAATAGTTTCTGTCACTATCAAATACTTAGCAAAACTTTTCTTGACGTTCGTGAAGCTTCTCCAGGCATACTTTATTATTTTTTCATAGCTTGTACTTTGGTTTCAAAAATGGCTTGATTCCTTTAGTAGAAATTTATAAATGGAAACTGAATTTTTTACTGTTAATTTATGAAGAACACAAGTATGGAGCTATATGACCGATGTTTTTTTCTTCTAAATATTATAGGAATTCATCGGACTCTTCAATAAGTCACTGGACAGGTTGAAACTCAATTTTAATCTTTTAACTGGCGTTCACTTAATCACTCATAAATAATAGCATCAATTTTGGTGAGCCTGAGCTGCATTTTCCCTTTTAGGGGGTGAAACTATAAAGAATGCACTTTTTTCGCTAATTGACTTTGCTTGAAATTGACAAATATGGTTTCCCACGGCTAATAACGCATCGATTGTGTTTAAAGCCGTATTACAGAATACAGAGTTAATTAGGATGGGCTGGATGAAGTTAGTTATCGAATATAACATAGTAAGCGGCGGATGATCAATCAATTAATAGGGGAAAGGTCCCTAGAACTCTAAAGCAAATAGGTATATAATTGGATAAATATAGTCTCAGAAGTGACTTTAATTATTACATTCGGATATTCTCAACAAGTCATCCTCTTAATTTAATTTTCATACATATATCAAATGAATGGTAACAATTTATTTTTAAAGAATTTCGTTTCTATAATCCGAAATAATATGCCATATACATAATGGATATAACAGTATAGAACTAGAAATCATTTCCTGTAATACTCTTTCATATTGCGTTCACTAAAACTTAATAATACCAGAAAAAGCGTACAAAATTATCCTATATTTCTTTGGGAAACCGTTCATCTAACATTAAATACCAGGAAATGGTCGAAATAAATCACGAAACGAAACTTATTTAGCCAGGCCACGTTGACATGAGAAATGTTTAACAATACAGTTCACCGATTCGCATAATAGAAATTATTTATCTGAACGTTTTAATAACGTTAATTTTCCTGCTTTTACAAAACTGCACAATCATTAAATGGCTACCAGGTAAAGTAAATGTGTGGGTGCTAGATAAGTATCAGCCTATGAAGTGGCGATTTTCCATTGTTTCATCTAAAAATATATTTTATAATTTATATTCAGTATTTAATAAAAGTTCATAATTCTTTCGATATCTCATTACCATTATATTTTTATTATCATGAGAAGTTCTTCATTGGAAGTTGAAATGATAACCACTGAAATTGATAACCTCAATCCTAAAAAGACGCCTGGTATAGATGACATTTCACCTGAAATATTAAAAGAACTGCCACGAAAAGCAATCATTATGTTGACATATATATTTAATGCCTGTTTAAGGCTGAAGCATGTTCCGGAATTCTTTAAAGTGGCACAAATAATTATGCTCAAAAAACCTGACAAACCTGCAGAACAAGTCGAATTTTACAGGCCTATTTCGCTACTACCTTCAATATCAAAGCTATTTGAGAAACTAATATTTAAATGTATTAAATTTTTTTTATAATACCAGATTTCCAGTTTGGTTTTCGAAATCACCATTCAACAATCTATCAAGTGCACAGAGTAACTGCGGCTATTGAAAGAGTGTTTGAGGAAAAGAAATATTGCCCTGCAATATTCCTAGATGTCTCACAAGCTTTTGTTTGGCATTAGGGATTAATCTGTAAGATGAGCAAATTATTACCGCGTAAGTATTGTCAATTGCTGGAGTCATATCTTTTCGGAAGAAAATTTAGAGTATCGTACGAAATGGCGTTCTCGACATTTAAAACTCTTTCGGCTGGAGTTCCACAAGGTAGCGTCTTAGCACCTCTCCTGTATCTGCTCTACACTGCTGACATTCCAACAACAAAAGGAACACTACTTGGAACCTTTGCTGATGAAGCAATTATTATGGCAAAAGATAGATCTCTGCCTAGGGCAATATAAAAATTGCAATTGGCAGTCAACAAAATCTACAAATGGACGAAAGATTGGAAAATTCAACTTAATAGCTCCAAATCTGTCCACTTTAATTTTGCATTGCGGTGAACTAATAAAAACTTAATTATATCACTCAATGGATGCCCGATTCCTCAAGCAGAATCAGCTAAATACCTTTGGACGACAGGTCCATCTATCTTGACGTTAGATTAAATTGGAAACATCACGTTAGACAAAAAGCAAAATACATTAGAACCAAAATAAAACAACCATATTGGTTAGTCGGAAGATATTCTCAACTTGATCTAAAATCAAAGAGGTTAATCTATAAGACAATTATAAAGCCAATTTGGACCTATGGGGTACAAATATGGGGTTGCATTAAAAATTCAAATCAACTAGTTATACAACGCTGTCAAAACAAGGTTCTTCGATTGATTACTAATGCCTATCGCTACGTAACCAACGAAGAAGTGCACGATGACATAGAAGTCAAATGGATTTGCGAAGTTATCGAAGATTTCGCCTTGAAACACGGAAGAAGGTTACTAAATAATACTAAGTTGAAAGCAATACAACTGCTGGACAGCGCGCAGGATGTCAGGAGATTGAAGCGAACAAAACTATACGAACTTATATAAAGTTTATACCTTTAGTGTAAACTATAGCTATAAGTTATTATAATTTTATAATTGAGGAATACATATTGATGTATTTTCTCGCACTCGTCTTGCTTGTGAATTAATCCAAGTATATAGGTAAAGTAATAATAAATTAATTGTGAATTAAGATTGTATTAAGCGTATCTAATAAAGATGTTATAAAAAAAAATCATCAGAAGTATGGGGTTGATCAATAACGGCCAGTCAATATTTAAATGAAACGTTTGATTTATTAATAAATTTCATACGTTTATATTAGTGCACATAATGTATAGTGATGTTCAATCGTCTAGTTTTCATGATTCTGTCGCATAGATCTGGCTGAATTTGAGAGATGATTGGTATAAATGTGCTTCTTTTTACACTAACGCCTACCAAATGTATAATATGGTAACATGACATGACCTTGGTGGCTAGGTCAGTAGCTAGAATTTGCTAGAAATTGGTAACCTTATATTTGCTTGGCCAGGCGCCTCTGTGTGCTGCGTATCAAACTCCTGTTGAGGCTACCTCTACATTGATAGTGTTTAAATTGCCTATAAAATAATTCAGTTCTATAATACCAGATATTAGGAGGATGAACCTGATTCTCTGCCACCTGACTAACCTCGCGCGGGTTTTGGTCATTTAATACAGGGCAACTATGCTGATTAACATAGCTATTCATCGAAAAATACGTCTCATTATTAAAGTTGTGTTTTCAATAAAACTTAGCGAATCACTGAATATTTACTTCGGTATTATCAATATAGTAATTTATAAGTTTAACTATTTAAATATATTACTCAACCATGCGACTTGTAATGGAAATTTAGTGACTGAACACTATATATGCTAGTACTACATTGAAATTATAACGCATATATCTCTTTAAACCGACTGTCTAATGTTAAAATAAAATGTCGGTAACTCAAAACATTTTAAAATACTAAATTGCGTGAACATGAACGATTTAATTCAAATGATAACATTAATCTAACATACTCATATAACCTAACATTCTTCTAAATAACGCGTATAATACGCGATATATAAAGCGCTGGATCTACCTTTAATCTTAAGTTAAAATTATAAATAAAAAATACATATTGATTAGAATAATCCAAAAATTATTTTATGTGTTTTAATAATATGCAAATGTCTATTATTATAACACTATGTTTGTATCATAACTAAAAGTAAGCACTGGATTTACACAAACGTTGGACAAAATTGCATCTTAAATATGTTAGAAAAAAGTTGTTTTTGAAGTTTTCGGTCTCTCTTATATATAATACCGCTGTTAACAGAACTTTTCGAAACTCATTTTCTCCCAATATTAAGTCGACTTTAATAACATACTGAAAGAGAACTTGCGACAGGTTTTTCCGAAAGAAAGTTTCATGAAAAAAAGCAGCGAATTTCTCTAATAACTAAATTAAGTAACGTAAAAAATATGTTAAAGAAATATATTCATTACAATATCGTTAAAAGTCGTATCAATCTTACAACAAGTTGAAAAATTGTGTTTAAGTTTATTAATTTGTTAGTTTAAAGTTTAAACAGTATCGAATATTTTAGTATGGTCTAACTAGTTTCATATAAAATTAAATTACAAAAAAAAACATAGCAGGAAGATACAAAAGTATTAATAACTAATCAACGGCTATCAACGTATCAATTAGATTGATTACACGCTATAATTTAAGTACTTGGAATTTTCAATATAGATTGAAATGTCAAAATGATCAAAATGAACATACCATGATACCTTCACCGTTCGCACAATGAAGACAAAATCTTGGATAATTAACTTCTTAATGTTCAAATTATTTCATTAATATTTAAAAGGAAACGATATTTGAAAAGAATCATATATAACCTATATTATAAACAATAATTTTTACTTCTTTCGTTCAAAGACAGGTGCAATTGACATGTCAGCGATTTATAGGAAATTTATTCCATTGATAAAAAAGATAAGCTCCATTTGAGCAAATCTAACGTGACAGACATATATTATATTGGTGGACCAGAATTATAATGAGTGAGTCATAACTCTCTAATCAAAACTTCATTTTCATATTTTTCATGTTTATCGGTGCGTTTTCATTTGATATCTTCCTTTTGATTCTAATTTAACTATGATTAACTATTCATTCAATATTCATATTAGTTTTTTTAAATGATTTCTAGGTCCCTATCAGTATACTGTCTTTTCTTAAGTTCTAAATCTAAATATTTTTTATTATGTTGCTGTTAATTTTATTATGTATCCAATTAAAATATCATTATATATTGTGAGCTGGGGTTATATATCTCTGTAAGTCTCGAAACCATAATGTGATTCTTTATTTAAATTATTAAAATATAATACATTAAGTATTTATTGTTATTTATAGAAAGAAAATTATATTTGGGTTTAGGAAAACAATTTTTATATCATTTTGAGTCTTGATGTGACACGACCTTTAGAGTTTACCTTTACGTAGTAATTTAGTCTTATCTACGTTTATAAAGCATATGTGGTAACTTTCTAGAAATAACAAAATAGCCGAGAACAGTGTTACCAATCTAACGAAAATATGTCACTAAAACAAATTTGTATAAAATTTTCATTCGCAAAAATTATGGATTAATAAAACATAGATATTTAATTATAAATTATTATAGGGATAATTAATTAAATTTGAAATTGCTGTCATTTTTGTTCATTTATGTTAAATGTTCTTATTGGAGCTGATGCTGCTGAGCTGATAAATTGGAAAAACAATGGTTGTTTTCTAATCGCCACTTTAGAATAAGTTGTGGCGACAAGTTTTCAGATTGGAAACCCATCATGTGGGTGTAAAATAATTTAATGCATATTAGTGATATCCATAAATATGAAAGTCTTACAATGGCCACATTTGATGATGATGCCACTGCACTACTCGCTACAAGAAACAGTATTAAGAGACAATTATAAATAAATAACAAACAGCTGTTAATAAATTTAAATGAGTGATCTATGAAATGGAGTAATGCATACGCAACAACAAACTTGGCCATGCTATTGTATGTCGAGTTCAAGACCATGAGGCTTGATGAGGTACAAAAAATTGAGGTAATTGTTTAAATGACAATCCAAATTATCATTCCACAACAAATTGTTATTATATAAACAAATTTTGAAACCATTTTAGAACTGTGTACTTATGAACTATGGGGTAGTGTCAAGAAGTCAGTAAAATCAAAACTTACAAAACAAAGCCCCTTGCAGCATTGTTTTTGCAGCATGTGAGATTGCATGATCATAAAAACTTCGAAGTACCACAACTACTCGACAACAGTGGATCTACCCGGAGATTGAAGAGTGACAAAAACCCTTCGACTTAGTACAGTTAAGCTATGTGTGAAATATGTGCCGTGTTTTAACTTATGTGGGTGGGTGTGTATCCATCAAATGCTTCCTGAGTTTGGCTCTGAAAACTTAGATCTGTACTATAAGAACAACATGAAGAAAAAACCGTTAGACAGTACCTAAATAGTATTAAGATATGTGCCATGCGATTTTTTGAATAAAGAGACGTGTGATGGATATAAAAATCGTATTGCTAGCAACCTAAAGATATTGATACCGATTTGACTGGTTGTAGGGGCGTAGGTAATACAAATTGTTTCACACTGCGAAATAACTGGCGCATTTTAAGGAGATGTTTTACGATCGATGTGAAGGTCGATCCGATTAAAATTACAGTTCTGCGTTTGTAATTCCTTATGTAATTACCCATTAATTATTGGTGAGGTCGAGCCGATGGCGGCAAATGTAACAAGAATAAAAAACCGGGTTCTTTCCCGTGTTATAGATCTGATTAACAAATGCGTTTGCGGTCAAACGGAACTGGAATTTCGCTACGAATAGATCACAAGGCCACGAAAAAATACTACGATAAAAGAAACAAAAGAAAGTCGTTTTAATTGGATTTTAATCGTACAGAAATTGTTGCCAAACGTTCTTTAGCGATTTATTTAACTCAGTATAAGATGTTATATCTTATATTGAATTTAATGTTTTAAATTAGGCCCTTGTTTTTAATTACTTGTTCACAAATTTTCCTCATTATTTCTAGTAATTCATTTATTCACAAAATTATATTAAGCTCGATGGGCATTGATTCTTCACTGTTTTTTTATCAAATTTGTGCGATACTAATTCGACATGAACGAGATCTGATGATTGTGATGGCCATTTATTTTATTGGAAAATTTCTTTGTTTCCTTTTTGTTCTGGGAACCTTTGACATAATTTTGATGAATGTTTAGTGCTATTGATTCATGAAATATTTTCAGATAGCCTCTTTTATACAGTTTTCCAACAATTTAATCATATGCCTGGCATATTATTATCATAACATCAACAAACCACCACCATGTTAACCTTTGTGCTGCGCTGCATCATTCTGAAGATTGTTTACCTTTTGATTGGTATACAAAAACCTGTGTATTAGATCCAAAAAATCTGTAATTTGGACTCACCTGTCCATTTGACATTATTTTATTAAGTTTTTATGTGTTTTAACATATTTCAGTTTATATTACTTACGAGTACTAATTAGTATCCGATTTTTAACTACTATGCGGCCCTCAGGCTAGTAGACTCCACTGTTTATGTTCAGGAGATACCACTTTCTTTATACCATTATACGCTTATCAACCATTGTAACTATTACATCAACATCATAACGTACAATGAATTAGATATAATATATAATTAGAATAAGAACAATAATAAGAACTACTAAGAATATTAATAAGTAGTATTAAGGATAATAAAGTATATTTAACGTAAAAGCAAGGGCTAAGATCCCTTGAATCTTTCTAGAATCTCTCTCTTGAACTTTGAGGTTGTAATACACGGGTGTCGGTATTTTTTGAACTTAACGAATAATGCACAAGAAACTAGCAATTTTGTTGATTATTGTTTAGTTCTAAGCATTACATTCTTATGTTATTAATTAATATATTAAACGTTTATTTTAATATCCATAACAAGCTTCAAAATACAGTATGATTTTTCTAAATATTGCAATTTTTAAAATGTGCACAATCATAACAATGTCGTTAAAATGCGAACATTATTATAATTAATGCAAATATACTAATTAAAATCGACTAGTTCCGAGTGTTGATATTAATTATTTTTTTCTAAACTACATGATTTAAATAAACGAACCAGTTTATTTTTTTGTGTAATTTTAAACACTGCAAAATTCTGATGAGAATTATTGTTCACAATGTATTCGAACTAATCATGCCTATTTTAGTGAAAGCGAGTCGAGTAAAAAAACAGAATAATTAAACAAATGGAGTAAAAGGTTGATGATGATATTTCTCGTTTGTTTTAAGAGTTTTGCTCGCATTCACAGATGTTCGTATCAAGATCTATTGTTGCAACAACGGTTTTCAGGATTTTTAAAGTGATTTATGCCGGTAGAAACTTTCGAAATAATTACGGATTTGGTCATATTTAAAAATAACAGCAAGAAATGTTACTTTATATTTTAATAAAACAATGTACTCTATATCAATTTAAAACAATGCCATTAGAAAATCTGTTTAAGAAATAAATTGTATTATGTTTTTTTTTCAGATGGTTTGTTAACTAGCCCAACTATATAGGAGCAGAATATTTTTGAAATTGTTTAAAAGAAGACGAGAACGACAATGTTGCCGTACATATTAGCGCTTTGCATGGCTTGTGTTGTCCAAGCTGGTATACATAATGGGGATCCATGGCAGCCGGTAGCGCATGGTGATTTCTTCGACATACCAGGTCCCTGGAATCATGCTGGTGGAGGCGGTTATGGTATAGCTGGAGGTGGACAAGGGTAAGTAATTCAAGATATATCATTTATTAATTCTGACTCAGAGTAAACTCACTTAACTTCAATATTCTCTTTGTTGTTACTTATATTATCTCAAAACAAGCATTTAGTTCTAGTTTTAATACCTTGATTTAGTTAAACCTCCATTTTGAAGAAATCTTTTAATGTTTGCGAGTAATTCATCAATATTCGAACACTATGAGTTGAGATACCTTTAGCGATAAAAAGGAAGTTTATAGTTTACAGTTTTAGAGTTATTTCGTGCTGTTCTGTCTACCAAACCTTTTAATATTAAAGAGATAGCTAGTGTTAGGAACTATTGAATGAGAACATTCATGTGCCTTCTGTCGAATGTTTATTCTAACCATGATGATGTCTACGAGTTATTTCACGTACTAATGTTGACAAAATAAATAAAAGAGACATTTGTTAGGTTTTTCGTATTGCAGAGTAGAGAAGAGAATCTGAAAAATTAATTTTATATCACAATTTTTTTTTATTGTAATTTAATAATATTTAGAAAACAATGATAATAGAATAAATTAAAATTTATACAAATTAAAATTTAAAAAAATAAAAATTATTGAAAGAGAGCACATGTACAATATTCTCTTATATTATAATTTAAATATTCTACGAAGGAAATATTTAGTTTCTAAGGGATTGAACAAATATCGAAAGCTTACCTAATATTTGCAAAGGTAGCACCAAAACAGGGATATTATATTCTAGTGATCTAGTCTGTATTTCAGTCTATATTAACTTAATGTTAGATAATTTGTTTATTTGATTTTATTAACATTTTATATTTTGTTGACAATTTTAAGCAAGTTCGATTATTAAGTGAACTGACATGTTATTTATATTATTTTCACGTTATTTAGTTGTATTTTAGCTTCTATGAATTAAAATTTCTTTGTTATAGCTGAAACTAGCAGCAAATGAAAATTAGATATTAAAAACCACTAAATTGGTAAAAATTAGATTTAAAACGATAGAAATAGCTATAAATAAACTATACTAGTGTAGAAATGTTCGTGGGTCGGTCAGTCGGTCGAAATGTGTGGCTGCCACTGCGTTTATTTGTTAGAACACTCACTACTATTTTTGGAAGGAATTTGCACGAGAACTGAAAACACTGGTTGAAGCAATAAAATTCCGTTCCTCGTGCTATCCTTCTATGCACCTGTCAAGCACCTGTCAAGTGGCTTATGTTGAGTTGATTTACCTGTTGGTCACTTTGATCACGTCGGGGTCACCAATTGTAGGAATGTTCGTGGGTCGGTCAGTCGGTCGAAATGTGTGGCTGCCGCTGCGTTTATTTGTTAGAACACTCACTACTATTTTTGGAAGGAATTTGCACGAGAACTGAAAACACTGGTTGAAGAAATACTGTTTATTTTTAATATTAAATTATACATGTGGTCGTAGAAATTGAAAGGATATTAGGTTAGGTAGAGGAAGTACGGTAGCGCTGAGGAAGGGGACGGAGAAAAGAAAAGAGAACGGGATGTCGTCGTGATGGTGTTTGGAATTCCTGGTGGTCTAAAGGGTCGTGGCGGTCGCCACATTAGCAATAAAATTAGAGTTTTAATTTCATAATGAAAAAAATCTCGTATGTATATAACATTGTGACTATTTAACATAGCAGTTATAACAATATTTCAAATTAATCTTGATAATCACATTTATTGAGAAATACTTTTAATACAAGAGTTGCAAATCTACTATATAAACAGGGCTACAATGCGATTCGATTATCATAAATTCATGCATAAAACAACAGCTGATTGTTTGGATGATTCTAACCTGAATAGCGATAAACAGTATTTGTTTATTAAAGCTACATGTTGTTTTAGGTTATTCTGTTATTATAGTATAAATGTGTTTAATACACCATGGTAATTATATCCGTTTAATAGCAGCCTTGTACGTGGCATAGTTCTATACTAGTCATATTAGATTTGAGATAATATAATATGCTCGTTGAAAAGTTAACTGTAAATATCTGTACATAGAAACTTAATTCTCAATATAGTTTTTTAATTGGTTCAAATATATCTATATGGCAAAAATAAGCGTTTTTCTTTAGTTAACATTCTTCAGTAAAGCTAAATATTATTTTCCATCGTAATTTTCAACAGCTGTTTTCTTCAACAAGAGGTATTTTAGGCTTTTCCTAATACATGACTATAAATTTTCATATCTCTAGTAATAATTATTCCGCGAAGTCATATTCTAGCGCGTTCCAAAGGTAATAGCATAGCAAATAGTAGTTCGTAGCATCACTTATTTAGCCAGTAAAAAGTTATTAGGCTTTGATGACGGACACCCAAGAAAATAATTTTCATCATATTTTAAGCTATACATATTATTATAGGCTCATACAAATATTGGTTTAGCATTGGTTTGCTCGTTTTTCTTACAGAAATGTTGATGTTACAATGACTATCGATTATTAAAATAATTGATACCTTGAAGTATTTGTTACTTGGATTCTATATGAATGAACAGTAAAATATTTAATGGGCCAGGTTTTTATTAATGGAATATTGATAAAGGAAATAAAATCGTAACCTTCTTTAAAGGAATATTTACGGACTATAGAAAATCGATCACATATGACAATAAAATGCGAAAAATATAGTAGTTGAAGTCCGGAAAAGCTTCCAGAGGCCTTAGTGACACCAAGGAATGAAGATGATGTTTGGTAATATTAAAAAGGAAGTCTATATAATCGATTATTATAATTAATGTAGGAATGTTCGTCTGGTCGGTCGGAATGTGTGGCTGTCGATGCGATTGTCTGTCCAAACACCCACTACTATTTTGTGGAAGGAATTCGCATGGGAACTGAAAACACTGGTTAAAAATGAACTTGTTTATTTCGATATTGAATGATACATGTGGTCGATGGGAGAATGGACAGGATATTAGGTTAAGTAAAGGATGTATGGTAGTACTGTAGAAGTGGTATTATTACAAGCGGGTAGAGAAAAGAAAAGAGAGCGAGATGTTTTTTCTTCTTATTCCATGATGACCAGCTAGAACCAAATGGTCTTTTGCTGATATCGCTTTGGGTTCGGGATAGCGAGTGTTTTGCGGGCGACATAGACCCTTGATTACAGCTGGGATTGTCGTAGTTGGTTTTCTACCGAGGTTTGGGGATGGGTAGGGATTTAATCAAGGTGTTGTAATGTTCTAATGCGCCTATGGAGAACCTTACACTGAGCATGTTCGTGAAATTCTTCACTAGTGGAGCGCCGTACGGAACTCGACTCGTGGGGTTTTTCGACCTCTTCTTAATGCCTGGTGGATTGATGCTGAGACGCGGGCAGCTTGATGAAGGCTTGAATGTTTGGCATGGAAACCGAATTGCTCGGTCGGAATGATGTGCGTCTGTGAAGTTGTTTAAAGCGTGTAATATCGCGTTTTCGGCAAGTTTGGAAAGTGAACTAATCAGGCTGATGGGCTTGTAGTCAGATGGATTGGACTTGGCATTCTTTTTAGGAATGACAGCGACAAGCGCGTGTTTCCAGTTCCAGAGACCGAGACATCGTCGTGGTGATCTTTTATATCCGGGAACCGCATGGTACCAATCCACCAGCGTTGCCAACCTTTGACTTTGATGTAGGTAAATGCGTGGTGGCCTAAAGGGTTGTAGCGGTTGCTACATCAATAACATATAACGTGATTAAATTACGCGAATAAATATACCAGTTTTACTTAATATAAAAGGCGTTATATCTAGACCGTACACAAATTTAGTGAGTCGGCAAAATTTCAAAAAAATTAGCTGGAAGTTTTGAAGCCTGATGATATAAGTACTGATATCCCCATCCAACCAACACTTGTTCTAATCTCTGCAAAATTATGTCAATGCTGTAGAGCTGTATTCAACAGAGCCTTGCGAATATTACTTGTCTTAGTCTTAGAAATATTGGTTCTATAAAAGTGAAATTATGGCTTTACAAGAAAGAAAAAATGGGAAACCTAAATAAACAGAAATTTTATTTTCCTGAACCTATTCTACTTAAACATTATATGCTATTTTACTTATATATAATATATATTAAGAAACCCGCACTTTTAATGTTAAATTATTACTTTTTACTAGCTGGGTACATTATTTTTATTATTTTATCTTTATTTCTGACTGATTTATACACGCATTAGAACTATATTAAGACCACAATAAATTATCTAATGACTGCTTTTACATCTGTGATATTTACGATGGTTTATATTGTATATTTAAACGTTTCTACTGTTGTAGTTTTAAGTGATATCGCAGATGTCGAGAGAAAATCGTATATTACGTGTTTTCTCTTTAAATTACATTGTCAAAATTCCCCAGATCGATCAAGTTTTCAGACTAACTTGGAATTAAATCGAAATATGCAGATTTTATTAATTCCTTATTAGTAATTTATTAGGCAAATCTAAATATGCGGTCGTAATTGTGTTGCAAAATATAGGAAATAAACCGGAGGTTATATATTTCCTGGTGCGTTAACGGCAGTACGGATAAATGTTGGAGGTTTTAGCTTAATCTACTTTGGCTTAAGCGGGATTAATGGATAATTTTTCATCAGATTTACTTCGGCTTTCTGGATTTCTATCTTATATATTGCTATGAATTTTATTTATATATTATTATATATTATATCGACTGAAAAAGTTGAAAGTATTACAAAAGGATTTTGTCGAGCAAGTTTCATCAAGTACATATGTTATGCTACAGAAATACACAACATTTCTGTCGGCTTGATTGACGCAGCTTTTAAGGCAGAAGAGTCTGATAGTCGTGGTTTCGAATCTTTCTTAATTCGTAAATAATAATAAAAATTATGTCTTTCACTAGGTTTTGCACCTAATTGATTTACATTTCACAGCAAAATATTAAAATCCGAAAAACTGATTGTAACGTTTTCCGAAGCTTGAATTGAATGTTTAATTCTACTAATGTTTTTGCTTTTTTATTCCTTTATTCTGTTGTTTATTTTTTCTAATAAACATACTAACAATAAGATAACAACTAGAAAATGAGCAGATGACGAATGATGTCTCGTGATGTTTATAGCATTCTGTGCAGCAGTTAACTTTCACCATTTTCTGACATATGCTTCAGTAAATACAATAAATACGCACCTGTTTTCGTCATTTGCTCACGAGAATAACGCAATAACATAACAATAATGTACTTTTAAGTTCCAATAGATTAATGAAATGCAACTAAAATGATTAAACAATTTTGCAATATGAACTAATTAATAATAGGAGTAAAAGCAAAGCAGACTAATTGAATTAGCATAAAGCCAGTACCGTGGAAATTAAATAATACGCTCTGGAGTTTTTTTGAGTTATGGTTAATTTTGATTAGTGTTTCTCTTTTCAGTAAATATTGAAATAATATTGATTCAAAAAATAAAATTATATTTTTAATGAAGGACTACGTTATATTATTCATTTAAATATATTAAAAATATTCCATTGGTGGTCTCCATTAACTGACAAGTATTTGGTATATTTTTTAAGTACCGTGGCCCTTATTTTTACCGAAACAACAAAGTAAATGCATGAAAAAATTAAAATGAACAAAATTATTCGTAGCCTGGATACTAAAAAAACTAATCTGCGATTTTTTTTGCAATGTAAAATATAATTCTTAGTTCAAAGTGAATAATAAGAATAATTACTATTTTTGGATTGGGCTTATGACTCTGAATAAGATTCTCACGACATTTTTGTATTCTTATAATGGTCCATCTCATACAACACTGGTTCTTTGTAACTTTTTCAAATTTATAACCATCCTTCAAGATACCTGATTCAGCCTCTTTGGCTTTTTATAGACTAACAATCGTTTTAACGACATCGTTTTTATTTAAATGAGGATATTAAAATCGAATCCAGAAATAGAATTCAATAACTGTTTCAAAGCCTGGAAAAAAATGTTGCCATAAATTCATTGTGTCTTGTGGGATTACTGCAAAAGGGACGAAATACATTTGAACAAATAAATAACCGGCTTTGGTCTTATTTTAATATTTTTATATATTTTTCCACTGGGGAGGGGGGTAGTGGCGGTTTTTACCATAAAAGGCAACAAACATTTATTTTGTTATATCATATTGCACTATATATTTGGCTAGAATTGTTGCAAACATCGGTGAGTAAATTATGATTAATTTCAAATTTATAATAAACTTTCTGAGACATACCGGAAATGGTCAAAGATCCCAACATGCCGTATTATACATCTAAAAGTCGTGATGTAAGCTATAAAGTAAGTTAACATCTATTTCAGTATCCCGAAAAGTACTTGAAGAACTGAATGCACGACATGTTTTTTTATCACATTAATTCACACATCTTAATCAAACATTCCTTCAGATAATTTTACTACAAACGAACCTTAAAACTTTCCTTCCTACTGGAAGTTTAATAATATTAATATTTCCTACAATATTAAAATGTTTTCTTAGACTTTTTCGGTGTTTTCATTATTTTGCTATTTATATCCACATTTTTCTGAATGTATCTGTATATACTCAAGTTTTTGTTTTTTTTTTGATAAGGTCTCATTGACTCAAAATATGTAGGTTTAAGGACTTCTACCAGTAGATTTTAGAGGATGATTTAATCAAGGGTTTAGAGATGGCCGCAGCCATAGGACAGAACAAATACATTTTCTTGAAGTAATTTAGAGATATACTTGATAAAACATTATGCTAGAGATGTGAGAATCAGGTAGAACCACACTTTCATGAAAAACGCTATTCATTATTTCTACTGCAAACATTTTCACCCAATAATTGGTAAATTCATACGCAAGTAGTTATAGAACGAAAAGGATGTAAAATATATTACTTTCTGGTCGGTTTCTTCTGTTGCCACCAAATAATTTCAAAAGGTTTACATAATTAGTAGGAGGAGTAAAGTGACACTTGCATGAGCAGTGTTGGTATCCAGAAAATTGAATTATTAATCTTAAGAAAAATATTAGCTGCTTGCCTATATTTTGATCAGGGATATCTATTTTGATTAGTACACCTAAACAGCTTAACCTTTGTTTACAGTTTTGATAATTTTCTACACAAAATAACAGTCAATTTACGTTCAGTATCATTTAGTTATTTGCTGTATACAGAAGGGCCAAGAAGTTCGAATACAATGAATTGCTATACTTATTAGACGAATACCAAGCTCAAGCGTTCAAAGAAATATGACATAATTTAGCAGTTGAAGAATAAACAGTTTCTAGACGTTTATATACGACGCGAAAGATTCAGCGGACGGAAATAGACTATCACATGGACTAACTGGAAATGTCCTATCGAATCACTTAAATTTCATTGATTGTCAGGTAAAAAACGAAAAGTTTTTGTGGCGTATTGTACTGCAACAATCCAAAGCACAACATGTCATGACTTAGTCCAGAAGAGTTATACATATCGACACTGAAGCGGAATATTCATGATTACAAAGTTTTGCTATGTTTTTGGACAAGGACATATTGTTGCGAACTGATCAGAATACATGCCACCACCTGATAGAGATCCAAGTAGTTCAGATAACTAAATAATATGATCTGATAAACCAAATTTAATACTATTTAAAACCATGCCATAAACCAGAATCAGAATATCGTATCAGTTTTACTCGCTAATATACCTAATAAGGTCTTACGCACGTCAATCTACAATACATCTAAAATTAATACGGTATCTTTCAAGTTAATTTACTTTCTAATACTCTGTACAAAGAGAAAGAAATATATCGAAATAATCTAGATAACAGCAATAGTCTGTTTCATGGCAACCCGACCGCTTTAATTGCTTTTGCGTCGCCAGAACTGCGGTTAAACCTTCCACTTTATTAGCACTAAACCAAACGGCTGAACGATTGGTGTACAGTTAGATGCAGTGTTAAAATATCCGCGATCATTTAACGCGTAAATGAAGGAAAAAAACGGAACGGAGATAGCACGTCAGGAGCGATGGAAAACGTTGACATTTCAACGCTGTTTCGATCTTGAACGTTTACGCAATCAATGTCAAGTTTGAGGTTTATATATTTAAAGGTTTGTTTTGTAAAGTCTAAAGGTTGGCGATGGGAAAAACCGATCTATTGTTTGATTGTTATTTGTGAATTAAATGTAATTAATATTTTAGTAAAAATATTTTTTTAATGTAATTTTAGTTATGATTAGGTATTAGGTATTTGCATGTATTATGATCATTTGTTCACCTAAAAAGGTTAAGTATTAAGATAGTTCAGCACAGTAAATATTAAGTAAAATATTTAAGCTGCCTGAAAGTCCCTGGAGACTTCGAGCAGGATTCTCGACCGATAAGTCTTGAAATTCATTGTTTTCAAACATTTTACGTTCTCTAGGCCGTACTCTGTCTTTGATATCACAATCATCACTTTTAGATAATCGAAAACCAAATCGATAATCTTATAGTATTATCATAAGTCTCTAAAAGTATTTGGTGGGATTTAGCAGCAGATTTCTTGAAATCAAACAACAAAACTAATGCAATTGACAAAAATGCAATTTCGAGCGTCCCATGATTAGCATCTTGTACTAAAGGAAGTTCGTTCCTGTAAAGAATAGTCAAAAAATAATAGTGGTTTATAATGATAATTCGTATTGTTTATTAATTGATTAGATTTCTTTTTAGTCAACTAAGGGTCACTGAACTCGAGTTACTGTTTAGCATGGGCTTTGAATCAAGGCCCTTGACATTAAGTCTATAGACTGGCGAGTGACCAATTTAAAAACATCCCAAAATATATCTGGTACTATCTATCTAATTTATAATTTCTTATCGAATTGTAATATGCCGCCTTTGGATCAGCATCAGTCGCCCTGGCTAAAAAGTATTGTTAAGCAATACGATATAATGTTACGTTTACAGATGGTACTTTTACATATGCTAAGCTGCGGATTACTTTGATGCATGTAAAATTTTACATCTATCAATAATCGTCTGCAGAATAGTGGAGAATATTAAATATTCAGTGTCCGGAAGTAAATGTGGGCGGTAGTAACACTATTAGACCTACAGAAAACGAAAAAGGAACACCAATACCATTAATTTTTTAAATGCAGGTGGTCACGGATTGCTACAGAGCGACTCCAAAAGAGTGGTCGTAGACTCGTTATTATGTCGTCGCTGTGGCACAGGAAGTGCTTCTTTTCTTTTTCATCGGTATGCAACCATTCACACTCCAAAGTAATCGATAATTTCAATTATGTATAACGCCAATTTATATCGTTGCTTTATTCAAATTTAGTTTGAAAAGTGATGCGTATTACATTCGTTATGTTTTAAATTAATTATAAGTATATTACAAATTAGCTTTAAGCTAGGTCTGCTTGAAAAATCCTCGGGGTAACCTTCATTATAAAATTTCACTCAATGTCTTAAAATTGGTGCTTGTTGCCTCTGATACTTCTTTTTGATACAATTATGTTTCTCTGAACTTATCTTCGAAAGTTCCAGAGCAAGTAATAATAGCTAAGAAGATTTATGTAGTAATTTGAATAAATTGTTACATTGTATGTTATACTGAACTTTTCTTTGATTTATGAGTTCATATTTCATGTTTTTTGTAAACCGTTCTTATGTCAACATCTTGAATATATTATTAAGGAGTTCCTTCGGTATTTATACCCTCAGGTCTTAACTTTCAATTGACCCTTCAAACTTAATTCCTAAAATTAATTTAAATTTTTCATTTAGATTAAGAATTACTATAATAGTATTTCTAAGCTTTAAATTGTATACAGTTAATGGTCTATTATATCTGGGGATAGACAAAATAATTTGAACACTATGGAATATAGTATATCTTGTTGCATGATACTGATTGTTGCGAAACCATGAGCTAATTTACAAAACAAATTGTTATTTCAATACAGATTGTTTCAATAAAAACAATTTGGCGAATGCTCCATAAAGCTAACATCCATTGAAGGGCTGCGTTTGCGAAACTATTAGTAATGCAATCCAACGCTAAGATGTGGCAGAAGTAATGCAACGATCATAAAACTTGGACACTTGATGATGGGAAGAATCTATATTCCGATGAATCATACAATGTTTCCTAAAACCGGTCGGGTTTATGTATGGAGAACTACAGTTCAGTATAAGGGAGGTTCGTTTATGCCTTGGACGGTATTAACGTAGTATTCAGCTGGTCCTCTCATTCACATCATTAGCCGAACGAATATCTCGATATTCTCAATGATCTCAATGATATATTTTTGCGAAAATCGCACTTATATTATCTAATTTTTAATTAAAGATATTTATTTTAAAGCTTTGAAAAATAATATCGATATAATGACGAACTGAGTGTATACAGCTGATGAAACTTTTAATTAAAAACTAAGTAAAGTATTACGCTATCTGCTATTGAATCTGTCTAGAAATGGATTAAGCGCATCTCGGGTGTTCCAGATTATTTGACTTTCGGTTTGAAAAGCTTTCAGACCTATTTTCGCTCGATTCTCCTTTCAGACGCATTTTATTGGAGATACTCTTTGATCAGAAAGTTTGATTAACTAAGGAATGATATAGAAAAGCTGAATGAAAGGAAAGCAATATTAATTTATGATAGATTCTGGATATAATTTTAAATAAATCCGCAAATAAATTGTAGAGTTCCTGTAAATAATGCGGATTAATTAAGAATGTTATTTTCGGGTCATATTTTATGTTTGAATAATTCAAAACAATTTAAAGGAAATTTGAGACATAAAGGGTTTGATTTGAGTTTTAAAAGCGTTGTATTGTACTTGATATAAATCAAAATATCAACTAATTTGTTAGTAGCCCTAATAGATGCGAGGTTTGTGATGTCTTCACTACATTAATTATTTTAAACAGCAGAATGCAAAATAATGCAGCAGAGGAAATATTGGATACGGTGGTTCTCTTCTAACGGATACTGGCAGATAATTTTGGCAAAAGGTGCAAAGCTCCAAAGTTTTCATGTAGTTTTCTACGTTAATGATTTTAATAGGTTCACTATCTCTAATAAAATTAGATTTTATATAAAGAACGACTGTATTAACTTGAAACTCTTGAAGTTTTACAATTTACGAAATAAATGACAAAGAGACGCAAAATATCCTATATATAATTTTCCATCTCCAATAAGCTCCAATTATTTGTTTGCTTTCTATACAAATATATACTGTCGTATAAAATCAATATTTCCAGTTTAATAAATTTGGTTTAATGCTAGTTTTGCTAATTTATTTTAATTTTAACATTCAGATATAATACACATTCCAATATATTATGGTTAGTTTTTTCGAAAACATAGCATTTGTATCCAATTAGCCAACTATCAGAAGAACAAATATGAATACGTTCTAATACATGAATCACTCTTCCAAACTAGGACGGATTTTTTATGGTCAAATAAACTAACCGAAATAAATATGAATAACGCTATCAAAGAGGATCATAAAAATGTTATAAAAGTGCAGCTCTTTTTTCAGAGCCAAACTGTCGATATTAAAACGATAATAGTAAAAATTTAGGTTTACAGTAAAAGTTTTAACGTTTTATGATTGTTCAAAACCAATAAAATTTGTTTTTTTCTTTCGTTCATATATAGAACAAAATTACATTTCGGAATATGCCGATAGGTAGGTTTATTTGGAAGGGTTCCTTTAGAAATATTTACCGTCACAAAGGATCGAAGTGTTTCATTAAGTTTCAGTCAGTTAAACAGTGTATAAGTTAAATTGTAAAATTTTGGTTAAACACATGACTTAATAAATTTACGGTTTGTCAACTATTAGGTAGCTGTCAAAATTTGATGTAATTTGAACTACCAGTTTACTACTTCCGTACTTTTAAAATATTGGATTAGAATGAATATTGATAAGAAATGTTTTAATGAAGCCTTGAGGAAATTATGAACCATACGGCCGTTAAAAGATTTCAGAAGTTAATGAGTTAGAACCTTATAACATATTTAAGCTTATATATATTGTATTCATATTAGGAACCGTATTTGCTTACACTCGACGAAAACAACGCACCAACGATACAGAGCTGTATTTTCAAAAAACAATATATAAATATTTCTTACACTAGTATTTTAAATGGACAATAAGCTTCGTGGACAGGCGACCGTACTGGCCAAAACAATGTATTCTACATTTACAAGCAACATTACTCTACATTACAAAAAGCATTGAACATTTACTATTGGCTAAGGATATGCTGATTAATAGAGAACTATAACAGAATTCTATATCTTCCAAGATTTTTTATAATTATTAAGACCTTAAGAAAGAAAACATTATTTAAACAAAAGTGTTGTTAAAGAATTGGGTAGAATTATCATTGAATTATTTAACTCAGTGGCCTCATTAAACTACTAGAACAATTTGAAAATATTTTGGTAAATTGTAAAATAGTGTATTCCTTGCAATAAAAACTGTATTTAATATGAGATAATTGTCAATGTCTAGAACTATCCAATCTGTTCGTTTCTTTATTCAATTAAATATATGTCAATGTCCATCTATATACAAAAAAAGTAAACAGACGATAGATGACGGTAGAGAAGAAATTGCAGTGATTGATCGGCACGTCACGTACAAGTGTACTGATTAAATAATCTCTACGCGTTGGTATGATGGTAGTACCTGAAAAAGAACTGACGTCATCTGGTGCAGTTGAGTTAATTAAAGGAATAATTAAAAGAAATATATTAAAAAATGGAAGCGACTTCAAGAGATAAATAAGGTACTCACTCAAAAATAAAAAATAATAAAAATACTATTTTTAACACACAAAAAAGTTTTAAAACAAAATATATACAAAATAATCGTTGTAACAACTAAACAAACATCTTACTTAACCTATTTGCTACTCGTATTTTATATTGTCATACACACAATTTAGCGTAATACTTACCGAGACCTATTTATTTATTTAAAATATTATTCTAACCATTAAGAACTGATGAAGTGTGTACGAGTAATAAATTAGATTTCTTTTATTACGTTAATTTATTTTATTTAGGCTCAGCACCGACTTCAAACTGATCAAGTTGGTAGTGGTTAAAATAATATTGTAAATAGCGCCTACCTATCTATTAAATAGGGCAGAATATTAGGTTAAATAAGGTTTTTGTTGATTATTATTTAGATTTTACAACGATTAATATGTAAATATTTTATTTTAAAACGTTTTTTTTTTGGTTCAAAAATCTAACCTTGATTATTTTTTACTTTTTTGTGGGTTACTTATTAGTTTTTTGAAGTCGGTTCATTTTTTTAATCTATTATTTTTCTCTTTTTTCCGATATGATATGGTTAGTGCTTAAGAAGCAAAGTGAACCGCTTTTACACTACGTTGGTAAGAAAACCCTAACTAAAAACTACTCAAAAATCCCTGAAGGTTATAGCGGTGCGGTCCCTGCTTTCATGGTTACCTATATAACTTTAAAGTATACAATTAGCTCTCTGTACATTCCCATAATATTTAAAGAAATATATTCTACTACAAATATACAACTCCTAACTGTTGAGGAGTTATCTTTCGTCACATCATCTCAACAATAATATTATACACAAATTTCTGTTTAAAAAATAAGTCAACATATTGTACGTGCCTTTCAAATTTAATGGTTTTCCTTGATTTCCCCGGATTCCTCCATCAGATTCTGACTTGGTTCCAATGGGACCACCTCGGAAGAGCATTCTTTCGACTAAAAACATAATTTTGGAAATAGATCCACAATTGACGGAGAAATCAGTGAACATACATACAAAAAATATATATAATCATAGAACCTTCACCTTTGTTGAAGTCGGTTGAAAACTATTTTGCTCGGTATATTTAGTTAAAAGAGCTATTGTTAGAATTTATATAATCCAACGTGATCCTGACTCCACTATGATCCTGCGTGCGAAAGAGAGGAAATATTACAATCAAGACTAAAGTACAGCCTTTCAAAGGCTTTTGCATGTCTCTGATACTCAAACACTGTGACACATGTAAACTTGAAATCTTTTAAATGCGATGACTGAAATATGTTCTATATATTTCGTTCCAAGATCGTGCCAGAGCTATCAATAGCAGCGATTTATATCGATATTAACAATGTTATTAACATAGTACGGATTCAAAAGTAAATATTTATTCGACTCTATAAAGAAAGACAAGAGGAAGAAAAAGGAATGACCTTTTAAGTATATAACTCTTTACAGGTTTTTTCTTCGGGATTAAAATTAAATACAAAACAAAAAATCGTCACTGACTGCAAAGAAAATTATAATAATTGAAATAAAAAAGGTATGATTTATTGCACATACAGCTAACAAATGATCAAGTATCTATGGCGATATTCAAGATTAAACCTGGTAAAATTTTGTTAAATAATTAGTGAAAGCTGAGTTATAAAGCTAATTATTAATTAATTAAACTAATTTACTATGTAACTTGGGTTCTGATTTGTTATTTTCTCCGCCAATCCTAAGATATTAAAACTATAAACTAATATTAAATGTTTGCAACCACTTTATGGACTCCAATAAAATCAAGTTATCGTTTTATTCAATTGTTCTATTTAGACATTATCTAAACGCAAAGCGTATCATTCGACGTATATAATTGCGGAGCTCCGTGTAATGTTTTCATTTAATTATATAGATGAGGGCGGAAACAATAGAAATAAAAAGCCAGACAATCAATACAAGGGTCGGTGGTGTGTTGGAAGTAAAGGAAGTTAACCCGACGAATTAGTTATCTTGCCGAGTTAATTAAATGGCAGCGAACTTGCGCCGTCTTTTGTTAACTTTTAATTGTCTGTTTCGAGTTTTATATCAAGGCAGGCTTAGGTGTGGATATTTGAAATTAGCCACGTTTGTTAACTGAGAAAGCATATTTTTAAGATTGGTTCTAGGGTAATTCCGTATGCGAACACAGGAAAATACAGGGGGGAGACAAAATAATATGAACACCTTGCAATATAGTACATAATGTTGAATTTTGGCAACACTGCTCTCGTGTAAGTGACCTGTAATTCTATTAGATTATATTTCATTGCGTTAACAGGTCAACTGAAAAGTTCCCGGCCTGA
This sequence comes from Rhynchophorus ferrugineus, assembly GCF_030347505.1. Taxonomy (NCBI): domain Eukaryota; kingdom Metazoa; phylum Arthropoda; class Insecta; order Coleoptera; family Curculionidae; genus Rhynchophorus; species Rhynchophorus ferrugineus. The sequence goes on along the minus strand of NW_027472588.1, from coordinate 13,904,118 downwards.
CACTTAGACAGCGCTACTAGAATTAAATCCATATCTTTTTTAGTTAGCCCTAACACTCAAAAGATGCGTGTATAAATATGACAGCTGTCGGATCATTAGTTTGTGAATTATAGCATTTTGAGTGAAGCAACTTAGGTGTGGTATGGTCATATAAATCGTTTATATTGTTTCCTACAAATATCCGGGTTTATTGTATGGAGAACCCCAAAAAAAGCAACAATTTGGATTCCCTACTTCACAGTCAAATATGGGAAAGGTTCCATTATTATTTGAGTGGCAATACCACGGTATTCACAGCTGGGCTTCTCATTCACTTCACTAGCAGGATCACTGCGAATGAATATCCCAACACTATTTATGTATACACGTCCTGGACATCCTGGTTACTGTCTAGACTGCGCAAAAATTAATCATGAGTGATCTTTTGTGATTTATCTAAATAGGGTTCTTATTTATATTATGAGTTTTAGTGAAAATTGGTATTACCTTATGGTAGTACATTTATTTCTATTGACTTCTCAATTTACTTGAATAGATATTTTGTCTGTTTGTAGTAAAATCTAAAAATCGCTAAAATCTTAAACCTGACTTCAAAAACAATATGAAGAAAAAGTTGTAATATGTATACCATGGGCTTTTTAAACAAAATAAATATTTTAAAGAAATATTGACAAGGTAACCGAATTTTTGAAGATTTATTCGTTTTCGTTTTGTTCTAGATATCAGCCAGACCTGAACGGACCCGGTGACCAGTGCTCTTTGTACAAAGTTGGATTCACGCAAGACCTGTATTTCCAGTACATACGTTACAAGACCAGCCTTCCTGATTTAAAGGAGTTCACCCTTTGCTATTGGGCCAAGTTTACCAATCACTCCAATGATCACCCGATATTTTCTTATGCAGGTAAATTTACACACATTGTTTAAAGTTAAGGATTTGTGAGCTACGAAGATGGTTGCCTATAGGTTATAGAGCCTATAGGAGATCTTCTAGCATACTAGTAGACATTGGTCTTTTGATTTTTCTAATCTCTCGAGAATTTACTAAACCCCAAATGCGACAATTTTACGACGACGGCATCGCTGATAATGAAACAAAAATGAATGTGGATATCAAATTGCTACATAATTTATTTATGATTGTGCGCATGAAATGAGATTTTTTTTGCATAGATTATGGTTTTTGTGATATACAACCTGCAAAAGTCCCCCTACCATATTGATTGCCGATAAATTTGCTCAAAGAAAAGATAAGTCAGTTTGGTTTTCATAAAAAGTTTATTTGGTCTTTAAATTTTTTTTCGTTATTATTGAAAAATTATATTGGCTAAATGGTGACCGCGATTCGCTATGCATCTTTCGGTCCTTCTTAAGGCATTTTTTATGACATCCTGCAACATCTGAGGTTGAATTTCTTCAATTTCGTGACGAATATTGTCTTTAAGATGTTGAATCGTTTGGGGCTTATTCACATCACATAAGAAAAATCTTCAATTTCACCAGACAGAAGAAAATGGGCTTCATCGCTCATTATCAATTTAGATGAAAAATCTTCAATTTCACCTCAGGATTGCATTACTGTACTCAACTCGTTGATCAGGATCTCTCGACAGCAATTTTTGGACTAATTGAATTTTTTACGGGAACATTTTCAAATCAGTTTTCAAAATTCGCCTTAAACTGCGTGCAGAAAACAGTTCCACAAACCCTTCGAATACATTGTTAGGAGATACTAATGATGAACTATGTACATGTCTCTATATCAGGGACGTATTGTTGACATATTGCTATTAGTTGACCAAAACTGACATAATAATTTTAATGTCTACGCTCGTAGCAAGAATACTATCATTTATGTACATAACACGCTTGATAACTACGTGTTAAATAATGATCTCGATGTTTTAACAATGGTTATAGCTAGAAAAGCAGATGTTACGTCACTCTAATAAGCATGGATGGTAATTATTTCCATTTCACGCACCACTGACTGATGTTTTAGCGTTATTTGTTACAGTGGTCTGATATATACCTTTCAATCAGCGAAATTGGTGCAGGCTTCGGGCGTAATTGTTTTTAACAATTGTACATAATTAGTTTAACTCAATTAACTTTTATTCTGCATCGGAACGTAAATTAGCAAATAAATTGTTCATGGAATTCGTATTAGAATTTAATTTTTCGTTTCATCTCTAATTAATTGTATAATTAGAATTTACCATATTTTATTTTCTTCTGGTCTTCAAACTAGATAAAATATTTATTAAACTAAATTGACATTATTTCACAATATTGTACGTGAGCTTTCAGAATAGTGATATCGAAAATGTATGTTATCGAAAATCATGACTGTATAGTGGAAATTTTATCCCCACTGACTTTGCATCTTCTTTATTTAAATCATCCAAATATCTGGGGAATAGTATGACATATAGGGTTGGTCTTATGGCCCATGTCTTTGTTGACATTATTTTGGTTGATATATAATATACATATTTTTAAATTATTTAGCTTTTAAATTATAAACATTATTACATAATAGCTTTGTGGTTAGTGTCTGAGATATTTTCCTATGTGTGTTAGAGAACATAGAGATGTACTCTATAAGTCAAGGAATTAGGGATGTATAGTTTTTGAAATGGGTGAATGTGTGATAGCCTGAGCATATTTGCTTTATGTGTGGGCTTGTAAACGCCTGTAAACTTTGTCCAAATGATAGAAATTTCGTAAATATCCTCGGTCTCCACTTGATGTTGATAATTTATTACTCAGAAGCTAGTTGAGTTGGTTAGTTCCATGAATCCAAATTACAAAGGTATCACCAACAAACCACATGGAAGGTTTGTGAGGTTAGGTACGCTAAAAATATTTCACGAATACGTTAACTCGGGCAGGAGATATGAAGGAACCCATAGTGGGACAAACAAAAACATCTTCTGCAATAGTTCAAATAATATTTATCTTGCTTATAACATAAGCACAGTTTTTAATTAGATATACACTAGTAACTATTAATTCCTGCAGATATTTAGTTAGGTATTCAGCAAGATTCAGCACAAAAAGAGAAGAATAATAGGAAGATTTATAGATTCTTGGAAGTTAGTAAAAAGAAGAATTCGAGTGTTAATCGACACTTCCAATTCTTTTTTCTTTTAATTTTCTTTTATTTAGTGATATTAAGCTGGATAGCAAATATCGAGTTGAGTTTTTTTGGTTTCTCGAGTATGTTTTTTTGTATTCTAGCATCTACTATAAACAACAATAATATTGATTTGTTATCAAACTTGTGACATACTACTGATGTGAAAAAAGGGACTAGCTGTTAAGAAGCTGGATGATATAATGGTTAAATGAAATACTATGAAAGTTTGCAAAATAAAATTATGTATATCTGTAAAATCCTTATGTTGATATGCCTAATTAATTTAGCTATTTTAGCTAAATTAATTACTATTATACAACTATGAAACAAAGCAAAATTCAACCATATCTATCCTAAAAATATTCCATCATTCGCTGAACTAATCCCCATTCAATTCGAGGGAAGCCATTACACCACCATTTCACTAGTAATTAATTATGTGATATAAAACCGAAATATTCGGATAGAACCGAAACTAATTGAAGGTTTTTACGGTGATATTTCATTCTCTATCTCCGTAGAGCAGCTGCCGATTATATTGGAGTTATTACTTTCCCCGCCTGCTTTTGACAAATAATTAAAATATCGCTAGTTAATAAACCGTTCCAGATATAACGGCAGGTTTCGGCTTAAGTTATTTTCCGCGATTTGAACGAGATTTATGACCGAGTGATTGAATCGATACGTGTATGTGTATTTTGTTGAAAGTGTAAATTAAAAGTGAATATGGTATTTCAAAAATCCTCCTAAGAAAGTCAAAGTCAAAATAACATTTAGGCTATAGAATTATTCTTTAAATAAAAAAATTAAAAAAACTTGCTAGGAGAATAATCAGCAAAATTGTTTGGATATATTCAATTAGGTTTAAGAAATAACACATAACAATACCATTCACTATTTATTTATTAATGGAGTGTTGAGCCATTAGATATATGTTATGTAAGAGTGTCTGGATAGTTTTCAACAGAATATTGTTCATTTTTGTACAAACATATCCGACCACTGCTTCAATGATGTTGAAGATGGACATCTGCTCCTCACTCTTTTCTGTAAAAGTTTTGAGGTCTGAAAATTGTGCTGGCCAAAATTATCTGTTTTCATGGCTGTGTGTATGGGCGTATTATCATCTTGAAATATAGCAATGCCTGGCAGAAATATGCGAGCCATAGTAAATACTTCATAATTAAGGATGGAGACATATTTAGTCGCAGTAATCCGACCAGTGATGTGAATGATGTTGCTGAATGCTATGATATTGCCGCGCGAATCATCAACGGAACCTCCTCCATGTTTCACTGTAGGAAACAGGCAGTACTGGATCATAGGCATCTTTTGGAGTTCTTCAAGTGCCTAGGTTTTACGGCTGTTGTACCATATGTTTTAGTATTTTCTCGAAGCAGTTTTACTCAAGTGAGTGTTGAGCTTTCCTGTTACTTTTGGTGTGGTAATTTTATGTTGCCTGGCCATAATCCTTTTTAATTTGTGTCAGTTAACTTTGGATTTCGTCCACTATTCCTCTTCGCCGATGACGTTTTACTGTATTGTATTGTACGTATTGTGTATGCTGTCGTTGCCGATACATTGAACAATTTACTTGCTTTAGTCTTCAAAGTCTAAGGCATCACACATTTCACTTTCAATCGTCACAGAAGAAAACGTAAAATAGTCTGAAATATAACCTAGAGGACTTGGCATGTAAACTGAGCAATACACACGCATCGCGTTACTTGCACTTCCGTGTTTAGTATTGCCAGCATACTCCAATATGTACTATATCGTATGATGTTCATATTATATTATATCACTTGTATCATATCTGCAATATCTTCCGGAGGGACCTCGGCTGAAATAACATTTTGGCCACAAATTAATATATAAACAGTAAAAATAAATTTCATGGTATATAATGTGTCTAACTAACTGTAAAATTAGTACATGGCAACACTTCAAACAAGTGAATATTTAAAATAAGGATTTAGAATAAAGAACTCTTAAAATGTATAGAAATGTTTGGATATTGCACGGTTCTATACCACCCGAGACATTTCAGTCTATTCGTTATGTAAAATAATTGTACTTTATTTTATACAGGGCTAAGAGAGGAAAAACATGTTAATCCGATTTAAGTAGTACAATACTTTCACTTACCCATTGCTTAAATGGCACAAATCTCTATTTGTATTGTGTATTCGGTCTTACCTAAAACAAAAAATAATTATGTTTATCTAGAAATAATTTAAATCGATTTTTTGTCGAATTATTATGTAACAAAAGCAAATACATTGTTCACTTTATGTAACAAATATAGATTTTGTTGTCGGAAAAAATTGTCAGCTATTATTTTATTATCACTATATTCATATATTAATAGAGAAGTCTTGAATATCTATTGATACATTAATAATTTTTAAACAAAAAAGTGTCCTAAGATCCGTCTTCTGTCTGCTTTATACTGCTGATAGATCTTATCCAATACTATATAAATTACGAAAGAATGTAGCTATAATATACATAATACTGACGATACTTATGGTACTGCTCAAGAAATGAAAGCATATAAATACACTTCAAGAATAGAAACTTTTAAATATGAAATAAAATACTGAACTAAATAATGGTGAACAAAACTTAACAAGCTGCTAAAAGATATACTCCTATTAAATTTACCAACAAAAGACTAAACAACCCAACGGTCTTGAATACCAATGGAACTACTGTACCATATGATAATCGTGCTGAAAATCGAGGAAAAACCAATATAAATACTATATAATATGTGATCAATTTTGTAAACATGGACAAACAGCAATGTGAATAATTTTTAAATATTTCAGAAGAGAAGGTATTTTGTAATGTTGTGAATGCATCTTGTTATGTATGTACCGAGACATGGGTTTCGTAAGAGTAATAAATGGAGTTGAAACAGTTCAGAGGAAATAGGATTTCGATACAAAGTGTAGTTCTTCAGCTACTAGATAGACAAAATATCATTCAAATACCGAAACCCTAAGAACTTGTGTGATACTGTGCGAGTAAAAAGGATGTACATTGAGAAAATAGACGAATAGCTTATTTGGATTATTGGATGAACAATAGTGTAAGGGCACGAATTTATAAATTGTTAACGCCATATTATTTGTACTATTCTTTTTCTAAACCAAATTCTGAAAAAGTTTTCTCATATTCTATTAGGAAATGGAAAACTATTTAATCAATAAAATGCAGATATTCTTGGAAGATGGAAAATCCCAAGGATTATTTCAGTTACACAACCAGTAAGATATAAGATTCATTACCCCTAGGAATTAGCTAGGGTTTTTTGCCTCTCGCAACATTAATAAGATTGAATTGTATATAAGGTGCTTGTACGTATTTTGACCATTTATTCTCTTTAAAAAGACAAATCTATAGAATCTATATAAATCAAAATATTTTCCATTATTTTCTGTATGACTTTCCTCTATTTCTAACAAGGTTGTCAGCACAACACTGTCGATAGAACGATGTTGGAAGAAGATGGCTTTATATCTTTTACTCGCTATTACTGTTTTACTCGGTTTTAGCTACCTGTAATACACTATATATTTCTGATCTCATCATTTACAAAGCAAAACCTTCTGGCCATGAATATTACGTTTCGTTGTTGACCATTAGGATTATCGTAGTAGATCCACTTTTGATTATCAGTCTCAATATTATTCTTTTTTCCTGGCAAGAAATTAATGGCAATTTTTAGTGTGGAGGAAATCTTCCTGAATTTGAGTTGAGTTCTCGTCGAATAAGAAACGCAATTAATTGTGTTAAAACTTTCTTGGTCCTTCAAACCTTTCTATGACATTTACACTACATTAGTGGTTGAAACCAATTGGAATGACCGAACAGCATCGTCATAAGCTTCTAAAACTGTTAAGTGGGATTCGGCAACAGATCTTCTCAATCTAAACAACAAAAGTAATGAATGCCAGAAATGTAACATCCAACCTTTCATGATTTATATATACACAAAATTACTCAATAATTATGAATACAAAAAACTACTAATTTAGGTTATTTAACAGTTGTTTACATTATGACTTTTCATATCGTATTTATATATATATATATATATATATATATATATATATATATTTTCTTTATGACATGAGATGCAAAAATTTTAAAAATTTTGATCATATATTAGGCATGAACTATCAGATATTAATCAAATTCACGTTTTAAATGTCGAAAAATCCACATGGTTGATATCTTTATATTAGTTACCATTTTATAAACATATATAAAATTATAAAACTATAAATAATATAAAAGCTTTAATCACTTATAGTGCCAAGGAAATAGTAATACTATAACTGACACTAGGAATTTCTAATCTTACTGTTTGGTAAAGAATTTGACACATTTTAAACTAAGTTAAAAGCAGATAGTATTGGGTTGAGTTCTGATGGAGAATCGCATACCAATAAAGTTTTATGAATTACGAAATACGTGTAACGGCCGTTATGACGGTGTCACTTCAGTATAGTTGTTGACAATATATAGATTAACAGTTTAGTTAAGTGTCTCATATTTACGTACTGTAACAATTTGGGGTTTAAGCCAGCAAGCTGATTATACATTAGTATCGATAAACCATTCATATACAATCATAATTCGTTTTTACTTGCACTCTATATTCAATAATCAACGTAACGGATTCAGCTTTCTCTAGGATCCATTCGCACGTTTTTCTATTAATTTGTTGAATTAAACTACATTAATGGTTAACTTCACGACCGATGATTGGCATGAATTTTTCTGAAGAGCCTTTCTTAATGGGATCAGTGTGTCAGACGCGGAATCCGCACTATCCACGTGAGATCGATCCGATTTTATCGATCGTGACAAGTGGTACTGCTTTGGTAATGTAGTTTACCTTTCACTGTGAAACCATCTCCTTTGACAATAATAATATGAAGTATATATCAATTAGTTAACGTGCTTTTTGATCTATAATACTCTAATTTGATTCATTAAAATATTTGGTTCCAATTTGCCATTTCAATACAGGATTTAATGAATAATCGGTGGGTGATTTAGTAAACAAAAAGTTTTAATTATTCATAATTAGTGGGCCAGAGAACTGTATTATAGCAATAACAATATTCTTTTAATTGAATTTATTGTAATGTATCGTAATTTAATAATAACTAGCATAGTACGGTAATTGATATTTGTTTTTAAATAATTTGTAGTAATTAATAACAAATCTGAGGAGGGTTGTAATTATAGTTTTATTTGAGACAAATAGTGCTTTCTTTTGATATTTTGAGGCACGTAATAAAATTATAATGACCAATAACTTAAAACACCATAATTATCATAACTCAGTATAAATAAACTCATTAGTCTTTTAGATTATCAAGTCATTGCAGGACTTTGCCTAAAAGGCATTAAATAATACATTATATGTCAATTAAAATATTTTTTATCATTTTCTATCAACTCATGTGGTAACTCATTTTCTCAATTTCTCATCTTTCGAATATTTCCTGTCGCATGTAAATATGTGGAAATAGGTTCTTCGTCAATAGTTAACCTGCCTGAAAGTTCTTTGAAATATGGTATTAGCTGTATTTTCGCCCAGTAGATCTTGCATTCGTTCTATTTGAATTGTTATGGTCCCCCAGTTCATATGGTTTATCAATAAACGAAATTAATGCATATATATTTAATTAATCCAAAGTATTGACAGGCATACCAGCAGTTCTCAGTTCTTGTTTCTTTACAATGATGCGTATCGGAAAAACGAAATATTACTATCAACACTAATATCAGTATCTTCCAAAAGCTTATTTTATTAATAAATGGTTCCAAGACTTGGACAATATTATATGTGTAAAGTTAAAACATTATAAAATGCTACGCTTAAGAAAAAATATGACTATTATGTTGAGGATAATATTTTGACATTATGATGTTCTAATATATTTTAATTATAGCCACTTTTTAAATTCCATTTAGATATATTCAATCTGCTTAAGTCAGAAAAACATAATTTAATCAAACCAAACTGCTATTTATTACCGCCTTTCCAGTGTCGTCTCTAATTATTTAATTAAAATCCTTAATTGGGCGTCTTATTACGTTTAATTAATTAGGAGTTTAAAGCATTCCGTTTCGTTCTTTTTTTGTTGGCTTTTCCACTTTCTTCTTTACTGTGCACGGTTCACTCGCACAAAACGATTCAATATTACCCCAATATTAATCCTATTTTATATGACCTTAGGCGTTTGGAAATATTTCTATTTCAATCTCCTTTCCATACAGTATCCCGATGTTAGTTCGTTATATTCGAGCCTTTCGTTTATATTATATTTATTTTTAATCTTCGAAAGTGGATAATAATACACTAAGTTGGTTTTTGAAATAGATTATTTCGTATTTTTTTGATAACTTCATAGTTCCATGGCTTTACAAAGTTTTCTTAATACTTTGTTGGTTGTACTAAAAAATATTGTATATTCGCTTACTAAAAAAACATTTAATGTAGAGACTTTATAGAAAAGTTATTAAAGAACATCAATTGTGTACTGTACAGATATAAATTAGATCTGTTGGGATGACAAAAAAAATCGATGTACTATATTTCAATATTTTGTTGACTGATATTCCTCAATATTGATAAAAGTTTTATTTAAATTTTAATGTTTAATTTTAAAAGTTTCTGTATATTGGGTGTTTTTTAAATATCAGTATTTTTCATGGCTAGCAAAAAAGTAACGATATATAGATATACTCTTTGTTATATCTTTGATATTTGACCTTTGAGTTTCGTTAGTGCTATATATCACTGCATAGCAGAGTCCATTTCCAACTATCAGTATTTAATGATTTTTAATTGCTCTGATTATGAAGTAATTTTGATATGTGCATAATAAGTGTCATGAAACTATTTAAAAACGTTTATCCAATGTCCATTATTTTGAATAAGCTGTGTTATGTAAGAAGTTTTAAGAAATACTTATATATCTTTATAAGCAGTAGACGATCGAGCTTTTCTAAATCCAGAAAACTATTTATTATGTGTTGTCAAGATAATATACGAACTGACACAATGTGCCCCTAAATCACAATCAAATGAACAACGGGAAAATGCTGATGTAAAGAAAACTATAAAGTAAAAATAATAAAGTTGAAATTTCATTGACAAAAAAATGCAATTAAGATGATTGTGAACTAAAGTAATAAATTGTATAGGTTAATAGGAGTGGCAGAACCGACTGTTGTAAAATATATCGAAAATTATTTTATATGTAGATATATTCTTAAAGAAGAATGATCACGTCATAAAATTAGGTTAGGTTGGAATGTTATTGATTTTTTTGGGCTAATTAATGTTAATACAAATAACATTTCTACAGTTTGTACAAATAAGTATTTAATACAAATTTTATATTCGATTTATTAAAAAAATTTGGAGTAGTTTATGCCTAATTCTTGATGACGTAACTCCACTAATATAATGATAGAAAAAATCATGAATGGATGGTTAAAACCGGCGGGTAATGTTTCAACTTTTAGCACTTCGTTGCGCAGGAAGAATAGCAAAAAACTAGACAGAATGGACGAGTTTTCAGTTTAAAAACTTTACCTTATCTAAAACCGGCTGATTCTGTTGGCGATGGCAAACGACAGTTGCATTTTCGGCCGGAACGAAAGTTCGATGTTAAGATTAGGTTTTATGGCTTCGATGGAATAGAAAGAATGGGAGTTTTCGGGTTTTTATTTAAGCTTGATCTAATCGAACATGGTGAAACTAAATGAAATAGTCTTTTTTTGTATTTCATATATATACAATACCATTTTTCGGATATCATTTTAGTCACTATTCTCTCTTATTCCATGTATAAATACTATCCAGTTATTTCTGTATTTTCTCTCTTCTAGAATATTCCTCTGGATAATTTTAACTCAAGTTCGTCTAGACCATTTTTAGATATTACTCCTGTCCGTTTTTTTTTCCTATATTTTCTTTATCTGTCTTGTCCCTCCATGTGCTCACACTGTCCCCAAAAACTGATTTTACCTCCTTTCTATTTACTCTCCCACCGATTTAATGTCGTTTTTCATTATTTCTCATCCTGTCGACCCTGATTCTTGTGAGGTACTTTATTTCTATTGCTTGTATATTTTGTGTTCTTGACAATACCCACGTCTTGTAGCCGAATGTTAAAGTTAGTCTCTTGCTTTGTACACTAGTATTTTAGTTATGCTTAATATTTCACTTTTGTTAACGTATTTACTATTTATAACAAATTGCAAATTCGTACGTTTACCTCTTCTATTTCTACGTCCTTGCTTTGGTTATATAATACGTCTGGCACCCAATGTCCGGCCTTTTATTTTGCTTATATTCATTATCAATCTGTATTCTTTTAGTATCATATTCCATCTGTTTTTTTCCAAAATTTTCAAAAATTTTTGTAGGTGTTCTAGCTTATCTGCTGTTATTATTACATCATCTGCAAAAGCTCCCGTATTTCTTTTTTTGCCATATCTTTATATCCTATATACCTACTTTATGTGTGAGTTTTAGTGTGATCCTGTTTTGTCCATTTAATATATCTTTGTTATTTCATGTATTAATATTATACACACGGTTCATCTTAACGGATGTTTAAAGGTTTATGTTAAAAATACTTATCTTAGTGCTGCTTGTGCTATGAGGCTTTTTTATTTCATGTTGTTTCATTTTATTTCATATTTCATTATCCCCAATTATTCGCTTATTTTTTTATAGATAATTTGTGCAGATTTAACATTCACACCTTTTTGTTCTAAAATAACATGTAGTGTTTCTATTTTTATTCATCAAATGATTTTTCCAAAAAATTAATGATTAGTATCTCTGAATTTCTTAGGGTTGAGCTTTCCATTATTTATTTTATCTTGGAATTCGTTTTGTGATTCTCTTAGCATCTTATCCATTACGGATTTTTTATAATTTGCTCATATGTTCTTGGATTTGGCATGGATCTCCTTCAAATAACACCAGTTCTTTGTCTTCCAATTTTTTGAATGTAAAGACGGCAGTTTATCGCAGTTATAAAACAACCATTTTTAGAAGTTGAAGCTACTTGCCGAATATTTGTTAAATTGATAGGAGAATGTCATTAAAAAAACGTTTTAACAAAATATGTACATAATAATAGTGTAATAATTAAATAAAAATAATCAAAAACCTTATTTAACCTATGTACTACATGCATCTTATATTCTACTATATACACACAATTTAGCTTAATACCTACCTAAACCAATTTTCTGTATATCATAAAATTATATTATTATTTTTCTTTTGTTTGGGCTTAGAATCCTACTACTAAAAATAGAAGTTTTTTAATCAAATTCAATGTGATGCAAGCTGAATATAATAGATAAATATCCAGCATGTCTGAAGCAATTGAAAACAAGCCTTATTATGATTATAATTTTTACATCAAAATTTCAAGTGATCATCTTGTTTTTCTAAATAATATCTTAAAATACAAAACTGCTATGTAGAAACCATCGAATATTACATCTATTTTCTAATTAATATACATGTGTTTTCTGTGTAACAGGAAATGGTTTACATAATGTCAATCAGGTTTATACCCATATCTAAACGACATACGTGAAATAAATAACGATATTATGTCTATAAAAAACATTAATAAAAAACCACGTGAAACCTATAAACATGTGATAATACCTATCAAAAGACAGATGTCGCTGTAAACAAAATATAAATATTGCAGAACGAATCTGTTGTTTGGATTAGAGAGTTGTATAACAAGTTCCCGTGATATGACAAAAGTTAAATTTATACACCCACTGACGTTAAAATTATTTTTATATTAAGAGAAAAGCGTTCCGAATCCGAAATCCGACAAATAGAAAATGATATTATGAGTTTCTAGCTTCCAACTACCATAAAATAGTTGTATAATATCATCGCAAACATATGCGAATATTACAGAAATATTTTAAGTGAAATTTACGTTATGGCAATGATGAATGATAAAATCAGAGATAAATATAATTTATAGTAGGTAATAACAATCACTCTTATGTGTGATTCTGATATCTTACATATAAGCATATTTTTAATACAGGATATGCCCCTGTGGCCTAATGGATAAGGCATCTGCCTCCTAAGCAGGGGATTGTGGGTTCGAGTCCCACCAGGGGTAAGTCACTTTTTTAACGGAAATAATATCCGAACAACACTTGTAGGCGTTTATAGTGTACTCAAATTTTTTTTAGTAATGAGTCATATATCTGACATATTCGTGACGTGACGAGAATATTTGTGACGTGATCAAATATAATTTATTTTAACATTGTAGTATATCTGAAAACTACAGTTAATTATACAGCCACAATAATTTATATGTAAGAGTTAAAACCTCTTATCACTATTGCTTTCAAGAATTTTGAGAGGTCGCCGTGCGGTTGTCAGATGTACACTAAATTATTCAAATAATATTAGTTATAATTACTACAGGTTATAAACCGGCAAACATTATTTTAGCCCTTTGATTATTTTGATAAATTTTAAGTCGCTCCATAATATATCATATCACTTTGTTTGAAAAGGCCAAAAACAATAGATATTCAGGGTCACAAATTGATTGGGACTTTAATAGGTTATTTCGATAAGGAACGAAATAATGGAGGCCTCCTTTTGTTGGTAAATTCGGTTAGAGAGGTAATTATTACATGTAAGTCCGTACAATTTTATCGAAAATATTTTCAGCCGTTTGGTGCCGCTAAATATTAGTGTTGGTACTGTGAATAACATCACTTGCAAAATGAAGAATAATACATTAGATTCACCCAAGAAAACCCGTCTACATATAAAGTGGGTGACGAATCTTGACCATCTTCATATTGGCTCTATTCGGGACCAAATATAGGAAATGCACAAGAACAGTAAGTACACAAACAATTTTATCGATATAAACATATTTTTAAAAAAATATTTGAGAGAAAATTGTCTGTCTGGAAAGTATACACAAAAGAGTTAGGGACATACAGCTTTTTGAGGGATGTAAGGTATCCTTTCATAAACTCTTACAGGGCATAGGGTTTAAATGCTGTAAATATAACCACTGGAGAGGTTTAATGAAACTTTCAGATATTGCCTTAAAAAGAATTAAATTTTTAAAGGCATAAAATAAGATCAAGGAAGATAAACTATTTGAATTTGATGTAACTTTGATGTATCTTGATGAAACTTGCATATTTCAAAACGGTTCATTGTGACACTCTTGTCAAGACAGTAAAAAAAAGTGTAAAGACAACAAAAATGTACGGAGAAATGTAAAAGTTACAATAGCATTCGGTTAGATTTTGTTGGTCATTATAATAATTAATAATTAATTGTAGATATATTGCTGGTCGAGAAGGATCTTCCATCAAAAACTATTTGGTTATATGGAAGAAAGTATTGTCAACCATAACACTTTCAGTTTTAATGAACTCAATAAAACATACAGAGGGAGTAATTGATAAATGATGGAATCGTGAACATGTTTTAGACAGATCAGAAATTAACAGATTAGTGATTGAATTGGACAGTGAGTCGGAAAGTGAAAGTGACTGAAGGAAACTTGGGATATGTGATAATGCTGTGTAATGTTGGAAATTCCTGAGACAGAATGATGAGATTGGAAGAAAATAAAGCTATGCACGTAATTAATTGAATATGAGGAGAGAATGAATACTAACTGTTTTGTAGATATGGTAAATGCATTGGACATAATTCAGTGATTAATTTTATGAAGAATGGTGTACACATATAGTAGCAGAAGAAATAAAATATACAGTGATACGGAAATAACTTGACAAGTAAACACACCATCGAAGAAAACAAGAACTAAACGTATATAGGTAAAGGGTATATAGGTAAATATGCTCTCGAATGAAAGTAAAATATGTTCCTCAGATAAACAATTGTTAATTAGGTAGATTAATTAGGCCTACAGGGGGATACCACTACATAAAAAAACGCATGTATCTACATCATGGATGGTGTGGAAAAGAGTTAAATGTAAACAAAACAAATCTAACCTACATACAATAATACCTGTGTTCTTAATCGTAGTTTTAAGTCTTACGATAACATATGTATTAGATGTACTATAATGTTAAAATAAATTAAATTTGATAACATTTTTGTTAAATTATTTTATTTAAATTAGAACTTTGTTGTATGTGAAAGTCAAACTGAACTATAACTCAGAGTTGATACGGCAACATTGCAATGTTTCTACGTTACAAATATCCATGACGCATTACTAAAAAACTTTGCATAGACTATATATAGAATCGGAAAGGACGAAAATTAATAATATTGGTACTTAGTAATAAGGAGACATTTCAAGTACGTCAATATCCAGTTTAAATTGGACATCCACCAAGTTCGAATTAATGTTATTAGTAACTAAATGGAAGATTATAGGTTTCGGTTGGTGAACGCAGGCCACTCCTTCGTGGAAACTTTTAATCCCGGCGAAATCCACTTCAAATGGAAGTTCGACGAGAACCAACCAGCGCTGGTAATTTCAGTTCTAAACAATATCTGCTAACCATAACGTCGCCACCAATTTGGGAACGATTACCAATATCGAGCGAACGCTTAAATGAAAAGCTATTACTAATGAAACTAATTTCCAGCCATGTATCGTTTAATTAAGCATAGTTTTAAATACACGGGTACTAAATATTTTATGTGCGACCTTGCTGTAAGGTATTGAAAACAATTTACATATTTAGTTGTACCTGTTTTCGTATATGCTAATTATAAACCGTAACATAAAATAGATTGTTCACTATTTTTAAAAATACTACGACTTTTTTATAGCTATTTTATATATCTACATAATTAAGTCTAGTTTTTGTTCTGTTTGATCGCTTTTGTAACTTAATAATGACATTATTTATTATTATAATTTTTGCTGCTTATATAGAAAAACATTTTATAATTTGTAAGTATATATTTATAAGGGTGAACAATATTTTCACTTATTGCACAATTCTAAATTTTGGTCTTCGAATTATTGTGATGTTTTTATGAATATTATTAGAGTGGACTAGTGGTAAATGAAGAAAAGAAAAACATTAGTTTTCTAACGCAAGCTATGCAACGTACAACTACATATGAAAAATGTATTCTTCAAACAAAAGCTTAGAATGTCTTAAAGGGGATAAATATTAAACGTTGTATTTATTTTTTATTACATACTACATCGTACGTCTGGAACGCCACTGGAGATTCATTATATTATATCCATCAATAATATAATTTATTCTAAAGTTTCCGTTGTTATCTGAGTAGATCACTATTAGTATCCGCCATAAATAATACATATTGAAAAGTCCCTGGCCTACCATAGTAAAACACATTTCTTGGCAAAATTCGTTTCTTTTTCTTCAGCATAATTCCCTTCAGGGGTGATACACTGATTATAGCGACCCTCCCAACTCTTCGATACAATTTTTTGTAGTACGATTTGTCCTTTACTTCAAGATAGGCCTCCGTTTCAGCGATCGTCTCTTTTTTGACGAAAATCGGCTCCCACCGAGTATTTTTTTGAGACCTGGGAACAGGATATAGTCGCTGGGGGCCAGATCTGGAGAATACGGTGGATGGGGAAGCAATTCGAAGCCCAATTCATGGATTTTTGCCATCGTTTTCACTGATTTGTGACACGGTGCATTATCTAGAGGAAGCAGTACTTTCTTCTTCTTCTTCTTCAAATACGGATTTTTCGGCGATTTCGTCCTACAAACGGCCTAATAACGCGATGTAATAGTCACTGTTGATGATCCTTCCTTTTTCAAAATATAAAATTCAGACGCCATAACCTTGCCAGGCGACTGTTGCGTTTTCCCACTCTTTGGAGTGGGTTCATCGTGTGGAGTCCACTCGAATGACTATCGATTGGAATTTGGAGTGAAATGATGGAGCCATGTTTCATCCATTGTCACATATTGACGCGGAAACTAGAGTTTATTACGTTTGATCATCTTCAAACACTGCTCCAAATCATCAACTCGTCGTTGTTTTTGGGTTAAAAGTTAGGTCGCGCGGGACCACTTTGCACAGGCTTTACCTATACCCAAATATTTCGTGAATGATATGACGTACACGTTCAATTGATATCTTTAGAGTGTCTGCAATTTCATTTTATGGTAATTCAAAATCATTTTGTAGATTTTTTAAATGTTTTCGTCTGGAACAACCCCTTTTGGGCGTCTACTGCGTTCACCGTCTTCGGTGCTCATTTCACCACATCTAAACTTAGCATACTAATCCTTGATGGTTAATTTTCCTGGGGCAGTGTTCGGAAACTCGGCATCAAGCCAAGGTTTTGCTTCAACTGTATTATTTCCCTTAAATTTTTATCAACACCCGAAATACCCGAAAGTTGCTTCACTTAAAATATTATAATTCACAAACTAATGACCCCACAGCTGTCAAATTGATACAAATCTTTTGAGGGTTAGGGCTAACTAATAAAACATATGGTTTTAATATTAGTAGCGCCATCTATGTGTCAGGCCGGGGACCTTTCAATTGATCTGTTAGCATTCCGCTATGTACCCATTCATTTTGGGATGGAAAAATTCTAGTATCTATGAAATGCCTATTAGTTTGACATGCTTTAATAGTTAATAAATCAATATTTGGTGAATATTTTGGGATCTGAATATTTTGATATGAAGTTGATGTTGGAGCTTCAGAAAAAATTAAAATTCGATAGGCTAAAAACATATTTCAATGTTTTTTTGTCAATTTGCCATTCGCATATTTTACAGTTATCTATTCTACTGATATTTGATATTGATATAACCTGTTCTAGTATTTCAGATGAACATTGATGAATGAGACTATGCATAAACAATATTAGGTTTACTAAAGTTGACCTACCAAGTTGACATTTAGTTCATTATAAGTTTCAACTATTCTTAATATATAACACAAAACATATCCTTAGGTTAGAACCCATTAAATCAATATTCTAATTTACTTATTAATATTTCACCACTAGATATAGTGTAAATATTCTCTTAGTCAGTAGTAGTAAAATTTTATAAGATAATAAAATTTTAAGTAAACGTTTTTTGTTATTGTAATTTCTATAATAACTCAGAAATGCAATAAGAGAATTGATTGTGGCCATTTTATTTTTGCATCGGTTGTTTATTGATATCTAATTATTATATATACGCAAAATATATATCTGGTATCCTTATATATAATTTGCTTTCAACTTTCACTCGCCGTGATATTTTGAAATAAATTCAGAAGCACTCAAAGCTAAAATGTAAGGTCCTTAAGGCTATTTGTCTGTAGCTAACTTCATTATTTTCATATCGCTAGGGGACTATAATAAAGTCTAGTCTAGCATGAAAAATATGAACGAGAAAAGTCATTTTTCTTTTTAAAAAGTGGCGGAATATTTCTTTGCTAATGCTTACAATATTTTACCGATATAAGGAATATTTAAAATAGAAAAATATCCTGATGGTTAATAACTGCATGCCATTAATTGGTTCGTACAAAACAAAAGATAGGATTATGTGTTAGAATTAATTATTGTAAGTAACAATGATTTATACTTTCTATGGATATGTCGGATTCTATGCCTACTAAAGTAATTTTGATTTTGATTTTTTCAAATTATTATATATTATCGGAAAATATCTCAATAACAGTAGACAAACCTCTAAAATATTTAGGAACAATAAACAAAAAGGGGATTTTTCTAAATTGTAATACGTGGCTTTAACAACAAATGAGGAAATTATATTATAACCAGTGATACCGTGACATCCAAAGTAATGGACTAACATCACATAGCCATGAATACAAGTTGCAAATCGAGTGTGTGTAGGGTAGGATCAGAATAATGAGATCTTACTTTGAACTATTGATATTAGTATGCTGAACTGAAAGGCAAATTAAACCATAAACACATTTTGAAGCCGGTAGGCCTATGTTGCGCAACCCTTTGTTGAAGAAAATAAGATCTAAAATTATTAAAACAAATATTTTCGACATGAACGATGTGAAATTAAACCAGTGCAAAGATATCAAGATACTATAAGTATAGTTAAGCTATATTTGAGAAAAGTGTCGAGTTTTAAAATTATGTTTGTCCACCAGTGGAAATATTATGGAAACTTGAAGAGCAGTATTAAACAAAAAAATAAATAAAATGGAGAATTTAAGCCTATAACTTTTGAATTTCATTGTACAAGATTAAGCCACTTAATTAGCATTCACAGAATTTAAAGAAATAATTTTTAGGAGTTATTATTGGCATATTATAACATTGAGGGGTCACACAACACTTCTACACTTTAATATTTATAATTAGTAAGAAAATAAAATATTTTAGCACTTTAGTATTTAACAATTTATTTACTTAGGACTGACATCACCTGATGTCAAGGACTTTGTTTATTTAAATCTTTATAAAACATTATGCTCAAAAGATATGTGTATAAATTTAACAGCTATCGGATTGGTATGCTAAGTCTAGACGTGGTGAAAGGAGCACCGAAGACGGTGAGCGCAGTGGATGCCCAAATGGGGTTGTTACTTGGTGACTAAAACATTTAAAAAATCCACAAAATGATTTTCTATGACTGTAAATGGAAATTCAATGAAATAGCAGACTCTCTAGAGATATCAACTGAATATGTACATCATATAATTCACGAATATTTGGGTATGAGAAAGCTTTGTGCAAAGAGGGTGCTATGCGAGCTCATAGTTGATAATTCGGAGCAGGGTTTGAAGATGAGCAAGCGTAATAAACCAAAGTTTTTGCGTCGATATGTGACAATGGATGAAACATGGCTCCATTATTTCACTCCGAAGACCAATCGATAGTCATGTGAGTGGACCGCAAACGAAGAACCCGATCCAAAGCGTGGGAAAACGCAATAGTCGGTTGGCGTTTGTATTTTGGGATGCGCATGGAAAAAGGAAGGACCACCAGCAGCAATTATTACATAGCGTTACTGGACCGTTTTAAGGACGAAATCGCCGACAAACGGCCGCATTTGAAGAAAAAGAAAGTGCTGCTTCACCAAGACAATGCACCGTGTCAAAAATCCATGAATTGGGTTTCAAAATGCTTCTTCATCCACCGTATTCCCCCAGCGACTATTACCATTTTTCAGATCTCAAAAGAATGCTCGCTGAGAAGAAATTTTCGTCGAATGAAGAGGTGTTGAAACTGAGACATATTTTGAAGCAAAGGAGAAATCGTACAAAAATGGTAGCGAAAATATGGAAAATAACTAATTTTGCCAAATAATTTGTTTTACTATAGTAGGCCGGGGACTTCTCATTTGACGTGTTACTTGTCATAAGATGCTCTTTATTTCAATATTTTAATTGTTGGGCAGCATGGTAACATTTTGTAATATCATATATAAATTTTCGAAAAGTAATCATAACTTCTGATAATTTATAACTATAGCCTTTTCAAAGTTTTTTTGCACATAAGTCATCAAGATGTTTAATGTATTGCCTGTTGCAATTTGTAAATTAGGTTCAGAATCAGACAATATTTTCCTTCTCATTTTATTCTAGTTAAAAAGAGACACAATGCTATGTGATTAGTTCGAACGCGTAAAAAATATGCCTGCCCAAGTCGTCCAGTTGTCAGACGTATATAACATTCTTGAAAGCTATACTTATAAGAGGTTATAACTCTAACCTATAAACTATTGTGGCTGTTTAATTATCTGTAGTTTTTAGATGCACTGTAATGTTAAAATAAATTGTATTTGAAAACATTTTTATTCAATTATTTTATTTGGATCAAAAATTTGTTGTATGCCAAAGCCAAAGTGAACTAAAACTTAGAGTTGATGCGGCAACATCACGACATTTTGACGTTGCAAATTTAGATGACGTATATATAAAATAAGTTTGAATAGAGTATATATTAGATATATTAATTTTTATAAAAATAGTAACGGAATATATTGAAATATAAAAGCATCATATTCTATCCTTTTAATTCAATACAGACATTGTATAAGCTATCTGCTATTGATTTGGATATGTCCTATGTCGATATATATCATCATTGTATTTTACTAAATCGTTCCATATTTCTTTCTAGTGGATGGGCAACCGAAAGCGATGTACGCTTGGATATCGAACACAGCACGTTCCAGCTACTTCAGCATGGCGGTGGACGGCCAAACAATGTATCGTCTCAACTATCCGCTGCGACTGAACAGATGGTATCATACCTGTCAGAGTTGGAATGGAAAAACCGGAGAATGGCAAATATGGGTCGATGCGGAGAGAGTGGGACGAGGCTTTAATAACAGGGTAAGTTCGGTTCGGTTGCAGTGGCGTAACGTCGATCGCAAGATTGTTCGAAAGTTAACTTTTACATCACGTCCAGTTATAAATCAAAACAGGTGTAAACATATTTATAAAGCTGTAATGGAGTATTGACATGTTGTAATGCAGTCAGAGCTTTCTATCACGTCGAAGAAATATTGATTATTTCATTTCCAACAGGCTTCTTGTATCCAGTTTCATCATTTATGAAACAAGAATCAGTTTGAGAATATTTTACCATTACAATAATTCATTTTCGCAATGAATAATTACATTTTAATTACAGGAGCAATTATGACACCTAACACGAACAACCTTAAACATGTTGTTATTTTGTCTTAATAAGTACCCGGTTCCTAATTATCTTTCTGAGTTTATTTGAATATATTATCTTTCAAATATACTATTCTAAATTTCAAAATTACATTAAATTTAGTGTGATAATAAAAAAAGGCTAGGAAATGGTATTATTTAAAAGGATGGGTAAAAGGAATTCTGCTGGTAAATTACCTCAAAGTAAAATCAGATAATTATTCTAACCTTTTGGACTAATTGCATTAAAAAAACGATATTCATCAAATGAAGAATAGTTGCCCTATAGGAGAAACTACTATAGTTCATAGGAGAATTAGTCGAAATATGTTCAGAACATCTGAAAGAATAAAGTGATTTGTACAACAGTAAACTCGACTATCGGACCATCGGAGGTATTGAAGAGCTTAATATGCAAATATGTATTCGTTTTACTAATAATTTACTCAAAAAACATTATTATTGCATGGAATTAAAAGCCTTTTTAACATACTTGCAAAAATATATTATTATTATTGTTTCATTGTTATTTTGTCTCTCATTGAAACCCTTGTAACTAATGCCAAAAAATACTGTGACAGTCGATTTTCATAAACCATTTTATCTCTAATAAAAAAGATCACCATGGGTTAACAGGTGGTAATTACTTGGTGCCAAGACCGGATTATAGTCCGCAGATTTATAAGAATCCCTCACCATGTTCTTGGATCTTCTGGCAAGTGTGTGGCCTTGTCTAGGTGAAATATAATTCCTGTCGTAGTGGTCGAAATTAGTTACTTCGGGATGATGGCTTCCTACGGATCCTTCGAATTAGGAATGTAACCCCAGGGGTGGCGATGATAGTTTGATTCCTTGCCAATCTCACCAAATGTGCAGCAAAATTGTTGAGATCATCAAAGTCGACTTGACCACCACATTTGAGCAGTCTTTGAAAAGACCTAACATTCACAAAATTGACAAAATCAGTTTTTAGGAGAAAATGTCAGATTTCTAATGCATTTCTTTCAACTTTTACAATCAGAGATTAAAACCATCTATTGGAAAAATAGATACCTTTAACCTTGGTTATTGAATATTTTTATTAAAGTGTGTGTTAATAAAGCATCGCTTGTCAAATTTTTTTCTTTTTGGGAGAATACATTTTTAAATTAATTAAAACTAAACGATGAACTTATAATTTTATATGAACTGAAAATATCAGCAGATATTTTTTTGTTATTTACACATCGGTAAATATTAAATGAATTTCGAAACTTAAAACGATATATTACTATTATACTTATGTATAAAACTGATTATATTATTATACTTGTACCTGTGAAAATGATTTATTAAAAGTATTTCTCTAGAAAACAATATTCCTACATTTCTTAAATAATTTGTTACAAAACAACAAAAGGAAAACGAAAATTTTGGAAGTGGTGATTTATTTATCAACATAGTCTCCTTTTAGCTCAACATTCTTAACACAACTTTTTCTGAAAAAATAAATTTTTTCGAGGTCTGCAAAGTAGATCTGAAGCTTCTTGTCTATACTAAGCTTAAAGCTGATAATGTCGAGTTCTTGGTGAGTGGCTTGTTACAAAAATTTAAAACGATGGGGTGAAGAATATCTTTTGCAGAATAGATTTCTTGCATTACCATTTCGATTTTTCTGTCCTAATCTTATAATTCTGAGTAACGAACAAGGTGAAGGATTTCACCAGGATACAAAAATGATAGAAGAGCGTTACCAAGCAAAATGGGATGCTAGAATATTAATATATTACTGCTGGTTTGTAATTAAAAACGATTCCACTGTTTAAATGATATTCCACTGTTTTCTTTCAGAATATGGTGTTAATTTTTTGTATTGATCACCTAAACTTCAGCTGCTTTGATTCATTGTTTATTTATAAATACGTGTTACTATTTTTTAAAAGTAATAGCATAAATAAATGGAAATGACTTGCACTCTTGCCTAGAAGAATGACAAACATAAATTTACGACCATGCCCCATGATGTATGATTTGAACCCGAGACTATGGCAATAGTAGGAGAATCGTCCTGTCGCCTTTACCACTGCGCCACCAAGCCGGCATAGTCTCCTTTTGGCTCAATGATTTAGCACTTAATGATTTTGAATGACCGTAAATAGAAAATGAATGAAATAGCAGATACTCAAAGATATCAACTAAACGTGTACATTATATCATTCACGAATGTTTGGGTATGAGAAAGCTCTGTGCAAAGTGGGTGCCGCACGAGCTCACTTTCGACCAAAAGCAACGATGATTCGGAGCAGTATTTGAAGATGATCAAGCGTAATAAACCCGAGTTTTTGGGTCGATATGTGACAATGGATAAAACATGGCACCATCATTTCACTCCAAAGTTCAATCGACAGTCATCCGAGTAGATTGCACATGATGAACCGGCTCCAAAGCGTGGGAAAAGACAACAGTCGGCTAACAAGGTTATGGCGTCTGTATTTTGGGATGCACATGGAATAATTTTCATTAACTACGGCCGCATTTGACGAAAAAGAAAGTGCTGCTTCACGAAGACAATACACTGTGTCATAAGTCAGTGAAAACGATGGCAAAAATCCATGAATAGGGCTGAGGGATGAGGAATTGCTTCCTCATCCACCGTATTCTCCAGATATAGTCCCAGAGACTATT
Organism: Rhynchophorus ferrugineus; assembly: GCF_030347505.1. NCBI lineage: Eukaryota > Metazoa > Arthropoda > Insecta > Coleoptera > Curculionidae > Rhynchophorus > Rhynchophorus ferrugineus. Next base: position 13,879,594 of record NW_027472588.1, on the reverse strand, counting down.
TTCTGTTCTTAGATCTCAAAAGAATGCTCACTGGAAAGAAATTTTCGTCGAATGAAGAGGTGATCGCTGAAACTGAGGCTTATTTTGAAGCAAAGGACAAATCGTACAACAAAAATAGTGTCGAAAAGTTAGAGGGTCGCTATAATCAGTGTAACACCGTTGAAGGTAATTATGTTGAATAAAAAATCTAATTTTGCCAAAAAAATATGTTTTACTATATTAGACCGGAGACCTTTCAATTGACCTGTTATGGTTCATTTTTTCTATTGACCACCTAGACCTGATATATTATGATTCATTGTTTGTTTGTAAATTTATATTACTATTTTTTGAAAAAAATATTTATTTTTCAAATAAATATGATATTTATGACTTTAGTTTTTAACAAGAAAATCCATTTTTTTAGTGTTGCAGAAGAAAAAAATTGTTACACAGTGTTATTATTACCTTCTAATGGTACCAGTATAGATCGGTCTCTTGATATTATGATTCGAATCAAGTAAATAGCTATTATACTTTTGCTATAGTCTTAGCAACATTTATTGTTTAATTGTTGATGACTTAAATTTAACCTTCTTAAATATTTTTCTTAGATATTATAATAAAAATGTGTGTCCAAATACATAGTGAAATTATTTGCGTATAAAACTTTATTCAAATGCACAGAAGGTAACTGTAGAAATATTCGTCCTAAAATCAATAAACAGGGGAGAAATGTGTCGCCGACTCGGGGAGTTAATATTCCGTTGTTCCTGGTAATTGTATTTTATTTATTAGTCAGCTTTATTAAACGTAAAGTAGACGCTGGTTAGGAGTCTAAAAAATCTCAATGTTATTAAAAATAACAGTCCCGAACCCCCTCGCGTCCTATTTAACGTGATAAACAAACGACGGATATCCCTCGAATTTGAATTTTAACTCTTGCGTTTGTTTTCCAGTTGGTGGGGCATAAAATTCCATCCGGCGGGATAGCCATTACCGGTCAGGTCCAGAGTCAGCTTGGAGGTGGATTTTATGAAGGAAGGGACGCCCCAAAAGGTAAATTATACGCGGCATATTGCCCGATATTAAATACTGATGAAATTTTGTAATCAGGTTCAGGCGGTATGCTCGGCGAAATAACGATGTTCCAGCTCTACAGCGTTGCCTTGACTGCCGGAAAGGCCCACAAGGATCACAAACATCACCACGCCCACCAATACGATCATGACGGTAACATGATCACCACCCCAGCTCCCACGACACAGAGGAATCGTCCCCAACTGCCTCCACACCCGTTGCTCACCGGAGGTCAGTTGAACAGAGGTACCAGGATCAACTTCGCCAACGGACAACAGCCTCAAATTATCCAAGGCCAGGATTACAACGTCGGTTATGCCAACGGACAACTTGTCGGAGGAATAGTGACACAGCAACTCACCAAAGCCCAGCTACCTCAATTCCCTTCCCAAGGAATTCAAAATCTCCCATTCCCACCTCAACAACAGCCAGTATTTGGACCACCACAGCCCCAGGATATATTACCTCAAGGAATTGGTACTTTCGGATCCCAATCGATCAACTTAGGTAACGGAGGAATTCTCAGTAGCAATAACCCAGGAAATCCTGCCAACGTTCAGTTCATTGACGATACCTTCGGTGGTCACTCCTTGTTCAAGAGACAGAATGAGGACACAGCCGTGGAAGCTGCTGAGGAACCGAAATTTGGTGACAAAATCGTTAAAAAACGAGAAACTGAGGTCAACAAACAGAAGAAGAGGGAGCTCTTTGTTGGAGGTGGTACCATCTTAGACGACGCCTACCTGGGACCCAATGTAGTTGGTGGTCCAGCATATCAACAAAGTCTGCTCTATGGTCTAGCTGGTATCGGTGAAAATCAACCAATTCTAAGACAACAAAAACAAAATGATGAGAGAGAACCAGCTGAAGCTGAGGTAAAGGCTGTCATGAACATCTGTTCCGGATGCGATCCAGAGCCCTTCGACAAGGCTCTAGTATTTGGATGGAGAACAGTGCCTAAGAAGTTATTTTCTGGTGCCTTTTACACTCCAGCATTACCAAGATGTAAAGCATTTTAAAATGTCACTAGGTTTATTAGTGTTATCTGTAATGTTTTAGCGTCATGAAACAATGACGCCAATGGATTTCAAATAACACAAGTGTTGTATATAAGATAAATAAGATAGAGTATAAGGTATCACCTCTTGCCATTTATAAGCGTAAGTTACTTTTCATAGAATCATTCTGTCATAATATTTATATTATTTACATTTTGTTGATTGTTGTATATGATAACAGTATTTAAAGAGGATGAACTCAAATCAAAGCCAATATAAGTTGTATGATCGTTGCATAATAAATTATTCAAAAATATTTATTTATTATTTTTACCTTTTACATAACAACTTTAAATTAACATGTTTGAATTAGGACTATAAAATACCTATAAGTATTATTTAATTTGTTAGTAAACATATATTTTAAAGCCTCGCATACTAGTAAAACTGACATCGAAGAAAAATATTCGGACTGTCATTATGCATTCAAAGGATACTTTCACGATGGTCAGGTATGCTGACCTGCTGAAGAATGAAACTACTAATATTTTTATATTGAGTGACCAAATATGAGAGTTTAATTCTTCAGCAAGACAATCCTCGACCTCATGTGGTATGACTAATGCAAAACTAATTATGTTAAAAGATAATAAATAGAAAGTCTACTCCACATATTGTACAGTTCTGTCCTTATACGTTTTGACTACCAATTATATTTGCTCCAATGTTTGCAAAATACCCTTGCCGAAATATACCTCACTTCAAGTTCAAAAAGAAAATATCTTTTTTAGATGATATTCATAATTCACCTTGAATAATGAGGGATGTAATGAAATTAATCAAATAATAAAATGCACTGTAAAATTATCTGCATACGAAAATATGAATAGAGTGAAAGCACAGAAATTTACAGACTCTTTATCATAAATATAAACTCAAATTTTTGGTTTATTTTAAACCCTCTCATACACATACAAGAATTTATTTTTCGTATTAGCTGTTACGCGCTGGGTTCTTCCGAAGTCGCCATTTGTATATCATGTTACTGTACTTCTTGATTGGTATTGAGGTCCAGTCCTTTTATTAGATATGAAAGATGTTCAATCTGTACATCTATTTCTCTCAGTTTGAAATCCACATACTATTAGGCTCTTTAGAGTTCTTGAATGGTGTCTTCTTTGAGTGAATGTCAATAATTTGTCAAATACATTTGAGATCCGAGCTAGTATTTGGCAAGGAGATGTCTCTCCACTGCTTTTCAACATCATCGAAAAAAGTCGAATAGGACAAACTGCAGAAGAATCAGTTCAGAAGCTGGTGCGTAGAAGGAAGGTGTGTCTCTTGCCATTCCTTCTGAAGGTCTCCGCATCTTGGATACTATTACAGCCTGATATGTGTAAATTTGAGGTCTTTCAAATGCAATATTTAAGACAGATTCTGTAAAACAAATCTATTACGTTAAGATATGTTAGGGCACACTTGAAAAACAAATTCACAAATATATATATTACAATATTTCACATATATATTATAAAAGTCACTTATTATCTCATCACATTGTGCAATTGTATATCGATTTTCCTTATGTATTTATTATTACTTGAACTATTTACCATACTTGAACGTTTTATTCAGTTATGCTAATAATTCTAGGGTAGCAGAGCTAGTATTTTAACATTTTAAATATCCCTTGAACATAAACATACAGTCAGCCATAATTCCTATTAATTTGTAAGGAGTAACCACTAAGATAGTATTTTAAAAAACTACAGTCCCATTATTACAGTTAAAATTGATAACATATAAATACGTTTCTTAATTTCCAAAATATTTACGATTTTATGTTAGAATATGAAAATAAAATATTATATTGGGATGTTCAGTCTCTAATGAAATTATCATTTTAAAAACTAGAGTATTTTCTGGATATTTAAACAGATATAATGTTATTTTTATTCAATGTTGAACTCTCAAAAACTTGATAAGATTTGAACAATAAAAACTGGTTTATTCTTTAATGATGACAACGATTGAAAGGAGTATTAGAGATATATTTTACTAAGAAAGCTCAAATGATATTAAACTTTCTAAGGAAATTTATGTATTTGAACTGAGAGGTAAAATATAAAAGAGCTGTAAAACAAAAAGATATAAAACAAAAAATAAAAACTTCTAAAAAATTATTCTAGCACTACTTCCTTTACTAGATATTGGCCTTTCGTATTACCACCAGTTCTGATGGATATTCTTCAATTATTAGAAAATATATCAAAATGTTCTCTTTCTACTATTTTTGAATATTGTAGTAGATGTAATTACGCGAAAAGTACATGGCACCTTACAAACTTCGAGTACTTTTCACGGTATAGTTCATATTGCAGAGCAATATGGTTTGGGAATAAGAAAAGGTTTAAGTCTCAACAGTAACTTTTTGTATACAATAAGTCCAGTTCAAGTAATATATGAGAAGAAAATAACATCTACAGCTGAATTTACAATAGTTGGATTCGCCTCGCTAAGATAGTTCGTGTGGAAGAATAAAAATGTTACAATAAATACTAAAATTCGGCAGCATTAACAGCAGCATAATAGCTGAGAAGTAGACACTCATTCGAATTGTCAGCTATGGATTGATGATGAATTTAGAAAATATTAAGAAGATGGAAAAGTACAGATAAGTGGAGCAATCCTAAATTAGTTATTAATTTTCAGAAAAAAACATCAGTTCATCAAGATTCAACCAGAACGTTATCTACGCAATATTCATGATAACCATTATCTCATTAAAGATGTGTTTAATGTAGCTGTCTATTAGAAATTAAGTTGAATAATATTAATTAAAATTCTTTTAATTTAAATAAAGTCGTTATGTCGTTGAATATTTTAAATATTATACAACATATCTTGTTTAATCCTAATTATATAATCCTATTGTTGGAATCAACAATGTTTCTGTCCCATTGTACGAACTGTATTGAATAAATCATCTAAAATAAATTCTCTTATAATGTCTTATTCCGATTGGAACACTTGAAACCGATCGCCGATTCGGAAGTAATTTAAATTTTGAAACTTAGTAATAATTAAGGCAAATTTGAACAATAAATTCAAAGAGAATTATATCGGTGTTTGAGGAAAATCCGGCTGATCTCCTTTGAGGTCTGTTTGCAATCTGAATTGTCTCAGACAGATAAAACGTTATCCGTGATGTCGTCTTCCGAATATAATCTACCGTGATGCGATTAAATGTTAATTGAAAAAGGGACCCAATAAACTTGCAGTTTTTACACATTTTGTACAACGAAAAAAAAAATCAAAATACTATTTAAATTAGAAAATGGAATATTTTTGCAGCGGGGTATAAAAAAAGGATTTCGTAATATACCAGAATGCTAAATTTATTTAAAAAATATTCAACAAACTGGATAATAGGATAGAATAGTGTTACAGTAAAAGATTAACTTTGTAGGGTATATAATAATATTTGGTCAGAAAGGTTATTATGTGTAATTTAAACAATTTGAATCACAGTAAACTATACTGGTGACATTTTAGATGTTTATAGCGAGACTATAGAATAATATATAACAGAACAGCGCTATATCTACCGTTGATAAACTTGATAAAAATGCATGGGGAGTGATAGACCACCTGCCGTAATCACTAGACACGCACCTTCAGATAATAGTTTGTTTTGGTATCGAAATAATTGGATATGACCGGTATATGAGACGAAAAAAGTTGAGGCACTGCGATACCAACAGTAATAATCTACTAACATAACAATATCAAATTCGTACACTAAATAAAATTATTATTAGATTTCTAATTATTAGATATCTCGCTGTTTAACAACAAATAATACTACATGTAAGATATCAAGCTGTTTTTATTCGATAGGTTAATCATAAAAGAAAATATACTTAACATTGCGCACAATATAATAACAATTTTCAGTATTTAAAATGTCAAGTTCACTCCTGATACAGTGTATTTGCGGAGAATTTTGTAATATTGCTATACTATGAAGATGAAGTAAACTGCCTTTTGGAATATCATCATGATCATGAGAAATTTAACGAGAAGCATAATTTACTCGAAATCACTCGAAGATATTAGTTTCGGTGATTTAAATATTGATCAAGATAATACTGAACACAAAAAAGACCAGCTAAAATATGGTAATATTAAGAAATACAAATAATGCATAGAAGAACTTGAAGTATATTTGAAAATCATTACAATTAAATTTAATTGCTAATAAATTAGCTGCCTCATTGATTAACTCCGAAAACCGTTAATAGAAAAAGAGAAATCATTTTGGCAGTACACCAGCAAAGTTTTGTTATTATAAAGTGGATAGTTATTAAAAAATACTAATTCACTAACAGCAAAATCAGTTCGATAAACGAAAGAAAATGTAATCCCAAAAGAAAAACAAATGGAAGAAATTGATAAGAGTGGTAGAAGGGTATCTCATGTTAGAATATATTAGAGAAAAATATCCATCATAGATAATAAAATTGTTAAACTGGAAAATAAAATATGGAATAAAACGTATGAAATAAATAAAGTAAGAAGAACACTGATAATATTTATAGTAGGAGGACAATAATGGAAGGCATAAAATTGTTAATAAAGCCTAAAACATGGAAGTTATACTAATGAGGCAAGATAAAATAGAAGGCAAAACATATATTGTAAAAAGAAGGATAAAAACCATGCGGTGGAATGAAAGTTTTAACACTGATTATAAAAATTTTGAAAATAGAAATTTCGGAGAACAAAACGAATTTAAAAGACGAATTCACATGAAAACTCAAGAATATCTTAATAAATAAACTAGATATCTCAGAACTTTACAAGATGTGTGTATAAATGTGGATAAAAATAAATGAATGAATAAAAATAAATGGAGACAGATAATAATAGAAGTAAAGAGAGAGGTACGTTATGGAAAAACATAAAATGGTTAAAAGGGCAGATAAGTTAAGAGGAAAGAACGCAGAAAAACAGGAAGAGTCGTTTCATCTATAACACTTTCTTCTAAGGCTTGAAAAAAAGGAAATTATTTTTGGAATGAAATTCATAAGCTGACTGAAAGATACGAAAAAGTTATAGCTTCAGGCATTTACAGAGATAAAATATTATGATTTCCATTGTATAAAAAATATATAAAATGTATACATTTTATTTATACATATTAATAAGGCATATACAATATTTTTATTTATTAATTATGTGTTGAGCCACCAGTTGTTTTTAAAACAGCTGCCATTCTTCGCAGAATGTCTAAATAGATTTCAACGGAACGTCCTATTCTTGTACTTAAACACCTGCCAATTGCTTCAGTGATATTGGAGATGGAAATCTACTTCGTACTCGGTTATTTTAAACTCCCAATAGTGGTTAAATTATGATCGATATATCGTTATCGATATTTTAAAAAATATATGGATATATCAATATATCGTAGAAAAATATCGATATTTTTTTTGAGAAAATATCGATATATCGATATATTTTCTACATCCCTAATGTGAATGAGAGAACTAACTGAATACCGCGACATCGCCACTAAAGTCATAACGAAACCTTCCTCCTCAATGATGATTTATCGGACCGTACCGCATTCTTCCAATCAAGTTCATGTGATGCTTTTATGATCGTTGGGCCATTCCTTTCGTAGCATAATGTCTTCCGTTATAAAGGATTTTGCAACACAGCCCTTTCATGAATATTAGTTTTATGAAACTTCCACGAATGTAACAGTATTATTCAAGTGAGTATTGAGTTCTGCTGACTCTATCAGTGAACGTCGGATTTTGCACACTATACCTGTTTACCAATGATTTTTAACATACTTTGTGTATGCTGTTATTACCATGGATAATGTAACTTCGTGGAACGCAAAAAAATCAGCTGAGATGATATATTTTAATGATTGTTTATTTTATAAGTCGTAAGTCGTAGAACAAAACGTATAATACTCTGAAATATAACTTATAAGACTTATAAACTAAGCAGTACACGGGTTCTATTATTTACACGGAAGCAGTGCAATATAGTGTTCACATTATTTTTTATATTCCCTGTAGTAAATAAAAATTAAACACTAGAAATAGAAAACATTTATATTTCTATTAGGCATTCGAACTTTTACGGTTATTAGCAAATATCCCGTCTATTTTGTTAACAGCTCTTAACATCTCCGTTACTTTACTTAGTTAAACCTATTTGAGTTTATAACCAGCTTTATAAAGCACCAATCCATTATATTTATGGCGGATTAAATAAGAGCGAGGATTATGGAGTTAATAAAACCAAACTGATCCAGTTTACATAGAATATTTTCTTATTCAACCGTCGTCGTTAAATATTGCAGTTAAGTTTAATGGGGCTCTTACCTGGTAAGTGCACAATTGATCCAGGAAGAACAATGCTTCTTGCAGTTTCCTTCTGGCGGCTAAAAGTTTCGCTGGAGTTTAACGTCTTGGAAATGTAAGGAGAACTACTTTATGTGTAACGAGCAAGAGATAAATAATAGCGTTTATTCTGGAAAAGTTAGATAAAAGTGATTTACTAATTTTAGATTTTTGGTCTTTTCTCTATAACATTTAATTTTATCGTTTTTAAATTCATGCTATAGTGGATGTAACAAAAATATTAATACGTAAAGATCTATTATGTCAAAATTATTTGACTATTATGTCTCGTTTGCATGAAGCAATTTATCCAATAAGTTCGAAATTATAAGTCAATAATTCTTAGATTTGTTTTTATCACGATTACGCGAAGTCTTGGAAATGTGAGGAGAACTATATTATGTATAATGAGCAAGAGATAAATAACAGCGTTTATTCTGGCAAGGTTAGATAAAATCGATTTATAACATAACTAATTTTAAAATATTTCTTTTTTTGTCTATAAAATTTAATTTTATCTTTTTTGAATTGATGCTATAATTGCTGTAGTCAAAAAATAGTAATAACTAAATATCTATTATGGCAAAATTATTTTACTATTATGTCTTATATCATCATCATCATTACTCTATGGTACGCATGAAGTCAAATATCAGAAGTCATATCATAATTTTTTTTATCACGATAATGTGGCTTCTCATACAATATTCATTCATTTTTTTGTATTGCATGTTAGATGACCTGGTGAACTTTTGTCAGGTCTTATGACGATATTTTGGTCAGATGGCATCCGATCCTGGGATAATTTGTATATTTTTAAATAATTCGCTTCATTGTTTGATTTATAAATCTGTAAGAACTGATGATCTATATCTGGTATTGGTAACAACGTTCCTAGTAAGTGATAAATTTATCCTTATATTTGCAAGTACAAATTTTGATGCCATCAAAGAACTTTTATGATATAATACATTAAAAGTGGGCAAAAATTGTCCTTTACATTATGCGTTGTGCCACCAGGACTTCATTTGGAGATATCTATTATATTTTTTAAATTTTGGCTAATAATCTGGTGACGAGATCAATTATGCGCTACTAATTTCAGTCTTTAAGTTCATTAAGTTTGTTGTTTTGTACATTCCTGTATGCTTACAATGGCTACAGTCAGGTGATCCATAACATGTTTAAATCTCGTGGTTTATAATTCAATCAGAGTTGATGAACTGTTACTAGACACTACAAAATCTGCTAATTTGTTTAGATTTTCTCCTATAAATAATTCATAATGGAAAACTTTTTTCTAATTTAATCTTATTTTCATACAAAAATATACGTAATGTTGATGCCATTAGATATCCATGAACAGGCAATTGGTGTATCGCATTCGACATAAGATGCAACTGGTTTTGGTTTCTATAGATTTAGGGTTAACATAGCATAACTACATACTAACAATCTTTACGTACGTCAAAATTTCATATCATTCCAACTTGTATATTACTTATAGAAGTATCAGTGATACTAATTCTGTTATTTTCAGAGGAATGGCATGTAAAAACTATGTTATGTTGATTAAACATTGTTTAATTATAGGATATATTCTTAAAGCCATAAAATATGGTTTGAAAAGCGATTGATCAACGAAATATTTTTGACTGGTGTGATAATAACATCCATAAATCATAGGTGTTCATATTCACAAAAAAAAAACGGAAAATGATTTTAAATATTACAAAATAGTTTAATGAAGAATTAAAAGTTCTAGTCACAAGCAATGTTACTCTTTTATTATTCGTGAATTATTCGGTCACCTTTCATTGGACACATTTCAATAATTGCATTTCTAATGTCAAAATTAACAGGCATAATTTGTTTTAAGCATTGCATCTGAACAAATTCAAGGTTACGGATATCAGACTATAACAATGTTCAATCTTAGAATCCACACAAAGTGATTGACAACATAAGCAACTCAAAAAAGCTAGAGTTTAGCATTCACTGAAATATCCTTTCCCTTTCACACGCACCATCCATAGAAATATTATAGTTCCTGTATCGGCAATGATACCCCTTTCTTTGCCTGTCTGTTTGCTTACAGGTCTCAAATACTTCAATTCCTCTAGTTATTCTAGCCGAAAAGTATTGAAGTTCAGAAACGTTGACAAACTCTGAGTTATGAATAGTTTGCTATTTTCCTCAATAGTCTTGAAGAGGTTTGTAGCCTATATTGAACGCCATGTTTTTCAAAACACTGCCTAAAAGCCTCTACGACTATGATGAAAAGGAGCGGAGAGATAAAAAATCACTTTTGCGAGCACACGAAGAAATTTAATGACTTTAGGGGAACATGTTCAATTTTTAAAGCTGTCCAAAGGGAGGTGCTATAGGTATAGTTGGAAATAACATGAAAATCAATAGCAACAATATTCCTTCACGATGATCATATGACCACCAAGGTAAAATTATTAAGAGTGAATCATTATATGAAGTTAGTGAATGAAGAAATTGTAGTAATACGTGGTACTACACACGCACAAAATGATCTGGGTACACTTAATCATTTACATTCCACATTAAATTAACATAAATTTTGAAGAAATTGGGATATTAACAATAGACGCTGAAAATTACTATAATTGTAATAAGGAATTTAACTATCTTGGCTCATTGTTGTTGAAAGAAAGGTAGCAACATTTTATTCTTGCGAAAGTTAGCAAGATTAAAACTCGTCCTTTTTGAAATATTGATTTTATTACATATTTTTCTTTATCTGCATCAGATTTTGTGAATCTCTAAACGCTGATTATATGAGAAAAAATCATATGAAATTTTATATAAATCGCTTTTATAAGGACGCGGTTTGTCCTAAATTTTTTTAAGAGAATAATAAATTAACAAAATATAATTTGAAGAATGTTAACAAACTGATATTAAAAAAAATAATGTAATACTTAAAATCGATATTTCATATATGCACATCCAACCCACAGCATATGGTTCAAAGTTTTGCTGGAGTGTTACGTTTTGGAGAGGCAAGGAGAATTATATTTCGCAACGCATATTTTAAAGTTTATATTAGCCTGGAGAAAAATAACAGCGTATATTCGACTAGAGTAAGTTAACTCACAACGCAATCAATTTGGAAAAGTTGGTAGTTTCAACTAAATTAAACAGCGAGCTGTTTTATTAGATGTAATAAGTCTTGAGTTATATATAGTATTTAAATAAGTAATGTATGCAAAACGGCATAGAATAGGGCTAGATGCTCGGATGAAACTTTCCTCAAGATTAATGTTTTCCTGTCACTTTATTTTACTTTTTTAAAACCAATTAGGCACGTATTTTTAATAAATATTTGATATACAAGACTTCCATAAAGAAATATTTACATGAAAGAGTTGATCAAGTGAATAATGGAAGCGATTTCTCATATACTTGGACTGCAAATCACATATTTTAAGTTTTTTATTATTAATAAGGCATTGAAAATTAAGCTATTTCAGGTTCTTTAATCCCATTACAATTTGATTTTTGTACATATCAATGAACAAATTTGCTCTAACCTAATTTGATAAACTTAAACTCAATTTTTTAAATACCTGATACATAAACTGATGTCTTTGTGAACTAGTAACTTCACACATATAATACAACTCTTACAATAATTTGTTTTGCAATAGCACCATTTGAACAGCTCATGAAGATTCATCCTCTTGATTCTTCTCACTAGGTTTGTATTGTCAAGGAGCTGGAAAACATCGATCTTCAGATGCTTGAAAAACCTTTGTTCGTTGTTACTGGAAAATTTGTCGATGGTTTGGTCAATAGTGTCTATTTGTAGGTTTCTCTGTTTCGGCAGTACAAGTTTTAAAAAGCTTATGCAAAGTACTATCTTCTAAGTAGCTACTACATATTCTTCAGTTTGCTGTAAGTTATTCTTATTTTTTCTTACATGAATTTTCCTGCGGAGTATAGAGCAAAGGGGATCTTTATTATAATAGGTAAGCAACTGCTTCTGTCTATTGGTAAAATGTACGTACCTTCGTTCAAGTTTTAATACAGAAGTTAATTCTATGAATGAAGGTTTGAGTTTCCCAGTAGCCTCTTCATGACTCTTTCCTACGGCAATAAAATATCTAGTATCTTCAACCACAGTTGCGCTTGTTGCATGTTTTGAGATTTCACTGGTATACAGTAGATAGAGTACCAGTCCTAATCCTAGTACCATGTTTAACATGTGGTTTATAAGCACCTTCTTGATTAATTCTAAAAAATCTTAGTTCTTTGTTCTTCCTTGTTTCGAAAGCCATCGAGTGACATCGAAGAAAACAGTGAAGCAGATTTTCCTTTCTTGTAGTAATTTTTTAATAACGTTATATTAATATAAACATATTTTTTATGGTTAAAATAAGTAGTGGCAGCATTATACTTGACACATTCGGAACTACATTAAAAACTCTCACAATTATGTTACATTAATAACAGGAACATTTCAAAATATACCGCATTGTTATGTAAGTCAATGAACCAAACATATGACATTCATTTATGTAACAATATATTTTTATCAGTGAAGTCTATATCAAATATTTTAGATAGAGTATGCTCATTAATTTTGAAATCAGTTTACAACAACAATGACTTTCGGTCAACAAACAGCTTGAACTATCACTATTATTACATTCGAAATACTAACTGACAACTAACAACAATTGTTTAGAATATTAGGGAAAAATTGGCACTAATTTATTGACTTGTAATTTAGCTCAAAAGTACTCTTTTGTGTGACTGCAGTAGCATGTACTGAACTGATATTATACGTTATATTACTCAATAATCATAGAATGCGTTTATTGAGCGGTTTGGTGATAGATTATGATGTACGTTGCCAAAGTAACTGGCGTGATTGGGGGTTTTCCTTGGCAGATTAAACACTTTTGTAGCGGCATTCGCAGCAAAAGCAGTAAACTCGTCCTATCGCCTGATCACTGAGGCTACAAAGCCGGTTATTTTGAATATTCCTATTTAATATCAAATTTCAGAAAAATTGCACATTTTTATGTAACTGGTTATATATAAAGCTGTTTTATGTTCCTCTACTGCTATACATAAACTAAAAATAAAAATAGAACAGCTGAAATAACCTTTATTTATTTTGGATGCAAAACTTTTTAGAGATCGATGAAGTTATAGTTTGATTTTTAGACATTTGCAATATAAATTTATGTTAATAAGAAAAGTCCATTTATTATACTTATTTATATCAAAATATCTTAACATATACGTATTTAACTCAGAAATCTAATCATATATACTTAAACATAGAAAGATGTATTCAGACTACGAAATAATAGTATAATTTGTTATCCTAAAAGCCTTCTTCAATTAGGTTCTAATTTACACAATAAGCTATCAGTTCCATAGTCGATTTCAAACGTATTTGAAGCAATTTTTGAGCTTAAGTAATTGCTAGAAATCGTATGGAATTAAATCAGGTTAACAAGAATGAAGTTAGATTTTTATGAAGTCGCAAGAAACCAATGCTGAGTGAAAGTATATATTGTTGTAAAAAAAACTAATAATCCTTAATAGTTCAGCACAAAAGAAGGAGCTTAAGTGCATTAAGCACCATATGTTCATTTTCGGTTTCGTGGTTGTTCAAAGAATAAAATTACTTTAATATACATATTTTGTTGCAAAAAAACTATTTGGATGAATTAAATATGAAGAAAAAGGTAGATAAACTAATAGTTTTGTGTCTGCATGCCTTACCTATAATGAAATCACTCGGATATATCAATAGGCAACATCTAAACAAAATATCATTTTCCTAGCATTTTAGCGATTCTGAAAAATATTCGAGCTTCTTATCGTCTATCCCTTATTTGGAAATAATTTTAAAATAAAGAGGACGAAATGTCCATGTTTTCAAAGTACTGGCTTATAATGAGTATTGCCATACGAGTACTAATATACTTCTTTGAGATTGACTAAGTTTTTACCTTCCCGTTCTTTAGCAAATTTCCTTTTTTTGAAGCCAATACTACAGACTACATTGCGTTATCCATAATATTTGGAAACTTCGATTTTTATCAGAAACTCTTCCTAATGTTATGATTACAATACAATTAACTACTTTATTCTTCCAACATTAGGGTGTATCTTCTAAGAATTTTTTGTAATATTTACATTCAACTTCCTAATTACTTGTTACTAATAGTGTGCGATGTATAATTTTGGCTAATTAAAAAAACTCACCTTGCTTTTATGGATGTGTTGATGTTGATATTCGGAATCGAATTCTGGCTCCGAAAAATAACTGGGATCCTCAAAGTGACCTACACCGCCAGCTATGCCGATACCCGCCATCGGCAGACCACCAGAGACATCAGCAGATTCGAACAGTCTGAGCACAGACCGATCTCTGATTTCTCTCAGATGTGATCTGGAAAAGAGTCAACATTTCATCAACATAATGAAAATATCTTTAATTAGGAAGCTGTAATACCTTCCGAGTTCTCTTTAATAAATATTCCGTAACTCAAATTAGTAAAATATAAATAGTTGCAAAGTTAGTAATATAAGGCAGTTTCAGTTTTAATATTTAGATCATTAATACGTGTAACTATAAATTATGGTAATATAACACTCGGTATGTGTGGTTTATGTGAAAGTATATCTAAATTGTTCTAGACACTTTAGTTCCTTTGTTGCACTTTTTTGAATTAATAGCGTCATCGCCAAGCCAGGTGCTTATTATACAGTCCTCGTAATTTAAAAGACACATTGTCTAATAATAATAATATTTTTGGAACTTAACACTAATTATATTTGCAATTCTCATGGTTGAAATAAAAAGGAAATATAAATAAACCCTAATAAAATTGTTTACGTATGAAGTTACTTCCGCTTGGTTTTTTAACAATTTTATTATCATGATGCTTGCTGTGTCTAAAATATGTGGGAACATTAATATTAAATAAATATCAGTTGTGTCTCTTTTAACAAAAAAATATAATTACGGCCATTTTGATGTATCAAGGCTCATGATTTGTACGGCTATTAAATTACTTTATTTTGTCCATTATGCGTCAATTTAAAATTACTTGGTTCAATAAAGAATCAAACCACACTCTACATTGACGAAACGTGAGAGTGGAGAGTCTATAATTTAAACTGAGTCAGTCAAACAATCTTTGGATCTTTTGAATTATCACAGAATTTCAATTATTTACCTGGAGATCTGGCTCCGTAACCATGTAAAATTTAAATAAACAAGGAGTTAGTGGTAAATAAACATAGAAAGCGTCAGACTCTCGCGGACTTGACCCGAACTAGAAGTTAGAAATCATATTTAGCACCTATTTAACATAGATATCCTCCAGAGGTTCCAGAATAAAGTGTTACGAGTCATCGTCGATGCCCCATATTACATGCCCAACAAACTGATTCATCGCAATATCCCTTTTAGAACTCATAACAAGTGTGATAACGAAGTGTTAGTGCGAAATACTCTGAAAGACTATTAGTGCATCCCAATGCACTCGTCAAATAGTTAAATATGCGCGATGATAATGAAGTGCGTAGGCTCAAACGCAAACTAACATACGAACTGATTAATAGACACATAGAATGAGATTTAATAATCTCTAAAATAAATTAGAATAGTCTTTAGAATAAGTTAGGATGGTTATATTATATAACGGAAATAGTAATAATACTTATTACCCACGGGCAGATTGTTGATGTTCTAAGATATTAATAAAAAAATGGAATTAATGCACATACTAAATACTTGCACATAGTTTTCTCATACCAAGATTTTTTTATAGGAAATGATATACACTTAACGAATACTATACTAAAAGACGAAATTATTATAAAAAAATAAAGTAATTTTTATAGTAATGCATCCGTTTATCCCATATCAAATCTTATACTTATATAATACATATATTAAATATCATATAGTCAAGGAAATGCAACAATAAACATATTTCGAGTGTCTTAGTAAACCTCCTTGGACGTTTTTATAGTCAATAAGTAATTCATAAATATTTCAGTAAATCCATCTAACTCTCATTCCTAATGTTTATTAATTCATCATTAATATTTAATATGAATACAAAACGAAATTATATACAGATTTTCCTCGCGTCCACTTTCCCGTATTTTCAATATAAAATATTTACCTTAAATCCTCCAATTCGTAGAACATATCTTTCGACGAGTCATGAATATAAATTTTCACGTTGGGCGAGTCCAGATACTCCATTGTTAACTGTTTCGGGAATGACCTCACGAACAGGGCTTTCACGGTATCAATTGAGGTGATTTCATTGGGTAGCAGTGCCCGTTTTGTTTCATTTCGATATTGCAGGAACACTAAACCTGAAACAATGTGTCATAATAATAATAGTAATATACAGTAGGGATTGTAATGTTGTAACCCATAACACGTTTGAAATCGTATTCCAACGTAATTCAATATTTCTAGCGATGGTCATAACACTGTGCTGGTCTTGATAAGCAATTTTTTAAACAATGCTTGTTACTATACGGAAGACGAACTAGTGCTTTACATTTTTCGAAGAATTTAGATAAATGGTAAAGTGGTTGAGGTAATAATTTTCATTAGGAAATTCGTATAATTTTTAATCACAGAGTCTTATCGGTTATCTGGGTCATTCTTTGTCCTGTGAATCCAAGCTACCAGTTTTAACATGTTGGCTAAACCAGAACATGCTTCCGATATACTTCTGCTGTTTCATGCAAACCATTACAAGCACTTCAGTTTATTTATGACATCATTGATAAGAAGACTTTAAAGAATGTAGAAGTTAGTTCATCATTATCGTCATTGTCATTAAATACTGGTTTAGCATGAATCGACTCTTAAAACTGATAAGTCATCCGATATTTTGTTTTTATTATAAGTCGAAATTGCCACCAGATCAACTGACATAATCATTTAAGCTTAAGATATATAGTCTATTCAAAATAAAAGTGAGCTCACGTCATCAAGATCTTTAATGTATTGCCTATCACAATTTTCAAATTCGTCGGACAATATTCCCCTCCCCCATTATCTTCTAGTTCTAAAGAAATGCAATGCTGTCTGATACATTCGAACATGTAACTGAATCAGCCTATAAGAATCTGCAAAATTCTTTAAAAGATTAGTTCAGTTAAATTTATTAATCACAGATTATAAGCCAGCAAACATTGTTCTGGTGCTTTGCTTGTTTGGATACAATTCAAATCGCTGCTTATTATTGTTCATTAAATAGTCAGAGTCAAAAATAGAATGCATCTCTAATCCAGAAAAGAAAAAGATTCCAACAAGTTCATCAACAAATATTCTAATTTAGTAATGGTTTTGCACTAATTTTATTGAGAAAGATATACACAGACAGTAACAGAAGAAACTATTTCTATCCTAGAAATAATAGATGACATTCCGATAAACGACCATGGTACTGAATGAAAACAAGATACAAAAAAGTGGCGAAACCTGGCACTTTAACTTCACAGCGAGTGCAAAAATCAGTCACGAAATTTTTGAAATAATAAATTCCGTTTATTATAGTAAGATAATCAGATATATTTTACTTCATGTTGTAAAAAAAGTGAAAGGATTTCTCCCAAGCCCAAGGGCGACTACCATAGAGAAATGAACCAAAATATGTTTTTGCACTTGCTTGAAAATCGTCTAATGAACCATTCTTATTGTTATGGATAATGCAGTGTATGCTGGTGAAAAATATTCCAACAAGTGCATCAACAAAGACTGTAATTTAGTTATGGTTTTACAAAACATTAATAATGATTTTGCACTAATTTTACTGAGAAAGATGTACACAGGCAGAAACAAAAGAAACTAAGAAGAAATACAGTGGTATCAAATTATGGCGTGGAAAACAGTTGAACGAAAATATAATAAAATTCAATCCTAATCTATAAATTGTTATGACTGTGTAAAAACTAGTTTAAGTGCTTCGATCATATATGCATTAAGTTGCTATAATATAAAATGCATTGTATTTGATAACATTATTTTTGTTTCATTATTCTACTTAGATTATGATTTTATTATATCTCAAATCTAAAATGAATTAAAACTGAATATTGCCACGTGTTGACGTTTTAGTTAATTTTTTTATAATAAGATGGAAGCTTTACATTTTTTTAAATAAAATCAGAATTTTACATATTCCAGCTTTTTCAATTCAACTTTACAGCAATTTTAATAAATTCACTCAAAGAAAATAAGTTTTGTATCCTCCAAACACAATGACAATATTTCTCACTGCACAGAAAAACTTTTCGTAATCTTCGGCATCTAAATGGTATTCGTAAAAGAGACTACAATTCCAATCGTTAAAATTCGAATAATGGTCGCTCCTGGTCCCTATGGCAATGAAAAAGTGTTTTCCAAAAATAATGTCTGCTATATAATCGTTTAATGTCATTCAATTAACACTTCATCTTATCGGACAATATTTTAACTTAAAGATCGTCTTAAGTACCACTGCATGATATAAAGTTAATCGACGCAATTTAAGGCATCGAATTCATTGTTTTAAACTAATTAATGCTAAATTTTGAATAATTTCTTCAAATATTCATTCAAAGCATTCCTAATTTGTTACTCGTATGATGAAACTCGGATACATGTTTCTATATTGAAGAGAGTCACTCAATAACAAAATGAAGCTTACTCACTAATAAAAATTAAAATTTTTTTTTTATTGTTTTGGTTATTTTATAACGGCAAGGTAAACGCAAAAATGTTGTAGAACTTAATATTATACCGGCTATATTAAAAAAATATGTGTTCTTGTTGTATTATCTATCATTCAATGGACTTTAAACTTGATTTATTTCATTGCTAATAAAATGCCACCAAATGAAAATAACAATAATTTTTCTTCAATTAAAAGGATTATTTACATTATTATACAATTAAAATTGTGAAAAAGGTGGTGAACCACAATTATGGTTCAAATGGTATTGCATATCTAACTTTATTCTAATATAAACGGAAGACTATACAGTAAAAGTAAACATTTTATCTACATCTGTTGAAAAATGCATCCGTACTGGGGTTTTTTGACCTCTATATTTTCTCAATTTTTATATAACAATTACGTTGCATAAAATAAAAATGCTTAATATTTACACATTCATGGAATGACGACAAATTAATAATGATAAAAATAAATTAATAAATTGGCAGTTTCAACTCTTGGTATTGCAAAGTGTAGTTAGGTTAAAATTGCTGCAGATAACATTTTTTATCACTAAATTTGATTCTTGATGTAACACTTCGCTGATAGGAACATTTTTTTATAACATCTTTATTAGATACGCTTAGTACAATCTTAATTATTATTATTATTACAATTAATTTATTACTACTTTTCCTATGTGCTTGGATTAATTAGCAAGCAAGACGAGTGCGAGAAAATACATCAGTATGTATTCCTCAATTATAAAATTACAATTATTTATTAATTATTAACTTATAGCTACAGTTTATACTAATAATACACACTAAATGTTCACACAAGTTCGTACGGTTTTGTTCGTTTCAATCTCCTGACATCCTGTGCGCTGTCCAGCAGTTGTATTGCTTCCACGTTAGAATGATTTAGTAATCTTCTTTCGTGCTTCAAGGCAAAATCCTGCACAACTTCGCAAATCCATTTGATCTCCAGGTCATCGTGCAGTTCTTCATTGGTTACATAGCGATAGGCATTTGTAATCAATCGAAGAATCTTGTTTTGACAGCGCTGTATGACTAACAGATTTGAATTTTTAGTGCAACCCCATATTTGCACCCCATAGGTCCAAATTGGCTTTATAATTGTATTATAGATCAACCTCTTTGATTTTAGATCAAGTTAAGAGTATCTTCCGACTAACCAGTATAGTTGTTTTATTTTGGTTCTAATGTGTTTTGCTTTTTGTCTAACGTGATGCTTCCAATTTAATCTACCGTCAAGATGGATTCCAAGGTATTTTGCTGATTCTGCTTGAGGAATTAGGCATCCATTGAGTGATATAATTAAGTTTTTATTATTTCGCCTTAATGCAAAATTAACGTGGACAGATTTGGAGCTGTTAAGTTGAATTTTCCAATCTTTTGTCCACTTGTAGATTTTGTTGACTGCCACTTGCACCTTTTCTATTGTCCTAGGCAGAGATATATCTTTTGCCATAATAACTGTGTCATCAGCAAAGGTTCCAAGAAGTGTTTCTTTTGTTGTTGGAATGTCAGCAGTGTAGAGCAGATACAGGAGAAGTCCTAAGACGCTACCTTGTGGAACTCCAGCCGAGATATTTTTAAATGTCGAGAACGCCATTTTGTGCGATACTCTAAATTTTCTTCCGAATAAATATGACTCCAGCAATTGACAATAGTTACGCGGTAACAATTTGCTCATCTTACAGATTAATCCCAAATGCCAAGCCCGATCAAAAGCTTGTGAGACCTCCAGGAATATTGCAAATGTTTAACACGTTTATATATCAGCTTCTCAAATACCTGTGATATTGCAGGTAGTAGCGAAATAGGCCTGTAAGATTCGACTTGTTCTGCAGGTTTGTCAGTTTTTTTGAGCATAATTATTTGTGCAATTGTAAAGCATTCCGGGACATGCTTCAGCCTTAAACAGGCATTAAATATATATGTCAACATGATGATTGCTTTTCGTGGCAGTTCTTTCAATAATCCAGGTGAAATGTCATCTATACCAGGTGCCTTTTTAGGATTGAGGTTATCAATTTCAGTGGCAACTTCCAGTGGAGAAATTAGATTTAGATCTACATCAGGTTGATAAATAGGAGATGTATCCATGGTAGATTCTATATCATTAGGCCGAAAAATGTTAGCTACATATTCTGCGAACAATTCAGCTTTTTCATTGTCGCATCGAACCCATTCATTTCGATCATTTTTAATAGGCGGTACTCGAATAATTGGTCTTTTAAATCTTCGAGTTGCTTTCCATAGCGAATAATCTTTGATAGGAACATGTAAAATAGAAAAGGAAAGAACTAGTGTTAAAATATAGGAAAATATATTGGTTAATTGGAAGAAAATCGCCAATTATCAGCACATAATAAATTGTTATTATACAAGCAAGTATTGAAATCTGCATGAACATAGAAACCTATATGTACCCAGATATTACTGTCATGTTCAGATATACCGACTGTCACTCAGGAAATCAAGAGAATAGAAAGAATAGATGATGACAAACTCCATCCCCATGTCAATATCGAAATAATCCAGTTCCTGGATAATGCCAGAATAAGACACAGACTCAAAAGAAGCATACCATTTGATCTGGTGTAGTGTTAGTGGAGAAGTAGGTAAAAGCAACAGTGTTAATACATAAAAATTATTACACCAGAGACTAAGATAGGGCCGATGAATGTTCCTAGATATATACCTAGATTTAAGTTATTTTAAAGAAAAATTGTAGATTAAGAGGCAACGACCAGTAACAATGCAATAAATTCATTAAAAAAACCTAGTTTGGCTCTGTGTGTGAAAAACAGAAAAGATAAAACTAAAAACAGAATTATGTAAACGAGAATGGTTACTTAATTAAAATATTTAGCAAAAAACTACTATTACTTAGTTAAAATATCAAAACAACGTTTATTAAAAATGTTTTATTTATAAAATAATGGAGTTATTGTAAAAAAGGCTTACCTAGTGGTCTCTCTAATGTTTTGCTCGGTGTTCTGACTACTGGAAGCGAGCTTCTTTGTTTACCGCCTCTACGGAAGCCTGTAGAACTAGTCTCCACCTCGGACATGATCCCTGGGTCATCATCAAAGAGCATCGCGTTAGATGGAGGCGGATAACCACGATGATGACCCTGCAACAAAACAATATCTTTAAAAGTAAATCAAAATACTATTAAACACAGTATTGTGTACTCATAATAAACAACAGTGTATTGTTATGCGAAGTAAAAAAGTAATTTATCATCAACAATTACAATAAACAATGTCAAAATCGATCCATTTTCTCCGTTCGGTCTTTGTGAGAGAATTTTATATTTTATGCCTATTATGATTAATAATATTGCGTCAATTTTACACATTTTTACGTGATATATTTGTTAATATGATTAGGTTCTTTTTTATTTAACTGGCTATTGATTTTTCCTTCATTTTTTTCTTAAAATCCTGATCTAAGACTTAAGACCCACATTTAATTCGCAATTGATTGATATGTCCACTAATGTACTCCACATAAGTCTACAAAACGGTATAATTTCTACGCATAGCTTAACAATATCAATTCAAGAAGTTTTTCTCTAATATAATAATAATTTGACGATTTCGATCAAGATATAGCACTTGGTATTTTTTGGCAAACCATTTAATTTCTTCTTTAACTATAGGTACCCTTAAGTCACGTAATAACAATGCTGCGAAGAACTTGGTTTTGATAAGTTTAGGTCATATTTATATTGAATTTCATTGGGCAACCCTACAGTTTACCTTATGCACACACTAGCTTCACAATTTCTTTATATAGCAAACATTTGTTATGAAGTGTTAATGTTCATCTATGCTGAACTCTTTTTGAGCCCCATACAAAGTTCTTCTCGTAGTATTCAACATGTTCATATCCAGGTATTTGAAGTGACTATTAGGTAACATATTTTTGAATGTGAAACCCACATGTCTAGTAGTTCATTTTATTCTTATTATTTTAGTCTACTCAGTAATCTTTACAGTTATCCATTATATATTATTTAGAGATCCAGGATGAGTTGATCTTCCATAGCATATGCATTTATTATTTTGCTTTTTCATGACACGTGTTTAAATACTTACCACCTATTATATCTTACTCAGGTGCCATTTTGATATTGATTTCTTTCAGAATTTCGTTCTTGACAATTTCTTTTAGAGTTATTGGGTTTATACATTACTAGGACGTTCAAAAAATTCACGGTGTCCAAATTAAAACCTGTTAAATTAATAGTTGTGTTATAAAAATAACTTAATTTGGTTTTTTCTCAAGATGCAAAATATTCATTAAGAATTATTAATATATTCATAATTTTATCATATTCACACATTTAAGGATGTCTTTATATGTAACAGGTCAATTGAGAAGTCCCCAGCCTCACACATAGAGGGCGCTACTAGAATTAAATTTATATGTTTTATAGTTAGCCCTCAAAAGATGCGTGTATAAATTTGACAGCTGTCGGATGATTACTTTGTGAATTATAGCATTTTGAGTGAAGCAACTTTTGTTATTGTGAAAAATATGTATAAGAAGGAATTTAGCGTCATGATAAAATATTGCTTTTTGAAGGGAAAAAATACAGTTGAAGCAAAAACTTGGTTTGATGTCAAGTTTCCGGATACTACCCCAGGAAAATCAACCACCAAGGATTGGTATGCTTTATTTTATTGGTAAGTTTAGACGTGATGGAATGAGCACCGAAGACGGTGAACGCAGTGGACGCCCAAAAGAGTTTGTTACTGACGAAAACATTTAAAAAAATTATAAAATGATTTTGAATTATCATTAATTGAAATTGAATGAAATAGCAGACACTCTAAAGATATCAACTGGAGGTGTACATCATACCATTTACGAATATTTGGGTATGAGAAAGCTCTGTAAAGAGTGTGTGACGCGCGGGCTCACTATTGACTAAAAACAACGACGAGTTGATGATTCGGAGTACTGTTTGAAGATGATCAAGCATAATAAACCCGAGATTTTGCATCGAAATCTGACAATGGATGAAACATGGCTGCGTCATTTCACTCTGAAGTCTAATCGACAGTCATCCGAGTGGACAACACACGACGAATCCGCTCCAAAGCGTGGGAACATTAATGAATATTGATGCGGATGCGCATGAAATAAGTTTCATTGACTACCTTGAAAAAGGAAGGATCATCAACAGCGACTATTACATAGCGTTATTGGACCGTTTGAAGAACGAAATCGCCGAAAATGGCCGCATTTGAGAAAAAGAAAGTGCTGCTTCACCAAGACAATGCACCGTGTGACAAGTCAGTGAAAACAACGGCAAAAATCCATGATTGGGCTTCGAATTGCTTCCTCATCCATCGCATTCTCCAGATCTGGCGCCTAGCGAATATTTTCTGTTCTCAGATATCAGAAGAATGCTCGCTGGGAAGAAATTTTCTTCGAATGAAGAGGTGATCGCCGAAACTGAGGCCTATTTTGAGACAAAGGACAAATCGTACTACAAAAATGGTATCGAAAAGTTGGGGGGTCGCTATAATCAGTGTATCACTCTTGAATAAGAAAAAACTAATTTTGCCAAAAAATATGTTTTACTATGGTAGGCCGGGGACTTTTCAATTAACCTGTTATATGTATATCTAATAAATACCAATTAAAGTAAATAAATATTTGCATTTAGTCAGGTGAAGGTTTGTGGTTTGTCTCCAATACCAAATTCAAGATTCCTCCAGGACCTAAATAAGCGTATTTACAAACATAGCACGTCCCTATTTCCCACTATCGATTACCTTTTTAATCTTCGCATTCCCGGGACCGACAGTAATCCGCAAATTAAGGGGCTTGTCTTCTTGCAAGGCAAACGATTGCTCGGCAATTTTGATCGGATCTCGGTTTTCGTCGGCGACTGTTGAGGGATTTTCGTTCACCGTGCCGCTGCTATCGGACTCGATGGAACTGGCGGACTCCACAAACGGGATAACACTGGCTATCGGATTGAAATTAACGTGTTTGTTCGAATGGCTCTTCCTCTTTTGGCGAGTAGATTGATCTTTGCGGCACTGGGTTTTTAACGATGGCACGAAAGCTGTAGTCATGTCTAATTTTGGTGGTAACGAGACGATACTTTGTGTGGACATTTTTATGTCTTGATAATCTGATTTCAATACTTCAGTATTTTTTTACGGTAGCTATGACATATTCTGACTAAATAATGAAACAATAGAACAAATTGGGATTAATAAGTTTATATATTGTTATACAAAATGTAAGTAATAGTATATAACAAAATAATATTATTCAAATGTCAAATGATTGTTGTCTATCGCCGCTAATGGGGAAGATTGTTGATGCAGCTGACGTTTAGCTAAGATTCAATATTTGTTTTTGGATATTCCGGAAAATGTTTAGTAGTCATGACGAGAGACGAACATCCTATATAATCACAAACATAACAAACAGAATGATGGTTTTAGTGCTATATAAGCTTAAATGGCTAAATCTTGTTATTATGAATCTGAACTTCCTCATATTGGTCCAACGATATAAAAATAATATACAAAAGTATACAAAATTAAAGAATTATCAAGATATAATATAGATATTCAAATCACAGGAGAATGGGTAAAAAAGATAAGATTCATTTAGTTAAAAAAATTAAATTTTTCATGGATCCGTAGTTTTGATCTACAAAAAGTTATCTTGAATTGCACTAATGTCATCCCATCACATTTATAATATTTTTAGAAAACTTTCAAAATGAATAGTTCTAAACGAATATTGAAGAAAGATTAAAACATATACATAAGGAAAAATATAAGATGTTTTATTCACAATTGGTCAGATGCATTCAAAAATATAAGAAAATATTACTAAATAATTTCTTCCCATGAATCATGACTGCTCGGTTTTACAAGAATTCCAATATATTTTTGACCTTAAGATGGGCAGCAAATCTCAACAATATCTAGTTAGAATGCTGGCGGAGGTAAAAAGAGGGATAAGAAACGAAAGAAAAAATTAAAACCAGACTCTTCCGAAGATTTATTACGCCAAATTTTCTATATAATGCCACAATCTGTAATAAATATGTATAGATGAAACTAGAGATTAATGTCTTTAAGCATAGACTATTTCAAATGATATGCAGAGATGGTATTGTTATAAAAATAAAATTATGTTTAAAATATTACAATCAATGGATAGTGTAAAAAATAGATTCAAAGTCACAGATTTTAGTGGATTAGATAGATTTTCTGAATGAAAACTGAACCTTTCTACTAAATTTCGATTGCAAAAGTTTTCTGGATAGAAAACACAGAATATGGAATGATTGGCTCTCAAAAAACAGACATGTGTTAATGGCATACAAAATATTCTTAATATTTTTAGGCTATTAAGTTACTTGAAAAATTGTCACGACGTCTATAGCGATCAATAGCACTCTATTCGATTCTTATAGTTGTATCAATATGAACAACATCCTAACTTATCATTTAAAGATTAACGGTTTTAAAATTTCCCTACATAAAATAAGTATATTTAGAATTCATGAGTTATTCATTATATACACATTCTAATAATGGAATGTCCATAATTACATGTTCAACATTACTTTTATTGCTTCATTGAAGATATATGCTACCAAAACCCATAAAACACTTTCAGAAACAACAACAAAGACTTATTGGACTAAAACCTCGCTCAAAATCTTAGAGAACCTTCAGAGCTTAACAGACGTTTTCATCTAATGGTCCAAACGCATCCAAAAAGAGAAAAAGAACTGCTATACAAACTGAAATTTCTCTTTCGAACTATTTCAACAAGCGAAAAAAATATTATCCGAATATAGGCAAGCACCTAATACTTAATTCATTTGAGTAATTTGCGATGTACACACATATAAATATACGTTTTCGGGAAATAAATACTGATGTATTTATTGTGTACATTAGGGGTCACCAAGAAATATATCGATATATCCATAGTTTTCCATATTAGTATAAAAAATTAACTATTAATCTGTTAAACACACTTACTCATTAAGAAGCCTAAAATAAAATAAACTATCTGGAAAAATTCCGAAGCTACTTAAATAACTCGACCTCCCTTAGACATTAATTTTTCATTAGTTTCGAAAGAGGTTCCTCGCTAATCCAGAAACGATTGACGTATTACTGGAACGGTTACCGAATCGACACGTTCCATCGTTAAAAACAATTTAACGAAAGTTTAGACGCTGCAAAACGCTGAGCCATTTAAACTTTCCCCGAGAATTCATTAAAACGTCTAGATTCATTAAGAATCTGGATAGCTCTGGCCAAGAAAAACAAACAGCCAAAGTTGGAAACTTGATGACATTAATTTTGTACTACCTATGGAGGAGAGCTTTGTATGCTGGGCTTAAAAGCAGGAATTTGCCGGAACTCGGTTCGGCATAAGTTAAGTATTCATTTTAAAAGAACGTACTAGGGCTTGTGAATATATATGCAGTGCATAGTTTCGTGAAAATTTTCTTATTACTTAAACATTACGCTGATGTTTTTAAATATACATAGATTGGTAATTTTTTATATATTTATTTTCTCAAAAATTATTAAAGAGTTTTAATAATTAAGAGCTCAAGAAGCAGCTGTTCAACACCTTGGAAGAACTTGGAATACATAATAAATCTAACTATGAGAGTAATAACAAATCATATATTAATATCACAATACTAAACGAAAGTCTAGGTGATGTAAAATCGCTAGTTAAATAGGATTATATATAAGTATTGAGGAAGAAAATTAAATTAAAGAAAATAGAAGAAGATCAAAATGGAAAGACATAGTTAACGTTAATGAATTAGTCCTCTAAATATCCAGTGAAAAAATAGAACTTATAAAAAGTCATTCAAATAAGTTATCAAAAAACAAATAATTATATATTAAAAGAATGATAGAAATGAGTAAAAAAGGTAGACTTATAGATATAATGAAGGACAGGAAACAAAACTTAAGACAAAATTAACAGGAATAACATGGCTGAAGTACCAGAGACATACTTGAAATGAAATGATGTGCATTTAGATAAATAAAGTCAAAATAATTATAGAAGGAGGAATGGAGAAAATAATTAAAGAATACTAGACTTTTAAACTATGAAAACCTATAAATTGAATAAAATAACAACTTGTATATAACAAAGGGAAATATAAACCAATTAATATTTGTTAATTTTTACGTTTGTTGGATGAAGGGGGTATTCTGATCTAGGAATGTTTAGAAAGCGATTTTTTTGCTGGCTATGGTCTTTCAGAAGGCATATCACAAGAGAATTTGAATTCGAATTATTTTTAGAGTTATTGAGACTATATTTGGGACGTGCTGACTAAACCTTCTTAAAGGCGAAATAATGTCAGTGAATAAGATAATATATGAATGTCTGTCGTTAAATTTTTGCTATATCAATTCAAATTGTGATATTACCATTATTAACGAAGGTTACAAATTTTAAAATGTATTAATTGTCATGGCTACCACCATTTGTACTGTAGTCTATATATTTTCTGTCAGGCGCAATGGAATTTGAATTGCCCGCTCTGAGCAGCGACGTAAAGAACATTTCGCTAGCTAAAATAACCTTCAATGTTTTCAATTTTGTATTAGAATAGGGCAAAATATAGAAATCAATGATCACCGATAAAGCAAATATCTGATGGTACATTAATATTTCAAATATTTGACTATATCTGGAAACTAAATTTTTCGTGCGATTATGGAAAACCTTGTCTATCTAGATATATATGTGAGTCAAAAATAACCATATTTTCTACCATTTAAAAAAATGGGAAAATAAAAAACCAAGATAAAAAAGAATTTTTTAATTTATCGCCTTTTGCGTCATGTTCAGTCCAACAATTATAAAGTCAATGCGTATTTTCTCTTTTATAAAAAACTCACCTCTATCCTACAAAACCAAAAGCTAATCACATTCCTATTATTATTGCAAAATCCGTTAAAAACATTCAAGAGAAACTAAGGAAGCACGGCAATTATACAGAGCAATATTTCATCGATGAGGATGGACTAGAATTAGATGTAGGCGAATAGCTGAAACAAACTGATGTGAAAAAAAAGGTAAATGAGGAATACGTATCAAAAGAATCAAGAAGATAAAATTCCTCTTCTCCCCCTATAATGATTTCTAGTTTAGATTACAAAATCACCACTCAACAATCGACCAAGTGCGTAGAGTAACCGCCAGTACCGAAAATACATTTGAAGGGAAGAAACGCTGTACTGCAATATTCCTAAAAGTCTCATAGATTAATCTATATGATGAACAAATTATTATCCACAATTAATTATTTGAAAGAAAATTTTGCAGCAGAGTTTTGCAGTGTAGCGTCTAGGAACACTCCTGCATTTGCTACATACTATTAGTATCCTAATTGAAAAATAAACAATACTTGAAAAATTTTCCGACGCTACGGTTTTTATGGAAAAAAACATATATCTGCCTAAGAGTATAAAAAAGCTTGAGTTGCAGTCAAAAAAATTTACAAATGGACTAGAGACTGGAAAACACAGTTTAGTAGCTCTAAATATGGCAATTTTTGATGTGCTATTAAATTAAAAACAACTACAAAAACAACTCAAGTGATATTATACTTGAGGTATGCCTAAATCTTCCAACTCTATTTCTTTATCAATCTTGATAGTAGGTTAAATAGGATACATTACGTTAAATCAAAAACAGAGCAGATCAAATTGAAAATCAAAGAGCTGTACTAGTTAATCGGAAAATACTCCTAAATTGACGTAACACCAAAGAGGTTGGTTTACCATTTAATTATAAAACCCATTTGGATTTATAGCTGCACTAGTCCAACGCTACCAAAACAAAGTTCTTCGAATAATTACCTATGCTGTGTAATCAATGAAGAACTGTCCGATTTCCTAATTACTACCAAGTTATTGAAAATATCAGTTTAAAACCTAAAGGAAGTTTATTAAATCACAGCAACTTAAAGAAGCAATACAGCTACCGGATAAGGCGTAGGGTATCAGAATATTGAAGCGAACCAATCCACATTAATTTGAAGCTTAAGTAATATAATTTTAATTTGGGAACTGATGTATATATACCATACTAGTCTTTCTTCTGTTTTAATGCTATCACAGCAGAAGAATAGTATTAAATTAATTTGCAACGTGCATATAATCTTGCTAATAATTTTTAAAATCGCTGTCAAAACAAGGTTCTTCGATTGATTACCAATGCTTATCGCTACGTAACCAACGAAGAACTGCACGATGACCTGGAATACAAATGGACTTGTGAATTTATCTAAGATTTCGCCTTGAAACACGAAAGAAGAATACATAAATCATATTAACATGGAAGCAATACAACTGCTGGATAGCACGCAGGAGATTGAAGCAAACCAAACCATACCAACTTATATAAAGTGTATACCTTTAGTGTAAATTATAGCTATAAGTTATTATAATTTTATAATTGAGGAATACATATTGATGTATTTTCTCGCACTCGTCTTGCTTGTGAATTAAGCCAAGTATAAATGAAAAGTATTAATAAATTAATTTATAATTAAAATGATACTAAGCGTATCTAATAAAGGTGTTATAAAAAAAATTAAAATAAACTTCCGATGTTTAGGCGACAGTTTTTACTAATCTAGATTATTTGTTATCTAGTTTTTTAAGCAGATATTTTTGTAACTTTTAATCGCCCAACTACCTGTAACTCATTAACTTCTAATCTCATTTTTTTAAAAATAAATAAGCATCAATTAAAACAATTGAATGTACAAAGGAAAAAAAGTTAAAATATAGGGCTTGAGACCAGATTACCCCCTTAAATTTTAATTAAATAGCAAATCAGCATAATCGAGTTAATTTTTAAAAGAGAACAACTAATATAGGGGATATGATTATTGCTTTTTTTGCATTATATAGTTAATTACAATTAACCGAAATGTATAAATGTCATATATAAGTCACCAAACTGCTGCCAGTAATATCTAAGGTTTTGGAAAAACTCCTGTTGAAAATAATAAAACCAATCATTGAGAGAAAAAACCTAATACCAACACAGCAGTTTGGGTTTATTAACGAGCATTCAACAATTGACTAGGTCCACAGAGTAATAGATGTTATTGAAAAAGCCTACGAAAGTAAAAAAGTATGCTCAGCTATATTCTTAGATGTAGCACAAACCTTCGATAAAGTTTGGCATGAAGGTCTTGTTCATAAACTACAGAAAATGCTACCAAAATAACACTGAAGCGTACATTACAGACATACAGAAAGTTTAGAGTCAAACAAGAAGAAACTTACTCTACAATAAAAGAAGTTAAAGCGCGAAAGCTAAATCTACGCTACACTTGTGATATACCACAAATGGAGAATATTACGATGGCTACATTCACTGATGAAACTGCGATGACAGCTGTCGCAGACAATACTGAAGAAACCTCACGAGAATTACAACAGGCAAGTGACAATATAAATAATTGGACACAAGCTTGGAAAATAAGAATTAATGAAATCTGTAGATGTGCAGTTCGCCAGTTGATGTACAGACGGTACAAGCATCAATAACATGAAATAATATTATCATTCCATATAGCAACAACGCTAAATATATCGGAATGAACCTTGATGCAAAACTTCACAGCAACATATAAAGAAGAAAAGAAAAGAACTGGAATTGAAATATAGGAACATGTACTGGTTAATTGGAAGAAAATCACAATTATCCGTACATAATAAATTGCTGTTATATAAGCAAATACTGAAACCTATATGGACATACGGAGTTCAATTACGGGTATGTTCTGCAAAGAGTAACATTAATAAAATACAAATTTTTAGAACAAAGTCCTGAGAGGTATTGTGGGTGCACCCAAATACTATAGGACTGATTACCTACATCGAGACCTTCAGATGGTCACAGTCAATCAAGAAATCAAGAGAATTGCAAGGGGGCATAAGGAAAGACTCCATTCTCATACGAATATTGAAATATTGCAACTCTTGGATACCATCAGAACAGGACACATACTCAAAAGAATCAAACCATCTGATCTTGTCCAGTGTTGTGTAGTGAGGTGCATATATTAAAAATTCAGCAGTGACTGAGTTAGGGCCGATGGGTCCTCCTAGTTATATACCTAGATATAAGTTAGCATAAAGACAAATTGTAGGTTAGAGGGAAACGACTAGTAACAATGTATTAATTAAATAATAAAAATTTTAATAAAATACAAATTTTTCAGAACAAAGCCCTGAGAGGTATTGTGCGTGCACCCAAATACTATAGGACTGATTACCTACATCGAGATCTTTAGATACTCACAGCCAGTGAAAAAATCAAGAGAATTGCAAGGGGGCATAAGGAAAGACTCCATTCTCATACGAATATTGAAATATTGCAACTCTTGGATACCATCAGAACAGGACACATACTCAAAAGAATCAAACCATCTGATCTTGTCCAGTGTTGTGTAGTGAGGTGCATATATTAAAAATTCAGCAGTGACTGAGTTAGGGCCGATGGGTCCTCCTAGTTATATACCTAGATATAAGTTAGCATAAAGACAAATTGTAGGTTAGAGGGAAACGACTAGTAACAATGTATTAATTAAATAATAAAAATTTTAATAAAATACAAATTTTTCAGAACAAAGCCCTGAGAGGTATTGTGGGTGCACCCAAATACTATAGGACTGATTACCTACATCGAGATCTTTAGATACTCACAGCCAGTGAAAAAATCAAGAGAATTGCAAGGGGGCATGAGGAAAGGCTCCATTATCATGAGAATATTGAAATATTGCAGCTTTTGCATACCACCAGAACAGTATATAGACTAAAAAGAATCAAACCATTTGGTCTTGTGTAGTGTTGTGTAGTGATGTGTATATATTAAAAAAATCAGCAGTGACTGAGTTAGGGCCGATGGGTCCTCCTAGTTATATACCTAGATTTAAGTTATCATAAAGGCAAATTGTAGGTTAGATGGAAACGACTAGTAAGAATGTATTAATTAAATAATAAAAAATATGTCATATATTATTAACTAAATATTATTAATACTGAAATGCACTACACAATATTCACAACATCACGCCAACCCATTTCGGAAAATCGGTTTACCACGACACGATTAACAAACATTTATTTTGCGCGGACATGGAGCGACCCACGTAAGCTGGAACACTGTCCTCTGCGCTCACCGCCCCAAAACTAAGTTAATTAAGCATATGGTCGATGCTAAGACCATTCGGCTGGTCCAGTACCAGTTGAGGCCTTTTAATTGATGAGGTCACGTCATTTCACGTTTCCGTCGTCGGTCATGACTGAAGCTTTTAATTCCCAATGGTTCGGCGATTGATCAATGCCGTGGACTCCCACACTGGACGTCAACATGTAAATATATGAATGCGGCAAATCATCGTTTATTATATCAATTAAATAGCGGTGTTATTAGTTAAAGTGCATTAATATATAGTAAATTAAAATAATTACATGTTATATATAACGAAAACAGCTAAATATAGAGCATATACTAGTTGAAGGAAAATAAAAAATAGCTTTGGTTAATGAAGGCTGGAGAGGCATCGGGCGGTATACCAGTTGTGTAATATGAATAACAATTTAATAATAAAAATAAATAAAATAATAATAATAACTAGTGATCACACTGTGACAGAAATTCGAGCACAATATATTACTACATATTTGTCTCATAATAATAGAATAAAAGATCTAATTTAAACATGATATGTTATGATATGTTTCTAAAAATTGTTTTCACAATATTTTTAATAAAAGATCAGAAATGTATTTGATAGATTGCATTAATTAAAATAAGTATTCATAACTGTACTACGCCACTGAATATTATACCTTACCTTAATATTTATCAATGCTTTAAAATGTTTCATAAATTCTTCTATTTTTTTATGTGTTCTATCTAGAAAAATTATGTACTAGGATGGTTCATATATGATCGAGACAAATACTTTGACGTTTATTTACTATTGAAATTTTTTTTAAAAATGTACAGTTTTTCTAGGTGTTTCCCTTCACTAGTTACGCATTTTGTCCATCTTTCCAGAAGCTTTTTGATGCCGATATCGAAGAATTCCTTGGGCAACTCGAACTTCTTCGAAGGCTTCTTTCAGTGGTCCAAACATACATGGCAGTGACAGTGTGATAAATCCGGACTCTAGGGGGGTGTTCCAGTACCTCCCACCCTAATTCTGATATTGTATCGACCGTGAAACGCGCGGTATGAGGGCGTGCGTTATCCTGAAAAATCGCACTTCGTGATGGAATGATCCTCCGTATAAGTAGGTTTCTCGTATTTTTTCAGAAGCTTAGGGTAGTATGCAGCATTAATGGTACGTTGGATGTGCAGGAAATCGACGTACAGCACGCCCCGCCGGTCCCAGAACACTGTATACAGAATCTTACCCGCGGACCTTGTTGTCTTCACTTTAACTGGCGCCCCTTCATGCTTCTTCCTCTATTATTTAGACGACATCTTGCTTTCGGAAGCGTAATAGTGGACCCATGTGTTCGTTTGTAGTATAGATTCCCGTTAAAAAACCGCGTCCCTCAAACTCGTATCGCGTCAGCAAGCGGCGACCAACTTTTAACCGCGTAAATTTATGCTCGAAGTTCCAGAGTTTAGGAACCCATCGCGCCGTTATTTTGCGATATTGAAGATGTTCGTGGATGGTAGACTGTACCCTACCATTACTGATGTTGAGTTCAGCCGAAATGTCTCGAACGTTCATCCTACGATCCTCCAAAATCAGTTGTTCTACGCGGAGAATGTTATCTGATGTGATGCTGCTTCGCGGTAGACGATCATGCGGCTCATTCTCGACGGATTCGCGGCCATCCTTGAATTCTTTGGCCCATTTAGACACGGTAGCTCTATTCAGGTTATCAGTACCGAACTGCCTTCGCAAACGCAGAAAAATGTCTGTGTTTTTAACGTCTCCCCACTTGACGTTTACTCATAGTCGTAATACGCGCGTGAGAACTGCTATTCCGACGAAAACTATGCCACACTGTTCACATCGTATTTGAACCACCCTCGTAGTTAGTTTCATTTTAATTCTTGCATATTTTCATTACTTCATTTATATATTCATATACTCCTTATCTTGCATCCATATTTGTTACATAAAATATATATTACAAAAACAATAAATACAACAGGTTTGAAAGAATAATTTATATATCTAAATTTCTCAATAAACTTGCATTGTTCTGTGTTTATTTATTTCAATCTTCAATCTCGCCCTTGCATATTGCTTATCTTTAGTTTATCATGAATGATTTTAATTTACCTATTGCTTTCTACTTTGTCTTATGTCCCATGTGGGAACCAACAAATAAGGAATCAAAATTCTACGAAACTACATTATAACTGTTAATATTCTACGGAATATTCATTTTAGCTCTTGATAATTAATTTGTTTTCCCTGCAAGAAATGTAAAATATAATTTTACGTGACCATATTATTCTTATTAGTTTTTTATTCAAAAGCCATAACTTTTTAATACACTAACAATACGGGAATAAATCAGATGAAAAACTCATTTACTTCAAACACTCATTTAATTTTAAGGAACTATAATTTGAGCTATCCTATATTTTATTTTATAAACTATAAAATAATTAGCCCCAGCGAGATAAGAATTTCTTCTTCCGTATAAGCTTTAATCGCACCGAATTTCAAGCCTTTCGATGCTCCCATTTTCATCAAAAAGCGACGTAAAATGTTTGCTAAACCGATGAATATATAGAGAATAAAAGTAATAATAAACCAAGTCTTTATGTCTAGATTCTCATTCATCATACCCTTTAGTCTAATTTAAAACACACCGTCTCGTTCCTTTGAATATATATTAGTCGAGCTCTTCTAAAGAAAGTAACAAAGGGATTATACGTAGTCATTCTCCCGGCTGGACTATTTGTAGCAGTATTAAAAGTATTTGTCAGCATCACCTGAACATTCGACGGTCACTTATGACTTTCTGAATAGAATGTTTTTATTAAAATTACTCCCTATTGAATGGTTTTCGAAATCTTGGTTACCTCAAATTCCAATAAACTCTCTTCTATTCTGGCGGTCGTAAATTTTGAACTGTAATCTTCAATCAAAAATTCATCAGATGATTTTAAATTACAACTTAAGAAAACTTAAATATTAAACTATGATAACAGGTCAATTGAAAAGTCCCCGACGTACCATAGAAAAACACACATTTTTGGCAAAATTTGTTTTTTTTATACAACATAATTCCCTTCAAGGGTGATACATTGATTATAGCGACCCTGCAACTTTTCGATATCTTTTTATAGTACGATTTGTCAAAATAAGCCTCAGTTTCGGCGATTACCTCTTCATTCGATGAAAATTTCTTCCCGGCGAGCATTCTTTTGAGATCTGAGAACAGGAAATTGTCGCTGGTGGCCAGATATAAAGAATACGGTGGATCAGGAATCAATTCGAAGCCCAATTCACAGATTTTGCCATCGTTTTCACTGATTTCCGACACGGTGCATTATCTTGGTGAAGCAGCACTTTCTTTTTCTTCAAATGCGGTCGTTTTCGGCGATTTCGTCCGTCAAACGGTCCAATAACGCTATGTAATAGTCGCTGTTGATGGTCCTTCCTTTTTCAAGGTTGTCAATGAAAATTATTCCATGTGCATTCCAAAATACGGACGCCATAACCTTGCCAGCCGACTGTTGTCTTTCTCCACGCTTTGGAGCGGGTTTACCGTGTGGAGTCCACTCGGATAACTATCGATTGAATTTCGGAGTAAAATGATGGATGCCATTGATGGAGCCATGTTTTATTCATTGTAGCATATCGATGCAAAAACTCTGGTTTATTACGCTTGATCATCTTCAAACACTGCTCCGAATCAACAACACGTCATTGGTTTTGGTCAAAAGTGAGCTTGCGCGGCACCCACTTTGCACAAAGCTTTCTCATACCCAACTATTTGTGAATAATATGATGTACACATCCAGTTGATATCTTTAGAGTGTCTGCTATTTTATTCAGTTTCAATTTACGGTCATTCAAGATCATTTTGTGGATATTTTAAATGGTTTTTAGGAGTCCACTACATTCACCGTCTTCGGCGCTCATTTCGCCACACGTTTAAAGTTAGCACACAAATCCTTGTTGGTTGATTTTCCTGGACCAGTGTCGGGAAACTTGGCATCAAGCCAAGTTTTTGCTTCAACTGTATTTTTTCCCTTCAAGAAGCAATATTTTATCTACACGCGAAATTCATTTTTATTCTTTATTTCTCACAGTAACAAAAATTGCTTCACTCAAAATGCTATAATTCACAAACTAATGATCCGACAGCCGTCAAATTTATACACGCATCTTTTGAGGGTTAGGGCTAACTAAAAAACGTGGATTTAATTATAGTAGCGCCATCTGTGTGTCAGGTCGGGAACTTTTCAATTGATCTGTTACTTGAATAAACGAACGAAAAGTAATCAAATTGTCAATCATTAAGACACAATAAATAATAAATAAGAAGAACGATAATGTGCTTTACCAGAAGAAAGTTATTATGTGTCACTTAAAAAGCAATTCGATATATTTAACATTTCATGAGATACGCTTCAGAAGAAAAGCAAATACAAGCTTCACATTGTGTTTGTGTTTAATTTAATTCTAACCACAACTTGATCACCAATGTGTGTGTGCTTAACTATTTACCCTCTGTTCTTGATTGCCAATTTCGTGAGCTACTTTTCTTTCTTAATATAAAACTTCGAATCTCTCTCGGCGTGTAGTAAACCTTGTTGGCTCCTCTACCTGAAAAAAAGTTTCCGAACAAACTTTGTTCCACCTATAGTTCTCCAAGTATCTCGTTTCTTTTTCCTAATCCGAATTTGATTAAAAGTGAGTAGATTCAATATCACTTAGGACCCTGCTTTTGGTGCGTGCGGAAGTGGAGATACCGACTGAAGCTGTTGCCGTGTAGAGGAAATTATGTTTGCTGATTTTAAGTATATAGTGTTTTCATATATAATGGAAAAAATTACTAATTTTGACATTTTATATTTAAATGCATATCGATGTTATTCAAATCCACAATGTAACAATATATTGGCAAGAACTCCAAACAAAGTTGTTCAATTTCCTTCCAAGACAGAAAATAATTAGAGAAATGTGGTTATTTTCATGAAGACCACTTTGATGTATTTAATATTTGGAGAACATTGTTGTTATATTTCGTTAGGCTTTACTTATTTTATTTATTATGTATATGAGTTCAAAAAGGTTGATCTATAAAACAATCATAAATCCAATTTGAACCTATGAGATGTAAATATGGGGTTGCACCAAAAATTCAAATCAACTAGTCACCCAACGCTGTCAAAACAAGGTTTTTCGATTGATCACCAATGCCTATCGCTATGTAACCAACGAAGAACTGCACAATGACCTGGAAATCAAATGGATTTGCGAAGTTAAGCAATATTTCGCCTTGAAACACGAAATATTACTAAATCATAATAATGTGGACGCAATACAACTGCTGGACAGCGCGCAGGATGTCAGAAGATTGAAGCGAACCAAATCATACGAACTTATATAAAGTTTATACCTTTAGCATAAACTATAGCTTAATTTATTATAATTTTATAAATGAGGAATACATATTGATGTATTTTCTCGCACTCGTCTTGCTTGTGAATGAATCTAAGTACAAATAAAATGTAGTAATAAATTAATTTATAATTAAGATTGAACTAAGCGTATCTAATAAAGATGTTATCAAAACAAAAATGTATGAGTGCCCAATCATGTTATTCTTACCAGATTATATAGAAAATTGTATTTAATATAACGTGATGGACTTAGTTGTACAAGTATAGATGAAATCGGTATATATTCCTACAAGAATTGAAACAACCATACAGAAGAAAATGGGCTTCTAACAATACTGAACGATCATATATTGTCATATGTAAAAGTATCAATACAATTATATTGGTTATATTACATCTTATCGCGGTTATATTATGAAAAGTTAATGTTATCAAATATCCTTCTTCTACATCAGAGAGTTATATTGATGATTAATTATACTTCACCATACTAAGAAGAACATGTTTGTTATACAGGACAAAAGTTTTTCAACAAAAAAAAAACGTTGTTCGAATAAGACTTACGCATTGATAAAGTATGAATTCAAGGGTTGTCACTAAAGTTAAGTAAAGTAAATGAAAATAAGCAGAGATCTAATTCAAATCATGTAAAAAATCATGTTGAGAAGAATAATTAAATACTTAAGAGAATTCAATATCTTAAAGCATGTTTAATACCAGATTTTGGAATACTTAATACAGTAGTTGCAATTGTATGTATTCTCATATGTGCAAAACAAGTATTCAATCTAAATTTTTCAGTACGCTTGCCATCGATACAAATCTGGTGTGTCTTGGCAATAATTTTTTATTACTGTTAACAAAACTAGTAGCAGTTCTCTCATTATATATTCATTATATATTCATTATATATATTAGAACTTTATGACCACGTCAGTGTATATTATGTACATAAATGACGTCAATGTTTCGTTAGTTCAGTTAGTTAGTTAACATTAATTTTTCATTAGTTAGTTAAATTAGTGGTTGGACTTAATATGGTGAATTTTTAGCGCTATGAACTTATTTCTATTAAAATCTAAATAATCGCACTTGTAATTTAAAAATAAATGTCTTTTTATCATCTATCATTATCCTACAACATTGTTATTCATTTTCCATTGATGTGAAGTGGTGAAGGGTTTAGCTAGTCACCATCAAATTAACATAATTTAAACAAGTCATTTAAACAAGCAAACAACAGTCAAACATACTAATGGTCTCAGTATCTTGATTCGTATAAATAGGCAGCATTCATTTTATACTTAATGTATTGGAAAGATATTCTATAACATTCTAATATATTATAGTATTTTATCAGGAAATAAGGGTATTTCCTTCGATGAAATTTATTCTTTCTATATAAAAAAGCTTATTAGATTTATTATTTTAGCTTCTATTAGAAAATATAAATGAGCTAAATTAAAATTAGATTCGGTATCAGGTTAAGTTATATTATTCTTCAATTAGCTTGTTAAAATGGCAATAATTCTTTTTTTAATAGCTACAAATGAATAGTTGCGTTGCATGAAAATGCGTTTATAAATTTTAAGAAGTCTAAAGTATAAATTATTATTAATACGCTGGGTGTAGATTATAGAGTTATAAAATTTCAATTTTCAATCATATTTTCTCCTAAAACTGTAAACCAATTCTAAATTAATAAATATAAAAACAAGGAGATATTTATTATATATACTAAATCAACAAATCTAAATGAAATTGAACTCAGAGACGAATAGCGACCAAAGCCAAAAGCTCTTCGTCTCCGCGATGAATCCCCTTTTCTATAACCTGACACACTTCCGTTGATATCTAAATGGATTATAATCGTCACAAAGTTTCAAGTACCTAATAAGAAAGAGGGTGAAAATGCGATGTTCACAAACGTTAACTAATGACAGTGTTGTTCATGCCGCTGGTATAAAGACTGTCTTAACTCATGAGCTAAATTGGTCTATAAATAAAATAATTCGTTTTAAAAAACGCTCAGTATTTTCAGTAAATTGTGAAGAACGATTATCGGCTATGCTCTTTTGAAACAAAATTAAGTTTGATAATAAAACTGATATACATTTTCTAGTTATTTTTATTTAATAATATGTTATTATTCGATTTTCTTAGTAATAAATGGAAGCTTTATTTATACATATGACAACTTGTTTGGAAGGTGATAAAGGTATACTTTTATCTAGAATATTGCCGTTAAGGTAGTACTTAGTTATAAAGTCTAAACGTACTCTTATCTGGTTTATAAAATATAATGGTTTTCAGTATCAAATAAATATATGTGGACATCCATCCTGTATCATAACAATCAGCGATAACAACAATCTGAATTGGTCTTTGTAAATAGTATGGCATTGCCCAGGAGACGAAAGGTTTTTACAGAATTATGGAATTCCCAACACTAAAAGAGAAAACACCCTAGCCCCAACCTCAATAAAGGACCCAACGATAGAGCTGGACCTATAAAAACCCCGACACAGATACTCGACGGTTTTCTTTTTTCACAACCAGTTATAGTCCTGACGCTATTCGCAACAAACTTCAAGACCAGCTGAACCAGGCGATTGCGTGGTACAAATTCTGGTGGTTGAAGGCAAATCCGAGCAAAACTCAGGCTATTCTATTCTACCGAAAGAAAGAGTTTCGTGCCTATCGCCTCCAAACTGATAAAGTTCCTATCCCATGGCTCCAGAAAGTTTCATACCTCGGTCTCCAGTTCGACCGCAGATTTCAATGGCCAGCTCAAATACAACACTCTATTTGCAAAGGCAATGGCGTGTACAGCCTACTATTTCCACTCCTCTGCAGAAAAAGTAAACTTCGAATCCCCCAGAAGGCGATTCTGTACAAAGTGCTAGACCGTCCACTCTGTCTCCACGGAGCACAGGTGTGGTACAGGTATGTCTCTGAGAGAACTTAAACTACTCCAAGCGTTCCAATCCAAAAAAGCCGGCGCGTTACTC
The DNA here is from genome assembly GCF_030347505.1 of Rhynchophorus ferrugineus. Lineage (NCBI taxonomy): Eukaryota > Metazoa > Arthropoda > Insecta > Coleoptera > Curculionidae > Rhynchophorus > Rhynchophorus ferrugineus. The sequence continues at coordinate 13,837,659 of NW_027472588.1, read as the reverse complement.
AATGCCTCATGGTTTATGAGGAACGTCAACACTTACCTAGCATCAGGCATCCCGTTTGTAAAGAATTTCACATGCTCAGTGTAAGGTTCTCCATAGACGCCTTAGAACACGACAACACCTTGATTAAATCCCTACCATCCAGAAACCTCGATAGTCAACCAACTACGACAATCCCAATCGTAAACCAGGGCCTCTGTCGCCCGCAACATACTCACTATCCTGAATCCGAAGCGACATCAGCAAAAGACATTTTGGTTCTAACTGGTCATCATGAAATAAGAAAAAAACTAGACGGTCTCTTCTTCTCCGGACTCCCCCGAGTAGCTGTATCGTCAACTGTAAATTGTCACTCACTCAACAAAATCATAAATCATGAATAATCCGTAAACGTAACATATCACAAAAGTTTTCTGTCATATTTCTTCAGTTCACCACTTGTCCATCTCAATTCTGACATGTAATATGCTCTTGAAAATTCCTGAGTGTCTACTCGGCACAATGTTAGCCCCCTAGTTTTTACATCGCTTTCTATGATCTTGGTCTACTTCTTTGAGCTGTATCTTCCATCCAAAAGGTCTATTTGGTAGTCCAAGTTTAGTAGAGTCTCTGAATGTATTCCTCCACTGTGCACTGATTGTCGCATTTTATCTTAAACGAATGACTTAACATTGACATTTCTAATATGTTCTGTAAGAGAAAAATATAGAACTTGCTTTAACCATCGCTTTTGAAAGACCTCAAGTTCCATATAAGAGTCATACATAAAAATTGGCAAAATAACTTTTCGAAAGAGGCGTATTTTAGTCATGATTGTAATATTTGCTTTCTTCCACAAGCACGATTGTAGAGAAGCAAAAGCTCCTAGAGCTTGGCAAATTCGTCTGATTACTTTGGAGGTAGATGCCACTTTCTTGTATTACTCATCCCAAATACTTGAATTCCGGCCCTAACTGAATCTCGTTGAGATTTAAAACAGGTGATCCGCCATTTGTCAATACAATTCGAAACAATATCAGGACCCCTTAAGAAGGTTTAAATATCGTTTAAAGCTATCAAAAGTGAGAGGCAGTAGATACGGTAAAAAACAGAGCTGATATCAATAAAAAACGACAATCGCGCGCTTTTCACATCTTATACGGTCTTTTATTAGTTGGCTTAGGGAGAAAATATCTATATAAACTCGATTGAGTCTAGTTTAGTCCTCGTTATCGGCTTGTCTCCTAGCGGGCTCTTTGAAGTCCTAATTGTATGATGTTCATATATACCTTCCCGATTTCGAAATGGTGAAGAAGTGTGAAAATGGATCGATGATTGCTGCGATTGGACCGCTGCCAAATCTACATGGTTTTCGAAACAGTATTACGATATAGCCGGAAAAAGTTGCAGAAATAAAGGAAAATATTTTCAATAACATATATTGTATTGAAATAAGTTGAACTAAAATACCTATGATAATATTTAGCTTACCATATAATATTTAACTGTTTGTTATTTTATTGTTAATGAATGGAATCAAAATATACATGTTTTGATTATATTTACACCACGAAAGATTTACTCCCACTGATTGTTTATTGTATCTATTTATCATCTAATCAGTCATAAAAATAAGAAATTGAATTATTTGTATGTACTTAAAAGCTAGTCACAAAATAATGTCCATTTTCTGAGATGTTTTATTTTACCTAAAAGTAAAGTAAAGTTCTAAAAAACTCACCTCCAGATCCATAGTTCTCGATAGCGGACCACCTTGACCGGCCATACCTGTCAGGTACTGATCGTTAGCACCTGAACCTAAGGTGTGTCTACGTGGATCGTCCCTCCTTGTACCACGGTTTCGACCTCTCACCTCACCACCTTCATTATCACTTCGAGCTGTAAACAAAACAAACGATATTTATTGATACCTGTTGATTTACGTCAAACATGTTGTCAAAAAGTGACATATACTAAAATGTGGTTATTATTCGTTAATTTAACAACAAAATTTCAGTACACAAAACTCGTGATCACATGACATGCTTCAAGATGAAATCGATAAAGAAGATCGAGACATAGTTTTAGCGCAAGAACAACTACTACAAAGTAAAACCGTAACATATCAAAAAGGTTCATTGTTCCTCTCTTCTAACCTAAGACAGTGTTTTGAGGACAACCCAAAGTTATACCTAAAATACCGCTTGAATAAAAACCATTTTAACATCAAGAAAAGAACCTCCATCAATGGCGAAACCCCAATATTACGAAATATATCATCAAGTGAATTATATACAGACGAACTAGTTGATATTGATTCAGAGCAAAAAGAAGAAACATCATATGAGTTTCCAGCGGAACCACTAACCAATGAATTAAGAAAAATAATCCAACATCTTAAAGAACACGAAGAGGTTCCTTATATTATTAGTATCGAGAAAAAACCGAACGTAATTCGACCGAATCGGTCGGAATCGCAGCTTGTTTTTAAACAGAATGGGTATAAAAAACCTCAAAGAAAGTTGAGTAAAGCAATTTCTTGTCCTAGTTTAAAGTACTGTGATCCGCAAACCTCAAGGACTGGTATAATTGAAGTATTTAGAGTATGTCCTATTTATATCGCCAAATCGTCAATTAAAGTTGATAATATTGAGGTTTCGAGAACAGAAGATACATTGGTAAACGAAAAGGCAGCAGTTATAATTAACATTGACATCGACAACGAACTAAATAAAGACTCCAGCACTGAGAACCTCAATGATCCAGATTCCGAAATCTCTGAACGATATTGCAGCAGATGTGGAAAGCCATTGAGATCAAACATCGGTTTATTCAAGAGTGAAGAGCCCTTATCAAGAAAAATCGAAATAAAATTCTTAAATCGTTCAAATAACACTCAAAAATCTATTACCTTGTACCTCAAGTCCAATGTTAAAAATATTGAGTGTTACGTAAACAATAATAAATACCAGTTGGCAAAAAGTAAATGCGGCAACGGCGATGAAATCTGTTGAATGTATATTTATTTTTAAAACAATAACTGTTCCACAATTTATATAAAATCCAGAAAAAAACACTGTAATTTGAGTATCAATAAATAAATAAACTAAAATATCTCGTAAACTATAACAAATCAGATAAATTAAATTAGTTTTGATCTAAAAATATGAAGGAAACGGTACTTCTTTAGTTCAAGACGCCATATATGTTATATTCAGTAAACAACTGATAAATTTCTCCGATGTATCGAACCGAAACTAATTTAAATTTCCTCTCCAACTGAATATTTCTTGTTAGATAAACAAAACCGAATTTATTTGAGTTTTTAAGTGACTGGAGTGTAACCATAGAGGCGAGAAAAACTGGCATAACCATCAGCATAACTTCATCTCGATTTTAATTAAAACATAATTCAATTAACAAAAACAATGTTGAGGCGCAGTAGCTCGGAGAAAGTTTTGGAATTTGATTTATTAGTCAGACTGAATTTATTAAACAACGCTTTACTACGTCTGCATAAGTGATTATAACGTTATAAGTTTTATATAACTTAGGTGATTCTTTTTTTTGGGGAAATGTTTCGCGACGTCCAACATACAGATGTAGTTACTTTTAACATATTACTTGTTTCATTCGCTTTGCTACGAGCCACGATGGGGTCTGATTGGTTCATTTCGTTCTATGATTTGTACCTTATATATATGTGCCTTATATAGAAAACAGCGTGGTTAGCTTTTTATAATGTTTATACATTAAATTACTATTTCATATTATTAGTATATACAAGTCGACAGTTGAAATGCATTCTCGTTCCCGATGTTGCATTTGCCCGGATGCACAAATAGTGAGAAAATAGATCATCGTTTTCCATCAAATATACCCGGCGATCTTTAATAAATGAGTAGAAAACATTAAAGATCCTAAATTGGTTGGGTTAAACATGAAACAGATTTATGAGCGTCACCATGTCAGACATTTTTGAGATACCTGTAAACTTTTCTTTAAGTAATTATAAACAGTTTAGTGATGGTTAAAATAATATCACGAGCCCAGAAAATAATATAGAAGGTAAATTGAAGGAGTCAGTCACATTTCTGTTTATAAATATTACCATTAATTTCTAAATGGTCTTACTATATATGTAGTACCTATTTCCATCGCTTCATACCCACAACAAGGGTGTTCAAAGCAACTATGATCGACATTTGAACACACTTCGGAAGTTAATGATAAAGTTTATATTCAATCAGCCAGTATCTCCCTTTCTGTTCATTCTTACCGTTAATTACTTGACTCTCTAACTTCAGTCCAGAGGTTCCTGTAAGAGCAAACAAAGTTTTACGTTGTACCGTAGCATACACCTCAGGTTATTTAGTAAAACTTTTGAAAACAGAAATTAAGTGTGATTTTTGTTTACACACAATTATGAATAAATCAGTAGACTAACAAATTGAGACTAATTCTATAAAAGCAAGGTTCCAATAAAATTATTTTATTATACTGTCAGTAGGTCTTTTAGCTGTGTCTTATTTTATTCAGCGATTTTGCCACGTCGATAATATAACAAAATTTCAAACCCTTCAATTGTACATTCCATAATGATCTTTCTTATAAAATACTAAAAGTACTAACAAGATGTGTTATATACTTTTGTGTAAAACAGGTGAACAGAATAACAGGAGAGAAAGATTCAAAAATTGCTTTCAGTATAAGAAAACAATTAATGGCACAATGACACAATGGCACTAAACAAATATGAAAAAGGAAAAAGACGGAAGAGATAATTCCGATTTGCAATAAACCAACGTTTTTTGCTTTATGCTTATTATATATATATATATATATATATATATATAGCTATATATATATATATATATATATATATATATATATATATATATATATATATATATAGTTATATATATATATATATATATATACATTTACATATATATATATATATATATATATATATATATTTACATATATATTTTGTAAATTAATTTATATATTCATACTTATTGTTATAGATTATATTTATATTTATTTATTTTTAAATATTATATTTATATTTAATTGAATTGTAATTAATAAATTATATTGCAGAAAAAAATTGTTTTTTATTTAAATTTCATTGATCAATTAAACCTGACGTCAAGGCTGTCACGTGCCAAATATTACTAATGAGCCTAGCCTAGCTAATGGAGATTTAAATTGACCAATCAGATTACTAAAATAGACCATAATGGCGCCCTCTGGATGTTGGGCAAAGCAAAATTTTGCGCCAGAGTCCCTTATTGAGTTGCATGTCTATTGCTCTATAACTTAAGTGGGCATAGCATTAACCAGATTTTACGCGTCTGAATGTATAATTTTAAGCAAATTTTTTGTTTCGACTTTATCTTTGAAGGTAAATAATATTTGTTTAAATGTAAGAAGATAATAAGAGTGTTTTTAACTTAACGATAAACTTCAGAAAAACCTCTTATGATCTTTTACATGAAATGTTCAAACAGGAAAGGACTGATGATTAAAGTAACTGCGATCGTAATACAAGTAAAAATTAGGCAAGTAACTTAGTGTCAAAGCAAAGCTCAATTACCTCAATGACATAGTGTTCAAACAGAAAGCTCAAATATTAAAATAGAAGAATTGCAAAAAAGTACTTCTATTTACATATTTCTAATATATTTAATTCCTTGCATATCATAATATAATTTTTATGCACAATTTTTGTGGATACATTACCGCCTGGTCATGTATATCATGTAGATTGAAGTCATATTAATCCTATATAACCATGGTTATTAACAACATGCCATAGGCTGGCAACATCGATCTACCCTTATTAAAAAGCCACATAATAATAATATTTTCAACAAACAATATGTTATTCGATATCTGATACAATTAGTATAATAAATGGCTTATTAAAAGAACAATATTCTTTAAGGAACTGATCTGAAAAACATACATCATATATTTTTGAAAAGTTTCACAATTTGTCATTTAATTTAATTGGCATAACTTAATTATGTTTTTAACTAATTATAAAAATAATATTTATAAAAATATAATAATATTAAAAGATGCGAATACATTTTGGAGAAATAACCTTCATATATTTCATACAAAACCCTCAAGAGCTGAAAAAATGTTCCTTTTGCCTGTAAGGATTTAAACTATTGAGTCTTGAAGAAAGTTTCCATAATGTATAGAAATCATTTTCAGAGTTTTCCAGATTTTGAAGAGTTTCTCTTGAACCATATTTGCTAATAACTCTTAAGGAAGTCTTCCTTTAACTTTTTTTAATTTTCTTTTGATAATTGTGTTAGATATCCAGATATATGTTTAAAAAAATATTTAAAATATGAGTATAATTGTCATGTCTATACTATAGCATTTTTGAAAGATAGTTTAGTATAAGTACTCAATTAACAGTAACTGCTATTTAAGAAGGTAATTTTCCTCATATTTTGCTCCTTAAATTTCGACTGAGTAACAAAAGAAGCTCAATACAATATTTGGCATCAATTAACAGCGGATGCTTTAATAAACCGAGTTTCCATAAGTTTATCGCCGCGGAAATGCAATTGAGTCAATTTTGAAACGAGCTGATTACCGATTAAGAAATCTATATGACAATAGCGTACGAAAAAGATTGTTATCTAGGCATGAAAATTCACGAAAAACCATTTTAAAGCTCATATTGGTGCTAAGGAATAATGATGGTAAATGCTTGAAGCGATTGGAAGGGAATTGTTCATCGTGCATCGATCAAACTTGTCGAAACCATTAATTTGACCCTGTATGGTCAACAAGTATTGCAAATAAAGCAGACGATTAAAATTTCCAGAAATGATAATCATTTACCCGGCGAAAATTGAGAGAAATTGTTTGAGACGTTTTAATGCATCCATCGTATAGTCCAAACCTTTGCTCTGGCCGTTGGAAGCTCTCATAAAAGTGTAAAGCTGGTTTCAAAAGATGCTTGTAAACATCGTTTTTTTTTATCTTTCGATAGTTCAAGAGTTCGACATACAATTAAACGACCAAATTCGCCATAAGAACCATGAAAAAAAGAAAGCAAAAATTATTTTCCCCCAAATCATTATATTGCTTTAATATTTTATGATAAATTCGATTAGATCTTGGCGAAAAAAAAACTGTTTCGTCGTCGAATGCTCTTCCAATTTCCGGTTCCTTCGACCTGCTTTCGCTTTGATATATTCCCATGTTTGTTGTGTATGGCCCACGGATAAATACGGAAATGGACAAATAATTTGATTTTAATATGATTTCGTTCGATTCCCATTCGGACTGTTCGATTCGTTTGAACATGACGATCCCATTTTCATGCTTGGCAAAGTCTTAATTAGTTTAGTTAAGTCGAAGAAATCGATAGGAACTTTATTAAAATATGATGTAGAATCATTTTAGGGTTATAAACATATACAATCTATATATTAATCGGCTTAGCAAAAATGTTGCCTCCCTTTTTGATGAAAACGGGGGCACCTGGAGGCATGCAATTTGGCGCGATTAAAGTTTATATTGAGGAAGAAATTAACAGGTCAATTGAAAAGTCTCCCTCCTGACACATAGATGGTGCTACTAGAATTAAATCCATATATTTTCAATTATTATATATTATTTATCATTATATATTATTTATCATTAGTTTGTGAATTATAGCATTTTAACTTTTGTTATTGTAAAGAAATAGATAAAAAGGAATTTCGCGTGTTGACAAAATATTGCTTTTGGAAGAGAAAAAATATAGTTGGCTTGATGTCGACTTTCTGGACACTGCGCCAGGAAAATCAACCATCAAAGATCGATATGCTAAGTTTAGACGTGGTGAAATGAGCACCGAAGACGGTGAACGCAGAGGACGTCCAAAAGAGTTTGTTATCGACGAATACATTTGAAAAATCCACAAAATGATTTTGAATGACTGTAAATTGAAAATGAATGAAATAGCAGACACTCTAAAGATATCAACGTGAACGTGATAATGAACGTGTACATCATATCGTTCATAAATATTTGGGTATGAGAAAGCTCTGTGCAAAGGAATGATTCGGAGCAGTGTTTCAAGATGATCAAGCATAATAAACACGAGTTTTTGCGTCGATATGTGGCAATGGATGAAACATGGCTCCATCATTTCACTCTGTGGTCTAATCAACAGTCATCCGAGTAGAGTGCTCACGATGAACACGCTCCAAACCGTGGGAAAACGTAACAGTCGGCTGAGAAGGTTATGGCGTCTGTATTTTGGAATGTACATAGAATAATCTCATTGGCTACCTTGAAAAGGAAGGACCATCAACAGTGACTATTACATAGCGTTATTCGACCGTTCGAAGGATGAAATCGCCGAAAAATGGCTTTATTTGAAGAAAAAGTAAGTGCTGCTTCACCAAGACATTACACCGTGTCAAAAATCCATGAATTAGGCTACGAATTGCTTCCTCATTCAGCAACTATATCCTGTTCTCAGGTCTCAAAAGAATGCTCGCTGGGAAGAAATTTTCGTCGAATGAGGATAACCGAATATAGCAGGTAATAAATACGCTAATTTTTGCATCAAGAGTTAAAATGAATGTTGCAAAGCATATAACCAATCATAAAATAGCTTCATTTGTTGTCGAGTTGTTAGTTCACGCGTGGGATAGATAAGCCAAAGTAGAAATAATTAGTTAAACAAAAAGCCACAAGCTATCTGCAGGTGAGATCGAAGAGTGGAATAAATAAGCAAAGAAAGGTAGATAAATTATTCTTTTAATCAGCCTAGCGTATTTATTGTTTTTTTTTTTCAGTTGTACAGATGAGAAATATGGATACAATATTTCATAGATGGAACACATATGACAAAGAGAAGAAACTAAGAATTATTAGCAGTAAATTTGTAAACATCTTTAAGCATTGATAGATATTTAGCTGTTTAACAGTTAATGTTATGAGATATGTGACTATATGATATTTTAATGGTTGAACTTTGTATAAATTACTTTCATTATATACTGTTAGTAAACTAAGTTTTAAATAATCAAAGATTAATTTAGTCACTCTAAATAATGAATAATATGGTTCTAAATTCTAAAAAATCAATTACATATTTGTGTCCCTTTTGTTTTAATATACACGGTAAAGTTAAATATCAATGTTAAAATAGATTTATTCATACAGTTTCTGTTTTCGTATATAAACTTGTATAGCATAAAAGTATAGAAACATGCTCTGAATTTGTTACAGTTCTGAAAATAATCTTACTTATGATATTTAGTGTTATAATGTTTAGTGGGGTGGCAGCTTAAACTTATCAACAATTTGTTGATTATTGAAACTTAATGGAAATTAGATTTAGTTACATGACTACAGTTACATGACGATTTGCTATCTAAGACGATTAACTATCGTCTGCTACGAGTGGAACCTGATTAATTTAATAAATTCTGTCGAAATTCGACCAAAAACCGGTTAATAGTTACTACAATTGTATGACTGATGTACAATATGATTGTATCAATATTGTATTTATTTTCACCTCTGACTCATAAATCTTTAAAACTAAAATTTGATGTACTTAGTAATAAAAATGTAACGATTTGTAATAATAATATAAATATTGTGATTATCTTAGTGGAGCTACTATTTAATGTATCATAACTCCGAACCACGGTCCTGGGCATTACTCCTAGTGACTGGTGAATGACCAATTACGAGAAAACATCCAGAAGACATCTGGTCTTATCCAGCCTGGTTACTCGCGTTATTGAGATGACTTTCCTTGTCACGTTTTCCACCCTTTCCATTTGGACAATCATATTTATAAACAATCACAAAGATTTATTTATAACCGTGGTCTAGCAGGATTTGAACCATCCTGTCCCCTTGACCACTGCACCAACTAACACGGCATAAATACACAATTTTTAATCAATACATGCAACTTTAAAATTATAAGAAATCAAGGTTTGAGAATAAACATTTGATGAGTCATTTTATATTATATAAGTATCATCTAAATATTTTTAATTACGAACATTATACAACATTTTCATAAAAATATAACACTTAATTGTTTTCATTAGAAGATTTAATTTATAAAAATATATAACACAAACAAAAATAAAAAAGCCCTGATTTATAAAAGAAAAACATTTTTTTACTTGAAATAATTTTAAAGTAATTTTTGCCCCGTTTAGCCAAGCCAACGCACATTTCTCCCCAACGGTATTATGAATTTTTTTCTTAAAAACACAGTGTTCCAAAACAAGAAGCTGTATGAACGCGTAATAATTCTCTAAAAATATCCAGTCATAACAAGTCTAATTAATATCACCTGATTAATTTAATTATCCTACATTTTTAAAGAGTCCATTTATTTATAGTTTGTTCAATGCACTGAACACCAAAAGTATGGCTAATGTTGTAATCTTTAGTGATTGGTGGTGATCTATTTCGACACTAAACGTTGATGAAATATGCCGGAAAAATCTTAAATTATAACAGATGGCGTGCAATATTTTCAGCATCGTACATGAGTAGTTCAAGTAGAGGAATTCACAGGTAACTGACACAAAGATGGCAGTTTGTTACAAAAATTGTTACAATTTAAATAACCAATCTTGAAATTTACATTTAAGGTTATTTAAAACTTTTTTCATATAATTTTATAACCATAATTTCAAAGGCCTCTGTCCTTCGAGTTTAAAAATCGATCTAGATTCTATAAATTTAAATTTTAAGTTTAAATAATAAAAAATCTGACCAGAAAATAAGTAATCAAAATTAAAACTTCGACTATTATTACATCAGATGCCTGGAAAGACATCCGTAATATTTAATTTGTATATTGTATATTTAATTTGTATATTTATATATTTGTATATTTCGAAAATGTGCTGTAAAATAAGTGAAGTGATGAAAACATGCAGATAAAATTAAACTAACTTGCATAGAAGGAGTACATGTGAAAAATAGAAGAAACAGTATAAACAGTAATTCTGTAAACTTTTTAAAGTCCACTGCATTTCTGCATCGTCGCTGTCTCTACGATCACGTTTAAAGTCAGCTAAACCTACGTTTGATTGTTGTTTGTTATGGAGCGGATTTCTTATAACAATTTTCAAGCCATTGCTTAGCTTGTACGGTATTTCTTCCATCAAGAAGAAGTGTAAAATTAAATCACGAAATTGTTTTGATCCACTGTTTTGGAAATAAAAAGTAGTGTCACTCCTAGTACAATAACTCACAAACTTATGAGTAGAATATCATGAAATTTTATATTATTTATATATATTTTTTACAATCGTTTAAAGGTTGGTATGCAATAAAACTAGCGCCATCTATGTTTTAGGCCCAGAATTTTCAGTCTATGTCTTAAGCTTTGAAAAGTTAATAGCTCAAAACTTCATGTTTAATGAACAATTAATAGTCATATTCATGTTTTAATATACAGACATATATTACTTTAATCAATATTATATATCAAATATATTTATGACCTTATGTTGATAATATTATAAAAACAAGTTCTAGTAGTCAAAGTAACGCTCTAATAACGCTATGTAATAACTGCTGTTGATGCTCCTTCCTTTTTCAAGGTAGTCAATGAAAATTATTCTATGCACTTCCCAAAATAGAGACGTCATAAACTTGCCGGCCGGCTGTTGCGTTTTCCCACGCTTTAGAGAGTGTTCATTGTCTGCAGTCCACTCGGATAACAAACGATTGGACTTCGGAGTGAAATGATAGAGCCATGTTTCATCCATTGTCACATATCGACGCAAAAACTCGGGTTTATTACGCTTGATCGTTTTCATACACTGCTCCTAATCATTAACTCGTAGTTTTTGGTCAAAAGTGAGCTCGAGCGGCACCCACATTGCACAGAGTATTCTCATACCCAAATATTGGTGAATGATATGATGTCCACATTCAGTTGATATCTTTAGATTGTTTGCTATTGCATTCAATTTCAATTTACGGTCACTCAAATTATTTTGTGAATTTTTAAAATATTTTCGTCGGTAACAACCTCTTTTGGGCGTCCACTGCCTTCACGGTCTTCGGTGCCCATTTCACCACGTCTAAACTTAGCATACCAATACTTGATGGTTGATTTTCCTAGGGCATTGTCTGAAACTCGGCAGCAAGCTAAGGTTTTTACTTCAACTGAATATTTTCCCTTCAAAAACAAAAGTTGCTGTACACAAAATGCTATAACCCACAGACGGATTATCCGATAGCTGTAAAATTTATAAAGGCATCTTTTGACGGTCCGGGCTAACTAAAAAACATGTGGATTTTATTCTGGTAGCGCCATCTATGTGTCAGGCCTGGGACTTTTCAATTGACCTGTTATTGCTACTTGGACACATTGTTGAAATATAGAATAAAAAAGAGTTTTCATTACATAGTGGATCGCTAACTTGACTGTACTAAACTATATCGATTTATTGAGGTTATGATTTCAGAAGCAGTATATCGTCCATATTTATGAGGTAACTTTAATAACAAGGAACTTAACAAGGAAACACGACTGCTTACATAATATTGAAACATATTATTATATCCTATTCCGACGGTATCAGATTATTCCATCAGGTGATTCATATATCGTGTGACGGCAACGGAAAGGTAACAGAATATGCGGTTTTGTTCTACGGTTACCAAAACCATTTTACGTCGAATATAATCGTAAATGAGAATCTCTTTCGGCCTATTAATTCTTCCGTTCGACCGGATTCGACGCGAGGCTTTCCCATTTTACGACTTAACAATTGATTCGTTTTTATCAAAGGCGACGGGCCTATCCGTCAAAACGAGGCCAAGTTGTAAGTTGTAAACCGTTCCTAAATTAAACGTTTACTTTCAAGACCACGCTACTCTATTTATAGTTTTTTCCTAATGTTTACTATGCCGCGAACGGGCCCGGTTATTTCCGGATGGCTTCGATGGGTTAGGAAACGCGAAGAAGAAATATTTGTGTGCTATGTTATGTAAATAGTGGGGTACGCTCGATATCAATCAATTGAGTATTGGTTTGTTCTAATAATAGTAACTATGGATTCTCGGTTCTATTTTCATAAATAAATGTGGTACTTGATGCTGTCCCATAGTTTCTATCTCCCCTTTTGTTTTAGTTCCTGTAGTTTTTACCTAAAAACTGATATAATAACAAACTAATTGAAAAGTCCCCGGCCTCAGACATAGATGGCGCTACCAGAATTAAATTCATATGTGTTTTAGTTAGTCCTAATCCTCAAGAGATTCGTGTATAAATTTGAGATCTGTCGGATCATTAGTTTGTGAATTATAGCAGTTTGAGTGAAGCAACTTTTGTTATTGTGAAAAAAATGGATAAAATGGAATTTCGCGTGTTGATAAAATATTGCTTTTTGAAGAGAAAAAATACAGTTGAAGTAAAAACTTGGCTTGATGCCGAGTTTCCGGACACTGCCCCAGGAAAATCAAGCATCAAGGAAATGGTATGCTAAGTTTAGGCGTGGTGAAATAAGCAACGAAGACGGTGAACGCAGTGGATGCTCAAAAGAGGTTACCGTCGAAAATATTTAAAAAATCCATAAAATGATCTTGAACGCAACTAGATTGAAATTAACGAAATAGCAGACACTCTAAAGATATCAACTGAACGTGTACATCATATCATTCACGAATGATTTGGAGCAGTGTTTGAAGATGATCAAGCGCAATAAACCCGAGTTTTTTGGTCGATATGTGACAATGGATGAAACATGGCTCCATCATTTTACCCCAAAGTCCAAACGACAGCCATCCGAGTGAACTGCACACGATGAACCCGCTCCAAAGCGTGGGAAAATGCAACAGTTGGCTGACAAGGTTATGGAGTTTGTATATTAGGATGCGTATGGAATTTTTCATTGACTACCTTGAAAAAGGAAGGACCGCCAACAACTATTATTGCATGGCATTATTGGACCGTTTTATGGACGAAATCGCTGCAAAACGACCGCATTTGAAGAAAAAGAAAGTGCTGCTTCACCACAATTCAGTGCAAAAATCCATGAATTGTTTCCTCATCCACCGTATTCTACAGATCTGCCACCCAGCGACTATTTCTGTTCTCAAATTTCAAAAGAATGTTCGCTCTGAAGAAATTTTTCGTCGAATAAAGAGATGATCGCCGAAACTGAAGCCTATTTTGAAGCAAAGGACAAATCGTACTACGAAAATGATTTCAATAAGTTGGAAGGTCATTATAATCAGTTTATCACCCTTGAAGGGAATTATGTTGAATGAAAAAAACTAATTTTGTTAAAAAAATGTGTTTTACTATTGTAGGCCGAGGACTTTTCAATTGACCTGTTAATTCTTCCTATATGAATTTTGAGAAAGAAAGATATGTTTGCTGTGTTTGTGAAAATTGTTGGGTGTTTTATGTTGTAGAGAAGAGTTAATTTTAAAACTCTAAATTAGTAAACACCAGTGCTATTCTTTTATTTTAGTGTTAAATGACATTTAAAACAAAGGAATGGAATCAAACGGATCTCAAATATGTTATCGTATTTTAATAATATCTAGACAGTAAAGGTAATAAGGTAATAAGTAATATATTAAAATATAGATCCAGGATAGAGGCACAAAAATATGAACATCACGCACTACAGTATATCCTATTGCATGTTGTCAACACTGTATTGATCAGTTTTATGTCTTGTAAATTATATTTCAATGTATTTTGTACGTTTTGTTTTGCGATGGTTAAAATGTTTTGTTTTGCGATGGTTAAAATATGTTTCATGAGTGACAGTATGACATCAATGACAACGACTATAAAAACATACATAAAAAAATTAAACATCATCGGCGAAAAGAAATAGTGGGCGATACCTATAATTGTCAGAATAAAACTACAGCGGGAAGCAAAAGTGACAGTCACAACCAGTATAGCACGAGCTCAATAAAACTCATATTCATGGAAGGGCTGCGATTGTGAAGTGAAACCTTAAGCTAAAAATGATGTAACGATCATATAACATGAATCCTTCATAAGTGGATGAATCATCCAAGGTCCAAGGAATCATCGTTTACATTGTTTCCCAAAATGGTAAGGTTTATACATGGCGAACCTCAGCCGAAACCTATGGATCAGGAGTGCCTGCTTCCTACGTCATGATATTCAGCTGGTCCTCTCTTTCACATCACTGGCCGGATTACTGTGAATATATATCTTGATTATGAAATTCTCATTACGACTAGCACATTGCTGCCAAAGACTGTTATATTCCAAGATGATAATATGCCGACAGGCACAGCCAAAAATCTTTCCACGGCACAATCGCCAGACCCCAACATAATTAAACCAATATGGTGAGTTTCAAGGCACATAGAGATTTCCATCTCCAAGTTTCTAACAAATACCGAAAAAAATTCAATAAAAAGGAATCTGCTTAATAGTTGCTAAGATAGTATAAAAATAGACTTTATCTACTTATAGATAAAATTTTTGAAATCTATATTATTGATTTTATTTACTGAACTTCCTATGAGTCTATATTAACGTAATGATAAATTATGTATTTATTTATTTTTTAAGTAAGTATATTAATATTTTTTGTATTATTTTTCAGTCAGATTTATTTTACTATTTATCAATCAAAATTTTCTTGCTTTTTAATAAATAATCCTAAAAATTTAAGTACGTTTCCTACTGTAAACCTATTTAAGTATATTATTATGTATCATAAAGCAAAAAACATATAAGCCCTATAAATTATGTCATATTTATAACACCAAGGTCCAGAAAGCAAGAATGCCGAAAACTAGTACATACAAAAATCATTCACAAATGAAACATTCTAATTAACGAATTACCACTGAAATTAGTAACGAATGAAACGTTCGAATGATTTTAACTACATTACTAAATACTCGATAGTTCATTTCAATCAAAATTTCCCGAAAACTAACTACAACTCTTCATTAACCAATGATCATTTTGATCAAATATATTTATAACACCTAAACTAAATTAGTTCGGGTTTATATATATCATATTTAATCATAACCAGTTAATTATACTTTTTTCATTGATAGTACCGTTAGTATTATCACATATGATATAACCTTTGAAGAACTGCTGCTGTTTGGTGATTATGATTCATCGTATAGGAAGGGAGAGTTACTTCAGCTGAACTGTATAACGAAATGAACCCACGCTTTTCAAGATTCAAGTAAGATATTCGGAGCTGTAAGGGGAATTAACAAAATCAGTTGAACAGCCGGAGTTCCTTTATTCTCTTATAATAATATCTTTTATTAAATCTGAAAAAAAAATATAAAACTAGGTCGTCTAACCTTCGAAACTCTAAGAAAACAAAGCTTAAGTTAAAATAACATGAATGAAAACATCTACTATTTCAACCAAGTTTGTTATGCAGACCACTGCTTTTGTATAAGCTAAAAACTAATACTTATTTGATCTTGAACTTATTTTTAACATTAAAATTTATAACAATACCTTTTTAATACTATATATTTTTCTATTATAATTAAAATGTATAAAAATATAATTAAAATATTTAAATGCCACTACATAATAAACGAAAATGTTAATTAATATATATTTTTAATAAATCAAAAAAAAATTCTTATATTTATTATAGATACAATGGGTTCGAAGCATAATAATAAACATACAAAGAAAGCAGACTAATCAGGATGTCATTATTGAACAGTAGCTATGTCTGGAATTTTAATTATAGATTGTGTGAAGCGCTAGACAGGTCAATAGTCAATAAATGGATATATCAATCAATATACATACACGTGAAAGCAAATATTCCACATATCTCAGTTTTATATTAATACAAACATAATTGCGATATATTAGGGCTTATGTTTCAATTTAACTTGACAAATTTTGATTAAAATACTGGAATCTATATTAACCCTAGCGTAGTAATCTGAATATTAATTATCAATAGTTTTATACTGTTTATGTTAAATTATCATGTACAATATACGAATTTACTTTTGTAGGTGTATGTCGAATTTTATATTTCTTAATAACGTTTACGGTGTTAAATACGGGATTCAACCTTTAGCTTCTTCAAAATTATCTTGGACATGAAGAACTGAGATGTTTAGCTTTGAGGACATCAGTTATTGTATATTTTAACAACTAATAACGTTCGGAAACTATGTGGTACTTCCTTTTTTTTCATAAAACGGACCTACTGGACCATCAAATAAATGGAACCCCGAACCACGGTCCTAGGCGTTAAGTATATCCACTGGTAAGTGACCAACCTGAAGGTCATATCAGAAGATATTTGGCTTTACCAGCATAATTTCTGGTTATTCCATGTCAGGCTTTATATTCTAGCTTAGATATATTTACAATAACAATCGCAAATATAAAGCACCGTCCTGCCGCCTTAACCTTTGTGGCTACCTATCTGGTTGCAGCTAGTTGTAGATTCACATATTCAGTGTACATAGAATTATATTAAGATGGTAGCATTATAATTTAAAAAGCTTTTAAATATATTGGTAAATATTGAGTGCAGCAAAGTCAATCATATTGAAAGAGACCCACTCCACTCACATTTAAAGAGCTAAAATGGTTAAAGGGAATGGCATACATATTGGTAAACATAATTCAAAAGACCACTTCGAGTAGTTAGACATAAAACATATAAGGTTACAGATAAATTGGAAACTTAATATAAATAGATATACACTTGTAAATATATCTTAAAAATATATAAGTATTTCAAAGGCATAAAATATAACCAATATATTCAATGGTCTCAAGCGCAGCATCTGTCGGAAAGATCGGATTTACCGGAGATAGTCAGAGTATGCTTTACTGCCATATTATTTTGGCATAATTTATCTTAATAATTTATGACCACAACAAAGAACTTTCGCTCAATAGACTGCAAAGAATATAAGCATCCCTCAAGTAACAGTAAGAGTAATTATTTTAGAACTAGAAGGTGATGATTAAAATAACTGAAATAGCTATAAAATTGACACATATGATTGGAAAATACCTTTGGAAAAATATTTAATAGCAAAAGGAATTAAAATGAAATACGTTTTTTAAATGCTTATTGCTTAACAGTCTTCTGGAATAAACGAATAAGATTAAAAGGAACTTTAAGAGTATTCATGAAGGTTTAACTCATTACCCATGTATTAACTAATCGAACTTATCCAAAGTTACCATTAAAGTATTAGAGTATTCCTATGATAATAATTATATATATATATATATATATATATATATATATATATATATATATATATATATATATATGATCACTTTAGTAAGTGATCATATATACCTGTATCAGCTAACCAATATCACCTTATGAAAAATAATCTAATTTGAATAAAATATAACCAATACATCAATTTATTGCATTTTAATTAAATATTTATACCCTACATGGTATGTTTACGAACCTAATAATTAATATAGACTGCTGAAATTGTAATATTAATAAGTACGAAAATAAGGAAAACCATAAATAATGTTAGAGCAAAAGGAAACGATAAACAGAAGTATGCATGCACTAGCCATCAACAGTCATTTAAGGTGAAACTTTCTCGTCATTTAACTATTGGGTTTTAGTATAAGATTTATTTGGACTGGATTTACAGTTCGTGGCTGCGAATCATGATCCTCGGCATTAAGTCTACCGATTGGCGAGTGACCAACTTAAAAATCATCCCAGAAGATATCCGGTCATGGTTTTGGGCGTGAATGGGATCATTTACTCTTGCTTAGGACGATCACAAATATTAAACAATCACAAATATAAATTTACGATCATATTCCAAGAGGATTCGAACCCATGTCTATGGCAACAGTAGGAGGACCGTCCTATCGTCTTTACCGTTGTGCCAACCAAACCGGCGAAACCTTCGAATACAAAGCAAACTACATAGCCAAAGCATTCGTTCGTTCTATAGTTATTTTAGTTCAAAAATGTTCGACGAAATAATATTAACTGAAACAATAAGCAACGATTTTAAATACATTTAATAAATAAAATACATTTATATGACACATATATACTATTGAATGACTTAAGCATTTTCAGAAAGGCCTAAGTCAAATAACATAGATATAATTGCATATCTGGGAGGTAATGAACTTATTATAATAACTTGGAATATATGCCAAAAGACAGAAATAAATTGACCCAGCTAACTAGACCTAAACCTTAATACGAACCAACTGCTGCCGCACCATCTATTTATAAACATGACATTGTTCCTTGAAGTGCTATCCACCTGATTTAACAGAAAAATATATTTATATCGGACGGCAGCTATTAAATCCGCTACATAACAGCCGAAAATAATTCGACAATCTGGATCTCACTATATCGATCACGAAATGCTGGAGAAACTAAAAATAAACCGTTTTGTAATATGAATAAGTTGTCGACGGTATCGCGGCACATGGGGACAAGGAACGAGGGTTCCTGGAGAATAATTTGCCACGCCAGAAATAGCCCGAACAGGTTGGAGAATAAATTTATATATCACGATAAGGACCCAATCACATAATGCTAGAATAACCCCTTGCAATCAATACCATGCTTTAAGTAAAATGTTATTTATTAAAGTCCCGACTATGTCTTACGCTTAATTCTTTAGGATCAAAAAAATTTAGTTTATTTGATATTACGATAAAAACGATACGATATTATAAAAACCAAATCTGCGTATGAAGGTTAAAATGTATGTTCAGCTATGTTCTTAGATGTAGCACATGCCGTTGATAAACATGACGGCCTTGTTCATAAACTACAGAAAATGTTAACGAAATACACTAAGCTACTGTAATCTTACATTACAGCCAGAATATTTAGAGTGGAACAAGAGGGAACCTACTCTATATTAAAAGCAAGTGATTGGGGCTAACTCTTTACCTAGTCTATACATATGATATACCACAGGATAAAAATATCACGATGGCTACATTTGCTGATGACATTGCAATTCTTGCTGTCGTAGACAATAGCAGGGAAGTCACATAAAAATTAAGTGACAATAAAAATGACCCAAATTTGGAAAACAATAATGAAATAAAATAAATATGTGCATGTGCAGTTCACGCAAAATCAGAGTGTACAAACACCAATAACAATAAATAATACTATCATTCCATATAGCAACAACGCTGAGTCTGGAATGAATCTTGATGCAAAACTTCGCTAGAAGGAGCGTGTAAGAAAAAACATGCAAATATGCAGCATGTAAATATATGGTGGAGTTAAAATGTAGAAAAATGTATTGGTTAATTGGAAGAAAATCACAATTATAAGTAACTAATAAATTGGTATTATACAAATAAGTTATATAGACATATGGAAATCAATTATGGGGATGTTTCGCAAAAAATAATATAAATACAATAGTACAAGTAGAAGTTTTATAGGTATACTGAGATACTACAGGAATGATTACTTACACCGAGACCTGTCACTCAGGATATCAAGAGAATTGTAAGAAGATATGAGGACCGACTCCATGTTCATGTCAATATCGAAGTAATACAACTCTTGGATAACACCAGAATAGAAAAAAGAATCAAACCATTTGATCTTGTACTATGATCAATAGTATAGTGTAGTGCTGTGAGGTTCATGTAATAGAAAAAGAGCAGTATTAACACATTATTAGTACATACCTAAATTTAACTTATTGAAAAGACAAATTGTAGGTTAGTTGGCAACAATTAATAACAATGTAATAAATAAATAAGTAAATTAAAAAAAAAACAACCAAATCCAATAACAGATGTTTTCACCTATTTTAACCATCGCTGATAATACGATGTAACAGCTGTTAAATAACCTAACCTAACTATTAAAATCCATGGTTTTGACATTTTCTGACGTAAAATAACAATTTTCCATTTAGTATTATTGAGTAATTTACTATATACAAACGCTAATTACGATAATCATTACTTTTGTTATTTGATTTAAAAAAATCGATTGCCGAAGCCTGTCGAATACTTAAAAAAATATTATGACAAGACATGCTGTTCTCTCGCAAGTTTTTACGATTTTACGGATTGGGGGACCTTAACGTTCGAAGACAACAATCCAGCTGGATCCTTCCAAGAACTTTCGGACAGCATAGCAGATGATGAATAAATTATTACCAGTCATTTATAGATGATCAGAAAGGAAAGAAAATGGCGCCCAACACAAATTAACTGAAAATGTCAATTCGAACTATTTGAATATCCCAGTTTCATTACTTGTTAGGCAAGAAGAATTTTTTATAGGACAATTTTTTATGGCGTATTGTGACTGCCGATGAAAGGTTACTACAACAGCCCTGAAAGCAAAAAGTCAGGGGTTAATTCAAGACAGCCATCCATATAGACACAGAAACGGGATGTCCATAGCCATAAAAATCTCGCTGTAGACATTGTGAGATCTGCAAAGTATAGCGTGTTACAACTTGCTAAAATCGACTGATATTGTTCCTGCAGATTTGTACCGCGGTTAACTGAATACATTGAAAGAAGTATTACAACATAACAAACAAATATTTTGAAGGATATAGCTCGAATGGGAAGTCAAACTAATATAGTTCTTTCGATAGATGAAATAAAATTATGGAATGTATTTTGATTAATACATATCGTACCAATTTTTTTTCAATAAATGCTCTGTAAAAAGAAAAAAATACCATTATGCATACAGGCATCTAATAATAATAGCTCAAACCTTAGCACTACTTCAACTACTTCAAGTAGATTATATTGTGACTTTTATACAAGACAGTGCCATAACTCTGTTCGCCAAATTGAGCTTACTCTGATTATTGGCTGATCTCAAATGTTAAAGTCATATATGGAATACGATTATCATAGAGTGAAAAGATAATGGTAGCCATGGCAGCGTTCATCGTAAAATGTTAAATAACCTCAGTCGCCCTTTTTTAACTCTTTAGCTCCTAAAGAAAAATCAAAACCAGATTTTGTTATGAAAGTTTAATAAAACTAGATGACGAATCCAAGTTTTTCACAAAGTAAACATTATTCCATTGTTGGAAGAAGAATGTACGAGACAGAGTTAGTTAAGTTAATCCTTAGGACGCCTTATTTATTGTTACGAAATATAACAAGAATAAGCGCAGTCTCTTAACATTTTAACAAAATGACCAAAACCAGAATAAGAGCTGCAAAAGATTAATTAAGTTTTCGTATTCATATGATATAGCTCTGTATATTTCTTAAAGTCAAAAATAAAAGTCTTTATTTAAAGAGGACATTTTGAGTATATTAAACCTTCATATCATCAGAGCAGCACTAATAGACTCAATTTTTTTTAAAGATACTTATGTACTAATTGGTACAATTAGTACGCTTTAGATATTATACATTACTAATTACTATAGCTTTTAAGAGCTATATAAATGTTTCAGGAACATTGAACTGAAGACTCAATCTCTCTATTAATATTAATGTATATAAAGCCCACCTTGCTGTGAAATAATATTTATTTTCCCTCGTGTAGTCTGGTTCCTTTACTATTTCCATGCACATTTTCTATTTTATGGTTTATTTAAACTCCAAGAACGATCTTAGATTTTTTACTATACAACCGTGCTTATTTTCTAGCAGACTATTTTCCACTCCGATTCTCTTTAATAGAAAAATATCACCAGTTATTTATGAATTTGAATCACAGAAGGAAATGATGCCGTTGGGAAATGTTGAGCGTTATTTCGAATATATATAGCGGGAAAAAGCCGTCGTAATATTACCCTGACGACATTTTAGACAAATATTTTATTTTATTCTTATATATATTTTATTTTTAATAATTTAAGTATCAATAGGTAACTTGAAAAATATAATTAAGAGAATAGTAATAGTTTAAGTCAGTAATCCTCAGATAGTTTCCTACACAAGTTATAAATGTTTAGGGTTTAAAATTAAAAGAAAAAAATTACTGAAAAAGTTGCTCTGCAGAAAGAAGTGGCGACTTATTGAATAGACTGAATAGCTTCAATAGAACCCTTATGAAATATAATTTGGCCTGATCATCAAAGCTATGGAGGACCATACTCTCTACAAGTGTCCAAAGGTAAAATAGGCTGAATATGACCAAAAATCTAGGAAATCCCATCAATGCGAGTAAATAAATAAAGTTAGACGATTTTTAATGCACGCACAAGACACCGTTTCAAAGTTTTCAAATTTGTATACGATTGCCAGATGCTCGTTTCTTGAAAAAAGTAGATATAATAATAAAAAAAACATAGATAAATTGTAAAAAAAATCAAAATTGATCGAAATTCTCGAGATCTACAGTAGCACATAGAGAAGCAGTAGCCAACAAACGAGCTACATTCTAGTCATCTTATCTACAGATACAATTCCTGAGACATTAGAGCCAAGTATTAATGAACCTTTTAGCTCTAGCGAGGATCTACTGCTGAAAACTTTTATTGAGTTTGAAAACAACATCAAATAATCTAAAAAACCTAATGGTTGGTTTTATGAATATCATATAAGATATTTTCATTAACATAGAAGTATAAATTAATTTATTGTTACTTCCCATTTATTATTCGATCAATTAACAGACAAGACAAGTGCAGAACTAGTACTTTAGTTTGTATTTCCCAAAATAAAACTAAAAGTTGATAGTACACTGCACAAGTTCATGTGTGATACAACACGTAGCCAGTACTTGCTTCCATGCATTACCTTATTTCATGTTTTACAGCAACATTTTGAATAGGTTGGTGGATCCATTTGATTTTAAGATCATCGTTGTTTATGCTTCATCTCTTACGTAGCAGTAAGCATTGGTTAATTAATTAATCGAAGAACTTTCTTTGGTAGCGTTGGATTTATTGAATAGTTTAATTATTTAGTGCACCCCAAAAGTCCAGGTGGTTTTTATTATTGAATGATAAATAAATGTTTTTGACCTTGGTCTAGTTGGGAGTACGTTCCGACTCATTAAAACTATTGTTTAATTCAATTTTCTGTCTAATATGTTTCCAATTTAATGTATAATCGAAATGGTCGCCAAGATATTTTAGCGATTCTGTTTGAGGAATTGCTGGTTGAAATACTACAATTGGGTTTCTATCTTCTGCTGTAGGGGCTATGTCGTCAGAAAATGTTCCAAATACTGTTTCTTATGCTGTTGGAAATAAAAAGAAAATAAAGGAGGAATTTGAAGACTTTGGACTGAATATAATAAGAGTACCGGAAGTAAAAAAGAAATTTAAATTTGATTGTATTTATAAAGTTATTAAAGATTTATCAACAGTGGAGTAGAGAAGTGAGAAACTGGAAAAATAAAGAGAAAAATGAAGAATGAGTTCGGAAAAAAAATTCTGAGATAATTTAACATAAATGACTGATGAAACTGATGGAAAATTATACATTATGAGATTTTCACTATAAAGCAGGAAAGGCATCTGGAGATAGTGGAGAAGGGAGGAAAATAACTGACTGAAGCGAGAATATTATTAAACGATTAGTATGGTTGAAAGTTTCAAATTGAAATTACTATGGCCAGAAAATTTCATAATCATATTGGATAAAAATCGACTGAAAATAAATAAGCAAACATGATAGGCCGTTAAATAAATGTCAAATTTATTAAACACTTGGACATAATAAAGATTTCGCATTTACTCACAGTAACAATATATAATTATAATTAATTTTTCTAAATGCTTCTCAGTAGTAACATATATATTTCACATTGAATCTTAGCCATGGATGACGCACGGACCGATAAATTTATATGCAAACGTATGAATAGCTAAATGATTGAACTGAAAGAAGAAGTGAAGAATCGAGAATTTGAAATCAACTATTGTGTTAATAATATTAATGAACCTGGAGGGAGATTGACCTAAATCAATACTCATTAATGTAAAGCTCAAGACCTCAAGCGGAGATAATATGAGGACGGCTTTAAATTTTATTCTACACATTCATAATGGAACTGAAATTTATACAAAGACCCTAAAAGCCTTATAATGTTCCTTTTTTTGTCCAGATGTATCAGATAAAGGAATCGGTGAAGTGTGTTCCTTGTTTTCGGGAATAAATTGTCCCCGATGTCTAAAGTTTAGTCGTATAAATCATGCGTAAGATCCCAATTTCGGTGTTGGCGCTATCAGATGCCGGAATTATATCATCGGGGACGTTTTATATTACTATCGTTTTTGTTAATAAATTTTCCCCGTTGGCAATTAGAATTTATGCGTAATGTGATTCCGAAAATGGTAATAAATTTACTTGTTATTGGATGGTGCGGTAAAAATAAAAAAAAGATATAATAAAGATATAAAGACTAAAATAAGGATGATTAGCCTTTTGAATGAATCAACATGACATAAGAGATTCTAACATTTTTTTATTGTTTTTGAACTTGATTTATTGACAACTAATTGTACATACTATCTGATACAATACATTTCCGAATATTTGAGTATGAGAAACCTCTGTGCAAACTGGGTGCCGCGCGAGCTCACTTTTGACCAAAAACAACGACGAGTGGATGATTCGGATCAGTGTTTGAAGATGATCAAGCGTAATAAACATGAATTTTTGATATGTGGCAATGGATGAAACATGGCTCCATAATTTCACTCCGAAATCCAATCGACATCCGTGTGGGCTGCACACGATGAACCCGCTCCAAAGCGTGAGAAAACACAACAGTCGGCTGACAAGGTTATAACGTCTGTATTTTGGGATGCGCATGAAATAATTTTCATTGACTACCTTGAAAAAGGAAGGACCATCAACAGCGACTATTACATATAATGAAGAGGCTTATTTCGACGAAACTGAGGCTTATTTTGAATCATAGGACAAATCGTACTACAAGAAATGGTATCGAAAAGTTGGAGGGTCACTATAATCAGTGTGTCACCCTTGAAGGAAGTTATGTTGTAAAAAAAACTAATTTTGTCAAAAAATGTTGTATTTTACTATGGTAGGCCGGGGACTTTCAATTGACCTGTTAGGGTATTAGGTCCGACAGATATGTCCAAACCATTATAATCTGGATTTGGACTATCTTGGCGAAAAACATGTAGAAATTCTGTTAATAATCTCAAGTGAAAGATCTCAAGCTTATAAATGACAGACTGACAGTGTTGAAGTATTGGAATCGTACAGAAGATCTGACAATTCGAAAGAGCCCACTTTTGGCACTGATTATAATATTTGCACTCTTCCAGAAGAACCACCTTGTACGAGCTAAGCGTCCTACAGCTACTGTTAATTCAGTTGTAAATTCTACTGCGTAAGTGTACAACAATAGTGCTTAAATCGTTAGTTGTGTCAATCTGTGAAGGCAAATAGAGATTGTGACGGCCAGAAAATCTGCTCGGAACATTTTGATAGCTTCATTATGAACTGGATGACCATAATACATTGGATAACTGAATTTATAACGTTTGCTTCAAAAACGAACAAACAATGTAATACTGCTGGGATATGCTTATGCAACAACTGTCTACAATATACGAACAGCGTTTGAAAAGAAAAACGAAAACACTTGTGTGAAAATCCAAAACGATGCTTGACAACGTTAATACATAATAGGTTAATTTTTCTGACATTGTTTCCGTAACATGAGTACCTCA
The DNA here is from genome assembly GCF_030347505.1 of Rhynchophorus ferrugineus. Taxonomy (NCBI): domain Eukaryota; kingdom Metazoa; phylum Arthropoda; class Insecta; order Coleoptera; family Curculionidae; genus Rhynchophorus; species Rhynchophorus ferrugineus. The sequence continues at coordinate 13,811,013 of NW_027472588.1, read as the reverse complement.
AATTATCTCAGGTATTAAGCAACAGTCCATGCTGCGCAAAAAAGTGGAAGTAAATCATATAAGGAAAAATTAACATTCTTAAAGGAAATCCAAAAAAGTGGAAAAGAAGGTATCTAACTCAGAGATCATAATAAAATAATAATGAGTTCACAACCCTCGTAAAAATGAATGAAAAGTGATTAATATTTACGGATATTAATTGTGACTATAAATTTGTTTCTTGTTCAAATATAGTTCATAATAACTAGAAGACTAGTAAAATTAATCAATTATCTTACAATATTCGTGAAAGGTTACTCTTATTATAAATAGACATCTAATATTCAATATGCACGTCATATTAGGAGTAATAACCAACATTTTAATATGTAGACTAATCATTAAATTGTTGCTAGCGATAATAGACATACCATACTTTAATAATAGCTTAATAATAGCTGGCTTAATAAGTTTGCGAAGTAAGGGAAAAAATGCATAGATTGTATAAAAATGAACGCACTATTCTAGTGAAAACAAAACTATTTATACCCCTGTAATTTTCATTCACTTGAAATAATTTGATTGGAAAGGATACTTTTATACTTGGGCAATCAAGTCTGAAACAAATAACCAATCATATTACCTTTTTAATTGTATAAATTATTATATTAACATACCATACAACGTAACTTCGTAATTTTACTAACTTGTAGTTATGACAACAAGACTAAAAAATATATACAAATTGTGCCAATATTTCTTAACTTAAATGATGATGAAACTTAGATTAAATTAAAAGACATATTGGAAAGTAAATCACAGGAAAACTTTTGAAAATGGCAAACATCGAGGACTTTATGTATCGCTATAATTAATATATTGGTTGGAATTTTTTTTTCAACTGTGAATAAGATTTCCATATGCCACCTCTTTTCTACTATTTCTTTCGAAATTCCTGCACCAAATAATAATAAACATTTGCTTCATATCTTATTTGGTGATCGACTGACATTTTAACTTGACCTTTTCCGGTTATTAAGACAGGAGAATCATTAATTCCCATCAGTCACTGTTTAAATTAAATTAGAAATTTTGAGTACACCCCTGTACAAGCGTTTAAAGAGGATGTATAAGTCTGCTAGTCAACTGTAATCAATATCCAGAGCGCAGTGAAATTTTATGAGCCACGCGCTCACTGACGAGCTGAAGCGTTTCTGACTTCTGTCCATCCAAATACCGAGTAAGAGAGAAAAAAAAAAACGACAGAATTGAACAATAAAAACACAAAAAATTCATTTATCTATGATGTTTGTATTTTGTATGGTCACATGGCAACTTATTATATGATACAGTAAAAAAATAATTGATCGATAACATCAAATGTACGAACAAATATTTTGGATAATTATGTAATTAGTACATGGAGGACTGAGCTTTGCACAGACCATTCGAAGATTTGATAGTTTTTATATGTAACAACAAGAGAGTTGCCAATGTCAATTTATCAAATTCCCCAAAAAATACAATATATATATATATATATATATATATATATATATATATCTATATATATATATATATATGTTCGCCGATTCCTCCGTCAGTTATGGATCAATTTTCAAAATTCTTTTTTTATTCAAAAGAGTGCAGTTCAGATGTAATCCCACGGAAACCAAGCTAGGATCTGTTGGGGAAACGGGCGGAAATCGAGGGAAAACCTCAAATTTCACAAGACACGTACAAAGTTTTCACATATTTTTATCTAAAATAATAACTATATCATATGAGACGTCGTAGAAATATCGTAACCAACTGTTTCTATGATGTAATGGTTAGAACATTGAGGACCCAAACGGAGGTCGTGAATTCGATTTCCTAGAGCAAATATTTTTGTTCAAGTTTGATTGGAACATTTGTCAAATCATCTAGACTAGGCAGCGGACCCCAGAGCCTCAAAATTTCCTTATTTTCAATCATTGTATCTTTATTCCTATTTTTCCTCATAAGGGGTGTACATTTCCTTAGACTATCCATTGTAATACATGTATAATTGTAATTAAAATAACTGCGAAATTAATTGAGTAAATATCTAACACTCAACAGTGAAAAATAAAATATATTAACAAAAAAAATTGAACCTACCTCATAAAAGAAATAAAGAACTCACTAAAATACTAAATAAAAGTTAAAATAATATTGTAAATAGATAAATAGATTTAGGTAGCTATAAAGCTAAATTGTGTGTATATAGTAGAATATAAAATACGTGTAATAGGTAGGTTAAATAAGTATTTTGTTTATTATTATTTAGTGTTTTAGTCAGTTTTTTATTTATTTTATGAACTAGGTTCAATTTTTTTGTTAAAAATATTTTCTTGCAAGAATTTTGCTTGCTGGGTGAAACTTGACACTGCCGTGCAATTTTTTGATATATTCCCTTGTTGCCATTGAAAACACTACGGTATTCGCCATTTAGTTGATTTAGGTTTCCTGTATTTAAATTTTTAAGGACACTGTTCTTTTTCACTCTATCGATGAGTTCGAAAATGGCAGTATCAGCAGTAAGATAATCACAATTTTTAGGTTTGGACACAAGTATTATCCCGCAGCATTTTTGACACGAAACACTTTAACCCACTAGCATTCAACAACAATGCTATATTCGTTAAGTTTAGCTCATGTTGATCAATATCAAGCATAGCATGGGCTAGCCATATGTCCTCTAATTTTTGTGCTCTCACAGATATATGAAGTACTGAAAATGACTTCAACACTAACACCAGTGATTTAATTTGTAGCTGTTGAGTTTCTGATGAATTTACAGTGTATATAAGAGAACATAAAGGATTCTTGGCATGTTCTCGAGGTGCATTTCAATTTTTTTTTAATTTTCCATACTTTTTCCAACTTTTAATTCAATATATATATCGTCTAAATCTAGAGCCTACTTGAATTGATAATTTTCACTTTACAGGTAACAATAAGTAAGTCAGCAAGTTCACATAAAGTGCTTACAAAATATTTTCTACCTCTGGTTACAATATGTAAAGATAGGATACTTCTGATGCTTTCTATTCATTAGGGGTTAAATTACATGAGGTATGAATTCTAAATATACTACAGTGAATTGGTTATTCATTGTAATCAGTATTCCTTCAGTAGCCTTCGATTGACCAAAAAAGACTCTTTTCATTATTTAGGTCTGTAATGGAACGTTAGCTGGTACGAGAACCTGTTCCAAAAATCCGCGCATTTTTCGCACATAATGCTAATTACCAATAAATCAACAATCAACACGAGATTACCCGAAAAATAGTGAATTCTGACACAAGTTGACAAAGCTGAATAACAATTAAATTTATCTTTTAATTTCGTGACTCTAACTTTACTTGTACATTAGTTTTTTTTAGCCTAAGGTCTCTATTAGCATATACGCGGACTATGGCGAGAGTTCTGTGATGATAAAAGTATAAGAAAGACTCGCTATAGTTCTGTTAGAAAGATATCAATTTCAATGTTAAACAGTCGTTTCATCGTTCTTTAACAGTGATTGTATTTGTTATTGTTTGATTACTTCCTCAAGATTAGGCGATTTTAGAGGAAATGTTGTTTCGATAAATGATATTTGTGCTCAGATCTATTTTGAAACCATAAGAATTTAAAATACTAACTACAAAATAGCTCAGTGGCAAGTATTTGAAAATACCAATTACATATTTATGTTTTTAAGAAGCATAAGAAGTACATGATTTAATTAGAAATTATTCAAATACTGTCCAACTCTGATCACAATTAAACTTGAACACGAATACATAATATATAAATATAAATAAACTGCTTGTCACTGTTAAATCACTCCCAATTTTGGTTGATATTATAATTGATTTCATTGATATAATTGCATAGTTGTTGGTATATGTTTAAGCTGGTGTATGTATCGAATGTTTATTTAATTATTGCAAAATAAAATGAATTAATCTATTAGTCCACTTCTTTATTATTTATATATTTTACATCAACATTCATTTTTTTGTTTTTCCTATGCATATATTCGATTTTTATAATTTTTGCTCATTTCTTAATGCTTCTCGTAAGTACAAGGAAATCTGCGTGAAAATTCGCATTTTAAATAAAATTTATCATAATATCCAAACACAATAAAGAAAATGAGTTGATTTATATCGAAAATGTCTTATTTTTTAACACAATAACGATTCATCCATCTTTAAATATAGCCATGATTCTAAGCACAAAGTTGGTGGATAGAAAATTCCGATTAATTTACCCGCCTTAATCTTAATAACGCACTATAAATAGGTTACATCGTTGCCGTTTAAAATATGTTTTGAAATTCTTATCGTTAATGTTCCCCGAAGTACATTACTACGACCATAAATTTCGTAAGGCACTTCAGTAAGGAATCTGAAGAGGCTTTGTCCTTTGTCAACCGGGGGTATCGCTCGAATCCTCCAGATATCTTCTAGACCGATAATTTTAGTCTATGCTTGATAAGTATTCAAGAAACTCTACTCATTTACATGTACTTATAATTAAGCATCATCCCTGTTGGATGGATCAGGTATTTTTATATTCCTTACTGATTATTGGGTGCTCGCATGACTATTAAAAAGGAATTTATTCAGAAAAATTGATACTATATATCTGAATCAAAATATCAGCTATCCACTTTCGCAATTTAGCACTTTGCTACTTTATACCATACAAGCTATCTAGCATTAGTCTGAGAATATAATAATCATAAAGTACTATACCAGATAAATACCGCGTTATATAAGTTGCAACAGCGCATCTTCCAGAACTCTTGTGGCCAAGTGTTGTTGAGATAATGATTTTACACCTGCTACTAAGTGCTATTTGCTTGATACTTCACATTTTCACCAACATATATCGCTGATCAAAACACACGCATTCACCTAAAATTAAATGTAAATAATAATTGTTCATAAATTGTAACTAGGAAAGTTTCGAATACCTCTTATTTTAAATATAACATGGATGTTTATCAGAATGTTAAATTATTTTAGGGAAACTTTACCAAATGATACACTTAAATATACAGATTATTATAAATACATATTATGTATAAATAGAATTTGTATATAAATTTACAAAAATTAATTGACTTATTAATACAGCAAGAATTTCTTAGAAGCGATCTTGATAGATGGGATGATTAATTAACTTTAAGACAAATTTGTTGGATAAGTTTTTCTTTATTTATTACTACTAAAAATGGCTTGGCCGAAATGCCGAGGATGTTATATCATCGAATAGAGTTATTTCAAAAACTTCCATGTTAGCAATCACAACTGTTCTATATTCCTTATTGTTATTACTGAGTAACGCTTTCAAAGAATTTTCCCATTGACGAATAAAATGTAGACAAGAAAAAATACAGTTGAGTGTGGAATATAATTTATCGATCCATTTATTGTCAAAAACACCAGATAATTGATTTTTTTGGAGACTTTCAAAATGTGTGTATTTCTGTTATTTTTTAAGAACATACGATCACACTATAGTATTAGAAGCTCATTTTGTTCTATCAGGCTGATATTTAAATCCTATACCTCAAATTTGGTCGAGCGTATATAATATGTACTTAAAATAACTTGGAAATGACGTATATTAAAAAAGGGATCCTGGCCAGCAAATATAAAAGTACCGTGGTAAAAGTGACAGCCTGAATACTGACTTGAGTAATACTGTTTCTATGCTAACAAACATGGAAAGGCAGCGGTTACAAAACTCTTTATAAAGGAAGCTAACACTAAGCTGCGAAAAAAAGTGATGCAACAATCATAAAACCTGGACACTCGATAATTGGAATAACGCGGTATAGTCCGATGAACTATCATTTACATTATTTCCTACAAATGATCGTGTTTATGTATGAGAACCCCAAAAGAAGTCTACTGGCCATACTAAATAGGTACTTTGCGAAATTAGACTTCGTGGAAAACGTCATTATATAATTGAATTGTTGAACGAGCTGTGTGTGCTGTGGCACCATCTTGCTAAAACCATGTCCTCTAGTATTTACTTTTCCATTTCAGGCACAAGAAAATTTCTAATCACGTCTTGGTACCATTGAACAATAACAGTAACTGCAACACCTTGGTCATTTTCAGAAATATAGGGACCAATAATGTTTCCAGCGTGAATACCACACAACACAGTTGTTTTAGTGGATGCAATGTCATGAATTAATTGAGGATTCCGCGTTCCCCAAAACCGACGGTTCTATTTATTGATGTGGCTACTGAGAAGAAAATGGGTATCATCGCTCGTTATCAATTTAGATGAAAAATCTTCAATTTCACCAAACAGCCTTAAAATTGCATTACTGTACTCAACTCGTTGATTAGGATCTCTCGGTAGCAATTTTTGGACCAATTGAATTTTGTACGGAAACATTTTCAAATCAGTTTTCAAAATTGGCCTTAAACTGGTACAGAAATGTGTAACTGGGAACAACGCCTCCGAATTGATGTTTCTGGAGACTCAGCAACACTATCGCTCACCAGAGCCACATTTTCAGCGTTACGAGACGTCTGTTGTCTTCCAGAACGACGCCTGTCTGTTGTCATACCGTACTGTTGAAAATTCGCATGTAAACAACTAAAATAAATTTAATGTAAACAGATAAATTGTGGCAAAATGGCGCGCAATCTAAATGGTAGCGGGAGTTTTACCCCACTCTATATATACGTCAGGCGTTCACATAATTTTTCTTATCCCCATATTAAATATTCTTAATTACAACTGTAGATAACTAAAATAACTTATCACTGGTACCTATTAACCATTGCTTGTCAACTTGTCCTTGATACAACCTATTAAGTGTACATATTCACAAGTGTGTGGTGTTCTTAGGCATCACGGTAAACACAGAATTCATTATGTAAATTTAAAAATATATTATTTCAACATTATTTTTTCTTTTAAAACTTTTAATTTTTTCAGATAAAATGTATGTAAATGTGTAAAAACATCGTCAAGAACCTTTTCAATTAGGACCTGTCTCTATTTCGAAATACTGTAGCATCATATTAATGATGTTTGAAACACCTGCATAGTTACAAATTATGGGAGATATTAGATGTCACTAGAGCCACATTTTCAGAGTAACGAGACGTCTGTTGTCTTCCAGAACGACGCCTGTCTGTTGTCGTACCGTACTGTCGAAAATTCGCATGTAAACAACTAAAATAAATTTAATGTAAACAGATAAATTGTGGCAAAATGGCGCGCAATCTAAATGGTAGCGGGAGTTTTACCCCACTCTATATATACGTCAGGCGTTCACATAATTTTTCTCATCCCCATATTAAATATTCTTAATTACAACTGCAGATAACTAAAATAACTTATCACTGGTACCTATTAACCATTGCTTGTCAACTTGTCCTTGATACAACCTATTAAGTGTACATATTCACGAGTGTGTGGTGTTCTTAGGCATCACGGTAAACACAGAATGCATTATGTAAATTTAAATATATATTATTTCAGCATTATTTTTTCTTTTAAAACTTTTTCATATTAATGATGTTTGAAACACCTGCATAGTTACAAATTATGGGAGATATTAGATGTCATTGATAATTAAGATAGATTATGCTAATTATGCACCTAATAGTTCATCTACAAAACACACATAAATAGAACAATTTTTCTTAATATTATTTCTATAAAATGATGTATTAACAGATATAATAATTTAACACATACAATTAACAATTAAACTATAATATATTCTTAAGGCATAAGGTAAGAAAACCCAAAAGCAACAACACAATGATCAAAGATTTATTTTAATCTAAACAGAGAGCTTTACGATCGGGTTTGCCCTAATGCAGTTGATCCCTTTAATTAGATGGAACACGGTGAGGCTCTGAACCCGGGCCCTTGCCCGACCGAGAGAAAAGAAACTTTATTAAATGGTTCAGACGTCGCACGTTAAGTAGAATAAGCGGAATTCAAGCACCACTACATCGTCCAGTCGTTGCGGAAACTTTTTTCCTCCGGAAATCAGTCAGAAACTGCTGACGGTAATGGGGTTAGAAATGTGCGGCGAGCAATAATATATCAAAAATACAGTATTATTATGTTATGAGTAGATCAAGAAATTCCAGAACGGCATTTGAGTGAGTCGCTATATATTCAATACTGAAATTAGCAAGAAGTAGTATAGAAAAGTTGTTGAGTTTAAAAACAAAAAGTATTATGTTAACGAAACCCTTATAATATAAGCGCACCACTCGATACTTTCACGGATCGATTTCTTAGACTATTCAATGCCGAATTAATTGTGCTTTCACCCTATGAAGTACTGAAGAAACGACCAAACATATGTATGATAACTGATCAATTTTCCGTCCAGATAACTTATAATTCTAGTTAAACAATTTGTATCACCTGTAATTTAGTTAGCCAGTTTACCAGATTGCCTTCTTCTTTTTACCCATATTTTCACAGTCTTATTATTATAAAATGTCTTCCATAAAATCCAGTTTAATTCTGTCCCACTTTCAATGCTCTACGACTGAGCTAATGCAATTCGCCTTTGGTAATTAAGCTGAAAGCTTCTGCCCAAATTTCAGCGGACTAGGTTAGTTCATAACAACTTCAGTTCACCTTTGATGGCCTCACACCCTGAAAAGTAATCTTTGTGCCAGAAATACACCGACTTAGAGCTAAATCTGCGATACTTTTTCCTGAACTCCATTAAAACAGATGCCAACGAATGTTTGGAATAACCGCGGAAGTTATTATAAGCTATAAGCTTATAGCTTTAGAACCTGTCGTCTTTTATTGTTCTTATACATTTTTTGTTTTTTTAAATAAGTCGATTTTAATAATTGAAATTAATTGGAAAGCATATAGCCATATGATTTCTCCAGAATAACAACGAGCTGGTTATTTATTTTAACATAAAGCTGCGGAAAAATTTTTAATATACTGTATATAATCCAATTTACTGTTCAATCTATTCTACTGTAAACGAAATCCTTATAATATAAACACGTCACTAGTAACATAAAACATTTTGTATCGAGCCTTATGTATAGCAGGTTACTAGTTTCTCTATATTCAGTCTAACAATTTTGTGACTACTGCATTTTTCAGATCCTTTGGGAATACCCCAACTACCAAGTAATCTATAATATGCCCTTATATTAACAAAAAAATGTATGTAGTACTTCACAAATATATGAGAAACAAAACAAGTGAGTAAATATGATTATTTTTTAGATGGTTTTCGAGTTTATTAGTGAAAGAAACAAGCCGGAGAATCGAATTTCACCATGATAGTAAAGAGGTTTGAAGACGCAGAACTGAAGAAACTGTTGGATGAAGATTATTCCAACTCAGTAAAAACTTATCCACTCATTAAAAGTTACCCAAAATGCCATTTTCCATAAATTGCCATAAAAGTTTTGGTAATGATTCCAAAAAAAAAGAACATTGGCAAACCATTTCTTCACATGTCAGGAATTGTGAAAAGAAAGAGGTTTTTACATGATATAGTTAGTGGAGACGAAAAGTGAATTCGTTATTTCCTCGTCCAGGTTTCCATATTTGCGAAGAACCCAAATATTCATTGTGCAAAGATCTTGTGTATATGGTGGGACCAATTCGCCGTGATGTACTACGAGTTGCTAATCCGAGTTATGAGTTTGGGCAAATTTTAATTTAATAATATCAATAATATCAAGCAAGACATAACAAAATAATTTTGTTACATGAGAATGTCAGTCCTCATGTAACACAAGAGGTTAAAACTTATCTTAAAATGCTAAAGGCGTGATGCACAGTGTGATATATATCTAATTCACCAGATAACAAATGCTCCTAGAGTTTGCTCCTTCCTATTCTCCGTTGTCCCAATAAAAATAATATTGAAAGGCGCCTCGTTTTTCCAATGCGAAACTCCAATAACGCTAGAAAGATGAGAAAAAGAAACGGCAGGCAGTTTCAATACATTCTTGACAATAATACTTTGTATTCAAAAAATGTTTTGTTATCATGCGTAATATGCGTTATTAATGTCTGATGATCGATAAGTTGTATAATTTGCAATAGCTATCTGCTTGATTTCTCATACTACGATTGGTTTTAGAGGCATCACATTGGGGTTGTACTCTCTTGTATGAATTGTGTACTGTTTCTATTAAAATAGTATTGTCTTATAGATTTAAAATTTCTGTCTGCTATTATCTACATAAAATATCGCATTAAACATATATGACTTACTCCAAAGTCTAGTGAAACATAATTCATTGAACTATTTGATGTACAAGACACTTTATATATTTGATAGCATTAGTTTATAATGTAATGCCTATAGCTTATAAAGTACATTATTAACTTTTTGTAAACTCGATAAAAGAGCTTTATTGACACTACTGAAGGCTATTATAGTGTATGCTCTATACTATAATTTTTTTTGAGAATATACGATCGTTCTGTAGTGTTAAAAGCTCGTTTTCTTTTGTTTTGATTCGTATTCATATCTTGTTCGGATCTACCTTGATTTAATGTACAACTGTATGACAAAAATTATCACCCGATTTTAGGGATAATTTTCCATATTATTTGGTAACAGAAATAAGGATATATTCCTTAAGTATTCATATATACGAGCAGAACAGTGATTGCAATACGGTAAATAAAATAAACCTAACCTTACAATTAAAAAGAGTATTATTAATATCAATATTGTGTTAGGGCCTGACCTTGCAAGATTTTTTTTTGCAAGGAGTTTTTGGGAATGAGAAAACACACATTAAAATGCATAATTATAACTTCAAGTAATTAATTAAAACAATTTTTGACAACACACTTGAAAACGAAAAAAAAAATTACTTAAGCGTCGCGTCAAACACATACTTCATTTTATGTAATGTTGGCATTTTGGGGTAATTATAAATTTATATTATTTCACTCAATTTTTCCTTCAAAACCTTTAACTGAATCAGCTTCGCTTTTTTTGTATCTAGTTTCGAATAAAAATATTTAGCAGTAAAGTTATAAATGCATGTATATTCTGACATATGCCTAATGTTATATATTACTGTGATTTTTGTAATATTTATGCGAAGAATTTAGGTTACTTTTCTGAGAAAAATAAACAAATACTCTACAACTGATGTTACCGATTTCGAAATACCGTAACGTCATATGAGCTGTGTATACAACATATGCTTACTTACATCATCTGCATTTACTAGCTATTTTAAAACCAAAAATATATTAGTTAACATATTAGACTTAGAATCCGTCACTATATTTACGCAAGAATTAATATTGATAAAAAATAACAATTTTTTATCAAACATTACATTATCATTGTTAAAAAGATCGTTTTAGTACTTTTAATGTAACAAATTTAAATTCTGGGTAAATTTTGTGACCAGATATATACAAACAAATACAAGTACATAAATAAAACAATCTCTCCAAGCAACATCTTCAAGTTATATTACAAAGAGCAAAGAGCCTGTTGTTCCCAAGATATTTCTCGTTCGAATACACTCGTTCCTTGGCATGTCGCTTCACTACTATCTTTTAGTTTTTTATCCACAATTAATGTGTTTGGATTCATGGAAACCCTGAACAGGTTCTTATCAATCCATTCCAAACAGACCAGATCATTTTCCGTGATGTGTTCGTACATTTGGGTTTTCTTTTCCTTCAGACTCCATAATCCATTTTCGGAGGTGCTGGTGGTTTTATCTTCGTGATGGACGTGATGCGATTGGACTTCCTGACATCGAGTCTTCATGTTCGTTTGTATTATCTTATTCACTGAGGGTTTACTGAGATTAATTTCCTGCTCTGTTTGTGTATTGCAACTGTGGTGAAGCATCTTTATTGGTTTAGGTACATCGTCACCTGCTACCTCATTGATTTTTATCACAGAATGCGGCGACCTTTTTCTAGAAAATGGTGCTGTTAGGAATGGTGGAATAACTGCTGGATAATCGGAATGAAAATAATCATCTTTCGGATCTTCTTTAATCGATTTTGATGTTTCCTCTTGATCCGTGTAGAATCCACCATCTGATTGCTCCCTCTCCCGATTAGATAGATCTATTTTAACCTGATTAGTCTGTAATAAAGACATAATCTGGTATTCCCGCTCTGGCTTAACTATACCCAAGGGACACAAGTGGAAGTCCGTACAAATTTGCTTTAAAACAAACAGGCTTCCTTCAACATCGTCTTTACTGGAGCTTGAATCTTTAAAGATGATGCTATTGCCATTTATCGGTTCGGGAAAGTTGATTTCTTTTAAATTGAGGAATTCGTCGTACGTTTCTAGGACTTTGAGCTCGGAACTAAATGTTTTTGTCAAACTATAGCATGAGGATTTGTTGTTATGTCCAGAAGACGGGTGATTATAACTGGTGGATTCGCTCTCCTCTGATTCTGTGCTATCGATTATTAGTCGACGTTTCGGACGTTTTCGGTTTAGTTTCAGCGTAATCTTGGGGACCCTCGTCATCAAATAACCAGTGTGGGTCATATTATACAATAAATTTTGACGCATACCAAATATGTCAGGCGTCAGGTTAAATGACACATGTTCAAAATTATACCAGACGTCAAAGTGAAAATTCTTCCCACAGAAAATATAGATACTTATAATGGGAAGCGAGTTGACATAATCGTAATCATGGGCATCTTACTCACCAGATGGCGGGAGTTAAAAAAGCAATAACTACAGGACCTTGGGTTATATTCATATTTTCTCTATTTTTGTATATCTTAAGCAAATCTGTTTATTTAATTTTTATAGCATTTAGAGTAATAATAATTTATTTAAATGTAAAAACGAAACAGACTTTTTTTTTTCCGGAATGTTTAAAGGTTTAAATAGATTGCATTTTTTTTTCAATGGACGCTATTCTAGTCCAGAAATGGTTATTAAAATGATAATCTAAATGAGATCTCTTAGAGGCTCCAGTGTAAGTACAGGAGGCTTGTCCTTTACATTTCAGACTGAATGGCGATACATCTAAATGTTTAAGGGCATTATTTAACCAAGATGCGATTCCTTTCATTGTGGTCAATGTATACAAATATATTGAAATACATAATATGTGTTTCTCCTCAGATTCTGTTGAAAAAAACGTTTAACCTAGGCCTTCAACTTCATGTAGTTGGGACATGTTATCTAACTGTTATTTAATGTTTCCAGGAATCTATTTTAATTCATTAGTGATGTTATATCTCCACTCTTTTATTAATTATCAAAATTACGTAGAAACCCAATTTAACTAAAAGTCTCAATTATACTATGTATTATAAATGTTATAGTAGCTAATGCTAGTATTTTTGAATACAATTCGCTATCTAGAGCAAGCATTGTTTGTTTTGGTGGTTGAGAAAAGTTAATAGAATCAGTTGATCGAACTCTTACATGTATTCTTTGTTGTTATGTATTTAAATATGTATTAGTTATTTATATATTTAATTATGTATTTTAATGTTGTATGTTAAATATTTATTGCCGGCTTGGATTGCGTAGTGGTAAAGGCGACAGGACGGTCCTCCTACTGTTGCGATAGTCGCGGGTTTTAATCCAGCTGGGGCATGGTCGTAAATTTATGTTTGTGATTGTCTAACATTTGTGACTTTGCTTGGGCAAGAGCGCAAAATCCGATAAAGAAAATTATCCCAGTCGGGTCAGTAACCAGGCTGGGTATGACCGGATATCTTCTGGGATGATTTCTAAGTTGGTCACTCTCCAGTCGGTAGGTGTAATGCCGAGGACCGTAGTTTCAGTCTAGATAAACCATCATTGGTAAAAAGGAGACTATAAAATATATTAAAAAATATATTTTAATATATGCCCACTTAAAATTATATTGTAGGATTATTGATTTTTTCCATATTTGTTAAAAATAATCTAACAATTGTTATGACAATGGTATTTCATGTATTTTGAACATGTTTTAACCAAATACTAACGAGTATTTAAATAATTTTTCGTTAAAATTCCCGCTATTAAATATTCAAGCGCACTGATATTGAAGACTTGTAAAACGTTGATTACAATTTTATGTATGAGAGATCGCCTTCTATGCATTTTTAGCTTGTGGTTTCCCATAAATATGAACATAAACAATTAGTAATAGTTCTCAGATAAATAATTATCAGCACAAAACTTACAAACTTTAGTTCTATATATAGCAAGAACTAATTTCCGAGAAAATATTCCTGTAAGTACCATAACATTAATTATTAACAAATACTGGAACATTTATTATCCTCATAAAGTTGGTTAACCTTATGAAGACCGAAAACTGATTCCGCAACCGGTTTGTTTATAAACATACGTCATCGAGATTCAATTAACATGAAAGGAATTATTATTTCCAACTAAAATCCAGTGAATGGTTTGTTTATTGATGGAAACCATAAAACTAGTAGCGAAATTACTTTGGAGGAATGTAGTTTACAGGAAATAAGAACAGTTATAGAGAACTCTTTACATAATAGTTATATTAGTGTAATATTCGGTTAGTATAAGCTAAAACGAGATTCAGACTTATATGAATACAAAGTTACCAAAGTTGCTCTTTGCCCATGAATGTATTCTGGTTATTTTTTTCATTTTAAAATGGAATTTATTGAAAAAAATTGATGCACTATATATTATTAAAAATATTTTCCGTTACTTCTCTCCTATATCTGGCAACATGGCGTTAATATGTCGAAATAAAGTCGTTGAAGTTTTGAAGCAGCAGTATTTTGAAACCGTAAGCCAGAAAAACCATGCTACATAAATTTGAACAACTTATAGTCAAATTATACCTGGTCAGTAGGCTAAGTGCGGCAGTACTTCTCACTCGAACTTCAGGAGTATATCTATTTTCTTGCTGAAATTGATTAGTTTGACAGTTTATAGGTCCCCATTAGGAATTAATTTTAATAGTGGTTATTTTTTCGAATTTACTGTATATATCCTTGGTTTGTCATTGTGCATATTAACATAATAAACATTAAAACATGTAGTTATCCTAGGAAAAACTATACCGAAAAATCATAGAACTTTTAGGTTTGGTTTTTGAAATGTTCAGCAATAATCAAATGTGTTCTTGTAGGTATTAAATATCGAGCATCATAATGAAACAATTGCTAATAAAACAGAAAGGTTTTCAATATGTGTGAATTCTATGTTGAACTGGAACAAGCAGCGTTTATGAAGCTTTAACAATTTTTTTTCATCTTAGAGGCCCATATGTGCCATTATTAATGAAATGCAACAACTTTCAAATATCCCCTGCGGCTGTTCATGGTAAGACGGACCCGAAAAGTCCACTTTCTAATGACTTCACTGCACAGATCCAGCAGCAATGTCATCACTAACGGAATAACCAAATGGGAGAAACGACGTTGCCAAAAGATATCCGCCACTGACTGTAATCCATCTGCCCTTGGTGAAAACTCCTATATTTCAAGTCACTAAATTCAAAAATTTTATAAAAATGGCGTTGTTCGCGTTAAAGGAAACCATTCGTGAATCAAATTTATTAATAAACGAAATTCGGAAGCGAAATTCACTGCTCGCCAAGTTTGTTTACCCTATACCGAACGAAAATCGATGTCATAATCGCTCTGTTTATAAAGGGACGTCAACTGACTCCAATTAACGTGAAAGGTACTCCTTCATTTAGTAGGGATGATTCTCAGTATAGATTTATCGACGTCCTCAAGTAGGTTAGAAGAATAATAACGTCGGTGGGATTTTTTCAAGATAATGTGGTTTGTTGAAAGCGAGCGAGAATGAGCTACTCTACTCTCTGGTTGTATGTGGAGCACGGAGGATTTTTTAGGTAATAAAATATCTGGTTCGATACGTAGGGAAAACCATTTTCTTTTTTTATGACGGTGAATCAGAAATTTACTTGTTCTCGAATTTCCTATAGAGAAATGGTTATTTCCTGTCTAAGAAAGTAGTTTCAGATCATTTTTCATATATCTCTCAGGTATATGCGAAATTAATCCCATTACTTCTCGATTTATTCAATCTTACTGCTACTACACCGCTAAGTATTTCATAAGAATTTAGTATTTTATGAGTGTTTTATTTAGTGTTAGAGTCGAGTTAACGTCGAGTTATTATATTATTAGTATAAAGAGGTAAGTAATTCTTGATATTTGTCTATAAATCCCTGACATACAGCTAGAATTATTTCTTAATAATAAAGACTGGTGAATCAATACTATCATTCGATGCTGATGCCCGACATAATAGATCAGGAAACAACAAAGATACTCAATAAACATAGATTCTTTCATCTATCCTTTGATGAAGGTCCTAGAGTTAACCATTTCTACATTTAAAATGTTTAAACTTAAATACATTATGGTATTGCTGGGTGTGTTACAGACAATATTGATGATAAAATATTTCATAAAAATTACTCCTATAGATACTGGCTATAAAAAATATTTTTACAAAAAGAAATTGAACGGAACTCACTAAAATGTAAAAAATAGTCAAGAGTAGACCTTCAGCACAAAGAAACACACGTTTTAAAATAAAATATGTACGTAATAATTTGAGGGCTTGGCACCGACTTCGAACTGATTTCAAACTTAAGAACATTCAGTTCAAATATAAGGATTTTAATAGCCACATCATGGTATGAGGCTATGATGTGATTATGAAAAAGATAGCTACTATATTAGTAGCTAGCCACAATGAATCTTGAAGTTGTCTTCAGCATTAACAATAAATAGAGAAATTCCTGCGTCAGAAAAATAGTTGAAGTAATAGAGTCATATTAGAATAGAGCCTTGACCAGATGGCGCATTCTCCATAGCTTTCTCTACGGCCAACATTAGACAGTTACAACTTTCTAATATCTATAATTCCCCTCAAAACCAAATTAGAATATCAAGAGAGTTATATTGGCTCGAGGATTGAAGATATCAAGTACCTGGATTATCTAAAACCATGGATCTTAGCTTAGGTCGGAAACTCTGACAGATTCATAAGAACGGAATTCGTAGCAAACAAGCTAGTCCTGACGAATTCAAACAAACCATTTATTCCATGATAATAATTAACTAATTCAATATTTAGAAACGCTAAAGGTGACGTGAAAAGGCAGAACTAGAAAGATTTAGTTCGGCCTTTTCAGCAGTTGGCAGCATATCTTGAAAATAAACAGTATAACAGTTAGACTACTGACCATGAGAAAACTATACACGAAAAACATAAACAAAAAATATAAATAGATCAAAAATCATAGGAAAAGCGCATCCAATACAAATTAAGACTTCAAAAGGTAAAAAAGATCAAACTAAACATAGCTGTAGATTATGATTGATTGTATTCAGTTTTTTAATTTTTAATACCAATGCCCTGGTAATTTAATTTAAAACACCTAAGTAATTTAAACAAAATATTATTCGAACGTGTACAACCAAATATGATCTCAACAGAGTGGGTTAGTTTTAGAAAGAATGTTTTAGGAGCTTACTAAGGAGCAAGGGTCACTCGCAGGTTGGACAGATACAGGATATAAAAAGAAACATAAAAAACTACGCAGCCCAGCATGTCACCGAGAAACAAAGAAACCATAGCCAAACCACCATATTATAATAGAATGCCAAATAAGAAAATTTAGTAGGGGTATGAAGAAATGGAACTAAACATTTAGTAGAAGGAACTGAAGTTTAAAACTTAGTGACGTTAATTATGAAACGTTAATTTATGCGATTCTTTACTTTGTTTTTTACAGTCATATGATATAATTTTATTGATAATGTTGTTTATGTCAATCATATAAAAAATAAGTAACATTAAATACGATACGTGTTATTCTCACAATATATTTATAAGTTACCATAATTTAAGTGCAATAGTTTTTATGGTCCTTAAAACAATGAATAATACATATTTTTTATAATAAAAATGTTTTTAAAACTAAAAAATGACTCAATAAGCCTCGTGCATACTATGTAAATGAAACCATCTATTATTTGCTGATTTTGAATTAAACTCGGGTTGTAGAAACATCGGTGATCTGAATGTACCAGTTAATGTAGTAAAGTTAACATATTATATGCTTGTATGTATTTTGATCAGCGATATAATATTGCTGAAAACAACCTAACCTATGCTAATTTAGCGTTATTGAATATGAAACCATCAAAATTGTATTTTCGATATTCATTGCTTTTGTTATTTGATCTAAAGCTCTAGATATAGACAGTTCTAGAAATCTGTTTACGTAGCCCTTCAAACAATTTTGATTCAACTATGATCTTGATGTCAATGACTAATAATAGGCTGAAGAAGCAAAAATAAAATCGAAAACAGATAATACAAAGACTCATTGAGTGAAAACCCAGCTTATATTCTCTAGGAACTTTCAGATAGTTTAACAATTAATGAATAAACAGTTTCAAGATGCTTCCATGTGATGGGGTCCCAAAAAAAGGCAAAAAGGCTACCATACTCATTGACAGAAAATGTTATTTCGAACCATTTCAACATTGAAATTTCATTACTTGCCCAGCAATAATAAATGTTTGCGTAATTTCACAAAATTTTCTTTAGCTGTATTATAATATTCTATTATCATCAAACTTCTAATACAAAGTATAGATACATTCATTATAATTTGGTACGTTTCTATTATATATCGCAATTTTCAAACAAACGATAATTTCTGGGTAGAAAAACATTGTTATAGTAACTGATTATATGCTTTATAACAGTGTAGTGAATGATATATAGTACGCCATAAATATCCATCGCATAATGAGATATAAAAAGCGAAGCTTTACAAAATATCTTCATCGTCTGATCTTTTTATAGGCATTTTCCAAACCACAATATTTTCTGTTATTTATATTTTTCTGATATTCTAATGAAATACTCAAAAAAACTATTTTGTCAAAATCAAAGGCTAAAAACAATTAATAGACCTATTTTTCATCACCAATTATAGTAATAATTTCATGCAAAATCTTCTTCTTTATTGTTGTTGAAGCAGAAAATCACAAATCTTTTAATACCCAACGACTTTAATAATTTTTGAAATGCTTCAATGCATTATTTTACGCAACATAGAGAGTTAAACTAAACTTTGACAATTATCCGGGATTTTTTCGTTTTGCTGTCATATATTTGTTTACTTGGAGCTTGCCTGCAACTAGAATATCGATGATTTTGGCAACATCGATATATAAGAAAACAAAAAGTACTGAAGGAGCACTAAGTATTGACTATTTTGATTGGAATAAAGTGTTTTTCTTAAGGAACATACAGCGGTTGGCAATGCGCGAGGACCGTTATCATGCTATCAGTGTTGGTGTAATTTATTTGCTAATTAATCTAAGCGTCGTGGAATAACAGGTAGATCTCTAACCCCACCGGGCACTGGAACCCCATCACGATTATCTGGTTACGAGGGTTATTTTTTAAGCAGAGGCAATGTCTCAGCAGTCATCAGAGGATTAATTGGAACATTTAATTTCTGGATATACATAATAAATTTTTCCTCCTGGTGTCAGGCCAAACCCAAGAAAAGTGTCTCTGTCTTTCCTATTTCCAGAATACTAAAATATTAACCTTTAACTGATTCAGGTCCCCCAGTCGGTCATATGAAACTCAATATCAAATAAATAAGTGAAAGTCAACCATGTTTATACTGCTGTTTCAAATAAGTGAGAATAACATTGAACAGAGTTTATCCAATCAAGTAAACAATAACACATTCGCTACAAAAGCTGTACTACCTACGCTATCTCTAGAAAAACAAATAAATACTCCTTATGCGTACTATTGTCGCCTATATATCTTAATTATTGTGTTATTTATTTTTCAACAATTAATATATTGTTACCCATTGCCAATTGACCCATGATGAATTTTTAACAATAATTTTAATTTTTTTTAATTTACAATAACTTAAAATCTAAGTATATATAGTATATACAAAGTTTTTTTCAGTAATGCGTAGTGGATATTCCTGACGTCGAAGCTTTACAATGTTGCCGCATCAACTCTGAGTTTTAATTCAGTTCGACTTTGACGT
Source organism: Rhynchophorus ferrugineus (assembly GCF_030347505.1). Classification (NCBI taxonomy): domain Eukaryota; kingdom Metazoa; phylum Arthropoda; class Insecta; order Coleoptera; family Curculionidae; genus Rhynchophorus; species Rhynchophorus ferrugineus. The sequence goes on along the minus strand of NW_027472588.1, from coordinate 13,790,941 downwards.
ACAAACAATTCCAATTTAAATAAAATAATTTAACAAAAATGTTACCAAATATAATTTATTTTAACACTATACTATATCTAAAAACTACAGTTAATTATAAGGCCACAATAATTTATAGGTAAGAGTTAAAACCTCTTATCACTATTGCTTTCAAAGATTTTGCATACGTCTGACAACTGGTCGCCGTCCGGTTGTCAGATGTACGCTAAATTGTTCAAAATATTATGTGTAATTATTACAAGTTATAAACCGGCAAACATTACTTCAGTCGCCGGCTTGGTAGCGCAGTGGTAAAGGCGATGGGACGGTCCTCCTATTGTTGCGGTAGCCGTGGCTTCGAATCCTCCTGGGGCATCATCGTAAATTTATGTTTGTGATTTTTTAAAATTTGTGAATGTTCTAGGCAAGAGTGTAAAATCCGACAAGGAAATGATCCCAATCACGCCAGTAATCAGGCTGAGTACGACCGGATGTCTTCTGGAATGATTTCTAAAGTTGGTCAGTCGGTAGGCTTAATGTTGAGGACCGTGGCTTTGGAGCCCACGATAAGCTTTAGGCCCAGTCCAGATAAACCCATAGTTGGCAAAAGGAGACTTTAAAATATATATAATAAAATAAAAATTATTTCAGCCCTTTATAAACCTTAAGTTGCTCCGTAATATATCATACTACTTTGTTTGAAAATGCCAAAAACCATATATATTCAGTTAATCTAAACTATGTTAGATAGGTAATTATTGATGATATTAAATGGTGTAAGTCCTTACAATTTTATTTAAAATGTTGTTTAGCGGGTTGCTGCTGTGCTGAATATTACTGTGGGTACTGTGAATAGCAACGCTTACAAAATGAAGAATAATACGTTAGATTCACCCAATAAAATTCGTCTACATACAAAGTGGGTGACGAATCTTGACCATCTTGATATTGGCTCTATTCGAGACCAAATATACGAAATGTATAAGAACAGTAAGTACACAAAATGTTTTATCGATATAAACATAATTTAATAAAATTATTTTTGAGAAAATTGTCTCTCTGGAAAGTATACATAAAAGAGTAGGGGCATGCAGCTGTTTGAGGGACGTAAGACATCCTTTCATACATTCTTATAGGGCATAGGGTTTAAATAGTGTAAAGATAACCCTCGGAGAGGTTTAATAGAACTTCCACACATCACATTAACAAGAATTCAATTAAATGCATAAAATAATATAAGAAATTTGAATATTTCAAAATGGTTCATTGTGGCACTCTCGGCAAGAGAGTAACAAAAAAAGTGTAAAGACAATAAAAATTGATGGAAAAAGTAAAAGTTACAATAGCATTCAATTGGATTTTGTTGGTCATTATATTTATTAATAGTTAATTGCAAATATGTTGCTGGTTGAGAAAGATATTCCATCACAAAGTGTTTGCATATGTGGAAGTAAGCATTGTCAATCATAACACCTTGGGTTTGGATGATCCCGATAAGTCATACAAAGAAGTAATAGATAAATGGTGGAGTTGTGAACATGTTTTGGACATATTAGAAATTAACAGTTTAGTGATTGAATTGGACAGAGAGTCGTAAAGTGGAAGTGACTGAAGGAAACTTTCACGATATGTGATAATGCTGTGCAATGCTGGAAATTCCTGAGACAGATTGATGAGAGTGGTGAGACAGATTAATTGAATATAACTGTAGAAAATGGTACTGTAGGGCGTGAAAGATTTGTGTGCACAGATATGATTGTAATTGTTCAAAATTAAACATGAGCATTAGGTTAGAACATATGAGGAGAGAATGAATACTAACTGTTTTGTAGATATGGTAAATTCATTACACAGATTTCAGTGATATTTTATAAAGAATGGCGTACACAGGTAATAAAAATACAATAGTAGCAAGATGACTTGCCAAGTAAACACACTATTGAAGGAAACAAGAACTGAACGTTAAAAGTAAATATGTTCTCGATTGAAAGTAAAATACTTCTCAGATATACAATTGTTAATTAGGTAGATTAGGCCTCCAGGGGCATAATACTACATAAAAAAACGCGCCTAGAAACTCTACCTCGTGGATGGTGTGGAAAAGAGTTCAATGTAAACAAAACAAATCTAACCTACAAACTATTACACCTTTGTTCTTAATTGTAGTTTTAAGTCCTTCGATAATATATGTATTAGACGTACTATAATGTTAAAACAAATTATATCTGATAACATTTTTGTTGAATTATTTTAATTAGATTAGAATTTTCTTAAAGCTCAGAGTTCATGAGGCAATATTGTAATATTTCGACGTCACAAATATCCACGACGCATTACTAAAAAACCTTGAATAAACTATATTTAGGATAACTGATGGGTATTTTCTTAGGCTCTATGGTAATTATATCTACGTAGGTATTAACACAGACGTACTTTCTGTTATTTATTTCATTAAATTTTTTGTACTGGTCTAATAATCGAATGGTTTGAGAAATGAGATATGACACTGGAATCTGTCCTCATATTTCTCTGTAAACTGTCGGCACCTGAAGATCTCGATGCAGGCAAACATTTCTATAATATCTGAGTGTATTTATGATACTTTTCGCGGAACACCCCCACAACTGAATTCCATAGGTCCCTAGAATTTACTGATATAACAGCAACTTATTATATACGAATAACTGCGATTTTTTCCTGTTAACCAACACATTTTTTTTCCAGGTCTTTTTTGAATATTCTCCATGTTATTTTAATAATGAGAATATTAAATCAAAGTTATTATATCTTATATACTCTGGACGATAGCTCCATTCTAGGAAAATGCCATCAAATCATCGATATTTTATGCTCTTGTTTGTTTCTTTAAATGTTTTGCGATATATCTCTCCCCTAATTTATATTATCACAACATATCTCGCTTAATCAACTAAAAGGATTCGGATAAACCTTGATATATCGACGAAATAAAATTAAACAAACAGAAAACACGACGAACTTTCGAACAATATAATAAAACCAGTTTTGAACAATTGCTCTTCCACCATTCTTTGACTTTATTACTGACTTGAGGTCGGAAATGCCTTAAACATATTGAATCCATATCCACAGAGCATCGCTAACTTCTTTTATCTACGCATAAACACACGAGCACGCTGGAAGCGATGAAACTGTGTTTCTAGGTTGTCTCGATAGTGACAACATGAGAATTGATGACTGGGAAGACGTGGACAGTGTTATAGGGCTTTCGTCGACGGATATACTTCCATTATGTCTCTCCACTTTTTCTCCAATTAAGCAGTTGATAGTGATAAATGACCGTGTTTCTGTTTTAGATCTAACCGAGTAGAATAAGTAAATATTTTCCATCGTTTATTTAAATATCTTTTAAATTATATAATAATAGATGGTTTTTTATTTGATTTGATTTTTCGTAGTTAAAAGCAAATGTAAAATATTGACTGTTAAGATCTGATAAATTCGTATACCGCATTTTATTATCACCTATTATCAGATAAATTTATATATACCATATAGGTGGAGACCTGAAAATATTCCATGATCTTATAGACACATAAATAAAAGAAAGAAAATGAGGGAGCAAAAAATAAAGAAAGACTGCGATTAACTGCATTACTGCTATTATTTTAATTGCGATTATTATTAAAAGGCCCATTAAAAGACATTAAAAGACTTAGATAGATACATCCAGGAGATGAATAAAATAACATTAACATCGGACATATATTAAACAGCACATTCTTTTAACATATCTACAATTTTTTGCGAAATAGATTCATAAAGTGTCTGAATAGTTCCCAATGGAGTGTTATCCCATTCTTATACCAAGATAACTTTTTAGCTGTGTGTATGGACACTTAACATTTTTAATATGGTGTAGCGATCTTAGCATGTCGAATTTTACATCGTGGAATAACGGTCTACAAAATACCCAGAAATATAATCCCAGATGTTGAACACAGGCGGGGTGCCAACTGGAACCCGACAACGAATAGCTGGCGGCAACCCCGAGAGGTTTATCTGGGATATTATTGAAGGGTATTTCGGTCATTCAGTGCTCAACCCTCGTTTGGTTTAGACGTGCCACCATCGACTGCCCAAGCCTCGTCAACAGGTAACTCCGCTGCCATCCTTTTTATCTTTGTATAAAAAATATTTTTTATATTGCCAATAAATAACGGTCACATTATGTAAACACCACTGTTTCATTTCGATTTACCTCCATTCACCGAGCCACATCATTTTACCCTAAAGTGGTGACCCCGACGTGATCTTTCGCAAAATTGGGTTTGGACTCGTGAATGGAGGGTACGTAGAAAATGGTGTATTTTATGTGACCGTTATATTTTTTTTGTTTCAAAATTTTAAATATTTTTAATTCGATTCCTTTTCAATTTTACCTTCAAGATTCATTTTCATTTTATTCCGATTAATTTCATTATTTCCAATTAATTTTTTTAATATTTTTTTGTCAAAATTTTTATTTCACAATCTTTTGGAATATTTTTACATCACTGCTTAATCATCAGCGTCTCGGCTAAACATTTCTTTCGGCGCTATGTTTAAATCATAATGTCTTCCTTCGCTCGCCGTCTCCGTCATAATGGCTGATATTTTGATTTAAAAGGCTTTGGGCAGCTTCGGTCGGATACCGTCGTTATTTGTTTTTTTTTTCTGAATTAACCTAACGTATGTGACTACGGATTAGTCACAGAGCAGCTCCAGAAGCTAGGTAGCGATTGCAGTCATCGTAGACTCGTTATGTTTTCGCCGAAGTACCGGAATTGCTAACGTCTCGTCGTCGAAGAAAATAAGCTACCACGTCGTCGAACAGTCGATCCTCCCACAGCGTCGATTACGGGAGCCCTGTCTGAAGAATAGCTTGTTTTCAACGTCGTCGATGGACCACATTCAAGTGCCAAAGCGACGATGATGCAACGGTATCTGTAGGACCGAAAGATATCAACAGCCGTACCAGATCGCAACCGTACCAACCACAACCGTTTCGAACTATCATATTTTTTCAAAGCCCATTTTACACAGCACATTTTGTTTGGTATATGTTTTTTTTTTGTATTTGATATTTTTTGCAAACATTTTTGTATTTTTGTTGAAGTAATTTTATGTAAAATTCTGGCAGGGGAGTATTGTAGCGATCTTAGCATGTCGAATTTTACATCGTGGAATAACGGTCTACAAAATACCCAGAAATATAATCCCAGATGTTGAACACGGGCGGGGTGCCAACTGGAACCCGACAACGAATAGCTGGCGGCAACCCCGAGACGTTTATCTGGGATATTATTGAAGGGTATTTCGGTCATTCAGTGCTCAACCCTCGTTTGGTTTAGACGTGCCACCATCGACTGCCCAATCCTCGTCAACAGGTAACTCCGCTGCCATCCTTTTTATCTTTGTATTTTTCTCATTTTTTATATTGTCAATAAATAACGGTCACATCATGTAAACACCACTGTTTTATTTCGTTTTACCTCCATTCACCGAGCCACATCATTATACCCTAAAATGGTAATATAATAAAATATTTTGTAGTACTTGACAGCAGTGATAGTAAAAGCTTCATCATTAAGAATGTTAAGATATCCAATCGCAGTAATCCGGTTAACAATTTTTTTTATTAATCTCCTAGAACGTCAATATTCTGTCCGTGTGCAATAAGTAATTTCAGTTATATAATATAACTATCATGTCATGTAGAAGATCACTTCATTAAACGATATACTATACAACTTATAATCTAAATCTTAGTGTAGATACTATTCTAATTTATTTTAAAGTCTATCCTAATTTACTCTAAAAACTATTCTAGCTTTTTCTAGAGATTATTAAATCTCACTCTGTGTGTCTATTAATCAGCTCGTAGGGTATTTTGCATTGGAGCCTACGCATTGTTATCGTGCACCTTTAACTGTTTGGCGAGTGCATTGGGATATACTAATAGTCTTTGGGAGTACTTCGCATTCACACTCCAAATCACACTCGGTATGGGTTCTATGGGGATATCGCATTGAACCAGTTTGTTGGACATGTAATATGGGACGATGACTCGCAAAACTTTATTCTGGAAACTCTGGAGGATATCTATGTTAGATGTGCTAGTAGTACGCCACAGTTCAATACCATAGCTCCAAAGGGGCCCAAGTATTGACTTGTACAACAAAAACTTGTTATCTAAGGATAATTTAGATTTACGCCCTATCAGCCAGATCACTTGATTTAGTTAAGTCCAAGCTGTTTGCGTTTTGTCACTGTACCTTTTGCTATGCCAAACGTCGATCGAAATGCATTCCCAGATATTTAACGTCGTCTATTGCTGTAGATTTTGTCTTATTTGCCTTGATATGCCACGTTTTCAACCACAATTCGACTTTGTTAAGATGAAGTTGGAGGTTTCTTGCGGCTAATATTGGATCCTTGTGTGATGATAAAACCGCTGTATCGTCAGCATATGCTGCAACAGTAGTGTTTCTTGAGGTCGGTAGGTTAGCTCCGTATACAATAGATATGTAGCGACCTTGAGTCATGTCGAATTTTACATCGTGGAATAACGGTCTACAAAATACCCAGAAATATAATGCCAGTTGTTGAACACGGGCAGGGTGCCAACAGCGCCAACTGGAACACGATAACGAATAGCTGGCAACCCCGAGACGTTTATCTGGGATGTTATTGAAGGGTATTTTTGATCATTTCGTAACCGACTATCGTTAATTTAGACTTACCACAATCGACTGCCCAAGCCTCGTCACCAGGTAACACCGCTGCCATCCGTTTCATCTATTTTGTATTTTCCACATTTTATATTACATCAATAAATAACGGTCACATAATGTAAATACCACTGTTTCATTCCGTCTTACCTCCGTTCACCGAGCCATTTAAATTACCCTAAAGATAACAATGGGCCAAGAACACCGCCCTGCGGAACACCCGAATATATTGGATGTAGGTCAGTGTATTCGTCGCCCTGTTTGATAATAAAATGTCTGTCTGTGAAGTACGATTTCAGCAGTTCAAAGTACGTATGGGGCAAAAGTTTTTTCAATTTAACACGCAGTCCAGCGTGCTACACCTTGTCGAAAGCCTGAGCAATATCGCGAAAAGAAGCGGAATAATATTTTTTATCGTTTAATTTTTTGTTAATTTGGTTGACTAACGGTTAGTAATATGAATGTTATTTTAATGTTCGTTGATCTCTGTGAGTTACCTTCGGACTTCATCTATATTCCTTTTTGCTGATGATGTTTTACTATGTTCTGTGGTGTTGTCATTGCCGTATGTACTCTTGTCGCTCGTGAAATACTAAATAATTCAGCTGTTTTTGTAACAGGAGAATCTGTGACTAAACCGGCCACCAACGATTTGCCGTCTTTCGAAGGTTGAAAGTTCACTCATTTCATCCACCTATCGCTTGTTTTAAGCATTGCAGAACAAATCGTACAATATACTGAAATATAACCTATAGTTTATTCAATTTTTTTTGTGTCTCCATTCCTTCTCATTTTATTCTAGTTATAGAGTATACGAGATACAATGCTGTCTGATTAATTCGAACACTTAAACGAATGAGCCTGTCAAATTCATCCGGTTGTCAGACGTAAGCAAAATTCCTGAAAGCAGGAGGTTATAACTCTAACCTATAAACTATTGTGGCTGTACAATTAACTGTAGTTCTTATATGTACTATAGTGTTAAATTAAATTATATTTGATAACATTTTTGTTCTATTATTTTATTTAGATTAGAATTTTGTTGTATATCAAAGCCAAACTGAACTAAAACTCAGGGTCGATGGGACAACATTGCGACTTTTTTGCATCACAAATTTAGATGACATACGTACAACACTTTGTAACTTTGAATAGACTATACAAGAGTAAACTAACCAATGCATACACATCGCATTATCTACCAACATTCAACAAGATATATTTTATTGTATGGTGTTCAAAAAAAAACAGCCCTAGTTCGAAATAAAAACAGTGCGCTTATATCAGACTCGATGATATGAGTTTGGGCATAAGGGTTTCATTTAGATTACAAAAATGTTGAGACCACAATATCATTGCGCTCCCGATTTAGTAATTCATCCCTTATTTCCTATGCTAAATATGCTTCTGCTTCAGATGCCCATTTCTTAAAATTAAAACAAAAGATTGTGTTCACTTTAGCGAAATGACATCAATAAGTATTTGAGCACTCAGTATACTTCCATATATATTAACTTTGGGAATGAATTAATATTCTTGAGAATTAAATAATATTTTAAATGTTAATTAAAGGTAAAAAGAGATTAATATAATTAAAGCAGCATAATAACTAATACAAACGTATACGTTTCAAATTGCCCTTATCTTATATTTAGCAAGGGTGGATACATTTTAAGAGAACTCCCAAAGTATATGAGTGCGCTCTTTTCTTAATTAATTACACTTGGCGTATTTAACATGCTTATCAGTTTATCTTACGTAGAAACTTATTTTAAAATTGTTTTTGTTCGTATATAGTATTTCTGCTGGCGATATCACCGACTATAATGGTTGTCTAACTCAAGAAATATTATCCGTCTGTCTGGGTTATATTAAGCATGCATCACGACATTTCTTTATGAAACTTTATCTATTTACAGTTACTATTCTGTTGCCTTGTCTTTTTATTTCGATAATTTTGCATGCTGTTAGATGTTTGCATGTATTTTGATCAATTAAAACAATCTAACCTAAGTGTTTAAATGTTTGATATTTTTGACAGTTTGAAAATCACTAATATATTCAATTTTAAATATAATTTTTATCCCGTAAAAAATTATAAACATTCAAGGAGTCAATAGTTTTTACAACAGCAGTGACAGATTAAAGCTTATGGATTTTTTCAAAAAGTTCGTTTATATTTTCTTTTCAAAAAGTTCGTTTATATTTTTAAGGATAATCTAAGCCTTGTGCTCATCACTTAGTAAAAATGACAAAAACAGCTGTATATGAAAAATGTAAAAAGATTAATAGTGATTATATATAAACCATTAAATTTCTTCAAAATTAAACGTTTATTTTTCCACCGAATCGACTATTTAGATTTAAAAAAATGCATGAATATCAATATACATTAATCTTCATATTAATCTTTTAAACTGTTAAAGTGATATAAGTTAAAGAAATACGAAGCTTTCTTCCGAAGTTTTACAAAAATGTATTACTATAAAATGTTGTTCCAAAAGATGAAACTGTCTATCTGTTTGATCTGTTTGAGAAATTGATAAAATAACTGTACGGAGTTATTATTTATATGCGATTTAGGGTTCACCGACCTTATTCTTAAAGTTTTACTCGATCCAATACACTTGCATTTGCATCTCTTTTGTATGCTTTTTCACTAAACTGGGTTCTATTGCATTCTAAGGCTCTGTCAGAATTCCGCCCATGCCAATACAGGCGTCTGATGCACAGTGGAATTCTAATTATTAGCCCTCTTTGAAATGAATAACTTCAGAAAAGAGCTTTTTTCAATAGAAATTTGCTTTATTTGTGCAATAATTTTACATCAAATATAGAATTATATCCTTAGTATAAAAGTTGCCTTTACATAAATAAACATTATAGATAATTAAACTGTGGGCGAATTTTGAGAGACAATAGCTTAAAATATAATATATCGAACATTTTAAGTGATTGATTTTATATTTATTTGTTCTAACAGGAGACAATTTATTTATAGAACAAAGCTCTATAATGCCGATTCTCTATTTTATAATATATTACGACAACAAAGTTAACTTTTCTCAGAAACTCAATATTGAAAACATTAAAAAAAACTCGTTTTATTGAATACTCTCCATATTGACCACCCTAAACTTTTTGACACATGAACACATTTTTAAAGGAAAATGTGTTCATTTTCCACGCCTATGTGCCAAACATGTAATATTATGGTATTTGTAAGTCTCTTGAGCCTCAAATGAGCTGGAGAAGTTTCTGCGATATGACAACCACCGACAGTGTACGCTTTCCTACTAAAAATTATTCTGGAGCCAGGAGAACGGTGTTTTTTATTTATTAGTTCATACTCAATAAATAATTATAAATATATTATTTTATAAAAGCATTTTTATATTATATATAATATATTATTATAATATATAATAATAATGTATTATATGTTATAATATAAATATAGTATATATATGTTAAAAATATATTCATATATTCAATGTTAATATATAGTTCATTTACCGGTAATATTTATGAGGGCCTGGGTTAAACAGGGCTATATTCAGGATGTAGTCACAACTGATGGGTATTAATGAATTGTTATCTGGTCTAATACGAGATTCTTTATATCGATAAAACTATTTATGTCTTTCTCAATAACCATTTGACTCTGAGTAACCTAAAACGGGTCCAGCCGCATTTTTTTTTCATCCACTAAGAGCTTTAATAAATATGCATCTGCAGATTAACCTGAACACTTTGGTTCGTTGCATTTCACTGCATTGCATTTCTTTCTCTACATAAATACCTGATGTTTCGGTGATGTGCAGTTTCATTATTTACTGAAACCAATTCTTATTATCAGGGCAGCGATGGCATTTTGTTTCAACGTAAAAATGACGTAGGCAGCATGAGATAATGGTGTAATGGTATAAATATGGTATAAACACACAATGGACAAGGGGCCTGTCCACACCAGAAATGATAAGGGTAGACCGATTGCCAAAGGAGTCAACAAGAAAGGCGATAGTAGACATGGATAACCAGGGATGGATAAGTAAGGGACAGATCAAATGCGAGAAAAAAAAAAAGAATGCGGGATGCGAGAGATTGAGCTTAAGAAGATAGGCGGTACAATAAGACACGGAATATTGCTGCATACATCAGCAGATTTAGAATAAGAAATAGTGAAGGTCTGTGCGAATATGGTAATGGTTTGGAGGATACCAAGCATATAATGGTCGAATGCACCCTGGGCGAAAGAACAAGGATCAGAAAGCTGTACGGCAGGGCGGTGGTGCTTCATTAATTTAGAGATTCAGAAGGGAACAATAACAGTTCAGATATAGAATCAATTCTAATCAATAACTGGGCGGAGATAGTAGTTAATACGCAATAAGTAATAAGACAGTAATAAGTAAAAAAGGAACACCGACACTGAGGCAGATAAATCTGACACGGGAAGAGTTGGTGGAGGCATAAACGATGAACGCGATCAAGTAGAGTTTTGGTCTCTGGACCTTAATTGATAATAAATATTGACATACATGCACACAGAAATAGTAATAACCATTTGTCAATGGCCGTTATTCGGTAATTAAGGAGGACAAAAAGAAATAAACAAATTGACGGGCTCTGAGAGTCTGAATACTGACAGTATCCCGATAGAATTTAGATAGATGGGACAACTCCAAAATGTGAAAGCGCTTCAGGACTACTGGAAAAATGGTAGTGTAATGGTGAAGCATTGTCATTTCCTTAGTAGTAATAATTATAACGTCAACCAAATCAACAGCAAAACTTCCATACTGGCTATACGATGGAAATTTGGGTAAAAACAGCAGTTGAATGAATCATCGAAGACAAATTGCTGACGAGGCTACAATTAAAATATATGTATTAGTTGCATTCTCAACCTCTTGGAGTGGAGACTCTTTCGAGGTACTTTACATAAACTCGTTGAATTACACTCGTTATAGTTTCTAGAGGAATATCGCGTTGTATCACTTTATTTGAAATATAGTACGGAGCATCAAAAATGGCACTCAACACTTTATTGTCGAACCGTTGAATGATGGATATATTAGATTAGCTAGCGGTACCCCATAGTTCCGTTATGGATTCCTTATGACCATATAGCCTTAAGTATAGACTCATACAGCAATACTTTGTTATCTAATGATAACTTGGATTTGTTGCGTCCTATTATCCAATACATTTGATATAATTTAAGTCCAAGTTGTTTCCGTTTAGAGAGTATGGGCTCTTTCCAGGTTAGGCGTCTATCTAAGTGCATACCAAGATATTTAACATGCTCTGCTTGGGGTGAGTTGACGATTGATATTCACTTGTGGACATGTTCTTCTACGCAGGGTAAATGTTACATACGTGGATTTTGTTTCATTGGCTTTAATGCGCCTTGTCTTTAACCATAATTGTATTTGCTCCAGGTGGGTTTGTAGGTTTGTTGATGCTGTGACTGAATCTCAATGGGATACTAAAATCGCTGTGCCATCTGCGTATGTTGCCATAGCAGTTATTTTTGTGGTAGGTAGATCGGCCGTATACAGAAGATACAGGACAAGGATACAGGATACTGGACCCAGTACACTACCTTGCGGAACTCCTGAATATATGGGATTTAATTCGGTATGTTCATCGCCTTGATTTACAATAAAATATCTATCAGTGAGATACGATTTTAGTAGCTGATAGTCCGGATGAAGGAGAAGTTTCTTTAGTTTAACCTACAAGCCCGTATGATATACTTTGTCAAAAGCTTGAGATATATCTAGAAAAGCAGCCAAACAATATCTTTTAGCATTTAAATCACAAATATAAATTTACGACCATGTCCCAGCAGGATTCGAACACGCGGCTAGCGCTGCAGCAAGAGGATTGTCCTGTCGCCTTAACCACTGTGCCACTCAAGCCAGCAAAGTGGTCTTATATTGGAGTCCTTGATTCAAAAATTATATTGTACTCTTTCCTGACTTAATATTTTATATTTATATTAAACAATAACAAGTTTGTGTAATTTTAAAAATATAATTAACCTTGCCGCTATATAAATTATAAATTCATCATACAAATTACTATGTTGCACAGCGGATATTACAGTAATCCATTTTGTCGCGTTTGTATGAGACAAATGCAGTATGAGATAACGTTATTTTTCCAAAATAACTTTGGCCGACGCATAGAAAACGTTATGATGACGGCATGATTTAACGCGAATCGCATGAAATTGTTTTTAATGAAACGGACAGCTTAACTTCGTTGTTTTTTTCGAATGTTTTAAATTCCAACATGCAGCCAGCGCCAAGCATGGTTTAACCCGTTAATTCTACGTTGTTTTGATTTCTACACGTTTCTGCTTATCAGGATTTTTTCACGTTTAGCATTTTTAGTGGTAATTTAGTTCTGTTATAAATCAAGCTCAGTACGTTATATGTTCGTTTAATGTTAGGAAAAACCTTTACGATTTTAGAATCGTTAAATTTACTCGTCAAAGGAATGCATAATTATATAACCAATGACATCGCAAAATCTCTGAATGCTCCTAACTATCCATTAATAAAATATATTAATTAACAAAATAATATATTAAATAACAAAATAATAATTAAATGAATATAAACAAAGTCGACTTAGTTGGCGCAGTGGTAAATGCGACAGGACGATTCACCTACTGTTGCGATAATTGCGGGTTCGAATCCTGCTGGGTCATGTTCGTAAATTTATGTTTGGGATTGTTTAATATTTATAATTGTCCTAGAAAAGAGTGCAATATTCGACAAGGAAAATAATCCCAGTCACACCAGTATCCAGGCTGGGTAAGACCGGATCTCTTCGGAATGATTTTTAAGTTGGTTACCCGCCAGTCGGTAGGCTTAATGCCGAGAACCGTGGTTCGAAACCCACGTCAAACAGTAGGTCCAGTTCAGATAAACCCTCCTTGGTAAAAAGGATACTTTAAAATATATATAAAAGAATAAACAAAAATCTTGTTTAACTTATAACTTAACTTAACCTCTTAATCAACAAATTAGTTTTGCTTTTGGACTCGGCACCGTCTTCAAAGTGATCCGTTGGTAGTAGTTAAAATAAGATTGTAAATGGAGAAATAAGTTTAGGTACGTATTAAGCTAAGTTGTATTAAGCTAAGTGTATAATATAAAATACGTGTAGCAGATAGGTTAAATAAGGTTTTTGTTTAATTTTATTTAGTTTTTACAACGAATATTATGTATAGTCAATTCAAAATAGCAGTGACACGAGTGTCAGTATATGTTTGTCTAAAGTTGTAAATTCGTTTAATAGTCAGACAATATTATCCTTGTCATTTTATTTTATTTAAAAAAAGATATAATGCTATTAGAGAAGTTTGAACACGTAATAGAATGAGCCTGCAAAAGTTGTCTGTTTGCCAAACATTGTCGAAAATAACACCATCGATTTGTATGAGCTCGATCAGACAAATTGAAGACGAAACTGACAAATGGTAGAACTTTGAGCAAATTTTTAACACATTGGAAATAAATAGCTTGGTTGTTAACTTGACTAGTATTTCTGAAAGTGAGTATGATTGAATTAAACTTAATGAATGTTGGTTTATGATTCAATGTTGACGATTACCAAGACAGGGTGATGAAAGAGGAAACTTTATGAGCATGTATGTTATTCTTCAGAATATACATGAACGTTTGGTTAACATGTATAAGTAGAGAAATAACACTAACTGTTTTGCAGATATGGCAAATGCATTAAGGAGAATGCAGTGATTAAACTTTTATCAAGAAAGATGTATATAGATCGTAACAGGACAAACTAAAGAGAAATATAGTAATATCGTAATGACTTTACAAGGATACATTGCATCGAAACAAACAAGAACTAAGCGTAAAACTTAAATATGCGCTCTAATGAAAGTACAATACATTACTTAGATGTACAATTGTTAATTAATTGCATAAGGCCTTCGGGGAATACCACTACATACAAAAACGCATCTAGAACCTTACCTAATGATTTTATTAAGTATTGCAATGGGGAGGACAAAAGTAAAGGGGCATCCCGTATGAGGAAAAATAGAAATAAAGAAACAATCATTGAAAATAAAAAACGGTTTAGAACCCGAGGTCCGCTACCTAGCCTAGGTGCTTTGACAAAAGTTCTAACCAAACTAGAACAATACAGTTCTTGTTCCCTCCAGGAATCTAACCTGCGACCTCAGGTGTACTCTGAACGCTCTAACAATTAAACCATAGTAGCAATTAGCCATCAAATTTCTACAACTTCTCATATGATACGATTAGTGCTTAAAAATCAAACTGAATGGCTTTTGCACTGAACAACTTCCGATTTTCCATCACATTAGCTCAGCAATAACATTATACACAAGTATCTGATTATTATATATAAGAAAATATGAAAACATTGCACGTGCCTTTGAAATTTGAGGATTTCCCTCGATTTCCCCGGATTCCGCCATCAGATCCTGATTTCGTTCCAATGAGACCATTCGGAAGTGCACTCTTTATAATACAAAAAGAATTTTGATAATCGGTCCATAATTGACGGAGAAATCGGCGAACATGTATTAAAAAAACATAAATCGAGTAAAATACTTTCAAAATTGGATATGAAAGTATTCAGCAGGAATTAGTAAATATGTGACATGTTGTCGAATAAGATCTGGATTATGTTGTCTGAAATAATGAATATCATTGAATTTGGCCTAGATTACAATTGACATTTAGCCTAGATATTAATATTAATGTTACATAAAAAAGGAAACATATATATATATATATATATATATATATATATATATATATATATAATGCACAAGAAACTATTAATAAATATGTGGAATTAATTATACTCGCTTTCCATATATATATTATATATATTTATGAATTATTCCAAATCATCTCTCATATAATATCTGCTTACATAGTGTTGGCATAACTTCAAACAAATCGATTTTTGTTGAACATTTAATGTATTTTCTCGCATCATTTTCAGTAACGGATTTAACATACCCAGAATTTTAGTAAGGTATATTATCTATAGCTTAAGCCCCCATATTATTTTTAAACTTTTCAGGATACCGATGTGGTAATCAAAACATAAAAGTTGAAGAACCAGGGACACCAGCCGACTGCGGTTACAACTAGGGTTTCCATAAACCAACGATTGTATATGTAAATATCTTCAATATGTGGAGAGATAATAATAATGACACACAACTGTTTAATTTCTCGTGAATTAAACGTTTATTTTTCCCATCACTGTGTCTGTTTAGATTCAAGAATGGGTTAACGTCAAAACATTTTAAAGTGACAAATGACAGTTTCGACAGAAAAATTAATGTACAACTCAAGACATTATAATATATCGTGGTCTTGGATTCGACCGAATTCTGTTATTAATCAAATGTAAGCCTATACGACACCTGAGTCATAAGATAAGTATCCATCAGCATGTATAATTATTTATATAATTTTGTAAATAAAACATTATAAACAATAATCAACATTAATATTGATTTTATATAAAAAGCATCAACTAATGCGACTAGAACAATATGAATTTATCAAAATCACCATCTGCCTCTGACATATTTTATGAAGAGGTATTGTTATCATAACTATGAATGAAAGTAGGGAGAGAGATTTATATATATATATATATATATATATATATATATATATATATTATATATATATATATATATATATATATATATATATATATATATATATATTATATATAATATTATATATATATCTTATATATAAAAATGAATCGCAAAATATGTTCCTAAGCGCATAACTCAACAACGCCTGGACCAATTTGGCCAAATCTTTTTTTAAAATGTTCGTTGAAGTTCAGGGATGGTTTTTACGGCGAGAAAAATTAGAATTATTGCTGGAAAAACCCTAAAAATAGCCCTTTTTGTTTGAATTTGTTTCGTGTATCAGTTGACAATTCATCTGTCATCTGTCAAAAGTCATCTGTAACAGACAACTTTTTTTTTTAAATTTGATATGACTTGAACTCAAATCCTTTTAAACCGTACAAATTGTTTTATTTATTTAAAATTTTTTATTTGTTTAAAATTTAATTCAAATTTTAAATAAATAAAACAATTCGTACGGCTTAAAAGGATTTGAGTTCAAGTCATATCAAATTTAAAAAAAAAAGTTGTCCGTTACAGATGACTTTTGACAGATGACAGATGAATTGTCAAGTGATACACGAAACAAATTCGTATATCGTGTTTTGTGCAGAGTGTTTAGTTAGTTAGTGTTTGTTTAGTTCGTGATTAGTGAAAAAATAATTTATATTTGATATGCCTCCTATAAGACGAAGCAATTTAGGTAGAAGAACCAGAAATGCTATAAACCAAGCTAATTACCGATCTAATCGTACTGCACAAGAACGTGACGACGGAAATGAACGTGAAAGAATTCGGATATCACAAACGCGTGAAGCGCGAGCGCGACATTCAGCTAATAATCGCGCAAGTTTGAATCCAGCTGCTTTCAGTTACGATGTGTCAATTGACTACAGTAACTACCAATGTGTTGTTATTGGTTCTATGAACTTGGTTTGCTCACACTGTAAGGCATTAAAATACAAAAACGAAGCCAATGGATTGTGTTGCGCAAATGGTAAAGTGAAATTGATACAATTGGATCCACCACCAGAACCATTGTACTCATTGGTTTCAGGAATAGGAACAGATTCTATACACTTTTTGACACATATTCAACAATATAACAATTGCTTTCAAATGACTTCATTTGGGGCAACAAATGCAGTTCGGGAAAATTTTATGCCAACTTTCAAGGTATGTATTATAGCAGTTACTCATAATTATTTTAGCGAACAAAATTTTCTGTCACCAAAGTTAAGATGTGTTACTAATCTTCAATTTCTTAATCATTACGAAATATATCACTTAGTCATCATATTATATGGTGATTCAGTTTCAGTGACACTTTTATTATATTTTATATTTGATAGATATTGGTTAAAACTAAATATATACTTTTTAAGATCAAATATTATTTAAGTTTGATCATTGACAATCCATTAATTTATACCACACCATAATATTTTTTTTATTTACAGATACAAGGGCAAATATATCACAGAGCAGGTTCACTGTTACCAGTGTCAGATAGCGACAACAAATTCCTGCAAATTTATTTTATGGGCAATTCACCACAAGAAATTGATCTGCGTTGTGCACATAACAATTTAGTAAAAAGGTCTATTGTAGAACAATTACAAACTTTATTTCATCAACACAATCAATTGATTATATTGTTTAAAACTGCCCTGGATCTGATGCCATCCGATAATCACAAAATTGTAATCAGAGCTGATAAAACACCTGCAGGTCAACATACAAGACGTTTTAATGCACCAACTATTGATGAAGTTGCTATCGTTGTAGTTGGAGAAAACTTGGAATCCCGTGATATTGTTTTACATCGTCGGAATGATCAATTACAACCTATAAAGGAAACACACCGCTCATATGATGCACTGCAATATCCCATTATATTTTGGCAAGGTGAAGATGGCTACGATTTATCAATAAAAATGATAAATCCCATTACAGGTAACTAAAATATTAGTTTAGCTATGGCGATAATATCTCAGTCACTATATTATGTATTTTAATTTTATATTTGAATGTTATTAAAACAAAATCTGTTTACAGGTTCTGAAACCAACAAAAAAGTCAGTTCAATGAACTATTATTCATACCGCCTAATGATTCGGGAAAATGAAGATAATCACATATTGAAATGTCGGCGATTATATCACAAATATGTTGATGACATGTATGTTAAAATTGAAACGGAGAGATTAACATTCATCAGGTTGAATCAAACCAAACTCCGATCTGAAGAGTATATTCACCTTCGAGATGCGATTAATACTGATGGAAATGCACAGAATGTCGGTCGGATGACTATTCTTCCAGCAACATACATCGGAAGCCCTCGGCATATGCACGAATATGCTCAAGATGCCATGTCGTATGTTCGTCATTATGGTACAGCAGATTTGTTCATCACATTTACATGCAATCCGCAATGGATAGAAATTAAGCAGGAGTTATTACCTGGGAAATCATCCATTGATCGTCATGATATTACAGCCAGAGTCTTTAGACAAAAGTTGAAATCTTTAATGAATTTCATCGTAAAACATAATGTGTTTGGTGAGACACGCTGCTGGATGTATTCTGTGGAGTGGCAGAAACGAGGATTGCCACATGCACACATTTTGATTTGGTTGGTTGAAAAGATAAGGCCAAATGAAGTTGATGCAGTGATATCAGCTGAAATCCCTAATGTACAAGTAGATCCTGGATTGCATGAGGTAGTTATCAAAAACATGATACATGGTCCCTGTGGAACTCTTAATCAAAATTCACCGTGTATGATGGATGGTAAATGTTCAAAACGATATCCACGGACATTAATATCGGAAACAATTACTGGTAATGACGGTTATCCATTGTATCGTCGCAGATCGACAGCAGACAATGGAAAATCAACAATTGTCAAATTAAATTAACAAGATATTGAAATAGATAATCGTTGGATTGTTCCATATTCACCCATTTTATCAAAGACATTGAAAGCACACATCAACGTTGAATCTTGCCATTCAGTGAAATCGATTAAATAGATTTGCAAATATGTAACCAAAGGGAGTGATATGGCTGTGATTGGAATTGGTGCAGGGAATTCTAATGATGAAGTTACCCAATACCAAATGGGCCGCTATGTCAGTAGTAATGAAGCAGTTTGGCGAATATTTTCTTTTCCTATTCATGAGAGACACCCTTCTGTTGTTCACTTAGCTGTGCATTTAGAAAATGGACAAAGAGTGTATTTTACAGCACAGAACGCTGTACAAAGAGCTGCTCAGCCACCATCTACTACATTAACCAGTTTTTTTGAGACATGCCAAAACGATGATTTCGCACAAACATTGCTATATTCTGAAATGCCAAAATATTATACCTGGAATCAATCCTCAAGGAGATTTATACGACGGAAACAAGGAAAACCAGTTCCAGGATATACAGATGTATATTCCACCGATGCGATTGGCCGCATTTATTCAGTACATCCAAGCAATGATGAATGTTTTTATTTACGACTGCTATTAGTCAATGTACGTGGCCCAACATCATTCCAACAGTTACGAACTGTTGATGGTGAATTGTGTGGATCCTACAGAGAAGCCTGTCAACGTTTGCAATTGCTTGAAAATGACGCTCATTGGGATCAAACTCTCAATGATGCTGTAATATCATCACACACTCATCAAATACGAACATTGTTTTCTATAACCATATCTACATGCTTCCCATCAAACCCAATTGATTTGTGGATGAAGTACAAAGATTATATGTGTGATGATATTTTGTATCAAATACGGAATAGAATGGGAAATCCAAATATACAAATCAGTGAAGAAATTTACAATGAAGCATTGATTTCAATTGAGGACATGTGCTTGATAATGTCAAACAAACTATTAATTCAATTAGGCCTGACCGCGCCCAATCGTCCAATGCATGACGCTTTTAACCAAGAGTTGCATCGAGAAAGACTGTATGATCTCAACGCTTTGAAAGAATTAATTCAAACAAATCTTCCACTGTTAAATGAACAACAGAAGTATGTATTTGAAACTCTTATGAAAGTAACAAATGATGAAACTGGAGGGATTTACTTCTTAGATGCACCTGGTGGTACAGGAAAAACTTTTTTTATTTCATTAATATTAGCAACAATTCGCTCACAAAATAAAATTGCACTTGCACTCGCTTCGTCGGGAATCGCAGCAACTTTGCTTGAAGGTGGTCGAACAGCCCATTCAGCACTAAAATTGCCATTAAATATGCAAAGCAATGAAACTCCAACCTGCAACGTTTCGAAGAACTCTGCAATGGCAAAGGTTTTGCAGCAATGTAAATTGATTGTTTGGGATGAATGCACGATGGCACATAAAAAATCTTTGGAGGCTTTAGACAGAACCTTAAAAGATCTATGTAGCAATAATAACCGATTTGGTGGTGCAATGATTTTATTAGCAGGAGATTTTCGTCAAACATTGCCAGTGATTCCACGATCAACGCCAGCTGATGAGCTCAATGCATGTCTAAAGTCCTCCAATTTGTGGAAACATGTCAAAGTACTTCATTTAAGCAAGAATATGCGTGTCGAGTTGCAAAATGACCAATCTGGAAACATATTCTCTAAACAACTCATTGACATTGGTAATGGCAAATTTCCTATAGACATGTTGACGGCTTGCTTTTGCTATGACTATAAACAAGTCCCAGGGGCAATCATTAAGTGTTTGTGGTATTAATCTAGAAAACCCATGTTTCTCACATGGTCAATTGTATGTTGCCTGTTCCCGTGTTGGAAAACCATCAGATTTGTTTATCTATGCGCCAGGTAATCAAACAAAAAACATCGTATACCACAAAGCAATATAATGATAATAATAATAATAATTATGATTCACATGATTAACAATAAAGTGATTACTTACTTTTCAATCCTTATATATGTTTTATTTAATTATTTTTTATTCACCACGCCCTATCACCAGGGTGATGGTTCTGTTCAGGAGAATTTTTTAAAATACGTAGGCACAAAAACTGCCACATTACAAATCTTTTTGACAGGACGAAGTCTGTCGGGTCAGCTAGTTATATATATATATATATATATATATATATATATATATATATATATATATTATATATATATTATATATATATATATATATATTATATATATATATATATATATATAATATATATATATATATATATATATATATATATATATATATATATAATATATATATATATATATATATATATATATATATATATATATATATATATTATAGTCTTTTGATATGTCACTGTTCACACTAATTCAAAAATTCTCATGTTAAGGAATACCAGGAATATCAATATCAATTCAGGAATATCACTATAAATCAATACAATATATTCCTGTCGCACCCGATCAAACTCTAACCGACTTCAAAGAAGGAGGAGTATATGTTCTTTTAATGCATGTTCACCAATTTCTCCGTCAATTATGGACCGATTTTCAAAATTCTCTTTCATTTCGAAAGAATGTACTTTTTGAATGTACTGTACAGAATATGACGGAAAATCGGAAGTCGTTCATTGCAAAAGTCATCGTTTAATTTTTAAGCCTTAATCATATCATATGAGAAACCGTAGAAATATTGTAGGGAACTGCTTCTACGGTGTAACAGTTAGAGCGTTCAGCTGGTAGTTGCTAAAATAATATTGTAAATAGATAAATAGGTTTAGGTAGGTATTAAACTAAATTGTGTGTATATAGTCCAATATAAAATACGTGTAGTACATAGGTTAAATAAGGTTTTTGTTTATTTTTATTTAGTTACTACAATGATTATAAGGTACATATTTTATTTTAAAACGTTTCCTTTTCGTGTTAAAAATTCGTGTTAAAAAGTCTGATTATTTTTTACCTCTTAGTGAATTCCTTATTTATATTTTGCATTCGGTTCATTTTTTTTGTTAAAAATATTTTATTTTAGGATTACCTTACACTGATTGATTTTACGAAAATTAATGAAATATAAATATATAATATATAATATAAAATATAATATAAATAAATTTTCGGAAATACTTGAACTAGAACTAGATTACTTGGAAAAAATTACTGCAGTATCGAACGAAATTACTACAAATTTATATCATATTAAGGGCAACAATTGTTACTATGGAAAACCTCGGTCCACTTTAAGGTCTGTCAAAACTAAAAAAATAGAACGGCTGAAGGGTTGTAATTTGGCACATTTGTACATTTGGTACATACTGCTATTGCACCACAATTAAAAGAGATCTTAGAAAGAAGATTAGATAAGTTTTTCAAATTACCATCTGAAATAAATGGAACTATATAGGCATTATTCTATCAATCTCCCTACTAACAATTACAAATGTTCATGAAAGGAAATTCTTATTTTATTGATTTATACGCTTGGCTGGATTAGTTCTATTTTATTTAGATGTTCTAATATCTAACTGTATTTTGTAATTTATATTTAGTTTTTAAATGGAAATAGTTTAAATACAATATTTTATATTTTAAATATTCGAGATATAATTCGAGATATCATTTTGTAATTTGTAGTTTCATTAAAGCAAAGTATGTAATGTTATTTTACCCAGCTCTGAGTGTAATACTCGACATAATTTATGTAAATATGCTTCTCTATATGTAGTGGTTTTGTTCAACAAACCGGCAGAATAGTTTTCCATTCGATATACCTCAATAGATGACAATAGAATAAGGATGCAGATCGAAGATCTACAATATCCACATCCGCAATAGATCAAAATTAACACCACGTTGGAGATTCGGAGTGTCACTTCATAATATTTTCGTGAGCATATAATATTTTTCATCCTTGTATGACAAAGAATGAAATACGGTTGAATTAATACATATCCGTGTTAAAATAGCTATTGCTTGATATGATATAATAGTGAAAATCATCTGAAGAGTCACAAATCATTGTATTTACTCATCATCAATAAACTCCTTGTTTAAAGTTCTTCGAATTAAACAGCCTATGCACGTCATCAATATCTTCGAGCGTTTTGCCAAATTCAGATTATAAAAGCGTAAAATCCCTTTTAAATTTGGAGCATTTTGCTTTCTCGTTTTAGTAATTAGTATTACTCTAATTAAAAAGAGACATAATGAAGTGTGATGCATCCAAACATGTAACCGAATCGCTCTACAAAATGCGATTTGTGTTCGACTGGTCGACATATATATAATAAACCAACTCTAGCCTACAAAATATTGTGGCTATTTAATTAACTACAGTTTAAGTCCTTCAATAAATATGTATTAGATGTACTATAATGTTAAAATAAACAATATTTTATAGCATTATTTTTGTTTCATTGATTTATTTACGCTAGTATTTTTTGTCAGATTCAAAATAAACGAAAACTTTCATTTGGTTTTTATAAATTTTGATGACGCCCATTGCATGTTTTACTGGAACGATTATAGCTCCCTATTTACTAGTCTTTCAATAACAATTAAATAAAATAAAATCTATTTACTACGTACTAAGTTAAAAAAAACTGTTTAGTATCAAATATTATGGATATACTAATAATTAATACTTTTATTTCGTAACAGTTACATTATCCGTTGTCTATGTAGCCAAGAATTTCTCAATATTAGAATCAAATGCAAACTATAAATACATTTTTAAAATTCACCCGACAACCTAACCTAAAAACATCTGACAACAAATGCACGAAGAGGCCCAAAAGAGGGGGGAAGAACCTACCGCAACGTTTGTGTACACCCTAGCACGTTTCCACCCACACACACGCGCACCTACACTCACTGAACCGTCAATATCCGATGCAATTAGGACAACGAATACAGCGAAATGATCGCGAAAAACCACGCGTCTCGCTCGTTTTTTCTTTGCGTACGTAATTCCTCGCGGAAAATTCTCACAGCCACCGCGATCGGCCAGCCCTAGCGAAACGAATATTTGAATGGCCGGACAGATGAGTAAGCGCGTGCGGCGGCCACGAGATAAGGGGGAACAGGCGACGCGGACGACGCAGACGACGACGTCGGGCGTCGGGTCGAGAACCCGACGGCGAAACGAGTCAGTAGGGGGGCACGTCTCTGATTGAATCGGCGGCCGGGGACGCCACTGTGCGCCAGAAGAGAATAGGGAGTGGGCGGCGTTGCCGTTCGGCGTCCATACCGTGAAATTAAATCGCAAAACTAATCGGGAATAATTGAATGAAAAGTTTAAAGTAATTACTCGCCTTTTTTCTATTCACCATTGGCTTTTTGTAATTTTAAGTGACAAGTAGCAGCCTCTCGATTTTAATTTTATGAATTAACAATAAATAAACTTTTAGTTTTGGAATAACGGAGAAACCTCACTTAAAATGTTAATTGAAAAGTACCCGGCCTGGCACATAGATGACGCTACTAGAATTAAATCCATATGTTTTTTAGTTAGTCCTAATAGCAGACACTCTAAAGATATCAACTGAACGTGTACATAATTCACGAATATTTGGGTATGTGGAAGCTCTGTGCAAAGTGGATGCCGCGCTAGCTCACTTTTGACCAAAAACAACGAGGACTTGATGATTCGAAGCAGTGTTTGAAGATGATCAAGCGTAATAAACCGGAGTTCTTGCGTCGATATATGACAATGGATGAAGCATGGCTCCATCATTTCACTCCGAAGTCCAATCGACAGTCATCTGAGTGGACTGCACACGATGAACCCGCTCTAGAGCATGGGCAAACTCAACAGTCAGCTGGCATGATTATGGCGTCTGTATTTTGCGATGCGCATGGAAAAATTTTCATTGATTACCTTGAAAAAGGAAGGACCGTCAAGAGCGACTATTATATGGCGTTATTGGACCGTTTGAAGGACGAAATGTCCGAAAAACGGCCGCATTTGAAGAAAAGGAAAGTGCTGCTTCGCTGAGACAATGCACCGTGTCAAAAATTCATGAATTGGGCTTCGATTTGCTTCCTCATCCACCGTATTCCCCAGATGTGCCCGCCAGCGACTCTTTCCTGTTCTCAGATCTCAAAAGAATACGCGCTGGGAAGAAATTTTCGCCGAATGAAGAGGTGATCGCCTATTTTGAAGCAACGGACAAATCGTACTGCAAAAATGGTATCGAAAAGTTGGAGGGTCACTATAGTCAGTGTATCACCCTTGTAGGGAATTACGTTGAATAAAAAAACTAATTTTACCAAAAAAATTTTGTTTTACTATGATAGGCCGGAGATTTTTCAATTGACCTGTTATAGTTATCCAAAATAACACTAAACTCACATCAACACGGGGTATAATGTGTTGCCTATTGCACCTTGAAAATTAGTTATAATATTAGACAATATTTTCTTTCTCTTTTTATTCTAGCTAAAAAGAGATACAATGTTCTCTTGTACCCCTGAACTTGTAAGAGAACCAGCCTATAAAATTCATTTATAGTCTATTCAAAATAACAATCAGCCTACGTCATGAAGATGTCGAATGTATTGCTTATTGCAATTTGTAAATTCGTTTTAAAATCGGACAATATTTTTTCCAGTTAAAAAGAGATACTACGCTGTTTGATACGTTCGAACACTTAACCGAATTGTCTACAAAACCTTCAAAATGTTGGTGTTGATAATTATAGGTTAAAAATTTTATATCGCTGCTTATTATTAGTCTGACTGAAAATGCTAAAGCGATATATGCGTTAGATTATTTATAATGTTAAACTCTATTATGTTTGGTAACGTTATATTTGTTGAATCATATTATTTGCATTATTTTTGTCTTATCTGTGAAAGCCAAAATGAACTAAAAGTCAGAGTTGATGTGGCTACAGTGCGATGTTTGACGTCGTAAACTTAGATGGCGTGAGTTGACTGTTTCGTTGAACGCGCTATAGTAACCAAATGTTTTAAGTTTTAGACCGACAAAGGTTGTTTTGACACTTGGCTCATTTTGACACATTTCAAATCGCTACTTAATATTTATGATTATCCTGATTGAAGATGCTGAAGCTAATAAATAGTAAGTCACAGACAAATTAGGGCCCTAATCAAAAACATCAACTAAATATTAATTTGATGTTTTATTTAAAATAATTTTAGGGTCTACAAACGAAGCTGGTGACGAATCAAGATCACCTTGATTTTAGTTTTATTCGAGAATAAAAATTTATTCCCATAAATATGAAATGTATAAAAACAGTGATCAGTTTATTCAATATAAACACAACTTAATACAATTATTTCAGTAATAACTGTTGGTCTGGAAAGTATCCATAGAATATTTAGAGATACGCAGCTCTTTTAGGGATGTAACACATCCCTTTGTACACTCTTTGAAGACATAGGATTTAAATAGTGCAAAAATAATGAAATAGGTTTAACAGAACTTCCAGATATTG
This sequence comes from Rhynchophorus ferrugineus, assembly GCF_030347505.1. Lineage (NCBI taxonomy): Eukaryota > Metazoa > Arthropoda > Insecta > Coleoptera > Curculionidae > Rhynchophorus > Rhynchophorus ferrugineus. The sequence goes on along the minus strand of NW_027472588.1, from coordinate 13,764,121 downwards.
ATTTTAAAATAATTCAGTACTTATAAGCATATAATAAAATTAAAGAAGATTTTTTACTTCAATATATTCAATGCATCAAGGGCCACGCTTGGCAAAGCACTAATAAAAATTATATAACACAGTTGTGTTCTTTAGCGACCTCAAAACACTCACATAATTTAAACAAACACTATCCTTTTTTATACTATAAACTTTTTTAAACGACGTTTAGCCACAGTGAGATTCGATCCTAGTACGTTATTGTCGACGAGCTAAACTCTTAACTCGCACGGCTACCGGCTAGATTCTTACATGAATTGCCGAAGCAACTTGGAGAGTATTTTAGAACAGAAAGTGTTAAAATTATTCTCAACAAAAAAAAATTATTCTCCTTCAAATAATTACTTCTTCTCCAATATCTCAAATACCCCAAATTATAGCGTATAATTCTTTGATGACCAGTCAAGTATTGATGATTAAAAAGTATTGATGTATCTACCATGTAGTCCAGACATACCACCTCTGACTACTACCTGTTTCGATCTGTAGAACTCAAATTTTCTATGGAATCAAGCTACTTCCAAGTCTGTTTCAAACCACTTATTGATATTAATGGAGGATATATAATTAAATTAGCTTTTCCAATACAAGAACTACAATAAGTTGAAGTTTACTAAATAACATCACAGACTTTTTCAATTATCCAATAATTTTGTATTCAGTGAGAGTTAAAACAGCAGTTGCTTAATCATTGACCTTATCCATCATCGTTATCGTATATCATAGCGCGTTATCTAGCTCTCAACCGATTATTCTTTCAAAATTATTTAAATAGAAATAAAAGGAATTTAAATACTATTGGTTAAGTTTTAAAAAGAAACCTGTTTAGTATGAAATAAAACTGATATAGTGGGAATTGATAATTTTATTTCATAACAGTTATATAGTACGTATATGTAGCCGAGAATTTTTCATTATTAGAATCAAATACAAACTATAAATACTTTTTTAAAATTCACTTGACAACCTAACCTAAAAACACCAATTTGTAATGTACTTAATCTATAAATTTGTGTGAATCTCTAGTGTACTTCTAGATTTGCACAATATTTGGTTTTGTTGCAATTTTTTATCTTTTAATTCCTAGTTCCTTTTTGCCTTTGATGTTATTTAAAGAAGTAGAACTCTCAGATTTGGATATAATAAAGGTATATAATACGGTACTTATTTCATTCTGTAACAATACATAGTGTGGGTATTAGAAAGATAGTACTATTATTTAAAATTAATACACACTTATAATAACTATTTTGTTTTGGTTTCAATATTTAGTGATCTAGATTTGGATATACTTTGATTCTAACAAGATAGCTAATGACTTGAGAAATTTTCTCACATAATGAAAGAAATAGCTTATATTAATCAAAATATTGTCTATTAGTTGTTACAACGTTTTCATATTTTTCGGGCAACGTGACGATACTGTATCGAAAAAAGGTCGGCTTTTGTCATTGAAATCCAAATTACCATTTTCAAATCGTTGAAACCAAAACCAGTAATTGGAATATGATGGGACAGTATCACCCTAATTGTTTTAAGGTTAAAAACTTTTAATTGGCTTAAATAGCAGATTCCGTAGAAAACAACCAAAATGACAAATATCGGAAATTCAATTTTGAACGTTCCATAATTAGCGTTTATAAACACTGAATAAATCAATAATACTAAATAAAATAAAAAGTTATTTAGAAAAATGTTAAAACTATCGAGTTTAACAGATAGGGTACGCTGCCACTTTCAACAATAATCAGCTGATGCAAGTGTCTTATATTTTGAACTAAACTATTTTTTACAAGTACTTGAATGTAGTAACAAAAGTACTCTTCGAGGTATTCTTGAAGTTAGTCATTAACAATCGTTAATATTCTACAAAATTCAATTAATAGAATGGATTGCCAAAACATCCTTGGCAGCTATCTAACTGAAAAATTTTACATTAAATAAGAGTTATTTTAAAAATAAGTTAATGGTTTAAGATTCTGATATTTATAGTTAACTTTTAGTACTAACATAGTTTAATTATATTTATGGTTTAAATTACTCGTTTATTATTAGGCCGATGAATTAGTTTTGAATGATTTTTTTATAATTTTAAGCACTATTGTGAAAAATGCGTAGAATATATTTTGCTCAAAGTATTGCCCATCGATAGCTGCTACTTTTTCCCTTTTTTCATGTAAATTACGGATTACGTTTAAAGGAACGATGTATCTTTTGAGGATATCTTTAAACTCACCCATTTCTTGACATCTTTATAAGAAGCTCACACAAGTTACTACTAAAGAAACAAGGTCTGAAGAATATGGCGGGTGTGTTAGCACTTTCCATTTTAATGTTTCCCAGTATGTTTTCACCGTATTTCCAGCATGTGGTCGAGCATTGTCATGCTGAAAAATAGTATTGTTGTTTCTTTGCCCGTATTCCGCCGGTTACAACAAAACTCAAATTCGACTCGAAAATCGACTCAAACGCATTAGTTGCAATCGATAGCAATCCTCATTGGTATTTTCATAGAGTAATGCGTTTAGATCTTCAAAATTGTTTGGCTCTTCAGAATGCTCTATGTTGTCAAAATCATCACTTTTAAAACATTAAAACCAGTACTCATATGTTGATATCAATGGAGCATGGGCGCCATAAGCATTCGATCATGTCCAACCGCCTTTCTCTTCAAATTGGATTAAAACACAATAACTTCCTGCAAATACGATTTACTAGTGCATTCATACAATATTTTTAACGCACTGAAAAATTTTTAAAGTTGATTATAAATATAATATGATACGATTTAATACACAGTAACACCATGTGTTGTAAATACGTTACAATTAGCTGATATATCTGATATTAATTTTTATAAATGTATAATAGTATATTTAACACTTAATTACAAACTATAAATAGTAAAATAATATACACAATTGCATATTTAGTAAGTTCAATATTGGCTTCAAATAAGTATTTTCAAACAAATATTTTACATACAGCTACTTAAGTAAAATTAACTTTAAGAATATATAATTATACTTAACGATAATTTGCTAAACTTTAACCTTAATCGAACAATAAACGGAGATAATCATAAAAATTAAAATACTGAAAAATTATACATTTGGCAACGATGCATTTCTACAATTTCAAGCTTACATTGAGAAAGTAGTGAATAAATTGATATAAATTGAGTGGGGAGGTGACCACGTTAATATAACACCCCTTTTCACTAACACATGAAAGAATATGTGTGGTGAACAACTTATTATAACATTGATATATTAGGATAAGGATATAATCAAAAATATTTCCTACGGAATATATTTCTAATAAAAAGATAGTTTATTTAAAATGTGTTTAATAATATAATAAATAATAAAATTAATAATGAGTGGCCCAGAATGTTTAATAAATATATTTTAATAGTAAGTAGTACATATACAAATATTAATAACTAGAAACATAAAATGTACAGAAAATTTAGGTAAATTTGGCAACATCGATTGAACAGAAATCTGAACTTGAAGCTGAGAAGGTAACGATTAGATTCGTATAAAAGCTTCGGCGGGGTATCCCCATCAATATGACACCCTTCTCCATTCACTGAATGGATGAATATACGTGGTAAACAATAATCATCTTCTGATAAATGAACGGGCGAGGAACATATCTATCAGAATAAGAATAAGCGAACAGACACTTCAGGGTTGTTTTGTGGTAAACATTATTCTTTACTATTTGTTGTATTGATCTCATTCATATATCAAGGGAAAAACGATGTAATTAAATTTATATAAACTATTGATTATGTTTGTTTTATTTAAAAGAGTAATGATCATTGACTATACTTTTACTAAAGTCGTTCAAACTTGTATATCAACCACCGTGTCTTAAGCTTTGTTTAGCTTTCTTAATATCCTCAAATACAAATTAAAAAAAGATTGAAAATACATAGCTGGCTTTTAGTTTTTGATATAATACTTTGTCAGTTTTATTTTTTCATTATTATAGTATCCAATACATAACTTTAACAGAAAAATTAAGGATTTTCATTGAGTTTCAAATACAATGGTTTAAGAATTAATGATCTAACCAACATAAAAAACGATTTGGTAATAGTAGTTTAGATTAGTGTACTTTTCAATGGGTTTATTGAAAATAAATAAAATTGAAATCAATAAGTTTATTAATATCATAATTAAATTATAAGTATTCCATTTCATATAACCATTAACAACTAAAGTTTAAACTTAATCTTTATAAGACTGTTTTGTTTTGTCAAATACGACACAGGCTGGAGAAAAACGAATTTTGGTTATTTTTTTATGATTTAGAAAGATTATCTTTAGAAATTATTCTATCGTATGAAAGTAAAACTATAGCATCATTTGTTATTTTGTGTGTAATTTGTTTTTTTTGTACATACGTCATTAAGATGTTTAATGTATTACCTGTCGCAATTTGTAAATTAGTTTTAGAATCAGACTATATTTTCCTTTTCATTTTATTCAAGTTAAAAAGAGACACAATGTTGTCTAAACTAGTTCGAATGCGTAAACAAATTAACCTGTCAAGGTCGTCCGTTTGTCAAGCGTATGCAAAATTCTTGAAAGCAATAGTGATAAGAGGCTATAACTCTAACCTATTGTGGCTGTATAATTAACTGAAGTTTTTAGGTGCATTATACACATAGTTAAAATAAATAAATAAAATAATTTATATTTGATAACAATATCTTTGCCTAATTATTTTATTTAGATTTTAATTTTGTTGTATGTCAAAACCAAACAGAACTAAAACTCAGAGTTGATGCGGCAATATTGCGACATTTTGATGTCATAAATTTTGATGACGTATGTACAAAATAACTATGAATAGCTTATAAGTAATCTGACGTATTCTTGTAAATTGTAATTCTTCATCTATAAAGTTCTTGTTACAGTCAGCAAGTATTATAAATAAATAAATAAAGTACATCTAATATATACATTATATTGTTCATGTTAGAAGTAACTGATCAGAGACGCAATCGTTTTTTGACTCTGACTATCTATTGGCTTGGGTATTTTCCATCAATGAATTTCAAGAGTACTAATAAGCAGCGAGTTCGAGCTTATAAAAATAAGCAAAGTGCCAAATCGTTGGTTTATAAACTGTAATTATAATCGCTAGTTTTTTGAAGAATTTTGGAGATGTTTGACAACGAGGCGAATTTTGTAGGCTGATTTAGTTACACGTTAGAAGGTATCAGACCACATTTCGTCACTATTTAACTAGAATAAAATTAGAAGTAATATACTGTTTTTCATATATTTTAAAGTCTCCTTTTTACCAACGAATGTTTATCTCGACAGGACCTAAAGTTTAACGTGGGCTCCGAACCACGGTCTTCGGCATTAAGCTTACTGACTGGCGAGTGACCAAATTAGAAATCATTCGAGAAGACATCCGCTCTTACCCAGTCCGGATACTGGCATTACTGGGATCATTTTCCTTGTCGGATTTTATACTCTTGCCTAGGACAATCACAAATATTAAACAATCACAAACATAAATTTATGACCATGCCCAAGCGGGATTTGAACCTGCGACTATCGCAACAGTAGGTGGACCATCTTGTCGCCTTTACCACTGTGTACCTCCTGAAACGTCCCAGTGGAAATAAAAATATTTGTTTTTTACAGTGGGTGATAGGACGACCCCCGCCATTGGTGTATCTCTTATTAAAATTTAAATTGATATGGTAATTTTCTTCTAGAAATTTTCCGGATATAATTATGATTTCACTCTCCAAAAAAGTGTATTTAAACCTGTCATGTGGTATTTAAAGTAAAAATTATTAAAAACCATCTGGTATTATTCTCAAATATAAATATTTTTATTATAATTGTCAAATATAGGTTGGACTGAAAACATAACTTATGACGTTTTCATATTCACTGAGGAGATGGACGGAGAACCACACTGCTGAATAGCAATAACGTCCACGTGTTAGTACTTGATAAATTGGCAACCGTAGGCATCGATATAATCGGGCGACATATTTCCAAATTTAAGGTTATATATTTTACCGTTGGCGCAAACCCCGGAACCGTTTGACTCCATGCCAGCAATCCGATCGGCGTTAACCCGCCATAATCGAACTGACGTCCCTAAATGAATCATCGAGCCCATACGAGCACAATTAGGTTCCTGCAGTAAAAGGGGCGTAAAAAAACTCCGGATCGAAATAAACCGGCTGGTCGGACGTTCCTCTGTTAGAGGATCATGCGGATAAATTATCTTTTTATTTCGGTCGTTCGTCATAAGTTACCGTTGGCGCAAATCGCGCGATCGATTTTTCCTTTCGCACATGTTCGAGAAAATCACGATAAAATGGAGAAGTCGCAATTGAATTCGTTACGCCTATTTGTGCAAAATGTTTAGGAAATTCGTCGGGTAAACTGGTTCCTGCGCCCGAAGTTTCCCATGCGGATTTTATTTCGCTTCTTAATTGAAGCTAACGCGATTCCGTCATCATGAACACGCTGTTTAATCGCGTTAGCATCTCAGTCGACATTGTTTATCGTTCGACTCTGCGATACGGCGATTGTTTGGCGCGTGATTTAAAAGGGGCTGTGACGCGGATAATGAAGACCTAGCGGAAGTTTGTCGAGTAGTCACTCAGTCAGCTCCGTTAATTAAGCAGTCAATTATTTTTAGCAGGTCGGAAAATGCAGTTCTCGTCCACGTTTCCTTGTTTAAATATGAGAATATTTGCAGTTTTCGGGGTATAACGTGTGAATTCTTGAGTATTTTTGGATTTATTTAATATTTTGATTAATAATTGTATATTCTAACTGTAACATTTCAATATTATATTACCGTACATTTCTATGTAAATAAAATAGTTTATGACAAAATGGTGAAGGAATTTTTAAAATATTCATTTAAAATGCTTCACGGTAACTATAAACACAAAATATACAAACAGAGATATTTGAATAATTTATGACTGTAAATGACCTCAACCAAAAGCAGGAAGATAATGCCTTTAATTGAGCAATAAGAAAGGTTATGACAACATGACAACGCCCGAACGCATATATTTGATTATCTGTCAAAAATTGAGAGCTTGATATCAGCACACTCTGATGAGTTTATCAAAGAGAAACCAATGCCAACTTAAACCAAGTACAACCAAATAAAAATATTTTTGCTTGTTGCACCATGGACCCTGAAAAAAGCAATTACCCAAAATTTGTTTTAAATAAGTCAACTTTTACTACAAATCAATATAAAACTGTGATAAAAGCAGTATAGGTATTTAGTCAAAAAATAACTGTCAACGGAAAATTGTAATATCTGTAGATTAGAAGTATTTTGATTAAGCTAAGTAAAAAGTTATTAAAAAGCTCTTAATACAGCGATTGAACTTTATTGTGACTATGCTGGTGACTACATTTAACAGTGAACAGTATATATATATATATATATATATATATATATATATATATATATATATATATATATATATATACATTTTTGTCATTTTATTTTATTTGAAAAGAGATAGAATGCTGATAGAGGAGTTCGAACATGTAAAGGAATAAGCCTGCAAAAGTTTTCCGTTTGCCAAACGTCTGAAAATTTTTCAAAGTATTATAATTACGAGTTATAAACCGGCAAACGTTGTTTTAACCCTTTGTTTTAATAAATTTGAAATTGTCGCGGTTTTTATTGGAAATATTTTTTTGCGCCCTGAAAGTGCACTGTATATTAGAATAGATTAGGACGATCACTAAAATATCTCAAAAAATAAAAAACAATATAACCTTAAATTCGCCAAAAAAGAAATCGTGTTTATGCGAAACAAGTGACGAATCAACATCAGCTTGGTGTTTCAGAGATCAAATATACGAAGTGTATAAAACAGTAAGTAATTTTTTCAATCGAAACATAATTTAATACAATTTTTTCAGAGAAAATTGTAAGTCTGGAAAGTACCCATAAAAATCTAAAAGATATACAGCTATTTGAGAGATGTAGAATATCTGTCCATACATTGTTGGATAATATAGGATTTAAGTGGTGTAAAGATAACCCTCGAAGGAGTTTTAACGGAACTTCCAGAGATTGCTTTTAAAAGAATACAATTTTTAAAAACATAAAACAAAATCAAGGAAAAAATATATCAATTTAAATATTTAATTGAAACATGAATATTTCAGAATAGTACATTGGGTTGCTCATGGCAAGATGATAATAAATATATGTGTAAAGGCAACAAAAGTTGATAGAAAAAGGTAAATGTTGGAACAACTATCGATTATGTTTTGTTAGTCATAACATTTATTCATTGCAGACATATAGTTCTTCATGCTGGAAACAGGAATTCTTTTATATATGGTGCAGAATTAGTGTTTCTCTAAGCCCAAAGGTGACTACCATGAAGAAATGAACCATAACTTGTCTTTGCTTGTTTGAAAATCAGTTTTAAAGTACTTGGAGGAACCATGAGTTATTGTTATGTATAATGCACCATATCTACCATATATATGGTACACTGGTGGGGAAAATCCTAACAAGTGCACCAACAAAGGCTGCAATTAAGGAATGGCTTAAAGTACATAAAATAAGTTTCGAGGAAATCATGCAGTATTACAGCTAATAGAGTGGCATTTAATGTTGAGGTATTAAGTCGAATCGGCCAAGATACAGGAGCTTTTCTCCCTGAAAGACAGTGTGTTTAAGACGGCTATCTTACCAATTTGTTTGTATGGTTGAACACTGCTCTGAACGCAGTCTGGCTTCTGCCAGTCTGTGGACTTTTAAAAACGATCCTAAAGGCAAGTTCTACATGTTTCTCTCCGAGATTGTGTTAGAATTGTTTTATAAAAATAGGAGATTAATATTGTCCGAGGCCAGAATGGTTGTGGCCGATCGCCATCTCTGACGAAATTTGGTGAATAGCGTATTAGTATTTGAAAAGTAGCCCAGGCAATGGATTGGAAATGAAATTTTACTAGTGAATTATGTCGATATCTAATAAATCATCCCTAAATTCAATATACATCAATCAGAATTAAATCTCTCGTTTTTAGTACAGATAATTCATCTTTTATTAGTTTACTTATATTGTAACAGTAACTGACAACACGATTGCGGATTAAAGAAGCATTTTTAGGTAGGTCTGAGTAGGTTTTTTCAATAATAAAGCTATTATATCTTTTCAAATTATATTTATATATGATACTGTAGTATCCGCTACACAACTACTACTTCGTTTCTAAGAACAGTTCTTCACTATGTTTTCCAACTGAGATAAACAGACGGTACTTATTTCAAGCAATACGTTATTTGAATGGAATTAAAGTATCACATAACAACAGATATTTTGTAAGACTAAATCATAATTCAGCTTTCATCTCAATGATTTTATTAAGCCGGTATTGTCCTTTTCAGAACAGGCGAACCGCGTTTCTGATTTCATTATCCTTCTCAAACAACAGCTAAGCCAACCATTAACCCAATTAGACAATTAATAATTTTAGTTAATGTATTCAGCCGGGAAGATTCGCGCTTTCCTGGTTCGCCAAACAAATTGGAATTTGCATAATAATTAACACAATACCCTATCGGAAAGTACGCGTTGATTCTGAGGAAATAATTGCGTTGGAGGTTATTATTCTCTTCCTCTCGTGTGCCATACGTACGCTATGTAATTATTAAATGGTGTTGTACGATTAACTCGTTATTTCTTCGTTGATAATAAAATATCAATCTGGTTTTATTAAGATTTTCTTGTAAATAATTTCGATTTGTTATATTTTAAAGTCTCCTTTTTACCAACTAGGGGTTATCTAGACTCAACCTACAGCTTAACGTCGGACCGTGGTACAGGGTCCACGATGTTAAGGCAACCAACTGGCCGGTAAACTAACACCAACTAAGGGCACATCCCAGAAGATATCCTCTTTTACCGCGCCTGGATACTGGCGAGACTAGGATGCTTTATTCGTTGTCAGATTTTACACTCTTAATTATTATTGTTAATAGGCAAGATAAGTTGTCAATTGCATGAAATAATATATACATATATATATATATATATATATATATATATATATATATATATATATATATATGTATTAAGTTTCAGATTTATAATCAAGTAATCTTTAACGGTAAAGTAGTTTTAGTTTCGTATCGATATTTCGCACCGGAATGGATTAAATACGCTTTTTCATTATAATTCCTTGCTCAAGTGCTGCCTAATATGTTTAATGAGGGCATTGTGTTGTTGGGGCCTTTTGTCCTTCTTGTTATTTTCCAGAGAGAATATTGCGTTGCATTAGTTAACGTCAGGTTTTAAATATTCTTGTATTTCTTGATTTTGTTCACTATTGAGTAGCTTTTTTAGTTATTTTATTGTCTCGTTGAATTTTTTCTTGTTTTCTTCTGTTATGGCTTGTTGTCATTTCTAGTAGCACTTTTTGTTATAGTTTTTGCTGAAGTTTCTGCATCTATCTCAGTTTTGATTAGCAAGTTTAAAGATATTAAAATGTCCAGATTTTCTCTAAACAATATCTAGTTAGTTTTCGTGTTATGCGGTTTAGTGTCCTTGGTAATATTTAAATTAATTGTTAAGATTACTGGCGAGTGATCAGATCAGTTTCGGATTTTTGCATCTAACGGCCAATATGTTGGCTCAACAGTGGAAATATGCTGTAAATGATTTGCTTTCATTTCATTGGTTTAACTAATTCTCTACCTTTTGGTATTATCAATCTTGAGCGCGTCAGATTAGATGTATTTAATTATAATCTTCACCCACAATAAGCTTATTATCTTTCTTATTTTAAATACTCTTAATTAACATTGTCACTTGCCTGAAGTAATACCTGGAGACGCGACTGTAACAATATGGAAACTAATATCGATAAATCCACTTTGTTTCCAATCGTTTTCCATATAAATAGCCCATAGAAAATAGTAGACTCTTCAAAAGTGTATTAATATTAAGCTTTTCTAGTTCATCATACACTTCACAATTATCCTGTAGCAAGTAGTCATCCCTGGAATAATTGACTAATAGTTTCTATACTACTTTACTGCGGTTTTAAAATTACAAAGTTACAAAGTTACTCTTATGTATGTTACTTATAGCTTCACTGCACTAAATAAAATTATTTTACTCTCTTTAACTTGATGGATAAATAATATGTATATAGGCCTGAAGCAAAACAGAAATCGACTACAAATCACTGTATAAGTGATAAATAAGAAGTTAAATCTAACAAAAGTTATTAGGATAAATTGGTAAAAAAATTAGAAGAATCGATTTATTCTCTAGCAAAAAAATGCAAACAAAGTAACGTCGGTTCACAATTATATGTTTGACAGGCCAAAATCTCGAAATAATAGGCATACTATATCACTTTGATTTAGCATCCAATTACATTTTATCTCCGCGTTTTAGAAACAAACGTATTTTGGAGATACTTCAATCACTGAAAACGTCCACTGGGAATATTTTAAAAACAGTAAATGAAAACTATTAACAACTTTTAATTCGCTTTATATACATCAAGAACGACTCACGTACTTAAAAGGCCAATTTTTAACATTCTGCTTTAATACTTATTGCATCTACTGACTGTTACGCTTTCGTGCAGCCTTTGCATGTCAGTGGTTGTGCTCTTACAGGTCTCTCGCATAATCTTAATCAGATAATGGGATAATTTATTCACCTGTTACTAAATACCTCTTCTCAAATAGAATTCAGAGTGACATTTAAAATGTGCACATTAAGTCTCATTCGGGCTTTTATCACGATCAGACCGATCGCAATCGGCCCATTAAGTCAACTTAATTATAATCAGAGTACCGTTAGAGTAGAATTTAAAAAATAAAATTAATTGTCTTTAAGTAACGATTAATTTTATTAACTCAATAAAAATGTAGATAGAAAGCTAACTTGTGATTTATTAATACGCTATTGTTTAACGTAGAAAATGCATTTAATGTTTTTCCATTGTTTTCAAAATAATTTAGGTAGGATCAGTTGATCTACAGTTTTAATGTTCATTGATTGTGATGTTACGTGAAATCTGTTTATGGTCTATGATACTTTCTAAATGTTAGTATATTTTTAGATGTATTTAAAAAATTGATTCATTGAAAGCTGTGTGTACTACTTAAGTTAACTTCTAAATAGGATAAATTCTTTATACATAAATTCACACAGCATTTCTTTATTATTATTATTCCTCTATCATTTCACAGTTTACCCAAAAGGCATTTATTACTTTATGGGAATTATATTATCGCTTCACTAAATGATCTCTGCAATTTATAAACTAGTATTTAGTTTAATCTTTTTTATATATGCTTTTATTTATTTGGTTGACCAATCTGTGAACTTAGTATGTTGTTCCATGTATATTGCGAAAACCACATTGATGCTTAGGAATAATAGTTCTTTCTTCTATCATTATTTTGAGCCTCTTGATGCAAAGTTTCTGAAAAATTTTTGATAACACAGGACACAAATTTATAGGGTTATGGGAGCAGTCTTCTTCTGATTTTTGCCTGGTCATAATAGAGAAATAGCTTGGATATTGTAAAATTAGCATTGGGAACTATGGACTGAAAACGATTATCGACTGTCTAGTAATTGATTATCTTTTACTATCGATTGTTTCAGTTGCTGTTTTCGATTCGACTGATCTGCCTAATTTTTACTATCGACTGTTTCAGTCGCGTATTTTCAGTTGCTATTTTGGGACCTACTAGTTTCATTCGGCTAACTTTTCACTAACTAACATTATGGCCTTACCGTTCTAGCCGCGACCTTCAAAATTATGTACCGAATTTATATTTACATATAAATATATTGTACATTAATATAACTATATTTTGGAACTTTATTTTTCAAAATTATTTAATTTAATAAGGTAACAATAACAACATTTTGATTGATAAATAAAAAAATAATGTAGACTGCATTTATATTATCTTGGCAACTATTTGGTCTTTTTTTGATTGATTTTTTCTCAAAGAAAGTTAGAAAAGGAATATGCCCATATGCATCTGACTTATGGCACGGTTGAAAGAAAGATTAGTAAGCATATGTGGGAATGAAATAGAAAAAAATCAATTACTTTTTCTAAATTAATTATCACGAATGGAAAACAGTCGAAGTATGCCTATTGACTGAAATAGTAATTACTATTTTCAGTCCGTAATTTTTCTACTATTGACTATTTCGACTGTTTTCAGTCGATAGTTCCCAACGCTAGTAAAAATGTTAAAAAATAAAAAAATAAAAAAATAAAAAATATCTAAAAGTCTAAATAATATGCTCTGTATCGCAGAACTTTATATACATTACAGATTATTGGAACTTTTTTAATAGAATATGGACTTTTCAAAGTATTGATTACTGCTGGACATAATATTCAACCATATAATGGTAAATAACATCGGAATATACGTAAACCAGTTTTAAAAAGGTGAACAACTTATCGTAGGGTATTGTTAATTATAAAATAAGATAATAAAAACTAATACACGAATAATTCGTGGCTTCTGTAAGAGCAAAAAAATCATCACGACCGTATAATTACATTTTTTTGTGCTATGTACTAAAAATATACGTACGCGTAATAGAGACAAAATAATTGTGGTAATGACAACGAGGGTGGAAAAAAAAACATCTAAAACGTGACTGTCAGTGTAAATTATAACGCATTTTCTCGTATATATGATGAAAATTGAGGAACCGTGATTTTGAACTTAATATAAAACATTTTGTATAAAAAAAATAACAAATGGTTTTGTTTCCTGTAGTTTTCATCCTCATAACACAACCACAGCATTTTTTTTTAAATAACAACCATACTTACAGTATATTATAACATTAATATTATTTTAAATACTACTATTTACATTTTGTTAATTAATTTTTAAATATATTAAAAGTATATTTAATTTGATGGTACATGTTATTGATATTAGCCGTTTAACACGTCAATTGACAAGTCTCCGGCCTACCATAGTATAACATATTTTTTGGCAAAATTAGTTTTTTTTTTTATTCAACACAATTCCCTTTAAGGGTGATACACTGATTATAGCGACCGTCCGACTTTTTGTTACTATTTTTGTAGTACGATTTGTGCTTTGCTTCAAAATAGCATTAGTTTCGGATCACCTCTTCATTCGATGAAAATTTCATCACAGCGAGCATTGTTTTGAGATCTGAGAAGAGGAGATAGCCGCTGGGGGCTAGATCTGGAAAATACGGTGAATGAGGAAGCAATTTGAAGTCCAATTCATGGATTTTTGCCATTGTTTTCACTGACTTGTGGCACGGTGCATTGTCTTGGAGAAGCAGCACTTTTTTTTTCTTCAAATGCGGCCGTTTTTCGGCCATATCGTCCCACAAATGGTCCAATAACGCTATGTAATAGTCGTTGTTGATGGTCCTTCCTTTTTAAAAGTAGTCAATGAAAACTACTCCATGGGCATCCCGAAATACAGACTCCATAACCTTGCCAGCCGACTGTTGCGTTTTCCCACGCTTTGGAGCGGGTTCATCGTCTGCAGTCCACTGGGATGACTGTCGATTGGACTTCGGAGTGAACTCGTGGAGCCATATTTCATTAATTCAGGTGTGACATATCGACATAGCTTTCTCATACCCAAATATTCGTTAGTTATATAATGTAGACGTCCAGTTAATATCTTTAGAGGGTTCGCTATTTCATTCAATTTCAATTTGCGGTCATTCAAAATCATTTTGTGGATTTTCTTAATGTTTTCGCCGGTAACAACCTCTTTTGGGCGCCCACTGCGTTTACCGTCTTCGGTTCTCATTTTACCACGTCTACCAAGCATACCAATCCTTGATGGTTGATTTTCCTGGGAAATCGTCCCGAAACTCGGCATCAAGCCAAGTTTTTTCTTCAACTGTATTTTTTCAACTGTAACTTCAAAAAGCAATATTTTATCAACACGCGAAATTCCTTTTCATACACCTTTGCACAGTAGAAAAGTTGCTTCATTCAAATTGCTATAATTCACAAAGTAATGATCCGATCTTTTGAGGGTTAGGGCTAACTAAAAAGCATATGGATTTAATTCTAGTAGCACCATATATGTGCCAGGTTGGGAACTTTTCAATAGACCTGTTATAATATGGGATATTATATAGGATCTAAAAGTGTCTTATTCCGGATCATCAATTTGGTTTCGGAAAACAACATTCCGCGATTGATCACCATGACAGAATGTTCACAGTTCAATGTCATAGAAAATTCACTACAAGAAAATAAAAATTGTTCTGCATTATTTTTAAATGTTCTCAAGCTTTCGATAAACTTTAGTTTGAGGATTTAAACCGTAACTTTCCCATTGACCAATATCCAAGAAGTTCAGAGTCTTTCTAACTTGAAGCATACAAGACTGGCCACCTGACTGAGACCAGTTCTTTATCTGCTGCACACTCGAGACTTGCCTACAGTCAATGAATATTTTGCTGCTACATTTGCAGATGACACTGCAATTCTAGCCATTGGACGTCACCGAATCAAGTGAAAAGTTACAAACGGCTATTGAAAAATGCCGCATCCAAATGGATGTCCAATTGTAGATATTCAGCCCCATCAGTATACAATAAATCTTTGTTTTACCAACAAGTCTTGAAAGAAGTGTGGGCTTAGGGTGTTTAACTCTGGAATCGTACCAGCCAAAGCAATACAAATATCATAAAACGTTTCCAAAACAAGGTACTGCGAAGTATTTTTGATGTTCCATGGCATGTTCGTAATGACAAACTACATAAGGATCTGAATGTAGAAACTGTCAATAACGTTAATTCTAACGTAATGTTGTCGTTAGTGACATTATCATTAATATAAAATATAAATCAACAAACTTCAAAAACATAATATTATTTATGCTCTATTAAAATAATACAATGCCTGTGATTATTTTATGATTTACAATTATAACTATGTTATAATATATGTCTTACGTTTGCCTTATGAATAAATTATTCGAGTTCATGTGTCTTTCAGTCAAAATTAGAATCAGTTTGGAAAGAAAACATTTGGTCAGAAAAGAGACCGTTTACTCTATATATATAACTAATTAAAAATTGTAATAAACGGTTTAAGCAATCTCTAATTACTCTTGCAATAATCGCGGTACCTCATCATCACCTGTAAAGTACATGGAAAAATATTGAATGGCTGCAGTAACTGATACAACATTCATCCGTTCTTTCAACATAATTTTAAACCAATTACTCAAAAGTAGCTCTAATTAAAAGAACTCATAAAAACTGGCTCTTCAAGCGAGTATGTTTTCATTTTGAAATATAAAACAGAAACCAAAAATACCATTATTAATATCTCCACAGTAACCAATTGTTCTTGCAGGTTGATTCAAAATGAAAGTCGTAGTATTTCCAATGCATTTTATATAATAGGTCCTTCAAATATAAACCTACCGACTTGCTCTATAGTGTCATCAAACTTTAAAAGCTCATAAAACACGAACATAAATTTTCCAAACTTTGGTATTGTCCGAATAAAACGAAACGTGAGTTAATATTAGGGTCGTGAATAATTGATGAAGGTCAACTATGACAAATTAAAATATATGTCGATAAAATTTTGTCCCAATATTTCATCTTCATGAAAAAATACACGACCGAAAAATATGTGTACGTATTCGTTCGTGGACCGTCTTCGAGCCAGAACGTCTCCTGCTGTTTTCTGTCGATACAATTTATAACCAATCGGTTTCGTGCATAAGGATGAGGAAATAATCATAAGATCGAAATCAGTCGGCTTGTGTAAAAGAAGCATAAAGCATTAACAATTTGCTATTATTAGATATCTTGGCCAAAATACGTATATTATTTTCATAGACAATATTCAGCTTTTTAGTAAATTTTCTGTAAATCATCCTTGGGAGATCCGAGATATTCCTTCCATCTTATTCAGTATTATTCAATACAATCTCTTCGTCAATAGAAGTACCAAAAATTCGAGAGATTTTAACTATTTCATGTTTCATAAGAGAATTTCAAGTTAACATGTAACAAAGCAACTTCAGATTATTTGTAAAAGTTATATAAAGTATATTTGAATGTTATATAAAGGCAATTGTGTTTATTAATTATGTTTATTGCTTCAAAAATCATGTAAGTGTACCCGTTTGTTTAAAACTGATTGCGATTGAAGGTAAACCATGTGATGGGTGTCCAAGAGACGATCATAAACATTATAAAAATTATTTCAAAATAGTGGATATATTTTTGGAAGGACCAATAGAGATTTAGTAACTAACAAAGCAACACATTTAAATGCCTCATTATCAGCAACATTTAAAGTGTTTTAAAAATTATTATGTCAGCGAATCAGAAAGGTGGGAAAAAGTTTAAAGGGCTATAAATATATTACATCGATTTGTCTCAATTTAATGCCTTTTAAAAATGAAAAAAACACCTTATAACAAACGAATATAATGCATATATTTTGATGCATATGCGAAACTATTAAATAGTTGGGTGTAAACATTTTTAAAACGTAAGACTCAGTTCACAGAATTGTCATTTTATATTAAAATAATCGTTTCTCAGCATCGCCAGCATCATTGAGTCAAAGTACGCAGTGTTAATCATTCAACTTATTGGCCAGATTTAGATCCCTTTGACTTCTGGCACTCCTCTCATCTAAAAAGTTTTTTTTGTGAAACGACAAGTTAATAATGTGTACCGTAGAACGTACACTACCGTTTACAACTATAAATATAATTGTTTCTTATTCGCTCCTGGAAATATCCGTTTCATCTTTGTCAACATAGTGAAGACACTAGTAAATCAAAAACAATCTGTTGGATATTGAGTCGTGTAGTTGTCTCAATATGTTATGATTACAAGGGATAATAAATATATGTTATTGTCTTAAAATCAAGAAGCAGCTGCTTATATAATGGTGTAATATATATGTTTTTTTTATCCGAAATTAGCAAATCATATTTGAAACTGTTGATGAATATCAATGGTCTTAGAAGGAAAACCAATATTAGAGAAATAACATACATTTCAGGCTAGAACTGGCCGATATTTTATAATCGATGCCTTTAACTGGTGACCTGATTAGTCACCGTTACTAGCGTTACTATAAGATAGCAGTTTTGTTAGATTACTGTTAAAGTATCGATATTGCGATTATCCTAGTTATTAATTTTAGAAGTCATATATGATTGATATAAAAGCGATGTTGCGTTTTAGTAAGTTGCTATCCAAACAATTTTTTTTAACCATGAACCAGCGGCGTAAAACGATATAAATCGTAGAATAGACAGTCACATTGACTTAGATCGCAATAAAATTAAGGTGGTTGTTCGATCACCGTCATTGGTATACTAAAGACAGCTTATATAATAAGGGCTTGCATGTATTCTGATCATTGATCATTTTTAAAAAGGTACGCATTGAAAACTACTGGTACGTTTTCGATCTTTTTGTTAAATTTCGGGTGATACTGATCAAAACGGTATTTGTTGAGCAGAAATTCAATCATCATTGATTTTCACACTTCTTCGGCATTTCGAAACCAGCCAAGCCATACTGCATCCTTGTGAGTATGCTTGGTGTGTTATAACTTGCTACTCAAGCTGCATTCACAACTTTTTCAACGTAACAACGAGCGTTGTTATTCAGGAGGATAATTTTCCGTTTTTAGTCGCTATTATTGGTATTTTCCACAATACGTCGTATAATTTGTTCAAGACGTCAATAGACATCTACATTAAAAATTTCATTCGGTCTTAGCAGGCCGTAACTCATTACACAGTTCGGATATCGCTATATTGTTCAGTATTCCGCCAAATTCTTACCAATATTCAATTTCGGTGTCAATGTGGATGGCACTCCTTAACTAACCGATGACTTTTTGCGTTTATTAATGTCGTTTTTTACGTGGCGAGCTATAAATTGTGAAGTTAAAACGATTCGAAATGGCACTTCCACGAAATTCGTGTTGTAGATTGGTGTACTGTATCGATTTCCACTTCGCAAATATCTGGATAGAGTTAACAGATCAAATCCTAAGCTGTCCGAAAGTTCGTTATTTAATAATTTGAACTTGATCTTCCAGCAATAACAAGTCAATTGAAAAGTCCCCGGCTACCATAGTAAAACATATTTTTTGGCAAAATTAGTTTTTTTCCAACTTTTCGATACCATTTTTTTAGTACGATTTGTCATTTGTTTTAAAATATGCTTCAGTTTCGGCGATCACCTCTTCATTCGATGAAAATTTCTTCCCAGCGAGCATTCTTGAGATCTGAGAACAGCAAATAGTCCATGGGAGCCAGATCTGGAGAATATGGTGGATGACGAAGCAATTCGAATCTCAATTCATGTATATTTGCCATCATTCTCACTGACTAGTGATACGGTGCATTGTCTCGGTGAAACGGCACTTTCTTTTTCTTCAAATGCGGCCGTTTTTCGGCGGTTTCGTCCTTCAAACGGGTTAATAACGCCATGTAATAGTCGCTGTTGATGGTCATTTTTTTTCAAAATAGGCAATGAAAATTATTCCATGCGCATCTCAAAATACAAATGCTATAAACTTGCCAGCCGACTGTTGCGTTTTCCCACGCTTTGGAGTGCGTTCATCATGTGTAGTTCACTCGGATGACTGTCGATTGGACTTCGGAGCGAAATCGTGGAGCCATGTTTCATCCATTGTCACACATCGATGAAAAAACTCGGGTTTATTACGCTTGATCATCTTCAAACACTGCTACGAATCATCAACTCGTCGATGTTTTTGGTCAAAAGTGAGCTTGCGCGACACTCACTTTGTACAGAGCTTTCTCATACCCAAATATTCGTGAATGATATGACGTACACGTTCAGTTGATATCTTTAAAGTGTCTGCTATTTCATTCAATTTCAATTTACGGTCATTCAAAATCATTTTGTGGATTTTTTAAATGTTTTCGTCGGTAACTACCTCTTTTAGGCGTCCACTACGTGCTCCGTCTTCGGTGCTCATTTCACCACGTCTAAACTTAGCATACCAATCCTTGATGGTTGATTTTCCTGGGGTACTGTCCGGAAACTCGGCATGCAGTCAAGTAGTTGCTTCAACTGAATTTTTCCCTTCAAAAAGCAATATTTTATCAACACCCGAAATCCCTTTTAATCCCTTTTTTCACAGTAACAAAAGTTGCTTCACTCAAAATGCTATAATTCACATATTAATGATCCGACAGCTGTCAAATTTTTACTCGCATCTTTTGAGGGTTGGGGCTAACTAAATAATATATGGATTTAATTGTAGTAGCGCCGGGCGTTAGGCGTTAAATTACACGTCTTCAAGCTTTCTATTTCGATTTTGATTTTCTATTCATTGATATCAAAATCAATTATAATAACAATTGCCCGCTTGCTGGCCCAGTGGTGAAGGCGACAGGACGATCCTCTTACTGTTGTGATTGTCCAAAAAACAAGGGCGTATAATCCGCCAAGGAATATGATACCAGTCAATCTTCTGGGATTATCTCTATTTTGGCCACTCGAATACCGTGGCTCGGAGTCCACGTTAAGCTGTAAGTCCAGTCCAGATAAACACCAGTTGGTAAAAAGGAGACTTTTTAAGAAAGAAATAATAATGTTAAATAATAATATTGGTAATTCCCATTTTCCCCAATAGATATCGTAGATCAATATACATGCAACCACCTAATACTTACAATATACTCAATAACGCCACATCAATCTGATATAAAAACATTTCTCTTTTAATGTACAAAAAAAAAACCGGACAGTAAGCCGCAACTTAGGTAACTTTTAAGCGAATCCCTCTGGATACTTACTGCCATCGCTTCCTCTGCCAGATTTTCCATCCGAGTTCCATTCCTCCTCTGAAACAACAGAAAAAACACCACATCAAAACAGTTATCCAATAAACGTCGATATTTCGATGCCGTTCGTGATTCTCGAATTTAAAAGCCGTCTCACAATTTCCGTAAGGACTCGAGAACGTTTTCAATATAAGCGTTCATAATTAAAGTTCGGGAAATGAAATATTTTCGTAATTCGGGGTTCGATGGGAAATTTATCGGTTAACGATTTATTTTGGAACGATTGGAGATTACGGACGTTTTTGGGTTCGCCACGGAATGAAAGCGGCGTTTTATGCAATTTAGAAACGTTAATGAGATTAGGCTAGCTTTATAAAATTAGAACGGAAAAATAAAACTACGACAATATTGTGTTTGTCGATATTTTTCATTATTTATTAGTAATTGCTTCGGTTATTAATTTTTGGATATTTAAATTAGTTTTGAACAACACTAAAACAACTTGGCTTTAATCATCAACCTAATATATGGTATATGGCAAATACGGTTGATGTGGGAGCAATTCGAAGTTCAATTCATGTAGTTTTGTTATTGTTTTGATTGACTTGTGAGACGGTGAGTTGTCTTGGTAAAACAAAAAAAAATTCTTTATACGGTCGGTCATATACGGTCGTTTCTTTGCAAATTCGGCCTTCAAACGTTCCATTAACGCTATATAATATTCACTTTTGACTTCCCTTGTCAAGATAGTTGATATTAATGTAATTAATATAAACTATCGATGCAAAAATTCCTGTTTGTTACGTTTGAACATGAATCATCAACACGTTTTTGTTTTTGGTCAACAGTGAGTAAACGAGGCACCCATTTTGAACAGAGCTTTCTCATAGTCAAATGCTCATGCTATATAAATCCAACATGTTCGTTTGATATCTTTACGATGTTAACTAACTCACGCAACTTCACTTTTCGATGATTGAGAACGATTTTGTGGATTTCCTTGATGTTTTTTGGTCTAATACCTCATTTGGGCGCCCACTGCGCTTTGCAGCATCGGTGTCTGTACGACCACGTCTGAAGTCAGACAACCAAAGTTTTATTATTGTATCTGATGGAATGGAGTTCTTATAGCACTTTTCAAGCCATTGGTTCGCTTGAACGGTATTTTTTCCCATCAAGTAGCAGTGTAAGATAAATTATTGTTTAATATATAAAATTGTTTTTGATCCACTGTTTTGAAAATAACAAAAGTAGTGTCATTCTTAGCACAATAGCTTACAAACATATGAGTAGAATATCATGAAATTTCAACAGCTTTCTTTTGAAGGCTAGTACTAACTGAGAAAGCGGTGAATGCAAAAGCAGCGCCATCTATATGTTGCTTTTCAGGGATTTTCATCCAATGTGTTAAATGCACGTCAATATTGTATAATGAGTATCATTTACAACTCTTGACCGTATGGCACAAAAGGATGATTTTGCGACAATTACTGGCTATTACTTCATTCAACTTGTTCAATTGGCGTTGATGGCTTACTGCAATAACATTTTAATTCGGTTTTAGTAATTAGTTATACTACATGTTGCTGATCTCACTATAGTAATTTCTGAAAAAATATGTTTTCGTGTTTTTCCGTAACCACTCCCTGCTAATCCATATTACACTACGCAATTACTTTATACAATGCAACTATATGCGAAGACAGTATTATAAACCCAGTAAATTTTAGGGACATTTTTAATGAGATTCAGAAAAAATTCATTAACAAAAAGGCGCCATTTTATAAGTTTATGATTAAATTATGATTAAATTTATATTAAATTATTTAAGTTAAATCATGATATTTATAAAAGTATTTAAATAGGAACCAAGAAAAATGTTGCCTTGATAGTGATTCAATCATCAATCCATTTTCGCACTTCTTCAGAATTTCAAAACCGCATAGCTACGCTGCATCGCTTGAACAGGTGTCTCAATTAAATTGGCATCAGAGAGACTAAAAGTAGAGTGTATATATGATTTAAATATAGATACAAATTCAAGTTAGCAAACGCATGCACGACAAAGTAGAGACTCTATCCAAACCGCACACACTAGTACCCACACCGAAGTGGTAATAACTGTGAAGATAGGACTATGAAAATAATCTGTCTCGCAGAAATCGAGGAAGTCTGTTCCTATTTTCTCCTTTTAAGGAATTGCGCAGCTCATATATAGCTCTAAACTAGGTGAGACGTGGACAGTCTCTCAGTATGTAGTACGTAGACTGTCGGTAAATATCTGCAGTTATAGTTTCACTCGATTTTAGTAGCTCGTAATACACTACAAGGTGCTGGTACCACTATATGTATAGCAAGACTTATAACCATGATGCCCCAGTTTGTATGCTTTCCCAAAAACAGCTATATCTCCAAATCTACTTCTGAAAAATTAATTTTTCACATTTCTATATTAGCATACACCATTAATTACTCTAGAATACCGGTTTGGTAACCAACAGGACTATAGACTTGTTGTTAAGGCGACAGGACAATCCCTTTATTGCTACAATACTCGAATCATGTATCATCGGGACATGAGTCTAAATTTACCTGTAATTCGTAAGAAAATGTGTAATCCGATAAGAAAAATCAATCCAGTCAAGACAATAATATTTTGGGATTGTTTCTAAATTGGTTAATGGCCAATCGGTAAGCATAATGACCTACGACCGTGGTTCGGGACCTACGTTAAATATAGTCCAGTCCAGATAAAATCTAGTAGGTAAAAAGGAAACTCTAAAATATAACACAAGAAAATTATTCTTGTCTCTAGATATTGTTTGAATAATCTTCCAGTTATACTGGTACTGAATATAGCCCCACTGTCTTCCGGTTTATTCTCTTCTGTTTCTTATTTATATTCTAAAAATACTCAGGAATTAATTAGATGCCACTATTAGACAGGGTATAACTTCACAGATAGACTAATTATTTAAAACAGATTACAATATTAAACATTTGTCTTAGTTTTGTTCGATATAAATAAGTTAAAGGCTAATATTTATTTCCGTTTCAGTTCAATGATTGTCGGTTCAAGGTTAACGAGCAAGTAGTAGAATGTTATGAATAGAAGTTTTTAACAAAACTTAGGTGGATATATTATCAGATGCCCTTGTAGTTTATCAATATAGTATTGTTTTATTGTATTAAATATATTTCAGCGAGCATACTGATGACATGATGGCAATGACATGGCATTATCATCAATACCATGTATATTGTTGCAAATATATCATAAAATATATTACAAAAATAGTGCTGTACATTAAACATTATATAAAAATACTGTATGTTTAAATCTTTGGTATTTACCCATTTATTTATTTTTAATGATGATTTTTATTTCTGATAAAAAGATGATAAAATTATTCATACTGATAGTAATTTGGCATCGCTTAATTGAATCTGCTTTAGTTTAATGATGCATTATTAAGTTTCAATAGTTAAGATTCTTATATAAATACTGTATAATGTATCAACGGATCATTGTGTAACTAGTGCACTGCCGATAATGTTTGATAAATTTTTTCTAGGAAAAGAAACTGAAGCAGGAAATATGTTAAGTACCGGTTTATAATTATTTATTATTTTCAGTCTGCTAATATATAAAATATAAAAAAAAACATTGGAAACTATATCATATATCGAAAAACCAATTTTTGATTGCCATGTGTTAAAGTTTTCTGGTTGTCATTGATTGATTTCTGAAGTCACTAAAAAGTCTATCAATCAATTTTCAATAAATTTGCAAACATTGAAAAATATTGTGTGATATTATAGTTTAATCAATGTCAAAATTGCTCTGAATTTTAAAAAACCTTGGACACTATATCTACTTCAGAAATGAAACTATAACCATCGAAAATCTGTGTATTAGAAAGGTGTAATAAAAATAATTTTAAAGTCGGCGCTGCTTAAGTAAAATGCTGAACTAAGTAAAATTATTAATCATAAATGTGAAAACTGCATAATTGGGTTACCCTCGTATTCTATGACAGAATAAAACCTTAAACACTGTAACAGAAATTCTGTAAAACTTTTTGTATTCCCCATCTTTATACTCTTCTATTAAGAAAACTGAAACTAAACCTTAATTCTTAATACGTTGAATTTGTAAAATAATCTCGAAAAAAAACCAAACAATACCTCAGAGTTCAATAAACTTTTACCTTATAATTCAACGAAAAAATTTATTATAGCAGAAAATACGAATCTTGCTATAAAAAACAATGTCAATTTTCATAAAATATTAAGTTTTGTCATGCAAATGGGGAAAATATCTTGTTTAATAATATATATGAGGTGTATTAAAAAATGTGATCTCATTTTCAGTATTTTTAGCAACATCAGGTAATATTAGGTTGGGAAAAAGTAACTTCGGTAGATTTTTTAAGCCGCATATTTCCAGTAATAATTAGTTAAGCCATTTTATAGCTTACTGGAAAGATAATAACCCAAAGAGCATTTTATATCTAGAGTTAGCGATACTGATTCGGAATAGAGATTCCAGAAGATGATTTTGTCACATTTTTCTGTATTACTCCTGAAAAGAGAAAAATATAACATATACGCACTAAATAATTGCACTCATTATCATAATAGATTAATTCGTCTTTATTACGTAAATGTCGATGTTAAAGATGAATTATCGATGTAGACGAAGATCACTACATCGTTACGGACAAAACATCAGAAATAATTCTGAACCATTTACATAAGGCTAGATATCAAAAGAATCTCGATAGCGTTTCCAATTAAGAAATCGTTGTGCTGAATGTTTATGAGTAATGAAAAATGGATAGCACAAAATAGTGTGCGAAAAAAATCACGAAAAAGTCGGCACATGAAATTTTATTGATATTTTAAAATTATTTATCGAAGTTACATTTTTACGCATAACAATTTTCAAGATAATTATTATGTGAAGTTAATTTATATTATTAGGTTTTTCCATTTTTTCAGGGTTTTATATATAGTTTGCCGTATTTTCGGGTATTAACAAGGTAAGTTCTTGTCATTTAGAGTTCTTAGATTCACGATATCCAACCTCAATATGATTTCTTTCGGATTCTTCCATTCGCCATATCTAACCCTCTTCAGTTTTATGTAATTTTGATGTTATTAAATAATAATTGTGGTTTGATTAACTTATATAAACTTGACATTTATCTCATATATTTATATTAATAGAAAACATTCAGCGTAAAATGCTGATATAACTTTAGATATTATCTTAATTTATTAGACATTTATTAGAAAACACGATATTCTAAAAAATATAATTCAACAGCTATTTCGAATTCTAAAGAAGCATTGGAAGAAATGAATTGCATTCAAAGGGAATTGCCTATAAAACTGAAACCATACAACAGATCTGCTTGATATGAAAAATCTTACTATTTTTTGATTACAGTCGTGAATTTATCAAATTAATTTAAGTAATAAGAATTAAAGATTAATTAGAAATAATTTTGATAAAATTTAGTAATAAAAAAAAAAATTATTAATTTTATTAGGTATTTATTAAAACCTAAAAAAATTATATTTTTTATGCATATTTTTATATACTGCAAAGACAACATTGTTATTTTCCACGCTTGACTACATATTGCAATAGCGGTGAAATCATACTTGGAAACATTAAAATGGGAAGTGCTACTCCATCCGCCGAATTCTCCAGATGTAGCTCTTCTGATGACTGCTTGTTCCTAGACTTTTTGTGAAGATACCAAAAAAAAATGCGTCAATTCGTTGTTAGCCTCAAAAGATACATGGCTGTTTCGAGATGGAATAAGTAAATTACCTGAAAAATAGGGAAAGGTGGCGGCTATCGATGGACAATACTTTAAATAAAATACATTGTAAAATAATCCATTAAAATTAATTCATAGGTCACTTATAATCCAAAAGAAATTTTAGAAACAAATTATGGAGGAATGTTGCAAAACTGTTATATGCTATGATCTGATGTAACACAAATTTAATTTAATTATTAATTATTGAAATGTGTTTCAAGATGTAAATACGAAACAAGTCGAATTCGATTTCTTTTTACTAAAATTTGTGTTTACCTTCAATACCGTTCTCCGTATCATCTTCATTATTACCTTCATTTCTATCACAACACTTAGAGCACATTATTTATAAAAATATTAAATTTATTGCCATTTATATTACGTATAAATACAACTCAACAAAGCACACACACACACAAACGCCAGTCATAACTCAAAACTATCTTGATAAAAAAACAAAAACCTGATCTGCACTTCGATATATTTGCGATGATACTGAACTAAACGTAGCTAGCCGGTCCCTATATCCCTTTTGTCTTAGTGGTTTTGTTGGTTTTTTATTGTTGTGGTTCTGACATACACTCACAACAAAAAGAATAATAATAAAACCGATCCGGTTACTTAACTGTACAAACCGTAGACTTATTTAAAGGTTTCTAAAACATAATACCGAAATTGTAGTCGTTTCCTCTTCGACGTACGGAAACGAAATAAAATAATTTGTTTTCAGAACTGGTCTTGTAGATAATGAATGTCTCGAATATTGGGTGGTTCTGAATTGCTTCGTAGTGTTTTTTGTTTTACTGAAGTATTTTCTTACCCGAATAAGCCATAGGTCATTGACCGAGAGAAATTATAGTCAAACAGAGTAATGTCTGGTGCATATGGCGGGTGAGATCAGATTGACAAGACAAAACAATATTTTAAAAGTACATTTCATTAGTGATGGCCTTCAAATATTTCTTGTTATTACTCTTAGTGGTTTACAGTCTGCCCAATAGGCAATAAGTGTGTTTATATTATATATATTCATGTCATGTAGAAAATCACTCCATTAAGCGAACTCCTATATAAAATACTGTCTTAATTAATTAGTCTTATTCTAAAGCTTATTATAAAGTCTACATATGTCCAATAATCAGATCGGATGGTGTTAAACGTTTTAGTCTAGGCACTTCACTATCACGTCGCATATTTAGCTGATTAGTGAGTAAATTGGAATACATTGACACTCTTTCAAAGTACCTCACACAAACACATTGAGTTACGCCCGTTATAGGTTCTAGAGCAATATCGCGTTGTATCACTTCATTTGAAACATAGCACGGAGCATCAACAACAGCATGCAACACTTTATTTTGGAACCGTTGAATGATGGATATATTAGATTTGCTATCGGTACCCCATAGTTGGATTCCATATGACTAAATAGGCTTGAGTACAGACTCATACAGCAACACCTTGTTATCTAATGATAACTTGGATTTGCGCCCGATGAGCCAATATATTTGATAAAATTTCAGTCGAAGTTGTTTTCCTTTATAGAGTATGTGCTTCTTCCTGGTTAGACGTCGATCTAAATGCATACGAAGATATTTAACATCTTCTGCCTGGGGGAGCTGACATTGATTGTTATTCACGGGTGGATATGTTCTTCTAAGCAGGGTAAAAGTTATACGGGTGGATTTTGTTTCATTGGCTTTAATGCTCCACGTCTTCAACTATAGTTTTATATGCTCCAGGTGGGTTTGTAGGTTCAATAATGTTGTGACGGGATGTCCATGAGATGCTAATATTGCTGTATCGTCTGCGTATGTTACCACAGTGGTAATTTTTGTGTTGGATATTAAACCCAGTACAGTACGTTACCTTGGGAATGTCCTGAATATATTGGATGTAATTCGGTATGTTCATCGCCTTGTTTTAGAGTAAAATGTGTATCTGTGAGATACGCTTTTAGTAACTGATAGTCCAGATGAGGGAGAAGTTTCTTTAATTTAACCTGTAAGCACGTATGCCATACTTTATCAAAAGCCTGAGATATATTTAGGGAAGCAGCCGAACAATATCTTTTGAAAATTAGGTCCATGTTTATTTTGTATACAAGTCTATGCACTTGTTTTTTAGTTCCATGCTTATTGTGAAACCCAAATTGATGTTCTGCAATAATTTTAATCTTCTTAATCTTAATCCAAGAAGTTTTCGAGATTATCGGTAATAAACTTATAGGCCGGTAGGAGGTGACATATTCTGGTATTTTTCCTGTTTTGAGAACCATTGATATTTTAGCTACTTTCCAGATACTAAGGAAGTAATTAATTCGTAGCATAGCATTAAATATAAATGTTAATAGTTTTATACAATTTTCTTATAATCCTTGTAAAATTTTACCGATAATTAAATCATAACCAGGAGCTTTGGTGGAGCAAGAAGAATAACACTATAGAATCACACAGGATAAATACCAATACCATCGTTCCAGGCATTATTAAATTAAAAACCTTCAAAACCCCAGCAGTAATAAGACAAAGTGGAAATTTAATCTAACTCGTTTTATAATATTAATTAGATAAAATAAGTTATAGGGCATAAACAATTATAGAAGAAATAGAAATGTCAGCTTTTACAGGTAATGTAATTAGAATAACTGATCAGGCTAGTACACCTACAGAAAATCTCAAGGAGATATTAGATTAATAACAAACAAATTGAAATCGAATTCCATGGTCTTGGGAAAGTCAGAAGTAATAAATATTCAAAATGGGGATGTAAAAATTGAACAAGTAAACGCATTTAAGTCTTCGGTTATAGAAAATAATTGAAGCCGGAAGATGGAAAATAATACCAGATTTGGAAGAATCTATCCAGTAATACAGCCAGTGCACGTCATGATAATTTAGGACATTGCAATGTTGCCTCATTAACCTTGACTTCTGTTTACAACATTTGCCAGCTTATGACCTCTGATTATACACACTGCTCTTTTAATTAATTTTGTAGACGTTTGACAACATGGTCGACCAAATACCAACAAAAATTGTATTTTATTGGCTAACTGGGTTACATGTTCGCAAGCATCAGATACCCTCATGTCCCTTTTTAGCTAGGAACTTTTAATTAGCAATATAAAAAGTAAAAATTTGCTGCTAGTTTAAAACTAATTATGCATTTTTACAAACTGCATTTGACAATTTATTCGACGTTATCTATGACGTGCATTGGCTGTTTTATTGGAACGTTATATAAAACACTTTGCAAATTAATTAATAAAAACAATTTACAAACTAACCTTAATATTCGGTTACCAGGCATTGGTATTCAAAGAGAGATAATAATACAATACAAGTAGCAGAAATTAAATAAGCCGGAAGAAATCTAATAAGAAAAATAAAAAAAGTATGTAAATAAGTAAAAAGAGGAAATGTTAAATAAACAAGAAAATTACTCTATATTGTTAATGGAAGAATACATAGAAAGGAAACCATTCATTTGGTGGAGACACTTACATCGCATAGAGGACTCAAAAGATGTAAAGAGAATAGGGTAGCAAGGAGGGATAAGATAAAAACCAGACTAAACGAATTTGGGATGAATGTATCAAAGAATTTTTTAGAAAAGAAGAAAAAAGCCCGGTCGAAGCAAGAAGATTGCACACAGACAGAAAACTAATGGAAGAAACTTGTACATAAAGAAAGAAAAAACAGATAATAATCATAATACACACTTTGTTGTTTATATATGACTATATATACTTTGTGCTTCCTTTCATTCTTGTGAATGCTACTTGGTGTTACCGCTTTGGTTTTTAAAAACAGTAGATGATCGAGCGTTATCATGATATAGAATACTTATTTCAATAGTAACATTTGTTTTTAAATCACCGAAAAACATTCAACAATTTAAAGGTATTTAAAAGTAGTGAAGGGTAAAATCAAAAGAATAAATCTAAAAAGAACATGGATATTAAGGGTTAGGGTATACGTAAAAATTTTAAAGATATTTGTCACAATTTTAATGTTCCTGCCAATTTAATTAACCATTCATTGTTTAATTAAGTTAATTTTGCAGCTGCACTTGAAAGCTAATAAAAATGTCTATTCCTTTACAATACTAATTTAGATTCCGAATATTTGTGTCCGCAAAACCAAGAAAGCAATTGATTGACTTGACATTTTTACGAGGCATTAACAGAAGAATACTTTCCATATGTTTCATCTTGAAGTTCTATACGAAATAAAAAATTATAAGCATTTCAAGTTATAAGACTTACACTTAGTTATAATTACGTTGCCATGGTTATCATTATCATATTAACAGTAGTTATGGAAGAAATTATAAGCACGATGCTGACGAAGATGTACGTGTCATATTATTTCTCTGTCTCATTTACTCTTTTGTTTTATCAATTTATTTTATTTCAGTAATATTGTAATTTTACGTACAATTTACAAAAACAATCTTCTGGGAATAACATTTTTCTCTCTTTATATACTACCAAGTAAGGGAATAAATTGAACAATCTGATTTCTTGGTAGAAATATATTCTCTAGAACACTTTTAGTAACTCTCCTAATAATTAATATCGGATTAAGCCAGAGCGTGGTCGGATTCAGGTAGTTTTTTTTAACTATACATTTGCTTGGAGCATTTAAAATATTTGAACCACAACCACAGATATAACTTTTCTAATATTTAATTTATTCCACTCTAATTTCTGTTTTAATCATTTTAAAAGTTCTGCTATAACGGAACCCCTATTTTTGTCAGGTTTTTATTCGAAATTTATTATAGTGTACAATTAACAATTAATGTGGTCTACAATAGACCGCGTGTTGGTCCATCAGGCAGTGGTTTCGTTTTGATTTCTTAGAAGATTCATTGACCAGGATATTTCTAATCTTCTATGGTTTGCTTTTTTTGAATAGATATTTTAGTAATCAATTTAGTTGACTAGACGGGTTGTCAAGTTCTTATTATTTCTATATATGGATTTGATATTGGTGTTTTATATTAGCATTGAATGATTGTTGAATTAATTATAGTCGGTCCAAATATTTATTTTTTGTATAAAATATGAAATTATTTAAATTTCACTAATACTGTAGTTAATACAAAGCAAAAACTAACTTAGTTATCGATTACTTCTTATTAACGTCCCTTGTGGAATCAATATTTGATAGTTTAAGAGGTTGTTGAATATGTCTTATCGTTTTAAAAGGAAAACACGATTTTAGGCCTTGAACTACAATTTAAAATATATCATAATTACATTTTGTTATTTAATTGAATCTTTGTGATTTTTTTTATCTTTAAATTGAGAATTTGGAACACTGAAACTGATTGGCATCTAGTTTCTACTATCTAGTAGTTTTTTAGTTTTCTTTATTCTTATATTAATCAAGTCATTATCTATTTTCATGCTAGGTTACTTGGCGCTTGCAAGGTTTAGGTTTGAAAACTATTAAATTTCTTGGCTGACTGCAGGTACCCTTAAGTTTCTCTGTATGTCCTCATTTATAATATACTGTAGAACTAGTGTTGGGAACAATCGACTAAAATCGACCATCGACTGTTCAGTAACTGACTACTTTTTACTATCGACTATTTCAGTCGCTATTTCTGGTTCGACTGATTCTAAATTAGAGATATTCTAAATTAATATAGCAGCATTTTGGAGCGCTAGTTTTCGATGGCAAAAACATTAAATTGTAAATGATAAATAATAAGATACTTTTGACTGGCATAGTAGGTAATAATTTGGACTGGTATAATAGGTAATACTTTATTGATAAACTTTCACGATTTTTCTCCAAGCCTTTTGTTTGTCAAAACTTTTTTCCTAAAATCTTGAAAACCAAAATTGGGTTCCAAAGGTTTTAGAAATTGCATAAATCCAAAAGATTTGAAATTTTTTTACAGTAGCAGTTGTTAAATTTCTTTTAAAAATATTAACCGTAAAGAAGTGAATAAAGTATATTAAATATTTGTAATAAATACATTTTCTGATAGGAAAACTATACTTTAATATTTAACAATTTATTTTGTTGGGTATTAAGAAGAGCACCACAGTTTTTATTTGTTAACGAATGGACTATCTTAACAGAATGTGTTCAACTTTTAAAACCCATAATATATAATTGATGCATACATGAGTAATTTAATAGTAAATCCTTACAAAGGTGTTTGTACTAAGAAATCCTTTCGTGCCCTGTATATCTTAGTATCGCTGATTTCCTTTTATACGCGCCAACTTATTGAGAAATATGTTAAACCATATAGATATTGGTAATGTTACGACAAACCATCACGCACGTCACTTTAGTACTAAAGCTAATTTATTTAAATTAAATATGAAACTTAAATTATTGTGGGCGATAATATGGGGAAAATATCAAAAAACGAGTAACAATAACAAGTAACATACTTATAATTATATTAAGTTACATTAACCAACGGCACGACGATTCTACTAAAAATCAATCGTTTCTCAATATTTTAAATTTTAAATTCTTATTTGTTCGTTGCTTTGTTTCTTTACTCATGAATGCTTATGGATGGTTGTTTTATTAAAGTACATAATCTTAAAGTAATTTTTGATATAGTAAAATGTAGTATAGTATGTAAGTTAATACAGTTATCAATTACTAATAACAGAAATATGCGACTGTTTGGGAGAAAAGCAAAATATAAACACTAGAAAACTTTTTTCGGATTTTTTCTATATAAAAATACAAATAATATATAATAAAAATACAAATTAAAAGGATTATCTGTGGAAAAATAACTACAATCAACAATTAAAATGCTACCAATTTGTGAATTCTTACAAGAAAGAAAAATATAATAAAATAAATTAGAAATTTGTCAAAATTGTAGATATTAGTTCGCAGCTAATCAAAGAGGACACTAAAGATTGGTCTCAAAAGCCCCAAGGTAGTTGTTAAAATGTTGTTCGTTGGAGAAGCATTTAAAAATGGAGTTAAGTTATTTTATGGAAAAATCTCTCCAAAATTATGAAAACTTTGTTGTGTAAATACTTTTCGTTTGTTTTCTTTATAACACTTTTGAATTGTCCCACTGGGGATACCGTACAATTTCGTTCTTATACCGAAGTCAAAATATTTGTCAAATATTTTATTTCTTTGAATAATATCTAACGTGAGGAGAAATAAAATGCTCCAATTTGTTTGAAATCCCTTAAGATAAAATATGATATCTAGTATGTTTATTCCACCATGTATATATGTAACCAGAGTATTAGTTTTTTGTTAAGATAGGAAGAATTTAAAAGCTAATTGAAGTTAGGTGCTTGCATATGTTTATATTGTATATTTTATTGCATGTTGTAAAGGTAAGCAACCTAATCTACCTGTTAAATTCGATGATTTTAATATTTATCTACATAAAATAATGATTTTCCGTTACGTATTATTAAATTATTCAGTGTATAATTATAGAACGCTCAAGATGCGTTATTTCTGTTGTATGATTTTAATAAATCTGCAACCGTAGACCATAAAACAGTTTAGGAACTTACTGAAATTCTTTTTTGGAGAAAACACTTTTCGACGAGTTAGCAATTGACGAAACAACTGTTTCCGATGTTGCATGCGATGGTATGGAGTTTTGACGTACTGCGACTGGGAATGAAACGCAAATATTTGTTGTATCAGAAGAATCAATCATGGATTTACAGATAACTTCATAGTAATACAGTTATGGTCGAAATCAACAAGTTGTAGAGCATGAAGAGCTGTTAAAACCGAATGAAAATGGATCGATAAATAGATCACTGCCAAATCAACATTGTAAAATAAATAAAGTATCAATTTTGTTCAATAAATGTCTTTTTAAAATGCAAAAATGATCGGATCGTTCAATCGCTTCATAAATATTATATCTATAGACTATCCAAAGTAGCAGTGAACTTACCACATCAAAATTTATAATCTATTGCCTATAGCAGTTTCTTAATTGGTTTTAGTACCAGGCAATATTTCCTTCTATTCTAGTTAAAAAGAGACACAATGCTGCCTGTTAAGTTCGAACAGTTAACCGAATCAGCCTGAAAAAGTCGTTCGGTTTTCAAATGCCTGCAAAATTCTTCAAAACATTAGTGATAATAAGAGGTTATAGACCGGCAAATGCTAGTTTGGTGTTTTGGAAGTTTTAATAAATTTTAAATCGCTGCTTAATATTTTTGATTACGCTGGTAGAAAATGCCGAGGCTAAATAAATTATCAGTCAGAAATATGTTACACCCTTAATCAATTACTTCGAACATAAACGAGGTAATGGGGGTTCTTACCAGTAAAATGCATTAGAGAGGTAAGTATTATTACTATAAAATATTAAATGGCAGAAATTCTTATTTTGTTGCAGCTCCACTGAATATTAGTATGGCCACTATAACTAAAATCTTCCAAATTAAACAGAAACGATATAATTTTGGATTCACCGAAAAGAAAGTATATACATAACTTGATGTTAGCTCTATTCAAGATTAAATTTATGAAATGTATAAAACTGGAAGTATTTTTTTTAATATAAGGATAATTTAATACAACTATTTCAGCGATGACTGTTAGCATAGAAGTACCCATAGAAACTGAAGGATACAGAGCTCTTTAAGGGATATAAGTCATCACTTATGTATAGACATAAATATTTCAAAAGTTTTGAAGATACGATATTAAAGAACAAAGTATTTCAAAATGGCTCTTAGTAAATATAAATGAAATGTTTAATTGTGTTTTATGTAATTGACTTTTATATAAATAGACCTGAAAAAAGATACACAATATATTAGATGGCTAAATAATATAGCCTCAGAGTGGTCTTCCTCCCTATCACTGCATAGTCAATAAAACCGAATTGTTATGGGATATGGCAAATAATACCTACAGTAGATTTGCAGACTAAGAAAGATATGCAGGTAAGAACTTTTTGGATATGTGGAAAGAAATACACTCTCTACAATAACACCCTTTAGTATGGATGAAATCCATCAAACGCACAGCAGAAAGCATTGAAAAATATAGGAATTGTTAAGTGAAGTTTGATTGGTAATTAACAACTTAGTTATTGACTTGACTAGTGGCCCAGAATGTGACAGTGAGTGAGGAAGAAACTTTCTGAATGTGAGATTATGATTCAATACTGACAATACCAAAACATAGTGCTGAGAGTGCAAACAACTAAAGGTGAGTATATAATTAACATGGATAACTGTAGAAAATCATATTGTAGACCGTTAAATATTTAATTACATATGTATGTGTGTATTTGTAATTTACATATATATGTGTAACAGGTCAACTGAAAAGTCCCTAGGTTACCATAGAAAAACACATTTTTTTGGCAAAATTACTATTTTTTATTCAACATAATTCCCTTTAATTGTGATACATTGATTATAACGACCCTACAACTTTTCGATACCATTTTTGTAGTACGATTTGTCCTTTGCTTCAAAATTGATCTCAGTTTTGTCGATCACCTCTTCATTCGAGGAAGATTTCTTCCAAGCGAGTATTTTTTTGAGATCTGAGAACAGGAAATAGTCTCTGGGAGCCAGATCTGGAGAATGCGGTAGATGTGGAAGAATTTCGAAGCGTTGTTTGGTCAAGCAACACTTTCTTTTTCTTCAAATGCGGCCGTGTGTCGGCGATTTCGTCCTTGAAATGGCCCTATGACACTATGGAACTGTAGCTGTTGACGGTCCAATAGAGACGCCACAACCTTGCCAGTCGACTGTTACGTTTTCCTACGCTTTGGAGCTGGTTCATCATGTGCAGTACACTCTTATGACTGTTTATT
This sequence comes from Rhynchophorus ferrugineus, assembly GCF_030347505.1. Classification (NCBI taxonomy): domain Eukaryota; kingdom Metazoa; phylum Arthropoda; class Insecta; order Coleoptera; family Curculionidae; genus Rhynchophorus; species Rhynchophorus ferrugineus. The sequence goes on along the minus strand of NW_027472588.1, from coordinate 13,727,558 downwards.
GGACTTGGGAGTGAAATAGTGGGCCACGTTTCATCCATTGTCACATATCAACGCAAAAACTCGGGTTTATTACGCTTGATCATCTTCAAACTCTGCTCCGAATCATCAACTCGTCGTTGTTTTTGGCCAAAAGTGAGCTCGCGCAGCACCCATTTTGCACAGAGCTTTCTAATAATAAAATATTCGTGAATGATATGATGCACACGGTCAGTTGATATCTCTAGTGTGTATGCTATTTCATTCAGTTTCAATTTACGGTTATTCAAAATCATTTTGTGGATTTTTAAATGTTTTCGTCGGTAACAAGCTTTGGGTGTCCACTGCGTTTACCGTCTTCGGTGCTCATTTCACCACATCTAAACTTAGCATACCAATCCCTGATGGTTGATTTTCCTGGGGCAGTGTCGGGAAACTAGTCATCGAGCCCAGTGTTTGCTTCAACCGTATTTTGTCCCTTCAAAAAGCAATATTTTATCAACACACGAAAATTCAATAATCAAATTTATACACGCATCTTTTGAGGCTTAGGGCTAATTAAAAAATAATTGGATTTAATTCTAGTAGTGCCATCGATGTGTCCGGGGGGGGGGGGACTTCTCAATTGACCTGTTACAAATGTATTAAAGATAATGCAGTGATTAAATCTAATTTTATCAAGGAAAATGTACACAGATAGTAACATTAGAAACAAGGAGAAATATTGAATATGACAAATGTTACATAATAAAAACAAAATACATTACTTAGATGCCTATTTATTAACTGGATGTATTAAGCCTACTAGCCAGAATACACTACAGGTGGTGTAGAAATTAGTTACATTTATATAGAATAAAATAACTCTAACCTATAAACTATTGTGGCTGTTTAATTTACTGTTCTTAAATTTACTTGTTATTACTTTAAGATAATATGTTCATTAGATGTACTGTAATGTTAAAATAAATTATATTATTAAATTATTATCACATAATATTATTAAACAATTTTGTGCAATGAATGAATTAATGCTAAAAGGCGTAAAATGTGGCAACATTGCGCCATTTTGAGGTTATAAATTAAGATGATGTGAAATTGCTGCTACTTTGGATAGACTATAGTTAACATTTGTATTAAGTTAGAATTAATTTAAGTAATAAGTTTCATGTAATACTTATGTGTAAACAATATAACAATTATATAGTAATTAATTTTAAAAAAATATAATTAATGGTTCAAATGGGAGTACTTATTTATAAATCAATATAAAACCTATTTGAAAATGTAATTAATACAAACAAAGAGTTTCCCTTTAAATTCCCATCAAATTACCTCAAACAATGGTATAATTTTTCTTCCGTTAAAATACCTGATCTGACGTAATCGTATCATGATTAATGGTCGAAAACAAATGAAATGTCACGCACCTGAACAATTCTCTGACGCATCGTCATCTTCCGCCGTATTCCTGCAACACTGGCTGCATCTCGAGCACATTTCACCGCCCACCGACGTAACTCGTTCACCACGACCGTATCCAGCAGGAACCGGGCGCGAAACTGAAGACTTCCGAGAGAAGATGTCTCGAGTGGTCGAAACAAGATAGCGTCGCCGTTGAATAAGAGTGCACTAAATCTGGTCGAGACATTTGTTAAACATGTGAACAGGCCTGAACGAAAATAGTCTTGGTGGCGAATGCCATAATTGTTTTAACGCATGAGCGATCGTCTCGTTCGTCGTTTCTAGTCGACATTGAATTTAATTATCTAGCGATTGTTTTTTTTCTGTACTGTTTTGGTTGTTTGGTGGACGTGCATTGTAAACCTTAATATCGCAACAGCTGACCAAACCGTATCTGCGTAAATGTATTTTATTATCAATAAATGTTAATGTATTATAATATTATAATTATGTAACATTTTGACTAGTAGTTTTAGGTCCCTATTGTTCTTTTATTAGCTAATTATGGTGTTACGAATAACGGTATATTAGAATAACACAGTAGATAAAATCAGGAAACTGTGTGCGCTATATTAGAAAAATATATGTTAAATATAAGTTACTATGTCTAATGTCCAACGATGGCAGTAATTTAAAATTGTTATACTTATGAATGTCAAATAAAATTCCTATATTTTAGGATAACGAACAGATTATCAAGCGGCATAATATATGAAACATCACTTTAATTTAATATGAGGTAACTATAATTACTTTTCAATAGTTTTATATGAAAATCCAGTAATTAAATTTAAAATAGGGTCAGTAGCTACAGCATGCCTACAGCATTTTAAGATAATTTCTTAACATATTATTTCTTAAGAACTTTCTGTAAGGAAATACATTATTCCAAATAAAAGTATGATTAATTTAACTAGGCTTTGTTAGAACTTCGTTTTTTTTTTGATCATTAATTCGTCAGAAATCTACTGGCAGTCTTTTACGAATGCTCTTATAAGAAAAAGTTTCAATTCTTCACAAGTTACTTTTTTATAATTCATATGCAATTTAGGTTTAAAAATATATGCAAAGTACATAAAAATTAAGGTATATTAGAAAAAGATGAGTATTGAAAAGAATCATGCATCTAATGAATCTTTTTGATTACGTCTGAATGAACTACGGAATATTCTAGTGGAAGTAAATACGAACCAAATGAATAAGAATGTTAATGACAATTAATGAGGCAGATGTGGTTCAAGCAGCATTTGTAGCAGAAAATTTAGAAAAAGAAAGCTTTTAAGTTGAAGTCCTTTATAAATTATTTATTATATACAACTTATGTTATATTTATAACCATATGTTTATAAAATATGTACAGAATTAGGATACATTACTTAATTTATAAAAATCGGACACTAATGATAAAATAAGTGTATATAAAAAAGCAACCTAATGAAGCTTTCTCATGATGACTTCTATTCCGATAAGTCCTTCTGAAAATGAATGCAAATTAGATGAATAAGAATTTTCGTCAATTAATGATGCAGATATTGAAACAGCATAACAAAAAATTAACAGATTTTTGTAAAATAACAGTTGTTCCTCCAAAATTAAACTAAATTGGTACCTTATTCAACCGATATATGCCTGTCAGACTTCTAGCTATCTCTTGATCTCAGAAAATCTCTGCGAGTGTATCGTTTTAACTCCTGAATGAAATTAAGAATTTATTAAAGAGGACTTTAGTGGGCCTACCAGAAATCAAATTCGACACCTATTTTTAAGACTAAATCGAAACGATGCTATAAATCCATTATATTTAACGAGGACTATTTTAATGGGCACGAAATAACGTTTGAAAAATAATTCATCTACGTTTTCGGTACTACTAGTTTTTGATTACAATGTAGTACTTAAAATAGACAGTACCTAAGGGGTGTAGAAGTATTAGTCTACATTTTTAAAATAGTCTAGCTAGATTGAGCATGTATTGTTTATTTTAATCTCTAAATTATATTTTATTCCATCAATAATTTTCAGTAGATAAAAAAGTATAAACTACAGTTATTTCAACGCAAAATTATCAAAACCAGCATAAAAAATACAAAATCAATGATACGACACTCGAAGCTTTACATAATGATGCTAAATGCATTATAAATCATATCAAAATAACTCTTGGACGACGAAATACCATTTGCAAAAGAACAAGAAACGATTCCTTATACCCATTGAATATATTAAAAGAATATTAAGAGAACTCCAAACGGAAACAATTTTTGATAAAGACAGGTACCAGGAATACCAACTCATCTAAGAATTTACCACTAAAAACATTCAGAAGATAGTGATATATGATGTACTCCTATATATTATACATGCCTTTATTAATATGTACCGTCAATTCTAGCTAATTCTTTTAAACGTATCCAAATTTCTCCAACTGTATTTCAACCAACAGAAACCTAATTTCTATTAAAAAGTGTCTTACATTCAATAATATAAAAAGCAACAATTTACAATGTCTGATTTATAACATCATATCGTAAAATTGTGGTATAACAGACATTAGTATTACCGATTTTTTATCAGCATCCCATATATTTTTTTATTCTTAAATTATTATAGACAAAAAATTTAATAGAAGCCTACTTAAAAGCGTATGAAGAAACGGAAATAAAAGTTGAGATTTAATAAAATCATCATAGTAGATCAAGACGAATGATTCGGGATTCAAAAATGATCTTTATCGAACATTATTCTCGTATGTGATCCTCTTTTCATCGCAGGTAATCGTTTGTTTCAGAAATCCTTCGATTTCATTTCTATTTTGCTCACAATACTTAATGGTATAAATGGGGGTATTTACAAATGGAAAAACAAAAAACTACTCACAAATGGAAACTAAATCCATTAATTATTTAATTGATAATTAATATGGATACAAAGAAAAGCTGGGTACTTGAGCTTCTATTTGTATCCATTTATATGTACATGATTTAAAACTGTTTAATGGTCGATGTTTATCATATATCAGTAGCGTTGTCGCGAGATGAAATACGGCAGTTTGCTTCAATATATTTAAGGGGATATTCTAGTTCTTTAAAAATATACTCTTAAGAGGATTATTCAATATTTAAATTATTTTCCGATATATATAGCTATTGTAGTGACGTAGTATCTAAACCGCGATATCTAAAAACAACATTTCAAGCGAATCTTTATCGAAAATACCTTTTCCAAGACGATTATTTATACGATTATACCTTGTAAAATCCGTGAAAATCTATATGAAAACTAACGGCCCAACAAACGTTGTCCTACCCTACGATTGGCTTTTGGATGGAATACTTAATATTTAGAATATATTACATCCACAATACCATTCATTTAATGATTTTGTTATACGTTCTTGTAATCGAAAAATGTTTAAAATATAAAAAAATCCTGGAACGCTGTAGCAAGGCCACATGCAGGGGACGGTTGTGAATCTAAACCATTCCCTAATTCACATAAACAGACAGGAAAAAATTCATCAAATCAGACCAACCGTTTAAGAGGAGCTCAATTACGTAAATTAGGACAGAAGAATTATATATGTAAAGATAGTTAAAGGGACCGCGCTAGTTCTTCTACCGTTTTCATCAGATCTTGTTTTGTCTGTCTACTGCTATTGCCCGAGCAGCATATACTTTTATTTGGAGAAGCTAACAATTACGCCAATCTTTAGATCACCTCAAAATACTAAGACTTTTTCTATTATACATTGTACTAATTGTATTTCTGAATAATAATAAAAAGGGTTAAAAGTATTTGAAAATTTACAACAATAAATTAGAATCTATAAAAATTCTGGAAAATCAAATCTAACCCCTTTGAGAAACGCCTATTAAGATATTATTTTATATATGTCCGTTCTATTAATAGTAGCTACACCTATCTCAAGGGATTTTGGTTTGCTATTACTTCGTCTGCTGCAGCAGCTGTTGAGAATTTATGAAAGTCAATTAATTTCGAGGGAAGCCTGTGTCTACCCGAGAAAGACAGTAGTCATTTATTAAGCACAACCGACGAATACCAATTAAACGTTGTAACATAATCTTCATCGGTTCATCTTCTATGTTAATAATGTGAAAGGAAACGGGTAACTATCTTGCTGCGGACGATTTGGCGAATTTCGGCGATTTGATTGGATTTAAGGATTATTACGCTCCGTGACATTTCTACATGATAGCTCTCCAATCCCAATAAGGTATCAGGTTTTATGGAATTGTGTTAGATGTCCTTATTCCATGGTTTTGTGCTGACATCGATGTTAATAATGCTTCCGTTTTTTTTTTGCTCACATATTAAACCGATAAGATTTAATTTTATAGGAATGCTTTTCGAGGTATTGCTAGTTTTTGACTGATAAATTACACCCTATTTATTTGCACATTATTATACATATTCCCTGGTCATTGCTCGTGATTGCAAGGAATATCTAATATTACTTATAAGTTTAGATTTAAAGTTTGTAATGTTACTGTGAAAAAATTCAGATTAGTTAAGGTAATATTGTTAAGAAAATATAATTCATTAATAATTATAATATAATTTGTTAAGAAAATTGCTAAATACTTATAATTAGTGCATTTGGGAAACGAAATCTCCCCTGAAAGCCCCAACAAGCCCCTTTTGTGTACATGTCTAGTAACTAAAGAACTTCTTCCATTTCATGAAGATATAGCAGTGGTATTTCATGTTTAATTTGATGCAAGCTATATATGTAATGTTTTGCGACTAATCATTTTGCTTATCAGGAAAATGTTAGATTAGCAACCCTTCTGCAGTTACTAAAAGCATCCCTTAACAAAATAATATATTGCAGTTGAAGTGAAAGCATCGCAGTTCAGGTTATAAGGTCACCAAACGGGAGATAAAGTTGCTCAAAGTGAAAATTGGAATTATGAAACATTCATGCGCTAAAAAATATCTCTGGTCCATGGATTATTGGCAGATATATCAAAGTTCAAGGCCTAAGGCAATTGAAGACGGACTAAAGTTGTTTTGAACTGCGGTAATTAAAGAACATCAAATAAAAATCTTAATTTGAAGTACTCTCTCAAAAATTAGGCTTAAGGAGAGTTTGTAACAGGTCAATTGAAAAGTCCCCGGCCTGACACATAGATGGCGCTACAACAATTGAATCCTTATGTTTTTTTTAGTTAGCCCTAACCCTCAAAAGATTCGTGTATAAATTTGACAGTTGTCGGATCATTAGTATGTGAATTATAGCAATTCGAGTGCAGCAACATTTGGCAAGCAACAGCAGCAACATGGATAAAATGGAATTTCGCCTTTTGATAAAATATTGTTTTTTGAAGGGAAAAAATACAGTTGAAGCAAAAACTTGGCCTGATGCCGAGTTTCTGGACACTGCCCCAGGAAAATCAACCATCAAGGATTGGTATGCTAAATTTAAACGTGGTGAAATGAGCACCGAAGACGGTGAACGCAGAAAAGGGTTTGTTACGGACGAAAATATTAAAAATCCACAAAATTATTTTGAATGGCCGTAAATTGAAATTGAGTGGAATGGCAGACACTCTAAAGATATCAACTGAATGTGTACATCATATCCTTTCGCGAATATTTGGATATGGGAAAGCTCTGTGCAAAGTGGGTGCCGCGCGAGGTCACTTTTGACCAAAAGCAACGACGAGTTGATGATCCGGAGCAGCGTTTAAAGATGGTCAAGCATAATAAACCCGAGTTTTTGCATCGATATGTGACAATAGATAATGTAATATGGCTCCATCATTTCACTTCAAAGTCCAATCGACAGTCATTCAAGTGGACTGTACACGATGAACCTGCCCCAAAGCGTGGGAAAATGCAACAGTCCGCTGGTAAGTTTATGACGTCTGTATTTTGGGATTCGCATGGAATAATTTTCATTGACTACCTTGAAAAAGGAAGGACCATCCACAGCGACTATTACGTAGCGTTGTTGGACCGTTTGAAGGACGAAATCGCCAATAAATGGCCGCATATGAAGAAAAAGAAACTGCTGCTTCACCAAGACAATGCACCGTGTGACAAGTCAGTGAATACAATGGCAAAAATGCTTGAATTCGGCTTCGAGTTACATCGTCATCCCCCGTATTCTCCAGATCTGGCCCCCAGCGACTATTTCCTGTACTCAGATCTCAAAAGAATGCTCGCTGGGAAGACATTTTCGTCGAACGAAGAGGTGATCGCCGAAACTGGGGCCTATTTTGAAGCAAGGGACAAATCGTACTACAGAAATAGTATTGAAAAGTTGGAGGGTCGCTATAATTAGTATATCACCCTTGAAGGGAATTATGTTGAATAAAAAAAACTAATTTTGCCAAAAAAATGTGTTTTTCTGTGATAGACTGGGGACTTTTCAATTGATCTGTTAAATATATCATAATATTATATGCATAGCAAAATAAAACTTGACTTTAAAATAACTTTTAAGCTATTAAATCAAACCAAAATAACACATCTGTGCAAAGATACCTTCCAGATGGCCAGTACAATATTACCATAAAGGATTGTTGAAATAAGGATATTATTGTTGAGAAATTATACTACAAAACTGAATTAATTTTTCACTATAAATCCATATTAATGTGTCTATTTCTGGGCATTTTTTCCCGGTGAGTTGTTGAACAATCTAATATATTAAAAAACCAAATATGTATTGGAAACTACACGCAAAATTAATTCAAATAATACGTAACGGCATGAACGGAAATAAACAAACAACTACATAACTTTTGCCCCTACATTTCACCCCAACAATACTATCGCCATTACTCTTGCTGACTTCCATCGGATAGAGATCGACATGGCCTTGGTATAACTTCAAGTTTCTGAATGATTCAGTGGTTTCAAACTGAGAAACGAATACTTGTGCATTCGACAGTAGTTAGACCGATATTTCAGGATACCGTCGAAGATAAGTTGTAACTATTTGAAGTTTCCAGATGGAGATGCTATCGTATTATTTGTTTGTATCGATTTCTAAAGGTTCGAATGATCTAGCGATGCATTTTTAGCTACGCTATTTTTTTGGCTTACCAGAACGATAAAAAATGTATGTCAAGCAAAATTAAAATATGTACGAAGACACATTGTTACACACATCGTACTTTAATTCAGTGATTTAAGCTTTTGTTTTCAGCTGTATAATTTTTTCGTCTGTAATTAGGGACTGCTTTTCTAGATATACCTCAGGCTTTTGACAAAGTATGGCATACGGGCTTGCAGGTTAATAAACTAAAGAAACTTCTCCCTCATCCGGACTATCAGTTACTAAATTCGTATCTCACTGATATTTTATTTTAAATCAAGGCGATGAACATACCGAATTAAATCCCATATATTCAGGAGTTCCGCAAAGTAGTGTACTGGGCCCAGTACTGTATCTTCTGTATACGGCCGATCTGCCCACAAAAATAATTACTGTGACAACAAATGCAGACGACACCAATGAATCCATATCCATAGTCCATCCATAGTCCAATAAAAGATTGTTTAAAAGCTAACAAAGAGGCAATGTAAAAAGTGTTGCTAAAAACACAATTACACGGACAAGAAGTACAAATCAAGAAGCTCTCTGCATAGTATACTGTCTAGACATATGGCTTTTCATATTGAAATAAATATCAAAGAACGTTCGTTAAATAGATTACCGAATACCAAAAAACTGAATTTCGATAAGTTTAGCAACAGGCTGATCTTCAAAGACATGGAAACAGGTGTACCCGAGAATTATTCAATTGTACTCATAAATCTTTCATTTTGTGTAACTCCTTCCAAGTAAAGGTTCAGAAGCTGCCTCTTAACTCGAAAATTCATAAAATTAAGTATGGTGGATATTTCAAGATGAAGACACTTGGAAACGCCCTTTACGTTAGTGCAGTTTCTATAAACAATATATTAGCTTACAATGACATTATTGAACTTTTGGTGTTTGCAAAGCAACCCTCAGAAGACCTAGGACATTATTTATCATCCGATTATTACAGCTAGTATTTTCTTCTTTTACAATTAAACCAAATTTAGCCGGCAATCATCAAAAGTTGCGTCAAATAACTCCATCCCCGTTTATGTACAATCCTCAAACTTTTGAAGCTCATCATATTCAAATGAATGGACTCGTTAATTGTCAAAATAAGTGGAAATTATGTATGTTTATGTAAGGCTTACCGCTCTTCCAATTTTTTATTATAGCTGATGAAAATATATTTGCTTCAAAAAGTTTTCAAAAAAATATTATTAAAACAATGTAATTTTTGGTTCAGTGTTAAAATGTGTGTTTAAAATGTATCCTAAAATATCTTTGTATAAAAATCTTGCAAATTAATGAAAGAACGCAGAGTGCGTTATAAATAGATCTATATTTTGAGGTGTAGAAGCTTTGACCCAAATACGATCGCTATACTACTAAACATGTAGGAGTTATAGCCATTGCTAAGTAAATTTTATTTATGAGCACGATCGGTCATGTAACTTCGCCCCGAAATCGCGTGACTTTGGCCTTGTTTACACCAAATTGGCCCTCGCATCCAAGGTTTCGAACACTCGCTCTATAAAATGAAACAGATCCTTTATAAGAGCGTTGGGTTGTAAATAGTAAATGAGACGTTTTACTCTACGTTAAACTGGAAATGTTTTTTTAATAATTTTTTTATTTTTAGAGTCACTTTTATCCCTTGTACTTGTTGGATTCAATCGATTTGTTTGCTTTGATCTATACAAGTCAATAAGTGTAATCTTTACGAATTTCCAAAAAAATGCCTAAATTATATCGGATTTCACCTAATTGGAATTTTTGCCGCTAGTTTGGCTGGAATCATATACAACGTGGGGCAAAAGTGCCACTGCTATTTTGATTGCCTATAACTTTGCTCAAAAAAAAGATAAATAAGTTTGGTTTACATAAAAAGTTTACTTGGTCTTTACATTTTTTTTGCGATATGATTAAAATTATTATTATCGGCTAAATGGTGACCGAGATTCACTATGCAACTTTCGGCTTTTTTAAAGGCATTTCTCATTACATCCTGTAACCTGTGAGGGTAAATTTCTTCAATTTCTTGACGAATATTGTCTTTAAATGATGAATTATTTGGGGCTTATTCACATAAACTTTTAATTTTAAAAAACCCCATAAGAAAAAATCTGGTGCTGTTAAATCCGGAGATTTGGCTGCCCATGCTAAATCACCACTTCGCAAAATTATTCTTCCTGGAAAGACGTCATTCAATAATTGAATTGCTGAACGAGTTGTATGTGCTGTGGCCCCATCTTGCTGAAACCACATGTCTTCTAGTCCTTGCTCTTCCATTTCAGGTACAAGACAATTTCGAAACATGTCTTGGTACCGTTCAGAAGTAGCAGTAACTGTAACACCTTGGTCATTTGCAAAAAAAATAGGGACCAATTATATTTCCAGCATAAATACCCGACCATACAGTTGTTTCTTAGTGGATGCAATGATGTTTGATGAATTAATTGAGGATTCTGTGTTCCCCAAAACTAACTGTTCTGTTTTTGACGTGGCCACTGAGAATAAAATGGGCTTCATCACCATTACCGATTTACATGAAAAATTTTCAATTTCATCAGACAGCCTTAGGATTGCATTACTGTACTCAAATAGTTGATCAGGATCTCTATCTTTCAAAATTCGCCCTAAACTGCATGCAGAAATATGTAACTGGGAACCACGTCTCCAAATTGATGTTTCTGGAGACTCTGCAACACTATCGCGGCCCAGAGCCACATATTCAGCGTTACCAGACGTCCGTTGTCTTCTAGAACGAGGCCTATCTGCTCTCGTATCATACCGTCGGAAATTCGCATGTAAAAGATAAATTGTGGTTTTGTGAGGCACTGAACGACTAGGATATTTTTGACGCAATTTTCGCCGAGTGGCAATAATAGAACAATTATTTTCAATAAATATTGTCACTATTTGTAGACGCTCTTGTGGCGTATATTTATCCACAATAAAATATGGACATCTACACAACACAATGTTTAAAGTGAACCTCAGCTAAACGCACATAACCAAGTTTTGCCCCACTTATTATATTGTCTATCCAGTAAAACAGCCAATTCATGTAATTAACACTGTTGAACGTATTGCCAAATTCAGTTTATAAAGACGTAAAATTGATTTTAAACTCGGAGCTGATTTTTCCATCTCATTTTACTAATTAACAGAATTTATTCTAGTTTAAAAGGGGCTAGTGAGGGAGAGTGATGTCTGATGCATTCGAACATGTAATGTAATTGGTCTACAAAATTCGATTTGTGACGGTACTGGTCGACAGCATTGTCGTATGTCTGCAAAATTATTCAAACCATTAGTGATAATAACCGGACGTTATAAACCGGCAAGCGTTATTTTGACCCTTGTTTTCAAACATTTTTAACTATTGTTTCAACTTTGTGATAGTTCTGATTAAAAATGCCAAAGCTATTAAATAACCGTAGTCAGTATCAAATTAAAAATGAGGCTTAAAAAAATAAGTGTTTACAAGTTTCCAACCATTGGAAACTATATTTCAAACCATAAAATTTCGATATAATTTCCGACGTAGATTAATCCTAATTAGGAACATATTAACAATTTCTCTTTAAATGTTTTCCTATGAGACTTGTTTATTTTCTCCGCCATGTTATTGATGGTTATTATACTGGTTGTTTTTTCAAGGCGTAAACACAGAACTGGGTCAAACCGTCCATAAAATGAAACAGGCATTCGGTGGCAACAGCTGTAAGGAAAAAGAAGAAGGGAAAAATGGCACGCGAAATAAAGAAATAAACGTAAAGAGGACAAGAGTAAACTAATTCCTCCACGTATTGTTATTAAGAAAATAGTAGAAGTAAATCAGACAATATCCAATCAAAAATAACACGAATATTGTATTAGAGAGTTAATTTTTCATCATAAAGGGGATGCCAGGCGACAAACCAAGGGAGCATTAGCTAGATACAGACGTAATTTATTTATTGTAAGCGATACATTGTATCAGAAAATCGTCAAGAAAAACTTTCATTGATTGATATTAAACTTTCTGACATTAAACATTGACAATGGGCGGAAAGCTGAATTATATAGCCTATTCAAAGTTTTTTTTAGTAACGCGTCATGGATATTTGTGACGTTGAAACGTTGCAATGTTGCCGCATCAACTCTGAGTTTTAGTTCAGTTTGGCTTTGACATACAACAAAATTGTAATCTAAATAAAATAAGTGAATAAAAAAGTTATCAAATATAATTTATTTTAACATTATAGTATATCTGAAAACTACAGTTAATTACACAGCCACAATAATTTATAGGTAAGATTTAAAACCTCTTAACACTATTGCATTAAAGAATTTTGCATACGTCTGCTAAATTTTAAATCGCTCCGTAATATATGATATCATTTCGTTTGAAAATGCCGAAAATAATAGATAGTCAGGGCCACAAATTGATTGCGGCTTTCGTAAAATATTTCTAAAAGGAACGAGATAATGGGGGCCCCCGTTTGCCTATAATTTCCGTTAAAAGGGTAATTATTGATAATATTAAATAATATAAGTCCCTACAATTTCATTGAAAATGGTTTTAGCAGATTGCTGCCACTCTAAATATTAGTGTTGGTACTGTGAATAACATCGCTTACAAAACGAAGAATAATACGTAAGATTCACCCAAGAAAACCCGTCTACATACAAAGTGGGTGACGAGTCTTGACCATATTGATATGGGCTCTATTCGAGACCAAATATACGAAATGTATAAGAACAGTAAGTACACTATTTTATCGATATAAACATAATGTAATAAAATTATATTAGAGAAAATTGTCTGTCTGGAAAGAACCTAAAATAATTAGGGACATGCCGCTTTTTGTGGAATGTGAGACATCCTTTCATACATTCTTACAGGGCATAGGGTTTAAAATAGTGTAGATAACCCTCGAAGAGGATTAATGGAACTTCCAGACATTGCCTTAAAAATAATTCAATTTTTAAAGGCATAAAATAAGACGAAGGAAGATCAACTATTTGAATTTGTGTATTTGATGAAACTTGTATATTTCAATCGGGCACTCTTAGCGAGACAGTAACAAAAAAGTGTTAAGACAACAAAAATTTATGGAAAAGGTAAAAGTTACAATAGCATTCGATTAGGTTTTGTTGATCATTATATCACTACATAGTATAAAACAAAGTCGCCTTTTCTGTCCCTATATCCCTATGTGCGCTTAAATCTTTAAAACTACGCAACGGATTTTGATGCGGTTTTTTTCAATAGATAGAGTGATTCAAGAGGAAGGTTTATATGTATAATACATGCATAATATACTAAGGCAACATTGCTAATTTTAGAGGTTTCTAACGTGATGTCGTAAATTAACATATTTTTTTAGACTTATTTAGCAATTAGCAAAAACGCTGCCTAACCCTACGAGTTAGATCAAATTAATGTACTACAGTATTGTACACCATAAAAAGGTCTACAAAAAAGTCCGCGATGGTATATGTTTATCTTTTAGGGATAACCCAAATTAACCATTTTTATTGTTTACTTTTTACGTGAGAAAATGGCTTATTTACGAAGCTATTTTAAGCAATACGGCATTAATCCTTATCGAATTAAGTACCTTAAATACAGTGTGCAATTAATATAGATCAATATGGTTCCTTACAGCATGTAAATTAAACAAATATTTTCGGAGATATTACAAATTTAAAATTTGCGTTTAAAAATGTGTAATGTAATAAAAATTGTATGAATTTAGATATTCCAAAGATAGCAGGAAATCTTCATAGTAAGTATAGGGGAAGAGGAATTGTTTTACTCCAAATTTAATGCGTGCAGGCCAAGGGCAGTAATGAATGAACCAAAAATACTGGATCGATTTTAATCATGTTTTCATTGAGTGACATAGGTATATATATTTTATGCCCGTGCAAAGTCGGAGCGGGCCGCTATGTTTTTATATACAACGTTCATATTTTTTCTGTAATGTATTTAATTTAGTATCAGCATTGCACCCGTGCGAAGCCGGGGCGGGTCGCTAGTTTATTAATAATTAATTGTAGATATATTGTTGGTCGAGAAGGATATTCCATCAAAAACTGTTTGAATATGTGGAAGGAATCATTGTCAACCATAACATCTTCGGTTTAGATGAACTCGATAAGACATACAGTGGAAGTAATTGTCAAATAGTGGAATCTTGAACATGTTTTAGACAGATTAGAAATTAACAGTTTAGTGATTGCATTGGACAGTGGGTCGGAAAATGAAAGTGACTGAAGCAAACTTTCAGGTTATGTGATAATGCTGGAAATACCTGAGTGATGAGAGTGGAAACAACAGTAGTTACATAATTAATTGAATATAGCCGTAGAAAATGGTATTGAAGGGCGTGAAAGATTTGTGTGCACAACTATGACTGTAATTGTTCAAAATTAAACATGAGCATTAGGTTAGAACGTATGAGAAGAGAATGGATACTAACTGTTTTGTAGATATGGTAAATGCATTAGAGAGAATTTAGTGATTAATTTTATGAAGATTGGTGTACACTGATAGTAGCAGAAGAAATAGAATATACAGTGATACCAAGATGACTTGAGAAGTAAACACACCATCAAAGGAAAGAAGAATTAGACGTAAAATGGGAAATATGCTCTCGAATGAAAGTAAAATACGTTTCTCAGATATACAGTTGTTAATTAAGTGGATTAGTACTCTACCTCATGGTGTGGAAAAGAGTTAAATGTAAACAAGACAAATCGATTCTACAAACTATTATACCTGTGTTCTTAATTGTTGTTTTAAGGCCTTCAATAATATATGTATTAGATGTACTATAATATTAAAATAAACTATATTTGATAACATTTTTGTTCAATTATTTTATTTAGATTAAGATTTTTTTTGTATGTCAAAGCCAAACTGAACTAAAACTTAGAGTTTATGTGGTAACATTGTAATGTCTCGACGTCATAAATATCCTTGATGCATTACTAAAAAAACTTTGAATATACTATACAACATAGTTATTATTCTATCTCAAATGTTGTTAGTGTGTTTTATTAAACAGTGACCAACAAGTATGTTATGAACAACACTAATTTCTTAGATGGAAGTTAAAAACTAAAAATCAATTTTTCAAAAATATTCGTAAGTAATTGCTGATTTCAAAAATAATAGAATATGTATCGAATCATGGATCAGTATTTACTTAATAGGTTCATTTAACCGAAACAACAAAAATATATTGTGGAAATGGAAAATTTTTGTTCGAGTTAAATCGCACAAATCGTCGGTGAGATCGTTATGTGTATGTCCGTCCCGCTATTACTTAGTGTGAACAAGGCCTGAGTCACACGATTTCGGGGAGAGGTTTCAACGTAGGAAAGTGCTCGTAAATGGAGCTCGTTCAGCGGCAGTCATAACTTTTATATGTTTTGCAGTGTTACTCTATTTAGGTCAAAACATTAAAGGACATATTTGCAGTTCTATAAATGTGTATCACGGCAAAGCCTCGTCGTCCCTCCTTTGTCTGCTTTATATTTTAACGATTTTGAAATAAAGGACTACTCAGAAATATAAGGGTTGTCTCAAACGTATACAATATCTAAATGAGATAAAATGAGTTATATGTGATTAAACTATTAACAAAGAGAAAATTATCTGTTATCGCTTACTAGAGAACCTTCCAGATGTTTTTCAGTCCAAATATTCACCTTCATTTGGAATAATTTGATATATAAAAAGCATATATCAAATGTTCGAAAATAAACTGAAAATTTAAGCCAAATCAAGGTTAATTACATAAGATTTTCGGTCTCCGTCAGCTTATAGAGGAACGTAGTAGATGTGGAAATCGTGAAATTGTCGTTGTTACTGATTTTCGCCGTGATTTCGACTACATAGTGGCCGTCAATATAGCTATTCTTCAGGGGTTCCAGAATAAAGTGTTCATCGTCTGTATGTGAGTCATCGTCGATGTCCCATATTACGTCTCCAACAAACTGATTCAGCGCGATATCCCCTTAGAGCCCATAACGAGTGTGATTCGAAGTGTTAGTGCGAAGTACTCTGAAAGACTGTTAGTGCATCCCACTGCACTGCAACAGTTAAATGTGCGCGATGACAGGGCGTAGGCTCAAACACAACTACCATACGAACTGATTAATAGACATAGAGAGTGAGATTAAATTATTTCTAGTATATGTTAAAATAGTATCTAGAATTAGATTTAGATTATAAGGTCTACAGTAGATCACTTACTGAAGCAATCTTTTACATATCCAGATAGTTATATTGTATAACGGAAATCATAACAATACTTACTGCCCACGGGCAGTTTATTGAAGTTCTAAGAGATTAATAAATAAAATATCTTAAAATTCTTCAGGCATCTTACGACGGTTTCATTGGCTATGTGGGAGTGTAAAATGATTGGTCAAATTCACTTGATATTCGAGCCAATGCTTACTGTGAAAATATCGTTTCTCCACGGCTCTTCAACGAATCAGTGGATAAAATTATTCGAAAAGTTTTAAAAACAGACATAGCGTTGGATATGATTGCACAAACTCGTTCACTGATCGATGAATTATAAAAGGAAAGAAGAAGTGAACAAGTATTGACTGCTGATCGGTAGCCGTATCTTAGTAGTATAAATCTCAACGAGCCAATTAGTTAGAACAAGAGCAGGATTTCGAATAATTTGGGATCAGTAATACAGCAGAAGAAAATGGCATCTACCACCAAACTGACTAAGCTGCAAGGGCTTCTGTTTCTCTAAAATGGTACCTGCGGAAGAGCTCCAAAACTTCAAATATTATTCTATAATCTGACATCTGCAAGCTTTCAAACGCGATGTTTAAGCCAAATTATACATGCTTTTCTTCAATGTCATTTTAGATATGAACTCATTCGTTTAAGATATAATAATCAGTGCACAGTTGAGAAACAAGTTCAAAGACGCAGATTAAGCTGGTTTGCACATGTCTATCGACCTTTTGGTTGGAAGACAGAAAACAGCTTCAAAAAAGACACGAATAAATATCATAGAAACTGGTCTGAGAAATAGGAGGACACCAGGTTTAGGTCCTGCAGCACCAACAGCAGGTTCATTGGTTTTGGAGTAGCCAATCTCTCCGAACTCCGGCCATGGATTGACGATAATGAAAAAATATCCGGGTTTAGGTGACTTCAAAGGCAAAATGTTAGGGTAACAACTAGTAATATTCTTTTAATATAAAAAACATTTAATGCTTTCGTTGGAGTTTTTTATGCCAAACAAATTCATTATAAATTAATCAAATAGAAAGGTGTTTACGCTTAAAATCTATTCGACAATCCATCCGACCTTTTTCCTTCGAACACAATGGCACCCAGCTATATAGGGCGCGTATTTAAACTACACGAGTATATTTCTAATTCCATCAAACCCTTCCGCACTCAGATAGTTCGAATAACTCATCCGCCTGTCTCCTCTTTTATTCAGGCATCTCTCAGATATATATCAAAAATTAATTAATAGAGGAACTTTGACGGTGCAAACCCTAATTTCGCGTTGATAAAGGTTAATGCCGGCCGAAATTGACCTTGCCGTCTAGAAAATTAATTGTCCCTGTATAGGTTTATCCGATATTAAATGGTTGTATCAGAGAAATGAAACGTCTAATCTTTGGATCTACAACCATTACATTAATTAAAATGTTCGGCATAATCGGACGGTTGTCTATATATTATGTCTCTATATAGCAACCAGGTTGAATATTTATTATCACTCAGGTTTAGGTTGCAGGTACACGGTTTCTGTTACAAAATAATTAATAATTTATAATAAAAGTAATTTATATCTATGTGCCTATATATAATATATAGCATTCCTTTGAGATCTGAGAACAGGAATTAGCCGCTGATGGCCAGATCTGGATAATACGGTGGATGAGGAGGCGCGAAGATCAATTCATGAATTTTTGCTATCGTTGTCACTGACTTGTGACACGGTGCATTGTCTTGGTGAAACCGTCCTTTCTTTTTTCAAACGGTCCAATGACGTATGTAATAGTCGCCGTTGATGGTCCTTCATTTTCCAAGGTATTCAATGAAAATTATTCCATGCGCATCCCAAAATACAGACGCTATAAACTTGCCAGCCGATTGTTGCGCATGGGGAACATGCTTTGGAGCGGGTTCCTCGAGTGCAGTCCACTCGGAAGGCTGTCGATTGGACTTCGGAGTAATATGATGGAGCCATGTTTTATCCATTGTCACATATCGATGCAAAAAATCGGGTTTATTACACTTGATCATCTTCAAACACTGCTCCGAATCATCAACTCGTCGTTGTATTTGGTCAAAAGTCAGCTCCCGCGGCACCCACTTTGCACAGAGCTTTCTCATACCCAAATATTTGTGAATGATATGATGTACACGTTCAGTTCATATCTTTGGAGTGTCTGCTATTTCATTCAATTTCAATTTACGGTCATTCAAAATCATTTTGTTGATTTTTTTTATGTTTTCGTCAGTAACAACCCCTTTTGGGCGTCCACTACGTTCACCGTCTTGGGCGCTCATTTCACCACGTCTAAACTTAGCATACCAATCCTTGATGGTTGATTTTCCTGGGCAGTGCCCGGAAACTCGGCATCAAGCCAAGTTTTTGCTTCAACTGTATTTTTTCCCTTCAAAAAGCATTATATTATCAACACGCGAAATTCCTTTTTATCCATTTTTTTTTCATAACAAAAGTTGCTTCACTCAAAATGCTCTAATTCATAAACTAATGATCCGATAACTGTCAAATTTATACTAAAAGACTAAGGCTAACTAAAAATCATATCGATTTAATTCTAGTAGCGCCATTTATGTGTCAGGTCGGGGACTTTTCAATTGACCTGTGTGAAATGTGTGAGAGATCACGCTTCGAAAGAGGGCATATGGTTGGTGCCCAGTTAGTAGGTGCGTCTGTGTGTTATGACTTAAGCGGCAGTACCATGGTATTCAGCCGGTTCTCTCATTTAGATCACTGGCCGAATTATTGAAAATGAATATCTTGACATCATCAATCATGAAATGCTCTACTATGACTAGTGAATTGCTGCCAAACACGGCTATATTCCAAGATGATAATGTTCCTACATACACAGCCAACAAGCTTAAGTCTTGGTCAGAGTATCGTCAAATATATTTTTTTTGTTTGCCAAACCTCACCATAATCGAAGCACTATGAGGAATTTTTGGAGCAGAGAATGAGGAGTGGATTTTCATCTTCAACATCACTGAAATAATTCGCAGCTGGTTATAAGTACAAGAATATGGTGGTGCAAGTCTAGGACAATATATCGTTGGAAATTATTTATACACTGAACAAATCTATTCTATGAAGGATTACAACTGGTTTAAATGCAGAGTGGCTCAGCTCAATTATTAAATAAATATTGTATATATGTCATACTGTGTGTATATATACGTAGTCTAGCCGTTCAACTAACCGGAAACAACTTACTCATCAAAAAAAAAACAGATTATCAAGAAATGAAGACAGGTTGAAGGTGAGTTATTCTGAATGCGCCCCTAAATATTTTACTAGAGTTCGAAAAAAAGTATTGCAGTTCAAGCTGTATAAGCTCCAATTCCGCTAGCGTTGAACTATTAGCTACATATTTTGAAAAACAGGGCGTAATATGATCAAAAACGAACTAAAGTTGTTGTGAGCTAACCTCATTGGCTGGAACCTACTGAAACCAAAGTTGAATTGCAGTAGCTAAGTTGTTTAGCTTTGGATTATTAGAATTTGAAAACTCCAAAATTTGGGAACCCATAACCAGTGAGGTAATACAATGATTAATTGGTCAAAAACAGTGAAAGATCGAAGATCATCAATGCAAACTGGCGAGCAAAAGCATTGACCGTAAGTACCAAACAGCGCGACTGATGCAGACCTGGCTTATGAATTGTTTCTGAGATAATTTTAACGTAATTTAGTGACAACACCTACTTCTGTCATCATTTGCATATCTAGTAATGACAGGTAGCATCAAAAAAGATAATTTCATTATAATAATTTAAAATAATAATCTAAATAAATAAGATAAGTCACGAAATATTCATGAGAGTTGCTTAATTGTTTTATGTTATTATTAATAAAAGTGAAATATTATTATTATTGAGTATTTATTTGTATATATATATATATATATATATATATATATATATACATATATATACTCAGAAGTCTGTAGAAAATATTACAAAAAAACTGAGAATAAAATTTGCTTCAGTTTTACAGAAAATGTCGTATTTACAAATTCGAGTTCAATGATTATTTGCTGTTTCGATAGATAAAAATACTGCACAAAGATTGATTTTTAAATAATTTGTACAGAAAATACATGAAAGCATATATAAGAAAACCACCAATAAGAGTATCAGAGAGGCACTATTACAAGTTTTATATCAGAAGATTAAAACAAACCAAATCACACAAACTTATGTATTTAGTGTGTAAGTGTTACTCGTAACTTGAGCTTAAGTAGTCTAATTCAGTTTTAAATTTGGAAAAACATACAAATGTATTTATCCTGCACTTATCTTAATTGTGTATTTAAGTAAGTATGTTAAGATTGTACTAAGCATATATACGCAAAAAAAGACATAAATTCTATGGATTTTTAAAATTATAAAAAAATTACTAACTGAAAACGAGCTTTAGAATAATATGCCAAACCAAAGCCCAAACAAATATAATATCCTATTTGCCTATCCATAATATTAGCCAGATCTAGACCCACTAATTATCATACTACAGAAAGTGTTCGTTGATTTTTATGTAAAGTATGTAAAAATATTGATGAAGCAGTATATGCATTTTAATGAAAATATAAAAATATATATTAAATAGTGCGAATAAAAAATATTTGTGTATCGTCCTCAGTTTATACTTCTATTTTATTTAACATTCTCATTACTTTACCTACTTCTCTAGAATCTATCTAAATATATATCATGAGAAATATTAACTATCTATTAAATAATATTATTCTACAGTAATCCTGTCAAAATTGTCACGAAAATACATAATTAACTAAACACACTAAACTATTTCGCTAATAATTTCGCATCCACACAAACGAAAAACATAAATATTCTAATTGATGTAAAAAAGGGCGCGAAAATTCAACCACTCAATGGGAAAACAATAGACGAACGATCCACCGACGACGGCGAACACCGCATGACTAGATTTCGGTCGAATTCGGCCCACCCCAGCGTCGTGGTTGCGCTGCGCTCCGCGAGAGGACGCCACCGGCGCGTCTAACGAGTTAAATAAGGGCAGAGCGACGGAACGACGATCCTCCACCGCCGCCGTCGACCCAATTAGGTGTATCGAGTGAAGAAATGCGCGACCTTTATAAGGTCAGAGAGAAGTTCAGTCAACATGAGTCGGATTTTTATGTTATCTGGTAAAGTTAAGCGAATGGCACGGGTGGTCGAGGGGTAGGGGTAAGGAGACGTATTTCGTTCTGATAAATTGTGGCGAAATGTGATGCCTGCTGACATCTGTTACTCGGTTCTAATATTAAATTTTGTTTTCGGTAATATTTCCGCTAATAATATTTCATATAAGAAAGTACAGCAACATTTTACTTGTTGGATGAAGACCTAATCGATTAAAAACATACATAGAGAGGTCATGAAAACACCATATCTACTTTTTAATATGTTGGTACAAAATTTTATTTTCCTGATACAACTCATTAATCCACTGGATTATAATAAGTTACATAACTTCTTGTACTAATAATACATCCATTATAGAGACAAAACACTTAATACTTACACACTAGTTTAGGTTTATTAACAAGCATTCAACAATTAACCAGGTGCACCGAGATGTAATTGAAGAAGCCTATGAAGGTAAAAATGTATGTTCAGCAATATTCTTAGACGTAGCATAAACCTTCGATAAGGTATGGCATGAAGGCCTTGTTCATAAGGTACAACTTCTATTACCTAAACAACACACTGACTATTAAAATATCACATTACAGTTAGGATATTTCAGAATATTAAACGAAAGGAAGCCTACTCTATTATAAAATAATTTAAAGCAGATGGAACAAGGAAGTGTATTGGGGTGAATTCTTTACGTAAGTTAAGAAGTCTCATGTGTAGAGTAATCTACATATGCCAGATATGAAGAGTATCACGAATGTTACATTCGTTTGTTTGTTGATGGCTTTGTGTACACGATGGCTCATACATCTGTATAAGAAAATCAGTAAAACAGTTCACGTATAATCAGACAGTACAATCAACAAGAACAAATAATATTTCCATTCCATATAACAACAACGCTGAGTATCGCGGAATGAAACTTGGCGTAAAACTTCAATGGAAAAAAGAGAGGGAAACAACTGGAGTTCAAAAACAGGAAAATGCATTGGTTAAACGAATAAAAAACATAAGTTGCTATTACGCAAGCAAGTACTAAAACCTATATTACGTATTATTATACGGAATTATATTGGATAGGATGTCCAGAACCTGAGCAGTATTGTAATATATCCAGATATTACAGGCCTGATTACTTACATCGAGACATTCAGATTCCGACTGTCATTCAGGAAATCAAGGGAATTGCAAGGAGACATGAAGGGAATCTATTCTCATGTCAATATCGAAGTATTACAACTTTTGGATAACACCAGAATAGAGCATAAACTAAAATCATCCAAAACATTTAATCTTGTGTAGTACAGTGCAATGAGGTGCATTTAATATAAAAACAGCAGTGTTAAAAATTAAACATTATTACATCAGGTATTAAGATAGAGATGATGGGTCTTCCTGGATATATGTGTAAGGACCTGTTTTACAACTGTTTTACTACCTGAATTGTGACCGAGTGAAAAAGATTTGGCCGGTTTTCGAATAAATAACAGATCAATTGAAAATTCCCTGGCCTAACATATAGATGGCGCCACTAGAATTAAATCCATATATTTCTTAGTTAGCCCTAACCCTCAGAAGATGCATGTATAAATTTGACAGCAGTCGGATCATTAGTTAGTGAATTATAGCATTTTCAGTGATGCAACTTTTGTTATTGTGAAAAAAAATGGATGAAAAGGAATTTCGCGTGTTGATAAAATATTGCTTTTTGAAGGGAAAAAATACAGTTGAAACAAAAACTTGGCTTGATGCTGAGTTTCCTGACGTTGCCCCAGCAAAATCAGCCGTCAAGGATTGGTATGCTAAGTTTAGACCTGGTGAAATTAGCACCGAAGACGGTGAATGCAATGGAAAAGAGGTTGTTACCGAAGAAAACATTTAAAAAATCCACAAAATGATTTTGAATGACCGTAAATTGAAATTGAATGAAATAGCAGATACTCTAAATATATCAACTGAACGTATACATAATATCATGCATGAATATTTGGGTAAGAAAAAGCTCTGTGCGAAGTGGGTGCCGCGCGAGCTGGCTTTTGACCAAAAACAACAACGAGTTGATGATTAGGAGCGGTGTTTGAAGATGATCAACCATAATAAACCCGAGTTTTTGAGTCAATATCTGACAATGGATAAAACATGGCTCCATCATTTGGCCAACAGTCGGCTGGCAAGGTTATAGCGTCTCTATTTTGGGATGCGCATGAAATAATTTTCAATGACTACCTTGAAAAATGAAGAACCATCAACAGCGAATATTACATGACGTTATTGGACCATTTGAAGAACGAAATCGCCGAAAAACGGCCGCATGGTCACTAAACTTATGTTTATGATTGTTTAATATTTGTGATTGTCGTAGGCAAGAGCGTAAAATGCAACAATGAAAATGATCCCAGTTACGCCAGTAACTAGGCTGGGTAAGACCGGATGTCTTTTGGGATGATTTCTAAATTGGTTACTCGCCAGTCGGGAGGATTAATGCCGAGGACCGTGATTCAGAGCCCACGTTAAACAGTGGGCCCAGTCCAGAAAAACCCTCGGTGGTAAAAAGGAGACTTTAAAATATATATAAAAAAATAATAAATTAATAAATAATTAAAATTAATAACACAAACAGGGAGGGCTAGAAGTGTAAATAGTGTATATACAATTTAAAAATGGACACAAATACCAAGACTGTGCGAGCAACGACAGTGACCAAATCTCAAAAAGCCTGTTGTGGTTGTCCTCCTTGGCCCAACGACGTGAAACAAGAAACTTGGTAAAACAAGAGAGATAACGAATGAGATAAGGTCAGTATGGATACAAGTATTTGAGATGGGGAAGGGAGAGGTTTTCAGGCCTAAAAACGAATAAAGAAATTTCACGAAACGTAAACATACAATTACCAATGAGAAAAACATATGCATTCTAATTCTAGCTTTGTGATTTACTAATCGTCGTAGCGAGTAGGAAACTGAATTAGTTTAAACTCAGATTATATAAATTGAACACATTTGAATTATCCCTTGAGTATTGTCGCGTGAACCACACTAACAATCGATCAGTTTTCTTATCACTGAACGCGTTTCATTTTCTAGTCTTGGTTGGTTTATCTTTCGATGTATGGCAACAACCCAGCCAACCTTCAGTTGTAAATTATTCTTTGGTAAGCCAGCTATCTTCACGTCGTTCTGTGTTCACGCAATCTCTCTTAACGTTTTTTCACAAACCGTTTAATTTTTTTGCTGACCGTTGGTGTCTTTAGATGAGGCATTAACAATTCTGCGGGGACTTTGTGGTTTTACCCCACAATTGGTCTTCGTAGGTTCACACTGGTTGTCTGTTTAATAGCAGTTTATTGTGGAGTGTTAATATGGATTTTCAGTCGTCCAAGCAATCATCATATTTTTTGAGCCTCACACAGAGCTCTGTTCGATTCTTTTTAACATTAGAGTCATTAGAATTACTCTAGAAATTAACATGTATTGGCTTCGTAAAATTCGATTTTATTAGTCACTTTTTTGTCCACTCAGAAATATTATCGGGCCACGTCTTAATTATGCGAATAAATATAACAAATTGGTTAGCCTTTCAAAAACTCTTATTGAGCTATTCGATTTTTGGATAGTAATTTTTGACTTTTCACTAATACAAATATTATCAAAATGTATAAAATTTAATTCTATATTTT
The DNA here is from genome assembly GCF_030347505.1 of Rhynchophorus ferrugineus. Lineage (NCBI taxonomy): Eukaryota > Metazoa > Arthropoda > Insecta > Coleoptera > Curculionidae > Rhynchophorus > Rhynchophorus ferrugineus. The sequence goes on along the minus strand of NW_027472588.1, from coordinate 13,701,944 downwards.
CAACTCAATCATTGAATTGACATAGTTATTCTGAAAAAAACATTTCTTTAAATTCCTTTGATTTATGATTGTCTTTCTCAATTAAATTTTGACTTCTATTGTAAATAAACATTTTTTTTCTAATCCAACAATTTCCCATTGAATATCGGTAGCGAAGTGTTGTACTTTATTGAACATTATTGTAGTTCTGCAGAAATAATTTTTCTGTACAGCTTTTCTGTATTTCATTTTTCCTTTCTCTTTTTGTGCAATTGTTATATTTTAAATTTTAAGACAGTAATTGCAATAAAATAATACAGAATATGGCGTAAAATATATACTAAAGCAGTATATTTATTTAATTAAGTTTTATGCGCTAAGAAACTTCGAATTCATACGAAGCTACCCATCAAAATATTATTACAATCGATTAAACAAATAAGCTGCCAGCATTTTATAATACATAACGTCATTATTATCCTACACCTCCTCACTATCCCAATTTTTGTTTACCCACCACTTTCTACACTTCAGATTGTGTGAAAAGATTCATTTTTTATTGCCAATTGATACAAAATCACAGAAGCATCGGAGCACAAAACAGAAACCTCTGCGTTCCTGGGCTTCAAGTAATAGAGGATTCAAATTTAACGCTCATTTGTTACAAGTTTTGTCAGTTGTCTAACTTCAGCAATTCAAAACCAATGCTTTCGTGATCATCAATGGAGCGATTTCTGGAAAAACTATAAAAACATCATTTTCTATGAAGGAATATTTTAAGTTGTGAGAATAGCCAGAAATCAGAAGGATAAATACAGCGAATAAAGGTGATGCTGGAGTAATGCAATTTTAAATAACTAGTGATGGTTTTCGAGGTTATATTGATAAAAAAAACATTTCCTCACCAATACAAAAAGTTACAATAATAGCTTCAGTTTATTGTTTTTATGTAGTTGTAATTCTTGAATAATCACAAAGTTTATGGAAGTTGATGGAAGTATTTAGTACTATAAATACCACTGTATGTATATGTTTTGTGGACTATAGAAAGATAAATTTCCTGATACTCCTGCAAGATTTGTCACTGTAATAACTTCCACCTTCTCACGGTTAAACTAGCATAAAGCACTTCAAGATATCGAGGGAAAAGCAATATCGAACGCTGAGAGAGTTCGATGGGTGGTTATCACTTAGAAATAATGACTTTCAAGCCCGTCTGCTTACTGTTTGCCTTAGGATAGAAATAGTCATTTTCACTTCGTGTTCCGGCATTAACCCTTATACAGTTCGGTTATTAAATATGTTATGTTACGCGATATTCCACTAAAGTGCTCTATATTGAATAGGATACACAAAGTAAGTTTTATTAAAAAAAAAACATAACAAAATCGAGAACTGATTGGAAATAAATTTTCTCCTATAAAATATTTTCATTTTTTTCTCAGACAATGTGCTTATTGTCTAAAAATATTTTATATAGTTTGGAAAGAATCATTTTTTGAAAAATGATATTTTCCAAAGGAAATACTAAAGGTTTTTCCTAAAGCCTCAGAGGTTTTGCAATGCGTTGCACAATATTTTGTTTTGAAAATGTACTTTATATAACGGTTCTCTAAGAATATTTAAGAAGTCTTATTTTACTAAAAGTTTTATGAAAAATCAATTATAGTGACGACATACCTGACTCTAAGCGAACGTCGACTTCTGTTATTTATAAGAACATGAAGAAAATCACGAAACTGTACTAGATAATCGGCTTACTAAATATTAATATGAAACCGAACTTACATCAATAGGTATTTATGTTAAATATTTGTTATCTCATCCGTTTATAAACTTGACTAAATATAGAACATAAATATAAACATATGCATGTTTTATTTTATCTCGTCACAGTGACTTTTCCATATTTATTTCGTCCAAACACATTCAACAACTTCAAAACAATATATATAATTATAAATTTTTCTCTAATTTTCGAAACTATTGTTGACTTTGATGTTTGCTGTGAATTTATTATAATAAATAGTATATATTGATATATATATATATATATATATATATATATATATATATATATATATATATATATATATATTGTATTTATTATAATATATATTATAAAATTATAAATAGTTAAAAATAAAGTTAATAACACAAACAGGGGGTACTAAAACTATAAATAGTATATACAATTTAAAAATGAACACAAATTCAAGTCAACACAACAATAATGACAAAGTAAAAACTCCTTCCAGACCGCATATACTAGCTCTAACACCGAAGTGGTCCTGATGATTTGGTCAGCGACACTTACTCAGTATAGGTTAGACTCTATGAAGATAATCGATTTCTCCTAGAAATCCAAGGAATTTGTATTTTCCCCTGTTAAGGAATTGTTAAAGTTCTGCACCTCATATATAGCCCTAAGCTGGGTGAGTCGTGAAGACTGCGTCATCACAGACAGGCTCGAAGTCATCAACTGACCGCACAAGAAACGATAGTGGGCATCTCAGTCGATTCAAAAGTACGGCATGATGACAAAGGAAAGGAACGTGAAGTGAGGAGAAAAAATCCATTTTAATTCTAAAGAGTTTGTTATGGTTGGCCTCCTGGGCCCAATGATGTTGTACCTGATTCTTGATGAAATGCGAAATGAATTGAATAAGGCCAGTGTGGCTACAAACATTTCTGAAGGGGAAAGGATAACTAACTCTGATCTTGTGACAGTTAGTAGATAATCAGGGAATGGTTGAATTTCTGTTCCAAAAAACATTCGAGGGAATTTCGGGAATCGGTAAGGATGGGCCATACTTTTATTGCATGATTTTATTACAATGTGTGATAATAAAGCTTTGAATAAAGCGAATATCGAGTTCAGCGCTCAATATATTATCCTGTTCAGAGAGCTTGAAATGGAATGTCTGGTTGTTCATCACAAATGACTGCCAAACCCGCGGTGAGATTTAGAGCCATCAGTATTTATGTGCTCGCAGCCAGGGTAAGAACAGAAAGGTTCCCAGATCTTTGATCGAATAAGATAACAACAATGTTCTCTCTTATCATCCAATAATGGTAAAGTAATATTAACATGTTGAAAAACATAGAGTTAACGACCTTTGAGTTCAGTCACTATTGTAGCTACAAATCTTCAGTTGTTGAGTCGACAGAATGGTCATCCTATTGATGAGATAGTCGTTGGATCGAATTACAAGAGAGCAAATTATGCTTGCAATTGTTTGAAATTGTAATTTCCCGTAGGCGAAAGTACAAAGTCTTAGGAACCATCGCTCTTATTATTCCAAAAACCAGGTTGGGTAAGACGGGATGTATCTTGAAATGCCTAATTAATCAGCAGCTAGTTGGTAGGTTTAATGTCAAAGATCGGAGGCACATAGGACATAAGTTCATATCCAAGTAGTAAAAAGGTAACTCCAAAATATAATTAATACACCGATCTTGTTGCTTTAAATTGAAATATGTCAACAAAATTAAGCTCTTGCTACTATTGATTGAGGAGTAATTATGTTATCTTATTTTTGATAATCGTTAGGAGACCGTCTAACCACAAGCGAACAGGAGAAAGATATTGATTGAATCTCCCAATAATAGCTTTCCCTTTGCAGCAAAACGCTAGTCATCGTAAGAATTTCGTTGTTCATGTTGTTGAGATATCCATTGACAATAATGAGAGGACCATCTGACCACATACCATTAACCGTGGTTATTTTAACTGCTGAAGAACAAAGAGTACAATACATGTAAACTGATACATACGAGTCGTTTTATATACATGGAAGAGGAGTTACGAATATACAACAAGATGTACTATAATGCATAGTGTTAATATTATATTTTTTATCCCCTGTATATTAAACAGTATACATCTTCGATATCCATAATTTTATCAAGAAGCATATATATTAAGTATTAGTTATTAATTATTGAGTAGAACCTGTTTACCAAGTTTAATAGGCCTACTAGGTGATTTTGGAACACCCTCATTTGTTAATAATATAACTACTTAGTGGAACGCTTTAAACCAAGTAATGTGAGTTTTTTAGGATATAAATCAATTTTTTTTCTAAATCTAATCGATTTGAATGAATGCCTTCATGAGATTTGTCTTCGCCGTGAATTGCTTTGAAGCATTGAAACAATAATAAACTCAGAAACGTATTCTTATAAATATATATACACATAAGTGGTAGATTTACCTGACAGATGCTTAGACATTGCGAAGATGTTTTCAAATGAAAATATTGATTGACAAAAGTTCCATCTATACAAGAAATTAGTAGTTTAACGATGATAGAATTAGTGGGTTAAAATATGTATTACCCTCCCTTACGGTACAGTTCAGAGGTATTTTGGAGATCATTTAGGAAACCAATAGTGTGATGCGATCCATAAGATTAAGTGGAATAAGTTTAGTGAAAATATAACGAAAAAAAAAACTATTGCTCGTATGTCCAAAAATTTTATATGCTTTCTAAATTGTTCTTATTAATCTCGTCTTTATTAAAACATAAATATTATGTGCCGGCTTGGTTGGCGCTGTGGTAAAACCGACAAGACGGTCCTCCTACTGTTGCTAAAGTCGTGGGTTCGAAGCCTGCTGGGACATGGTCGTAAATTTGTGTTTGTCATTGTTTAACATTTGTGAATGTTCTTAGTGAATGTGAAAATGATCCCAGACACGCCAGTAATCAGGCTGGGTAACGGATGTGTTCTAGTATGATTTCTAAGTTGGTCACTCGCCAGTTGGCAAGTTTTTAGGCGGAGTCCACGTTAATCTGTAGGTCCAGTCCAGATAAACTCTCGTTGGTAAAAAGGAGACTTTAAAATATAAAGTAAATATAAACCAATAGTGTGATGCGATCCATAAGTTTAAGTGGAATAAGTTTAGTGAAAATATAACGAAAAATAAAGTAATCTATTGCTCGTATGTCCAAAAATTTTGTATACTTTCTAGTGTTCTAATTAATCTCGTCTTTATTAAAACATAAATATTATGTGCTGGCTTGGTTGGCGCTGTGGTAAAATCGACAAGACGGTCCTCCTACTGTTGCTAAAGTCGTGGTTTCGAAGCCTGCTGGGACATGGTCGTAAATTTGTGTTTGTCATTGTTTAACATTTGTGAATGTTCTTAGGCAAGAGTACAAAATCCGATAAGGAAAATGATCCCAGTCACGCCAGTAACCAGGCTGGGTAATGGATGTGTTCTAGTATGATTTCTAAGTTGGTCACTCGCCAATCGGTAGGTTTTTAGGCGGAGTCCACGTTAATCTGTAGGTCCAGATAAACTCTCGTTGGTAAAAAGGAGACTTTAAAATAATAAATAAATATAAATATGTTGTTGATATTTTACATTCGTTAGATGTAAGCTTCAAAGTATTGAAAAAAGTCATTTCATCTCGAAAAACAAGTTCGCACTCCCTTCATTCTCTCAGTTCTCGAAGCCAATATGCTCTATATTTACGTTCTATCGTATTTCAAACTAAAAATCCTCTACGAGAACTTACACCGCCCAAGAAATTATCGAGAACGAATCCTGAGTCGAATATATGATACGGAACAATAATACGTATGAAAAATTTCGGTTTACCTCCAAATGTCGGCGTTTGTTTTCTGTTTTCAAAAGAACTGTGATTCTCCGGCGTACGTACGTGGGTGTGTAGGAATATGCCGCAATTTTGAGGGAGTTCCAAAACTTTTTCGATATTAAAAATCTTAATTTGAATACGAATATTTGTTGTTAAGTTGATTTTTTATTAAGTATATTTTATATCTCAAATATATAAATATTTTAGATCCAGGGAAGTTTATATGGGGAGAAAATATGGATTAATTGAGAAGAAACTTGTAAAAACAACTATCTTATTTTCCATACAAAGAGTCGTACTCGCTGTTACCAATAGTTCCACTACCATAAAGATCTACAGTTTTGTGGGTTGTCAAATTTATCTCTATAGTACGGAAATTTACTTTGTGACTAAAAATGTTGAATCTTTCATATATTAATCGGCTTGGCGAAAATTTTGTCTCCCTTTTTGATGAAAACTCATCAAATTTGGCACGGTTAAAGTTTATACCGAGGAAGAATTTTTAGGCCTAAATTTTTGTCTAATATGCGCTATAAATAATAGTCATCACAACGATGATACAAAATATATAAACAAACATTTTAGGTTCTCTCTGACGCGCTATCGCCTTCAATTCGTATGCAGTATTAATCGTCCTTTCTGTTGTAGGCAAGTCAACTACGGACGCGTAAGTTTTAAAAGTAAAATCTGGCAACATTGCACCGTAAAATTCCGGAACGCAATTTGTAATCGGAATTGAAATAATATTAAAATGGAAAATAAGTGTTTGTTTTAATATTATTAAATTAATTTTATTAATTTTAGCCAACGTTGTTTCATATTTTGTGTTACTTTTGGTTATTCCCGTAATGTTAGAATATTATTATTGGAAGAGCTATGGCAAGTTCCGATAAAAAACGATTAAGAATAGGATGATGATGTAATACTATATTTTGCATTTTTTGTAGAGAGAACAAATTAATCGGTACGTTTTGTCGGAAGGTATATATATATATATATATATATATATATATATATATATATATATATATATATATATATATATATATATATATATATATATATATTATAATTTAATTATGACATTGTTACTAGTCGTTTCTGACAAACCTATAATTTGTCTTCATGATAACTTAAATCTAGGTAAATAATTAAGAGGACCCATCGGCCCTATCTCAGTCTCCGGCGAAATAATGTTTGTACATGTCACTGCTGTATTTTTTATTATATGCACCTCAGTACACAACACTACACAAGATCAGATGGTTTGATTCTTTTGAGTCTGTGTTCTCTTCTGGTGGTATCCAAAAGCTGCAATACTTCAATAATCTCATAATATAGTCTTTTCCTGACGCCTCCTTGCAATTCTCTTGATTTCTTGACTTACTGTGGGTATCTGAAGGTCTCGATGTAGGTAATCAGTCCTATAGTATTTGGGTGGGCCCACAATACCTCTCAAGACATTGTTCTGAATTTTTTTTATTTTGTTTATGTTACTCTTTGCAGAACATTCCCATAATTGAACTCCGTATGTCCATATAGGCTTCAGTATTGGCTTATATAATAGCAATTTATTATGTATTGATAATTGTGATTTTCTTTCAATTAGCCAGTATGTTTTCCTATATTTGAATTAGTTATTAGCAGCACTTATTTTCTTTTCTTCTTTATATGTTCCTTGCAGTGCATTGCTTTGCTTACAGCGTTGTTGCTATATGGAATGATAGTATTATTTAATGTTATTGGTGCTTGTACGATCTGATTGTAGGTGAACTGCACATGCACAGATTTACTTTCGTTAATTTTTATTTTCCAAGTTTGTATCCAATTAATTATATTGTCACTTGCCTGTTGTAATTTTCGTGAGGTTTCTTCACTATTGTCTCCGACAGCTATAATCGCAGTATCATCCGCAAATGTAGCCATCGTAATAGGCCCCAGTACACTTCCTTGTGGTACACCTGCTTTAGCTTCTTTTATTGCAGTGTAAGCTTCTTCTTGTTTGCCTCCAAACATTGTGGTTGTATGTACGATTTTAATAGCTCGGTGTGTTGCTTTGGTAACATTTTATGTAGTTTATGAACAAGGCCTTCATACCAAACCTTATCGAAGGCTTGTGCTATATCTAAGAATAAAGCTGAGCATACTTTTTTACTTTTTCAATAACATCTGTTATTCTGTAGACCTGTTGAGTCAATTATTGAGTGCGTATTAATAAACCCAAACTGGTGTATTGGTATTAGGTTTTTTCTCTCTAGGAAGGTATATATAATTGTTAAAGAAAAACCCGACCTATACGAAAATTTAGTCCCAAAATAGATTAACAAAAATGGAGAATAACAAAAATCGTCTGTCGTCTTTGTTTATAAGTTACTTGGAATTTCAAAATCAAGTTTTGATTTAATTTTATGTGTGGTGAACAAAAAATAGCTAAGAAAAATTATTCTTGCTAATAGTAATAAATAATAAATATAAGATAATAAATAATAAAGGACTTATACTAATTGATATAGTTCGTAAGACATAGTATATTACTACATAAAGTACGTATGTACTAGAGGTAATTCTAAAGATCACTTTTAATTCTAAAGTATTTCTATAAATGTTAGTGGTATTAACTTCTGATTCATTGCAGGTATTTTAAAATGCATTTCTTAAGAAAGCAGTAACCAAATAATGCAGATTATAAATACATTAATTTGTGCATCAAAAATTAATATTAATGTTGCAAAGAATATTAATACTTATGAAATAGCTTCATACAAATTTAACTCTCATTGAGTGCATTATTACTGAGTGAGTTGATAGTTCCCACATGGGATATAAGACAAAATTGAAAGCAATCGATTAACGAAAGCCATAGAAGGCAAATTAAAGCTACCTGCAAGAGAGAGATCGAAGAGTGGTATAAATAAGCAAAGTTCGATAGAATTTTATTTAGAAATTTCGGTAAATATATTATTATAGTCAGCCTGGTGTTTCTATTGTTTTAGCAATCATATGAAGACATAACATGCATATATGTTTCAAAATTGCTTTATTCCTATATTTTCTGTTTTAATACACTAACATATGTTATTTCATTGATTATTTCATTTTTATGTTTATAAATAATATTATTTATGATACCATTTTATATTGTCCGCTTAGGGCTGGTAATTTAAGTTTATCATTACTTTGATTTGACTTTGATTATTGAAACTAATAGGTCGATTTAAATAAGGTTAGTGAGTATTCGTTCTTGAAATATTTTAATACGTTTTAATATACAGACATTTATTATTTTAATTAATGTTATATATCAAATATATTTTTGATCTTTATTGAAAATACCATGAAAATAAGTCTAAGTAACATGATTTTTAAATGGTTCTGTTTATTAAATCTTGCAGTTAAATTCAAATAAATGGGAAAAAAGTAGTTCCATCAAAAAACCTACTTAATTAAAGTTGATATGTCTAATGTTAGACCCAGTGTGCCTTGCATATATCAAAATTTATCTCTAAGGAATATTATAACTAGTGCAAATGGCACAGCTCTCTTTCAGAGTTTCTCAAACAGATCTCTATTTAGAGGACAAAAATGCCTTGCTTTTGCAAAAGTATAGAAATGTTGTAGAGACGTAGGATTGATGTATCTGCTTTAGCAAAATTGTACATGTATATTTTGCTTATTTTTACGAAAAAAAAACAAATAATATAAACATTATAATCATCAGTTAAATTGAATGAAATGTTAAAGCTTATTTTCGTATTAAGATATTAGGATCTTTTAGGAACATTAAGATATCAACATGTATATTTTGCTTATTTTTACGAAAATAAACATTATAATCATCAGTTAAATTGAATTAAATGTTAAAGTTTATTTTCGTATTAAGATATTAGGATCTTTTATGAACATTAAAATATCAACATGTTAGATTTATCTCATCATAAAATCTTTTTGCTCACCAATATCTTTATTTTTTAAAATCTGTGAACGGAGGCCAACATTTTGATTGTTTTCCTATTTTATATTAATATCAATTAAAGGCATTTCGTATTTTACAGCTTCACAAATTCCTCATAATGTTTCTCAACTGTATATTTTGAAGTTTTCTTTTTAATATTTGTTATATTAAAAATTTATAAAAATCATAAATTAATAATCATTGTAGGGTTTTTTTTCTATAATATATGCAAACACAATTAACTTGCATGATTTTCAAGAAAATATGTTTTACATAATCGTATACATTATATATATATATATATATATATATATATATATATATATATATATATATATATATATATATATTCTGTTTAATCAAAATATATTTTTTACATATTTTTCTATATTTGCACACATAATCTCTCAGAATAATAGAGTTCACGATGACAAGATATCACTAAGCGCATATTCGAATTTCAATAAAGGAAACATTTTTTAAAATATTGCACGAGAATGAATTTTTAGTATTATTGCTGCTGATTTTGTGCCTTATGGAGCATGTAATTAACTATAAGAATAAAGTGCACATAATATATAATATATAACATTTCGATAAAAATGCTATCGAATAGTTTTATCAAAGAAACTGTTGAGTAAACTATCAGTTTGGACAGGGCATTTAAAACGATGAGTGAAGAAGAAAATAATGCAATCTTTGTACCGATAATATATACAAAACCAAGTTCAGAGTTGTTTTTGTTTTATGAGAACATAAAACACAAGGAATAGCAAACACAATATAATAAAGTATTGACAGAAAAAAGGACATTAATGGGTAGAAAAAGACGACTAAAATAAAAAGACGTTATATACTCACCTGTCCCTATGGACACACATTGCTTCCAAACAAACATATCTTCTATGTCTTCTTCATTTTTAAATCGTCGAAAACACTTGTCATGCATCCGCCATCATGCATCCAGTATAAATTAGTTTTGAGATACATTATCACATTTTTGACACAACACAATCGTAACATTATTAAAGCTTTTAATTTTCACTAGTTATTACCAGTAATTCTTGCATGGATCCTCACTAATATTTACACCAAAAATTATTGGAATAATTTCGGACACATTATGCTTGATATATATTTTTTATAGTAGTCAAACTTGTTATGTAGATACATTTTAATAAAATTCATTGTAATATATAAATATAAATTACTTTCGTGTTTTAGTTCAATAATTTATTTAATGACATAAAATTATGAAATACACTAATCAGAGGCAATTACGTCACATTTATGTAACTGATGCAAATGTAATGTAATATAATTCTGTTTTCTTCAGTTCATATAGTCTGTGGTTTCTAAAGATCAGTTATCCACTGTTCGAATTATTGAAGGAAAAGCTGACAATCTGTTGGTGTTGGAGTAGTGATTGGCTTGAAACAGAATTAGAAAAAAACTTCAATGTAAGTGTATTAGAAATGTTTAAAGGAAACGCGAATTTAGATAACAATAACTAAGGGCAATGAGAAAATAACAAGTCAACTGTAGAGCCCCCGGCCTACCATAGTAAAACATTTTTCTTTTGGCAATATTAGTTTTTTTTATTCAACATAATTCCCTTCAAGGGTGATACACTGATTATAGCGACCCTCCAAATTTTTGATACCATTTTTATAGTACGATTTGTCCTTTGCTTCAAAATAGGCCGCAGTTTCGACGGTCACCCCTTCATTCGACGAAAATTTCTTCCCAGCGAGCGTTCTTTTTAGATCTGAGAATAGGAAATAGTCGCTGGGGGCCAGATCTGAAGAATACGGTGGATGAAGAAGCAATTCGAAGCCCAATTCATGGATTTTTGCCATCGTTTTCGCTGACTTGTGACACGGTGTATTGTTCTGGTGAAGCAGCACTTTCTTTTTCTTCAAATGCGGCCGTTTTTTCGGTGATTTCGTCATTCAAACCGTTCAATAACGCTATGAAATAATCGCTCTTGGTGGTCCTTCCTTTTTCAAGGTAGTCAATGAAAATTATTCCATGCGTATCCTAAAATACAGACGCCATAACCTTCCCAGCCGACTGTTGCGTTTTCCCACGCTTTGGAGCGGGCTCATCGTGTGCAGTTCACTCAGACGACTGTTGATTGTATTGGACTTCGGAGTAAAATGATGGAGACATGTTTCATTCATTGTCACATATTGATGCAAAACTCGGGTTTATTACGCTTGATCATCTTCGAACACTGCTCACAACACTCGTTGTTGTTTTTGGTCAAAAGTGAGCTCGCGCGGCACTCACTTTGCACAAAACTTTCTCATACCTAAATATTCGTCAATGATATGATATATACGTTCACCTGATATTTTTAGAGTATCTGCTATTTCATTCAATTTCAATTTACGGTCATTCAAACACGCGAAATTCCTTTTTATCCATTGTTTTCACAATAACATATTTCACAATAATTAATTCAATAAAAGTTGATTTACTCAAAACGCTGTAATTTACAAACTAATGATCCAAGAGTTGTCAAATTTATAAACGCATCTTTTAAGAGTTAGCTAGAAAACATAATAAGAAACATGGATTTAATTCTAATAGCGCCATCTATGTGTCAGGTCGGGGGCTTTTCAATTAACCTGTTATACACGATAAAGTATAAAATCTAATCAGGACTCAAGGTCACAAGTAAGTCAATAATTTTAATAGTCAACCAGGTGAATCAAGTGATTAAATTATTGGAATGACATGAATGCGCTACTTCACTGAGGCTGAAGGGATCGTATATCATTTGTCATGTAGATACATCACGCCAGTAAAGAACATTCCTGTATATTTGTTATATTTGTGATAAAAATTATTTAATACATAAATATTTATCTATATGTAAATTGATGTCGGAATATTGAAATATTATATATTAATTTTTATTAATCATCACGTATATATAGTCTATCGAAAGTTATTTTATACATACGTCATGAAGATGTCTAATGTATTGCCTGTCGCAATTTGTAAATTCGTTTTAGAATTAGACAATATTTTCCTTTTCATTTTATTCTAGTTAAAAAGAGACATAATGCTGTCTGATAAGTACGAACGTGAAACCGAACTACCCTGCCAAAGTTGTCCGGTTATCAAACGTATGCAAAATTCTTCAAAACAATAGTGATTAGAGGTTATAAACCGGCAAAAGTTATTTTAATGCTTGGTTGTTGTTTAATAAAAATTGCTTGTTGTTTTGATAAATTCGAAATCGCTGCTAATTATTACTCTGTTTGAAATTCAGAAGCCAGACAGAACAGATTCCGTCTCTAATCAGTTACTATTAACAGGAACGAGATAATAGAAGCCCTGTCTTGCCAGAAAAATTCGTTAGAGAGGTAAGCATTTTTACTGTTAAATATTAATTTCTTGGGATTTTTATTGGAAATATTTTATAGCGTATTGCAGCTTCATTGAATATTAGCATGGATAGAGTCACTCAAAAATCTAAAAAATTAGAAGTATTAAATTAAAATCTATCGGAGATTAAACAAAAGTTGATGGAAAAGGGTAATCATCGGAATAGCATTAGGTCTTATTTATTAGTCATAATACTCATTAATAAATCATTGCAGATCGAACTTGATGAACACGATCAGACACCTTGAAGAAGAAATTAACAAATGGTGAAGTTGTTAACAACGGTTAGATAGATTGGAAATTAACAGCTTAGATATTTACACGAATAAAACTTTCTGAATATGAAATGATTCAATGCTGCCAATTTCTAAAGCAGGGTGATGAGGGCTGAAGTACAGGTGAGTATATAATTATGTGAGAACTATAGGAAATGTTATTGTAGAGTGCAAAATATTTATTTGAACAGACATGTATGTAATTGCTCAGAATATACATAAGCATTAGGTCAGTAACTGTTTTGCAGGTATGGCAAATGCATTAAGGGAAATGTAGTGATTATCAATAAAGATGTAGAGATGTAGAGAAATACAATGATATCAAAATGTCTGTAAGGAAACACTGTACCGAAGGCCTCAAGAAATATGCGCAAAAGGTAAATATGTTCAGTAATGAAATTAAAATATATTACTTCGATATACAATTGTCAATTAGGTGGATTAGGTCTCCAAAGTATACGACTACAAACGCGACTGGAACTCTAACCCGTAGGTGGTATGGAAAAGAGTTCTACGTAAATATAATCAAACACAACCCTAACCTACACACTATTATAAATGTGTACTTAATTGTAGTTATAAGTCCTTCGGTAATATATGCATTAGATTTAATATAACGTTAAAATAAATTATATTAGGTAACAGTATTTTTATTTAATTATTTTATTTACATTATAATTTTTTTGTATGTCAAAACCAAACTGAACTAAAACATTGCGATATTTTGACGTCACAAATTGAGATGGCGTATGTACAAAATAACATTGGACAGACCCTAGAAATCTAGACTAAACATTTCAATAAACATAAATATAGCGAAACGTATAACTAAAGTTAAGAGATTCGGCAGTGGAGATAAATGAGTGATTATGATATGATTTAAAAGCTTCAACATTAGGTATTGAATCATATTGTATTTTGTCTTGGCATATTCGCCTATGCGATTTTAATCTCGATCTAGAGATTAAGATACTTATGAATATTGCTATTAAATTGTCAGAATCTCTTCAAAATAATTCAAAACAAGGTTAACAATAAACAACCCAGAAAAAAATAGAACTTGCTAAAGGTTAGAACAATAAATGCGTTAGCAAAAATTCTCATATGGTTTCATTCTAAGCAAATGTATATTAATTCATCATATAGCTCCTAAACTCAAAAAGTCAATTGATTACTCATTTGCGATTTGTTTCAATAGTTTTAGAAATTTTTTTTTATCACAATAAGTTATCTTTTAAGTTAGAAAAAAAATTATTAGTTATAAACTAGTTTAAAAAACATTTCATTATAACTAAAAACAGTATAAAATAGTATAACAGTACAGTTTTTGTTATATTGACTTAAAATTATTTGGTTTCTTTCTTCTATCTTTAATACATATGTCAATAAATGAAATACGGCTATAAAACATTTAAGAATACTAATTAATATAATAGCTGTATCAATATTTTTTGTCTATTATTGATCGTTTCTCTTTATTTCATTTAATATTAAATGACCCAATATTTAACTATATTTTATCTTTATATTCAATATAAGAATAAATGTATTCATATTTCAATCTAGGAATAAATGCTAAACGTCATTTGGCTTTAGCTAATAATCATTTTCTATATATATGAACTATAATGTTGTATAAAAAAGAAAACTGGAGTCTCGAAGAAAAAGGAATATGCAAAAATAATGGTTATATTCCTGTTGGCTTATATTGCTTTTTTGGAGGAAATATTTATTGTTTATTTGTATGTTTCTAATATATAACGAGGTTTATAAGAAAAAAGCTTATATTACAGTCGTATATTGTTTATATATAAAGTTATATTTGATATTATGATACCGATGGTTCTAAGATTTAAAATAATATCTCCGTATATTACATAAATTGGCTTAATTTTTGCAGATTTTTTCTTTAAATTTATAGATATATCTAAAACAGAAGCCTTTTTACGATGTATTATGTTGAGATATGACGCGAGGTTCCAGAACATTGAACGACAAAGCCATATGAGTTACATAATCTATCTATAATATATGTTAGAAGTGTCTACCACTATAACTTATGAACAAGCAATATTTATGAGTTTTACACGTTTTTTGAAAAATATTATTACGTGAACTTTATCTTTGACAATATGACAATACCATTTAGAAATAACGGTGTTGGTTTGGTAGTGATTCCATCTTAGATCAATGTTCGCATTTCTTTAGTAATGCTAATCCGTGAGTCGGCCAAGCTATGCTCGTCGATCTGAACAAGTGGTAATCAGAAGACGTTAACAGTTGAACCTGTAACAGTATATCCTTCACAACTCTTGAAATGTGTGGCCGAACATTGTGGGTGTATATTAAAAATCATCGTGGTCCTGAGATTCGGCTACTTTCGGAACAATTCGTATATTCGTCGGCACAATTTACTCGCCGCAATCCGAAATGTTAAAAGTCGGTTTTGCCAAATTTACAGCTAGGTTATTTGTTTTACGGATGTATTTTATTTTAGAAAAATAATATAACAATACTTTCTGACATTAACTTTTGTATTTTGTTTTGAAGAAAATAGAGTAGTTACGTTTTTTTAGTGTTTAGTACAATATATAGTATTGCCCTTAGATTTGGCAACACTGCATGGTATTGCAAGCCAAGCGTTTCTCAAAAGAAATGGGTATGTACCGTATAGCTTTGTTTAAACGTTGGGCATGCATTTGTTTAACTATTAAAGCGTTTGATATGGCATATTTAAAGTTATATTGTGATGTTCCTTTTAACTTAAAAATAGGGCCTTTTAGTTTAACATTTCAGTGTTTTAACAGGATTACAAATATGGAGAATCAAAGGTAGGTGTAGTTTCAGTTGTTACAAATAGGATAAATTAATTAAATGACTTCAATTTTGCAGTGAAATTAAATTATGTCAATATGTCAAGTTTGTAATATGATAAACTTAGTAGCAAGAGAAAGAAAGATTTCACCATGAGTTTGTTGCACAATTAAAACCGATAACAAGAAGGATCATCTGCCTTCTCTGTGTATCCGATTTAATAATTTTAGTATCCATACATACTGAGTTTCGGTAGCATCTTGGTTGGACCCATAATATAGATGTTAAACAATCTAATCTATATTTTAAGAATTTGTAAGGCTTTGAAAGTTGGAAGCCACAGGACGATAAAAAAATATTGCTTTAAGAATTTGTTTAAAAAAAAGAAGTCAAGGAGCTTATATACTCCTGTATAAGGAGTTATCATCAAGGCAGTATTTTCCATAAAACTATCGATATCGAGTGATTATCTTACAAATGAATTTTAGGTAGGGTACGATAATTCAAGAAGGGTTTTAAGCAAAAAATTAATTTGTGTCTGTCTATATAAGTTTTTTTGAAGCAAATACAAGTAGCCAATATGAATCCCAGAATAATATTCTACAATTGAATTTTGACAAGGTAATATTGAATTATGTATTTAAGAAATTTCAATTAATCGTCCAGTTTATATACTTTGCATAAGTGCAGAAAATCATTGCATACCATTAATCCTGAAAAGGTAGCTATTTAGAAAAGGATTGTACTTGCTGTATTAAAGCCCTGTATCTACAAGAAAGTTGTTTTTAAATTTTATTTATATATAATACATTTGTAGTCTTGTATATTCAAATATGTGGTAATTTCATTGTTTTATGTCCTCTAATTTGTAATTTAAAATTAATATTAAATATTAAAATATATAAATGAATACAATATAAAAATTTAGTATTATGCTGTACTTTTCTTTTTGTTCTTACTGTGTTTTTAAGCCATTTTAAGATTTATAGTGTTAGCCGAAGACTAACACTATGCTGATATCAGAAGATTTGTTATAGACAACACACAGCCCTATTCATAATGTCCCAAGCAATATTGAGAATATTCAAATATTTTTAACACTGGGGACGCGCGTGCCAGCCCAGTATAGTCAGTCTATCGGGCCACGATGATTTTTAAAAAATGTTAGGAACATTGTTTGCCAAAAAGATTAATTTAAGTATTATTCTCTATTGCTGTTATTTTTTGCAACGTCATTCATTTTATGCAATTACCATCAGTAGATATCTGATATTAATATGTTCATTCGGTTATAATATTTCATTTATATGATTATAATATCTCCTAATTCACTTTACCTTGATGATCCTATCATATGCACAGTTAGGTTACATGGCCATGAATATTTCCCTTCTGTGTTAATGTACATGGATACACAATTCCTCGCCAATCACAATGCAACTCTTCTTTTATAGTCTTGCAGGCATCTAAAGTGCGATGTTCAAGTGATTCAAAATGGTATTTTGAGTTAGTTGCCTTCATTTGAATGTTACTCGTGGCATGTAAAAGGCTAGGGATATTTTATTCATCAACTTATAATCTGACTAAAAGTTCTTTGCGAGTACATATATTCCATACAAATATTCCGTAGCTAGTAATAACAAATTTAAAACAACCAATGCGAATTGCAGTTGGTTTTTGGGCATTAATATCACGTCAAAATATAAATTAGTATTCGGATTGCTAATTGAAACTATATAAAATGCCTTATCAACTCTAAACACTTTCGAATATTACAAGAGCATATAACTTTATTTTATGTAAGGTAATATTTTACAAAATTCCTCACGGAAGAGCCATAAAAATTTCGCATTCCACCTTTACGACTCCGGTGAAATACGTTTACGTTTTTCCATTTTATTCATACTCATACTTGCTCTATACATTTCAAATGAAATCAACCGAAATTGGTGAATTTAAATACTTTTCGTAGATTTGCATGTTTAGCAACGGTGAAAAATGTTTGATGAAATTTTTTGGACTGCTAAAGCTGCATACAGTTTTTATTATGTTAGAAGTTTATAATGCCAGAAAGTAGAGTGTTTGTGCCTTAATCATTTTATAACGATAATTTATTATTTGTCTCAATAGAAAGTTAATTATATAGAAAAATTAATTTCGTTGCGGATTTATTTTATTTTGGTTGGGAACAAATGAAAATTTAAAGCTATCAACTCATGAAAATAGAAGTTGAGGGCGTAACACAAATCTCGCTGTCTCCTTATCGACAAAGCAACCTTGTATACTGATGTCCTGGTAAAAGATGATTTTTTTATCAAGCCAGGTGTCTTTTCTAAATGTTGGCCTCCTTCTGATCAAGATATTTGTAGTAATATTTACCTAAAATTAATCTTCCTTTTTCAAGGTTATTAATTTTTTAGTTTAATCACTGAATCGATCAGATTTCTATTGAACATAATTGCTAGAATATCATTTTGACAGTCTCCTTTGATCATTATTTAGCAATATTCCATAGAACTTTCACATCCCTCAACAGCACTCTTTTAGAGTAACTTCAAGTACTTGGGATCAGTAATACACAAAAAGAAAGTAGCATCTATGGCTCAGAATAAACTAAACTGTATGAGTTTTCCCTTCTCTAAAATGGTGTCCGTGGAAGGGCGGACATTTACAATAAATACTAAAATTTGGCTTCGTATGTCTCCGAGACTTGGTCAATATTCCAAGCTGATAACAGTCTGCAGAGATGAGGAACAAATCTGAGATGGAGATTGATGGATGGATAAATCTGCCAAACGACGATATTGCGGTTTTTCTAATATTTGCGTGAAAAGGGATGGGGATTTGAGGGATCCCTCATAAGAATCGCCGCGTCCTAGCTAATACTTCACAGTATAGTGGCGACCTTTCAAAAAGAAGCACATTCAGATCAACCGCATAGAAAGCGATGTCCATAATATGGAACTCCTGCTGAATCTTCTTGTTACTCCTATACTCAAAATTCAAATTAAATTAAATCCTCCTAATATCCACTCAACAATAGTGACTACTAATGATTCACAAACACTTGAATGTTTGTTATAGTTACTTGAAAATAAAAAATAAGCTTACCTAAGTCTCGTAACAATATAATATATACAATGTTAGAAAAGGTCAACTGAAAAGTCTCCAGCCCTACTCATAGATGGCGCTACTAGAATTAAATCCATATGTTTTTTATTTAGCTCTAACCCTTAAAAGATAGGTGATTAAATTTGACAGATGTCGGAACATCAGTTTGTGAATTATAGCATTTTGAGTGAAGCAAAAAACTTGGCTTGATGCCATTTATTTTGCTTGATGTATTTTGGCATGCGCATGGAATAATTGTCATTGACTACCCTGAAATAGGAACGGCCATCAACAACGACTATTATATAATATTATTGGATCGCTTGAAGGACGAAATCGTCAAAAAACGGCCGTATGTGAAGAAAAAGAAAGTGCTGCTTCACCACGACAATGCACCGTGTCACAAATTAATGAAAACGATAGCAAAAATCTATGAATTGGGCTTCGAATTGCTTCCTCATCCACCGTATTCTCCAGATCTCAGCGCCAGCGACTATTTCCTGCTCTCAGATCTCAAAAGAATGCTTATGGAAAGAAATGATCGTCGAATTAAGAGAGAGGTGATCGCCAAAACTGATGCTTATTTTGAAGCAAAGGACAAATCGAACTACAAAAATGGTATCGAAAAGTTGGAGGGTCGCTATAATCAGTTTATCAGCCATGTGTTGTGCTGTTAGTAACTATAAATTGTAACAAAACTATGTTTTACAGTCCTCCAGAAAACATGTCATTACTTCCAATAACTTATTAAATAGAATAATGAATCTTTTTATTTTATAGTCACACCTGCCATACTTTCAATTCAAACCAAATTAAATGTTTCTAATATCCAGTTAATTACAATGACTACTAATGATTTATAAATACTTGTTGTTTAGTAATATTACTTGGTTAGTATAATCAACATGTCGCAGCAGACAATGTTAATATTAAGCAAATACAAAATAAGTTTAGTTAAGGCACATAACAATATATTACATATAATGTTATCGTAAGAATAAATTATCGCAGAAATTGTGTTCTACCTTGATAAATTTCGACTGTGTAATTACAGAGCTCCATGAAAACCTTTCATTTCTTCTAATAGCTTATTAAATAGAATTTTGTTCCATTCTTAGCCTCCGCTTAAAACATCACTTCATTACGACACAATTTAAATAAAAGAAACCGTTGTTACGAGATGTTTACTTCGGCGAAATTCGGTCGAAACTTTCGAAATTCGCCTGATAATTTTCTCGTCCCCTTTTACTTTATCTTTTAAAATATACCATCCATTCAATTTCGTTTTCTACGCGAAAAAATCGCATTTATACTTTCGGCGTTTCGTTAAATCGCCGAAACAGAGAATTACGGCAAACTTTTCGACGTTTCGAAGGAAGAATAATATGTCGTCTTTCAAAGAAAATCATTTATTTTTCATAAAGTTTCTAAGGAAAGGCTCGTTTAACCTGTAATTCGTATTATTTATATATTTTTAGTTTATTTTGTATTGTTTTCTAAGAATTAATATAAATAATTAGGGTAATTGATGGAATATTATCTTTAAGATTCATGAAGACTCTATTTTGTTACATAAAATTTTAAAAAATATACTAAAACTATGGAAAGTTAAGAAAATATTTTACTAAGATCTAAACTGTGGATGTACAAACCAGAGTCTGACAATATCTTTTCAGTTTCATATGTTATTTGCCCATTACAAAATAACTCACAAAACCCAACCAAAATATTGATATATCTGCAAGTTCAGCCTTTTGTGATAAATCAAAGTCATCATTGAGACCTCATAATTGCGATTGGTTTAATCTATAATGTTGATTACCTTTTTCTTCATATTCATACATACTAGCTTTATTTTCTACATCCAGAAATTTAGGCTGGAGTAAGAATTGGCGAACAGAATCAGAATAAAAATCAGAATATAGAACAGGTGGAATAAAAATTTCGCCTACTTCAGTATATATATATATATATATATATATATATATATATATATATATATATATATGTATATATGTAGGTATATATAAATATAACGATGCTTCTGGGGTGTTGAGGACACACGTATAGTTACTACCTCATATTAACCAGATTGATTATTGGTGTGACTTCCTAAGGATAATCCACAGGTTCAAACAATCAAAATCGTATATTTACAATCATGTCTGAATGAGATTGGAAAGTAGGAAGATATATAATAAAGTTTATTTTATTACGTCTACAAGGATTTTATGCAAATTTGACGAAAATAATTCAGTGTAATATATCAGCGACAATAGAAATAAATAATTAAACCATTTTTAATATTTCGTGCATCATAAGAACATGGCGAGAACATCAAGATTAAATTAATTGTGAATCGTTAGCAATTCAATAAAACCACATTAGAATGCGACAGTTTATACTGTTGCATCAATATGATTAATATTTGATCATGAATAGGCTCAAAGTGAGTTGTTTATATTTTGAAATAAGTTAATAAATTATTGGGGTAAATTAGGGTAGTATTTAAGGATGATCAGATTATTGAAGCAACCTCTCATACTAATTGGGTGCAAACATTCTTGAAAAAAATCGAATACTTGAGGTATTCGATTTTTATTTCGAAATATATTTCTAAAAAATAGCTAAATAAATAATTAATTGTTTCAACATCCAGTTCGTTTGTCACACTTAGCTTCTTCTGATCTGAATTGACAATCGATATCATGGCTACCATACAAGTCATACACGATGGTATGCTTTAGATGATGGTTAAGTAAACTGTAATTGTCATTTTTAAAACTATAAATTTATTTTTGTTTCCGTCTGCGGAAATTTCAGTATTTAGTTTTCATTTCAACTAATTGAACTGATTGAACAAACCAAGTACGACTTATTTAATTGGACCACTGTATATCGCAAACACCATCTACAGTAAACTCAAATACTTACTATCCTTTTTTTAAATACTAACAGTTCAATTAATATTACCAGTGCTTCCAATTTCGTTATTTCAACACAAAATGTTGTACAAATAGAAATTTCGAAAATTAACTAGAAATAAAGTAAACACTGATAAAGATTAGCGCCTTATATTACAAACGGAGAACAAAGATCGACGTAATTAAAAGAGTATAAGACAAGAAACGTTACTGATCCCCTTTGTTTTATCATCTTAAAATGTGATCCGGTCAATTTCCTTTTCAACACGAAATATATGAATATAGAAAACCATAATTTCGTTAAATTTCCGAAGTGTAAAATCGGCAGAGAATGCCTGGAGAAATTTTTTAAAAAATTATTTTAAAGAATATTTTTCTTTATTAACGTATACACGTGTTATAGTTGAATAATTTCAGATTATATCATTAACTTTATCCATTAAATTGAATATGATGATATGATGAAACAATATAAATATTATCAAACAATAATATAAAACTCAAAATGGTGAGATTATTTTTTGAAATTATTTGTTACATTGTTAGTAGCCGTTGCCGACTAACCTACAATTTGACTTTATAATAACTAAAATTTAGGTTTAATATAGTTCGGTCTGCATAATTAATATTTTAATTTAATATTATCTACTATCATTGTGGAAATAACCGTATTTCATTAATAAAATATCTGTCACATATTTATGAAAGCGGCAAGTAATCAATATCAAATGTAATTATAGTTAAAATAAAAAAGCATGATTATAGTGGGAATGTAGGATTTATACTACAGCGATTAAAGAAATAGTAACTATTTTGGAAATGAATAAAATGCACATAAGCCGATGATTTCTTTCAGTCTCCCAAACAGCTGTTAAATTCTGTTTCACCAACAGCCAATAGTGTCTCTCAATCAGTTTTGTAAATTTAAGGAACAGTTAGAAGCTCGCTGGCACTAAATAGGGAAAGTATGATAGACAGAAAATCGACAAACGTATGTTGCTGTTCAACGAGTACTACTGACGCTATGATTTTGATTGAAAATTGGAGATAAGGCCCAATCCAACCCAGTATATATTACAGGCTATAGTATATTTTCGGTAAAATTAAACCATCGACTATTAAATTGATATTGGTCCTTTCATTTACATTCATTTAAAAAAAATCCGTTACTGAAATAAATTTAATATGTTGAACTTTGAGCCAGTTTAATTCCATAACGTAATGAATGAAATTATTTAGTCAAAAGCATACCCATAAAATGAAAACAAAGTTCAGTCAATATTTATTCGTTTTACGTTTGATAAACTGTACGTTAACAGAGATGAACAAACACAGCAATGAACGTATTGTAAAATTTACACTAAATAGACAAATATACAAAATGCACTTCAATCAACAAGGCTACAATATAGGAAATTTAATTATAATTGGCTAATCATAATACTCTGAATTGTGAATATTTCCAAGGTATTTAAATAATATTACATTTAATTAGTTTTTACTAAGAAATAGATTAATATTTCTCGGATTCCTTATAATATCAAAGGCTGTTGTAAGGACGTCACAAATAATTGTTGAGGACGTAATTTTATACCTAGTTTCGTATAAAGTAGACTATTATAAAATTACTTGTTTGTCGTGTGTACAAATTTACATATACGCTACATTTATTTTGGGCTTTTTGCTCATTATTGTTCTTATTCCTAGACGACATATTATTTTTGCTAAGCAAAATATACAGTTACGCAGTTAATGAGAAAGCATTGTATGCTTTAGCTAAAACAAAAACTCTTTTCACACGTCTCTTTGAATCAACTATGAAAGACTTTGACAATAAGCCTACTAACTGATGTGACGTCCAAGTTTACCGCGCCTGGTTACAAGCGTGCTTGAGATTTGAGTAGCTCATCTTCGGTCATTAAACTTCTATTGTCACTATAGATAATTAAAAATAATTACAAATATAAATCAGAATCTGCAATTATAATATATTAATATATTAATTTCGGCAAATTAGTTAACTTAAAATATATTTCATTTCTTTTATATCTTATCTTTTTTAATATGTTTGTTCTAATAAACAAGTTCTATTAAAGAGAAACTAGTATCGAAGAAGTATCGTTCTAAATTTATAATTATTAATAATAGATTTGGGAGATAATAGAAAAGTTCTTTTTATCTTTCCAAATTTTATTTTATACCATAAATTTACTTTATCACCTAAGAGAATGAGATAATTATAGAAAAGTTTAGAAAATGTAGGTCAATATTTATATTCCGACCGAAAATACATTTTTGGTGTTCTTAAAAATATTTAATTATTTTTGTTTTAAAAATTCGTCAAAACGCCTTTTTTGTGGAATTTTTCGCTCAAAGCTAAGTATTGATGGAAGAGCATCTCAGAAATTCGCACTAGATTACACAAGCTTTGCATTTATGACCAAGTACTGTAACTGAGTACTTCTACATGTATAAAGGCTGCTGAATTCAAGAGAATCAATCATAATATATTTAATCGGCTCATATTTTTTAATCATGATTTACCAGTACATCAACTGGTTGGTGAAAAATCTCAGTTATCTGGATAGTACCGACCGATTACTATAGTCTTTGTTATAGGAGTTTCCTACAGAAAATGTTTATTGGCGTTGGATGAAAAGCAGGGGGGGATTTAGAAAATGATTATTTTATATCCTAATCCATTCCATCTTACACTTATCCATCTACCCAATAATTTCATTATAATCGCTATAGCTCATATTGGTAATATATGTCACTTGCTAAAAAGTATAACTATATAACTATTTCACTTAATAAAAATTTTCCATATTTTGTATAACTTCTGTAATAGTTCCCAATTACCATACAATTTACCAACCGAACATATTTTAAATTTCCTTCATTATAATTATTGTTGAATTACCAGTTGCTTAAAAGATTATGGTGGTTTAGAATGCTAACTTATTGATATTATAATAAACTTTTGTTTTTAAATTCTGAAATTTACAGTATGTGTTAAGAATGCAATATTTAATGATACAAAATGTATATTATTTTTCTCGAATTATTTTATTTATTTATCAAGCAATATACTTTATGCCGTATGTTAATCTAAGAGGTCACAAACATTAAGAATTTGCTTTCTGAAATATTTACAAAGTATTTCGATATTGTGAAAATAATTATAGATTTATTCAATGTTTTCTATTTAAAGAATATGTAAAAATTATATATTTGTTATTTTATGAAATTCGGGATAAATTCCTGTTGATTCTACATTCTCAGAATACCTCTTAAAATAAAATCAGAACATTATTGTATTAGAATACTACCTATAACATATAAAATGGTAAAATAATACAGATTTTACTAAATTCGAAAGCTCCACTATAAATAAATAAATCGTTACATACGTATTTTAATACACCGTGTTTTAATATTGAAAAAGGGTGAGGGAAATTGTATTGAATTCTATATGCACCGGTAACCTATAGTTTTGTTGCATTTTTTATATAAATATTACATTTAACTGATTCATTTAACTGAGACATTTAACTGATAATGAAATTTAGGTGCTTTCTTAATGTAAAATAATTGGGATAGCCAAGAACTAAACAATATGGCAAGACGTTTTATAAAAGCGGCATTTAATGTCAAATACGATACAAAATATTGAAATTTATAAAGGGAAAGAATACTGACTAGTATCTAGAGGGACTGGTCAATGAGTGTGATTGAGATGAAAATATAATTATATATTCTTAATATAACAATTACTGTAAATTGCAAAGTTAAAGTTAAAAAATCAAAAAATATGAAATTACATCATATGATGCTATATCAGAATATCAGAAATTAATTTATTTTTTATTTACTTATTCATTCATTTAGTTTAATGATAAAAGTGTTTAGCATGTTTAATTATTTTTTAAATTAAATAACAATTAACTAAAATTGCTTACAAATCTGACATTTTATACATTTTACTTAAAAAAAATTTAAGAGTGTCAAATACTGAGTTTATGTTATATATAAAATACGAAGTCTCGGAAGTAATTGTATATTATCATCATTTACAAACTACATAATATATCGGTATTTAAAATATATCTTAACACGTATTAATTTTATTGAAGTCTTAATATATTACCGTAAAGTGCTTCAATTTTTTATTTTAATGATAAAAATAATTAGCATGTTTATTGCATGATAATTATTTCTTAATATAATAACAATTATCTAAAATTTCTGATAAATATAACATGTTATTAATTTTACTTAAAATATATTTTTAATTAAAGAAATATTTTCAATATACAAAGTCTTGAAAGTAATTGGATATTATCAACATGTAAAACCCTAATTTTTAATATTTATTAGAACCCTGTATTTTTAATATGTCTTAATCCGTATTTAGTTGATTGAAGTATCAATATAACAATTACTGTATAATGCTTCAATTTTTTATTTTAGTAATATAAATATTTAGCATGTTTAATTATATTTTAATTTAATACAAATTAACGAAAATTACTGAAAAATCTTATTTAGTATACATTTTATTTAATATTCACACCATTTAAACTGCAGACAAATAATGATCATATGCTATATCATGAATACTTATACATCATGGATATGTAATAATATAGGCTATATTTTTAATATAAAAAATATTTCCAGTATACAAAGTATTGAATGTTATTGAGTATTATTAATACTTAGAAATCAGATAATGTATTTGTACTTATAATATATCTTAATCCATATACATTTTATTGAATTCCCAAAATAGCAATTACGGGAAAGTGCTACAATTTTTGATTTTAATAATAACAAAATTTAGCATGTTTAATTATTTATTAATATAATAACAATTACCTAAAATTTCTGATAAATATAACATGTTATTAATTCTACTTAAAATATATTTTTAATTTAAGATATGTTTCCAGTATACGAAGTCTTGAAAGCAATAGAGTTTTATCAACATGTAAAAACCAAATAATATATCTGTATTTATAATATGTCTTAATCCATATTTATTTGATTGAAATCTCAATATAACAGTTACTCTATAGTGCTCCAATTTTTTATTTTAGTAATATAAATATTTAGCTTGTTTAATTATATTTTAATTTAATACAAATTAACTAAAATTACTGAAAAATCTTACTTATTATTCATTTTATTTAATATTAACTTCCTTTAAACTGGAGACAAATAATAATCATATGATATATCACAAATACTGATACACCATGGATATGTAGCATTATAGGCTATATTTTTAATATAAAAAATATTTCCAGTATACAAAGAATTGAATGTTATTGGGTATTATTAATAATTAGAAACCAGATAATATATTTGTACTTATAATATGTCTTAATTCATATACAATTTATTGAATTCCCAAAAGAGCAATTACGGTAAAATGCTTCAATTTTATATTTTGATGATAAAAGTATATAATTCCTCGTGTTTAATTATTCTTTAATTTAATAAGAATTAACTGAAGTTACTGATAATGCTTACTTGTTATTCATTTTATTTAATACCAATTAAGTTTAAACGAGAGACAAGTACTGATATATCATGGAAATATAACATTACAGACTAAGTTTTTAATTTAAGAAATATTTCCAGTATACGAAACCACTATTATTAAAAGTTTAGAAACCTAATAATATATTTGTATTTAGAATATGTATTAACTCATATTAATTTTATTGAATTCTCAATATAACAATTACTATAAAATGCTTCAATTTGTTAATTTAATGATAAAAGTATTTACCATTTTTAATTATCTTTTAATTTAATAACAATAAACTGAAATTACTAAACCATCTTACCTGTGATTAATCTTATTTTATTAAATCTTATTTGTTACTCATTTTACTTAATATTAACTTCCTTTAAATGAGAGACAAATACTAACAAAATTAATATAATAATTTTCAATATAACAATGACTACCAAGTGCTTCAATTTTTAATTCTAATGGTAAAGCATGTTTAATTAATTATTAATTTAATAACAATTTACTTAATTTACTGATAAATCTTATTTGTTACTTATTTTACTTAATATCAACTTCCTTAAAATGTATTCGAAGTATTCTTGTATTCTAGGTATTCTAGGTATCCTATACCATCACAAATAATAACATTAACATTATAGGCTATGTTTTTAATTTAAGGAATATTTACGGTATATTCTTGGAAGTCATTCTATATTATTAACATTTAGAAACCAATTAATCTCTTTTTTGTAATAGTATCAATCTATATTTATTTTATTGAGTTCTCAAAATAACAATTAATGTAAAGTTGTAAAAAAATTTATATTAATGATTACTGACTGTTTAGCAAATTTAGGTATTTTTAAATGTAATAACAATTAACTCAAATTACTGATAAATCTTATAGGTTATTAATTTTACATCCATCAGCTTCCTTAAAATTAGAGATAAATACTGATCATATACTATATCATCACAAATAATGATATACCATGGAAATATAACAATACAGACTATGCTATTAATTTAAGAAATGTTTCAAACCTTCTAAGAGGCGCTTTTAGACTATTTCCCGGTCTTCGAATAGTATTATGATAACAGACTTAACTAAAAATGTTTATTTGCACGAAAAAATATGTTTTCTCACAATTTCAACCTAGCAATCAACTTAAACACTCTCAATTTAGTATTAAACACGTAATTTTTTTCAACACTGACCGAGAACCGAACGCGAAATCGCCGGAACGAACTACGTGGTCGGAGGTTTGACGTAACTCAGTCGCCACCATTTAGAAAACTAACCAAACAAAACCATACCTGTTGTTGTCGCACTGGTGGGCACAACCCCCAGCCCGCAGCCTCCGCGATGCTGTAGCGTCTATTCCGGTCGTGTGCGGGGCGCGCATGATCGAACCGCACATGTTTCAGTTCAGAAATTAACTGGGTTACGGGGGTGGTCAGGTGAGAAAAGAACGTATGGCCGTTCCACGTCGACGTCGACTTCGGTTCGACCCGTGAGGTCGGCGTCGTGGGTGACGTCGTAAAATAACAATGGGCGAGTCATAGGCGGATGAATTGTGAATAAGGGCTGCCCCGAAATCAATTGAATATGCCTCAAACCCAGGAAATAATTAAAGCCGCAATTAATATTAATATCAAAGACGGCCGTAATATCCAGCAAAATATTAGATAAGAAATTCTTATAAAAACTACTTCTATAAGTTCTATAAGTTCTCTGTCTATAGTTCAATCAATTTATTCAAGATTCAAGATATTCAAAACAACAATTCAACAATCTATATAATCGGCATAGAGAAAATTTTGCTTCCCTTTTTGAGGATAACGGGAGCACCGAGAGGATTGAAGTTTGGCACGGTTAAAGTTTATACGAAGGAAAACATGAGGATGAGTAATTAATTCGAAGCACAATTCATGGACTTTTTCCATCGTTTTCACTGACTTGTGACACGGTGCATTATCTTGGTGAAGCAGCACTTTCCTTTTCTTCAAATGCGGTCGTTTTTCGGCGATTTCGTCCTTGAAACAGTCTAATAACGTAAATGTAATAGTAGCTGTTGATGGTCCTTCCTTTTTCAAGGTATTCAATGAAAATTATTCCACGTGCATCCCAAAATACTGACGCAATAAACTTGTCAGTCGACTGTTGCGTTTCGTGTGCAGTCTACTCAGATTACAGTCGATTGGACTTCGTAGAGAAACGATAGAGCCATGTTCCATCCATTGTCACATATCGACCCGAAAACACGGATTTATTATGCATGATCATCTTCAAACACCCCTCCGAATCATTAACTCGTCGTTGTTTTTGGTCAAAAGTGAGCACCCACTTTACACAGAGCTTCTCATACCCAAATATTCCGGAATGATATGATACATTCATTATGTACACATTCATTTGATATCTTTAGAGTGTCTACTATTTCATTCAGTTTAAATTTACTTTCATTCAAGATCATTTTGTGGATTCTTTAAATGTTTTCGTCGGTAACAACCTCTTTTGGGCGTCCACCGCATTCACCGTCTTCGGTGCTCATTTCACCACGTCTAAACGTAGCATACCAATCCTTGATGTTTGATTTTCCTGGGGCAGTGTCCGGAAACTCGGTATCAAGCCAAGTTTTTGCTTCAAATGTATTTTTTTCCTTTTTTATCAACACACGAAATTTCTTTTTATCCATTGTTTTCACAATAAACTTCACTCTTCACTTCACGCTTCACTCAAAATGCTATAATTCAGAAACTTATGTTCCGATAGCTGTTAAGTTTATACACGCACCTTTTAACTATTAGGGTTAACTAAAAAACATATGGATTTAATTATAGTAGCGCCATCTATGTATCGGGCCTGGGACTTTTGATTGCCCTGTTATTTTTAGATTTAAATATATGCCCTACAAATAAGTAAATTACAATAAAACAAAATACGCCTAGATCAAGCAACCAGGAATAACCCTCAGAGAAATTATAAACACATATTTTAGTAAGCTAGTAAATCGGCGTGTCATTTTACATTGTGACGTAAATTTGGCAGCTCTGTACCCAAAAATGCCGGCAGAGCAGTTTTAAATTCGAAGTCAAATCCTTACGTTTTGAATTTTTATTTTATGTAACTTTAAACAGTGTTGTTTAATATTTTGTATTAGTTTTGATTATTCCGTTTTGTTCGAACTATTTATGAGTTATGATAGTTATGATTTAATTATTAAGAAAGGTTTGACATTTAAAGTTACATTTTACATTATTTGTAGGGATAAACATATAACAAAACAAAAATCGTCTGTGCTTTGTTTACAAGGTATTTATTGTATTCGCAAGCAGCTTTGTCAGCTTTATAATGTAAACATAATTCTAATGAACTCAGAAAAGCTAGGAAAAATTTTTCTTGCTAAGAACCATAACATATCATTATATTAAAGGTAGTTGTAAAATTTATTAAGATATTTCAGCAAATTTTGTTGGTAATAACTACTAATCCTTTTCCGGTTTCATTAGTAAATACATTTTTTAACAAAACTGTATCCAATTATTGCAAGTAATAAATATATTAATTTCTGCATCAAGAATGAGAAATGAGTGTTTTAATTTCTCAGTTGTTGGTGAGTGTTTATTCCTCATTTGGGACACAAAGCAAAGTAGTTTAGTTATTTGCATTATAGACCTAGGTTTAGTAGGAAAAGCCCATAGTTCATTTAGTGATTACAAATATATTGTTTTTATATTATACAACTAAAATACCTAATTATGCTTGTTTTTGTTTTAATTAATGTGCAGATATGTATTACATCATTTAATATTTCATTTTTATGATTATAATATAAAAGTAAATAAATACTTATATTTAATGCTCTGAAGTTATTGCAGTTCTGAAAATAATGTTACTCATGGAACTTTTGCTATAATTTTCAGTGATGTTACTGAATGTTCTGTTTTAAGTTATTCTCTTTGCTCTTTTATGAGAGAAACATGACTAACTTAATAAATTGTGGCCGAATTTCGACCAGAGAGCGATCTCCAGTAACAATAAATTAATGTTTTTCTATATTAAACATTTTGCCAACTTGGCCAACAATTTGGCTGTTAAACGCCAAAACAACTGTAATGAAGTTGGGGTCCCTCAAGGCTCAGCTTTAAGCCCCCTCGCTTTCAAGATTATCTTAAATTCCGTCTTCAGTGATGTTAACCCAGGAAATGCTGCTTCAACCACCTGCTATCAGCTAAGATTCTACAAATTATCGTGGACCCCATTCTGCACAAAAAATAGCCTTGTTCTCCAATAAGATTTGATGTATTTCGCTTTAGTCCAATCAGAAGACACCAAGAGTTTGCACCCATTGAAGAGCTGAAATATCATCAAATGAGACTCCTTCAGTATCTTAATCAAATTCATAACCAATTTGTTCATTTGTTCAACATCATTTCCAACGGATTACAAAACGGCAACTATGTTATTATCATTAAAGCAAACACAGTGTCATATAGGGAGCACTTAGGAAGATACAATGTATTAACTGTTAATGAAGTTGCAATTGCTATTGTTTGAAAATATTAAGATATACATATACAACGCAGAAATAACTAAATAATATAAAGTGAAAATGATCCAAGACAATCATTGTTCTTTTACAATGGTTTTCAATATCCGTTGTTGGTATATTAAATGGAAATCGTTTAGACATTAATCAAATAAATTCAGTGAGAGGTACGACATATAAATTTTTTGTACGAGTAATTTCTTTGTATCTTATTTATATTTTTACTGGTCCTGAGCGCAGAAATTAACAAGAATGCTAGATCAATGAAAATGTTCGATTATTATCCAACGCACCCCAAACAAAGTTCTACGATTAATTACCAATGCCTATTGCAACGTAACCAACGAATATCTGCACGACTACCTCGAAATTAAACCGATATACGAAGTGATCCAAGGTTTCGCCATTTTTAACAACATGAAATAAGGTTGCTAAATCATAACAAAGTGGAAGCAATACAGCTACTGGACAACAGGCAGGAAATCAGAAGAAGCAAAACAAACTATAAGAATTTGTTTATTGTATAAGAGTTTTATATTTAACTTTAGCTTAAGTAGTTTAGTTTTAATTTAATTTGGCAAATACCTACTGGTGTATTAATCCCGTACTCGCCTTGGTTGTATATTAATTGAAGTACAACAGAAGAGTGGTAATTCGTAAATTAATTAATATAAGATGTAATTAAGTTAAAAAAGATTACGATACATTATTAGCCCACACAAGTTTAATCAGGCGAAGCTTCATTCTTCGGATACCATACATATGCTCGATCTTATCTATCATCAGAAACATAGACGAATCAACTAGTATTGACAACATCGGTATCGCATATATTACTCCATCATCATATCCGCTTCACATGCAAGAATATATTTAAGATGCCGTGATTTTTGTGAGTGTATACTGTCAATCAAATCTGTTTATCACATTTACGTGCAATCCAAACTAGTATGACATAAAAATATTTTAATTGCTAAGTCAAATAACAATGCCTTACCAGGATATCACTTCATGTATGTTCAAACAAACATTATAATCGTTCATAAAGTTGATTACAGATCACTCGGTATGAAAAATGACGTTTGAACAGGACAACGTCTCTCGGGTTTACACACACTAGTACCTATAAAATAGATTACAGTTAACTTAATACACCTAATACTATCCCAGTATCCAAATCCTGCGACTTGCATGTTATCACTTCAAATATCTGTAATAGCTAGGCATACAGCCATTATGTCTCTGCATATAAATTAATATTTGCTTTGAGCACAAAGGCACATTGGTAGCGCTAAAATCAATCATCAAGAGACGCAATTATCTGGCAAATATTAGAGTTCATTCCCGATTCTGATAATCATCTTACATGATATGGAACAAGTCAAAAGTCTTGAATAATAAATTGCGTTGCCATTGTACGGTTCCTACTGAAGTGACAGTTACAATTGCAGTTATATTCGAATTAAAAAAATCATAACGAGCTTGATAACGACTTAAAGGATTATAAATGAAACAGAAGATGTCCTTATTGAGTTTTATTATTGTCGACCTTTTGAATTATATTAAAAATATGTAGAATATATTTGTTTCATATATATGATATAAATCGCAGGGAAAACGATATATCTATATATATCTATATATATCTATATATATATATATATATATATATATATATATATATATATATATATATATATATATATATATATATATATATATATTATTAATTAATATATTTCTTGAATTTTGGTATTATTTTTCATTACGACATATTTATCTGGTGTCAAGTAATAAAAATTTTGAAAAGAAATATAATCATTCATATTGCGGTCGAGAACATTTATTGTGGTATATGTTGACAGGTTTTGTAGGAAGGAAAATCCATCAAGAACAGATACACTATTTAATTTTGGGGGATTTTTGTTGTAAATTTAACATTTTTTTTGTGAATAATTGTGTCTTTGTTATTTTTAAAGCAACTGGCCGCTCGTTTTATTTAAAGTTCACATAATAAAATTAATGTCTAGGCTATTTTATATTTGTTTTTCTAGACTTGATGTCACAACCACTTCTGGTAAAATCAGTGGGTTAGGTAAATGAGACATGAAAGGAGTTATTATTAACATAATCGATAATTGAATATAAAAATAATAAATTAAAAATGAGTAGTTTAACAATGACGGCAGAGATATTGTACGCACGGTTTTCTGACACTATTTATTCTACATTTGCCTAGAGAAGTTTCGAATATCTGTTTTCCAATATAAGTTTTGGGACATATTATTGGGATTCAAGTAGTTTCTGATGAATCGATATTTTCCGTGTCAACGAAATTGGTCTATTGGTTAAATATAAAGGGTTTTAATTATGATATAGAGTTATGCATGTTACGCCATGTGACTGCTTTCTCGGTGTGCCACAAGGATGGAATTCCCATTAGCAAAGGTGAGTTGATCTACGGATAATGGAAGAAACGTCGAGGAAAATGTTTGCACAAAGAATTAAGAATTCACAAAATCTGTACAAATTAAGTGTTGCAATTTTGAATGCATATATAGAGCAAATGCAAATGGTTGTAGCAGCAATTTTTCAACCGATACAATAGGGATGAGACTAATAATGCCTTAAATGGTGTCAGAACAGTAATTGAACATGCCAAAAATGGTTTAAAAAACTAAAAATAACAACTATATTATTAAAAAAATATTTACGAAACAGTTAGAAACAAATTGACGTATATTTAATATTAACATTGGCCTTTTTCTATAAAATAATACTAGTGTTATTTTTTTCTGATTGCGTTGTTATTCTTGAATTCTTCCAAACAATTAGCTTCAGTAGTCAATGATTTGAATGGAAGATATTTTTTCACCAAAAAGCGTTTTATTTCTCAACATAATATAGTTCAAACTCAATGCATTTAGTCATGTCTTTTTCCATTTTTTTTTAAATTCCTTCTAAATAGTAATCAATCAAAGTACATTCAAGACCAATCAAAGCGCTTGTTTCAGCAATATCCTCTTGATTTAACCCTAATCTCTTGCCTTCATTCCTTCCTCTTGCCATTTCTTCTGGTTTGGAAACAAGAAATAGTTGTTGGAGGATAACTTCAGAAAATACACTGAATGGGGTAATTGTCCGTAGCTCAATGTATGGAATTTTGCTATGGTAAGCACACACGGTAGTTCTTATACCTTATATTTTTTATTATTATTTTCAAAATAATCGATATGAATGACATCGGATGCATTCCTAAATAACTGAGGATATGAATTCGTTGGCTTCCAGAACATCACTTGGCCTTTTTTAGTCCAGCTTCATCTGGAGAAGCCAACTCTTTTGACTGTCCTTTGGTGCCTGATATTTTACAATTAATCAATGTTTCGAAATGGCGCAAAAAGTCGTTTCGAATATCGCCAAGGACTCCTTTGAGGAGGTTTCCTTGGTTTCAATTATGTTTTTTTTTGTACACAAAAATCACTTATTTTTATTAAAATTCTAGAGATTATTTGCTGATAATCAAATAGAAACTAAATAACTTGATTAATAGTATACTAATAGATGACAATCGAGTTGAAGGTAGCAGTAAAGTTTACTGAGCAGGAAATTCAAAAAGTCACTGACATATCAAACTGAACTCGTATTTAACTAATCTTACAATCTAACTTCTTTAATTATTTAAATTACTAAATAACGTTAAAAATATATAGAGAAAAATATAGAGAATGCTTAAAAGTTTTCATATTACATCTGTGAGGCCACATAGGAAACACTTACTAGAGCACGAAAATAACATCAGTAATTTATATATCATTCAGTTTTATTCAATGTTTCACAGCACTAATTAAATCTGACACAGAAGATTGTACATAACGAATAAAAATAATTCGATTTGAAAACGCCTAGATGATTTAAATTAAAAAGTTTTACTATTTCTAGGTAACAGTAGCTTAAAATGACAATTCTGAAAATTAGTTTAATAGCATTCCCGTGGTTACATAAAATATATCATAGATTACTGTTAAAAAATGGGCTACTTCAAAGTTTCCGTAATTACTTCCGGTAGCTTGCGGGATTACTAGCTTTAAAACGTCTTGAAATAAGTTCTCCTGCATTTTCAAAAGAAATAGGTCAGCATTCTGCTAGTAGAATGAACAAATATATGGGTGTATGTGACTTGATTCCTGGATATATCGGGAGATTTTATTTACGGTATCGCAGGAGTCCTAGTTGAAATAACATGGAAATGGTTTACGTATCGTGCTGTTTCTTTTACTTCGATTCCTCCTTCTTTTGATTCTGGTAAAAAGTTTAAATATAGTAAAAGATGTTTTAGTAGGTGTTTTCCCCTAAAAAAATATTGTTTCAACCTTTTTTACCAATTTTATAGTATTTTTTCGTAATAATAATAATAATAAATACATTTTATATATAATTTCTTTCTAATATCTCCCTGTAATCTCTTGTCTTCCTGTTTTTTGTTCATTTTCCCAATATATGTCATACCGTCTTCCTTGATGCATCGCAGGCCTTTCTTCGAGTAAAACTTGAATAGTTTAACTACATCAAGTCGTCTTTTGATAAAGAACATCGTGTGAATGATGAAGTCAGTTTTTAATTGTTGTCAATCAAAGCGTGAAAATCATATATTTGTGTACACGGTCCAAAAACTGTCATACTAAACATATAAACAAAATATGTATACATATCAACGTTGACTTTAATAAATCCAGATACCAAATTGTCAGCACGGAATAATGTTGTCTAACTAACACATTGCCAGCTCTTCGTAACGTTTTTATAAAACCTGCAATCAAAATCATACAACATATAAATTTAACTCTGTAAGACCTTTGGTTCTTATTTAAACTACGAACAAAGAAGTTAATATTTTCCTAACTCATACATTGTTGTACTAAACAAACTCAACATCAAAGTAATCTTGAAACCAAATAGGATGGATGTTGTGTAACCAAAAACTTGTTGCTCCACTTATTGTGGCAACACTGACTAGACACTGACTATAACATTCAGTTCGAAAAAATTGAGGTTCTAGCAACTCTACATAGCTATTTTGAGAGAAAATATCAAGAAGGTTTTGATATTTATAAACATAAAAATCAGCCCTATCTGACACAACATCGTAATATTTTTTAGTAAATCAACAAAGCAGGAAAGAAGCGGTTAATCATTCATTCTATGTTACCCTATTTAAGTAGTTAAGACTAGTAGAGCATCAGTATCCGAGCTCTCACCTTGAAGATGTAATCTAAAACAAGTATTTCTATCCTAAGTATTTATAGTTTAGCTCATATATTACATATTTTTTGTATTAAAAATAAACGAGTTTCTAAATAGAGCTAGTTAAATAAAATATAGGTAAGTTAATTCGATTTTTAAACGAGAAAGCTAAATATTATAAGAGCTTGTTTCCCCCAAAGAAGAAAAATAAAACTAGAAGTTTTATCAAGACACCTTGGTCCCACTCATCCATTTATATATGTTCGTTCCACAGACAGAAGTTGACCTATTTCCTTAGAAATCCCCAAGCATTCATTTTACCAATTCCACTGAGCTATCTAAAGTAATTACTCAATTTAGCGACACTAAATAAAAAGGACTTTTTTAGGGTTTTAAAAGCCACTCCAGAGTAGAGGAGAAATATATTTAAGTTTCAATGGAAATACGTTGCCATTATTATCCATAGTTTATTGGGGTTGTATAATGGCTTTCATAAGAGTCATTATAACCATATGTGAGAAATATGTGAAATATTTATTTAATGTCTTCGGATTATTTTATTTAAAAGTTTTGCGTGGTAGAGTTCCGATTTGACATTGGGTGAAGCTTTATCTTCGCACATAAAAAATAAATTAGAAAACCGAAAATTAGAAAAGTTATATTTAAAATACAATTTTTGTGGTCATTAAATGAAATGAAATTCTTGAAGGAATATATTAATTTTTATAAATTATATCAAAATTAAATTCTAGCAAAAAACGACTAATTCATTGGAATAATTGTTTTTTTTATATATATTTTAAAATCTCCTTTTACCAACTATGGGTTTATCTGGAAGGGGCCTAAAGTTTAACGTGAGCTCCGAACCATGGTCCTCAGCATTAAGCCTACCGACTGGCGAGTGACCAACTTCAGAAATCATCCCAGAAGACATCCGGTCTTACCCAACCTGGTTACTGGCGTGACTGGGATCATTTTCCTTGTAGGATTTTACACTCTTGCCTAGAACATTCACAAATTTTTTAAACAAACACAAACATAAATTTACGACCATGCCCCAGCAGGATTCGAACCCGCGGTTATCGCAACAGTAGGAGGACCGCCCCATCGCCTTTACCACTGCGCCACCAAGCCGGCGAAATAATTATATTAAATCTTCTTAAAGCCGGCTTGATGGCGCAATGCTTAAGGCTGCAGGACGGCCCTCCTACTGTTGTGATAATTACAGGTTCGAATCCTGCTGTGGCATGGATGTAATTTATGTTTGTGACTGTAATTGTAAATGTCATTTTAGGCAACAGTGGAAAATCCGATGAGGAATAACCATCTCAGTCACGTAGGGTAAGACCGGATCTCTTCTGGAATTCTCTCTAAGTTGGCCACTAGCCAGCCGGTAAGCTTAATGGTGAGGACCATGGTTTGAAACCCACGTTGAACAGTAGGTCCAGTACAGACTTTAAAATATGTTTTAAAAAAATCTTAATATCAAATAATCCTAGATAATAAAATACAACTCACATACCTACAAAGAGTCTTACTTGAATTATATCACTCTACTTGATGTTATTAGCAAACTAAAATTCCATCTAATATTTATTGTATACCTGCGCTTAGTAGAATCTTAATTATAAATAATAAGATAAAGAGAAATATATATAATATAAAGTTCATTACAGAAGCCCAGATAAAACGCCTTCAAATATTCTACAACAAGCTTCTCTGGTGCGTCTAAACTCTTCACGGAATCTCAACAGATATCCTGGCACTTTAGGAAAAATCCCGGCTGGTTATGCTTCAAGAATACTCCCCCTATATCAGCCAAAGTAAAAAAATAGTACTACTACCATGTGTTTTAATTTAGTAACCTTCTTCATGTTTTATGGAAAAATCTTGAATTATTTTATGAATCCATTTGATTTGGTGGTCATCATATTGTTTCGTTGATAGTTGGTTACGTAACGATAAGAACTGATAATTGATCGAAGAACTTCGGTTTTGCAACATTTGATTACTAGTCGGTTTGATCAGTTAGTCACTCAATATATCCAAATAGGCTAAACTATTGACGGATCCTTTGGTCTTAGCTCAAGTTGGAAGTATCTTCTGATTATCCAGTATAGCTACTTCATTTTTTGAGACGACTCTACTCAGCTTTTTGTCCAACATGATGGTTTCAATTTTTAATCTTCATCGAGCATGCCTAGACAAATCGCTCTTTCTGATTAAGAAATTGGGTATCATTCAAATTATATAAGAAGCTAGCTTTTGTATGGCGTATCTTGCGGCGCAACACTTAACAAAAGACCATCTAGATCTTGATGACTATCACTTATAGTTTTTCTGTTGTTCTAGGTTGAGATATATCTTTGACCTTAATAACTGTGTCGTTGGCAAATGCACCAGGTATTGTTTCTTTTGTTTTTGGGAGATATATAAGTTATAGCAGTGGTCCCAAGACCCTATCCTACGGCACTCCGGTTGAAAATGATTTAACCGTTAAGAATTTAAAATACGCTACAATTCCTTCAAAATTTCGAGCATCGAAATTTAGAGCGAAATTCTATAGCTTTTTATCAATTTTTAATTATTATTGAGTGCTAATTACCTATATTTTAGCATATTCATTATAACATACTGTTAAAGTCTGCCACATACATGAATAATATCCAGTAATTATTTTAATCCACATTAATATTATTCGAAAATAGTAATTTTTGCTCTTAACTTAATATCAGTGCTAAAAATATCTCTATAACTACACATATCGAACAAAATTATATTATACCGAAAATTATTTGGAATATCGGCTCCATATAAACGTTAATTAAATTCATTATTCCATCCTCATTACAAAATCGTACGGGATATAGATATTTGATATTGAGCGAAATATCCGGTCAGTTCTACAAGTATTTCTGTTTATTTCAATTTTTAATTGGAATTCCTCGCTGACATTTCGTCAATTTAAATGTTCTATTTCGCCATTTTCCGGACATAACAAGAACGGTTTTAATGAAATTCTTACGTAGATGCCTTAAAAGAATTCTGTTGCGTCAATCATCGAAATACATCGTCAACAGAGGGCGTAGGATGTTTGTACCTTTTTCGGAAAATACAACAAGTAAGACCTGGTCATTCGGAATGACATTAAATGTTAGGATATTAAGAAACTGTTGATCTGAAATCGTTTAATTTTAAATGGTAAAACTGCAAATTGCCACTTTCATTCTGCTATGTTAACGCGAAAATAATTTCTAATATGTAGCATTATACTTATAAAATGTATATATTTCTATATTAATAATTCAGTATTTTATGGAGGATATATGCATCAACTGCTCCTTTCTATCAACCAATCAGTCGTCAACCGATGCCAAATCTGGACTATGTTGCGAATGTGTACTGTGTTTGGACTGTAATGTCTTATTTGAGTCGATATGTCAGACGTATATTGTTCTAAGCTTATTATTTATTTTCTATCGATTTGTCTTCATGTGATTCTTCTGCGAACACCTTTTGTTATGTTTGGCACATCTTGGAAGATAGAGGCATATATCGATGACTCGTCATGCGTAGATATATTATACACAGTACTTGATAAAACTTGAAAGTTTTTTACACTTTATTGCGCGAAACGGACTATTTTTTAAGCATTTTTCAGTTTATTCGAAATTTAATGGGAACAAATCTGAGATCGTCTGATAACCTTTATAATGCCAAAGTACCCGTATATTAATAAAAATATATTTTGAAATTTTAGTATCAAAATGTAAAAGTTTAGTAAAAAGACCTTTTGAAAGTGTTCTTTAGTATGGTAGTACTGAAAGAAAAATTAAAAGTAAAACCTCTGGCCAACCAACCAAAAAAATGTAAATGATTTCTGCACTTCTGTAATTAGTACTTGTTAACTTGCTTAAAAAAACGAATACAATGAAGGGAAAAAATAGCTGCAGTTTTTATGATATAATTTTTTGGGGAAAAAGTAAGTTCTTATTTGTAATTGTTTTAACGCTAATCTATTCAAATAAATTCCAAACACTATAAATATGTGATATTTCAATAACACATGTGCAATTTTGGTCAATGACATAGTAAAATAATAATGGTATCAGATTTAAAACTCTCTTATTCTTTTTTGAGAATTCTGAACAAAAATTCGAAACGAATAATTTTATAAATATTTTTTAGAGTAACTTTACACCTTTAAGTGGTTTTGCTGTGGATAAGGGAACAAGTCTTAATAGGATGGTAAAAGATCTGGTCTATATCGCGAATGAATTCCCAACCAATATCTCTCAATTTTTACACCAATAATGTGTCTGGAAGTTATTACAGTGCTGGAAGGCAACGCATTTCTTATTGACGAATTTACTGACAAACTGACATCTCCCGCTTCAGTTGCGTAAATTAGTAAAGTAGAGATTTGTGTTAATGCTTTGACAAGGTTAAAACGGTCCAATAACGAACAATATCTTTTCATTTCAATCAAAGGCTGAGCGTGTTTTTCTTGGCACCAATGCAGAATTTTTATCTAAAATATATCAGAGTCTATCAACCAACAACATAACATTTTGCATATTATTATTGGTGTTATCCTAGAGTAAGTGTAATAAACATTTATTTTGTTCTCTGTATAAATAAATTCCCTTTAAATAACATTACATGTTGACGTAACAAGTCAATTGAAAAGTTAACGGCCTACCATAGTAAAACAAATTTTTTTGGCAAAATTTGTTTTTTAATTCAACATAATTCCCTTCAAGGGTGATACACTGATGATAGTGACCTTACAACTTTTCGATACCATTATTGTAGTACGATTTGTCCTTTGCTTCAAAATAAGCCTCAGTCAGTAATAGTCGTTGTTGATGGTCCTTTAAAGAAAGGTAGTGAAAAAGTTCAAGGTAGTCAATAAAAATTATTCCATGCGCATCCCAAAATACAGACGCCATAACCTCACCAGCCGAATGTTGCGTTTTCCAACGCCTTGGAGCGAGTTCATCGTGTGCAGTCGACTCGGATGACCGTCGACTTGACTTCGGAGTGAAATGATGGAACCATATTTCATCCATTGTCACATATTGTCACAAAAACTTGGATTTATTATGCTTGATCATCCTCAAACACTGCTCCAAATCATCAACTCGTCGTTGTTTTTGGTCAAAAGTGAGTTCGCGCGGCACCCACTTTGAACAGAGCTTTCTCATGCCTAAATATTCGTGAATAATATGATGTACACGTTAAGTTGATATCTTTAGAGTGTTTGCTGTTTCACTCAATTTTAATTTACGATCATTCAAAATAATTTTGTGGATGTTTTAAATGTTTTCGTCGGTAACAACCTGGACGCCTACACTGCGTTCACCGCCTTCGGTGCTCACCACGTCTAAACTTAGCATACCAATCCTTGATGGTTGATTTTCCCTTGGCAGTGTTCAGAAACTTGGCATCAAGCCACATTTTTGCTTCAACTTTTTTTTTCTTCAAAAAGCAATATTTTAGCACACGCGCAATTCCTTTTTATCCATTTTTTTTCAAAATAGCAAAAGTTTCTTCATTCAAAATGCTATAATTCACAAAGTAATGATCCGACATATGGATTTAATTTTAGTAGCGCCATCTATGTATCAGGCCAGGGACTTTTGAATTAACCTGTTAGTTGTAGCCAAATATGCCTTCCTTCACTTAAAGTAGGATAATTTTCTCAGATTATATGTATTTAAAAGCCTGATCTTCTTGTAGCTTTCAGTCATTCTCTATATATTACAGAATATTAGAGGCAATATTTTGTGGAACTTATTAGCAGATTTTTTCCAATTGCATTCCACCAAGGAAAACGTTATATTAGAGATTAATGTAATAAATTCCACTATTTATTACTTTAATAAATTACAATTCAAGATATTCTGCACAAAATACGACAAGAATTTTCACCAGAAAGCATCACCATTTATAATCTTCAGATGGTTATCAACGTATCGAATCAAATCAAGACACGAAATTTCCTCAAACTGAAACTGCCGAATACAGAAAACAATTTTTGTTGGAGAGTACAATTCGTGGATTAAAAGAACAATAAATAATAAATAGTCAATTTAATCAGAGAACGTTTTAATGAGAAAAATAATCAGAACATAGCTCCGATTCTTTTAATTACCAATTACTACTAAATTTCCTCCTCGTAGGTTTAATTAAGTTTTAAAGGATTGCCATTATTTCAATAAAAACACCATCTAATTAGGGTATAAGAACCTAAAATCTCATTAGTGCGAGAGAAAGAAGGTAATTAACACAAGCCGAAGTTGTTTTTGTT
The DNA here is from genome assembly GCF_030347505.1 of Rhynchophorus ferrugineus. NCBI lineage: Eukaryota > Metazoa > Arthropoda > Insecta > Coleoptera > Curculionidae > Rhynchophorus > Rhynchophorus ferrugineus. The sequence goes on along the minus strand of NW_027472588.1, from coordinate 13,658,247 downwards.
TGTAACTCGGTATATAACAAAGCGTTATGGCGAGGAGGCGTCGTTGGTTCAAAAGACAAGGCAAGAGGCTGTGGAGGAGTAATTCAGTTATGAATATGTTAAGTGTTATGAAACCTATGAGAGCATATCTGCTATAAAAGACGTATAAATTCGTATTTATTTCAATCTTGTTTACAATATATTTTAGTTAGATTTATTAATCTTGACGTAAATATCAAGCATTGGAATTAATCCGTAGAATTTATTTACAACTATATTTTTAAAAAGATATTATAAAAATATTGTGTATTATTGGCTGCAGTGTTTCGTATTTCCCATCCTGCAAACACCATTCTCATCCTTAGATGCAATCAATCAATTTCTGCGATCTTAATAAGAAGTGAATTTGTGTGATGGCAGATGCTACTGATCTGACCAAAAACAGTCGAAAGGGACGTAATCTGGAAAATATGCTGGATTGAGACAAAACTTGGATTTACTATTTACGTGTAACTCTTATTTAATTCAATTCCTCATCAAGCAATTTTTGAAATATTTAATCATTTAACCTGCAGTTTTTTGGTACTGGTTTAATATCTAGAGATTCCTAGGGAAGCGATATTGTTGTTGCGAACAAAATAGTTTATCATTTGTGAAATGTAAAGAGTTGCGAATATAACCTACTGATTAATTTGATCTAAAATCCAAGAGACTACAAAAATCGGCTGCAAAAATAGGATCACACTAAAATATCAAGCCAACTAGTAATCCAACGCACCCAAAACAAAGTTTTACGATTAATTACCAATGCTTATCGCTGCGTAGCCAAAGAAGAGCGGCACTATTATCTCGGAATGAAATGGATACACAAAGTGATCCAAGATTTCGCTCTATAACATGAAACAAGGTTGCCAAATCACAGCAACGTGGAAGCAATACAGCTACTGGATAACACGCAAGAAATCAGAAGATTGAAGCGAACCAAATCACACGAACTAGTCTAGTGTATAACTGTATTTTTAACTTTAGCTTAAGTGGATCAGTTTTATTCTTATTTGGGAATACATACTGATGCATTAATCCCGTACACGCCTTACTTATATATTAGTAGAAGTACGATAGAACAGTAGTAATACATTAGTTTGTGAATTAAGATTGTATTAAGCATATCGATTATATTAAGACATGCCCTTTCTAGTTGATCTTTGTATCGGAATATCATGCCCAAATATTTTTTTGTTTTTTGTTTTTGTTTTTTTTTGTTCTGGCCTAAAAAACCAGGCGGTGGAATGCATGACGCATACCTGGTCGCGGAGACTTGCCCTGGAGTGACAAGTTGGACCGGGTTATGTGGGACTGCCTTTGGGCTTACCAATACACTAAACCGAAACCGCCTCACAGTTGACCCCTGTGGATCACTACTGCTACTGCATTAAATTTGGGGATATGGCACCCGCTGATCGGGCAGCCGTTATTGGGCACGAGGGCCCGGCGATTCGATTGATTCGCGACCCTGAGTTAACACACAACTGGGTACTGTTGTATGGGGGCAAAAGTTAAGACTGTAGCGACGGATGAGGTCGTTTTGGCCTGGAAAAGGGGGGGAGCTTGGCGGTGACGCGATGCTAAGCTCCCAGCATGTCGACCAGCTCAGGAACAAGCGCGTTTTCAGAAGAACTTCAGCTGAGTTGTTGTTTGTGGAATGATTGAGATATGAAGTGTTTGATTTCTGGAGTGTCAGTTTACCTATGAATTTGATTATTTCTGACAAATCATGGACCGTTTAATATTCTCCTGAGGAGCTTATTTTGGAAAACTTGAAGCCGTTTGACCTGGTTGGATGTAACAAACTTGAAGTAGACATTAGATCCGTAGAGGAGTACGGACCGAATTAACATCTTGTAAAATAAGCATTTGATGGAGATGGGAAGTCTGCTAGAAGGGCAGATCAGAGAAGATAGCAGGTTTGCTATACCCCAACCTTTTTGGATTGCTTTCTGGATTTGGGAATGCCAACCGAACCGCCGGTCGAAGTGAAGACCTAGGTAAGTGACGTTATCCAGCCATGGAATTATTGCGGTGTCGATCTTAAGTTGGGAGACGCGCAGTGCGTAACGCTTCTTATGGAAAATGATGGCCTGGGTTTTTCAGGGGGTTGATTTGCAACCTCCAGAATTTGAACCACTTGACCGCATGATCGAGCTGCTTCTGTAAACGTTCATGAATTGTAACTTCGAACCTATCGGCCGTGAAGAAAGTAGTGTCGTCAGCGTAAAACGCGACGTCAATGTGCTCTTTTCTCGGCAGATCTGAAATAAAGAGTTTAAATAAGGCTGGGGCCAGCGGGGAAGCTTGAGGTACGCCAGCATCGATTTGTTTACGACTGGAAAGTGATTGCCTGATCTTGACCTGGAAAGATCTGTCCGAGAGATAGGACTTGATGAGAGCAGTTAGGTCTAATTTTGTTGTGTTAACAGAACGAATAACAACCACGAATTATCTCTCATGGCAGGTGATAATTAGGTATAAACTTATACCACATAATTCTTGTACATCGCTTGCTGGATGAAACATTATTAATTGTATACCTAAAACCATCCGAAATAAGCACGAATCTCATATCGCCACAACACACCTTCGAACACTTTCATAATGCGGTCGTTAATAATATTTTTGCACCATCGGAAAAATCCGAAATTTCGATTATGCGCTTTTTCATTTCGCATCGAAATTGAATTTTAAACCGATACAAAACGAGAAGAAAAACCTAGCGACTAGAAAATTTAACGAACCTGATGGTAGAGCGGACACTTTTATATATTGTGGTGGACGGCAGGAAATATAGATTATTGGGAGCGACGCTGTTTGGCTGGCGGAATGAGCTTTATGCTGTTGGGTTTTATCCAATTTTCGTTCGAACGATGGGAATATCGCCGTACCGCCTCATGCGGATTTTAATCGGTAATAATGAATATTTGATATTCAACATAATCCATATGTATTGAAATAATACTCGTTAGCCAAAGAGTCGATATTTATTAATGTTATGTTGAATGCTAATTTTCTCCTGTTCATAAATCCGATTCGCAAATTGCATTTTTTTAATCACAATTCAATGAGATGAGAATTTAAATGTGAAGTTTCGTGAAGCCTCACCGATATAATCATTTGAAAAAGGACCCAATTTCAACAATCGAGAACATCACAATTACTCTAATGAAGTGCCAAATTCTTCGTTAGAAACTAGGGATGTGCTCTCAAGAAGGCACGGAACGATAATTATCCTGTATCCTTTGTTAATACTAAGTCTTTCAGATCTACGGGGCACATTTGGTTCCCTGGACTTAATTAGGATCGTAAACCTCCAATACTAATGGGCCTTTGGGTTAATATAAACATCCTGTCACTGATATTAGTCACTGTTACTGATATCAGATGATATATATCAAGTAACGTCATGTAAGATGATGTAATCAATATGATTTGTTATAAGCGGCTTAGCGTTAATATGAAGCAAACCAGTTTAGAACAAAAAAATCTTAACAGAGATTAACGAAGACCTGATAATTTTACTACGTTTCTTTTTGTCCGATAGATCCTTTCAAGTACAGATGGGTAATGCACTCTACAGTCCTAAATCAGTCCAAGCAGGAGTCCTCCAAGGTTTTCCATTAGCCCCAGCATTATTCAACCTCTTCATGTCAGACATCTCAATGAATAAAGATGTGGAAACTGCCCAATACGCATATAACACAGCTTTCTTCACCAGTTCCCGTAGATGCCGCTCAGAGAAAACTTCAAATCCAATTAAATGCCACAGTTCAATGGTTAAATTTCTGGAGGTTGAAAATCAACCCCCAAAAAAACCCAGGCGATAATCTTTCACAATCAGAGAGGCATCCGCGCCTACCAGCTGAGAGTGGAAAAAGTCTCAATTCCGTGCCGACAAAAAGCTACATATCTCAGCCTCATCTTTAAGATAAATAAAGCAATCTCCAAAGACTACTGTATCGCCACATTGCTTAACCTTCTCATCTGTAGAAGAATTGTCTCCGATGATTAAAGGTTTGCTTTACAAGCTGCTTATCAAACCCGTCATGTTATATGGATCTAACACTTGGTCTGGGTTTATCAGGTCGGAACTAGGGAAAATACTTCAGGTCAACTCTGAACGCGCTATGGCTTGTCAGAAATACCCAAATTCATCGGGAAACTGACACACCAGAAATAAGACGGTTCGTTTTCTCCTTATACAAGAAATTCCATGCAACCTCAGCTCTTTCCAACAATTCCCACATCAGATCCCTGTCAGAGGCGTTCCCAATCAGGTAACGCCGAAGACTATCCCTCCAAAAGCGGTTCTTCATACTGCCAAAGGTTCTCATACCCCAAAATCCTCTCTTATAATTTGAGTTAACATCAGCAAGGCAACCTTTTCAGCTGGTAAATCAGGCCCAAAAAAAAAATCTTAACAGAGATTTATTACCACTCCAGACCATACTCCAATCTCTCTGTTTTCCCTCGCCCAATTGTAATCAACATCAAAGTTTAAAAATATGAACACCTAAATTCAACAATTCACCACTGAGAATAACTTCAATATTTTATCCTTAGACTTTTCAGTTCGTAGATGGAGCAATGATTGTGTAGGATTACAGACTTACAGTAAACGAACACATGCAGGGATACCTTCAATCATCCCACCACTTCTTCACCTTGACACTTTCACCCATCCCAAAGAGTATTCGTCCTTTATTAATATATAGAGCTTTACCAGACAGACGATTTAAGACCAATCATATATAGCATAACGCTTTCCTGGCTTTATAACTTTTCAAATGACCATGAAAATCATGGATATCATGTAGTTATCCCATAGGTTGATCATTCAGTTATTTCAGGCTCAGGATAAAATAGGATTATCTGATTCGGAGATAGGAATGTCTTTATTCTTCAGTATTTTTCTTAATTTCATATACTTATTCTAATTTTTCAGTTTATATGAAAGCATCGGAGAGTGTTAAATCTAGAGAATAAGCCGGATATTGAAACATGTTTTGCTTAAATGTTAATTTTTGTAATATTTCTTGAGCTACGTATGTAACAGCATTATCTTAATAGAAAAATGAATACTGTTTGAAATGAAATGGATACTATTTCTACTATAAAATTATTCAAAAATTTCTTGCATACAATTAGTTCGAAAAGTTACAATAATACTTTGAATTTAATATTTTACTAGATCTCATCCTTAATGATTAAACGAAGCACAAAATCATTTTAATCCTTTTAAAAGTCCCGCTCACTTATACAAACGTACATGTCCCTCTGCGTCTACTCTATTGTTAGTTAACGTATTAGATGAATATAAAATAAAGCATAAATCTTGTTTTTTATATTAATTTCTATATTTATCGTTTGATTCAAAATAATACGTTTCTACATTCTAAACTTAGATAGTTGACCTTAATGCTGTTTTTTTAGTTCCGGTCAATGATACCTCAGTTAGCAATAGAAATGCTTCGGACATCGAATAGAAAAAAGTGGGGTAAGCCTGGATATGAATTTGAGGGGTTCAGCCTACAGAGATCTACTATGAACTTCCTTCCATAACCTAATGGTATGATCATTGGAAGTCATTACTAATAACAATTGATGAAATTATAAAATAATCTTTCAGTACATTGTAGCGACCGCTACGACCTTTTGTGTGCCACCACGCATTCACCTACAGCAAGTTCAAAGGTTCTCAACGACGTCTCGCTCTCTTTTCTTTTGTCTACCTCCTTGTAACAGTACCACTTCCACAACGCTACCGTACTTCATCTACCTAACCTAATATCCTGTCCGTTCTCCCGTCGACAATATATATCAATGTAAATCGAAACAAACAAGTATTTCTTCAACCAGTGTTTTCAGTTCCCTTGCGTATTCCTTGCACAAAATGGTAGTGAGTGCTCGGGCAAACAATCGCATCGACAGCCACACATTCCGACCGACCGACTAGACGAACACTCCTAGAACATCAACAATTGATCACATGTTTCGATTGTGTTAGTACGATCTACGATATTTTCCAAGTACCATTTATTATACTGGATGAGCCATTAGCTGCATGAAACATTTTTCGTTAAAAAAGTTAGTTGGAGGATAATTTTAACAATTTTAGATGCGAAAGAAAGTCAACAGCTTTATCTCCAACTGTATTTTTCGAATGAAACACATGAGATAATGTTTATCCAATATTTTTAAAACAACAAAACTTTCACTAAAACCGTTGTAAGCTGTAAATTAACGTTGAATGATATGCCATTTAGACACCTATTCTTCGATTCGAAGATTATACCATTCAGAAATAATATAAATTTTTTAACAGTAGTGCCACTATTCAACGAATACATTAGGCATACAATATTGGAATCAAGCTGGGGAATAAGTAATTTCGACTTTTCAAACTGAATACAAATAAATTTCAAATAATGAATGATGTTATATGTTATATAACTCTCTCTGGTAAAAACATAATTCGGTTACTTTGGAACTTCTGAGATTTCTGAACTCATTTTCACAAACTTCTTTTTAAGCTTTATACCATTAAGAAAGCATTGCCGATATCAAAACAAATGGTAGATCGTACGGAGAAAGCTCCAGACTATACTGTGGATGGCAATGATTAAATTTTATCCAGTCATTAAAAATATATGTGGTCCGGCGTTGTCGTACTCCAGTTCGTTTACTCTTAGTAGCGATTCACAAGTGGAAACTGAATATCCAAATATCCAGATTCTTTTTATATACAGTCATATGTAAATTGTTATTTATTATAGCAATCTAGTATATTAACACCAATAAGTTATTTGTTTTTATCCTAATTTGCTACGATTATATTATTACAAAATACTTATTTTATGATAGACAGCTTAGGCTTAACATCTATGTCACTATTTTTAATGTGTATTGAGCTTTACTTATAACTTTACTAAACTAGATAACATAGTCTTACTGTCTGTAATCTTCTGACTAAGCCATCATTATCTAGGAGATGGAGGACCTATGGTACCAGTTGATACCTTTGGGCCTAGTTCTTGATAACGTTATCGATAATGTCTATCTTCAGGTCCTTACGTACCATGAGCAGTACCTCGCATCTTATTTTGGAATCTTTGTATGATATTTCTGTTGTTTTGGTTGGCAAAGCCCCCGAGTTGAACACTATAAATCCATACTGGTTTCAAGACTTGTTGGTAAAGAAAAAGCTTATTATATACTGAGAGAGCTGAATATCTACCCAATAACAAGTACATAAGGCTTCCATCTGAGTTTAACATCAAGAGCCATACCAAGATATTTAGCTGTATTTCCATTTTTTGTTGGTGAAATTAATATGCAGTGATTTATTTTGATTCATTTTGATACGCCATTTTTCTGTTCAGTATTGTATTTCGGCAATAGCTGTTTTTAACTTTTCGGTTGATTCAGTGTTATTATCTCCTATGGCTAGGATTGTAGAGTCATCTGCAAATGTTGCTACATTTTCATTCAAAGTACAAAGTTCCTTCAAAGTTCATTAGTTTCATTCAAAGTTCAAAGTACAAAGTACAAAATTCAAAGTTCCGAGTACATAGCAGATAAAAACTGATCCCAATATACTTCCCTGTGGCACACCTGCTTGTATTTTCCTCAAGTTAGAGTAGGCATCTCTTTTTTTGACTCTGAAATATCGGTCAGTTATATATGTCTCTAAAATTTTTGAATATTGGCCAGAGAGCAGCATTTTAATCTGTATGTAATGTATTTAAACGACTGAAAATGGTCTTGAGATGAAATATGTAAATCTAATGACCTCGATATTTTTCAGAATTTCATCGAGTTTTTAACACCGGGCCACTGCATCTTTAAGATCTGAATTTCAAGAATGAAATCGAGCAAACCAATTCTCACCATGAACACCACACAATTTTTGATCAGCCTGGGCTGTTTTTTCCACACTTCGGAAGGAAGAAAAGCAAAATCTATGTGACCTTTCGATAATATCCATTTCCAAATCGCGGCAACTTTTGACTGGGTAAATGAATATCTCCACCGTTATATCTAGAGTACTATATGGACTTTTCCTTTCAGACCTGGTATAATATGGCTTCATTTAATCAGTTTTAATAGAGATATGCGACTTTGAATCCATCTACTGGAAAAACCCGAAATTACTTTCTCCCCGACCTTCTATATAAAATGTAACTTTTTTATAAATTGTTTTAGAATTTTGTTCCATACAAAAAGAAAATATTTAACCTACATTCCCCGTCAGTCGTTGTTGCTGTAAGATAAATTGTTAGTCACATCATTCATCAAGATAGCGGTACAAAAAAAAAGAGGGGCCAAAAAAAAACACTCACAAAAGCAACATTAAGCAATTTACCTCCGTCTCTGCCGAACTTGCGTTTTTTCTTTGACGTCGCCGAGGAAGAGCCCTGTTTCTGTCCAGACGATGAGGATTTTTCACATTTCTCCTTGTCTTTGTCCTTGTTTTTCCACCGGATCAACATTTCGGGAAACTTTGTTTTAGCGCGTTGTTTATTTTTTTTGTTGAGGATTTAATAAATTTTCGTTTATTACTTGACGTAGGTCCTTTGTGAGCATTATTAATTTTATTTAGGTTAGTTTTGTTTAAAGGCTATCTTTCGCGTTTAAAAAATATTATTTCTTTCGTCCTACCTGGAAAAAAAAAGAGTAAAAAGAATTAGTCATTCTAAAAATAATTTTTATTTCTAACGTGCTTGTGTATGTGCAGATAAAAAAATAAAAATAACATTATTTGTCGTATGTGGATGTGGATTTATGTGAAGTTTGGTCAAGTGAACCTCTTGAATTTTCTGGTGACTGCATCTAAGCATACAGTAATGTTCACCGATCCCATACTCTTGCGCATTTTCAAATATTTCCACATTTCCTGTATTCCTGTGTATCATATCAACACCTAGTACACACGTGTTGTTTTTTATGAGACTAGTAGTCAGATGGTATGTTTTTTGTTATTTTTATACTTAAATTATTCCTGGATTAGTTTATTTAATTATTTAGTATTAAGAGAAATTTAGCAATAGAAAATACGCGTGTAATGTAAGAATTATAGGTAAATTATTATAATTTAGTATATAACAAAAGTTTATTTATGCCAAATAATATGAAAAAACTTGTGCGATATTTGAAAGTAATTGCCGAATACCCACTGCTGACTCATAAATGAAAAATATGTTTAAAATTATTTAATTGCTAGTATCCTGAACTGACCTCTTAACGTGGACTCCGCACCACCGTCAGCGACATTAAGCCGACTTACCAGTAACTAATTTACAGAGCATAATAACAGGAGGAATTTCGTGTTCTATTTCGTTTTTCGTTTTTGGCTTATCGATGTAAACTAGCGCATTTACATATTATCTTGGGAAATGTTCTAGCACGGTATTAAGCAGTATGAAAATGAAATGTGAAAATTAGGTATTAACCAAACACTTTTTTCATAACTTAATTGTTGCATGAACTGTGTGACAGGCTGTAGTCATGTTGAAACCATGCTGCATTTCGAAACTATGTACCAGCCAATTTATGCATCAATCTGAAGTGTAATCAGAAGGTACTATGACTGGTGAGTACGCTGAATGTGGCAATCATGTGTTAAATGTTTTCAGCTGGCGTCGGTAAACATTTGCAGTAATAGTTTTATTCAGTTTTGGCAGCTTGTAATACATTAAACCTTGCCGATGTAGATGGTCTTCCTAACTGAACTTTCCTGGATTTTTCTAAATGAATCACATTTTATTATCAGCCACACACGCTACAGAAAACTATTTGTTTTTGTTCGACGATCAACAAAGCAGCGATGTTGAAACGTCTGGAAATAGTTGATAAATTTTCTGAGAATTCTTTGAGATTTTAAATGGAGTTTTCTTCCAAACAGTGTCGAGATTCATTGTATTCAAACTTTTTAGTCCATCAGGCCGTTTATTGTCATTAGCATCAAAATCGCCAGTTTTAAATAGTTGAAATCTATCCACCAACAAAACAACAAAAGTAATGAATGTCGAAAATAAAATTTTGAGCATTCCATGATTATCATCTGTATAAACTGACAATTACATAAGATTTTTAGAGATTACAGTATTTGATACTTTGTTCTATCAAAAGATGGATGGAACGACGGAGAATATATTTCATAACATAGTTTCCTTTGCTTCTTTTTTTGGAGAAACGAAAACTATGTTATGTCACTAATCTTAACTATTGGTTTATTTTGGTTTATCTCTGTTCGAAGTCAATTCCAATATGCTGAAACGTTTATAGAATACTTGCCTACTTATTACTACTATTTGTTGCCCTGACTTAATTGATCCCTGACTTGAATTAATCGTTTCTATTTAATTAACTTATCTCCTTTCAATTCTCACTTACAAAATTGATCAGGAAAACCTACATTTTGAATTTCAAGAGTAATTTAAATTAATATATACGTTTGAAGATATCAGGATTTTGGGTGAATAGGATTATTTTTTACTTTCTTCAAAAATTCATTTCATGACCTTCCCCAGCCGCCCTATTCGCCTGATTTATTTCGCTGGGACAAACGAATAAAAAACTCTAAATGCATAAAGCTAATTCAAAAAAACGCATCGAGAATATCGTTTTGAAATTATTCCGGAATCCTATAGTAATAATTAGAAAGTTGGAAATCCAAGATTAAACTTAAGATTAATTAATTAGATAATTTAAAGGTGATGATATTCATAAATTTAGGAAAATAAATAACCTGTCTTAGTTTTATGTAAAATTCCCACCATTTTATAACTATAGTATATTTACAAACAATTATATTATGAATAGAGCTATTTTAATATAAATTACCTTAAAAGAAGGCTTTAAATTTCCTTTGTGGCAATTTAAAATTTAATACAATGCTTTTCTTCGTAATTAAATTCGCTTTATATTAGATTTTAAAGAAAATGCACCTGATTTTCTTCCTTAAATTAATTATAATTCCCGCTTTGCATCTTTTGAAAAATTCTTTTATGTGCTGGTTATGTAAAACTATTCTAAGATAATTAAAATTTGTTCTCGTTCAGGACTCTTAGATTTGGTTTGAATTAATCTCGAAATAATGAAACTATTTTTGAAATAATTTACCATAGTAAAATATATATTTTTGCCAAAATTATTTTTTTTATTCAACATAGTTCCCTTCAACGGTGATTCACTGATTATAGCGACCCTCCAACTTTTCGATACCATTGTTGTAGTACGATTTGTCCTTTGCTTCAAAATAAGCCTCAGTTTCGTCGATTACCTCTTGATTCGTAGAAAATTTCTTCCGAGCGAGCATTCTTTTGAGATCTGAGAAGAGGAAATAGTCGCTGGGGGGCAGATCTGGAGAATACAGTGGCTGAGGAAGAAATTCGAAGCATAATTCATGAATTTTCGCCATCATTTTCACTGACTTGACACGTTGCATTGTCTTAGTGGGGCAGCAATTTCTTTCTTTCCATTTCTTCAAATGCGGCTTTTTCGGCGATTTCGCCCTTCAAACTGCCCAATAACAGTATGTAATAGTCGCTATTGGTCCTTCCTTTTTCAAGGTAGTCAATGAAAATTATTCCATGCGCATCCCAAAATACAGATGCCATAACCTTGCCAGCCGATTTTTGCGTTTTCCCACGTTTTGGAATGGATTCATCATGTGCAGTTCACTCCGATGACGGTGGATGTCGATTGGACTTCGGAGTCAAATGATGGAGCATTCTGTCATCCATTGTCACACATCGATGCAAAAACTCGGGTTTATTACACTTGATCATCTTCAAACACTGTTCCGAATCATCCACTCGTTGTTGTTTTTGGTCAAAAGTGGGCTCACCCGGCACCCACTTTGCACAGAGCTTTCTCATACCCAAGTATTCGTGAATGTTATGACGTACACGTTCAGTTAGTATCTTTAGAGTGTCTGCTAATTAAATCAATTTCAACTTATGATCATTCAAAATCGTTTTGTGAATTTTTTTAATGTTTTCGTCGGTAACAATCTCTTTTGGGCATCTACTGCGTTCACCGTGTTCGGTGCTCATGTCACCACGTCTAAACTTGGCATACCAATCCTTGATGGTTGATTATCCTGGCGCAGTGTCTGGAAACTCGGCATTAAGCTAAGTTTTTACTTCAACTCTATTTTTTCCCTTCAAAATCCATACAGGATTCGAACACGCTACTATCGGAACAGTATGAAAATCGTCCTGTCGCCTCAACCACTGCGCCAACCAAGATTTACATTGTAATGGCCATATTTTATATTTTTTATGGAATCTAAAAATACGGTTTTACCGAACCTTTTAATGGCATAATATACTGAGAGGGTTGGGAACTGAATAAAAACATGTGAATATAATATTATATTATAAATTATTTTATGTTTAATTTAAATTAATTTAACGATGGTTAATAAAATTGAAATTTTATTCACATATTTTAGTTTAAAATATGTGGTGTATGCGGGCAGGAAAAATAAATATTCACTTAAGATCCGCCCCAGAGCAATTATAATTCTGCAACCATTAACGCAATATCGTTATTAGATGCAAAAGTACACAATACAAAGTACACTTTCTTTAGCGACGCAACTTAAAGGCAATTAATATTAAAATACAGCTCCGTACGCCCCGACCTACTTTTCCATAGCGAGAACCCGTCGGATCTTCTGCATCGATTTTATTCATTCGAATGTTTAAAAATTAAAACCCTTTTTAGCAACACCCGAACAAAGGTTGCTCCTTATAAATATGCATTTAAAAATGGAATTTGCGCGTAAGCTATCAGATATTAATTTTTGATTAGATTTAAATGAACCGATAAAGTAAAGCATTCAAGCAATTGTCGAAATTCCGGTTCGAAAGGATTTTTTCCTGGTCTCTGTATCTGTTTTTGTAGTCTTTATATATTTTAGATGTTTTTTCTTTAATTTCTAAAACTTAAATCAATATGTAAGAGGAAGAAAAAAAGTTAATCGGCGAATATATTTTTATTGTTTTTCAAAGTACTCGCCACGATGATCGATACACTTTTGCATACGCTACACCAATTTTCAAAGCATTTATTCCATTCCGAATGAGGTATCTTCTATTCGTGATTTTTGAACGCTTCAATAGCTTCTTCGGGAGATTCTTCACGGATGGAAACAAAAAGAAATCATTGGGTGCCAAATCAGAGCTGTACGGGGGATGATCCATCAATTCGATGTTTTGAGTGTTAAAATAGTCTCTTGTTTGAGTCGATATGTGAGAGCTCGCATTGTCATGATGAAGAACAACCCGATCGAAGACTTCTGGCAAAAAAATGGTTGTCTACCAATCAGAATTTAGTGTTCTACGGTCCTCTAGAGGCACTGTTGCAATATGACCAGTCTTCCCGAAGAAACAGGCTACCATTTTCATTGAAGTGATTCGTGCGCGAACAAATTTTGTTGGATTTGGTTCGCCTTGAAACACTCATTCAGTCGACTGCTGCTTACTTTCGGTCTCGTACGAATATATCCATGATTCGTCGCCTGTCACGGTTTTATTACACCAATCTACACGAGTCTTTGTTTGAGCGATTGTCAAATTGTATGTGATCCAACGCGAACATAACTTTCGAAGAGCTAAATGTTCATGTAAAATCGCGTATATGTCGGTGGAACTAATGCTTAGGGATGCATCACTGTCACAATAGGTGACATGACGATCTTGTTTAATCATTTCGCACAAAGCATCGATGTTTTCTGGCACAACAGCCGATTTTGGACGACCATCACGAAACTAACAGTAATGCGTAGATCACGATTTGAGTGATAAACAAATATAGACTTCAGAGTAAGTTTTAGAATAAAATATATATTACACAGGGGATCATTTATTGAAATAAACTCCCTCACGTCATGTACATAATAATTATAAAAAAAACTTGAAAACATGAAAAAAATGAAAATAGTATTATAAAATAATAGTATATATGGTAGAAAAAGCAAAGCAAAAAAAGCATTGATTAAAAAAAGTAAACCATCTATTTTAAAGATATTATTTTGGGACTGAGAATTAAGTTCTTAAGAATAATATCATACAAATATAAATTTTAGTCCTAAATTTCATTAACAAAATAATGGCCGATAATTCTTGGTATTCATGCATCACAGTAATCCTATCATGTCAGGTCAACGAAAATATTTCTCATGCATATGTTTCGTCTTCGTTGTAATCCAGTTATAGCAGTTTTGCTTATTTATATTTCTATTAAGATAAAAATGAATTTCCTCTTAAAACAAGATGTTACTAGACGCTGAAAAGAGTTCATTTGTCTGGTTTGTGAACACAAAACTTCTTAAATCCTGGTCCTTTAATTCTTGCTGGCATTTGAGCTGTATGATATATAATGATAAAAATTCTGGAGGTTGCAAATGAACCAAATGATAACTCAGGCCGTCATTTTCCATAAGAAGCGTCTCGCAACTTAAGATCGACAGCGATAACAATTCCATGGCTGGATAACGTCAGGTATCTAAGTCTCCACTTCGAACGACGGTTCGGTTAACATTCCCAAATCCAGAAATGTTCGGGGATAGCGAACCTGCTTCTCTGATCTGCACTTCTCGCAGATTTCCCATCTCCATCAACCAGGATAAACGGCTTCAAATTTTCCAAAATAAGCTCCTCATTAAAATCTTAAACGCTCCATGCTTTATCAGAAGTAATGAAATTCACAGGAAACTAGCGCTCTAGATATCAAGTACTACGTATCTCAATCCCTCCAGAAACAACAACTCAGCTTAAGTTCTTTTGAAAAGGCGCTTGTTCGCTAGCTGGTCGACATGCTGTGAGCTTAGCACCGCGTCACCGCTAACTTCCCCTTTTCCAGGTTATAACGACCTCATCCGTCGCTGCAGTCATAATTTTTATCCCCATACAACAGCACCCAATCGGATGTTAACTCAAGTATAGACTCGCGACTATAGTTAATTTCACTATCTGTTTTTTGTCGGGTCCTCGTACCCTGTTAATGACTGCCCGGTTAGCGGGTTTCATATCCCCAAATGTAATGCAGTAGCAGTAGTGACCCACATAGGTCAACGGTGAGGCGGCTTCAGTTTAGTGCATTGGTAAACCCAGAGGCAGTCACATATAACTAGGTCTAATTTGTCACTGCAGGGAAAGTTTTCGCGATCAGGTGTGGGTCATGCATTCCACCGCCTGGTTTTAGGTCAGGACAAAATATTGAGACTTATCAACACTCTCCACGTTTTCAACCTTCCTGATGATCTTGTTCGTCCAGATATTCGTTTTTCCAATCTTGTGATAGCCTCCTTTTGGCTTTTGAGTACAAAGAGTGCTCGGTGTACTCGTAGTGGGAACTTTTAGTAGCAGTCACAGTCTCTAAATACCCTTTTTTAACTTAGGCAAGTCCAATACCTTCGATTTACTCCCGAGAAACCTAGAGATGGCATATCTTAAAATCTCACAATAAGCTAATGTAATATAAATTCTCTTTTAAGGCATATTATATTATCATGGCACTAATAAGGTTCTTTAAGTTAGTTTTTGGTGAACTTTCTCCAATTTCAATGTTACAGAATCGAGATAGTGTTCCGCCATTCTTGACCATCAATACTTACATTTGTCAAAAGCTACTAGTCAAAAGATACTAGACAAAAATACAAAATAAATTACTCCATGATAAACTAGCAATATCAAGAGGATTATCCAAGGCTCTGGACTGAACCTACTGTTTAACGTGGGCTCTGAACCACGGTGCACGGCATTAAGCCTATGAACTCACGAGTGACCAACTTAGAAGCCATCCCAGAAGACATCCGATCTTATCCAGCCTAGTTACTGACGTGACTGGGATTATTTTCGTTATCGAATTTTACATTCTTGCCTAGAACAATCACAAATATTAAACTATCACAAACATAAATTTATGACCATGCCGCAGCAGAATTCGAATGGGAACCGTCCTGTCGCCTTTACCGCGGCGCCAACCAAGCCGGCTGCAATATTATATTATCCATAACTCTTGCAAGGTGTGGTCGAACGTTGTAATCCAAGATGATGACTTGGTATCTGTTACTCGGTATTATTGTTTATTTTTGTGCAACAATATACCGTTCTCTTTGTTCAATTAACATCGTTAAATATAGGTAGTAATAACCAGATGTCTGGAAACAGTTGACCCATCAGCTGCTAAGCTATCTGAGATTTAAGTCTCAAGTCTTAGAGAGTTTAAGTTGGAATTTCATCCAGCAAGTCATATAATTCATTCTTTTCGAGTTTTTTTTTGGTCCACAAAGTCCTTCTTTTTCACTGACTTCAAAATCATCACTTTTAAATTATTAAAACTAAAACCGATAATTGGGGTATGACGAAATAACATCTCCATCAATTTCTAAAGGTGTTTGATGGACTTCGGCAACATATTTCTTCAAATCAAACAATAAATGTAATGAATGTCGAAAATACGATTTTGAGCGCTCCGTGATTATCATTTGTATATATTGAAAAACTTCCCCCCCATTATATTAATTTGAAACTGTTATTTTATGTAATGAAACGTCAAAGCCGTCGATTTTAAGAATTCGTGTCTCCACTACTATATAACGTTGATCAAAATACTTGCTTTTTCACCCAATATTGTAAATTCTATCACCCACTGCCTGTAAATTAATATAGTTTTATATGTATTAATAAACATTTTTGATTTTAAAAAACAATCAGGGAATAATAAATCAAAGATCGATCGCGTTTTGTGTCGAGGACAATTTCGATTAATTAAAAATTAATATCCATCGACTACGTCCTATCCCTACGATACATATTTATAGAGAACAACCCTCGTTAGAAGGGCTCTAGGGGCGTTAACTCTGGAAAAAATTTGAATGAATAAAATCGATAGGGACAATCTGACGAGCTTCCATTTACAGATTGGGTCGTTGTTTGTGTAGGCGGAGGACATTTAAATAATAATTGCTCTTCTACGATAATTAAAACACGCCAATTATTGTAAAAAAAATATTTTTAACAAAAAAATTGAACCGAGTTCTAAACATAAATAAGGAACTCACTAAGAACTAATAAAATAATCAAACTTAGATTTCTAGAGAGAGATAGAACATAAAAAACATTTTAGAATAAAATATGTACATAATAATCGTTGCAATAACTAAACTAAAATAAATAAATACCTTATTTAACCTATTACTACTTTTATTTCCATTTATCTATTACAATATCAATTTTATACAATATCACTTTGAAGTTGGTGCAGAAGCCGAACAGTTATATTAATTCAGATTTGTTTTGTTGGTAATTTAATTTATTGTATATATCACAAAATTATATTATCATTTTTGTATTATTTGTGTTGGTGTTTTGTGTACAGGTATTAAGCTAAAATGTGTGTATATACAAAAATATAAAATAAGAGTAGTAGATAGGTTAAATAAAGTTATTGTTTATTTTTATTTAGTTATTGCAGCGATTATTATGTACATAATTTATTTTAAAATGTTATGTGCGTTAAAAATCTAAGTTTGATTATTTTTTTAATTTTTAGTGAGTTCCTTATTTATTTTTTGTAGTCGGTTCAATATTTTGGTTAAAAATACTTTGTTACTCTCTTTTTAGTGTTAGATATTTACTCAATAAAGTACGCAATTATTTTATTTAATATTATGATGGGTAGACCAAGTAAAAGTGCAGCCCGTGTGAGGAAAAATAGGGATCAACCAACAATGATAGAAATTAAGGAACACTTTAGGCCCCCGAGTCTAGATGATTTGACAAATGTTCTAACTAATAAACAACAGAAAGTTATTGTCCTCGCCGGGAATCGAATCCGCAACCTCTATTTGGAAGCTAAACGCTGTAACCGTGCTTTACGATATAATTAGTGCTTAAAAAGCAAACTGAATGGCTTTTCCTCTTAATGACTTCCGATTTTCTATCACATTAGCTCAGTTTTAACATTATACACAAATATACTTTGAAATTTGAGCGTTTCCCTCCATTCGCCCTTTCCCCTCAACAGATCCTGATTTGGTTCCAATGGGACCACCTCGGAAGTGCACCCTTTCGAATAAAAAAATAATTTTGAAAATCGGTAGATAAGTGACGAAGAAATCGGCGAACATACATTAAAAAAATATATACAGCCGAACATAGAACCTCCTACTTTTCAGAAGTCGGTTAATAAACCAATGGTTTATACTGAATGATGCAAATCACAATATATTATTTTACTATAACGTAACAGTAATATATATAATAATATAATTAGTTATCAGAGTAAGTACTTCCAGTAATATCCTATTATGCGAGATTGTGTGATAAAAGCGATAATAGAATGAACAGTTTACATGTTAATGTGGCTTATATAGCGCACAATATTATGTGTAATAATAAGTTGGGGTTAATTCTGAATAATATTAATTGTAATAGCTTGAAGAAAAACTCACTTCGGTTTTATTCTTGATTTAAAAAAAACAGAAACTAATAATATACACTGCCTTTAAAAAATGCGCACATGCCCCATTTTTCGTTCATCTAAAACTACTGCAATAAATATTTAAATGAATTTAATAATTAATTAATGTGAAAACAGTTTGGTAGGCGTGTCGTGTTGGTGAAAATGCTATTCCTTCTGGAAAGAATTTAATAGGCTATTAAATGACTATTTTTGTACAACTACTTTATGACAATTCTTCGTATTTGCTGTATCCGGAATAACAGTTATTTCTACAAAAACTAGATTTGGAACAAAATTAACGTTAGAAAGAGTATTATTTTAAATGAGCCCTAAAATGCTCCAAATCTGCACGTGACGCAATTGTTTTGGTTGCACTGTATGGTTTGTATGTGTATAGCTCTTATTTATACATTATTGTAATTATTTTATATAGATATAATTATATAGTATACTGCATATCGACGGCGTGAAGGTCCCTAATATATTTACACATCAGTAAAAATTCCAAGCAAGTTGTGTATTTTCATTCCAAGGCAGACAATTGTTACAGAAATGTAGTTAAATCTTGCAAGGCGCGAACCAGCCGATGTAGTTTGAACATCCGTAATTTCTAAGTAATCTAATGTAAGTATCTACTGTTTTAAATACGTTTAATTATGTCTAAAGTGTAATTAACGTAATATCGATATAAATAACACGTTAATAACATGTGAGATTAGGCCTCTTTTTTTGTTTATTGTGTAGATGAGTCCTTAATAATATTATTCACTTTTCAGTTACCAAATAATATGAAAAAAAAATATATATAATATAATACGGTGGGTTTGGTCATGCATGGTTGCAGGAAGTCAGTATATATTTCTACAAGATTCGATTTCTAAGCAAACACAGAGAAAAGATGATTCTAACTGAACTCGCTGAATATTCACCGCTGTTCACTACTGAACGGCCATATTCCAACTTTCAACAAACTTACCTAGACAAAATTAGCATTAGAGACCAAGTGATTAAAGTGTCGACTATTATTACCACACGTACCGGAAAGTTATTACCGTTTTTTTTCGGGAAAAAAAGCTATAACATTTTTAAGAAAATGGAAAAATGTATTTATTCAAAATATTGACCATTTGATTATATATATCTTGCCTATCTTTCGGTCATTTTATGGATGCCATCCCAAAGAAGCTGTTTGTCATTTGAGCAAAACCATATATCGAACAGGAAACAGAGAGAAAAGAGGCTTCTAACTGAACTCACTGAATATTCACCGCTGTTCATTACCGAACGACCATATTTCCCCAAAAAAATATTAATTAAATTTAAGATTTCAGCAAATGTCAATCATATTTCATCATGATTATTTTACAATTCACAAATCAATATTACAAATAGTTCGATGGGCTATACTACACCATGTTAAGGGTAAGTGATGCATATTTGATTGAACAATGAGATTTTATCAAGTTTTAATAACCTTGTATTTGTGGTTTCAGATATTTCGAATAATAATTAATAATAAACATTCAAATGTTGTCCGTTTATTAAATTTTTTACAGTTAATTCATGTGGAACCTAAATATTGAATTTCTTTTGTTATCCATTCTTGTTAAATCTTAATCTTATATCGGTGTTATGACTCCAAAAATATAAATGATGCTTATTACATTTATTTATTTTATCTATTTTCTTTCTTCATTTATTTGTGGTTGGCTTAATTAACAAATCTGTCTTATTTAGACCAGTATAGTCAATATGCAGATGTTAACCTGCTTTGATCGCAAAACATTGTCTCTGGACTTGACTCAAGTAGACAGAAACTTCTGAAGAAACAACGTGTAATAACATTTCTACCCAATTTTTTATGTTCCTTATTAGTGAGTGTCCACACAAATTTGTGAGTCTCAAATTAGTGCCTAATCAATAAGATAAATGTCGTCAACTCGTACAACCTGATGCCTCGCCTAAAGTTTTTGGTAAACATCTCCTATTCAATTATTTTCGTAATCTAACACATCACTCAATAAATATCCAGTTTAACTCTTAGATAATATAACTGACCTTACCGCTGATGATACGTAGAAATAGCATGTCATTTTAATTAGAAATGTTTTGAAACATTGTAAATGCTTCCAATGGTTTTGAATCAATAGGTGAAGAGAATTTCATTTTCTTATTACCACCATTATACACCCCAAACAATATCTCATAGGAGATCCTCAATTGACGGATGAATTCCACAGTGACCGAAAAGAAATAGTTCTTCAAAATATCCGTTAAGAAGAAAAGCATAAAAGTAATAATAAAGTCAGTCCTCAACCAATATTTTAGTAATCCAAAGACCTGGTGAAATATTGTATGATCGAAACTGTATTGGTACTTCAAACCACATAACTTCATTAAAAAAAATTATTACAATGTTACAAGTGAAATACGTAATATGTAAAGAAAAGAGAACCATTCAATCGAAAAAAGTGACAAGCAGCAACATTCTGCATTTCAAGCAGCATTTATTTATCAGCATTATATATCAAGCAAGTTATTTAAGCTTAAAAGCAGCAGTACATAAAAATCCTAAGAACTAAATGGAATAATGTGACCACCTTATCTCTAATGAAATAAAACAAACCACCAGTAACGGCAATTAGATCAAGTAGACTGGACAAGGATGATCTCATCATAGTTGTTTCGCTCGTATAAAGGATTTTACCGTAAGAATATCATAAAGGTGGTAATGTTATATATAACAGGTGAATTGAAAACTCCCCGGCCTACCATAGTAAAACATATTTTTTTGGCAAAATTAGTTTTTTTTACTCAACATAATTTCTTTCAAGGATGATATACTGATTATAGCGACCCTCTAACTTTTCGATGCCATTTTTGTAGTACGAGTTGTCCTTTGTTTCAAAATAGGCCTCATTTTCGGCGATCACCTCTTCATTCGACGAAAATTTCGTACCAGCGAGCATTCTTTTGAGATCTGAGAAGAGTAAATAGTTACTGGGGTCAGATATGGAGAATACGGTGTATGAAGCCCAACTCATTTTTCATACGGCGTCTTGGTGAAGCAGCACTTCCTTTTTCTTCAAATGCGGCCATTTTGCGTCGATTTCGTCCATCAAACCGCCAAATAACGCTATGTAATAGTCGCTGTTGATGGTCCTTCCTTCATCAAAGAAACCAATGAAAAATATTCCAAGCGCATCCTAAAATACAGACGCCATGACTGTTGCGATTTCCCACGCTTTCGAGTGGGTTCATCGTGTGCAGTCCACTCGGATGGCTGTCTATTGGACTTCGAAGTGAAATGATGGAGCCATGTTTCATCCACTGTCACATATCGATGAAAAAACTCGGATTTATTACGCTTGATTATCTTCCAACATTGCTCCGAATCATCAACTCGTCATTATTTTTGGCCAAAAGTGAGCTCACGCGGCACACACTTTGCACAGAGCTTTCTCATACCCAAATATTCGTGAATAATACGATGTACACGTTCATTTGATATTTCTAGAGTATCTGCACTATTATTCAATTTCAATTTACGGTCATTCAAAATCGTTTCATGTTTTCGTCGGTAACAACCTCTTTTGGGCATGCACTGCATTCACCGTGTTCGGTGCTCATTTCACCACGCCTAAACTTAGCATATCAATCCTTGATGGTTGATTTTACTGGGGCAGTGTCCCGAAACTCAACATCAGGCCAAGTTTTTGCTTCAACTGTACTTTTTCTCTTCAACAAGCAATATTTTATCAACACGCGAAATTTCTCTTTATCCATTTTATTTGCAATAACAAAATTTCCTTCACTCAAAATGTTATAATTCACAAACTAATGGTCCGACAGCTGTCAAATTTATATACGCATCTTTTGAGGGTTAGGGCTAACTAAAAAAGCAAACGGATTTAATTCTAGTAGGGCCATCTATGTGTCAAGCCATGGAATTTTCAATTGACCTGTTAGACGCTGTATAAGGGATATCTTTTGTTAGGTATTATAAGTGTATTAAAATATTAACTTTTACTATATTCACTATTGAAGAACACTTTGTGTATCTACCAATGCAAATACGTTATCCTCAAGGCCAGTAGTAATATGTCAAATAACTAGAAAAAATATTTTTCTTAGTTAAACACCTATACACTACCGGAACTGCTGTAATGCTGTTGGTTACCTAGATTTGTTACAAAATTCTGATTAACTATTAATTACCTTGACCAAATACAATTAAATTTGAAAAAATACATTAGAGTATTACTCAAATATATTCTTACATATAAATTTATTATAAAATTTTCGTTAAAAAAACTGATCTTTCAAAAATCACCAAGCGTAGCAACTTATTTCCTCATGTCACATTAAATAATACTAATTTATAGTAAAATATTTTTATACATCACTTCATTCAATCAAAATATTTTGAATTGATTAACTCAAGCGTGAATCTATCGGAATGTGAAAGGAAAATAGAACACGAAAAAATAAATGTCTATATGTGACCTACATATTATTAAATGAACCCAACGAACTATAAATTCGAGTTAAGCGTAAAATTGTAAAAGATTTGACGCAATTTAAAGTTCGCCCAAAAAGGGGAAAAATGAAACGCGAAATTGTGATTAAATTTGCTTGATTTTTCGTCGACTGGCTCTCAGACCATAAAGGCCGATCTGATTCAATTATGTTCGAAAAAGGAAACTTATCGAGACAAAATTAGCATTAAGAGGAAGTGATTAACGTGTCGACTTTTATTACTAATAAAAATACATCATGTTGTTATTATTAGCATTTATGAATCGTCCAGATTAGTGTTATATTTATAGTAAGCTGATAAACTTATAAACTGATTCAACTAACATAGAATAGGAACAAAATTTTTATAACTAAAACACAAAGATAAAGTTGAATGTGCAGATTCTACGTAGCGTAGCATATCTGATGCTTGCTTAGCTGGACACAATATACATAAATTTTTACTCCCATTCTCGAAACTTGCAATTCAAAGGTCCAGGTGTACCGGAAAGTCATTACACTTTTTTCAGACAAAAACTACATAAATTGAAAAATCGTTTAATTAAGTACTGACCATTTGATTCTATACATCTTCCATCATTTAGGCAATTTATAGATACTATCCTAAAGAAACTGTCTGCTGATCTGCAAGCGTGTGTCCCATTGGTACTAAAAGTTGATAGTCGGACGGAATAAGGTCTGGAGAGTACGACGGGTGCGATAGCATATCCAATCTAAGTACTGTCAACGCTTCTTCGACATGTTTTGCTTTATGATACAACGCGTTATCGTGCTGTAAAATCACTTTACCGTGCCTTCGGTCCATTCTGGAAGTTTTTCTTTGTCAACATTTGTTCTCATAGTTGTCGTTCGACCTTCGTAGAGTAAAGACGTGTTTGGAGCGACGGTCAGTGTAATAAATTTGAAAGTGTACTACCTGTGCCACAAATGCGATTTTAAAAAATAAGTAAAAACCGTGACGACGATAACAGTGTTAAAACTGCGCGTTAAATGTTTAGTGAAAATGTGTTTAAAACGATGGTCACTGCAATAAAGTAACAAAGGTAAAATTTTGGGGGCTGTTAAGGGTCGGAGGTGCATCATCTGTACCACAAATGCGGCGTTATAACGGTTCTGAAACAAATACCGGTACTGAAATTTTTGTAAAAACGTGAATTAAACTATTCATTAAATAAAAATGATTAATAGAGAGAACCAGAGACTAAATGAGATGGAAACACAATCCTCAACGTCAGGTGAAGCTTATCTGGCACAACAGAATCAAATCTTTTGTCAAGAAAACCATAAGAGAACGCAAAATGAGCAAGCTCTCTATAATGCGTATATTAACGAAAAAACAGCCCGACGGAATCTGGAAATTGCACTAACAAATATGCAAAAACAACTAGATGCACTACAACTCCTAATAAAAAACCAAAACACATACAATCCAACTAGCATTCCCGTAGTGAACCAGTGCACTGAAAACAAATTGCCTGTAAACTATGAAACAGACGAGGAAGAATTGCAAAAAGAAGTAGGCTGGATAACAGTTAAAAGAAATAAGAAACGAAAAGCAAACTACACACCTGAAGCTTCACCACAACAACCAAAAACCATTAAAGCACAAGAATTGAATAAAGAAATAAAAGTGCCGAGACCACCTCCAATTATAGTAAGTAATGTCACAGACTTTGACTTGCTATATGAAACAATGAAAACAAATAATATACTATTTAGAGCAACAACATTAAACAATGGACAAATCAAATTAAACGCCGAATGTCGTAAAACTTTTACGAAAATTGCTGAGTGCTTGGAATTCCTAAAATTACAATGGCACTCGTATGAAGATAAGCAAACCAGAGACATTAAAGTAATGGCAAGAGGGCTTCCACCGACAGCTAAAACTACTAAAATAGTGGAAGAGTTAATAAAAAATGGACTTAAATGTACTGACGTCACAAATATCCTGAAAAAAGAACGAAATAAAAATAACAATGGAGAAATAGTTGTCCAGAAGAAGCCTTTACCACTGTTTATGTTATCATTCCAACATAACACGGACATAAAAGCAATTTATGAAATTAAACAAATTCTAGGAGTCGAAGTAAAAATAGAACCTCTTAGAAAGGCAAATCTTGTGCCACAGTGCAAGAGATGCCAATTACATGGACACACACAAAAATTCTGTAAAAGGGAACCAAGGTGTGTAAAATGCTCAGGAAAACACATCACGGGAGAATGCAAAAAACCCAAAGGAACAAAAGCGAAATGTGCGAATTGCAATGAAGCGCATCCAGCAAGCTACAGAGGATGCGTAGTTGCGAAAACATTCCAAGAGAGAAGAAATAAAATCAGTCAGGCTAAAGAGCAAAAAACAGTGACTCAAAATAAACAACCAAAAATGTACAACGAAATCAACGATGAAATGACCTATGCTCAAAGCATAAACCAAACCGCTCAAAAAGAAACAAAAAAAGAAGACGTTACAACCAACGAACTGCTATTGAAACTTATAGCAAAGCTGGACAACCAGGAAAAGATTATTGAATCGTTTTCTGAAAGATTACTTAAACTCGAAAACAATAGGGCGGTGGCCTCAAGAACTAAAAATGGCAAGTAAAGACATCCGCATCGCAATTTGGAATGCTAATGGGATTCAGAAACATCACGCTGACCTACAAGTATTCCTAGAATTGCAAAAAATAGATATTTGCTTAATATCTGAAACCCATTTGACAAAGGAATCCTTTATTAAATTTAGAGGATATTACTTTTACCACACCATTCATCCAGCTAACACAGCAAGAGGAGGAAGTGCAATAATAATAAAAAATAATATATGCCATCATCAAGAACCCGGACTCAGTTTAGCAGAAAATCAGGTAACGGCAGTAACTGTTATATCTAGCAAATACAGGGTTACATTAGCTTCCATATATAGCCCTCCAAGATACAACCAAAAAAAAGAAAATTACTTGAATGTTCTAAACAACCTAGGAGAAAAATTTATAATCGGTGGTGATTTCAATGCTAAAAATACAAGATGGGGATCTAGAATGACGACAACTAAAGGTAATGAATTACATAAAGCAGCTGCTGAGCTAGGGTGCAGTTACATGTCGACAGGAAAACCAACTTATTGGCCTACCGATCCAGAGAAAACTCCAGACCTGTTAGACTTCTTTATAGCTAGAAACATAACCACTAACTACATGGAAGTTGAAGAAAATTTTGACTTAAGTTCAGATCACACACCTGTGATTTTGACGCTGAGTGAAAACATTATAAGAAAACAACAAAATCCAACATTAACCAACAAGAGGACAGACTGGGAAGGATTTGTTGAAGAAATAAACAATCGAATTCAACTAAATGTTCCCCTTAAGACAGAAGACCAATTAAATTATGAAACCGAAAAATTCGTTGCAGACATCCAACAGGCTGCTTGGAATAACACTCCAGAAATTAAAACTTCAACCAAAGGAATAAATTACCCGAAAGAAATCAAGGAAATGGTAGCTGAAAAACGAAAACTACGGAAAAAATGGCAGCAAAATAGAACACCTGAAAATAAGAATATCTTAAACAACATAACACAAAGGTTGAAGAGGGAAATTTTGGAAATTAAAAACAATTCCATAAATAACTATCTACGAAATTTAACAGATGACAAGAACACAGACTACTCGCTCTGGAAAGCCACTAAATACCTAAAACGATCCTGTCTACATAGTCCTCCGATAAGAAACATGCATGGAAGTTGGGCACGCAGCAACCTGGAGAAAGCAGAAGCATTCGCTGACCATTTAGAGAAAACTTTCAAACCAAACGAAAGTGAAATTGAACATACTTTACCGGACATAGACGGCGAAAATTCGACAATTCAATTAACAACTCCGAAAGAAGTCACCAACGTTATTAAAACTAACATCAAGCCAAATAAATCACCAGGCTATGATTTAATAACAGGGCAATTGCTGCACAATCTGCCAAGAAAGGGTATTATAAAGCTCACTAACTTAATCAATGCAGCATTTCGACTGAAATATGTCCCAGACGTTTGGAAAATGGCTGAAATAATAATGGTTCCAAAACCTGGAAAATCACCAAATGATATAAAAGCTTATCGACCTATCTCACTGTTACCGATGATAGCTAAGGTATTTGAAAAGCTCCTCTTGAAAAGATTAAAACCAATTATAGAGAGAAAAAACCTAATACCAACACACCAGTTTGGATTTATTACCAAACATTCAACGATTGATCAAGTGCATAGAATAACAGATGTTATTGAAAAAGCCTATGAAGATAATAAAGTATGCTCAGCTGTATTCTTAGATGTAGCACAAGCTTTCGACAAGGTATGGCACAAAGGCCTCGTCCATAAGCTACAGAAAATATTACCGAAGCAACACACCGAACTATTAAAATCTTACATCACAGCCAGAATGTTTAGAGTGAAACAAGAGGAAGCTTACTCTACAATAAAAGAAGCTAAAGCAGGTGTACCACAAGGAAGTGTACTGGGGCCAATTCTGTACCTACTTTATACATGTGATATACCACAAATCGAAAACATTACAATGGCTACATTTGCTGATGATACTGCTATTCTTGCTGTCGGAAACAATAGCGAAGAAGCAACCCGAAAACTACAACAGGCTACTGACGCTATAAATAAATGGACCCAAATCTGGAAAATACAAATTAACCAAAACAAATCTGTGCATGTTCAATTCACCTATAAACAGGCCGCGCTTACACCATTGACCATAAACCACACTGTCATACCATACAGCAATAATGCTAAGTATCTCGGAATGACACTTGATGCAAAACTACGGTGGAAGGAACATGTCAAAAAGAAAAGAAAAGAACTTGAGTTAAAATATAGAAAAATGTATTGGCTAATTGGAAGAAAATCTCAATTAACTATACATAATAAATTACTTCTATATAAACAAATATTAAAACCTATATGGACATACGGAATACAATTATGGGGATGTTCCGCAAAAAGCAACATAAATCTAATACAAGTTTTCCAGAACAAAGTCCTAAGAAGCATCGTAGGTGCACCCAGATATTACCGGACCATTTATTTACATCGAGATCTTCAGATACCGACTGTCAATCAAGAAATTAAAAGAATTGCAAAGAGACATGAGGAGAGACTTCACTCTCATGTTAATTTCGAAGTATTACAACTCTTGGACAACACCAAAACCGGACGCAGACTCAAAAGGACCAAACCATTTGAACTTGTGTAGTGTGTTGTAGTGTAGTGCAGTGAGGTGCATTAGAAAAAACTCAAAGTGTTAAAACAATTATTATTATGTTAGAGACTATGTAGGACTGATGAGTCCTATTAGATATATACCTAGATTTAAGCTATTATAAGGACAAATTGTAGGTTAGTCGGCAACGACTAGTAACAATGTATATAATTATAAAAAAAAAAAAAAAAAAAAAAAAAAAAAAAAAAAAAACATTTGTTCTCGGTAGTATATCATTATTGACTGCTTCATTAGGTTGCAACAGTTCGTAATACACCACTCCACTTTGGTCCCTCCAAACACAGGGCATACTCCTGGGTTATGCAGAAATCCGATGCAGAAATGACTTCCGATCATACCTTTGAAGTGGCATTTCACAGACGATTTTTCTATTTTCCATTTGTCCGTCATTCAATTGATGTGGCGGCCATCTTCCCATCTTTTGGATTTTCCTCATTGCTCGTAATCCGTCGCTAATCATTACTTGGACCATATTTAACGCTTCTACTAATTGGTTTTCAGTTTGGGTCGAGTCTTCATTCAATCACTCTTGCAGTTTTGCATCTTCAAACTGTTTCGGTCTACCAGAACGTTCTTTTTCTTGCACATCGAAATCACAACCATTACCCAGATTTCCTCACCACACATGAGATAATTTATAGGCTGATACGTTACCAATGTTTTACATGGTGTATCTCCAGTAGGCCTAAGTCATGCACATATTTTATATAACCTTATGTTTGCTTTTAATATTTATTGAACGTAACGTTAAACTATCAAATTATGTACAGTAAACGCTGGTTAAAATGAACTAATTCAAACCAAGTGTAGTTCACATTTTCGAAATATTTACATTAACGAACGTGATTTAAAGTTCAAAAAATAAACGTTTTATCAAAGGTAACGATTAATAATGTACATATATGTATAAGAAACTAAACAAATATTTGTATACAACGATCTCCATTTGATTTTCAGGTTAGAGAATGATGAGATCCTCAGCTGAACTTGGACCGTGGACATGCCACGTAAAATCGGCAATGAGAAATTCTACAGATCTGCATAAAATCTACATCAAACTGTGCTATTGAGCTTCATTAATGGTCATTGCGAAACAAACTCTAACTGGAAATTATAAACGTTTAAATTGGAAATGATAATCTAATGAAATTAAAGGTATCCTTGGAATTATATTTCTTCCAAGTGCCGTTACTTAATTTTTGTGGGTTTAAATTACATAATAGCATTTTTTGCATGCCGATCTTTAGACAAAGAATATATGGTGGTATGTCTGATTCGAAAAGGTTATGCATGCATTCTATAGTATAGTGACTACTATTTACTTCATTACGGTATCAGGATATTCATACTTTACATGTTCAACTGTCAATTTCTCTGAGAGAAATGCCATTAATCTTATCAGCGGATTCATTTTTAGAGAGATTATTTAAAATGATATTTTTAACATTGGATTATTTCTCTAAAACAATGTAATGAATATCTCATATTATCACAAAGCAACTTATTTCGGCCTTCAACACGTCATCATACAATAATAGTGGGAGACTATAATCGCATCCCATGACTTATCTTAATAATTTGAAGAGGAATTAGCTGACTTTCAAAATTGTCTTAATTATGTGTCAGTGGTATTTATATATTGATAGATAGATAACTGAAGTTATTGACAAGAAAATAATGTCAAAAATTAGTTTTTCATTATAAATCCTATTGATCAGAATAAACTATCAACAAGGAATATCATTTATCAGGATATTTCGTTGGTTTGAATATGTTGGTTTCAAGAGGGCGGTATCAACATTTTGCAAATTTTTTAGATCAAAACTTCAACTCAAATAATTTTGCAACCACCTTGTTCACCAAATATGACTCCGTTCGGTTCCTAACTGTTCACTAAATTCAAAGACACTACGGACTTCACCGTTTCTAGCTGATCGAAGACATCAAACTTGAGAAAGATGGAAAATATGTTATAAATTCATAACTACAAGCGTAAAGCTATACACTGAAGCATTGTAATTAAACGCTACACTGAACTAAACTAAAATATTTTTCAAATTATCATATAATATCAAATGCTTTTACAATGTATTAGCTTAGTAATGCATTGAAATATATTTAGATAATCTTGTAAACTTTAATTAAAATCGTAAACAAGTGACATCAGATGAGGTCTGTACGAAGAATGCTTTGATTACCGCAAAAGACGATTAATTCGTTTATCTATCAGAATTGCTGCAAATTTTGATGTCAAAGCAAGAAAAAAATGTTTTTATGTTTTAATTCTTTTAAAGTTCGATATAGTCTTTATATATACAATTCAGTTTTCGTATGTTTCTAAAATTCTAAAATTAGTGTGGCAGTTAATTCATTTATCAAGTGACCAAATAAATTAAATATCAAGTGACCACATTAACCAAGTAGTATTTTTATATTATTTTTATTGCAAAGTTTAAATATAAATAATAATTATTAAAGATAATTTGAAGTATTTTCAATAGGGTTTGTCAGTTGAAAGTTAGCTTGACTTAGAATTAGTCGTCGTTATGTTGCTATGCTAACCCTTATCCAATAAACTGTTGTTACGGAAGAAAATAATTACAATATTTAAAGCCATTTAATAAATATTTGATTTTACAAATTTGGAAAGAAAGAAAAATGTATATATACATTCCTCGTCAACAATAAAGTTATAGGGGAGTGACGAAAAACGTGCTGCCCAGGCCCTAAGATATATCTTCCGTGACGGTCTGAATAATATTTTTTACTTAAACTATCAGCTGGCACGAAATACTATAAACAGGTGATGTTTATAATCTAATAATCTGGTAGCGTTTGGAACTTAGAATAATTTAAACATTATACACAAAAAAAGTGAAATTTTAGTTTATATTGACTTTTATAAGCACATGTGCATTTAGATTAAGTCTTCTTTTACCAACTATGGATTTATCTGGACTGGGCCTAAAGTTTAACGTGGGCTCCGAACCACGGTCCTCAGCATTAAGCCTACCGACTGGCGAGTGACCAACTTTAGAAATCATCCCAGAAGACAGTAAGACCCGGTCTTACCCAACCTGGTTACTGGCGTGACCAGATTACTGGGATCATTTTCCTTATCGGATTTTACGCTCATGGCTAAAACATTCACAAATTTTAAACAATCACAAACATACATTTACGGCCATGCGCTAGCAAGATCCTAACCCGCGGCTATCGCAACAGTAGGAGGACCGTCTCATCGCCTTTACCACTACGCCATCAAGCCGGCTGATAAAATAATTAAACGCCGATTTCCTATGATAAATAATACATATCTATTAAAAGCTTATTTTCGAAGAGAATTATTATTAAAAAACATCCTGAATAAATAAAAATACTCAACATTTCCGGATTTGTGTATTGGAATTAAGTTAATTCTATTCTGGACACCTGAAATCATACAGTTCAGCTCGAGCTATAAACAAATTTAGGTATCTAATAATATTAAATATGATCCACTTTCATTTAAAACAAAATATTGTAACTAATAAATGATATGTATCGAAGATTCTGGTTCGATGCTGCTTAGGGATTATCCATTTATCACGTGGAGGGTGAAATGGCGGAGGGAGCTCCGAAACAACAGGAAAAATCAAAATGGGAAGGAGATGTAGTAAGATATCACGTATACCTATATCACGTATATTATCCTTAAATTTGCGATTTCTAAACCGAAAATTTCGAAGGTCCCGTTAGGTCGAGAATAGTGATTATTAAATACATTTATGTACCTGTTCAATGTTTCCTTTATTATTTTTATGACATTCAGAAACAACTTGCAACCTTCACGCTCATTTTGAGATTTTTATAACTATGTTTATTTTTTTTGCCTCGTATGATCAACAGGGGGTTGAGTTTTAAAAATGTTAATTAAAAATACATCACGTGATGAATAGACTAGTCCTCTGTTGTTACTGCTATGCTATACAATCTACAGTACGATGAAGCGATTTAATTACTATTAACTTATGAATTCACATCACCAAATAGTTCTTTGATATAGAACTGTCGATTTGAAAGTAAAATGACTTTTCCGCAAATAAAAAAGTTCAGTTGTTGTTCAATTCAATTATTCAAAAAATGGACAATGTTTTTTTAAACCGAAACGCGTGAAATTTCAAAAACAATAAAAACTCAATTAAGAATAACTCGTAGGAAAACCAATAGAACTCTAATGCTATTTCCGCTGGTAATTGTAACAGCCAACAATATTGTACTAAAAATATACAAATGCCTATAATTACATAGTATAATTAAAAATACCTATATTGCTTTTATCTCGTTATGCATAAAAAGCAATTTGTTGAATATAGAGTTAATGTTTTATTTAATATTTCAATATTTTTCATTATTCTTTGCTAATATATAATCTTCTAATCTATAGAAGACTTGGTGCCGTAGAAAGTCGTGTTATTTATATTTCATGATAAAATGGCGAAGTTAAATATAAAACTATTCATAACAAATATGAACACTTTTGAAGTAAATAAACACAAACCAACAAAGACTTCAATATGACCAGTACTAAATAATATATTAGTAATAAAATAATTAAGAATTATTACAGGTAATTAGCATGCTTCAAACAATATTAAAGAAAAATAACATAGACATCATTAATAATCAATAAAAAATATTATTAGATAAAAAATGATATTTTAGCAAGTTAATGGTTATTGTTTAGTATAAAAACATTTCATTTAAACAATAAGTTTCAAATTAATTTTAATATTAATGTAATCTGATATAAAAGACAAAACTAATAGTATTCGGAATTCGCCCATCTAATTATTTCCCTCTTCTTTTCTCCTTATATCAACAAATACTAGTTATTTGTGTACGTTAGTTATGTTTGTGTATGTTAAAATTCGCAAACATTAAACAAAACTGTATACTAACACATCCTTCCAAACAAAGGTGTGTCAAAATATGGTTAAACGTCTCGGTTTAAGGGCATGTTATTCAGGCAAAAGCGAAATAAAAAAACACATCCATTCCAAAACGGAAATTTTAATTTTAACAAATAAAAGGAACAATGGGCGGGCATTACGACTAAAGCTACACTTAATACGAACAGAGTGGCAAGTGAAAGGGATACTTACTTCATCATTGAGAAAAGAAAACAAAAACACAAACGTTAAGAGGTTAAAGGTGGGTCTCTAAGCTACGAGGGTATCTTTTTATAGGCTAGATCGGAGACGCGCTCAGTGTATCGACGTCGATTCTTCTTCAGACGACTTGCGAATATCGAACATCTTTAATTGGGTGCGTTTAGGCCGTCGAATCGGACAGAAAAAAAATAACCCGTACGATAAACGAGGTTCGAGTCGCGGTAGGCCGAGACGTACGAGACACAAGCCCACTAGTTCCACAGCATCCTGAATGACGTAACTGCAAGGATAATCGATAGCAACGCTGCCGTCCGAATTGCGGCGCTGGCGGGAAACTCGCAGAGTGAGAGAGCGGGTGAACGCCCTAACCTACCGTTACCATTCGCAGGACTTTGCAGGAGTGGCCCGGACGGCGTGCCAAACATCATTTCCAGGATCCGTTCCCCGTTGACTTCATTGCAAGGTGCAACGGGTTTCGCGAATGAAACGGTGGACGGATTTTTTCTCCCGAGTTTGCTCGTTAAAACTTTTACAGTGGAGTATACAAGAATCGGGAAACTTTTTAATTTTCGTCGGAGAATTCCTGCTGCGTTCGGCAATTTAAATCATTTTCAGTCATTGTCAGATCCGGTATTCTAGTGGTGGTATATTTCTTACATCTATAGTCCGTTCAATAAAACAATGAACTCACGTCATTTGAGTTGATAACGTTAAAACGTCGCAATGTTGCCTCATCAACTCAAAATCTTAGTTCACTTTGTCTTATAATGTGTCAATAAAATAATTAAACAAAAAAACTGTCAAAAAATATTTATATTAAAAATAATTATTCAAAAATCATCAAAAACTATTTATTTTAATATTTTAGTACATCTAATGCATATATAATCCAAGAACTTAACATTATAATTAATTATACAGTTATAATAGTTTGTAGCATAGTGCTATGTTTTATTATATTTACATTGAACTCTTTTCCATACCACCTATATGTTTAGTTCTTTTTTCCTTATTTTCATTTACATTTTAATATCACTGTATTTCTCCTTAGTTTGTTCTGTTACTAGCTGTATACATCTTTCTTGATAAAACCAAATTTAATCACTGCATTCTCTCTAATGTATTTGCCGAATCCGTAAAACAGTTAGTATTCTTTCTCTGCTCACACATTTTAACACACATATATCTGTGCGCATCAATCTTTCACATTCTATACTAATATTTCTTACAGTTATCATATATTAATTATTTACTCACCTTTAGTTGTTTCCACTCTCAACAAACTGTCTTGGAAACTGTCACTATTGAATCAAAATCCCATATTCAGAAAATATTATTGAAGTGAATAACTAAGCTGCTAATTTCCAATCTATCTAACATTTGTTCACAATCCCATAATTTATCAATTTATTCTCCAATGTATCATCGATCATCATCCAAACCGAAGGTGTTAATAAGCGTTCCTGCTTCCCGCATGAAGAACAATATATCTACAATGAATTATTAATAAATGTTATGTCTAATAAAACTTTGTTATTCCAACGTTTATCTTTTTCCATCAACTTTTTGTTGTCTTAACAATAATTTTTATTATCATTTTGCGTTGAATGATCATTAGCATATTGGTCCCATTCTGAAATATCCATCTAAACTCATCTAAATGCACAAATTAAAATAATAGGTCTTGATTTTACTATATTCTTTTAAAAGGTTATTTTTTAAAAAGCAATATCTAGAAATTCCGTTCCCAACAGAGTATGAGAGGATATTCTACAACCTCCAAAGAGCTGTATATCTCTCCGACTAACGGTTTCATTTGAAATGATTGTACGAAATTATATTTATATTGAAAAAACTACCCACTGTTTTTATACATTTCATATATTTGATCTCTGATAGAGCTAACATCGAGGTTAAACTTATCAAATAGCATTTTGACTAGAATAAAATGGGAAAGAAAATATGCTGTGATTCTAAATCGAATTTACAAATTGCGGTACGCAATTTATTATATTTTATTGATATAAGATTACTGTTATTTTGAAATGATTATATGTTACATGCACTATTATTATTTATATGCTACATTAAATTCACTTGACTACACTGATCAAATGGCTTGATTCTTTTAAGTCTGTTTCCTGTTATAGACTTATCTAAGAATTGTATTACTTCGATATTGACATGAAAATGAAGTCTGCCCTCATATTTCCTTGCGGTTTTTTTTAACTGTCTGAGTGCGACGGTATCTGAAGGTCTCGGTGTATGTAATCAGTGTAGTATCTCGGTGCACTATTATACTGCTCAAGGCTTTCTTCTGAAAACTTGCATTGTATTTATATTACTTTTTCCCGATCATTCCTTAATTGATTTTCACAACACCATAAATGAAGAAAATAGGTTTTAATAATTGGTTGTATAATAATAATTTACTATATACTGATAATTATGATTTTCTTGCAATTAACCAATACATTTTCCTATATTGTAACTCCAGTTCTCTCTTTTTCAATTTTACATAACCCTTCCAGCAAAGTTTTGCGTCAAAATTTATTTCAAGGTATTCAGGGTTGTTGCTATATGGAATGATGGAGTATCAAGTATTGTTTTTGGTGCTTGTGTGGTTTGATTATTCGTGCACTGCACATGAACAGATTTACTTTCGTAAGTTCTTATTTTCCAATATTGGGTTTGGGTCCAATTGTCTTCGACAACAAGAATCATAGTGTCATCAACAAATGCAGCCATCGTGATATTCTTCATTTGTGGTTTATGTGTAGGGTAGGTAAAGAATTGATCCAAATACATTTCCTTTTGGTGCACCTGCTTTCGCTTATTAAATTGTAAAGTAGGCTTTCAATTGTTTGACTCTTCTGTAGCTTATGAATAAAGCTGTCATACCAAAGCTCATTGTAGGCTAGTGCTACAATATAGCTGTACGTACCGTTTTCCTTTCACAGGCGTTTTCTATGTATGGATATATTATGTAGCGACTAGTATTGTGATCCTAGAATAGCGGCCTACAAAATACCCAGAAAATATTATCTCAGATGTTGAACACGTGCTACCTGCTGTGACGTCCAGTAAACGATAAAAAAGATCTGGCAACCCCGAGACGTTGATCTCGCATATCCTTTATGGGTACTCTAAGGGATGATTCAGTCACTGATCATCATTGATATTAGAAATGCATTACCATCGACTGGCCAAGAGTTTACCAGATGTTACTGTCCCATTCTCTTTTTATCTGTGTATTTCTAGATCTTTATACTGACAGTTAATAGGTGTCATTTCATGTAATCACTATCAGTGTTTTATTTCACACATTCACCCAGTTAACACCCTCAAAGTGATGATATCCGTGCCGTGATCTGAGTTTTGGCAAAATGGGATGTGGAGTCAAAAGCATTTCGGATATCGTGCAAAATGGTGCGTTTTAAGTGACCGCTATATTTTTCTTTGATTTAGCATTTTCTAGCATAATTATTTTATGTTTTCTTAAACATTTCCATTCTTACAAATATTAGTTGCTCCTTACATTCAGTCACTTTTGATGTAAAAAAGAACACTACCAAATTTCATTTAATTTTGTTCATATCTTTTCCAAACGTTTATCCTTTCATATCATATCGTATCATATGAATCATATCTTTTCCGATCACCTTTTGAAATCTCTTATCTAAGTCCAGGTGCCTTATATAAAGCTTTGCCAGTTGATTACAAATGAAGATAGATGGCAAAATTAGCTTAACATTGTTTGCATTTAGACCTGAAGTCAGGGTCCTCCCTTTACATTGATTTTGTAATGCTGCAGGTAACATAATTAACCGGTTAATGTAACCGTGGAAAAATTCTTAGCGTCTCTCCAATACTATTTTTATTATGAAAAATGGTTTATATGAAATTTGTTTGATTGAAAACATGAATAATAAAATATGTTTAACAGAACCAACTTCCCGACCAACATCAAACATTAAATAACCAACGAATTTGATTTGTTTTGTTCGTAATTTATTTTTTTGTATCTGTCACAATATATATTATTATTTTTGAATTGTTTAGGCTCGGTACCGACTTTAAAATGATCAATTGGTAATGGTTAAAATAATATTGTATATAAATAAGTAGGTTTAGATAAGTATTAAGCTGAATTGTGTGTATATAGTAGACTATAAAATACTTGTAGTAGATAGGTTAAATTAGGTTTTTGCTCCTTTTTATTTATTTATTGCAACTATCATTATGTATATATTTTATTTTTAAAGGTTTTTTAGTGTTAAAAATCTAAGTTTGATTATATTTTAATTTTTAGTAAGTTCCTTATTTATTTTTTGAAATCGGTTTAACTTTTCTGTTAATAATATTGTATTTTTCTCTTTTTAGTATCAGATACAGTAGGCCAAATAAAAGTATTACAAAGAGTAGGCTAAATAAAGATGCAGTATATAAGGAAAAATAGGAATAAATAAACAATAGCTGAAAATAAGGAACACTTCAGGCCGCGGAGTCCGCTACTTAACCTAATAATTTAACAAATGCTCTAACCAAAATAGAACAACAATAAAAACTTGTTGCCGCCACCGAGAATCGAACTCGCGACCTCCGCGTGTTAATTGCACCCTCTCACCACTACACCATAGAAGCAGTCGCCTGAAATATTTCTAAGCCTTCTCGACTGATATGGTTAGTGTTCTACAGCTTTTGAACTGAACGACTTCTGGTCTTCCGTTACATGAGTTCAGCAATAACATTATACCTATATATCTAATTATTTTAGATAGAAAAAATATGTGAAAACTTTGTACGTGCCTTTCAAGAGTAAGTTAGTTTCAAGAGTAAGCTTTAAGAGTTTCCCTCGAGGAGGTGCACTCTTTCTATTAAAAAATTTTGTAAATCGGTCCATAATTATTAAATAAATAAAAAATAATGTCCATAAACATTAAAAATATGTACAGTCGAACATGGAACCTCCTCCTTTATTGAAGTCGGTTAAAAATAAAAACTATTTAAAACCTTAAATTCCTGATAAATGCAACAACATTAAAACCGACATTATTTCGAGACAATAATTTCATTCAATATTTTATTTGTTTTACTGTCGTTACAAAAATAAACACTATAATTCTGGAAATTATTTATTTAAAATGATTTATAAAAAATATGCGAAATACTCATTTTGAAATATTATCTTTTATCTGATAAACAATCACACACCTCATGACATCGGCAATACTGTTTACCTATCAGTTGCTAATGTCTAGTGATAATGTCAGTCAATTTTATCAGAATATAAAAAGCAATCAACCTTAAATGGGTTCTAAGTAAATATTATTGAAGTATTTGTGCGCTAATAATAAAATCGATTGAAAATTTTATCAAAAATCCATCGATCCTCTCTAGAGAAAATTCTTCAGAGTACAGACAACATTCGGTTTATAAACATAAATATTTGTTTTCGTTTCCTTGTTAAACCTTCAATATTTTACTGCCTACGTCTGTGACACACATATGAAAGCCCTTTATTAAGGTGTGTTTAAAGGTTCTTAGTGATCAGTTCAGTAGTGATTTTTTTTTCAGTAAATCAGAAGCACACATGAGACATAACATTGAAGTCACTATACATCTTTCTGGACTATAAAATTTGAGTGAATGCTTCAGAAACAAAAGTTCTATTGCACTGTTTTGCAGTAACAATAATATAAAAACGTAAAATAATTTAGAGATCTAATATCTCAAAACTTTTGATTATACGCTGTAATTGATATACCTAAAATAATCTGCATACTTATAATATATCATTCAAGGATATTCGTTATAAATTGATTAAGATAAGAGTGTTTACATAGAGCCAATAAATAATACAAGTTGATATCATACTCGCTTTATAACACAAACCTATTAACAAAGAATATAGAGGCGTTACGTAACTGTTGACCAGGTACATAAAATCAGAATACGTT
Source organism: Rhynchophorus ferrugineus (assembly GCF_030347505.1). Taxonomy (NCBI): domain Eukaryota; kingdom Metazoa; phylum Arthropoda; class Insecta; order Coleoptera; family Curculionidae; genus Rhynchophorus; species Rhynchophorus ferrugineus. Next base: position 13,618,803 of record NW_027472588.1, on the reverse strand, counting down.
ACTCCACAACATATCCGGATTTGGCGCATGGGCATATTGAGCTCCATTTAATTTTAAAACATAGAATAATCTGAGCTTGACGCATGCGTATATACAGCTTTATTTAGATAAATTTTTTGTCGTGATTATAATTTAATATATATATTTTATTACGGCTTCATAAATTAAGCCTTCGTGTCAAACTTTGTCAAATGCCTTCGTGATATCAAGAAGGATAGCACAAAGGGTTTGTTTTTTCCTCAGTGCCTTTTTGATATGTACTACCAAACGAGTGGTCTGATGAGCGCACGAGCGTTTGTCTCTGAACTTGAGTTATCTGAATGTTGAGCTTTTATGTGTATTATGTGGTTTTGGTCAGTAAACCGGTTCAGGGCGAATCGGATCGCTGTTTCTGCAATCTTGGAGATTGAACTAAGCGGATTGGCCTGTAGTCTGAAGGCGAATTACATGATTAAGTGAGCGTGCTTCCAGATTTTGGGAAAGTGTTGCAGCCGCATCATGGATTTAATTATGTTCGAAAATTACGTGAGTTGCTTGTGTGGGAGCCTTTTGAACTGGAAGACCGAGATTGAAATTGGGACCAACTTGTGTCCATTTTGGATGTCTTGAGTGAGCTTGATGATTGCTCTCTCAATTTGTTCTGAGATTTAGATTGTCGGAATGGGTCCTGATTTCAAAGGAATATCTTGGAATTTCTTTTCGCTGTAAACAGTGAGTCTCGATGAGGTGGGGGTCTCCCATCGTTAGGATGATTGGACGGTGGTCGGAGTCTAATTCATTGAGAACTTCGTTATTAAGTAATGTTGGATTGGAAATGTGTCAGGTCAGAAGGAATGACCAGGTCTAGACCCAAGTTCAGACTCAGTTCTATTATGTGATCGCCGACTTAATTTAATAAACGACTGCGCTATAACGGGTTGCAGGCCTTGAAGTCGCCGCCAACTGTCTTGGCGGCATCGCCCTCGAAAAGTGCCTCTAATTTGGTCCAGTTATGGACGTTAGTTTGCTCAGCTGTAGGTAAGCCTGTGATAAATATGAGCATAAAGTACCCATGAATAAACTCCATGAAATAAAATATTACCGAAGTGATACATTGAACACTTAAACTCCTATAACTCAGCCATGATGTTTAGAGTTAAACAAGAAGCTTACTCAGCAACAAAAGAAGGAGAATCAGGTGCACCGTAAGGCAATGTTTTTGGTCTGTTCGTGTTCTAGTTCGGTACCTGCTATATACACACGACATATCACAAATAGAAAACTGCGACATGATGTATGATATTTATATGAATAATATAAATAAGTGGACACAAGCGTGGAGAATAAAAGTCAACAAGAGTAAATTAGTGTATATTAGATTCATCTATAACCAAACTGTTCATGTACCAGTAAATTTGAACAATACATACATTTAAAAAAACTGCTATTTAGAATGAACTTGTACGTAATTCATAAGCATTGAATAATTTGAGAGAATGGATTTAACTTCGCAGTATCGTTTTATATATGCATTCAATAGTTCTTCACGTAATTTTAAATAGGCTTCAAAGTTTCAAATAGATGTATTTGCTGTTTTAAACCCTTACTTTTCACAACTTACATCGATATGAGTTTACTTAGAACGTCAAAATCAATCGGCTCTTTCTGTTTCTTTTGATCTACATACCACATGTCCGATGAAATATATTATAAGTTGCGCCATCAAAATTAATCCTCAATAAATTTAACAGAGAAATAACGAACGATATCAGCTTTTTGTTATATAAAAAATCAATTTTATTTCGACCTCTTTAAAATGATTCATATAACGCTTGTAAATAGACTGCAATTAAACTTCTAGTTCGTGTCTAATTTGCAAATATTAAGATAATTTACATTTTTAATAGGACTTAGATATTTGCCATGACCGTTTTGCAAGCTGAAACATTTCTAATTTTAGATTAATTAATATTGTAGTGCATATTGAGCTTTACTACTTCTTTAGAGCATAGAATATTATCAAGACATCGTTGCAACGAAAGATAAAAGAATATTAAAATATAAATAAAACATAACATATACACACTTGATATAACACAACACCGGGTGTACCGGAAAGTCATTACTGGTTTTCCTAACAGATGTCGCTAGGTTTAAATATACAATGTTATGATTTGACACATATGTCATTTTATGGAACTGACATCAAACTTCAAAACTATACATGTTATATTTTGCCAAATTAACACCATAATAGATTTATACCTCTTTGAAAGAAATACTTCGAATATTCAAAAGTGGTGATTTCGATGTGCAAGACAAAGAACGTTCTGGTAGACCGAAAAGGTTTCAGGATGCTAAACTGCAAGAGTAATTGGATGAGGAGTCTACTTAAACTCAAAAACAATTAGTGAAAGCGTTAAATATGGCCCAAGAAACGATTAGCGACCAATTACGAGTAATGGTGAAAATCCAAAAGATGGGAAGATGGGTACTACCTCTATTGAATGACTGGTAAATGGAAAATTGAAAATTGTCTGTGATATGATTCTTCAACGGTATGATCGGAAATCATTTCTGTATCGAATAGTGACGGGTGAGAAAAAATCGATTTATTTTAAACCACTAAAAACCGGCCTATCCACTCCAAGGCGAAATCGTTTTGGTCGCAAAATAATGTCTCTGTGGGACCAGAGTGACGTGGTGTATTACAAACTATTGAAATCAATGGGACACACGCTTGCAGAGCAACACTTGGTCATTTACGAAAAAGTTAGAAAAAGGCTCGATGAATGGTTTTGATCAAAGGACAAACATTGTTTTTCCCATGACATCCATAAATTGTCTGAAAGATGGATAAGATTTATAAAATCAAATGGCTACTACTTTGACTAAATCATTTTTTTATTTTCTTAATAATCAAGTAGTTATTTCTCAAAAAATCGATAATGACTTTCCAATACACCTCGAATTTCATGCGAAAAATGTTAACTATTTTTGCAAATATTCCCAGGTGTCAGAAAAATATGATACAGGCGAATTTTACATGGGCCAAATTGGTATAAAGGATGTACACGATTAACTGTAAATTTACTCTTTGTTGAAGTTTACACCATCTCCCTATTCTTCTTGCTTCTCTATCGGTACCGCCTGCAAAGCATTTACTTTCTTACGGAAAGTCACTTCTTTTATAAATATGTTTGTGAATCATTTAGCACCCAGGTTGGCAAAGACTCGTGAAAAAAGAAAGGAAATTTATTTAAGCTTTCCTCTAAATTCCTTAATATTCAATATTATACAGTTGAAGTAATCGAACTCTTTTCTACGATAAAAAGAAGAGAAAAGTAAGTATATTTTATATAAAAAATTTGAAATCTAAGGATTTAAAGCCATAATTATAATATACTTTAAGTTTTTTGAACTCGATATTTAAATTAGTTTACCTCGTGAAAAGTTTCATTATGTTTATCAATGAAAATTAAATATTTGCTAATGTTGTAGATAAGTGAAAACAAAGTATCATTATGCAGTTATTGCTGAGAGCTATCTAATGTATATATAATTAATTATTATTGCGTCTATTACTTTTGTTGACACTTTTAACAAATATACCTGATATAATTTGTAATGGTATATGTTTTGAACAAAACGAAACAACTTGGCAACGATTTCTATGCTCTGTATATCAGTGATTAATATAAATTATATTGCAAGATTAAATATTTGAGAAGACGAATTTTATTTATTTATATTTTATCGATATATATTTTTTTATTAAAACACAGAGACATGTTGACAAACAACATTCAAGGAAATCATAAATCGTTCCGAATATCTAATGTTTAGAATTCCATATGGTACTTGAATATTTTAAACCTTTTAATTTTGGGTCGTTTGTGTTTTTTTAGAAAAGGTTTGAACAATAATGAAACGCTACTAGATGGGATTACCGCTTCTTTTTGAGTGTATAATTAATCGCCTTTACGGATACAGGAATAATTACCACGAATGGCAACATTGTTGATATTTCTTCGGGGGTTGTATTTGCCAGATATGATATCTTAACACGTCCAACGAACGTTAGAACTTCATAAGAGTTAATTTGTGAAGACGCGACGTTCATAATCACTACCTTTTACTTATTTAGTTTATTTTAGTTATTATTTTATATTTATTAGTCTTCATTTTTTATATTCTATTTATTATTTTTTTTTTATAATTTTCCATTGCTTATTCTTCTTTTATTATTCTTTAATTTTAATTTTCAATTTATTAATCTCTATTCATTATCCTCTACTTATATATTTATTTATCCATCTATCGTTATCTATTTTATTATCCTGTATTTTATTATTTCTTCGAATATTCCCCATAATTCTTAAATTATAGTAAATCCAAGATAATCATTTTATGGTTGCTGGAAAACTGTAAATACAAATAATAACTATTTTATAAGCCAGGAAATAATGCCAAAATGGCCAGAGTTATTGATGTATAGTTATGATCTATGGATAAAGTGGTTTCGGCTGGCTCTTGTTATCTAGCCTATAGCTTTTGTCTTTTTTCCTTGCACGTATTGTACGTTCATAATAGCTGAAATTGAAAAAATGAGTACACAACAGCAACAACAACAGTATTTATTTACTTAAGTTTTTAGCTTAATCCTGCCGAGGCCTACTAACCTCATTGGCAAGACCTCATGCGTTGGCTGGCTTGATCTCATTACATGTCCATTAGTATTAGGACATAACATAAGCTAGTACGTCGCGCGTTATATTCCTTTCATTCCGTGTGCACATGTCATATTTTGCTATCAGCGTTATTGTCTGTTGTCTATTATGATTGTCCGTCAATGTTAACCATCTTGGTTATTCCATCACTGCTATTGATTCTCATCACCATCATCTTCCGTTACTGATATTAACAATACCATCCATTATCAGTACTTGTCAGGACATTTATTTATCTATAATATTATTCATCAGTACAAAAATTCGTCAGCATAATTAATTACCCGAACTTTTAGCTGCCAGTATAGTACCGTTATATTTCAATATTACCTGACATTAGAAGCATCTATCGTAGTAAATACAAATCCCTGTTATATTTCAAGAATGTTTTTAATTTCACAATTAGCAATGAAAATTGGTGGCTGAGGTACGTTTTCAATATGTTTTCAGGGCTATCACCCGATCACCTCGACATCAAGATGTTAAAATCATATATTTTGATCTCTGTTATTATTTATTTAAAATGTTAAATTGTTTACTATCGTTTTATTGAATATAATCTTAATTTTACGCCCTGGGTTTTAAAATAACCCGACACATGAGAAATAGTCAGGTAGAAAACAATAGACAATAATTTTAAGTTAAACCATCATGTTCATCGTGATAAACTATGATTCCGAAAGGTACCTATCGAAATAGATCTTTAGTAGCAGCCACAAATATAATGTTTTAACAAAATATAAAATCTCTGTTACAGTGGATATGAATAGGCGCCTGATATTAAGTTGAATTTGAGATTTTCTCCAATGATAGGATAAATTTGAGAGTTATTAGGGTAATCCCCGATCTAATTTGGAAAATCTATAGACTACGATAAAGTTCCGAGACACACGTTCAGTAGTTTGAGTGTTTAGAGTACATTTGGTTTTCTTTAATTTAAGCTAGTACATTTCACGCGTTTACTGTTTTTACGGCACATCTACGGGTCATCAATACAACGAAGTTACACTAGGAATGGGAGGAATAGAGTTGATAAAAAATATAGTGTATCGAAGGCAAACAGTTTAGCGTTTGAATACAAATTTTACAAAAAACATACAAGACATTTGGATGCTCGGTAAACAGAAAAACGTTAAAACATTAAAAGGAAGAATGTAGAATAAGTGATATTTAAAACAACGGTAAAAGGTGTTGGGAAGCAAGGCTGAATTAATACAATCATTCAAAGTAAAATTGATGGAAACAGTTATGGAGGTAAGTCTACAAGGTAAGTGGAATATAACGCTTGTAAAATGTCGATGAAAGTGATCTTTATTCGAAAATGTAACCAGTAAACTGTATTTGTGTTTCAAAAATCTACTCTGGGAAGAAAACAGTAAAACTTATAAGGTTTCTTTATTAATAAGCCAAAACTAAAGTAATGCCACTGTTTCACACAAAATAACGCCAACTATAATATGAAAAGAAAAAAATCCACACTCTCAACTTTAAAACATTTAAAACATCCCATTGAATATGATTGTTCAAAAACCGTTTTTGCATTGCAAATATTCTATTCATAAATTAAAGATGCATATATATTTAAGTCATAAGTAAGATACTTTCTAATAGAACATAATCTTCTAAAAAAAGCGTTCTTATTGTTAGATAATGCAACTAAATATGCTCCAGAACAGAAAGTGAGGAATGAGATTGGGTAAATTATGGTCATAGACTTACTAAACTATACTGCTAAAAGTTTCCACTTCCTATTAAAGACTCCCAAAAAACTCTTAGATTTGCATATGACCAGGAATGTTTTTTATCAAGAATATTCAACTACAACAAAAATGTTGTAATAATATATTTTGTACCAATGATGAAGATGACAACGTTCCCTTGAGTGAAATTAGGGAACAATTGCGAATCCTTGCCACTGCGTCCTTGGATGTTGCTAACTTATTGAAAATAGTGAATACCAACATCGCGTACTCCAGATGATATTAAATTATAAAGATAAGCAAACCAATGTTTATAAGGAGGAAGATATGGGCAGTGATGATGATGAGAACGTTCCTATTCAAGTTAGAAATGTTTTAACCAAGCTTAACTTCGGTTGAAACAAAAGAAGTATCACATACAAGTATTTTAGTTCTTCCTAAATTAAAGGCGGTTGCATTGTAAGACAATGACAAACGTTAATAAAGACAGACTAAAATTGCTTATCGCTATTGAAATATTTGTTTAGTTTATTATAAATATACGTATATGTTTTGTTCTTTTATTTTAATAAAACGTTTATTATTCAAATCATTTATATCATGTTAATGTTAATGTAAACAATTCAATAATGTGCATTACACTTGATCAATTAGTTCACATTAACAAGTGACTACCACTTTGTGGTTTTTAAGCCATTGCCAACTCTATTCGTGGCTGATCTTTCTTTTCTTGTTTCTTATATATTAATTCTGACCATCCTGGTGACTGCTGAAATGTTGCTTTGTTTATTAGCAAGTAGTAACTTCAGTAATTACTGACTTAGTAAATCCTGCCTATTCATTACTTTAATTGTATTAGAATAATAGTTCGGGGATAGCAAACCTGCTATTTTCTCTGATTTGCCCTTCTAGCAGACTTCCCATCTCCATCAAATGTTTATTTTACAAGATGCTAATTCGGTCCGCACTCTACGGATCTTCAAGTTTGTTACACCCAACCAGGTGAAACGGCTTCAAATTTTCCAAAATAAGCTCCTCATGAGAATCTTAAACGCTCCATGGTTTGTCAGAAATAATCAAATTCATAGGGAAATAGACACTCCAGAAATCAAGCACCATAATCAGTAATCATATCTCAATTATTCCACAAACAACAATTCAGCTCAAGTTCTTCTGAAAACGCGCTTGTTCACGAGCTGGTTGACATGCTGGGAGCTTAGCACCACGTCTATCTATTAGCGGTCTAACCTCCCCCTATTCCAGGATGAAACGACCTCATCCGTCGCTGCAGTCATAACTTTTGCCCCATACGATGGTATCCAGCCCTGTGTTAACTCAAACTCGCGAATGAATAGAATTGCCGGGTCCTCGTGTCCAATAACATCTGCCAGATCGGCGGGTGCTATATCTCCAAATTTAAGGCAGTAACAGTAACGATCTACAGGGATCAACTGTGAGGCGGTTTCGGTTTAGTGTATTGGTAAGACCACAGGTAGTCCTGCATAACGCGGTCCAACTTGTCACTCCAGGGAAAGTCTCCGCGATCAGGTATGTGTCATGCATTCCACCGCCAGGTTTATTACGTTTATAGTAAATAAACCTCCCACCAACTCATCAGTTGGTGGTTTAACTTTATTCTTTCTCTTAGTTTTCTATGTATTACTTCTAACACCGCTTTATTTCAGTCATCGACATCTACTGATTACTGAGACGGTCAATATATTGGAGTTTTACCTTCTTATCTTTCGGCATATTATATAAATTAGGAGGTAATTACTGAAAGCCGATTCCAGAAATTAAGTTCATTCGTCAAGCAATTTAAACTTCGGTATTTTCGTCATCAAAGTCAGTTATTAAGTTTATTTTAGAGTCTCCATTTTCCCAGCCAGGATCTACAAGGTGTTAGACCTTGTTCTCTTGGTGGATGAGACCTTTTAATATAAGATTTCATTTGTGTTGTTTAAACTCGGCTCGACATAATAGATCTAGTGGATAAATTAGAAGATTGAGGCGAACTAAACCAAAGAAGTAAGATTAAAAAATGTTAGAGTATTCTTTGAAATCCTTTGAATCAAATACTCATATTTCACTTGCTGTTATTCAAAGAACTTTTGTTTTGAGTAACCACATCAACTGAAAATATTAGTCAGTAATTAAACAATAAATTTAACAGTGTAATAAATGTATGTGACGCCATTATCATTGAATTAAACTGTTTAAAACTTTAAGAGACCCTCGCAGTATTAGCAAACAATACCTAACTAAAGATGGGTCTTATGTCAGCTATAATTAGCAACACGTTTTCAAGTTTTATTAATGTCTGGTGTAGACTGTTGTTCCTTGCACTTACTTGAACGGTAATATTCCAACAGTATTGTTTTGGCTGTAAAAAGATAAAATTTACAGCCCGGATTTTATTGCAGTTCTTAGCTCTCGACGGGACAACTTAGTAGCCATTTACTATTTCTAGATATCGAAAGATGATTCTATGGACCGCTGGTTCGCAACGGTAGCTGTATGAGTCCTGTCTTTATGCACTTATTCGAAGGTAAAGTCGGAACCGAGTTGGGTTCCCTGTTGTTCCTTCCCGATGTGCAGATGAACTTATTTTTGCGGCTTCTAATCGTAAAATGGTTATATTTTTAAATGCATGTTCGATGTTCTTATGGCGTAGTTCTACAATTTTATGACTACGGCGATTTAATGTGGCTGTAAATTTAAATCAGAATATATTACAGTAATTATTGTTAATGAAAGCAAATCCATAAAATATCACAAAAATTATAATTAATAGTTTTTTTTCTTGGGCTACATGATTCTTTCTTGAATTGGAGCCTGCTTAGATGTCGACGATCACAGTCTATTTTAAGTAATATTCTCATGATTTTCTTGTGTTCCTCTTAAACGACATAAAGCGGTTTCCAAAGTTGATTAAAATTTTTCTTAGTGTTACGAAAAAAAAAACAGTTTATTTACAGCATCATATTATATGTTTGAATGAATCGGTAGCATTTTACAAAAGACGTAGATAAGTCGAAACTGTTTTGTTTCCTCCGAACTGATATCTTATGGCTAATATTTCTGAAGCATTCATTTCAGTTAATTCTATTTTATTTTACTTTCTAACTTCGAAATTGGCGTAAAAGTCGATAGTCCGACGGGGCAAGATCTGGAGAGTACGGGCAGGTGCGGTAATAAGACAACAGTAAAAGACCTCGCCATCCATGCCTATACAAGTTATTCCAACAATCTACTAAATTAGTGTTATAAAATGATAATATTTTATTAATAATTCATATCTTATACGCTTATTTTCGCATTATCTGCTGCTAATTTTGCCTATGAAATAATTATATTATTTCAACAAAATTTAAATACAAAATTAACCTAAAAATGACATCTAACCATAACTAAGATTGTGGTACGAAAGGCGTGGTAGAAAAGGACGCGAGTTGTAAAGACTGTCAGGTTAGATTAAAATAAGTGCGCATGTGCAGTCCTAGCCAATAGAAACTTGTATACACACGGATGGCGAGGTCTTTTAGTGACGTTTGCTGTAATATGTCCCACCCAAGTGCTTTCAGCGCCTCCTTGCCTGTCCTTCAATTGATGTGGCGGACATCTTCACAAAATTTTTATTTTAGTCCAGTCGCTAATCGTTTCCTTACTTACATTTAACGCTTATGCCAATTGCTTTTGATATTGGTTTAGGTCTTTATCGAGTAACTCTTACAGTTTCGCATCTTGAGTTGACGAAACTTGACCTTTTCAAAGAGGTATAAATCTATGATGGTAATAGTTTCGCAAAATATGACATACATCTGATAGAAAGACCGGTAATGATTTCCTGGTACACCTAATGCATATTTAACACAACAGTAAACGATTTTGACGCTTTCAAGCTCAACTTCATTATTTTCTGACTGTATAAGGAAGTTATTTAATACCAACTAGCATTTTGAAATGAATTTAAAGCTGAAAATAGAAAAAAAATCCTGAAAACCTTTGTCTCCCTTGAAAATAATACATTTTTAAAAAGTAGTGAATATATTAAAATATTATATAATGGTTTTTCAAAATTATTCACCATCGAAACCGGAAAATTCTTCTTAACTTTCATAAAAACAATCCTTACTTAAATACAGTTACTCCTAGAGCATCTTGTTAGCTTTTTAAAATCGCCACAGCCTCATAAAATAAGCATTATAAAGGAGACATCATCGTTACGGCAGAAAACAACACTTCGAGCTTCGCCCAGTCACATTATATAGTCGGGAGTTTTCCTGTTAGCGGTTATTCGAACTTTAATTGAGATATCTTGGCCGCCAACTGCGCCGCTTTTGGGCCGACCCGTTTTCAATTCCCAATTTAAATGATAATAGTTCCGTAACTTTGGAAGGCGCTGAGTTGATTCATTGTTTTCCTTTTGCACTGGTTAACTAGTTCCGGAAAAATAAAACCAATGCGGTTTTTGATTACGACGCCTTTTTATCAATCCACAATGGACGTTTTCGGAAATGGAACTCCTCGGGTAACTACTTTAAAATTAACGAAATAAATGTAATTTATTTATCTTTCCAGAGTGGAAGTCGAGATGAATGAGTCTAAATCAATCGAATGGTGTTAAATGACCTCAATGAATATAACTGAAGGCTAACATACGTGTGTAAGCACTACACCTAGTGAATATCTCATTCAAGCTGCAACACCGTTTCTTTTAGAACTCTTGTAACGTGTGACGGAGCATTGTGATGCAAGAGGATGACTTTGTGTTTGCTACTTGATTATTGCTACTTTGTTTGCAACAATACATCATTCAGTTTTATGGCAGATATCGGCAGTAACACACTACATCTTGCTAATCCCGCCATATCAACAGCTATAATTTATAGGCATGAATATTCCGCTTCTTTTTTCCCTTTTATTCGTCTTTCCTGGACAAACTCATGACCTTTTGTACTTGAGATTCTCACAGTAGATTGCCACTTGTCATCGTCAGCTCAACTCACTTCAGAACAGTCTCATTTTGTTGTCTGGCAACCGCTCAAACCACGATTTTGAAATTGTTTGAAATAGCATTTTCAGTCAATTTGTGTGCTAGTTGTTTTCACTCCTATTGAGTGTTTCCCATGTAGCCGCTTGGAAGCAGTTGATTAATCAAACTACCCATATATCTAATTAGACTGTGTCAACATTCTTTGAGCTGGGTTTTCGTCCAAAATGTTTTGAAATTAACATTTAAATCACCACATTTAATCGTTGAGATCTGACGGTGAGCATCAGCATAAGTTTCTACACGTGTGTTATGGGCGATGGCTGCAGATTTATTCAAATCAAATAGAGAACAACAAATTTTCTTAGTTTAATGTCGTTGTTGCTCATGTTAACAGTACTTAGAACAAAAAACTGCAGTTTGTTATGACAAAAAAAGATTGTCTATTAAATAGTGTTGAGTTTTTTTGAGTGAACAGTGTTGATATAACAGTGATTGAATATAACCTCACTAGACGAAAACGGAATTATTGCGAATATTACTATTAGTCATGTGACAGGACCAGTGTATTTATTTTTTTTATGTATATGTAATCTAGTAACCCTCTTGACCTCTTGTCAAAAATGTTATTGTGAAAAAAAATGGATAAAAAGGAATTTCGCGTGTTGATAAAATATTGCTTTTTGAAGGGAAAAATACAGTTGAAGCACAAACTTGGCTTGATGCCGATTTTCCGGACACTGCCCCAAGAAAATCAAAATCAAGGATTGCTATGCTAAGTTTAGACATGCTGAAATGAGCACCGACGACGGCGAACGCAGTGGACGCCCAAGAGGGGTTGTTACCGACGAAAAGATTTTAAAAAATCCACAAAAAAGAAAAAGAAAGTGCTGCTTTACCAAGACAATGCACTGTGTCACAAGTCAGTGAAAATCATAGCAAAAACCCATGAATTGGGCTTCGAATTGTTTCTTCATCCACAATATTCTCCAGATCTGTCCCCAGTACTATTTTCGGTTCTCATATCTCAAAAGAATGCTCGCTGGGACGAAATTTTCGTCGAATGATGAGGTGATTGCCGAAACTGAGGCCTATTTTAAAGCAAAGGACAAATCGTACTACAAAAATGGTATCGAAAAGTTGGAGTGTCGGTATAATCAGTGTCACCCTTGAAGGGCATTATATTGAATAAAAAAACTAATTTTGCCAAAAAAATGTGTTTTACTATGGTAGGCCGGGGACTTTGCAATTGATCTGTTACATGACCTATGCACTAGTCATCTTCAACGGCTTCACTTTGCTCATTACTCATGAAATTATCTTGTTCTAATATAACTTCTATAATATAATAATTTAGTTATAACATTTTCATTATAACTAAATCAGTACGGCTGAACCTTTATTAGACATACTTACCAAAACAACGAAAAAACTATGCTCATAGCCAAAACATATTGGAAAATAAAAAATTTACCTTTTTGCCTATACACTAGTTCTTGATCCTGTTTAAGACCACAAGTGTTATCGTCACACTCATTATATCTAAGAAAAATATATAGTCAGTTGAGTGGTCAAATAGTAGGTAAACATTGTGGGCGGTATAATTAGGGATAAGGTAGGGTATTATTTATCAAATATGTTAAAATAGAATATACATGCATTATCAATTTTATGAAGTATTATAGCACATAATTATTATTAAAATTTAGAAAATAGAATTGTAACAACAAATTGCAACAGAAAAAAATATTTATGATTTAGGAATAAAATAACGTAATAGAAATATTTTAGACTTGCAATTTATAGAGGAAGATCTAGCATCTTAAGGTGAAAAAGTATTTCCTCAATCTACCAGGCCATAAATAATACTAAGATCGTATTAAACAAAAAGTTGAATATCTTGTAACTGATAACGACATTTTAGAATTTTGAAAATCGGCCCACAATTGACGGAGAACATACATTAAAAAAAAAAACGGCCTAACAGAGATACTCCACCTTTTTCGAAGTTGGTTAAAAATATTTGAAAACTTTGTATGTACCTTTGAAATTTGACCGTCTCCCTAGATCCCTCCTTCCCCCCAAAAGATCCTGATTTGCTTCCAATGAGATCACCTCGGAAGCGTACTCTTTGGAATAAAAAGAGGATTTTGAAAATCGGCCCACACTTGACGCAGAAATCGGCAAACATATACGCATTAAAAAAAAATAGACAGCCGAACATAGAACCTCCTTCGTTTGCGAAGTCGGTTAAAAAGTAGACCGAATAGGTCTAAAATATTTTTAAATCTCGTGATAGTCACGCCTCTTTCACGTAAAACTTGGATCCCCTGCTAAATAAGAGTATCAAAAATACCTTTATCACTGAAAATCCTCTTATATTAGATAAAAGAAAACTCTATTTCCGGTTGCCAATAATACTGCTTACAAATACAATTGAATTACTCGGTAGGATAAGCACGAGATAAATTAGGGGAATATTTCGCTTAAAAGATAAATGGAAAAGTAACTGATTTGTTGGGGGACGTGTTACCTTCTCCCCGCTTCTGGGGTGGAAATTTGACCTGAAATTTTTTAGATATTATTTATGTATACATATATAACGGGAACATCCTCGTGTTTGGTTTTTTAAATTCGGTTATTCACGGAGAAAATGAACAGAAAAAAAAACGAAGACCTAATTTTAAATTTAATCTGATTATGAATGTAAGAAATATATTTTTATTATTATTTAATTAATACATTGTTACTAGTCGTCTCCGACAATTTCGTTTTCGACTTTAATTTGTCTTCATGATAAGATAAACCTAGGTATGTAACTTGGAGGACCCATCGGCCCTATCTCAGTCTCTGGAGTAACAGGTGAATTGACAGTACAGAAAAGTCCATGTGTTTTTTAGTTAGCCCTTGGAGGAAAAAAGTACAGTTGAAGCAAAAACTTGGCTTGATGCCAAGTTTCCGGACACTGCCCCAGGAAAATCAACCGTCAAGGATTGGTATGCTAAGTTTAGACGTAGTGAAATGAGCACCGAAGACGTAGTGGACGCCCAAAAGAGGTTGTTACCGACGAAAATATTTTAAAAATCCACAAAATGACCGTAAATTGAAACTGAATGAAATAGCACACACTCTAAATATATCAACTAGACATGTACATCATATCATTGACGAATATTTGTGTATTTGTGTATGAGGAAGCTCTATGCAAAGTGGGTGCCGCGCGAGCTCACTTTGGACCAAAAACAACGACGAGTTGATGATTCGGAGCAGTGTTTGAAGATGATGAAGCGTAATAAAGCCGAGTATATGCATCGATACGAAGGGCGAAGTCGTCGCAAAACGGCCGTATTTGAAGAAAAAGAAAGTGCTGCTTTACCAAGACAATGCACCGTGTCACACGTCAGTGAAAATGATGGCAAAAATCCATGAATGGGCTTCTAATTGCCTGCTCATCCACCGTATTTTCCAGATCTGGCTCCCAGCGACCATTTCCTGTACTCAAATCTCAAAAGAATGCTCGCTGGGAAGAAATTTTTGTCAAATGAAGACGTGATCGCCGCGTCTGAGGCCTATTTTTGAAGCAAAGGACAAATTGTACTACAAAAATGCTATCGAGAAGTTGGAGGGTCGCTATAATTAGTGTATCACCCTTGAAGGGAATTATGTTGAATAAAAAAAAACTAATTTTGCTAAAAAATGTGTTTTACTATGGTAGGCCGCGGACTTTTCAATAGACCTGTTACAATAGTACTAAAATAGAAAACTACAGACAAGATACGTGGTGACAAGTACACACTTAGCTTAAGCTTAGATCAAAATTATAGAATTCAAGATGCACGGAGAACAGTAAAGTACTTTCGGAACAGAAGAGGGATAAAGCAAAAAGGAAGGGATAATATGTCAGTAAACAAAAAATGTGCCCTGAGGAACAATTCATTACTCTAAAACAATCCAAGCGAGTTGATAACTCATATTTTCTAAAATTAATAATATCATGATAAATGTGATGTGAAATGTCTGTATAAAATATCTATATGAAACTATTTGTTATTTAGTGGAGTAACTAAATAAATAAGGTAGTAAAAAAGAACAGACGTATCACTTGGATGTATGTAATACGAGTAGTTCATAATGTCGCATATCAAATTGTTATCGTTATAGATAAATTATACTTATCAATTTTAATAATAATCCAAATAATCAAATATAATTAACTAAGTTGTTGCTTAAACTATTCTCAAATACTTACCCAAACAGAGTTGCGTTGAATCTAATAATAATGTTAGAAGCAGAGTAGGAACACAGTACTTTTATTTTTCCGCTTTTTTCGAAAGTCAAAAATAAAATGTAAAGCTAATTATGATTTTGTTCATTAAGTTTTGTGTTCGAATGCTTATCAATAATATTTCACCATTTTTATTTGGTAAACCATAATTCCGCCATCGTAGATAGTTTTACAAACTGAAATAAATGATACTCGAACGGAGAAAAGTCCGGATTATACCGTCCATGCATGAAAACATCCCAGTTAACCTCTCTCAAATTTTGTCCAGTTTCTAAATATGTGTATGACCTAATGTAGTCGTCATGGAAAAGAACGTCATTCCTATTGATTAATTCTAGTCGTTTTTTTTAATCCTATTATTTATTAATAGAAAATAGTCGAGTTAAGTGAATTTCCGTAATAAGTATAGCAACTGTTTAGGGCTGTAAGATCATAAAAGTTGGAGTACAGGTGCTCAAAAACCTTCCAATTGCCACAAACTACTCCAATTAGAAAACATTCAAGAAACAATCTTTGAAAAATATCCTTACTCTATAGTTCTATTCTGGTACAAGCATCTCAGTTAAGGGTTTAAGGGCACCAAAGTTTCTGTGAACTAACATAGTTACTGGAATTTGGAGTGTAGCTTATAGTTCAAGATGAACGGCCGCCAAAGTATGATTGAAGTAACTCAGTTTCTCATCCGTAGACCATTGGAATTTGGAGTCACCAAAACTTGGGGAACTATTCCATGCAGGGATCCCATGGAAATTTGAGTAGAAAGGGTGTCATTTAGAGGATCAACGAAAGCAAACTGGCAGACGAAACTATTTATTAGGCCTATAAGTCCTGTTTGGGTACAACGACCACGTACATCAATGTGATCGTTTTTTTAAAACCGATTTTTGAGGCTCTGGCAACGGACTGCATAGTATTCGAGCAATCAGAGTCATACGTCTGAAGTCGAAGTTGAAGACTGAATAATGTAGTGAGTGAGATTATATGTTTTGATCCGTTTCTTAGTAGATAAAAACCCTCGGCGTCATATTGCATCGTCGTTGAACAAGTCGCCTCTTCATTCATTATTTTCCCTGGTATTTTGAAATCAGTTAATAGATTTTTGTGTTGTAAACCAGTGGTTTAATGATTTTATAAACTTTTTCTACGACTACTATCGAATAACAAAAAATACCTTCTTGGCGAATGACCCCATTTCTATATCTACCATATTCCAGCGAAATTCACGTTTTAAAAAAGCTATAATATACCTTTATTGAATATTAGTCACTAGTTACTAGAAATATGCGATTGTCAATAATTTTTTATACCAAGCTAATATTTTGGTTATATTTTGAGTTTTAAAAACTTCGTTATCCGAATTTTGATAAAATAATAAGCTCATATTAAAGAAATCTTAAATGAGAAAATACTTGGTTCACAGAAGACGAATTATATTTTTCATTTCCCCATTTGTTAGATTTTACCATATCTGGCTTTTGATTCTTATTTTATCTCAATATATCCATAAGGAAAATAAATTTCATAAAAAATAAGACTTCAGCGGTCATGGAAGAATAGTGTAAGATGCTAAAGATTGGTTTCTACAGCTAGTAATATTACATTTTAAACCCCAAAATCGTTTCCTTCATGAGATTGTTAATTAGTACTACAAACCCTGTATTTTAATATACGTTGTGGAAAGTCTGAATAGCTAACTTATTATTGTTCTTCCTCTTATGTAGTGACTTTACAGCCATACTTATTCTGAAATAGATGCAATTCCCAAAGAAAAACTAAATGATACCACAACCCACTAAGAAATGGAAATAATTAGCATCAAAACCTGGAGTTGAATCACCCTTTTCTAGATCAGGAACAAAATAAAACACCATCTTACTTTTATAATATGATATATTATATAATTTAATAATATAAATTACAGTACAAAATAATAATTTTGTATATATACATCGTAAGAACATTTACTGTTTTCATAAATATTGTTTACATCAATAGACGCCCAAAGTCTGCGTTCAAATCATTTCATATAAAAACTATTTATACAAGCACATTAACAGACATTAAAAGCATAATATTAATACTGCGGTTGATAAGCACGGAAATATAACAGAACATGAACAGCGGCATCAATTCAAGATTTTGAGCTAGCTGGAAGAAACATTCTGTTTCCGATTTTTATCCAATCTTATCCTTGCCGGTGGTTAGTAATTAAAACTAAAGCTTGGGACAGTAATTCGTTATGATAAGGAATGTACTTATATGAAAAAGTGATGATGTTGTTGATGAAAACAGCGATAGAGTGAAGGTTATGAAGCAAAATATTTCTTCCAAAGAAAATCCATAGTCTACTAGCCCAAAATTTAGGATTACTTACCATATATACCTCGACTTCTAGTGCCGTTCATCATCCTGTGCACGTCATTGATGTCAGATACACTTTCCGTGTCGGAAATTATGTTCCTGTTCATCATTTTCCTGCCCTGGGGCACCGGTGGAAGGGGTCGATTGAAGACCTCGGTCTCGTTCATTTGAGAATCGAGTCTTCCGTATAACTGTTCGGTTGAATACGGGACGTTTTGCTGGGGGCGATGGTACATGTCATTCGCACTAGCTGTAAGCCTGCTGTTACGCACGAAGGGTTCTCGAGCAGGTAGTTGCGAGTACGAGTTCCGAACCATCATGGGACTACCGGGATTTCGATGTAGCTGGCCCATGATGACTCCCGTCTGTTGCACCCTGGGGTTGTCCATGTCGTGGATCTGTCCGTAAATGTCACATACTTTATTGTTAACGGATATCTGACGTGGAGACGGTCGTACCTGCGGATACTCGGCGATACTTTGTCTCGACGAATAGATACTGGGTGTTTGAGATCCGCGCACGATGTCTTGGTTGGGGACGTAACCACCGAACTGGCCGAAGATCTCGTCGTTCAAAATAATCTCCCGACGTAACTGTAACGGTTGAGGAGTTTTGCCGCCATGCAGCTCCTGAGTCGGTGTAGGTGCTGCGCTAGGACGTCTGGCTATATTATTATTTTGATACGACACGCGTCTTAGACCAGGCCTGGGCATGTAACCCAGCTCCTCTGCTATTTGTATAGAACCGTGGCGCACTAGCACCGGCATCTGCGGCTGGGGTACGAGACTATCCCGCGGTTGTCCGTACAGGGCGTCGTCGAACTGAGCCACCCTCTGAGCGTACGGACCTTCAGCTATCTGTTTCTGAGTCATGTACTGTGGATTTATATTGCCCTTACTGATGTAAAACTGATCTCCATTCGCTCGCACCGTGTTTGGTTTCGTGTTATAGTACAGCTGCTCGTTGGTGGAGTCGGTTCTCGAATTCGTTCGAAATTGATTGTATCGGATATCGTTCGGGGTGCTCGGCACAAAAACATCGTCGTCGAGTTGGCTTTGGCTCTTGTCCAGAATCCTCCTCTGAGGCGGGCTCTTGGTGAAGCCGTTTTTGGTCGGCCACGACTGCACGTTCTGATCGGAAGCACCGGAAAAACTGACTTTTCGTTTCAGCGGATCATCGATTGTTTGCTGGATCGGCGTATTCAGACTACCTCTTTTGAAGATTGGTCGATACAGACTGCTGGTGGAGTCTATCTTTCTTGGACTGCCACCATCGAAGGTACGACGCTCCGGAGCCGCCCTATTGAAATATTTCTGCTGCTGGAACTGGATCTGCTGAAGACTCTTGGGATGCACCTGATGATGGACGGCGTGATTTTCGGGGATGGCGTTGGGGTAGTACCTTTTTTCTGGCGCGACCACGGTTTGAGGTTGAGTTTTGATATCTCGCGGTAAACTCAAACTTCTCCTACTGTTTCTACTCGCCGAGGGTGATAAACTCCTCGATCTCCTGACGCTGGTGGGCTCCTCGAAGTATGGATAGCAATTTTCGTACTGCATCTGAAGCATATAAAGCTCCTGATCCTCGCGATCTTTTAGCTTTCTGACCTCCTTCCAGTAATATGCCTCCACGCTTTTCCTTATGTCCTCCTTCTGGGGGGTCTTTGGTGAATCGTTTGCTTTTAACACTGATGGCGTAATAGATCTGGCGGTTCCGTTAAATGACTTAATCGGTGAAAGAGACAGGTTCTGCATAGAGTTGTTTGGGGTTGGAGTTCTATTAACTGATGGATTAATGTGTACTTGAGCGTTGGTTATGATTTTATCGGTACTGCCGAGTGGAGATGATTGACTCCTTCTGTACAAAGTATCTGCGCTACTTGGTGAAGCCTGACTTTGTCTGTGATTGTCACTACCAAACCGACCGTTCTCCTGGATCGGTTTAAACGGTTGCTTGTTGGTGGTACCGGAGGGTGGCTTAGCGGAAAGGTTATCGGTACTCAATAATAAGCTATCCTTGCTGACGTTTTTAATATTGTCTGGATAATCTATGTCTATTTCTAGTCTTTGGTGAGTTGGACTGTAATCCCTGTTGTTACGTTTCGTTGGCTTGGGCGATTTCCTGGCTTTCAACAACTCGGTAGCGATAATTTTCTCTGTGCTGACATTATCGGATGGTATTGGGGAACGAACCCTTGGCGCGAGCGGTACAATTTCCCTATTTGGCGGTAATTTCAGTTTGGATGGTTCAAGTGACGGTGAACGGGGTACTTTATCCGTTTCCTTGGGACTCGTTCTGGTAGAGCCCGACCCCACGTACAAAGTCCTGTCTTCTATACTATCGAACACTGTCCCGTAAGTATCGCTCAGATTTGGTCGCTGCGGAGTCGTCTCCATCGGTAAAGTCATTATTTGGTATTGCTCGTTTCTCGATTGTCTTGTGGCATTTGGCGGGGATACATTGACCGGCGATTTAACATATACATTTTGGTATGGATTAGGAAGGGCCCTCTCCGAATTGATCGGTATCAGAGCCTTGGGGTTCACCAAACGAACGTCTTGTTTTGTCTCCAACAGCCTCGGGGGCGTGTCTCGTTTGTTTTCGGCGATTCTGGCGGTGGGTATCGGACTGATCGTATCCTTGACATCGTCAGTGGAGTCGTCGTTAGGCTGTTGAGGCTCGTTGGCGTAAATGTTGGACTTATCCGACTCTAAAGTACTCGCCGAGGAACTGGAATCTATATATTTACGAATATCAGGCATATGCATATATCCATTGGCTGATATATTACCTTTAAGTGGTTTATCCATCGGAGTGTATCGGTCTTTGGTGCTGTCGGAATTCTGGCAAACCCCATTCTCGAAATTTTGCTTGACTTTGTTGAACTGATTGATATGTTGTTGAGCGTACTCCCTCTCGATTTTCTCGTCCAAGTAGGGATTAGGAACTTTAGCATCGCTGTCGCTCCTTTGAACTGTCGGTTTTTGTGTCGGTGACTTGATCGAGTAATTCTCCCCGCCCGTGGTATGTCTGAATGTGGACTGCCGACTGAAGTTGTTGCTCTCGTTCTGATAGTTATCGCTGTACATGCCGGCGTTATCTTTATTTTGCGTCTTATTGTTATCGTCGCTTTTTTTCTTCTTGTCTTTATTCCTAAAGGCCGAGAAAAACTTGCGAAGTCCCGTCTTATTTTTCTTTTCCATCTCGGTGTCAAGAGTAAAGGCCGATAGTACCTCTTTGATTTTCACGATGCTCTCCTCGGAATCAGATCGCCTGACGATGGTTACATATTGGTCCTCATCGTTGGACAAGGTATCTCGACTACTTCCTATATGATTCGAATTGACATCCTTCCGCTTTTCGATGTTCAAACTATAGCGATCGGTCTTCACGCTGTGCTTGCGGGGTAACAGAAGCTGGCTTTTCGTCAATCGGTTTCGCCGAGCCCTGGCTACCGGTCGGTTACTCTGCTGATTCGATTCGAAATTCTCCTTAAGTTTATCGATCACACTATTCCTATTTGGCGACGTGTTTCTGTGAAGTTTCAAATATGCCGAGCGGTTGATAGAGTTCTCGTTTGTCGCTGGGTTATGTCTCAAAATCACTAGGTCCTCACTAGTCAACGAGTCACTTTTCGCGACACTAACACTCTTCGGCTTGTTGATGTTCGACAGCAGCGTATAAACGGTTTTCTTCTGATCCGCCTCGCTAATACTGAATGTCGATATCGGTGGTGGACTTACTGCAGCCATTTTGACACCTCTGGATTATCTTGACATTGGCTTTCTCCTAAAACAACGGAAAACGACTTCAGAATGACCAGTTAACATACAGTAAGATTCTAAAAATACACGCTTACGCTTATATTCTGTCAAGGAATCGGATAAGTATCTGAGATCGGTAAAATGTTCCAAGTATTACAGTTCAGCTATGAATATTGGTTTAAAGGAACAAACAAGTCGATATCGTTATCTTATATTAGATATTTTGCGCAAAATAAACGAGATAAAACAAAGATAAAATTCTTTTTTTTAACGCCCCATGTTTAAACACCTTGGTTAATATATTTATCAGCTTATTGGGAGATTATGTGTTCGTAAAATAAGATAAATCTATAAGTTATTGCGGAGGATTATAACATATATTTCAGCTTTGTGGTTTTTGGGAATGATTTATCATCGATCTATATTACGTTACAGTTCTTCTAAAAAATCCAAAATCGTCCTCACAGCACTGTATCAGAATTAAGTTTCTATTTTTTTGTTCTTCAGTTAATCAGTTATGTTGGGTTGTAAATCAACATATCTATATGTAGCGTTTATTATGAATTCGAATTAATTTTGAAGAATTTATTGGGTATACCTGGCATGTCATTACATCCAGAGATGAGCAAAATACATGATTTGCTTTAACTAAAATACAAAAATTACAAAATCCTATCCCGCATGTATTTCTAAGACGAAATAAATAATATTCTTAAATAATGTATTAATAACAGAAAAAAATATAAAATACAAAATACATACTACAAAATACACAGGTGTTAGGTTTTATAAACAGAATATAATTAATCCAGCCTAGCCTATTATCAATCAATAAAAGAAGAACACTATCCCTGTTCGCACAACAATACAAAAGTCATTTTGTTTACCAATACTAACACTTCTGTTACTCCCAGGTTACTTCTGTTACTCATGTTTCATCGTCTCAACTGTTGTGATGTCTTTCGGCAATCAACACATTTGGAATTTAATTTTTTTTTGTAATTTAAACAATAGCTTATCAAATATTTTTTCTAATCTGTTTTTAGTTGTGATGTAATAACATATTTCCCAACTTATCAAATAAATATTTTTTAAGTAAATTTTGTCAATAAGTCAACTTGTTGTAAGATGTAAGCCAACCAACTTAAAAGAAAATTCTTTTTTGTCGAACAGGGATAATACTAGCTGATGTCCACGCAGTATTCTATGACTTGGCTAGGAAAAATGATAAATTTATTTATGTTCAAATGTATTTTAGAGCTATAATAATTTGAAATACTATCTACCCAATACTTCAGCGTCTTATTTTAAGATATTCGTCTTATTTTAAGATTATATTTAATTTGATATTAGAATTTAGTCTGAAAATTGTTTTTCTTTGTAAATAATATGGGCACGTGGTAAAGTTAAATTAATAGGTTTAGATTAACGTTGAGTTCTTATTAAGTAATAACTAGTGTTGGGAACAATCGACTGAAATCGACTATCGACTGTTCAATAATTGACTACTTTTTACTATCGACTCTTTCAGTCACTATTTTCGGTCCGACTGATTTTATTACTATTTACTATCGACGGTTTCAGTCGTTTACTTTTAGTTACTATTTTCGATTCTACTAGTTCATTCGACTGATTTTTAATGTTCTGGCCTTCCGTCCTAGTCGTGGCCTTGAGGAGTTTTTATGCTTATATAGATTTATATGTAATATATGTGGTTTTATGTTTTTTTTGTAGTTTGCTTGTGAATAACTATATATTGTAAATAACTATAGCAGCATTTTGGAACGCTAGTTTTCGAGGGCAAAAAAATTAAATTGAAAATGATAAATCGTAAGATACTTTTGACTGGCATAATAGGTAATACTTTGGATTGGTATAATAGGTAATACTTTTTGATAAACTTTCACGATTTTGTCCAAGACTCTTGTTTATCAAAACTTTTTTCCTAAAATCTTGGAAACTAAAATTAGATTCCAAAGGTTTCAGAAATTGCATAGATCCAAAAGACTTGAAGAATTTTTTACAGTAGAAGTTGTTAAATTTCTTTTAAAAATATTACCGTACTACCATGCGGTGGAGAGGATGACGCATACCTGATCGCGAAGATTTGGCCTGGAGTTGGACCGAGTTATGTGGGACTTCCTCTGGGCTTACCAATACACTAAACCGAAACCGTTAAACCCTGTGGGTTGCTAACTTACGTTAGCCGGGCAACCGTTATTGGACATGAGGACCTGGCGAAAATACAGATGGTGAAACTAACTATAATTTCGCGAACTTGAATCAACACACGACTGTGTGTTGTCGTATGGAGGCAAAAGTTATGACTGCAACGACGGATGAGGTTGTTTCAGCCTGGAAAAGGGGAGGTTAGCGGTGACGCGGTGCTAAGCTCCCAGCATGTCGACCAGCTCGCGAACAAGCGCGTTTTCAGAAGAACTTGAGCTGAGTTGTTGTTTGTGTGGAAGGATTGAGATATGAGGTACTTGATTTCTGTGTCAGTTTCCCTGTGAATTTGATTATTTCTGACAAACCATGGAGCCTTTAAGATTCTCCTGAGGAGCTTCTTTTGGAAAACTGGAAGCCGTTCCACCTGGTTGAGTGTCATACGTTTGGTCAAAAGTAATTTAAATTCGGGAATTGTTGGTTCAGATGTGCGGAGTATAGAAAAAAATATCGTAGTTTATCTATATCTTAAACTTATTTTTTCATCAATAAGATATGTATAATAGATTAAAGCCATTGAGTTGTTTTAGGAAATAATCCAAAATATGTTAATTTTTCAAGGAGCCAAAGTTATATAACCCACTAAATATTAATCGATGTATTTCAATATAAAAATGTATTTAATGGGAATTAAAATAATCTATAAATTAACCATATATTAATAATAAAATATTAGTTAAGAATGAACATTACCGTGTACTATCAAATATCGAACCAAGTATCCTTGAACATAATTTATATATGTCAATCAAATATTTTATAAAAATCATTTAGGTAGGAAGCAGATTTGCTTATAAAAAACACCAACTTTTAAAACTATATAAAAACTATAGTAGGATATGTCAGAAAGAAAGTGTTCAATACTCCAAAAAGTATAATTATGTTCATTTGATACAAGAATAAAATATTTTACGATAATTTGTTTTAAAGATGCTGCCAGTGAAATTTGTTTAATTTAACTTTGCTTAATACCAAAAAGAGTGCACGAATATGATCTCGTTCATAGACATATATTTCCAAGAAATGATCCTGAATGTTCAAAGCTTGGAGGAAGACAACATAAAACAAAAATTTTACTGGTTTAAATATCATAAATATTTAAGTAAACCTACTTTTAAAAAGCAGATTTCATATTATAGATTTTTTTTTCTAAATATTAAACAGCAAAGAAGCTAACTAATATAAAGCTTGATACAAAGATTCGATAAAAAAGATAGAATAAAAATATGTATTAAAAAACAAGAATTTCCTTTTCCACCGTGATAATAATGTTTATATACTACAAATAAGGTCAAAATCGGTATGAGTAGAAATATATTGCCCTTATAATCTAAATACAATATATTTTGCCGCCATATACAAGGAATGTATTTAAGGCCAAGCTATTCCTAAGAATTGAGATAATACTTAGATCAAACAGTATTAGATCATCACACTTTAACTAAATTGGATCTATATTATCGCTGTTAAGTTTATAAATACCTTTAAAGCCATTCCCACTATTACATCAACATATTTTAGTTGCCGTCAAATTATATTTTCATCAGAATTTACATTGTTACCTGGCACAATTTAAAGAATCTAAGTGTCATTTTATAGCCTTTAAGAAAGTAAAAGGAAAAATATATATTTCATATGCATTAACTTAGTTTAATCGCATAGATGTCCAGTCAAAATTTAAAGTTTTTCGATTTATTGCTAATTGCTATGTAATCAACAAAGAACTTCATAATAACCTCGAAATCGAACGGACTCACGAAGAAATATTACAGTAAAACATGATAAAATATTTTTAACAGAAAAATTGAACCGACTTCAAAAAATAAATAAAGAACTCACTAAAAATTAATCAAACTTATATTTTTAAGAAAAAAAGAACGTTTTAAAATAAAATATACACATAATGGAAGACAACAATGAATAACTAAATAATAATTGTAATAACTAAATAAAAATAAACCAAAACTTATTTAACCTATCTATTACACGTATTTTATATTCTACTGCTTACACACAATTTAGCTTAATACCTACCTAAACCTATTATCTATTGACCATATTATTTTAATGTGTATGTATGTGGTGTAATTGTATAGATTTTACAGTAAATTATTTCTGATTTTTCATCACATAACGTTCTAAACAATAGCAATAACGTTATAAACAAATATCTGATTATTTTAGATAAAAAATATGTGAAAACTTTGTACGTGCCTTTGAAATTTCAGCGTTTCCCTCGGATTTCCTCCCTTCCCCCAACAGATCATGATTTGGTTCCAATGGGACCACCTCGGAAGTGCATTCTTTCGAATAAAAAAAGAATTTTGAAAATCGATCTATAATTAACGGGGAAATCGGGGAACATAAATTAAAAAATATATATATACAGCCGAACATAAAACCTCCTCCTTTTTCGAAGTCGCTTAAAAAGGGTTACTAAATCACAACAACGCGGAAGCAATACAACTACTGGACAATATGCAAGAAATCAGAAGATTAAAAAGAAATACCACTTGTATACGATATATATAGGTGTTACATTTAGATTAAATTACAAACTTATTTAGGTACTTTTGATTACGCTGTTATTGTTGGGGATATGGAAGAACAAAGCTAAGTTCAGATAAAAAAAATAACATAAATAGTATAAAACTATTGAAAATTAGAACAGTTTATATTTTTTGTAATGACAAAAAATTGAAAAGGAAAAAGAAGTATGCAAAAATGTAATCCTGCATTTTAGGAAACTAAATAATTCGAAAATAAGAAGTATCGTTTATACTCTCTGTCCACAAGAAGATTTAAAGAAAAATTTTAGTACTCCTTTCTATTTTCACAATCGCCTAATTATTTTTCAAATAATCATTTCGTTCCTATTGCTTAATGATATCAATCGAAATAATTAATAAATAAATAGAGATACAGCGTATCGTTATGTTAAAAGTAACTATAAAAGTTATTAAAATTTTTCGACATAAATTTTATTGAGACTAATTTCAAATTAATCCTTTAATTAAGTTTCCTAAGTAAATACACAAAACACTAACAAAACGTTGCTTACTGTAACTATATAAATATGGTTGGAACATCAAGAGTAAAGTGAATATCACAAAAATTATTAATTATAAAAAGCTGTAATAGTAATAAGAGGGAGCTTGATGAACTTAATGCCAAAATATAATATAGAGCGACCCACTTTTTTTGGGCCTGATTTACCAGCTGAAAAGGTTTCATTGCTAATATTAACTCAATTTGTAATAGAGGATTGCCCGTGAAGGCGCTTTATTTAGGATATGAGAACCTTTGGCGCCTTGAAGAACCGCTTTTGGGGGGATAGTCTTTGGGGTTACCTGACTGGGAACGCCTCTGACAGGTATCTGATGTGGGAATTGTTGAAGAGAGCTGAGGTTGCATGGAATATCTTGTATATGGAGAAAACGAGGCGTCTCATTTCTGGTGTGTCAGTTTCCCGATTAATTTGGGTATTTCTGACAAACCATGGCGCGTTCAGAGTTTGCCTCAGAATTTTTTTTTGTTTGATCATCGGAGACAATTTCATTTTTCTGCAGATGAAAGACTTAAGCACTGTGGTGACACCGTAGCCTTTGGAGATTACTTTATTTATCTGGGTTCGCTAGCAAATTACTAGAATAATTTTAATTATGTACGCTGTAAAAGGCAAAAGATAGCATTAAGCCTTAAAACTATTCCGTAGTTCTACATCTCTGCAATTTTATATCTTAAATGTGTGTTTTATGTAGTTATGTATATATTTTCTTGCAATTTACTATCCAATAATGATTCTTTCTAAAGTATAATTTCTTGCATTTTGAATAACTGAAAACGAGTCTTCAAATGTAATGAATTATAATTAAAAAACTGAATGTATTATAATAATGTGTTGATAATAACTTACGGCCGTTTTTCAAAATCAATAAATGAAAGATAAGTTTAAATGGTGAAGCATGGGTATTTCTATATTACGCAAACACACTGTATTTGTCCTTGTATTGAAAAAACAACACACACAAATGTAAGAAACGGTAATATACGTTGTACTTTATACAACACATTACAACAACAATTATGAATCAAAACTTAGATATCACTAAACTTACACGTTTATTTCTTGCACAACAACTAACAAACAGTTACCTCGTTGGCTTATAATTTTAAACTATCGCATTAAAGTTATTATCGTAATTGGTAAGTCTTTTTTTGTTATTTTGTTCCCAGAATAATTGCATATTATTTGGCCGAAGGCAAGGTCACCGTTTCGAAACAGAGGAAAAAAAACTAGTTTGATTTTTAATTGGTTTTACAAGGGGTTATCAAGCGCTTTTGCGCATTAAGTATTTTTTAAAAATGCAGAAATATATTGCACTGATAAGGCGTAATTAAGCTAAAATCTCTCGAAGTGTATCAAAATACTTTTTTGTAAACACTTAACAATAACATGTTAACTGTATGTAGTTGAAGAATCATTCGGAAAGTTACAAATTCTTATATGTAACAACAACAACAATTTTAATTTAATAACTCTACCAATTCTTTGTTTGCAAGTTTTAAATGAGTTTTATTTAGCGTAAGAAGTATTATATTCTTACATTAGGATTATATTCCACATGTAAGGGGAACTATATGATGGTAATACAAAACTTATAGTCTATCCAAAGAAGTTTTGAACATACGTCATCAAGATGTTTAATATATTGCCTGCCGCAATTTGTAAATTCAATTTAGAATCAGACACGTATGCACCTTATGCAAAATTCTTCAAAACAAGTCTGATAAGAGGTTATTAGTCGGCAAACGTTGTTTTAATGCTTGACTTGTTTTGATTAATTCCAAATCGCTGTTTATTATTACTCTGATTGAAAATTTCGTAGCCAGACAACAGATTGCCTCTCTAATAAGTTACTTTGAACAGAAACGAGATACTGGAGATCCCCCCCTTGCCAGTAAAATTCGTTAGAGATGTAAGCATTTTTACTGATAAATATTAATTTACTGCGATTTTTGTTGAACATATTTTTTAGCATGTTGCAGCTGCACTAAATATTAATATGGACACGGTCACTGAAATATCTGAAACGGTCACTGAATATGAAAAATATAATCTTGAATTCACCGAAAAACGAACTCATACAAAGCGGGTGACGAATCAAGATCAGCTTGATGTTAGCTCTATCAAATATTAAATATATGAAATGTATAAAAACAGTGAGTAGTTTTCGAATACAAACATGATTTATTGTAATTATTTCATAGAAAACTGTTCGAACAGGTCTAATGGAACTTCCAGATATTGCTTTTTAAAGAACACTATTTTTAAAAGCTTTAATAAAATAATAGAAAACTTATTATTTCAATGGCAACAACCTCACCAAGCTTTGTCCCATTTTGCGCTCGGTCTAAGAGGAAACACACCATATAAAAAAATTCAACATACCATTGGCAGTTGATATCCCTGATATAGAGTGATGTACATATATCCTATATATGTTATACGCTATGACACAGTAGCAATTGTTCTTGCAACATTATTGAGTGGAAAATATATCACACATGACAGAATAAATTAAAACGTATATCAATCATCCACAGTACCACTCATCGTTATTCACCGTATTATTGTTTATATGCTGGTAAATAAAATATATTGATAAGTTAAATTGCTTTGGTTATTACGAAACAAAAGCTGATGGTCTGTGGATATTACTTCTTTTATTTTTGTGTAACAGCAAAGAGGTATCTCCCATGCCAAGGATAATTAATGACCGCATTACTTGTTTAAATCACTCGCATTTAATTACGAATGAGTGTACTAATAAACAATGTCAGAATATCGTACGTGTGTGTAATATAATAGATTGATAACAAGTTAACTACTGTTCCAGTTTCGAACAATAAATTAGATCATATTTAAACCACCAATTTATAAATATTTAAAAAGCGTCCAAGTGATCGTATATTTTCAGAACTGATGATGTTTCATGTATTGATTATTACAACAATGAATTATAACACTGGTCTGCAACGAAATCCTCCTTCAGACAAAATTGCCATAAATATGAAGATGTTAATGTGCTGAAGTGATTTGAAAAAGTTTATTTTTATATACTTTCTTTAAGTATTTCATTTGTAGTTTAGATATTATTTTGAGCACAGATCGAAAATATGTGTAACAGAACTTTCAACATTGTTTTAAAATATATTTTATTTTATTTTAAATTATAAAATGCTACCAGCTTGTAAAAAATACTGCACACATAGTAATTTTATCAATTTGTGGTTTTGTAATAATACTGCAGTGGTTCTACAAGAGCTAGGATTCAGAAAAAATGTGAGGTAGGGAGACTTTTTATTGATGCGTCTAAGATCAGTTTGAAAGAAATTTTATTCAACAATCTATATAATAATCGACTTAGCGAAATTTTGGCAGAATTTGACAGGCAATATATTTATGTAACATGATCTACAAATAAATAATTCTAATAAAACGAAATAAGCCCAAATCAAGCAACCAGGAATGGTCATATATAATATTTTAAGCTCTGGCCTACGCGCTGCCAGCTAGAACTTTTATACAGTAGATTATTCATCGGTTCTGTTGTACGTAAATCAACTACGAGCGCATAATTTTTATAGTCAAAATCTGGCAACGTAGTACCGCAAAATTCCGGCCGGCAATTTTGAATTGGAGGACAACTCCCTATATTTTACATTATTTAAGAGAAAACTAATTAATGTGTCCTAAGTAATTAAGCTTTATCGGAAGGTATATACAACTGTGAAAGAAACACCCGACAAATGCGAAAATTTCATCCTAACATAGATTAACAAAATTCAAGAATAACAAGAAAGATATGTCCTCTTTGTTTTACAAGACATTTAGAATTTGATACCTGATGAATAGAGAACAACTAAGAAAAATTGTTCTTGCTTAGGAATTGAAAGTAATTGATATTGCTCTGAAGACATAATATATAATTGTACTAGAGGCAAACCTAAAGGTTATTAAGATTTTTCTGTACATTTTAGTGGTATTAACTTCTTTACTAAATGCACTTCTTGAAAAAAAACACTAACCGAATATTGCAGGTAATAAATACGTATATTGTATGTAATAATTTGTATATCAAGTGTTAAAATGAATGTTGCAAAAAATATTCATAATTATAAAATAGCTTGATAGAATTTTAATTACATTTGTTGATGAGTTGTAAGTTGCTACATGGGACACAAGACAAAATAGAAAGCAGTAGATAAGCGATAGCCATAGAAGGCAAATTAAAGATGAGCCATCTGCAAGAGTGAGATCGAAGAGTGGAATAAATAAGCAAAAAAGGATGCAATTTCATTTAAAATTTTATCTAAAGAAATTATTATTTTAATAATCTTGGTCTATTTATTGTTATTTAATATATATTTTAGGTGAAAATAACGATAAAAGATGAAGACTACATGAATACATAAATGAATTAATGAAAATATGCATTAGTTAAAATAAAATTAACTACATAATTGGCATAAATGGAATACATTAGAGTGTTTAAGGTGATTAGTGTTATAACATATTTGACTATATGACATTTTATTGCCTGAACTTTGTGTCAATGATTTTTGATTAGTTACTTTATAGATCTAAGTTTTGAAAAATCAACAGTTTAAATAATTCATGTTTGTCAAATTGTATTCATTATTGTTTTAATATACATGCTAAAGTTAAGTATGAGTCTCTATAGTATTTTAATATAAAAACACGTATTACTTCATTTATTATTCAATATTAATGTCCATAACATGAAACTAAAGAAATATTATGTATACTTATATCAGATTCTCTGAAGTTATTACACTTCTGAAAATAATCTTATTTATGATACTTTATGTACGTTATAATGTTCGGTAGTGTAGTCATTTAAATTTATTAATACCTTCTTGATTATTGAAATTTAATGGACGTTAGATTTAATTATACGCCATTCAAGAAAGTTTAGTGAGTGTTGGCCTTTATTATACGAGCGCTACTAGTTATATATCGAGAATTGGCAACACTGTTGTCATGTGAGCCCATCTGGCAGTTCCATGGTACAGTTTGACATTTTTGACGATATACGTACTCAGAACATTTTATCACACAGATGCTATTTGTTTTGTTTGTCTCGGTAAAAAATGGAACTGAATCGTGAACATTTTCGTGCGATGACTTTTTATGATTTTCGACGTGGATTATCACAACAAGAATGCGATGAAGCACCATTAAAAACAGCCGTGTATCGCTGGTTTAGTGAATTCAATCGTGGTCGTAGTTCGCTGTTCGACGAGTTTCGTGAAGGTCGTTCAAAATCGGCTGTCGTGTCAGAAAACATCGATGCTGTGTGCGAAATGATTAAGTAAGATCGTCATGTCACCTACTGTAAGATTGAGGCATCCGTAAGCATTAGTTCCAACAGCATATGTGCGATTTTACATGAACACTTAGCTGTGCGAAATTATGTTCGCATTGGATCCCACACAATTTGACAGTCGCTCAAAAAAGACTCGTATCGATTAGTGCAAAGAAATGTTTAAGAAATTCAATCGCTGTGCTTCGAAAGACGTTTATAAAATCGTGACAGTTGACGAATCATGGATATATTCGTATAAGCCTGAAAGTAAGCAGCAGTCAACTGTATGGGCGTTCCAAGATAAACCAAATTCAACAAAGTTGTTCGCGCACGAAGAACTTCAAAGAAAATGGTGGCCTGTTTCTTCGGGAAAAGTGGTTATATTACAACAGTGACTCCAGAGGATCGTAGAACAGTAAATTCTGATTGGTACACAACCATTTGTTCGCCAGAAGTCTTCGGTGAAATAAGAAAAACAAACAAGAGACGCCGGATTGTTCTTCATCATGACAATGCGAGCTCTCACATATCGACTCAAACAAGAGACTAGTTGAGCACTCAAAACATCGAATTGATGGTTCATCCGCCGTACAGCCCTGATTTGACACCCAATGACTTTTTTTTGTCCCCATTTGTGAAGAATAAACTGCGTGGTCAACGATTTTCATCGCCCGAAGAAGCTATTGAAGCAATCAAAAATCATGTTTTGAAGATACCTTATTTGAAATGGCTTTGAAAATTGGTTTAAGCGTATGCAAAAGTACATCGATCATCGTGGCAAATACTGTGAAAAACAATAAAAATATATTCGCAGCTTAACTCTTTGTTTTTTTCCTATTCCCGAAATATATATATAGTGACCCTCGTATTAATTAATAATCTTATAATGAAAATTATTATATTTTTAGAACTTTTATTAAATGAATTTAAATATGTTGTTTACTCTACTACAGGAGAAACATGGTTATTTAAAAAGTTGTGGTCGAATATCGAAATATTACACTGAGTAATTCCCTAGTATATTTTGATAGTTATTATATAAAATGACCTCCTTTATTTCTGTATATAAAAGGGAAACTAAATTGAACCAAACACTAGTAAAGATTAAATCCGTTCAGTATCAATAAATAAAATGAAGCTATTAATAACTGAACAGTACAGGAACGAGCTATGCTGAACTGTAAGTGTTTCTACCGCTTGTTTCAATGTAGTGTATTTACCATCGGAATACGGTACATTCGGGCGTATTTATCGACGAAATATCGGGATGTGTTTTGATTTAGAGTACGTGTTGTTTCATATATTTACAGCGGATGTTTATTTTTGGGGCCGTTGAAATGGGGATTTAAGTGATACGCGTTCCAATAAGCAAACCACAAAACTGAACGCTACCGACATCGATCCTATGGGATCTATCGGTTGTATAGTTGATGATGGGTGGTGAGATAAAATGACTTTTTTTCTTTACACGTCAAATATGGATTAAGTTATATGGAACTAAGAATGGACAAATAAAATGGGGATTTTCATGCGACTATCAATAGGTTAATATATGATAGGATATGATATATGATATATGATCAATAAGAGATGTTGATAATAATGTGGTGCTCTTATATTTGGACTGATTATTAGATTCCCACTTAATCGACAGACTCTAGACATATTGTAAGACAATAAAATTTTAAATTTATCGAAAAAAATAGGTGTGCACTATAAGCTTGAATGAAAACAATACGTAAAAGTACAAAGAACCTGTGACTTCGAAACAAATTAGGTTTTCTAGCAAGACCAAAACCAACACTCATTTATCATTATGGTATTGGGGATAGTATAATATATAATTACCTAATCTGATAATTACCTAATATTTGTAACAAGTCAACTGAGTCCCCGGTCTACCATAGTAAAACACTTTTCTTTGGCAAATTTTTTTTTATTCAACATAATTCCCTTCAAAGATGATACACTGACTATAGCGCCCCTCCAACTTTTCGATACCATTTTTGTAGTACGATATCTAGTTTGCTTCAAAATAGGCCTCAGTTTCGGCGATCACCTCTTCATTCGACTAAAATTTCTTCCCATCGAGCATTCTCTTGAGATCTGAGAACAGGACATAGTCGCTGGGGGCCAGATCTGGTGAATACGGTGGATGAGGAACCAATTCGAAACCCAATTCAGGGATTTTTGCCATCCTTTTCACTGACTTGAAATACGGTGCATTGTCTTGGTGAAGCAGCACTTTCTTTTTCTTAAAATGCGGCTGATTTTCGATCTTCAAACGCTATGTAATCGTCGTTGATCGTCCTTCCCTTTTCAAGGTAGTCGACTAAAATTATTCCCTGCGCATCGCAAAATACAGACGCCATAACCTTGCCAGCCGATTGTTGCATTTCCCATGCTTTGGAGCGGGTTGACCGTGTTCAGTCCACTCGGATGACTGTCGATTGGACTTCGGAGTGAAATGATGGAGCCATGATTCATCCAACTCGTCGTTGTTTTTGGCCAAAAGTGAGCTTGCGCGGCACCCACTTTGCACAGAACTTTCTCATACCCAAATATGAATGCGTATTCACCACGTCTAAACCTAGCATACCAATCCTTGATTTTCCTGGAGCAGTGTCCGGAAACTCGGCATCAAACCATGTTTTTACTTTAACTGTATTTTTCCCTTCAAAACGCAATATTTTCAACACGCGAAATTCCTGTTAATTCACTTTATTCACAATAACAAAAGTTGCTTCACGTTTGTTATATATAAAAATTACGTGTAATTATCAATATAATTTGGAGCTACTGGGTGACAACATCTTTTTACAATTGCTAACAAAGGTATCGTCCAGAAATAAGTCAAGAATATAATAAAATTATTATATCGTTGCCATAAACAAATTTCCATGTAGTTCAACTTCTGATAATGTTATTAATACCACTGCAGCTTCCCCAAATAGCATAACAGGTTCAGTTGTAGACAGAAAACCACAACTTTTGCGTATTTTGTGTTTTTAAGTCACATTGTACTTTGATAAGCAGTCATATGCGTACTCTCATGAAGAAATAAATAATTTCTATAAATGTGAAAAAAATAAAGCTTCAATGCTTAGAATTTTCAATGTTTAGTTGAAGAGGACATTCTCAACTGGTGAGATATATAGAAAATAAAATTAGCTGCTTGCTACTTTAGCAAGCAAGCTTTTATAGCAATTTAAAGAATTAAATAAATAGAAAATAGATAATTGCTGGGTTGTATTAAGATGCAAATAATAGTTTGAGTTTGAATGATACCGAAATTTAATAGACCCAAAAATTCAATCAAAAAAGTATTAAATAATAGATGCCAAAGCAACATAAATACAATTAAAAATATTTTACTATTTATCAATAAAAATTTTATTGTCTTTGCCCTATTATCCTAATAAAATATATTGAAAAATAGAGTTCCCAAATGCTGTTATATTAGTGTATATCATTAATTACAGATATATTATAAACAAAACATAAAACCATTAAAAATTAAGCTCAAGCTAGGACGATAGAGCCAGAACGCTAAAAACTAGCCCATATATAACTAGACAGTATAAATCTAGTCAGTATAAAATTAGTCGAATGAAGTAGTAGAAGCTGAAAATAGTAACAAATAAAATATTTGAATGACCTAGTCACGAGTGAAACTAGTTCGCTAGTACTCGAATGATACGGTCGATAGCAAAATGTAGTTAATTACAAAACAATCGATAGTTATTTCCCTTCGATAGTTCTCAACGCTAGTTTTTATAGATTTTATAAATACATCGTTATTTTTTCAATAAGCCTAGATGCAAACATACTTTGCTTTTGTTCTCTACTTTCTTTTCAGTTTTTATCGTTTAATAATGATTAAATAAATTATTTTGATTTTTCTATACCAAACAATATTTATTAGTTATACACTGACGTCATATAATACGTATATTTTTATATATATAAAAAAACTTTATCCCTGAAACCTTTTATGTTATACAGAAATTATATATTTTTAAGAAATAATATATATTTGAAGGTTATAAAATATCACGCAAAAATTATATTTATAAAAATTATCATTATTTAGACTTTAAAGTTGTTATACAAACTACAACACGCAACACGGAGAAAAAAAGTCAACGAAAGTAATTTAATGCACATTGAATTCAGCTAGAGCCAAACTGTTCATGTACCAATAAATATAAATAATGTTATTATTCCATCCAGTAACAACGCTAAATACCTTTAATAAATCTAGAAAAAAAATTGGATTAAAATACAAAGAAATGTATTAGCAGTTTGTAAGAAAACTTAAATTATCTGTATATAGTAAGTTGGTGATGTGCAAGCAAATACTAAAACCTATATAGACCTATGAAATTTAGTCATGGGGGTGTTTTGAGAGAAGTGATATCAACATAATACAAGTACATAAGAATAAAATCCTGAAGAAATATTGTGGACGGACCCAGATACCATAGAAACACCTATTTACATCGAGATATTCGGATTATAACAACTGTTATAAAGGAAATTACGAATTTGGTAAAAATATATGAGGAAAGATTGCACTTTCATGTTAACACCCAAGCTCTAGAATTCTTGTATAACACTGAACTATGACGCAGACTCAAAATATCTAAAAAGTGCTATTAACCCTAACTTACCTTAATTAACCTATATTTATTTTATTTTATTAGAAAGTAATTAAGGGACAATAAGTATTACTAGATAAGTACCTAGTTTTAAGTAACTTTAGAAATAAAATGTAAGTTAGTCGGCAACTACTAGTAATAATATATTAATATAAAAAAATATTAATCTGTAACAACTTTGTAACGAAGTATCGATGTAATTTTGTAAAATAAATTAATTCTACTTGTAACTTTCACTGATAAATTAGGTATTAATACAAACAACTAGTTCTAAATTTACGACCAGATTTAGAACTATATATATCCATAAAGCCTCCAGCTCTCCTTCACCATATCATAAAAAATTCAAGGTAAAACACATGTTTCCCAAGAACGAATGTTTACGCCATGTGTAAATAGTTTACATCCAGTCGTAGTATATACAGACATAGGTTACGGTAGGCTATAAAAAACATATTTACTGTGCCTGTATTTAAAAACGTTATGTACTCCCTCAAATTTCGTTGGATTCGATTCGCCATTCACATCAAGAGGGCCCGCTGTCGTGTCACGTTCGATGGATTTTCATTAACCCAATATCGACGTAAAACCGTTAAAATTTCAAGATGAAAATATAACAGAGTGCTCTCAATACACATCAGGTCTGTTTCGTCGGGATATAAATAAATCAGACAGTTTTGACCGTTTATTTGCTCTGGGTCTTATTCAGCTTCTTCTTCTGCTTATCTCGTAAACACGGTCGACTAAATTTAGGAAAGCTTCGCAAGAAGTAACTTTTTTTATTGGTACAATGAGGTTGGCTGGCTCTTTTATTCAGGGTATAAGGCGTTCTCGTAGGTTTAACTTTCTTTTTACTAAGATGGAAGTTTTGTTAATTGAAATATCGTAAATAATACGAGGACTGTTTTTAACTTTAGTGTTTTTAATTAAATTAATTAAAAGTTTTAAAACTACTGACTATGAGTTAATCATTTCATATTTTTGTTGCCTATTTTGTTGTTGCCTATTCTTTTTTTGAAAAATATGGTGTGGAAATATATTGCTAATATAAAAAAATATCGACTATTCGAAAGGTAAAATTAATTTTTAAAAAATTCGTGACATTTTAATCATATATTAATTTCGGTATTGATGAAATAATCGTATTTATGTTTAAAAAATAAATATTCATAAAATATTAATCACTGACATATCATTTGATCATAATTATTCATTGTTCACAAGTATATGTACGATACTTTATACCAAAAATTGAATTGTTGAAGAACATTCTTTAAGTTGCAGGAAAAGTCGAATAAAAACATGTTGATAGTGTAGAGTACTATTTAGGTTGATTCATTGTGTTGTTATGAGATAATGGAGTACATAGAGTTGCAGTAAGAAAACAACATTAATGTTTTTTAAAGCGTGTCTTTAAAAAAGCAGAATTGTTCATTGGATTAGTCCGAAATGAATCAGCAGAGACCACATATGACAAGTAGAATAATCATTTTTCTCTTTATGAACTTATGGTTTTAATGGCCATGTTGTTATTAGGGGTTGTATGCATTCTGATCATTTTTCACCTAAAAAGGCATTTAATTGAAAATATTGTCACAATATATAATAATCAAAATATATTCTATTCTTCATTTTCTACAATTTTTCCCTATTTTAGAAATAATGGTGTTGGTTTGACAACAATATCAATCAACGTAAAGAAAACTGTTATTTTTCTTGGAATAATGTTAAAATCATCAAATGTGACAGTTAAATTGCTCAAAAATTATTTTCGCATTGGAACTTCACATTTTTACCAATATTTATCGCTGATTAAATCATATGGAACTTGATTTACTTGCTTATTCGTACTCATCTGATCTGATCATAGTAATGACTCTCAAACCAGGAAAAACACAAGAAGATTTCACGTCCTATCGGCCTATAAGCTTACTACCGATAATCCTGAAAGTTTTTTTAGAAATTATAAGGGGCTTAATAATATAATAGAAAAAAGAAAGACCAAATTGAGTTTCGTAATAAGCACGAGACTATACAAAGTGCATTGACTTAAGTGTGTAAATAAAATAAATATGGACTAAAATAAATAATGCCAAAAGATATTGTTAGGCGTCATTCCTGAACAAATTTCAGGATTTTGATAAAGTATCATAGACGCTTGCAGGTTAACTTAAAGAACTTCTCCCTTATCCACATTTTCAGTTACTAAAACTTTATCTGACAGATAGACATTTCACCCGCAAGGCAGTGCATTGGGCTCCTACATACTCTATCAACATATTCAGAGCGCACAGCTATCTTAGCATCTCACGAAGATCTAATAAGAGCATCAGAGAACCTTCCAACACACCTTCTTAAAATACAACTGTGGCTGAAGACATCGCGTATTAAAGCAAATGTAACAAAACCTACCAATGTAGCATTCACTCGGCGTAGAAGAACATGCCCACCTTGGTATGCACCTGGACCTAACCTGGGTGACCCATATAGTTTCTAAACGAAAACAACTTGGACTTAAACTATATCAAATGTATTGAATAATAGCAAACCATACCAAAATAATGTTATAAGTTATAAAAAATAACAGCGTTGTGTTATTATATTCCTTCTTGTTTAAGGACTAATTTACTAATTGAATATTCAACAGAAATTGCAATCCTAGCATCAACTCATCATGTTTGAATTTAATTTAAACTTCATTTCGTCGGTTCATCAGGATCTGCTCTGTTCATATTTAATATGAAGCTGTATACAATATTCAAGTTAAGCTGAACCTCGATTGGTTTTTCCATCTTCCGTGATGCCATCAAATTACATGAATTAAAATGAAAATAAAACTTCGTATAACTCATATAATCGTGCTATTTATACAATTTCCTTTAATCGAACCGGAATTTTTATCTCAAATTATCAGAAGAGAACTTGTTTAACATCAATCACATTAAGGTATAAAAATATATTATGATCACTTAAAGGCGCACAATCTCCACTTTTGAATTCTATGAATTATTTAAGTATTTATAGCATCAATTATATAAAATATTTCAAGCACAATTCATCGATGAACAAATACTTTAATATATTTATCTCAATTTTAATTAAGATAATATCAAATGCGAAAGAGTTGCAGATAATCCGTCATATTCTTTGATATGTATAGACAGTATACATTGTTTAACTACCTGGAACTGAATAAGATGTTGTAGGTATTTGGTTAACAAGTGAAACGATGACACCTATATAAAATAAATAACATTTCAAGTTAGTTAGGTTATATTTGACGGTTTTATTGTTTACATTTACCTGCACTTGATATAGTACTAAACTCACTTAACGATATGCGACGTTTTTCTTATCAAAACACTTCTTAAAGTAATTAATGGAATTGAAAATGGAAAAACTTAACTCAAAATAAGATTAAACTTGTTCCAATGGATAGTTGTTATGTTGCTTAAATTTATTTTTTCCTCACTAACTTGAAAATTATTTAAATAAAAGCTTTTAAGGGAAATATTGAAATAATTAACAGAAACAAAACTAAATGGCTAACAAAACACATTATTGGTGTATTTCCTTCCTGCATTTAGTTTCTCTATATGCTTATACATCACATTTTATAATAAATACTAGAGTATTAGTAATAGACTATTAGTAACACTAATATAGATATATACGAATTTAACATACCCTATTAAACAGTGTTAGATAACTATCAAATTAATGTTATCACATCTATAATAGATTATAATTTGTATTCATTCATTTTAATTTTGGTTACGTTTTCAACGAATTTTAAACTAGTAATATATAGTATAATAACAGATACTCCAACATGAATAAATGTATTACTTATGCAATTGTCAGTATTGACACCTTTTTACAGAATTACCATTAATAGTAGCCTCATAACACTGATAAAAATAAAATGATTTTCCTTTTATAAAATTCGTCATTTCAACAGAAATAGCATCCGAATATTAGTTATATGGAACAATAAACCTAAAAATTGACTTACAAAAAATATACGCTCATAAATATGTAACCAAAAGTTTTAAATAACATCACGTAAAATTACAGTCAACAAAGAAAAACGCCAAAACATGAAAAATGAACTGCGCATTTATTATTGCTTCGCATTTTTTGCGACTCTGCATTGTTCTTGCCCTCTCCAAGAGATCCCATCTGAAATGTTATAATTGCGTCTTATTTTAAATCATTAAATGTTGAGTAAGTAAACGACGTACTTATTCTGTCTAAACGTATTATTGAACGTATCAACACCAACAACAATACGATGGCATGATAACTATTTTTGGACTTTGAAAAAATATCCGGATTATCCCAAACTAAATGAAATTTCTGCAAAATATAGAGGTTTTCAAGTTTAAAATCTATTTGTGAAGTAACGGTCTGGTAAAGACTTGATAATTTGTATGTTTACAAGTCAATGGTGATATATTATGTCAATTATTTTGAGATATAATTATTTAATATAAATTGTGCGATGGTGGGCTACGCCAAGACCATTTGAATGCATTTATTTTAGTTATCTTGATGTTTCCCATGTCTCGTAAATATAATATATAGATTAATAATATTGGAGACCAAATCTCAAGGTTAGGTTAGATTCATTTGTTTTGTTTTGCACTTTAACCACCGTACTGTCAGGGTACTTAATGAGTACCGAATAACTTTATTTTTGATGCAATTAATAGAAATGGAGAAAATTGTATTTAACATAATGTGGTGGATTTTGAAAGTATTTATGGAGCCAAGATTTATTCCCACAAAGTTTTGAGTGGCAACCAGGCAAGAAAACAACCTTTGGTAGTGTCAGAACCACCTTATGGTCTCAATAAATTTAAGGGAATATTAACTAAAACAAATATTTACTATAAAAAAGATAATACTATAAAGTGTTTATCTATCTTACTATAAATATCTGCTGCCTTGTATACCAAATGGTTTGATAAAGTAATTGGCCAGGCCACAGATTAATTGATAAATATTTGATTGAACCGTGTCATTTTATCAAAAGGTTACAATATTTACGAATAACGTACACCACCTAGTATGATTTATAAGTTGCTGACTCGCTTAAACTGTAGGTCCTGCTCAGATAAACCCCTAGTTGGTAAAAGGAGACTTAGACGTAGAAGAAAAAAAATTAATAGTAACTATATTAGTTTTTAATTTTACACAATAAAAAACGAATAGTCTTTAGAATTTTACTATTTATAATTATTATTTATGCTTTTGTTATTCGTTGTTACTGTC
Source organism: Rhynchophorus ferrugineus (assembly GCF_030347505.1). Lineage (NCBI taxonomy): Eukaryota > Metazoa > Arthropoda > Insecta > Coleoptera > Curculionidae > Rhynchophorus > Rhynchophorus ferrugineus. The sequence continues at coordinate 13,576,434 of NW_027472588.1, read as the reverse complement.
ATGAAGCCCATTAAATAATATTGTGGCCCCAAAAGAGTAGTTTTTTAAATAAAGCCTAATCCACTATATATTTTTTCAAATTTATTTCAATTTAATTCGCCTTGTATCTGTCTTTGAAAGAGATGTTGCAATTGAAAGAGTAATAGTAAAATACATCCAGATTAACATGTCTTATTAGTTATTTTGTACATATGTGTATTATCATGTAATTCTTATTTAATTCTTGCACACACCTAGTTTCGTAGAAGGATGGTGCGATAATACCCCAAATATTCTTATGTATTTAAGTTATTTAGCTATCTCGGCACTTAATGCAACAAATTATACTGTTAACAATGCCATAAAAATGAAAATTAGTTTGTTCGAAAAATCAGCATACATCAATAATAATATTCAACGAACTCTCCTCATTATGTATTGAAAATAAATATTAATTTACCACGCTTTTGAATTATCATTCCTGAACTTTCAGCAATACACGCACACAATAGCAGGGCGTGAAGACACTGTTTCGATATATAGTTATTAGTTCTATCCTCATTAATTTTTTTTACATACTAATATTTTAACAATAATACATTATTATTGCGGCTGCCAAACCTTTAAAATATTACTCAATAATGAAAAAACATATCATGCAAATGCATGATGCAAATCTGAAATACTCTATAATGGTTTATAATGGTTCAGTTTTTCCTAATAAATATATCTATGTAGACCGATGTATCGCTATAGAACTGAACATCGACTATAAAACTGTTTTGAACTATTTACGTAAGACTCGATACCAAAAAAGCTCGATACTTTAGTTCCACATGAATGAATAGTAAAACATTTAATGGACCTATTATTAATAAACTATTGATCATAATCAAAGTAACGTTGATCATTAAAATACAATTCTCCTATTTTAATTAAACAAATACCGTTATACTAGCTTCACAGCCCTTGATAATTCCAAGTTTCTGCTCATTATAGTCGAAAGTGTTTCAGTGGCTGATGACCTGATACGGGTTTGTTACTAAAACCAAGGCGAATGAGTTCAAAACGCTTCTATATTTATCACCTACAAATTATTTGCTCCTAACACTAATTGGAACTAAACAATTATTTAACGTACACAAACACTTTACTTTAATGGCTAATGGCTAAAGTCCTAGAGCATATGTTAGTTGTTGCAGAATCGCTTCAAACAGAGTTATATTAAGCCAACCAACTACAGATGCTTAAACAATTATCTATAGAACTATATTATCATAAGGATGATCTTACTTTGTATATAAGAAAGAGAGCATTATTTTTTATTTGGGTGGTCTATGACAAATAAAATAGCACCAACACAATGGTTCAGGTAACGTTTATTCAGTTGATATACTGTTTGGAACAAAAACTTCACATTCAAACATATTTTAACAACAAAATTTTTCTCTATTCCTATATTTTTCTAATCAATATTAAAAATTATATGGTTTCGAAAATTGCCACCTTGTAGTCTAAAATTCTCTAAAAAACCTCATATTTTTTCATGTCACCATCACAGTGGAAATATGCATAATCTTTCATAAAATACCTAAATAAATAAATTAAGCTCGACGAAAAATAAAATACCGAAAAGTCGTAAGTAACTTATGACTTAATATTAAAAGACCTTCATTTGAAGCAGATGAAAAAGTTCAATGAATAATGTTTCACTTTCATTTTCCATCTTCCCTAAATTTTAGTTGACTTAATGGAAACAAAAATTGGAAGGGCGAAAGAGTCCAATGGGAATACCTAGATGTTCTATTACCGCTTTTTAACTTGCACACCAGTTTGCATGTATGAACAAACATTCAACAATTGGCCCCCATAGATACAATCACAAATATTATTAAAAAAGCCTGTAAAGAGAAAAAAGTGTTCTTAGCTGTATTCTTGGACGTAATGCAAGCCTTCCAAGTCTGGCATATATTGAGCAGTAAAACTCTTACATATCAGTCAGAATGTTTAGAGTTAAACAAGCGACTTAAATTTACTCAACAACGAAAGAAACAAAAGAAGGTGTACCGCAAGACAGTGTTCTTGGGACATATTCTTTACCTACTCTATACATATGACATACGGCAAATAAAAAATGTTGTGGCTACATTTGGTAATGATGCCGCGATGGAAGCAACTAGAAAGCTGCAATACGCAAATATAAATAAGTGAATCCAGATATGGATAATAAAAGTCAACGAAAGTGGATAGTGAATTTATTTACAACCAAACTCTTCATATACCAATAAATATGAATAACACTTCTAGCGTACACAGTACCAACGATAAGCTTGTTTGGTGGCGCAGTGGTTAAGTTGACAGGATTATTGTTGCGATAGTCGTGGGTTCGAATCCTGCTGGCCCACTTTCTGTTTAATGTAATCGTAGATGTCATATAGTGGAAAATCCAACAAGAAATAACCATCCAGGTCGCGCTAGTAACCAGGCTGGTTAAGATCGGATGTCTTCTGGGATAGTCTTTAAGTGGGTCACTAGCCAGTCGGTAAACTTAATACTGAAAACTGTGGTTCGGAGCCTACGTTAAACAATAGCTCCAGTCTAGATAAACCCTCTTTGTTAAAATGGAGACTTTAAAATATATGTATACATAGAAAAACAACGATAAATATCTTGGAATGAATCTTGACGCAAAACTTCGTTGGAAGAATCATATCAAAATTAAAAAAAGATTCGATTAAATTAAATCTAAAAAAATAAAAAATCCAAAAAAACTATTGAAGATCTAAATTATTCGTATATAATAAGTTGCTAATGTACTGAAAAGCAAACACTAAAACCTATATGAGCCAATGGAATAAAGTAATGAGGATGTTCTGTGACATCAACATAATACAAGTATTTCAAAACAAAGTTTTGAGAAATATTGTGGATGCACCCAGATACCGTAGGAACAATTGCTTACACAGAAACCTTCTTAACACCGAAGTTCTGCCACTTTTGGATACTACTGAACTAGGAGACTCAAGATAACAAAACCGAATGATTTTGTGTAGTTGTGTAGTAAAATGGACTAAATGGTAAAATCACTGAAAAGTGCTACTAATGTTTATTATATTTTATTTTATTAAAGAATTTTATTAAGGTCCAATGAGTCTTTAAGTCACTTTAGAGATACATTGTAAGTTAATACATTATTAATAATATTAAAAAATACCGCATCCTAAATTAGTTTGAAATATAACAATTAACATATTAACTTTTATGAATGATTGATTAATAATATATCTTACCACTAGTATAAGTAGCCAACATTTGCCTAATCCTAGACATATCACAACAAGATCGAGACACACACCAGAACCCAGGGGACAAACACAACATAAAAAAAGCAAGCCCAGGACGACCCGTATGATGCAAGAGAAAAAAAAGCACAAAACACAAACACTGGCACTGAACTTGTCGTCTATTGGTCGACGCGGCGTCGGCATCCAACAGATGACTGTAGCGAGAGGATGAAAACGACGCAAAATCGACTTAAGTCACGCCTGTGTACCTTTTTTTGTAGCGATGCTGAGTCGATGCAGCTGGGGCCCCGAACAAGATAACTCGCGCACAGGAAAAGAGAAATGCGCTAAGCTGACGACACCGCGGCGCTTTTTCCTCCAGGTTTCCTGTCGAGGGGGTGGGCGGGTTATTGTGTCGATCGAGCACCTGGGACTGGCGACGAAACACTACTGATAGGACGTTCGGGCGCCCTGTTCGACGCGGTACCGATAAATATATTGATAATATATTATCGGCGCTAGATCGATGTAACTAAAATGCATTGTTAATATACCAGTTCAGGGTGTGTTAGTGTTGAATTTAGATAAGAAATGGACGGAGACGTATAAGATAAACGGTTAGAAAAAGAACAAATGAGAACTTATCTGGAATCGTTCATAGATTTTCGAGGGATGGTCATAAACATGTAAAATACTTCAGTATTGATTTATTAAACATAATTCTCGATATGTATCGAAATTAATTGGTTTTTTTCATTAAGTATATTTTTTAACCACTATAAAAAACCATTTAATTATATTTAATAAACCTTTAAAATTGGTAATTAATTTTCCAAGTTTTTTTGGGCCGATATATCAATATTTTTACTTTCTTTGAAAAATACCGATATATTTTTTGTAACATATCGATTTTCTTTCTCCGATATATAAAAGTATCGATATTAATACCCCTAGTTTAAACACAACCAGCGCTCGTTAATGTGAACTGATTTAAACCAAATGCATTTTACTATAAATGCATACATTAACGAAGGTGATTTAATACGTTCAACATTTTATTAAAAGAAACGATTAATACTACAAGAAGAAACTATTATTGAACAAAGCGGCAGGAAGGGCTCTTATCTATTAGAAAACGGACCAACCCGTCTCACTCGTTCACCATTCACGGCTGGATAGTCAGCCCTAAATAAACGGACACAGGGATATAAGTCCGTCGTAGTTATTACGCCTGGACAGCTTATGGTTATTATAAAAATTGTTTCTGAGCATCGATTATACCTTCGTGTGACAGGTTGCCAAGAACTTTTGAATATGCAGATTCCAATAGTCTACAGCTAAAAAACGAGTTACTGCAATACGCCTTTGGTGGCCCTATATCTTGAATTATGATTCAAGTGCTGAGAATCCATGGACTAGGACTGTGTTTGAAAACGTGAAACATTTCTTTCTTATAAATTTTTTAATTGCTGTTCTAGAGAACTACTGGATGCATTATCTAACAACCATTTTATTGGAAGGTTGCGTACTATTAGAAAATATTTTACCATCTTTAAATTATGAACAGAACTTTTGCAATTACTAAAAATAATCTTAGCTGAGGGACAAAGCGTATGTGAAAGCACCTCACACTCAACATTCATAATCAACTAGGATATTAAAGTTTTTAAATGAGCGAGGATATTTTGCTTTGCCGCTTATCATTGACTAAATTTTAGCAAGCTAAAAACGTTATTTATGGTTTTTCTGGTCTTATACCCCGAGCACATTTTTCAAATGATTGAAGTATTTGTTTTTGGTAATAATTCCCAATACAGACTAATTTCATGCGCGCTGTAAATTTGTTCTCATCTTAACTTCACTTCAGTAATTATTTCCATATTTTTTTCGTTAAATGGTTTTATTAATTCTGTGATTGTGCTGATAATTTTCCACCATATATAGACAGCAGTGGTATGATATATCTTATTTTAAATTATTATAGACAGCCGTCACAAGCTACGAAACTCTAGTTACGAGTCTTTAAGTTTTTTATTTAACAGTTGCGACTAATGGGGACATGGTTTTTTCGTTATTTTAAAAACCAATTATAAAGGGGATTCTCAATGTTTGCGCTTTTACATCTTTGAAACTTTTTTGTTTCCCGAGGCTCCGAATATTTTGTTGATTCTTTATAAAATCTGAATTTTCAAACGCTTAATTTTACCAATTCTTGCCTTCGATTGCTTCATATCTTTTGTTAACTGTGTCAATCGTACACTTAAATCAATTTAGTCTATATAGATATGGATGTACTAACTTAAATTCAAAAATCAAAAGTATTTAAACCTTCACACGACTGAACTAATGTGTGGGTACTTTATAACAGTTTGCAGAATTCCCAAAGAAACATGTGATTCCCCTGTTAAATCGACAACTGACCTTCATGCGTCCAGTTTCCAAGGACTGTTTACATCATCGAACAAGAGTTGTTTCCATTACTACAATTAACGAAATTTTTCCGTTAATGAGTGTTTACATTATCGGAAGTCTAATGTATATATACTCTTTATTTATTCACGATAGAAATTCAAGTATTTTTGTTTCCAGCTACCAACCATGGTCTTTGCCGTTAATCCAAGACCCATTTCAGAAGACAACCAGTCCTACACAGCTTAATTATTGGCGGATTTGAAAACCGCCGTACTACCAAACCAGCTGTGAAGTTATTTTGTGTCTTCATTTAGAGTTTCAAATAATTAATTATGTATTGACAATCATAACTCGCCATAAAGTGTTACAACTCCTTCAAGAATGAACTCCAATTCATAATAAAACAGCTATGAAATAATTGTGATTCGCAAGTAGCTCACGTTCAGCTTGCGTAAATTTGCCAATTAAATTAAGTATAATGATCATAAGCATCCTATCAATAGTTGGACAAGTATTTACAAAAATCATCTAAATAAGAGTTCAAAAAGCTCACAACGCAAGAAATCGAACAAGTAGGCTTCATTTTCCTTAAATACCAGCTTTGGTTTAATATAGGTTTAATACATAAAGCAAAGCTTGTAGTACCACGACAGATATCACAAAAATGCATCAGAAATCCTCGGGTAACATCCAACTTGATTACTAACAAACATTCTCCAATAAACGAACTATTGATAATTTTAACCTTATTATTGTATAAAGGGTAAAAAGTATATAGTAAAGATATTATTATGTAAATAAAATTAAAGGTACGACCATACGCAATTAACACAAATATCTTGCCACGAAATATTGATAAAAAATAATATTTTATAACCATAAAATTAATATATGACCATAAATTCAGAACAATAAGCCTAACAAAACGCGTTAGTTCGGCAATTTAATCTAAATAACCGCATATAATTAAATAATAACTAAAAGAAACGTCTTTATAGATCAATGAGTGACAGAGAAGTCTGACGAGTTTATGACAACCGCCACAATCCTATTTATATTCTATACTAATACTAAGTTGAAAAAAAATGCTTTTAAAACCCGAAATTTTAAGTATATTGCGGAAGTTGTATCTTAGGAAACATATAATTATAGGTAAATATTGAGCATAATGATTGGACAACCTTGAAAGCTTTGAGAGTTGGTTGATAAAATCTTGTTATCGAAATGTATATCCAAGCACATCATACAGGTAAAAAATAAATAAAAATCAGAATGGACCAAACACAACCAAAATGGAAGATCTTTTTGTATAATTAGGTATAATTTTAATAAAAATTACGAAAGTAAGGTTGAATAAGTAAGGTAACACTAGGATATAACGCCATACTAGGACATTCATTTAAGAAACTGTATATCCGGTGGGTCGTGAAGGGAGAGATTTACTAGGAGCTCCTAAAAATTGTTTAGAGAATGGCTCCAAAATGTTACAGTATGTATCATTTAATATCGAAATAAACCAGTATTTCTTCAATCAGTGTTTTTAGTTCTCGTGCAAATTCCTTCCAAAAATAGTAGTAAGTGTTCGGACAAAGAATAGTATCGACAGCCACACATTTCAACCGACCGACCAGACGAACATTCCTACAGTAGGTGACCCCGACGTGATCAAAGTGCCTAGCAGGTAAACCAGTTCAACATAAGCCACTCGACAGGTGCTTGATGCGTGCATGAAAGGAGAGTACGAGAAAGGAACCCATCAACATCACATGGTCGACGTTATCCCACGAGACTAGCCTGATGGACGAAAACCACAGAGCCCATCATGCATAACATCAACACATAAACACCCTTGCATTACGAAACGGGACACGTAAGGCATCACACTTATAGGTACCCTCAAACAAATCGGAACGCGCCAAGACGAACGGCGTTCTGCTACAACTTCGATGGCAGCTGATCCCGTAAAACTCCTCGCTCAGGTTGGGATCTCCATCTCACAAGCAGTCCCTGGGCGATTCATAGCGTAATTGCGGGTGCACTCCGGAAACTGCACCACACAGAGATACGTTCCACGGCAGCTCCACTAGGAGGGGAGTGATGTAGCGACCGCTACGACCCTTTAGGCCACCACGTATTCACCTACAGCAAGTTCAAAGGTTGGCAACGCCGGTGGATTGGTACCATGCGGTGCCAGGCTCTCTTTTGTGTCACTCTCTTTTCTTTTCCCTATCCCGTTGTAACAGTGCCACTTCCACAGCGCTACCGCACTTCATTTACCTAACCTAATATCCTGTCGTTTCTCCCATCGACCACATGTATGAATCATTTAATATCAAAATAAACCAGTATTTCCTCAATCAGTGGTTTTAGTTCTCGTGCAAATTCCTTCCAAAAATAGTAGTGAGTGTTCAGACAAACAATCCCATCGACAGCCACACATTTCGGCCGACCGACCAGACGAACATTGCCGACCAACAGACGCACTTGCACTGACGTGCAAACTGATGTAAATAGTCCGTGCACGGACGAGTAAAAAATTTATGATTCCAATGTAATCTTAGACCTATCCAGAAAATCGTCAAACTTTAGATATCCTCCATCACGTAAGCACTGCATTACACTTGACATTCTGTGTTTAATAAACGGATCAAAATACCAAATTAATCGACTACTCAGTCGTTTCGAATCTGCAAATTTATTTTGCAACGCATTCGAATTACGATAATCCAGAATGTCACCTAATCACCATAATACATGCACCTACTAGATAACTATTATACGAAATTACGTAACTTAGTGATTTTTAAAGCAGGAAATAGACCAAAAATAAGATAATAAATTAGTATATGTAATACAACCACCCAAATGGATGTGATTCTATCTAATCTAATCTCTGTTATGAAACTTTTGCGTTTATATAAATAAAAAGATAAAACACTGTAACCAAAATTCTAACTAATATTATATTTCCTCTAGGAAAAATATTATACATTCTATTAGTAAATATATTTTGAGATGCAAAACTTGAGTTTGTAGATCATAAAGTTTTAATATTTACCCTAAATTAAATATTGAAGTACAAATTTCTGAGTTATTTAATTTTAGAACTTTTGCAAATATGTATGCCAGTCAGTTCTGCAAATATAAAATTGCTTTATTTAGTATTAGTCACATTTGGTATTTAATCGTATAACTATTATATTACAATCTTGTTTTAACAAAAGTAAAACGAAAAATAATTTGCTTGTTAAAAAACATAATGAACAATTTAGAGTATCATTATATCTGTTATATCATTATATGTTTTAACTGGAAAGGAATTTTTCATCAGACCAATTAAAAAAATATCATAATCGTCTAACAGAAAAGGCGTTAGCTTCCGTAACGACACATATATAACACTAGACTACATATATTTTTAGTGAGCGAGCGGACATGTCTTGAAACATCCACTGCATAATACCGATCTTGCTCTGTGTGGTTACCATTTGCTCTGGTTTCTGTAAAATTATCATAATATGATAAAACGGACTTCAAAAGAGGTGGCTCAATTATTTGCCCAGAAATCTTAAATCTAGTGCTTGAAATTTACATAAATAAATGCACTTTAAAAACCTTGATTAAAAATATTTATTTTGTCATCTTATCACTTTAAATTAAATGATATTACTAATAAGATATTATAATTAATTTATACAATTATAGAATATGTAAATGCATTTAACTTTTTTAATGACACAACTGAAGGTTATTCGTTTTATCTTATCTGAGATATTACGGTTTTGCATTTAGAAAAATGCAAAGATAATGATTAATTAAAGCTTTTATCCAATATAACATTTCCACTTCCACATAAATAATATAATATTACGAACTAAAATATCGAACGTTATATGCATAAATCAAAGAAATTCAAAAGTATAAGTAGGTGATGAAATAAATTCAACTGTAAAGGGTAAATAATAATAGTTTATCAAATATGTCGGCAATCTATATTAATATGAATCACGTGCTTTTAAAACTTATCTTTATATTTTAATTGAAGTAATACCTGAATGAAGAAACGCGTCTCACATAGTTGGCACGATTTAAAAGTAGCAATTTTTATTTAAACGTCAAGGAATGATCTAGACAACCGATAAAGTTAATTTGTAAGACTTAAAGGAAATCAAGCAAGTCCCAAAATTGTGTAAATCAATATTCAACTTATTAAGAATTTCAAAAAAAAAAACAGAATAAGTTGGCTCCCTTACTAACTAAAATCCAGAGATATTGAGTGATATCTTTAGGTTTTCTGCTTCAGCTGCTTCCTGTTTTATCAGATGATCACAGATGATTAAAATGGATCTAAAACAATGCATCTAAGCTTATAAAGTCATAGGATAAGTACGGTGAACCATCAACATCAGTCGCGAAAGCAAAATTAAGATATAACTGGGAGCAACTGCCAAATATAATTGATGAACTGTGTTGTACAACAATACTCATATAAAAACCATCAAAAATATTTGAAAATACTCTAATGGGATGTTTTTCCAAAGCCTGTGTGTTTCCCAATTTGCTGTTGTTTCCCCGTCCTAAGGAGGAAGAAAAGAACTAGCAATTTATGAGCAATATTCTTTCAATATGATTTTAGATAATCTATAATGTTATGGTTTTTCCTAAGAGATGGTCTATTCAGTTGCCTATCCTTGCCACTTGAAGATAAAGATTCAATAAAGCCATTTTGGTCATATTTCGTTCTTCTACTTACGAAAATGGAATTTGCTAAATGCTAGACCACACATATTTAGAATGATTCAGTGACCATAGAGTCCGGATCTTATCACATTTGACTACCAATGGTTCCTGTCTCTGCAAAACTCTCCGTGGTGTAAAGCTGGTTGCAATAAGTGTTTTGACACCTCTTGGTTCAATTTTTCGCCCAGAAATCTCAGAAGTTCATCAGAGAGATGGTCTATCCAGTTTCCTATCCTTGCCACTTGAAGATAAAGATTCAATAAAATCATTTTGGTCATATTTCGTCCTTCTACTACCGAAAATAGAATATGCTAGATGCTAGACCACACATATTTGGAATGATTCAGTGACCATAGAGTCCGGATCTTATCACATTTGACTACCAATGGCTCCTGTCTCTGCAAAACTCTCTGTGGTGTAAAGCTGGTTTCAATGAGTGTTTTGACACCTCTTGGTTCAATTTTTCGCCCAGAAATCTCAGAAGTTCATCAGTTCAGGTGGAATTAAGGTTTTATCGAAAATATGGTAAAACGTCAAAAAACAAAAATAAAATGGCTCACATATCGAAATTAAAATCACTCATAATTTATTTTCGATGCTTTTTTTGAACTATGAAATAAAACAACTGCATAGTGATATTAAGTCAATGTCAAGCACGAATTTGTTTTGAATGTGTGGAGTATTCCACTTTTTATCTTTCTGCCACTTGTTATGACTGTCTGATATAGTTAACAAATCCAAGATATCGGGTTCAATTATTTTTTAATTAGTTTGCTGCATAATAATACGTAATAATTATTTATAAAAGGCGCTTTATTTACGTTATAGCAAAAAATATAATAAAATTTAAAAATATAGACATCATGGCCAATCTGTAGTTTTGCGTTCACTGCTTATTATTTATCATAATCATAAAGTCCATAAGATCTAAATATATTAAACATGTTCCATAATTTGTATAATTTTCTATTACGAAGTACCGCCTAGCTACCATCTAATACGGTTTAACTTACGTAACAAACTACATACATTATTTTACCGCCTAGTTATTTCGAAACTTGAACTTGCAGTTTCTAGAAGATTCGGTGTCAACAAAACACAAAGAGGTCTTTATTAATTAAGCAACTGCTTATCAAATTTGTTAACTCGTCTAAAGCGCGTTTATTTAAAAAGAGACGACATAATGTTTGCAAATTTTCTGTGAATTAAAATTGCTGCATCCTGCAATCATACATCTTACGGTAATTATACTAATTGATGTAAATACTGTTTCAAATACGTTGTACACATTATTTCTCGGTTGTTTATAATTAGTTTGCTTAAAAACAGTAAGTATCTATATCTGTCTCAGAAATCAATATGGATAAAATATTTTTAACACAAAAATTGAACCGAGTTCAAAAAATAAATAAGGAACTGACTAAAAATTAAAAAGTATTCAAACTTAGATTTTTAACAAAAAAAAACGCTTTAAAATAAAATATGTACATAATAATCGTTGTAATAACTAAATAAAAATAAACAAAAACCTTATTTAACCTATCTACTACGCGTATTTTATATTCTACTATATACACGTAATTTAGCTTAATACCTACCTAAACTTATTTACCAATGCACAATATTATTTTAACTACTGCCAACTGATCAGTTTGTAGATTTCTTTTGCCCCTAATTTATATTTTTGGATATGTCACAAAATTATATTATTTTTTTTATAGTCGGCTAAAAATAACTAATTTTACCAGAGCAGCAATTTCCTCAAAAATTTAGTAAAAATCATAATTTAGCACCAACAAATAATATAAGATAATCCAAGTAGTATAAATTAAATATCCAGAGAGTGATAAGATTATCAATAATGGACAGGATGAGAAACAGAGAAATAAAAAAATATCTCAATATAAAGGGCCAGTGAACTTGGGACAAATGTACGCACGAGATTCAAGAGAAAAAAGAAGACAAACCCTGGCTGAAGCTGAAGCAAGAATATGAATAAGTATTAAAAAAGGTACTTTTGATTATATTCAATATTATTCAATATATACATTCAATAGAACCTCGGCTAGTTAATTAATTAATTAGTATTAATGCTATTAGCTAATAATTTTCATTTATCTTCATTGGTATCTCTGAATGTTACTCTTCATTGCGCTTGCTGATGTTTTCTAACAGAAAGGAACTATATTCTACAACATTTAGGAACTTCAACGCATTATAAAGTCTATTCATTTTATAATATTCGTAAAACGCAGTCATATATTCCCTGTATACACAATATTATGGAAACACTGTACATCAGAATCAGTAAACCAAAAGCGTTTAAAGCTTTTTTATGAATTGCTAACGACCTATTAAAGCCGAGCCATAACGGTTATTGCATCGAAACATTTTGCATTGTTGATAATTGACTTGTAGTGGCTAGCATTACCAGTTTCGTATAGTCGTAATAGATCATAATAAAACACGCCTTCAAAATCTAACCAAATGTGGAACAATACATCATGACCATTTCTACAAAATGTTACGTTCACAAAGCACAATTTACTTTAAGCCCAATTTAGTTAACTTACAATAGCTAATTTTAGAACGCCATACAAAATAGTTCGATAAAGACTCTGAATGAAATGACATTATAACTTATGTATTACGTACATAACATACATAACGTTAATTTATTACATTAATCGATAAGAGTCATTAACAAGAGACATGTCTTTTTAAGTTTATATCATTCATTTATTATTATTAATTACATGACACTATATTTCATTAATTATAAAGCTTAATATCTTTATGCGTATCTTAATAAAATTAGTATCTCCTTAAAAACAAAATATAAATAAAGTGAATTTTATTTCAGAGTTTTCGATGTTATGTTTAGAGTGACTCTTTGTTTAGATAACTAATGAACAATATCAAGGAAAACGATTTACCCTCCTAAGAAGGATATTTTAATCTATTTGTCTGTTAAAACAACTCAATATCGAACAACATGCGTTAAGAGACGTCAAACATATGTTAGGGTGCAAATTCCCTCTTTCATTCATCAGTGTGTGGTTTATAGTTCGAAAAATAAGTAAACTCTATTTACTACTAAGGGTTTTATATTATATATATATATATATATATATATATATATATATATATATATATGTATATATATATATATATATATATATATATATATATATATATATATATATACATATATATATATATATATATATATATATACATATATATATATATATATATATACACATATATATATTCTGATTGCTGATGATATTTTAAAATAGAGTTTAAATTTAAAACTAGGGTTTCATATAAATTAACTGTGAAGTATTGAATAGGTCCAGTTTCCACTTGTAAATCGTTGCTCAAATGAAATTATATCCAGTTATTTTTGAAATTGGTGCTAATGACGACAACAATATGGTGATCAAAGTCTAGAGAAGCTTCACAGAAGGTTGATAAACTCTCAGTTACATTAAGAAACGTAATTATAAGTGTAGGATTGATTAGAGTGGGATTGGCAAGGAAATGTTAAGGACTAGAACCAGAACTATAAAGGAACGGAAAAAGGAAGTCAGCAATTGCAAAGGTAATGTGTTCTCCATTACGACAATAATAATACGAAGTTCGCTTCGACAGAAACTTGTGCAAATTACTTGATTCAGTTTCTCGATCAAAAACCTCTATAATTTATTAGAGTTTAAAATGTATAAGAATACAATATAATAGAATATAAGAAAAATACTTTTAAAATAAATAATTATGAGGATTCTTAAGCCAAAAAAGTAAAAACCAACTAGCATTTTTCTGTTTACATTTTTTGTTCAGCAAAAGTAATATAAATACAATGCAAGTTTTACAGAACAAAGTCCTGAGAAGAATGATGCACCCAGCTACTACAGGACTGATTACTTAACACCGAGACCTTCAGATACCGACTGTCACTCAGGCAATCAAGAGAATTGTAAGGAGACATAAGACAGATGAATTGTCCAGAATAGTCAATAGAATTAGTTAAATTACCACAAAAAAACTGTTGGAGCTTAATATAATAATATTTGTTGTTTTAATGTAGGTTAAAATCAACAATAAAAATACTGAATACTTACAACAACATCCCATATTTATATCTCTTCTTCTTTAGGATATACCACCAAAACTTCGCACTTACGTTTATTAGAATCCATCGTGCTAACCAACACACAACTTAAAATCATTAATAAAACAGGAACGCTGAATTTCCCACCAACATTCGCGTCCACATGCTTCATCGCTTGTGATGTCCGGTGTGCTCTAAACTGCACACATCCATACACCTACACGCTGGAAATAAATTCGTTCTAATCGAATTAGAGACCATTAAAATCGAAGAGGTAAACATTTCTAACTGTTAATCAATTGAATTAAGATCGCGTTGGATTTTATCGAGATTTATTGGATGATATTTCGATCGGTCGTCTTGATTTAATCTGTTTGAACTGATGCAATTGGAAGGTGATTCCAAGTGATGGCTAGGTCATAAATCAAGTTTCAGGCAATTTTAAAACATATTGTTATTTGATCTACAGTGGGTTATTGTTTTCAAACTCGAAGCAAAACTAATAAAAAAAGGAAAATATGTTAAAAAACATTGCTTGCTCTGTATCAAATTGCATTACTCCACGATTAATGCTGTTGGTAATTATGCCGCAATGGTAAATAAGGATTGCCAGCAAGGAGCATACAATCACCATGAGTATGAATTTTTTTCGGGGCTGAAAAGTCCTCGACCTGACAATTGCATTTCTCAGTTTCAAAATTAATTTTTATTTTCTATTTAATCTCTTTTAACTTCAACATGCTTTGTCCAACTTTAGTAAGTCCAACCATAGTAAAACCCATTTTTGGGCAAAATTAGTTTTTTTTATTCAACATAATTCCCTTCAAGATTGATTGTAATTTATTATATGATGATACATTGATTGTAACGACCCTCCAACTTTTCGATACCATTTTTGTAGGACGATTTGTCCTTTGCTTCAAAATAAGCCTCTTCATTCAATAAAAACTTATTACCAGCGAGCATTCTTTTGAGATCTGAGAACAAGAAGCCCAATCATGGGTTTTTGCCATCGTTTTCACTGACTTGTGACACGGTGCATTGTTTTGGTGAAGCAGCACTTTCCTTTTCTTCAAATGCGGCTGTTTTCAGCGATTTCGTCCTTCAAACAGTCCAATAACGCCATGTAATAGTCACTTGATGGTTCCTTTTCAACAACAATGAAAGAAAGTCAATAAAAATTATTCCATGCGCATCCCAAAATACATACGCCATAACCTTACCTGCCGACTGTTTTCCCACGGTTTGTAGCGGGTTCATCGTGTCTAGTCCACTTGGATGACTCTCGATTGGAATTCGGAGTGAAATGATGGAGCCATGTTTCATCCATTGTCTCATATCGACGCAAAAACTCGGGTTTATTACGCTTGATCATCTTCAAACACTGCTCCGAATCATCAGCTCCTCGTTGTTTTTGGTCAAAAGTGAGCTCGCGCGGCACCTACTTTGCACAGAGCTTCCTCATATCCAAATATTCGTGAATTATATGATGTACACGTTCAGTTAATATCTTCGGTGGTTATTTCACTACGTCTAAACTTAGCATACCAATCTTTGATGGTTGATATTCCTGGGGCAGCATCCGGAAACTCGGCATCAAGCCAAGTTTTTGCTTCAACTATATTTTTCCCTTCAAAAGGCAATATTTTATCAACATGCAAAATTCCTTGTTATCCATTTTTTCACAATAAAAAAAGTTGCTTCACTCAAAATGCTATAATTCACAAATTAATGATCCAACAGCCATCAAATTTATAGACGCATCTTTTGAGGGTTAAGCCATTAAAAATCCGCTTCCTCAGAGTCATGCAGAAATACTTATTAACCATGTGAATGTTCAGGTAATCCAGCTCCTCGACAGCGAGGATTAGACACAACAACTCAAGAAGGCTTAAGCATTTTGATTTAGTGCTGTGTCGTATTAATATAAAAGCAGATGCTGATATTAGTGTATATAAATTGATGGAAGCTAAGAGTTCCTAATGTGGAAATATTTTTTTTAATTATTCAATATTTATTTTCTTTCGGTTGCTGTTCGTTTCCCATCAGCTTAATAGAAAAAGGAATGACCTATGTAATGACATATATCAACGTATCAGAATTTAGTTCCAATTCAATTACATATAGCAAATTGACAAAATATAATTTATTAATAAATTAAGAACCGGCCTTTATTAAATGTTCTTATCAAAATAGAATGATAACTTTCGTAAATAGACATGTGATTGTAATTTCTATAAATAATGAAACATACGATTCCAATAACCCGCACATTGCTGTTGTGTTATAACTTATATGGAAGTGACACAGTTTAAAACGTAAAATAAAACGGTGACCATTTCACTCATACGTCGACCATGAGCTAATATCTTATCCAATAAAGAAATACGTTTTTAACGATCATGTTACAAATTGCTTTTCTCGTTCAATGTATTAAAAGTAGGATTATAAAAGTTTTAGCTTTTAAAATAAGGATAATACTATAATTGCATTAACTCGTCTAAAACGTGAATGAAACTATTATATAAGATATCTAGTAATAATCATTTATATTTATTCAGCTGCTAAACTTACCATTATCAGGTAAAAATGTAAAATAAAATATTCCAAGAATAAAATTAAGTTCGAAGTGGTTTTTAGTGATATTATATTGCAGTACCTAATTGAAAATATAAACTAATAAATCGTAAGAGATTACTTGATAAGTTTCTTGAATAGGTATCTAAGGTATATATATAATATTATATCTAAGGTATATACAAATATCTAGGTATTATACTAAACCTTGGTTAAAAATCACAAATCGACACGGTAGGCAACCGCATATTTACCGGTTAGAAATTAACGGTTGACAATGCATGGGAACTGGTACCGATCGCATGGTAGAGGACAGAAAAGATTAGAGCGGTATATCTCTCTCGCATTTCTACTTCCACATTATATACATAGGTAGGTATTCTCTAACATTAGCCCTAACCTATATTGCTGTTACTCCTCAGGTAGTTTTCCCTTTTCTACCACGAGGGCATTCATCGGATATCCAGGACTGTCTCTTCGATTAAAGTGGTGAACATATTTCAGTGGCACACTCAACAATTTTTCTAGATATTATATATTTACCTCAACACCTGTATTATTTAGCTATTTTAGTGCTATGCTACAAATACATTTAATTTTTCGTTTCAATTTGAATTCTGATGTTTTGGATTTTGCAAGTAGCTCCAGTCGCGATTGAGTATATTTTACTACCACTTTTTACACTTCAATCAATATTGCAGTGTAGTATTACCACCACTAAATGATGCCAATGACCATAAACATAAACCATTGACATTAATTTCTCCATAGTCGAACTTTCCTGAAAGGTCTTCCCAACTTAATTCCAAACATAAGTCAGCTTCTGGAATGGAATTAAAATATTCTTGAAGCTGATTGTAGAGGTTAGCTTTAACAATATCTGAACTTGTTCCAGTAGATACCTACACAGATACAAAATGTGTTCTCACAGAATAATGACACTAGAAGTCATCGGTCAGTTGGTCGTTGATATATCTAATCGTTTATCGTATAATATCGTTGAATATAACCAAGGGATATTTTGCCTGCTGTTCTAAATTTATCAATCAGATGACGGTGTTAACTCCAGTGAAACCATAACAAAAAAAATAACGAAGTTGAAGGTCACAAGTTTAAATCATGGATCAAATACTCAAAAAGTTGTATTGAATGGACAATGTTAGGAAAATCAAGGCCTATACTAATGAACTTTGAACGCAACAAAATAAGTTTTAGTAAGCACGTTTGAGAGTTATGAAACGCTTATTGTAACGAATCTTCCAAACTCAATGTCTATTGCAAGATCAGCTATACTTTTCTGAAATAAATAGAAAAAAATTAAGAAGCGTATTTTTTGGAGGTTATATCATTAAAAGCACATACAAACCAGTGATTCTCACAGTCTAAAATTACAATGAACATTGCATAATTATGGCCTTCATAAAACCCATAAATATTAGTGCTAAAAACAGCAAATTACTTTGCATAATAATTACGAAAACAGAAACCTGTTTGTTCTTTATAATAGTATAAAAATGAGGCTCTTCTATTTTAGCGATTGTTTATCGACAAGAAGGTTAATATGTTTGAGATATGTTAATATGTTATAACTTGATCAAAATCGTATTTTTAGAAATGACCATATCATCAGAGATTAAGAAGAAAACGTGGCGTATAAAAGCTAATGAGACAAAATCTACCCATGTGACATTCACCCTTTGTAGAAGAACATGTCCCTCAATAAAATTGAATAATCATGAACTTCCGCAAGCAACGTTAAATATCTGGAAATGCATTTCGATCGACGTTTGAGATGGAAAAAACATACAGTGACAAAACGCAAACAGCTTGAGATTAAACTAAACTAATGTAATGGCTGAGCGTAAATCTAAATTATCATTAGATAACAACGTTTTGCTGTATAAGTCAATACTTAGGCCCATTTGGATCTATGATATTGAACTGTGGGGTACTACTAGCAAATCCAACATAGATATCCTGCAAAGGTTCCAGAATAAAGTGTTGCTTTAGAGCCAAAGCGTAACATGTTTCATTACAATATCATCCATATTAATATAAAATGTTAGCTAAAATATTGTTCACATTAGTGTAGTTATAATATTGAACTGTGGGGTACTACTAGCAAATCTAACATAAATATCCTGCAGAGGTTCCAGAATAAAGTGTTGTGAGTCATCGTCGATGCCCCATGTTACGTATCCAACAAACTGATTCACCGCGATATCCCCATAGATCCTACTACATCTACTACATATCAGGATAGTTATATTATATCATATAACTGAAATCATATAATAATACTTATTGCCCACGGGCAGATGTTAGCGTTCTAGGAGATTAATAAAAAAAAGAATAAGAAGAAAGTTACAAAAAGGTAACAAGAATGTTCATCATTAATTACAGGATACTACCAGTCCTTATTTAACTATCACAATCTTCGAAAATATTGCAGCAAAAAGTATTACAGCAGCATCCAAATTGAAAATCAACATTATACTAACATTAATATGGTTGTCTGTAGTTTTGTATTCCATCATTTGCAATATTTATAAAAAGAAGAAATACTGAATGCTAAATATCATTAGAATAATAGTAAAATTATCACTGGTGATTAAACTTAAATATGAGCATCAAGATGCCTTGAAACTACTATGAAAAAACAGCTTGAAATCTTCTTCCACAACGTTATGTATATGGTTTTAAGAAAAGCTCTCAATCAGAAGAAGAGAAAAAGAGATCAAAAATTAGTAGTGATGTAAAACTGCTAATTTATCTTGAAAATGCTTATCAATTAGTCTATTCTTAATAATTATAGTTTTATTCATTAGTAGCTATCCAATCTTCAAGTTTAAGAAGAAATGATGAAATGATGAAATGCCTTTTGATATAAATGTTTCTTTTTCCACAAAAAAAGTTAGACGCAAGAAAATTGAAATCGTAAGTATGATGCCATTCAATTTTTTAAAGACTATGACACGGTTTACTTTAACAAAAAATATATAGTGCAACGATAAATAAAATTTATTAACTCGCTAAGGCACTTCTTTTTTCTTCTTCAGAAAAAGCCAATTAACTCGGCGTTAACACTATTTGTAGCAAATGTCAGTAGATAAAAATTTATTACTACTCGAACGAGTTAGTTCAAGGCGTCTCTATAATTAGTTTTTTTATATTGTTTTAAACACAAAACAGTCTGTCCACGCTATTTCGTCCATTTTCGTGTATTATATATAGAGTCTTTAAATTACCAATAATGGGATTTTTATTGTGAAACAAAATATGGCTGTATTTTTTCTATCAACTAACATATTTTCTATCATTCTAACAACTTCATTACTCTTTTTATAAAAATTACATCAAATAATAATTTATTTATACCATATTTGTTAGAATGCTCAATAAGTTTTATTGACAAAAAAAATTATACATTAATTAATTTACAAAATTAATGTGCTTTTTCAAAAATATGATGTTTACGCCTTTTAGATAATGTATTTCCTTGCTATTGATAGCTTTTATAGCAACAATACGTTGTTCAGTTTGTCCAATTGACGTTAATAGACATCTTCAATAACAGATTTATTGCTCCAAATGCCCCCACTCCACATGGGATGGTCGTAGGACTTCACTTTTTATAGCCAAGTACAGGAAACTCTTCTTTTTTGAATGGCAAGCTATTTAACCGTAATATCGGTTCGAGCGGTAACCATTTCCCCCTCCCCCCCATTTTGGATCGTTTCCATTTCATGCAAATGTCTGGAAACGGTTGACTAATCAATTGCTAAGCTGTCTGCAGATTAACTGATGTTTGGTTATTAAGAATAACTTTTATAATTCATTGTCTTCGAACTTTTCTGTTTTATCAGTCCGTTCATTGTCATTCACACAAAAATACCATTCGTGAAGACCAAAATGATAATTGAGAATATGAGAGAGCAGCATAATTATAGGTTTCTAAAAGTGTGTAGTTGATTTGAAAACCCCAAATATCTTTATAACACTAAATGCAACATTGTTATTTTATTTACAGAAAATTTAAAGCCATAGAATTTAACAGTTAGGTCAGTTGAAACATAATCTCCAATAGGTATCGCTGATCAAAATACATGCATCGGGATGATATAAATTTATTGAGGATACGGAATATATCCATTTAACATTTCGTTTCTGATGGCGAATTGCCTTATAACCACAACAATGTTACCAACTCAAAAAATACAGTTCAATTACTATCCTGCTTGACTAATTCCGAGCTATGTTTGTTGTTTAACGTAAAAAACTAACACTAACCCGTTAAACTCTCGTCAGCTAGGCCATAAATATAAAAGAGAAATTACTGTTGTGGTTGGTAACAACTAAGAAAAAACGATTTCGTTTTAGAAAACAAAAACTACATTTAACAATGTATAAGTTTCTATTGTGCAATTACCTGTAGCAGGTTTCCGAGCCACGTCATAAATTCTGTTGTAAAATTATTCCGGGAATGGTTTAATATGTTCGCGAAAACTATATAACCCCACCGTACGTTTTATAATGTACATGGCCTCTAAGAACAATCAGAATCTGCATTTTAATTATCCTTAATTTATTGGGTTTTAAAATGTATAGTGGTTATTAATCTTTGGGTTTTTTTTGTTATATTTAGTAAGTGAAGCTTGAGGTATACCTCACAAAAGGAAATATAGCAGAAAATTTATTCTGTTTTTCTGGATGTAGTCTAAGTTTTTGATAAGATTCGGTGTGAACGCATAATGGAACAATAAAAAAAAAGATTTTCAATCCCACTGTTCAATCTATTAAATCTTCAAAGTTTAGCGGGAAGCGCGAAAGGATTTTAATAAAACGATTAATATTTCAATCTTAAATCACTATACTAGTTTGAATTGGTTCATATTAATGAACGTTTGATTTATAATAGGGATGCAGAAAAAAATCGATATTTTTTCAAAAATAGAAAATTATTTTTACTATTAATGGTAATTAATTTTAAAGATCGATTTCGAATTAGAAAAGATATATATTTTTTAGGCTAATATATAACAATATTTGTTTTTCCTTAAAAATATCAAAATATTTGTAAAATATCGATATTTTTTGTCCAATATATCGAAATATAGATATTTTTAAAAAGTATCGAAAACGATATATGGATTTTTTAAAATTATCGATATATCGAAATATCGATATTTTTTTCGTTGGCCTACACCCGTACTGTATAATATGTTATAAACCCAATATATTAGAACTATTAATTTTCTACTATTAATTTGTATCTACAAAGAGCGTATATATATTTGTTCAAAGTACCTTTCATCTAAACATTAAAGATGTTTAGATACTGCACAACATATCTTTATAAAAATGGAAATAGTGTATTGACCTTTGAATATTTTGCCAATTTGTTATGACAGGCAATTTTAAAACAATTGTTCTTCATGTTGACATTTATTTTCTCTTTTCAATTTCTCTGTACATAAAAGAGGTAGGAAGGATGGAATATGGAACATGAGAGGTAATTACTATTAGTTACTTCTATCGAAATGAGAAAAAGCTACGCAAGAAACTTTAGGAAGAAAAGGGAAATGACAAACAAACAAACTCCTAATATTAGTATTTTAACAAAGATAAATAAAGGTAACAAATGTAGGTAACTAAAATTCAGGTTAATTAGTTTAAAAAGCTTTGACAAACATTTTTATAATTGCTTGGGTCATCAGAAGAGGCAATGTTTAATAAATATGGAGGATGAACCAACACTTTTCATTATATTGTAATAAAATATAGTAACATTTATTGGTTAATTGGAAGAAAATCACAATTATCAGTACATAATAAATTGTTATTATACAAGCAGGTATTGAAATCTATATGGACATATGGAATATTATTATGGGGATATTCCGTAAAAACTAATATAAATACAATAACAGATTTCCAGAAGAACAAAGTCTTGAGAAGTATTGTAGGTGCACCGAGATACTACAGAACCGATTACTTACACTGAGACCTTCAAATACCGACTGTCACTCAGGAAATCACGAGAATTGCAAAAAGACATGAGAATAGACCCCATGCTCATGTGAATATCGATGTAATATAACTCTTGAATAACACCAGAACAGGACACAGACTCAAAAGAATCATACCAAAGATGTAGTGTAGTGTAATGAAGTGCATTTAATACAAAATCAGCAGTGTTAACGCATAAACATTATTACACTAGAGACTAAGCAAGGGCCGACTCCTAGATATATACCTAAATTTAAGTAATTTTAAAGACAAATTGTAGGTTAGCCGGTAAAGAATAGTAACAATGTAATAAATGATTTTTTTTTAAATGTATGTATTTTATGTTGATTGGAAAACTTCATATTTTAGATTTGAATTAAATATACAGCAACGAATAATGCTGTATAGTGGATTTTGATAGTTTAAGTAAGTCTAACGTGTGTTTCAAAAATAGGCGGTATAAAATTAGTGATTTGGATGCTGGGAAGTTTTGTAACTGGTACAATACTTTGATTATTATATAAAGAAGTGAAACTCGGATAAAGAAGTGATATCACTTCCACATTCAATAAACTAACGCCGTGACCAACACCTAATATTTATACAGAATAAAAGAGCGTCTAGTGTGCAATTCAAATATTGCAGATCCACGGTGCTGTTTCCATACATATTTGACCATTTTAGGTACCTTAGTCGATGATTTACTTAGTTTTTTAATCCAAATTACACTAAATATTGTTAACATTTAATAAAGGAGTCCATTTTTATTAAGAAGGTTATTTTAACAAGTGTGGCGACCGCCACGACCCTTTAGGCCACCACCAATTCACCATCAACAACTACAAAGGTTGGCAACGCCGGTGGATTGGTACCATGCAGTTCTGGAGTATAAAAGGCCATCACGACGACGTCTCGCTCCCTTTTTCTTATCACCGTCCCCCTGTAACAGTACCACTTCCACAGCGCTACCGTACTTCCTTCACCTTAACCTAATATCCTGTCCATTCTCCCATCGACCACATGTATCAATCGTAAGTTGAAATAAACAACTTTGATTTAACCAGTGTTTTTAGTTCCCGTGCAAATTCCTTCCAAAGATAGTAGTGAGTGTTCTGATAAACAATCGCAGCGGCAGCCACACATTTCGACCGATCGACCGACCCGACGAACATTCCTACACAAGTAACACTGGTGGTATAGAGCCGCAACTCAAAGGAAGCTTTTGAAAGGTTGTTTTACAGCCCAGCAATGATATCATCAGATAAGTGATAGTGTTTTTATGGGCTTTTATAAATTACATTACATAATAAATTAAATGTGTTTAGTACAATCTTAATTTGCAAATTTAGTAATATTGTTTTGTTATATTTGCATCAGCAGACAAGCAAATGTGTTCAGAATAAATACATCACTGTGTATTTCTGAAATTAAACTAAGCTATTTAAGCTAGTGCTCAGAATAACAATTATAACAGGTCAATTGAAAAGTCCCCGGTCAGACACATAGATGGCGCTACTACATTTAAATCCAGATGTTTTTTAGTTAGCTCTGACCCTCAAGAGATGCGTCTATACATTTGACAGATGTCGGATCATTAGTTTGTGAATTATAGCATTTTGAGTGAAGCAACTTTTGTTATTGTGACAAAAATGGAAAGGAATTTCGCGTGTTGATAAAATATTGCTTTTCGAAGGGAAAAAATGCAGTTGAAGCAAAAACTTGACTTGATGCCGAGTTTCCAGACACTGTCCCAGGAAAATCAACCATCAAGGATTGCTATGCTAAGTTTAGACGTAGTGAAATGAGCACCGAACACGGTGAATGCAGTGGACGCCCAAAAGAGGTTGTTACCGACGCAAACAATTAAAACATCCACAAAATGATTTTAAATGACCGTAAATTGAAACTCAATGAAATAGCAGATACTCTAAAGATACCAACTGAACGTGTACATCATATAATTCACAAATACTTGAGTATGAAGAAGCTCTGTGCAAAGTGGGAGCCGCGCGAGCGCACTTTTGACCAAAAACAATGGCGAATTGATGATTCTGAGCAGTGTTTGAAGATGATCAAGCGTAATAAACCCTAGTTTTTGCATCGATATATGACAATGAATAAAACAAGGTTATATCATTTAACTCCGAACTCCAATCGAAAGTCATCCCAGTGGACTGCACATGATGAACCCGCTCTAAATCATGGGAAAAAGAAACAGTCGGCTGGCAAGGTTATGGCGTCTGTATTTTGGGATGCGCATGGAATAATTTTCATTGACTACCTTGAAAAAGGAAGGACCATCAACAGCAACTAATACATAGCGTTATTAGACCGTTTGATGGACGAAATCGCCGAGAAACGGCCGCATTTGAAGAAAAAGAAAGTGCTGGTTCACCAAGCCAATGCACTGTGTCAAAAATCCATGAATTGGGTTTTGAATTGCTTCCTCATCCACCGTATTCTCCAGCTCTGCCCCCCAACAACTATTTCCTGTTCTCAGATCTCAACTGAATTCTCGTTGAACTGAGGCCTATTTTGAAGCAAAGGATAAATCGTACTACAAAAATGGTATCGGAAAGTTGGAGGATCGCTATAATCAGTATATCACCCATGAAGGGAATTACGTTGAACAATTCTAACACACTATGCAAGTTCGTGTGGTTTGATTCTCTTGTATCTTCTACTTTCTTGTGCGTTGACCAGTAACTGTATTGCTTCCATATTGCTGGATTTCGTAATCTTATTTTATGTTTCAACGCCAAATCTTGGATAGTATAGTTTAATAAATTTTTAAACAAAAGAGATAATTTAAAAACAAAAGAGAGTTTAAAGTGGTGTAAGTGTATTAAAAAAAAAATTAGCTCTTCTGACCCTTCTAGCTTAAAGATATAGATCAAACCATAACTTATTCGTTTTTTTCTCTGAACATTTTAACTGATTTTCTAGTAAGTCATTCATTGTTTTTAAATATTGCAGGGTAACCTCGTTTTACCCAACTCCAATCTTGAAAACAATCCCATTTCGTTGTATTTCATCGTAACCTTCGGCTTCAATCACTGTCCCGCGTGGGAATTATTTTAAAACGTACTTTAAGACGAATGTTCGTAGTTTCGCGTTCAAAATTCCCATAATTTTCTTATTTATATGCATGAAAATGACTGTTAACTTAAGATAAGACAAGACGGATTGAAGTGAGACGGTCAGTAAATAAAACGTTGTAAATCTGAGAAGCTGTTTTAATATCAATCATTAAAGTGCATTATTTCTACACGGTATTGTTTGAGCGTGTATAAACAGTGAGTCAACTTATAAATACAAAGTGTGGTCATATTACGTTGTTGTTTTTTGTCATCATGATTTGTTTTATACTACTACGAGTGTTGTTGCTTTAATTTCTGACCTATCCAAAACAAAATTATTGAATTTAAATTATTAATAATATTTCTATTTGCATATTTGAACAGTAATAATATTTTAACAAAATTATAACTGGTTGGATAACTACTGATTAATAATCAATAGTACTACTGATTTTCAAAAAACTACTTTATGACTATTCTATGTACTTTACCAAGAATATATTTGCGATATAACTAGACATTATAATGGGTATCCATGGTGTGAGTATCCCTATTCTATTTGTACATTGATAAATACCAAACAACAACAAACATAAATATCAAACAAGTTGTATATATATATATATATATATATATATATATAGGGTTTATCTGGACTGGACCTAGAGTTTAACGTGGGCTTTGAACCACGGTCCTCGGCATTAAGCCTACCGACTGGCCAGTGACCAACTTAGAGACCATCCCAGAAGACATCCGGTCTTACACAGCCTGGATACTGGCGTAACTGGGATGGTTATTCCTTGTTGTATTTTCCACCGTTGTCTATAAAAATTTACAATTACAATCACAAACATAAGTACATCCATACCCCAGCAGGATTCGAAGCCGCGATTATTGCAGCAGTAGGGGGCCGTCCTGTCGTGCTAGTATAATTTAAAAGTCGGTAATTTAGGCACAGCAATAATACCTTTCTAATGTAAGTACTTACTCTTTTAAGTACTTTTAATTATATCTAAAATGTAATTAACTTAATATCGAGGTAAAAAAACACTGTTGATAACATTTACCGTTAGGCCTCATTTGTTTAGTTTATTGTATATATGAATAATTTAATAATTTGTTGATTTACCAAATAATAGGGTATGGTTGTTCGTGTATGTGTATATGAAGTGTATATGAGTTCCTAATAATTTTGTTGTTTTTCCATTGCCAAAGAATATAGAAAGAATATAGAAATATTTAATATAATGCGGTGTATTATAAGTCAGTATATTTTTCTACAAGATTCAACTACCAACGAAACAAAAGGGAAAAAGCTTCTAATCGAACTCTGAACATTCACTACTGTTCACTACTGAACGACCATATTTCGTCAAAACGTCAAGTAAAGAAAAAAAAGCAGAGATCTAGCTTAAGAAGTCATAGGAAAACTTAATATGTTAAAACGTGTCTAAACACAGATTTTGTATTTGATCAAGTATTGCGGTTATACATGCTTATAAGATTGTTAGGCTATTATTAAAATTAATTTTTAAATTACTATTTGGCGATTTTATTTAGCTAACTTCAGAAGACGCCGAAAAAATATTGATATTTTTGGTCGATATTTTTTTGACTGATATACTGATATATCGATATTTTTTCAGCTGATAATTTTCGATATATTTCTTAAAAAATTAAAGATATTTTTTCAACATTATAAAAAGTATTACAATATTGGTATTTAATTTCAAATGTCTAGTGTATTTCTTGGCTACGTTGTTGATCCTTGACTAGATTATTGTAGCCCTTCTGATTGGTATTTGACTTCAAATGATGAACTCTAAAATAAATATAGTCCAAAGAATCTATCTATAGTATATTAATATTCTTAATTAATATTTTTGACATTCTTTATTGCATTTGAGCCTATTTCACTTATTTTTTCTCTTGTATATAGCACACCATCTATGTACCAAATAAATACTTAATAACCTGTCACGGTTTGTTTATGTTTCGCATAGCAACACGGATAAAAACAAAACCATGTTTAGCGGTGTTGCGTAACCACCGATAGCTCCAAAGGCGAATTGTGGAACGTCGATTCTTTTCGCGAAATTAACTCTCAATCCTACGCCGCCGCGTTTTTGCGGTACGACCTTGACGGCCGAATCGACATTAAAGGTGAAAGAATGAGTCTGTGTAAAAGTCGAAAAATAATCCGTTCAATTAAAAGAGAGCGCGAACAGGAGCTTTAATGAAATTCGGCATTCCTGTTGGGCTCGCTGCAAAATTTAATTACATCAGATGACTAATATGTTTCGAGCATCAAATTAAAATTAGTTTCAGGGGATTTACGAATTTGCGCCGTCAAAAAAATAATGATCTTGCTAGGAAGCAAAATCAGGTTCCTAACGGAAATTATATCGACAAAACTACTTGGCATAAACGTCACTTCACACTTAAGAATAAATAAATATTATGCTTACGAAATATTGTATCAACTGGTAAATTGAAATTAGTTGTTGTCTACAATAAACAACAACAACAAACAAAATGGTTAGAAAAGCCAATATAGTTCGTGGAGGACACTGATTTACTGTGAGGCTGAAAGAGGGGATATATCACAACTCCAGTAAAGAAAAAACAGTGAAGCTTCTAAGAAAATCGACAATAACAAGATTAAAACGGTTTAAATCCTTTAAGTAAGCGTATTCTTATATTAAAAGATTTCCTCATAGATGGATGTCTAATACTTCTCAGTCTTGGATACAAATAGAATACATCCAGTAGGTCAAAAAAATCAAATATCTTTTTCTATAAAATTAGCAACTAGGGTAATAAAATTCTAACGGCAAGATAAGGAGTATCTTCCTTTTTTAACGTTAAAATGCTTTTTAACCAACTTCAAAAAAAGGATATATATTTATTTAAATGCATGTTCGCCGATTTCTCCGTCAACTATGGACCAATTTTCAAAATTCTTCTTCTATTATAAAGAGTGCACTTCCGAGATGATCCCATTGGAACCAAGTTATTTCAAAGCCATGTACAATGTTTTCACATATTTTTTATCTAAATTAATCAGATATTGGTGTATAATGTTATTGCTGAACTGATGGGACAAAAAATAGGAAGTAGTTCAGTGTAAAAGTCAGCCAGCTTGCTTTTTAAGCACTAATCATATCATAAGAGAAGTCGTAGAAAAGCTCTTAAAAAAGTTTGAAGTCGGAGCCTAAACAATACAAAGATAACAATATCATTTTCTACACAAATTAAATATATACACATAATTAAATTACGAACAAAACAAATCTAAGTTCAAAGTGATCAGTTGGTACTATTTAAAATAAAATTGTAAATAGATAAATAGGTTTAGGTAGGTATTAAGCTAAATGGTGTGTTAAACTAAATTTAATCAATGATGATCTAAAATAATAATAATAGTAATTAAATAAGTTTTATGTATATAAAATACATATATGAATCGAAAAGCTGTAAAGATAATGCCAACTCTGGAGAGAAATGGATTTATAAGAACCTGAAAATCTAGCAACTAAGACTCTAAATAATCCACAGAATTCTATTGATATAGATGAATCGTTGGAGTATCTAAATTAAAAGAAAACGAAAATTAACAAATTCAGTACGTTTTTCAGTCACAAAAATATGTCATTACGCTACAATAATATTTGTTGTTTCATTTATATTAGTGTTGGGAACAATCAACTGAAATCGACTATCGACTGTTTAGTAATTGACTACTATTTACTAAACAGTCGACTGTTTCAGTCGATATTTTCGGTTCTACTAGTTCATTCGACTGATTTTTAACAAGTGGCTGTGTCGTCCTAGCCGCGACCTTGAAAGTAGTGTGCCGAATTTATGCTTATATATACATTTCTATGTAATATATGTGGTTTTATGGTTTTTTTTTGTAGTTTGCTTGTGAATAACTATATATTGTAAATTAATATAGCATTTTGGAACGCTAGTTTTCGAGGGCAAAACAATAAAATTGTAAATGATAAATAGTAAGACACTTTTGACTGGCATAATAGGTAATACTTTGGACTGGTATAATAGGTGATACTTTTTTGATAAACTTTCACGATTTTTGTCCAAGCCTTTTATTTGTTAAAACTTTTTTCCTAAAATCTGGAAAACTAAAATTAGGTTCCAAAGGTTTCAGAAATTGTATCGATTCCAAAAGATTTGAAGAATTTTTTGCAGTAGAAGTTGTTAAATTTCTTTTAAAAATATTAACGATAAAGAGGTGAATAAAGTATATTAAATATTTGTAATAAATACTTTTTCTGATAAGAAAACTCTACTTTAATATTCAACAATTTATTTTGATGGCTATTAAGAAGAGCACCAGAGTTTTTATTTGTTAACGAATGGACTATCTTAATAGAAGATTTAAAGCCCATTGAAATAATGACCACCGAGTTATCTGGTGAAAGATATCCCACGATGTTTTTAATTATACTATTAATAAGAGGACTGCAACATTCCATCAAATCCAGGATTTTAACAAGCGAATGGGAAAAAATACAAAATTGTCTATTAGATGTCATCAATAATAGACTGGAAATTTTAGATATGAACACGATATGCGGCAAATCCACATTTTTAGATCCTAGATTTAAAAAAGCAAGATTTGGTATCGCAAAAGAGGTATCAAGTACCAAGAATGTATTGACATCTGGAGATATTTTGATAAAAAAAATGGCTAGAATGAAAGAAGTAATTACTCCAAGTACAGCAGCAACTTTACAGATTAAGTAGTATTTGGGAATGCCATTTATTGGGCGTTTAGAAAACCCATTGGATGTTTGACAAGCCCACAAAATGACACTACCTGAATTATATCAGTGACATGTAAAATATTCTTCTATATTCGCAGATTCTGTCCCATCAGAATGTTTTTTTTTTTCAAAATCTGGACAAACAATTAACGATCGAAGAAATCGCCTCACAGAAGAAAAGTTGAATATGACAATACTCCTGAACAGTAATTTAAAAATATTTCTGTTCAAAAATAAATAACACTTTTATTTAAAAAGGGTCTGGTAGTTATTGTACAATCATTTTTAGGTTCGTCATGGATTAGATTTTTCAATGATTAGGTATAAGTTTACATTTTATTTAGTATCGATGGTTATTGAACATCTTTAGTTTTTAGGTTTTGTTCATGTTGTATTGTACTATTTATATTTATTATGCTATGTTATTTAAAAATAGCAATTAATATATTAAAACACGATGAAACATTTGTGGTGTTATTATTCGATTCCTTTCTACAAATCCACAGAACACTCAATATAAAAGTAATCCTACTTCCTTTAAAATTATATTTTTTATTACAGAATAGAAATTAGTAATATTTTTATTCCTTTTTTTTAAGTTAGCACGTGAATGAATATATATACATCTCTGTCTCGCTTATACTACCCTTGGAAAATACAAACACATTTAAAATTAATTGGTCCAAGCATTTTTCTATGTCTTTTCCTATCTCACAATTTATACAGGCAAGAATTCCTACATATTCGTCTGACATTACGAATTGAAAAAAACAGTCGAACCGTGCATTTGACTGAAAATATTAATTACTATTTTCAGTGGCTATTTTTTTGACTATCGACTGATTTGCGACTACCGATTGTTTCGACTGTTTTCAGTCGATAGTTCCCAACGGTAATTTATATATATAGTGGTTTATATTGTTTTATATATTATTCCAATACGCGCTACCCTTCAATAGTTTAGTAACACATAGGGTCAGAAACATTATAATTTAACACACAGTAGTTCCAAAAACTCAACAAACAAAAAATTTCCGAAATCAAAACATAATAATTTGTTTAAAACTTTCTATCTCTTAAAATTATAGTCACGATTTAGAGTGAAGCCGGAGTCCAAGTATAATACAGATATTCTGTTAACTAATGATGCCCCTTATCTACAACACCAATACATCCATCATTCTGTTCAGAGAGAGCCCAATAGGGATTCCTAGAGGAGCTCGTCGTAATAACATATGATTGATATACACCAACAGGAAAGGATGTCCATTCCTTCAGAAGGTTTATTGTTTAATTGAATTAATGCCTGCTATTAAAAACAGAGGCAAAAAACTACTACGTTAAAAGTTATTATAACGTGTGGTGTTTAAACAGGCTAGCGCGACTATGCACAACGTGTGTACCATTAATAATAATTGTTACTTCATTTATCATATACTTTTAACTCTCAAGCCCCTTTGTGTATTAAATGGCTAGTTGGATATTTTCAGTTTGATTAATATTGCGAAAGCAAGAGTTACGTTCGCTAAAACGATTTTACTAGCCGTACGTTATATTGTTAATACAGTAAACTGTTATTAATTTGTTGCAATGATTCATTTCGTTCCTATTGATTATAGAAAATTACTTAGCCATTAAATAAGGTATTATTATAGGTAATTGATATTCAAATTATTAGTAATACTGTGATAGACTTGGATAGAAAAATGAGTGAATATAAACTTGATTTGAATTGTAACGAGGGAAGTTGTAATGCTTAATTATAAACTTAATATGTATTAACAATATATGTAAATAAAACTTAATCGCCGAAATGTATGTACGAGCATAACTACAGAACCGTTGCACTAAAATTAATATTATAATTTTTTGTTCTGTTCATTAATTTCAAGATAAAAATTAAATAGTTTAGGCAAATTACATTTAAATCGTAATTAAGAAGTCATTTGAATAGAGACGCACAGAAAATCAATAAAGAATATGCGCTATTTTAATACATTCAGTTAAGAGACAAAAAGAAGGAAGAGATTAGCATTGGGAACTGTCGACTGAAAACGACTATCGACTGTTTAGTAATTGAGTACTATACACTATCGACTGTTTCAGTCGCTATTTCTGGTTCGACTGATTTTATTACTTTCTACCAGTGACTGTTTTCAGTCGCTATTTTCGATCCGACTGATTTTATTGCTATTTACTATCGACTGTTTCAATCGTCTACTTTTAGTTACTATTTTTGGTTCTACTAGTTTCATTCGACTGATTTTTAACGTTCCGGTTCTGACGTCATAGCCACGACCTTGACAAAAATGTAACCAATTTTTTCTTGCATAGATTTATATGTAATATATAGAGTTTATGATTTTTTTGGTAGGTTGCTTGTAAATAACAGTATATTGTATATTTATATAGCAGCATTTTGGAACGATATTTTACAATATTGTTAAAAGGTAATATTTCGATTACTCTCTCAACTTTTGTTAAAAAATATTTCTGTTCAATAATAAATAAAGCATTTACTTTATTTACAAAAGCTCAGAGCTTTATTTAAAGCTTTATTATTTATTAAAAAGCTTTATTTAAAATGTTTAATTTTTATTTAGTATTTATGATTCTTATGTATCTTTAGTTTTTAGGTTTTGTTCTATTGTATTGTCTATCTTTATTATACTATACTATTTAAAAATAACAATTAACATATTAAAATACGATAAAATATTCGTGGAATACTATTCCATTCCATAGAAAAATTTCCTTCCTTTTTACAGATCCACATAACATAAATGTAATTCTACTTTGTTTAAAATTAAATTATTAATTATCAAAGATTTCGATTGTTTTGCCACTATCGATTGTTTCGATTCAAAATATTCTCAATGTCGCACTGAAGAACCGAGAGAAGCGGATATGATGGAGTGATCATGAAGTACATAACACATGGGCTGAAAAGTCCCGGGCTTTACAAAGAAAACGCGTTTTTTTTTTTTCGTTCAAGACTGACTATATTCATCAACGCAATCTCCATCAAAAGCCACACAATCATTTCAGCGCCGCTCTAACAATTCAATGCCACTTTTGCAGAACGTGTTTCATCCATTGTCACAAATCGATAAAAGACTTCCGGTTCTTTACGTTTAAACATGGCCAAACATTGCTGAGACCATCAACACGTTCTTGTTGTTGGTCAACAGTGAGTAAATGTCGCACTCACTTTGAAAAGAGCCTTCTCATAATCAAATGCTCATGCGATGTAAAACCAACATATTTTTTGCTACCTTTACTATATTAGATAAGTCACACAACCTCACTTTTCGATCATTCAAAACGATTTTGTAGATTTTTGTGGTGTTTTCTGGTGTTACCACCTCATTTGGACGTGCACTGCCTTATGCATCATCGGTGTTTCTACGAACACGTTTGAAGTCAGCAAATCAACGTTTCATTGTTATTTCTGATGGGGCGGAGTGCTTATAACACCTTTCAAGCCATTGCTTCGCTGAACGATACTTTTTCACATCATGAAGCAGTATAAAATTGCCTATCTAAAACCACATGCTAAAAAAAGCCATTCTAAACTATATGGAAAAATGATCGACTATTAAAATGATAAAATGAAATTTAGGAAATCGGTTGGCTTTTATGTGATGTCATGACTTAAAATGGAAGAAATAACATTAAGAAATATGCTATAATGGCAGTCAAGCTCATATTATTGAGCCTCACCCTGAACCTTTGAATTATGTCCTTATCCAACAGGACGTTACCTCAGAACATTGTCTATGTACAAAATGAAGTGAATAAAGAAAATAAATATAATAAATTCCAAGCCTTGAATCCGGGAATAATATTTTATTTATGTTGCGTCCAAACAAACAGGCATCAACTATACTACATGCAATCAGTACATTCAAATTTATTTTTACAATTGTTTTGAACTTATGGATTTTTTCCTATTTTACACTTAGATTCAACTTTTTAACTTTTATCCTGTGTTCAGCGAAGCGGTCACCTAGTTAACAATATTAATGTGAGTTATTTATGTTATGTTATTGTCTCATATCAATTATGCCGTTTCATCTAGTGTGCGAAACATTATTGTCATGATCAAAACATAATCATAAATTTATATACATTATATTATATATCTCTTATGTGGTTATGTCTTGTCACAATCACAATCGCAATCAAAATGCAGTGATTATTTACATCTAAATTCATATTAAAACATAAAAATTTTGTAAAAAAAAAATATTAAAGTAAATTTAAACAATGATGATCTATGAACTGAAAAGCTGTGAAGATTATGTAGAGAAACTATGTAGAGAACTGGATTTTATAAGAACCTGGAAGCCTTGCGACTAAGACTCTAAATCATTGGAGTATCTTAATTTAAAAGAAAAAACGAAAATTCAACAAATCCAATGCCTTTTTCAAACAAAAACGATGTCATTATGCTACAATAATAATGACATTTGTTGTTTCATTTCTATAGATAGTGTTTATGTTGTTTTATATCTTATTCCAATATACATTACCCTTCAAAAGTTTAGTAATACTATAGACTATATAACAGTAACTATTTTTATTTAGTATAAAAAATACTGCAATAGATATTTAGATAAAAATGTTGATATTGGAATTTTTATCAATCTTACAAATTTATTTTTGCATATAACAATAATCAACAAAATTCAAAAACAAAGTTCCTTATCAATTGTGCTTATATTATCTTTGGTTGATTTCAAAAAAAGCTGTGTTTTATGACCACAAAGATTATCACCGTCAATTGTTGAGTTGGCGGTTTTGCTTTTCAATGCTTTTATTTTGAATATAGTTTAATCTTTTAAATATGGATAAAATGCATCAAACATATTGATGAGGCAATATATAGCTGCCTTGGAGCTATATTTTAGATCAATATGGTTGAATTCAGTTGATGTAGTTTCCACCGTTAATAAACAGGTTACACATTTTGTTTTAAAACCTAAATATGAATCAATCCTCGTTACTTGTATCGTATTTTAATAAGTTTTAATAGATATTAACTCTTATGTTCTAGAAAAAATTATGGATAATTTTAACGTTTAATAAACTGGTAAAGAAATTTATGTAAATTGTTTATTTTTAACTATATTATGAGACATAAAATGATTAGAAACTGTTGTTTATATTGTATTAGTTCCTTATTTTTTATAAATAATGATTAATATTATATATATTACTTATTTAAAATATTAAAAGCAAAAGAATAAGTTAATTTAATTATTATTAATAAAGTTATTAAGAAATAATCAAATTATTTATGTCTAATAATAATATCGAAATATTTAAATTGTGTTACTTAATGATATGGTAAAAAATTTAATCAGATATGCGCTATGTACATAATTATCGGTTATTGTTTATTTAAATTGTATTCGTTCTTAATTATATGGTAGGATTTTACAATTAGAAAAAAATCGTAACAACTAATTGTAAATTATTATGGATTTTGCATTGTTTCTTAATTTTAAGGTATTCGGTAGGTAGAAAACGAACTGACTTATAATTTGGGGGCGAGAGTTCGGAGGCAATGAGAAACACCAACAGATTCGAAATGATCATCCATCATTTTAAAATAAAGTTATTGGATACCATAGCAGTTTAACTCCAGAAAAAGAGTGACAAGAAAGTTGGTCGCATTATGTCATCGTAATTGAAGATGAAAAATGAACATAATAAACTCCACCATAAAATATAATGGAGTGGTACATTCTCGCAACTTATATCAACATCACCAACAAAGATGAATAGCCATGATGCGAAGTTTCTAATAGATAAAAACTCCAAAAATAATTGCAAGCAAGCATAATATTCACCAGACATTGCATCAATCTTCACAAGCAACATAACGAAAATGCAATTAAAACCCTAATATATATTTACAATATATTTTTCTGTTTTCCAATTATATATTTACGATAATAAAAATCATATTTTAATTGGTGTTTTACATACAAATATATGTTTATACTAATACTTCCTTGTATTTAAATGGTATAATAGCATTGACATGTCGAATAACATGTCGAATGAGGACAATATGTATTATAAACTTGTTATGAAACAATGAGAAAATGCTCCAAATTGTTTTACATAAAGGCGGTAATAAATTAATAGTTAAAGTTAAAGTTGAGTACCATTTTAGTAATGCACTTATCTTTCATGTCTGTGTTTATTTCATTCTTATTTTAGAGCTGCTTTATTTATTCTAAACATACTATTATGTAATTAATAGTTCGTGTTCAAAACCAAAATGACCAATGTGACCTAAGATTAAAGATCAAAAAGCTAATTATAAAACCTATTTGTATTTATGAAGTCCAAATATGGGGTCGTACTAAAGCATTAAACCGGCTAGTAATCTAACGCTGCCAAAACAAAGAATTTCGATTAATTACCAGTACTTATCGCAACGTAACCAAGGAAGAACTGCACTATGACCTAGAAATCAATTGGATACACAGGATATATCCTTAAACACAGTAAGTTGCAAGCAACATAGTTTCTGGACAACGCGCAGGAAATTTGAAGATTGAACTGAACCAAAACACATAAAAAGGAATAGTGTACAAGTGTTACTCTTAACTTAAGTTTAGTTTAATTTGGGAAATACATATTGATGTATTTATACCTCACTCTGTCTTGCTCCTATATTGATGCAAGTAAAACAGAACAATATAAAGGTTTTGTTTATTTTATTTAGTTACTACAACGATTATTATGTAGATATTTTATTTTAAAGCTTTTTTTGTGCCAAAAATCTAAGTTTGATTATTTTTTACTTTTTTGTGAGTTCCTTATTTATTTTTTGAAGTCGGTTCAGTCAATTTTTTGTTAAAAATATTTTATTTTTCTCTTTTTAGTATTAGATATTTACTCAATAAAGTACGCAGTTATTTGATTTAGTATTACAATGGATAGTCTAATTAGAAGTGCAGCCCGTATGAGAAAAATAGGAATAAAGAAACAATGATAGAAAATAAGGAACGCTTCAGGCGCCAGGGTCCGCTACCTAGCCTACGTAATTTGACTAATAAACTAAGTAAACTCGAACAAAACGTTATTGTCCCTGCAAGGAATCGAACCCGTGACTTCCGTTTGGGAGTAGAACTCTTAATTATTACATCTTAGAAGCAGTTG
Source organism: Rhynchophorus ferrugineus (assembly GCF_030347505.1). Classification (NCBI taxonomy): domain Eukaryota; kingdom Metazoa; phylum Arthropoda; class Insecta; order Coleoptera; family Curculionidae; genus Rhynchophorus; species Rhynchophorus ferrugineus. The sequence goes on along the minus strand of NW_027472588.1, from coordinate 13,538,264 downwards.
TCTACTATATTTCTACAAGGTCCTATAAGGTTAGCGCTTAAAAAGCAAATTGAATGACTTTTGCACTGAACGACACATCACAGGACCAGTGACATCACATCAGCAATATATAATATCTGATCATTTTAGATAAAAAAACTATATGAAAATTTTGTAGGTGCCTTTTTTGAGAAATTTGAGAGTTTCCCTCGATTTCCCCCCTCCCCCTCCTTCCAGTCCTGACTTGATTCCTATGGGACCACCTCGGAAGTGCACTCTTTCGAATAAAAAATAATTTTGAAAACAATTGACGGAGAAATCGGTGAACATACGTTAAATATATATTAACAACATTAAGTTTGTATCTATATTTAATGGCTGATATTTTAATAAAAATTTCAAACAATATTCAATAAAGAAGAATAACTAATAAAACAAGCTGGAGATAAAATCGCGAACATTCGGTTTAATCAAGTAAAACGATTCTCCGAATGGCAACGAAACGATGCTAAAGATCATAAAAATGATCGGCGGGTAAACAAATAAAGATATTCGAACAGCATCCACGTTCGAGTTTCGTTTAATAACCGAACAATGGAACAATCGATTGTTATTCGTAAAAATGGGTTCGTAAACGTTGAGACCGTCTTTTTTCTCGGCACCTTTCGGGGGATCTTACAACAAAAGGAGAAGGTAATGTAAAGCCATAAAGCACATCCATCATTCCTGTATTGTACCGCGTACAAATATCGAAGCCAAATACGGGTTAAAAGCCTTGTAGCGCGTGGAAAAGCAGTGTGGAACGCTGAATGCGGGAATCAATCATTATTAATACCCGTGCCATGTTTTAGAGGGTGTTATTGTGAGTATCCAGAATAAAGTTACATGCTGTGTTTTGTTAGATTACTTCGGTTGGTTTTTGAGCTATCATAATGTGAAATATATAATACGAGTGTTAATATAGTCCGTTCAAAATAACGGTGAACCCACATCATCAATATGTTTAATGTATTGCTTGCAGGAATTCGTAAATTCCTTTTAGAATCAGACAATATTTTCCTTCAAATTTTAATCTAGTTAAATAGAGACACAACGCTCTCTGATGCGTTCGAACATGTAGTCGAATCAGCCTACATAATAGGTCATTTGAAAAGCCCCGGCTACTAAAATTAAATCCATGTGTTTTTTAGTTAGCCCTAACCCTCAAGAGATGTGTGTACAAATTTGACAGCGGTGTGAATTATAGCATTTTTAGTGAAACAACTTTTCTTATTGTGAAAAAAATGGATAAAAGATATTGCTAATTGATATATTGCTTTTTGAAGGGAAGAAATACAGTAGAAGTCAAAAAGTTATCTTGATGCCGAGTTTCCGGACACTGTCCCAGGAAAATCAACCATCAACGATTGGTACGCTAAGTTTAGACGTGGTGAAATGAACACCGAAGACGGTGAACGCCTAAAAGAGGTTGTTACCGACGAAAACACTTAAAAAATACACAAAATGATTTTGAATGACCGTAAATTGAAATTGAATGAAATATCAGATACTCTAAGATATCAACTGAACGTGTACATTATATCATTCACGAATATTTGAGTATGAGAAAGCTCTGTGAAAAGTGGGTGCAGCGCAACCTCACTTTTGACCAAAAACAACGACGAGTTGATGATTATGATGGGAGCAGTATTTGAAGCGTAATAAACCCAAGTCTTTGCATCAATATGTGACAATGGATTAAACGTGGCTCCATCATTTCACTCCGAAGTCCAATCAACAGTCATCCGAGTGGACTGCACACGATGAACCCGCTCCAAAGCGTGGGAAAACGCAACATTCGGCTGGCAAGGTTATGGCGTCTGTATTTTGAGATGTACATAATTTTCATTGACTACCTTCAAAAAGAAAGGACCGTCAACACCGAGTATTACATAGCGTTATTGGACCGTTTGAAAGACAAAATCGCCGAGAAACGGCCGCAGAAAGAAAGAAAGTGAAGAAACAGAAAGTGCAAAAATCCATGAATTGGACTTCGAATTGCTTCCTCATCCACTGTATTCTCCAGATCAGGTCACCAGCGACTATTTTCTGTTCTCAGATCTCAAAAGAATGCTCGCTGGGAAGACATTTTCGTCGAATGAAGAGATGATCGCCGAAACTGAGACCTATTTTGAAGCAAAGGACAAATCGTACTACAAAAATTGTATAGAAAAGTTGGAGGGTTATTATAATCAGTGCATCACCCTTGAAGGGAATTATGTTGTATAAAAAAAACCTACAATTACAAATTATTGAAATATTACAATTATATAATATTTGTTCTAACACTGTTGATATTAAATTGATATAAAACTTGAACAGACATATGAACACATTTGGTATGTTAACCACAAAAGGCTAAAATAAAAATTATTTCGATTTCTATTTTAAAAATTAAGTCATACACCTAATAACAAGAGTTTATTAGAGCTCAGTTTACACTTAAATTATAAGAAATGCACTAGTGTTATTATTTTTAGGTTTTAAATAAATAAAAAGGACGAATTTCAAATTATCTTTGTTTTGGATTTTATAAAATGTATTTTCATCTGAAAAATGTTCGAAATAATCGATTTTAAATAAATGGGTAAAGGTAACGTCCAGTTTTCTTAAAATTGTTTTATTGTTATACAACATCAACGATATTTCAGGTGTATATCTGACATAGTCCAGTCAACTTTTCTTCAATAAATCAATCTAAAAGGTTCTTTCCAAAGATAAAATTTCAAAAGGATTTTGAGATTTATAACTATCACAATAATCTCAACAACTACCAATTCAACCCGGCATAACATGCTCCTAATTTTTTAATTATTCAATGCATTATGTAATAAGAAAGATTTACAGAGTCACTCATAAGCCGCGGTTTGTACAACTTTTCCCAAATAATCAAAAATAAAATAAAAAGCTTCATAGTTTTTGCTGCATTTTGTTCCATTGCCAAAAACTCGAACTAACAACTCCAACGAAAATAATAACCGAAATGAAAAGATATGACCCTAAGAAAGCAGTGGATGTTTTAATTTAGATGGTGATCAAAAAAAACTAAGAATAACTAAAAGTTATACCAAACACCAACCCACATTATGAAATGAATAGAATGAATTCTGAAGAAATAAATTAAATTTTATTATGTTCAAGCAGTGTAAGGTTGACCATAGGAGAATATAACGAATAAAAAATAATTTCTAGTACCTGCATTTGTCTTTGGACAAAACAAATATCTTTTCTGTGTATGAACAAACAACTTTGTCTCACCATAAAGATACATAAATCTATCATATTTAAAAGGAACACAAAAAGATACTGAAGCGCGGTACATAACATTTTACACAGTTAATGGCTAATATTGTTTATCAAAAATTACCAATGAGGATTGAACTATTAATAGTTTTTTAACACAACTTTTGTGTGTATCTTCATGAGCAATCTCTTGGATTCCCCTATAACCACAAATGAATATCAACATCTGACTCACACGAAAACAACATATCAAGTTTGGTTAGATTAATATGATATGAGTAAGTTTATATATAAGGTTGAGGAAATAAAGTCGCCTATATGTTGTAATAGCGCATTTGAAAGCACTGCTTAAGGTTCATTCTTGGTGGTCTTGGTCACAAGTGGCGCCCATTGCTACATTACACATTCTATTCGCATATACATTACTTTTCTTATTTAATGAAAAGAAAACATCCATGCTCTAACCTTAAAAGCGTGTGAGGCGTGGTTTAGAAAATTCAAAAGTGACGATGTAAGACGCAAGAACGTTCTGATAGACCGAAAAAGTTGACCTAAGAATCAAGACCCAACCCAAAATAAAAAATAATTGACAGAAGCGTTAAATGTGAACCGATTAGCGATCAATTACAAACAATAGGAAACAACAACTGAATAACAGATAAGTGGAAAATCTAAAAACCGTCTGTGAAATGCCCCCTCAATGTATCCAAGGTATGGACCCTAAGCACAAAAAATCATGTCTATCACCTAGTGAAGCCGGTCGATCCACTCCAGGGCCAAATCGTTTCGGTCGCAAGAAAATGCTCTATACTTTGGTGGAACCAGAGCAACGTGGTGAAACCTGGTGAAACAGTTAATAGTGATCGTTACCGACAATACATGATCAATTTGCACCATGCATTGATCGAAAAATGCTCAAAATTGGAAAATGTCTCGATGAATGGTTTTGTTCAAAGTACAAACCGTTTTTTTTTGGGATAGGATTCATCAATTTTCTAAAAAAGGGACAAGTTGTATGGAATTAAATGGCTAATACGTTGAAAAGATATATTTCTTCTTGAAAATTATGTAGTTTTTTTTTTCAATTTTCCGCTGCACTTGGTATTTTGCTGCTTAATTTCCAAAAAGGGCAAAATACAGAGCACACTCTTTGAAGATTATGTTGTGTTAATGGCAACGAGTATGTAAGGGAAATGCACTGCCAAGTTTGATTTTCTCATTTCGGAAATTTCGATGTTAAAGGTGAAATTTTGCCTGGACCGTCAGTTGCACACAACTTTTAAGCGTGTATTTAATATTTCATAACAAAATATGCTCGATACTTGGATGTAAGATACTGCTATAACCTAAGAATGAAAAATTTAATGAATTGAGTTTGTATTTGGAAATCGTTACTGCAACGAAACGAAATTGAGCCATTTTTTGAAACAACTGATCACTGGCGATGAAAAATGGTTCACGTACGACAACAATGTGTTAAAAAAGTCATGGTAGTAGTTCCTAAAAAGCTCCACAAATAATCACAAATTATACATTGACTCCATACTCAGTGTTTGGCGGGATTGGAAATGTATTGTTCATCACGAGTTGCTCTAACTTGACCAAATCATTAATTTCAACTCTCTGCCATCAACAGCTAATGCTATGGAAGCAAGTACACGACGAAAATATATATGTTATATCACGCGACTAGCACTGGGCTTGACTACCAAAATTGTATTTTTGAAAACGAGGCTTATATACTACTAAATGATGATGATGAGTGTCGTATTGTATCGCCATTCAAGAAGTCGAACCTTCCTTCTTTACATAAAATAGTATTTTAAAGTAAATTTAAAGTTACTGTTTTAAACCCGTTCATATTTCATAACTTCATAAATTAGATCTATAATACAATGCTTTGGATAGTGGATAGTTTTGGATATCTTTGGAATATTCATTCGAATTATTAAAAAACATATTAACTGTATATTTTGTCTAGGAAATTTTAATACTTAAATATATAAACACGCTTTGAAACTACTGTAATCCTAACAAGTCTCACTCAAACTCAATTTTGTAGTTCTTCTCCATTTATATGCAGCATATTGTCTAGATACAATAAATTGTTACCTTCATTCAAAGAAAAGATAGACGACCATGACTGCAGCTTACCTGTAAAAGAAACAAAATATTAGACAACATTAAAAATTCAATCTAATTATACATCATAAATTAAAAGTCAAAATATGATTAATATAATACATGTGTTGAAAAGTTCCAGCCGAAAACGCGATTTTTTTGTCAATACCACTTTTGTAGAACGATTTATCTTTTGGCTCAAAATATACCAGTGCCCAGTTGCTGTCCACTTAGATCACGATCATTTTGATTCCGGAGTGAAGTGATGGATCCATGTTTCAACCACTGTCACATCGATGCAAAAATTCAGGTTAGTTACGTTTAAACATGGCCAAACATTGATCAGAATTATTTACACGTTCTTGTTTTTAGTCAACAGTGAGCAAACGCAGCACCTACGTTGAACAGAGCTTTCTCATAGTTAAATGTTCATGCAATATGAAACCAACACGTTCTTTTGATACCTTTACGATGTTAGCTAACTCACGCAACTTTATACACTTTTTTGTGTGTTCTGGTGTGACCACCTCATTTGGACGTCCACTGCGTGCTGCATCATCAGTGTTTCAATTGAAACAATTGAAGTCAGCAAACCAACGTTTTATTGTTGTCTCTTACGGAGCGGAGTCCTTATAATATTTTCAAGTCATTGCTTCATATGAACGGTATTTTTTACCATCCAGAAGCAGTGTAAAATTATAAAATGAACCTGTGCTTGATCCATTGTTTTGAAAGTAACAAAAATAGTGTCACTGTTAGCACTATAACTCACAAAACTATGAGTAGATTATTGTGAAATTTTAACAGCTTTATTTTGAAGGTTAGTACTAACTGAAAAAGTGGTGAATGCAATAAAACTAGCTCTATCTATGTGTTAGTCCCAGGACTTTTTATTAACACATAATAATGTAACTGTAAGTAGCTAAAACATCAATTATAATTTAAAAAATGAGTTACAGGAGTCCAACAACACTAAACATGTTAACTATCTTTAACCCACGAAATTTAAATTAGGTATATCACTTTTCGTCCACAATATTTCACGACAGTAAAGTAAAACCGAACAAAATAATTAGTTCTCTGAAGAAGAGAACATCGAGACCACGTCAAATTTACGAGCTTTCCTGTTCTGTCTTCTAAACTTTAAGCCGGTAAATTTTATTTTACATTTCAATGAAATTAAGTGCAACAGAACTCTACTTTATCCGCTGAAATTGGGCGAGTCCAGCTGCAAATGAAACTAACGAACTTCGTTACAGTTTAAACGCACAGACGTGACTCTCTGCCTTTTCCTTTCTTTTGTTTCTGTTGTAGGCATTCAATCAGCCGCGGTGTCGAGGATATTGTACGAGTATTTTGCTTTTATAGGAGGCAGGGATTTTCATTTATAAACAACTAATATAGAAATACGTAAAATAGCAACAGGCTTCGTTGTTTTCTAGTCTTTATTACATTTATTTATGTTAACCTCACTAATTATATATTGTTTATCATCCTCGACTCTAAATATATAGAGTTGCCATTAATAAATTACCAGCAGTTTAAACATTATAGAAAATATCTACTTTTAGCTTGACAAACAAATAAACAAACTCAATTATCAAGCACAAAGAATAAACTATAATTAATTACATTATGCATATGAAGGTAAAAAGTAGCACTGGGAACTATCAACTAAAAATAGTAGAAATAGTTATAGTCGCAAAACAGTCGAACTAGTCGATAGTAAAAAAACTAGCGACTGAAAATAGTAATTATTATTTCAGACAAATACACATTTTCACTGCTTTTCTATTCAGTGATAACAGACGGAGATATATTTCCTTCTCGTACAAATTTTGAGAGAGGAAAGGACGTAAATAATTGTGATTTTCTGTGCTGTATAGATCAGTTAATTTTAAGTAATTCTAAATTGCTAGGTGGCGGTGTAAAAAATGGAAAAGAAAAATGATCCTAAATATATTTAACCGTATTTTAATATACCGAAAGTAACAATGACATAATATAATAAAAATAATTGTTTCTATTTTTAATTAATAATATTCATTTTGCCATAAGTGAGATGGAGATTGGGAATTTTTTTTTTGGAAAGGAAAGTAAAAAAATAATTGTATGCTATGATGTATTACCTCCAAAAAAAATTATTTTGAATGATGTAAAATTATTTTTATATTTTATATACTAGACTTGATTATAAAGTGGAATGAAGTAATGACCACTAAATATATATATCGTATTTTTTCTATCAATCTTTGAATGAACTATTTAACCATTGCACCCTTTTTAAAAACAAATATAATTTTTTTATATCTTTAATCAGGACTATTTTATTTTTAGGAATATTATTGTTCGTTGAAACCTGAATGAAAAAAGTTTTAACATTCAAGAAAAAATCGAAAAAGTTAATTAAAATAAGACTCTATAGTTGCAAAGGTAATATAAATGCAGTCAAAATAATTTTTCTATTTATCAATCAAAATGTGGTTCTTTTTACTTTATTATATTAATAAATAATATTGAAAAATAGAGCTCCATAATACTGCCATATTAATGTACAATATATTGCTTTTTACAATTATACTACAAACAAAACATAAAATCATTTAAATTATATATAAATCTATGCATAACTTCGGCACATTACTTTCAAGATCGCGGCTAGAACAGCAAAACCAGAACGTTAAAAATCAGTAGAATGGAACTAGTAGGCCCGAAAATAATAACTGAAAGTAAATAACTGAAATAGTTGATAGTAAAAAGTAGTAAAATCAATCGGACATAAAGTAACGACTGAAATAGTCAATTACTAAACAGTCGATGGTCGTTTTCTGTCGATAGTTCCCAACGCTAATAAAAAGTTATGTTCAGCTACATTCTTAGATGAAGCTCATGCCTTGGATAATATATAGCGTGACGGCCTTATTCATAAGCTACAGAAAACGTTACCAAAACAACACAGTGAACTATTAAAATCTTATATTAGAGCTAGAATATTTAAGAGTCAAACAAGAGAACATAATCGACAATAAAAGAAGTTAAAGCATTGGACCTACAAGGTATTGGGGCCAATTCTTTACCTACTCTATACACGTGATATATCACAAATGAAAACTATCACGATGGCTACATTTGCTACTTAAAGCGATTCTTGCTGTCGGCGACAACAGTAATGAAGCCATAAATAAGCCAACAAAAGAAGTGACAAAATAAATTACACTGTGTGACACAATTTTTCTAACATAAATAAGATTATGTGTTTTTGAATTGCTTATTCCATTGCTAAAAACAGTGTCTATTGATATGGTTGTCTAATAAGTCACGTTCCTTGCTAATAGTGTGAATACTATTTACGCTTAAAAGTTCATCATTATTACTCCACAATGGCAGCCGATATCCTTCCATACCTATTGCATATTTAGTGATTTTAAAAGACTAGATCAAACACAAAGAATACAACTGGAAAGATATAAAACTGGTGCTATATTTCTTTGACTACAGGAAGGTTTCACGAAATATTGTTGTTTTCTCTGTTTGTGGGACAGCAGACACAAAAAACCACTATGAAGTCAAAGATTGACCAAAAAGAACTGACTTTATTTGTGGTAAATCAAACGTTAAATATGAACCTCTTATTCTACAAGAAAATGTGATCCTCCCTTACATATAAAACTTAGTTTAATAAAAAATTTTGCCAAGGTCACGGATAAAAATGGTGAAGCACTTTTGTATTTGAAAATTAAGTAATATACATAATAATAACTAACATATATTTAAATTCCACTATTCTATTTCAATGACATTATTTCATTATATAAATAAATTTAAAATAAAGATAATGCTTTGTTGTTTGTTTCCAATTAGACTTCTATTTAACCTTCCCGTGAGAACTAACAAGGAACTGATACCATCGTATTGTATTTCAAGCTATCAACAACAATATTTTCCATATATCGTGCATGTACGTTGATACCTAACGCCCTCTATATCGGGAACCGTCTACGTTCCTTAAAATCGTTCTATAATTCAGAGAATTGTTCTTTTAGATACCCGATCTGAACATTTCGCGAGTCACACGACAAAAGGTTGAAGCAAAACATGAATAATACATACAGAAATTCGTAATTTGGCATCATTTTCAGGAATTTATTTATAGATGTTCTCATTTGTCGGTTTAAAATTTCGAATATTCGTTCTTCATGATTACTAAAAATTGTACTAAAATAATTATATAATTTAACTAAGAAATGTAATACTTATTTTGCTTATTATTTAAGTGCTCCAATATATTGATCAGACCGGATACTTATCCATGTGATTTATTACACTTATGGTGGGTAATTTAGAAATTTATAAAGATAATTACTGTATACATGACATGTAGAAGCTCATTTCAGTGACTCAGTGAACTTCAGTTATCTCCTGTGTAAAACATCTTATTCTAAATCTTGCGTTAAAGCCATTATGTCAATTAATTGGATGGTAGTAAACGTCTTAACCTACACATCTCGCTGTTATTACTCATATTTAGCTAATTATTAAGTACGTTAGGGTGCACTGACACCCTTTCGAAGTACTGAACACTAATACTTACGAATAATACTCATTATATATTCTAGATGGATTTTACACTCTACCATTTTATTAGAGACGCAGTAGAGAACATCGACTACTGGTCCACCTACTGTTGCGTTAGTCGGGTTCGAATCCCGTCGTGTAAATTTATGTTTGTGATTCTTTAATATTTGTGATTGTCCTGGGCAAGAGTGCAAAATCCGACAAGAAAAATGGTCCCAGTCACGCTAGTAACCAGGTTGGGTAAGACCGGATGTCTTCTGAGATGATTTTAAAGTTGGTCACTCGCCAGTCGAAAAGTTTAATGCCGAGCACCGCGGTTCGGAGCCCAAGTTAAACTGTAGGTCCAGTCCAGATAAACCCCGGTTGGTAAAAGGAGACTCTAAAATATATAAAAAATTCAATCCAACAGGCCAATATAGTTGGTTTACTTTTCAAGACTAAGTAGTTTTCGTTTAGCAAATATATTGTACTCATTAATTAGTTGAAATTAAGACATCAATCAAGATATTTAGAATCCCCCAACTGGGGTAGTTGGTAATTAACAATATTCAGTGGTGGGTAAGATAATTTATTTAATGAAATAGATCAACCCTAGAAAAATTCATTAAAACTTAATCGGACGTTATATCCGTTAATATAAACGAATAAATTTGACATTTACAGCAATACGCCGTACACCCAAAATAACAAAATACGAGATCGTATTGTTCCCTAAACCTGAACATCTCCCTTTGCCCCAATTTAGCGTCAGCGTCACCAATAAAATGTTTTTCTCTTCCCCCGTTTCCATGACGATTTTTGGCTACCCTTGTTTACAACGGATATGAAATAATTTGAATAACTGCAGGAGAATCAGCGTAAACAAACCTCCAGGATATCATCCAGCACGTCAACAGGTTCCAAATTTATTGAATTTTTATTCGTCGTTGATTTTTTTAATTCATATAGAAATTGTTTAAATTAAAATGCAATTGTTCACGAGCAGTTTCCTGATCAACATTATTATTATAAATTTAGCTTAATACGTTAAGGACATTTTTATTACAATTTTATTAGTATTCAATTAGTTATCATTTTAGAATAGATTTTGAAAATTAAAGTTGCAGAAGATAACTAATAATGGAAACAAAAAGCTTCAGTTCAGCAAAACAATTTCAATTAAGGAGTCATAAGCAGAAACAAGTTCATCGGTCTAAAACAGATTGAACTGACCACTCAAAGAAGAATTAATGAGAGTTTTAACCTGCAAATTAAAACATTATGGATATATTGGCATCGATGGCGATATTTTAATCGCAGTACTTGAACGAATTGCACATCAACATATACTGACAGATGTTCAATGTTGATACAAAAGGTCAGGGAAATAAACACAGCTACAGTAAAACGGTTCATTATTCTTAAATGGTAACCAGACTGTAATATCGTAAAATATATTGATGGTTAACGTCTCATATTTCAAGAACGGTTTAAAATGATACTTGTAAAACAAATTTAGATAATGGCTTACAAGAATTTTTGAGTTAACAATATGATTTTAATTACAGAGCGCGCACAAATATTTATACCACATTTATTTTACAAAATTAATATTGATAATGATTGATCATTTTTCTTTATCAAGCGACATACAGTTTGAAAAAGTTATGAGTGCGAAGCAACTTACAGAACGATATGAAATACCTTAGAAGAGTCATAGGTGTAACAAAGATGGACATGATGAGAAATAAATAAATAATAATATACCTCAATAATGAATCAATGGACGAATACATACAGACAAACAGACAATTCAATTTGTGGAAACACTTACAGCGTATGGAGGATACTAGATATTAAAGAGACAGGAATCTTTATACTCTAATAAGCAACACGCTGCCTTTTAACACTATATTTTTTATAAATTGTTTCTAACAGTAAAAATAACATTAAAATGTATAAGGTGTCCTAAAATTTACACAAGATTTAAATTAAACAGAGAACGGTATAATATTTAAAAATATTTTTAACAAATAATTGAACCTACTTCAAAAAATAGATCAGGAACACACTAAAAATTAATAAATACTCAAACTTAAATTTTCGTTGTAGTAACTAAATAAAAATAAACAAAATCCTTATTTAACTACTATTACACATATTTTATATTCTACTATATATATACACAATTTAGCTTAATACATGCTTAAACTTATTTGTCTATTTACAGTATTATTTTTCTACAACTAACTGACTACTTTGAAGTCAATTTAGGCAAGAATTTGGTTATCATGTGAGTTCTTTAAACACCAAATGCGACAATTTTGATGACTAACAAATCGAACAAGGTGAAAATGAGGAAAATTCTGCTTAAATAATACACTATCAACACTCTCGTTAGTGTGAAAACACTTTAAACTAACGATTTAAATTACATGATATGTTGACGTATATCGTTTGAACTATTCATAAATCTGTGGACCACCTCTCATTGTTAGTTAATTAAAGTTAATTGTTAGTAACAGTTAGTTGTAAGTAAATTAAAGTCATTAAATAAGTTTTTGCAGAAATTATATTCTTCTATTGATATTCATTCTACAGTTTGTTGACTTGATTAATTCATTAATAAAATTGTGTTTCTTAAAGCAGTAGAAACAGCAGTAAGCTACAAACTCAACTATTAAAATCACAGCTCAAATGTTTCAAACCAAACAAGAGGAATCATAATCTACAATAAAAGAGGCTAAAGCAGGCATACCACAAGGAAGAGTATTGGAACTAAATCTTTTCCTACTCTACACATGTGATATACACCAAATGGAAAACATCATGATGGCTACATTTGCTAATGATACTGCGATTATTGTTGTCAGAGGCAATTGCGAAGAAGCAATCCGACAATTACAACAAATCAATGACATAAGTCAGACCGCACAAGCACCAATCATACTTTTATATTAATAGCAATATTGACATTCCATATAGCAACAACGCTGAGTATGTCGGATAATTGAAAGAAGAAGATGAATCACAATTATTAATACATAATAAATTACGATTATATAAGTAAATATTAAAACCTATACGGACATACAAAATCCAATTATGGATATCATCTGCGAAAAGCACTGTAAATATAATACCAAATTTCCAGAACAAAGTCCTTAAAATATAGTAAGTGCACCCAGATAATATAAGATCGAAATATTGCAACTCGATATTAATGGGGTGAAGTACTACCCCATTAATATCGAGTTTACAAGTATGTTTGCACAGATCTTCACATGTGGTCGAGCGTTGTGAGACTGAAGAATATTATTGTTGTAACCTTGCTCATATTTAGGCCGTTTTTCGCGCAGTGCTCGGTTCAAATGCATCAATTCTAGTCGATAACGATCTCCATTGATGATTTCATTAGGTCTTAGAAACTCATAGTATATCACACCAAATTGATGCTATCAAATACAAAGCACTAGCTTGGAACCTGGAATATTCAACTTTGCCGTTGATGTTAATGCGTGACCGGTGGTCCATACGACTTTTTTTCCTTTGGATTATCGTAGTGGATCCACTTTTCATCAGTAACAATACGATGCAAAAAAACCTTTTCGCTTTTGCTGTTAGAGCGGGATTTCACACATAACACCTTTCAATGTCTTTTGGCTTAATTCATACGGCACAAGACATCCAAGCCTGTGTATCAGTGCCGCGTTCTTCAAGCGATCGGAAATGGTTTCTTGTATTATTCTTAACACTTCTACAAGAAGAAACATCCAGTATGACATGAAGCATCATCCAATAATGCGATCTACAATTTTTCGGCTGTTCAGAAAGCTCTTTGTCTTCAGTATCAAAATCACCACCTTTAAAACATCGAGACCAGTATTCACATGTTGAAATCGATGGAGTATGGTTGACGTCATCTTCAGGCGCTTCTTCAAATGGAAGTAAGAATTGTAACAGGTCAATTGAAAAGTCCCTGACCTAACACATAGATGTCGCTACTAAAATTAAATAAATATCATTTTTAGTTAGCCCAAACCCTCGAAAGATGCGTGTATAAATTTGACAGCTGTTGGATCATTAGTTTGTGAATTATAGCATTTTGAGTGAAGCAACTTCTATTATTCTGAAAAAACTGGATCAAAAGGAATTTCGCGTGTTGATAAAATATTGCTTTTGGATATTGAGAAAAAATACAGTTGAAGCAAAAACTTGGCTTGCTGCCGAGTTTCCGGACACTGCCCCAGGAAAATCCACCATCAAGGATTGGTATGCTAAGTTTAGACATGATGAAATGAGCAGACGGTGAACGCAAAAGAGGTTGTTACCGACGAAAACATTTAAAAATCCACAAAATGATTTTGAATGACCCTAAATTGAAATTGAATGAAATCGCAGACACTCTACAGATATCATCTGAACGTGTACATCATGTCATTCGCGAATATTTGCATATGAGAAAGCTCTGTGCAAAATAGATGCCGCGCGAGCTCACTTTTGACCAAAAACAACGACGAATTGATGATTCGGAACAGTGTTTGATCAAGATCAAGTGTAATAACCCAAGTTTTAGCGTCGATATGTGACAATGGATGAAACATGGTTCCATCATTTCACTCACTCCGAAGTCCGATCGACAGTCATCTGAGTGTACCACACACGATGAACCCGCTCCAAGGCGTGGAAAAACACAACAGTCAGCTGGAAAGGTTTTCTAAGTCTGTATTTAGAAATGCGCATGGAATAATTTTAATTGACTACCTTGAAAAAGGAAGGACCATCAACAGTGACTATTACATAGCGTTACTGGACCGTTTTAAGCACGGAATCGTCGAAAAACGGCCGCATTTAAAGAAGAAGAAAGTGCTGCTTCACCAAGACAATGCACCGTGTCACAAGTTAGTGTAAATGATGGCAAAAATCCATGAATTGGGCTTCGAATTGCCTCCTCATCCACTGTATTCTCCAAATCCGACCCTCAGCGACTATTTCCTGTTCTCAGATCTCAAAGGAATGCTCACTGGGAAGAAATTTTCGTCGAATGAAAAGGTGATCGCCGAAATTTAAGCCTATTTTGAAGCAAAAGACAAATCGTACTACAAAAATGGTATCGAAAAGTTGGAGGGTCGCCATAATCAGTGTATCACCCTTGAAAGCAATTACGTTGAATAAAAAGAAACTAATTTTGTCAAAAAATTGTGTTTTACTATGGTAGGCCGGGGACTTTTCAATTGAACTGTTACTAGATATGGTTTAATACACAGTAACACCATCCGTTGTAAAACCTTAAAAATTAATTTATATATCCGAGAAATTGAACAACAACAATCTCCGCTTCTTATTTTCAATTATTTCTTCTAGAACTATATCGAATATCCGCACACATCAAGACTATTTCCTCAATTAGTTCCGATACACCGCCATCATTAATCACCGCCGTTAGACTACCCTCACGTTTCACCGTGCCATTTTGTCACAAACAAAAATACGAGAAGAATTATTTTTATTTGTCTCGTGTTCAAAGTTCGCCTTCATACATAATTCAAAATGGTAAAATTCGAAAAACAAAGAGCGAGATGCGGCACGGCCGCGGGGCTATCGGCCCACGCATGTTTCTCCCGTTAATAATGTACGGGCAATGCTTTTTTCGCCTCCTCCTCTCCTCCTTCCCCCCCGCCGCCCCGCCTCGTCGTTCCTCCGGGCACCGGTTTGTGTAAACTACGCGCGCGACACGATTATTTACTGTGTGAAAATCTTTGGATCTCGCTATATTATTCTCTTTCGACTGGCTCGTAAAGATAGATGACGTTCTAGACGGTCGCTCGTTTTGTTCACTTTACCATATTGGAACCCTTATGCTACCTTCGTTTGAGGAAGGACAAAAACGAAATTCTGATATGTAAGGGGAGGAAAAAAGCATTTTCTTCGGTTAAAAATGTTTTATTGTTACAGAAAAAACCGGTGACTTGTTGGATCATATTCTGGTATAAAGGAATGCTTAAAAAACAAGGAACATCATCGCGCGTGGATTGCGGATTTGTAGCACCAGTGGCGTAACGATCGCGCATCAGCACCTTCCTTCGAAAGCAGATGATCAAACTGTCAAACACTGATTTTAATTCGACTTAAGCTGCTTTGGCGTGTAAAACCTTCTGAACTTCTTTCTGAATTTGTGTAGTATCTACACAAATTTTCATGATATACAAACTATGCAGTCCCAAGACTCCAATTCGGGTTTTTTTTGAAAATTATTTATTATTCCCTTAACATTTCAGAATCTGCCCAACGGACAATAAGTATTTGATGGGTTTTGTATTATAAAATGACATTTAGAAGATCGCTTTAAGAAGTTATCATAGTTTTTGTGAAGCCTATACGCTTCACTAACATCGCGCATATTTAATTGTTTGGTACTTTACAATGTCACTTTGGATCATACAGATCATACATCGTTTTCAGAGGCATATCGTGCTGAATTAGTTTTTTATATGCGTAATATGGGGCGTCAACAACGGAATATTGAACTTTAATATTAAATATTGCAAAATTGCCCAATGGTTGCCCAATTCAATGAACAAGCGCCTAGTGTTGAATAAATATAAATACAGCGCTACCATATTTGAAGGATGATTTGAAACTATTGAAGAACAACGAAACCGTCCAATTTCAATATAGTGTTATTAAAATCAAAGCAATAGATGTTGAAAATGAAGATGAAATGGTTGAATGAGAGACAGAAATGTAAAATTAAATATTATACTATGGTAATGGGAAGAGTTCTTGGGCCTCGGAGATGTCGTTCTAATAAGTAAAAATATCAAAAAATCACGCATCACATGACGCGTGATTGCAAATGATTTGAATTTATATGCTTAACAACTTAACAAATTTGATTTTTTATGCTTTAACGCAAAAACCAACACGACCGTTTTAGAGGAATTAGAAAAGTTTATAAAGTCATGTAAAAATCAACTTTGCGTGTAATTACACTAAAGATAGACCCAAATCCAGAGTAATTCTCTTTCAAATAAAGCAAGAAATCAATGATGGGTCTGGCAGAACAAAATGTTAATTTTTATAGATTGCTTGCTCACGCTAATGCTAATTAGGTCCGAGTCCATAACAACAGCTACAATGTTTTATTTTTTTGCAAATTTTATATAATTATAAGTAGGTGTAGTGCCCCAGTTTAATTTAGTTTTCCGAATAAAAACAGAATTTAGAGATTACTCAAAATTTCATGAGATCGAAATGTTTATGTGAGCATCCATCCTGTATCAGAACAATTAGCGATAACAACAATCTGAATTGGTCTTTGTAAATAGTATGGTATTCCCCAGGAGAAAAAAGGTTTTTATGGAACTATGGAATTCCCAATTCTAAAAGAGAAAACACCCAAATACCGCCCTCAATCAAGAACCCAACGATGGGGCAGGACCTACAAATACCCGACACAGATACATGACGGTCTCCAATCCCTTGCCGCAACAAAGCCACATATCTTGACTTCATTTTTGATAAACCATATATTTGGAGCCACCACATCAGAAAAGTTATTGCAAAAGGCTACGGGATCTCCTCCACGTTGTAGACGCTACTACGTCGCAGGAGAAGTTACCGCCAATTATCAAAGTTATGCTCTACAAGAGCTTAATTAGATCAGTACTCTTCGGATCAATCACTTGGTTCAGCCACGCTGCGCCAAATCTGATCTCAAAGCTCCAGGTAATGCAAAATAAGTTCAGAATCAAGTAACTCCCAAATTCACATAGAAACTGACACCCTAACTGTAATCGTTTTTGTAAACCACATATTCACCAAGTTCCTCCAAACTTCAGCCTTTCTGGATAATCCCCTCTAAAAATCCCTCTCAGAGTGGCTTGCACCTCGATAACACCCAGCCTCCTCTTCAGTCCAAACGGCCCAAAAGCAGCCCCCCGGGCCCTCGAGCCTTCCCTTACACTTGACTTCACGGGCACTCATGAACGTCATTTGATGTCAGCAAAAGTTTGTAAACCAGCTGAAAACCAGGTTAGAAAAAAACTGGACGGTCTTTTCTTTCTCCGGGGTCCCTTGAGTAGCTATGTCGTCAACTGTAAATTGTTAATCACTCGAATAAACCATAAATAATCCCGTTAGTTTTATTTATTATTATTTTATTTACTTCTGCGAAATCTGAAATTAGAAGATCGATAATGTTGCATTTCCTTAAATGGAATCATGTACTAGGCTACGCTAAGGCATGTTTCTGAACTTTAGTAATTTTACAATTACAGTATTGTATAAAAAAGTACACTTGAAGGGACAAGAACTAGAAAAAAATACTGGAGATATGATGGTCCTATAGAATAATGCGAATCTATATGATACAAACTTAGCTTATAATTTAATCACTTCGTCGCCACGTCCTTGCATCGGCAGGACTAGGTATATTAGTTTATTAAGTAAAGAAGATCAAAGATAACATTTAAACTGATATATAAGAACACGCATTGATTAGTTAGAAGGAAATCTCATTCATAACTAAGTAGTGACTTTTGTACAAGAGAGTTCTAGAACTTATAAAATCCAAATTGAAAGTTTTTGCAAAGCAGTTGCAGCAAAGTCATAGGAAGTATCGTAGATGCACCCAGATATTATAGACATATTGTAAGAATAATTACCTACCCAAGACCTTCAGATATTTACGCTACTCAGAAAACCAAGATAACTACAACGAAATATGAGAAGAGTTTCCATTCTCATGTTAATACCGAAGTCTGGCAGTTATTTTAGGTAAAAATAACAGCGTTAATTAAGTTCTTTAACATTAGTACTATTGGGACTAAATAAAGCTCAATGGATACTCCTAGTAATCTTCCTTAATAATAATAAAAAAAACAATATTACGTAAAACGAATACTTGATATTAGTGTAGTAATGGTGATTATGACGGAGATTTTGGGGTAACGTATTCTTACAAAGAGGTGGGATAATCCCAAAGAAACATAATTTTTATCCAGATCCACTTAGTACAATGAGTGGTTGTCGAGGCACCGAATGAATAAGGTAGACGCATCATATACAATGAGTAGCAAAATTACATGATGATTTAGTTCGATTTAAACTCCCAATCTCAGTGTCAATATAGTATTTTTAGTTAGCACTGAATATATCATATAACGGACTAGTTGCCATAGTTCTCCAACAACAGTTCACTTCAACGACTTTCAACATTTCTTGAGTAGGACAGGGTAAGACAATTTCGTAGAGGTAATATTTTATTGACGTACGACAAAGTAGAAGTAAAACTCAACTACAGATCAATAACAAGCACACATAATATTTACTTTGAAAGTATCAATAATATGGCTGAAGTTACATTATCCATTGTAATTCCCAGGTCCTAGTTTAGGGAAAATTAGATGGCTCGATGAATGGAGGTAAAACGAAATCAAACAGTGGTGTTTACATTATGTGACCGTTATTTATTGAAGTAATATAAAAATGTGGAAAATACAAAATAGATAAAACGTATGGCAGCGGTGTTACCTGGAGACGAGGCTTGGGCAGTTGATGGTGGCACGTCTAAACCAAACGATGGTCGGTTACTGAATGATTGGAAATACCCTTCAATAACATCCCAGATAAACGTCTCGGGGTTGCCAGCTATTCGTTATCGGGTTCTAGTAGGCGCTGCTGGCACCCCGCCCATGTTCAACATCTGGGATTATATTTCTGGGTATTTTGTAGACCGTTATTTCACTATGTAAAATTCGACATGCCTCAAGGTCCCTACACCTATTAGTTTTATTGTGATGCAAAAAAAATTAAGTATTTATGAATTATGAATTGATTAAAAGCTTTATTTTTTTACTGTTAAATACCTCATACCATATCCATATTTCCTTTAATCATCATTTACTTCTTTACCAACATATAACAAAATACGTGGTGCTACTCATATTGTCTAGTAAAACGAGCAATTAATTGCAGTACATGCAGTAATTAAACAAGCAGTACCTTATAGTATTCCCATCGCCATACCCATCTTCCCAAAATTCGTGAAATATTATACGCTGCTTAGCATCAATTATCTGAAAATAATTGGAAATAGCCCTGGATTACCCTGGGACATCTACAAATTAGATCATTGGAAGAATGGCATAGAACCTCAATCTTATATTCTATAATAAAATATATTTAAAATCACTTACTAAACAACCTAATGCAAAAGCAGGAAAACCTATACAGAGTACATTTTAAAGATAAACTAATTAAATAATCGAATTTATTAAAATTTGAATATTGACATACTAACTCGTAGAACGAGTTGCGCTCGTTACGCGAATATTAAATCTTAACAGTTTGTGTACCTTTCGTAATTATAATTAGAACCGTGTATGGGATGAAGCACCGTTTGCCCATTTTCAGTCGTCGCATCCAACAGGGGCAATAAAAAGTGAACGTTTTGCACATTACGCGGCGTCCGCAATCTATGCAGGCCATCATTTTGTATCTTAACGAATAGATTCAACCGTTAGACACTGCACTGCAGTGTCGCCATATGATTTTATTTATGTTTGTACCGTACGCTTTCAATGGGCATACGATAGGCGGCTGACTCATCAAATTTGTCGAAGACCGAACCCATCACAAGCGCCACATCATGATATAAATATTTAGATTCCTGGAAATACGAGGACGTAATGGTTTGTTTAAAAATATAGCTTCAGAGTAAATAACGAGTATAATTAACGCGACTATTCGTAATTAATAATCATGTTTACGCAAATATGTTACATAGCGCCACTGATACGGCCCTGGTGGTTCACAAATAAAACGGTACGTATGTCTGACTGTGAGATGTGATGAAGTGTTTACATAACACCCTTGTTACGTAAACAGTTCATCATTTACATAAAAATAGGATTGAAACGGTAATATTGTCTTCTATAGTGGTTTCAATCATTTATATAGAAATTAAAGTAAAATATGTGACAAAGTATATATAGTAATAACAAAATAAATAACAAAGTATCATCAACATATGTTCTCATTGTGACTACATTACATTTAGAGATATCACTTTCATAAAGAAAGTAACAGATCAATTGAAAAGTCCCCGGCCTACCATAGTAAAACACATTTTTTGGCAAAATTAGTTTTTTATTCAACATAATTACACGGTGCATTATATTGGTGAAGCAGCGCTTTCTTTTTCTTTAAATGCGACCGTTTTTCAGCGATTTCGTCCTTCAAACGGTCCAATAACGCTATGTAATAATCGCTGTTGATGGCTCTTCCCTTTTCAAGGTACTCAATGAAAATTATTCCATGCGCATCCCAAAATACAGACGCCATAACCTTGCCAACCGACTGTTGCTTTCTTCCACGCTTTGGAGCGGGTTCATCGTGTGCAGTCCACTCGAATGACTGTCGATTGGACTTCGGAGTGAAATGATGGAGCTATGCTTCATCCATTGTCCAACTCGTCGTTGTTTTTGGTCAAAAGTAAGCTCGCGCGGCACCCGCTTTGCACAGAGCTTTCTCATATCCAAACATTCATGAATGATATAATGTACACGTTCAGTTGATATCTTTAGAGTGTCTGCTACCTCATTCAGTTTCAATTTACGGTCATTCAAAACCATGTTGTGGATTTTTTTAATGTTTTTCTCAGTAACAAGCTCTTTTGGGCGTCCACTGGGTTCACCGTCTTCGGTGCTCATTTAACCACGTCTAAACTTAGCATATCAATCGTTAATGGTTAATTTTCCTGGGGCAGTGTCCGGAAACTCGGCATCAAGTCAAGTTTTTGCTTCAACTGTATTTTTCCCTTTAAAAAGCAATATTTTATCAACAAGCGAAATTCCTCTTTATTTATCTTTTTCACAATAACAAAAGTTGCTTCACTCAAGATGCTATAATTCACAAAGTAATGATACGACAGCTGTCAAATTTACTCACGTATATTTTTATCTTTTGAGAGTTAGGGCTAACTAAAAAACATATGCATTTAATTCTAGTAGCTCCACCTATGTGTCAGGCCAGGGACATTTCAAATGACCTGTTATAATATTGATCCAAGGACGCTATCTGATGGTATACCCACTACAATAATTTATTATTTCTTTCATTATATTAGATAACGCAATTGTAATAATCTTATAAATAGTTGTCTTTTTGAAGAAAATTCTAATAAAAATTCAAGTAAAATTTGTTTAAAAACAATCTTAAAAAGTAATTATAACCAGCAGTATCTTAATTCAAAAATTATTTATTTATTATGCTAACAACGAGAATTATAGTCGTTTAATACGCTGACATCTAAGTGCACCATCAGATATGTACCTCTTTAATTGATAGCTCCCATTTAAAGACTAATTACAGGAAAAAGCATATAAAACCGAATTAATTACTTCGTTCAACTCGCTATACCGCGTATTTAAAGACTTACGCCGATTTTACGAAGCAATATTGACATTTAATTTATAGGACTAACAATTTTTACTAAAAGAAACGTATTTTCAGAATCTAGGAATGAACCACGTGTCAATTATTTACTTACATCGAAAACGACTTAAGCAAACAAACTGATATGTGCTTCTTAGATTGGTACATGATCAAAGAAGGCGCCAGAGTAATAAAATGAACAAATATTATTTAGTGAAGGAACCTCTTTCTATTCCTAAATGTTACAGTAATTTTTGTGTACAGTTAATTCCAATCTATTGGTACATGGATGTTTATCTCCACAATAATAAGTTGAACGTTTCATTGTAAATCCATTTAATCTGGTTTCGCTTATATTAGTAGGTTATTTTCAGGTTAGATATTTTGCCGATGTATTATCAGTTGCATAATAATAAAAATAAATTTATTTCAATTATCTCTTGATTATTAAAAGAACTTGATGCGTTACTCATTTGACATTGGCCTATAGTCGATAACATTGTGTTAAAATATAAACAATGTCAGCAGTCACGTATAAGGTACAAAGTTAAGAATAGTACATTTTATGCCACAAAAGCGTGAGCAGTAAATTTCCGGGAAGCTCTTATATAGCAGATTATTACCAGAGACAAAGAAATAGACAAAATGTCCACCAGATAATTATGAGACTGTGACATAAAGTTCTATATCGCACCACATAATGCACTGTAAGAATAAATAGAAGAATTTAAATTGAGAACGTATATTAGAATCCGTGATAATCATTAAATACTTTAAAAATGTAAAAAATATCCAATTTAATAATTCTAGTTTGACAAATTAAAAAAATTATGTTGGAGTATCTAAATTCTTCAGACCAGATTATATCAGCAAGCGCATTGAATGCATTGTCCGGTAACAATTTACCCACATCATGAGCCGTTTTTTATACAAAAAGATGTTCCCACAATAGTCCTATTATCAAAAAAAATAAATTAAATTACAATTAGACCAATGTTTAGCTTACCACGTCATTGTTAGATAACTTTTATCAGTTTCAAATGTATTAACAGTTGAGTGTGTTACATAAGTGTTGTGTGAGTTGCATACCCATCATTAAGAATGTTTAATTTAATTAAAATGTAATATAACTCGCTTTATAGTCGAAATTAGTGCGATAGCAAGATAATAACTCATAGCACTATTATATTTTATTTTTTCTATTAAATACACTTCTTCTTCTATACACTATTGAGGGTAGGTGGTATTTCATTCGGTCTGCAAAAGAATATTTGAATAAAAAAATCATCATGACCCATTTAAATAATCAATCCGAATGTCTTGAAGACATGACTAACAAAAGAACAAAGCAATAGCATAATGTTTTATTCAAATTAAGCGAATTGCAGTCCTACTGAAGAAGCGATAACACTCTGGTGAAAGAAAACATGAAAAACATTTTAACTAATAGTGGATATTAGCATTTTTCGAAACATTGAGCATCACTAGTAATTGTTTTTGAATTTTGATAACGTTTCAATTCTATGTCTCTTTCTTCAGGCAAGAGAGTCACATCGAAACTTTATGATATCTATCAAAACTAATTATAATCAACAAGAACTAAATGTGACAAATATGGCGAGTGAGGTAAATTTTTCCACTTGAACGTTTTTATGTTACATGCAAATAGCCTTGTCCCATCTAACTACTATTTGCTGCGGTCTCTGTAAAATTACTCTAATGGAAATGGTTTCAAAAGAGTTTTATGAAAATTATTTGATCCAAATTAACAATTCTGAAATATCTTTTTCTTCAACACCTTATATTAATGGTACTTTTAACATGTGGGCTAAAAAGTCCTGAACGCAATAAAGAAAAAGCGGTTTAAATGGAAAAAACTCTTTATGTTTTGTTTCAAAATAGGCATGTTACCAATTGCTCTCCACTCAGATGACGATCGTTTTTATTCCGAAGTGAAGTGATGGATCCATGTTTCATCTATTGTTACATATCGACGCAAAAATTCCGGCTTGTTACGTTTAAACGTGGCCAAACACTGCTCAGAATCATCAACGTTCTTGTTTTTGGTCAACAGTGAGCAAACGCGGCACCAACTTTGAACAGAGCTTTCTCATAGTTAAATGCTCATGCAATATAAAACCAACATGTTCTCTTGATATCTCTGTGATGTTAGCTAACTCACGCAACCTTACTTTTCGATTATTCAAAACGATTTTGTGGATTTTTTTGTGTTTTTTTTGTAGTAAGTAAGGCCACTCTTTGCAAAATAACTAACAAACTTACGAGTAGAATATCATGATATTTTAACAGCATTTTATTGAAGCTCAGTATTAATTGAAAAAGCGGTGGATGTAATAAAACTGGCGCCATCTATGTGTTTGGCCCGAGACTTTTCCGCGCATATGTAATATATAAATCATCTGATAACACATTTAAACAAGTATGAAGGACGATCGACATCGCAAATGGATTTTGTCAAATGTCAACTAACCAGAAATAAATTTAAGCGTAAAAAATATTTTCAAAACCTTTAAGATACTCATACGCCTTTAAAAAGGCACTCTAATTTGACAAAAGCAATTCGAATTTTCGTAAAATTCACCAAGGCAGGTGGATGTTTGTTGCGCGACTACCTGTAGCACAGGTAACTTTTTCACAAAACCGACTATTATACTTACTTTCGGGGAACTGTCATGAATTCTTCGAATACCATCCAGTACGGGATTTACTTTTCATAATAGAAATTAAGTTAAATTAAACAGAAGCATTGTTTCGTTTTTCTTTTCCAGCTCTGGAATTATTTCCAGCAAAGCGCCGGGCATTTCAAATAGCGCGATTAAATAATCTTCCTCGGGATACTTTGAGGAAGTATTAACATTAAACAAGCGCTCGAAAATTCAACAAACTGACGTGGATTTCTGATAATATGCAAACATTATGTAAAAAGTAGTGTTGGGAACTATCGACCTGTTTAGTAATTTACTACTTTTTACTATCGACTATGTCAGTGGCTATTTTTGGTTTTACTGATTTTACTACTTTTTACCAGTGACTGTTTCAGTCGCTATTTTCTGTCCGACTGATTTTGTTACTATTTACTATCGACTGATTTTTAACGTTCTGGCTTTGTTGTCCTAGCCGCGACGTGGACAATTCATGTATATATATATATATATATATATATATATATATATATATATATATATATATATGTATGTATATATTACTTATAAATCTGTATACTTATGATTTCCTTTTGGTAGTTTTCTTGTAAATAGCAATATATTGTATATTAATATAGCAGCATTTTGGAACGATATTTTTCAAGATGGTTAATGTAATAGCGGAAAAGGATTAATATTGTGAATGATAAGTAGTATAGTACTTTTGACTGTTTTTATGGCAATAATGGGTCATATTTCGAAAACTCTCTCGATTTCTGTTAATAAATATTTTCGTTCAATAATAAAGAAAGCATTTACTTTATTTAAAAAAGCTCTAGTAGTTTTTGTGCAATCATATTTAATTATGTCATGAAATGGTTTTTTTCTAATAAGGTATATGTTTAATTTTTATTTAATATTTATGGTTATTGTACAACTTTTGATTTTAGGTTTTGTTTAAGTTCTATTATGTTGTCTATATTTATTATAGTATAATATTTGAAAATAGCAATTAAAATATTAAAATACGATGAAAAATGTGTGGGGTATTATTCCATTCCATAGAAAAATTCCATTCCATTTTACAGATCCATAAAACATTCAAATATAAAAGCAATTCTACTTCTTTTAAAATGAAATTATTAACTGCATATTCAGTAATTTTTTTCTTTTCTTTTCTAAAGTTAGTATGTGAAAGAACATGTACATCTCCGTCTCGCTTATGCTACCGTTGGAACATATAAGCACATATAATATTAAGTACTTCAAGCAATTATCTCCGTCCCCTCCTCTCTCACAATTTATACAGGAAGGGATTCGTACATCTTGGTTTGACATGACGAATTGAACAGAACAGACGAACCATGCATTTGACTGAAAATAGTACTTACTATTATCAGTCGCTAATTTTTTGACTATCGACTGTTTCGGCGGTTTTCAGTCGATAGTTTCCAACGCTAGTAAAAACCAAGAAAATACAAAGCAATGATACAAATATTTACTGTACGGTGTGTTTTATTGCCACAAAATAAGATTCCGTGGTTTCTGTGAATTATAAGTCATTATTAAGGAAATTATCTGTGTGGTTGCTATTAAAATAACTCATATGAAGTGATGATGTAATAATATGAAGAATCAGTGACGGAAGTTTGACCGCGACCTAGGTTTCTTCCGT
Source organism: Rhynchophorus ferrugineus (assembly GCF_030347505.1). Lineage (NCBI taxonomy): Eukaryota > Metazoa > Arthropoda > Insecta > Coleoptera > Curculionidae > Rhynchophorus > Rhynchophorus ferrugineus. The sequence continues at coordinate 13,511,552 of NW_027472588.1, read as the reverse complement.
TACGATGCATTTTTTGTTTAAAATTATAACTATTATAACACAATTGAAAGATATAAGTAAAATTGTATTATGAAATATATATAAGTTTTATTCTTACAACTACGCGAAGTACAATTGTCAATATTAATAGAAAAAAAATAATAAATGATTTCTTTTCCAGCATACTTTTTGAGAAATGAGCTTTTTTATATAAACATTATTGTTTATTCCAAAACCTTAAACATTTTAAACTTTTAAAATCCTGAAGATTTTGATCGCGTGCTTAATTTTATTTCTGTAATTTTAACAATAACCGAGATAAATACAGATCATGTCAAATAAATCAACGAGTTTGAGACAAAATGTACATTAGATTGTTTCGTTATACCAACATTCGAAAATTAATGTAATAAATTGCAATATATCAATTCATATTACATTAAAATCCTTACTAAACCTGATGAAGGTACAACACAAGAAAGGTAATCCTTTAAATGCGAATATGAAATCCTATATCGATTGAAGTGATATTAACAGTCACTGTTCATAATATGAAGACGACTTTTTAAAATTAAAAACAATACGCTCAATACTTTTAACTCTTTTTTTTGATAATTAACGTAAAAAACCCTAAAAAAAAGAAAGATTGAAAGTTAATCAATATTACTTAATTGTCATGTTTGGTGTTTGGAAAAAATTCATTATGAGTTGCTCAAATCTAGCGAAGCTCCGATTCTCTGCCGTTAATTAACACGATTGAGGTAAATGAAGCGAAATTACAAAAATAAAAAGATTCAATCTTACTAGGCATGAGAAAGAAAAAGATATATTTACAATAAATTTTTTAGATGTATAAGGATTCTCGATTTTGAAAATCTTTTTTTATATTTGTATTTAGTTCTAGTTAGTTGACGTGTAACAAAATACATTTCTTCCTGTTATATATTACCTATATTATATATTATATTATAGTATTTATTTGTTTAATCTTTAGCCAGTATTCTAATAATTGCACTATTTTAAAAATTCATTTATTGAAAAAAATTGGTACAAGATATATTAATCAAAATATTTATCGTTGGCTTTTACGACTTCTTCCTATTTTTATATATTGCCATAAAATATATATAGATAATACCGTATGAAAAGAAAATGTTGGTTAAGCAACGATTTGAACAAGTGATAATCGGAATCCCATAGTATACACAGCAATCAATACTTCTTTGAGAGTTTGGGCTTTCGTCCAATAAGTCTTATATCACCTAATGTGAGTTGTTTAAACGTTCTAAAAGTATTAATAGTGAAGACTACCAACGATAATTGATAGCAAAGGTAAAGCTTAATGATTCTTAACGAAAACATCTTTCGTTTGTAAGAAATATAATATGTGAATATGAAGTTGCTACTTACAAATCTTTATAATCTCTCTGGTGATTCATTAATGTTTTTTTCAGAAAAACAGTACATGTTGTCAAGTGGTCTAGTTATCAGGTCATTTTTCGGTATTTATCCAATTTTTTGGTACACCTAACAAATGCTGGTACACCCAACTAATTGGTACACCTAACAAATGCATAGATTATATAGATTATAGAAAGTGACTTGGGTCTAGAGTAAAAAACAATGATATCCTACACTGAAAAATTTTGCAGCTTTGTTGAAATCCATACAGTCAACTCTATGTTGTAGATGTTAAGATATCCAAACAATCAAAATTCTACATATATTAAGAAACCGTAAATTGCATGCAATATAGGTAAAAACTGTAGCTTTATATGAAACATACCTTGAATCAATCTATATTTTATTGTCAAATGTCCAAATAAATCTTACCTTCATCAAATGAAGATGCTATCAATCATTATTATATACTATCGAATTTGAGTAACCGCTGCAAGGTTTGCCACAACTATTATACTTCTGACTTTTTAGAAAATCTACCTCATCTGTACAAACCGACTGTTTTTAGTAGCTTGTAATAATACTGGTTTAATAGAAATAACTTGGCGGGAAGGCGGATTAAAGTTGGAATTTGGAGATACCAAATCTTGGAAAAACCATTCCGTGACCATCGAAATGTGGATAAAACAGTGTAACTCAGAAAAAATCGATGTCGAATAGGAGAAGGAAGGTACAAATTCGATATAAAGCGATAGAAGAATTTGACTACAGTTGTAAACTGTCCAGACGAGACAAGGGGGAGGTTCTTCAGGGCGGAGGTGTTGTATAACGCAACTGATACAGTCCTGGTTGTTCGAAAACGGTGTATTTATGTCTAACTCTGAAATTCGATGAGTATTTAGTATTTAGAATTAAGTGGACTGGCAGTATTACCTGTACAGTCATTCCAACAATTTGCAACTCCTTTCTTCAACACAAAATAGTAAAAAACAAGAATAAAACTTTTTAGTTTAAACTCTATACGTTAACTCACATGCATCCTATATATACAACAACAAAAAAAAAACGACAGACGGACTTAATATGTAAATGTATAAAAATTAAAGTGTATAAAACTAAATATAATTTAAAGAAAATTCAGCAAATATTGAAGAAACATCATATAGGCATGTGTTATTATTGATAAAACAAAACAACATATCGTGTTCTTACCAAATTCAACAGTGGTCATATTTATTTTAGACGTTAGCATTATCAAATACAGAAAAGGAATACATAATTCGCTTTATGCATTGCACAAAGAAGCGATTGCGAAATCGGGCGATACGTTTCAATAACATTACCGATAAATTTATTTATCGCATTCTATAATTTTCAATAAATGACGGACGGCGTCTTATCTCGGCGCTGTACATAAATAAGAAGTAAAATTTGTTATTCCATTTTGGGGTTATTTAGAATTGCCGCTATATGCTCTTTAGCTCGTTCGATTTAACACGATACGGTATGGCAAGAATTGACTGTGACAGTTGGATTTTCTTACTTCTCGTTCGTACAATCATGATGTTTGAAAAAAAAAAAAAATTGTCAGTCTCCTGGTATTTATCCTATCGATAATCAGACATGTAAGATCGAAGACATCCGATCTTACACAGCCGGGTTACTGAAGTGACTGGGATCATTTTCCTTGTTGGATTTTACACTCTTGCCTAGGACAATCACAAACATTAAACAATCACAAACATGCCACAGCAGGAGGACTGTCCTGTCGTTTTTACTATTGCGCCACCAAGCCGACAATTTCTAATTTTAATACTTATTTATTTACTATTTGGAAAGTTACACATACTCGATGAGAGAATCGACGGGAGAATTAGGTTAATGTCAAGGATGTCCAGGAAATAGAAACGCTATTTCCTCCTTTACGGTTAATCAGCTAGTCCAAATTATTTTTGCTGGCGTGGTATTGAGATGGGAAAAAGAATGACTGGGTACCAAGACCCTAGAACCTTAATTGAAATAGGGAGTCTCACTCGGATGAGATAGAGTTCATTATATATCGTGGAGCATTCAGGTCTGCTTGGAATTGGTTCACCTGGAACCCTTGTTATCGTCTAAATATAATAATATGCTAATATGCTTGAACCTTACTTGGGATCTGCATAGGAGAACTGATCGTACCATGACATTTTACAGAGTTGGTTCTAGTAGGATTGAAAGTACATATCTTCCGCAGAGAAAGATAAATAGAAGATGATACATGTCATTTCCTTTAGTCAAATCCAAAATCGTCTGTTGTTTTTGAACAGACCATGTGAAATAATGGTCGAAATAAAGAATTGCGACTTTTGCTATCTCGTCATTTCAAGTTAATAATTAAGTTAACAATTTTTAAAAAATTAATCATTTGATAGTTATCCCATATTATTTATATTGGTAACGGTAGATTCCTTTATGGGTGTAGTGCATTTGTGGCTGCCTATGGACTCTGGGCAAAAAGCGTCACACTTTTAAAATTTATGATTTTGGCACTAATGTAGCCACCGCTACGACCCTTTAACTCACCACATATAAATCTACATTAAATACTAAGATTGGCTACGCTGGAGGATTGATAGACCAAAGACCACCATGACGACGTCTCTCTCTCATTTCTCTACCCCTTGCAACAGCACCATTTTCATAACGTACATCAATAACTTATCCTAGTATCCTGTCCATCCTCCGTTGACATTCTGAGTTGACAGCGACACATTTCGACCGACAAGACGAACTAATTCCTACGCTAAGTGTTGCCAAACACCATCTGATGTCTTTATTCGAAACTTGTTGGGCATTGTTGAACATAACCTTCTTGAGAATATTTTGTAATTTGACTGAGAATTGTGGTGGTTAGAGACACATGAAAATTAATCGTAACACACTGGTGTTATTAATTCAATAATTACCAACGCTTGCTACATGACAAAATACGTAAAGATTGTCCAAAATCGGTTGTTGTTCCAAACACCAAAAATCCAAAAATGTTGTACGTAATATTATAAAGCAAGACGGTGAGATTGAAGCATCCTTGGGCATTAGTTTAAGAAGCATTAATAAGTTATTGCATGATCATCTGGTGGTAAAAAAATATTTGTGCTTGATACCATATATTCTGGCAAATTCTTAAAAAACAGTCCATGTTGTTTGGTAAAAGGAAATGTAAAAAAACAATACGTTCAGGATCCATCAATAGCTGTACATAACATCCACACAGATGACGAATTATGGATTAAAGCCCGCGAGTCCCAAAAATTATGGCAAAAAGAGATTATCCAGTCTCTAAGGTAGTTCAGAGACTACATTAAGCACTAGGGGCAGTCGAGATAACAGCTAATTAGTAAAAATATCATTTAAAAAAATTTGCTGGTTTAAAGCTACATTTTTCATATAAGTTTCCTTAATTTTCTCTGTCAACATTAACGAAAGTAAAGAATTAAAATATTCTAAGAGACCAAACAGCTTCCTAAAAGAACAAATTCATTACAGTCTCTGGTAAAAGATTAATGGGTACCAAAACAGGACCCTCACCATAGAAACGATATCTGATAACGACATTCCGCCTTGTGTTTAACAAGCTAGTTAACCCATCTCTTGGTATAGATGGTATTGATTATTTTTTAAAATTTAAGTACTTGGAAATTTAATTATTATTCTGTATGTTCCCGTCTAAAATCGCACTGTAAAAGGTTTCCAAATTTTCAAAATAATCCCTTAAAAAAACAAAATCATTACAATCTTTTGACATAATATTAAGGTACCTAATGACCCTTAGTAGAAACCGACCAATTTTAGATAACAGAACCTCACCATATGGTTAATGAGCTTCATCCCAAAATTGCTAGATCTTTAACCAGTTCTAACATCTCATGGTAGATTTATTTAGTACCACTTAATATACTTATTCTATTACAACTCTACGTTTTTGGTACCTTTTTTCTTATAAAATCAAATAACATCACGTGCCCTATGCTTCGATGATTAACATAAATAAGAAATATATTCTGTTATTCGACTTGGGGCTACCGGCCATCAAAGCCTTTCACCACTCGTCACAATACCGGCGTTACATTGTATTTAAATGCGCTGTTAGTAATTTTGTCTTTCGAGAATTGACGCCAATAAATCCTTTCAAAGCGTCCATCGCACCTGCCGGAAGGTTTTCGGCCAACTGCGCCGAAGAAAAAAAATATTAGAGAGGTTTAGAACCGTCCAGATTGGTTAAAAAACCCTCTAGCATTTCTCTGATTTAGTAACTGTTGTAGCTCTAAAAAAAATCGTTAATTTTTATATATAAATAATTTGATATCTACTGATATTGATTTTGACATGGTCGACCAATATTAAGAACATATATCTATGATAACTTTAGAGATAGATACAAATAATAATACATTTTCTAGAGCTGGTTTATTAAGAATATTATATGTTTAAGACATTTGTTTTTCTAAATTGCATTCCGCTATTACCTTTATTAATTATATTTAGTGTTACAAAATAATGTCAACATAAATGAATGAAAATTGGAGTAGTTTATATGGTTTGTGATTTGGGTGTTTTCAACAAAGCCTTCTTGATCGAAATTATTTAACCTACTTTCAAACAACCATTGTTATAATACAATAAAAGTTTACCTTGGTCAGATATTTAGATGTTATTGTTTTATTTAAAGAAATCAGTTTAAGAATCCTATGGTCATTTTGCTTAATCATCTCCTAAACGTCGATGTTGATTTAAATCATTTAAAAGTGGGAATTGTAATGTCAATGATAGAGAACCACCTGGAAGGCCAAAAAATAAGATTTACTGGATGAAAACGCAGTTCAAAATCTCGAAAAATATCCAGTCAGCTCAGCGGTTGATGAATGAACTATTTCTAGACATGCGATTAAAAGGATCCGACAAGAGGAAGATCCGACATCGAAAATGTAATTTCAACCATTTCAACATTGAAGTTTTATTGCGTACCAGGCAAGAAAGAAGAGTTCTATGGCATATTGTAACTGACGATGAAAAGTGGATCTTAGTAGATCCACTTTTAGGAGTTAGTACAGGAGAGTTCATTACATCATAGCGAAATATTCATAGCCATCCAAAGCCGAAGGAAAGCATTATTGCTGATGTATACCGACGTCAACTAAACAAATTAAATTATTATTGTTGTTATCTCTAGCACAGTACATTTGCAGCAACACTATGCAGTATAATTGTAAAATCCATAAGAGTTATGGTATTAGGAAAATTGACATCATATCATCTTAGAGATAAATATTTTCAAATATGTACAGAATTCTATGAAATGTTATTTCATCAAAGACACGAGGGATTTTTTTATATTGAATTGTAGCACCTGATGAAAGGTTGTTGAAACAAGCAACTAATCCTACTTAAACCCGGTATCCACCAGACACTGCTCCTTCTACCTATTGTTTGTTTCGTTGCAAAACAAATCTATATAGCTCTAGTCTATAGTTTATATACATAATTAAGGTATGCTTTAATTTAAAGACAATACTACTAAATAAATATTATCATTATTGCTCTATTACTATATTGTTAGTGTAATAGAATATTAACAATACTTAAATTATTAAACAATACAAAAACAACATTGGAAAATGTATACAATATTTAAAATTATAAGGTTCAACGTTTGAAATATAATTATGCAATAAAATGAAACATATTATTAAAAATATTATAACCTTAAGGTATTTTTACAAATTATATTCTAACATTAATTCAAACATTATTTATTATATATATTGTTAATATAATGATATTTAATATAAACAAACTAAAGAAAATCAGGCAACTACCCCCGTTTGACATGCTTAGCCGTTTGTCTTTGTCATATCATCTGTTATTTGGATGTTTTCAACAAAGCCTTTTTGGACGAAATGGTTTTGCTTTACCTGCTTTGAACTAAGCTTACCGCTAAGATAACACAGGTGAAAGTTTACCTTAGTCTCGTGTCTAGATATTCTAATATTCTATTGATAAACATTATTTACATATTTTATTACACACTAGTACTAAATTATAGTAATTAAATTGCAATATATTCATATATTTAACTACAACTTTTAATAAAAAAATCATTGGGGAATAATTTAGAGCCATAATTTAAAGACATAATTTTAACCGACACCATATGATTTGAAAGAAAGAATTATGAATATATCTTTAATATTTTTTGATAAAACAATTACACCACAAGGGCCGAAAGATGAATTTTCGGTCCTGCTCGTCGTGATTCCCATAAATTCATGGGAATCATGACAAGCAGGATCGAGATTTCAACTTTTGGCCCGTGTAGTGTATACGATTTTTTTTCATAGACGGTCGAAAGTACCTTATTAATCTATTAATTATTAATTTAGGATTCCCGACATCAATAGACTTCTTCGACAACGTATCTGTACTTATTATCAATCGCGCGTCTGCTTCAAAATTTCGTATAACATTTTCCTCGTCCGTGATTCATTAGATGATAACATATTGTTAATTTTTTCTGGATTATTGAATCGAGTGACGACAAAACAACATTGATGATTATTTTTAAGGTTAGAAGTAGCAACGTTAATAACAGCGTTAAACAATTTGTTATAAAAATATGCATAAGAAAAATGCTTTCCTCTCACCATTATAGAGGGCGCGGGTATACTTATCAGAGGGAGCAACTTTCTAACTTTCTTCCCTGTTATTAGAGACGAAAGCACGTACTTTCGACCGAGGTATGAAAAAAAAATTTTTTATAATACGATTACTGACATTCTTGATGATCCATCCATATATGTTTGATAATTTATGGTAGCAAAGACCTTTTAAAAAGTTATAGACATTACAAAAATATAACTATTAAAATGCTTTCAGTGCTTTCAAATTGTCTGAGTTTATACTCAATAAATCGCTTGTACAGGAAGTTTTACTTTTTTTTTCTTCAATTTAAGCTTTCAGCTGCTGGAGGTCATCGAACAGTGTGTGCTGTTTACATAACATGTGAGCATTGGTTTCTATAAATTAAAAGTGATTTTGTCATCGAAGATAAAGAGCGATTTAGACAGCCAAAAAAAAATTAAGATGAGGATTTGAAGACACTACTCGATGAAACCGTCAATAGGGGTCGCTATCGACCACAACTGATGTTTTTGAGATGAACACTGAGCGATAGACGGCCGAAATACGAGCAAAGACACAACAATGACATTCTATAAGGTGAGAATGCTCGACCTGATGTAAATCTGGTGAAAACATATTTGGAGGCATTAAAATGTGAAGCGCTATCCTAGCCATCATATTCTCCAGACATTACTCCCTCTAATTACTACTTGTTCCGACATATGATTCGTAATCTGTCTGAGCACCGATTCATTTGTTATGAGGATACCAAAAAAATCGGGCGATTCGTGGTTAGCCTCAAAAGATACATCCTTCGTAATCGAACAATGTGTGCCGTTTACATAACATGTGAGCATTGGTTTCGATTTTGTCATCGAAGTAGTAAGATGAGAATTTGAAGACACTACTCGATGAAACCGTCAATAGAGGTCGCTATCGACCACAACTGATGTTTTTGAGAGGAACACTGAGCGATAAACGACCGAAATGCCAGCAAGGACACAACAATGTCATTCTATAAGGTGAGAATGCTCGACCTGATGTAAATCTGGTGAAAACATATTTGGGGACATTAAAATGTGAAGTGCTATCCCAGCCATCATATTCTCCAGACAATACACCCTCTAATTACTACTTGTTTCTACATATGATTCGTAATCTGTCTGAGCTTCACTTATTATAAGGATACCAAAAAAAATCGGTCGATTCGTGGTTAGCCTCAAAAGATACATCCTTCTTTCGAGATGGAATCCGTAAATTGCCTGAAAGATGGGAAAAAGTAGCGTATATTGATTGACAATACTTTAAATAAAATATATCGTACCAATTTTTCATAATAAAGCATCAAATTAAAAAAATCACCCTTCAAAACTAATTTTTGGCACTACAAAAAATATAATGTAAATAATTATAATTCATTCTGTATACGTAACAATTGAGTTTGTTAATGCTTTTGTTGTCACTTTTTTGTCAACCTAATACTAAACATTTTTAGTAATATTCAAACTATTAGTACCTATATGAGGGATATACCAGAATTCAGACTGAAAATAAATATTTTACCAACTAATTTGTGATAATTGTATTTATTTATTTCAAATATGCTACACAGTACGTCGCCAGTGAACTGGTTAACATGAATAATTATGTTAATTAATTAATTACCAAATGTAGGGATGTTGTGTTTACATTAACGCAATGTTTTCATTATTGAACCTCTATTATAATACAGAAAAAATATTCTCGTTCCACTATATATCTGAGTAGTACAGTCTAGACAAAGGATCATTACAGCTGAAACTATCATCATATGTTAAAACAAAGAAATGTTAATGCGGAAGGAAGTTTTGATGTTGAAATATAACCGTCGAGGAAACTAAATAATAAGCAACAAGTCGCAGGAATAATGGTAAATAAATTGCAGGAAATTGCGGCTCTGGTGCAGCCTGAACCATAACACGGCATCGTGCATTTTATCATATTATATATATTAGACGATCCGTTATATCGCGATGCTACACAACTCTATTATGTACTGTTAAAATTTACCTACTTCGGGTTCTTTCTGCCCATTCACGGTCTAGGAAAAGGAACAAACGCCGCTCAGGTAGCACCAGGTCACGGAAGATCCCGACCATCGATAAGTGGCACTGTTTGGAAATATGAAAGAGAGTTGGGTCTAAGTGTATTTCGCACAACGGGTACGACCGATGACGAACGGCATTTGTTTTCAAAACCAAGCTATAGGAGGCGGCGGATAGAATTCGAGATATATATATAACAGGTCAATTGAAAAATCCTCGGCCTACTATAGTAAAACACATTTTGTGACAAAATTAGTTTTTTTTTCAATATAATTCCCTTCAAGGGTGATACACTGATTATAGCGACCCTCCAAATTTTCGATACCAATTTTGTAGTACTCCTTTGCTTCAAAATAGGCCCCAGTTTCGTCAATCACCTCTTTATTCGACGAACATTTCTTCCCAGCGAGTATTCTTTTAAGACCTGAGAATAGGAAATAGTCGCTAAAGGTCAGAGCTGGAGAATTCGGTGGATGAGGAAGCAATTCAAAAATCAATTCAAGTATTTTTGACACGGTGCATTGTCTTGGTGAAGCAGCACTTTCTTTTTCTTCAAATGCGGCCGTTTTTGTGTATGTAATAGTCACTGTTGATGGTCCTTCTTTTTTCAAGGTAGTAAATGAAAATTATTCCATGCGCATCCCAAAATACAGACGCCATAACCTTGCCAGCCGACTGTTGCGTTTTCCCACGCTTTGGAGCGGGTTCATCGAGTGCAGTCTGATGACTGTCGATTGGACTTCGGAGTGAAATGATGGAGCCATGTTTCATCCATTATCACATATCGACGTAAAAACTTGGGTATATTACGCTTGATCATCTTCAAACACTGCTCCGAACCATCAACTCGTCGTTGTTTTTGGTCAAAAGTGAGCTCGCGCGCTACCCACTTTGCACAGAGCTTTGTCATACCCAAATATTCGTGAATGATATGATGTACACATTCAGTCGACATCTTTAGAGAGTCTGCTATTTCACTCAATTTCAATTTACGGTCATTCAAAATCATTTTGTAGATTTTTTTAATGTTTTCGTCGGTAACAACCTATTTTGCGCGTCCACTGCATTCACCGTCTTCCGTGCTCATTTCACCACGTCTAGACTTAGCATACCAATCCTTGATTACTGATTTTCCTGGAGCAGTATCCGGAATCTCGGCATCAAGAGAAGTTTTTGCTTCAACTGTATTTTTCCCTTCAAAAAGCAATATATTTTATAAAAACACGAAATTCATTTTTATTCATTTTTTGCTTCAAAAGTTGCTTCACTCAAAATGCTATAATTCACAAACTAATGATCCGACCGATTTAATTCTAGTAGCGCCATCTATGTGTCAGGCCGGGAACTTTTCAATTGATCTGTTACTATTCGATCAAAAAAAAATATCAACGAGCTCACTTATTTGGGTTGACAAAATAAAACTAATCATTAAAGTTAGATTAATTTTTAAAAGATCGTTAGGCTACAAATATTTCTATCATTAATCGACCATTTAACCCAGACTGGGTTGAATGCGCGGCCTTTTATAAGGAGAATGATAAAATCTAACGATCTATTTCATAAAATTTTATGAACCCTTTATGAACGTTCTATAAGCACCGAAATTATATTCGAAAGCGTTCAATAGACTTAGAGAACGCTCATACAGATTGAGTGTGTATGAACTGAATTGCTGAAATTGTAATATAATTATTTTATATATTGTTTTATTTATTATGTGCTTTCATTTGTTTTCTCATCATTTTTCATCATTTTTCTCTTTAAAAAGACCCTTATTGTAAAAAACTGCCAGAAGGCACTATACTTGTCGCACACACAATATACCAATCACTTGGATCAGTCCATGACTTTTTGCGTTTGAAATTATTTTAGTAGATCCAATTTTCATTTCCAGTCACAGTACGCCACAGAGAAATTTTCTTTTTTAAGTGGCTAGCAATAAAAGCTTTTATGCGGATTTTTATACGGTTAGAAATGGTATTTTTATTATTTGGGTCTTTTCCCTAGCATTTAAAGGTCTGGCAACAGTTGACTTATTAAATCTTAAGCTGCGTCAACGTTCTTTGACAGTTGGAACTGGGTTTTCATCCAACAAGTCTTGCAATTCATTCAAAATAACTGGTTTGAAATCTATGAAACCAAAACCGATAATTGAGACATGATAGAGAAAAATCACAATAGGTGAAGTATTTGATGGGCCTGAATGAATGCCGAAAATGCACTTGTGAGCGTTTCATGATTAGGTTTTGTTCACAATAAGTATCTCAATAACACTACCTAGAAAACTTTTAATTTAGGTACAGAAATATCAAAACTATTGAATCAGGCTGTTTAACATTTGTTTACGTTGATACTTTTCATTTTCACCATTAAATAATGTTAATCAAAGTGCATGCAATAATATTTCATTATGACTTTTAATAAAATATTATTCTAGCATTGCAGAAAAGTGTATTTATAATAATATGAAATCGTATTAATTAACATGTATTTTAATATCCCATAACAATATATCATAACATATTTACGTATACAAATAAACGTTTTACATTTAACAAAATAATTCACTTAGATAACTAATATTACATAGTATTTACCAGTCCAAGCTCTTTTCAACACCAAAATGGTCGGTCGATAGATATTGGCTTCATCAAACCATTTAATTTCTTAAGATAAAGGTCAATACTAATAGCTATAAAAGAAACCTCAAAATTTATTTCTAATGCAATAATATTACAAATAATAATCATAAAATGCCGGCTTAGTAGCGCAGTGGTAAAAGCGATGGGACTGTCCTTCTACTGTTGCGATAGCCGCGGGTTCGAATCCTGCTCGGGCATGATCGTAAATGTATGTTTGTGTTTGTTTAATATTTGTGAATGTTCTAGGCAAGAGTGTAAAATCCGACAAGGAAAATGATCCCAGTCACGCCAGTAACCAGGCTGAGTAAGACCGGATGTCTGGGATGATTTCTAAAGTTGGTCACTCGTCAGTCGGCAGGCTTAATGCTGAGGATCATGGTTCGGAGCTCACGTGAAACTTTAGGCACAATCCAGATAAACCCACAGTTGGTAAAAGGAATATATATATATATATATATATATATATATATATATATATATATATATTTAAAAAATAATCAGAATATAATTAAAGTTATTTTTAGCACTATTATTCAAAAAGCCATTAAAAGTAATCCATTTCATTGATCTAAATAATAATTAGTTGTAATACTTTAAGATTAGTAGATATATGAATAAATAAACACAGGGAATATATTGATATACTTGGGGGTCTGAAGATCTCTCTAAAAAAGCCATCTGGTTAAATATTTGGGTAACCAAACAGTAGTCCTATCTTTAGGTAAACGCTTGTGCCATAGCAAAACATATATTTCAACTTTTATCAGCTTGAAGCTTGTGAAAACTTCCTGTATATCAATTTTATAAAAGCGCTAAACTTTTCCTTGCTTTTTTGTTTTATCTATTTGATACATAATGTGACCATATTATAGTATAACAGTTATCACAACAGTAAAAGTATCGACTCAATTGTTACGTCAAATAAATAAAAAAATAGTTGAAGATAGAAGTTATTAATAATACATATTTAAAAAGTCCAACTGATACTAGATTTGATCTGAATTAATAAAAAAATTACAAATTATATTATACAATATATAAAAAACAATGTTCCTATTAATATTGTATCAGAAATAATATCCGTTCTACTTTTAACTGATTTCAAACTAATATCTATAAACTGAAAAAACTAACAAATAGTTCTATCACAGATTTGCAATGACATATGTAAAAATAAAATGATTAAAAAATTCTATTTTATTTCATAAAAAACATATATCATTTCAACAGACTTTAAATAAAAGAATAATAAGACTGCAAATTTATTTTGTCAAATGTAATTCCTCTTGAATGTAACGTATAATGTTTATGCCAGCCAATATATTTACAAATCTTTAAAATAATTGATGAACTCGTTAGATCAATTCAAAGTTACAATTAGCTATAATAATGAATAAAAAATGAATGAATAAAAATAATGAATATCTGTAAATCTGTAAAATGTATTTAATTGCAAATAATGAATTTCCTGTCTAAATATCATTATCATATATTATAGTTCAATTATCTATAAGAGAAGTTATGAAATCAAGGCAAATTTTAGTTTTTTTTACAAAAAAAACGTTTAATTTTAAAGACTTTTAATAAAATTATACATTTTCGGGTAAAAAAATAAATTATTGACATTTAATGACCCCTTTTTCCTTTTTGTTAACCAGCCAGTTTAATAATATATTGTCGGTAATTGTTGTCTTTAGTGGGAAAGCGTGAGAACGCTATGTAGACGAATTTATTGGACCTCCTGTTGTTATTACAAAAATGAAGACCTAACTCACAACCTACAGAACAAAGAAAGTATTAGTCTTATCAAATTTATCGACAAATATTAACCACATTCTTTGATCATGTAACATAAAAAGCGTTTATTAGTACAATGCTTCATTCTTGTTGTGGTGTTCTTAGAATTTCTTATTTTTATCGTTTATCGTACATCATGCAGAACAACAAAAACGAAAATCTTACACAGAACGCAATGTTTCTTTTAAACTATCCGTGAGAAACATCTATTCTCGCAATTATAAAACACTCATCTTCAATTTACTGTTAATAACATGTTGTGAGGATAGTGTAGGAGATATACTATCAGCAATCAGACTAAACCGTATTATACACGATGTACAAGGTATTAACGCTTTTTGGGAATAACAAACATAAAATAGGTGATGTAGGACGAAAATAATTACTTTTTAAACTAACTATTAATACTTGAAGCTTAAAAATAATATATTTTAGCATATAAATTAAATCAAAGAAATTAAATACTTTCATGACGCTTAGTCAAAATATTTCTGAAATAATGAGGCTAAAAATGCTTTTTATTTTAACAAAATAATGTTATATCTTATGCTAAAATATATATATATATATATATATATATATATATAAATGTTAAAAAAGGCTTAGGAAAAGGTTTTTTAAATTTAAATCACATAATATGAAAAGACTGATACAGAAGCCATTTTACAAAACATTGACAGAATGACTTTTTATTAAGTTGGATTGAAATCAGTTGCGAATATGTGGAATTAAATTAATATATTCAGGCCAGAGCACAAAAAAGAAGGAAACAGTTACGTTTGGAAATGGTATGCAGTGGCGGGCAAGCTCCTATTATAGAGCCCTGCCCTAGACCTTTGAATTATGTCCTTACCCGTTAGGGTAAGTACACTTTCTAGGTACGATTCGTAAATATAATGCATGAATTCAAATGACGTCTCTTGGTACAGAAGAATAAGATAATAAAGAAGTAATACTTTATCTATGTCACGCGCATCAGCTGTGTTACAAGCAATCAATACATTCAACTTTTAAATTTATCTTTGTTGTTGTTTGGAAATTGAAGATTTTGTTCATATTCTACACCTACATTCTAACGGATATCAGTTAGTAAATAATAATGTACACCATCACCAAACTTTACATTTAAAGAAACATCAATCAAAATTAATTTACAGCAGAAACCTGATTATAATCTAAGACAGGGTGTTTCAAAAGAAATTTGATATTTGTTAGGCTTTCTGCATAAACGCAACTAATCCTAAAAGGAATAGCATAACTATTGCCAGTGAGCGATATGTATGGAGCGTTCAAGAGTCTAGAGCAGATAAAAAAATTTTGGATGCGAAAATACAGAAATGGCGATTATGTTACTTTAATCCAAGATATTCGCAACCTGAATGGCGCGGCAAGCATTCCTCTCATTCAAAAATGAGTTAAAACATTTAAAGAGTCTGGTACAAACAGCAAAAACAAAATTAAGAATAATAGAATACATAGAGAGTCATACGAAGGCCACTAGACGACATTATTGAGAAACAAGTTCGCACATTGTATGTTTCAATAATTAATAAACATCTACTCGATATACTAAAAAAAATTAATCCAATACAAACATACACATTCTTTTGAGACATTTTCTATAAAATACTAATATATAAAGGGTATTAAAAGATTGAATATTTTCAGAAATGTTATACATATAAAGCAAGAACCCCGTCAAAAACGAACAAAATGTCATGAGCAAGTAAAAAGTTTTTACGGCATCTAAATAAATTCCGAAAAGCAACTGAATCAACAATAAAAATGTTTATTACGGAATTCTTCGGCCGCTCAAGGGGCACGACGAAGTCTGAAATTTCAGTTGCAGTTTCAGGTCTCGCTGAATATTTATGAGATTTCAAAAAGAATTGGGTAAACAAACAGTCGCGTGGGCGGTGATGTCGCTAAAACTCCTCAAATAACGCGACGAAGAATATTAATGTAATTTGGGCAAATTTGGTATTTAATACTCGACAAAAATTGTATCAAATAATAAATCATCTTTTATCTGTCTGTCAGGTTTAGGAAATAGTATCAATTTCTGAACAAGAGCATAATAATAAGGCATCGTCAACAAATACAAATTGACACTCCCACTTCGGGTAAAAATGTTAAACAATATTTGGTAAAATGATTGGAGAGAAAACAAAATTAACCAGTTTTGTACCATTTTTGTACATTAAGTGCGTTTTGGGAACACCTGAACAATTGGTAGTCGGACAGGGCCAGATCCGGGTTATGCTAGGAAGTTATGCTAGGTAGATATCCGGGAATGTCGGAAAGCTTTCCAGACAGTTGTAGCGATCTTGAGCATGTCGAATTTTAAATCGTGGAATAACGGTCTACAAAATACCCAGAAATGTAATCCCAGATGTTGAACACGGGCGGGGTGCCAACTGGAACCCGACAACGAATAGCTGGCGGCAACCCCGAGACGTTTATCTGGGATATTATTGAAGGGTATTTCGGTCATTCAGTGCTCAACCCTCGTTTGGTTAAGACGTGCCACCATCGACTGCCCAAGCCTCATCTTCAGGTAACTCCGCTGCCATCCGTTTTATTATTTGTATTTTCACATCTTTTTTATATTGCCAATAAATAACGGTCGCAATATGTAAACACCACTGTTTCATTTCGATTTACCTCCATTCACCGAGCCCCATAATTTTTACACTAAACAGTCATTCTCAATATTTGCTGAGTCACTGATATGTGTGTGGTCTAGCCTTGTGATTGACGAGAATGCTCTTCTTAATGACCCAAATTCGACCAGATCATAATAAAAAATTCCTTTCCAGTTTCACCAGAAACTTGGCATCGCCGTTTGTGAAGCTTCTTCGAGCTTTGATAGCGATGTTTTCCATTATTGTCATGCATGGTATTGTCTTCATCGCCCGCAAGAATTTATTTCAAAAATGACTCGATATTGTTCCGCTTCAGCAGCGATTCACTAATAGAAACTCCATCCACCCTTTATTTTTTTATGTTAATTCACGTAAAAACCCGTGTAAAGTTTCCTTCAGTATTTCATCTTATATGAATGGTTCAAAACTGTTTTGTGGTCGACCTCTAATTTCGTTTTAATGGCGCGAGATGAAATATGTCGGTCTACATAGATAACAGGTGGGGCAAAAGTCCAGTTACCATTTTGATTGCATGCCATCTTGATTTGACGTTTTCCTCAGTTTCGCTTTAACGCTTCGCTTTAAATATACGCCACAAGAACGAGGAGAAATAGTGACAACATTTATTGAAAATAATCGTTCCACTATTGCCACTCGGCGGAAATTGCGTCAAAAATATCCTAATTGTGCAGTGCCTCACAAAACCAGATAGCAGACAGGTCTCATTCTGGAAGAAAATGGACGTCTCGTAACGCTAAAAATGTGGCTGTGGTGTGCGATAGTGTTGCAGTCTCCAGAAACATCAATTTGGAGATATGGTTCCCAGTTTACACATTTCTGCACGCAGTTTAAGGCGAATTTTGAAAACTGATTTGAAGATGTTCGCCTACAAATTTCAATTAGTCCAACAATTGTTACAGAAACATCTTGATCAACGAGTTGAGTACAGTAATGCAATCCTAAGGCCGTTTACTAAAATTGAAGATTTTTTCTAAAATTTATAATGAGCGATGAAGCCCATTTTCTTCTCAGTGGCCATGCAAATAAACAGAATAGTTGGTTTTGGGGAACCCATAATCCTCAATAAATTAATGAAACATCATTACATCCGCTAAAAGCAACTGTATGGTGTGATTCCTATTTTTTTTACTGCTAAACGGTACCAAGACATGATTCAAAATTTTCTTGTACCTGAAATGGAAGAGAAAGGACTACAGGACTTGTGGTTTCAGTAATACAGGGCATACAGACTTTTTCTTATGGGGTTTTTCAAAATCAAAAGTTTATGTGATTAAGCCTCAAACGATTCAACATCCTTAAGACAATATACGTCACGAAATTGAAGAAATTCAGAAAGAGCCGAAAGTTGCATAGCGAATCGCGGTCACCATTTAGCCGATATAATTTTTCAATCAGAACAAACAAAAAGTAAAGATCCAATAAATATTTTATGAAAACCAAACCTACTTATCTTTCTTTGAGCAAAGTTATAGCCAATCAAAATTGTAGAGGGAATTTTGCCCCACATTGTATTTTAAAGAAATTCATGGACTTTTTCAACGATTGGTCAACCATGCTACTTTCATCTTTAACATCAACATTTCTTAAAAGAAATAGAATAGACCAATTCTGATACTGATTCTCAAACACCACGCAATTTTCTATGGGCCTGTGCTACATCTTTGCCATTTCGGAAGTAAAAAGCAAACTATGATGAACTCGAGCTTCTCTAATCTTTATTTTCAAAGCGCAATAACTTTTTAGTATGAGTAAATGAACAATATATTATATCTAAAATATTTTAACTTAATGTTAAACGAAGATTTTTGATATTGGAAGATTAAAATCTGAACCTGAAATGATTAGATTATCTTGTTTCATAACTAACAATTTATCATTGTTTTTAAGGTTACGTTATAATAGTAATTCCATAAAAAAAATTTCAAATATTCCAAGGATTCCAAAAACTAATTAAAATTATTGAATGTTAACTGACGACATATATCCTAATAACAATCAAACGTCTTGGCCATAGTAGCGACCTTGAAGCATGTCGAATTTTACATAGTGGAATAACGGTCTACAAAATACCCAGAAATGTAATCCCAGATGTTGAACACGGGCGGGGTACCTGCAGCGCCAACTAGAACCCGATAACGAATAACTGGCAACCCCGAGACGTTTATCTGGGATGTATTTCCAATCATTCAGTATCTGACCACCGTTCGGTTTAGACGTCCCACCATCGACTGCCCAAGTCTGATCTCCAGGTAATACCGCTGCCATCCGTTTTATCTATTTTGTATTTTCTACCTCTTTTTATATTGCCAATAAATAACGGTCACATAATGTAAACATCACTGTTTCATTTCGTTTTACCTCCATTCACCAAGCCATCTAATTTACCCTAAACCATAATGGAAAAATCTGTTCAAAAAGTATCTTCATCAATATATAAATCCGTTTACCCGTAATATATAAAAGGCAACAATAAAAAGCTAATAAGAGAGGAGGTAGAAGTAAAAGCAACAAAATTAAAATTATATAGCATTACTCGATTACTGACCGAAAAGAATCGTCCTATACGCCAGAAATTGTTATATTAAAAACAAGTAACAAACAAACAGGTGTATAAATCCAATATAACATCACATATTGTACTAAGGTCGTCAACAATCTAAAACAATACGAAAATGCACATAAAAATAAAATGTAAATCGAGCAGATGTATATGCACAGGCAGAGTGACGTCAAGTACATGTCTCAGTGTTGCGTAGGGGTCAACAAATGACAATCAATAATTCGCGCAGTGTGGGAAAAGCGGAGATTAATTATAAAGAAGAGTTATTGCTGGAGTGTATAACACATTCGCAGTAATGCACTCATATGGCATCTGAAAGGTCACATTTCAGATCTGATTAAATGGAATTGGTACAGTTAAAAGTTACCATCATTTAAATGTTATTAAGGGCAATTTAAGTATAATCCTTCAACAAAATGTTATCTTGTTATCTTTATATTATTATACTTAAGATTACTGAAAATGACAATGGGATGACGGGTGTTTTTAAATAAATAAGAAATACATTCATTGGCACGTCAAAAGTAGTGAAGAGCATTCCATAACAATTGAATCTTTGAACAGAGCAGTTGATTAGATGATATTCATCAAACCTAAAGTTGTTCAATAAATGGACATATCATCCAATTTTCAACTGATAGGCGCAAATTCCCAACAAAAAATTTAAGTTAGTGAGAATTATAATCCAACATTACACAGCTGTACAAGTCCTGATGATCACAGATAAATTCGGATAACACTTCGATTTTATTCCATCACCAATATGTGGCCTCTTTAAAAAGTCAAATTCGACCGCAAGATTCAGAGATTAATAAATCTCCGGCACCCATTAGCAACTTCTTGTTGAAACTTGAAACTGAGGCAGGTTCAGTGGAAGACCTTTGGTACACTACAGTTTATCAGCTGATGAACTTGGATAACGAAAAAAAAAATAATTCGATGGAAACAACTTATTAACAGGCAACATAGACCCAGATTTGTAGTGAATTATGTCAAATACAACATTGTTAACAGGTCATTTAAAAAGTCCCCGGCCTCCCATAGTAAATCATATTTTTTTGCCAAAATTAGTTTTTTCTTCAACATAATTCCCTTCAAGGGTAATACACTGACCTGGTAATACGCGACTGACGTAATACTTGCTTCAAAAGAGGCCTCAGTTTGGGCGATCACCTCTTCATTCGACAAAAATTTCTTCCCAGATCTGAGAACACGAAATAGTCGCTGGGAGCCATAGCCATCGTTTTTACTGACTTGTGACACGGTGTATTGTCTTGGTGAAGCAGCACTTTCTTTTTCTTCAAATGCTGTCGTTTTTCGGCGATTTCGTCCTTCAAACGGTCCAATAACGCTATGTAATAGTTGGTGTTGATAGTCCTTCCTTTTTCAAGGTAGCCAATGTGAATTATTCCATAGGCATCCCAAAATACAGACGCCATAATCTTGCCAGCCGACTGTTGCGTTTTTCCACGCTTTGGAGCGGGTTCATCGTATGCAGTCCACACGGATGACTGTCGATTAGACTTCGGAGTGAAATGATGGAGCCATGTTTCATCCATTGTCACCTATCGACGGAAAAACTCGGGTTTATTGGGCTTGATCACCTTCAAACACTGCCCCAAATCATTAATTCGTCGTTGTTTTTGCTCAAAAGTGAACTCGTTCGCGGCACCCATTTTGCACAGAGCTTTCTCATACCTAAATATTCGTGAATGATATGGTGTACACGTCCATTTAATATCTTTAGAGTGTCTGCTATTTCATTCAGTTTCAATTTAAGGTAATTCAGAATCATTTTGTGCATTTTTTTACTGTTTTCGTCGGTAATAAACTCTTTTGGGCGTCCACTGCGTTCACCGTTTTCGGCTCTCATTTCACCACGTCTAAACTTAGCATACCAATCCTTGCTGGTTGATTTTCCGGAAACTCGGCATCCAGCCAAGTTTTTGCTTCAACTGTATTTCTTCCCTTCAAAAAGCAATATTTTATCAACACGCGAAATTAATTTTTATCCATTTTTTTCATAATGACAAAAGTTGCTTCACTCAAAATGCTATAATTCACAAACTAATGATCAAACGGCTATCAAATTTATAGACGCATCTTTTGAGGGTTAGGGCTAACTAAAAAAGCATATGGATTTAGTATTAGTAGCGACATCTATATGTCAAACCGGGGACTTTTCATTTGATCTGTTACAAGATATTGAACTGGGAACCACAAAATAGAATGCAAGAAAAATTTTGATTTATAAATGAAGTTGTCTCTACTTTTTCTGCAGCTATAGGCGGAGATATGTCTTTTACCATAATAACGGTGTTCCAAGTGGTGTTTCCCTTGTTGTTGAAATACTGACAGTGTAAATCAGATAGAGTAGAGGCCCCAAGACACTACAGAACTTCAGCCGAAATAGGTTTAAATGTTGAATAGAATACCGGAGAAATCTTTGTACCAATAGTCAACATTACTCTTTAGAATCCATGAAATGTTCTAGCTGCTCAGCAATATTTAAGCAAAAATAAGTAAAAGCTTCAGGACTAACACATGCAATGATGAAACGAAATAAAAATATGATCCAATTTCTTAAGTCAATATAAACATATGTCATATATCTATTATAAAATAATCTAATACGGACTCAAGTAAATAAATAATAATAATGAGATCAATAGTTTATAAATAATACATAAACATTTAACAAATCTCTTAATAGGGTCACCATAAAAAATAAAAGAAACAAACACGCATAAATCAATATTTACTTCATGGACGATGGTGCGTAAGAGATCAAAGAGACTGACCGCATGTAAACTCAGGATACTTAACGAGCCTGATTAGCGAGGTAATACCCAGTATCATTTGATTTAGAAACATTCAATTCATTCAATGTAATGATCGAGAAAAGATTTAAACAGTAATCAGCTTAAAGCTGTTGAAACTGTGTAGTTAAATATTTACCGTGTTTATAAATATATCGATGAATGTGTAGTTAGTTTCATAACAAGTACAATATTAGTAATCAAATATATATCGTAAAGATAATATCTTTTAATATAATTGCGGAATAAGCTATAAAAAATAATTTGCAAAACTTTCATACATTCATACTGTAGCGACCTTGAGGCATGTCGAATTTTACATTGTGGAATAACGGTCTACAAAATACCCAGTAATATAATCCCAGATGTTGAACACGGGCGGAGTGCCAGCAGCGCCAACCAGAACCCGATAACGAATAGCTGGCGGCAACCCCGAGACGTTTATCTGGGATGTTATTGAAGGGTACTTCGCTTCATTCAGTGCTCAACCCTCGTTTGGTTTAGACGTGCCACCATTGACTGCCCAAGATTGCCCCGACTGTTTCATTTCGTTTTACCTCCATTCACCGAGCCCCACATCATTTGCCCTAAAATATATTTGTGGTAAAGTGATAATTTGAATTGTGGTCCAAGTAACCAACATTTTTTAACGATCACGCAAAGTTTTGCTGTTTTCTTTTTAAAAAGTTCTTTCCATTTATCCCAACAATCGTATTACCCTGACACCAATCATCATTGGCAGGTGATTTATTATTGTGTATGTGAAACCTGTATGTGTAGACTTTGTAGCATTGTTGTAATCTAATTGTAGCAGTTGTTTGTAATCTATTTACAATTATCTTGAGGTTATTACTTGTAGTAGTAGTAGTAGTTATTACTTGGTGGAGCAATAGAAAAACTAGATATATGGGGTCCAACAGAATTATAGGTAGGATAAACAGAAACATTGTAATCAATAGAGAAGAGTTTAGAAAATCAACCATGTGTGAGTTGCAAGGACCAGAGAAGTACTGAAAACTAGAAACAAGGGATCCAACAGAATTACAGGTAGATTGAAAAGCTATTGAACCCAATAAAGAAGAGTTCAATTAGAAAGCATTAGAATTTGATATAAATATCAATTCAACACAACTGGATCCAAAGTGAAAGAAAAATAAAATTTTCAAAAATCAAATCAAAAATGCTCGATCATATTATAAATGGAAAAAGAGATCTAGATATTTATATCAAGAAATCGGAGGATTTAATTCTGAAACAAGATACTATAAATTAAAATGACCATTGTATGGATTGAGAAATTCACTCAAAGGTTGGAATACGAAATAAGATAATGTTCATCTCGTTATGTTCATTGATGACTCATTATTAAAAGGACACGAAGAACGAATAGTGGATTTAATGGACAGCCTTTATGAAGTTAAACAGATTATTGGAATGGAAAAAGCGACGGTAGAAGAGATTAAGATTCATCAAAAACATATAATTCAACGACTGCTTGAGAAATTCTACGTAGAAGATTGTTACATCAATTGAAATTAATATTAACACCTGTAAAAGTGGAGAAATAATTTACAGTTATAATTTAAAGGATATAAGTTTTGTTAGTTACAAGATCGCATCTAAACAGATCAATTTGGTAAGCCAATGGAAGTCAACTTCAATATAGATAATAGTGAAGAAATAATTAAAGATATACCGTTTAGAAAATATATAGAGAAACCAATATAAGGCGAGCATAGAAAATTCCAAAGAAGAATAGTGAGTAAACCGATGCAGATAGTTTTGTAACAGGAAGAAGAAAACAAGAATGTGAGTGGATGAAAAAAAAAGCATTCAAGAGCAGATAGCAGACAATGATGATGAACCTGATGAAAATTAACCTATCTTGTATACATTGGAGCAAACCAATTCTAGAAGAAAAACCTCGAGACCAAAGAAATTAGACGACTATGAGCTATATGTCGCCTATTGTCTGCTTATTTCAACAGAAAAGACACCAACAGTTGAAGGTGATAGGTTTTCATTAAAACAAGTCAATGATAAGAGAAAGTTAAATAAAGTAATGGACAAGAACCTGATTATTTAACTTTATCCAAAGGCGAAGAAGAAAGCCTTAAGCAAAAATATTTAACATATGATAAATATGAACAGCTCTTAAACAGTTCTGGGTTATATTAAAAAGATTTTGATTTCGAGATGGAAATGAAGTGATAATGAATCTGATAGTAACGGAAATAACAAACATATTAGGATTTGATTCTGATGAATCTGGTCTAGACGAAAATAAGAATAAAAATAAAGGGAACCGTGAAGAATGTTAAAAGAAAAGAAAAAAAATAAAAGTGAACACCCATTAATAATTGATTTGGAGTTTAGAGATAAAGAACAGAAGAAAGCTCATAAAGCAGAATAATGTTAGTGAATGATTGAGTTGAAAGTAATAGGTGAAGGTGATAAAATTAGAAAACTGAAAGAAAACTGAAGAAGAAAGTGATAAAACAAAATTAACAAAATTGAGTACAATATTAGAAGCAGAAAATGGAGATAATGGTGACCATTTAGTTATGATATAGTGAGACCAGAATACCATGGACTAATATAAGGCAGAAGTGGACTTGAAGGAACAAGTTAAGAAGGCTACAGTGGTGACCAATTAGTATGATACCTCAGTGATGCCAGAAGACCATGGACTAATGTAAGGCGGAAGTGGTCTTGAAGGAGTAAGTTATGAAGACTGGTATGGTAACCAACTAGGAAGTTTTAATGGATGTATACCATTTGACAGCCCAAGAACACACTATATAAATGATATTAAATTGGACAGTGTTTTGGCGACTATGTCTCTGATTGTTCAAAGTTTTCTTTTGTTCGAAGAGGAAACTGTTTTCTTAAGTAGAAAATTGACTGTTACCTTTGTTTATCACATAATTCTGTAGATTTATTTGATTAAATTATTAATTAAAATTAAATTCCGACCATATAAAAATAGAATAGTCCTAAGCTAAAACAAATTTATATGTACAATGTAATAGTTCTGTTCAGGCATTTTAAATGTATTTTTGTAATTTTTGTTTACAATCTTAATTAGGTTAAGTTATTTAGTACATTTAGATTGAAGGGGAGTGTTAAATATATGACTTGTGTCGATACAAGAGCCAGTATAGGAAAGAGGAAGAAGAGCAGGTAGAGGGCGCGGGAACTTTTATCGAGTCAGTAGAAAAATACCATGGTTAAAATAAATCTGTACCTTTGCTCCAAGGTAATTAGTAGTGTATTAATTCCGTATCATCCCGAATCATAAGTGATTCGTAAAAGAATATTCCGTGATAACCTTGTATTTACAAAAAAAATCTTTTAAAATGAATTCACAATCTTTATATCACAGGTTTTGTCATCGGTATCAGGCAAGGTCATCAAACCAAATAACGACCCAAACACAGCCACACACCGGCACATTTTCTGTTTTCATTCATTCCTCACCGGTTTCCGAGTTCTAATAATTTAAAATTGTGGCCAAGAAGCACGTGGTAGAATTTTAACAGGGGCCTTTTTTTCCTCGGTCGTTCGAAACGAAATCTTAACACCTGCTCAGCTGATACGGTGGGCAGATGCCCGAAATCCTCGTAGTCCGTATTAAAGCCCTATATTTCAACGTGACCGTCGAAGCTAAACTAAAATTATGGTAATTACTCTTCGGGCAGTTGTAACTTAAAGTCGAGAAAAATCTCTCGAAAATTTAAATGAACATCTTCGATTTGATTGATGAATCATAAATAGTAAAATACTTCTGACTGTTTTTATGGCAATAATTAGTAAAATTTCGATTACTCTCTTGATTTTTGTTAAAAAATATTTCCGTTCAGTAATAAATAAAGCATTTACTTTATTTAAAAAAGCTCTAGTAGTTATTGTGCGATCATTTTTGATTATGTCATGAATTAGTTTTTTTCCATGATTAGGTATATGTTTGATTTTAATTTAGTATTTATGGTTATTGTACATCTTTAGTTTTTAGGTTTTGTTTAAGTTCTATTGTATTGTCTATATTTGTTATAGTATATTATTTGAAAATAACAATTAACATATTAAAATACGATAAAACAATTGTGGGGTATTATTTAATTCCATAGAAAAAAACCATTCATTTTACAGATCCACAGAACAGTTAAATATAAAAGTATTACTACTTCCTTTAAAATGAAATTATTAATTGCATGTTAATAGTATTCAGTAATTATTTTTTCATTTTCTTTTTTAAAGTTAATACGTGAAGGAATATGTACATTTCCGTCCCGTTTATACTAACGTTGGAAAATATAAGCACATAAGCACACACAAGTAACTGCTCCTAGTAGTTTTCTCCGTCCTTTCCTCTCTTACAATTTACACAGGAAAGGGTTCGTACATTTTCATCTAGCACCACGAATTGAACAAAACAGTGGAACTGTGCATTTGACTGGAAATAGTAATTACTATTTTCATTCATTTATTACCATTTCATTAATTACTGACATAAGTATAAGGATTAAAATATTCTCATTTACCGTTAATTAATAACCAAACTGGACAACTACAAAGAAGCATAGCTAATCCCATAGATACTGATTAACGTGAAAAAGGCGCTGTACGATATTCATAATTATCCTCAAGTCTCGAGACACAACACAGAGAAAATATTTACGTACGGAATAAATTAGCGTCAATTATTCTCTATCAAGCCGTTGGCATATCTCGTTTTGGTTCGTTATTAAACGCTGTTAATTTATGTTTTCTCTCGTACACGACGGCGCTGCCTATTGCGAAACGAACGCCTATTTTTTCTCATTGATACGGTTCACAATTAATTGATAAATATTTCAATTGTGCTCGTATAGGGGTCGTGTAATTTATGATCGGTACCGAACGGTCCCATTCAGTTTTCGCCGTCTATAATTAAATCGTTTCTGGTACTGAAAATGATAAGATTTCTCTTTGTTCAAATAATTAGATAACGCTCGAATGCACCGTATAATACCAATGTTCGAAGAAAACATTCCAGGTCAAGCTTTAAACAAATAGTTATCTAAATTAAGATGTCGGTGGTCGATGCGATGTAATGCTTGAGTTTTGTCATGTTCTACGAAGAAAGGTAAACAAAGTAATATGCAATTACAATATGTAGAACGCTGAAAACCACTAATAATAATTACAGATAATTATATGTAGGTTTTTAATAGAGGATCATACTACTACGCGACAGTAAAAGGACCCCTGCGTGCGTGTTGATTGGCCAGAACTGCTCATGAGTATTTATTCTAAACTAGCTTGACAGATTCCACAGACACGCGCTGTTGTTTACGAAAGTTGTGGTTAGGAAGTAATTTTTCGGTTAATTTTATATTTACAACATTTTGTTGAGGTAATATAATTGTTTCCATCAAGACACATCGATATGGCTAAATATCGATATTTTTTATACCCCGATGTATCAATATCTCCGCGGCTGACATCACTAGAAGAATAATACATAGAAAAGATGTTAAAGCGTGTTATTAAAATATTGCTTTTTGAAGGGAAGAAATACAGTTGAAGCAAAAACTTGACTTGATGCCGAGTTTCCGGACACTGCCCCAGGAAAATCAACCATCAAGGATTGGTATGCTAATGAGCACCGAAGACCGTGAACGCAGTGGACGCCCAAAAGAAGTTGTTACCGACAAAAACATTAAAAAAATCTACAAGATGATTTTGAATGACCGTAAATTGAAATTGAATGAAATAGCAGACACTTTAAAGATATCAACTGAACGTGTGCTTCATATCATTCACGAATATTTGGTTATGATAAAACTCTGTGTAAAGCGGGTGCCGAGCGATCTCACTTTTGACAAAAAACAACGACGATTCGATGATTCGGAGCAGTGTTTGAAGATGATTAAGCGTAATAAACCCAAGTTTTTGCACTGCACTGACGAAGCCGTAAAGCGTAGGAAAACGCAACAGTCGACTGGCAAGGTAATGACGTCTGTATTTTGGGATGCGCATGGAATAATTTTCATTGACTACCTTGAAAAAAAGAAGTACCATCAACAGCGACTGTTACATAGCGTTATTAGACCGTTTGAAGGACTAAATCGCCGAAAAACGGTAGTATTTGAAGAAAAAAAAAGTGCTGCTTCACCAGGACAGTCAGTGAAAACGATGGCAAAAATCCATGAATTGGACTTCGAATTGCTTCCTCATCCACCATATTCTCTAGATCTGTCTCCCAGCGACTATTCCCTGTTCACTGATCTCAAAAGAATGCTGGCTGGGAAGAAATTTTCGTCGAATGAAGAGGTGATCGCTGAAACTGAGGCCTAAATTGAAGCAAAGGACAAATCGTTCTAAAAAAATGGTATCGAAAAGTTGGAGGGTCGCTATAATCAGTGTATCACCCTTGAAGGAAATTATGTTGAATAAAAAAAACTAATTTTGCCAAAAAAGTGTGTTACTATGGTAGGCGGAGGACTTTTCTATTAACCTGTCAAAATATATTTTTTAAACAACCATTCAATTAACTGAAAAGTTTAATATATCTAATAACGGTCGTTATTTTAGCAACGTTCAACTGTCGGTTAGTCATCATCGAGTCAGACTGAGAAAATACGTAGATGATGTAAGATTGTGTCGTAAACCGACCAGGTGACGATAATATACACACTTGTTGAGTTACTTCAACGAAATGGTGTTGTGTCAGTTAAAATGTCGCGTGTTGCGTTATTTTTCAAATAAAAATCAGATGTCTCCGAATGTTTGCGAGTGAGAGATTCCTATCACGCAGCGGACGATATATATATATATATATATATATATATATATATATATATATGAACTAAAAGTTAGTGGCATACATATTTTATTTGTTTCAAAATAGTTGTGAGAAGCTGACATAGTACGCGCTAGTTAGCGCTAATACCGAGGAAAAACAATTGACATACAAAATGAAATTGTCCGCGTAGATATATTAATGCAGTTTGATTCCTTTTATTAAAGAATGGCATTTTTACGAAACAAAAAAATTGTAAAAAGGGGCAAAACATGTTTACGTATTTTCATTGCAAATCAAGGAATTAAATATGTCTAGTAGTTTGTTTATAATAACCCTGTTAACTGAACCTCGCAATATTTTCGGTGGAAATAAAGATATATTCAATTAGATTTGTTTCAATATATTATTAAAACATGCACAATTACCTAAAATGCGTATTTGGATTGACCAATCGTTATTGTATACTGTAAAGACATCATTGGTTTTTAGTATTTTCGACGAGATATTTTAAATTTCCTATGTGATTATATCATAAGACATGAAAATCAACTTCATAATCATCAAAAATCTTCTACTAAATATGAATAAAATGTAAACATTCTGGACTGTCTTGCAATAAATACAACTACTAAAATAAGAACTTAAAAATTTCAGTAAACATACAATATCACATTACAGTTGTGGATTTAAAAATAACACTAAAGGAAATTGTTTTGGTTATTCGCTTATTAATATGTAATAAAAACTCATAAGATAGTTCACAGAGAGACGCATTTCCCATATTCTATAAAATCACTATAATTAATGTTTTGGTGAAAGGCAATTTCAACTGCATTGGTTTAAATGAATATTTTGCCTGATTTTGATAGATCCACTATTAGTTATTATACATTTCATCAAATATATCACTTGAAACGACGTTCTGTTTGCCCGATACTAGTTTTTATATTGATGTAACAAAAATAATGTCACAATATATTCAAAAGCTATGTTCGAAGTGTCATTTTTCCAACAAATCCAGAAGATTTACTACAGTCTGTACCTCTTAAATTATTTTCAATTGATGCCATCTATCGGGAACATAACATCTGATAACTCTAAATCTTATTTCGTTAAATAAAACAGAATTATATGTCAATTCTGTCAATCTACACGAAGATTAAAACACGCAAGTGACAAAAATAATTGGACCCAAACTTGAAAAATCTGACCGTATAAGCACCAATAACAATAAATAATACTATCATTACATATAGCAACAACGTTAAGTATCTCCGAATGAATCTACATGCAAAACTTCGCTGGAAAGAACACGTAGACAATGTATTGGTTAATTGAACTTATTAAGAAATTCATACTTATTAGAACATAATAAATTGCTTTATATAAGCAAGCGTTGAAACCTATATGAACATACGGAATTCAGTTAAGGGGATGTTCCGCGAAAACTAGTATAAATACAATAGAAGTTTTCCTGAACCCCTGAGAAGTAACAGGTCAACTGAAAAGTCCCCAGATTACCATAGTAAAACACTTTTTTTGGCAAAATTAGTTCAACATAATTCCCTTTAAGGGTGATACACTGATTATAGCGACCCTATAACTTTTCGATAGCATTTTTGTAGTACGATTTATCCTTTGCTTCAAAGTAGACCTCAGTTTCGGCGATCACCTCTTCATTTGACGAAAATGTCTTCCCAGCGAGCATTCTTTTGAGATCTGAGAGCAGGAAATAATCGCTGTGGGCCAGATCTGGAGAATACGGTGAATGAGGAAGCAATTCGAAGTCCAATTCATGGATTTTTGCCATAGTTTTCACTGACTTGTGACAAGGTGCATTGTCTTAGTGAAGCAGTACTTAAGCATTAGTCCATGCGCATCCCAAAATACAGATGCCATAACCTTGCTAGCCGACTGTTGCGTTTTCCTGCGCTTTGGAGCAGGTTCATCGTGTGCAGTCCACTCGGATGACTGTCGATTGGACTTCGAAGTGAAATGATGGAGCCATGTTTCATCCGTTGTCACATATCGACGCAAAAACTCGGATTTATTACGCTTGATCATCTTCAGACACTGCTCCGAATCATCAACTCATTGTTGTTCTTGGTCAAAAGTAAGATCCACTTTGCACAGAGTCTCATACCCAAATATTCATGAATGATCTGATGTATACGTTCAGTTGATATCTTTAGAGTGTGCGTTATTGATTCAGTTTCAATTTACGGTCATTCAAAATCATTTTGTGGTTTTTTTTAAATGTTTTCGTCGATAAAAACTTCTTTTGGGCGGCCAGTGCGTTTACCATCTTCGGTGCTCATTTCACCACGTCTAAACCAATCCTTAATGGTTGATTTTCCTGGGACAGTGTCCGGAAACTCGGCATCAAGCCAAGTTTTTGCTTCAATAGTATTTTTTCAGCAATATTTTATCAACACGCGAAATTCCTCTTTATCCATTTTTTTTTCACAATAACAAAAGTTGCTTCACTGAAAATGCTATAATTCACAAACTAGTGATCCGACAGCTGCCAAATTTATACGCGCATCTTTTGACGGTTAAGGTTAATTAAAAAACGTATGGATTTAATTCTAGTAGAACCATCTATGTGTTAAGCCGAAGACCTTTCGATTAAATTGTTATTATAGGTACACCGAGGCTTCGGATACCGACTGTCACCCAGGAAATCAAGAAAATTGCAAGAAGACATGAGGACAGACTCCACTTTCATGTCAATATCGAAGCATTACAACACTTGGATAACAATAAAACAGGACATAGATTTAACAAAATCACACCATTTGGTCTTGTGTAATGTAGTGAGGTGCATTTTGTAGAAAAATAGCAGTGTTAATGCATAAACATTATTACACCAGAGACTAAGATAGGACCGATGGGTCCTTCTAGATACATACCTTGATTTAAGTTAATGTAAAGACAAATTGTACGTTAGACGGCAATGTAATAAATATATTTTAATATTTGGTTTGAATTAGTTAAACTTAAGGAAGACTGGTATGACGATTAATTTTCGTTTTAAAAGAGCAATAACTTTTGATTCGATAAACTAATAATTCTATCTTTATTTTTAGAATGTTCTATAGACTAATACTTTTTAAACGTGGCTTAATGTGTGTTAAAAATGTTAAAATTAAGCCGCAGGCATAAAATGCTGCTTGCACTGAAATATGTTGACTTACGGTATTAGTTATAATTTCCCAATTACACCCGTAATTAAATTATATCGAAAAAAACACTTTCCTAAAAATTTCTCCGTATTATTCAACCCGTGTGTCTACTTACTCCTGCGTTTGAAAATTCAATTTACCCTGACACAGAGTTATTACGGACCCCGGCCTAATTGATCCGTCCTTTACAAAAAGTAATTCGCCCTTTTTCACGGTCGACGGAAACAAATTTACAATAAATTAAGAATCGAACAAAAGCGCGGTTTATAATTAATACGAAATCCTACGCGCTTTGAATCGTCAATTTTTTTCGGTCCCGTTAAATATCCTCTCCGAAGTCTCCACCACTACCACGGAGCTCCGTTTGATGTATCCGCAAATGGCCTTTTTACATACGCACAAAGGAACGTTGACTTTTACCTCACGAATTCAATCAGATACATATTGTTGTGTAAATGGGAAGTACAATATCTTTGTATAAAATGGCGGGTTGTTGAAAGAGAAAAAGAAATAAACGGTTGAAAAGCGCTCGTCGACGCTGGATTCGGTCTCGGAACGTTTGACTTGATTACGTTTGGATGAAAGGAAATGTTGTCTTCTTGACGCTTATTGTTCCTATGTATAATATTGAACAAATAGAAGCTGTATAGAAAGTTTATCTGATTAGTTAGGTCTTCGGGTCTTTAACAAAGAATTTCGGTTTCAAGCAGGGGAAAACATCACACCAATACCAATTTAAAATACAACGAATCCACAAAATTATCATTTAAATAACAATTAATGAGATATTTGGGTCTGAATAACGTAAAATTTAACAGATCTTTCAATAACGCGAAATATAAAACAAATATCGTTCATTTTTATCAACAATATTTCGCAATTTTTCGGCTAGAGCTATGATGTCATTTGTGCGAAAAGCAACATCCAGCTAATGTATTCTAACTAAATGATATACAATCAACAATAGATACAAACACGTTTATCAGCTCGAAATAACTATAAAGCCAGTTTCTCCAGTTGTGAAATAACTATTGTTTGTTTTTTGTTTTGTTTCTCGATATAATTTAATTACTATTATAATTGGGGAAATATAACCTGGTTTATTGAAAGAACAGTCTCGATAAACAATCATAATGTTGACACATATATTTATGCCTACTGAGATTGAAACATACTCTGTGATGTTCTAATCAACAACCTAAATGGATTAGAAACTGGAGAATAGAGCTTAAAAGCTCCAAATCAATTTCAAGTTGCAATTAAATAGCAAAAACTGATTATAACACTTGATAGGTAACCGATTCCTCATGCATAATCAGCGAAATACCTCGGTGTCTTTCTCGATCATAAGTTAAATTTTAGACAAAAAGTAGAGAAGATTTAATTTGAAATCAAATAAATGTTCTGGTTTTTAAAAAAACTGGTTCCCCTAGTTGATATTGGAGAACCTCTTTTTTGCCTTCGGAGCTTATATCAGTAGCATCAGCGATTCAGACTGACGAACTTCAATTTTGCCTCGATTGCTCACAGCTTACACTTTCGGCTAAAACTTGGATGTAAATAATAAAGCACTCACTATACTTATTACTAATTTCTTAATCAACTATTTACATTGCTGTTTGAAATTATTTCTTGTTATGCGTTAGGTGAGATCAGAATTGTAAGTTACATATGAAACTGATACTAAGCTAAAATATATCTTCAAAAAATAAATAAGGAACTCACTAAAAATTAAAAAATAATCAAACAAATAATTTTTTATTTTTAACACAAGAAAAAACATTTTAAAACCGCTGTAATAACTAAATAAAAATAAACAAAACTTTATTTAATCTATCTACTAAACGTATTTTATATTCTACTATAGGAGTCTTATCGACCGAAAAAATATCGATATTTCTATATATTGATATATTAAAAAATACGGATATACCGTTTCGAAGATGATCAAGCGTAATAAACCCGAGTTTTTGCATCGATATGTGACAATGGATGAAACATGGCTCCAGCATTTCACTCCGAAGTCCAATCGAAAGTCATCCGAGTGGACTGCACACGATGAACCCGCTCCAAAGCGGGGGAAAACGCAACAATCGGCTGGCAAGGTTATGGCGTCTGTATTCTGGGATATGCTTGGAATAATTTTCAGTGATTACCTTGAAAAAGGAAGAACCATCAACAGAGATATTACATAGCGTTATTGGACCGTTTGAAGGACGAAATAAAGCTCATTTGAAGAAAAAGAAAGTGGTGCTTCACCAAGACAATGCACCACATCACAAGTCAGTGAAAACGATGGCAAATGTCCATGAATTTAGCTTCGAATTGCTTCCTCATCCACCGTGTTCTGTAGATCTGGCCCCCATCTCCTGTTCTCAGATCTCAAAAGAATGCTCGCTGGGAAGAAATTTTCGTCGAATGAAGAGGTGATCGACGAAACTGAGGCCTATTTTGAAGCACAGGACAAATCGTACTACAAAAATGGTATCAAAAAGTTGGAGGGTCGCTATAATGTATCACACCCTTGAAGAGAATTATGTTGAATAAAAAAAAACTATTTCGATTTTCGAATTTCATTATTTTTAATATATATATATTATTATTTTAAAAAAATATCGATATTATATATACACACAATTTAGCTTAATCGTTCACACAATTTAGCTTAATATCTACCTAAACCTATTTATGTATATACAATATTATTTTAACTACTACTAACTGATCCCTTCGAAGTCGGTACGAGCAACAAATTATATGTATTTTGTTCATAATCTATTTTTTGTATATGTCACAAAATCATATTAATATTTTTGTATTTTTTGAGCTCTACCTAGCGACCCGCTACCTCCGAGTGTGAGCTGAACGCTCTCACCACTACATCATAGAAGTAGTTGCCTCCAATATTTATACGAGTTCCCAAATAATATAGTGTTTAAAATTGACACTAAATTAATTTGCACTAAACGACTTCCGGTATTCCCTTACATCAGTTCAGCAATAATATTATACACAAATATCTGATTATTTTAGATAAAAATATGTGAAAACTTTGTACGTGTCTTTTTTGAGGGTTTCCCTCAATTTTACGCCATCAAATCCAATGGAACCCCCTCGGAAGTGCACTCTTTCGAATCAAAAAGGAATTTTGAAAATCGATCCATAATTGACGGAGAAACCTGCGGACATACAACCTCCTCCTTTATTGAAGTCGGTTAAAAAATAATCAAATTTATCGTTAATTCAATCTGTCAAGGAAATGCATGGTGAATAACTGTATCACCACTAGATGAAACTATATTATACATATTTTATGAAACTTATATCAGTTTTTGATCTATAATAACCATGTCGACAGTAAGGAAATCCCTAAAATAAAAACTTGAGCCTGTTCAAGCAAGAACGCTATCTCCAAACAGTATCTGTGTTTGACGAACTGCATTTATTAAATGACTAATGCCCCTACACCGAACAAGCTCCAAAAACTAATAACCGATGGAATTTAGTTAGAGATAAGAGAATGTTTGCATTAACGAAAATACTTGACAGGTTGATAACCGTGTAAACCGTTTAAACTATCTTAGAATTATGCGTTGTGTTGAAAGTTCAATGATAATTAAAGGTAACAACTAGGGCACGTTGGAGAATATATTTAAACTTTGATAACGGACACAACGAATAAGAAATATTTAGCTATTTATAATATGTATTTGTCACAATTAACGATGTTAATTTGATTGAAGTTCAATTATATAGCACTATTCAAACAAAAACAAAAGTAGATATAAAGGCCAACAATGAGTTTTTATACCAGAATATTAACCTTTGACCTTTCAAACTGAAGCAAATACTGTAATAAACTTTCTTTATTCTGTTTTGTTTTTCTTGCTCATAACGAGAAAAAATATTTACTTGATTTATACAAAAAGACTACACTGAATTATATAGATGTTTACAATAAATGAAAAGAAAAAATGAGAAATGTTAATGTAAACAGAACAGATAGAATCGAGCTTTTGGATTAAATTTAATTAATTAAAAGTGTGACTGCAATGCATAAGTCAAAATCTCTAATAATTAGCCTTGGGAACTATGGACTGAAAACGACTATCGACTATTTAGTAATTGACTACTTTTTACTATCGACTGCTTCAGTCGCTATTTTTTGGTTCGACTGATTTTACTATTTTTTACCAGTGACTGTATCAGTCGTGTACTTTTAATTACTGTTTTTGGTTCTATTAGTTTCAATTGACTGATTTTTAACGGTCCGGTTCTGTCGTCCTAGCCGGACTTTGACAAAAATTTACCCAATTTATGCTTACATAGATTTATATGTAATATATATAGTTTTATGATTTTTTGGTAGTTTGCTTGTAAATAACAATAAATTGTATATTAGTATAGCAGCATTTTGGAACGATATCTTTCAAGATTGTTAATTTAAAAGGGTAAAAAGATTAAAATTGTGAATGATAAATAGTAAAATACTTTTGACTGTTTTTATGGCAATAATAGGTAATATTTCTATTACTCTTTCAATTTTTGTTAAAAATATTTCCGTTCAATAATAAATGAATTAGTTTTTTTCTGTGATTAGATATGTGTAATTTTTATTTAGTATTTATGGTTGTTGTACACCTTTAGTTTTTAAGTTTTGTTCAAGTTCTATTGTATTGTCTATATGTATAATAGTATATTATTTAAAAATTAACGTATTAAAATACGATAAAACATTTGTGGGCTATTATTCCATTCCTTTTTAGAGATCCACAGAACGTTCAAATATAAAAGCAATTCTGGTTCGTTTAAAATGAAATTATTAATTGCATGTTAATAGTATTCAGTAATATTTTTTTCCTTTTCTTTTTTAAAGTTAGTATGTGAAGGAATATGTACATCTCTGTCTCGGTTATACTACCGTTGATTTAAAATTATCTGCTCTAAGCAATTACCTCCGTCCTTTCCTATCTCACAATTAGTACAGGAAAGGGTTCGTACATCTTCGTCTGACATGACGAATTGAAAAAAAAAACGGTCGAACCGTGCATTTGACGGAAAATCGTAATTACTGTTTACTGTAATTTACTGTAGTAATTACAAACGAACGTTTTTTGACTATCTAATGTTTTGACTGTTTTGCGACTATCGACTGTTTCGACTGTTTTTAGTCGATAGTTTCCAACGCTCCTAATAATATACACTTGGAAAACCGAAATTTGAAAATGAAGACTAAAATTAATACACGTTTTTTAGAAGTTTTATAATATTTTGAATAATTTTTCTGTAAGGCTTATACAGAGCTAAAATAGAATATAAGAAATAGAATGTAAGAAATTCGAGTTATGACACTACTGAGATGTTCTTAGAACTGAACTAGTTCAACAACAAACAAAAATTCAATATATATATATATATATATATATATATATATATATATATATATATATATATATATATAGCTGAACAAAATATAGTTAAGGCATATTATATTGCTGAAAATAAGAAATATTAATGTAAATAATTGTTAAACAACCTAACATGACGTTTTGATATTTCGCTACAAAAAATAACAGTTTTTCATTTAATATTATTGTGTTATTCAATATATGC
This sequence comes from Rhynchophorus ferrugineus, assembly GCF_030347505.1. NCBI lineage: Eukaryota > Metazoa > Arthropoda > Insecta > Coleoptera > Curculionidae > Rhynchophorus > Rhynchophorus ferrugineus. The sequence continues at coordinate 13,473,356 of NW_027472588.1, read as the reverse complement.
CGACGCTGATTATGTAACACTCAAAATTGCATATTTGACTTTCATTACTTTTGTTGTTTTGAAAATATGACAGGACTTAAGATACTGGCTTCGTAGCGCAGTGGTGTTACTATGTTTTTCAGGCAATTTACGGATTCTATCTCGAAATAACTATATATCTTATTAGGCTATTCATGAATCAACCCATTTTTTGACACGTCTATAACAAATGAAGAATTCACTAAACAAGTCACGACCGATATGTCGAAACAAATATTAATCAAAAGGAGTAAATACTGGAATATATGGCCGGTAGCAAATCCCATTTTAATTAATTAAATTAATTTAACTCCCATTAAGAATATAAATGAATAAGAAGAGTTCACAATTGAAGTAATGGACTTATTTTTTTCAATTTACAATTTTTTAAAGCATTTTTTTATATTTCGGGATTTGACATGAAATAAATATTTTCTCAATAAAGTTATTAAACTTTATTATTTTGTTTTAAAGTCCAGTACATAATAAAACAATCTTAATGATGTGAAGAACAATTTTCTAGAGACGAATATAATTGAATTAAAGAATATCAGTGCGTATATCAGTAAGTTTGGTTGAAAAATAATATATAAAATATTTCACGTCAGGATTTTTTGCAAAATACAAAATTATTATAAAAATATGGAAATTTATTTTAAACTTGAAATGATAATAATGAAAATAAAATGATGAAAACAGAAAAAAATCGTAACATAAACACGAAATTAATTTCTTACCAGCCTAAAAGTTTAATTTAATTCAAACACTTAATCATTTCATAAAATTTAAAACATACTCTTCATCCAATTCATTGGAAATCAAACACCTCCCAAAGAAATTAGGGAGATAATAACAAACGAAAACAAGCTGTTTATTTCCAATCTATTAAAAACTTGCTCAAGATTCTACAATTAGTCAATTTCTTCATCAATGCGTCTCATCGAGCTCATACAAACCGAAGGTGTTATATTCGACAATGCCTTTTTCCATAAATCCAGAGAGTTCTAGTTTGAATATCCTCCCCGACCTGAATATCTATTATAATAATTCATGAAATAAATATTTTCTCAATAAAGTTAGTAAACTTTATTATTTTGTTGTCCTTTCCTTTTTGTTTTTGAAGTCCAGTACATAATAAAACAATTTTAATAATGTGAGGAACAATTTTCTAGCGACGAATATAATTGAATGAAAGAATATCGGTAAGTTTGGTTGAAAAATAATATATAAAATATTCCACATCAGGATTTCTTGCAAAATAAAAAATTGTTATAAAAATATGGAAATTTATTTTAAACTTGAAATGATAATAATGAAAATAAAATGATGAATACAGAAAAAAATCGTAACATAAACACGAAATTAATTTCTTACCAGCCTAAAAGTTTAATTTAATTCAAACACTTAATCATTTCATAAAATTTAAAACATTCTCTTCATCCACTTCATTGGAAATCAAACACCTCCCAAAGAAATTAGGGAGATAATAACAAAAAAAAACACCGGCCCTCATATGGAAGACACTTTAATTTGTGCGTAAACTTCGAGACATATTTTTTACGTGTTATACGGAGCATCTGTGAAAAGAAACCGGAAACGTTTTTTTCCTTTCCTCCCCCTTTTTTTTCTCTCTTTTCATCTTTTCGATCCCATTAAAAGCAAATTTACTTGCTATCGGCACGATATAATAGGACCCTTTTCTAACTGGTCTCGATTGTCGTGAATAAGATACAAGGGATTGATAAATGAGAAACAGAAAGCGAAAACTGATTTTCCGGTATCGTTTTACATTTAAATGAGTATTTATTATCGAAATATTAATAATAGTTAGTTGTCATGTATTTTGATCAGCCATATCTATTGGTAAAAATGTGAAGTATCAATGTAAACAACTATTAAAGAACCTAACCTAAAATAACAGTGCTTCATTTAATATTACTGAATGATTCACTATATTTTGATTTGAATGTTTTAGAAAGTTATAGTACTGCTGCTCCGTTATATCTCAATTGTCGGTTTTAGTTTCGGTTATTTAAAAATGGTGGGTTTGATGTCACCTACAAATAACAGCCTGAATGATCAAAAATTCTAGAAAACAATAGATACATCAGTTTGTATTTCCCAAATTAAAATAAAACTAAACTTCTTAAATTACGCTATAATCTCCTGGGTGTTCTCCAGTACCTATATTGTTTCCATGTTGCTCTGATGTAATAACTTTATTTCATATTTTAAGATGAAATCTCGGATACCAGCACGGTAGAGCTTATAAAGGAGTAGCCCCAAGACACTACCCTGGGGAACTCCAACTGAATAGGTTTAAGTGTTGACAGTGCTCCTTCATCATAGATTCTAAATTATCTGTCGAAAAAATATGACTGAGCAAGTAAAATTGGTCAATTTAATTACAGTAATTATTATCTGAAAATTATTTTAACAGGAATGTTGGGCTCAAGCAATATTTAAAGCTTTGCACAATCAACATATTTCAAACAGCTGTTGTAACATTTCTTGATCGAACATTGAAATTCTACACGATTTATTATATCTAATCAACTTACATGGTATTAACTATATTGGTATTAAGAATTTATTAAAGGGTCTTTATATTCCTATCTCATAATTTCTGAATATTTATAAAAATAAAATCCATCCCGAAATATTTTATTCGATATATAACATTGGTTAATATATACAAAAGTTGAGGCCATTACTTGTTGACTTAATATCTAAGGATTATATTCACAGACGCTTTCGATAGAAAAAAATGTTTCAACATTTGTATAATCAACATGATTTCGTATAGCCAATGTAGAGTTCCTTGAACTAGCATTTAAGTTTTACACAATGTATTATAGTTAATCCATTTATATTCCTATTATAGCTTTAAACATTATACCTAAAAATTCCAAATAATTCTTCCTTATGACTTTTGATTTTGACACAGCATATTGTTGACTTATCAAACCAACAGCTTAAAATATAATTCCCGATATACCAAACGTCAAAAAATATACTGTGAACGATTGATAGAAAATGTAAAAAGCTTTAAAAATAACCTCTTAACGACCAATGCTAAATCTATTTTTAACTATTTAAATAGTTATAAAAAGTTAAGGTCAAACAATTAAATGATTACGATATGCTGCTATAAGAACTTGCATTACTATATGATAATAATCTGTCAAGTTCAAGTCAATTCAAAATAGCAGTGACACGGGAAACGTCGCAATGTTGCCGCAGCTACCCCGAGTTTTAGTACATTTAGGTTCTAACATATAACAACATTTTAATATAAATAACATAATTAAACAAATATTCTATTAAATATAATTTATTTTAACATTATAGTACATCAAATACATTTATTATCGAAGAACTTAAATCTACAATTAATTTTACAGCCACAATAATTTATAGGTTAGAGTTGTTTTATTATATATACATCGAGCTTTTTTCCACACTAGTATCGGTAGGGTTCTAGACGCGTTTTTGTGTGTAGTGGTATCCCCCGAAAGCCTAATCCACTTAATTAACCATTGTATATCTGAGTAATGTATTCTACTTTCATTAGAGAGCATACTTTTGTTTTACGCTTAGTTCTTGTTTCTTTCGATGCAATGTATCCTTGTAAAGTCATTATGATATTATTATATTTCTCTTTAGTTTGTCCTGTTAGTATCTGTATACATCTTTCTTGATATAACTACATTTAACTACTGCATTCTCCTTAATGGATTTGCCATATCTGCAAAACAGTTAGTATTATTTCTCTACTAATACATGTTAACCAAACGTTCATGTATATTCTGAACAATAACACACGTGCTCATAAAGATTTCACACTCTATAATACAATTCCCTACAATTAAAGTATATTAATTGTATACTGACAGTGGTTTCTTCTTTCATCACCCTGTCTGGGTAATCGTCAGCATTGAATCATAAACCAACATTCACAAAGTTTTATTCAATCACATTCACTTTCAGAAATACTAGTCAAGTTAATAACCAAGCTGTTTATTTCCAATCTATTAAAAATTTGCTCAAGATTCTACAATTTGTCAATTTCTTCTTCAATATGTCTCATCGAGCTCATACAAACCGAAGGTGTTATTTTCGACAATGCCTCTTTCCATAAATCAGACAGTTCTGGTTTGAATATCCTCCCCGACCTGAATATCTATTATAATAATTCTTTGCAATACCCTATATTAACTCAATAGGATTAAATTCAAATGCAGTGATAGGGAGATAGGATAACAATACTCTGTGGCCATAACATTCGGTAATCTGATCTACTATGTATCTTTTCTCAGGCTTAAATCTAAAAAAGTAAATTACTAATAATATGTATATTAGTAAAAGTGTAATAATTTAAAATAGTTTATTAATTGCATTCCTTAATTGCAGCTTTTGTTGATGAACTTGTTAGGATTTTCTCCACCAGTGTACTATATATATATATGGTGGATATGGTGCATTGTACATAAGAATAACTGATCCAAGTTCTTTAAAAGCTGATTTTCAAACTACTGCAAAGACAAGTTATGGTTCATTTTTTCATGGTAGTCACCTTTGGACTTAGAGAAACACTAATTCTGCACCAGGAAGAAAACCATTCCTGTTTCCAGCATGAAGAACTATATGTCTGCAATGAATAAATGTTATAACTAACAAAACCTAATCGATAGTTATTCCAACGTTTACCTTTTTCCATGAACCTTTGTTGTCTTTACACTATAATTATTATCATCTTGCCGTGAGCAACCCAATGTACCATTTTGAAAAATTCACGACTCTTATATAAAATATATAAATTGATATAATTCTTTCTTGATTTTGTTATATGTTTTTAAAACTTATGCGTATTTTTTTAAAAGCAAACTCTGGAAGTTCCATTAAATCCTTTCGTGGGTTATCTTTACACCACTTAAATCATAAATTATCCAACAATGTATGAACGAATGTTCTACATCTCTCAAATAGCTGTATATCTTTTGGATTTTTGTGGATACTTTCCAGACTAACAATTTTCTCTGAAATAATCGTATTAAATTATGTTTCGATTGAAAAAACTACTTACTGTTCTATACATTTCGTATATTTGATCTCTGAAACACCAAAATTGATCTTGATTCGTCACCTATTTCGCATTGTATCTTTTTGGCGAATTTAAGGTTATATTGTTTCTTTTGACATATTTTAGTGACCGTGTCCGTACTAATATACAGTGCAAAATTTGTTTCAGTAAAAATCGCGGCGATTTAAAATTTACTAAAACCAAGCGTTAAAACAACGTTTGCCGGTTTATAACCTGTAATTATAATATTTTGAGGAATTTTCAGATATTTGGCAAACGGACAACTTTTTCAGGTTCATTCCGTTACATGTTCGAACTTCTCTAACAGCATTTTATCTATTTTCAAATAGAATAAAACGGAAAGGATAATATTGTCTGACTGTAAAACGAATTTATAACTTTAGACAGACATATAATGACACTCGTGTCACTGCTATTTTGAACTGACTATAAATAAAAAATGCTTTTTCATCGCTACACAAATTCAAAATAATAATAATAATATGTAGCAAAAGAAAATCACTTACCAATTAATATGAGACACTCGACATATCAATCAACTCACGGGAATTTCAATTCTAAAACTACCACTGTTGGTAAATACAAATGCTTAAGAGTTACGTAAAATAAAACACCGATAAGCCAACACATACACACTATCGTAACCGCTAATTGTGTACTGAAATGCAAACTATTTTCGTGCCAGTGTCAACAATGCTTTTGTTTCTGCGATGACCTAGCTATGATACGGCTCAATGAAAGACCCGATGATATGTTATCGATTAAAAACCACGTCAACATGACGTCCCGAGATTTCCACGGCGGGGAAAAGAGAAATCTGCTTTTTATCGGTTAATTTTTTATGAAAATTTATTCACGATATGCATCATTAGTATCGTTAATGTGTCGTCGTCGATGGTAACGAGACGAAGATCCGAATTAAGAACGGACCTGATGGAATGTACCGATAAACCTCGTCGATATTTGCATCTTGTGTCAATAGGCTAGATGACTATTCTTGAAAAACAACTTTATGACAATTCTGCCTATTTACAATAGCTGGAATTATATCTGCAAAAAAAAATTGATCTGAAAGAAAAAATGATGTTTGAAAAACTGCGCTTGTTTTGGTCGCATAAGACGTTTTGTATGGGTACAGGTCTTATTTATACATTATTTTAACAATTTTGTGTTAAAAACATTATCTAATGTATGTCGATAGTGTGAGGGTCCCTAATGTAATTATAAATTGGTAAAAGTTCAAATTAAATTGTGTACTTTTTTCCAACGCAAAGAAATATGATTAAAACTTTTAAGACGCAAAGTCTTAATGAATATGAAGATGCATGAAGAATATTTTTATTATTTTATTATTATTAAGATTTGAATGCCAACCAGATAGAAGAAAATGGGCTTTTAGCTGAACTCACTGAACATTCACTGTTTAGCGATCCTATATTCTCAAAATACAAAGGAAAATATTAATTAAATTCAAGTCCTCAAGTCTCACAAATGTCAATCAATTCCCATCATGGTTAGACTAAAAAAAGTCAATACCAAATATCTAAGTGCATTACATCAAATAGTTTGATGGGCCATATTTCACCAGGTTAAGGGCAAATGATACATATTTAATTGAAGAATATGATTTTATCAAGTTTCCACAGCGTAGTATGTGTGTGTTATGGCAAATAGAAGTAACATTTCGATCAATACTTACAGACGATATATGAACCCAAATGTTATCAGTGATGTCAAGTGAATTAAAAGGTATTAATTTAAACTATGTTTCATAATTAATGGGAGAACTTATGTTAAAGCATGTCTAATCACAGATTTTGCAAAGTACTTGATGAATTACTGCAGTTGCACGTGCTCACAACTTTGTAAGCCTGTTATTAAAATAAACTCCAAAATTATAATTATTGAATTTTATTTACCCAAATAATTGGCAACGTAATTTGACACAATACCGGATATACTCTTTTATCCACAGAGCTGCTAAAACTTTATGAAAATCAAACATCCATTATCAAATGTATATAATTTAATCCTTTTTTGTATCGTAGTTACAGTTAACTAAATTATTATCCTAAAATTTGTAATATATATATATATATATATATATATATATATATATATATATATATATATATATATATATATATATATATATATATATATATTGAAGTCTCCTTTTTATCAACGAGACTTTATCTGAACTGGATCTACTGTTTAACGTAACCCAGCCTGGTTACTGGCGTGACTGGAATGGTTATTCCTTCTCGGATTTTCCGCTGTTCCACTGTTATAAAGACATTTACAAGTACAGTCACAAATATAAAATACCTCCACGCTTCGCAGGATTCGAACCCGCGACTATCGCAACAGTGGGAGGACCGTTCTGTCGCCTTAACCAGTACGCCACCAAGCCAGTAGGTTTGTCATGGATACAATTTTGATTTGTCTTAGGAAATATAGGGCACTTGATTTCAATAATACTATTCTCACAAAACTATTCCACACTTTAGAAATATTACCTGCACTAATTAATTAATTTTCTTACCAAGAGCTATAGTATTTTATTCATATACAACGTTTGACAAGTCTCCGAACTGTTTAATATTGAACGTTAAAAGTATTCCAAATGCGAGGAAAACGAAATGCACGAATACAAATGGAAGCATGTCGATGCTCGCGAACGCTCATTCACATTTTTCAGTCACGTTTCCACATAACAATTTCTTTTCTTGGAATTTCGAAAGATTTTATTCGAGGATAAAATACGGTAACTTACAATAGCACTTTTTGCGTAATATTCTGTTTGTCAGGCTTTGTAGTACACATATATCGTTTTATCTCGAACATTTTTTTTATCACATTTTATGAGAAATATTAAGCAACTTATATTAAGCTTATTAAGGTCGTTTTCATTCAATTAACAAAAAATCTTCAATAAATCTTTTTGTGCAGATTTTTTATACATTTTTTGTTATGTATAAACATATTTTACATTTTTAAATGCCATATACGTCAAAAAATTGGTTACTCGCTGTATCACATATATTGTTACATCCAATTGAGTATAATACCTGATGACTACGGTAAGAGAATAGTATCGTTTACTTAAAACATGTTTCCGACTTGGCCTCACCAATTACAAAGCATGAACCATTTTCACTGTATTTCTATAGTATCATTATATCATACATCATATTGAACAAAAAGCGAAGCAGATTAAAAATGAAAACACCGTACGGATAACATTCCCAACTTGACCTAAAATCCATTGGTCTATTATAAAGCCTATTTTATGGGGCTCAAATAAGGGATTGCTCTAAAATATCAAACCATCTAGTTAGTAATCCAACGCTGAAATGAATTTACTTAAAATATGTTTCCGACTTGGCCTCACCAATTACAAAGCATGAACCATTTTCACTGTTTTCTATAGTTTTGAAAGTATCATTATATCATACATCATATTGAACAAAAAGCGAAGCAGATTAAAAATGAAAACACCGTACGGATAACATTCCCAACTTGACCAAAAATCAATTGGTCTATTATAAAGCCTGTTTTATGGGGCTCAAATAAGGGATTGCTCTAAAATATCAAACCATCTAGTTAGTAATCCAACGCTGAAATGAATTTACTTAAAATATGTTTCCGACTTGGCCTCACCAATTACAAAGCATGAACCATTTTCACTGTTTTCTATAGTTTTGAAAGTATCATTATATCATACATCACACTGAACAAAAAGCGAAGCAGATTAAAAATGAAAACACGGTACGGATAACATTCCCAACTTGACCTAAAATCGATTGGTCTATTATAAAGCCTGTTTTATGGGGCTCAAATAAGGAATTGCTCTAAAATATCAAACCATCTAGTTAGTAATGCAACGCTGAAATGAATTTACGAAGTTATCCCAGATTTCGCATCAAAACATGAAATAAGGTTACTAAATCATAGCAACGTGGAGGCGATGCGTACAGCTACTGAACAAGACGTAGGAAATCAAAAGACTGAAGTGAACCAAACCACACGAACTTGTATAGTGTATAAGCGTTTAATCTCAACATCAGCCTAACTAATCAAATTTAATTTTAATTTTTGAAATACATACTAATATATTTATCCCACACTGGTCCTGCTTGTGTATTGATTGCAAATACAACAAAATAATAGTAATAAACTAATTTGATCATATTTCATTAGATAAATATAATATTCTTGCTGTTCATTACCGTCACCAACAATGTAAATAAACACGGGAAAGATTCAATATATTTCGGTCACAACGAACATCATTGTGCCAAAACATTTAATATATTCAAACCAGTTCATCAAAAAAAACTGACGCTAACACGACCTCGCTTCGAATCCAATAAGATGATGGTAATCAATCATCTAAGTATGTCCTTCTGTTCCATTTTTAGGGAATACGGCACATAGTCCTTTTTTGGGAAGTTTTAATTTTATTCTTCAATGTTAATTAAATGTTAAAATGGTGTCAAATCTCTCGTTCCATATAATATATTAAACAATCTAGAATAATTAGACTTATGCCGTTGAAGCTTCAGCACAAAAAGCTGGAATGTAGTTCTGTAAACCATTTTAGATTAATTTTAGTCCTTTTTTACATGATATCAGCCTCCATATTTAAATGTTAATACTATGGTAGAAACCAAGAATAAAAATTCAACATAAATACATATAATCATAAATGTGCACTTAATTGTTATCTAATATGTTATAACTTTCATTAATATCCACATACAGATTAATAGTTATTTGAAATTCAGCTATAACGTCATCTTACATAAGTGTTATTTATATACTAAACGTCTATGCTAACAACCAACCATACGTAAGCACGACCAAGTAAATAGCTTTATTAACACAAACCCGAAATTTATTTACAATAACCAGCGTCTTTCTTTACAGCTTGTGGTAATCGCCACAATATAACAGCTGGTATAAAACACAATTTATCCAATAAAAAGGACAATCGATTAAATCATCACACATCCAGTAACTACGCACATGAATTACGTGTTGCGTGCAAGATTTGACTGTGCGGATATTTGGCGACTTTTATATGATTTACTTATTGGTAGGTAAATAAAAACGGAGAAAGCTTTACTTGTTAGTGCAGACTATTATATTTACCTTTTGTCGTTTATATGGTTACGCAATTTCCGATTAGACTATACATTACTTAGTTCGTGTTAAATATTGTCTAGTTGAGATCTTAAAATCTGCGACTTCATCATTGATTTCTTTAACTCACAGTGCACTGAAGAGTAGTGAACGCGAATAGCAGCAAGTGTTTTAAGAGAAAATCACTTGAGTCTGCTTGGATGCCACTTCCCATCTCTTTATTACTTCAAGGAATAAATAGTTTTATATTGATATAACGGACGTTTTGTCTGCATCATCTATCATTAATCTTTATACACTTATTTATACCAACCACGGTCGTCAAGTCCAGCTTTCGTCTTATATCAGGAAAGAGGAAAAAGAATCTTACTCCAGTAATAACAAAATACTTTCTTACTTGATGGTAATTATTCAACGTGGCTTACCTTAAAAGGAGAAGTAACAAAAAATCATCAAAAAGCCATATATTTCATTGATTAATGTTTTAATGTTCTTAATGGTAGATATAGAGAAATATTTTTTAAAAAATTAAGGCTTCTGCGAAATATTCTTTAGAAAACTGGCAATGCTTTGGGTGATATAACAAGAAATATTTCAAGAAAAATAACTAGATAAATCTCTAAATATTATATTTCAAAAATAAAATACAAGGAAATATAGTAAAACAGGTTCAATATTGAAGTAACATGGCTATTGTAATTGTTTTATATACAAATGGGAAATCTGACACCAAATAATCATTTTAGTCACACTAGTAACCAGCCTGGGTAAAACCAAATGTCTCCTGAGTTGTTAACAGAGAACAATACAGACCAATGACTGTGGTTGGGAACCCACAATCCATTTATACAAAAGTCCAGGATCTATCTATAACATGTTATAATTTACAATTATGTTTAAGAAAATAATTGAATCATCATATAAGAAACTCCAAAAAAGAAGGAAAATAATTGAATTTAAACTATGCAAACAGCATTTCGATATCCCTCTAACTAATATTATACTAATATTTCTAAATAATATTATCCCAAAGGTATTTATTATGCAATTTATTATAAATAAAAATATTTAATAAAATATTTTTCGGGATATGCCAAATAATAAAAGTCATGTAGAATTTAATTAAGAAAAATAAACAGATTAAGTTCAATCTTTACAAATTTTTTATGATACGTATCTATAGTAACGAGAAAGTTGCTCTAAAATAACTCACTTTCACTGGTGCTTCGAAACCTTCAATGATTGTTAATCGAAGGAAAAAACAACGTATTATAAATAAAATATAATTAATTGTATTTGAGCAGTTACTAGATTCCCCGATATAAAAACAATAAATTACTTCTTGTTTTATTAACTTTCAATTATTTTTGTTGTTCATTTCGTAACGTTGGTTATTGTCGTTGAATAATTTAATATTGTGTTGTTATTAACAAACAACGGTAAAAACTATTTCACAAAATTGCTTTTTCCATTGTTAACATTAACTACTTTTTAATACCAATAAAAATGTTAACGGTAATTTTTTTAACAAAAAGTTCATTATTGGGGTAAAAATATGTCACCAAGTGACGTAGTAATAATGCCAATTTTTTGCAAAAGGTACCCTCCTTCTCGTCAGCAACCAAGGTACTACTGTGAGCATTGTCACCAACTCGGCAAAGAAAAGAAACAAAATCGATTAAAATTAATTTTGCCGAAAAGAAATGGGTTAAACAACAAAAAATTAGTAAAATATTTTGCAACATAAACGGCTCTCTTTTTAGGGAATTAAAAAAACCATTGAATGGGTTTGGTTTCTTTCAGTCGGTTTACTAATTCGTATTTTAAAACAGTACGTGGAGTTTAGTTGATGGACTAGACTATAGACTTAGTAGAGGTTTCGAACCAGAGGTCAGTGATGACTTTCGATTAAAATCCTCTTCAGTATTCTATCGCTCATTTTATGAGGCCAAAATCATAACTGAAAATTTTGCATTCAGAGGTTTACTTTGGCTACTCAATGGATTTAAATGAAATTTCAATTCTTGAAGTATATACAGCTATTTTTATAGCAATTTAAGATACAATATGGTGTTGTGACACTAGCTAGCCGGAATATATATTTTTCTAAAAAAAAACGGACCTCAACAATAGAATTCCCTACACCATCTGAAACATATTAAATATTCATTTTTTTTAAACCACAATGAATATCAGCACAGATTAAATTACGAGTTCTAAGAACATCAAGAATCCCTACATCTCTCGTTTGACCTTCAAACAAATTTTGGCCAGAAGAAATTAGTCCAACGAAGCAATAATCGCAACGATGCTTCGCACAACTATTAAAAAACAGCAAGTGGAACAAAAGAAGTAAAATCAATAGGACTAATGATAATGACAACAAGATAATGTAGAAAAGGCGCTTCAGTCAATAACATGAGTAATAAATTAATATTCTGGTCTGGTACTCGCTATTGCTGCTCTTTTTGCAACCATATATCATTCAGTTTGTTCAATTCAGGTCAACAGATATCCACAGTTACAGGTTCGTTCTGTTTCAGCAGCTCGTAATAAATAACAATACCTTAATCATACACCTAAGCTGTTAGTCTTTGAAATTATTTGATCTTCCAGGCGGTTCTATGTCATTGACATCAACATCACCACTTTTGAATCTTTGAAACCAAAACCAACAATTAGGAAATGATGGAGTAACATCACCATTACTTTTGAAAAAGGATAGACCCAAATTAAGAACAATAATGAATGAGGGAAATACAATTTTGAGCGTTCCATGGTTAGAGTCTCTATACACTCAATAATACTAAATTGAAAATAGTTATTTTATGTGGACGAATGGTAAAACCGTCGAATGTAACAGTTCCTTACATTGATTCTTCGCAGTTTCACAATTAGAAATCGGTGATCAAAATACATGCAAGCTACCAATTTTGATGCCCACCTTCTGAACATCACCTCACATTGCAATTTTTAATACATATTTCAAATGTAGGTCATGAAATGTACAAGAACTCCTCTATAACAATTTTCTCTCTATATTGATATAAGGAAAGGTAAAAAATCTGCATTTATATAGATAGTAATTAACTTTATTGCGATTAAGCATCTAATATATAATTAACTTTTTTTCGATATAATAACGTTCTAAAAAACTGTATCAATTTTCTTGAGATGTTAATTTATTCCTAAACTACTACGAGCCTTTTGAGTAAACGGCGCAAAATATTCATAAAAAGGTATGAAATTGCGTGTTTCAATTTTATCTATTTGTAGTAATCAGTGGTACTGTAAAGCGGAAACTATTTAGCTAAAGGTTGGTCTTCTTTTTAGTAATAATAAGTTGTTATTAATCAGTTGGTAGGAGTCAGAATCATGACCCAGCATAAATGTAACATCTGGTTAATTGGGAATAATGGGAACAACCGCGCGAGCTTGTAAATATGCCGTTCAGATAATGCATCTAAATTTTCGTTATGGAGCAATTTTTAATTTAAATGGAGCGCTGAAAAATATGAACTTTACAAGCTGTAAAACTGAAAATGTGTTAAAATGTCGATTAAAATTAAATATGTAAATTTTGCTGCTAACAATGGTTATTTTTAGCATACTTAATTGAAGATGTAATAATAATGAAACTGTTTTCTTGTAGACTTAGACAACTTAATATTTATTATCTCACTATAGATAATGTATTCATTAATTATTGTAATTAATAATTTTGAAAGTCCTCTGAAAATAGGATAACTGAAACATATAACAAACATAACTGAAATATCAGGGATTTTAATATAAACCAACTAGGGTTTATCTGGATTTTTTGTGACGAGTTATCAACTTGGAAATATCACCTGTTGTATTGCAAATTCTTGTCACACAGAATTACAAACATAAATTTTAACTGATAATGAAGCCGCCACTATAGCATTGGCCGCAGGGAAATCGGTAATTTTATTACATTTTTTTAACCATAATGATAAATGTTGATAACGGCTAGACTGACTCTGTGTAAATGTATCATGTCTGCCTTACAAATAAAGAAATATTAAATAAATTTAGAATAATTATTAGCGGTAACAGCTGTGAACAAGAATGAAAGAGAAAAGTAAGCTATAAACCTCTTTTAGTTCAACCCTAGACAAGTTACAAATAACACTACTAGAATTAAATCCACATGTTTTTTAGTTACCCCTAACCCTCAAAAGATGCGTGTATAAATTTGTCAGCTGTCGGATAATTAGTTTGTGAATTATAGCATTTTGAGTGAAGCAACTTTTGTTATTGTGAACAAAATGGATAAAAATGAATTTCGCGTGGTTTATGAAGGGAAAAATACAGTTGAAGCAAAAGTCCGGATACTGCCTCAGGAAAATCAACCATCAAGGATTGATATGTTAAGTTTAGACGTGGTTTAAATGAGTACCGAAGACGGTGAACGCAGTGGAGACCCAACAGAGGTAGTTACCGAAGAAAACATTTAAAAAGTCCACAAAATGATTTTGAATGACCGTAAATTGAAATTGAATGAAATATCAGACACTCTAAGTATATCAACTGAACGCGTACATCATATCATTTACGAATATTTGGGTATGAGAAAGCTCTGTGCAAAGTGGGTGCCGCGTGAGCTCACTTTTGACCAAAAACAACGACGAGTTGATTATTTGGAGCAGTATTTGAAGACGACCAAGCGTAATAAACCCGAGTTTTCGCGTCGATATGTGACAATGGATGACATATGGTTCCATCATTTCACTCCGAATTCCGATCGAGAGTCATCCGAGTGGACTGCACACGATGAACTCGCTCCAAAGCGTGGGAAAACGCAACAGTCGGCTGGCAAGATTAAGGCGTCTGTATTTTGGGATGCGCATTTCATTGACTACCATCAACAGCGACTACTACATAGCGTTATTGGACCGTTTGAAAAACGATATCGCCGAAAACCGCCGCATTTGAAGAAAAAGAGCTGCTTCACCAAGACAATGCACCGTGTCACAAGTCAGTGAAAATATGGCAAAAATCCATGAATTCGGCTTCAATTTGCTTGAAGGGAATCATGTTAAATTAAAAAAACTAATTTTGCCAAGAAAATGTGTTTACTATGGTAGACCGGGGACTTTTCAATTGACCTGTTATATGCCAGATTTAGATCTGCCAAACTTCTAGCTATCCCTTATACTGAAAAACTACTTTGAGGACACCGTTTTGAGACTCTTGAAGATATTAATAGCAAATATAAGGCTTTAAGGAAAAAAACGTTGGAACAAATATATAAATTTGAGCTTTATTTCAAAAGTCTCACTATTGTTGAAAGCGTTAGTATTTTCCTTGGCCTACAATATCAGCTAGTGACTAAAAATCAGAGAATTACCGCACAATATTTTTGTTTTACACCATAAAATTATTATCCAAACATGTTGACCTAATAGTCATCGAGGCAATAAAAGTGCCTTGGCATAAATAATATTTTTTTACAACAGTTACCAACTACGCCAGGAATAAAGAAATTAATTTAAGCAAATTTAAACATTCATTGTTTTGCATTTTTATGGTAAAATAAATGATTCCGATAAAATAGATGAACAAACCGTAGTAACGTAATGTTCGACCTTGTGATACAATGATAATTTAAAATCGATTTTTTATCGATTTATATTATATTTTTTTATATATAGGTATGCAAGATTTTAATTTTATAGGAAGACTTAGCTGTGCATAGAGTCGCTGAAATTGCACCAATAATTGATGTTAACCATATGGTTTTGAAATAACAAAATGTTTAAATGTTAGTATCTAAGCAATATATAAGCAAGAATGTTCGGAAACATTTAGGTCTTAATATTATATCATATAAATATAATATCATGTTAGACGAAAAGCATAACACATTAGAACCAAAATAAAACAACTATACTGGTTAGTCGGAAGATATTCTGTTAGACGAAAAATAAAACACATTAGAACCAAAACAAAACAACGTTACGATCTTGATCTAAAATCAAAGAGATTGATTTATCAGACAATCATAAAGCAAATTTGGATCTATGGAGTGCAAATATGGGGCTGCACAAAAAATTTAAATCAACTAGTCATCCCACGCTGTCAAAATAAAATTTTTCGATTAATTACCAATGCCTATCGCTACATAACCAATGAAGAACTGCACGATGACCTGGAAATCAAATGGATTTGCGAAGTTTTCCAAGATTTCGCCTTGAAACGCGAAAGAAGATTACTAAATGATACTAACGTGGAAGCAATACAACTAGTGGACAACACGCAGGATATCAGAAGATTGAAGTGAACCAAACCATAGGAACTTATATAAATTGTATACCTTTAGTGTAAACTATAGCTTAAATTATAATGATTTTATAACTGAGGAATATATATTGATTTATTTATATCGCACTCGTCTTGCTTGTGATTTAATGCAAGTACAAATGAAATGTAGTAATAAATTAAATTATAATTAAGATTATACTAAGTATATCTAATAAAGATATTATGAAAAAAAAATATATCGCATTACGGTCTCCAAGAACCAGTAAGTCAAACAGACCATCCACAACGTAGCACTATTTGGTGTGGATTTTGGACTCTTGGGTATCTTTGGATATTACTTTGTGAAAAATGAGGCATGGTGCTCGATAATGCCACGTAATAACCTATTATTTCTCTCTATTTGATATTTATTGGAGGACTCGTAGTTTCAACATGCCATACAACCAGTTAAATAATTAAGTTACTACATGATATATTCCTTGTTATATACCCTGTCGCTTCGGTACACATAATTGGTCATCATGCCACTTAACACTACTTGAATCTTCGGGAGTTATTTGTTTGAAGTCGAAAGCATCCATAACTGCTAATCTTCAATGCTAATCCATACATTGCGATAAAATATAAAGGAGATAAACAAAATAATATAAACAGCATACATTATAATACATCTTAGTTAACATACTAAGTTATATTTCAGTATATTATACGCTCATTTAGTGTATCATAAATGAAGAGGCATAGTGTAAACCTACAGTTAACTGACAGAAATCGACAAACGCAAAAAAGGGTTGAAACTGCTTTTTTAACTTTTTTGACTTTTTTAACCCTCTTAAGCGCTGCGAAAAAAGTGGTACAACGTTCATAAAACTTGAACACTTGATTATTGGAAGAATATAGTACGATGAATCATCATTTACATTATTTCCTACAAACGGTCGGGTTTATATATCGAAAACCCCAAATGAAAGCTACGATCCGGCCTGTCCGTTTCATACAGTCAAGCATGAGAAGTTTCGTTATGACTATGAAGGCTCGACACCTTATTAATAAATAAACAAATATCGTATATATGTCAAGTGTTCATATTATTTTGTCCATCACCAGTCCAAATTTTTATTACATGAATAAGTCAGTATTATATTTGTTATTTAATTTTATACGATCGTACCCTCACTTACCCGAATATTACAATAATTCGCTTAACAATCCGGCAAATCCTTTTATTAAATTAGTATTTTAACGTATTATTAAAATAATGAATAACTACACAATTATTCGGTTCGACAAAACAACGATAGCGATATTGTTACGAACAACAATCGACACGCATTGCAGACCGGCTTTTAACAAACTGACGGTATTGGATCGAATTTTTACAATTACAGTTAAAAATGGTGTTGTTTTTTTAACTTCTTTTTGTCTGTTTTCAAAATCCAATTAACCACGGACAAATCCACCATTACCTATTGATGAATAACGTTATACAAGAGCAGTTCTCCGTTTTGCCGGCCATTGCGAACCGGACTGGACCGCAGCATCTTAAACGACTATAACCAATTGCGCTTAATTACTTTTAATTTCAAGGTTTAATTGAGCAGTTCGCGCGAAATGCCACAATCATCAGCGAAATTTTTTCGTCTTTATTGCAAATATCGTAGAGGTAACTTTTTTCAATGTCAAAAATATTTTAATTACTATTTAGTTCATACAAGACAGCAAGAGACATTAATTAATACAATAAACTTAAATTATAAAGTACCTATCATATATAAATAACAATAATTTTAAAAAACCCGTAAATATACAATAAATTATAATACATAATTATAATAAGTTAATTCAACAATTATAAACAAGTGAGAAGATATATTCATAATTAATTAAGTAAAGTAATAACTAACAATGTTAATTAATTAATATAAAGATAAATATAAAATAATGAATATTTATTACAGACAGGATTAATAAGAATTCCAGCGAATTAATTAAATTTTTGTTATTATTTAATTAAATTATTGTAATTAGTGTATTATAGTATCATATCATATATAATATGCATAATTAATTACTTATCATGTATAAAATTCTAAATGATGAATATTTAATTTAATAAATTATTAATTTAAAACGAACTATAAGGAACAAGTTGCAATTTATAGTGTTAATAATAATTAATTGATACTAGTGTGTTCAATTCTCAACTGTTAGATGTACTTTTTTTATTAATTTTATATACAGCTATGGCAAATATTAAAATACAACTATTAGGCACTATTCCGGGAAAAAAATAAACACGGAACATATATGACAGTAATGTCAGACAACACCATAGATTTAACTAAATCCCATATCTCCTGTCATGTCCCTTATACTTAAAATTATTTAAACTAAACCATTTTTATAATAAGAGCCTTCGATTTTATAAAAATATACCAAAGAACCCAATAACACCTGACCATGTCACGTTATAACAAAACATGTGCTTCGTTTATTTTTAATCGCAGTTCCTAAGAGGGATTTCTCGACTCTTTATAGCATTATAAGCGAAATAGATCATTAATATTCCGATGAGTTTAGTAATATGTCAATATTGTCAATTAAAATAAAATATTTTTAACAAAAAAATTTAACCAACTTCGGACTTTCGGACTTCGGAACCCAAACAGTAATATTAATTTAGAATTGTTTTGTTGGTAATTTATTTTTTTGTATATGACACAAAATTATATTATTATTTTTTTATTCTTGGGTTCGGCAGCCACAGTAGGTATTAAGCAAAATTCTCTGTATATGCTAGAATATAAAATATGTGTAGTAGATAGGTTAAATAAGGCTGTTGTTTATTTTTATGTAGTTATTACAACGGTTATCATATACATATTTCATTTTAAAATATTTTTTGTGTTAAAAATCTAAGTTTGATTATTTTTAAATTTTTAGTGAGTTCCTTATTTACTTTTTGAAGTCGGTTCAATTTTTTTGTAAAAAATATTTTATTTTTCTCTTTTTAGTGTTAAATATTTACTCAATAAATTACGCAATTATTTTATTTAATATTACAATGGATAGACCAAGTAAAGATACAGCCTGTATGAGGAAAATAGGAATAAAGAAACAATGGTTGAAAATAAGGCGCACTTCAGGTCCCGGGTTCGAACCCGCGACCTCCGTTTGGAAGCTATATGCTTTAACCATTACACCACAGAAGCAGTTGTCTACAATATTTCATACTTATTAAGCAAATTAAATGGCTTTTGCACTGAACGGCTTCCGATCCATTTCCGTCACATTAACTCAGCAATAACATTATAAAGCAATAACCCAAACATCTGAGTATTTTAGATAAAAAATATGTGAAAATTTTGTACGTCCCTTGATTAGGAATATATATATATATATATAGCCGAACATAGAACCTCCTCCTTTTTGGAAGTCGGTTAAAAATATATAACTTCATAAATTTTAAAAACATTACTAACCAAATTCATTATAGATCTTCACGATTTATTATTTGTATAAATAAGTTGCTACAACAAATTCCTTGTCCGGCCTACGAATTCAAAATAAAAATATTTCAAAAGCATTAGACCTTTGATAATCACTACATAGTATAAAACAAAGTCGCCTTTTCTGTCCCTATATCTCTATGTGCGCTTAAATCTTTAAAACTACGCAACGGATTTTGATGCGGTTTTTTTCAATAGATAAAGTGATTCAAGAGGAAGGTTTATATGTATAATACATGCATAATATACTAAGGCAACATTGCTAATTTTAAAGGTTTCTAACGTGATGTCGTAAATTAACCTATTTTTTAGGCTTATTTAGCAATTAGCAAAAACGCTGCCTAACCCTACGAGTTAGATCAAATTAATGTACTACAGTATTGTACACCATAAAAAGGTCTACAAAAAAGTCCGCGATGGTATATGTTTATCTTTTAGGGATAACCCACATTAACCATTTTTATTGTTTACTTTTTACGTGAGAAAATGGCTTATTTACGAAGCTATTTTAAGCAATACGGCATTAATCCTTATCGAATTAAGTACCTTAAATACAGTGTGCAATTAATATAGATCAATATGGTTCCTTACAGCATGTAAATTAAACAAATATTTTCGGAGATATTACAAATTTAAAATTTGCGTTTAAAAATGTGTAATGTAATAAAAATTGTATGAATTTAGATATTCCAAAGATAGCAGGAAATCTTCATAGTAAGTATAGGGGAAGAGGAATTGTTTTACTCCAAATTTAATACGTGCAGGCGAAGGGCAGTAATGAATGAACCAAAAATACTGGATCGATTTTAATCATGTTTTCATTGAGTGACATAGGCATATATATTTTATACCCGTGCAAAGTCGGAGCGGGCCGCTATGTTTTTATATACAACGTTCATATTTTTTCTGTAGTGTATTTAATTTAGGGTCGCTAGTTCACTTATAATTAAATTAAATTTTACAGCTTGTTCGGTTCAGTACAATCAACATAATCCGTAGTTTCGAGATTTCATTTAAGATGAATTAAGACTGGAGACTTTTCAGACTGTATCTTATATTACAAGAAAACATTAATACCATATGTGGTAATGGTCTCAAAATTGGTCTAAACAAACTTACCTTGTTCCCATACCAAATAACGGTTCGAAGTAAAAATGCTCATTAACCTTGTTATTAATAAGAAAACAAGAGTAAATATGTAGGACTGGTTAAAAGAACAAGTTCTTTTTTTTTAATGCAAATAGAACCCAATTTACTTTATAGCTAACCGGAGCTACTTTATAACTCTGAAAAGAAGCCAATAAAACACTAATAATAAATTGTCTTTATATCCGACTATCTGGAGGTTTGTTATTTCTTTTAACGGCAGGATTTGTGCCACTTCACATAAATCAGACTTAACGGTACGTAAATAAATTTCCGATTAGTGAGAAAATTGAACTCGATGATGCAACATATCAAACTTAATACACAAGTTAGGGGTAATATGGAGTTGGAGAGGATTGGAAAAGGTCGTGGGTATTTAACGTTGACGTTTTTACATTCAAAGGTGAGAATGAATTTGTTTAACATGCGACGTTGGTTCGCTGTTGTTGAATAATTATCATTAACTCAAAATGGGTAAAGTAGGGATGCAGGAAAAAATATTGATATTTTTGGTAAATGTAAATATTACTCTAAAATAGTTGGAAAAAATATATATTTTTCAGGCTAATATTTCACTATTTCTATTTTTTCTTAAGAATATCGATATTTTTTAAAATATCGATATATCCAAATATCGATATTTTTAAAAGATCGATATATCCATATATCGATATTTTTAAAATATTGATATATCCAAATATCGATATTTTTTCGGTGGCCAACACCCCTAGTGTAAAGTATATTACTGGATATAAAATACATCGATTAGATAGATACATGGTGATTGATATAAAATATATACAAAAAATCAAACCGTACAATGCTCGTAATGTTATGCTTTCGTAAACATAATTTGGCCATTTTGTATATTTAGTAAATCAAACCAATAAATGCGAAAAATATATAAAATGGTAAAATGAAGGAAGGTTGGGAATAAAGTGATTAAATTTTGTTATTGTTTTTATGTTTTCGTTTTATATTTGACTGATGATCTTTTGTCACATTTCAATCGTAATTATGTCGCTGTAGTCAGGCTAAATCTTGGATAACTTCGTAAATCTATTTGATTTTTAGGTCATCAAGTAGTACTGCGTTAGCTACATAGCCCATTGGTAATTAATAGAAAAAATTCACTTGGATTAATAGTTGATTTGATGGTTTAGTCTTACAGACTATACAGTATATCTTTGATTTTGAGTCTGCTTAGCTCTGTTTTTTTTTGTCTAACGCAGGACGATTAGGATTAATCATATCTTTAACATCGAAAATGTGCTTGAGAGTTGGCATTGGGGCTCACTAAAATACTCATCGCTATAAACACGGCACAATAGAGCCTGATGGAAAATTTGCCAGTGAAATATGTGAATGATAAAATTTACCCAGAATATACACTGCCTCAGTAGTATTGATCGCAAAACAAGACTTTTAGATACTTATATACACAGACAGTTATTTAATAGCAATAAATATACTAAATATAATAAAAATGCACTAAAATTAAATAATTATATTAAATAAAAAGTAATATAAAAAACATAAAAAACAGATGATTATTAATATGGATGTTATGTTTACAAAACGCGTCACATATAAAACAAATATTTACATCCAAATGGCCAGCCATTATGAGTAATGGTCAAGATTTAGTATTAATAAAATTCAACAAAGTGTCACAATAAACATTTAATTGTAACGTAGTTACGAAAGTGTGCTGTCATACCAGAGCCAACACACCCACAGACAGATATATTGTATTGCCTAAAACGTTAAGTTTGCCTTAAAAACCATTATTTTCGGTGACAATACAATCTATTTGGAGGAAAACATCTTAGCAGTAGTTAGTTCAGTTCAAAATAATTTTTATTTTCAAAGTAAGATTATTTCGTACATGTAGATTCGTTATGCTTATTATAATTTAATATTGAAACTAATTTCTTATTGGTTTACCCAGAAAACAATTGAGCTGCCGCAAAACATGTTTTTGGTTTTACTATTTTTCTTAATTCAAAAAATTATAGTGTTTTTTACTACATAATAATACAGAATTGTATTATACAGCAGGCTATTGTTCCTTTCAACAATGTTCTTGCAAAACAACTATTGTTTACCACGGTTTTAGCACGCTTTATGTGGTTAAAGAACACATAAAAATACTTTATCACATTTATCGAAGAATTTTTACTAAGAGTTCATTATTTTGTTACAAAAAAGGTGTTTAAGGTCATTATATTTCAATTATGCACTAAAAAGGCTATTGATTCATAAAACAATTATTATAATATTAAATATCACAATAATATGTTTACACAAAATATCGAGGTTAATAATATAATATAATAAATGATTATATCAAAAATAATATAATTAATTATAATGTATGAATTATATTAAGTTAATAATATTAATAAAATAAATTCAAAACCGCCGATTTACATGAGATGGCACCAAGAGCCTCTTGAAACTGAAAAGAAGTTTGAAGACGTGGAATTGAAAGTGTTTCTCGGCTAAGATTGTTGCCAAACTCAACAAGAATCACTTCTCCATTCATCAAAGTTTACGCAATTAGCCATTTTCCATCGATTAAAAGGCCTAGGAATTACTCAAAATGAAGCACTTGTGAATTAAATCCACTTCTTGTTCATTAATTTGAATCAATTAAAATAAATCAACCTCTGAACATCGTTTTCCCTCATGTCAGCAACTGCTCCAACGGCAGAAAAAAAAGTATTACATTGCATAGTTACTGGAGACGAAAAGTGGAGATATTATGGCAATATCAAGGAAGAGAATCATGAAAATACCAGGCCACTTTTCCACATCCAAGACAAATCCAAATATCCATGGTACGAAGGTCTTGTTATATATCTGCTGAGATCAATTATGTGTAGTATACCACAAGATGCTAAAACCGAAAGAAACGATTACATGAGCATGCCAACATATTATTCAGTCCTGTGTCACAACATATTTATTAATAGAAACAGAAAAAAACATCATTCAAAAAATAATAATTTATACAATTTGTCTTAATAGAACCGTGAATTTTCAAAAAAGATGCTAAAAAATCATCAATTCAGTTCACATTAATCATCATAGTAAGCCTACGAAGAGAAAAAAGATTTCTCAGCTATATTCTTTGACGTAGTGCAAGCCTTCGATAAAGTCTGATATAAAAACTCATGTATAAATTTCGTACAATGTTACGGAAACAATAAGTTGAAATCTTAAATTGCTATATGTCAGCCAGGATGTTTACGACTTCAAGAAGAAGCTTACCCAGCAATAAAAAAAATAGAAGCAGGTGTACTACAAGGCAGTGTTTTAAGTGCTGCTCTTCTGGCTTCATTGCTGATGATACTGCGATACTTACTATTGGGGACAATAGCGAAGAATCAACCAGAAAAAAAGCAAGACGGAAGTAATAACATAAATAAGTGGACCTAGATATGAAGAATAAAAGTCAACGAGAGTAAATTAGTGCATATTAAAGTCATCTACAACCAAACTGTTCATATATCAATAAATATGAATAGTACCATCATCTCATATAGTAACGAATGAATGAATGAATCTTGACAGAAAGCTTTGTTAGAAGGATCATATTAAAAAGAATAAAAAACAACTGGAGTTGAAAGATAAAAGAATGTATTGGTTACTTAGAAAAAGAAAATCCAAATTATCCGTACATTATAAGTTGCTGCTGAACAAGCAGATACAAAAACTTACAAAATGCAGTTATGTTCTGCGAGAAGTAATATCAATATAATATAAGAATTATGGATGCACCCAAGTGCTACAGGAACAATAACACTGTGTGATACAATCCTTTAACATAAATAGGATTACGTGTTTTGAATTCCTTATTCCATTGTTAAAAACATTTTCTATTGATATGGTTGCCTAAAACATCACGTTCCTTAATAATAGTGTGAATAGTATTTGCGCTTAAAAGTTGTACCACTCCACAACCAAGAAACGTATGAAAACATGAAACTGATTTTAGACATAATCATACAACTGGAAAATAATATAACAACAATATACAAATCGAAAGTTTGCGCAGATTTAGAAGTTGTTGCTATATTGCATGGACTACAAGGATGTTTCACGAAATATAGTTGTTCTCTCTGTTTGTGGGACAGTAGAGACGGTAACACTAAGACACATTATGAAGCTAAAGATTGGCCAAAACGAACTGACTTTGTTAGTGGTAAATCAAACGTTAAATATGAACCTCTTGTTCCACAAGAAAATGTGATTTTTCCACTATACATACATATAAAATTTGGTTTAATGAAAAATTTTGACGAGTGTTTGTTCGTGAACGCTTTCACCAGGATATAAAACAGATATAATAGCATTATCAAGTATGATGGATTGTTAAAATGTTAGCAGATTACTGCTGGTTTGTAATGAAAGAGGATTAGTTAATAGGAGGAAAAGTTAATATTTCGCCATTTTCTTCAAACACAACCATTCACATGATAAATTGTGGTTTTGAGCGTTTAGGATATTTTTGACGCAATTTCCGCTGAGTGGCAATAATGGAAAAATTATTTTCAATAAATATTGTCACTATTTTTGCTCGTTCTTGTGGCGTATATTTGTCCATAATAAAATTGGACGTCTACATAACACAATGGTTAAAGCGAAACTGAGCTAAACATCACAAAACCAAGATGGTGCGCAATCAAAATGGTAGGTTGGTCTTTTGCCCCACTTTTTTGATTCATTGTGTATTTGTAAATATATATTAAATTTTTTTATAAAATTATTAATACAAATAAATAAATATTACTGTCCATATTTATTTATACTACTTTAATTTATCATAACTTTAAAATGACACGTGTTATAAAAGTTTTTTACGAAAAAAACATTGTGACACAGTGTTATTTACCCCAAGACCTTCGATTTCCAACTGTCATAGAGAAAATTAAGAGATTCGCAACAAGACACGAGAAAAGACTCCAATCCCATATAAACACCAAAATGCAGCAAATAAACACTGGAATAGGACGCAGACTTAAGAGACTCAAACCGTATGATCTTATATAGTTATGTAGTGAAGTGCACCTAATGGTAAAAACACTGAAAAGTGCTAGTTACTTAATTTTATTAGAGACTTTAGAAGAGAGAAGGCCAACGAGTCTTCCTAGATAAGTACCTACTTTTAAGACACTGTAGAAACAAATTGTAAGTTGGTAGGCAACAACTAATAATAATATATTAATAAATAAAATTAAAAAATCACTAAGACTGAAGAGGAAATAAATTATATGAAATTAATTTCAAGCCTCATTAAAAATAACATGGTTACTAAAGCCCAAACCAACTATAATTTATTTCAAGCTATTTAACAAATGAATCTCTTTAAACACAGAAAAAACTGTTATCACCGATGACACCCCCAAGTAGTTTAGGTAGAAAATAAAGATCCGGCAACATCGCGCGTGAACTGATAGAGCAGCTGTCTTTTTTTCACGCCGATGAGGTAAAAATAGACCAGCGGACCCCAACCAGGGGTTTTCGGGCCGAACACGAGAGGATATCTGGCCTAAATGGTATGCTATTAAATATGATTCCGTAAGTTCATCAATCATGCAAAATGTAATCGAGCTATAGTTATTTTTGAACGTATTATGTAAAGATATTACCGGTTAAGAATTAAATAACGCCGACTCGTTGTGTTCAAGGTCATAAGTGTGTTGTTGAAAACGGAATATTACACGAGCGTGCATTCGAATATCAGATTTGCTTAACATAAATCGAGAGTCAACCTCGTGTGCAACATCGTAAATAAATAAAAATATTTAAAAACAAGGCATATTTGCGACAATAACAGATATAAATCCATTTCTAAAGAAGATAATTAATCATATCTCCGAATATTCATATAAAAATAAAGTCGACCATTTCGGCAAAGATTTAATGAGCCCTTCTAGAGCAATTTTCACGGACCTTGTATCCCAGTTCCTGAAAATATCCCTGCTAATCATGGTATTTAAACATAAAGCCTTTTACTGGTATTTTTAACGAAAACCTTCAATAGAACATCTGCGTTTTCTTATTGATAATTAGTATTTGTTGACACTCAACTTGTTAGAACTCAGACAGTATGAATTTGTGCTTTTCATGTCAACACAGTATCGGAAGTAACAAAATATTTAGTGAATACACGCTGCAAACCCTAACACCATTATTCTTAAATATGCTTAAAATAAATTAGCTATACACTTTAGGTCGTGTACATAGTATGAAATAAAACAAGACTATTATTAAACATCTAGCATGCGATAAAATATATATATATATATATATATATATATATATATATATATATAACGTAATGTTTTATACAAATTAGGACGTTTTTAACACAGCTTCTTAATCACAGTTATAGTTATAATACAACGGTATAGACTATAACATCACATTATTCAGTTCAAAATCAACGTAATACTATCTTAATGTTAAAGAAAAATACAACAGTATCGAATTTTTTGTTTTAATATATATTCTGAAATTATAACAAAAATTCAAATATATAAAACAGCATTGAAAATCTATTTAAAAAAATCGATGTTTTATCTCAAATGTAGCTTCACGAAAATTGATTTATGGGATGTTAATATATCAAGTAAATATCATAACAATAAACCATACATAACACAAATTAAAAAAATCTTTTTAGTAGGTCGATAAATTACCAGGTATTTAAATTTAAGTAA
This sequence comes from Rhynchophorus ferrugineus, assembly GCF_030347505.1. NCBI lineage: Eukaryota > Metazoa > Arthropoda > Insecta > Coleoptera > Curculionidae > Rhynchophorus > Rhynchophorus ferrugineus. The sequence goes on along the minus strand of NW_027472588.1, from coordinate 13,445,412 downwards.
ATTGCTCCTTATTTAGCAACACTGTAGTAAGTTTCCTTTCTAGGAAGCTTTTTCGTGAATATTTCATATATAAATAACTATTTGATCAACATCAATATTTTCATCACAGAAACAGAAAAACAGAGTATATAAGAATATATAGAATATTTGAATGTACAGATATTTAATTTATTGGCAGAACATTTGCGATTTTGACAGATTCTAACCTCTAACTTAGAATCAAATCAACACTGCCAATCACGGTATTTAAACACATTTTTGAATTTCAATAAATTTAATAAAAGGCTTAAACGAAAACCTTCAAAAATATAACACATCTAACTCAACTATCGGGTCTCCATAGAACATCTGTGATTTTTTATTATTAATTAGTATTTGTTGACAGTCAGCGTATTAAAATTCAGACAGTATGAATTCGTACTTTTCGAGGTCAATATAATATCCTAAGAAACAAAGTATTTAGTGAACACACGTTGCAAACCCTAACACCATAACTCTTTAAATATGCTTAAAATAAATCAGCCACATACACTTTACGTCGTGTACATAGTAAGAAATAAAACAAAACTATTAATAGACAGCTATTAGTAAACTATTAATAGATAGGAAGACATACAGTTTTACGTAATGTTTTATGCAAATTAGAGCATTTTTAATAGAGCTTCTTAATTACTTATCTAAACAGTCAAGATATACCGAGTTTAGACTAAAACATCTCAGTATTCAGATCAAGGTCAACATAATAATGGCCTAATATATTTAAAGAAATACAGCTTTACGTGTTTTTTTTACGTAATATTGTTATATTTTTAAGTATAACTCTAAAACTTTAAGGAATATTCAAACCTATAAAAAAACATTGAAAACCCATAAATAAAAAGCGATGTTATACCATATAACAATATAATGTTTACAATTAACGTTAATTATAATGTATTGTTTTTTTCAACTATTTAAAACTATTCGGGCAAAAACACTTAAAGACAAAAAAATATAATTGAAAGAATTGAAAATTGAAAATATTTTTTATATAAATGTTTCATCAACATTAACATTATATGTTGTAAAAAAAAGAATACATAAAAATATACGGAATATTTCATAAGTACAGAGATTTATTTTAGTTTTAGAACACTTGACTAAACACAGTTGCTTCTGGAGGTTACGAGCCAATACAAAGAACAAAATCGTATCAGTGTAGCTACTATAAACTGACAAAACAATAACAAACCAAAACACTACTGAGGCTGAAAAAAAAATTAGTTTATTAAATTGATGGTATTTTGTTTACAAATCGCGAAATATTTATAGTTGTGTACATGCATCGAATTCTTTCATTAATTTACGTAAAATTGAGTTAAGGATACTCACCGTAAAAATGAGTATGACAAAAACAACACGGGGACACTGACCATGAAATTTGAATTGGGAACCAAACAACACAATCTATTAATTATTTGAGGTTATCGTTAGAGATTATAACATTTCTTCGTGGTCGAAATGCGGACCGGTGTACGTCACCAGATCGTCCGAGATGATTTGCTAGAATAAGTGGTCACGATCGCTTCACTTACCATCTTGGAAAAGAAATCCTGTCCTGAATGTGACGATGAAAATTAAAGGTGAACCGATGGGGCAGAGTAATCCAAGCATAAACCACTTGACAAACAAATTCACCGTGACGGCGATTTCAACAAAACACTGTTTGGTTAGGTCTCGGATGGTGGCCTTCGCGCGATATTTATGCAGTGACACTGGGTTTTGCGCGATTTCGCTTAACAGCCCTTAATCGAGCCGCCAACGCGTCCGTTTATCGTCGAACAAAAGAAGAACAGAAACAAACGACGCGGGTGATTTTTGTCGTAGACTACGAACGTATCGGATTTTTTGTTTTTCACGGGCGCTGTGTCGTGTTGAACGTGCAGATCGTGAACGTGCAGCTGATCGAGTCGTACTGACGGTACCGAGGTGGTTCTCTCTGCATCGGGTCTCTGCCTCTCTCGTCGAGAATAATAGCGGCCGACGCCGTACGTAGCCTGGGGGCCGCCTTTGTGTCCGAGTCCGATTTTTGCCGGATTCTGCATGGCGAAGGTAAGGACCGACATCGTTCGACACATGGCCGGGACCCCAGGTCTCTTGTATTTGCGGGGTGATCGGGAGGTATTGATGTGCCTGTAGAAGTTATTTCGAAACACATCCCGTGTCTGAGTATCCTGTTGTTAAATTAATATGATAATTTTATGACGGTATTAATTAATATTATTGAAAAAGTTAGATGGGATTAGGGATAGGGACAAGAACAAGTAATCCGGTTTCTTTTTTTCTTCAAATAAATTAGCTTAATCCATAGTTTTTTCATTTAGAAGTTGTCTGGTATTCTAAAGTTTATTTTATTATATATACAAGATTGACAGAATCGAAAATTACTTCAATTAAAAAAGCAACCCTCTAAATTGAATTGGCTTCTACGCTCTAAATGGTTAATTTCAGTTCATCATTATGGCTTTTCGCCTGGCAGATCCACGGCTGGACCCTTTAATCGAATTGGAAACTGTCGCCACCGAAGGTTTCAGATAAGAAAAATATACGATAGTGGCCTTTTTGGATTTTAACAAGGTCTTTGACCTTCACTGGAGTCAATTAATTGTCCGACAGCTTCATTCTTGGGGCGTTCGGTGCAATATATTGTTGTATATTTCCAATTTCTTACACGGTCGAACATTTTATTTACAAATACACCGGCATTTTTCAACTGTTTATCCTTTTAAGAACGGGGTTGCCCGAAGTTCTGTCCTTATACCCACGCTGTACAACCGTTAGCCGGGCAGCCGTTATTGGACCGCCACGAGGACCCGGCGAAATAACAGATAGTGAAACTAACTATAGATCCCGGCGATTCTATAGATGAATTAACATCTCGTAACATAAGCATTTGATGGAGATAGAAAGTTAGCTAGAAGGGCAGACCGGAGAAAATAGCAGGTTTGCTATCCCCGAACCTTTCTGGATTCCTTTCTAGATTTGGAAATGTCAACCGAACCGTCGGTTGAAGTGGGGATTTAAGTGCCTGTTATCCAACCATGGTATTGTTGCGTCGATCTTAAGTTACGAGACGCGCAGTACGTAATGCCTCTTATGGAAAATAATGACCTGAGTTTTCAGCGGGTTGATTTGCAACCTCCAGCATTTGAATCACTTGACCGCATGATCGAGTTGCTTCTGTAAACGTTCTTGAATGGTTACCTCAAGGAGGCTGTGAAGAAAGCAGTGTGGGGAGCGTAAAACGCGACGTCAATGTACTCTTTTCTCGGCAGATTTGAAATAAAGAGGTTAAATAAGGCTGGAGCCAGCGGGGAATCTTGAGGTACACCAGCGTCGATTTGTTTTCGACTCGAAAGTGTTTTCTTGATCCTGATCTGGGCAGATCTGTCCGATATATAGTACGAGATGAGAGCGGTTAGGTCTTCTGGAGGGCTCAACCGCACACATTTTGCGATCAAACCGCCGTGCCTGACCTTGTCGAAAGCTTTGCTCAGGTCCAGGAGGACTGCTCCAAGCTTTTTATGTATATCAAGAGCACGATGGATATGTGCAGCCAGACGGGTGACCTGATCGACGGATGAATTGTTCGTCAGGAATGATGTTGTTTTCCTTTGAGAAAGAGTTGAGAGCGTAGAGTATTGCCCTCTCGGCAAGCTTCGAGATGGCACTGAGAAGGCTAATAGGCATATAATCAGATAGAGATTATTTTGCTCCTTTCTTGGGCATAATCACTTTATGTGCATGTTTCCAATACGCCGGGAAAAGTTGCCGCCTCATGATGGAGTTAATTATATTTGCCAGTTACGCGAGCTGCCTATGTGGGAATTTTTTAATTGGGTAATCGATATTCCGTTGAAACCCGAAGCTTTGTTGGTTTTCAGTTTGCCGATCATAGTCTGTAGAGACTTTGGAGACACGAGATAATTGAGAGGAACGGCTGGGGTGACTGGTCTTTTAATAGAGTTGGATTCGTTGATGACAGTGTCGTTGTCTTTAGGTTTGCGGTTTTCTGCGAGAGGGAGGCATTTCATCTAGGTCTCGTAGGTCTCCGCGAGGAGCTTTTGTTGTAATCCTTTATTTTATTTCACTTTGAAAAGCATCACAACGACATTACACTTATTAATATTTTAAAACAATCATTGAATATAAAAGTTGAAAAACTTAACACAAATTATAACCAAGGTTATGTTAACGGATACTTTTAATTCTGTTCGAATCTACCAATATACGTTTTTTTGTTCACTAAATAGCTTAAAATATGTTGAAATGTTACTATAAATAAAAGCTCTTAACTTAGGTAATTCAAACATTAATGAATATGAAAGAAATCAACGATCGCCTGAATTCATTTGTGTATATTCACGTTTAGTTGTTGCATTTCCTTTGTGTATAGATTTTCACACCACTTTGGTTTAAATGTTCTTTGTGTGTGTGAATGTACTCCTCAAATGAGTGTAAATTATACTACTCTAACTTTAATAACAATTACATCAACTATTTCAAACTCAAAAATATTATTTCATATAAATATAAAAACAGTGATCTAGGCAAAACAAAAACACTTGTATAGTATTAAATTTACTTTATACACACTAGGTAGAATTAATTACTTCAATTGATTGACTGATTGATGAATATCAATGAGGATATAATTTATGGCCAGCTAGTCCTCTTATGAAGTGAAATAATTTTATTTTACGCCGGCTTGGTGGCAGTGGTAAATGCGATCGGACGGTCCTCCTACTTTTGCGATGGCCGCGGGTTCGAATCCTGCTGGGGCATGATCGTAAATTTATGTTCGTGTTTGTTAAAAAATTGTGAAAGTTCTAGGCAAGAGTGTATAATCGGATAAGGAAAATGATCCCAGTAACGCCAGTAACCAGGCTGGGTGAGACCGGATGTCGTCTGGGATGATTTCTAAAGTTGGTCACTCGCCAGTTGGTAGGCTTAATGCTGAGGACCGAGGTTCTGACCCCACGTTAAACTTTAGGCCCAGTCCAGATAAACCCATAGTTGGTAAAAGGAGACTTTACAATATATTTAAAAAAATTATTTTACCGATATTAATACCAATAATTTTACATCATTTCATCATATAAACTAACATTTTGAAATTATAATATAACCTCGCATTTCTATTGTTGGTTTTTGTTATTGTTATTAAAAATGCGTCACTTCTGATAAAATTCAATTGCGTAAAATTGATTAAATAGAAAAATGACTAATAAAAATATATTGTTTTAAAGGTGAATTTATCTTTATTGCATTGTTGGAGATTTAATTTGGAAGTACAATTCAGTTTAATGTTGGATGAAATAAATTGTTTTGTTCGTTGTTTAGAGTTTTTTATTATGTTATTTTTAGAGATTATATGAGTAAATAGATATTTTGAAATTATAATGTCTTTCACTGATTATATTTATAATTAGTGAATTATTAAAATGACTAGACATATAAATATGTATTAAAATACAAGGGTGTAGTGTTAAGGTTTCAAGAACTGAATGGATATAACTCAATTCCGTGGTTTCAATAGAATATGGTGACCTGTCATACGTCAGAATGCATTTTGTACGGAAAATATTTCCTTGAAAAGGATTGAGATTAAGTGGCCACCACGAAGCCCAAACCTATTCCCGCCTTCCCTCCTTATTTTAGCATGCATCTGGACCGATACCTAACTAAAATGAAACATGCACTTGCTAAACGAAAATATCTTGGACTTTTATCAGATGCAAATCAAAAGTATATTTAGATAGCAAGATATTATTGAACAAATCAATACTTCTGCTTATGTAGCAAAAGTAAAAGCAAGTAATAGTACTATCTGATAGAAAGCTATACAGCCAACAGCAAATATAAAATTTTGTAAATTATTACTTTTCTGATGAAGAGATTCAATGGAATATGACCCCAGAAACTATAATGAGTGTGTTGTTATTGCAAGTGTTGGTGTTATGTTAAGGCCCTCGACAAAGTGTCCAATAGATTCAATGTAGTTGCCAGTCTAAGCATGTAGGCTAAAATGTACACTTTTCATTCACTTTGGTGAATTTCATGTTGGTGCCCACCATTCGACTTGATTAATGAACAGATATGAACTTTAAAGCAAGTTAAAATATGATCTTCTATACAGATCACTTACTAAAGTGATTTTCTACGTGTTATGTGTTTAACAATTAGAATAAGAAATACTTATTGTCAGCTATACAGATTGTTAAACCAAGTTTTAAAAAAAATGTCGTTGAATCAGAAGATAAAATTAATCTACAATCCTATTACACGTTTTAGTTTAAAATAAATTATTTTAAAAAATAGTTTTAGTTTCAATTCTACAAGCCCAATTTCTAGTACAAAAGCGCCAAAGAGGAGGAAATTATATTTTATTGGAAATTGTAATGTTAATACACAATTAAACCTAAATTAAGATACACAATCAAATACATGTGTTGAACTTATTCCCTCCTTATCCCTCCTTATTTGTTTGTATGGTATCTCCAAAGTAGTCATCTATAGTAATTCAAAAAATTTAGTCGAACCTATTGGTCAATAAATGGTGACCATGTTATGATTATTATAGAAAAAATGTACAATCTCGCTTATCTGGAGACGCTCTTTCAAAAAGTGCTGTTAAACATGATCTACCACCTTGTTGAAACTACATGTTGTCTACATGAATATAATTTAATTTAGGCAGAAAATCTTGGTTGACCTATAGCATTATCGAGCTCCAGCAACACTATTTTGGTTAGCCAGCTTGACTTTCCAAGAAGTGAGATCCAATGATGTCTTGAACTCAAAATACCCACTAAAAATGACACGTTACGAATGCATTTGTATTTGGGCAATCACTTATGATTTTGCTGAACCTAAAACAGACAAATTTTTGATAACACTGGTAAATATTTCATTAATCAAGATGAAAATGTTCTTCATCATTTAAGATAAACTTCTTCGAAAAATCAGCGTCCATTTGTGTTCAATATGTTATTGTTCTTGTATCAAATGAACTTTATAAAACGCAGTGAATATAGAGTCTTGAGATCTTCTTGAAATTTCCATCTCCTCTCTAAGTCAGTGTTCTTAATTGAATTGATTCGCTAAATGGACTTTCTCAAGCACAGCTTCGATATGGACATTTAAATTTGCTTTTAAAAAGGCTTCTATCCAGTTTACCTGAATGTTTCTAACCGTATTTTACCATCCTATATTTACAACCTGTGGTTACCAAATTTTAATTATTTTTCATTCATTTTCCTGACTATAATATTTTGATAACAGGTCAATTGAAAAGTCCCCGGCTTACCATAGTAAAATATTTTTTTTGGCAAAATAATTTTTTTATTTAACATAATTCCCTTCAAGGGTGATACACTGATTATAGTTACCTTCCAACTTTTCGATACCATTTTTGTAGTACGATTTGCCCTTTGCTTCAAAATAGGCCTCAGTTTCGGCGATCACCTCTTCATTCGACGAAAACTTCTTCCCTGCGAGCATTCTTTTTCAAAATACAGTTGCCATAACCTTGCCAGCCGACTGTTGACACTCGGATGACCATCGATTGGACTTGGGAGTGAAATGATTGAGCCATGTTTCATCCATTGTCACATATCGACGCAGAAAATTGGGTTTATTACGCTTGATCATCTCCAAAAACTGCTCCGAATCATCAACTCGTCATTGTTTTGGTCAAAAGTGAGTTCCAACATCCACTTTACACAGACCTTTCTCATACCCAAATACTTGTGAATGATATGATGTACACGTTCAGTTGATATCTTTAGAGTGTCTACTATTTCATTCAATTCCAATTTACGGTCATTCAAAATCATTTTGTGGATTTTTTAAATGTTTTCGTTGGTAACAACCTTTTTTTTGGGCGTCCACTGCGTTCACCGTCTTTGGTGCTCATTTCACCACGTCTAAACTTAGCATACCAATCCTTGATGGTTGATTTTCCTGGGGCAGTATCCGGAAACTTGGCATCAAGCCAAGTTTTTGCTTCAACTGTATTTAAGTAACACGCGAAATTCCTTTTTATCCATTTTCTTCACAATAACAAAAGTTGCTTCACTCAAAATGCTATAATTCACAAACTAATGATCCGACAGCTGTCAAATGTATACACTCATCTTTGGAGGGTTAGGTCTAACTAAAAAACACATGGATTTAATTCTAGTAGCGCCATCTATGTGTCAGGCAGGGGACTTTTCAATTGACCTGTCACTATAATATATATATTTATTTGACTTTGAGTTATATTATAAATATATAATATTTTCCCAGACAAATAGAGGATAATTAAAATCGTGCGCATAATTTAGAATAGACTGTTATTCCAGCTAATTTCACGTTCTTTCATGTGTCATATTTAAATATTATTGATAAATAATGTTCTTAAAATAATTAGACAATAATATTATATTATTTATTAATATATATTTTTATTTGAAACTTCGATAAACCATAAATTTTCATTCATGTACCAATAGTAGCAAGTATGTTAAAAAATATATAATTTTGAAGTCAACATCTTCAATAATATTCAATAAAATTCAATGCAATTATTATCGTCCTAAAAATATGTAATTAAATATACATCGTATCCAATTTACTAAAATTATTTATGAGCCAGCATATAACCGTAGATTATTTCTACGCAGTCACGAGACGTTTTCCTTTAAATTAATTGATTGCTTTTATGCCGGTCACTTGATTCAGGGGCTATGTTAATTATGTTGCCTATGAATTTGGTTTTACATGAGATGTTCAAAATACAAATTTCTAGGGTTTCAATATTAATCGTATTTAACGTGATGGAAAAACCCCGAGTTATCAGCCCATTAATACTCAAATAATATTCCTTGTTGACAGTTTAATCTTACCTACGGAATTCCTGATTTCATCTAGTCATTTTCCGGTAATACAGACTTGTCAAAACTTATCACCAAAATATAAGGCCACTTATGTATACAAAACTATATAAAATTATTTCTCTCAATATGCTATTAAAAACGGAGATATATATTCAAGCGTCAGTCATGAATATAATTAAAAATTTACAAGAAATAGATGATAATGCAATGAATGATAATCTGCAAGAAAAACTATGTATCATTCACAGTTTAGGAAAGGAAGAAATCAAGAGAAAATTTAACAAAATAATAAAAAAGGAAAGAAAGTTTTCGGGAATACTTCTACTTAATGTCGTCCTCAACTAAAGCAACATAACATTTTCTAGGATGTCGTTTTTCATAGAAAACTATACGTTAGAAAGTCCAAAAAACCCAATAACATAATGAACTAATTAAATATAATAACAACAATTAGGCCGTGAACAGTAAAGGGAAGGCTAAACGTTCTTCTAACGATATATAAATAACATTCAATGCAAAATGATGGATTAAATACTTTCTTAGCATTCGGAAAATGGTTAAAATCATTATGAAAAACCCGGAAATCCCAGATGTCACTTCCTACCAGCCTATAAGATTATTACCTATAATCTCCAAACTCTTGATAAATTGTACATCACAAAACTTACTACAATAATAAAAAATATTAATAATTTCATAGCATTAGCTAGGGTTTCATAACAAGCACGGAACTATAGAATAAGTACATGACTATATTCATTCTTATCTAATAAAACAGTGCACTCGTCTTTGACTTTTAGTTTATTTTGGCTATAATATAACAAAATTTTAATGTAAACAAAATCATGAAATAAAAATAATTTATTTTAACTTTATAGTATATCTAATCCATATGTTATCGAAGAACTTAAAGTACAATTACAATTACAACTACAATTATATATACAGGCGCAATGGTTTTTGGGTTAGGGTTGTGTTTTAATAAATTTACATTGAACTCATTCCCACACCACCTATGAGATAGGGTTCTAAGCTCTTTTTTATAGTCTGGTAATGAAATGGTATCCTCTGGAGGCCTAATCCACCTAATAAATAATTGTATGTCCAAGTAATATATTTTACTTTCATTAGATAGCATATTTACCTTCTTACGTTTAGTTCTTTTTTATTTCATTGCTGTGTTTCTTTGTCAAGTCATTTGTAAACCAGTTGAAATTGTGTAAATCAAATAAAGACCTAAATAGTAAAAGATATTGTTCGGCAATATTCCTGTGTAATGTCAGGCATTTAATAAAAGGTAGCACATGGGGTTACACGTCTTATCTTGGATTTTAAATTCCAACTCTCATATGTGGAGGAAAAAAAAATATTAGCATGCATCTGGACCAAGACCTAACTAGAAAGAAACATACACTTGCTAAACGAAAATATCTTGGACTTTTATCAGATGCAAATCAAAAGTATATTTAGATAGCAAGATATTATTGAACAAATCAATACTTCTGCCTATATAGCCACACCAAACACAACTATACTAGCAAATACTAAAAGCAAATAATAGCAGTATCTGATAATAAGCTATACAGCCAACAGCTTGCAAATATAAAATTTTGTGAATCATTACTTTTCTGATGAAGGGGTTCAATGGAATATCCCCCCAGAAACTATAATGAGTGTGTTGTTATTGTAAGCGTTGGTGTTATAAAAATATGTTATGTTAAAGTTTCAATAGATCCAATATAGTTGCCAGTCTAAGCATGTAGGCTAAAATGTACACTTTTCATTCACTTTGGTGAATTTCATGTTGGTGTCCACCATTCGACTTGATTAATGAACAGATATGAACTTTAAAGCAAGTTAAAATATGATCTTCTATACAGATCACTTACTTAAAGTGATTTTCTACGTGTTATGTGTCTAACAATTAGAATAAGAAATACTTATTGTCAGCTACACAGATCGTTAAACCAAGTATTTAAAAAAATGTCGTTGAATCAAGAAGATAAAATTAGTCAACAATCGTATTACACGTTTTAGTTTAAAATAAATTATTTTAAAAATTTGTTTTAGTTTCAATTCTACAACCTCAATTTCAAGTACAAAAACGCCAAAGAGGAGGAAATTATATTTTATTGGAAACTGTAATGTTAACAAACAATTAAACCAAAATTAAGATACACATTCAAATACATGTGTTGAACTTAGCTTATATAGAAACTCTGAATTGTAGTCGGAGTATAACTATTACCACACATCTTATCAGCATCGAGCTTGAGAGAATAGAGTCTGTTAAATACCTAATTAAGCAAGCCCAGGGTTATGTAGGTCGTTAGCTCCATAATTTACAATTAAATTAATTAAATTGGAGTGATTGTTCCATCGTTTGTATCAGTGGATCAGACTTATTAATTTTAAATAATACAGTTTGTAATAATTACGGTTCGAATTGATGCCACACTCATTTATCTTATCAACTCTAAATTATTCCCTTAGAAATTGATCAATATTTAAATTTTTGATCATTTCCTTCAAGTAGGTAAACATTTCATTTCCTCTCCTTTCTTAGCTGTAGGACCTATGTAATCTCACTATTTCTGAACAAAAATAACATGTTTAAAATAGCTTCTGAATTATTAATAATGAAAAATATAGATAAATAAAAGTAAAGAGTAATATACCTCGTAATACATAGAGAATGATTATATAATTGACAAAAGCAACGGCAGAAATAACATATAAGTATTTAATATATAAAAAATTATCTTACAAATTTAATGCTGTCTCTTAACTTTAGTTATCTCAAACAATTAGATATTTAACTGAACATTATAAAAAGAATTGTGCAATTAAAGTCAAAAGAAAAGGCAATATCCATAGGCTATAACAATAGAATCCGAGTTTTCAAAACATTTAGTGTCAAAAGCTTAAATATATTTTATTGCATTTTCATATTTTATTTCTATATCTGACATGTTCATTATGATTCATTCGCCTTCTTGTCTTTTCTCTTGTTCTGGCCTAGAACCAGGCGGTGGAATGCAGATGCATACCTGGTCGCGGAGACTTGCCCTAGAGTGACAAGTTGGACTAAGTTGGGTGCTAAGCTCCCAACATGTCGATCAGCTCGCGAACAAGCGCGTTTTCAGAGTAACTTGAGCTGAGTTGTTGTTTATGGAATGAATGAGATATGAAGTGCTTGATTTCTAGAGTGTCAGTTTCCCTATGAATTTGATTATTTCTGACAAACCTGAGGAGCTTATTTTGGAAAACTTGAAGCCGTTTGACCTAGTTGTGTGTTACAAACTTGAAGTAGACATCACATCCGTAGAGGAATACGGGCCGAATTAACATCTTGTAAAATAAACATTTCATGGAGATGGGAAGTCTGCTAGAAGGGCAGATCAGAGAAGATAGCAGATTTGATATCCCCGAACCTTTCTGGATTTGGGAATGCCAACCGAACTGTCGGTAGAAGTGGAGACCTGACGTTATCCAGCCATGGAATTATTGCGGTGTCGATCTTAAGTTGCGAGACGCGCAGTGCGTAACGCTTCTTATCGAAAATGATGGCCTGGGTTTTCAGGGGGTTGATTTGCAACCTCCAGACTTTGAACCACTTGACCGCATGATCGAGCTGCTTCTGTAAACGTTCATGAATTGTAACTTCGAACCTAGCGGCCGTGAAAAAAGCAGTGTCGTCAGGATAGATAGGACTTGATGAGAGCGGTTAGGTCTTCTGGGAGGCCTATCGCTTTCTTGTCATTCGATCCAATATTTTATTTAACTTAATAGAAACTTTTTACTTTGTATAATGGTAATTATACTTAATTAGTATTTACATTATATATCCACTAGGGCGAGATTTGTTAAAGATATAATTTTGTTAGTGATACGATAAGTTTAACTGTATATTTTCGTTAGAAATACGCATGCAAAAATGAAATACTCCAATAATTATAATTGAAAAATAATATTATTAACATCGTTATATTATTAAGCATTATTAATTCGTTTTCAGCAAAAGACTAGAAGTACATAGTTGCTAAAACACTTTTACTAGTGTTCATCAAACATCATTAATTACGTCTGATAACGAGCTCTGTAATGCAAGGTTATGATTTTACGTCTGTTACTCCATTTCATTGATAATGTGGAGAGTTCTCTTGAACCAACCTACAACTTTTTGAATTTGGGATCATCGTTAAAATTCATTGTCTACGACCTTTTTTGTTTCTAAACCGTCTCTTGTCATTTACTCTAAAATCAGTACTTCTAAATAGTTAAAATATGAGGCCATAAGCTTCTAAAAGTGTTTAATGGACTTCGGCAGACGATTCATCATTAGTCATTCATAATTTATAAAACTAAAGACATTCATTGATGCGGAGAGAGTTTTGGCTTCAAACAAAACCTACTGTTCACCAGAATTTAGAAACTTTAAATCATCAGTATAACCATAGCAGTAATCTTTCAGAAATAAACGATAATTTAAAAGCTCAAAACTCATTAAATCAAATTTTATAATTTCTTCATAGGTTAATACTAGAAGTTACATTACAAGAATATTGTTTTTATTAACTACTAGCTGACCCGACAGACTTCGTCCTGTCAAAAAGATTTGTAATGTGGCAGTTTTTGTGCCTACGTATTTTAAAAAATTCTCCTGAACAGAACCATCACCCTGGTGATAGGGCGTTGTGAATAAAAAATAATTAAATAAAACATATATAAGGATTGAAAAGTAAGTAATCGCTTTATTGTTAATCATGTGAATCATAATTATTATTATTATTATCATTATATTGCTTTGTGGTATACGATGTTTTTTGTTTGATTACCTGGCGCATAGATAAACAAATCTGATGGTTTTCCAACACGGGAACAGGCAACATACAATTGACCATGTGAGAAACATGGGTTTTCTAGATTAATACCACAAACACTTAATGATTGCCCCTGGGACTTGTTTATAGTCATAGCAAAAGCAAGCCGTCAACATGTCTATAGGAAATTTGCCATTACCAATGTCAATGAGTTGTTTAGAAAATATGTTTCCAGATTGGTCATTTTGCAACTCGACACGCATATTCTTGCTTAAATGAAGTACTTTAACATGTTTCCACAAATTGGAGGACTTTAGACATGCATTGAGTTCATCAGCTGGCGTTGATCGTGGAATCACTGGCAATGTTTGACGAAAATCTCCTGCTAATAAAATCATTGCACCACCAAATCGGTTATTATTGCTACGTAGATCTTTTAAGGTTCTGTCTAAAGCCTCCAAAGATTTTTTATGTGCCATCGTGCATTCATCCCAAACAATCAATTTACATTGCTGCAAAACCTTTGCCATTGCAGAGTTCTTCAAAACGTTGCAGGTTGGAGTTTCATTGCTTTGCATATTTAATGGCAATTTTAGTGCTGAATGGGCTGTTCGACCACCTTCAAGCAAAGTTGCTGCGATTCCCGACGAAGCGAGTGCAAGTGCAATTTTATTTTGTGAGCGAATTGTTGCTAATATTAATGAAATAAAAAAAGTTTTTCCTGTACCACCAGGTGCATCTAAGAAATAAATCCCTCCAGTTTCATCATTTGTTACTTTCATAAGAGTTTCAAATACATACTTCTGTTGTTCATTTAACAGTGGAAGATTTGTTTGAATTTATTCTTTCAAAGCGTTGAGATCATACAGTCTTTCTCGATGCAACTCTTGGTTAAAAGCGTCATGCATTGGACGATTGGGCGCGGTCAGGCCTAATTGAATTAATAGTTTGTTTGACATTATCAAGCACATGTCCTCAATTGAAATCAATGCTTCATTGTAAATTTCTTCACTGATTTGTATATTTGGATTTCCCATTCTATTCCGTATTTGATACAAAATATCATCACACATATAATCTTTGTACTTCATCCACAAATCAATTGGGTTTGATGGGAAGCATGTAGATATGATTATAGAAAACAATGTTCGTATTTGATGAGTGTGTGATGATATTACAGCATCATTGAGAGTTTGATCCCAATGAGCGTCATTTTCAAGCAATTGCAAACGTTGACAGGCTTCTCTGTAGGATCCACACAATTCACCATCAACAGTTCGTAACTGTTGGAATGATGTTGGGCCACGTACATTGACTAATAGCAGTCGTAAATAAAAACATTCATCATTGCTTGGATGTACTGAATAAATCCGGCCAATCGCATCGGTGGAATATACATCTGTATATCCTGGAACTGGTTTTCCTTGTTTCCGTCGTATAAATCTCCTTGAGGATTGATTCCAGGTATAATATTTTGGCATTTCAGAATATAGCAATGTTTGTGCGAAATCATCGTTTTGGCATGTCTCAAAAAAACTGGTTAATGTAGTAGATGGTGGCTGAGCAGCTCTTTGTACTGCGTTCTGTGCTGTAAAATACACTCTTTGTCCATTTTCTAAATGCACAGCTAAGTGAACAACAGAAGGGTGTCTCTCATGAATAGGAAAAGAAAATATTCGCCAAACTGCTTCATTACTACTGACATAGCGGCCCATTTGGTATTGGGTAACTTCATCATTAGAATTCTCTGCACCAATTCCAATCACAGCCATATCACTCCCTTTGGTTACATATTTGCAAATGTATTTAATCGATTTCACTGAATGGCAAGATTCAACGTTGATGTGTGCTTTGAATGTCTTTGATAAAATGGGTGAATATGGAACAATCCAACGATTATCTATTTCAATATCTTGTTAATTTAATTTGACAATTGTTGATTTTCCATTGTCTGCTGTCGATCTGCGACGATACAATGGATAACCGTCATTACCAGTAATTGTTTCCGATATTAATGTCCGTGGATATCGTTTTGAACATTTACCATCCATCATACACGGTGAATTTTGATTAAGAGTTCCACAGGGACCATGTATCATGTTTTTGATAACTACCTCATGCAATCCAGGATCTACTTGTACATTAGGGATTTCAGCTGATATCACTGCATCAACTTCATTTGGCCTTATCTTTTCAACCAACCAAATCAAAATGTGTGCATGTGGCAATCCTCGTTTCTGCCACTCCACAGAATACATCCAGCAGCGTGTCTCACCAAACACATTATGTTTTACGATGAAATTCATTAAAGATTTCAACTTTTGTCTAAAGACTCTGGCTGTAATATCATGACGATCAATGGATGATTTCCCAGGTAATAACTCCTGCTTAATTTCTATCCATTGCGGATTGCATGTAAATGTGATGAACAAATCTGCTGTACCATAATGACGAACATACGACATGGCATCTTGAGCATATTCGTGCATATGCCGAGGGCTTCCGATGTATGTTGCTGGAAGAATAGTCATCCGACCGACATTCTGTGCATTTCCATCAGTATTAATCGCATCTCGAAGGTGAATATACTCTTCAGATCGGAGTTTGGTTTGATTCAACCTGATGAATGTTAATCTCTCCGTTTCAATTTTAACATACATGTCATCAACATATTTGTGATATAATCGCCGACATTTCAATATGTGATTATCTGCATTTTCCCGAATCATTAGGCGGTATGAATAATAGTTCATTGAACTGACTTTTTTGTTGGTTTCAGAACCTGTAAACAGATTTTGTTTTAATAACATTCAAATATAAAATTAAAATACATAATATAGTGACTGAGATATTATCGCCATAGCTAAACTAATATTTTAGTTACCTGTAATGGGATTTATCATTTTTATTGATAAATCGTAGCCATCTTCACCTTGCCAAAATATAATGGGATATTGCAGTGCATCATATGAGCGGTGTGTTTCCTTTATAGGTTGTAATTGAAAATTCCGACGATGTAAAAAATATCACGGGATTCCAAGTTTTCTCCAACTACAACGATAGCAACTTCATCAATAGTTGGTGCATTAAAACGTCTTGTATGTTGACCTGCAGGTGTTTTATCAGCTCTGATTAAAATTTTGTGATTATCGGATGGCATCAGATCCAGGGCAGTTTTAAACAATATAATCAATTGATTGTGTTGATGAAATAAAGTTTGTAATTGTTCTACAATAGACCTTTTTACTAAATTGTTATGTGCACAACGCAGATCAATTTCTTGTGGTGAATTGCCCATAAAATAAATTTGCAGGAATTTGTTGTCGCTATCTGACACTGGTAACAGTGAACCTGCTCTGTGATATATTTGCCCTTGTATCTGTAAATAAAAAAAATATTATGGTGTGGTATAAATTAATGGATTGTCAATGATCAAACTTAAATAATATTTGATCTTAAAAAGTATATATTTAGTTTTAACTAATATCTATCAAATATAAAATATAATAAAAGTGTCACTGAAACTGAATCACCATATAATATGATGACTAAGTGATATATTTCGTAACGATTAAGAAATTGAAGATTAGTAACACATCTTAACTTTGGTGACAGAAAATTTTGTTCGCTAAAATAATTATGAGTAACTGCTATAATACATACCTTGAAAGTTGGCATAAAATTTTCCCGAACTGCATTTGTTGCCCCAAATGAAGTCATTTGAAAGCAATTGTTATATTGTTGAATATGTGTCAAAAAGTGTATAGAATCTGTTCCTATTCCTGAAACCAATGAGTACAATGGTTCTGGTGGTGGATCCAATTGTATCAATTTCACTTTACCATTTGCGCAACACAATCCATTGGCTTCGTTTTTGTATTTTAATGCCTTACAGTGTGAGCAAACCAAGTTCATAGAACCAATAACAACACATTGGTAGTTACTGTAGTCAATTGACACATCGTAACTGAAAGCAGCTGGATTCAAACTTGCGCGATTATTAGTTGAATGTCGCGCTCGCGCTTCACGCGTTTGTGATATCCGAATTATTTCACGTTCATTTCCGTCGTCACGTTCTTGTGCAGTACGATTAGATCGGTAATTAGCTTGGTTTATAGCATTTCTGGTTCTTCTACCTAAATTGCTTCGTCTTATAGGAGGCATATCAAATATAAATTATTTTTTCACTAATCACGAACTAAACAAACACTAACTAACTAAACACTCTGCACAAAACACGATATACGAATTTGTTTCGTGTATCACTTGACAATTCATCTGTCATCTGTCAAAAGTCATCTGTAACAGACAACTTTTTTTTTTAAATTTGATATGACTTGAACTCAAATCCTTTTAAGCCGTACGAATTGTTTTATTTATTTAAAATTTGAATTAAATTTTAAACAAATAAAAAATTTTAAATAAATAAAACAATTCGTACGGATTAAAAGGATTTGAGTTCAAGTCATATCAAATTTAAAAAAAAAAAGTTGTCTGTTACAGATGACTTTTGACAGATGACAGATGAATTGTCAACTGATACACGAAACAAATTCAAACAAAAAGGGCTATTTTTAGGGTTTTTCCAGCAATAATTCTAATTTTTCTCGCCGTAAAAACCATCCCTGAACTTCAACGAACATTTTAAAAAAAGATTTGGCCAAATTGGTCCAGGCGTTGTTGAGTTATGCGCTTAGGAACATATTTTGCGATTCATTTTTATATATAAGATAATGAGACTTTATTTTACAATTACTATTACTTTTTACTATTATTTCATAATTATCTCTATATTTTTGATCCTACAGGCCATCTTTTTATTCGTTGTAAATCACCTTCAAAATAAATGTGATGGAAACAGGTACACAAAGAAAGAAACCGTTTAACTTTACTAAAAAGTAGATGAAGCAGTTGAATAAGTGCATTATCTGTAAAATTGTGTAACATTTCGATTAAGCCACTTAATTTGCATTACTTTATTGTGTGGGACATAAATAAATAACTTGTTAGGAGTTTGACGCGTTATGGCACTAAGAGACAGCAAACCACTTATACAATTTAGAATCTAAAATTGACACGCAAAATATATTATTTTGATGCTTTGGCTCCTACGCTTATGACTTGTTTACATTTCGATGTATCACGTAACATGGTTTCAGATAAGTCTGACGTCATATTACAAAAGCAACTGTTGCTCACCTAAGCCATGTATCATCAACCAAAATAAGTGGTAATCAAAAGGAGTATTGAGGGTTGATAGTATAGGATTTTCTATAAAATCATTTCCTTGTACACTTTTTAGGGGTTTTCCAACATATAACCTAAATGGTGTTGTGTTAAAGGTCCAATTGAATGTCCTTATTTCAATTTGACTTCCAAAATCAATCGATTCAAGTTCAAGAAGTAAAGAAAATAGTATCCAAGTAAGAGAAATGAAAAATACGCGATGATGCTACTAAATCCATAATAATTATGTAGTTGACAGATGCCCAATCTTATGACAAGGCATACGATTTAAATCAGACATTTTTACATTACTTAACTGTTGGTACCTATTTCTGTTGAACGTAGGAGACTTATTTGTTCGACTGATAAAAAGATAAAGATCATTTCGGGTAATAATTCATTGATAGCGACATCATAAAATTAGCATACAACCTTGATAACCCATTATCCTTTTATAACTAAGTAAATATACATTTGGGTTTCCCAACATTAATTAATAATAAAACCAAAATTTTGTTGGCCATTATTACATCTTTATCAGACGTCTAAAAGTACGCCAAGTTATACTCAAACAGTAGTTTATACTTTCTTTTACACAAAATATTAGTTTTATTTTTTATACTATTATGAAGTTGGTCCTAAATAGTTTTTAATAGCTCATAATACGAAACCCTAATCATACCTGCAACCTTGTTCACAGTTCATATAATTTTTGTGTTTTTATTTGGCCAATTAACAATTTAATTATCCATAATAATGTATGATTATCGTGTTTATGTAAGAATCTAAAATTTTAGGAAGTAAAAAATCTCTTTAATGGCTTATTACTAAATATCCCAAAATATGTATTTAATAAGATTTATCATTGTGTTTCAAATTTTAATATCCCAGGTATCTGTCGGCATATTATTCTAATCATATTGTCCACTGTAGGAATGTTCGTCGGGTCGGTCAGTCGGTCGAAATGTGTGGCTGCCGCTGCGATTATTTGTCAGAACACTCACTACTATTTTTGGAAGGAATTTGCACGAGAACTGAAAACTCTGGTTGAAGAAATACTGTTTATTTTAATATTAAATTATACATGTGGTCGACGGGAGAATTGACAGGATATTAGGTTAGGTAGAGGATGTACGGTAGCGCTGTGGAAGTGGTACTATTACAAGGGGATGGAGGAAAGAAAAGAGAACGAGACGTCGTCGTGATGGCCTTTTATCGCCTGGAACTGCTTGGTACCAATCCACCGGCGTTGTCAACCTTTGTACTTGCTGGTGGTGAATTCGTGGTGACCTAAAGGGTCGTGGCGGTCGCCACATCACTATAAGCACAACATAAAGTTATATTTATTAAAAGCTAGCTGACCCGGCAGATTTCGTCCTGCCTCAACGATAAATAAAAGACCTAGTAATCCATAATTAATAAAAAAAGTTCGGTATGAATGAATTTTTATTATTATTTTCGATTAATTATACATGATATTTCATACTTAAAAAACAGAGTTTTCCTGAAATACTGGCTATTTATAAGATTTTAATTAACTATTTACAGACACACACAGTTATGATACAGTTTGTAAATCAATTTAAAGCTTTCTGCTAAACTATATTTTTTGTTTTGTTTTGTGGTGCGTTAATAAAAAAAGATGACTCCAGTTTGATTCCGCAAACTTCCAACGACTATCCTTGAGATTTATTTATGGTCCTCGGAATGGTAAATCCGTTGGAATAATCGGCATAGGCGGGATCAAGACATCCTCTCCTTTGCATTTTCCCTTTATGATTGTTGCCTCAATGACGTTATACATCATCTTCTTCACAGCCAGTCTTTTTCCATTGCACAGTCCAGGTTTATTAATGTTACACAGCACGATGACAACTGATCCTACTTTTAACTGCAAATTGTGAGGTGGTAATCCAGGAAATTCCAGTGAAGTTAAAAACTCCGTGGGATAGTTACACATATTATCATTTTACCTTCACAACTACTGATCGCCCATTGTCCGCAACTGATCGCCGACGATATAATAGGTATCCATTATTTCCCGTTATGTTTCCAGCAATCAGGTCTCTTGGGTATCGCTTCGAACACTTGCCGTCAACTATACAGGGTGAATTGTGGTTGAAAACTCCGCAAGGTCCATGTATCAGTTGTTTGTAAATTGCTGCAATTTTGGGTCAACTGTGGGAAAGTGAGCATGAAATTGTCCTGTATAATATGTGTAGCGCCAAATGATGTCTCGAAACAGCTGTTATATTTCTAAATGTTGACCAAGAAGTGCTTAGAATCATTTCCAATCCCAGAAACTAAAGAGCGTAAAGGATCTGGTGGTGGGACCAATTGTGGCAAATTTACTTTTCCTCCAGCAAAAACTTAATCACAAAGACACACACAGTCACTATCACAAAAAATGACCGAAGTTAAGAAAGTTCTCGCGCACGTAGATTGTCGGATTCGATCATCGACATCAAAGAAAAAACAAAATTGTTGTTTTTATTTAATTTCGAGCATTTTCATATTTATTTACCTTTTAAACTTTCCCTGGACTTCCACAAATAATTCAAGACCAAAATTATCCAAATCGGTCCAGCCGTTCTCGAGTTTTAGCGAGGCTAATGAACAACGATTCATTTATATATAAATGGTCCTGACTTGCTTGAATTGTGCAGTTTTTTTTCTTATTTAAGAACTTCCAGTATAACTAACTTTGGTTTCGTTAAATTCGTTCTCGTAATATTAAATAACATCTCAGTGATATTACTAGAAATACTACTTGTTATGCAGTATTACTAAAAAAAGTAACTAAATATTCCCGATGAAATAATCGATTAAAATCTCACAGAATTCATGGATTTGTTTACATTAGCATTAACATATATACTAGCACTCTAACTTGCATTTACGCTACGTAATTCAAAAGACTTAGCTTTCTTGACCCGTCTTATTTAGTCCGAACCGAACTGCCCCAACATTGACATGGTTAAGAAGTATTTGTTCATGGCTCTGGGCAAGTCTTTTAATGCCCTGGTTAATGGCACCTATTTCTAAAGCTATTTCTAAACCAGGCGGTGGCATGCATGCCAAGGCTTGCCCTGGAATGACAAGTTGGACCGGGTTATGTGGAACTGTCTCTGGGCTTAACAATACACTAAGCCAAAACCGCCTCACAGTTGACCCCTATGGGTCGCTATTGCTACTCCATTAAATTCGGTGATATGCCACTAATCGAGCAGACGTTATTAGGCACGAGGACCCGGTGAAAATACAGATAATCAAACTAACTATAGATTCACGAACTTGCGTTAACACATAACTGAATGGTATCGTATAGCAAAAGTTATGACTGCAGCAACGGCTGAGGTCGATTTAGCGTGGAAAAGGAGAGGTGAGCGGTGAAGCTCCCAGCATGCCCACCAGCTCGCGAACAAGCGTTTTTCCAGAAGACTTGAATGACAAACAATGAAACCACGATGAGCTGGGTTTTTAACGTCATTCATTGTCTTTCTTGTCATGAATGTATGTCAATAATGAATTAATGTCATTTACATTAATGAAACTGAAATGACTTCCTTGAAATTACTGCTTTTCAATGAATGAAAGCAGAATTGACATTTGGGATATGAGGAACAAGCACCATCATAAGTTTGGTCTTCGGCTGCAGATTTCTTTAAAGCAAATAATTTATTTTAAAAATAAGTTATATATTTTAGATTTTATAATGGGGAATAGGTCCCTCATACAATGGAAATTGCACAAGTATATATTCATGCATTATTTTGACAGACATATTATATAAAAATAAAGAAAAGAAAAAAAATACATCTTAATAGAAAGTATTATTTTCTTCAAATGAGATCGGTTTTACTAAATCTCTTTATACAACTTATACAATAATGACGCATAATCTCTCCAGTTATTAATTTCTTGTTTCCAAGTAATTAATGTAATTCCTTGAACAACCAGAGCCTTCTTCGAAGCTCTGAACTACGTTAATTTTTTCAAATGTATAGGTAGGTTTGAACGCTGATGGTAACACTTTCTTAAACTCTTCACTTACACCTGGTCACGAACTCTGGAGCCAAAGATGCTGCTCACGTCACTACTTTGTCTTTTGTTTACATTTAGAATTGTAGTGGTAAACCTGAGTTTCATACATGGTAACGATCCAATATCCATTTAATAATTTTCGTCGCAATCCAATCCATATCCATATAGACCATTGCTGTACCATCAAAAATGTAAAGTTCTTCATGAACTTCTTGAACACACTAAAATTTTAATCGTATATGATTATAAAATATGAAAATAAAAAACTATTGTACTATATTAAGTACATTTTTATATGTAAATGTATATCCTCCTTCATGTCATTTTTTTTCATCAACCATTTTTTCAAAGACACGTTCACTTGTCCAATGTACTGAATATGTATATTAATTATTTAACACATGCAGCAGTCCGTACTTGATACCACACAGATGTTATGGCTTCATTACTATTCATAACATATATTCGTTATTGTTTGCTACTTTTTACGTTATGAATATTCATTATTTAAAATTGCAAGTGTGTAAGAAGTGTGCCAAACTTTAAAATAGGAAGATCATGGTAATCCAATTTAATAGTCGGATGGTTTAAAATGGCAAATATGTTAGCTTGGCAGAAAAACTTATAGTAGAATCTCATTATATAATGAGCATGAGCAACATAAAAATACAGCAGCGATTATTAGTTTTAAAAAAGATGGAAGACAAGTTTTGAGATTTCCACGAATTGGTAATAAAGTCACCTTTCATGTTCACCAAATACAGTGGATGACTTTTACCATTTGCTGTAATTTATTTTACAGTCTCGTTTACTAATCAGCGTTGAGCCAGATTAGAGTCCTTGCCTGGCCTTGTGCCTCTTAACGGTGTTACCGGTTACGGGCACCCTCCTTACTAACAGTAAGAAGTATCAGCTAGGGTCATTGGATCAGCTGATAGTCCTGAAGGGTCCAGGTATAAGGGCAAAAAATGACATAAATGAAATCGATTTCGTGATGGAAGAAGTGCATTTGATTTCGCAAAGTGAACTGAGTGGACTCTAATACTCTGCCAGTTTATAAAACTAATATGGATTTATCATTCGGTGTTCAGAAGCCCTAATCTCGATGCTTTTAAAGCCACAAAAAAACGCGAAAACGTGTCTATTTTAATATGACTTTATAATATTGATATCTTGTTCAGAAATATTGTACTCGTATGTATTATATATTGGCATATATAATCAAGTAATTGCTACACGTAAATAATTAATATAAACATTGATCATTAATTAATATAGCATGTACGACAGAATACAAATAATTTGAAAGTACGTTTGATTTTGCAATCATAGTTGGCAATAAACACGTGAAATTGTTTTTCATTGTTATTCCATATTTCAGCAATATTATCCACACTTACCGCCCGTAATATGTTAACGCTTACTTATTATTCTTCGTTTGATATTAAATCATGTTTATTGGCTTCATCTATGTTATTTTTCTGTTGAATTTTGAAAAGCAACAACAATTCCAAGTAAACAGAAACAACATGTTATTCGTAAGACAGATCATTTCTTGTCATTAAACACTTCTTTTAATACACCAACTTCGCTGTGTTTATTAATCTATGTGATCTTTAATATATTTGTACAAATAAGTTTTCCATTTTGAGATCTTATTAAGTTATAATTTTATTATTATCATTATCATAAATATTGTTCGTTGATAAATACGAGTCCTTTTCCATCTTTGGCTTAATTTCGGTCCAATTATCGGCTTTAAAATAAGTTATCTATCAAGTTTTTTTGATCTTTGAAGCAAAATATTTTTATGTATTCATTGTAATAATAATAAATTAATAATAATATTTCGGCTTCAAATTGTAATGCAATTTTTCCAAAAAAAAACATTTTTTTTATATTAGGCCTATAAATTAGCTTTAAAGAATTGTTTTCATTTGAAGTTTTATTGTAAAAAATCAAAAGAATGGATTTTATTAAAGATATTCTCCATCAATAGCCTTTACTTTTTCCTATATTTCAAGTAATTTACGCTTTCCATTTTAAAAGAACGATGTATCTTTGGAGGCTATCCACGAATCAACCCATTTTTTAATATCTTCATAAGAAGTGAAGCACTTCTCAGATAAGTTACCAGTCGTCGGAACAAGTAGTATTCACAAGGAATAAGGTCTGGAGAATACGGCAGATTGGGTAAGATTTTCTATATAAATGTAAAAGCAACATTGTTATCTCATGGTCATCATATATAAGGTGGGGCAGAAGTCTTCCTACCATTTTGGTGATCTTGTTGCGTATATTTATCGATAATAAAATTAGGACTTTTACACAACACAATGGTTAAAGCAAAACTGCAACAATACGATGTAAAAACCTTTCCAATTTGACTGTTGAAGCATCATTTCAGACATGACCAGACGCCTTTCAATGTCTTTTTCCGTTAATTAATACAGCACAAAATATTCAAACTTTTGGACTACTCCCATGTTCTTCAAGCGAGTGAAAATAGTATTGTGTACTCCGAGCAATTCTTCGAATTCTTTTTGCGTTTTACATAGATCATCACCAAGTAATGCTTTCAAATTCATGATTCCACATTTTATTTTGGCTGTCCAGAACGCTCTTTGTCTTCGATATCAAAATCGTCACGTTTAAGTTTAACCAGTATCTACAGGTTAAAATCGATAGAGCATGGTTGCCGCAAGCTTCATACAGCATTTTACCAAATCCAATAGTTCAAAAGTACACAGATACTAACCTGGCTTGATGAACTAAAATGAGAAGATGTAGGAATATATGTTGTCAATGAGTATAATTGTGTAGAGGTGTATTAAGAACAATATACTTTTGTGAAAAACATATAGGATACACCGATATGCAGCTGTTGGGGCCGTAGGACCAAATATTCCACTTTGCAACAATTTTGCTATGAGACAATATTAGTCTCTAGTTAGTTTTCCGATCGACTTCTATGATCTCCATCCATGTCTTTTTTTGTGGAGCTGTTTGTTTAACTTTTACACGACAGACATATCGAAACTATTGCAATCTCCATCAGGACACATGAATGAATTTGAAATAAATGAAGTTTAAAGACGTCAAATTATAACACTAAGTTTTTTAAATCTCTACAGGGGGATTCGGAAAATATGAATTGGGTAATTTCTCTCTTCCATGCACACTGTCTTAGGGAAGCGAAAGTTTCATCAACTTGATCGATTAAGCTTACTACTTTAACGATATATGCCGCTTCCTTCTACTATATGTCAGCTACATCTCTTTACGCTACCAGAACTACACTCACACTGGATTGAAAGTACAGATACCAAGTACTTAAACCATTACACTTGCTCCAACTAGGACAGCGATACGTCATTTACCTATAATTTCTTTTTCCTTCATTAATTGTCAGGTAATTTGACTCAACTGCGATGTGAACCATATCTTGGAGTCAAATATAACGAGATCATCAATGTGTTATCAATGATATTATAACTTTTGTTACAGCCTTTGTTTTATGTTGGTTTTAAAAATAATTGGGTGGAGGCGCTTATGATACGGTCGATGTATATATGGTTGCATACATAAATGTTAGATTAGTTATATTGAAATATAAAATTATATAATCGCTACGGCACACGCTTGTATTAAAGCCACCTGAACCAGATGAAGATCCCGCCATCTTGATTCATTCTGTATTGTGATTCTAACCGATTTTTTATTAAACAGAAAGACAGTTGAATTCAGTGTTTTAATTGCCTAACTGAGCTAACGATGATATAAATATTCCGGCCCGGAGTGTTAGTTGAAATAAATAAAACAACGTGGTACATACATTAATTATTTATTGTCTCTTGTTATTGAAAATGCACTTTAAATATAATTAGTTAATTTTTAAACAATGAAATTATTAGTATAAAAAAGAAGCTCTTATAGTGCGAATTGCTTTAAAAGCCCCTTTATTATAAATTTACCATATTTTTCATATGTTTCGTGGAAATTTTCAAATACCTAAGAAAACTTAACCAATGGAAACAAAAGCATTTATAAAATTTTTATATATCTTATAATCTAACTTTATATATGTTTTTGTTAATCACCATAGTTGATACGTTTAAGTTTCATTTCGTATAATCACATTAAAAGCTTCAAAATTTTCCCAAATGTCAAATCATTTAATTAACAACCAAAACTGTAAAACAAACATTATTATAATGAAAAACTGTAACGAACTGATGTTTTGTTCTAGAAAAATTGATTGAAATACTTTCAGCATAATACATTTGTTAATAGCACCATATAAATTAAATCTATTTTAATCTAAAAATCGAAGGGAAATACACAGATGGACCGTTTTTCTTCATATTTCCTGAAACCTATCTAGAATCTACAATGGCACAATTTTTTTACTATACAGTTGCTTAATTAAGAAAATTATAATATATATAAAAAAAGGTGTATAAAAAAAAGTTGTATGAAACAATGGCAGTTTTAAGTTAACATACGGTTCAGATTTAAGCATAAGCGAAGCAATTTAAAAAAAAAGAAAATAAGCGAAACTAGAACAGAACTATTGGAACACTTGGAACTATTAAAAATATTTTATCAAAAGATTCTTCGTGACTTTGAACAGAAAGTCGATCTTTCAACAAAACAAAATGAACACAATTAATTGAGTGAACACTTTCAAGACATACAAAATACGATTTAAAGGCGAAAATTAACTGATATCTAAACTAGTGGCTCCATCTCTTAAGAGTCGTCCCAGATGGTGTTGGTATCATGGAAACTGTAAAAGAAAAAAATAGCGTTATGCAACCAGTAATATTTTAGTGTACATGATTTTAGTTTTGATTGTTGTTAAATTAGATGTTAAGTGTTATTGGATCAGTGCTGCCAGATCTATCGTATTTATAGTAAGCTCATATTTTTAAAAAACTACTCTAGTATGTAGTATATAAAGAAACTATAAGATAATAAAACTTTCATGTAATATTTTCTCAATAACTATCTCAATTTGATTGAGTTTGCTTTATTTTTCTGTAAAGTCTCCAAAAAGCTTTCACACAATGATTTGTGTTGAATAAATTGGTAAATTTCATTAATATAAATAAAACTGTTGACCTTATAAAGCTAAAATTAGATTAAGTATTAGTTAGGCATCTAAGAGATCGAATACATCAAAAAGAGATTTATTAACAAGCAGAGTTTACTAACTGTTTTTGTCATTTTAGATCTGATAGCACTGCGTTTGACCTTACCTAAAATATATGCATCCATGAATAGCAAGCATTTCAATAAAATAAGCATCAGTCTGTCGTCATTATAAAATGTAGTAAAATATTTAACATTAGCTTAATATAATATTTACATAGAATACTGATTATCACAAATAAATTTAATATTAAGTATACAATATTTCAGTATCTTACGTTTACGCACGCTCAAAATGCTGTCCAACATATTGCCATTGTTTTTTTGTTCAATTTTCTTTTGATATGTATACTTTTCCTATAGAGTTCGTAGTAACATTTTATTAGCTTAATATATTTCTCCGTATCAAATATGTCACAGAACATGATTGAATACACTAAAGCAAGATAAACGAAGTCTGTAAAATATCAAATGAATTTTTCTGTGGCATATTTAACTGAAATTTTAATTACAATTGTTATATTTCAATATATCGCCTAAAATATTTAAAAAATTATTGCATTGATATAAACACGATCTGATTTATGGTCAACAGTATTTCTCGATGGTTTTCACCCATAACAGAATGCAGGAAGCGTACAAACAAGCAAGATCAATATGATGAACAGTTTGAGCAAAACTAGAGGGTTTGGGGTGGATTATGTTGACTGGTGGAGGTTCTACGAACTCGTCGAAGTCATCGACGTCGGCGAATATTAGCGAGGACGGAATCCATCGTAGTCTGTGTTAGAGCAGCGTGAAAATGAGAGGGGTTAGTGGTAAAATTATTTGATGCCTCCAAAAATAAGTTTCTAATATAATCGAGCTAGGCATATGACGAGCTTTACAGGAAAAAGTATGCTGGGCTTTCTTTCGTTAATATTCATTTGTTGTGCTAACATTAACTTTTATTACGCCACGATATGTGATAAAAAAACCTTTTATTTTAAAACACCTTTCTTTCAATTAACGTTGCCACGTTGACAAAAACTATTTTCGGTTCTCTTGTTATGTTTGAATTTAAGTTCAAATGTTTTTTACTAAAGATACTTATTGTTTACAATCAGAAAATTAATCTTATTTCAGCCAAGGTATCGTTAGTTATTGTTTCTGTCTACTGTATTTTCGAGAATACCAGATATCAATATTAGATAATTACGAAAATATTCATGGAATATGTAGTGATCCAGCGTGCAGAAATAAATAATTAACCACATGTGATAATTTTTGTTGTCTAAAAGGACCACGATGTCTATAAGTTCGCTAGTTCTCTCTTGTTGGATTTGATTGCATGCGAATCAATTAGAAAATCGAAAAATGCGCATGGAGTAAATGCTTGTAGAGCAGCACTTCGCCGAATAAAGTAAAAAATTACTGTTTTTTACAATCAAAGAGCCAATATTTTGAACGAATAAATATAAATTGTAAAGTATCAATTGTAATTAACGATAAAATTGGAAATAAATTACTGACATACCTGGTAACCATCAGTGCTGCTTGCTGCATTCAGTTTAATTGCAGTTGCAGTTATGACAATTTGTAAAATAAAATTGACTCATTCCCCCAAACACATAACATACAGAAGGCTCACTTTTATTTCTATTGAACCTGGAAAAAGTTCGTAGCGTTCCTCCTGAGAGATAAAGAAAATTCTCTAGTCTAGACAGTTGTTAACGTAACCGTAAAGATGACTCTTGAGGCGTTACTCTGAATGTAAATGCATGACAATTAGTGCTCTATTTGAAAAGTTGCTTGTGTTAGAAAATGGAGAAAAATAATGAAAAAAAAGGAAGAACGCTACGTAGGCTAACCTGATAAACTCCTTTCAGTGTATCAAATGAATTTTAATATTTCTTCGGACAGATAACGTCAGGAAATTGAAAAAAAATGGCCACAATTAAATTGTAGGAAAGGCACTGTCATCTATTAACACCAAAAACATATTTTTTTAATAACCTTCAAAAAATATTGCTAGAGTTTGGTTGAGAAGTACTGATGTATTCACCGTACAGGTACTCAAACTTGTTCCAACCCTCTTAATAGAATTATCTGTCTGTTTTAAAGGGAGCTTATGCAAACTACTTGACTCGGCGGCTACCACGCCACTAATTTTTTTAAGACTTAATATCATTAAAACAGGTCTATTTCACTGGTCAGTAATATATAAAATGTAGCTAAACTAATACAGAACATATTGCAGTCTTTGGAATAACACTTGTGGCAAGTTGCTATTTTATTTGATAAAAATTTTCATAAATTAATCTGTTCTCAGTTTTTTTACATTCAATATAAAAATTAATCGATCTGCAAAATCCTTGGAATGTTGAAATAACGTTCCATATGTATATCCAAATCGACAAGGCTTGCTCGCTATTTTCAGAACGTTTGGATTTGATATCTTTAATATGTTATTACTTATTAATTATTTCGTTGTTTTTACTTTTAGTGAAAGTAACTTGTTTTCTATTGCTAGATGTTTCCTTCTAAATAATTGAGTTTCCATCGATATTCCATCACTATTTGATAAATATGATATATATGAAATATGATACTATTTAATGATATAACAAAAAATACCATAAGAATGATAATGAACATTTTGATAATATAATCATGTTAAGAACTTTGTTAGTTAAGAAAAGGAAAGTTAAATTACCAAAGCACAAATTCTAGTTTTTAATGCCCTATGTTTAATATATTTATAAAATAACAGTATTGATAGAATGTTCTTATATAATAAATGACTGTTATCGTTAGGACTGTAAATAATATATATAATATTTCCCATCATGCATCATCAAGTCCATGTAAACAACTCACCAATAAAATTACTTTAAAATAATTTTAAGCTGGATCAACCACTAGATAGTCCTGATAATCCCTACAATATTTAAATTGTGTCAATTGATAATTAATTATTGCGTTGATTTTGTGCTTCGTTGAATTGATTATATTTTAAAGACAAAGATAGAGAAGAGATAGAGAAGCTGCATCGTTTCATATAGATTCTTACCTGGAGCAGGACTTAACATTCAAACCGTTGACGGCTTTCATTCCCAAATCTAATGTCTTTGATTGCTGAATCTCGAATCCATGTATGCACCCATCGAATCCGGTCGTGTATTTACCACCGGTAATGGTGGCGATATTTGGTGCTCCTCCAAGATATATGTTGCCTGAAACACGCATTCGAATGAAGAAATGTTCCGATAAACTACGAAATATCGGGCTACTACCAGCAGTCTCCATTCTAGTTAAGTATCCGGAAGCTTCACCCTCTTCTAGGTATAAATGGTCAACATCAATGGAGCCTTTTCTTTCTTGTCTCTTCAGTATGACGCTGTGGCGTTCTCCATCATCAACGCGTATGTGTGTATTCTTGATGGTAAAAGGACCATCGCCCAAATCATAGCTGAATTCTAAATATCCATTCACCACTAAAAAATGATAATTAGGAATTAATTGATGCTGTTTTCTCAAAAAGCTTAAAAAAATCGCTGGTAAAGCAAATAGCACATATAGAGTATCCAAAGAAGCAGTGAATATACATCATCAAGATGTATTACCTGCTGCAATTTGTAAATTCGTTTTAAAATCAGATAATATTTTCATTGCCATTTTATTCCAGTTAAAAGGAGATACAATGCTTCCTGATACGTTCGAAGACGTAAACAAACGAGCCAGCAAGTCATTCGGTTTTTAAAAGCACAGGTTATAAACCGACAAACGTTGTTTTAACCTTTTTTTTGTTTTGATACATTTCAAATCGCAACTTATTATTACTCTGATTGAAAATGCCGAAGCCAGACAGAAAATAGATTGCGTCTATAATCAGTTACTATAAACAGGAACGAGATAATGGAAGCCCTCCCTTGTCAGTAAAATTCGATAGAGAGGTAACATTTTTACTGTTACATATTAAGTTGCAACGTTTTTATATATTAGTATGAGCACGGTCATTCAAAATATCTCAAAAAATGTAAGATATGATCTCGGATTCACCAAAAAGATATGGTATTCATACGAAGCTGGTGAATCAAGGTCAGCTTAATGTTAGCTCTATCAGAGATCAAATATATGAAACGTATAAAAACTGTGAGTAGTTTTTTCAATATTAACATAATTTAATATAATTATTTCACGACAAATGAAAAATATTACTATGGCTACAATTGGTGATTATACTGCGATTATAGCTGTCGGAGACAATAGTGAAGAAGCCTCACGAAAATTACAACGGGCAAGTGGCAATATAAATAATTGGATACAAGCTTGGAAAATAAGAGTTAATGAAAGTAAATCTATACATGTGTAGTTCACCTATAAACACACTGTAGAAGCATCAATAATATTAAATAATACTATCATTCCATATAGCAACAACGCTAAATATCTCGGAATGAATCTAGATGCAAAACTTCGCTGGAAGGAACATATAAAGAAGAAAAGAAAAGAACTGGAATTGAAATATAGGAAAATGTACTGGCTAATTGGAAGAAAATCGCAATTATCAGTACATAGTAAATTGCTGTTATATAAGCAAATACTGAAACCTATACGGAGTTCAATTATGGGGATGTTTTACAAAGAGTAACATAAATAAATTACAGGTTTTCAGAACAAAGTCCTGAGAGGTAATGTAGGTGCACTCAAATACTATAGGACTGATTACCGACATCGAGACCTCCAGATACCCACAGTCAGTCAAGAAATCAAGAGAATTGCAAGGGTGCATGACGAAAGACTCCATTCTCATGAGAATATTAAAATATTGCAGCTTTTGGATACCACCAGAACAGGACACAGACTCAAAAGAATCAAACGATCTGATCTTGTGTAGTGTTGTGTAGTGAGGTGCATATATTAAAAAATACAGCAATGCCATGTATAAACATTATTTCACCAGAGACTGAGATAGGGCCGATGGGTCCTTCTAGTTATATACATAGATTTAAGTTATCATAAAGACAAATTGGCGACGACTAGTAACAATGTAATAATTAAATAATAAAAAAAAATATTTTAGAGGAGACTGTCTGGGGAGTATCCATAAACAGCTTACAGCTATGAGATATAGTCTTTGAGTGATGTACACTTAGTACATGTTCGTACCCTTGGTACACTGTTAGGTAATAAGTATTTAAATGGCGTAAAGTTTACCCACGAAGAAGTCTAATGAAATTTCCAGACATTGCTTTTAAAAGAATACAATTTTTAAAAGCACATTATAAAATCAAGAAAGACTTATTATTTGAATTAGTGTAATTAGATAATACATGGATATTTTAGAACGGGACATTGAAGTTATTCATGGCCAAATGATAATAAAAATTATTAAGACAATAAAAATAGCTGGAGAAAGGTAAATGTTTGAATAATAATTGATTAGGTATTATTAATCATAATATTCATTAATAATTCATTGCAGATATATTGTTCTTGTTCTTCTTGGAATTCTTGAGTTGGAATGCTTAATAACACCTTTGATTTGGATGAATTACATCAGACAAATTGAAGAAGAAATTGACAAAAGATGAAATTGTGAACAAATGTTAGATAGGTTGGAAATTAACAGCTTGCTTATTCACTTGAATTAAACTTTCTGAATATGGCATTATGATTCAATGCCGAGAATTTCCAAGACAGGGTAATGAGTGTGGAAATAACTAAAGGTGAGTATAATTAGATACTATTAATATTTATAATATCTATTAATTATAGACGATAACTTTAGAAAAACTTCCTACAGTTATTGTAGAGTGTGAACGATTTATGTACGTAATTGTTCAGAATTATAAATGAGCATAATATTAGAATATATAAGGAGTCGACAAACACTAACTGTTTTCTAGTTATGGTCAATGCATTACGGAGAATTTAGTGGTGTAAACAGGTAGTAACACAAGAAACAAAAAAAAAATACAGTGATATCAAAATGACATAACAAGGATACACACCATCAAAGGAAACAATAACTAAAAGTAAAAAAGTAAATTTTAGGTCTCCAGGGGATACCACTACATTAAAAAACGCTCTCATGGGTGGTGAGTCAAAAAGTTCAATGCAAATATAAAAAATCAACTCTAACCTATAACTTATTGAGGCTGTATAATTAACTGTAGTTTAAATTATTCGATAATATATGCATTAGATGTACTATAATGTTAAAATAAATTATATATGATAACATTTTTGTTTCATTATTTTATTTAGACTAGAATTCTGTTATATGCCAAAGCCAAAATAAACTAAAACTCAGAGTTGGTCATAAAACATAGAGAATTCTATTTGTGGAGTTGATGCGGCGACACAGCGACGTTTTGACGTCATCAATTGGGATGATGTATGCTCGCTACATCTTTGGATAGATAGCCAACCAGTTCTATCATTATTGTAAGAATGGAGTAATGAGTTTTTTTCACTTACAAGCTAAAGCAATAAAGTCGGATCCATGCCCATTCTCATTTGGCATTTGTCCATGCCAGAAAATGAGACCGTCTGATTTATTAGTGGACAACTCCAAAGCAATAACTTCGGGCTCTTCATCGCGTTTGTGTTCCAGCAACGTCCTGCTGAATTCCAACCATCCTTGACCGTTGAAGTTAGCGTCGTTTCTCAATTCAGTCCCTGCAAACACAATTTTATTTTATCATTAACATGTCGACTTTCATCGAGTTTCGAATGACTTACTTTGTTCGCAAGTACGTCCTGTATAACCTAATAGGCAATCACAGCTGAATCCGGTGCTGTTTGATCTGCATATTCCTCCATGCTGACACGGTTTGTTTTTGCATAAGTCTACTTTGGTATCGCATGTCTTGCCTGCGAAGCCTGGAGGGCAAACGCAGCTGAAATCAATGGGTGAAAGTGGTATACATTGGGCACCGTTCTTGCACGGGTTGTTGGAGCATCCAGTTTTCCTGCTGTCATAAGGCATTCGGTGGTATTGGTTTTCATTAGGTGGATATACGTTGTTATCGATGTCCTGAGAGAGAAGAAAGAAGAGATATAAAATGTAAATTTCTTGGTTCCTATTTGAGCTTAAAAGAAAACTTAGCTTATACGCTGACTTGCGAAAAACGATGAAACAACATCATATTCGTCTAGATCCCCAGCCTCAAGGGCATATCTGGGAATCCTCGTCAAAGACGCTATAGCAAGTTGTCAGCAAATTGTAGATGGAGTGCAAATATGGGGTTGCACTAAACATTCTAATCAACTAGTCATACAACGCTGTCAAAACAAGGTTTTTCGATTGATTACCAATGCCTATCGCTACGTAATCAACGAAGCATGCACGATGACCTGGAAATCAAATGGATTTGCGAAGTTATCCAAGATTTCGCCTTGAAACACGAAAGAAGATTAGTAAATCATACTAACGTGGAAGCAATACAACTGCTGGACAGCGCGCAGAATCTCAGGAGATTGAAGCGAACCAAACCATACGAACTTATATAAAGTGTATACCTTTAGTGTAAACTATAGCTATAAGTTATTATAATTTAATAATTGAGGAATACATATTGATGTATTTTCTCGCAGTCGTCTTGCTTGTGAATTAATCCAAGTACATAGGAAAAGTAGTAATAAATTAATTGTAAATTAAGATTGTACTAAGCGTATCTAATAAAAATGTTATAAAAAAAATTGTAAAATTTTATAATGATCTTTATGCAGTTATAGATGGTAGGGTAGGTAGATAGCCTAGTGCAACTTGAGTGGGATATACTGGAAGAAGAAGACAAGTTTTAGCCCATTAAAAATGACTCTTTTTCCCCTGCTACCTCTTTAAGGAATAGAGATTTACGGACAGAATTAAATTAAACCCTATCTGTTTCATAGTTTATATACATACACAAAATCAAGACAACTGCTTTAATCTTAGTGAAAATAAATCAATGAAATAAATTTCTCACTAATTGAGTGCATACAATTGCTTACCTCGTCAGCATTGCAATCTTCTACGTTAGACGAATCCGTGACATTCTTCAGTTTGGCATCATCAAGTCCAGAAATGCTAATATCAGATATGCATCCATTGAAACCGTTTGAGACCTTTACGCCCTTGTTCAACTTGACGTTGTACTTGTCAAAACCACCAACATACACCGGGGTTAGCAGAGTAAGAGCTTTGTAGTTGCCGCTCATCTTCGTAGGTGGAGACGGGTGTCCGTTGATGATAATCTTACCGTCCAACAGCGATTTGATGGCCTGGATGTTCAACCATCGGTTGGGTACAATTTCTTCATCGCTTCTTATGACGTAAGGTTTCACTGAAACGTTAATTTCATTGACTCAGGCCGTTCTAAGAGCAATCAATCGCATTACCTTGTCCATTGTCAAACCGGAGCTCGAGGTGACGATCCTTGATGGCCAAACTGATGAAATCTCCGTGTCCTTCGTTAGTTTCAGCTGCATATAACAATATGCCGTCGCTGTTGTCTCTGGGTTTTATTTTCATCTCGATCTTGGTTCTTCTTAGTGGCCTTAGGGGTGGGTAAGCGATATAGGCGCCGTTGCTGAATGCTGGCTCGATAACCTGAATGACCTTTTCACAATGTTTTCCTCCTCGTCCTAACGGACACTGGCACTGGTAGCCGTTTTCTGTATCTATGCATCTACCGACTCCGCAGGAATCTAGGAAAAGCGTATTAGCAATAATAAAACAAGGTAATAATAGATGAAGCCTTACAAGGTGAGCATGCTTCTCCTTTTCGCTTGTTGCACGTTGGTCCGCTGAATCCCGCGGCACAGATACAGCTGTAACCTTCAGTAGTGAGCGATTCCTGACAAGCTCCTTGGTTTTGGCATTTGTTCTCGGTACAGGTCTCGCAGTTGGTCAGCCCGGTGCTATTTAGAGCTTCTTTCTGTATATCCAAATGGTCATGGCCAATTATGAATTTTCCAATACAGCCTGAAATAATAAAAATAGATATAGGTTGCTGTAGAAAAAGTATTCAGACAGTACGTGCAGAAAAAATAACATCTGACAAGAGAATGCAACTTTTGAAAAATATCAGTAGGTATTTTATTCACTTCACTGTCCTACCATACGCTCCCATGATACCACTAAGTTCACATATTTCTGTTGGGGAGTTGATAACTCCGAATTTAAGAATTGCGATCACTTGACTAGTCCAAAAATTAATACAGTTTTTAGCAGACAATTAGTTTCGAGGCCTTAACAAACAAATTCCATTAAAAATGTATTGGCATTTGGAAACAAAGTTGTTCAAAGAAAAGATAAGTAATTTTGGTTTTCGTAAAAAGTTTTTTTTTCGTTATGATTGAAAAATTATATTGGTTAAATGGTGACAGTGATTCCTTATGCAACTTTCGGCTCTTTTTAAGGCATTTTTCATGATATCCTGCAACATGTGAGGCTGAATTTCTTCAATTTCGTGACGAATATTGTCTTTAATATGTTGAATCATTTGGGACTTATTTACATAAACTTTTGATTTTAAAAAAACCCATAAGAAAAAGCCTGGTGCTGTTAAATCTGGAGATCTGGCTGGCCATGCTAAATCGCCACCTCAAGAGATTAGTGGAAAAACACCATTCAATAATTGAATGTTCAACAATGCTGTGTACTCTGGCCCCATCTTGCTGAAACCACATGTCCTTTAGTCTTTGCTCTTCCATTTTAGGCACAAGAAAATTTCGAATCATGTCTTTGTACCGCTTAGCAGTAACAGTAATAGCAACACCTTGTTCATTTTCAAAAAAAAATGGGGACTAAAGATGTTTCCAGCATGAATATTACACCATACAGTTGTTTTTACTGGATGCATGAGTTAAT
Source organism: Rhynchophorus ferrugineus (assembly GCF_030347505.1). Classification (NCBI taxonomy): domain Eukaryota; kingdom Metazoa; phylum Arthropoda; class Insecta; order Coleoptera; family Curculionidae; genus Rhynchophorus; species Rhynchophorus ferrugineus. The sequence continues at coordinate 13,407,400 of NW_027472588.1, read as the reverse complement.
TGAAGATTCTGTGTTCCCCAAAACCGCCTGTTCTGTTTATTGACGTGGCCACTGAGAAGATAATGGGCTTCATCGCTCATTGTCTAGGCCAAACAGCCTTGAGATACTATTTCTACTCGTTCTTGTGGTTTACACAACACAATGGTTAAAGCGAAACTGAGCTAACCATAATCTAACGCTATATAGCATTTATGTTAAAAATTATTCGTTGAAATGTAAAATCGAAGCAAAAGTCTTTTGTTCTAAGATGTGATGGTTTAAATTGTATTCACTTCCAAAGGATCTTCCTGATCTAGCTCAGAAATAGTTTTTAAAAGTAAAAAGTGATAAACTTAATGGAATCTCTTATGAGCTTCTAACAAGAAAGATTGTTCTTTGCATTTCAGATCTGATAATTATAGATCTGAAGGTGGAAAATTGTTATTTAACCAAGTTACAATTCCTAATTTTAATTTAAATTGTAAGTCTTTTCTTATGATCTTTGTACATGAAATGTTAAGAAACTGTTCGGTCCACATCAAAATTTATATTTTTTCAAAAGCAATAAATTGGAAGGCTTGAAAACTGAACATGATATCATGTGTTCGTTCACGGATTCTATTAAAATAGATGAATCTGTGTCTTCAACTTCAACAGACATATAGAAATCAAATAGTACAAGACCAAATTAATATTAGTAATAGTGATGATAATATTAAATAGTATATCAAATTATTGTTTTAAGTTTTCCGCTATATATCTAATATATATCAATATATATATATATATATCAATCAATATATATCATCATTGATGATCACTAATGTTTTGAAGAATTTTGAAGACATTGACGATAGGGTCGACCAGTACCAAGACATATAGAATTTTATACACTGATACACTTATACACATATTCATCTGACGCTTCAAACAGGATTCTGTCTCTTTCTAATTAGCGCAAAATGAGATGGAAAAATCCACTCCAAGTTTAAAACGAATTTTACATTTTTACATTTTTTTGGCAGTATATTCCACGTCATGTATGAGGTGTAATGGCTCCTTTAATGGAAGGACAATATATTCGCAAATATATATGAGCATAATTATATATAACAATTAATGATTAAACAGTGATTATCTATATTAGACTATTTTTTGATTATCGAATGTTTCGAATGTTTTTCAACTATCGACTGTTTTCATTTGATAGTTTCCAACACAAGTATCTATTATATTCCAGCAATCTTCCATAAAGTACTAATTATTCATTGTATTATTAATTATATTTTTATGAAATATCTTGAATAGAAGAACATTTGGATGTAACAGTGAGTATTTTAATTTCTTTTTATCTTGAAATGACCCGCAATGAACCAAAAAATAATTACGTATTTCTGTTATATCAATAATTAGCAATAACATCAATTACACAAAACATAGGGTAGTGTTATCGGGCTATGAAAGCTTTCTAGGTAACTTTATTTTGTTCATAGTAATTATCATCCTCATTAGACTATTTTTTGACTATCGAATGATTCGAATGGTTTTCAACTATCGACTGTTTTCATTCGATAGTTTCCAACACTAGTGTCTATTATATTCCAGCAATCTTCCATAAAGTACTAATTATTTATTGTATTATTAATTATATTTTTACGAAATATCTTGAATAGAAGAACATTTGGATGTAACAGTGAGTATTTTAATTTCTTTTTATCTTGAAATGACCCGCAATGAACCAAAAAATAATTACGTATTTCTGTTATATCAATAATTAGCAATAACATCAATTACACAAAACATAGGGTAGTGTTATCGGGCTATGAAAGCTTTCTAGGTAACTTTATTTTGTTCATAGTAATTATCATCCTCATTAGACTATTTTTTGACTATCGAATGATTCGAATGGTTTTCAACTATCGACCGTTTTCATTCGATAGTTTCCAACACTAGTATCTATTATATTCCAGCAATCTTCCATAAAGTAGTAATTATTTATTGTATTGTTAATTATATTTTTACGAAATATCTTGAATAGAAGAATATGTCGGTGTAACAGTGAGTATTTTAATTTATTTTTATCTTGAAATGACTCGTGATGAATAAAAAAATAATTGCGTATTTCTGTTATATCAGTAATAACGTCAATTAAGAGCATAGGGTAGTGTTATCGGTCTATGAAAAACCTGGTTCATCCTAAAGGAATTCTCAGAATAATTTTCAGGAAAAATTGTCGAATTAATCGATTTGAATTAACAGATTTGAGAATTGCCCTGAAACATTTCCATTAAATAAATTGAAACTCTAGTACTTACCAACAAGTCCCTTATTCACTCCAACATCGCGAGATATAGCACGATAATCGGGAACTCCACCCAAATAGAGGGATCCACCTAAGTCAAGGCCGAAGTATTTACCGCTGTTTTCACCAATGTACGGTCCCTTTCCGTCGACAAACAAAATAACTATAAAAACCAATCAACGTTAGCGAAATAATTAAGACATTTTCCGAAAGTATTTCATACCTCGCCTCTTATTTCTGATTACTTTCACCGTATGCCATTCGCCTCTGGTCAAAGGTTCGGCGCCGCGTACTACAGCGGTTTCGGTACCAGATCCCAAGTTAAATTTGAAGACCGGGGTGGCATTCTCGAGGGCCAACGAGATGAAATCACCGTCTGGATCCCTATTCCCGTTGTACAGGATCAAACCGTTATCATTTTCGGATCTGAATGTTATCTCGAAGTTGAACTGGAAGTATGCCTCGGGCAGAGTGGACAATGTTATATAACTGTTCGGTGCTTGGGTGAAGTGAGGAATGATGCCGGTGACGATCAGGATAATGGGTATGTCAAGAGACTTCTGGGAGTTTGACGCTCTGCAGACGTAGGTTCCAGCATCGAAAGCTCCGACTGTGTTGATTTTGATTTTTTTCTGAAAACAAAAAAATATTGTTGAATATACACGTTATTTATAATGGATAGTTAAAATGTATTCATTGATAGTATTGGCCATTTGATTCTCTACATTTCCTCCATCTCTCAGGCGATTTATGGATAACATTCCAAAAGAGTAATTACTCCTTTGAGCTAAATCATTCATCGAGTCATTTTTTAACTTATTCGAAAACGTGTGTTCTATGGACACGAAAAGATGGTTGTCGGATGGAACTAGATCTGGAGAGTACGGTGACTGCGATAAAATTTCCAATTCAAGTTATTTCAACACTTCTTTGACTGGTTTTGCTGTATGAGACGGTTGTTGGCTGCCAAATCACCTTATCATGCCTTTAAGTGTATTGTGGAGGTTTTTCGATGAATGAGTAGTTCAGGCAACGATCAGTATTAACTGTTTCTCTAGGTTTAAACAGTGCACAATATACGGTACCAACCTAGTTTCACCAAATACACAGATTATTCTTTGCATGTCTTCACCATATGGTAACCATGATTTTTTAGCTTCGGATTTTCGAAATAAAGCCATTACTTCAAGATCCGATTCAAATCACCCATTACTATTTGATACAGGAATAACTCCGTTTCATACTTTAAAAGCAGCATTTCACTGATGATTTTTCGAGTTTCTAATTGCCTGTCTTGCCGTCCTTCGGGTATTACCCATAACTTCTCATCCTTCACAAATTGTGACTCAGCGGGTTTGTATTGGGTCTTTATCTAACTCCTGAAATTCCGCATCTTCAAAGGTTTTATCGGAACCAGGTTTCAAATGTTCTTATGGCTGGAACATCCTCATCGTAAGTTCCTGCCAGCAAATGATGACTTTCAGCGACTTTTTCAAATGACACAGAACTCGACATTTTCAAAAAATCATATATCTATATCAGAGTCTATATAGAGGTTTTACTTAAATAGGCTAAGCCGAGGAAATGTTTTGCGTTGTCCGATCATTCCTGGCTCCGAGACCATTTTTTTTATTGGTTTATTTGAATTGGCATACAAAGGCGATTGTTTCAGTTTGTTTACGACGCCATTTTTGTGTATCTGACATAAAATACAATTAACATTTTTGTGCCTTAAATATAATCACTATTATTTGATTATAATGTATCTTCATCCTGATCAAAATTGTGGTGTATCCAGTGTAACTTGCATCGATTTTATCTGGTTTTATGTTCATATATATTACTATTTATAGGAATACAACAAAAGAAATCATGAAAATATTACACACAGTTTAAACACAAAATGTGTCCAATGGGGCGATGGAAAAATGACATTGACGATAGATGTCATGAAATTATGTCTATGAAACATAATTATTTTGAAGGGATTCATTTACTTGACACAAATATATATTGATCAAGATACTTACAATTAATATTTTGGCTTAAGGATTCTTAACCGAGATAACCTTTTCAACAAGGATGTTAATATTTTATTAATGTATAATGTATTTACATTAATACAAAATAAAATAATACAATTTGTAGATCAACAAGATGAGCTTGATTTTATCGACAAGGGAATGCCTTATGCCTGTTTAATTATATTTTTAACAATAGATGCTTAAGCTATCTTTTTAACTCCTCGATTTTACCATAAGAGCACAGCAATACTTTTGATATATATCATACATTTTAATTTTTTGTTACGTATTGCTTTTTGGTATCTTTTTTTCCATTCTGACGTATATTGATTGAACTGTTTTAATTATCCGTTCCATAATTTTCAAAATAACATTGTAGTAATAATTATATCTTGACTCAATACATTTTTATGTTGAACAAGTAAGTAAAATATTAAGACACAGACTATCAGCTGTGCTGCTATACTTTCAGTATGATAATAATTACAGACTGATTTTTTCCACAGTTTCCAGTGAAATTTCCTGGGCAGTTTCCATCTGATTTTGCGACGTTGCCATATGCAAGTGATCGAAAAGTAAGATCCAATGAACTACGGCAACCATTTTGCTTTGGCACTGGTAAGAACTCTAGTAGCTCTTAATTATTTTTATCTGTCTATAATTTATTTGTTGTTGTACCGTTCATATTTGTATCATAAATAGTAGGTAGTAATGGAGAAATAATTGCTTTGTTAATATTACAAAGAAAACTTTTGTAGCAATTCTAATGTTAAGAGACATGAAATTTCATCTAAATGCACATATTTCAAGTTCTATTTTAAGTTCGATTAAATTTTATACCAAATTTATTATATTTTAAGAATAATTTATTCAGCAAAAGATTGAATATCCTCTATATATTGATATATATTGATAATAAATCAATAATAAAACAATAATAAATCATATTTGTTATCTTACATATTGTTTTACTTCCTTTTTTTCTTTCAAAATTATCTTAAAATTAAATATATTTAAGATAGATTCTTCATATTACAGTTTTAATATTATAGAAGATGAATATTGTATCAATGAACTTAGCAAAATTTGAACATGAGCTTTGAGGGGAATTTTTGGTTAATTTGTGAATTCAAGTTAATTTATTCTATTTATATGATATTCTTCAAATATACGTATAATTTTTAAGAACTGGCAACGTCGCATACCAGGCGTTTTCAACTAAATGGTGTCGAATGATTACTTACGTCGTACACCATGATATAGTCCGGTAAAGTAGAACCTTGTTTAAACCACTGGTAAGACACTGGTTCTTGTAGATCGGTGTTGCAATCTAATTCGACGGTAGCGGATCTCTTAGCTCTCTGGACTTGGATAGGAATTTCGTCTCTGGATTCGTTTTCTAAAATATATAATATTTACTAAATGGAGTCGATTCATATTTGAAATAAATTACCTCTGACATATAAATTGAAGTCTCTGTAGTAGTTGCCTCTGCGTCCTGTGGCTTCACACCTGTAGGAACCTTCGTTTTCTGGTCTAACATTGTGTATTCTTAATTTTCCGGCTGCGTTTTGGACATTGTCGGCGAGACCACCGTTCAGTTTCGACCAAGTTGGTATGACACCGGGTTCGTTCGATTGACAGTTGAGGTCAACCGTTTCGCCCGTTTCGTATTCAGATTTCTGAGGTGTTATATGTAAAGCTGGGGTTGGTGATGGGAGTGATTTCACGTAGGGACCTATAAACATTACAGAACTCTAAATAAAGACCTTAAACTGATAATGACGTAATCATTGAAAACCAGTGTGTTTGGCATTCTACTAAAGTAATCAAGATGCAATACTAAACTACTAGTACTGTGTGAATTGGCTAAAATAAAACGTATTAATAATTAATTATTAAGAATCAAATTTCATACAGTATAGTTATAGAGGATGATATTTAAATATACACATGTTTATAATTGCGTACAGCTAAACATATAGAAGCAATAATATACAGCTTAGATATATTTGAAACAACTCTCAATATTTAACTCTAAATTGACTGACATGTTTAAGATGCTCAATTCTTGCACTCATTCTAATTAGTCTAAAGCAGAATGAAGTAAATAATTTGTCATCATAACATAAGTAACAAAGAACATTCGATTAAGCCCTTTATTTCGATAGTGTAATTTTGGTTTTTTTATGTAAATGTGAAATTATTATCAATATTCTAAGAACACATTTTTAATAAAAAGTTAATGCATACTTATATGCATAATTTGGTGAAGCCGTCGTAAAAGTAATTTACTGACGTTACTAATAATTTTATTGTATTGTACTTCTTTAAAATTTATTATTATTTGTGTAAGAAACATTTCTGCTTATATCAATATTAATCTCGCCTTGAGTGTATATATTTTTTACATCCCATCTTGTGTGCCAATGATGAATAATGATAAATGTCATGTAATTGTCAGGTAATCATAAACGCTTTTAAAACTTTTAAACTAAGCACCATCATAAATTTCTAAAGTACCTGGTTCTTCTTGTTAATTTCTCTAAGAGTTTTTGATAAGCTTTCGTAGTAGATTTTTTCAAGCAACAAAACTAATATATGTCGAAAATGTAATTTTGAGCGTTCCCTGATTAGCATCTATATACACTTAATAATACTAAACAGAATACTGTTATTTTACGTAGAGGAACATCAAAGTCATCGAATTTAAGAATTGGCTAAATGACTATTTTTGAAAAACCACTTTATGACAATTCTACGTATTTATTTTAGATGGAACTAAAGTTATCTATGGAACTAAGTTGCACTGTTTTGGCCAGTTTGTATTTGTTAATAATTGTATTATAATTGGATATTGTATCGTGTATCGATGGTGTCAAACCCCCTAATGTAATTATACATTGGTAAAAACACTAACCCTAAAAGGGAACCAACCAGTATAGTTTGGACGTCGGTAATTTATTCACAACATCATTCTAGTGTAAGTATTTACTATATTAGGTACATTTAATTACGTCTAAAGCGTAATTAACGTAATATTCAGATAACTAACACCGTTGAAAACATTTCAGGTTAGGCCCCATTCGTTTTGTTTTATTTTGTTAATAATTTTGTTCCCTTTTCAGGTACCAAATAATATAAAAAATTATATTCAATATAGCGTGACCGGTTTTACAAACGTAGTCGTCGTTAGTCGTACAAACGTGACTTCTAACTGAACTAACTCAACATACACTGTTGTTCGTACATGCACTGTAGCCACGTATTCTCAAGCTACAAAGAATTAAATTCAAGCCTTCAAAAAATGTCAGTCAAATCTGATCATGGTTAGATCACGGGGCCAATATCAAATATATGGTTTCTTGTAAATCAAATAGTTCGATGGGCTATATTTCATTAAGTTGAGATTAAGTTACACATTACTTTTTTTGTTAACTGAGGCTGAACCTTGTTTATTTTATTTATTGTGTAGAGTTTCTAGAAATTTTATTCAGAAGAACACATTATTTTAATATTTGATTATTAGAGTAGGCAACTCTTTAGAGTTATTACCTGGATTTATTTTTTTGCCAAGTGCTATACTGATAATATTTTTACTTCATGTTCTTCAATATTCTGCCACATCTCATAGTTAGTGGGTCTGGAATATTCACTCACTTCATTTCTATAAAAGTTTTAGTATTCTTTTTAAAATTTTGTGTTTTAATTTCTATGTGATAAAATCTTACCAGTCCCACTATTAATTTAAATATTTTCTCTCTATACTATATTATTTGTACAGACATCTAATCTGTTATATTAGGTTCATAATAGTTGTTTACATAAAAATTCAGCATTTTCAACAGTAGACATCGCTGCATGGAAGCACGTAACATTTCTCTACCAGTCTTCAAACTAGTGGAGGATGTGATTAGACGATAAATATTTAATAGCCGTTGGGGCATTTATTGTAAATATATCATCTTGTTTTATTGATTTGGTGTTTGCTTTCAAGACATCTTGTTGAGAATCATCACATTTACACAAAACCAAAATTAGAATCGTCTAACATAAATGAGATAATGAAGTCATCCTCTATAAATGAATACGTTTAAATGTTAATTTGGAACAATCTTATTACAGTTTTATTTTCTCTATACAAGACATTTAGGAAACACAGTTGAAAATTACATTCAAGATATCGAACATGTAGTAGGATAAGTGGACAAAATCACAAACATTAATGGTTACTAACACACATTTAAGGCGGACCATAACGTTTCAACGTTCCATTCCATTCCAAGTGTTTCCGATAAAAACAAAGGAAACAATTGCTCAAGTTTTACCGTACCAAACGTTATGTTCCCCTTTAAGACAACCCACACGAGGTGGGCGGATACACCCGCAACCATAATTCGAAAAGGAAACGACGTCACATAGAAGGGTGGGGGGAAGACAGCTAGAGAAAGCGTCCAATGAGGTGATATTGTTCAACAAACCCCTAGCTCCACTGGGCCCGTGACAGTTCGACTCATCGGAGTTATCGTTGCAATCGTCAGTTCCATCGCAGATTAGAATAGGAGAGATACAGTTACCGTTGCTACAACGCCACCAATCATCACGACATACTCTTTGGGGCACTGATCATGCAAGGAGGATGCGACTATTATTATCATGAAAACGTCATAGTCTCAGCCAAATAAGATATCATAAGACACCGGTTAGTTCGGATTATTAAAATATTAAATGGGTTTGGACATTTGAAAGCATTCATTTTTTTCATCGCATAATATACGTTAAGAATATTGGGCCTTGGTTAAAAGTTAGTAAAATTTAATTGAATTTTCCTATTTTCCTTTTTGATTTGATGATTTTTACATGATTCTTTCGAACGCATTGACAGAGAAATTTAGACATCGAAATAAGTGACACTCAATATTTCGCAATTCCCAACGGATGAGTTAAAATCAGGTGTGCTTACGATAGAAAATCACAACTTTTCCTTTCATTCCATTTCTGGTAATTTTCATTCAGCTGGTTGGCGTATTGTATTTAGTTGTCGTCGCTAGAGTTGAGATCTCGTTAACCTCGCCCATTGCTTTAGCAGTAATTCACAGTTGGCCAAGTCTTTCCAGTGCCTCCTGATTATTATCAGATTTCTTTCATCCATAGCCGATGGTAAAACATGTTTCAAAACAAGTTTTAAATTCAATTAATGATGGATCTACCTATACATCGAACATCTTTTGTAGCAAACTTGGTTTAAACAGTTTTGGTCAATACATAGCTCCATACTAACATCATCATAGTCAATCTATAGTCGAAGTTCGGACAAACTGTCTACTTCTCAACTAATACTTTCAACAATGTTGTCTTCTTCGGAGCTGTTCCTTCAGTCTTCCGTACAAAAGGCCGATTTCTTGACAGTAGTATGTAAGAAATTCGCCCACCCTTTATTTGAGAGACATGTCCAAACCATTGCAATCTACCTTTGTAGTTATTTGTTCTTCAGCATTGTCACATCATATCTTAAACAAATGTCGCTGTTTCTAATACAATATCTAAATCTCGATGATATACAGGAGGATAGGTAACATAAGCGTGAGCAGGACTGGCAAGATAGTATTTATTGTAAATCAATCACCGATTCGATTTACTACTTCAGCAGCAGGTCAATATTTTGGTATTTTATTCTTCAGCCGACTTGTCAAACCATATGGCTCTGCAATTCTAGCCATATCATGAAGTCTGCTAGAAACGTCAACATATGCATCAGAAAACATCTATAGTACTACCATTAGCAAACATCAGACTGGTAAAAAGTTTGTAGCAACATATTAAGCGCACATTTTTCAAGATTTCGCATAATTGCGTTCACTATTATGCAAAATAGCAGTGGAGGTGACATTCTAAATGAATTTGACAAATCATCGTGTTCGTACATAGCTAGAATGCATTGCATAGAATACGTTAAGCTTTCAAAGTTGCTCAAATTGGAAGCAAGTGTATAAAACAACAATATTACTCTTTCTACGGTCTACTCTTCTCTGCATGGTTCTTTGTGATGTGAAATCTCATTTATATGACTTTCCTAAATATTTTTCGACAATTGATAAGAGATATCAAGATCGACACATTCCACCGTACATAGTAAATACTTTTCCACAAGCCACAAGCGGTCCTCCTTATTATAATAACTTTTGCCAGATCCAATATTCTCCCAAAATCAGAAAAAATCGAGTTTTTTAAAAATCTTTCATTGAACGATGAGTTACGCAGATAGAGATACATAGTTTGGTCTTTCAAAACCATTTAATCCTATATCAACCGGGTATATCATAAAGTAATTTAAATAATAAATGCAATTAGTTATTTGGCTGAGATTCTATAAAATCCTACAAAACTTATATAAAGTACTACAAATAATTGATAATAAGCATAAAATTGAATATAAAATAAAATAATAAGCGCATTCCAAGAAAAGTAGGTTTTTTCAAAATATTAAAATGCATTTTAAGGCACAACATATTCAAGTTATATAAAATTATTTTGACGTAATTTTCAAGAAAAAAAAAAGATCCACATTCACCCGATTTAGTCTACTTGTTAAAAACATTTAATTGCAGAACAAAAAAACCTATACCTTGAGAAATAATGGTAGTACTTGTTTTGAAATAAACCTAGTTACTTTGGAATACACAATATTATTAGGAAATGTTGCTTAAAGAAAAGCAAGGGTTCTTAAAATAATGTAATTTTTAAGATGATAAGGATATTAATTAATTAAAGATACGTTTACTTAAACTAAATTAGTGTGGCGACAACTGGATTACTTCTGCCAATAAAGGCTTCTCAAAAATAATTTGATTAACTAGTAAGTAGAGCAAAGAACACGACTAGCAAGGCCAGAAAGTGAAAATAAAAAATTCCGGAAACATGTGGAATTACATTCTTTGAAAATATAAAAATAGAAAAGCTGAAATTGTAATTAAGCTTAAGGACAAATGGTTTTTTTTCAGACTGTAACCGTAAAAAGTCATAATTCCTTGGAAGATAAGTTGTTTGAATCTGAATGTAAAATTAACCACACCATAGTTGTGTTTAATATTCATTATATTTTTTCACAAAGAATGTATTCAATTAAAAAAATATTATTATTAGAATCTTGAATAAGTTTTCGTTGGTATTTTGAGTGATTTTAAATTAATATTTTATTTCAAAAAAGTCGTTAAAGCCTCCATCATTAACTAGCCAGTTTTCTTGATCTTTCAGCTACCATTTGAATTTCATGAAACCTTTCGTTAAATAATGTCTTAGTCTTAAATATTTTTGGAGTTTTCTTTATCTTCGAAGTCTTTGTGTTTTTTTCCCACTTTTAAAACTACTAGGTTTTTCTCCTCGACGCCAAGTTTGGATTTTTTACATCACAAATAAGTTGTTGGCTCTTTGAGAAAATAATTACACATCTTCTATCATTGTTAAACACCAAGTTAAACGCACACTATGTGTTGGAAAGAACGCACGAACTTATTCAATATTCCAATAAATACTAAAAAATTTAATAATCTCGAATTTCGTTACTAGAGTAGAGCTATCAGTTTGTAATTAGGAAAAAGTAAAAATTACATTAGTTTAAAAACTTGATTGAAAGAACTGTTGAACACCTAACATTTAAAAAATAAGCAAACCACTGAAAACATATCCTGCATAAACATTTAGAATGACATTTAAACGTAAATAATATTAGGTGTTGGAATTAATGTGTAGCGTTTTTTTGTGTAAAAGACGAAAAAAATGTTATTAAGAATATTGTCCATCGCTAGCTACCAGATTTTCATATCTTTTAAGCAAGAGACGAATACCGTTTTGGAAGAAGTCAATATACAGTCCATGAATCAAAACAATTATAATTTTTACAAGGCCTTTCCTAACAGGATATGCGTCAATTATAGTGTGGTCGAATACTGCAAGTAGAGCAGAATTTTCGACATGAGTGTTCCCAAATATCTTCCTGATTTTGGGAACTCTGGTCGACTTTGACTGGTCTGAAAATGAGTTGACCAGTCATTATTCCTTAAATGTACATCCAAGTGTGCTATATGACAAATCTCTGTTGTTTCATTTCTTTGAACAATTGATGGAGGAGGTGATACCCTTCTAATCTCACTAAATACTGAATTTGATTTTCACAGGAAAGAAGGAAACCAAGGAAATCGCAAAAAATATGAACAGAGAAGGATCTCTATTCTTAACATTGAGGTATTGCAACTCTTGGATAATACTCGAGCAGGACACAGACTCTAAAGAATCATACTATTTGATCTTGTAGTACAGTGAAGAGTATTTAACAGAAAAATACAGCAGTAACACATAAATGTTATTACTATAGAAAACGACGGTTTAAGACGTGGGCTGAAAGTCCCGGGCCTAGCCATACATAACGCTAGTTTATTGCATTTATCGCTTTTTTCAGTTAGTGTTATAATTTCATGATGTTCTACTCATAAGTTTGTGAGTTAATGTGCTAAGAGTGACACTACTTTTGTTATTTTCAAAACAATGGATCAAAAACAACTTCATGTTTTAATGTTACACTGCTACTTGTTGGGAAAAAGTACCGTTCAAGCGAAGCAATGGTAATGGCTCCAGTTTGTTGACTTTTAACACCAGAAAACATTAAAAAAATCAACAAAATCGTTTTGAATGATTGAAAATTGAGGTCGCGTGAGCTAGCTAACATCGCAAAGATATCAAAAGATCCTGTTGATTTTATATTGCATGAGCATTTAACTATGAGAAAGGTCTGTTCAAAGTGGGTGCCGCGTTTGCTCACTGTTGACCAAAAACAAGAACGTGTTGATGATTCTGAGCCACGTTTATACCTAACAAATCGAATTTTTTGCGTCAATATGTAACAATGGATGAAACATGGATCCATCACTTCAGTCCGGAATCAAAACGATCGTCATCTGAGTGGACTGCAACTGGTGACAGGTCCATATTGAAACAAAAGATAACGTAACGTAATAAGTTCTACAAAAGTGTTATTGATTGAAATGTTAGAGCGGCGCTGGAATGATAGTGTGGCTCTTGAAGGAGATTACGTTGATGAATAAAGCCAATTTTGAACAAAAAGTCGCGTTTTGTGTGTCACGCCCAGGATTTTTCGGCCCATGTGTTATACCTAGCCATAAAAACAAATTGTAGTTAACAATATATTAATATAAAAAAATGCTACGAAATAATTCCAAATAAAACCTAATGCGAGATGAAATAATATAATAGGTAGTTTGTTTCAGTGATCTGCTTAATAGATTTATTTTTTAAATTACGCCATACAGAATGTTATTACTACATTTAACATTACATCATTCTAGTGTAATCTACACGTAATTTCGCAGCTGTGAAACAATCAACAATAATTTGATTTGGTGCAACAGAGACTACCCGAGACACTTACCTGTGATTCGGATGTCAACATAATCGCTTGTAGAACCACTTGGACTATGTATTTTACAGTAATATCTTCCCCCGTCATCCTTCGTGACGTCGGTCAACTGAAGACTGTGATCTTCTACGTGCGAATTAACTGGCAATTCTGCTCCGTCCCTCTCCCATATGATATATGACCTATCGGTCACTTCTGCAGAACAACCGACGGTGATCGATTGACCTGGTGATGCTGTTATTAAATGGTTTTCCGCGGAGATTATCGGCTGAATTAGATCTTGAGCTAAAATAAGGCGGGATGAATATCTGGAAGGAGTCGAGATCTGCATTAACATCTTACTGTTTACGATGATTTCAGATACAGATTCGGCTTGACCGGCTGAATTGCGTGCAGTACAAATGTATCTTCCAGCGTCGCTGGGGCGGATGCTATTGAATCTGATATATCCGTCGTGAGTGTAGACTGATGGTGGCATCTCTCCACTCGCAGAGTGCCATTGAATAGTGATGGGTTGCTCTCCAGTAGCCTGACATTGAATATAGGCATTGTCACCAACCGCCACGGTTTGTACTCTTGGATTCAGCGTGATACGTGGAGGAGCTAGAATAATTAAATGAAACTAGCATCAACTTAATTTCATTATTTGTTTTACATAAAAATCAGGCATGCCACTGACACCAACTTACATTAAAAATTGATGTATGCAATATTTAATATACAAATAAGATTCCGTTAATTCGAAACTAATTGTTGATATTATAGTATTTGACAAAGTCTACCTATTTTTAGATTTTAAACATTTTAGATTTAAATTGAGTTGAAAATGCACAATTAATTCCCACAAAACATATTGTGCTTTATTGTATTTTCAAGAGCAAAAAGTGTATTAGACATGTTTAAACACACATAAAAACTTCACTCTTCAGAATTTTAATACAAAAAAAGTCCATTAAATACCCAATTAATAGTGTATTTAATTAAATACCAATTATTTTTAAATTATTACTTTTTGTGGCTCAACAGCATGCCACAACATGTCATAACATGTGGGGCAAAAGTCCCGCTACTATTTTTATTGCCTATAACTTTGCTGAAAGAAAAAATAAGTAAGTTTGGTTTTTATAAAAAGTTTATTTGGTCTTTACATTTTTTCCGTTATGATTGAAAAATTATATCGGCTAAATGGTGACCGCGATTCGCTATGCAACTTTCGGCTCCTTTTAAGGAAGGCATATTTCATGACATTCCGCAACATGTGAGTCTGAATTTCTTCAATTTCACGACGAATATTCTCTTTAAGATGTTGAATCGTTTGGGAATCGGATGCGCATAAACTTTTGATTTAAAAAAATCCCCATAAGAAAATGTCTGGTACTGTTAAATATGGATATCTAGCTGGCCATGCTAAATCGCCACTTCGCGAAATTAGTCTTCGTGGAAAAACGTCATTCAATAATTGAAATGTTGAACGAGCTGTGTGTGCTGTGGCCCCATCTTGCTGAAACGGCATGTCCTCTAGTCCTTGCTCTTTGATTTCAAGCACAAGAAAATTTCGACTAATGTCTTGGTACCGTTCAGCAGTAATAGTAATTCCGCCACTTCGGTCATTTTCAAAAAATAGGGACCAATGATGTTTCATGAATTAATTGAGGATTCTGTGTTCGCTAAAACCGACTGTTTTGTTTATTGATGTGGCCACTGAGAAGAAAATGGGCTTCATCGCTCATTATCAATTTGGATGAAAAATCTTCAAATTCGCCAGACAGCCTTAGGATTGTATTACTGTACTCAACTCGTTGATCAGGATCTCTCGGAAGCAATTTTTGGACTAATTGAATTTTGTACAGGAATATTTTCAAATCAGTTTTCAAAATTCGCCTTAAACTGCGTGCCGAAATAGCAACAACGTCTCCGAATTCATGTTTCTGGAGACTCTGTAACACTATCACACATTTTCAGCGTTATGAGACGTCCTTTTTCTTCCAAAACGAGGCCTGTTGTGGTTTTGTGAGGCACTGGACGATTACGATATTTTTGACGCAATTTCCGCTGAGTGCTAGTAATGGAACGATTATTTTAAATAAATATTGTCACTATTTCCTCTCGTTCTTGTGGTGAATATTTATCCACAATAAAATGTGGCCGTCTACACAACACAATGGTTAAAGCGAAACTGAGCTAAAGGTCACATAACCAAGATGACGCGCAATCAAAATGGTAGCGGGACTTTTGCCCCACCTCTTATAATCAACCATGTGTTGGTGTTTTTCCCTGTTTTAGAATTGTTATAATGTTTGTTACTTTTCAAATACTAAAAAAATAACGAACATGTAGTATTGCGTTAAATATTAATATTAATAATTTTACACCCTTCTCTGATAGTTCTTGTAATATTCTTTTGGTTATTAAATTATATCCGGGAGCTTTTTTACAAATTATCTGCTCACTATTGTTTGTTTAACCTCTCTGAAGGTAATTTTGTTTTGTGGCAGGTCTATTTATAT
Source organism: Rhynchophorus ferrugineus (assembly GCF_030347505.1). Taxonomy (NCBI): domain Eukaryota; kingdom Metazoa; phylum Arthropoda; class Insecta; order Coleoptera; family Curculionidae; genus Rhynchophorus; species Rhynchophorus ferrugineus. The sequence goes on along the minus strand of NW_027472588.1, from coordinate 13,391,158 downwards.
ATATATATATATATATATATATATATATATATATATATATATATATTTTAAAGTCTCCTTTTACCAACTATGGGTAAAACTATGGTTAACGTGGGCTCCGGACCACGGTCCTCAGCATTAAGCCTACCGACTGGCGAGTGACCAACTTTAGAAATCATCCCAGAAGACATCCGGTCTTACCCAGCCTCGTTAATGGCGTAACTGGGATCATTTTCCTTGCCGGATTTTACACTCTTGCCTAGAACATTCACAAATTTTAAACAATCACAAACATAAATTTACGACCATGCCCCAGCAGGATTCGAACCCGCGGCTATCGCGACAGTAGGAGGACCGTACCATCGCCTTTATCACTGAACCACCAAGCCGGCTGGCAGGTCTATCTGAAATGGCGAATGTAGAACGCTGGTATTTGTATTTTTTTTCGTCTTTTGATCTCTCACCTGGGAAATGCTTAAATAATTTTTTAAGTGGTTTGACAAAATGTCAGCCTTATCTTTATTGCTTCTAGCCCATTCACTAATTTTTTTTAAATAGGTGGGTTATGCTACTTGTTGACCTCTATGGTCGCTTTACATAATAACTAATCTGTAACCTCAGTTAGTGTCAGATTTTACAAGTATTCTTGAATTTCTTGTTTTTGTTTATTTTGGATCAACTCGATCATTTCTTCTATTGCTTTATTGAATTTTCTTTTATTTTCTTCTAGTTGGTAGTTCTTACTTGTACCTAATTCTTTCGGAGCTTAATTTTTTCGGATTTATTTTTATCTGGATTGCACTATTAGGAGCCGCATACCATGCTGCCTCCTGTATATTTGTTGAAAAATGTATTACTGTTAAAATACCAAAATTAATCAGAATTATTTATTGTATAATTGCTTAACAAAAATTTTTTTCTTGCTTAGATTGTTGAAAAATACTTACTTAAAAAATATGACCAGGCAATGTGCTTTCAAGTTAACATTTGTTTTAATTAACGCAGTTAAGAATAAACAAACGTCTTTAATTTACTAAAAAGAGAGGAATCATATTTGTATATAACTAACAACTAAATTAATTAATATTAATATCATTCAAAACTATCTCTATCTAAGGTATACTGTGTGTATATTAGTATATTTTTTCTTATATTACTAGTTAAGGTAGTAAATGGTAGTAGTAGTAAATGTAAAAACTATCAAGCTATATATCTTAATCACTGTTTATCATTATTATTGTAGTCGACATTGTTACTGTGAAATATGTATCGCTGCTTCCAGAAATCTATTTTGTTAATAAAAATGTTAACTACTGGTTACTTGCGATTGCAATATATAATATGTTAAATAGAATTGTATGTACGTAGATATTTTTTGACACGTACATAGATTCGATAACATCAAAACTAAGTTATTATTCCATGGTTTATGTTCATGGTAGAGCATACAAATTTAGTAGGCGAGAACTTTCTTTACTTTTCTTACTAAAAATGCCAAAGAGAAGACGAGCTGCTTCACATGCTAACCGCTCTGATAGCCAGGGATACACAGAAAATGATTATAGTCGTTTTGATATGTCACAATTGCGTTCGAGATTGACTAGAAATAGAGTGGATAAGCTTAGAATGCAACGAATTCGTGCGCATCTATTACAACAACAACTCTTTAGATTTAAGAATGAACAGCATCCTAGTATAATCCGGAAATATAGTATGGTGATATAAACTAATTTACAATTGGGAAAATTATGGGTACCGCGTTTGCTTATTTCGAACAACAAGCGCAACGGAGAGACCACAACAGCAGTTGCTGTTTAAGCGCAATCTGAAGGAGATTCTACGTCGTTTAGTGGCCGTCGACTATACATGGATCCACTGGTAAACCGTGTTGAAACTTCACCCGGCCAACGTGTTCCAAAGAAGGCGAAGACTATCATATGGGTCGGAAAAGTGACGGGCACCGTTTTCTGGTATTCACATGGTGTGAGCTACTTCAACTACCTGGAGAAGAGCAAAACGGCCAGAAGGTATATGCTATGTCAAATTATTGCCCGTTTAAAACGGCATCATCATCACCGGCTCACATCTCCGTACTCGCCATGGCCAAATTGGTCGAATTGAGCTACAAACTCCTGTCCCATCCACCGTTTTCTCCAGATTTAGCCCCATCTGACTTCTTTTTGTTT